>NC_045652.1:11257917-13765417 GCF_009829145.1 Chiroxiphia lanceolata | reverse complement strand
AAGAAGGTGCTGCATCCACATGCCCTAATGGAAAGGGATCCAAATCTCTGATTGGCAAATCCTTCTCTCTCTTGCTCCACTCCTTTCTCTCCCCCATCCCACATTTCCCCTCCCCAGAGTTTATTGGTTACCTGTTGATTCAAACTCCAGCCTGGAAGCTGCCAAAGCAGGTTGCTGCTGCTGACTGGGTTCTTGGCTTGCTGCAGCCCTCAGGCAGAGATGGATAATCTGCCCAGTTCCTGTCTATAATATGGAGAAAAAGGGGAAAAAAAAGAAAATAAAAACAATAGAAGACTTGGAAATATTTTGCAGATCAAAAAGAACTAAAGGCAGAACTTTTTTTGTTTAGAAACTAACTAAATAATAATTGTTTTAAGTTAACCAGGCACAAGTGGTCCATACTGAGGAGCAATGGATGCCATGTGTCTAAGATATGGCTTTTATTTGGTAGGTTTGGGGGCTCTTTTCCACAGTGACAGAGAGTTCAGGCCTTGCAAAGTCAACCTTTATTTTTGCCAAAGAATGTGAAAGAACCATGCTGTAATCAAACAAGGAACTCCCTCCCATCTCCCAGTGTGATTTAATTAGGAAAGGTGTCAGGAAAGCCCCCCTTTCCCAGTTACCTTCTCACCTGCATTTCACTGAAATCAGAAGCAACCTGGTCAGGGCCAGATTTTTCCAGTGGCTCCACTTCAGCCTGTGCTCAGGAAGTGCCACTGCACCTGTCAGCTCCCACTCTGGGAATAATGGAGGGGCCTAAATGGGGGCTGGAGATTTTTGATTCCAAAATGTCCTGTCAGCCCAGTGGCAGCACAGCACCTGTTGTCCCTGCCCACATCTCGTCCTCTGAATTTCAGGAGACCTTTGAGAAGCAACAAAAAGGCAGCTGCTTTCAGTGACCAGCTGAACCTTCTGATCCAGCCTAAAGAGGCCAGTGGCCTTGTGTCTAAACAGGAATTATTTTAGGGAAGATCTGCTCTCTCCCGTTAAATCAACTCTACCATCCCTGGCTGTAAACTAGTACGAGACACACCCTGTGTGCCCTCCCTCAGCACAGAGGTGCAGGAATAAGATGCTTTGCCAGTTGCCTGAGTTCACTCCTCCTTTTGGGTTTCTGATTTCCCACTCTGGGCACACTCCCTGTGCCTGGGGATCCGGTGCCCTGGATGTCTCCCTGCATGATGCACAGTGGATCACACAAGGAAGTGCTCTGTGGACACACGAGTTACCTCAGGAGTGGGAAGCTCCAAAGGACCTCGAGAAGAGTTGTGTACCAACTTGATGGTTTTTATTTTTAGATCTTGTCAAGTTTATTTAGAGCTGTCTTGGTGTTATATTATTGTGTTCCAGCTGTACCTCCAGAAATATTTACTTTATTCAGTTCACTGCTGTTTCAGAAAGTTAGCCTGTTCACTAACAGCTACTTGAGGAATTCTCTCCAGGCCCCTGATGGACATCCAGATAGCCTGATATTTTCCACATTAGCTCTGTTCCATGGCGTGTAGAGCCTCTGCCATCCCCTCAGCTCCATACAAGCTCAGTGGCACTCAGTGACACTAAATTCTGGCTTAGCATTGCAGTTACCTCTTGTTTTCTGCTTCTTGTGCCTTTTGTTTGAAGTAGCACAAGTTTTTTGCCCAGAACTTTCCAGTATCTTCCTAGTAAAGATCTGTCTTGCAGTTTGAACTGCAAGAGTTCAAAGTCTGTCTGCACAAGGACGAGGAAGGGAAGATACACTGAGATTTGGTTTTGACTTTATGTGTGACCCAGAAGTGGTACAGATTCCAGGAAGGGGTTGTCATTGACTTCACTCTGACATCAAGCTTTAATAAAAGTTTGGGGGTAAATACAGTGGGGAAATCAGTGGCCTTTTCACAGCGGAAGTCTCACTTGCTCTTTGGCTGTAACAAAAACTACTCCCTTGAAGGAATGGCTTAGCAAGGAGATTAGGACTATGTCTTGGTATCAGAATCCAATTCCAGGATGAGATTTCAGTGCATTAAGCAAATAACTTGCTCAGAGAGAAAACCTGGAGCCTCCAGAATACAGACTGGTTTATATCCATCTGGGATAATACACAGTGACTGATCTCTGGCTTGTAGGTACTGTGGTACTGGCTGTTCTAGAGAAATCTGAGAGGTTTTATTACAATCAGAAGAATGTGGAGACATATCCCAGCTCTGAGGAACTTTCATTCTAAATACACTTTGTACAAGAGGGTGAATCCAGAGCAAAACACGGGAACAGCATCTCTGAACCCAAGTTGTTACATGACAGCTGACAGGATCCAATGCCAAGTGTCCTGCTGGGATGTCCAGAGTAGCATTTAAATGCTTAAAATTGGGTGCTGATGTGAACTTTCCAAAGTCTAAATGCAGGGATGAGGAAATCTGTTGATGATACCTCTGTATGGGATTACTTTTTGTTGGTCCAAGGCAGGGTTAAGAGAAATAATCCCCCTTGTTTTCCAGCCTCTGCTAATTTTCTTCACGGTGCAATGATCTGTTTCCTTTCATCCTGTGGCTCTAGGAAAACTGTTCAGAAAGGAAGGTTCATGGATTTCACAAGCACAGTCATCATCCCGCTGCTTTTTGGCAGCCTGGGGATCTTCGGCCTTTTCCGGTTCCTGCAGTGGATGCGGATGCGAGCGTACCTGCAGGAGGCAGTGGTGGTGATCACAGGGGCCACCTCTGGCCTGGGAAAAGGTATGGACCCGAAGGAGGGCACCAAGGGCAGGACAGGCAGGGGGTTGTGGAAGGGGCAGCTACTGGAATAAAGCAGTGATGAGCAGAAAGTTCCCTTGCTCAGAGTTTTGAGAGGCATGGCTTGCACTCCCACGTCAGTTATAACTACAGCCAGTGCAGATTTTGATGCAAGGAATTCTGATCTGTTAAGGAAAATGTTAATCATCCTGTATAAAGCGGAGCTCATCAAAGCAAAGAATGAGATACACTGTTCTTGTGCTGTCAGGGGTCTTTTCCCTAAATCCTGAAAAAGCCAGAAGCCAAATTGTTTCTCTAAAACTCCTCCAAACTGGTGTTCTGCATTCATGTTGTACTCCCAGCTACCTTGCCAAACTTTCTACTCCCCACTGTGCTGGATGACACACACAAGGTAACTGTGGTGCCTCTTGAGAAGGGCATAAAGTCAAAAATGAAGAGGCACAGGCAAATTCAACCAGCTGATGGGGAGGGTGTGTAAACAGCACAATAACTGCATAACCAGCACAGTAACTGTGAGCACAGCAGCTGCCTCACCACTATCATGTGTCTGTCACACTCACAGGAGGGTGGCACGTGGCTGTGACCTTGCTGTAAATCAGCCTGACCATTACTCAGGAGCCATAAAGCCACCTCAGACCCCTGCCAGCTAACAGGGGTTTTACTTATCACCAGCTTTGATGTGGATCTGCTGTTTGTTATTCAAATGCTTACTTTGCTCTCTTCCCTTGCTTCCTCCAAAGAATGTGCCAAAGCTTTCCATGCAGCTGGCTCCAAGGTGGTGCTGTGTGGCAGAGACAGTGAGAAGCTCAAGGAGCTGGTGCAGGAGCTTTCTGCTGTGAAGAATCACCAGAAGAAGGTGAGTGTGGGAGGAGAACAGGCTTCTGTGTGGTTGGGATTTCTGCTCGTGGTGTTAACAGAGGTTACAGAACTGCCTGTGGCTTGTTCTGTTGAGCAATAGGAAAAATGCAACTCTCTGCTTAGGGATAGATGTTGATATAGGAGTACATTGAGCTAGCATGTCATTTCTTGTAAAACTCTACAAAAATAAGGCATCTGAAAGGCTTCTTGGCTAGAAATGGAAGGGAAAGCATGGGAGTGCAATGCCCAGACTCCTTGCACCTGAATGTCATATACTGAACCTGAAAAAGTGACTTCTGCTGGCTTTTAGTTTTAATGTCTAGTTCTGCTGACAGTGGCAAAAAAAAGGTATTGCTGGCTTCTGTAGAAAACACATGGGCTAAGTTTTGACTTTTTCAGATGCACTGTCTTTAATAAGACAACAGGAAACTTCAGTACTTGAAGAAGATCTCCCTTGCCCCTTTCCTGGGCTCGGGTAGAAGGAAGGAGCAGACAAAGACAAGAGCACAACCTGCTTCTGTCATGTGTTCCTGCCATATGGAACTGCAGCACAAGGTCTGGATGGCCCTGCTCCTGTGCTTCCAGAGCTGCAAAATCCCATCATGAGTGTAAACAACCAGCACAGCCTCAACTGGTATTTTGCTAACTTTGATTTATTCGCAGACACACAAACCCCACACTGTGGTATTTGACCTCTCGGACACCAAAGCTGTGCTAAAGGGTGCTGAGGAGATCCTGAAGCACTTGGGTCACGTGGACATACTGATCAACAATGCAGGCATCAGCTTCCGAGGCACAATCGTGGACACGGGACTGGATGTGGATAAGAAAGTGATGGAAACAAATTATTTTGGACCTGTAGCCCTCACCAAAGGTACCTGTGATCCACGTGGATTTGGCTGAGGTCCCTGCACACCGGCACAACTAAACACAGCTTAACTTGTGTTTGTGATTGTACCTGGTGCAGTGCAGCCTGAGAGGGGTGGGTGGAAGGTTTTGGGGTTATGGACAGGCCTAAGGAGGTGCTTGGGCAAGACTGTGTGAGAAGTGCCTGATTAGAGATGATTCCTTGTTCCATCTCCTGACTCTAGGCTGGCAGGAATTTGGGAAGAGATCCAGTTCACTTCAGCATCTCTAAACACTCTGAAAGCTTTGATTCTTGACAGCAGCAATGGCAGGACTGTTGTCTGAATGAGTCTTTTCTGTCCTTTGCTAGCACTTCTCCCCTCCATGATCAAGAGGAGACAAGGCCACATTGTGGCCATCAGCAGCGTTCAAGGCAAAATAAGCATTCCTTTCAGATCCGCATGTAAGTACCTCCACAGAAGATGGGAAAGACATATTTGGGGCACCAGGCTGAAAAAATACTTGGCTCCTGCTTCCACATTTAGCTCTCCATGGAGCTGGCTGCGTGCAGGGAAGGCAGAGCTGTGCATCACCCTCACTGTGGTCACAAATCACTGAGAGAAGATGAGGAAGGTACTCTCAAATACAAAACCTGAATCCTATCTCAAAGTTGTTAAGGGATGGAGAAGGACAATATGTTTTCAGTGTCCTGAAAACACCTTGATAATCCTATTTTAACACTTGAGAGTCCCTATAAATCCATAATTTTATTGCATTTTATCCTTGCTGTTTGCTTGGTTAATCTCCAGTAAGAAAGTAGGAACCTTTTGTTTCAGTAATTTATGAAGTGCCCTAGTAAAACCAACGCCAAAATAAAAGCCTAAACAGTCATCTTGATCCAGCAAATGGTTCATGTTCAATCAGCTACGACAAGAAATAACATTGGAGAGATTACTGGAAAGAGCCTCTTAAAAGATGGATGAACCAAGAGTAGAGTGTTTAGCACACAAGCACCTGTAAATCGCTGAAAATAAACACTGAAAGGACAGTGGTGGTGGCAGCGTTAAGATGGGTCAGGCACAATGCTGAGTGGAGGAGAGCCTGGAATGTCTGAGCCATGGGGTCTTGCAGGTGATGTGGGTGTGACTGCTCCAGGAATTGTGTTCTGAAGGGCCCTTGCCTGGGTCCTCACAGGGTGTGCAGCCCATGCTGAGCTCGTGCTGCTGGGGTCAGCCCTGCAGCCATGGTGAGGTGGTGGCAGTGACCATGGATATGGGAAGGGAGCAAGGAAACGGAGTCACTCAGCCATTTAACAGGGGGAAATCCTGCCCTAGGCCACACTTCCCTGCTCCTGCCTGCTTGTGAGATCTGGTTTTGACTCGTGTGCAGCCAAGCTCTGAACCTGCTCTGCAAGTCCCCAAGTGCTCAGCACCGTGCAGGGACTGCCAGCTCTGCCCTCCTCAGACAGAGCCTGTCTGACCAACAGTTCCCAAGCCAGGCTTTGGGTCTCCTTTATCAGGAGTGGGAGGCAGCCTGGGTTCACTCTGGAGTACTCTGGCAGGGCTGTGATAGTAAGCTCAGGATCCCAGCCAGTTTTCAACTTGAGTTTACATTTTGCCTTCCTAAATTGCCTCTCACTCCCACTACCTGTTGCTGCCATTCACTAAACAAAAACAAACATAGAAGCTGGAGAACAGCTGCTGGGTTCTTGCTGAGAAGTGGCTGCATTGCAGTGTTAAAAAGCCATTTGGGCAGTGAATATTCCTTCAGCCCTGCTCCCTCTCTTTGGTGCATAGCCCTTTCCCTGTTTTTCAGATGCTGCCTCTAAGCACGCTACCCAGGCCTTCTTTGACTGCCTGCGAGCAGAGGTGGAGCAGTATGACATTGATGTGACAGTTGTGAGCCCTGGATACATCCAGACAAACCTCTCTCTCAACGCTATCACAGCAGATGGATCTCGCTATGGAGGTGAGATACGATTTGGTGCCCTATTTGTAAAGCATCTCCACCTCACCGGGTTGCTACAAGGTGTGCTTGCAACACATGGCCTCTGGTGGGGACACAGGTTAGTTCTGAAGGATCAAAAAGCAACTTGGGATGCAGGGTAGGAACAGTAACCTCCAAAACTGAACCTTCCTAGACAGCAACTACTGGCCCGACCGTGAGTTACACCTGCCTGTGCTCCCCTACACAACTGGAGTAAAAGCCAATACAAGCAGCCATGTACAGTTAGAGCATTCCTAGGAAAGGTAACTAAGTGTGGGTTTACCTGCTGATACTGGTGCTCACTGGGCTTTCCCTTGGCAGTTATGGACAAGACCACGGCCCAGGGACAGACGGCGGCCGAGGTGGCTCAGGTGGTTCTCAATGCAGTGGGACAGAGGAAGAAGGAAGTGCTCGTGGCTGGCCTGACTCCCTTCCTGGCTGTCTACCTGAGGAACCTCTGCCCCAGGGTCTTCTTCACCTTAATGGCATCTAGAGCAAAAAAGGAGAGAAAAGCAAAGGACTCTTAGAGCTCACACTGCCTGAGCAGTACCTGCAGGGACAGGCTGAGTCCCTGCAGTCACTGGGACATCACTGGAGGTGCTCCTGCAGGAAAAACCTTTTTCAAAATACTGAAGTTTACTATTGCATGGAGAGTGGGAAGTGGTTTCCCCCATACTGGTGGAAGAAAGCACGTAAACCTCACCTGGAGAAGGAAGGGTGCTTGGACAACGGGCGAGAGCTGAGGCTGCAGGGGAGGGTGACTCAAGGGAACACTCTGCAGCCGGGGAGGCCCCTGTGCTGGAACACAGCACCTCACCTCACTCCAGGCATGCTCAGATCTACTGGGCTGCTACAAATAAAACCCACCTGTTTTGCCTTCACACAAGCAGATCTTGGCTTTCCCCACGCCATGGCCCCTGTGAAATACAGTCCTTGGCTCTAGTGATCAGTGTCTCCTTCCCACTCCTTCCAATCCGATCCAGAACATGCTGCTTGAAGTGGGAAACTGCACAGAGCTTCTGCTTGTTAACATGCCAGGTCATCTGATATGTTAAGTTCAAGTCCAGTGCCACTTTTAAAGAAGTAACTGATGTACAATTGAAGTATATTTGGCCATCATTTTACCTGTCTGAACCGTGTCTTACTGATGTATGGGGACATTTAACTCTGCACTGGCAGCACAGTGTGAGCCCCAAGCACCAGAGAATGCAGGAAAGCACTGAACAGATAGAACAGCACAGCAAGTCACAGCAAGGTGACAGCAGCACACCTGGCCCAGCTGCAGGCCTGGAGCACAGAGCAGTTGTGATCCTGTGGATGCCAGGCCCTGTCTCCTGGATGCAGAGGAGAACCTGTGTGTAGGAGAACCCTTAGTTCTCATTGCTTCAAAGCAATCACAGATGCTAATTAGGATCACATCCAGTGGGGAATGATACCTGCCTGTTCACTCATCACAGGCTTCAGGGAGTGCCATATTCCATTCTTCGCCTGTTCTCATGTGAGAGATACCAGCACTAGGAAAAAGGAATTGCTGCACAGAGAGTTCAGTAAGGACAGAAATAATCTTTTTAAACTTGTAATTAAAATAAAACCGACTAGTAGGAAAACCAAGGTCCAGACCCCTGTTGCCACCTCCATGCACTTGCCAGCATTTTCCATGTCCTGCCTCGTAAGTCCCGACTGTGAGCGCTCATCTGATGACAAATAAATTACATTGCTATGAAATGAATCCTTTGGTCTACTCCAGCTCCTCACAGGAGGTAACGTTAGAGGAAGGGAAAGCAGGAGGGTTTTGGTTTCCTTTTCTTATATCCCTCACAAAAAAAAATGCCAGGATCACAGAGGTTTGGTGAAGAAAAGGAACTAAAGGCCCTGAGAATTATTCTGCATTGAGTAAAAAAGAGCAGGAATGCATTTGGTGTGGCCAGCACAGGGTATTTCAGGGCCTTCTGCAGCAATAAGTAATAGTAGCTATGGCAGATGTGCCACCAGCTTCAAATCCATCCAGTAGACAGGACTTTGGAAACCTGTCAGGATGGAAGGGCAGCCTGCCCAGCCTGGCCTAACCACAGAAAGACGAAGTAGTTGCATTTCTTCCCCTCCTCTCTGCCAAGGCAACTGTACATTGTTGCTATAAATAGACACTCTGGATCCCAGCTTCTTTTAACCTTGGAGGGAGAGAGCTCAGCCACTGTACAAAGGGCTGTTGCCTCCCAGAAAGGTCTCCCTGCCACTGGAGTTTCCTCCAGCCCCCAGGCCCGCTCAGGTACAGCTGCCTGTGCAGGTGCTAAAGGCTGAGAACTCCCAGCAGCCCCAGCCTGCCCAGCACACACAGACAGGCTGTGTGTCCTGCTCACACAAAAGCTGCCTCAGCAGAAAAGCACAAGTCACAACTGCAGATGCTGGAGGCAAGGACAGGGGGAGTTCTTGGTGCCTGCTGTGGAAATTTGGAAAGATACAGACAGAACAACTCCATTTGGTGTCTGACCTTGTGAGAGGCCCTGCCAAGGTCGGTGTTGCAGCCGTGGAGGTCAGGCTGCAGCTACCACTGGAGCAGGGAGCACACCTGTGCACAAGCAGCTTTTACTGCAGGCTTTGCTCTTGTATCCCGATCCCAACACCTGAAGCTGTGCCAAACTGGCCCTGCAAACGCCAGCCACGCCCATTTTCCATCTGGTAGGAAGAGATTAGAGGTAGCCAGTCCCTATCTTTTAGAAGTAACAGGCAGACCTTGCAAAACAGTAAATACTTCCCAAGCTAGGAACAAGATTTTGAGTTTAGAGCTAAAAGGTGGCAGGGCAGCAGAGAACTGAGGCACCTTTACCCCCAGCCATCAATGTTGAAGCAATTACCAAAAAGGTATCAACCTGAGGTAACAAATAAGGCTCCTCCAGGAAACACAAGCAAGAGGGAAAGCAACATCCTACAGTTGTTCCTTCAGCAGATGGCTGCTGTGAGGTAACATGGACACTGCTGCCATGTGCAATGGACAAGAGGAGTGTCAGGTCTGTGTGTGACCAGGCATTAATAATTACCACCACTGTAACTCTCAGAGCAAAGCCTCCACCCCCAGGAAGCACAAGAGCAAAGGGAACTGTGATAACAGTGACAAGAGAGCAAAAGCATTTGAAATTCTCATCCTTTAATGGTCAATGATAACTTCTGGCTGGTTCTGTGTAATACAATTAAACAATATACTTAATTGTTTCCAAAAAAAAAAAAAAAAAAAAAAAAAAAGCAGCTCTCACACCCCCTCTTTCTATTGCTTTATTTCATCCACATTCCGCTGCTGGATTGGACTCCCCTGGCCTAACATACGGATCTCAAGTCACCACACATCCACATCTCAAGTGTAACGAAGAACTGAAAAACCTTGGTGCACCAGTGATTTGTTATTTGAAAAATAACAGCTCTATTAAACCAAATCCTTCCCAGTCTCCACTGCTTCTCAAAGAGGAAAAACAAAATGTTACTGTGGGAGTCTTAATACACTTGTCTTTGTGGGTTTCTCTCTTCCCTGCTGAAGTCATACAGCATAGAGTTCATAGATCTTCTTTACACAGTACACCAGGGCAGCGAGTGCTATCGTGTTGTGCAGTCTCTTTCTGTGCAGGTCGTCCTTCCTCACCAGCACCACGGGGGTGGACGAGGTGAGCGTATGCAGGGGCAGGCGGGAGAGTTTATAGGCATCGTACTCGACTTGGTACTTGCAGCAGGGATCAAACTGCCACGAGATCCCGTAGAGGGTGCAGCAGGCCACGCTCAGCACTCCAGCGGGCAGGGAGATGTAGTGAGAATAATCTACTGGAAGTGCCAGGGGGGTGAAGAGGCAGGTGGTGCCCGCCAGCACGGCCGTCTTGTGCAGGCAGTTCCCGACGGTGATCCATCGGGCCGTCTCGTCCCCGATGCGCGTGGGCTCTATCACGATGTACTTGTACTGCGCTTCCAGGGCCTGCTCCAGCTCATACTCAAACTGGTCCTGAGCATTCTCCCCGTTGTAGATCTCGTGCACAATGTAACAGTCCGTGGAGGACAAGGTGACCCTGTTAACGGGAAACTCGGAATTAAAACGACAGAGCTTAAGGACGGGCTGTTCACCCACCCGGCTCTGAGAGCAGCAGAGAAGTGCCCCAAGTGAGGGCAGCCCCTCAAGGTCAGGCACTGCCCGTGTTCCACAACCAGCAGCTCTTTCAACTCAAGCTTCATTTCACATCAGCTCATTACACCTGCTGTACAATAATTCATCCCAAAATAAGGCAACATATTTTTCTTACCTTTTCCTGACTTGGGGGATATAAAGCAATTTGAGAAATAGGATCTTGTTAACAGTCCTGAAATGGTTCCTCACACTGATACCCAAGCAGTTTCTCTGGAGACAGTGGAAGTGTCACTCACACCTTAGTGACCACAACGCCCCACTGAACAAACCACACAGACTTCAGGAGTTTTCATAGAAAATAAACCCAGCAGCTCATCCATCGAGAGGACAAACTGCATTGGAAGGTTTTGAGAGAGGAAGCATCTCTGCTTTCACCCCACAATAGTTACCTCCTTACCACTGATGAAGCTTGATATTTAGTCCTCCATAGTAAACCCAACCTAGTAAATCCATAGCAAATGCAACAAGGATGGCCAAGAAACATTGCTGAAACAAGGTGAGGAAGGCAGCAGAGCGCTCTGTTGCAGAACACTCCCTTCTCCTGACGTAGGATGCAGCAAAGCAAGAAAGGAACATTTTTAACCCAGACACGCTTTAGCAGTGAAGAAAGAGCTGCTCGTGTTACCTGGGAGCACATTCCCTACTGACAGGGGATTCACAGGACTTGTATTGGAGCAGCAGCTTTTAACTACCTCAAGTCATATCAGTTTCCACCTTCCCTTCACCCTCCACCACATCACCACAGCTGCAGCCACATTCATGTACAGACTGCTAAGGAATAGGATTATGACTGCTCACCTGCCCTGAGAAAGGGTAAAAACCTATCCATTAGAATACAGCAAAATCCTCCCTTCTAAGCAGAAATGACTATTTCTGACATACTTGTGTTTAACCAGAGCAAAATTGAGCACGTGGCCTCTCAAGGATAAAAATATCTAGCAGATTCCTTTAGCAGAAAGAGAACAAATCACACACACATTTGACCTAATCTCAGCAGACAAAACAGCCTCATCCTAACAGCATTTAGACCCTCCTGATACCAGGAGGAAAACACTGCTGATGTGGAGAATGAAAGGAGCACTTTTTGCTCCATTAGTGCAGCGGTACTTATGTGCATGCACTGGAAAATAAGGGAGAAAAATACACATTCACAAGCTGCTGTTGCCAAACATTATCCTTAATGTGCAGCTCCACTCATGCTGCAAAGGGGATTGAGCAGTGGCCAGCTGTAATCAAGAATATTGTTAAATTACAAGCTGTTGCCAGAAGTAGCTGCGTTTGTAACAGCAGCAAACATCAATCAGCAGGACTGGAGAGGCACCACCGTCTCCGAAAGCAGAGTAATAAGCAATTTCATTAAAAGTCTGGCTGGAATTTATATAACCCACAATGAAAACTCAACTTAAAGGCAGTTATTGAGTTCTCTGCAGTGCATTTCCCCCTTGGCCTGTTCATGGGTAGAAAGAAAAATAAAAATCCACCTGAATTCCGTGTATGCCAGGGGCTTCTTTAGGGCCATCAGCTTGTCAGACATTGTTTGGGAAATTTCATTAACTCTTTCAGCACAGGATGTGGTGGGCTCTGATGTTCTGTGGTGAATTGGAAGGTATTTAAAGAAAAAAAATTTAAAGAAAGCACCTATATAAGGAGTTTCTAACAAAGAACCAGTTAAGCAGGTGTTATTACACTGACATTAAGGACACTGGTGGTCATGGCTCCTGCCAAGGACTCTTCTTCTTGGTGGCCCAAGTGCAGCTTCTTCCGAATCAAATACTCCAGTTTCATTACAAAAGACATGCTGAGATTTAAGGTAACTCTGCACACCACCACCCAGACTGTGTGAAACCACTCACTGGGGCATAATGACTTCATGGAAAAGCTATTGCTGAAAGGCATTTTTGAGCTGGAAGCCGACCCAGTGCTAACACAACCCTCCAGATAAAATTAGTATTTCCTACCAAGGAGCACTTTCAGTGTGTTGTAATACTTAGGAACATGCAGATGGGTCTGCAAAAGAGAGAAGCAGAATCTAAATTCAACTAAGAACTTCCCAGAGGCTTAGGAATAGCACAGTGGCCTTGTCACTCCAGGATCTCCTGCCATCACTGGGAAAACACACATGAAGCGAGCCTGTTCCTTCTCTGCCTGTTCAGGAGCCATGGGAACTGGGCTTCTAAGTCCAGGAATTCAGTAAACACATTACATGGGATTTTTCCAGGCTCAGCACCAGCATAGGTGGCATTAACCCATCAGCCTCACTTCTTCTTGCTCAGATCTCCTTGCTGTCCTTCCCTCTGAACATCCCTTTTTCCTTTCACCATCACTGCACAAGCAGAGCCATACCATGAACACCTGTCAGAGAGCAGGAATCCAACAGATTGCCCAGAGGCAGCACTGCCCATCTCCTCTGGAATCTTTTGGCTTGCCAGGCTCTGGGGCTTTATAACAATAAAGTCAAGAAAAGCACAATCCTCCTACGCCAAAACAAGCAGAATTTAAAGTATGTTCTGTTGGAAAAGAAAAACCGCTGGCAACTAAGCTGTGCAAAGGCTTCATCCCTGAAAAAGTCTGTCCCCCTGACTGTGCTTTTTCCTCAAATTAGTCCTCTAAAAATCAGAATAAATCTATATCACAGTGCTGAAGCTGCAAATGGCAAAACAGACAAGCCAAAAACAACGACAAAGAACAAAAAGTTAACTGCTCAAATGAGAGGACACATGAAGAGTCAGCAAGGCAAGCAGCAAGTCTTCCAGAGAAGTGGGGTTACCACGTTATTACTTCCACACAAGAACTGGCTGCCCCCAGAGCAAGAAAAGCTGAAAACTGGTTTGATTTCAGATGATACAGAAAAAGACACAGATGAGATACGTGGGCTTGAGGAGGTTTCAGCTGAGTAGGAGTGAGGACCTCAATGCACAGAGTCGATCTCTCCTGACACAGCCTTTCAATTGAACACAGCAGCTGCAAACCAACAAATCCACTCAAAGCAACTGGATTTGATCAAACAGTGGAGGCCACGGAATTTGCCTTTTGGAGCTTGTCACCCACCCCCTGGCCATGACAAACACAAATGCAGAGCTGTGCAAGCAACTCTGAGCTGGCATCAAGTCATCAAGTGTGGGGATTTTGTATAAACTCTGTTTTATTGAAAAGAATAGTAAATAACCGGAGAGCACCTAGTTCCAGAAGACATAAAATGCTGCCTGGTGTTCAGAAGCCCATCAGGCTGTTTACTAGACAGACCAGAACCTAAAAGCAGTTGTTATTACTGAACCAAATGATTTTCCAGGACCTGTCTCCCCACCTCAAAAAAGAGGGCTAAGTTAACAAGTTGTACAGTTGTTCTGTAAGAATAATTCTGGACCTTATATCCAAATATTTGTGCTATTGCAGCTTCAGGCTTTCTATACTTGAGAAACTTTAGTGTCTCATTCCAGCTGCAGAATGAATGCCTGGGTGGGGAAATGTGACAGAACTCTGAACTATTCGGCACAGCAAGATATAAATCACTTAAAAATCACCCATGTCAAATTTTGGTATTGCCAAAGTTATAAATAAGGAATCCATTGTTAACAGACCTACAGCAGCAGGAGGGGCAGAAGTGTCTGTGTTAGCTATAGGGCAAGGTTCAAATTACATTTGGATTGTCTTCCTAACATGGGAATATCAGAGAGCACCAGGAGAGGGGTGCTGCAGCTGCTGAACAATAGCAGCTCCAGCAATTCATAGAATCATGGAATGGTTTGGGTTGGAAGGGAATTTAAAAGACCATCCAGTTCCACCCCCTGCCATGGGCAGGGACACCTTCCACTAGCCCAGGTTGCTCCAAGCCCCGTCCATCCTGGCCTTGGACATTTCCAGGCATGGGGCAGCCACAGCTTCTCTGGGCAACCTGTGCCAGGGCTTCACCACCCTCACAGGGAAGAATTTTTCCCTAAGTTCCACCCCTCAGAGCAGCTCCATTTCTGTGCCTCCAGCTTGGAATCAGGCTCCTGAAAACAGCAACTTGCTGCTTCAATTCAATTCAACGGAAGTTTCAATTTGATAGTTTTTTTTCCTGTGGATAAAGAAATAACATTCCAAGGAGGAAGCACAATGCCACTCCATGTGAAAAGACCTTCAGTTTTGCCAGGTGCCAAGTGGAAATGGGAGAAACAAAGGAAGAGAGTGCTGAGAACAAGGCAAGTAAAAGCATCCTGGGAGAACCCCCAGCCTCCTCCTGCCACTGCTCACCTGCCTGAGCCTCCCAAGTTTGTTGCCCTCAGCCTAATGGCATTCCTCAGTCTGCCAGACAGAGTTTTGGTGAGGGTTTCAAGTCATCCAACTATCTCAGTTCTCCAGAATGCTCAGGATCACACTTAGAAACAACCTCAAGCTGCACAAAGCGCAGGTACAGTTCTGGGCAAAAGAAAGTTCCTTTTAAACCCCTCCCTTAACACATAAGTCGAGTTTTATTGAAGTTTTTTTTAAAACAGGAGAATATTCCTGGGCAACAGTATTGCTCAGAGCACCAAACAGGCAATCAGATTAACTGCAAATGAAGACCGGTTTGATCAGTAGTTAAGACAGTAAGAAAGGAAAGGCTTGCAGCAGTGTGATAAGATGTGTCACAAACAGCACAAAGAGTCTAGTTCAGCAGTGCAAGGGGGGCTTTGTGCTGGTTGTGCAAGTGATCTGCAAAAAAAAAAAAGACATTCTAGATGGCCAGAGTATGTCTGTGGGTATTGTCAGCCTCTCAGCCAAGCTGGAGCAAGTCAAGAGTCGAGGCATGACAAATTCAAACACTAAACTTCCCTCCCTCCAACATAAATCCTCCTTGAAGAAATTTAATTTAATTTCAAGATTAAGGAATGAGCTGTGGACTGGCTTTAATTCTCAGTGGAAATATTCCACCTCCAAGTCATATTCACGAGTGTGCTCCTACTCAGGGGATGGTGCACGGAAAGCACCAACATGTCCCAGCTCAAACACCTGGGGAATTGTTTCTCTGCTGAGTGCCCCCACAATCTACCAGGCCCAGGGCCTTAAGAAGGGCATTAAAGCAGAGGAAGAACAGGAAAAGCTTAGCAATAAAGCAAGACCTTAGTGCAGAAGATGCACCTTAAACACAAACAGGAAAAATGACAGGAGAACACTGGGGAGATCGTCAAGCAGCCTCAACAAGGGACCAGAAAGTTCCCTGAACACTAAGGAAAACATCACCAAACCATAACAACAAACTCCAGCCCCTGGACAACGAGGAGGTGTCAATTTTTAGTCAACTAATGATTAGCCAAGCTGATGGAAATAGGTCAATCATTGCTGCAAGCAGAGTACCAGAAATCTGAGCAGTGCAGGTAGTGAGAGAGCTCAGTAAGGGCAGAGAGGAGCCAGTGCAGGCAGCAGTGATGACATGAAAGCTGTTCTTTCCAGAGTTTGTCAGAACATCTCCCAGGGGAACAAACGACACGCTGTCCACTGCCTTTTATACAAACACACCCAGTACAATCCAGTGTCTGTTCTGTATGAAAAAGTTGTTTTGGTCTACAGATCAACAATTCCCTTTAGACAGTCTCCATTAAAGAGTCTATCCAGAATGAAGAAAAACAAATATTTAGTTGGTTCCCTTCAGTGTTTTTGGGTTTTTTGTTGAATGTTATTATTTCACCACCAGAGCCAGCTGGAGTTCACAGTCAACATCCTGTGAAATTAATGTCCTTACATTCACTCCTAGCGAGGAAAGCGCTTTTTGACCAATTACAGACTTCTCTGTATCAATAAAGCCATTTATGAAGGGATTCAGTCTCCACAGATAGAGCTGCTGGTCTTTTTTTTTTATATATATATATTTTTAAATGAAAGCTGCTCTAGTCTCACAGCAGACAGGATTTTATTCAGTACTGAGTCTCCTCACACCACCTCCGACACACAGATGCCTTTTAGACCGTCTGGCTGACAACTACAAACACTCCTCGAGCAGCTCAGTTACGAGGAAAACTGGATCAGCATATTCAGTTCAAAGGAATGTGTCTTTGGACAAGAATCCTGCCCAGAGTAAGAAAACTGTATTCACCCTATAAAAAGCCCATGTCATCATGTGATGACATCAGGTCTGTCAGTGCTGCCTGTACACAACCTGTGCTGCAGCAGCCAAACAAGACAGGCGGGTGTGATTTGGGATCAGCCTCTGATGGAGAGGCAGAGGCCCTGTCATGTGTATCTCCTGCTCTGCAGCTGCCAGGAAGAAGCAGCACCTCGCTGTCGTCACCCAAAACATCATCCTCCATCACGTTTGTACAGGGTGACACCTAAAAAACCACCATCTCTTTTGATGGAGATTGTGAAACGCTGCTCAGTGGTAGATCTGTTCTGTTCCATCTCCTTCTCACTGGCAAAGGAAAAATAATATATGCAGCAGGTTCATGGAATGACTCGTGTTTATGAATATTTTTCATCATAAGATCAAGAGCAATCACAGCTTTGAAAACAAATCACCTCAAACAACAATTATTGTACAGTTCACAGATGAAGTTACATGGCAAGAACTCACTTTTAAGTCTGCGTCAGTTTTCACCCTGGAAGAATAATTTTTATTGAAGTTACTAAGTGCTTTTTTCCATACCTTTTTCTTTTCCCCCCCTTCTCTTCTGCTGAGAGGACAGGTCTGTGCCACATGAAAAAATCCCCATGAAAACTCCACACCTCCCGTGCTGGGGCAGTGCCAGCACTGGGTGCAGACAGCTTTACCACTGTGGTATTCTTAGCTGTTTATATGAACCACACTGATGCAGAAATTCCATTGGCTCTTCCAGTACAATTACTTTTGAATTCCCTGAACACAGACAGCATTCCTGCAATTCACATCAGCGCCAGAATTTTGAGGGCTACTTGTGGCTCTCCCTTGGCTGTGTAGATTCAACACCATCAAAGCAAATGGTGCTGAATTGCAGTAAGGGAACAAAGTGAAGGAAAAGCCACAACAAAAATTAAGAGGGATATCATAGTTTCTAGTTAAGAGGGATATCAGAGTTTCGAGGTGAGGCAGCAGGACAAAAGAAAACTCACAAAACACTGCAGCAGCTTTCAGCAGCTGCCGGTTGCATCAGTCAGCCCTGGGGCAGGACAGAAAAATGCCAACGTCAGGAAATGCGGGATAAACCCAAACATTTTCAGCAGGTGGAGAACTGTGCACACAGATTTTTAAAGTAGCTCAACGAGACATTGTCTCAAGATGTGCCAGGGGAGGCTTACAGGTCGGACATCAGGAAGAATTTCTTCCCAGAAAGGCCGACTGGAATAGGCTGCCCAGGGAATGGTGGAGTCACCGTCCCTGGAGCTGTTTAAGGAAAGACTGGGTGAGGCACTCGGTACTCTGGTCTGGCTGACAAGGTAGTGTTCGGTCACAGGCTGAACTCGACGATCTCAGACGTCTTTTCCACCCTAAGTGATTCTGTGACATTTCTTTCTGTCTCTTTCTTTCCATTTTAAAGTTACCGATTCCCAAACTTCCACCGCTGCTCCGCGGGCAGTCCCAGCCTGCCCTGGCGGCTCTCCCGCCCCGGCGGTAGCAGCAGCGGGCGCGGTACCGAGCCCCGCGCCCGCCGGGCCCCGGCAGAAGGAGGTCACCCTGGAGGACTCGCCGCTCCCTCCCCGCCTTTAAAAATAGCCGTGGACGGAAGGAGCCTCCCGGGGCCGGCCCTCCTCCTCCCGGCCCCCAGGGCCGCATCCCGCCACGGGCAGCGCCGCCGCCTTCACCCCTCGGGCGGCGCTGACCTTCCCCGCCCGCGGCCGCCCCTCCGGCCCCGGCCCCGCCGGGCGCCCCCGGCCCCTCCGCGCCCCCGCGGGGCCGCGTCCCGCGCCCGCCCCGCCCGGCCGCGCTCCCCTCGCGGCGCCCCCGCCCTCGCCGCGGGGCCGCGGGGAGCCGCGGGCGGTGCGGCCCCGATCCCCCCGCCGCGCCTCGCCCCGTTCCCCCGCCGCCCCCTCACCTCTCCCGGCCGCCGCCGCTGTTGGTGCCGCCGGGGCCACCGCGCCTCCTTCCCCACGCCGCCATCTTGGAGACACTCGGCTCGCAAATGTCTCCGCCGGCGGCCCGCGGCCGCGCCGCGGTGCCCGACGGGAGATGTAGTGCGCGAGAGCGGCGGCGGCCGATGCGCGGGGAGGGGTCAGACCAGTGACGGGACTACAAGTCCCATGGTGCTCCGCGCTACCGCGCGGCCGTGCGACCCTCTGGGGTGTGTAGTCCCCCGGTGGGAACGGGGGTGGCAGGGTCGGGCGGGCACCGCAGTGGGACCCCTGGGGGACCCCCGGGCGCAGCTCCGGGCACCGGCGGCGGGGCACCCCGCGGGGAGCTCGGCTCGGCCCCGCCGCCCGGGATCTGCCGCCGGAGGGGGCCGGCCGTGAGAGCGAGTCCCGGCCTGCCCCGCGGCCCCGCCATGAGGGGGTGCGGCCAGGCCGCGCCGGGAGCGGCAGCTGAGGGTCGGCAGAGCTCGGCGGAGCTCGGCGGCTTCAGCATCGCCTCGTGTTGCTGCTCCGAAAGGATCAGGTGGTTCCCTCCCTGCAGGGGAGAAGGGATGCAGGATCCCCTCGAGCAGCGCCTCGCAGAGAGGAGAGGATGGGCGTTTTGGGGTGAATTTGGCCCCTTTAATCGATCCCGAAAGAGGAGCAGGGAATGGGGAGGCTCCCCTGCCGCATCTCTGAGGAGGAATAAATCACAGGATCACTTAGGTTGAAAAAGACCTCTGACATCATCGAATCAATATAAAGTTTATCACCAAACGCTTCTCTAGAAACGAAATGCAGGTACTGCCAGAGGTCTGCCAGCTCCTGTGGATCCAGCAGAAGTGGATGTTGAAGGTTTTGTGAGGGTGTCCCAGGACCATCTTGCCCTCAGCCTCTGGCCCCAGGTCCGCTCCCCAGCACAGCAGGGTCATCCAAGGGGACCTGTGCCAGGGTGTTTGGATAGTGATCTCACAAGGGATCCTTGTGCCTCTGCAGGGCCCCCTCTTGCTCCTAGTCTGATTCCTCCCAGGAAAGGAGCCTTTTTCTCAGAAATTTTAAGTTTTCCGTTAACAAACAGCAGTTCCCTGCTCTGCAACCTCCTTCCTCTCAGGGATAGATGTGCCCTCAGATCCCATCACCCCTCAGGAGAGAGCGGTGCTGCCTCTGCATCTCCCAGAACTAGCAAAACCCCTCTTTTTGACAGCATTATTCCCAAGTGATGCAATGTGACAAGAGAACAAACTCCTGGCTGCCTCCACCTTCCCAGCGATCCCGAGGCTGCTCTTCCAGCCTGCAGGGCCCTCCCACACCGCTGCAGTTCAGTTGTAACTGGGGGGGCAGCTGTTTTGCTGGAGGTTAAGGGCGCATTTGCAGGAACAAGAGGTGTTTGGGAAGCGTGCCCAGCCCGGCAGAACGTGCAGCACTGCTGGGACAGGCCGGAGCATGGACCGTCTGGAATGTGGAATGTAAACAAGAGTGTGTTACCAGCAACAGCCCAGCTACAGCCCCAAACCTACGGCGCTGTCCCTGGGGAGCAGCAAACCCTGCTCCGCCTGCTCGAGCTGCAGCCCCGGGGCCACTTGTCACTTCGGATCAAATTATAACTGTAAATAAGCTGGGCCCCTTCTCCACCCTCCCTGGCACGTTGAGTCCCAAACTCCAGCCTCCACTCAGTGTTAAAGTGGCACAAATTCTGTGCTGGACCCTGGGTGCTGAGTGCTTGGGCTGTGCTCCCAGGGCTGAGGAGCACTGGCTCCAGGAGGGAAGTGCCTTGTGTCCCTCTGAGTCACCTGCCTGCCCGCCTTGCTCTGGACAAGCACAGCAGCTGGATATTTAAATATTTTCTCGCCTTAATGTTTTCAAACATCTTAAAAAAAACAGACACAAGCACCAAGTGACTGTTCACCAGAGGCTGCACTTGCAGGATAACTCCCAAAGAGTGGCCTGAAGTTCCAAGGAGGGCTGATGAGCGTCAGCTGGCAAAGGAAACAGACTCTCAGCTGACAGGACCCAGCCCAGAGGTGACAGAGCTGGGGGCTCCCAATGCCCTCTGGTTCCATGGGCACCTCCTCCTGCCTCCCCCCAGCATGGCACAGCCACTGGGGGTCAGTTAAACCACACTTTTATTGTATTGTATTCCATGCATTATGTTCATGTCTTATAGTATGACAGAGGGAGGGATAAAGATAAAATGTTAAACATAAACAAGAGCAGAAAGGTCATTTGTAACAGGTCCTGAGAAGGAAAGGCACATCGTAACCACCGAATCCAACAGAACGGAAACCTGGGACAGAGGAAGACAACGCTGGAGAGCGGATGAGGGAGGGGGGGTTTCAAGTCGAGTGTGTGGAAGCAGGTTTGACAGCAACCTGCATTCCCCCACCCACCAAGGTCTGTAGTTCAAATGGGTTTGGGGACCTCAATATTCGACCAAACCACTTTCCACACTCCTGTTGCCAGGGAGAGTTCAAAATTCCCCAACTCCTCCAGGCTTAGTGAGCACCAAGGGGCAGCAGAGGACTCAAAGCTCCTTTCTGCAGAGACCAGCTGGGAAAGGGCAGCTGGTGGGGAGGCAGGGAAGGGCTGCCCAGCACTGAGGGATCCCGAGCCATCTCCTGCCCATCAGCGCAGGATCCCAGGAGCGCCATGGACTGCAGCATCGCTGGTGACCTGGGGGTATTGCTATTCACCGGCATCAAGGACCACAGGGAAGGGAAGGCAGAGGATGGATACAGCAGAGAAACGGTTGGCACGGACACTGGCACACAGCTCTGTCGGGTCAGACACTGGAGGGGTTGTAGCACCTCGAAGGGAAGCAGCAGCAAAACCATGTGCTGTGCCTGATTTAAGGCAGCGATTGCCACTTGTGATCCAGCGCTGGGAAGCACGAGGTTCCTGCCAGAGCAGCACAAAGGGCTCCAGAGCCAGGCTTGGACACCAGGCCACTGCTGGTGCAGTGACCACAGCACAGCCTGCAGTGAGCTGACACAACGGGGAACTTCTGGGAACTGCCACACAGTGGAAATGAGCACAAAACCAGGGCAGAGGCTCGCAGAGGCTCACGTGAGGCAGCCAGACACACATCTCTCCCAAGCACCCAGCCCTGCTGTGACAGACACAACAGTGCCTTATCTTGGCTTGCAGTGGAGGAGATGGTTCAGCTTCACCTTGGGATCAAGAGCGGGGACGGTTCTGTCGTCACAGCTGTACCAGAACCAGCCTTGCTCCTGTTGAAGTGTGTTTTGCATGTTAAAGAAGGAACACTTAGCAGCCTAGATTTCTTCTTGAGCCCCTTTAGTTTGCTACCTGCAACCCTTTCCCAATCCCTTGAAGCCATCCTGAAGGTCACAGCCCAGGTGGAATAAGCAACAAGAGGGCAGAAACACGAGGTGGCAGCAGGGCTGAGCCCAAGGCCTTTCCTGAGCAGCACAAGGCAGAGGTGGGTCTGCTGCCAGGCACAGGTCCTTCCCCAGGCAGGAGGTGGGCATGGGCAGGGGTCTCACAGCCCTGTGCAGGGCAGGGATGGAGTCTGGGAGGTTTTACTCAAGCCTGAGAGGGCCGTGTTACACTGGTGATGGGCAGCCCAAGAGCACGGGCAGGCAGCTGGGCTTTGCCTCGAGCTGGTGACCAGGAGGAACAGCTCAGGGCCTCCCTGGCTGAGATCAGCCACAAGGTCTCCATCTCTGACCATCCCAACCAGTAGAGAAGGCTGGAGGAGTTTTGCCTTTGCCACCATGGACTTTGTGCTGGGCTCTGAGAGAGGGCTGAGCTGCCTCGGTTGGGGCTTCAGTCACTCCGTGGCACAGATTGTAAACTTTAGTCCCTGCTGACCTAAGCTAGGTCTGGATTTGGCCTCCAGGTGAAAGGTTCTCCATTTCCTTCTGCCTGGCTGCAGCCCCCAGTGGCTGCTCAGGGCTGGGGGTGTCAGAAGCATCATCTCCCACACCACATCCCTGCAAAATCCCGAGACGCTGGTGGGAGATGCTCTGGGGTGTAGCTCATACCCTGTAAAACCCAGGCAAGGCAGGACAGGCAGCAAGATGGAACCAGGCAGTGCCCTGCCATCATGGTGTTACCTGTACATCCAACTGTGGCAACACTGGGCTGTGCTACAGGGTCCTTGTCCATGGAGGGAACAGCACAAAATGAGGGTGTTCCTGCTGCTAGCTGAGGACCCCGCAGTGCTGCCAGCACCTGAGCCTGGAGCTGAGCAGAGAGGTAATGCCCTGAGCCAGGGCTTCTTTCCAAAGGCTGTAAGGAGAAGCCATCAGCATCCACGTGGAGGCAGGTGGGTCCAGGAGATGGGCCAGGAGCAGGTCCTGGAGGCCTTACCCCTGTTGCTCTCAGGATGGGATGACAGCTCTGATCTGGGGCTCAGATGGGGATGCAGAGCTGGAGTTGAGGGAGATGGGGGGAGCCTTCCTCTTCAGCTGCAGGAAACCACCCTGGTGCCCTGGGATGTCCCCTCATTGCTCAGGCCAGGGCTGGCTGTGCGGGCTGGTCTCTTCTCCTGAGCAGGCTGTGTCCACACCAGCATGGGCAGCACCAATGGCAGGGGGCAGAGACAGGAGTGACGGCCCATGATCCTGTGGGATGCCATTCCGGGGTTGTGAACAGAAGGCTGGGCAGGAGCTGGAATCTCTGGGGAGCAGCATCTGCAGCTCAGCCACCTTTCTTCCTCTGTACAGACTCTGCCACAGCCCCTGCAGCTGAAGTGTGTTCCTCACAAGGCTCCTGTCCCTTGCCTCGGAGGTGTCACCGTCCTAGTGTCTCCACAGCTGGTGCAGCAAAGCCCTCGAGGTGCCACCATGGTCCACATGTTCTCATCTGTACTCCACATGGGCTTGGACACAGCTCAACAGGGGCTGGAGGGGATGAACCTGCCTCAGGGCTGGGGCTCCTCCAGCACCTCCCTCTGTTCCACAAAGCTTAATCTACAGCATCTCCCCCAGCTCCCAGAAGGAAAGGGGGGCTGGTGCCCCACGATCACCCCTAACCAACATCCCCCAGGAAGTTCACAGTTGTCGCCAAGCGGAGCGGGGAGGATGAGGTGCAGCACGAGTCATCCCCTGGTCTTGTGATGGAGTTTGGTGGAAAAATCATCCTCTTCCACCCCCTGGCTTGGGAAAAGCACTGGGGGATGCCACGTGTGCCCAGAGCCAGCCTGGCCCAGGGGCTGTAGCCATGCTCACACGTGGGCAAGGAGGAGGAGGTCGTGCCCACACTCACGCACCACATGGACACGCTTAAAAAAACGGGAATTGCGAGTGTGGGAGGGGGTTTCCTGAGACCACAGAGAAGCGAAGGCCGCGTTGGACAGTCAGGGACAGGTGTGCTGGTGTCGGAGCAGTCCTGCCTTAAGGCTGCAAGTGTTCCAGGTACTGCGGCAGCGGGTTCTCCTTGACGTATTTCTGAATGTACCAGCACGTCAGGTGAGCTTTCAGGTCCTCCTCCACCACGAAGTCCAGGGCTGCCTGTGACCAACCAGAGAGAACACACAGGTTACAACCACCACCCTCAGCCTACGCTCTCCTCTGAAGCCTCATGGGGGTCTGGACTCCTGTACCACTCAGATAGAGGGGGGAAGCAGCAGCTTGCCCTCAGATACCCTCTGTGTGAGGCAGGTGGAGGGAGAGGGTTGTGGGGAGAGCACAGCACAGGGTTCCCAGTTTAACCCTCAACACATCCAGCCTGGTGGATGCTGCACAGCAGGTGACCTAGCCCATCATGCCACCCATTTCCCCTGACCTACAGGGCCAGGGAGCAGCTGTAACCCCAAAGCATCACCCCACATTCCCTCGTGGCTCCTCAGCTCTCCCTGCATGGCTGCAGGACCCAAGGCAGGCACAGGGCTCACAGGGGCAGTGAAGGTTTGAGAGGAGGAGTCCAGCCCCCAGGTGAGGTGATCCATCAGCCCCTGCACAGTGGGCACAAGAAGGAATGGGCCAAGCACTCACCCAGCCCCTCTCGCCACCAAAACAGGAATGTCTGACCCCAGATTTCCATCTGCCCCACCAGCCACCCCACCTCCCATTGGAGCAGGGGGCTCCCATGCAATTCCAACGTGATGGGGCCTGGCTTCAGCCAGGATCTCTACCCACAGCTGGGATGGCAACAGCTCTTGCCCTTCTGGGTGTTTGGGGCTGTACCTTGGCCAGGTGCTTGGCTATTCCTCTCCCTCGATAGGCATCCGGCACTTCTGTGTGCTGCAAGTCCACGATCCGCTTCCCCACGTACTCGTAGAGCAGCACTGCCTTGTCATGGCAACCTGGGGGGTGTGAGAGAGGGGTGAGGACTGGGAGGTCTCCTGGGAGCCCACAGCAGGGGATGGGCAGCTTTGGGATTGCTACAACAGCCCTCGTGCCCACGGGAATAGCTGTGCTGGGCGGGAGACTTTGCTTTCAGTGACACCTGGATGTGTCCTCCTTGGTCCCCTAAAGGTGTGAGAAGAGCCAGGTCTGCTCAGCCTTTCCAAGCCTCTGGAGCAGAGGCAAGTTTTCTACCCACCCCTGAATTGCTGATGCCAACACAACACGTTTAGGGTAGGAAAGCAGCTGTGGGGAGGGGTGGGATGTGCTGATGTGAAGGAGAGAGCAAAAAACAGGAGAGGGAAAAACAATTCCTTTCTCCTCCAGTACAGTTTTTTGTTGTGGCACATAAAACAGGACAAGACTCCTTAGTCTGGTGTTGCAGCATTGCCTAGACATGTTTTGGGGAAGATACTGGAGAGATAAATCCCACAAACACACAGGAAAGTACACACAGGTGTGCAAGGGGGTTTGTGCACACAAATTCACATGTACACACACAGGTTTCCTGTTTCAACACCCTGACCTTTCTCACAGCAGCTCAGCTACAGGAAAGAAGAAGTTTCAGTACACATGTGAATCAGAGGAGAGCTCATAACACCTCCCTGGTTTCATCTGCAGAACCTGAGCTTCTGCCTTTGATGCAAAACCAAACACTTCATTTCTAGACGGTTTCTGGATTTAAAAGTGAATTTCAGAAATACAATTCCCCAATCAAGACACAAGCTCACTTAAAATAGTGGAACCTTTCCCTTCAATGGTTTTTGGAGGCTGAAGGGCTGCAATGTCCACTTCTATTCACTGTTTGCTTTAGCTGAGCTCAGTACCCCCTATGTCACTGCATTTCAGCTGACAACTGCAGCCCAGTCCGCCTCATCCCTGCATTGAAGATGCACTAGAAATAAGACCATTGGAATTTTGTGTTTCAAGAGAAGCAGCTCAAGTTTTTGTTCCTGCTCCTTTTATGCAGACACTCGATTCTCCGACGTCGGATGGAAGCCTTCGCATTTCCAGCCCGAGTTTATTCCTGCTGGTTTGTACCCGCTCGTTCTCGTGCCAACATTGTTCTTGGGTGGACATAAATAATTTCCCTCCCTGCCGTTCCCCCAAGTATTTATAGGCATCAGTCCTGCCCCTCTCAGCCTCTAGTTCACCAAAAAGCCAAGCTCTTTTAGTCTCCGCAGACAGAAAAAAGGGAGAAGAGCAACGTTTCTCCATGTGGATCCAGACACCCAAAAAAAGCCATGGGAACAGGTGAAGCTCTTCCCCAGCAGCACAGACCTGTCTCACTCGAGAGGAACCCACCCAGGTCGGGGCATGAGCAAAGCCAGGTGCCCTCACCCTCACAGCATATTTGGTGGCAGCTCTCCCAGGGGTGGCAAAGGCAGAGCTGGCAGTGCCAAAGGCTGTAAAATGATCTTATAACGGCGGCTTTCACACGCTCCAGCCCTTCCACCCCACTCTCCCCCCAGGCCAAAACTTTCCATAGCCTCTGCCTGAAGCTTTGAGAAATTTACAACTAAATTGGTGACAGAGCAAAAGGTCTTTATTTTTCCTAAAATATACTTTTTTTTCTACATGATCTCTTTAGAAGTATCACACACAAAAATGCATTTTAAAGCAGAAGGTGATTCAGTGTCTAGAGAATCTCAGATCTGGCCTGGGCAGGCTTTTCCTTGATATTCCTTGTAGCACAGCAGCACCACAAACCCCCAGCCAGGACAGGAGCTGCAGGGTGCCACCAGCACACAGACGAACACACACAGAGTCCAAATGATTTTACAAACAGCTCTGCAGAGAAAGCCAGTGCTGTCAGTGCTCCAAGAAACCAGTCCCAGTTCAGAAAAACATCCCAGTTCAGCCAAGGACATAACCACATCTGTATGTGCTCACCTCAGTGATGGGACCCTGAGCCACACAGTGCATGAAACCAGGGACACTCGTGCCACAGGGTTTGGTGTGGGCCCTGCAGGTGACAGCAATGGCTTGGAAGAGGCCGGTCCTGGACATGGGGGGCTGCTCCCAGGAAAGCTGGGGTAGCTGGAAGCAGTGCTAACCCTTTGCTGCAGCTGCCCTCAAAGACAGGGCACACGAGCAGAAACCCCACAAAAACGTGGCATAAGAGACGCCGTGTGCCGGCCTCGCGCCTGCCTCATCCATCCCCTTGGACTTTGGGACGGGGGTTTTATCAGCCTGCACAGACAGAGCTTGGCAAAGCAGGCTCAGGTCTCAGCCAGCTCCAGAGGTGCCCGTGAGCCTGACCCTGGTGTTTGACTCGCTGACACTCCCCTGGGAGGCCACAGCGAGGAAGTTGAGTCAATGCAAATCAGCACAGCCAGAGCAGGAGCGGGAGGAGGCTGCAGCAATGGCAGCACAGCTGGTGTCCTGCTCTCCCCAATCCCTCACTCAAATCACAGGGTGCACAGGGAAGGGGAAGCTTTTCCAGGAGCTGGGTGAGAGACCAGGTCTAAACTTGCTCTCCATGGAGGGTTTCCACCAGGACCAGTGGCACAGAGCTCCCATCCAAGCAGGGGCAGCAGAGGCCCCTGTGACACAGGCTCAGCTGTGACACCAGACATAAGTCCCCAGGCTGGGTGGCTCACGAGCCTGAGGGGACGAAGCAGAGAGCCCAGCCCCAACCTGAGCCGAGCAAGGGACACATCAGGCATCTGGGAAGATACAAGCACCCTGTTCCAGCCATCCTTTGCTGACCCCCTCTCCTGGCATACACAAAGTATCTGTCAGCCTTTTTCCCTTCTCCCTGTCCCTCTGTGCTGGCCCCAGGCCACAATACACCTTTGTGTGCCCAGGACTGGAGCAGGGCAGGGGCCTGGCCTTCTGTGCTCCAACCTTTGGAGCAGCCCCTGCGCTCCAGCCTCCTTAGGACACTGCTGCAAAACCATTTCCTGAGAGCAAGGGGAGGGAACAGATGCCAGCCCCCATTTCCCACTCTCAGACACAGGAAAGCCAGAGGCAGGAGGCAATTCAGCTCATCTGCTGCTGAGCCAAAAAGTGGGGGAAAAAAAAAAAAAGGAAAGCAGAAGCTGTGTGTGGGGTGAGTTGAGAGGACAAGACGTCCCGAGGAGCTTGTGCATCCCGGGCTGCAGCCACGGGTTGGCCTTGTTCCCCAGGGAGCTACTGGCATGTTACTACGGAGAGAAAACACAACAGAGGACAACAGCCAGAGCAGAGACGGCACAACCCTCTCGGAGGGGCCTCACTCGCAGGAATGGCAGCAGGGGGGCTCTGGTTTGGAGCAGTTTCCTGTTTAGGAGCTCTCTGGAGGTGACTGTGGCATGGGAATAAGTGGGGAGCTCTTTGATGCAGGGTCTGGTGACAGATCCCTTGGTGCCCACTGCAAACTCGGCACCTTTTCCCTCCTGGAAATCATCTACCTCAGCAGGGAGGAAAGCTCCAAGTTTTCCCAATAAACCTGAGCCCGGACTCCTGGACAAGTTGCTCCTGAGACTCAGATCAGCAGGGGCCAAAGCAGGACTTCCAGCCTCTGGATGCTCCCCAAACCCATTTGGGGAGGAGTGGGAGGTTTGAGAAGCATAGTGTGCTGCACCCAGGTGTTGGATGAATGGGAGTCTGAGCGTGTGAGAAGCTCACGCATCCCCAAGGAACTGGAGCCACTCTGCACATGTGGTGAGCCTGTCTCCCAGCTGGAGAGCCTGATGGGTTTGATGGGCATCAAGAAGTCACAGTGGTTGCTGCTAAAACCAGTTTCCTTGCCCCAAACATCTGTGCCAGCAGCTGGACTGATCATCTGACTACTTTGGGGTAGGGGGGGACGTCTTTGGGTTTCTTGTTTTAATCAGAAATTTCATCTTGGACCCAAAAAGACCCCAACTACTCCTGAACAAAACAGCGTGTATGATTCCCATGGAAGCTTTTAGCTTTGACAAATTGATGTTTTCCAACAGAGTCGCTGCACAGGGAGGTTTCTGGCTGGCTCGTGCTGTTAGTCACATCCTAAGTGATTACAAATCCAGTCGGGCGTCTTTCTGCCCTCCTCTCGAGGGATAACAAAGCTCGGTGAGGTCTGGTTATAATCAGCTTTACTTTCAGCTTCTAAATGCTCCTGCATTTGGGATGCAAGGGAAAAGGGAATGTGTTCAAGTGAAGCAGCCTTTCCTATCAGAATTTTAGGAGCCACTGAGGGGAGAGCGGGGAACAATGAGCAGAGAAGGGAAAGACGGGGCAACCCCCAAAACACCAAATGCAATTCATCTTCCTCGTGTACAGGGAGGAAGTCCTGATGTGAGGTTACATGGGGGCACAGAGACAAACACAGGATGATGCTGAAAACAAACACTTTCACAACTAGTTCCCAGCTTTCACTGTCTCGGGCCTCTTGCTACAGGGATTTCCAGAAAGACATCACCATGAGAAGTTTTCTACTCAACATCACACTACCCTAATCCACCGAGCCCAGAGACCAGCTCTCAAAGCCTGGCTCCTTGGTCCCCAAGCCTGATGCACCCATGTTTTCCCAGGATATCACCCACACTTCACATCTAGCAGAAATGAGGACCGAGACACCAGAGAAAAGCTGACTGGAGCCCACAGGCTGCTCTTCATCTCTGCCACAGTGCAGTAACATGGGACAAAAGTGCTCTCAGAGGGGCACGTAGGTCACATTGATGCCAAAATCCGTGTCTGACCCATTTCTTGTCATTCCCTACATGCTGCAGGGAAAACCTGCTGGAACATTCCACACCACTGATGCTCATCGTGCCAGGAGTGGAAGCAATGAAGAGAGCAGTGCAGGAAACAAACACCCTGCCACGCACTCCCACAGAGATGGTTATCTTCTGACCATCTTCCAGGGCTTGGCTGCTACCAGCAAATGCCTAACATGGAGAGATGGATCACCCACTCCCCATGGATGTTAGTCAGCCCAGTGGCACGGATTCCATCCCACCAGGACACTGCTCAGCTCTGCTTCTGTATGTGGCTGGTGCTGAACTCACAAAAAAGGGGCTCAGTGTCTCTGAACTCCTGGAAAAAATACAACCTTGATCGTGGGAATCCACCTACAACCCTGGGCAAGGCCATGGCCAGGTTGGACAGGGCTTGGAGCAACTTAGGGGAAGGTGTCCCTGCCCATGGCAGGGGGGTGGAATGAGATGAGCTTTGAGGTCCTTCTAACCCAAGCCATTCTGTCATTCTGTGATCGTGGAGCAGGAGGTTTTGTGCTGATTCACACATGACTCCCACCACGGGTCCCACAGTTTATTCTCTCACTCTCCAAGTTCACCCTCCGCAGTCACGACTCCTCCCCGCTCAGCCACCGAACGCTACTCTGCCCACGGTGTGGCTGGCAGAGGTTTGATCCAGAAAACCACAATAAAAGATTATGTTTCCCTAATAAGTGCTGGCCCTTGGCTCTCCCCTGCACACACGAACAACGCCGTGTGACAGCTCTTGCCGTGGCAGTGGGGACCCGTCACCTCAGACCTCGTTTGATCTCTGTGCCTGAAATAAGCAGTTGGTGAAATTGTTCTCTCCGCACCCAGCACACACGTCTCCTCCTCCCTCGCTCCACCACTGCCGAGCCTCCAGCCTGCACTTTGTAATTAGTGGTTGAAATGAAAATGGGGTGAGGGGGGGAAGAGGAGTCTAAAATAAAATCTGGACTATTCCTGTTGTTTTATCGAGAAAACCTCCTGCATCCCCTATGATTTCTGAACTACTCATTTAATTTAAATTTTTTTTTTTTAAAAAGACAGCTACCCTGCAATTTCTGTAGGGCAACAAGGCAGCCTGTTTTACCCAGAGTAGTTCTCAGCGTGACAAATGGACAGGGAAGAGAAGTTGGGATCGTTGAATATTTGGGATTAACCATTAAGAGGATGGGGCACAGCACTGCCACATCATCCAAAGGCACCTGCTCCTGGGGGGAGCAAAGGGTAGTATCCCCAAAACCTGCCTGTGCCACCATTGGATTCCACACACCAATCCCAACCACATGAGCCAAGAGATCCCCAGATCTCCTGGGGGAAGATTTTAGGGGGCAGGAAGAATGGGGTGGACTGCAGGAACCAGGGGCACTGGGGGTGGTGGTTTAGAGGAGTAGCGGGGGGGCACTGGGGGTGACAGGGGGGAGTTTACAGGGGAAGGTGCTGCGAGACAGCGGCACAGGGGGAGGAGAGATGGGGGAGAATGGAGGAAAACGGGGGCAACATCGAGGAACGGGGAACGGCGAGGAACGGGAGAAAAAACGGGGAAATGGGGAAGCCGGGGAGGAAAAGGAGGAAATGGGGGGGGGGGGGGGGGGAAACGGAGTAAAAAGGGGAAGCGACGGGAGAAAAAAGGGGGGGAAGGACGAGGGAAAGGGATGAGCAGGAGGGGGGAAAGGACGGAAAAGGAGGGCGAGTGGGGGGGAAAGAGGGAAAAGGGGAGGATGGGGGGGAAATGGGAGGAAACGGGAGACAAGGGGGGAGCGACGGGGGGGAAAAAGGAGGCGAGCGGGGGAATGGGAGGAAAGGGGGGCGACAAGGGGGAGAGAGAGAGAATATGGGGGGGACAAAGAGGGGGACAAAGGGGAAGACGAGGAGAAAAGGAGGGCGCGGGGGGAAGACTGGGGGGGGGGAGAACGGGGGTCTGGGTCCGCCGGCGAGGCAGAACCGGGGGTAGAGGGCAGCAGGTAACGCCCCGGGGGAGCCCCGAGCCCCGCCGTCGCTCACCGTTGAGCCGCACGGTGAACTGCCGGCGCTTGCGGTCGTGCTCCACCTGGATGGGGCAGCCCTGCTCGAGGAGGCCGAGCGGCGCCGAGTGCGCCATGGCCGGTGCGGGTGCCGGTGCCGCTGTCGGTGCCGCTGTCGGTGTCGGGCGCTGTCGGGCCCCGCGCGGCGGGAGCGGGGCCGGGCCCGGGGTGCCCCGGCCGCAGGAAACCAGCTGTGCGGGCACGTGCCCGCCCGCCGGCCAATGGCCGCGCCGCGCTTTTGTTTTGGTACGGCCGCGCGCCCCTTAAAGCGGCGACGCCCCTCGGCAGTGGGGCCCCACCGCCAGCGGCGCCCGGCGCCCGGCGCCCCCGCGCGGGCGGGCACCGCCAGCAGCGCGGTCCGAGCGGCACTGGGGCGGCACTGGGGCGGTACTGGTGATGTACTGGTCATGGACTGGTGCGATACTGGCCATATATTGGTGATGTACTGGTCGTGTACTAGTGCAGTACCGGTCATGTCGTGTGCTGGTGCGGTACTGGTCATGTACTGGTCTGGCATTGCTCCAGCACTGGTCATGTACTGGTCCAACACTGGTCCTGTACTGATCTGGCACTGGTCCTGTACTGGTCTGGCACTTATTTGGCACTGGTCCTGTACTGGTCTGGCATTGGTCTTGTACTGGTCCAGCACTCGTCCGGCACCGGTCATGTACTGGTCTGTCACTGGGCTACTGGGGCTGCACTGAGGACCAGCACAGGCCCTGGTGCTGCTCTGTTGTGCTGTCTCCTCTACAGTAGTTCCTGTACTGGGTTCTCTGCCCCGCTTGTACTGGTGCTGCTGGGCTGGTGCACTGGCCCTGCCATGCTGTACTGGTGCTGCCCTGGTGTACTGGTGGGCTGGTGCACTTGGAGCCCCTTTGGGCACTGGAAGGGGCTCTCAGGTCTCCCTGGAGCCTTCTCTTCTCCAGATGAACACCCCCAGCTCTCCAAACCTGTCTCCAGCCCTTGGAGCATCATGTATCATATACACATCATACCCCTGACCTGAAAACTCTTGCTGGCAGGAGCTGAGCCTGCCTGAGGTGTCTGCAGGCTGGCAGCTGCCTGTGCAACAGGAAAAGCAGCAACACCTAAAATTAACCTGGAACTTGTAATAGTTCACCAGCAGCTCCTTTGCACCTAAACACCATCTTGTCCTTTGTTTACTCATCCCTTGAGCTCCTGTTGCCCAAGTTAGAGCCCATGAGCTGATGAATTCCTCAGGCCACAGGACTTGGTTGGTTTGTGCTGCTCCATCAGCCAGTGCTGGTGTTGTGCCTGTTGTGCCTGTCCTGCTGTTTTCCCACTCCCGTCAAGTTCAGGTGCCCACAGCACCCACTGGCCCACAGTGTCTGCAGAAGACAGGGCTTCCTTCCCCTCCTCCTCCATGAATATCAACGGGCAGATGTTGTCTTTCTCCTCATCCCCTCCCTGGCATCCTTTGCTCCACGTTTCTCCCACACCATACAGTGGTGCAGGAAGATACAAATGGCAAAACACCCGGAGCAGGGGAACAGAGGGAAAGCAAACAGGCTGCAACAGCCAGGCCAAGGACTGCTGGGATTTTGCAGGGAGGAAGGGGGATAACTGGCACGAGCCCGAGGGCAGGGGAGTCTGGGGCAGGTAGAGAGAGGGGCTGAATCCTGCACCCTGATGTCCCCCAGTACACAGGGATGCTCAGGAGGCAGTCAGTCACCTTCCTGGGAAGCATTAGGAGAGGGGGGAAAGGGGAAACAGGTTTTGCACAGACAGAGGTGAGAGCTCCTTATTTGCTCCCTCGGTGATCATCCTGATCCAGAACCTGCACATCCAAAGATTTACCTACAGCCCCCTGGAAACATGGAGAGGGCTTTCCAGTGGTGCTAAAAATCCAGCACACTTGTCAAAATTTCTGGGAGCACTTGGGCTCCATTGGGATGCTTTCATTTGCCTTTGCCTGTGCTGATTCCCTCTGCCCCAGGCCAGCAGATCCAGCTGCCTCTGGTCTGGCAGACACCCTTCTCCAGCAGGGAATCTGCCACGTCCAATGGCAGCAGCTCAGACAGAGGAGGTGGAGGCAGAAGTAGGAGGTGGAGGCAGAAGGAGCCATGCTGGGAGGCACTGGGAGGCTGCAGAAGAAAAGGGGAGATCTCCCAGGAGTTCCCCATGCTCTGTCATGATCAGCAGGTGACATGGCTGCCTCTAGTCCCTTCCTTGCAGCCCCTGCCCAGCCCCGCGGCCTTCCCACCCTGTTGGATTTGGATTCTAAGTGTGCCCCAGTTTCCATTTGTGTTTCTGCAGCGCTCCAGTGCTGGAAGGCCTGGGAGCAGGTGACAAACCCCCACCTGTGAAGTGCCTGGTGACTCAAGGCAGGTGAATCAGAGCCGGGCAGCTTTTTCACCCACCCCCTGTACCCTCAGCTGGAGTCAGTGGTGACCTCCAGCTGTGTCCTGGGATGCAGGCAGAGGGATGGTGCCCACTGGCACATGCCTGGGGACAGCAGGGTCGTGCCCTGTGCTTGCAGTGACACCCCAGGCGTTGCCAGCAGCAGGGCCGGGTGTCAGGGCCGGTCCCACCGGTCCTCGCAGCTCCACGTTTGCTCTGCTGCAGCACCCCCCAAACCTCACACCCAAGCACTGGCTCAGCCCAAACCTGGATCAGCTTTGGGTCAGCCCAACTGGGGTTCAAACCCTGTTGTTGGTTCCCAGATCTGTATGGACAAATGCCAGAAAGGTCCACGGGGCTCCTGCTTGCCCAGCCCGGCAGTGACATCCGCGGCTCTTGCGTCAGCACTAATGACCCGCGGTTGGACCGGAGAGGAGTTTTTTTGGAAAGACTCCTCCTTGCCTGTGTTGAAAGACTTGAAAGGTGGTGAATCTACGACGTCTCTCAGGAAGGTAATTGCTCTCCCCATTAAAAACCTGTAATTTATTCCCCATTTGAACTCTTCTACCTTCAACGTGCAGCTGCCAGATCTTGTGCCATCGCTGCTGGGTCACAGGTCTGCTTGAGGCACCTGTCTTTGTGCAGCCACAGATCCAGGTCCACCCAGCTCCTTCCCTCTGGCAGTGATTCCCTTGAACTGCTTGGGTTTGAGGAAGTTTTTCCAGCCCTCAAACTTATCCCAAATGCTGTGCAAAGCCCAAAAGCTGAGAACTGGCTGTGGCAGAGCAGCTGTGATCTCAATGCTGTCAGCAGCTGCCACCCCTCCAACCCCTCTTTTGTATCTGTATGGATCACACTGGGAATTCCAACCAGAAAATGGTACTTGGAATCTCCTTTTTGCTTGTTCAACTGCATCTCTCACATCCCATCCTGCACCTCTGTCTGCAGCCCAGCTCAGGTGTTTGAAGGAGCATCCTTGCCCTTGAATGTGCCACAACACATTCCTGGGCTAGAAGGGATTGATCCCTCAGCAACAAATCATGAATTATAGAATACCCTGAGGTGGAAGGAACCCACAAGGATCATCCAGTCCAACTCCTGACCCAGCACAGGACACCTGCAACAATCCCACCCTGTCCCTGAGGGTGTTGTCCAAAATGCTACCTGAGCTCTGTCAACCTCGGAGCCACGCCTACTGCCCTGGGGAGCCTTTTCAGTGCCCAACCACCCTCTGGGGGAAGAATCTTTCCCTAATATCCAACCTAAAGCTCTCCAGACACAGCTCCAGCAGTTCGCCCGCATCCCCATCCACTTTTCAGCCAGACCCACGGTGCTCAGGACCCGCTGAAGATGCGATGAGTTGACTGTTCTCAGCTGAGAGCACCAGCCCCCCAAACCACCACCACGATGCCAGCGCGCGTGGGGGTGAGGTGTGGCGCAGTACGGGGGTCCCGGGGCGATGCTCCGCGCCCCAAGCGGTGGCGAGGACAGCGGGGACAGCAGGGACAGGACCCACCTCAGCTACCGGGCAGAGCCGCCCGCCCACCTCACTTCCCCTTCCCAGCCCTGCCCGCGAACCGCAAAGCTGTTTGCGCGCGGAAGCCTTGGCCACGCCCCCTCAGCGGCGCTGCCCAATGGCGGCGCGGGGGGGCGGGGCCCGGCGGTCGGTGTTCGCGGCGGGGCCGCGCCGGGCGGGACTCGCGGGCTCCGCTCAGCCCGGGCCCGCCGGGCCCCGCAGCGCCATGTCCCTGCCCAGAGGTACGGACGGGACCGGGGACGGGAGTGGGAAGGGGAACGGGAGCGGGACCGGGGGGTGTCCGGGCGGGGGGAGCCGCGCCGCCGGGGCTGGTGTAACCGCGGGGCCGGCGCTGTTGCCCAACCCGCCGGGCGTGGGCTCCCCGCGGCCGCCGCTTCCTCTGCGCGGGGCCCGGGAGCCTCCGCAGCCCGGCGGCGTCGCTGCGGCCGGGTCTGGGGTCTCCCGGGGCTGCAGAGCCCGGGTTGGTGTGGGCAGAGGGGCAGCGGGGAGTTGGGGGGGATCCCGCGGGGAGTGGGAGCGTCGAGCTTGGAATAGGGGGATCCGCCTGGAATGGGGGGGTGAAGCTCCCGTTGGCGTGTGGAGAGCGGTAAAAAGAGTCAAGTTTTGTCTGCGGCTGCCGGAGCCCTTCCCTGCCCTGGGCATCCGCTTCTCGGGCGTCGGAGCCGCAGGTGAGCGGAGCCCCCTGCTTGGCTCGGCCGGGCGGGGGGGACGGGGCTCGTGTCACCTCGTGTCACCTGGTATCACCTCGTGTCACCTGGTATCACCTGGTGTCACCTCGTGTCCATATTTGGGACCCGGTGCCGGCGTGTGCCGTGTTGGAGTTTCCCACCGTCCCTGCCGTGAGCGTGACCGTGTGTCACGGTGGTTATTTATAGAGCAAAGCCGTGACTCAGGTGACCTGTCCCCGTCCCAAGGTGAGTGCTGGCATCGCCCTGGGATGGATGGTGACAAGGGAATGGCTTTGCCGGTGTCCCGGTGCTCCGGTTGCATCAGTGCCGTGAGCGCAGACCGGACAGAGGAGGGAGCACACGGAGTGCGGCTGCTGCCTCTTCTCTCTTTTCACTGGAATGAAATTTGAGGGGTTTTCCCTGTTGCGGGAGTGATGCACTTGGAAGCTCGAAGTCAGGAGCCATGTGAGCAGATGAACGCACCGCGGCGTGACTTTTTTTTTCCCCCTCACTGCTTTTAAACGCTCCATGTCTTATCCGGAGGGAATGTGGACCTGAGTTTCCTGTTTGCTGTGTAAGCAGGGGGTGAATCAGCAGCGATTTACGGAGCTGCTGACTCACAGGTAGGAGCACATGCCTCCAGCTGTCCCGCGTTGGAAGGGATCAACCGGGCTTCTTAAAGGGCTCTCCCTGGGACACCTGAGCCCAGACCTTTCCTTGGCTGCCTGTGCCTGACCAGCGGATGTGTGGATGGAGGGACGAGGTGAGCCTGGCCCAGGGACCACTCGTGCCCTGCGGGAGACGAGGCCTGAGCTGGTCCTGGAGGATTTTGGGGGAAACAGTGTGGCTGACAGTGAAAGGTGATGCCTGTGGGAGCGCCTGGGAGGTGGCGCTTTCCTCAGAGGAGGTTTGGAACTGTTCTGTGTCCCCGGGTTTCTGGTTGCACGGGGCTGTTGGTTGTGATGAACTGGTTCATTCATTCATTTAATTCATCCTGCCGTCCTTTGCTGGAGGTGTCACACGTGTGCTGAGTGTGCCCGGGCTCTGCTGGCACCAGCAGCTCTGAGTGCCCGTCTGACCTGAGCTCCTTTGCCTCCATCAGGGCAGCAGCAGCACAGGGGTCCATCCTGAGTGTGTGTAACACACCTGCCTCTTCACAACCCTCCCCTCTCGTCCTGCTCAGCATCCTCTGTGCCTCTCCTTGGTTTGCACCTGCCTCAGCAGTGCCAGAGCTCCGGGTTTTCCTGCGGCCACATAGGGATACTCACGGGTCCGAGTGTGTCCCACCTGCTGCTAAATTTCCCTAATTTTCCTTGGGGAATTTCAGTGAGCAGTCTCGGGTTTCCTTTCCTGGTTTTTCTCGGCCTCGTGTTGATCATGGTTGTAAATGGAGGCCGTTGTGTTGAAGCTCTGGGTTGGCTCTTCCCATGATAGATGCCTTCCAAAACTCACCTGCCGGCACTTTGGCTTAGTCACGGGGTTGTCTCCTGCCTCGGGAGTTCTTGGGAGTGTGCGTGGCTGGCTGTGACACGCGCCATAGGAATGGTGCTGGGCCAGGAATGGTGCTGGGCCGGGGCTTTGCCTGCTCTGTGCTAAACATACCTCGTGAGATAAACACCTTCTGGGGTTTGTGCAGAGCTCAGGGAGGATTTTGGCTTTCTTCCTCTTCCCATTGCTCCTATCTGCTTGATCCAAGTTATCTTGCAGGATCAGGTGTGTGGGAGAATATCGCTTGTGTTCCGTGTTATCTTACACTGTTGAGGCTGATTGTTTGCTAAAATATGCAAAATGTCTCAGGTCACCAAAACTCCCTCGAGCTGTGTCTGTTGGAATGGGTGTTACTGAGGGAAGGAGTCGGGAGCAAAGCTCCTGAGCTGCCCCTGTGTCCTCCTTGCAGAGCTTTGCAAGGGACACAGCCTGTAACCACAGCTTGCAACACGGGCCTGGGCATGATTTTCCAGCAAGGTCTGCACCTCTTTCAGTGGGTGGATGCTGTGAAGGGAGGGTGTTGTATCCAAGAGGTTAAAGCAGGAAGGGATGAAGCCTCAGGGAATTTGCAGCCTTTGGGTGGGTGGGCGGAGGGTGCAAAGTCTGAGATTCTGTGGATACAAATTCAGGCTGTTGCCTTTCCCCTGGGCCTTGAGGCACATCTGCTGCCTGCACGTGAAAATCCCTGTGCCCTTCCCCGTGGCTGTTGGCTGTGACTTGAGTGGCCCCTGATGCTCAGGAAGCTGCTCCTGGAGGGACAGGCAGGAGCTGTCCCCCAAAATCGTGGAGTTTGCTGGAAAAGGCAGCTGTGGGGAGGGAGGGTGGGTGTGTGGATGAGATCTAGAGGGAAGAGACCTGCTTGGCCTCACCTGGGCTCACCCACTGCTGAAGCCAGAGTAATTCAAAAGCAAGATTGTCCTCTGGGAATAGAGGTTTTGCTGGGAAGAGAGATCAGGGTCCAGCATGAGCCAGGCTGTGTCTCTGGGAAGGCAGCTCTCGTTTGCCACTAAGGCTTGGAAAAACCATCAGTGGGAAACGCCAGGACCTGGGGATGAACTGCTGCTTGTTCTAGTGGCACATCTATTCTGGGTGGGTAAATAAGTGGTGGGGACGTGTCCCTGCCATGCCCTGGCCGTGCCCTCTGTGGGAGCACACCACTGTTATGCAATTCAGTCTGTGAATCCTGTACTGTCTTGTGTGCCATTCACGCTTCTCCTGCTGCCATCCCAAAAAAAAGGCAGTTCTGCCGAAAATACACGCGTGGGTCATGACCTGCAGAAGCAGGATTTTGGCTCTGGGCTCCCGTCGTGTCTGGGCAGAGCGGCCGCCAGCCCGGTGTCCCCAGGGTGTGTGTGTGGTTGGAGGGGCAGGAGCTCTGATCCCACAGAACCAGGTTTTTATTTAATTCCAGTTGAGGCATCGCAGAGCTCAAATCCAATTAATTCTAATGATCCTAGAGAGAACACAGCGCTTTGCTCCTGCCCTCCTCCTCGTGCTTTCTCCTGGCATAACGGTGGGCGCCTGGAAAATATCATGTTGGATGTGATAAATATTTAGCAGTGCCTTAGCAATCAGTTTCCCTCCCTGGAGGGATGCTTCTCTGTGGTTTTGGTTGGTTTTTTTTTTTTTTTTTTTTTTTCAGTGTATAATACTTCTCCCTGAAAGCTGCTGCTTTTATTTTCCAGCTCTGAGCTGCAGTCCAGGGCTGAGCTGGAGTTTGTTTGCAAAGGTGGTAGTTGCTGAAGGAACCTCACCTGTGCTTTGTAGAGGTTCCCTTTGGGTGCCTGGGAATGGGAGCAGCTTTCTGGTGATTTTTTTTTTTTTATGACCCCAAATGCCACCTTTCCAGATGTGGGGCTCTGTGGGTTTTTGGACGAAAGATGGTTGGAAGATGGTTTTTGCTGGTGTTAATAAGGCACAGCCTGGGCTGGCTGTTTTCTGGGGAAAGAACTGGGAGAGGAACTTGTGTTGGCTGGGGAGGTGATTTTGCTCTATCAACAAAAAATTTGGGGTTTTACTGCCATGACTCAGGATGGCTTGTGGGTACATATGGAGCTGGATGTACCCACTGCCTCTTGCTGACAAACCTCTGTAGCACAGGTCAAGTGTTAGTCAGGGATTTTGAGTGGGGGAGAGGGCAGAGAAGATTTTTTTTTTTTTTTTTATGGTGGAAACTGGAAGTTTTTGTTGTTTTTTTCCACCTGGGAGATATTCCATCTCCCTACAGCCCATTCTCTGCTTGGGTTGATGCTGCACTGGTGCTGTGGCAGCATTGTGAGTCCCAGTGTTCATTGCCCCAAGGAGCACTGGAATTGCTGGGCACAACTGCAGTGATTTCAGATGTCACAGTAGTGCTTTGTTTGCAGTGGGTCTGAGTCTGCTCTCTTTTCTGGAGCTGGGACAGGGCTCCCTGGCTGCTCCTTTCTCTTGCAGCTTCTTCCCAGTCTGGAACAGAGTTGCTGTAGGTGCAGCATCTGGTGGGTTATAGTGTGGCTAAGAGGAAGGGCAGGGCTTGAGGGTCTCGTGATCCCAGTGGGTAGGGGAGGAAAGGAGTCATTGCCTCATGCTGTGGGAGATTCTGGACCTGCAGGGGGGTGAAGGTGGAGGGGAGGTGGACCCTTTCCATCACCCACCAGGCTGCCACAGTCTCCATCCTCCTGCCTCCCTGTGCTCAGGGAGGGGCACTGCTGAGTCAGTCTGTCCACAGTTCTAAGCCTTAATTTCATCACTTCAACTGAAATTATTTTTTTTTAAAGATAAATTTCCATTAAAAAAAATGTAACTTGAGTGTAAGAGGAGGCAGGATGAGGAGGAGACAGCACTTACCAGAAGTTGTTTGCAGAGCATTCACCCTTCCTCTCTGTGCACCACCGCCAAAATAAAATCTGGTTTTGGAAAGGAAGAAACCTCCGGAGAGCTCAGTACAAGTAATTTCCCATCAGAGGCTGTTAACCTTAGCTGTGGTTTGGCACTGGCATCAGCTGAACTGCTTGTATCTGCTGATGCTCTCTGGGGATGATGGTGGTGCTTGGACCCCCTTCTCCCTGGGATCTGTCTGTGGGACACCGAGTGCAACTTATCCTGTTTGTCCGTGCTGCCTCATCTCCTGCTGTGACAGTGCCTTTTAGGAAACTTAAAAGCTGCTTTTAATGATTGTATTTCATTCAGAAAGGTCTTGGAGGTTTCCAGTAAGGAATGCATAAATCCCTGCAGCTGGGATGGGGTCCTGCTGGCATCTCTTGGGTGGTGCCAAGAGCCACATCCCCCGTCAGTGATGGGTGTGGATGGGACCTGTGGTACAGGGCAGAGGGACAGGAGGGGAAGAAGTTGTCCTGCAGGACTTGGCAGGTGACAGTCATGTGTCTGACAGATCACAAACACGCAGGGCTGGTTACGTGGATGGGCTGGGGGTGGTTTAGGGGAGGATGACGAGGTTATCTAGGGAGTGTCAGCTTGTCTGGGCTTGCAGGCCAGTTAGATACTGCTCGGGGGGGGGGGGTGTAGGTATGTATGTATGTATAAACTCCCTCCTAGCTGGAATCTCCGTGGGATGGCTGACACAGCAGCCTGTTCTGCAGGGGTGTTTGGTGCCGTGGATGTCTTCACTGGTGTGTGTTACAGCAGCTTGGAGATGGCAGCATCCTGACCCAGCTTGCTGGAGGGCTTTTGGCACAACTGGAGCAGATGTTCCCTCTTGCTGCACTCAAACCCTCCCTGCAGGAGGCTGTTTTCTACTTGAGGGAGTGAAGGGCAAATACACTGTGTGGTGGAGGCATTTTTTTGCCGTAGGATGGAGATCTTGGTTTACTTGGTGTGGAAGTGGGAAAGCTGAGGCTTGAGAGGGAGATGATGGAGCAGCAAAGAGTGCAGTCCCCAGGATGGCCCCTCTGAATCAGTCCTGGACGTTATGGGCATGGCTGCAGGGGTGTGTTGTTCTGAAGACATGAGGATGTCTTTGCAGTTCATCACTAGAAATGACGTGGCTCTTTTGCTGAGAGCCAGATGTGCTCACTGTCAAGGCTTTTCAAGAAAGCTGCTCTGCATAGTTAAAAATCCCCTGCTGCTGCAGACCGCTTGGTTTCTCTCCTGACACGCTGCCAACTTGCATCTGAGCCAAAGATGAGACGATCTCGTGCTGATACGTGGCTTTGGCTGCTCTTTGTCATCTAACAAACACCTCTGAGAGGTGCTCAGGGGTAGGTGACAGGCCCAGCCCCACATGCCTGATTGTATAACCCCATACCTGCACCCAGAGAATCCCTGCCAGCACAGGGCAGGGCAGTGTGAGACACTTCTGTGTGTGTGCACGTGGGCTCAGCTGACTTCTGAGGTTTCACTGGTCTCCCTACAACTAAAATCATCCACTCTCTGCCAGATCTGCACCGTTTCACCCACGGTGCTCCCAGCTGGCAGCCATCCCCATGGGCAGGAGCTTGGTGGTCAGAAAAACTGATGTAATGGTGCAGAAAGAGGATGAAGGTGCTGGTGGGTGGGAGGTGGGTGGTGATGCTGCTGGGGGACCAGCCTGGACCTGTACCAGCCTCTACACTGTGCTCTGTTTCTCTCTTTGGCGGTTTCCCTTAAGTCTGGAAGCAGCTCCACACTGCTTTTAAAAAGAGGGATGTGGTGGGTGTTTTAGATCTTCTTCTACAGCTCCCAGTGTTTACTCTTTGTTAGCATCTGCAGCCCATTTCCTCCAGGTTTTTGGTTGATCCCTGTGATTGTTTGGCTGTGAGCACCAGATGCCAGAGGATGGCTGGCACTGCCAGGGCTGGGATTGTCCTCAGAGCCCAGGATACCTGCAGGGCTGTGCTGTGGCTTTTCTGCCTCTTCTGCTCTGCAGACGCTGCTTTCTTGCCCAAGAGCAGCTTTTTGCAGATATTAGTTACACCTGTCCCTGCCTGGTTTCTTGAAGGACGCCTGGGTGGTGAGTGAAGAAATTACCAGGCAGAAACTGTGGGTGAATTTGCGATTTAAACTCTCATCAACCTTGTGTGTGCTTTGCTAAGGTGCTAGAAAACCACTCAGCTTTTCCTCCAGCAGCTCCCCGCGCGTGTGATTTCTTTGTGCACATTCCAGGTAGCTGCAAGTGTTTACCCTTAATTCTGGATCCGCAAAGAATCTCATGTTTGGTAACTGTGGGTTTCCCCGTGGGGCTTTACAGTCTCACCTCAGCGAGGGAAACCGTGTGTAACCGTCCCAGGGACAGGAGCCAGCCTGGGCTTCCCTTCATCTCAGACAGGTTTGATGTTTCACACGTCTCCTTCCAGCTCCTCTCCACATGTCACGCTGCTCCTTTCCCCAAAACACGGATGTGAGGCTTGCCCTTCCGGGATAGAGGGGATTTTTAAGAATTGATTACTTCTTATTTAAATGGAAGCAGTTCTTGGAAACCCTGAGCGTGCCCCACAAGTGCTGCAGGCTGAACTGCACTGAGTCACTGCCTGTGAGCTCCTGGGCCGGGACAGGAGCCGGATGCATCGGGATCAGCCTGTCTGCAGAGACCTCTGCCTTCCTGGGACAGAGTGGCAGCTCTTTAATCCGGCTTTACTAGGAAAGGCCTGCAACACTCCCTTCCCTGAACGTCGGAAAAATGGCAGTGTGATAGGTGGATATGAGAGAGTGACAAAAGGAGGGGAAAGAAGATAAATCCCACCCAAAGGCAGCAGCAGAGCGAGGCTCTGCCCTTCCTGCCGGGGCCACGTGGGAACCCCGGTGGCGAAACGCCACCGAGCTGTGGGCACGTTTCCTGTGGAGCCCCTGCTTTTCCCCGGCATGAATCAAAGCTGCCCTGTGGGCACTGGGCAAATCCACCACAAAATAGGTGTTTTCCCCACGCAGAGCTGGTACAGCCTCTGATAAGAGCCTGCGGATGTGGGGCGGGGCAGGGTGATGCTGGGCAGTGGGGCTGTCAGTGTGCCTGGTGGTCCAACCTTTAACTGAGGGGGGATTTTTTTTTTTTAAGCTTTGCAGCAAAGAGTGTGGAGGAACAAAGGAGAAAAATGTTCGCAGGTGATTTCTGCAAAATGTGGAGTTTAGCAAGTATGTGGTGCTTATCTACCTGTGTGTCTGTCAGAGTAGGAGATTACATATATGTATGTATGGGTGTGTGTGTATAAAATCTTCCTAAACCAGTGAGCAGCAGGAGCTGACCTCATGGACCAGCTGGATGTGGGATTTGTTCTGGGAATGTGGATGTGATCTGTCCTCTGGGGCAGAGGAACAGCGATGGGAGAACAAGAGGTACCCAGTGCAGGAGGTAGGGCTGGTGTGGTTGATGCCAGGGAGAGAGGCTGCAGGTCTGGCTGGCTGGGGCTGAGCTCTCCTGGGGGTTTTGGGAGCCAGCTCTCCCCTTTCTACATCAGCCCTTACTTGCAGCCCCTGTTGCAAGCAGGTCACAGGGACCAAAGGGCTCACCTGCCACCTCTTGACTTGGGAACATCATTAGTGGTTGACTGGTGCTTTTTGGCTGGGTGCTGAGGTTGGAGTGCAGTAACAGGAGATAAGGCTGAGCAGTGGCCTGAAGGGAATTGGACAAGTCTCAGTATTCCCTGTATGCTCTCAGCCTGGGGAGAGCCCTCTGCCTCATCCAAGCCTGGGGAAGCATCCTGGCTCCCCATTCACCTCCTGATGGGATGGCTTTTTCCTTCTAAGAAACTGAGGTCTCCAAGTGGCTGTGTCTGCTTTGCCCCAGCCCTCTGGTATGATGAACCCTTTGCATTTTTTGTCTTCTGCCTGGTTCCCTGGAGCAGAGAGGGACAGGGTGAGAGAGGCAGGGAAGAGGGATGGCATTGAAAATGCACCAAAAAGAGCAAAGAATTGGTGTGGGACAGCAGGAGATGGAGGGAATTGTGCTCCAGCGCAGACTTGCTGTTTTCCACAAGCCACCAGATCAGCACCTTGCTCCAAAGGAAATAACCAAAGGTTTTCCCTGCTCCTGCACCCCAGAGAGGTGCTGCCAGGTCAGTGCTGGAGATGCACAGGTTTTGTCCACTCGAGCTGTGGTGGCATCCTGGGAGCAGGGAAGTGCTCCAGCTCCCGGAGGGATAATGTCACTGTGAACCCTCTGAGCAGCTGCCTGCCCCATTCCCCAGCACAGATGCTGGTCTTGAGAGTCCTGCCTGAAGCCTCTGGACCAGGGAAGCACCTGGGTCAGTCTCTTGTTTCTGCCCCTCTCTGGACCAGGAAGCTGTGGACATCAAGGCTTTCCCTGGTTTTTTTTTTTCCCCCTTCCATAAATTCTGTTTTCAGAGCAAGTGCCTGCTCTGTCTTACATCATTTGCAGAGATGAAATCACTCTGTCCCTGCCCGAAGTAAATTGGAGGGAGGATGGTAGAAATCTATTTTTTCTTTTTTTTTTTTTTTTTTTTTTAAGAATTGCCTTAAAAGCAGAGAGGGGAATACTTTGCTTTCTTGACAAGTTTACAAAGTTTTTGGGACACCTGGAAGTACTTGAATTATGCCAGTTTGGATAGAAAAAGTGACTATTGACTCTGGAGTTGAGTTACTGCTGACAGTTACAAAGTCAAATGACTCTTTTTCCTTTCCCACTGTGCCTCCTGTCAAGCTGATCTATTCCAAGAGCGGTTTGAGTTTTCTTTCCCATCAGAAAACTGTCACCAGACGGTCACAGCAGTTATAAGCAGATTTTATTTTTTTTCATGGCTTTGCCTCTGGGGTGAGAAATGAAAGGGAGGAGTGATGCTCTGGGAAGGGCTGGGTGCCTGCTGGCAGGGAGATCAGAACAGGTGTCGGTGTTCTGCCTCTTCCTTTTTCTCTTTCTTTTTTTTTTTTTCCCCCCTTCTTTTTTAATAGTGTGCTCATTGCTTTTCTCTAAGCATTGTCTCCTCTGCCTTCTCCTCACAGTCCCAGCATTGAGGCTGGGATTCCTTCCAGACCTTTGTCTCGTGGTGACACTCCAGTGTCTGCAGCCGACTGGGTGCAGTCTGTGCTGGTCCCCCGAGGTGGTTGGTGGCTGAGGGTTTCACGCTGGCTGTATGTGCCCCAGCTCCATGACTCCTGACGATCCATAGGTTGGGTTAATTACCCATCCCAAGCATTTTTCCCCACCACCCCCAGCCTATTCCTGGTGTGTCCACATTGCCATTGCACTGCAGCTGAGCTTTGAGGGGGGGTGCAGCCTCAGCTGCTGCTTTCTCTTTTTGGGAAAGTTCAGCTGGAGCAATGGATGCAAAGGAGGCAGTGTCCAGGCCTGTGGCTCTGCTCCCATAGGATGCTGTGCCCATACTCTGTCTCGGTGCCCCTGTGACTGTCACCACTTTTGCAGTGGGGTTTTGCACAAGCTCTGGTGTAAAGGATCACAATTTTCGTTGTGTATGTGATGAGTCCTGTAACGTCACTGTGTGTCAGCCAGACAGGGCTTTTCAGAAGGGAGTCTGACCTCTGGTCACGTGTGGTTTCTTGAGGTGGAATCCATGTGCTCCATCACGGGGCTGGAGGAGAGCAGTCTGCCATGTGGGGACAAAACACAGGATCAGAAGTTTTTTTCCAGCCCTCAGGGTTGTGCAGGTAACCTAAAAATACAGCTGGAATGTGGATGGGTGGTGACATCCTCCCGGAGCTGCAGCTCAGGCCTCGTTATCTGTCCAGTGCACGGAGCCTGGGTGTGGCTGTGAGCCCCAGAGGTGGCCGTGCCAATGTTGGCTCTGGCTGTCGGTGGCTTTGCCTGTCCCCATATCCCTCGCTGGGCACTGGGAGGTTGCACCTTTCTGCCTTGCATCAGTCTCACCCAGCCCTGGTGGCACCGTTGGTGTGACATCCTGCTCTGCTGGGGGGCACGAGTCCTGCGTGGTGTTGTGAGTGATTGTCCCCCAAACACCATCCGAGAGGGTGAGAGAGATAACCCTGTTCCCTTTCCAATTGGATTCACTTCAAAGGCTCTATTTTAAAACAGAGCTGCTGAGTTTCCAGGCTGAGTGTCCCGTGCATGGCTTGGGCACGTGGGGCTTTCCCATGGGATGTGTGCATTGTATGTGGAAAGGCGAGTGCATCCTCAGCTTGGGGCAGTGGCTGCATTACAGGCTTGGTCAGGAAAGCTGCTGCAGTTCCCAGTTGGATGGTGAGATGTGGTGGGCATCAGGCAGAGTGGTGCTGGAATGGTACAGCCAGCTGGTGCATGGGCTCTTCTCTGATAAAGGGCATGAGGTATTCCATGAAAATCATCCCCTCTCCCTGGTTAGCCACCAGCTCTTCTTTCAGGACAGGTGAAGTCATCCATTTTGTGCTCAGTCCCAAACACGCCTACAAAAAGCTCCTTTCCAACCCCAAATGGGACATCTCTCTTTCGCTGCTCATGGCAAAGCAGCTCATCCCCATCCCCGGTCCCTAGCTGTGGTGGTGACCTGGCCCTAACCAAAGTTACCTCAGGAGAGGCTGCCTGTGTGCAGGGGAAGGGTGGGGAGAGGGGCCCGGTGCTGGCAGGGCGCTGTTTGAGCTCATTGCTGTTTTTAAGGGTGTGCTCTTCCACTTATTCAAGCCAGCCCACTGGCAGGAGGCTGCTGGGAGGGATGGGAGCCATCCTTGTCCCTGGCTCTGCCAGGGTGTGCCAGACCCTGTGGCGAGTGCCTGGGACTTCTCCCCATGGCAGGACTTGCTCCCTCAGCTTCCCTCAGCTTCCCTCACCTGTCACAGGTGACATCCCAGCACTGAGGTGTGAGGGAGGCTTCATTAATGCCAGTGAAACACCCGCTGCCTTTTGCTCCTCTGGGATTACCTGTGGCCTATAAAGGATTGGATAATTAATGGCAAAAGGTGCGTATTTTTTAAGGCTGGGCAATTCCTACTGCTGGCAAACTTTTGAAAGAGCTGCCAATGGTGAGACTTGAAAGGATGCTTGGGCTTGTTTTCGTTTCTTTTGTTTGTTTGTTTTTTAAGATGCTTTTGAGATGTCAGGAAGCTCTGCTCTACACCACCTCTGGTCCTCGGCGCTGAAACCCAACAGGACTAATTCAAAGGAAATTGTCTTTCCCATCCCACCTGCTGGGTTAGGGACTTTCTGCTCCAAAGCAGCTCTGACTCTGTGGGTGTCTGTGAAGATCCCTGGAATGTCTATGTCTGGGAAAGAGGGAATTAGCTGCTAAGAGGGTTTGTGATGGGAGGACAACACAGCATCGCTCTCCCCGGTAGTGCCAGGGGTGGGTGCTGGTGGCTCTCAGTGCCATCTGCAATAGCAGCTCCTGCGTCAGCATCCTTTATGTGCTGATGATCTGTGCCTGAAACTATACCCTGGGAGTGGAAATGAGCCTGAGAAAATACCTTCCGCAGTCCTTCTGGGGCTTACATAAACACTATTTAAAATTAGAGCCACTCATTATGTTGGTATGTGCATTTACCTTGACCTCTGACTTTTCAGCCTGCAAATGTGCATGGCCCAGCACAGCCTGGAGTTGGGAGAGAGCTCAGGAGCAAAGCACCAGCAGATTTTCTATAATTAGTGCAAGGTAAAGAAGCTGGTACAGTATCTTCCCCTCCAGGCTGTCAGGGAAATCGAAAACAAAACTGCAGCCTGTCAAAGCTGAGCCTGGCTTTGATCAGGAACGACAGCTCTGGCTTCTGCTGGGCTGGCTCTAAGGAAAAGGGGAAGAGCAGCGACACTTTGCCACAGCTTTTTTGCACGTGTTTGCAGAGAAACTAATGCTTTGGTCCCCCACTCTCCCCTGCTATTTGCCACCCAAATCCACGCAGCGATTTAGATTTTGCCACCAGAGATGCCGTCTCAGTTGTCACCCTGGAATAGCTGCTAAGCCCCGTGCGGGTATTGTCATGGAACAATATTTCTACTATTTGTTGTGGTAATAGTTGTTAGTGGCAGAGCAATTAACGTGTCACCTGCAGCACAACGAAATGTGACCTCTTTCCATCCTGGCACCCCCTCTGGTGCCCAAGCCAGGGAGCATGGGCTCCCCTCTGCTCTGCTCTGCTGGCTGGTGCCAGGGCTGTCCCGGGGCAAGGGTCGCTCTGGTGGGATGCCTGGGCCTGCAGGCTGGGTTTGAGTGACTCAGTTTGTCGGAAGAAAACGTGTCCCACCGGGATGCACTGTGGCAATCCAGCGCTTCGGCGGCTCCCGGAGCTGGAGCTGGAGCTGGCTCCCCACCAGTTTCCTGTTGACGTCACCTGCTATTTCACTGCTGCAGTTTTTACAACTGTTGAGCTTTCAAGGGTAATCGGAGCCGAGTCCGGCCAACCTCGGCAGCTGCCGATGAGGGAACGCGGCTCTACCTTCCCTGGCTCCCCCCAATTGCTTCCACTGCTGCTCCCAGCCTTGGGGACCGCCGGGAGCTGGGGACAGTGGGCAAGGAGAGCTGCGTGAAGCCAGGGAGTGCTCGGGGCCATGCATTCCCACTGAAAAGAATCATCGGTGCTTGCAAGAAGTGCAGTGTGCTGGATCCTGTGGGAATTTTTTCCCCTCCCTCCGTCAGTCCGCCCCCATCCCTCTCTTCTGCCAGGCGTGCCAGCGCTGCTCTTCATTTCTGGGAAACCATGGACAAGAAGCAAGGTAGATGTTGCAATTTCCAAAACACGTGGTGGGGGAGAGCAGAGGGCTGATTTTGGTACTAAAAGAGGCTGTGTAACTTTTTGGGGTCAATCCATGCGGTTTTGTTGCTTTCTCCTTGCTTGGGCGGGGGGCCGGTGTTTGCAGCTGGGGATCTATTTTTAAAGCACTGGAAGCTTGCATGTTTTGTGTGGGATTAAAACTCTGGTGTCTTAATTGTAGAAAAAAAGTATAAAATAAATAAAAATCTAGCATGTCTGAAGGAAAATATGCAGCGGGTGAAGCTGGCTCCTGGCTCCGGTTTGAGTTGCATTCCTGGGACGCAGGGTTTTCCAGAGGCTCTTGCATGCTTGTCCCGTATTAAAAAGCCTGTTGCATGGGAAAAGTGGGTGCCCATGACCCTGGCAGTCAGGAGCTCTGATTCAGCACGGGCTGACAGGTTGTTCTAGGGCTGCAAGGGGCTTTTTCTGCAGCGTGGTTTTTTCCTTCTCCTCGCCAGCAGTTTTTGCAGAAGTGAGGAGCGTGGGGCGGCGATGACCCGCTGGAGCCCCTCTGCAGCAGGACCTCGGCAGGCTGATGAGTGATGGCTTTCAGCAGGTTGAGAGCCCTTTTTCCACTTCCACAGGCAGCTTTTTCCACTCTCAACAGTGGAAAATAGCACGAAGTGTGCCTGTGAGGAGCTGGCTCTCATGACCAAGCACCCAAATTCCCCTCTCTGCTTTGCACCCTGCCTCAAATGTCTTTATTCTTTTTTTTTTTTTCCTTGATGCTTTTTAGTTCCAGCTCTTTCTTCGCAGCAGGGCTGGGACCCACCCTCCAGCCTTCTGCCTTATCCATGGCATTTGACTCTCCTCCTCGGATCGAGGAGAACCGGGATGCATCCCAAACATTTCCCCCAGCACTAACAAAGCGGTGCAGCTCTCAGAGCAGCCTCTGACTTCACCTGGGGCTGCAACCAGAGCCCCGGGGAAGCAGCAAAGAGGTTTGATTTCAAAGGTCGACTCAGGCAAATAGTTTTATTTGCAGTTCTTTAGATTGTCCTGCTTGTTCCTCTCCGCCCACGCCAGTGGAGTGGGAAGGATAAACCTCCCGGGGAGAGGTGCAACTTAATAGGGCTGAAGTTGGTGGTGGCAAAGATGAGGATTCCGGTGTAGAATTAAGCAGTTCCAGGAAGTGTCTCTGGCGGTTCTTGACTGGTGGTGGTTATAGCATGAGAAAAAAAAATGGGTAGGCTTTTTTTTTTTTCTCTTTAGGAGGAAATGGTTCCTTTCTTAGCATAAAGGATGCAGTTAGTGCCTGCAGCATCACGTGGGTTGCAATTTCGTCCGCACCAGGAACTTCTGTCAGCTAATTTTCCCCTGCCCTGAGTGCAGGGTGCTGTGCCGTGTGTGTCCACAGCCAGCAGCCTCTTCCAGTGCCCAGAGCAGTGCCCTGCCATCCCATGGGCTCTGGGCTGGCAGCAGAGGGATAACTGTGACATGTCCCCAAATCGCCTCCTCCTGCTGGAGGGATCTTCTGAGGGGAGCCGTGCTCTGTGCTTGCAGACACCCCTCTTGTAAGAACCTTGGGAAACTGGAGTGTTCCCAGGGTTTTCAGGTGTCCTAAGCAGTTGTGCACGTTCTAGCAATTCCTCCTGCACTGACCCTGCTGGGATCCCAAATGTGGGAGAGACAGTGCTGGGGGGGCCTTGCCAGTGGGAAGGAGCTGACAGCAGCTGCCTGCGGGGGCTAAAGGCAAATGCTGCCCTGGGACTCAAGAGCTTGAATTGCAGGGTCGTGTCATGCCCATCCTGCTGCCTTTCTGCTTCTCCTTTTTTTCCTTTTTGTCCTTTTTTTTTTTTCTCCCCTCCCTAGTCTTTCTCCACCCTCCTTCACCCAAGCAGGGCATGGGCTTTCCCTGAGGGGGCTGTAGAGGCACTAATGCTGCAAGCAGTGGAAGAAGCTTCAGCAAGAAGGAGTTCAGGCCAGGCTGCAGGGGCTGGAAATCTTGTGACAAATTTTGGGAGAGCCGTAACAGGCGAATCCAATCTCTGCCTTAGCTCTCTGGCTGCAGGGCAGCACCCAGGGTGACTTTATTCCTGCAGGCATGGGCTGAGCGGGGTTTTCCACCAACGTAGGTGGCCCTGGCAGAGCCTGGGAGTGGTGGTGGAATACCTCCAGTTTAATCAGTGCTTTTTCAGGTTGGAGCTAGGGAATACATTTGGGGCTAGGCTGGATGGGGTGGGAAGGAGATGGTCACTGATGCCAGTGGTACAGTACTGGGAAGGCAAAGATAGTAGTTTGGGGGCACAGGGAAATGGGCTGATGTGCAGGGCCCCTGTTGGAGGAGAGTTCATGGCAATGCACAGAGGCATTGAATGACTCTCCTGTACAGAGCAGGGGGTTTGGGACAGGGACTCTCCGTGCCCCTTGCTGCCCCTCTAACCCATGCTGCAAATCCTCCTGCCTGCGAGCTTGGGCTCCACCAAACAGTGCTCCCAGCTCCCCCCCAGCCTCGCTCTTGCAGACGGGGCTGAGGAAGGGCTGACGCCTGCGGGACGGGCCGCCTGGCTCCAGGAGCCCCTGGACCCTGGTCCTGCCCCGTGAGTCACCCGTGGCCGCGATGCCAGGGGAGCCGGCGGCACAGAAGGCGCTTTGTGCAGGGTTACTATGGCAATTGGGGAGAGGGAGAGCAAACAGATGGAGCAAAAACCCAGCCAGGAGGAGGGGGTATTTCGGGGCTTCGTGTGGAGGTCTAGCTGGTAACTGCTGGGGGGGCTGCATGTGAAGCAGGAACCAGCCTGAGTTTTGGAGCAGGCCATGGGGGAGGAGCGCTCAGTGCAAGGCTCCCGCTCAGCACCGAGCTAAATGCGTCCCTTGGGATGGAATGTGTGCCCACGGCGAGCTCCCCAACTTGCCTGGGTGCAGAAGGAGTCTGGGGACCCCAGTTTTTAGGGTCTGTGCATGGCCTCCCACGGTGAGTAGCGAGAGGCTGGCTGTGGGAAGGGGAGGCATTTCCGAACCCACAGACAGCACCTTTCCTTTGGCTCCGTTTTGCGTTTGCTCCTGTCGTCGTCACTCAGCTGGATGTTTTGCAAAGTGCCATCAGTGGGTGTGTGGGGCTGTTCACAGTGCCCCTTCCAGCCCTGCCGGGTGGGCGATGGGCAGGGGACACTTTGCAGGCTCACAAATTAGAAGCTGTGATTGCCGTGGCACAGTTGGGTTTCCAGAGGTGGTTTCCATCCAAGAGGGGTCGGTTTGGGGTGGAGTGACTTGCTGGCCGCTTTCATGGAGCTGGAAGTTCACATCACTCACAGGAATCGTGCTGGTCCCAGGCCTTATGGGCTGACTCTGACAAAGGAAAAATGGCAGATAAAATGTGGGTATAGACTGATCCATGCTGATTCCCTCAGCAGGGAGGGATGCTGCTGGTCCTGCAGTTGGGACCTTTGCAGTATGTTGCAGACCAGCTCTGACCTGCAGACTCAGTGAGGTTTGCATCTGGGGAAGGACAGGACTGGAAAAGTGAGCTCCAACCACCTGTTTTATCTTGGAGATTGCAGGGGACAGGGATGGGGGCTATCAGTGCTGGGAACATGTTGGACATGTGTTGTCCTCCTGTCTTGCTGCAGCTGCAGGAGCTCTCACGTGGTGCTGTGTCTCCTGCTGAAATTCCAGCTCCTTGCCTCTCCCCTCCTTTGCCTGGCAGCCTTTGGAGTGCTGGACTTTGTCCACACGCCTGCTCCCGGGAGCCAGGCAGGTAGGAGCTGTCTTGAAGGGCTATCCAAGGCCACTCTGAGCTGTCTGCTCCCATCCTACTGCCTGGAGCACACCTTGATATTCCTGCTTTTTAATGCATCTTTCAGCTCTGTGCAGCCACAAGCACCTTCAGCTGCAAAGTGCAGCTGCCCCTTTGTCTTGCCTGGGGGGATCAAGACCTCGATGCTCTCGACTGCAGCACTTCAGCCCCTTGGGGTCTGGTTATTTTCCCAATGTGCAGGGGTAGAATGCAAGTATCTGGCCTGTCCTGGCCCTGCCTGAGCCCTGTTTCCCTCTGCAGCAGTGGATGTTATCTCAGCACTGTTTGGAGCTGGGAGGAGTGGGAAGAGAGAATCTTCTTACCAGTCACTCCTGGTGCCCTGTCTGGAGGGTCTCAGCCTCTGCAAGCCTGGGTTTGTGGTGGGTCCACTACTGGCTGACAGTCAGTTCCTGCCTGTTTTTAGCCTGTTTTCCCTTAGTTGCGTTTGGGGTGTCCCCACTCCTTCTGGGACTAACCCCTTGGTTTTGCTGGAGGTCTGGTGGTCATTGCCTTCCATGCCTGATCCAACCCCGGTTCTTCCCAGGAGGGCCCAGCTGGGGGTTGGGGGACAAGGAACCTTTGGACAGGGAGCATTTTCGGGAACCTTGCACATCCCTAATGGCATGGGGACCTCTTGTGGCTGGAGAAACGGGGATGGGGCCAGGTTTGGCTGAGCTCCCGAGGCCCAGCTGCCTCCCTCTCCTGGGGCCCTGCATGGGTCATGAGGGATATGCGGCTGCTGCCCGGCTGGGCTGGAGTGTGAAGGCTGAGCTGGTGTCTTCTTTCTCTCTTTCAGGTTCCAAAGGATCCTTGGAGCCACACAAACCAGGTAAGTGCCTGGCAGAAATCACAGCTTTAACCCCGAAAAAGGTTTAAGTCTCCAAAGAGAGGGGACTGTTAATGGCCATGAAGGGTGAAGAGCGCTTGGCTGCAAGACCTGGAAAATGGTCTCTGTCAGTGCACCCCTGGATATTTCTGCAGGCAAATCCTTGACAGTGACATCGAGACCCACTTGTGCTTCTGGCTCTTGCCTGAAATTTTGGGCAAAGGGTCATGAGCACTGTGGTCTTCTTGTCACTTTGCTCACTGTGGTGAGGGGGTCCAAACCCTGCATTCCCTGCCTGGTGGCTGTAGGGAACAGGATGCTTGAAGGAAAAAAAGCAAAGATCCAGTTGCTCATTTGTGTATCTTCTCTTCCAGTGAAAGGCAGGAAGAAACCAGATCTGAGGATAACATGTGTCCCCATCAAACAGCCCGTTGCCAACACAACGTAAGTATCTCTGCTGCCTAAAGATGTTCTCCAGAGCTGGATTTGGCACTTTCTCAAGAGGAATGGCCTGTGAAGACTTCACAAAACCAGCACAGTTATTCTTTTCTCTTAAGCTCTGGCTCGTGAGTGATGAGAAGGAATTGCACACCTATGCACACGTGTGTGCAGGCACATGCACAACCTGTGTCTCTCTGGGAGGTGCCTGTTTTGATTTGAAATGGTTGAAAGGCAAAGGCTTGGAGACAGCAGGGAAGCTCTCCTTAATCTTTCTGCCATGGCTGTGCCAATGCCAAAGGGCAAAGATGTGGTGGAGAGAGCAAATCTGCCCAAGGGAAGAAGAGGGGAAGGTTTTTAGTGCAGGGAAAGAGAAGAGGTGGTGACAGCTGGACCATGGCACGAGTAGGGGGGGTGAGAATTGGGGAATGCTTTGCATGGCATGAGTATCAGGGTTAGTTTGGGTTGTTTGCAGCTCCTTGCCCTGGTGTGAGGAGGACACAGACATTTTACACTGTTGTGCTGCTTGGTGCTGGTGCCCAGCAGTATCTCAGGGCACTGGAATTTCTCTCTGCCCTGTTTGCTTCGTGCTGCTGATGCTTGTTGTGCCGTGGGGGAGAGCCCAGGGCAGCAGCGCTTGGTTTGACAAAGAGCAGACGGCGAAAATTCCTCCTCCATGGTGCTCTTCCAAAACACTTCAGGCTGTGTCTCCACTGCTGAGCCTTGTTTGCTCCTGTTCTAGAGAACTCTCCCAGCTCCAGGAGAGCAGTGAAATCCCAGAAAGGGAAATATCACTGCTGAAAACCCCAGGTAGAGAGGGCAGATCAGCTGGAGGGGGAGGCAGGGGAACTCCCCCATTAATTAAAGCTGTGCAGCCTCGAATGTAACAGCCACCTCCTTCCCCCACGGGCACATCTGTCTCCGCTCCTGCCAGCATTTGAATTTCCCCTGGAGAAGGCCTCACGTTGGAGTCTGCAGGGCGTTTGCATGCCCAGGGGCTGGTGCAAGCTGTCCACGGCTCCTTTTCTCTGTGCTTTTCAAGCTGCAGTGCAAATATTTGCGCAGTGCAAGGCTTTTGCTTTGAGCCTGAAGTACTTCCTTGAAGCAACCTCGAAGCTGGAGGTTGCTTCGTGCTCTGATGGGAATTGAGAGTTGGGCAATCTCTGCTCTTAGAAGGTCCCAGGGGATGGGGACAGCAGAGAAGTGAGGCAAAAGGGACAGAACTCTTAGGATGGCTCTAAAAGTCCCGTGCTGCCCGCAATGGGAAATGGGCAGCAATGAGGAAAAAGGCCATAAAGGGCGACTTTCGCCTGCCTGGTGTTGTGCAAAGCGTGACACCGAAGTGCTGCCTGCCCTGCCTGCCTGGAACAGGCAGCGAGTGCACACAAATGACTCACGGGTGAGGAATTACCTGTTGCTCCCTCGGTGCGCGTTTCGGGCTACGTGGCTGTCCTGTTACGACACCTGCCTGTCAAAACATGACAGCTGAGCTGCTCTGCCACAGAAACGGCTCATCCCGGCGGTCTCGGTTCCTCAGGCTTGTCTCCTGAGCAGGGATGGTTTTGTAGCCTGTTGCTTTGATATGCCTGTCTCACCTGGCTGACTCCCCGGGGTTCTGGCTGCCTGCGTGCAGTGAGTGCCTCGTGGGTGTGAGCTGAGGTGTTACTGGCACGATTAAAGCCTTTGTGAGCATTTGGAGGGGGCTGGTTTGAACCCACGACAAGGCACGGGGGAAAGCAGCAGCTGAAAGTGCTCAAAGGAATGTGAAACCTGGCTCTGGCCAAGAGGGTTAGTGAAGCTGGGCTCTCTCCTGACTCTCTCTCTTGTCTTGCAGGCCCCCGAGGAACTTGGACTCCAGGACGTTCATTACCATTGGAGATAAAGTACGTGTCAGTGGGGTTTCCTTTTTTACTTGCTTCCAGTGTTGTTTGCCCTGTGCATAAAAGGCTCTGTGGATCATGCCTGACATCCTGTCAGGTCAGGTCTTGAGATTCCAGAGCACCCTATGAGGTGGATGGTGCCCTTCTGGTGCAGCTTCTGGTGCAGCTTTGCAGGGATGAGACATCCCACAGCAGGACCTCTTCTCTGTGGAGTGATGGGGTGTCTGTGTGTATTTAGAGCAGTGACTGCTGGGGAGCTGAATGGGTCACCCTGCCTGCTGGATGGCTTGTCCCTGAGCCCGTGCACTTGCTGACTGGTCTCTCTTGGCTGTGGGCAGTGCCATCAAAGGCCAGGTGGGCAGTTTGTCCATAGTGGGAGATCACAGCGGTCCCTTGACAGTCTCACCACCCACTGAATGGGTGGAGAGAAGTTGTGCATGCCTCATTCCTGGAAGTGTCCAAGGCCAGGCTGGATGGGGCTTGGAGCAACATGGTCTAGTGGAAGATGTCCCTGCCCATGGCAGAGGGGTTGGAACTGGATGACTTTTAAGGTCCCTTCCAATCTAAACTATTCTGTGATGACCCAGCCCATCTGCCCTAAATCAGGGTGGCCTCACCATGCCCACAGACTGCCCCAAACAAAGTTCCTGTGTCCCACATAGCCACAGGTCTGTGCTACTCGCTGAGGCCCAGGAGAAACTGGGCACAAAGCTTCTCTCCATCTCTCCGAAACCTTTCCTAGTGACCTAATGAAAAACACTGCTAGAAATAGCCACTGTCTTTTTTATTTCATTCTCTTGTTATGGGCTCTCCTGGGGCTGCAGAAGCTGTTTGCAAGTGAGCTAAAAATACTCTGCATGGGATCAACCCTATATCCAGTCCTTTCCAGGCTGGGAGGTGGCTTGGCTGGTGGGATCTGGGTCCCTTGGCCTCAGTGCAAGGTTTTAGGGTTACGGGAGAGGAGGGGAAGCTTTGGCTGCATCCAGGGAACGATTCTGCTGCCCGTGCTGTTTTCTGGCCATTGTGTCATGCATATTAATAGCTTGGGAAGAGATGCTCTCTGTGACAGCCTGGGCATGTTGTGTGCAAGGGGACAGTGCTGCAGCTTAGGGAAAACTCTCTGGAGTCACTTCCTTGCCTGCTCCAATGTTTGCAGGAAGGGTCTGGTCCAGATGTTTTGGAGTGACATAGTGGAGAAGAGGACCTGGGCAGAAGGGCAGCTTTAGGCCATGGGGGTGGATGATGACCTCGGGTCCATCAGATCTGTGCAGGCCATGCCGTGCATCCCATTGTCCTGGGAGGGAAGCGCTGGCTCCGTCGTTGCAATCCATCACCTCTTGTTGCTGGGCAGGGCAACACATGTCCAGAAAAGCACCACCAGACCCTTCCTGGAGGCCCCTGCAGGCACTGTGAGCCTGCCCTGCTCCTCTGCCAGCTGTCCAGGGTGGGCGGTCAAACATGTCCCCCTTAACCCTGCTCTCCTTGTTTCAGGATCCACTGTCCTGCCCAGGAAAGGGCCGGCACCTTCCTGTGCTGGGCAGTGCATAGCTCAGTGCTGAGCTCAAGCCCAGCCCTCCCTTGCTCCTGCCTCACCAGCCACATCTGGCTCCATCAGCAGAGCCGGGACTGGTGGGAAGGTCCCTTGGAGCTGGTGGCTGCTGGCTGTGCTGTGGCCAGTGCCAAGGAGAGTTTGCTGGCCAGAAGCCCGGCAGCCACATGTCCCAGCTTGGCTCCTCAGCGCCAGAGGCTGTTTCCTCTCTCCCTGCTCTGGGCGTAGCTCGCAGGCACAGCATCCGGCGCTGTGCCGTGCTTGTTTCCCACCCTTGCTGCCTTTGTGGCTACTGGGGCAATTTGGCATCCTGGTATTATTTTTGTTCCCTGAGACCGGAGGAAAACTGGAGGCTGGATAAAGCCTGGCTAAAAGGAGGCCTGTGACTTATGAGGAGCGATGAACGCAGTGTCCAAAAATAGCCCGTGTCTCACTCGGTTCGTGCCCTGCCCAGCAGAGCCAGCAATTACAGGGGAACGTGTCTTTAGGGAAACTTGTTTGTGGGTTGTGCAGGAGCTTGCTGGCACCCTGCTGTGTTGGGCACTCACTGGGCTGAGCGCTGGCTGTGGGTTTTTTCCAGTTTTAAGCAAGACTTACTGTAGTTGTGCTTGCCTGAGCTCCATCCTGGTGCTAACTCGTGTTTTATCTTGCTGGCTGCTTTCTGGTGGTGGGAGAAAGTATCAAAAGCAGGTAAAACCCGTTGAAACTCCCCAATAATGAGGAATTTAGTCACTGTGTGCAGCATTCCATCTGACAGAGGCTTTGCCTGGGTGTCATTAGATGCATAGGTGTATTTATGACCAATGATTTTTGGGATGTGTGGACAGGTGAGGGATCCCCAGCTGCACAGAGGGATTTGGAGCTGTGGTGGAGACTCCTGACTGCTGCCCCTGTTGGCCCAGGAGCTGTTAAAATCCTGCAAATAGTTCAGCAACCGCAGAAATACCCTTGTGTGGGTAATCCTGAGCAGGTAGAGAGGCACCAAAGGTTGGTGCCCTTTCCAGTGGCGGCGTGCCCTGGCTTAAAGGATGAAAGTCCCTGATCTCCAGCTGCAGAGGGGGAATTAAATGAGCCCTAGTGAGTATGGGGGTGAGAGAGTTTGGGCTCTGATTCAACAGAGCCAAAAATACACCCATGTTCTCTAAGTGTGGTGCCTCTGGTACATACAGGAGCGGGTGGAGTCCCATAGGTACCATTGTTTGGAAATGCTCTGTATGAGTGAGCTGAAAGTATGGGATCTCTGCTGATGTCCTTGTTAAGTGTGCTCGTACCTGATTTTATTTTTTTTTCTCTCTCTCTCTCAAGAACTTTGAAGTGGAGGCTGATGACCTGGTGGCAATTTCAGAGCTGGGCCGTGGTGCCTATGGCGTGGTGGAGAAAGTGCGGCACGCGCAGAGCGGCACCATCATGGCTGTGAAGGTGAGGACAGCTGCCTTCTGAGGGGATGGAGATCAGGATGTGCAGCTCCGAGGGAGCAGAGAAACTGCTGAGCTTCACTGGTTGTGGCAAAACGGGGACAGGCTTACTGGGGTTTGGCAGCCTCTGGTATTCCTGGTGTGGTTTGTCTGGTGACAGGTCTGTGCTGATACCAGCTGTGGGGCACTGTGGGGTTGATATCAGGCTTTGAAATCCAGGCTTGGTGCCTGCAGTGCAAGGTTTGGATGTCAGAGTGCCTGTCCTGGCTGCTGGCCTGGTCCTGCATCCGCTGCAGAGCTTGCCAAGGGTTTGGCATTCATTAAGGTTCTGTCTGGCAGAGGGAATCTGGACATCTCCTGGGTGCTACTGGCTGCAAAATAAGCATCAAATGCTTGCCCTGAACTGCAGAGCCTGTGAGTCAGACTGAGGGATGATGGTGTTATCACACCTACACCAAACCCTTGACACCAAACCCTTGTTTTCTTATATTTGTCTCAGAGGATTCGAGCCACTGTGAACACTCAGGAGCAGAAGAGGTTACTGATGGACTTGGACATCTCCATGAGGACAGTTGACTGTTTCTACACAGTCACCTTCTACGGGGCCCTCTTCCGTGAGGTACTGAGCTGGTGGATGCCTGGGGGGCACCTGGGGCCTGTGTGATTGTGCTGAAGGCATCAGACTGTGCCAAAACACCTCTGTGCTCTTCAGCCCAGCTGAGCTGTTTGAGGTGCTGCCATGGCTCAAAGTCAAAGGATTCCCTTCTTCAGGCAGCGTTTGACCTGAGCTCATTCCTCACTTCCATGGCAGATGCCTGAGCATGTTGTCCACAGCCTGGACTGACTTTGGGGCAGACCCTCAAAGGGAGGCCACCACAGGTAGCTTTGCTGGCACCTGGACATCTGTCCCCATCGCTGTCTAGTGCAGAGCCCATGTGCTGATGGTTTGGCCAATGGCAGCTGCACGGCAGGGACCTTGGTTTGCCCTGTGTGGAAAGGGCAGGGTCCCTTTGTCCATCCATCCCCACCACTCTCTTCAGCTCCCACGGACTTCCAGGGAATTCCCTCTCAGCTGCTTTCTCTCTATCTGCAGGGCGATGTGTGGATCTGCATGGAACTCATGGACACCTCCCTAGATAAATTTTACAAGAAAGTACTGGAGAAGAAGAAAACCATCCCTGAAGACATTTTGGGGAAAATGGCTGTGTCTGTGAGTGCCTCTTGTGTTCTTATGTGGGTTTGTGCATCCCTCGAGCCAGTTGCCGGGCTCTGTTGAGGCCTGTAGTGTGTTTGCAGTGGGAAGCTGGTGCTGTGTGTGACTAATGGGTGCCTTTTCACTGTTTGTCCCCAGATTGTACGAGCTCTGGAGCACCTGCACAGTAAACTCTCTGTAATCCATAGAGGTAAGTGCTGGATGGGATTAGTAGGATGTGGCTGGAGATCTAACCTTGAAATAAGCTATGGGAAGATTCCTTTCCAGGAGATAGGTTGGTGTGTCCATCTGGGATGCCTAAAGTGGGGTGTGCTGGTACTTATTAGGACTGTGGTAGATACATCTAGATACCCAAGACTTGTTCCTGAGATGCATCTCTCAGGCCTCTGCTTGCAGGATGTCATTCTCTTCCTCCTCTCCAGATGAAGGGTTGAGTGTAATAACTGAATTCCTCACTTATGTGTATTTTTATGGGCGTCTCTCTGGGAGTACCGAGGTGCCTTGGAGGCACAAAATCCCCAGATCCTCCTGGCTGGGTAGTTATAGCAAGGTGAGGGCTGAAAGAGACCTTTATAAAATCACAGATGGGAATTGTAACACCCAGGTCGTGCTGTTCATCCTGGTATATAGACCCTTGTGTAGTTGTGAACAGATCATGATATGCGTGATATGCAAACTGTCCTGAGAATTTGGCAGAATGGGGCTTTTAAGTCTGTGCAGGGCACATAAATCATTCTTAAGGAGCTGGGGATTAACTCCTCCATGTTGTATTTCAATCTTTTTAGAGAAGAGGCTTATTCTTCCTGGAGGACGTGGTTATAGTTTACCTGTGAACGACTTTTATTAAATAAAACTGGTGGGGTTTTGCCTCACTTCCCCTGTGTTAGAGCTGGTCTGATCCCCCTCCTAGGCTGGCAGGGAGTTGTCCATCTTGTCTCAGACTCTTCAGTACCCCTGCAAAGACCTAATTTGCCCTCTTGCATTTTCTCTTAGATGTGAAGCCTTCCAACGTGCTGATCAACAAGGAGGGACATGTGAAAATGTGTGACTTTGGGATCAGTGGCTACTTGGTGGACTCAGTTGCAAAGACCATGGATGCTGGGTGCAAACCTTACATGGCTGTAAGTGCAATCCTGTGCAGCCTTCAGCCTTGACTGGAAGAGGCTGCTGCTTAGAAATCAGTCTTGGTTCACCTCCATTCTGAGGTGAAAAGCACTTGAGAGTGCTCTGCTCTCCCTGACTCAGCAGAGCACTCTGAGGATGGGATTACCCTCCCTGTAAGCCCTGCTCTGCGTGTTAATCCCTCAGTGGGCTCTTCCTCTGCCACCTTCCATTTGCAGAAGGATAAAAGACTGGCTGGTGGTGGTTGAAAGGGCTGCTCCTTGTTGGATAGAAAATACTGAGGCTTTCCTTGGCAGGATTGTTTCATTTCATCCTCAAGTCAGTATGAATTTCCCTTTGCCATCTGTGGCATCCATGTGGGTAGTGTGTGCTCCTGGGGCAGGATTGTGCTGCAGGGGTACTACAAGTCTCACTCTCCTGAGAAGAGGGAGAGTTGATGTGAATTGTGTGGAGCAAGACATGTCTTTCATCAGTGCCACATTTAACCTCAGACCCTGCCTCCATGGGGATGTGAACCAGGGAAATCCACACAACCTATGTTTTGGAGCCAGAGATTTGCCTCGCGGGGTTTGCGCTTGGGGAAGATGAGATGGAGTTGTAATATCTTCCATTTTACTCTTACAGCCAGAAAGAATAAACCCAGAGCTCAACCAGAAGGGCTACAACGTGAAGTCAGATGTCTGGAGCCTTGGGATCACAATGGTAACACCGAGGGCTGGGACCTGCCCCTGCAGCCCTGGGGTTGGGATGGGGTTTGGGCTGGTGGGGCTGTACCCCTGCTGTGAGCAGTGGCAGCTGGGTGGGGACACACCAAACAGGGCTAAATCTGAGTGTGATAGCTCAGGGCTCAAGATTAAACACTGAGAGCACTGGGTAGGGGGCTGCCCTGTGCACACAGGGTACCTCACCCCAGGGCAGGTAGCTCAGAGCTGGAGTGTGCTGCCAGTGTTGCCACCACTGCCGTGGCTCTTTCCAAGTCAACTGGCAAACTTGGCAAAATCATCCATCTTCTGTCCTACTCTCCCTTCTTACTCCTTCCTGATGGATTCTGGAGTGTTCCCTTGTACCCCTGCCTGGTTCCACAGAGTTACTTGTGTACAATGCCAGCTCTGAAAAGCTCCTTAGCTCCGAGCTGTGTGGATGTGAGGTCAGGCTCCCAGGGAACAATATATGGATGACCGTGGGCTTAGTTGGGCATCCAAAAGTCTGCCTTTTAAGGGCTTTGCAGTTCCCTGTGTGCTGGCTGGAGAGGTGGTCAGTGGAGCAGGGTTTGCTGTTGCTGGAGTACAACCTTCCTGCTTCACCCCTCTCCCACATGACCAGAGCCTTGCAGGGGGATCGGGACGAGCCCTGCTGCAGTGAGAGCTGCTGTGTGTGGGGTTTGCAGCAAATCCTGCCTGTGGGGTAGCTCAGAACAGCCAAGAGGAAGGGGAAATACTTTCAGTTCCAAAATTGCAGCTGCTCAGAATGGTTTATCCACCTCCTGCAAGAAATGGATCTTGCAGAAGGCAGCTGAGATCCTCTGGCGCCAGAGGACAAAGGAAATCCCAGCTGTTGGCTCAAAGGGATGCTGCCCGAGGAACAGGGCTCTTGCTTTCCAGGAGACTGGCTCTCTCTCTGTGGGCAGATTGTTTTCAGGAATTTTTCCTGTGCCCTCTTAGCCAGGGCCTTTTGTTTTGGGTGCTGCATCCCTGTGCCGCAGAGATCTCTTGGCAAATATTCCCTCTTCCCCAGCCAGTCTTGTCCAGAGTGCCAAAGCCAAGCCCCTCTCCTTGGTGTCCCCTTGCCAGTGCAGAGCTGGGCTGGAAATATAATCAGCTGCAGGAAGCTGTGGGATGGAAGACTGTTAACGATGGAATATCCAAACCTTTCCAAAACTGGAAGGGAGAGGGGACCTTGCTGAAAGCCAGCCAGGCTGCAGCTGAGTTGGAACCCTGACCTGTTTGATTCCCTCTCATGTCTTCCTTCTGGGTTGGCTTCCTGGAGGTTTTTTGTTTTGTTTTGTTTTTTTTAATATTGTTTCTGAAGGAATTGGATTGATTTCAGACTGGACAGTTTTTGGGCCATTGAGTTGCAGGGCTAATCCAGACCTTCACTGGATGGTGGCTTTATTCAGTTTTCCAGCAGCAGGAGCTGAGCTCCCCTGACCTGAGCCAGAGGCAGGTGAGGGCATCGGGCTCTGTCCCGCTCTGTCCTTTCAGGTTTGTTATTCCTCCCATCCTGTCTCACCCTACCAGGCAAGTCTGGAGGTTCTGTTTCCCCTTTTGAGATGGGAACTGATCTTGGCATGAAGAGAACTGCCCGAGATGTGATGGGCTATTTCCTGCTTGAATGGTTGTGGAGCAGAGGTGACTTGTAGGAAGGACCCAATAATCGAGGTGGTTTTGGCAAAGATCGTGATAAATGATGTTCTAACACTTCATTTTTCTTGGGTTTGTGGATTTTTTGTGTGTTTAGCTCATACAGTACTAGCCTGAGGCCTAGAGGCTGCCTCAGGGCCAGCAAAGCACTTTGGATGCCAAGAGCAGAAAATGTGTGCTGTGATTATCTTTTTAAATAATCCCATTTTACATATCTGTGGTAGCTTCCTGTAAATGCATTAATATGCTGAGCCAGCCTCAAAAGGAAGTATTTTTGGCCTCTTGAGTCTTTTTATTTAAAAAAAAGAAAAAAGGGAAGAAAAAAGTGGTATGACCCAAATTGAAAATGGTTTGTAAGGAAAGAGGGTTTGCCTTTGACTCTGAGCTGGCTGAGGCAGGTGGGCTGTGTGGGGTTGTGCTTTGTCCCGGTGTCTCAGGTTTCCCTGTCTCCATCCTCAGATTGAACTGGCCATTCTCCGCTTCCCATATGAGTCCTGGGGGACCCCCTTCCAGCAGCTCAAGCAGGTGGTGGAGGAGCCCTCTCCCCAGCTGCCTGCTGACCGCTTCTCCAAGGAGTTCGTGGACTTCACGGCGCAGTGGTGAGTCTCCAGCAGGGACTGGTGGCTTCTCCCAGCCTGGCTGGTGAGGAGCCCTGATCCATAGGGGTTGGAGTGAAGCATGGGGCTGGGTTTGACATCCTTTTGGAACCTCTTTTTCCCCACCTTGCCATACCAGGGCTGGTTCTTGGCATGGCAGGAAGTGCTGCCCAAACTGGTTTTGCTCTCGGCCTGACTCACCGGGGCTGGTTGGAAGGCACAGACGTTTCCCTTCCCCTTTTGCTGTTGCTGCAGCTGAAATTTTGGTGTTTTCTGGCCAAGTGGCAATGAAACCAGAACAAACCCCTGGCAGCCTCTGGGTGAAAGTTGGTTTGTGGTTTTGTGGGAAGCTGTTCCCCTCAGGGTGTCCCCTGCTCCCTGTGTGCTGCTTGGAGGTGCCAGGCAGTGGTGAGCCCACCCTGTGGGTGATGGGAAACCACCTCTCCTCCCCAGTTGCTCTGGTCTGTGTGGGGCAGGCTGCAGAGCTGCTTGGCTTGCGCTTTTCATGGCAAAACACTGAGTTGTCCTTTCTCAGTTACCTGCCTGGCTGCTCTGCTGGTGGTTCAGACCTGCTCGGCCAAGGAGGGAGAGGGGATGGGTGCAGCCCACAAGAAACATGTCATGTTGGTTGGGAAGGGGAGATCCCCCATGACAGACCACGTGCAGCAAAAGAAAAACATCCTACAGCCTTTCTCTCCCATTGTTTTTTCTTCCAGCTTAAGGAAGAACCCAGCTGAGCGAATGAACTATTTAGAACTTATGGTAAGTATGGGGCTGTTTCTGCTGGTCTTTATTCCAAAGCATTTTGAAAGTCAAATCAATGGTCCAGCAGGTTCTAGGGAAATGGGACAATAGGATGAGTGAATGATTTTTCATGCATGGAACGGGATGGGTGTAGCGTGTCTAAGGTGGAAGGGTGTGTTGATTTCACGGGTGTTAAGGTCAGGGTTTATTAGGTGTTATCTCCCTCTGTCCTGTCTGCTCTTGGAGAGTTTAGACCTCAAAGTGTGATAGTACAGCTGCCAAGATGGGGCATCCCGCTGAGGTTGAACCTAGAAATGCCAAAGTTCATCTTTGAGCTGAGGGATGTTGTCCATGGGAGCCCGGGGAGGAGGTTGGTGCCCACCCCCAGCACCTCCCCAGCTGTGTGACATCCCCCAGGGTCTGCGCTTGGGCTTGTCTGTCCTTGGGCGTCAGCTGATGTTGTCTTTGGTCTCGTTGGCAGGAACACCCATTCTTTACCTTGCACGACACCAAAGAGACTGACATGGCCTCCTTCGTGACAGAGATCCTGGGGGATGACTCCTAACTCCCAACAGGAGCACAGCTCCCGGCTTCCTGCAGCCCCTCTGTCCCGGCTCCCCCGCAGAAGAGCGAACGAGGACTCGAGTTGATGGTGGTTTGCACACATTGCACCTCCCCAGCCTCCCCAGCCCGGGGGCACCTCTGGCCCCATCTGGCCTTGCAATCTCTTTTTCTCTTTGCCTTGTGAAATCCCCCAGGATGAGCCTTTTGAAGCCAACACCTTTCCAGCTAAGCCGTGGGGACAGAAGGCTCAGGAGCTCCCTGCTGATGCCAGCGTATCTGTCCCGGGGACAGGACTGTGCCCGTGGTCCCTGAGCGGGCAGAGGGTGCCAGAGGGCATCTCCCCTCCCCAGCAGCCTGTGCACAGTGCAGGGGGTTGTGTTTCTTTGCTGCCTGGGGAAGGCAGAGAGAAGCAATGCTGCTGTGCTTGCACCACTCTTGCCTGCCCAAAGTCCCTTCCTTGGAGTCTGGTCTCGCTCACCTTCCTTTTGTGCCTGGTTCTTTGTTCCCAGGACCTACACAGCCTTTTAAGGGGCTGTGGGACTCCCTGGGTGTGCTGCTTTTCACACCAGAGGCTGTTTTGATGCCTGGCTCTACACCGTAATGACCCTTTGAGGCAGCATCAAGTCAGGCATCCCCCTCCCTCAATTGATTTGCTGCTCCCTTGTGGGGGGAGAAAAAGGGCATTTTTTCATGAGCCCACCTTGGCACACGCTGCAGCCCAGGCTGTTCCCACTCCTGCCCACGGGACTTCATCCAGCACTCCCTTCCCTCGTGGGCACAAGGTGATGGAGAGACAGCAGGTCCTTGGTGCTGCCTCTCTCCCTCCAGCCCTGGGCTCGGAGGAGACATCCCTGCCCCGGGCATCACCTTCCACAGCCCTGGCTGCCTCCACCTCCCCTGGCTCCTGGAGAAGACGCTGCTCCATCTCCCTTCCAACCTGGAGCTGATGTAAGACCTTCCACTGTGACACCCACTTGTTTTGGAGGCTGAACTCACACTCCTCGTGTCCCAAACTGCCTCCAACCCCTCCAGCTGCCCAGGTGTCAGTGGGAGCCAAACCCCAGTGACTCGCCCGGGGCTGCCGCCAGTTGTACATTTGATGTCTATATATAATGGACTTTGTAACATGTTTCCTAGTTTTAATCTAACTTGCTATAAATTAAAGCCCTTCTGTGTGGGAGGAGGGAGGAGCAGTTCCTTCTCTCCTGACAAATCCACTGTGAAAACCTGATGTGTTTCCCCACGCTCCCAGCCTGAGGAGCCACGGGAGCAAAGAGGGATTTCTGGCTTCTACTGTACATGATCACAGATAAATGCACCGGCTGTGGATTTTGTTTTGGTTTGTTTTTTTTTTTTTAATAGAGTTTTTCAAAAGGATTTTTTTTCTTTTCTAATATATATTTGTGTGTGTGTATGTGTGCTCTATATATATATTATATATATTTTTAAATCAGTGATGAATGTGTGAATATCTATGTGGCCAGCAGATTTGGTTGAATGGATAGTGTTTTTCTGGCTACATTTGGGCAGGTGGGGAAGGGTTACTAGAAAACACCCTGGCCTAAGATTTTTTCTTTTTCTTTTTTTTTTTTTTTTTAAAGAAAGACATCTATTTTTTAACTGAATCTTTTAAAAACGTTATTCCTGAAATTCAAGCCCTGGAGGTCTGGATTTCAGGGTGCATTTCCAGCGTTCAGGGTCCCCCCTCCAATGAAGGATTATGTCCCCTTAAATTCATTGCTCCCACCTCCTGCAGCCCAGGGTTTGAAGTGGCACTGGGGACCCTCTGCCTGGGAACTGGGGTGCTCTACACCATCTATCCCTGCCAGCTGCTCCCAGGAAAGCTGCTTTGGGGCACATGGTTTTCAGTCCTTCATGTCCCCATGCTGGGCCACCAGGCAGCAGTGCTTTCCCCCCCCATCATCTCTCTGATCCCCTTCCCTGAGTCAACAAACCCTGAGAAAACCAGCCCAGGTGGAGCTGCACAAACCCTGTTCAGCTTTGGTTCAATCCTAACCCCCCCAGCCCACCTCTGGATGGAAAATAAGGAAGTGATTGATGTTCATGTCTCCCCCATCCTCATCCTGCTCTGCAAACCACCCGATGCTCACCTGTACCCGCTCGGTTTGACGGCTTTGCTGCTCAGATGTACAATTGTATTTTTTTTCATAGTTGGTTACTTTGGATTACTTTTTGTTTTGATGTTGAGCTTTTATTTTTTTTTCCCCTTCCTTCCTTGTTTTGACCCCTCTCCCCTTCCTTTATCTCCCCCCTTTTTTTGGTGCTTTGGGGAATTGTGGGGGTTTTTTGCATGTCTTTTTTTTTTTTTTTTTCCTCCCCCCTGCATTTCTCCTCCTGGAGAAAGTCCTGATTTCTGTATTTTGGGAAAAGGGAGCAACTTCCCCTTCAAACAGGGGGGATATGCCTCTGGGGTGGGCTTGGGCCCCTGTGGATGAAGCGAGGCATTGCTAAAGAGGCAAACATCACCTCTGAGTGCCATCTGCTCTGCTTCATTTGACAGGGGTCTTACCTGTCCTAATCCCATCTCCCTCTTCACCTCTGCACTTCTCTATCCTGTGTTGTTCCCTCTGCCCTGGCAGTTCCCTGTGGGGGAATCAGCTTGGCTTTAAGGTGGGTGAGGATTTTTGCTCTCATCAGAAGCCCCACTCCCCTTGTACTTCTGGGAATGGTCTGTACCCCTCAACTCCAGTCCTTGTTTTCAATAAAATTCATCCTCAGATGTGCTTCTTGGCGCCTCTTGTTACTGTTTGAGCATCAGCCTTGGGCTGTTCAGGCTCCCGAGCAGCCTGAGGATGTTGGGGGTGGCAGCTTGGCTGGGGGTCCCGATCTGGGGATTGTACAAGCTGGGACCCCTAGATCCCAGGATTCCCAGAACAGCCCCCAAGGGATTTGGGGGTGGCAGCCTGGGGAGGGATCCTGCTACCCTCGTACTTTCTCTTCCTGTTGTGGGGTGATACTGGTCCCAATCTGGGGGTTGTACAACCCGGGCCTCCCTCCGAGCCTCATCCCCGCAGCGATACCCCCCCGGAGCATCCCCTCCCGGGAGCGCTGCCAGGGGATACCCAGGGCCTTGCTCCCCCCGCGCCGGGCTGGGAAGGAGGGTGAGTGGGTGCCGGGGAGTGGGTTCCTGGACAGGGGGACAGTGGGGGAGAACCCCGGGGGGGGGTCTCAGGGCAGCACGCGCTGCCCGCGGCCGCGAGGGGGAGGCAGCGCCCGGCGCCCGGACCGGCGGGATGAGCCGGGACCGGCGGGATGAGCCGCGAGCGGGTGGGATGAGCCTCCGCCGGCGACGGGACGCGGCGGGGTCCCCCCTTCCCATCCCAACCTGCTGTGACACTCCCCACCCCTCCTTAGCACTCCCACTCCTCCCTCGAAGGTGCGTGACCGGGGGTGGTCCGGGGTATCGTCCGCACGGGAGGCGGGGGGCGGCGTTTCACCTCTCCTCGCAGTGGGACAGGGAGCAAGGGGACGGTTCCTTTCCCAAATGTTTTCCCTGTCAGCCCTCTTCAGGCAGGATCAGGCCGGAGACAAGCACCTCAAGCGCCGGGACCTTGGTGGTGATGATCTGCCCGGACACGGGGCCGAGCAGGGTCAGCGATGCTGGGAGGAGCAGGGACCCCAGAAACACCCACCCGCGTGGCGTGGGGACACGCTCGGAGGGGGCCCGACCTGCCTGGAGCTGGAGTCCGCTCTGTTCCAATTACCAGCTTAATAGCTACATCGAGACCATTAAAAATGCATCAGTGCCTCCGAGGGAAGAACTTCAGGATAAGTGGAAAATTCATCACTTTGAGTTCCCTTATTAGGAGAAAAGGTGGAGTTTTTCCCCCCCATTTGTCTTAAACAGAGGCAAAAGAGGTTATTTCTGCCCGGTGACTTCCCCATGGGACTGTCACGAGGTGTGAACAGGCAGAGCTCAAACCAGGGTGAGGACACAGCTCCCGCTGCAGAGAAGGGAAAACTCAGCACATCCAACACAGAGAGGGGACATGGGGACCGTCAGGGCTGCAGTGGCTCAGCCCTCCTCAAATGAAGGGCCGAGAGCTTTCCCTGCCCTGTGCTGAGCACGTGTGCTGGGAGCAGTCCCTGTAAGAGGGCAGACCCCCAGTGCACTCCCCCAGTACAGTGTGGGTGTTTGTACTGGTCATACTGGCCCTTTGCTGGGCTGGTTCATCAGGAACCGTAGTGATAGGACAAGGAGCAATGGGTTCAAACTGAAAGACGGGAAATTTAGGTTAGATAAATGGAAGAAATGCTTGGCTGTGAGGGTGGGGAGGCCCTGGCACAGGTTGCCCAGAGAAGCTGTGGCTGCCCCATCCCTGCAAGTGTTCAAGGCCAGGTTGGACAGGGCTTGGAGCAACCTGGGATAGTGGAAGGTGTCCCTGCCCATGGCAAGACGATCTTTAAGGTCCCTTCCAACCCAAACCATTCTGTGATTCTGTTCTATGGTGGTTCTCTCCAGAAGCTCCTGAGCTGGAGCTCACACCGTTCCTAAGAGCCTCGTGCAGAGGAGGGCTGGCTAATGGATTAGCAGGGGGTGTGATGATGCAGCCAGTTTTTCTGGGGCTGCAGGTTATTTATTTTGCTTAAGTTTTCTCTTTTTTTTTCCCCCCAGTGGCTGAGCCTGTATCTAGGGCAGGGGTTTTTTTTTTGGTTCAGGTGGCCTGTGGGCACCTTTGAGATCGATGGTGTAAATTAGCGAGTTCACACAGGCCATGGGTTTGTACGAGACGTGTTCAATTCTCCCCTAATAGCTGTCTCACCCAGAAACTTCCAGTGCTCCCGCTCTTGTAGCACCTAAGCACTAATGAGCTGAAGCTGCAGAATAGCAATGAGACCTCAGGAATATGGATCAGCCTTTCCTGGCCCAGCTAGAGGCTTTAAAATCGTTTCAGCTGGCACCTGGAGAGGCCAGTGCAGCCCAGCAGGGAGGGAAGGGTTTAACTGAGGTGCACTGGGTGGAAAAGGTCTGCCTGTGGTGAGTGGCTGGGGATGTCTCCCAACTCTTCTTTCCAAACAGAAGGGTAAGTGGCTTGTTTTGGGGTAAGGAAAGTTCAAACTCTGGTTTAAACACAGGTATCCAGGTGGTTTAGTGTCCTCCCTTTTTTCCCCTGATAAGTGGTCATCCCTAAGTATGAGTTTCTATGCTTTGTTTTAACCACTGGCTTGGATAAAGCAGCATCTCCAAGCATTTTCTGCCTGTCCCAGCAGCCTGGTTTGCAAACCCAGCCCCAGAGTGTGTGTATTTATGGAGCAAGTTGTGGAACTCGTCCATGCACAGCTGCTTTGCTGCTCCATCCCCTGGGAATTGCACCAGGACCAACAGCAGCTCCCCACAGAAGGGGTGCCGGAAAACTGGGGTAAAGCTCCAAAGCAGGGAGGAAACTCCTGGCTTGCCCAGTGGACGTGGACCTTCAGGCTTCCCTCTCAGCTTGACGTTCCTGTTGATTTTTCAGAGGCGGGAATGCTGGTGGGGAAACGTGGGGGTGGGAGAAGGAAGCCTTAGCAGCGCAAAGCCTGAAAATATCAAAGCTTGAAGCAAACGCTTCAGGGGTGACCCAGGAGGTCACCTGCCAAGCAGGGAGCCCCGGAACCCTGGCAGGTGTGCCTGGAGCCTCTCCAGCCCCCCGAGCGGTGTCTCTGGCCCCTCTCATGCTGTGTTAACCTTTCTGGAAATACCAAGCGGTGCTGGAACAGGCTGTTTATTTCCAGACGCCGGGAGCGGTGGCGGGTGCTGCAGGCACGTGGGCAGAGGGCTGAGAGGAGCCTGGAGAGCCAGGGTGGCTTTTGCACTTGATTTACATCTTGAAGCAGCTCCGGGTGGAGGAGATGGAGACCTTGATGAGCCAAAGCTGTTACCTTGATATCAGCTGTGTTTTCCTCAGCGTCATTCCCCGCTCAGAGCCGCTTGTCTCTTCTGGAGTGATACGCTCTTTTCTTCCTAAAGAAGCTGAGATTTCATAAATAAACACTAAGGTTTCCAGGCAAAAGCTCTGGCTTGGGGTCTGAAGCTGCCCCAAATGCCACGAAACGTGCATGGCTGCTCCGAGCACTGCTCCTCTCAGTGAAGGCAATTAATAAGTATTTCCCAGGTCATCCCGACCCCTCTGCACAGGCCCTGCAGAATATCACTGCCTGCAACAGGTCCCGTTCCGTGTCGGCAAAGAGGAGTTGATGAATGAGCTTGAGGGTCCCCCAGGGTGTGACTGCGCAATGGAAACCGTGCCGGGGAGCCCTTACTGGGGCAGGAGGTGTTTGGCTCCTGCGCAGCTGCCCCCACCCCTGGAAACGGGAGCCCCGGGGATGCTCCGTGCCTCCCCCCTCGCAGGGCTCGTAATGGCTGTGTAAACACACAGCAGCTGCAGCGCGAATCGATCCAGGCTGGCTCTGCACAGCTCCGGGGACAGCGAGAGACCCGGCAAAGCCGGGCTGGAGTGATGAGCAACGGTGTTGGGTAGAATTTTGGGAGCTGGGGTAAGCCAGGAGGATGCAGAGGTGCTGGTGGCTCCCAGGGCTCTGCCGATGTGAGGTGTAAGGGTGGCAGCAGGAATTCTCAGGCAGTGATGCCTCCAGCTCGTCTTCTCACCCCAGTCTGTTTCATAGGGCTGTTGAGGGGTTTTTTTGGAATCTTATGCCATGCCTCTTTTCAGGAACCTCTCCGAACAGCTCAGAAGTGCTCTGGAGATGCTGGTGACAGCACCCCCCTTCCAAAGCCCACCATGGCTTCCTGGGCTCTGACCTGGCCCCTTTCAGCTCAGAGAGGGTGAACTGGGGCCAGGACCTCGTGCCGTGAGGATCCTCCTACCTTGCCCTCACCTTTGCTGTAACTCAGAGTACAACTGAAGAATTTGGGTTCTTTGGAGCACCTGCTTGTTCTGTGCTCAGTGGATCTTGCTGGAGGTCTGAGGGACCTCAGCCAAGATTGAAAGGTTGTTTTTGGGGGTGTGGAGCAGCCTTCTCAACCCATGCTTGGGAGGGGGCTGTGCCAGCCTTGGTGGGAGTCTCTGCTCCCCTTGCCCTGCCCTCCCGAGCTGAGCCCCACTGGCAGCAGGACATGCCCTTTCTTGTCATCCTGCCCCACCCTGAGTTTCTTTAATTACAGCTTTGGGAGGGATCTTCCCCTTTATTCCCCCAAATCTTCTCCTTAATTAAAATTCTCGATCTGGGCCAGCGGGAAGCAGCTGTTGCCTCTTTGCAGCGTGCTCGGGTGTGTCGCAAGCTGCCAACCTGCTTGCTGGCCATGCAGGGGCAGAGCAGGGACAGCCTGGGGACAGGGCTCCCTCAGAGGTGGGGGACACTGGCATTGTCACTGTCCCACCTGGCTTCTCCAGGCATCCTGAGGCGCTGCTGAGTGGAGCTGGCTGCTACGACCACCCTTACTTTGCCCATGGGAGGGCTGGAATCACCTGGAACCGTGTCCCTCTGCATCCTTTGCACCATGGAGTCACGCAAACAGCCTGAGTGCACGGGACCTAAAACCAGTCATTTTGGGTTTGCCCAGCTCCTGCTCTGGAGAAGGGCTGGATGAAGTTGAAGCTGGGGCTGGGATTGTCCCTAGAGCTCACTGTGCCCTCAGGATCCATGATGCGTCTGGTCAGGGTGAGTTATTTCCCATTCCTCCTCTCCTTCAGAGGAAGCACATCAGGAGCTGTCTGCAGCCCTGTAGGATCCAAATCCACTGCTGGCACTTCACAGGGCTCCTGGGCCACCCCTGCCACCTCTGTGTGCCCATCCTCACCACAGCTCAGGCACATTCCCTGGTATGGCCTCTGCAGCCTTGTTTTCTTCCAGAATTAGCCCGAGGAGGTGACTTTATCCCTCCCTGCCTGCCTGGGGCGGGTGTTTCTGCTGCAATCCATCATCAAAGCAACGTGGAAGCGTCAGGAACAGTTAGTGAACTGGTGGTGTCAACTTTATCAGAGACAATGTGTCTCTTCTTAATGAAACTTGTGGAAGAGAAAAGCGAAAGAAAGAAGAGGCTGCTGACAACAGATGTATTATTTCACCTCAGATTTACCGGCGCATGCATTTTTCATTCATGGAAGCAGTTGATATGCAGATTTGTTCAGAGAGGAGCAGGTACAGCCCTCGATGGATCAATTCCTGCAGCACACTCAGGAGAAAGGGATCTGCCTGAGCAAATGGCTGTGCAAGGCACTTCCCAAAGCCAGCCCCAAATTTTGTGCCCAAGATAGGCTAAAAAACCAATAATTTTTTTTTATTATTATTATCATTTTTTTTATTTTGTTTCCCCCAAATTCACACTCTTCAGCCCTGGTTCTGTTTCCGTTTTGAGCCAGGAGAGATTTCCTGATCCTTGTGGTTCATGTCTCCCATGTACTTCAGCTGGGGTGGTCTGAACTGACTTTGATCTTCCTCCAGCTCCACTTTGCTGGGGGACCCAGTGCTCGGTGTCCCCAGGGTGGCTTCACCCCTACCCTGGCTTGGAGGAGTATGTCCAGCTACAGACAGCAGAGGCTGAATTTATATTATGGCCTTAATATATATTATATTATATATTATATTATTTATATGGAGGTGGCTTCCTCCAGAGACGACTCTTCTCTCTGTCACGTGGATTCTGGCTATACTTGGTCACTACAGTCATCCCTTGAACTTCAACACCAGAGCCAAGTGCCTCTTGCTGGTGACCAAAATTTGGCCTCCAGATGTGTCTGAAGCTGTTCTCTCTCCCTGTGCAGCATGTTGTGGTTTATCTGTGATTTGGGGGGCTCGACTCCCCCACGGCAGTGGGTGGGACAACACCTTGTAGGAACTAAGTAGAGTTTCACCTCCTTGCACTGATGAAACTGAATCCAGGCAAAATATTTGAGGTGTTTTTCCCTCTCATTAGGAATGGAAGACAGGAGTCTTCTGTCTTCTGGGTACTATACAACCAGCATGAATTATTTAGGATGAAGCATCTCTCCGATAAATAATTCCTTTATGTAGGGAGATTAAATCTGAATTTTTTAAAAAATATAATAACAAAAGCAATTTCTCTCTCGTAAGTTCTTATATTTCACACAGCAAAGAGATCCCAGGCATCCATTCCTTTATTGATCAGCAAATAGGTCCTCTTATAGATTTAGTTCACCCAACCTTGTTTAATTTTGGATTCATTGATTCAATGCAAAGATCTAGATGAAAAGCAAGTGGGCTGTTTCCAGTGCTGGTGATGCTATTTTTAAATAAATCTAGTGCATGCTAAAATAAATATGCAAAGCATTTTGTAAGGCCGTATAGGGGTGGGGAGACCAGATGTACTAAAATATTTAACAAACTTTTTCTTGATTTCTCGAAATGCATGTTTTATTTAGTAAACACTAGTGGAATTTAATCTCACCTGATGTTTGCTCTGAGGCTGTCCCACACCCATTGTCTGGGGTGAGCAGGAACGTGGGACCTTGGAGGAACAGTCTGCACAGTGACATTGGTGGCACATTTAAATGCAAAGCTCATTAACCGTGTCTGGAATTTTTTGTTTGTTTGTTTCTTTTATTTTTTTTTTATGTTCATGTTCGTTACAAGAGCAAGAGATGAAATACCCATCTACAATTCCCTTTCATCTCCAGGCATGTTTGGGGTTTTTTTTTTCCTCTCCGCTGTTGCTCAGATGACAAAGTTTCTCCTTTGGAATTTTATTTGATTTCAAAAGATGAGAAAGAATTAAAAGCATCTCCGGGAGGCTGAGCTCACCTTACTCTATCTGGGATCCTCCAGAAGGCAGATGAGTGAATTGGAAAAGGCTCCTGGCCCCAAGGGATGGAGTTCATCCCGAGGTCAGACCTGCATCCTGGCTTTTCCTTCACCTGGGGTGACCATCCTGCAGATCTCAGCCCCCTTTCCTGGGGAGCTGCATCCTGCTCTGGGTGTACGTGCCTGTCTCCTTGAAACCCTCTGCTTTCAATCCAATCAAACTTAATTGAATTGTGGTTTTGATCACATCTGACTGGTGGCAGAGATCTTGCTGATAATCACATTCCCATGGGTGACATGGAGATGGGGCTGGTGGAGGAGGGAGGTGAGACAGGGGCTTGTGTGCCTGTGCTGGTGCCTCTTGGTCCTTATGAGACACCAGGGAAGCTACAGGGCAGGCAGGTTCCATCCACCCTGGGGCCAGGCCACATTTGGGGGTGGGTGAATTTACTGCATGTCTCAGCAGGGACTGAACCAGATGGGTTGGGTTGGTTTTGGTTAAAAAAAGGTAGTTTGCTTGGCCAAGCCCTGAAGTGGCTCCATCTCACTGCAGGTGGGGGCTGTTGGGGAGCAACCCCCAGCAACCCCCACTGCTGCCCCAGCACTCCTGGTACCTGGCTTGGCCTCACCCCGGCCTGCCTGGTGTCCCTGCAGGGGTGTGGGCTCAGCTCTCCACCCCATCTGCTGTCGCTACCACACGTGTGCAGCGGCGGATGGCAGCAATTAATTACAGGAATTCATGTGTCATTTAGGTGAATTCAACTGGAAGTGCAGCCCCGGGGACGGGGGAATATTCCTCATAGAGCTGTGCTGCTTCCTGCTCCAGCAAGTGTTTAATGGGGTGTTTATCATGTGTGCAGTTTTGGAGGTAACGAAGCAGGCGGGGAAGACCGAGCCAGCAGCCTCCCCTCCATCCCCCGGTGCTTGGCAGGGCTTGGGCACAGCAGGGAAGGCATCGGAGATCCTGGGTGGAATCTCAGGTGGGGCTGTGGTCTCTCACCTGAGACACTGGGAATTTTCCCCCAGGTTGGGGTGAAAACAGTGATCCCCCACCCTGACCTCGACTGCTCCACTGAGATGCTGGAGGGACACATGTCCCTCGTGCCAGTGCTGCTCACCCTGGGGCACGTGGGGGTGCAAAGATGGGGCTCCACAGTGTAACTCCCACATCTGTAGTGCTCTGATATGGTGTTGCCATTGCACGAGACCATAAGACCACTGAGTTTGCAGGTTGCCAGGACTGAGGCTTGGTGGACCTGGTCTGTCTGAACTTTTCTTGACCTTCCGCAGCTCTGTTTCACTTTGTTTAGTTGTTACAGCAGTTTTTGTCATTGAGCAGGTGGCTGTGGGCAATTTATCTTATTGCTGTTTGCGTGATACAGCCTGTGGTTTAATGCATCTGATCTCCTTGGTTGTACTGATCAGAGAGTCACAGAAGGGCTTGGGCTGGAAGGGACCTTAAAGATCCTTCAGTTCCAGCCCCCTGGCACAGGCAGGGGGATCATCCACACCCTGTCCAAGCTGGCTTTGAACACTTCCAGGGATGGAAATGGAAGACACCTATGACAGTGAACTGCCAGAGGAGGACGAAGGGATGTAGTTGTGGAGTGTAAATGAGAAAAAAGACTCCTGCAAGGACCCTGCTAACCCGGTGCAGAAGACAGCAACAAGCCAGCAACAAATATCATGGCCAGAAGGATGAGAGGACAGTGCCAAGTCAAGCAGTTGTCCAACAGAGCAATGCTGGGCCTGGAGGAGATGGAGGAGTCTGGAAAGGAACAACAAGGTCAAGAAACTGAAGTGTAAGGTGACAGCTAGAAATAGAAGGCAGCCAGTGATATTTGTATCAGAGGTATCATGGGGAAGGCATGAAGGAATCCAGCCCTGAGATACCCAACTTCTCAGGCTCAAGCCTTTCCCTACAAAACTGGCATAAACTCTCTTAATGGCTTATCTCAGCTCACCATGAGAGAGGATGGAGCTGGGCATGGCATTTCCACTGGTCCACTGGTTTGGTTCACACCTCCACTGGTTTGGTTCAGATCAGATCACTAATGAGCTAATTAGTTGCTATGGAAATGTAATGTGGGAGAACTTTGGGGAGGAAAAATTATAGGTAATTTTTATTTGTTTTGGCCCTGTTCCTATAGCAACAGGAGAACTTGTCACTGAGTATCAGTTGGTTTCCATGGAGTTGGCTGCTAGTTCTGGGTTATTAATGCTTCCAAGCATGAAACAGTGCAACTTACCTTGTAGGACTTGTGGGTTGTCCTCCATCATCCACAGGAACTTTGCAGTTACCCAAACTCAGGGCCTTGCTTTAGGAGGGGAATGAGCACATTCCCAGAAGTTGAGTTGGAATGTTTGTCATCAACAGATACAGCACTAGAAGGATCGATTATTTTGCCCCTCTCTTGAATTCAAGACATTGTGGAATGAATAATCCATCACTTCATAGCTTGTTCTACTCACAGCATTGCCTGATTTTTAATTGGATTTTCTCTGGGTTCAGCTTCCAGATGCTTGGCGTTGATCTGCCTTTCTCTGCTAAATTAAAAAGTCTTTTAGCACCTGGCAGTTTTGCTGTAAAGGGACTTACTGTAATTAAGTCACTTCTCATCTCACCATGACTGGTTCTCCTGAAAGAAGCTGTTTGTTTCCCTTCAGCCTCTCACTCTGATGCATCACCTATTTTTGTGCACCTCCAAACAAAAGGGGGTTGCACAAGGGATGCAGTCTCTGCTTTTCAGAGTGTTGGAGCTCTGTTGAGGGATCTCTCCAAACTCCTTCAAAAGCTGAGCCTTGGAACCAGACCAAACACTCCTGAACGCTAAAGAGAGTGGATTTGGGAGATATTGGTTTTATGATAGGTTATAATTTCCCTCCCACCAGTGAACTCCTCAGCTTTCCATAGGTGATAATTACCCAGTAGGAACTAAAATGTCTCTCCCCACTCCCCACTTATCAACCCATTCTTCACTTTGAAGGCATCATCATTTCTTTCCAAAGTGTCCTGGCCAATTCCCTCAGCCAAGTGAGCTCAGAGTGCCTGGGCATCCTTTCTTGGTTTGGAAGATGGTGCAACATCTACCACCTCTCCCCGGGGAGAGCGACCTCGCTCCAGCTTTGAAGGCAAATAAAGTGATCAGTGTGTGGATAAACCTTTAATGATATTTGGCTGAGTGCACCACGCAGTTGGAAGGGAGGCACGAAGCAAAGGGCAGCTCCTCATCACCAGCCCTTCTTCAAATCCCTTGGCAAGCTCTGCTCCTGGCCCTGCAGCCCTGCATGCTGTGCTCACAGCTGCTCCATCACCATCAGTGAGGCACAGCCCAAATGCCTCAAAACGAGGGTGCAGAGGGGGGTAGAGGATGAGCCTGAGATGAAGGCTGGCTGTGGAGATGGGAGGAAAATCCTGAGCCACCCAGGTGGGGTCTGGCTGGCAAAGCCGGAGAAGCCAAACCTTCAATGTGGAAGAAAGGTTTCATCCAAGAGTTCCTGCATCTCATCACTGCCACTTGATTTACAGATAAATTATGTAAGAAATTCCTCTGCGTATTCTGTGTTTGTTCTTCCATATGGTTCTTTCCAACGGTGGTACCCGTGGCAGGAGAGACTTGGAAAATTTTTTATTTAGGCAACCGGCAACATTGGCTTTAGCACAGAGACTGACTGTGGGATGGAGAGTGTCACCTGGGTAAAGGAGGAACATCCAGCACACCAGGAACCCAGCTCCAGGTTGGGAATCCAGGTTGAGGACCCAGAAGATGAGATCAGCAGGTGCCCAGGAGGGGATGTGCTGGGAATGCACTGTGTGGCCCCTGCATTGGGGCAGCTGCCGGGGTATCTCTGCCTGTGTCAGTGTCTTGGCTATAAATAACAGTGATGCTCTTGGTGGTCATCTCCAAACTGGCTGTGACCCAGGACTCACAGGCTTCCTGTCCACAGCAACGCTACGGGCTGACTCATGGCTCTGGGAGTGTTTCATCCTGATCCCACAGCCCTTTGATTTCACCAGCCATCACCAGCCATGAAAGAGAGATCTCCGTTTCAGGGCTGTGAAAACTGGTGAACATCCTGCAAAGCCACATGGCACTTTGTCTCAAGCTTCACCTGGTTCTTTTCCTTCCCTTCCTTCACTTGTGGCTGGCAAGAAATGCTTCCTGGCTTGGTTTGAGCTGCACCTCTCCCAGGCAGGGCTTTGCTTCACCTGTGTTGTCGCAATCTCTTGCAAAATCAGCATTTTCCCACTTAATGTTCCAGACTTCCTGACCCTGGAACAGCCATAGCTCTGCATCAGAACAGGCATGTAGCCTCATGGTGGTGTGGGAAGGCAGGTGATATGGGCCTTGTTCAGCCATTCAGAAGCTGTTTGAAGCAGCATTTGAAGAGGGCTCTGAGCATGGAAAGTACCCAACACCTGGGTGGGGTGAGACCAGCCTTTGGAAAACGACTGTGAGTCACAGAATCATGGAATGGTTTGGGTTGGAAGGACCTTAAAGATCATTTAGTTCCAACCCCCTCATCCTGAGCAGGGAAGTCATGTCCCTGATGAAGGTGGAGCTGTGCTGCTTTGCTCTGAACATCTGTCACCATCATGGCATAGGAGGGGAAAGGGTGACGTGTGACATGTCACAAGGTAAAGATGGTGCCAGCTAAGAGAGCCATGCTGGTTCCCTTGGGGATGTGATGGCTCCTGTTGTGTCTGTGCAGGTCTCTTCTCCTCCAGCCCATGTCCAAGTTCTGAGGGACGTGGCGGAGCCACCTTGGAGGGGTGTGATGGGAAAGGGAGGCCACCAGTGCTGTGGTGAGCACTGGAGACCCCGCCCAGCTCCGCGGTGAGCGTGGTGGGAGGAGGACTCAGTGTTTGTTTTTATGACACACGAGCACATGCTTTTACTCTGAGTAACCTTCTCCTACCAGAGAATGGAGCCTTCTGCTGCACCCTGTGCTCTAGGGGGGTCACTGGGAGAGCCCTGGGGCAGCGGGTGTTGTGTCCTGGCACGGCAGCCCCATCTGGTGCCATCCATGGCAGCTGGCAGGGGGAGGGTGCCCATGGAGGAACTCCATGCTGGGACCAGCCTGGATGGCTACTCCTTGTCACCTGGCAGCTCTGCCATGGCTGCAACAGGCAGGTTTGTGTTGTTTTCCACAAAGTAAGCGAGACCTGTTTGGGTACAATGTTGTCCCAACCTCCCGCCCCAGGTTTCTGCTGTCCCCAGCCCTTTGCAGTGCTTTCAGCCAGCCCTGTTGGGAGGTTCTCTAGTGCTGAGATGTTCAGGGGAGCTTGTGGTGAAGCCTGGGGTTCTTTCCACCACTCACCTCAGCCCCTGATATTTTGGGATTTGTCCATGTCATAAGGGTCAAACAAGCTTTACAGCAACTGAATTATAGAACTACAGAATGATTTGGGTTGGAAAGGAACTAAAACATCATCTTGTTCCAACCCCATGCCCTGGGCAGGGACACCTTCCACTAGACCAGGTTGCTCAAAGCCCCATCCAACCTGGCCTTGAAGCCCACATCTTCATGGTCCACCCATTTTCCAGCCATGTTCCTGGTTATAACCAGCTGTAGCTTGGAGTGTGTTGTGTCCCTGCAGATCTTGATCCTGGAGCAGCTCAGGAAGGGATAGGGAGCAGCATTTGTCCAAAAGCCTCATGTGCAACCTCACAGCTTCAGTCTAAAATAAAACTGCAGATCATGAAGTATATTTAACAAGTACTATAAAATTAAATAGCAGAGCTACCTTGGAACAAACCCAGGCTGGATTAGTCCTGGATCAGAAAGCCTTTTGCCCTTAGGAATGGCCATAGCAGACCTGATCCTGCCCAAAGGACTCTCTGGCAGCCTCTTCTCCTCACCAGCTGTGGCCAAGGGGAGGTTGCATGTGCCAAGGGGTGTATCTCCCACAGCCTCCGGTCCACTCCCTGCCCACTGATGGCCTTGCCTCCCTAGGAACATGTCTTTCCAGGTGAGCATGGGAAGGTGTTTCCTGTGGAGCCACTAACCAGTGGTTGAGCAAGCGTTGCTGGCTCGAATGCAGGTTCTCCTGCTTCCCCAGCCCTTTCCCTGCTCTTGATCCGTCCGCGGGGAAACATCTTCCCTGAGCCGCCGATGTTCTCTGGCTCCTCAGCCTCGCTCACGGGAGGAGTGGAGACGTTGTGGTTCCCTCTGAGCTCCGGTGTCAGACGAGGGTGGCGAAGTCTGGCTCCAAAGAGGTGAGATCTTTCACCACCAGTACTTGGGAGGTGGGAGCAAGAGGAGAGCTCAGGAGCCGTCTCAAGGGAGCTGAGGAAGAAGGAGCTGGGTGAGTGTGAGTCCGTGTGGATGAGGCGGGGTGGGAGGGGTGAGTGCATGTGGCTGCTCCAACCTCCCACCGAGGTCCAGGAGGCTTCTTGTCTGCCAGAATGGGGCATTTTGAGTTTCAAAGGAGTGATCTACAGCAGTCCATGTCTGCTGGAAGTCTCCTAGAGGCTCAGGGGATGAACCAGCCATCTCCCATGGGACCTGGAAGGGTTAGGAGGAAATCTGGGTGTTTTTCTCCAGGGCTGGGCTCCTCATCTGCCCCCAATGGCAAAGGGAAGAGTGGATGTGGTGGCCTGGGGATTATCTTGGTGCTTGAAGGGACTAAGGGTGGTTTCCTGGTCTACCTTGGGGTGCAGCAACATGCTCAACCTCCTGAGCAGGGCTTGTCTTTCCCAGCGGGGCAACAAGGCAAGACCGGGTGACTGTTTTTGGAGTAACTGCATCTGCAAAGGGTTTTCCTTGCTCTGCCCTTCCCTGTCTCATCACCAGATTTTCCATGCCTGTTCCTGGGGGCTGTCTGCAGCACACTGGGCTATCTCTATCAAGACTGTCTAGGCTTTTGGTCACCAACAGGGAATTTTTACTCTGTGTATGGACAAGTCATTTTGTGTCTCCTATAACCTGCAGGGCAGGTTGTCCCAGGGCTGGTGGCCCTCTGTGGATCCCAGTCTCTGTGCCTGTGCCAGTGAGGTGCTCACAGTGTCCGGGGTTCAAGGAGTGCTGCCATGGGGATATGAATGTGTTCCATCTCTAGGACACCATGCTCCATTCCCCCTTCTCCATTCTGTTTAAACTTTCATCACCCAATCGGCTTCTGCAACAGAGCAAACATCCTCTGGTAATTAATCTGCACAGATGGGCTTTATTTGAGCAAGCTGGTGTGCACCAGCCACAGAGAATGGTGCAGGTGGGTGCTGGGGTGGGGACACCTCACTCTGCCCTGCTCTGGGCTTTTCCCATGTCCAGGAGGTTCCAGGGATCATCAGGTCTTTTGACCAGTGTTTGGAGCTGGAGTGTTCCAGGGCATTTGGTTCTGCCAAGGGAGGTGTGTGAGAAAATAGGTTTTGTGATGGTGGAGCCAGGGAAGGAGGGAGGGAGGAGGCTCCCACTCCTCTCTGAGGTGCTTCTTGCTTCCTCTTGAGTTGCTTCACCCTTTGTGATCAGAGCAGACGGGTTTTAAAATGGAAAATGTTAAAATGCTGTCAAAGGTCTCACCCAGAAAACCTTAAAGTAATTGGGAATCTGCATTTCCCAAGAAAAACACTCTTTGTGGAAGCCCTTGAGTGCTTTGATACCCTTGAATTTTTTTTTTTTTACTTCCCCTGTAATTATTGCCTCACTTTGTGCTGAACTGCTAAAGAAATCCCATTGCCCCAGAACCTCATTTTTTCAGTGAATCACTGTTAGCTGATGTTTTTTTGCTGCAGTGGCCATTGCCAACCTGTTAGCACTGGTTCTGATTCATTGATTGCTTGCTGCAAGCTGGACCAGGAGCCCCCCTGCCCTGGCCTCATCTGGGGAGTGCATTTTTGGGGACTAACTGGAAACATGGGGCTCTGTCCTGAGCCTTTTTGTGACCAAACCCAGCCAACCAGGAGGAAGAGAAACATCTCCCCCATCTACATCTGCTGGCTGTGGGTGACAGATGCCACAGAGCTGGGCACCTCTCTATATTTATAAACCATAGCAGAGCAGTGCAGCACTTCCCAGCCTCAGAGAATTCCCTCTACCTGGCAGCCAGACCCGAACTCGAGCTGCCCTTCTCCCTGGCCTCGATTCTACTTCGCTGCCGGGGCTGCTCTTGTTTTTAATAGAGCATTTCTAGATTACAGCAAGTGACAGAAGAGTGATTTGTGATGGGTCAGGTTTCCTGCCCTTTCTCTTATAGCCCTGGCTTATAAAAATATGCTCCCTCTGGGATTGCTTTGGGCCCATCTTTGCTGGCCTGTTCAAATCCCTCTTTTTTATTTGTATTAGGAGGGCTTGGGAAAGCTTGCTGCCTCCTGGTGCCCGGCCCAGCAGAGCCCAGTCCTTGCTATGGCTCCAGGAAGGCTGGTTTCCATTCCCAGGGACATGAAGGGAGGTGCCCTGGGACATGCAGGCAGGGCGAGGTTCACCTCAACACCACCGGAGGTGAGACCTTGGCCATCACACAGCCTCATCTCACATGCCCTGTGTGCACTCTACCTTTACTTTGAGGGTTTGATCTCACTGCCTTTATAAAAATCCCTGACTCAGAAGGGAATCTGTTGGCTTTGGTGTGTGGTATGAAGCAGGTTTTGGTGGGGATTGATGTCTCAGTGGGCCGGGAGCCTCGTGCTCCTGCTGCAGCAGGCATAGGGCCGGGGAGTCAGGAGCTCACATGGCACAGAGCCAGGGCTGACCTGCAGCACCAGGATCCCAGAGGCATCAAATGAGCAACTAACTGAGGTTGATGAAAGCATCTGAGGGAAGAGTCCAATGCAGAAAGCAGCTCAGATCATACCTGGTGCTCCCCACCACTGCGGTGTGCCGTGCTCTGCCTCCCTATGGCTCCTCCCTGCTCTGAGAGATCTCAAAGGGACTCACAACCACCACTAAGTGGAGATTTTACTGGGGAATCAAGACTGTGATTCCCAGGCAGGGAAACAGGATGACATGAAGCAGTTCACCCAAGTCTGTGCAAAACCTAAGTGGCAGATCCCAGTCCCAGCCTTACAGCACGGCTGCAAGTCCTCCTGCTGATCTCGACTTTACTGAAGAGCACCAGTGGATTTTAGTGGTTCCGTTCAGATTAGTCAGTCATTTTCCTCTCCACCTTGGCAGAGTCGATTTCCTTCATTAGGTTTGGGCTTTCACTGTGGTGACAAAGCTACAGGAAGATCCCTGCCCTTTGCAAGACCCCTCTTAAAAATCCAGCAGAGCATCCTTAGCGCATGCGAGTGGATGCGACTATTTCCCGCTGCTGTCAGTGCCAGTTCTTGTCTTTGAGAGCACTTGAAGCACTTACACTCCAGCTTGTGAGAGCTATGGCACAGATCTCACTGAGAAAGGAACGTTTCCAGGACCTTCAGGAAGACAGAAGCCCGGGAGGACAGGCAGAGGATGCCATCAGCCCCCCTGGGACACACAAGGGAAGGAGAAGGCACCTTGCAGGATGGGGGAGATGGGCTGAGCCGGCACTGTGTCCATCCCAAATAGGTTGGATCTGTTGATCGCTGGCTGCAGCCCTGCACTGAGCTGGAAGGAGCCCAGGGATAGAAAATTGGCTGGCAGAGGATCCGGCGAGCAGTAAAGTGCTTGTTGCTCAGGCAGGAAATTGTCGTGTGTCCCAGAGCTCGGGGCTCTGCTGAGGGTCCCCCTTGGCTGGGGATGGCGTGGGCAGAGCTGTGGTACCAGTGTGGGCAGAGCTGTGGTACCAGTGTGGGCAGAGCTGTGGTACCCAGCCTGAGTGCTGCCCAACATGACCTGCAGAACCACAGACCAAAAAAATCACAGAAATGCAAGTCCTGACTTGTCGCCACCTGCAACGGGACTGTGCTGCAGTGTCCCAGCATGGCACAACCCTGAGTTCATATCCTGGTGACTCTGCCCAGGCTCCCAGCACAGGGCATCATTCCTCTTGCTGGTGGCAGCGCTTTGGGTGGCTGAGACATTTGTGCAACGGCACGACCTGGCTTTGGGTCTGATCCTGACCTGGCAAAGCTCTGCTAATGCAGCTCCTGGATTGGAGCCAGCAAAGCCGGGGTGGAATTTCACCTTTCTCCTCAGAGGGAGATGCTCAGACACTTGGATATGTGCAGGCAGCAGCTCTCTTCTGCCCAGACATCGCTCTGATTCCCCAAGCCAAGCAGCAACGGGAGCTGCTCAGCCTGCAGAAGCTGCAGGGTGGGATTGCCTTGTGGCACAAACACGGTGCTCAGCCTCCCAAAGAGCACTCGGGAGCATAAACCCCTGCATGCCACAGGTATGACACGGATGAATATGGTGGGTTGTTGGTCAGGATCGAGGAAATACATACAAAAGCCATGGCAGAGTGGGCAGGCAGAGGAAAATGTTCAGATCTCATTTGAGACCCAGAGCTGTGAGCAGCCTGCATTCCTCTGCTCTCCCACCAAACTCTTCCCAGCCCTGTGAGCATCTGCTGCTCCAGCCAAAGACAGGTAGGGAAAAACCTCCACTGCATTTAGTGAATTTTATAGAGAAATGGGGAAACTGAGGCATGGAGATGTGCTGAAACTCATACCAGGAGTCATTCTGAAGTGCTTGGAGTCCCTTAGCTTACATTACCCTCTTTTTTATCCCTAATTCTCCAGATTAGGAGGGTCAGGGGCAAGATACAGCCCCATCTTCATAAGGAAAATGGATAGGTCCATGTCCATGGCCTGGATATGCAGCAAAAACATTTGCAAGATGAAAAGGGTCTGGGGAGGCTCTTGGATGCCGAAGGACCCAGAAATGCCAAAAAATCCAATGGCTGTAGCAAATCTAGAGATCAAGCAGGTTTAAAAATGCAGAGGTGGATGCTTTTCCAAAGGGGTGGGAAGGGCATTTGAGGTGGGGGGTGAATCTCTCTGGCAATTGTGCCATTCCCTCTAGGAAACAGGGTGCCAATCTGAAGGAAGTGGCCCCAAACCAGCTTCCACCCCCCTGATTAAGCAGGAGACAATAATAAAAGCACAGTGTCCCGCCAAATATAATTAACTGAACAAAAAAAAAGGAGATTTTTCAAAGTTTGGGTCCTCAGAAACAATGTTTTATTCATGGCCTGGCAGGGAAGTGCTGGCGGTGCCATTAATTATGGGAGCTGCCGGGTGCTGTGCTTGCTCCGGCGGGCTCGGCTCGGCTTTATCATCCTGACACCCGGAGTGGGGAATCGGGGCCATGTGGAGAACCCTTGGGACCACAACCCCAGCTCGGGCTCACCTGCCAGCACGAGCCTCGCTTCTCCTCCCTGCAACCAGCCACGGCACTGGATGTCCTCGGCCATCCGGAGGGTCCTGCTGCCCCACGCCGTGCTTGGGGGATGAGCATGGCCTCGCCAAAGAAGCGGAGGCGGACGGAGGGTGGACGTGTGCCAGGCGAGCAGCCTCAGCGGGTCACTGCCCTCCCGCCGGCGGGCGCCGAGATCTTGGCAGTGCTGGTGAAGCAGCACAAGTTCACGGCTTGGTCAGAGGCCCCAAAATCAAAAGGGATGATGATACAAAAAAGCGCATTCAAAGCACACCTGAAACGCTGGCTGGAACCATCCCTGGGCTTTGTGCACCCCACGGAGCAGCTCACAGCTCTGAATATTTCCTATTCTAGGAAATCTCCCCGGTAACTTTCCAGAGAGGTAATAAATAAAATATTTGGTGTTCAGCAAACTAAAGCAGGTGCAAGAACAACACAAGTGGGAAAAAGGATCTGAGAAGAGTCCCTGTGGGAGTCGGCTGAAGCTTCCAGAGATGTGGAGAGGGACCAGCACAAATGGGGCCAGTCTGGGAGAAAGGTGACCCTGCAGCAGGACTCTGTGCTGGGGCAGCTCTGGGATGGTGTCTTCAAAACACGAGGCATCAGTTTATATCCCTGGAAGTGTTTAAGGCCAGGTTGGATGGAGCTTGGAGCAACCTGATCTAGCTCCAAGGGGATTGGAACGAGATGAGCTTTAAGGTCCATTTCAACCCAAACCATACTGGGATTCTGTGATAATATTGCCATGAAATAAACTCCTCAAAAAAATCACTTTGAAATACAAAAGTGGTGAAAAAAGGCTGGAAACTGGGACAATGACCTGGGGGTAGAGGAAGAGGGCCACCTGTGGCATCATTAGATTTGCTCTGGGGTCATACCCAGGGGTTTTGGTGCACCCGGCTGGTGGCATCGCACAGAGAACAGGGTCTTTTGTGTCTGCAGCGCCTGAAAAGGCAGGTGACAAAGCAGGAGAAGCTTGAAAGGGCAGGAGCATCCTCAGAGGAGGGAGTGCTGGATTAATGAGCGAAACAACCTCTGGCTGCCTGGCAAGGAGGGACAGTCCCTGGGAGCGTCAGATGGTGGGTGGCCCGTGGTGCTGAGCGGTGTCCTGGGGACCCCCCAGGCTCCCCACTGTCACCTGTGACCTGGGGAGCTCGACTTGATGACAGGGGACAGTCCTGCCCTGCTCTCCTGGGAGGCTGCTGGGACCAAGCATTCACCCATCTCTTTTAATCAAGGTAATGCTCACTTGTGCCCGGGCCCAGGCGGTGTCACGGGGGAGGATTGATCACTGAGCCGCGGTCCTGGCACACCAAACCCCGACTCTGGCGGCGCCCTGGGCTCAGATGGCCCCGCTCATCTGCGCTTCCGCGTGCAAACCGCCTTTAGTTTTTGGAGATGCAGTAAGGAAAGGGGCTGCCTGAGCACTCCTTCCCACATGCTCAGCCCCAAACCCCCCCTGCCCCCCCTACCCCACGGGCAGGGCTCCACCAAACCCAAATCCCCGCTGCCCCATGGAGGGATGGGCTCTGCTCCCATGCCTGTGGGCTATGGTCAGATTCAGTGAATTCTAGGAGCAAATAATGTGCCTGAAGAGTTTCATGTGGGAGATTTCATCCTGCACACAAGGGGTTTGTATCCCCCAAAGTGCGGAGGGACCCGGAGCCCCTGGGATTCTTGATCAGGGAACCAGCATCAGCTGCTCAGGGGGGTGCAATTAGCTTAATTGGTGTGAGTATTAGAGGGAAGATGGTGTACTCTGCCCAGCTGAGCTTAAAGAGAACAGAGGCATCCTCCTCCCCGGCCTGCTGGTTATATATAGGAGGGAACAAGTGGGGTGAGTTGGATGCTGGAGGAGGTCTGCCTGGTGTGGAATGTGGTGGTGGGATGAGTTGTGCCTGTGCTCAGCCCCTCGGTGCCTCCCCCAGTTCCTGCGAGGGGGTCTCAGTGCAGCATCGTCGGGGGAGGCGGCGTGGGACAGTCTGTCACCGCAGCAGGGCTGGGCTGGCTCCCAGGCATGTCAGCTCCATCTGCTCCTGCAGAAAGCCCTCCTGTTCCGCCTCCGCAGCCAGCCAAAGGTAACTCGTAACCCTTGCTCGGAGCTGGCTCCACGCAAAGCCATGTGCTCTATAAAAAGCCACGCTCCCTGGGAAGAACCCCCCCTCTATTAGGATTTTTTTAGAGACACCTGATGATGAGCAAAACTCCCCTACAGTCTGGAGTGGATGCTCTTGGAAAGCAGATCTCGGAAGACAGGATTTGTAGGGAGAAAAGGACTTGTCCATGGGGTTAGAGGGGGCAGGGTCCTGCTCCTTGTGGACTGCACTGTGCAGGGTTAATCAGCAGCAGCACTTGCCTCATCCTTGAGCCCTTTGTCTTGCTCTAAACGTGTCAGTCCCTGAAACTTTAATGCCTTTACACTGATGCTTTAATTATTAAGCGTGGAGGTAATGGAGAAGCTGGGAGAGGTGGCTGTCGTGCAGGGGTGCAATTCAGCATCCTGGGTACACAGGAGGCTGCAGCGTGGATCCGAGCATCCCGGGGCTGCTGTGCTGCTTGATATAGCTCAGACGTTACTTTGGCTTCATTGTTAGTGCTTTTTGGAATTTCCCACATCATTTTCCTGCCCTGCAGGGAGCACAGAGGGTCTCGGTATCTCTTGCTCTCTGCCCGTGGTGTGTTTTTCTTGTTAAGTTTGTCAGAGGGGATTGATGTTCTCGAGGGGCTGAGGGAGGAGATGCTTGTGACCCCTCTGAATTAATGTCTGTGACTTGGTTGTCTGTAATTTGGGAGAGAGCTGTGAGCTGTGAGGATGCTTCCAAGGTCCTTTCCCTAAGGTACGAACTGTGTCGGATTGAGGCAGAGGGGAACGAGCTCATCTGCAGCCTCGGTCGGAGCCTGATGGTGCTGGGGAAGAGCCTCCCTCTAGCTACAAACCAACAGCGTGCTTGCCAAAAAATGTAAAGCTCTTGTGCTAACAGGGTAATTAATTAATTACAGCTCATTAGAGGAATTACAATCCCATTAGTACCTTTGGATCAAGGTGGGGGGGAGCTGATCTTCGGAGGATACAAGCGAGGGAACTGCAGGCTGCTGAGAGCTGCTGATTGCACTGGGGAAACTGGGGGTGCTTTGAGGCTTGTTTGTGGGGATGAGGGTCATGCTCAGACAGCCTCCCTTGGGGTCCCCCAAATGACGGTTCTTTGCTTCATGGAATTTGCTCGTGTCTTACCAAAAGGAAATGCCAGCACTGGTGTGTTCCAGTCTGCTCCCAGGAGCTTGTGCTGGGTGTCAAACTCTGCTCCATCCCGCCGTGCTCTGCCTACTTCCCTTTTTAGAGACGACTCATAAAACTGTGCCTTTGATGGGGATGGATCAGGATAAGGGTTTGAGCCCATGTGGGACAGGTCATGGTGTTCTGGCATCACAGCCCTCTGCTCTCTCTGGGAGCGAGTCCTCTCTCCTGCCCTGCTTCTCCCCTCAAAATCCCATTAACTCTTCCTTTATTCTTTGCTTCATGTGGCTGTCACTTGCCGGTCGCTTGTTTCTTTGATTCCTTTAATTTATTTTTTTTATTTCACAGAATCTTTTATTTTTTTTTTTAAAAAAGGCTCCATTGTCAAGGCTGGGTGAGAGGGGACCTCGCTGATTAAATATAGCCATGAGACGTGCTGCTCAACGTGTGCCAGCCTCGGGGTGTAGTGCTTGTCCTCTGACAACTTGGGCTGTTTCCCTCCTCCTCCTCCTCCTCCTTCTCCTCCTCCCTGCTGGGACATGGAGGAGTGCTAGGGCCTGCCACGAGTCCAGATAAATTGCTCCAGACCTTAAGCCCTGGCTGGAACAAACACCAAGTTTCCTCAATTTCCGCTCCCTGAGCCTGATGCTCAGAATCTGGGCGTTTCTGTAATGCAGCAACACACCTCATGAATAAAGATTAAGTTGATTAAAAAGGAAAACCCAGAGCAAGGCTGAATAAAAGTGATTTGCAGAGATTAGATGCTCTGGCACATCAGGAGTTCCCTAAAGGGCTGAGCTAACATGTTCAAACATAAGAGCTTTAAACCCTCTTCCCTGTTTTGTAACTAATGGCTTTGGATTGGGATGACTGACTCTCCCACTTGATAATTGTCCCTGTGGGACACAGTGAAGCTTCATGCACTGAAGGACCATCCTGGTTCAGAGACCAGCATCCCCTGTAACCTGTTCCCTGCTTTCTAAGGAACATGCTTTGGGCAGTGCTGCACAAATGCCTCCTTCACAGTGGCCAGATGGGGGGCGGGGAATGACACAAAGAAGGGGGATAAGCCTTGTACCTCAGCCTCTTCCATCCTCCTGGATCCCCAAACTGGGGATAACTCTCTCACGTGCCTGAGTCTAAGGGGGGGGGGGGGGAATCAAAGCTTTCTTATTTGGAAAAGTGAGACTGAAAATGAGGCATCTCCATGTGATGCCCCAGCAGACAGTGCCGTGTCCCAAGCATCTGGTGCAGCCAAGGAAAAATACCAACTCCTTTTGCCATGCTTCAAACTCTGTGGGCTGCCAGTGTCACAACTTGAGTTTTCCATCCACCACACAAAAGCAAAGGGGGGAAAATAGGGAAAAAACCTACTGTAATCTTTTCTTTCCCCAGGGTATCTTCTTCCCTCGATAGCCCTGGACCCAAAGCATCAGACCTTCTTGTTACCTGCCTGGGGTGAATGCTCCAGCAATGCTCCAGGAAAGGGGCACTGTATTATTCAATGAAGCAGCAGGGGAAGGAATGTGCATACATAATCTAGCAAATCCTTTGTCTGGGACTTACAGGGGTAGATACAAGGGCAGAATCCAGCTCGCTCCTTTTTAATGACGTAACCCCTGTCTTCATCAGAATTTACTATTGGTGCTCAGGTCTGCAGCAATGTGGCTGTTCTGGGCCAGGACTTTGCCTTGTTAAAGCCCTGTTTGAATGAGTGAGACCATTTCTGTACCTGAGAGATTATAAATTAATCGACCCTTTATTTCTGACCTGTGATGTTTTCTACACCACAAACTCCACCCCTTCCTCCCCATTTTCTTTCCTCTCTGGAGATGCTGTCACTGAGCTAATGCTGGTTGTGCCTAACTGTGACGTGTCCCCGTGTGGGACCTCTGTGTGTCCTGACACATGGGGAAGCCCACCCTGAGATGGGCACGCCTGGAGTGGAGCATCCTCAGGAGGCAACTACAGAGCAGGATGCCAGCAGCAGCTGGGGGTAGAAAACTGAGCTAATTTTAAGATTTCCACGATAGATTTCTGAACTGGATTATGCAATGTGGTAGCTGGTGATGGCAGGGTCTAGACTTGATGAATCAGGGTCCTCTTCCCCTTTGCCTGTCCCTGTGTGACCCGGGAGCCGTGACTCCTGCTGTGGTATTCTTTGTGTGAGTCAAATTCCGTCACGGGTAATTACACTCCGTCTCTTCAAATTCCTCGGGGAGCATCAAAGCAATCGCTGGTCCTGTCCCTGCCCGAGAAGGAGTCTCGGGTGTCAGCGAGCTGCAGCCTGGAGGTGGCTGCATTGCAGGCGTGTGAGATGCTCGCAGGAGCTCCCGCCGGTGGGGCTGCTCCACACTCTGGTTGTTCGTCAAAATAAAATGCCTGTTTTGCTCCGAGTTTCCGAACAGTGATGGGAGAGGGGAGCTTTGAAGGGTGCGTTCCTGCTGGTTGTGCTGCCTGTGTAGTTGGGACAGTTGTGCTCAGATGCTGGAGGATGCAGCCGCTGTCCTGGGAAGGTGGGAAAAGCTTTGAATCCAACTAGAAATGCAGCTGGTGGAGCAGCAACTCCCCCCTGCTCTGCTCCCTGCAGTCACAGCCATTCATCCCGAGCACTTGTATCCAGTGCTGTATTTCAGCAGGAATCACTAGCCCATCCATCCAGCTGCTATTTCTTTCCCCCCGCGGCTTCAGAAGGCAGTAAGTCCTCAGCAATACAAGTATTGAAATGCTGCGCGTGGGGGATTAGTGACTTGGCAATTAAAATATTTGACCTACATCTTGTTGAGTACCAGCAAGGTCAGATGGAGCTGTGCTTCTTCCCAAAACTTCCTCCCGAGGGAATTTTATTTTTGTGGTTACTTCTATTTGAACAGACTGTTTGCTACTGAATATAAAGAGAAGGGCTCAGCACCAGGATCCATGGGTCTGTGTGAGGGCTGGACCCCTCAGGAGGCATTTTGGGGGTGCTGGGAGCAGTTTCTGAGGGCAGGTTGAGGATCATCTTTATAGCACAAACATCCCTGAATATTTACAGGACTATTCCCACAAACACGGTGGAGAACAAGCATCTCCTTTTGTTCCTGAGATTGTACGTGCTGAGAATCCTCATCCAAACAAATGAGCGGCTTTTTCTTCCAGCAAATATCACAGATCTCTCTTTCTTTCTCTTTTTTTTTTTTTTCCTTCTCCTTTTCACATGTTGTTCACTCTGTTCTGCAAACAATGTCCTTTTTAAGCCAGGGCAGAAAACTCTGTCTTCAGAGCATGATGTGATGGCAGAAGCTGTCGATGTCCGCTTGGCAATGAGATTAAGAGGAAGTCGTTTATAAAGCTCCTCTCATCCCAAAGTAAGCAGAGGGGGAACAAAAACAACCTCCCCCCCAGTAACTGCTTGATTTGGATGGTCAGGAACACAGCTGGGGTTATAGGGACAGGAGTCACAGGGTTCTTGGATGACCCCGGCCTCAGATCTGACACAAATCTTCCTTGGATTTGAGTGGCTAAGACAGGGCTGGAGGAACACTGAATTTGCTCCTTTGGACTGTGGGCTGTTGAGTGTTCCTCCAAAATACAGTTGTATAGCTGGTGACCCCCAGCAGCCTGGGGAAGGTGTTTTGGTGTAACTTGGGCTGTAGTTTGTGCTGTAGCTGGGATCCCTTGTTGTGGCTGGGTCCAGCAGCTCTGCCTCTTACTCCTACCCTCGGACCAGTGCCTCCTCTGAGCCTACCTGCTCCAGGCAGGGTTGCTGAGACACTAACCTACTGCTAATCCAAGGGAGTTTGGAGTTCCTACCTCCTGGAGCTGGGCAAGGGAGGCTCTTGGCATGTGTGAAATAAGCGTGGAGGTGGCTGTAGCCCCTTGGGCTGTGATCAGAGGGAAGGGCTGTGCAAAATCTGTGTGGTTGCTCTGGGGGTTGCTCCTTGCTCCAACACCATGAAATCCCAGTGCTCCTTCCCCTACCTGCTAAGTGGGTGCTCCAGGGTACTGTCTCAGAGCAGGAGAAGCCCAGGCCATTGTTGTTCCCAACTGATGCTCAAACCAGAGCACAATAAAACCCTGACCTCGCTGTTTTACCTGTCCAACCCAAGAACATGAATGTTTGCCAAGAGACTCGAGTAACAGGTTTCCCCAACAGGAACAATGTTGGATTTTGGCTGAAGAACCGTTTGAAAATGGAAACCAACGGGTTTGTAGGAACCCCCACAGTCTGTCATCCCGGATGGAAATCAAGTCACTCACCCATCTTCTCTGTGCTGAGGGGTTCCCCACCCCTTATGTTTTCAGTGGGGTGGTGATCCTCAAAAAGTGTGGGATTGGGGTGACAAATTCCCAATTGCAGCTGTGGACTCACCTTAGTGAAGGTCATTGATGCTGTTTGCAGTTATGCTGCCTGCCCTGGTCCTGCTGGGCTTCCCCTGCCTTCCCAGGGTCACTCCAGGTGGGGTTTAATAGCTTGTCTTAAATTGAGTCGTGCTGTCCTTGGAGTCCAATGGCAAGAGTCTCTTGCAGAGCCATAAATGTCTCCAGGGCTACCAGCCTGTGAGCCAGCAGGGAGCAGGGAATTGCTGAGTTTGGGTAAACTTGTCATTAGAGAGAAAATAGTTCTTCAGGTTCTTCTCTGAGTAATACTCGACTTAAAATAAACCCTCAAAACAAACAAAAAACCCACTTCAACAACATTCACCCCAGCAGGGCTCAGAAGAAAAAAAAACATCTTTTTTCATTCAACAAATTTTCCTGCAACCTCTCCCTGATTTTCTTTAGGAAATGAACTTCTGGCTAAACCTATTCAATCTCACAAAGCATTTCAATTTTGACAAGAGTGCATATTCTGGAGGAACGTGGTTTCATCAGAGTTTCTCCAGCCAACTCTAATCCCAAATGCCTCGCTGTGACTAAACCTCATTTCTATGTTAAGTACTTGAGCTTGCCTGTAAGGACCAGGTAAAAACTCAATCAGTCGAGTAGCCTCCCTGCAGCTGCCTTGTTAAACAGTGGGCTTTTAAAAGTCTTCTCCTTTTTATTTTAATGGAGAAGAAGTGGAAGATCCCCTGGGGAGAAGCACAGTTTGATTCCTGATAAGCCAGCCCTAAAATTTACACTGGAAGCTCACTGACATCAAGTGACATGAGGGGGCTTGGAGGTCCTTGTTGCTTGGGACTGGGCTCTGGGAAGATTTTGCAGCTTTGTCTTTTATTATCCAGCATCCAGAATGGAAGGAAAGAGAGGGGGGGAAAAAAGGAATTCTGCAGAAACGTCTTTGATGGGAAGCACAGTGCTGGAATGGTGGGCAGTCCCCTCGTACTGGCTGCAGTCCTTAGGGAAGGGCATACAAAATTTCTGCCCTTCCACGGGCATACACAGTTGGTGGCAGCCAAATTGCCAGCCCAGTGGGGCTGGATTGAAGGCATGGGCTGCTGTAGCAGAGTGAGGGGTTTCCTGTTCTCCTGGAAACCTGGAACACACCTTCTCTAGGTACTACACCTCACCTATGCAATGCTCCTTGCTTTGGTATCCCTCTGTGAGGTTCATGTGCTACCTGTGCACGGCAGAGGGGTCAGGTCCCTTCTGAGAAGGAGAGTTGTGGGAAGTTCTGCAGCAGCTCCATGTGGGAATCACCCCTTCCTGGCCTTTGTAAGCCATCGCATTGAAGCATCCTGGAGCAGCCGGTACCACCTGATGTGATCTGTCAGCCAAACCCCACATCCCAAATGGGATTCCCTGGCTCATCCCAGAGGGATGAGCACCTCAGAAAAAGGGCGGAGAGCCTTTCCCCACCCTTTCATGAGCTCCCTGCCCTCGGCTTTGCCGGGTGCTGTGTCCCTGTGGCTGAGCTGCGGCTCTGATCCGGTGTGTGCTCCGGCAGCTGTGTGTGCTCGGCACCGGCACTGCAGAGCCTGGCACCCATCCCAAACTCACACAGCGTCTGGGAATTACATGTGATTGCACAAAATGGGGGAGAGGAACAACTGGGAAGATCACAATGCTTTACCTCGGCCTTTGTAAATGTGAAGTTTTCAAGAGGGGTCAGAATACTCTGTTTGGAGATTAATTAATTTTTTTTTTTTTTTTTAATGCAGCTTTGCCTTTTCTGGTTTGGAAAATGTCTTTTAACTAATCTAGAGGACAACTGTGATTAACAAATAAGTGCAACAGCCTGGTGAGGAGCTGGTTCCTTTTGGATTGAACAAACTGCTATGAACCTCGTGGAAAAAAACCTTTATAATTTTGTCTTTCACTTAAAAACAATTTGTTTCTGTCTGAATGTAAAGTTTTCTTTTGCTCAGCAAGCCAAAGAACAGCTCAGCCCTTCATCTGCCCAGCTCTGGGTACCACTGAACTTCTGTTTTCCAAGCCCCCACCTTCCAAATGCAGGCAGCTGATCCCTGTTACCTTCCTAAAATACAATTCTATTTCAGACTGCCCTCTTGGCTTCCTTGGCACAGCCCAGGTTTCTGGTGTGGATCTTGCCTATGGCTTTGAGCAGAGGATGAAAATTAGGATTTTTGTGCCAGTTTTGACCATTTCTTCACCCCATAAAGTTTGAGCACATGCCTCTGGAGCCTGCAGCTGCCCAGCGTCACTTAGTGCTGCATGCCTGGGGAGAGGACTTGAGCAATCCTTAAGGTTTTACATGTGTTGCTGTACTTGGATCTGTGGCTGCCACGGGCAGCTGCTGGATGGACCCGTTTGCCCTTTCCCAAACCCTGAGAGCTGATGGCGATGGGCAAATAGGCCTTGCCAAGAGCAGGAGAGCACAAATATTTGTGACTATTTTCCTCTCTGCCAGCTGCAGCGACAGAGACCCAGATTCTCTGTCTGCCTCTATTTTCTGCCCAAGCCCTGGGCTGGGGGTGGCCCAGCTGGCTCACCCTGGAGCTCCGTTGGTGGTGGAGAAGCTGCTGGTGCTGATTCTGCAGGGATGAGTTTAACCTTGCTCAGTGCCCAGGACTGCCCCAGGTGGTGCAGTAAGGCTGGGGCTGCTTTATTTAGCAGTGAGGGCTGGTGTGAAATGCCTCTTGTGAAAGATGGGAGTGGGTTTTTGGTGGCTGCAATGTTTAAGTGACCTGTCAAAGAAGAGCAGGAGACTGGGGCAGGTCATGTCCTGTCTGCTCCCTGGGCCTCTTGCTGTCTGTGCCTCTGAGAATCCTCCTGATGACGTCTGAACCCATCACGCTTGTGTGTCATCTGGTTTGGTAGAGAAGGGGATGTCCCATGGATGGGCAAGTCCCCCAAGGCTGGTGCTGGCAGGTAAAGGCAATAGTGAGGCTTGAGGCCACTCATTTGGGATTTTTCTTTGGCCAAAAACACTGTGGGTAAATCCCCTAAAGATGTGAGCCTGGAGAGAGATCATTTAGGGAGAATTAGTGTCTGCCAGCACAGCCCTCACCATGGTTTTTACCTGACTGAGCAGCCTGGAAGGAGAGCCAGCACTGAGAGCTGAAGTGCTGAAGATGCTCACAGGTTATCCATCCTGTGTAGCCTGGTAATGCTCCAGCCCAGCTGCTTTTACCCCCAGCTGTGTCCAGCCATGGGCTCTCTCCAGCCTCCCAGTCCAGTGGTCTCCAGGAGGCTGCTTGGGGCAGAGGAAGGACCTCTCATGTCTCTGGCAGTGCTGAGAAATTTGGGAGTTAAACTGCCAGAGAGGGGACCAGGATCTGAAGTTTCCCAAGTGGTGGGAGCTGAGCGCTGGCAGAGTCTCCTGGCTTGGTGTGATGTCTCCACCACAGAAGGGACTGTGGCTGGGCTGGAAGCACTGCCTTGCTATGGAGGGCCACTGGGCTCTCCAGGCTCTTCCCAGCTGTGCACCCAGCTGCTGAATCCTGGAGGACAAATAGTTTGGGGGCAGCAATGACTTGTCATTTTGATCCCTTCTTCTGTCTTTTTTTTTGTCATTGGGGATGGCTGGTTCTTCTCCACACACCAGGGTTTTTCCTGGAGCCTCCTCTGGCAAAGCTGTGGAGATGGGTCACCAAGGGGGTTCTACAACCGTACAACAGGTCCATGCTGGAGAAAGCCCCTTCTGGCCCCTCTTGTGCCTCCGTCCAGGAGAAAATCACTGTACAACCCAGCTGAACTGGATCCGACCCCAGGCCAGAGGTGCTTATATAAGATATTTACTGTGTGCCCCAAGACCGCCTTGGGAAGAAGCCAACATGCTGATTAGGTGACGTCTGCTCGGGACCGGGTGGATTTTGCCTCAGAGCATCTGCTGCCTGGTCTGGTGGTCTCGGAGCCGCTGCCCTGAGGTCGTTTATGTAAGAGGCCAGTTGGGCTCTTTGGCTGTAGCCAGACCTCTGTGTTGTGTGAGGTGCCTGTCTGACCCCTGGGGGGGGGTGTCCAGCCTGCCTGGGCTCTGCTACGAGCAGCCATCAGTCACTCGTCACTGCTGCTCTTTCCTCCTCCTTTCCTAAAATAACCCACCCTTTGGATGAGGGAAAGGAGAGCTGAGCATTGGTTGTGGAGTGAGGAGAGCTGAAAGGGTCTCTGTGGTTTCTTCTGGGTGCTATGAGCACTGTGGGGAACCCAGGGGAGCTGCCCTTCGCTGTTCCTTTTGGAGCATCCCATGGTCAAAAGCCAAACCTGTGCTCATCCCAGCTGGCTTGGGCCATGGAGCTTATGCACAAAGTCTAGGAATTCCCATCTGCTGCCCCAAATCCTCCTCCCAAACAGTGCAGGGCATGACAGCAGCAGATAAGCTTCTGGCCTCCTGGTTTATCATATATTTTCGGTGCAGGATCCCAGAGTGACAGAGTCTCTGGCCTGATCTTGAGGTGCTGGCGTGCTGAGGGTTCATGGTTTTCCCAAAGTGACTCTTTTTCTGCTCTTCAGCTGCGGATAAGGAACAGGCTCCCACCTCTGGCCACAATGTAACCTACTGGCCAAGGTTTTGTCAGTGTTTGTCCTAGACATGGCCTGGACATCTCTGCGTACAGTGAGGAAGGGCCAGTGACTCTGAACTCCTAAAAAGAGTATCATGACCACATGGCAAATCCTCTGGGATGGTGTAGGGACATGTTTTATGAAGGGTATAGTTGTTTGGACCAGCACTACTCATGGTGGAGCGAGGCTCAGCCTCCCTGAGGTGAGATGTGTGAGTGTGAAGGAGGAGAGAAGCGGAGGAAGAGTGAGAGGAAGATGCTGGGGAGTGACATTCCCTCGGGACCCTGCTGAAACAAGCTCTAATGGGTGAAATTAAGCTGAATAGAATGGGAAAATTTCCTGAGATGTGTTAAAGTCTCCCAAGGGACACGGTGCTATCCCAGCAGCAGGGTCCCCAGGGCAAACAAGGGGATGCAGAGGGTGGGAGCAAACTTGGTCGTGGGATCTGTGTCCCTGCCGTGGGGCAGTGCTTGGGTTTGCAGAGAGCCCGAGCCCTTGATGTGGCACCAGTGCTGGGATGCGACGGCTGATGCTGCCAGTGTCAGTGTCATGGCTGGGGCTGGAATCCAGCTGGAAGCTGGATGGAGCAATCCTTTATTAGCAAAATCTGCAGAATTTCACTGGCTACAAGTGGCATTTCATTTTGTCAACTGGCAGAAATACAAATGTCTTGTTTTTCCCTGTGGTAGCCATTCTGGGGGAGAAATGGCTCACCTGCTCCATGGCTTTTCATGGAACAGATTATTACTCCTGACTGATGGTTCCTCAGGCCCAGCCCTGCCTTTGCTTTTCTTTCCTGGGTGAGTGGATACATAGGTGCTGAGCCCAGGGAGCCAGGCCTGCTGGACATGATACCCAGCCTACGGAGATCCACTCTGCATCCCTGAGTGTGAGTTGCTGATTCTTGCCTCCATCAGCACTTCCTGGTCCCTGGGGCCTGACTTGTGGTCTCACAAAAGCACTGTGAGCACTGACCTCGGCCACCGTGCTCCTCCTGCCGGCAGTCCAACTCCTTCTCTGCCCTCCCTCCCTCCCTCCTGGCCTCACTGAAGCACAGCCAGAAACCAGAGGTGCACAGGGATGTGCATTCACCTTTTTTCTAGATAAATCCATGGCGGTGCCACAGCTCACTGCTTCTCATTCCCTGAGGTCAACCACCCTGAGCTATTTTGGTTGTGCTCCTTGCTATCTGCCAGGACAGCCCTCTAGGTGCTCTGGACATGGAGGTTAGGTCTGAGCATCCCTCTCTGCATCATTCAACTGCTCTTGGGCACCCTTGACTGCTTTCCCAGGCTGAGATCCCCCAGTAACCTCCCACCCCCGTCGCACCAGTATCTTTCCTTCTGCACTGGGCCAGCACCGCTGTTTCCTCCCTTGCCAGGCGACCACGCAACCTCCGTGAGTGCTCTGGGGGCGAGAGCGATGCCCACAAACCCATGCCGTCCTCCCATCCGTCCGCCGCATCCCCTGGCCCGTTGTCTTCCCAAAACCCACCAGGACTTGGCCCTCTGCATCGCTGCACCGGCCAACAGTGCGGCCTGGCAGAGCCGGCATCCCACGCCGACGGCAGTGCCAGCGCCCGGAGCAGATGGCGGGAGCCGACCCGTCCCTTCCCCGTGGCCGGTTTTCGGCCGGGAGCACGGTGGGCTCGGTGGGCAGGGCGGCGACACGGGAGCCAGCTCGGCTGGAGCGTCAGGGCAAGGCGTGTTAGCGGCAAAGCTCACGGCTATTTTTAACCTGGATGGATGAGAGCTTATTTCCTGACTTGGCTCGTGCGGCGCGGCGGCACGCGTGGCTTCCGCCGCCCGTGCCCGGTGGGTGCGGGGATGTGGCTGTTTTGGGTCATCAGATGGCAACCCTGAGCCTGAAATGGTTTTTTCTGGGAGCAGCAGTGGGAAGGGAGTGGGCTGCCGGGAGAGCAGAGCTGGTACCCCAGAGAGATGACCAGCAGCACCATCTTGGGCTGGCGTGGCTGGAGTTTGGGGTGTCTTGCTGGGCTTTGGGCTGGATGCTGCATCCATCAGCCTTTGGGTTTTCTCAGGCTGTATTTTTGAGTCCCAGTTATTACACCGTGACCCACCACGGGACTTCAAGCCTATTCCCTCCAGCACTTCACCTTCCCCCTGCTGCAAAACTCCTTGGAGCAAGTGCAAGAGATTCCCATTGGAGCAAGCCCCTGCCCTGGGGGATTTGTGAACAACCCCTGCACCTTTTGGGGTTCAGAAAACCCAGGTTGCTTGAAATCCCACCCTCTCCAGCTGCTGAGTTTTTGGAGGGGCTGGAGGATGGTGGGCATGTCCCCTGGGGCCAGGCTGCTTGCTGTGGGATGGGGTGGTGGTACCCCAGGTCCGAGCAGCCCCGTGCCATCGGGAGGACGGGTGACTTAGCACGTTTCCCCATCCCTGCTCCCCCCGCGCCTCCCCCTCAGCCTCTTCCTCCGGGAGGCCTGACACTAATGCAGCGGGAGCGGGGGGATTTATGGACGGCAGCCCTCCAATCGGGCCATCCGTCTTGATTAAATTAGCCCTAATGGCTCTGTGCTGACTTGCTCATAGTCCTGCGCAGCCGCGCTGGGGGCGTCGGAAAGGGGCTCAACAGAGACCCCACCGGGGTGCACCCCTCGTTTCACCCCCTTGCCCTCCTTCCATCACTTCCACAGCTCCTGAGAGAGTGGCCACAACTGGCCTAGGGGAGGCTGGATCCTGCCTGGAGTTCTCCCCCAGCTGGGAGCCCACCAGGGACACAGGGGTTCCCAGGGCTGGGGTCCTGTGCCCACACTTCTCTCTGGCACTGCCTAACCCTGATGGAAAAACATGGGGAACCTCTCTACTGCCCAAGAGTAGAGGGAAGCTGGGGCTTACTGGGATGGAAATCCCAGGCTATTTATTTGCATTTCCTGTAGTAAATTGGGGAGCGAGGGATAAGCCACCAGCATGGCCAGGTGGTGGGAACACCAGACTCACCAGTTCTGGCGGCCCAGCTCCAGCTGGCCCCAAGGGCTGCAGCCTCCCAGAGTGCCCATGTCTCTCCCTACATATTAGCCCCCAAATCCCCCACTTGCTGGAAAAAAGCCCTGGTAGAGCACCAAGTGGGGGAGCGGCCAGTGAGAGGGGGCTGGGACTGGGCACCCTGCAGCCACTCCCCTCAGGGTGCCCCTGGCCCGTGGCCAGTTGCCCACCCCAACTCTTCAGCCAATTTTTTGGCTACTGGGTGCATTAATTGTATCTCTTGCTGCAGGGAGTGGAGGGAGCTTTGGGCTGGCACTGCTGGCCAGGGATCGGGGCAGGGAGGGATTTGGGAAGCTTTCTGTGAGCATGGTGGGGTGGCAGGAGAGGAGCCCTCAGGGAGGAGAATGTCAGGGTACAAGGGGCTGCATGACAGGCAGAAAGGAGCAGTGTTTTGGGGTCAGGTCGCCCCTGAGTGGTCTTATTCAAGACCACCACACCCAGTGTGTGAGCTGGTGTTCCCTCCAACCTGCGAACCCCAAATCCTTGCTGAATATCCGTCAGGGTTTGGACAGAACAAGGCCCTGTAGTGCTTTTCATACCAGAATTTTAAAGTGTTGGTTAAAATTCAGTGTTTGTGAGACTGGTGGAATGGGGTGAGGTGGACAAGCCAGTGTGGAGAGGGGAGCGGAGGCAGCACTGTGAGCATTGCCCTGAAATACTCTGAATTTGGGATTTTTGAGAGTAGTGAGGGGATGATGCTCCTTTGCCGTGCCAGGGAGAGAAGGGAGCTGAGGATGAGGAGAGTCACTGCTCCAGGATGCTGCCGAAGGGGAGAGGGAGGAGCTACTGGTCCCAAACTTGTGGTGGGAGACAAGGAAGAGTGAAGAGGAGTCTGGGAAGGGGTGGGAGGTGATGCAAAAGGGCAGGTGGGGAGGGAGCCTCTCCATGTGCTGGGGTCTGGGGGGATTTATGGCTTTCCTGTGACCTGCTGGCTGCGTGACAGCCACGCTGAGCAGGGCTGAGCGTCGCTGTCGAGGCTGGAGGTCTCCTGGCGGTGATTTTTTTTTTTAACAAAGCCTGTGAATCCCCAAAAAAGGAACAGGCAGCAGCCCTGGGATCTCGCGGGTGACCGAGTGTGGAGGAAGTGTAGCAAAAATTACAGACGGTGGCTGGTTTGCATCTCCCTCTGGCTGGGAGCCAGCCGGGGTTGTGAGCCCACTGCAGCATCCTCTGCCTCCTGCTCCCCTCCACGGGGCGAAAGAGGCTGCCAGAGCAAGGTTTCACTTTGACCCTCTCCACAAAGGCCTCGCTGCTATAAGAACAGGGTGACCTGGAGACACCCAAACAGCTTAAAATAATGCTCACCACCAAGAAATAAACTTGGACTCCGGTCAATCTTTTTTAAAAAAAAAAAAAATAAAAATAATCCCCGCCTGCAATAAAAAGAAGTGGCTTCAGTTCCCAGCCCTCCCTCGGCTCCTCTCCGCACACACAGCCCCTGCCCCTCAAACCAGCCGAAAGTGAAGCCTTCAGGGACCTGGTACCCGCCATCGATTTTTCGTGGAAGGTGCCCAGAAAGGTGATGGACTGCGGGGCCGCTACCCCCCGACCGCAGCAGCCAGCACGGGGGAGCTGAGATGGATCCATCGGGAAAGGGTTGTTGCTTCGCTCTGGCTGTGGTTGTCGGAGCCGAGGCCGGGCTAGAAAAAGCAAGCGGAAGCCATCAAGGTGGAGGAGAGGAAGCGAGGAAGAAGAAGAAGAAGAAGGACCGAAGGGCTGGGGCGAAGCAGCCATTAGGAAAGTGCTGATGCAGAGGTTCCCTCGTGTCTACGGGCAGAGTTGGAGGAGTTGCTGTTCACGGACAAAGGCAGCAGGAGGGAGTGGAGCTTTGTAGAAGCCGGAGCCTGTCTCACTGGGTGTCTGTGTTTCATTCCCTGTCAAAAGCCTGGGAGCTGGGGGAAAAAAGCAGGGAAGCGGCGAGGCTGCAGCGCTCGCTCAGGATCAGATAGCAAGGAAACCAATAGCGGCGAGAAAAAAAAAAAAAAAAAAGAAAACCAACCCACATCAACCAACCAACCCACCCACCCTCCACGCTGAGGCTGGAACAGGCAGGTCCCTGCCAACTCCACAGCACGCAGCAAGCAGGGAAGAAGTCCACCCTCCCCGGGCAGGAGCGGAGTTGAGCCCGAAGGATATTTGATGACACTTCGGCAACGATGGGTCCCCCAGTATCTTCCAGAGCCCATTTGAGGGTGAAGGCTCTGAAAGCACAGAGGGAGTTTGAAGCTAAATTCACCTGAGTCTGGATCTCTTGGTCGCTGGGATTTATCTATTTTTCTTATTTTCTCCAGGGAGAAACCAAACCAAGAAAAAAAGCGTGGGTTTTTTTTTTTAATCTCCCTCCTTTTTTTTTTTTTTTTTTTTAAATTTTTTTTTCTTTTGGAAGAAGATATATATTTTTTTTTTCCCTGTGGTTGGAATGGAGGGGTTGGGTCTGTGCCTAAGAAGCAGCAGCCAAACGTCGGTCCTGGGAGAAACCCGAGTGGATGTGGGGTCCCCTGCCAGCTAACTCTCCAGGACCCGCAGCCCCACAGCCGGGGGGCCTGGATGCAGTGAGAGGTAAGTGCCGGCTCCGGTGTCTGCCGCCAGAGAGCCCGGGGCGACGGCTCCTCCGCTCCTCCAGCTCCGTCTTAATCCCAAGTCAGAGGCAAAAACAGCAGTCTCATAGTGAGTCAATCACTTCCACCTATTGCAGCCCTAATGGAGAAATAAGACGGGGAAGTTTCGCAGCGGCAGCTTCGGGGGGGAAGTCCCCCCTCACCCCTGTACCCGAATTGCCAGGCTGGGGGGGATGTTTTACCAGGCTGGCTGCCATCACCGTGCCAGTGCCATGGGCCCCCTCCCTGCCCAGCCAGCAGCGAGGGTTTGCTGCTGCCTTTTGGGGAGCGCTGGTTCCTCGCCGTGCTCCTGCTCCCCTCCTGCTTCCCCCGGACCAGCTCGCTTCCTCACCCAAAACTTTTGCACGCTGGTTGTTTTTGGCAATGCCCACGCAGGGTTATGCCCCTCTGTGCCCACACGTGTGTATCCACATGTGTGTGTGTGACACATGCTCGCCTGACCCTCTTACCCCCAACTCCCTGGACCCCGCCGGTGCAGGGACACGCTCAGGGTGAGCCCGGGAGCTGTGGGGCTGGGGGGTGCTTCGAAGGCAAACTGCAAAGCACAGGGAAAAAGCAAAGCGAGCCGAGCACGGCAGCGGCAGCAGCAGCATAATTGCATCACTGTAATAGTATCGGCGCTGAGCACGAGCCAGGCGAGTAAAATTGTCCAGAAAATGAGCTGTACTAAAGTGCCTCCAGTTTGCAGCACCTGCACGCCTTCGCTGGGTGCTCGAGGCCGTTCGTATTTTTAGAAGTCTCTCTTAATTATAGAACGAAGAGTGTGAGAGGGAAAATGGTGTGTATTTAGCAGCATTCGTTCCCGGACAGTTTTGCAGTGAATATGAGCACAAAATCACCAAATAGGGTTGTTTTTTTTTTCTCCCCCACTGCTCTTGTGATTTTGAACCACCTGTTTTGCCGTGGCGTCGGCAAACGAGGGCTGGATTTTTTCTTTCCTGTTCTTAGAAAGCGTGGTGATGACTTTGCCTGCAAAAAAGATGGGAAACAATCCCGATACCTTCCCTCTTCACCCCAAATCAACTCCAGTTTCTGTGAGACCTCCCCACTCACCATCCCAGGGGTGACACTGGTGGGGACAGGGGATTTGCCTGCCGGTGCTGGGTCTCCAGCAGGCACCAAAGAGCTGGGGATGTTTTACAGCTCACCGCTGTAAAAAATCCACAACAAACCCTGCAACAACTCATTTTGCTTCTATAAATCTCCTTCCCCTCATCCCTTTCTCTGCAAAACTTTCCGGGGCCTTTTGTTTGGAACAGCAGGTGAAATTCCCTTTGTGTGAGCACAAAGCAATGAAGCCACCAGAAAATAATGAAAACAAGACTAAAAAAAAAAACAACCAAAAAATAAAATAAAAAAACCCTTGCCTGCTCTTTTCAGGCCTGGAATAACAGCGAGCATTCCCGTCTGTGCCAGATACGCTTAATAAAGCTCTGGCTTTGCTAGGGAAGGCACCGTAAAGGCCACTTTATTTCTTGCCTCTGATCCAAAACACAGTTGGAAATCCTGTGTTGCCTCTGCTGCTCTTTACCCAAATGAGTTGCTTTGCCTGTGAAGTCAAGGAGGGTTTTTTCCTGAGCCCTGGAATGACCCCGGGGGATACGGCGAGTCCCTCGGGACCAGATGGGCTGGGATGTCGGTGTCCCCCCGTGCTGTGGTGCTCCCTGATGCTCCTTGATGTTCCCAGTGGGGTTCCCCCTCTCCCCGCCGGCCGGGGCAGCTTCACCGGCAACGCGGTGGAAACCGTTCCCGCTGCGGATAAACTTCAGAGGAGCTGTCTGGGGAACCGCACGGCGAGCTCAAACCCGGCGTTTTCACCCCCTCTGTGTCAGGCTGTAGGCTGTGAGTGCGCCTGAGAGACACGGGAACCTCACCCAACCTCTGTGCAGGTGGAAAGAGGCCGGGTTGGCAGTTTTGGGGGTGCTGTCTGGAGAGAGTGGGAGCGCAGTCGCTGTGAGGGATTGCTGGAGGGACGGGTCCGTCCCCCTCTCCTGTCGCCGCTCGGGTGTGTGGCACACGGAGCGGGCACCTTATGTAAGCGGCGATGGCAGCGCCGTGCCCCGGCCGTGCCATCCTGCTCTGCCACTGCTGGGCCCTGCGTGGCCTCTGCCACCTCTCTTATTCCTCACTCTGAGGGTCCCCTTCAGGTGCAGGGGCTGTTGTATCACTGTGGGAAGGAGCATAACCCTCACACCACCCGGGGGGACAGGGTGGTGAACGGCTCCAAGCGCAGGGGTTTGTCCGTGGTTTCTGAGGAGTTCATGATTCCATCCTTCCTGGCACTGGCTCTGGGGTCCCCAGCCCCTGGGAGCTGGCACGAGGCCTAAGCCCCTTTCTAAGCTCTTCTGCATCCCTTGTCTGAAGTCCAGCCTAATTTGGGTTCAGCACTGCAGGGCAAGGGTCAGCTCTCATGGATGAGGAGGGAAAATTGTCCTCTAAATGCGGGGACACTGGTTGGCAAAGGACCTGTGTCCTTGTCCCAGATCAGGAGCCTGTCCCTCCATCCCCACTGCAGGCCCCTGTGTTCCCCAGTGCCCACCCATCCACCTGCCCTGAACACAGTGTGCCCGAAATGGAGGAAAGGAGAGAAAAAGATGAGCATTTAGGGGCTTGGGAAAGCCCCTGAACCCCAGAGAGCGGAGCATGGTGGGCACCTCACTGCTCCGGCTCCACTCCAGCTTCTGAACAGGGGTGGGAGGGAGAAAGGTGGGAGTGGGGTGGCAGGTGACTAGGGGTAACTGTAAGCCTGTCACCTTACTGGGTTGTGCCCCTCTTCCATCATTCCTGGCTTGTTCCTAGCTCGTTCCCTAGTTCTTTCTTGGTCCTTCAGTCCCAGCTCGATCCTGGATCCCAACTCGACCCCAGTTCCCAGCTCACTCCCTCGTTCCCAGCTTGCAGCAAGGCAAGTCTGCCGGTGGGCGATGGATTTTTTACAAAGCTCTTTCAGATTCCCCCGTTGGACTTTTGAAGCATCTGGTATCACTATCTCAGCGTCATTATGAATTAATTAACATTAATTTCCTGTTCTGGTATCTCCCATTGCTAAGAGCCTTAGCCTGGGCTTTTTCCCCCGCCACACACGCCCCAAACAGAAATGACCACATCCAGACCGTGCCTGGCAGAAAGCCAGAGAGAAACCACGTGTTTGGGGGGCCGTGGGCTCCCCATCCCTGTCCCCATCCCACACCGTGGCAGGGGATGCTGCCAGGCTTCCGATGGTCTGTTAGCCAGGATAGGGCTGGTCCTGGGAGAGCCTCAGTGCTGTCAGCACTGTCTGCCCCATTGCCATGCCCCCAGCACAGGGTAGAGGTGTTTTGGGGATGGGTGATGCCGGCTGTGCCATCCCTCACCTCTGTGGGATGAAGGGCGGGTGATGCTGGGGCTGTCCCGTGAGAGAAGGATCTTCCCTCTGGCTCTGGGAAACCCTGATCCTGGCTCCCCAGCCTGTGCTAGAGGCACCAGGGATGTTCTCCTCTGGGATGCTGTCCCAGGGATGCTAATGCCAAGAATGCTGTTCCTGGGAGTGCTGATCCCAAGGAGATTGATCACAGGGATGCTGACCCCAGGAAGGCTGTCCTCAGGGATGCTGACCCGCTAGATATGTGAGGATGGGAATACAGACATAGCAGGATGGGATGAGGCTGTGATCCTTTGCCCCAGCCACATTCATCCTGTTCTGTGAGTCACCCCGATGGAGGCACAGCCCGGGAGTGGCCACCTGCTTCCATCCCCGAGCTCACCTGCATGGGTGAGCCCTGGTGGGTCCAGAAGGACTCAGAGGGATGTGGGTGCAGCACCTTCTGCCTCCCAGCCCCATACAAGCCCTTTGCCTGCCCCATTTCCTGCCCCAGAGCAACACAACCCTCCTGTCCCCCCTCTGTTGCCCCCCTGCCACCACCAGGTGCCCCACGGCAGGGCCACAGCAACCCCCAGGGCCACTCCAAGCCCCGCTGAACCCTTTGCAGTGTTGGCTGAGTTGGTGGCATCTCCCCCCGAGCTCCGTGAGCCCCGTGGCCGAGGCGGGGAGGGGGTGGCAGCCCCCGGGGGGGCCGGGGGATAACCCCGGTGTCCTACATCCCCGGAGCCCGGCTCGGGCTTACGTAACAGCCGTGCTGCAGTCTGCTCTGCTCAGCGCCAGTGCCACCGGCAGAGCTGCAGCGCGGAGCCCATCTCCCTGGATATTTGCTTTTTGGGGAGAGGCAGGAGGGAGGGGGACACCTGCGGGGGGAGCCGAGCCTCAGGGAGTGGCCAGGACCTGGATGGGGTGGTTGGCAGAGCTGACTGGGTGCAAGGTGGGGGTGTCTGCCCCCAGACCCATCTCTCAGTGACCTTGGAAGCCAAATTCCCCCCTGGATGGCAGCACAGTGTGGAAGGAGGGGCTGGGGAGGGGGAGAGCAGAGAGGGCCCTGCCGTGATCCTGAGTGAGGATCAGGTTAGACACTCTGTTGCATCCTTTGCCAACCATGCTCCTTTCTCTCTCTCTGGGAGAGCACTGTGAGAATGGGGAAACTGAGGCAGGAGGCTGTGACATCCCGTGGGGAACAGGTACCAGGGTCCCTCTGGATGGGGAGGGGATGGGAAATTACCAACCCCTCGGATAACCCCGGGTTGGAAATGTTCTGGTCCAGCCCAAGCTCTTTCCCCCGAGCCAGTGTCCCTGCTTGGGGCTGGCACATGGGCATAGGGAGCTGCTGGAGCTTGGAGCAGCATCCTGGCAGAGAGGTGCAGCTCTGGAGTGTGTGTCATGGCACGAGACATGGGGGGACATCAGGCTGGCTGCAGGACCCTTCCTGTCCCCAGCTTGAGTTCCTAGGGAGCTGCAGGTGCTGGAGCAGAGAGCTGGGGGGAGAAACCTCACTGCCAGGTTGTGCTGAGGCTGTGGTCTGACGGGGGACCTGTGTGTCACTGTGCCTGACAGCTGCCAAATGCCAGGATGCACCTGGGAGCTGACCATGTGCCAGCACCCACCAGGAGCCCGAGGGTTGTGGGTGGGCTTGGGGCACTGCTAGCAGCCTCAGGGCTCAGGGTGGTACTTGCTGAATGTCCCTCTCCAGCCAAAACATCCGGCACAGCTCTGCTCTGGCATGGCTCTGCTCCAGCACAGTTCACTGAAGCAGGAGGAGGGACTGTGTCCCAGTGGTGACCCAGTGTTGTGGGGACCTGGTGGGTCTCTGACCCACCCTGAGGGTGCAGGGTCACCTTGTGCCACGGGCAGCTGGGCTGTGCCTCCGTGGTACCTCATGGCCAGTGCTGAGGTGGGGGCCATGCCACTGTGGGAAAACCCAGTGTGACCCCAGTGCAAAAAGCGTGATGTCACCCATCAGTGAGAGCCAGGGCGTCCTGCAGGGACCGAATCACCGAGACCCCCCTCGCTCTTCCCCCTTTGCCCCTTGCTCCCAGGCTCAGCTGGCATTTCTCCCAGGGCTTGGTGGGATGGAGCCCAGCCACCCCCCAGCATCCTGCCAACTCCACTGCCTTCCCTGAGCATCCTGACCAGCCCTAGAGCCTGCTGTGCTCGGCACAGGGACCCCGCACCCCGCAGCCAGGGGGAACCAAGGACAACAGTGAGCTCATCCCTCCTGCCCAGGCTGGGAAAATCATTGCATTGTGCTCACTGCAACAGGCTCAAAGGCCTTTGGTTCCCTTTTAGGACACGTCTGGAAAGGAGCCACTGAAACAAATGCCAGGAAAAATAACCCTTCGGTAGGGACCACTTTCTTCGTGGGTTTGGAGGGATCTGAATGTGGATCCCTCACCTTAGAGGGATCCCTTTGGGTCCGTAGGGATAAAACTCACCCCAGCGTAGGCCCCTTGTTTCTGCTCAACCTGGACCCATGGGGTGATTTTAATGTTTGGGAAAGGGGTGCTGCTCTGAATTGTGCTGCTCTTCGTCTCCGCCACAGCGCAGGGGAGCCCTGGCACAACCCCCCGTGGGTTGGACACTTGCCATAGTGGGATCCTGCTCCCCAGCCAGGGTGGGATCTGGCAACTGAGAACACCCTCCAACTCGTTACACACACGGGCCAGCTAATCTCCATCTGACAGCGAGTCATCCTTCCCACCGTGCTGAAGGCTGGAATGACAACGTGGTTAAAGGGGCTGATGAATTAAGTGCATCTTATAAATACATCAGATATTAAAATTCCCATATAATTACAGTGCAATGGATTATGTGTGGTGCTGAAGGGGAAGCGATTCAGCGGAGCAAAGGAATTACAGTGATAGAGGAGAGGCAGCGAAGCGTAATCACACCCAGCTCTGTTGGGGGGGCAGAGCAGGGGCTGGTTTGGAGCTGCAGTGGGAGCGATGCTGAGCGGCACCGGAGCTCTGCTGGCATCCAGGGCTTGGATGGGATGCTGCAGCTGTTAGGGAAAGTGAGTTGGACCTGCAGGGTTTGTGGAGGGGAGTAGGAGAGACCTTTACTCTGTTTCAGCCCTTGTTCTCCCAGGGAGAAAGGCACCCTGCTCCCGGGCTGGCTCTGGCCAGACGGATCCACGGGCTTTGGCCATTGCTCACTCCGGCACCCCACTGCTCCCAGTGCTCCTGTGTGTGACCCAGCAGTCAGTCCTTGAGCAGATCAAAGACAAGAGAACCTGATTTCCTTTCCCCTTTCCCCTTTCCCCTTTCCCTTTCCCCTTTCCCCTTTCCCCTTTCCCCTTTCCCCTTTCCCCTTTCCCCTTTCCCCTTTCCCCTTTTCCCTTTCCCCTTTCCCCTTTCCCCTTTTCCCCTTTCCCCTTTCCCCTTTTCCCCTTTCCCCTTCCCCTTTCCCCTTTCCCCTTTCCCCTTTCCCCTTTCCCCTTTTCCCCTTTCCCCTTTCCCCTTTCCCCTTTCCCCTTTCCCCTTTCCCCTTTCCCCTTTCCTTTCCTTTCCTTTCCTTTCCTTTCCTTTCCTTTCCTTTCCTTTCCTTTCCTTTCCTTTCCTTTCCTTTCCTTTCCTTTCCTTCCTTTCCTTTCCTTTCCTTTCCTTTCCTTTCCTTTCCTTTCCTTTCCTTTCCTTTCCTTTCCTTTCCTTTTTTCCTTTCTTCTTTCCTTTCTTCTTCTCTGTCTCTTCTCTCTGTCTTTTCCTTTTTTCTTCCTTTTCCCCCCTTCTTTTCCTTTTCGTACTCTGTTTTTTTTTTTTATTTATTTCTTCTTCTTCTTCTCCTTTTCTCTCTTTTTTTTCCCTTTCCCCCACTCTCAGGCTCCATGTTCCCAGCCCCCCCCAGGCAGCTGTAGGTACGAGGTCCAGGCAGAGCTGCCAGGTCACCCTTCACTCCAGGTGTCACCGGACAGCCCTGCCTGTCACTCACTCCCTCTCTCCTCTGTGCTTTCCAGCATTGGTGACTCAGGGGGGTCTTTTTGGTGCTTTCAGCCCCCCTGCCCCGCTGAGGGGGTGCCACCTACAAGGGGCCTCGCAGTCAGTGTCCGCGGCACGATTTGTCTGCGGAGCTGCTGGAGCAGAGGCTTTTCCCTAATGAGCTGATGCCGGTTTGCTCGCTAATGATGTGGAGCGGTGCCATCTCCAGACAATTAAGTGGTGTTGTCCCAGGCTCTAATAAGGGCACGGAGAAAGCCAGGCATGGAATGCTGTGTGATGGCACGTGTGCGGGCATGGAGCGGGGCCGCGTCGAGGCACCCACTGAAACCCTACGAGGGCCATTGGCCCGTCCCACTGCCACCCATGCTGCTGCCTCCTCCTCCTTCTCCTCCTCCTCCTCCCCCTCCCCAAAAGGGCCAAGAGTCCCACAGGACACTGTCCCCATCATGCCCCCACACTCGGTGAGGACACGGGGCTGTGTGACACCCGCCTTCGCTTGTGCAACAGCGTTTGTTTGCTAAGTAGCAATAACTGGCAATCCGTGCCGTTCCCCCCGTCATTAATTATTATTAATTATTTGTTTTGCAAATAGGGTTGAGGAGTACAGAACTGAAGGCAACACAAACAAAAACAGTCCTGGGCCCAGGCATTTATGTAACAGCAGCAGAATGGGCACTGCAGGAACCCCCGGAGTCACCCGGCCTCCACATGCTGTCCCCTGCATGGGGTCCTCTGGGAGCTGGGGACAGGTTGATGGCATCGATGGCAATGGGCACTGCAGGGCTGGTGCTGGAGGGGACTGTAGGGGTGAAGGATATGGGATGTAATAGGGAAAATGGTGCTTTTTAGGGTCCTGGGGGATGAGGGTGATGGGGGGGACCCAAGGGTGGAGGGGAGGTTTGTTGGTGATGGGTGGCTGAGGCAGGTGCTGCTGGCAGAGATGGGAAGGTGATCACTGTGTGTTGTACGTGCTGATGGTGTCCTGTCCCACCCCTTTCCCCATGGTCTATCCCTAGGAATGTTATCTGGGGAGAAGTTGGGGAGTTTCACCAAAGCTGTTACAGTAAGTGGCAGTTTCCTGTCTCCATCCTCCCATCTGGAGGGTGAACGGGGCTGGGACCCAGCTTTGTGTCCCACTCACCCCTCTCCCTGGTACTGATGGTCCTGGGACATTATTTTGATGCTCCCTACCCTCCCTTTCCCCTCCATCCGAGTCTCTCTCCTCCATCCATGGATCCCTTCCCCTCACATGCCTCTGATCTCACCATGGACCCCAAATGCAGCCAGCCATCACATCCCCATGTCATGGAGCAGTAACACCAGTGACACTGTGCTGCAGGGACACAGACTGGCAGCAACAGGGCCCTACTCAAGCCCTGCTTGAGCAATGGGAAAGGGAACTGAGAAAAAATGGAAATTAAAGAGAGGAATGAATTAATAAGGATCCTGCCTCGACCACAATGGCTTTGTTTCAGGAGAGCTGATACCACACACTAGCTAAGGCTGCGCCTCAGAGGGTTTTGGGAAGCAGAGAGGTTTTGGCAATGCCCAGGTGCAGTTTTGGTGTGTGGCGGATGTGAGTGTGTGTTCGAGCTGGGCTTGGTCCCTGCCCAGCCACTGATGTCCCCTGGTGTCCTGTCACTGTCCCCAGCCGAGGCTGCAACACTAGACAGCCCTTGTCATAAAGCAGAATCCTGGCAGAATGGAGACTTGGGGCGAGAAACGTGTTCTCACAAGGCCATTCCCGTCCTGCTGGGTGCCACTGTGGGCAAAGCCCTGGAACAGCAGACATCCTGGCTGGAGGGCTGCTGGCTCCCACTGTGTAGGGAATCACCCTGTAGTATGTGTATAGTACACCCTGACTACACTGAGCACAGGACAACTTATGTGCTTGTAACAATCCCTATCTCCATACTTCAAGCTCCAAGTGGATCACCTGTATGTCCCTCCCCAGCCCTGGTGTTATTTGCTTTTTGCACTTACTATATCCCCCAATCACTACCCCATAAAGCTTGTTGCTGTATTTCCTCCACTCTGGGGTATTTGTTCTTTAGGGGAACATTTCTTTAGGGATATTCCCAGCAGGGATGGGAGAGGAGCAGCACTTTGCACAAGCTGTGCTCAGTGCTGCAGCGACGTCCTGACAAAGCTCTCCCATTATTCCTGTGCCTGATGTCCGTGGGGAATTCAGCCTCTTTTCTTCCTTTTCAGCTGCAGGAATCAGCTCTGGCTGCTGCCAGGGTTATCTCCATCCTCCAGCTTGCAGCACGCTCTGCTAGTTCCCCATCCCTCTGAGGTCTGGGGCTTGACCCTGGCCGGGCAGCACGTGCTCCTGCGGAGGAGGACGATGGCTTTATTTTCCCATCACCAATAATGGGTTTGGAGGTAAAATCTGGAGAAAAACTGGGGACTCGTGGAGGTTCCCTGGCTGCTGCCTGGGCACTCATGCGTGCTCACTGCCCCATCCTGAGCCCAAGCCTGGGCCGGTGGCTGCAGGGAGGGCTGAAGCCAGATGCCTGTTTCTAATAAAGCTCAGCTCCCGCCGTGAGCCGCGCTCATCCTCGCCCGCTCCAGATGATAACGGCGGGGATGCCGCCGCCGGACGGACCTCGCGGTACATGTGAAAAGCAGATGAAGGTGAAAGGATCTTGCATCTGTGCACTAGTCCAGATTTGTGCAGTAAGGATGCTCTAAGGAGCATCTTGCCCGAGACCTGTCCCCCGTGGGGGGTTCGTGGGGCTGCGGGGGGCCGGAGGCGCAGGCGGAGGGCCGGGACACTCCGTGGAGCGCAGCAGGAAGGAAGCGCTCGGTGAGGACACAGCCAGCACTGCGTGCACGTCCTTACATATGTGCTATTTTCAGCTTGACGGGGAGCAGGCCAAGTTCTCCAACAGATTGAGTTTGGAGCTGAAATCCTCCTCTCCTCCTCCCCGCTGCCCAGCACCCACTGCCTGCAGGCACAGAGAGTCCGATGTGCCCAGGGCACCTCGCTCTGCCCCGCGCAGTCCGCAGTCCCACTGGGAGGTGCCCGCGCTGTCCCAGTGGTGACGCTGCCCAAACCCCCACCTCGTAGCAAGGCCACAGGATCTGCTCAGGGGGCAGCTGCTCTAGATTCTCCCTTCTTGACTTCAGGTTGGTCCCAGACACCAGCTCCAGCATCCTCCCAAATCCATCTCCACTCTGGACCAGTAGCTTCACCTGCCTTTCACTTCGCACGCTCGTGCACACTCCCATTCGCCCTCTCTTTGCTTTTTATTCCAAGTAGAAAAAATCCCTCCTTCCTCCTCTCCCCAAATCCCCCCCTCCTGTCACCTCCCTTCACCCCCAGCACTGTGACCCTTCCAGAAGTGCAGCTGCCTTTGCAGCCCTGTCCTCACCCTGCTTGAAATGCAGGAAAGAAATCCATGTGCAACTTACTGTCTCAGCACCCTGTAATCATTTTGTCAGCCGAAAAGCACTTTTGTCAAACCCCCACAGGCAAACAGGGAGGGGATGGATTGGGGAGAGGCACCTGACACCACTCTTTCCTTTTCCCCCCTGTTTCCATCCAGGGTTTTGTTTTACTGGTGGGACAAGCACTGGGTTTTTCTCTCATTTCCCTCTCTGTGAGTTTCAGCGGCTGTCCGGAGAGAGTGAAAGGAACAAGGAAAACATTGCAGGAGGGCAACGAGGCTGGAGAAAATGCATTGCCAGAGGCTGGGTCTTCTCAACAAAGTGCAATTACACAATGGGAGGAGAAAGCTGTTAGGCCAGAGAGGGGTTTCCAACCAGAACTAATGGACCTCCACGCCTGGTCACCTGGGATGGCCCCAAAGTGTCCCTGGCCCCTGTTGGATGCTGTGGGGCACTAAATGGCTCCTTCTGTCTTGCACATGATCTGCTCTTGGAGGTCTTACAGCAGGAGGTTGATGTCATCGGTTTGCTCCTTCCTGAAAGCAACAAACCAGGAGGCAGCAGCTGCCTGGCCCAATCCTGGGAGCCCAAACCTTTCTCCAGGGCCAAGTCCCTGAAGGAGACATGGTTCTCTTCAATGTCAGTTCTCCTGCTCTGGCTCTGGGAGAATGGGGTGTCCCTTTCTGGGCCCCTTCTGCACCCCTTCACAGCCGTGGGTGACACCAGCCCTTGTCCTCCAGGAAAACGGGGGGAGGCAGTTAAGTATGTCATTCCATATGGACTCAGGACAGATGGGTTTCCCAGGGACAGGAGGATGGTGGTGGGGGTGGACAGGCTCTACTTCAAGTATAGGGACCTCTGATTTTGTGGTTCTTCCCTCCCTGCTTTTCTTTTGGCTGGCACTTGCCTTCGCCAGCCTGCGTCACACCAGCACCACGGGGAGTTTGCACAGAGCTGATCCGTCCTCCCTAACCTTTCCACTAATGAGGAAGCAAATGCCTGGGACGGCTGCAGTGCTGGAAAGTTGGAGCCATCACAGCCTGAGGGCCCCACGACTCTGCCCATGGCCCCATCTTCCTTTCCCGTGTCTTTAGCGGTGTTTTGGGGTGCGAAGAGGAGCTGGGAATGAGATGCTCCATGGAAGTTTTGTGCCCAGGCTGGTACCACTGAGTGCTTCGTAAAGCAAAGCACTCGACGAGCCTCTCCTAACGAGCAGGCGCTCGTTAACTCTGCGTGAAGTGTTCGCAGATCTCCAACACAGGGAAAAAAAATCCCCAAAACCCACTTGCAAATGCTGCTCGTTTAATTAGGGTACGAGGAAAGGCTCATCCATCCTTATGTGTCCAGCGTGTCCTCATCTGCACACGTGAAATTCGGGCCATCAAACACTCCCAGCCCGCTCCTGTCCGGAGACAGGTCTTTAAATCATCCCCGAGCTCTGGGGAAACTGCAGACAGCTCGAGAGCGGAAAATGAAAAGGCAAAACGTTGTTCCTGGAGCTCCTGCCCTGAATTATTTGCTCAGCTTTAATAATAAGTTACATGTGAGCAAAACCAAAGCTGCTCAGATGATTTTCTGGGGAGAACTGGTCCAGTGGGTGCTGAGGTGTCTGGTCCTCGGCTCCTCCAGCACCCTTGGTGCACGGGAATGAGTGAGCTCCAGCAGGATGGGCTGGGAAAAGAGAAGAAATAAACCCTCCTCAATGCATTTTTGTGCAGTATCCAGATGCAGGAGCTGGGATTGAAGCTCTTTCTGGTGCTGGAGGGGACAGCAGTGTTGGGGATGATCCTGCTCTGTCCCCTCTCTGCTGGCCTCATCGCTTCCATGGGCTAATACCTGGCAGGAATCAGCAGGGAAAACTCTGGGCTGTTTCCCTGCCTTATTCTAGGCTAGTTTGACTAAATCTAGCTCGTTTAGGATGAATCACTCCAGCACTGCTGGTTGTGACCTGCTGGCCACTGTGCTTGCTGAGCTCCTGCAATTCCTCTTTTATTGATGAAAATGTGAAGTTGCTTTTTCTGCCCTTTTCTCCAGGATCATAGATTGCAAATAATGATTGCCTTAAATATAGGCTATTTCCCAGCTTTCTGGGGATGGGATTGCTGGGTGTTCAGTGCTGGTTCAGCACCAGGATCCAGGCCTGAGCTGCGTTAACATGGTTCAACAGGCATCTTAATTTAACTCTCGGTGATTTAACTCTCCCCTTTCTCACCTTCATATTTTTTAATGTACAGAGTGGATGAGGTCTTGCCACTTGGATCCAGCTCTGTTGAGCTGAGATGAATCCCACTTTCTCTTCTACAGGGTCACACGGAACACAAGGAGATGTTTGCACCGAGTGCCTGTAGCTGAACACATCTCCCTGGATTTATTGGTTTCTGTTTGCTGCTTTTTCTCCTGTTTCCTTTCCATGGGGTTATTTATAGTCAGGCCAACTCTACTCCCATCCTTCTCTCCCCCCAGCCTCCCCAGGTGTTGCCTTGAGGAGGCAGGTACCTTGTTCCCAGTGAAGGATGCTGTCGGGGCTTAGCCCAAGGGCACAGGTATAAAACTTCCTGCAGGAACAATTTGCTGCAGAAATCATGCTGAACCATCCAAATTGGATGGTTTCAGGGGATCAACCAGGACTACACTGAGATGATCTCACCCGCTTGCTTCCAGCCTGATCCCACTGCTTGTGTAACTCAAACATGTTTTGCAAGGAAAATCCAACCTGACGATCCTTCACCCTCTGGACTGAACCAGGACCTGATTTTGGTATTTCTGGAAATAGTAAAGCATAATTTTTTTCACCCAGTTTCTTCTCTATGTGTATCCCATGAGAGCCCCATGGAGTTTGCTGACACAAAGCTGTGCCCCCCCCAAGACAGTGGAGGGTCTGGGCTCATTGTTAAAAGATGTGTAGATGTGGCACTTGGGGACATGGAATAGTGGTGAACTTGTCAGTGCTGGGTTAATAGTTGTACTAGATGATCTTAGGGATCTTTTCCAACCTTAATGATTTTTTTATGGTGCAGGAAGGCAGGGAGGTCTCCAGGAAATGGGTTAGTGGCTCCGCATCTGTCTGGCTGCCTGCAGGACCCAGTAAACTTCACCCCAAAATTGAAAACATGCTTTTAGGGTAAAAAAACAAAACCAAAAAAAACACAACAAAAAAAATCAGTAGTTCCAATGCCATCTGTGTCTGCAGCCTGGCACAGCAGGGACAAGCTGCCTGAGCACCTATGCCGGGGAGCTGAGAGAGGTGGCACGAGCCTTCCTCCTCCCTTCCTCCCCCTTGGAGAGGAATGTCCTGTTTCTCTTGGGAACAACATATCTGCTTGGCATCTCTCTCTTTGGAAGCTTTGATTTCTTTTCCAACTGTGGCTCTCCAGCCTCAGCAGCATGTCTTGGATATTTTTTTCTCCCCACGGTCCCCCTCCTGTTGATCCCAGGGGGAAGGTTGTTGGAAACCTCTCCAGCAGCCCTGGCCGGAGGGGATGGAGGGACTGGGGGCAGCGAGTTGCCAGTTCATTTGTTTTCCTTGATGGGGCTTCAAAAAAGTGATGGGCTGATGAGTTTTGAGTCTCAGGGGGGCAATTTCCCTGGCAGCATCCAAGTTGTGTCACCTCTCTGCTTGGCTCTGTGACGACAGTGTTGATTTGAATTCTTCCAACTTAAGACTGATTTAAATGATGGTGAAGTTGGGGGGTGGCGTGTGGGAGTAGAGCACTGAGCGCTATTCTTTTTCGGTTGTCATATGCCTCCATAAAGACTTCTGCCTTGGGGATTTGCATAGATCCGTGGTCCAGATTGTGCTACAAAACCCACCGGTGGTCTGCAAAGCTATGGCAACGGCTTCTGCTGGCTCCCGAGGCAGATGAAGCTGGAAAGTTTAGGTGTGTTTGCAAGTCTCATGCCATGATTGTTCCTTTTTGGTTTGGGAGCTGCAGACGGGGCTTGGAGCGCAGCTGGGAGACTCCTCTTCACTCCTGACCCACAGTGTTCCCCCTCCTCTGCAGCCCCACCCCCTGGGAAATGTCTCGCTGTACCTTCATTCTATTTCCTATTCTATTATTTCCTATTCTATTCTATTCTATTCTATTCTATTCTATTCTATTCTATTCTATTCTATTCTATTCTGTTCTCCTCCACCATGTGCTGCTTTGCTGAGCACTCCCAGCCTTGCACTCCAGACCACTCTACTTTGATGGTGAGATGGTCGGGGGGAAAAAAACCATTCATGATTTGTTTTTGTGAAAAATAGGTGTTTGGGTAATGACCTCAGGGGAGGGAGGCTGCAGAGCCAGCCAGTCTCCTACCAGTGAAACCGCAGGAGGCGAAGGAGTGGGATTGTGCAAATGTCCCAGTCACAGGGAAAGCTTAATTCGGTCGTTGTAATCGCTGAGGACACGCACATCTGTAGGGAAGCAGGCTCCCTTCCTCGCGCTGCTCCCAGAAGGGCTTGTTTGTTTAATTTTATCTCGCCGGGAAAATTATAAAAGGAAAAAAAAAAAAAAAACAAACCACCAACCACGACTCAGTGGTTTTCTCAGCTGCAGCACAAAACCACCCCAGCGGAGCCCGGAGAGCGCCGGGAGAGAAGCCCTCGCCTGAGCCCAGGTATTTCCATGGGGAAGAGGGGCAGTGAGGGGCTGTGTGACCTCCCCCACCCCCTGCTCTGCCAGGACCCCGCTGCCTGCCTGTGTGGGGCCGGGCAGGATGGAGCTGGCTGTAGGAATCATCAGAGCTGGAGAAATCTGGACATTGCACCCACCACTCTGCTCTCCCACTTCCACTCCGTGCTGATAAACCCCGCTGCCCACGGCAGCTGTATCAGGAAAATAGGGACATATTGGCTCTTTGAGAGGCTGGAGGAGGATGGTGGTCCCTCTGGGGACCCCAACACAGCAGCCTGGCTTTTCCAAGTGCCAGCAATGCACTTTCTAACTGAGTGGAGTGGGCAAGGTTGGATTTTGGGGCAAAAAGTTGAGATCTTTGTGATGGTTGCTGCTCGGCAAGCTGCCATGTAAAACCCTGCCACGGTGACGGCTGGTGCTGCTGGACAACGTGGGAGCGCTTGTGCTCTGGTTTTCAGCTCATTTTCTTCGCTGTCATTAGTTTAAATTTCCGAGGAAGCCTGGGCTTGGCATCGGACGCTGACATCCTTTAATTTAACAAATGCGAAAACGGGACCTTTTCCAAGCGGAGTGATTAGAAACGTCCCGCTCCGTTCCGCAGCCGCCGTGTCGGGCGCTGGCCGGGCCGTCGCCCCGCGCTGTCACAGCCGCCCCCCGCTTCCCCCCCCTCGGCGGGGCTGCGGCTGAGACCTCCCACACTCGTCACACGGGTGTGACAGCCCGTCATCGCCGTCCCTGCCCGCCGCTCAGCGCCGTCGGGTGCTGCCGGTGGTCCCGGCTGGCAGGGAGCAACAGGGGGGATGGATGCAGGGGGGCAGCTTGTCCGGGTGAGGGATGGGGCCGTGCCCCCCGTGGCACCCCCTGCAGCACCCCCGGAAATCCCGTCACCCCTCTGCCCCGAGCAAGGGCCTTCTCCGCCTCCGGGTTTGCGTACGATGGCGCGTGTCCCCCCTAAGCTGCTTAATGAGGGTTAAGAAGCTAACGGGCTTATTTCCAACAATGATTTCCACAGCTCTGCAGGTGGCCCTGGAAGCGGCGGGTCCCCGTGCCCACCCGGGAGCATCCTGTCGCTGTTCCCATCAGCCGGCCTGGGGTGCCATGAGCTTGTCAGTGCTCAGCCAGCTGCCTGAGTCAAATCGGTGGCCGTTTTCTGGGTGTTTTAACACCCTGTTATAAAGACCCAGGCTGTGGTTTAGGTAGGGGAGTGGAGGAGGGGGTGGCATCCCTATGGATACATCACCCCCCCGCCCTGGTCCCTCTCATTCTGCCTCCAGAGCATCTCTGCAGCATCCCTGGGCGGTCGCCTGGAGACGGCCACGGCGGGTTGCCACAGCGACAGAGCCTTCTCTCAGCATCCCTCCAACTCCACAGCCTTGGCCGAAGTTGGGAGAGAGAAAAATATCCCAGGGAAGGGACACCACCCTCCCCTGGGGTGGAAACCACAGGGCTGGGGGAACTGAGACACAACTGGTGGGTTTGGAGGCAGCTGTGAGGTGATGGAGAAGGGTTTGGAAGCTGCCTGTGTATGTAACAGGGCAAAAAGTGATGGAAATGGGGCTGGTGGAGGGCAGGGGGTACCTGCAGAGGCTGGGAGTGGGGTCAGCACTTTGTGGGGGGCAGGTGCTGGTGCAGGAATCTGCATGAGTCCTCCCAGCAGCAGTGATTAATAGTCACCATGGCAATGTCAGCTGTGCTCAGGTTGTCACCTGTCGTGACAACCAGCATGTGCTGGGATGGGCTGGAGGGGTGCGGGCACCTGGGGGGGATCAGCCACCCAGAACCCAGACAAAAACTTGGGGTCCCCTGCACAGGGTGGGGGGACCGGCCACAGAGCCAGCAAGGTCCCTCAGGGATGGGGTCCCACAGGGGGGCACAGTGGCACGAGGACCCTGGGAACCTGCTGCAGTGAGGGAGAGGAGGGTGAAGCCCTTTGGGGTGACAGTGGCAGTGGTGCCCCCTGCCAACCCCACCACGGAGGGCTCTCCCCCCACCCCAAGCCTATAATTACAGACGATGTCCGTGGAGGGCGAGGAGAGGTTACGTAACTTCGGCATTTGGAAAATTCTTTCTGCTCCCTTATCGGCTTTATAAATATCTCGAACTGGGGCCAGGCCAGGCTGGGGGGGAGGCGATGACAGGGGCTGCAGCCTGTCCCCACGCTTGGGCCCATCCAGCCACCATGCTTCAGTTTCCCCCTCTCTGTGGACAAAAGCATCCCTGCTTTATCCCACTGCTCTGCCAAGGGGAGAGCTCCTTGCTGTAGGTAGCAGCGCTGGTGTTTTTCCCCTCCAACAGAAAAAGAGGGTAATTTTTCTTCCTCCCCTGCAAAAGGTTTGAAGGAGGTTTTGGGACATGGCCATCGTCTTGCCTTCTCCTAACCTGGTCACATCCCCCAGGTTTGAATTTGTTGTATCCTTCTGGCTGGTCTTTTGTGTCCTAAAAATCCCTGGGTGGAGGCCACGCAGTTCCTTAGTTGCTGTATTCTCCCAGCAGGATGGGTGCTCACCCTGCTCCCCTGCTCTGCACAGCACCACTCCAGCCCTCCCGACCCCCCGCCATCGGCACAGCTGAGCCAGGGGGCCGTGGGATGCTGGTGCATTGCTGGTGACCACTGCAGGAGTTCCAGAGTTTGAGGTGGGGGCTGGAGCAGGTCCCCCTGCTCACATGCACTTGCATTTATGCCACTTGCAGAGTTCTGTCCCCGGGGGGATGTCGGAGGGCGGCCGGGGCCGTGTCGATAGGAGCGCACACGGCACACGCAGCCAAGGGCGGTGGGGCCGGTGTTGTGTAACTCTCCGTGCAGCTCTTCACAGGGGGACGTGTCACTGTGTCCCATCCTCCTCAATGCCACCAGACCTGGTCCCTGCCCCAGCCATGGGGTCCTTTCACTCCATGCCCACCCGTTGCTGCCACAGCCACCCAGCTGTGCCAGGATGCTGCATGACATGTGGCTTTACCCCTCCAAGGGATGTTGGTGGACAGGACTGGGACCCCAGGGGTTCTGCAGGCTGTCTTGGCTGGCAGTAGCATGTTACCATCTTTACCCTCCAAAACCTTCCCTTGACAGCATTTTGGTTTGTCTTGCTGGTGCCCTTCTCCTCATCATCCCATTTGTGCACGTGCAGCAGTGCCCGGGCTCACCAACACCAGGCTTTGCAATTGCCTTGTTCGTTGTAGGGTTGCCCAAGGACACATGTGGGGGTTGTTATTTTAGGGTTGGCCAAAAAAAAAGTAGGGATCCCTCCATTGCTGTTGTGATCCTGAAGTGTGTGCCTGAGTGAGCCATCCGTCAGTGATCTGTGCTGTGCAAAGGAGCGGGAAGGGGGGAACACAAGCAGATGTGCACCAAACCTTGATGGTTTAAAAATGACCTTATAAAATGCCTTAAATGCCCAGGTCTTTGCCTGCAGGGTCTGTGGCTGCTGGGCCTCTTAAGGAAGCGATGCACGACAGCACCCCAGGCTGGGGTACAGAAATAATGAGTTATTTTAGGGATCTCGATGTCTGTCTGGTGGGTGCCTTCATGGCCACCTCCACTTGAAAAGGGCTTCCCAAGCGAGGGGAGTGGCCTGGGAGGGACAGTGGGTGCCCTGGGTGGTGTCAGGGGGGTGTCACTCAGGACCTCAGCCCCGGGTTGTGGGGTACCAGCCTCGGTGGATGCCGACATCGGGCAGAGATTTGGGGTTGGGCTGAGAGGGCACCCAGGGCTGGTACCCGTGGGCAGGGAATGATGAGGATTAATCGAGTCTCTGATCTCTGACGACGAGAGGGGATGGGGAACATGGAGCCCCCCCGGCGTTACGCAACGCCTGTGCTAAATCTTCACTGCAGCAGATGAAGATGGTCCCCAAAATACCCTACCCTGCCTTTACTGCCCTTGCAGCTACGTGGGTTTGGGGTAATGCCTGAAGTCTGGGGGTGTTCATCTCTCCAGTAACGTCAGGGAAAGGTGGAAAGGGCAGAAACATGGGACCAGAAACCTGGTACCCCCTGGAAAGGAGATTTCCAACAGTCTCAGCTCGAGCAATGGAAGCATTAAAGGGAGCCCTTGCAGGAATTAAGGCACTAAAACTCATGAACTGGTGTGGGTAGAGCCACGAGCTGAAGGAAAACTACTAGCAGCAGAGCAGTGAAAAGGCCTTTTTCATCTTGAAGATGCCAGGCAGCACCATGTGTGTGCCAGGAGTGTTTGTCAACCCCAACAGAAAAGGAGGGGGACTTTTGTTCCTCTCCTGAGAAATGCTTAAAATGGAGTTTGTGTCATGGCCATCGTTACATGACAAGAACAAGCTGATCTTGCCTTGGAACACAGACTACCTGGTCCCACCATCTGATCCCACAGGTCTGAATATGTCCCATGCTTCTGGTTAGTCCTTCACATCCCAAAAATCTCTGAAAACTCCCTCAAGCTTCTTCTATTCCAACCCCCTGAGACCACTAAGGCATCTTGGGCTTCCTACCACTCTCGCACCGCGATTTCCCTCCCTGCCCCTTGGAAATACCACCGAAGGAGCGCGTCCGCCTCGCTGGCGGTGGCTCCCCACGGCCGCAGCCGAGGTGCCAGCTCCTGTACATGTAGGGAAGAAGTGAGGCTGTAATCTGAGCTCGGGGGAAATTAGCCAGGACAGCAGCAAAGTCCCCGTCGCTCGCTCGGCCGCCGGCGTCGGGCTCAGCATCCGCGGTTCTCGCTGCCGTCGCGGGGTAAGTAGAGCCAGGAGGGCGGCACTTCTCCAGCGTGGTGTGTCCTTCCTCCCCATCTCTTCCCTTGCTGCTGGGGTTAACAGTGAAGTTTAGAGCTCTGCTGACACCTTAACCCACGGCAATGTTGGAATTAAAATGCTTCAGGGGTGGAAATGACAACTTTGCCCTGGCACGGACACGGAGCCAGGAAAATCGCCTGATAGCAAAGCATGGTCTATGTTTCTCACCAGGAGTTGAAGAGTTGGTAATGCTTGGATTGAGCAGGAATAATAGTGGGTTTAAAGCCCAAAAAAGAGTGGAGGGTGCTGATGAGCGGTTGATGGCTCAGCCTTGCTTACATCCCATCTCCCCTTGCATGAAGGGATCGTGGTTCTCCTGGTCATCCTGCTCCTTTCCATGCTGATTCCCAGCTGGAATTCCACCATGGGGAGAGCAGTGCTGAGTGCCTCAGCATTGCTTTCCCCACAGCTCACAGCTCCTGCTGGCAGCTCCATCACTCCCAACCTGCCGTTGCACCTTCAGGATAAACATTTCCTGGGCGCGGGCTCTGCCCACACACGGGATTTCCCTTGAGCAGGAGACACAGCTCCTGGAGTAGGGGGGTTTGTGTTGGGTGAGAGCAAGGAAAAAAACACCTTGGGGGGTTTGGGAAAGAGACCTGGATAGGATCTGGGCAAGCAGGAGGTGTGGGATGAATCCTGCTGCGGGCTGAACAAGGCTGAATGGCTTCAGATCCATCATCTTTTGCCTCTGACCCTAAGGTGTGAGAGAGCTCTTGAAATGTCTGTGATATCCCAGGTGTGCTTCCAAGCACTCCTCTGGTGCTACCTTCAGGATAGGAGCCCCTCAGCTCTGTGCCCCTCAGCTCATCTCCATCTGGTTGGTGATAAAATCCACTTGGAGACATTTGCCCTTTCTGTCCCGCTGTTCCCTTTCTTCCCACGCTGATTTTTAGCAGCTGAGTGCTCCTGCTTTGGTCAGGGCCAGAGCTGGGGCAGGGTTGTTGCTTATCCCCTGAGCCTCTTGGCATGTGCTAGGTGGGAACCTGCCATTCCCAATGGAAATCCATGTCCCTGCAGAGGCCCCAGTAATGGTAGACAGGAGCATGACTGGTTGATTCCAGCTCTGCCATCATCTGCCTCAGCCCCATTGCTGGGGAGGGTTTGCGGATGGGAATGGAGCCCAGCATGTATCCAGATTTGGGAGCATGCAGGAGGCAGCAGGGCCATGTGGAGATGGCCAAGATCACCCATCCACCCAAGAAATCCTCTGGCCTACACGGCCCAGGGATGGAGATTTTTGGGAGGGAGGCACCTACCACAGCCTGGGCAGGGAACAGGACTTTCCTGGGGACTTGCACAACCCACCGGCACCCTGGGCACAGCTGAGCTGGGTGATATTTCAGTTCAAAGCCCCAGACACCTCCCAGCCATAAATCCCACCTGATGGACTCCTCTTCACCCTCCAAAGATGCTGCTGATGCAGCACCAACCATCTCCTTCACTGGAGTCCTGACCACAGCAGCTCTGGGTGGCTCCCAGGACACTGGTCACCCTGGCAGGACATGGGGAGCAGGGACAGGGCATTGACACTGCAGAACCTTAATTCCCGGGACCGTGGGGCTTCCAGGAGGAGATCTGTGACACCCTGCAGGACAAATCCTGCTGGGTGCAGGGTCTGGAGCATCAGCAGGCAGGGAAGCCTCCCCTCCCCTCCCCCTCACTAAATCCCTTCCCCGGCGCAGGACAGTAGGTTACGGGACTTGACCAGAGGTTGGATTTAAGGAGATTACAATTTCTCCCCCAGGATAATCTAGAAATTCAATTAAAACTCTCTGTCTCTCACCCGGGCTGCAGCAGGGCCACGGGGCACCCTGTGCCCTGCAGCCATGGCCAGGGAGCGCTGGGGAGACCCCCCAGGGCACACATCAGGTAAGGGCTGACCCCCTCCTCCGGGATCCGGCCAGAGAACCCCCTGCCTGGGGAGTAGCTGGTGCTCTGCCCCTTCCCAGGGTGATTTCCTGGGGTATTAACACCCGTCCCCTGAGCCAGGGCAGCTGAGGGGGCTGTGGGGAGGGCTATGAGGGTACCCCAGAGGTTTGGGTGGGTGTCACAGGAACAGGGCAATCTGGCTGCATCCCCTGGGCTTTTGAGGCATCCTTCTTCAGCCCTTGGTGCAGGCGGTCCCTGCCAAGGCCTGCGTCTCCCCTTGCCCTCATCCTTAACCCCAGCCATGTCCCGCTGTCCAGCCGTATGGATTTGAGCAGATGGAAAAACAGGCAGTGTTTCCCAGGCAGGCAAGATGGGATTTCAGGACCTGAGGGTTTGCAGAGCTGGCTGCGGGTTGGGATGGCTGTGGGAGCTGCAGCATTCCCTGACACTGCAGCTGGGCAGGGGGGGCATCACCTGGGAGTGGTGGGGGCGGCGGGGCTGGATGTTTAGCCCTGGGGTCCTGTCACTGCAGGGTGTGGGTGCTGGAGCAGGGCTGGGTGCTGGAGCTGGAATAGACATGGAGGCAGCCAGACTGGAATGCTCAGTCCCCTCATCGTGTCATGGAGTTGGGAACCCACAGTGTGTTCAGTGCAGCCTCCAAAAGGATCTTTCCCAGGAGCTCCCTGATCACATTTATCAGGAGTTTGAGGGTGCTTAAGCACAAGCCTGTCACTCTGCAGAGGCCACCTGGCCCCAGCAGTGATGAAAGCTGCACGTGGCCCTTTTCCCTCCTCCCATGCCCGTGGCATCCACACGTGGTTCAGGGGGACAGGGATGAGCCAGCATCTCTCCAGGCACCCCGTCACCTCCGGTCTTCCCACTGAGGGCCTTCTTTTCCCACGTGCCTCAGTTTCCCTTCTACATTTGCCATCAAGGCTGGCAGACAGCGATTTCTGAGCTGCTCACTGGCATTAGAAGGTTGTTTTTGGGGGTCCAGCAAAAGGGTGTGTGCCCATGGCTGTTTTCTACCTGTGTCCCTGCCAAAACGGAGCAGGTTTTTCTCATTGGGGATGCACTGTGGTAGCAGCCTCTTGCCTGTCCTCCCTGGCAGTGGAGGGGAAACAGGGAGCCATCTATTCTCCAGATACATTGCGAGATATACTGGCCCTGCCTCGTGCTGACCCTTAATTTATTGGAAGCGCTCAAAGACAGGGCGTCAGAGGAGGGAGTTATTCAGGCACTGGTGCTGCCCCAGCACAGCTTGGGGAGCCCCCAGCTCTGCTGCTCTCCCCTTGCTTTGTGAGTGCTCAGTGCCGGGTCGCTTTGTTGGGACGGGATGAGCAGGAGGGACTTGGGCACCCTTGGCTGAGCGGTCCCAGGTCAGGAGCAGAGCTCCCTCCTCGCCGCTGACATTGCTGTCCTGCTGCTGGGCCATGAAGGGCATCACTGCGGGAGACAGCGCTGCTGTCTCCCGGCACAGGGCAGGCAGCAGCTCCGAGTGTGACCTCCTCACACCGACCCCTCCCACACGATCACCTCTCCCACCCCCGCGGCCAGAGGACCTGCATCCCCAAACTCAGCTCCTCCAAGTCCCCGCCGGGCCGATTCCACCTGAACACAGCCTGTTAGCCTGCACAATTCCATGAGAAAATCAGTGCTGGGAGGATGCAAGAGTGGGGGGCAGCCCTGATGGCTCCAAAAAGCATCCCCTCCGGAGGTACAGGGAAAGGTGTGATGATAAATCGCGTTGACACATTCAGCCAGCTCTAAGTAATGACTTCCCTGGCACCCGACACATTTTCCCAGCGTGCTGGCTGTTCCTAATATTGTTGTAACATTTAACATCCCCTTTTTAAAAAAAAAAAATAAAATAAATAAAATTAAACTGTGCAGTTGGCAGATTACTGGAGACACTTGGATTCTCTGCGGGAAACCGCTCTGCGGTGGGAGTTGGGTTGCTGCAGTTTCGTGGCAGGAGTTGTTGCCTCTCGTGTCAGCTCATTAGCTGGGGCAGTCTGTGGCGTCACTGCCTTTGGAGCCATGGGGAGCCAGGGGCCGTTCATTCCCGAAACTAATGTTATGAGCCTGTTTTGTTTCCGACGTGTTAACACTATTAGCGCTGCACAGGACACGTGGCACGAGCAGCAGGGGATGGTCCCGGTCCTGCCCGACACCCAGCATGGGCTTGTCCACACTGAAGCTGGGCTGGGAATGGGATTAATGGGCAGTGATTATGAGGGGAAGTTTTGGGTTTGTTCCTGTGAGGTAAAACTGTGATGGCCAGGGGTGTGAAACTCCTGGGAAGGAGGCTGGGAGGGGGATGTAACCCCCTGTAACACCTCCACCAGCCCCCTGGGGCAGCGCTGGTTGTGGGGAGATGCCAGGGTGATGCTGGAGGATGCACTCCTGACCCAAGGAGATGTAAGGTGACCGTGGGGACATGATCGCCAGCTGGTCCCTCATCAGAGCCTGTCCAGCCATGAGTTTCCAAGTGTTTGCATGAGCTCTCTCCCAGCCCGAGCCTCCCGCAATGGCAGCGTGGGGCTCCAGCCTTCAAATTTAAACCAAACCAGAAATTCGGCTTCCAGCGAACTTGAGAAAGTGTATTTCCAAACAAAACTGTGCTAAATAAAGCACGAGCCACAGGCGGCCTCCTGCTCCGGCAGATCCACTTTGCTGCCTTTATTTAGCTGCAGTCTCCTCATGGTGTCCCTGCTGGCCCGGGATGGGGGGGTGGTTGGTCCTCCCAGGAGCTCCGGTGCTTCGGGAAGGACTCAGTCCCGTGGCCTTGGGGAACAATGGGGACATGGGCTTTGTCACAAGAGCTGCCCTGTACCCAAAACAATGTCAGACCCTTGGGTCCATCCTGGCATTGTCCTGCAGCAGAGGGGTCCCTGAAACCCTCTGTGACATGGGAGGAGGAGGAGGAAAGGGAAGGAGGAAAGGGAAGGAGGGAAGGAAGGAAGGAAGGAAGGAAGGAGTGGAGAAGAAAGAAAGGAAGAAAAAAGAAGGAAGAAAGGAAGGGACGGAGAAAGCAAAAATGGAGGGAAGGAAGAAGGGATGGGGAAAAGGGTGCAGGCAGGGGGGAGCAGTGGTGGTGACTGGGGAGCATGAAGGTCCCTGGGAACCTCACCCCAGGTTAAGGCAGGGTTGCTGCCTCTTCAGTCACCCAGGCATATCTCCCCTTCCAGCACAGTTAATCCAGACCCCAGTTAATCCTCTCACAGGTCACTGGGAACTCACTGCATTTTGTTGACTTCTCAAATGCATCTAGAATTAATTAAAAAAAACCAACTCTCAATTCATCCTGTGGCAAAAGCACTCAGCATGTTCCGTGGGGCGAGCTGGAGGGGTGATGGAGGAGCAGCCTTTTCTGGTCCCACGTGCTCAGCTCTCGCTAAAAAAAAAGAGGAGAGAAATTATTGGATGTAGCCAGGATGATCGGGAGGAAGACTCGGGATGAGAGACCAGGTTGGAGTTGGGCAGCGTGAACCTGCAGCTGGCCTGACAGGTCAGCTCTGCAAGGCCACTTTGGTCCCATATGACTTCTAGTGACTATAGGGTTGTAAATATTGCCCATTAACATTAACTGTTTGTGCCTATTTTATTATTTCCCGTGTCTCTAAGGAGGGAAAGGCTCTCATGCTGACAGCCCCAGCCGTGTGCAAGCAATCCTTTGGTCTGCTGAGGCGCCAACAAACAACTGTGGCATTTGAAAAATCAACTTTGTGGTTAAAATAGTTGTGCCCAGATCGGAGCAGGCAGAAATGTGTTGCTTGGTGTAAGGTGGTGGCACACATGGATTTGTGCTCAGCACCTGGGAGGTTTGGGCAGTGCTCCTGCTTGTGGTGTTGAGCTTCTGGAGGGATTCCTGTTTCCCAAGTTGAATTTGGGGAGCATTTCAGCAAAAGGCAGTCCAGGGTATCACTGTGAGCCGGGCTGATGCAGCCCCAGGCAGGCTGTGCCTGGCAATGCTCCCTGGTGCTGGTCACTGTGTAATGGAAAGGGTGTGCTTGTCCCAGTGTGTCCCCAGGCGCTGGAGCTGATTGCAGGAATCGACTGCATCGAGCGGGCAGCGGATCCAGCACAGCACGTACAGCCCGGCGGGTTCACCTCTGCCCCCAGGCAGGAGTTGCTGCCTCTGTGCTGCGAGGACAGGGTGTTGTGGGGGGCTCTGCACCTGATCCCTCACCACATCGTTGCCCTGTGAAGGGCTCAGTGCCAGCAAGGTGGTTCCATCCCCAGTGACACATCCCATGGCGCTTAATAAGAGGTGACCTGTGGCAGGAGACGGTTTGAGGAGTGTTCCTGCAGTGCCATCTCTTTGAGGTGCTTGGGATGTGCCACAGGGCTTCTCCACAATCCTGTCCACTCTCTGATGCAGTCCTATGAGGGGCTGGGGGCGTTCAGCAGCCTGGCAGGTTTCCACTGGGTTCCCCTACCACAGGCTCACCTGCACTGAGGAGCCCACCGACCTTGGGCCACCACCCCTGTGTCCATGTCACCTCTCTCCCAGGCAAAGTTGAGTGTAGGTCCTTGGCCCTGCAGCTGAACCCTCCAGAAGGGAGCAAAACAGCTCCCCCTTCCCAAGTGACAGCTGTTCCTTCATAAGGCTTGGCCAGCAAAACCCATCTGTGACCGTAGATGGCTCCATGTCCCAGTGGATACGTTGGGAAAGTTGTTCCTCAGGACATCTGCCCCGAGCGAGTGCCTTCCCGGGGCCTTCTCCAACCAGCTGCACATTGGCTGTGTCCTCTCCCATCCTTGGGCAGAAGGACAGAGGTTAAATCCACATCTCCCTGTGCTTTCCCTTGACCCCAGAAGAGCCGGTGCTGGGAGGTCGGGTGCTGGGCTGGGCATTGATCCATCTGGCAGGGGCAATGTGAACCGAAGGAGCTGCTTCCGGATGTACCTTTATTGATATCGGTGTCCTGAGGAGAACAGCTCTGCCTCTCTGCTTGCCTCTCCAGCTGCAGAGTTCATGAGAAAATGGAGCTGGAGAAATTCCAGTGCTACCCAAGGTTTTTCATCCACTGGAGTTGTTGAGGGTTCCACAAATGCTGCATCACCCCAGCAAGGTTTCCTCACTCAGTTTGTGCTACGAAAGAACAAAATCTAAGACATTCTTCCTTCCTCCTCTGTGTTTTTTGGGAGCAGCCTGTCCATAGAAGGAAGAGTTAGGGCAGTGGAGGGGTTGTCACTCAACATGCACCCCATCAGGCCCATGGCCAAACAGCCCCTTGGATCCCATTGCCATGAGAGGTAACGGTCGTGTCTTTGTTTTCTCATTGCAGAGTCTCTCACGGGATCAGCGTGGTGACGTGGCAGCCAAGACGAGGAATTTTGGGACTTCCCTTCCACTGCAACAGAATCTGGGGGGTGGGCAGGGGTGGGTCAGGGGAACACTGGGAATCGCAGGACCCTTCATCTTCACTGTGGGCTTGGCTCAGGGATGACCACAGGCAGAGTCAACCCTTACAGCATCGTGTCCTCCGAGGAAGACGGGCTGAGGTTGACCACCATGCCAGGTATCAACGGCTTTGGCAACGGGAAAATCCACACCAGGAGGAAATGCAGAAACAGGTTTGTAAAGAAGAACGGTCAGTGCAACGTGGAGTTCACCAACATGGATGACAAGCCACAGAGGTACATTGCAGACATGTTCACCACGTGCGTTGACATCCGCTGGAGGTATATGCTCTTGCTCTTTTCCTTGGCGTTTCTGGTGTCCTGGTTATTGTTTGGGCTGATTTTCTGGTTAATTGCACTCATTCATGGAGACCTAGAAAACCCGGGTGGAGATGATACCTTCAAGCCTTGTGTTCTGCAGGTCAATGGCTTTGTGGCTGCTTTTCTGTTCTCCATTGAGACCCAAACGACTATTGGTTACGGCTTCCGCTGCGTGACGGAGGAGTGTCCGCTCGCGGTCTTCATGGTGGTGGTTCAGTCCATCGTGGGGTGTATAATTGACTCTTTCATGATTGGTGCAATAATGGCAAAAATGGCCAGGCCCAAAAAAAGAGCCCAGACATTACTTTTCAGCCATAATGCAGTAGTGGCAATGAGAGATGGAAAACTCTGCCTGATGTGGAGAGTTGGGAACCTCCGTAAAAGCCACATAGTAGAAGCCCACGTACGAGCTCAGCTAATTAAGCCCAGGATCACAGAGGAAGGGGAATACATACCCCTCGACCAAATAGACATCGATGTGGGGTTTGATAAAGGTTTGGACCGTATTTTCTTGGTGTCCCCCATCACCATTCTCCACGAGATCAACGAAGACAGCCCCTTGTTTGGGATCAGCCGCCAGGACTTGGAGACAGATGACTTTGAGATCGTCGTCATCCTGGAAGGCATGGTAGAAGCCACAGCCATGACGACGCAAGCTCGGAGCTCCTACCTGGCCAGTGAGATCCTCTGGGGCCACCGCTTCGAGCCCGTCTTGTTTGAGGAGAAAAACCAGTACAAAGTAGACTATTCCCACTTCCACAAAACCTACGAGGTCCCGTCCACGCCACGTTGCAGCGCCAAGGACTTGGTGGAGAACAAATTCCTGCTGCCCAGCACCAACTCCTTCTGCTACGAGAACGAGCTGGCCTTCATGAGCCGCGACGAGGAAGAGGAAGACGATGACAGTCGGGGTTTGGAGGACATCAGCCCGGACAACAGGCACGAGTTCGACAGGCTTCAAGCCACAATAGCGTTGGATCAACGGTCGTACAGGAGGGAGTCGGAAATATGACTCTTGGTCCTTCCGCTGACTTTTCCAAGGGTATTTTTTTTCCTTCCTCTAATCTCTTCCCCTAAAACCCGCTCAAAATTATGCAGAACAATGCAAGTGCCATAGGAATGCTTGAGAAATTAGTCTCGTTCATAGTTTTCAGTTTCATCGCAATAACCACTGAGCGGTCTGCAGGAGGGGACGGTGGCAGCCCACGGCGCGTGTCCCGCGCCCGGCGCCCGCGGCGGGGCCAGCGGCTGCGGGGGGGATGGACAGACAGACGGACGGATGGACAGATGAAGAGAGGAGGGTCCGTGGGGCGCAGGCAGGCGCTGGCCCCACACGGCCCCGCGGGGCTTTGCTCCCCCCCGCGGGGGAAAACGCCAGCCTTGTCTTGGAGCCGAGCACTGCGAGATCCAAAAAAGAGGAAATATCAGGAAACGAATCTTACTCTCTCTCTCTCATTTTCTAGTTTGGTTTTTTTTTCCTTTTATTTTTTAACTGAGCAGCAACAACAAAAAAAATTGCTCCTTCGGCAGGCGGTCTGGTTCAGTTGCACAAGAACAACACTTGAAATAACATGCAATGTTAATGTACTTCTTTTTAATTTGGGGAAAAAACAGGGGAGGGAGGTGAGAGGGTTTTTAATTTTTTCACCGTACCGTTTGGGAGACTGTTTACCAAAATAATAATAATAATTATTATTATAATTATAACAATAATAATAATAATATTAAATCTGAAAGAAGTCATTCAGTATTTTTTAAAAATGAACAAGGGAATGAAGAAGCCACTGGGGTCCTTTGAGGGGGTGACTTGTGGGGCAGATGCAAGAGCTAGAAGTCAAGACGGCACCCAGTTTTGAGGTGTTTGTTTTCCACTGGCATGGCTTCATAGGCAGAAAACAGATGTAAGTGACTGCAGGTCTGTGGCAGTGAAAGCAAGTAGAGGAATTACTGGCAAAGGAGGTAATAAGGATAAGAAGGACTGTGATAGAAAAAAGCATTGTAAACACAGTAATTAGCCAATATCTGGAAATACTGATTTTCAGGGTGGGAATGGGGTCTGGAACATCAGCTGCTGAGTGTTGGGTCTCCCCCAAAATCTCTGATGGGGAATTCATAAATTCCATCACGACTGGGATAAAATACTGAGAAGCACAAAAAGGAGAGTGGAAAGCTGTCAAAATTGGGTATTTTCCCACCTTTCCAACCAATTTGGTATTTTTCTTCCTTGAAGAATATTTTTAAACATGGAAACCAATGTGAAAATTATGCTGTAGGGTTGCACTTCTTCTAACACAGGAGCCACCTCTGTGCCGGGGCTGGGATTTATGAATTCCCTATTCACCAGAGGGTCCTGCTTCAGAGGCAGATGCTTTTCCCCAAACAAGAGATGCCAGTCGAGGAAATCACCCAGTCTTGAGCTTCAACCCACCCCTGTGTCCCAGCCTCAAGGTGGATTGTGCCTTAGAGATGCGAACTCATCCTGCACCCCAGCCCTCCTCCACAGCACCCCTTTTGCACCCCCCCACTGGGGCACGTTTCCTTTGCTCTGCAGCACCCACATCCCCTCATCTGCCGTGTTTTAGGCTGGCCTTGGTGACAAGCTGGCTTAGCTTTTGCTCCAGCACAGGGCAAACCAGCCCATGCATGGGAAGCCTTTGCTCCTGCCCTGCTCCCCACCGTTGCACAGAGGGAAGGAGTCAGGAAGATGCAGGTCGCGGATCCCTTCATCCATCCGTGCTGCTCATTGGTGCTCTGGGAGCCAAAATCCGGCTCCCTGCTCCCTGTGGCCATGGGAAAAGCTTTGTAGCCGTGGGTATCCCACATCCGACCCTGGGCATGGAGCCCTGGCAGCACCCATGCTTGGGGAGAAGGGCTCGAGAGCGGGGTCCCCTGCCGTGTTTGGGCTGTGACAGGCTCCCGGTGCTTTCCTCCCCCCAGCCCACGTCAGTGAAGCCATGTCCTGGAGCCATAACTTGCTGTGGTGTGTCCAAACACGGGTGGCAGAGGCAGGATTTGTCCTGTGTCCCCATCTCCATCTCCTTCTTGCCAAGGGCTCTGGGGATGGGATACCCCAGCGTGTCCCCCTGCCCCGTGCCACCGAGCACCCTGTTGGGCACCGGGACTTCATCCCTGCGGAGATTCTTCCCACCAGTGTCCATCACCGTCACCCCACCCTGCCAACCAAGGGGCTGCATCATTTTTGGCTGCCCCTAAAAACCGACCACTGGGAGAAAACATCCCCAGGGGCAGCACCGGGAGGCAGCTTTTTCGGCACTGAGTGCCCTAGATGGGTTGTCCCCAAAACTGGGGACACGTAGGGATGTGCCACTGAGCTCCAGCCACGGCATTTGTGTTTCTGAGGCAGCGAAGGTGGATGCCATCCCATCACCAGTCCCTTTGCTCCCAGGGGGGAGGGCTTTGCCCCCCACTTTTTGCACCATAGCATCTGGGGGGTTGGGAAGGATGCAGGGGGGGGGGCAGAGAGATTTTGTGTGAGCACTACTTATTTATTTTTTTAAAAAAATGCTTTTAAGTGGTTTTAGGTTCTTTTGAATAAATAATAGTTATTACAAAAAAAAAAAAAACAACAAAAAATGGTGCACATCTTGCTGCTGTAGAGTTCTCAGAGGGTTAATTTCTTTATATATATATATCACAGTAAATATTTGTATAAAAACAAAAGAGAAATAGAGATGTCTTTAAGTAAATTATTGCTTTTAAAGAAACTTCTATGATTGTACAGTGTTACCTGGGAGAATAGAATAATATATACAGATGTATTTTTAAACTGCTGTGTAGGAGGATGTGAACTGGGACAGGGAGTGCCCGAGGCTGAAAGGGTGAGGGGGTTTTGGACCCTCCCCAGACCCTGTTCACTCACTCCCTGCCCCAAACCCTGCTAGTGAGGGTCTAGCTCTGGTGAGACGTCGTAAATATACTGTATAGTCCTTGTCCTGGCCATGGACCACGCCGGTACATAGTGTATTAATATTATTTTTGCCTACCTGTGAGTGCTCTGAGCTACTGGTCTTTTTTCCTACCATCAGAGAGCATCAGGAAGGCTGCCCAGCCATAGTTTCAATCGCATAAATTGTCAAAGAAAGTGGTAAAAAAGAAAAACAAGGTGAAGGAAGCACTTCCCTTCGCTGGAGGGGCCAGGAAGGCACAGGGTTGCTCTCAGTGTGGGGTTTTGGTGTTGGTCACAGCACGGATGAGCAGCATCCCTGGGGGAAGGGGTTTGGAGCCAAGCGAGGGGAAATGTCCCCCCCAAAACAGCCACTGGCCTTCAGCGAACAGGTTCCATCCTTGGAGTTAACTCCAGCATTACACTTGATCCTTGGAGGATGGCAGCAGTCCGAGAAAGGAGAGAGCCACTAATCCTCTTGGCCAGCCTCCCGTAGGGTTTGCCCTCGGCCGGGGCTTGGGGCAGCTCTGGCAGCAGCAGCCACCCTGGTCGGGGACCAGGGGCTGGACCCGCTGCTGCTCCCGCTTGGCTTCACCCCACAGAGATGCACCAGTGAGAGCAGGAAGCCGCAGCCCTGCACCCCAAATCCACCTCTGGAAAGAGCATCCTGTGCCCTGCCAGGTGCAGGGTCCCCACTGGGCCGGGCAGGGAGTGCCTGGGGCTGGGGGCTGTCGGGACGAGCCTTAGCTTCTCACAACCCAGTTTAGTGCACTTAGTCTTTTCGGGCTGGGACAATCACTTAGTGCTCAACCTTTCGCGATTCGGTGCCTGCTTGACCTTCAAACCTTTTGTAGGAGATGATTTCAGAGCCACCTTTTCTATCTTTAATAAGGCAGAACAAATACGTTTATTTTTAAACCCTCCTGCTCTTTCCTTTCCTCTCGTGCTGACAACCAAAAGAATCCCCTCTGTGTGTTTCCCCCTTTCATTTCTTGCACACTGCAACGAGTGTGTGACAGCTGGGTGTGGCACTCCGGCCCCATCCTGCTCTCACCCCCCCCCCCCCCCAGTTCAGGAATGCTGCCACGGGGGGTTGGCACAGGGCAGGATCCGGATGCGTTATGAGCAGGGGTGGGATGTGGGATGGTGCCCAACCTGATGCCCCCCATCACCTTGTCCACCAGCTGTGCACAGCTGTCCTGCTGCCCACTCCCAGGGTGCCCATCTTTCCTCCATCCCCCCCCAAACACACCCCAGTGCTCCCCCAGGCTTGGTCCCACGTGGTTTGGGGGCTGGGACCCGGAATTAGTTCACACAGGCAGGTTGGCAACTGGGAGCACTGGTTTCCCAGGGGTAAAACACTGAGTCTGTTCACTGGGGCGATGGTGGTAGAGAAGCCGAGGGATGCAATGAAGTATCTGTACCTTTTCCACCTTTGGTGTTTCTCTGTCTCATTGCACATATATTTGAGATATATGTGACAATGTATATATATATTTGTAAAATGTATTTCAGATGACAAAACTGGCTAATTTTATGTTATTTTAAATATATTATATATATTATATATAAGAGTCTCCAAAAGATATAAATAGACTAGAGAAAATAATATAAATATGTAATAAATGTATTTTGATCTATTTAAAATATCTCGCGTCGTGATGTATATTTTAAAGATCCTAGGGAAGTGTCTGCCTGTAGCCAACTTCCAACGTGGTTCTAAGTCTGTCAGTTGTCACACAGACAGGATGTATGTGGAGCAAACTTTGAGCAAGACTGGGGCCAGCAGGACAAACAGAGATTTTTTTTTTTTTTAAGAGCTTTTTAGCAAATATCCATTCTGCTGCCTCTAGGTCGGAGCAGAAACCACACACCTGAATTTTCCTTGTTATCCTGCAGGAAGGATGATTTTCCTCCCTGCATGGGAAGGGGCTGCAGGGATGCTTGGCAGCACAGGGGGCTCTGCAGAGTCCCCCCTTCTCATATGGCCTCATCCGTAAGTACCACTTGCTCCACTGCACTTCCTGATGGGATTTATCCAGGGGACAAGATCAGCTCAGCCATGCAGGGAGCCCGGAGATGGGAAAACAACCAGGCAGAACGAGCCCAGTCACCTGAGACTGACCCAACAAATCTTCCCAGAGCGACCTTGGTCCCCCTTGGGCTCCAGGAGGATTTGTTTCCTACGGGCATTGCCTCCTTTGGGGACCTCAGGGGACATCATGTTGTGTCCAAGTGACAGTTTAAATGTCTTTAATGGTACGTCACGGCTGAAGGAGAGCGGAGAGAGTCTGTGGGATGCTATTTACAGAGAGGTTAATGGCCTGGTGGACACAGAGCCCCTGTATTTGCCATCCTGGATTTTCCTCCTGGTTTTTACACCTGGCTGCCGCAGGGAACGGGGCTCATGCACTGAAATAACCTGGAGAAATTCTTAATCATCATTCCTCAGGCTGGTCATGGGTCTGAATCCGGGTTGAGTGACTGGTGGTTGATAGTTTCCACCCACAACTGATGGTCACTTGGGTCCCATCGGCTCCATCCCTTTCCCTATAAGGAAGTTTTCTACCCATTAAAAAAAAAAAAAATCCCTGCCAGCCACTCACTCTAATCACCACAGGAAGGGCCAGGGCTAAGCAAGACTTAAGAGCAAAGCCCATTTAATTTAGCAAAGGGGGATGCTGAGAGGTGACTTGATTACAGCATTTGTCATGGGTAGGATACACTGGTACAAAGAGGTAACTTAATCTACCAGGGAAAGGCATAATAACCACCTCTTCCTGGAAGCAGAAGCCAGACAAATCTATCTTTGAAATAAGGAGAGATCTTTTAATAATGATTAGCTATTAGAACAAGCCACCAATCTCTGTCTCTTAATGCCTTTAAATCTGGACCAGATGCTTTTCTGGAAGCTTTTCTCCTGCTGAGGAGAGGGGCGGGGGCTCCTGAAGAAGGTAAGGGCCTGGTGCAGGCAGGAGGTGAGATGGGAAAAACTCTATTCCAAAACACGGGCTGGATCTCAGAAAGGAAAATGCCAGGGAGGACGTGGGGGATGCTCTGGCAGGGCCCTGCCAGCATCTCTCCTGGGGACACGCACCGGCCCGTGCAGCAGCTTCCCACGGCTCCTGTGCCTCCGCTCCCAGGGATCTCTTTGCCACACGGCACTGACTCCTCCTGCAGCAGTTTGCACTACAAACCCCAGCTTCATTTGTGGAAGCATTTAATGATTCAGGAGCCGGCAGCTCCCCGGGGATGGTTCCCACTGCCTCCAGAATTCCTCCCTCAGTGGCTGCTTGTAGCAGAAATCCCCAGGGAGCTGAGCTGGCGCTGGAACCACGGGAAATGTGCTACCAGGGTGTTTGGTCCTGGCTTTATTTCCAATCCAACCCTCCTCACCTTTGGGGGTTAGAGCTGAACTGAGGGGTGGGAGCAGCAGGGATGGGAAGGCAGTGGGTGGCTCAGAAGGGAAGGACCTCACTTACACCTCAAAGGCACGGCTGGGATGTTTTCGGCAGGGATTGTAACCAATGGGATGAGGTTGGGGCTGTTTCTTAGCTGGCAACCTCCACAAGATGTTTGTAAATGCTAAAACCCTCACTTAACTCAGCATTGCACCAGCCCTCACTGGCTGTTCTCCTGCCTCCTTCCCTCCAGCCTCAGGGGATCAGAGCATCTCTCTGTGCCCTTGCAGAGGATTTTGGCCTCCCCAAAAGCAGGGTGGCTTTTCATCGGCTTGGATGGGTTTGACTCAAACCCACTGAAATCTGGGGGGGGCAGTCCCTTACCAAGAGGTAGAGAGCAGGCAGAGGGGTTGGGAGCTCTGAGTTTCCACCAGATCCCCTCATCTCAGAAGGATGAAGGCAGGAACTTTGCCCTAGTCATGCTGCTCTTCCACCCAGCCTGGAGTCATCCTCTCTCCTGGCTACTCCAAGAACCTCAGAACCCAGAAGACCCTCCAAATTTGATCTCTTGCCCACCTGAGTTGCCCCAGTGCCATCTGGGGTGGCCGGGAGCATCTCGGGTACTGCAGGGCGAGACCCAGGGATGCTCCGGGTACCACAGGGCGATACCCAGGGATGCTGAGTTGTCTCTGGGGGTAACCATAGTAACGGAGCAGCATCTCTGCTCTCCTGCTGGCAATTTGCTTTTTCATCCTGCATTAAGGTGGACCCTCTCCTGCTCCTTTCTCCCTCTCCGCCTGGCTGGAATGGCAATGCCAAGAGCTCTCCCACTGAGGGGTCAGCTCTTCCACCCCATCCCATGCCAGCTTTCATCCCTCTGTATAACAGGATATTGTCAGGGAACCAGCCCCCAGCACTTTGCAGGGAGTCCGGGAAGGCGGCAGCTGGAGTTTCTCCTTAACAGAGATTTATTATTGTGAGTGGGACAAAATTAGGGGTTTCCTTACACTTGTTGTTAAAAGGTCACTGTCAAGGTTAAAAACCTTAAATGATTTATTTTCTTTTAATTGTGAAATGCCTCTATTAGCAATAACATGCCGGCTTATTAATATGGATTGGATTTTTCAGCTCTGAATGTAATTATCACTCGTTAAGTACTTTGTTCACCTTTCACATTTCTCCTCACTCGGGGAAGGCAAACACATGAGTCAGCGTCCCTTTTTCTGTCATTTTTAGGCAGTTTTCAGTGACAAGCCATTGTGAATCAGCACAATGCTGCAAAGTTCAGGTCACAAACTCTCACCACGATGCTGCTCCCGGGGAAAAATAGTTATTTTAAGGAGGAGGTGAAGGACACCCCCTGTCCTGACCCTGGGCTTTGGGGTAAGACCCCAAATTAATAAATTTGGAGTCAAACTGGGCTTGATGGTGCTGATTTAAGGAAAAAAGCACAGAGGGGTTTCCAATGGGACATCAGGACTGTGGATGGAGATGGCAGAGACACATCCAAGGTGGCAGATCAACTCCCCTTCCCCAGCCAGTCAATGTTCCCTCTCCTCTTCCCCTGCAGTTGGCACATTTATTTTGGCAATACCTCATTAGTGTGTAATGAAGCCTTCCCCTCTTTGCCCGATGACCCCAAGCATGACTCCAGTCCCCCAGGCTGAGGTGTTTCTCGCTGTCCCCTTCCAGGTTCCCTGCTCACAGGGCTGCCACCCGAGTCTGGTTGGGGGCGCCGGACACTCTGGGATGGCATTAACGGGGGAATGACCCCAAAAGGTCGCTATCCGGGGGCTGGCATCCCCGCCCCGGGGGCTTTGCTGTCCGTTTGGGTTCGTGGCTGACTCAGCCCCAGATGGCTGCTGCGAGCGCTTATGTAACGGCGTGTTTTGGTGGGGGCCGGGGACGCGGTGCGCGGCGAGGAGGTGGGCGCGGGGGCGAGGGAGGGAACAGAGCTAAAGATAAGCCTGGCAGCTCTGACAGTGCTTTGCCGGGCCCCGCGGGAGCCGGCAGGGGAAAGGCTGCTGGGGATCGGGCACCGCAGCTACTGCAGCGGCGGCGGCGGCACCGTCCCGCTCCCCATCCCATCCCTGCATCCGGCTGCCAGGTGCTCCCTCCTCCCTGGGACCCGCCGGGCACCGCCACACCTCACCCTTTCCAGCTTCACCTCCCTGCAGCCTCTGCTCTGCCTCCCACAAACAGACCCCAAACAACCACTTTTCTTTCCAACAGGATTTTTTCCCCTACAACTGGGGTTTCCCCCCCCCACTCCCCCTGCTGTTTCATGATCCGGGTGCAGCAGGGAAGTATTTTGGTAGCAGAACTGAACCAAACTGCATAGAGACTCTCCAAATCCTCTACCTTCATCAGTCCCTCTCTTCCTCCCTCCCTCCCCTCTGCTCCCCTGGTGTCTGCTGACCAGCACTGGAGCTTGCAGTGGGAACAGAAAACTGATGTTATTTCTCTTAAAGGGATGTTTTGGGTGACCTTTGACCTCTGTAGAAGTCTTCCTCTTTCGCTCAGTTTACGATTTCAATGTAAACACAAAGATGACCCTTGTTTTATGGGAGTTTTATTTTAAAGCTCTGGAGATTTGCTAAATAAAAATGGTTCTAATATGAAGGATGGGTGTGATGGCTCTTCTCAGGTGGGGCAGCTGCAGGGCTTGAGGCAGGTCATTAATAACCTGAGACCCTGCCTGGGTGAGTGCTGCATGTCCCTCAGTACTGGACTTGAAAACACCCATGAGATCCCCAGAGATGGTATTCATTTGGCTGGAACTGTCTTGCCCAACCCCAACAATGCTGAACGTGGATTTCATCCCCAAATCCCTTCTTTGCCTTCCATCAGGCCGAACACACGGGTGCACAGCAACACCAAGAAGCCTCGGAAGCTGCTTGAGAGCCCTGGAGCAAGGCAGATCCCTTATCCCTGGAGGGATTCCTGGATGGCTGGGGGTCCCTGCTGCAGGAGGGATGGAGAAGGGCCCTGGCCATGTCCTGGTGAGCGGGACATCATCTGCTGAGCGCTCCATACGGCAGCAGCACACTGACACCGGGTGTGGGGGCGACGGCAGGAACAGGCTCCGTGTCAGCAGGAGCAATTCCGCGGGCTGGGACCAGCACTCAGATGGTGGCGGGAAGTCCACGGCTCCCGATAATTAGGAGAAAAACTAAATAAATCCCTCTGCAGAAGACAATGTTGGGGGAAGAAAGCTCAGGCCTGGGCTCCTGCCAGCGATGGATTTGCAGAGCGCTGCCGCCCACGCGGAATGGGACCAGAGAGGGGCTTTGTCCCCGCAAGGTCAGGGTGACAAGGCTGAGGTGGTGGTGGTGACAACTGGTATGCAGAGGGATAGTGGTGCCCGTGGTGGTGGCAGAGGGGTCAGGTGGCTGCCAGCCCGGGTGGTGGGGGTCTGGGTGCCCCCTCACATGCGTGCCACCCCTCAGCCAGCGCAGGTCTCCATCCCACAGCCCCCGGCGCAGAGAGGACTGGATTTAAGGGGAGCAGGAATCTGGGGATTACTCCACCGGAGTCTGACCAGCCAAAAATTGTTAAAAATCAGAATATCCGTAGCTCAAATCCAGCTTAAAAGTCAAACCAATCATCCAAACCATCTGCCTCGCCACTGAAGATAATACTACTTTTATTGTTTCCTTAAGCTGCTAAGCAGCTTTTCAGCAAGAAAAACCCTCTCTGCTGGGACATTTGTGGCGGTGGGATGGCACGGTGGCCTGCCCCGTGGTGGCCACATCCTGCTGGGATGGAGAAGCAGGGCAGGATGTGTTGACATGGAGGATGCAGTGCTGGGATGGGAGAGCAGGGACTTGCCCTGGGGGCTAAAGCAATTCTCCACACCACGGTGGGGATAACCATTCGCAGCTGGCTGCCTTCACCTCCCCAGGAAACTCGTTGATGGAGGAGCAGTTGCAGTCCCAGCTCTCCTCCAAGACATCCCAAAACTTTCTGGAGGCTCCAGCAGCTGAGGGTGAGCCTGTAACAGGAGCTGCTCTTGCTGCTGCCCACCTGACCTTCTCCCAGGGGTATTATTAGCCTCCTGAGAGCAGCCAGCCCCAGCCACAAGCTTTCCATCTGCAAGTCCTCCCTGGCTGTGGGCCAGGGAGAGGAGCAGGGCACGATCCTCCCCATTTCCTCAGGGAGATCATTGAATCCCAGAATGATTTGGGTTGCAAGAAACCTTTAAAACTTTTCTAGTTCCAACTCCCTGTCACGGGCAGGGACACCTTCCACTGGACCAGGTTGCTCCAAGCCACATCCAACCTGGCTGGAATATTTCCAGGGATAGGGCAGCCACAACTTCTCTGAGCAACCTGTGCCAGTGCCTCAACACCCTCACAGGGAAGAATTTCTTCCCAATGTCCAATATAACTCTACCCTCTGTCATTTTGAAGCCATTTCCCCTTGTCCTCTCACTCCATGCTGTTGTCCAAAGTCCCTCTCCAGCTCTCCACACTAAAGGTTTTGAGCCACTCTCCAAGATCTGCTCACCAATACCTGGAAGATGACTGTGCCCAGCAGAGAGAACAGCCTGCCCTTCCTCTTCTGAACCCTTCTGTACCATGCCCTTGAAGCAGCTGCTGTGCAGTTCACCCTCTCCCAAACCATCATCCCTCTCTCAAGACCTCACTCCTGCAGCCTCTAAAGTGATATGAGCTGATGTCTCTATTCCCATCTAGAGCTTCTCCAGGTGACAAAAGCATCATCTATCCTGCCCTTAACTAACATCCTGGCAGATAAACATCCCCTTCACCCATGGATTTTGAAATAGGACATGTATGAGTATGAGAAGGCCAGGCTGGAGGGGGCTTGGAGCAGCCTGGTCTAGTGGAAGGTGTCCCTACCCATGGCAGGGGGCTGGAACAAGATGAGTTTTAAGGTCCCTTCCAACCCAAAGCATTCCAGGATTCTGTGATTCCGTGAAAAACTCTGGGCCATGTTATTTGCCCATCTGAGAGGGCAGACACGTGCTTGGGCTGAAGTCGTGTCTGGAGTGAAAATTCACTGGTGTCTGTGAGTGTGTGAGTCTGCACTGATGCAGTAAGAGCACAAGCACTCCTTAATGAAATCACCCCAGAGTCTCTGACATTATCCATTCATGCTGGTAACTGGATGCTCCTCCTGGCTTCACTCAGGATGAGTTTGCTCAGAGAGACTATTATCCCATGGGAAGACACATACCCCAAACAATCTGAGTTATCCTCACATGGAAATAACGAAGCAGAAAGAGCTGACAGATCAGCAAACAGCAAGCCAACAGGAAACTGCACTTCTATAGATCATCCAGCTTTTACTTTGTCTGATTTTAAGTGCCTGGCAGTGAGCTGGCCCTTCCTGTCCCCTGGGAGAGGCAGAGTGTTGCCAGCTCACAGGAGTGTCCTGGGATCTGCTAGGTCCACTGCAGAGCCCCAGTTCCCAGTGCTGTGTGGTTACTGGAGCTGCTGGTGTCACCTGTGAAGGGACTTTGCAGCTGGCACAGGACATTTCACTCCAACTCAGCACAAAAACTCAGGGGCCAGGACAACCCTCCCGCCTGCCCCATGTCTCTGACAAGGTTGGCTCTGATTTCGTTGCTCCTTTTGAGGACTCTCCTGGATGTTTGGCTCCTCTGCAGCATCTGACCAGGGCTCAGCAGGGAATGCACCAGGTTCCAGGGATGGCTCCAACCTTCCCTTCTCTGCCCAGGGCTCGCCTGGGGGACCTGCCTTGCAGCTGCCCAAGCCACATCACTGATTTTTAATTAAGGAGAGCTGCAATTAGTGGAACACAGCAGAATGAGAGGAGAAGCCCTGGCCTGTCAGTCTTGGCTGCAAGGTCCCTGACGCTTTCCCTAATCAGCCCAGAAAGACACGTTGCCTTGACCGTGACAGTTCAGGGAGTGGAGGGTGCATCAGACCTCGCTACAAATCCCAGCTGGATTTAACTCCTGTGGGCTAAATGCCTGCAGAATATCACCCAGCAGAGCAGTCTGGAAGTCTTACCCACAGGAAAACTGATCTGATGGGTGATATCCACAGTTTTATTTCTCTCTCTTTGTGTGTGTGTGTATGTGTGTGTGTGTCTGTGTGTGTCCTTTCTTCACACAACAATGCAAAGGTTGTGCTGGGAGTGCAGAAGAGGATGGTGCTTTGCGCCTGCATCCCTTCCATCGAGTGTTTCCAGTCCTGTGGATGAACACAGGCTCTTTGATCTCAACATCAGGCACATCCAGACACACTGATCCAGGGAGGCGCAGCTGGGAGGTACCGGCAGGGTCAGACCCTTGGAGCTGCGTTAGGCTCAATGCAACTGTTGCCAGAGGGGTCCATAGATTTCCATATGCTCCCACATCATTCATCCTCATCCTCCTCCTGCAAGAGGGATTTGCTGCTCCGAGCTGCAGAGAGCAGGTCCTGACGGACAGTGCTGTGCCCGGGCTGCAGATCCCACCGGTGCCATTTCCGAGATGCTGGCAAGGATCCCCTCAAGAGGAAAGGAGCTCAGCCAAGCCTGAAATGACCTGCTGGGCCAGGGTAGGCTCCTTCCACTCTCAGATTGTGTGCTGAGATTTATATAAAAGGGGATTCTTTGCAGGATGGCCTGACCCACAGAGGGTGAGGTTTGCTCATAGGTGGCAGCTGGAATACCCCCTGGAATATTCCCCAAGATCAGGATGAGCCCCAGCCTCTGTCACAGAACACTTGCCTCCCTTTGAGGTCAGGTTGGACTCATGTGTAGAGTCACAGGACAGTGATGCTGCACGTTCTCCAGACACAGAGTGATCATGTGTGTGATGCCACACATGGCTGGTCCCCCCGCTGGGGCACAGCACCCTCATCCTTCTCCTCATCCCACACCTGAAAAATTAATGCCGTGTTCTTCTGTTCCCACAGTGCCACTCACTGAACAGACCCCAGCCCTCTGTATCCCTGTCTCCCCAGACCCCAGTGCAGCTCTCCCCCCCTCCAGTACAGAAGCCTGTGAGCTTCCTCCAGCCACAGCCGCTCCTGTGCATTTCCCAGACTTTGATCAACTCCAGGCTCCTCTCTCTTCACAGCCCCATGGGAAATAAAACCCTCCAGTGATGCAGATTGTTTCCAGCTGATGGAGAAAGCAGAGGGTGAACCTGCAGGAGAGAGGGCTCTGCTGAGGCTGGGGATGGAGCAGGAATGGAAGGAAGGTGTCCCTGTGTGGCCAAGGATGTTGGCAGATTTGACTACCTTGCCAAATTAGCCAACTCCAAGGTTATCTCAGCCACATCTGCCAGGCTGACTGCTCTTCTGGGACAGCATGGGGGCACTGGGAACGAACTGGTGCCTTGGTCACTGCTCAAACACAACCCAGCATCAGGCATGTGGAACAAGGCAAGCTCAGAGATGGAGACATTGCAGTGGTTCTTGTGAAGCTGGGCTTTCCTGACTCCACCACAGTGCTTTCTGTGTCTCCTTGGTTGCCTGCCTTAAAGTCCATGACTCAATTCTGTAAGAAACTGGTTTCCAGCTCATAATCCCAGTGTCAAAGAACAGCCACTGGTTTTGGTTCCCCAGATTGCATTGCAAAGCTCTAAGCCAGGTCAAGTGGGATCCCCAGTGGTCCCCACACTGAGAGACATCCCTTCTCCCACAAGGGGTTTCCAGGGCAGGCTCATCCAAGGGAACGGATCCCATAAGGAGAGGCAGCCCCCCTGCCTGCCCAGCCCTGCTCCATCAGCCCTGCCCGCTCGCTGCTCCCACGGACACGGGCACACACGTGGCTGCAGGACGGGCGGTGCCAAGCGCTCCTCGGGCACCGTCACCTGATCTCCACAACCCGCTCCAAGCCCGGACAAAAATAAACCCGGGATCGCTGCAGCGGAGCCGCTCTGGCAAGGCAGGCCCGGGCTGAGCCCATTGTTCCAGTGATAATGCTGGTTCCAGTGACTGATCCCAGAGAAATGCAGATATTCCCCTCGCGCCTCTCCAGCCTCCCACTGAGGAGAAACTGTGGCTCAGGAGAGGGTGGAAGGGCAAAGGACATGTTTTTTTCCCCACCATGTGAATTTTCTTGTTGATAGAAGGTTCCTTCCTTGTGGGCGAGGCTGGTTTCCACAGGGATTATTTTTTTTTCATTGGAAATTTTAATTTGTTGAAGTAGAAGGACAAAAAACCTCCCACCTTGTATCCTGAAAATGTAAAGCCTGAAGCTCTGGCTTCTCTGGTCCTGGCAGGGCCCATCATCCCTGCTGTGCAGCCTCCTTTTGCTACATAAAATTGGCATCTTCTTGCAGCTTCCATGGTGCTTCCAAGCATGTGCACAAATACCCATGGAAGGCTGTGCTGAGGCCTGCCAAACTTGTTTCACTTGTGGCCTAAGCTGGTGCTTGGTTGCAAGGGTACAAAGCCAAGGCAGTAGGTGTGGCTTTGGCAGGACAGAGCTGGAGTTGTGTGGTGACAGAGGGGATACCACAGGATCCCACTGCAACGAGGGCTGGGGAGGACCAGCAATTTGGAATCTTCTTCAGCACTCAGCCAAGACACACCTGAGACAAGCCAGCCCTGCAGGGGAGATTCATCACCTCCCTGCTATGTCCTGGGCTTTCACGTACCCTTGTGGGGCCCTAAAGTTGCCCTCACACCCCTGATTTGTCCTGTGATGCAGAAATATTGGAGAGACTCTGCCCCAGAGGATCTTCATCTGCAGCCACCCCAGCCCTGAGCCTACCCAAGCTCAGGATGTGCCCCAGCCCTGCATGAACAGCCCTAGAAAGGCTTTGCCACAGGAACCCCCCACTAGCAGAACCAAAATATGGGCATCAGCTGCACTTCCTCATGCTCCAGGTGTCCAAGTGGTTTCCAGGACCCCTGCCCTGAGCAGGAGACATCAAAGCCCTTCCCAAGCCTGCTCTTTCCAAAGAGCCCAGTGTGCTCACAGCCTGGCACAGCGATCAAACGGGAGGAAAAGCTGGAGCTGAGCAGAAAACTAAAGGAGGAGGCAGCAGCAATATGGTCCTGGAGAAGGCAGGAGCACAACCCCTTGGCTTCCATTCCCTGCTGCTGACCTTGTTTCCCAGGGTGCCTCCAGCTCCGAATGCCTCGGCTTTGCACAGAGCCCATCTCCTGGAGTTCCCTGGGCCACAGCCCCATCCACACCACGTCAGGGACAGCTTGAACTCTGGAGCATCCAACAAAGAGCCTCCTGCCTCTCCCAGCAATGTGTTGGGGAACCCACAAGGCTCCAGGATAAGCAGCAGCTCTCCTGGGACAGACCCTGCCTGCCTCCATCACGTTGGATTTTGTCCCAGTCACCCAAGCCTGATTCCTCTCACCCCCTCCCTCCAGGCCATACCTGGTTCTTCTTCTGAAGGCGTCATGACTTCACAGCCTATTTTTATCCAGCCCACTGCTAAGTAAAAGCAGAGTTGACACTGGCTGTTGGGAGAGGAGAAAAAAAAAAGAAAAGAAAAAAAAAAGAAAACAAGGCATTTTTCTCATTGTGTGGGAAAAGATCCATGGGTTGGGTTTTCTTTTTCTTCCCCCTTAACTTGGAGATCTCCCAAAGCAAACAAGTGCTGTTAACTGGAAAATAGGATGATTCACCAGTCCCCTGGGCAGATGGTACCCGGGTCCTCTATTCTCCAGCTTCTGGCAAGGGAAAATGCCCCCTGTAAAACTTAAAATAAATAGTTGGTCCTGTATCCATCATGGGATCTGCTTTGCAAAGCCAACACATCTTCAATGACCTCCTACATGTGCCCAGACCACTTGGTTCATTCCATCTTTGTGTCCTGCCTCAGAGGGGCAGTTTGGGGTATGCAGGGACACACTGGGGCCCAGGAAGTTTCCAAAGGTTGCAGCCTGCCTGTGGATGCTGGAAGCCAAGCAATGTGCTGGGTTACATCCCCAAATGAAGGGATAGAGCAGCCTTGAGCTGCCCCAGGAGCCAGAGCAGAGCTGTTGCTGCGTGACAAGGTGTCTCTCCCTCTGTGGAGCATCTGCCACGCATCTGCCCTTGCTCTGGGGTGGTGAGGAGATGCTGACACATGGAAAAGCTGGCCAGGAGATCCCTGTGGGGGAACAAACAGTGGGGCCAGAGCAATGAAGCAACACTTATCTTCCCTGCAGCCTCTGACATGTGCCACTGAGAGACCGTTCTCTTCACAATGTGACTCAAATTCCATCTGGATAGTGCAGGAATCTGCTGTCCTTCCCAGAGACAAGAAAGGCCTGTTTATAAATGCCCCTAGCTCCTCTCTTCCAGAGTCAATGGGACCTCTCACTATTAGTACATTCCCCTTCCAGACTCCCAAGCCCTGGCCCCACAGCAGTGAGGCTGTGTCTGCCAGGAGGCCTCATCTCAGGGGAGTGCTGAGCCAGGGATGCAGCACAGTGAGGGGCTCCTGAGGGATGTTGGGGCACCACAACCCCTAAAGTATATCCCACAGGGAAAGTGCTGCCCATCACCAGTGTCCTTTCAAGGCAGGAGCTGTGATGGTGGTTAGGGTGGAAATGGGAGCTGAGGGTTTTGGGGTGATCCACGAGTGAACTGTTGCCTGTTGAGACACAAGTTCCTGGACATCAGGAGCAGGGCAATGTTCACAGTCTGCCTTTCCCTGCCTGGGACATTACAACAGCAGAGCAGCCCAAAGCACAGGCTGAGAGGCCAAATTCCCAGCACTTTAAAATTCCCCCTTGGAAGCTTTTTTGGCTTCTGGAGGCCTGGGTTATTTCTGGATGCACTCGGCAGGAGTGTTTTTCTCTTGCTTCGTAGCAGGGATGAACAAAGAGCTCAGCTCTCTGCCTGCACAGAGACAGCCCTGCTGCCCTGGCAGCACCCACATGAGCTGTGTGCCCTCCACTCTCCCTGCTTTCCAGGCCAGGGATGAGCTTCCCAGGGTGGGGATCAGCTCATGAACTGCTCCCTGTGTGAGCCACATGAAAGTTACCTCCTTCTCATCTTTTTTTCAGCCCAAATTGGCCAGCAGCCCCCACTCCTCACAAGGGGTCTGTCCTACTCCCTGGACTTACTCCTGTATCCCTTCTGGAAGCAGGTCAGAGACTTTTGGGTTGCAGAAATACTTTAGCTCCTAAGAGGGCTCTTGGGACAGAAAAAGAAGGTTTCTTTAGCAAGCCAGAGGTAATAAGCCTCAAAATAAGCAACAGCCAATTGTGGTGCCACCTCATTGCCCACATTGCCACAGCTGCTCTGGGCATTTTTATCAGCTTTGCCCTCCTCTTGTTGCTTTTGTATTTTATTCAGATGCACCCACTCACTCCCCTCACACCTTGGGCTGGGCAGCAGCGACAGCTGCCAGGTCACCCCTGGGCATGTCTGCAGAGGGATTAACGGGAGGAATCCCATCCTTTTTATGCCAAATATATTGAATAAATTGTGCTGTTACAGGTTTATAAAAAAAACACAGCCAGCACCCAGCAGTTCTGGTTCAGCAGCGATGTGGGTACCCCAGGGGCAGGAGGTGTTTGGGTCTGGGGGTGAGGGATGGTTTTAGGGCTCCTCTGAATTCCCCCCCCCCGCTCCCAAGGAGGCAGCTGGGAAGGGGTGGCTCTACAAAAGGCTCTGATTTTGCACAGAGTATAAATGGAAGGGTCAAACCCCCTCAGTCCATGAAGCAGACTTGTCCCATTTCTCTCCCAGTCACCCAGCATGTGGTGTTCAGCTGCAGCAGCAGGAAGAAGGGGTTGTAGCCCCTGCTCTGCACCACCCACCAGCACTGCCTGCTCCTCCAGCCAGCTGGACAAGCACGTGGGGACCATGGGCTGAGTGCTCCTTGGGGCAGAGGGGTGGGCAAGGCACTGAGTGAAGGAGATGGGGGCGAGAGATGAAGCAGTGACCTTAACCCTGGCACCTGGAGCAGGGCAGGTGGCCGGGACAGGGTGGGTGGTCTCTGGTCCTCACCACTGGAAAGGGCAGAGGTGTCCCCTCTGAGCCTCCATGTGGGGGGAGCTGGCAGAAGTACAAACATCCCAGGGCTGGGATTTGGGACTGCCAGGGTTCACTCTGGCCACAAACTCTTCCTGGCCTGGCTGCAGCTCAGAAAACAGTGATCTGGTGCCTGCAATCCCAAACTGCCCCAACTCACCTCAAACTCAGCCCCAGGGACTCCTCGCTTGGATCCAGTCCTCAGCTGAGCCACTGACACCTGGTAGACACCAGTTAAGATCTTACCAGCAGGCTCAGGGCAGCTGTTGGGTCCCTTTGGTCCTATCCCAGCCAGTGCACCGTGGCAGTTCCTGTGGACAGTGGGGAGAGAGAGCCTCTGTGAAGGTGGCTTCTGGGGTGGGAAGGCTGTGCCTCCTGTGCAGAGAGGTCACTATGGCATCAAGCAACCCCAGGCACCCTCATGCCACTGCAATCACCCCATGAGAGCTGCTCCTTTGGCCTTTCCTTGTCCGGACCTTGCTCACAGAGAAGGGGAATGGGAGAGTGGAGAGAACAGCTCATTTTAGCCCAAAATCCCAGGGCAGACACACCTGGAAGACACCATTTCTGCCACAGGCTTCTCACAGAACAGCCCTCAGGTCTAAAACAAGGTCCAGCACCAAGCCCCAGGAGGTGACAGGAGACATGGGCACTGTCCTCATGCCCCCACTCCCCCACACCTCTTGCCTCTGCCATCAGCTGCTGCTCTCCATGGAAATTTGCCCTTTGTCCCCTGATAACAAACCCTGCCCAGCACTGGGTCTGGCTGGAGCTCCCCTGCAGCACTTCAGCCTCCCAGCATCAATCCATCTCCCGGCCTTAGTGTCACGAGTGCATCATGGAAAATGGTATTGATCCAGCAAGGTGGTGACTTAATTTGAGGCTCTAATGAGGCAGTGATTTAACCAAAGGTAAGTAGAGCTGCTGGGTGCCCTGTGCCGGGGGGGACCTGGCTGTGCTGTTGCCCAGCTCCTCGTGTGGGAAGGTGCCTCCAAGGACACGGTGTTAGGGAAGGGTTGGGGTTGTGTCCAGAACTGAGTCAACATCTCATTGTGCTGGGGTATCCAGGCTCTTCATCATGCCCAAAGCCACAGGGGAATTCACATCCAGCATAACCCTCTCAAGCCATCACTCTCTCTAGTGCTCCCCTCCATCTCCTGGCTCCTTCCTCCCCATCTCCTGGCTCCTTCCTCCCCACCCACCTCTTAGAAACCTCTTAGTGTCGAGTTAATGTACTGTTTCAAAACAGCATGTCCTGGTTCACAAAAGGGTAGAAAACTCAGGGGAGAGCACTCATTAGGAGACTTCCAGCCTGCCACCACTCACTTTACATCCCTAATAAAGTCCTTTATTTCAATTTCCTCATTAATGCACTGCATTAACATGATCACTCCTCAGCTCAATGTATTTGCCCTCCCTTCCCTCAGGCCATGCAGCTTAGCTGTCTGGAAATCTTGGATCTCCAGGGCCTCTGGGACAGAGCCAAGACAGAACTGGGTGTCTCCAGGACTAAATTACTGCCCTGGGATGGAGCAGAGCCCCAGTTGTGCCCAAAAGCAGCCAGGAGGGTGATGGGGCAGCCGAGAGCTGGCTGAGGTGCTCCTCACCTGTGAGCAGCCGGGTGCAGGCAGTGCAAGGAGCAAAGGTACAACCTTTACTGGCCCAGGGGCTGGGGAATGTGTCCTCTGTGGCCCGGGGTAGCTCTCACTTACACCAGCAGCTCAGTCTGACAAAGCACCAGGGTGATGACTTTAATTCCGATCCTCTCCTGCTGAGGGCAATGATTTTTCCAACCACCCTGACCACAAGCTCACAATAACAGTCTCTGCTGTGCTGAGCCCAAGAGAGCCCTGATCCTTCCTGGATTCCTGAGATACCACCACCATCCTCTGCTCTCTCCAGAAGTGTTTCCTCTCCTCGGCTGGAAGCAGGTGCAGGCTCCAGATAACTCTTCTTTCTGTCCACAAAGGAAACAGGGCGTGAGAACAGCCCTGTGCACGAGCAGGATGACAGCCCTGCTCCCGCTGATCTCAACTCAGGCTGCAGATGACTCTTCCCTGCTCTCTGCCAGGCCTGGGAAAGTGAGACACTGTGAATAGAAAACAAAGGCTTAAATGTCCCTAAGCCAGTGATCCCAGTGATGTCTCAGCACACCCTAACAACAGGGATCTCCTCCTCCTCACAGCTGGTGGAGGCAGGACACAAGCACATGTTGGTGTGACTGTCCCTTCCTCCAGGACTGTTGCTGTCAGCTAAAAGAGGGTCTCAGCACATAGAGAGAGAGACATTGGATGAGGCTCGGAGCAACCTGGTCTCATGGAAAGTGTCCTCACTCATGGCAGGGGGTTAGAACAAGATGAGCTTTAAGGTCCCTTTCAACCAAACCATTCCATGTTTCTGCTCCTCTCACCAGTCATGGCAGGCACTGGTATCTCTGGGACACTGCAGAGCTGTATTGTCCTGTGAGCTCTTGGTGTAACCAACCTCAGCACCATGTGAGGGTACCCTCTCAATGGTCTCAGGAGCAGGTGACTGGAAGCAACATCCTGAGGTTCTTCCCATCTGTGTATGAGCGTCTTCCTCATCCTTCTGCTCCAGAAGATCCACGCAGTGAATGTGGATCCCCATGGAGAAGTGTAGCACAGGCCTGACACATATGTAAAAAAAACAAACCCTAAGAACCAAACCAAAAGAGCCCAACAATGCATCTCTTGGCATTTCTGTCTGTAGCACTTCCCTCCATTTTCTGGCTCCTTCCTCCCCAACAACAAACCAGAAAAGCTTCTGGAAACTGGGAAAGAATCACAGAGTGAAGGAAAAGAGGGGTAAAAGCTCTCTGCTTTCTAGTTCTTCATGCGGGCACCAAGCCTAACGGATCCAGATCTCCTGTATCTGCCCTTTATCTCCTGGGCAACTTCATCCCTTCCCACACAGGAAAAGTGGACCAAGAGTGGTCCCCAAGAGGAGGGTAAGGGAGGGATTTCCCACTGCAGTCTTTCCTCCCACCCGTCACCAGCTGTAGCTGGCCAGGACAAGGAGCAGGGCTAGGGGGCTTTGCCTGTGAGCAGGGACCGGAGACACCGGTGGTTACCCTGGTTAACCAAACTCCCATGGTTACCCACCAAACCCAATCCCCTTGTCTCTGCACATTCACCAAACAGTCACTGCTTCAAAGACACGTTCTCCCAAACACCCTCCCTCCCTCGCCGCCTCCTGCGAGCAGAGCCTCGTACGTCAGTGCCTGAGGGGGAGAACCCGTGGGCTGGGCACCGAACTTTGGTCTGCGTAGGAAGCTCCCCGCACGCAGCAGTGAGGGCGAAGTTTAACAAGGGTGTTCAACAGGATCCAACAGCTTAAGAAACCCCAAGATCTCTCCCATGGCGACTGGATGCGTTAAGGCAGCAGTAACTCGTCAGGAATGCCAAAAGGAAAGCTGGGGTGATGCGAGGAGGGGAAGAGGGACTAGAAGAGGATGGAGAACAGCTGACCCCTGTCTTTTCTCACTCTTTGGCGTGCAAATCAAATTTCCCTTTCTAGGAGCAACAAAAAACCTCTACATCTTGGCTGGGCTTAGAGAGAAAAGGCTAAGGCACATCCATGGAATAACTGCCTCCTGCAGCCAGTCTGAAATTGCACCTTACAGCATATCTCACACTCCTGCCTACATCCCCAGCAACCCCCATTTTAAACCCAGTCAGCACTGGAATTCCTCTGCAACCAGGAGCTGCAAATAGGGTACTCGGAGAGACAGATGCCAAAGAAGAAAGGTTAAGCAGACATTGTGCTCTGAGTGGGGAAAAAGAAGGATCCAATTCAGCTTTGCAGTTTCTAAAACAGTCTCATGAGATCCTGAGTGAAGTGCGCACAAGCAGTTTTGGCAAGGAGAAACAAAAGGCCTGAGAGGAGTGAGAGGAAGGATGAATGAACAAAAGACAGGAAAGCTGCTCACATTTTCAATTCCTGATGTTCACTCGTCTCTTTTAATGCCCAAGCCCTTTTCTTCATGAGGCACCTTTGGGAAAGGTAGGAAATGGGGGGTGGGAGATTCACTACTGCCGGTTTTAGCACCAGATCCTATTAACTACAAAGAATGGGAGTGAAGAGAAATTCCCAAGGCGAGAAAAAATCCATCATTAATTGACAGGTCCCTGGGGGGCTGGAGCGGAGATGTTGAACTGAATTCAATTACAGACCTGGTCAGAACCAAGCAGGAAGATGTGGCTTCTTTCACTGTGTCAATTAAAGGAGCGACTGGGAACGATAGACTTCTCTGCACCGCCTCTGACCCATGAGTCAAAACATGCCTCCATCCGGCACTGCCTGATGGCTCCGCGGCTCCCACTGGGAACAGATGGGCTCATGGGCAGTGCAGGGATGCCAGAAGGCCTCCTTAGAGGCTGGGCACTCAACGAAACCAGGCCTTGTGCCCTCTGCAGAAATTGCTGTTCTCTGCAGGAAGGTGGCATCGCTAACAGTAATTAATTTGCAGCCACTGTGCTACCTGAGCAGAACCGAGCTCTGTGTCACTGAGCCAGCAGCTCGCTCACCAGATTTTGGGTCTCTGTTTAGCAATTCCCTTAGGAAACTAGGAAATAACTGCCCATGTGAGGAGAGACAAGGTGGAGAAGCTTTCAAAAGGTATTTGGGCATTAAAACCTCCACGTTAAATCACACCCCCTTTCCTGGAGCTGGGGGTCCAGCTCCACCCATACCGCCTGGTGCTGCACTGTTTGAACCCTCCAACTTTCAGTCCCCAGTACAGGAGCAAAAAGCAGATGCCAGGGAATATCACATCCTTTTCCCTTCACTGTCCTCCATGTTGGGCTAGGTTGGGGTGTCTCTAATTTCAATCTTCCATCATTTCCCCTGCAAGACCATCACAAGGTTAAGAGCTGCCAGACATGCAGAGTTGTCCTGGCTAATCCATTTACCTTCTCTCTTCCTCCTGTGTCTTGATCTTCCCCCTCTGGCTCATCTTTAGCCCTAGAACAGCCACTGATAGAAGATAAGCCAGCAGCACTGTGCATTTCAAACACTGTGAAAACAAAGCATGTGGAAGGGAAAAAAAAGCACTCCCCTCAGGAAGGGGCTGAGAGAATTTGCTGGGTGATGTCTTAAATACAAAGTGTACATGTGGGGGAGGAGGGGGAAAGGAGAAAGCAGCAAGGAAATTCCAGGCTCAGCTAGGCAGGGCTCTGAGAGCATGGCCCAGAGAAGAACGGGGCAGAGTTGTGAACATGGCAACATCCCCTGCTACCTGGTCAACTGAAAGGTGTCCCTGCCCATGGGTTGGAACTAGATGAGCTTTAAGGTCTCCTCAAAGCCAAACCATTCTATGATTTTGTGCTTGATTCCTGTTGCGTTCAGGAGAGCAGGGATCTGTCCTTTCTGTGTAGGACCAGAAGACTTCAAAGGAACCTTTACTCCATCACCACTTTCTCTCCTACCTGGGATAACCTGCACGTTCTCCCATTTCCAGCAAACTGCTCTCATCAAAAAAGTAACAATATTATGTTCCTTCTGACACCATTTTACACCTTAAAAAGTATCTCTCTTTCTCCAGATTCCTCTTAAAACGTTGAAAACATCCTTTATTCTACTAGTTCCTGCTTCTTTCCTTCTCCTTGAAAAACATTTATTTTATAGAACAGTCTCCTTTGCAACACATAAAGATTATTTCTTACCATCCTGCATCCATCATGCCTGACTGGGTCACAGAATACTGTGGGCTGTTTCTAAGCCTTCCTGGCATCATCACACAGTCCCTTCAACAAAAAGGAAGAAACTCGATGCCACAAAGGTCCACTCTGGCAGCACAGCCCAGAATGCAGGACTCCTAGGAATAAGGATAAGGGCTGATCCTGAGCTCTCTGTGGACCAGCTGAAACCAGGAACACCACAAAGTTAGGAAGAACAAAGAGGTCCTAAACAAGCACTTTAATGTGTATTTATAGCTCTTGAGTGCTCCTTTCCTGTGGGTGCTTAAGTGGCATTGCCAGCACCTGGGGAAGGACATCCTCAAGAGATGGGCTAATTGAAGGAATTATTCCTGAGCAGTTAATGGATAACTGCTAATTGGTGGAAGAGGCTGGGGAAGGGGGGGGGGGGAGAGGGTATGCTGTTGGAAGAACTTCTCTGAGGCCTTGGGAGGGAGAAAGAAGCCAAGAACAAAGGATCTGTGCAGTGTCAGGCAGGGCCTGGAACGGGAGGAATTTCTATTTCTCATGTTCTTGGCTTATTTACAAAGGTTCCCAAAACTCCTGTAAGGAACAGATGAGCAGGATGAGCAATGCTTCATTCCCAGCCCCAGAGCACAGTCCCAGCAGCCGAGGGAGAGGTTAGTTACAGACAACAAAACCCAGCAGTGTGTAGGAAAAGGAGCTTTTCCGTTGCAGCTCCAAGCATGACCTCCAGCTCTACCTTTGTGGAGACCCAAGCCAGACTCTCATCTCGGGGATCCCTGATGGTGTGGGGACCACAACCTGAGGTCTGTGAGTTCCTCTGACCCCACTACTGGTGACATGGAAAGAACAGGCTGTGGCTGTAAGTCAGACCTCCAGGAAAGAGCAGGGAGGGAAAATTCCATGTCCTTCTACCTGGAAGCCTTTGGGCTCATGCTTGAGTGACTTCTCCATCCAATAGAGCATTTCCATGCTCCAAGACGCTTCCAGTATCTCCCCCCTTCTTTCCCTACCTTTCTCAGCTTCCCTGGAGGCCAAAAAGTATTGAGATGTCCTGGAAGTGAAAGAGAAGGCAGCCCCCACTCCCACATGGCAAGAAATGCTCTCATGCCCCAGTCTTGAGGCTCATTCCTGAGGAAAGGCTCCCGAGCTGAGCAGACGCCACATGTGTTCAGGAAAGTTGTCAGCAGGAAAGAAAGAAGGGGAGAGAAGGAAAAGGCACATGCTGTACCCACTGCTGACTAAACCCTGAGGCTTTGTTTGCTTGGTCTCCAGCCCTCATAAAAGTCAAATGAGCCTTTTAGCCAAGAGCCTGAGGGGAACAGAGAGGGCTGGGATAAGTGAGGCAGCTGGACCATCACCTCCTGTGCCTCTCCATCTGGGGGACCCAAGGGAGTCACTTCAGGTCCTTTGGTCTTACAGGAATACCTTAGTCTGGAGCTCCTTCTCCTGCAAATTTCTCCTTTTAGGAGAAATTCAGTAAGGCCACATAAAATGCTGAACTTGTAAAGGGCTCAGCCTGAAGCTGAGCAGGGACTGAGGACAGAGTGAGGGAGGCAGGTTCACCAACTCCTTATCTCACCCTTCTCTCCCCACTGAGACATAAGGCAGGACTAAAGGGCTGCCCAAAAAGAGGAGAATTTCAGGAGTGATGAGGCAGACAGCACAAACACTCCCAAAGCCATTCCTCCAGCCTGGGAACTACCACAGCAGCAGCCAGAGCAGCAATTTCCCCTGTGAGGAGGAAGGGAAGGAGTGAGGAGCGCTTAGCAGGGAGGTGTAAAGGGAAATCCTACTTTACAAGGGCCCAGTCAGTCCTGCTTGTACAATTGACAGACCTGACAGGAGCATGTGACAAAACACAAACAGTGTTTGATGGGTACAAAACAACAGCAGAGACTCAGTGCGCTCTGCCCCAGCAGGTAATTGGATGCTGAGAGACAGTTCCCAGGTAACACGTGGGGCTTCTTATTTGAAAACTGCTCTTTTTATTATTATCTTTCCTCCCACTGCAAAAGGCAAAGAGAAAAGAGACAAGGAGAGGGAGAGTCATTTGACAAGCTGAAAACTTCTATGGGGGGAAAAATGAATAAGTAGGGGAAAAAATGAATAAGGAGTGAAAGAATAAAAGTGCAAGTGAAGAAGGAAATACAAAGTTAAAAGGCTCAGGGCTGAGTCAGTGTGGTGCAGGGTTTGTGAGGGTGACTGTCTTTTGGAAATCAGTAATCCAAAGGGCTCTGTATGTGTGCATAAAGTTATTGACTGACTGCATTACATCCACTTATCCCCCATTAAGCAGCAGGCTTCAGTTTGATCTCGAACAGCAAGGAATTAGAGTAACTCTACCCAGCGTTTCTAGAAGAGTTTCCATCTCCGAGGAATCCAAAGTGCTTCAGCAGCTCTCCAGGGAATGCAGGACTGACATCCAGATCCATCTGGGGTGGAGACTGGCAGTGGAACAGGCTGCTGTGCACAGTGGAGATGGGAGGGAACCCTGGTACTTTTGTAGAGCTGTGGGATCTCTATTATACAAGTGGAGTAGAAAAGGTTTGGCTTCCGAGGACATGGAATATAATTAGCCTATCTCAGAACAAGTAGTGATTCGTCCCCTGCTAAGCTCCTCTCAGCTCAGCTTCCAACAAATCATCTCTGCTCCCTGCTCAGCTGGCTGTGTCTGTGTCTCCACACATGAGAAACAGACAGCTCTTCATGTCTGGAAGGGACAAGCAGCTATAGGTCTCCATATAGTTATTGAACATTTTCAGAGCTCACTTAGAAAGTTTTTGTTCCTTTCTGCCCCCACTTCAGTTTTCCACCCCCTCAGCTGTACTGATGCAACTGCTTGTGGATCTGTGGGGAAATGAGACCATAGAAATGTTCTACTTTGTTTTTTAATCCTTCATTGTTTTTTGGTTGCTTTTTTTTTTAAAGACATGTTCACACGCATCACTTCGGCAGAGCAGGTTCCTCGCAGCCCCCAGTCTCAGAGCAGCGCAAAGTTTCGTGAAGAATTGGGAAGAAGTTCCCAGGGGTCAGAAGGAAAGCGAAGGGGCCTCAGGTCCCTCTGTCAGCTCCCACTATCCCAAAATACTCCACTCTGGAGCTGCTGTGACGCACAGCCCTGGTGACCCTGCAGCTCTGCCAAGCCAGCTCCATCCAGATGTCCCTGCAGCTGGCACGGGGGGACACTTACACTCTCTTCTTTCAAAGATGCTTTGCTTTGTGTCCCTGGCTTCACTGCCATGCCCCAGCTGACTTCCTGCGTGGCAAAGCTGCTTTGTCACTGGAACTGCTGCTTCTCATGGAGATAAAGAACTGGGAAGCTCTAAAGGAAGAGGACAGTGCAGCTCCCTCCAGGGGAAACTGAGACAAGTGAAAGCACAGGGTTTCCAGGTCATCCCAGACTTCTAGGGCATAACTGGGGAAGGACCTTGAAGGAATAGATATAATCAGTGTTTGATCCCTGGTGTGACAGCAGCCATGGAGGTCCCAGCACTTGTGAGGCTGGGAGCTGGGAGGCTTCACTTCTGCTACAACTGTAGCAGTGGTCCTCAAGTACTTTGCCTCTGTCCTGCACCACTTCCAAAAATCCTCCAGATGGGAGCTGGGGGATGATCATGTTTGTTGCCTTGAAAATAGCTGGTGTCCCAATGCGAACTAGTCAAACAGGGAGCTGTCAAACTTCCCTGTGCCCCCTCTGCACCCTCCAGACAGTGCATGAGAGGAACCTTGTTTATGGGCTTGACACTGGGTATGACTTAACCAGCTTTGACAGGGGCAATCCTATTTATAGGAGGAACTCCTAATGCCTCTCACTCAATGTCATGTTTGGGAAAAAGTGAGAAATGAAACAGAAATGACCCCCGAGTTCCTACTTTCAGTAATGGAAATTTCAGCTGCTGACCTGGGCAGGATGGGCAGCACTGAGCCAGTTTACTCAAGGTCACTCAGAAATTCTCATCGCACAGAAGTCCAACTTCCCCTCTTTGAATGTCCTTCCCATCCTGGCTTGGCACTCCTGATGCATTTCAAGTCTCGACCCCTTGCATCTTGGATCCTCCCAGAAATTCAACTGTGAACTCAGCTCATTCCGTAAGGATGGGAATGTGAGGAGCTGAAGGAGAGGTGCTATTTCAGAGATTACCATTCAAGAGTTGCATAAATGCTGTGCTAGACACCCCTGAACACAGGACAAGCAAATGAACATCCAACCAACCTTTATTCCTCCATACACACCAAAGACTTCAACAGAGGGGAGACCTCATCACCATCTCCTCACAAGGGGCAGTGGAGGGGCAGGCACTGATCTCTTCTTTCTGTGACCAGTGTCAGGACCTGAGGGAATGGCTGGAGCTGTGTCAGGGGAGGTTCTTCCCCCAGAGGGTGGTTGAGCTCCCCAGGGCAGTGGGCACGGCCTCAAGGCTGACAGAGCTCAAGGAGCATTTGGACAATGCTCTCACATGGTGGGATTTTGGTGTTGTCCTATGCACGGACAGGAGTTGGACTGGATGATCCTTGTGAGTCCCTTTCAACTCAGGATATTCTATGATTCTACAAAAGAGTCTTTTTTATTTCCCTGTGGGTTTTCCTAGCATCTCAAAGGATGGTTGGCCACCCCCCTGGCTGCCAGTCCTAGCCCTTCCAAAGGCCTCTGGTCAATCCTGCCTCAGAGGGCTGTATCCAGGTGCACTGCTCTGTGATGAGCCCTGCCAGGAGACAGCACGTGTGCAAGGCATCCTGAGCTCCAGGCGGCTAGGATGAGTCAGAGCCAGTCGCCTTTTTCCCCGCGGTGCAATTGTACCAGGCCCTGACAGCATCAGCTGGCTTTTATCACTGCTCCACATCAGAGCTGTCAGTCCTGAAGACAATGGAAGGTGTGTGGAGGGGGAGGAATTGAGCATCTCTGTGCTCTGTTGGCTTCCCAGAATGATGCCAACGTGGCGAGCAGAGTTTTTGATTAGCAGCCTGCTGCCGCAAGAGGATTAGCGAGGACGTCAGCGAGTGTGGCAGCACTGAAATAAAAAAGCAATACTTGGGGAGCTTCCTCCGCTGCTGTTTAGTGGAGAAGAGCTTGACTGACAGCAATGAGAGCTCTGGAGGGCACATAGCCACTGGATGGTTCATCCTTGCTCGTGGCCCCATGGATGGAAAGCACCTGTCTTCAGATGGACTGGCTCCAGTGGGCTCTGCAAAGGATTCAGACCATTCCCTCAGCGCAAACTCATCTTCCCTGTGCGTAAGTTCTCAGATTCACCTCTTGCTGTGGCAATGACAACGACAGAGAAGGAAGAGAGACTGGAAAGCAAGGTCAAGGGGCATTTAGTGAACAAACAGAAAGCCTCAGGTGAACACAAAGATCAGATCTTGCCAGCTGAGTCCTCTGCCAAGGAGGTGGGGGGTGTTTGTGCCTCCTTCAGGCGCATCACAGAGTCTCCTGTCCCCCATGTTTGCTGGGAAGATCACCCACGTGGATTCTCAAACCCCCTCATGTGGGTTGTCCCGTGCTCTCCCTCACGCTGGGGGGGAGTTTCCTGTGAACGCCCACGGAGTGATTCGTTCTCTCTTGTTCTCACATCCCTGACGAGATGCCGATGGAAAAGCTGACAGCAGCAGTGCCCGGGGTCTGTTTGCCAGTCAGCTCTGCCTTGTTTCATTGCTGCTTGTCAGACTTGGACCTGCCTGTTGCCCCCGTCTTGCACTTACGCGCTGAAGTCCTCTCAGCACAGAAACCAGCTTCTTATTCTGTTTGTGAACACAAGGACTTTGATGCCATCTAGATACTAAGTTTATCCTAAAACCAGAGCTAAGGAAAGTGTTATGCTGATTATTTTACAGACACAGAAGTTAAGTTCAAGGCAGGGTAAGTGATTTCATAAAGGTCTCGGGAAATCTGTGAACACTGTCAGAACAGGGGCTGTTTCTCCCAGAACCCAAACCAAAACCCAAAGCACAAGCCCATCCTTCCCTCCAGAACGGACTTAGAACAAGTCTGTTTCCCTGACATGCTGAGGCATTATGTAAAATACATTGGCTTGGTCTGTGCAGGGCCAGGTACAATGGGTTTCTAAATTAAGCCCTTGTAAAAGGAAATGGTAAGACAGGTGTGAGAGAAGATACCCACAGGCTGAAAAGCTTAATCAGAAATGAAAATTGCTGAATGGGCCAGACACAGTGATCTCAGCAAGAATTGCAGAGCATTGCTGCAAAACAGCAACAAAATGGCTGTTGTTTTAATGATCCCATACAACCCACTCTGCCCATGCCACAGATGTATTCAGGCACTGTGTCACCATGTTCCTGAGAGCTCCTGCAGTGACAGAAGATGCCAGTTGTCCCCAGGCCCTGCATGGTCCCAACCTATGACTTTCCATCCAGCCCCCCCAGGCAAAATGCCCTGTGATGACCAAGTGGCATTTCATCCCCATAGTATTCATCTGGAAGTGACATATGGGGAAAAGAACACATTCAGCATCAGGACAAAAGCTACAAAATAAGCAGAAGGAAGGAAGTTTAAAAATTAAAGAGATCTCAAAGTGCTGTCAAGTTTTTCATCCTCCCTCCCTTTGTGGACACAAAACCATCACCAAAGATTAAAAGTGATTGACTGACCAGGTCAGACCAGGGCAGATGTGATAATGGGACAAGGGGGAATGGCTTCCCACTGACAGAGGGCAGGGCTAGATGGGACAGAAATTCTTCCCTGTGAGGGTGGGGAGGCCCTGGCACAGGTTGCCCAGAGAAGCTGTGGCTGCCCCATCCCTGGAAGTGTCCAAGGCCAGGCTGGACAGGTCTTGGAGCAATCTGGATAGTGGAAGGTGTCCCTGCCCATGGCAGAGTGGTTGGAACTGGATGATCTTCAAGGTCCCTTCCAACCCAAGCTATTCTAGGATTCAGAACATGGCATTAGACTCTCCTAGAAGACTATGTACAGATCCCTTCCTCACCCCCCTTCCTCTGTAGCTCATTCTTGTTCCCTTGCTATGAAAAGTTTGGTTGTCTTCTCCTTTTTCTGGCTGAATCTTTCCACGGCAGTTAGCTGCCATGGTGATGGAAGTTACAGAAATTAGTAAGAGAAGAGTCATAATTAACAATTGACTGACAGTCCCATCTGACCTGAGACAGTAGCTGAAAGCTACCTCCCACTTCAATCTGCTTGCCACAAACCAGCCAGGAACATGCAGATTCGATAGCCAGGGTGGTTTGGCTACTTGGCTCCCTTCCTGCAGTGGATGTCCTCAGTGGATTTGGTGCTCAAAGCATCAGTGAGGATGTGTCACCATTGCCCTCTTCTGGATCAGCAACCAAGTCTGCTCCAAAGCTTGGGAGATGTCACCGTACAGTGATGGCAACACGTGGTAACTCCAAGGGAACCCTTTCATAAGTGACCACTGGCACCTCATGCAGGTTCTTTGCATTATTTCACTCAAAGAGCTTCAAGTTCTTCTGCATTTCTCCTTCTGGAATGGTGACTACACTGCAGGGCAGATTTACAGCAGATGGTGGATTCAAATGGATGGAGAAATTAGAAAAAAAAATTAATGCTAAATATATGACTAATTCAGGATCTCTGTGAGTGTGTACCAGTGCGAAAGGTGGGTGGTTCAAAACCTCCTGGGAACACGGGGATTTCAGGTTCAAAGGAAAGATGTGTGGTTAAACTGAGGAACTCCTTGCCACAGGATGCTGAAGAGGCTAAAAATGTATATGAACTTAAAGGGAACCTGGAAAAGTTTGTGGAAGAGAAATTCAGTGAGGGTTACTAATTACACAGAACTTCAAACCATTTATATAAGTCACATTTCTACATGAAATACATATTTATGGAAGAAAAGTCTTCCTAGTCCTGCCTAGGCACCTTCTTTGGGGGTATATATGTGACATGTTCCTGAATCAGCCCTTTGCTGACCCAGTATAACACACTTCTGTTGGTATGGAAAAGCACATGGGTCTAATCAGGGGCCAGGTCCTCAGCTGCTGCCTCAAGGTTTTATTCAGCCAGAGGCAGGTGGAGACTCAGTAATTGCTCAGTGACACACTCGGGGCCTGGCCCACCATCGAGCCCTTGAGATCTGGTGATTTTGTAATGCACAAAATTATGCAGAAACTGCACTGTTTTATACAGGGAAGAAAATTAGCCAGGCTCAGCGAGGCACATTACTTATGGACTGAGCGAGGCAATTTGTCACACTCAGCTGGAAAGAATTTCTGCACTTGTCTGCCTGCTGGAGTACGTGCAATATGGTAACGAGGAGCACCAAACCTGCCACTGGAAATTATGGGGCTGTTGTCAGCATCCAAGGACTGAAAATAGGTAGGAAATAGGAAACTGGTGAGGAGTTTCAGCAGCTTGACCCAGCTCTGTAACGGACTTCAGAGTCAAGAGCAGGTTGATGACAGCTGTTAATCCCTCCTAGCACAGCCCTTCCTCGCAGCTCTGCCTGTGTTCCCTGCTGTTGAATAATGCATCTCCCAAACAGGGAAAAAACAGGAGTGGGCATCTCCCCTTTCACCCAGCACGGGGGAAAGGAAAGATGGGAGAATGATGAGTCCCTGACAGCAGGGAAAATGATGGATGAGAGAGGCAGGAGATGAGTGGAGTGCCTGGCACATGGAAGAATGGTGGGTCCTGGGTAAAAGAGGACTGGTGGGGACATAGGAGGGGACATATATCCCCAAGACAAGGATTTAGGAGAAAAGATGGCACACAGACCTCTTGAGTCACGGGGCGGATCAGAGTGATGTAGAGTGTCTCTGAGATTGGTTAGAGCATGGTGCTAATAACATCAAGGTTGTAGGTTTGATCCCTGTATGGGTCCACTTCAGGGTTGGACTCGATGATCCTTGTGGGTCCCTTTCAACTCAGAATATTCTGTGATTCTGATGCAGGCCGGGACTGTTCAGGAAAGTAAAAATGGAAAACAAAGTGCCCATAGTGCAGTACAGTCAGTCCCAGCACACATCCTAAGCCTGAGCAGTGGGACAGAAGGGACAAACCCACAGCTGAGGTATCTCAACATTGTCTGCACTGGGTCTCTGCCAAATGAAGATCCAGACACTGGACTGCAGAGGTCTGGAGAGGAACCCGTTCTCTGTTGTTTGTCAAGGGTGATAAATGGGACACAGCACAAGTAGAACACAACACACATAAAAGATGCTCTTTAGGGTCTGGATGATGGAGTGCTTGGAAGACAGATCAGGGACTAAAAGTCAGGGTTCCTGACCCCTGATTAAACTTTGGCATGTGCAAACTTACACTGGACAAAAGACACACACTGCTCCCGTTCCCTGCTTTCCAGTAAGTGTAACAGTCACCGCCTGCCCTAGAAAGCGAGCATCCTCCGTTCATGTTTGGGGAGCTCCTGGAGAGCAGAAGCTCTCCAAGAGCAAAGAATTATCTCTTCAGCATCATCTCTTCAGCATCCTGCAAGAACATGCCAGCAACATTTAATTTCCCCTCAAATCCGGTGGCAGGTCACAGCGATTGGCGGGTCTCGCATGTGTGTGACTGTGAGTCACCCACTATTACTGATCTTCATATTAATCTATTGTTGTAAATGACTTGGAGCTGCCTACAGACAATCCTTCAGAGTACGGAACAAAGGAGAACCTGCACATCTGAAGAAAGCCTCCTCTGCATGGCAACTTATTGCCATCGTAACCAGCATAAACAAGAGCAATTAAGACAATTTCAGAGCATCACCTCCTCCCTCTGGGGTCTTAATGAGAGCACGCTCAGAAGGGGGCTGGGGCAGAAGCAGCAAGGGCTGGGAGTTAACTTGTGAGGGAAAAGAAGGGTAGGAAGAGTGTCAGATTCAGAGGGTTGCTTACTCTACACCCCATAGCAAAGGGCAAGTGGGGGGAGAGATTCAATCAGCTCCGTGGGAGATAGAAAAGGCTCAGAGAATCAGAGATTTGCTGCTGTATAACACTCACACCAGCTGTCAGGACCCTGCAGAAGAGTTTGGTGACATATCCAGGCAATCAAAAGTAGCCAGAATGGGTGAGAAAGACATGGGCATCGCTCAGAAGTATAACAGGGTGCTGAGCCATAGCTCTTGGTAGAATCAGGGTTAGATTAGACTGATGGCCTTCTAGGAGCAAAGTGTTAAGGAAGAAGCTCTTTGAAAGTTGATTATCTATCCCAGCAAATAAAGACAAGCTTCAACACAGTGCTGTTGGATTAGTGTATAGGTTGTTTGCACATGCTCTGTAAAGCTTTGCTATATGCTACTGATCTACGAGCATTCAGATGACTGAGAAGCTGTTTGTGGGTGGCTGTGCAGCGAGGAGAGATGGAAAACTGGGAAGCTCTCCTGTGAGAAAACTGCCAGGAGATGAGAGCTTACATATTAGAGGGACTGACCTGTACAAATACTCCGGGGAAGGAAGGGAGACAGCTCATATCAGCTCAATGATGGCACCTCTTCTTTTGGCAATCTGGCACCTTGCAATGGAGAAGAAGTGGATGGGACTCCGGAGCAGAGCTTTTGTGAAGGTTTTCATAGGATTGAATACTGCAGGAACTATATGATTTCCAGTTGACTCTTCTCAGATTTAAGACAGAAGTCAGAAAGGAGGTTCCTGCATTTTCAGTGTATAAATAGCCTGATGGAAGCATACAGGAGCTCATTTTGGTATGTATGATGGACTCAGATAATTTTATTAAAAACCTATAGGAATTTATCCAGCTACTCCTGCAACAAGCTCACCAGCTTCTCTTTAATGTGTGTGCAATGACATCTACTCGTGCTTCAGGTGGATCACAAAACTCACCTGAGAGCCAAAATGGTTTTTTCCATTCTCTACAGAGACAATCTTTTCCTTTTAACTTGAAATTTGCTATCACAGATTTGATTGTCTGCTTAAAAAAAAAAAAAAAAAAGGAAGAAAAATGGCACATTAACTTGCAGGGAGAAGAGAGGAGCTAAATCTGAGACCTCTTATCTGAATCTTCTTGATGCCTAAGTGCTGGATAATTGGAATTGCTGTCTTAGCCATAAAGGCTGTTTTGCTCAGATGTTCCTAACCTCATATAGTCTTCTCCTTTCTGCTCCTCTAGTGCAGACCCCTGGTTCTAGGATCTCAGGAGATATGTGAAATCTGACCTTGAATGGAGAGAGATCCCACAGAAACTTCCTAGAAGCCAGCGGGAGACGAGCGCTTTGCAAAATGAGAAACCCAATCTCTCTGGAGTCAAGAGCTGTTCAGAAGCAGCGTCACACAGCCAACCACATGATCCAACTTTCCCTTAGCTAAGACTTTTGATAACCATAGTGCAAACCCCCCCAGACAAAGCATTTCCTATCATCAGGCAGATTTTTAAGAGGGAAACAGTGTGTGAAATAGTCATGTTGTTAAGAGCAGGGCTGTCTACTCTGGTCCTTTTCTTGTGCTAATTATGTGTGCATAGGATGGGTGTGCAGAGCTTGAGTCCACCTGCAAAAACACAGATGAGTCTATAAAGAAGAATAACTATTAGAGGTTGCTGATATTCAAGAAAAGACAGCTTTCCCCATGGATATCTTGTTTTGGTACTGCCTGGAGGGCAAATAGTGAGGACTCAGCAATTCTGAACATCAGCTTACATATTTAGGAACCTCATGTCAAATGCCTTCTAATATACAGCAAAAAAAAAAAAAAGGCCATTTGACAGTGAAAAATGGGGAGATGTGAACAGCTGAATCTGTTCTCTGTCACTGACTCACCAAGGGACTTGGAGCTAGTCACCTTATTTCAAACACTCCCTTGTAAAATTAGGCCAGCAGCAAAGCAGGTGCAGCATTTTCTGTAGTGCTCAGGTCTGTACCTGCTGATGTGTGTTTTGGCTGGGTTGCACAGAAGTTTTCAGTTCAGAAGAACAGCCTGTAGAGAGACATCAGTGTTTGTTAATCCATGCTTTATAATGTTCTGACATCTGGAAGGGCAGAGCAGAATCATTATTGTTAGGATGATGACCACTGTGTCCCTTATTAAGAGGAAATTAAAAATAGGAAGTGGTTATAATTATCATTTTGGACACCATTCCAGTGGCATTCTCAATGCAGTGCCAGGATTATAAAGTAATAGCAAAGGGAATGTCAATGTACAATTCCTTTTTTTCAGTGCACCACGAGTGTAAGTCAGTAGGATCCCTGCTATCTCCTTCCCTGACATCCAGCCGTGCCTTTCCCAATATGGCTTGTTCCCACTTTCTGAGGTCCATTGTGACGTTAACAAAGGCAGCCCAGTGGTATTGTTACATCCAAATGATGGAAAGGGACAGAGAGAAAAAACCCCACAAAAAACAACAGAATCTCTAGAGATGAAAACAATCGGCTTGTACCGTTCCAGAGGGGAAGAGAAGAATTTCCCAGATAAAGATTTATCACTGTCCCTGTCTCCTGCTCTAAGGCAAAGTGCTGTTGCCCGTTCCAAGCTCACCGGTTTTGCTCTCCGCTCCACACAAGGAAGGGAGAATCCGCCTTTGGAAACTGCTAACCTTTTCCTGCATGGAAAACCAAACGAAAGCACTTTGTTTGGGAAAGGCTTGCGCTGGGATTCATAATAAGCCATCGTTGACGTGACAGACCTTGTTGTTGACTTGGAGCCAAATCTTGAGGTCCTTGCCTGAAGGATCAGCAGGATTTGACCCCAGGACTGTTATTAGCCTTGACATCACCAGCTCCTGACATGGGATAGTTTTCCAGTGAACTTGCTTGAGAATGTTTAGAAATGTCAAGTGGCCGAGCCACGAGGACACAAGAACGAGAAGGTATCAAATTCGCCCAATTGAACGGGAGAATTCCAGTCCTCCCCCTCGCTCTCGCTGGCGATGGCAGAGCTGCTGACAACGTATGTCAGGGGTATGCCACGTTATCAGACCCCCTCTCAGCCCCGGTGCCCTCTGTCAGCACAGTCCACGTGTGAGATCCCTGCTAAGCGAGAGCAACGGGATCCCTACGTAGGCTCAGAGACCCGCAAGAGAACTGTTTCAGGACTAATTATTGTGGTGGTGGACAGAGTTTGTATCAAAGCTTTCACAGAGAGGATGGGACGCTGTGTGAGCTGGGCAGGAGCCTACAAGTTCTGTTTGTGATGTGGTAATATTTTTCCAAAGGATGTTATGTCACACTGAGAGCTTTGAGAGTGGTGAAAGAGAGGGGCAGAGGAGATCAAAGAAGCTGGAGAGCTGTAGGCACTGATGTAGCACTCGTAAGGTGCAGCAATCCCCATACATTTATTTTTACTCCATAAAAACCAGAATTCTGTGTTGAACTCCAGCAGAGGAAGGGCTGTGTGTTAATTAAAACCTCTGGCCGAACCCTTTCTCCACACCGAGACCCTCTACGGCACTCACTTCAATATTTGCAGAACAATTCAGCTCACCGTGGTTTAACCCAAACTTCTCAACAACCTTTGCCATTCTCCATTGTCTTCACTGCGTTCAGTGTTGCCAACTTTCCTTGGATACATCCACAGCACAGTAAATCTTATTCCCGTGCTCCTAGACTCAAATCGCCGTTCTGGTTGCTGACATTAGTCAAGGTCTAACAGGATCTACCATTCCATTCACGCCCCCGGAAGATTTGTACCACCCAGATGCCATTATCAAGTGAAATTCCCATTGTTTCACACAGCTAAAATCAGTTCCACTAACAAAAATGATAAGGTGTCAGAATCCGTATCGATCACATATATCCACCCATCTATCTTGCCATCTCTCCGCAATTTCCGCAATCCTTGAGAGCACCACTTGTTAGTGTGCTGCAGGAACTCATCCAAAATGCTTTAATATCCCTAAATTAATCGTGGAGGATTCACCTTCCCTTCCATCAGGGAAAACAAAAGCTTGAAATTCAAGGGGAGGGCTGCAATGTACTCGGCTGATTGGCTGGAAGATGCCTTCTCACCCACACGTCCTGCTCAGTAACATTTCCAAATATTTTTGAGCAAGCTGAAAACAATCGTGTTGGAGGGGCAGGGGGGCTGCTAATACCATATCGGTTTCACATTCTTAGGAGAGTTCCCAGCCCACCAATCTGCCATCCTATATCAGGCAATGAGCCTTCAGCTGGAAACTTTACCCTGGCTCTACCTATTGTCCAATGTTTTCCTTCCTGCCAGATGATTGGAATCACACCAGTTGTTAATTTTACACCTGCTGTTTGTGAATATCCCTGGGTGACCTTTCCGACAACAGCTACCACGGGGGATTTTGCAGTGGAGGGATGCACACACATCCAGGCAGGAGCAGATAGAAAGGGAACAGGAAGGGGCTCCTGATGAATGATGAGGGATTAAAATAGCTCTTGCTGGGGCCATAGTGGGATATCGGACAGCAGGAATGATGAAGCGGATGTTTAAAACGTAGTGAAGTGTCACTCTAAGCACAGAGGGCAAAGTAGTGTTAGCAGATCCCTTCCTCTCTTCATCTCTCTCCTTGTGCCCAGCTGGCTCAGCAATGCAACCCCAAGAGCTTCTTGCAAAGGAAGAATGTCTCCCTGAGATGCTGAAGCCAAGGTCTGGAAAGTCTGAAAACTCTTTTATTTGGGAATCTGAAAGGAGTATCTGCCCTACGGCCCCATTCATCACTTCTTACCTTGGTGTAACTGACCCTAATGCCATCTCTGGAAGGGATTAATCACTCCAAGAGGGATGTGCCAGTACGACGTGGACCGGAAAAGTCATTGGCTTCTCAGTCCTGAATTCTAGCTGGTCTGAGGAAGTCACAGGTGCTCAGATATCACTGTGACCAGCTTTAATACTCAGATTAGGTTAAACAGATCTAGCCCACATTAGAACTGCTGCATTAAGAGCACTCTGGTTATTAAAAATGATTTATGGGGCCAGAGATGGATCAGAGGAGAAACTGGCCACGGCCTGCTGCCACGTCACCTCGACATTTCCTACAGCAAGCTGGTACTTGGCTGTTGAAAGTGGAGTAGTATACAAATAGGCACAGAAGATGGCAAATTTTCCTCTGAGGGAATACTGAATATTGGATAAATAACACAGTGGTGAATGTCTGCTGAGTGGTAGCAGATGTTCAGGGACAGGCAAGCCTGACCCTTGTGGAGGAGAAATCACTGATGTGGATATCAACACAATTCTGTGTGTACAGTGCTCAGTCAGAGGCCTCCATCCTCCCTCGTACAGCAGTGATCAGTCTGCCAAGAAATCCCTCTCTCAGGGATCTCCACTCGGCATAATACACCCTTTCACTGGAGAATGGCTCTGGCTCAGGATCTGATTCCATTCAGAGATATTGGGGCAAATCTTGCCTCTGTCCTCTAACCTGGCCAAGCACAACTCAAATGGAAAAAGCCTTCTCAGATCGAACCCCGGGTCCAAACCAAGCTGCCCCCAACCCCTGTAATTTCTCACTACAGGATGAGGGCACCCCATGCTGTTATAGAGCCCATCTTGCAAGTGAGGCTTTCACCACATCTAAGCTAATGAGTATCCCACTGCACCTTGAGCAGAATGAGAACTCTGAGGGTTGGCCACTTCCCAAATTTGAAGAAAAATGTTCTGACAATCTAAACTCCTGCTGTAGTTTGAACCCCAGATGAAATTGCTCACAGCTTCTCCCAATCAAGTGTGGAAGATACGACCATTTCTGCAGAAAGCCTGTCTACAAACCCCAGGGGAATAATCCCAACATGCCTCACAAAAAAACAGGATGTCCTTGATGCATGATTTTCCTGTGGTGTTCTTGCGAGTCCTTCTTCTGAGACTTTCATGCCACCAAGCCACCAGTTTCTAAATGCTCTTGGCCAAGAACTCACTCAAATGCATGGACAGCTGCAAACAGCATGACGTGCCTTGGGCAGCACTGGAAGGGGTCTGTGTGTCACGCATCTCCAAACTCCTGGAAACCAGGGGAACAATAGTTGTTGCTGTTATCCCTCAGCTAAGTGAAACACACGGTTGAAGATCGGGAATGGCTTCTGATGAGCTTCTCTCTGCAGCCTCATCAACACACTAATGGCCATCTGCATCTCTGGATTCAGTTCTGTCCTTGGCCAACCCAGTTTAGAAAAGGTTGTTTTTCTTGGGCTGGTTTTGTTTACAGCCGCTTGACCGAGGCAGAGAGTTCACCAGCAGCTGAATGCAACCCAGGATCTCCCAAGTGTACGTTCTCCAGTGAAACATCTGGTTACAAGGCAAGGTCAAACAGGCCTGAAATGGGAGAGGGCCACAGATTCTCTCCGCTGAGATGCAGCCAGCTGGGAAAGGAACAGGCTTTTCTGGGTATGTTTGAGCATTTGGCTGGGAAAAGGAGAAAGAAGAAGAAAGAAACGGATACTGCAGAAAAATCCAGGGATCAAGAGTCTGGTTCTTTTATTGGTTAAAAACCAAGACCACCCTAGTTGCCACATGAATTGCTGTCTTATTTAGCAGGAATTGCAATTGTTCCCAAACAGACTGAAGGTCTCTTCAAATCCTTCATTTATACATATTTACCAGTGTGTATATATGAATTCCTCAATTCCCCACTATCCCGGGATTACCTCAGATGGACATCTCAGGCAGAAGACCTTCTTTCCACTCTGTTCTTTCTACTATTTACCTCTCACCATTGCACTAGAGCCAGAAGGATGAAGACAGACCTGACCTGCAGCACACTGCAAACCCTGATCTCATAAGTTCCTCAGGACAAGGACCACCCAGTTGAAAACAAATACCTCAGTGTTTGTCCAGCACCTGCACCACTGGTGCCCAAGTCAGTGTCTGGATGCAATAAGGACACAAATAACAACATTGTTCGTGACTGGGGCGAGAGGTCCTGCAAACCAAGAAACCATTCAGGAAACCTAAAGAACAAATCCTTCCATGCAGCCCCAGGGAATGTTAGCAGCAATCTAAGATTTAGGATTTCCTTGTTTTTAAAAAGAGACTTGTTCCTCAGAACAAGATCAAAAAAAAAACAAAACCACGTGAACTGAATGAACCAAGCACACAGAACACTGACCAAGAGAGAAAGCTTATCATGGAGACACAGCAGAAACTGGTGAACTGGGATTGATTCATGGACTACCAAAAAAACAATGGAAAATACTAAATTCACATTATGGTGTTTATGCTGCATGAGCTGACCAACCCTAATAACACTAAAGCTTAGTACATGATTTTCAGAGAAAAACAAGTGAAGAATAATTGTCTGAGCATGGGACCAAGCACTATTTCTGAGCTGTGATGCTTCCTCCTTCGGGACCTTCACTAAATCTCTTAATCTGTTTGTGCTTGAGCATCCTTCTCTAAAAGGATAAGGACAACAGCAGTCACTCACCTACTTCAGCGAGCAATGAATGATTCAGAGAGCTCTCATCGACCTCTTCAAGTCCTACACACAATGTCGGATGTGTCATGCAGCAGGTCGCATCAGCCAGAAAGCTATCATCTCTTAATGGGTGATGGACAGGGCAAAGCCTGTGGAGGGACCTGGCCTCTGGAACTCTGTCCTCTGGCATCTCTATCCAAGCTGGGAATGGTTTGCAGAAGGATCCACTTTCCCGTGGAGGGGCTACAGAGGGGGGGAACAGCCTGTGCTGAGTGTGTGGCTGCCATTGCACTGGGCCGTGCTGGAATCCGGACGTCGGGGGCAGAGGCATCTTTTGAGGCTCAGCACATCAGCTGCTGCCTTCATGCACCAGAAATAAAGGGCTCCAAATCCCAACCTGGAAGCCAACCAAAATACCAGAAGACCATGGTGCTTCTCGTGTGCATAATCTCATGCCTAATTTGCATGCACCGCTTGTGTATCTTAATCCCAGCTTTCCAGAGGATGCTGTCCCATCCCTGATCCCATCAGCAGCTGGACTCCATCTGCCCAAATGAAAGCCACAGTTGCACCCTGCTTGGATTTTTTCCACCACACTGCTGGATGCAGCTGCTACCCAGGCCCCTGCCTTGTGCAGTCTTTTGTTGAATGCAGAGATTTTCCTTCACAAGCTCGTTACCATTTCAGTCACCCTTCAGACTGCCCAGACACGAGCAAGCTCTGGTCTGGAGTCACTGCTCCAACAAACACCATTAGCGCTTTGCAGCACATAGTGCTGGCTGGAATCTGCCTGGCTTGGAGCACAGATCCGGTGCATAGCCCCTCACAGACCAGCCAGTTATTCATAACAGCCTATACAGGGCACATCTGGGGTGGGACTTGACTCAGACATGTTTGGGAGTGCATTAGGAAAAGGTATATTTGCAAACACACAGACTCAGATTTGTTAGGACACACTGGGGAGTTTGAGGGTAGGAAAAAGCCAATTGGGAGCACTAAGTATGCACATGTGAGAACTCACTGTAGAAACTGGGCTTGAGAAGAAACACAGGAAAATGTTGATTCATCCGTATCCCTTTCCTTCTCTTCTGTCTTTTCCCTCATGATGGGAACAGTCTCTCTAGGAAAACCTCATCTTGTATCTTTCAGTTGTGATAAAGGAACCTTCCAGCTGCTTGCCCCAAACTCACCTGTGAGTGCATTAAGAGCAGAGTTTTATCATAATGTAAAGGGTCAAATAGTTCCTTTCTCCTCTCTAACTCTTCCTGATAGGTATATTTGGGTCATTCTCACCCTTTGCTGGGAAAAACAACTTCTTTACCTGTTAAAGTTGTAACAAAGTAGCTAGTAAAGTTTGTTGAGGCCTCGCCTCTGTCTGCTGACAGAAGGGAGGGAAACTGTCTGGGATTTGGGCATTTCTCTTCCTCTTTCTTTAAGAAGTGTTTTGATCAAATTAGTAAAACCGTTCATTCTCTCTGTCAATCCTTAACTTTATTTTTGTTACTTCTAGACAGCTTGGAACATCCCTTCCTTGGTGACATTCACTAAAGCTGTCTCAGCAGCCAAACCTGCTGCCTCCCAGCACGCAAGTAAGAAAGACAGTCTATGCAGTTGGATCTGGCATCGCCCGGGGAGCAGCAATGAACCCATCCACCCCTGCCTCTCTGCAAAGAGCTCCTGCTGCCCTCTGGTCCTGAGAGGGGGCATCCTCCAGCACTTCATCCCAGCTGGGAGTGATCTCTGCCCCACTCCCCTTGGCTCTTGTTCACGAAGGGCCACCCCTGAGCCCCTGAGGTGGGAGCAGGGAGTGCTGTGGGGACACCTCCATCGCCTCCCCATACCAGTGGTTTAAGGGTGCTGACTGAAAGCATCCGCTGTGCCCGGGCAGCTGTCCAAGCACGTTGAGTGCAAGCTCAGTTCCACTTCCACAGGCTGGGATCACACTCCTGGATCGCCGACCCTCGATTGCACCGGGCGAAATCCCGAACCAGGGAAACTGCCCTTAAAGCTTGTTCCCTCTCTAGTTGTTCACAGCAGGGATAAGTGAGGCCTCATCTATAATCACCTAAAACCATCACATGATTCATGCTCTCGCAGTACAACAGCTGAGCACGCTGCAGGATACACAGCAACACACATTGGTGATGCACCATTACACACTTCCCCAGTGCAAGCCCTGTTGAAATGCTGCCATCAAATTATTTCAACTGATCAAAGCTGGAAAAAAATAGAATATTAAAGCCCCAGATAACAAAATTAATAAGAATAAAAGCATGTAGGTGAGAATTAAGAAGGCATTAACATTCTGATGGCATCTGCTGCCTAAATTAAACTACAGGGAAAAAAAATGAGTTCAGCTGACGCTCAGGATCAGGACAAATAGTTCTCAAATGGAAATTACAGTTTTGAAAATTATGCACCAAAAAAGGATCCAATTTAGGACATTTCTGATTTGTGAAGTTCTTTCTCCAGGTGGGGATCTCAGGCTTGACTGGAGGGCTGGCAACATGATTGGCAAGATGCTGGAGTTGCTCAGTTCCTGCATCCCACAGCACGACCAAACTGGCCCAGAGCCCAGCTGGGCCAGTGTCTTGTCACCTCCCTGATCCTTCTGGGGCTCTGTCCCCTTTTAGAACTGGACCATATGGATATGGTGTGTAAAGTGTGTTTCATTCATGCAGACACCATCACGGAAAAAGAGGAGGAATTAGGCCTGGATTTTCAAAGGAGCTCAGTGTTAAATTACGTGAATAACTGCATCAGTAATTTACATGAGCAGTTACTGTGACAACTAATAGTGAACACCTTAAGTAGCCAGTTGAGCATGTAATGGCCTGAGTTATATGCAGCATCATGTCTCTTTGGCACACCAAATTAGGTGTGTATACACATTTTGCATGCCCTAAAGGACTTCTACCTCAGCAACGAGCCTCAATTTCACAGCACAAGCCTGATTTCAGCAGCCTAGCACAGCACAGCCAGTTTATGCAACGCAGAGAGCTGGCACGAACTCCAGGCCCAGGTTGGAATGGATCTTCAGACAGCTAATTAATTTTTACTGCTCCTTTGTGAACTGTAAATTACCCTTCATTTCCTAGATTTCTGTCCCATTTTTCGCCCGCCTTTCTCTAGTGAAGCAGTAAAAAGGGAAAAGTGCCAATAATGGGTTCTCGTTGTGATAAAAGTAGCCACGACTCACTCCCACTTTGAACAATGCTCTGCTTATGACCAGAATATAAAGGCAATTGGGTTTCAAGAAACTATCCAGAGATAATGACTTTTCTTGGAGATGGGAGGATACAAAGAATATTTTATAAAAAGAGGGGCGGGCGGAGTGTCTGATTTTGCAGGACAAGCACAACAGAGTTCTTCTCCTGCAGAGGGTTAAAAACAAGATAAATAATCTTCGCTTACAGACCAACTTCATCAGTATTGCCTGCACAAGAGAGAAGGGAAACTGCTTACAAGGCTGAACTGCTAACAGCCTCCTCTTCTCACTCAGACAGGAAAGAAGAACCTCTCCCCCAGAAAGAGTGACCTTCAGACCACACACACACACACACACACACACACACACACACCCCACACCCACACACCTCAGAGTCTTCGAGAGCCACCCCTGAGCAAATAGTGCCAGAGCAAGGATGGGTGGCTTTTTTTCAGTACTGCCATGACCCTGTTCAAAGACTAAAGCTGCTGATTCTGTTGAATCCAGATAGCAACACCCTGCCAAGAAAAGATCTACTAATATATACAAGCCATGGTTCCAGTGTATATTCATTGCTGATGCCACTGTTCATAAAATCACAGAATGGTTTGGGTTGAAGAGACCTTAAAGACCATCTTGTTCCACTCAACACCATGGGCAGGGACACCTTCCACCAGGGTTGTTCCAAGCCCTGTCAAAACTGGCCTTGAACACCTCCAGGGATGGGGCATCCACAACCTCTCTGGGCAACAAAATTAATCCAAATTTGCTATCTTCACCTACACAGTTACCAGAGGCAGAAGCAGCTGCAGGGAAAAGATCATAACACACCTGAGATGAACTTTGCACGGGCGCTGCTGAAATTCAGGCCAGCATCAGCATGGTGAGAGTCACTTCACCCTTGTGTCAGGACACAGCATTTGCATTAAATCTGCAAATAACAAAAAGGTATTACTGGAATTTTCATGTGGTTACAGCTCCCAAATGCCCCTTGAAAGGCCATGGCCGCAAGAACATATGGAAGATCTCCGGGTCCATGCTGTTGGGATGCTGCAGGAATGAGAACACGGCATTGCTGGGGTGCATTTATGGGGCCTTCAGCATATTAGATACTTATATTGCAAAACACCACATTCTTCAGCTCTGACGGAGCCTCTTTTATCTCAGTGGCAGATTCCTGAGTCGCAATCGCTGCCAGATGACTGTGCACAGTGAGTTAATGGCCACAGACCCTGAGCTTCTCTTGCCTCAAGTCATTTACCCAGAGCACCAGTGACGTTATTGTGTTCAGCCCATATTTACTACAGCTACAAACTGATTCAGAGAAACCTGGAGTACAGGATTAATCATTACTCTTGGGATGTTGAAAATGGATACCAGAACGGACTTCCAAATTAGGTATCTAAAAGTCCTGCATCTCCCAGGAGAGCCCCATTACATCTCCCTACTCCTTCTAATGGAATCTATAGTATGTGAGCACGGCTTTGCCTCCCACAAGCCCTCCCTGCATAATTATCCCCAGCTCAGATTGCTGCTCTCTGTAATGGCTGGAGAACCACTTTCTTCAGGCTACTGAGATGTAAAGAGGAAATGTTTATTGCAAAATGCAAGTCAACCACAGCCAGTGGGTCTGGGCCATGGCGGAGGGATACAGAAATGGCTTCTTCTTCTTTTTTTTGCCTCAGAAATAGAACCCACTAAAAATAGCAGTTCCTCAGGAACAAGACTGCCTGAAAATAGCTGTTTCTCAGGAGCAGGGCTGGCTGCTTCTGAAAGAAGTAGCTATTAATGTATAATTGTCCCTGAGGCTGGTTTCTGAGAAAATGCTGTACATACAGAGGGCTGTAAAGAGTTATGTTCACAGCAGGGAACACAGGCACCCCTCTCTTGTCAGAGGTCCTGTAAACTCCAGTAGTTCACAGCAGTGCATTTGGTTCACTAATCGTAGGCACAGTTAGATCCATCACAGCACTGGGAAGTATTTCCCTCCGTTCTGGTTAAAGCAGCACTCTGGGATGCTCTTATTAGCTAGACCAGTAAATGAGAAAGCCACCATCAGCTCTAATCAAACCCACCCTGGTTCCACTCCCAGGACCGAGAAAGCCTGAGGAGACAGAGCCAGCTTTGAAACTCCGGCGCTCTCTTTCCACAGAAGATCCAAGAACTTTGTTGAATTGCAGGTTGTGCAATCTACTTCCAATTTCCTGCTCTACTCAGCACTTGGAGTTTTCTCGCGCAGATGCTACAGGGCAATAAATCTTCTGAAGAATGGCTCTGCATTTCTCCCACTATGGTGTTGCCTTATAATGAGGAAAGACAAATTGCTTGTGAGATTGGCTGATTGGTTGGTTATTCCCTAAAATGTCTCACTCATCCCTCTCACAACACCATGGGTTCAACAGCTCATTTCTTTTGCCTTCATTTTCCTTCCCAGCACAGACAGCCAATATCCATACAGACGCCATTCTCCTCCTGTTCTTCTCCCCTTAAGGAAAAATCCATCTGGCCAAAAGCAGCAGATATTATAAAAGGTCCAGAAAAGGCAAATTTTGCAAAGCAACAGCTTTAAGGAAACAGCAGTGCAGATGAAGTACAGAGGTGATCTGACTGCTGCCACCATTTCAGTCCCACACCACCAGTGCCAGAAGTCACAGTAACCTCTGCTGAGAGCATCCTTGGATCCCAAAGGCTGTAGGACTGGGCTGTGTCATCACTGGATGGAAATCTGTAGATTGCTCCTTCCAGGCTTTGCCCTAAGTGCTGCTTCAAGTCATACCTCTCCTTTTTTTATTGGTGATCTGACACTTCAGCATTCCAAAAGCAGGAGAAGCAGCTTTCTGGAGGAAGTGTACAGCTGAAGTTCTACTCCCCAAGTAGCCCAAGGCAGGTCTTTTAGCTCAAGAAATTACTCTTTCTTTTCCTGACTGAATTCCAGCAAAAGAAATGTCACTCTGCTTGTCCTTACACCTTTCCAGTATGGAAACTACCTCTAGTTCCCCGAGTAGGTTTACCTTGAAGAGTGTGACAAAGACCAACATTCCCAGAGTTCATTTTAACCTCATCTGCTCGGGAGGGAGCCCCGGAGAAGCTGCAGCCAGGCTAATTACACACACCTACAGCTGTAGGAAACTTGTAAAACACAAAATACAGAGTGCCAGAAGTCTGGTGTCTGACATGGCCAGGTAAAACCAGAGCTGGGACACATACCCCTGACATCCTGCCACACCATTAACTGATCTTCCCCTTCCCTCTTGCCAAGGGGTTTGTTATATAATCTAAACTGCACACATAAAGGGAAAGTTATATAAAATATAGATATATCAATATACTCCTTGCCTTTTTATTTTGCTAAAGTTTTGAAAAATGCCTTGGGATCCTCAAAACCAATAGCCCATGAAAGACAGAGTGCTTGATTTCTGTTTGATAGCAGCAGGACGAGGATTTTTTTTGCAGCACTGATCAGTTTGATTAAACAAGCGTTTAGTTGCAGCTGTCATGCAGAGCTCATTAAAAAATACTCTACATTTGTGTAGCATTTATCATCCAAGAATCTCATCATGTTTTACAAAATGTTATTAATTAAACTCTACAATTCCCCTCAGAGAGGGATAAGGAAAATGAAGAGTTGCTTTAATCCATCACTGAACTGCAGCAAGCGCTGGGTTAGAGGAAAGCAGCTTTTCAACAACACAGAGCAGCACTGGATCAGGAAGAGAAGATCCCCAGGCAAAGTCACCCAGGGAATATATCACACACCTTGTGTTTGCCTGAACTGTGCAATTCCACTATAAGTTAAATGCCAATTCTTGCACTGAAGAGGATGATTTTTCTCCCCCAAACCACTCCCCAGGTTTATATCTGAGACACTTGGCAGGACAACACACCTTCCACTGAATACCCAGCAGTGCTAAAGCCCAGAGACAGCCACGACCCTGCCCGGGACCCAGGAGGTAGAAAATATAAAGCCACACAGCCACAAATTGCATCTCACAGTACTGGAATGCTGTGCAAGCTGGTGCTTAAAGTAGAGGGAGGGTAAAGTCCCCTTAATCCCTTGCTTACTTCCCTCTCCCCTCCCCATCAGTAAATCCACACCTGTTAAAGGTCACCCTGAAATGAAATACATTTGAATGCTTCCTGCTGCAGCTTGGCTCCCCTGCCCCGGTCCCCTGCGATCCCTCCCAGCTCAGCTGCAGAGCAGGAGAGGGAAGGGGGTGCCCACGTGCTCCGCCTGAATGTCAGAGTCGCATGGCTGAAATCCCACCCGACTTTTAGCTGATCTTTAGAGAGGAATCTCCCTCTCACCCCGGCTTTAGGAGGTGTAGGATAACATGGCCACTGGGCAAGCCTGATTAGACAGATCTGTTATGCCACTTTCACTACCTTGGAAAGAGCTAGAATTTGATCTGGAGCAGACTGGGGAGAAAGTGCAAAGGATCGCTATTTGTAAGTGAAGTGTGACAACAAAACCACAGGGATCTGTGCCAGGAGAGAATGATGCAAACAGACACCTGTGCATCCACTGCACCACAGAGCACTGGGAAAAGGGAGGACAGATGGAACAGCAGGAATCTCACCAGCTCAGTCAGCAACTAATGAACACAGCCATGGATCCCAATGGTAACTGCATCCATGGACTGGAAAAAGAGGCATGGACTAACTCTCCGGAAGGCCTGGGCTACATGTAGTACCTGGTTGGGGCTGAGCTGTGGCTCTCCCTCTGCAGCCCCACAAACCTTCTGATTCCTGTATGTCTTCCAAGAAGATGTTTATCTCACCCACTGGTAAAACACTGAGGCCTTACCAGGGCAATTGTGCTTCTTGGCTCCTGAGCACTTGCTTCAGTCTCGTGTCTCCTTCCTGTCAGAGGTGAAGTGACTGCAGCTGTCAGGAAGAAACATAAAGCCTGGGATACAAACCTTTCCAGTGCTCACTGGGGAGATGTGCTGGGTCGAACTGGAGACTGGTTGTGGTCTGAGATCTGCAGGAAACATCATCAACAGATGCCACAGGGCTGTGGAGACAATAATATCCCAAAACCACCAGTGACTCTGGTCTGAGTAAGACTCAGGTCATCAACTGATCTTCTTCCAAAACACAGAGTAGGAGAGGGAGAACAGCCATTGACTGCTTTAGCTGGGAAGGTCAGAGAGGCAATTTCTGTGCAAGGCTATGGAAGTGCTGAGCATTTTCATCAGATGTAAATGTGGGAAGAGAGGAAAAGTACAAGTATTGTGCTGGAGGAACTGACAGTAGATTCAAAGATAGTAACGAGGTGATTTTTTTAAGCCTCTGTCACACTATTTAATTAGTCTCCAAATTCTCCCCTGATAACATGAGGCCCGTTTGTACAGCCCTCCTGCTGGGCCACTCACACTTAGCCAAACAGACACATGGATGAGATGGGATTCATCACACCAACCTTCCCCCTGCTCAGGGAGGCAGATCTGCCTGCACAGATGGAAGGTGTGTTCAGCCCTGCCTTTCTGGACTGACACCACCGTGCCCTTCCCTGTGGGTATCTGTCTTTCCTCTTTTTAGCATGAGGAAACTGGTTTTTACTGGTCCCTGGCTTTATTTTCATGTTTGTCTCTGGGAAGGAGCCTCAGATACAGCTGTTGCTGCATCAGATTTATCTCTGTGAAAACTCCTGCTTTGGTTTTGCAAGTGTTTTAATTAACGTACATTATTTTAGTACACTTTACTACTGATAGCATGTAATTATCTCCCCACAGGTATATATTTAGCTAACCAGCAGGCTGATCAAAGACCTACAAAATAAGGTTCTTTTGTAACTGACACCAGATACAAGCAAGATGGGACCAAAGAAGGAGGGAGGAATCCCCCCCTTCCCCAGTCCTAAACCCGGGGCTCAAATTTCTCCACTTGAAAAGATAATCATAACATTACCTTACATATTTTATCAGAGGAGCATGAAGATGCATCAACACTCAAGTGCTGTGAAGGAGAAAAGAACTATGTACATACTAAACTATTAATCATTGGTAAGTGATCTCCTCTGCAAAGTGTTTTGAAGTTGACAAAGGAAAATGGCTCTGTAATAACACAGAGCAAGCAATCTGCTTGCAATCACAGGTTAATTCTCTCAACTGCTTTTGCCATGTCAATCCCTAGGTATTATTATCTCTGCAAGGCAATTCACCATTTTCCTGAGGAATTCTGGCCATGGAAAAGATTCCAAACTCCATACCCTTTTCTTGTCCTGTTCAATGCCTGAGTCTGGTTTCCACTGCAAGCACAATTTTAGATGAATGAGGCTGAGACCTCGGCAGCCACCCTGCTCTCACCACACCAAAATGTTCATACAATTAAAAATAACTGACTGGATCAAGCAACCTGGGACGATACCTTTTCTCCAAATTACTGGCTGATAAAACATGCATTTCTCTTTTGTGTTCTTGAAGTGCCAGTAGCTCTTGATTTCTCTCTCCTTGATGGCTGCAGCTCCTTAACCTGTGCTGGTGGGAAGACATCAGGTTGAAATGAGTGTTTTGGAGCCAAGAGGCATCCTGTGCCAAACCACATGTTTCAGAACCATATTTGGTCCACAAACCACCAAAGGCTTGATCCTTTATTAAAAGCACTGGGTGCTTTGTCATCAGATTCAATAGGGGCAGGACCCCTGTTTAGGTAAATCCTCGTCTCTTGACCTTCCTGAAGGCCACTCTGTGCCACCTCACACACCTATGGACAGTGTGTTTGCACATTACTGCAGCACCACTGACCACTCAGGTGAGACCCTGACTTTTCAAAAGTTAGCACACAGAACAGGAAAAATGATCCCAGCCTCTGAGGCAGGCTGTTTGTTGTTTTTTGAAGTTGTGCTTTTTACTTCTCCTTTTCAGCAACTTAAATGAAGAGTGTTACTTAACTTTTCAGGCCACAACTGAATCTTTGGACTGAAAGCTGCAATATTATGTGTTACCCTTGTTAGTGGAGGAAGGAAACCTCTTTCGTATCCATTGACGTCTTTTGCAAAATACTCTGTGTATTTTGAGTTTGTTTCTATTTCTACTTCTATTATTTCTATGCCATTACTTACGAACTTCACAGCATTTTCCAGAGATGTCTTCACTGAGATGAAAACCTCAGGGCAACACTCCATTAGGCTTTTATTTTTAGAGGTTGGGTTAAACCTTCTTGAAATCAGTAGGTTTAACTGCATTCCTTTATTTAGGGTAGCTGAAGGAGACATTAAGTCTATTTCCACCCACATTATAAGATTACTCAAGAACCTGAAGGCTCTGGGAGGACAGTTTGGGGTAGGATATTAAAAGGAAAGAAGGTCACATGTGGATGGACTCTACAGTTCAGGTGGAGGAAGAGACAGAAAGATGGAGCATCGAAACAGGCAGGGAACGGAAACTTCAAAGAGCCTGAATAATCAGTGATATAAAACCTGGACTGAATACAAGGATTTGGGGTCACATCGATGCCAGGAGCAGGTCTGGAGCTCTAAGCAAGGAAACTGGCCCTCAATGCCTGATTTCTTCTGTGTTTAGGAAAGAAGGGCTGTGAGCATCCTTGCAAGCAAACAGAGACACATCAGAAACACCTTCCTTTGTCACTCCTCCTCCCATCTGGGTCAACCAACAAGACCCTGAATTTTGGCCAGCAGCACAGGTCAGAGGGAGGAAATGTGCTGCAAAACCTCCTGCACATCTGTACCATTTCACTCTTCCTGCTTGGGTCAGGTTAAGGTGGCATAAAGACACAGCCCTGTTCCTCTTACACTGCCAGAGAGGGAGGCTCAGGCCCAGGGTTGGGGCACTGCTGTCTCTGATTGCATTGGAGATGGATCCTCACTCAGGATTTCCATTCCTACCCTAACAAACCAAATTTCCCCTGATCTTGCTACGGGCAGTTTGAGCTTTTCTGCTCTGCAGAGAACTCCTTAAAATGAGGCCCCCACGACTGGCTTTCTTCCTGTAGGTGAATTAGTCTGCCTTGCATGGGTAATCCTATTTAAAACAATAGGTTGCCTTGCAAGAATGAGGGAAGATAATTTGGAGCATGATTTTCTGTAAGTACTGTAAAAAGGCCACATAGTAGTTCATCAGGGGACACTTCAGCCATAAAATGACAGTTACTGGTAAAGTTCACTAATAAAATAAAAGATAATTTAATAGGTGGATTTTTAACCCATTTAACAGAGTCTAAATTTGGAAGCCTTTCTTCAGGTGATCAGGCACACTGTGCTTTCATACTCTTACTTTCTGTTATTAATTGAATTTTAAAAAATGAGGTAGTAATCTATTCCTTCTGCTTTTATTTTTATGTTATGGGAGAGCACTATTCAATGTAAATAAATTAATTTTGGTAAAAGAGCAGGTGAAGCTGGACATGGAGACCAGCCTCTGAGTGATATGTGTGACATGGTGCCATATCTCTTGAGACAACACAGGTCCCACACCTCAACTGATTTAACACCAGGTAACACAACCCTGCAGATTCTAATCCAAGAATCCTGCAGTGGCAGGAGGGAGGCATGTGGAATAAGACTCTGTGACCTAAGAGCAGTAAAAGCTGCAGAGATTAGAGTTTATGTAGGAGCCCTGTGGGCTCCCCTCAGCGTCTTTAATTTAGTTTTCATCTCTGATCCGCTCTAACACTCCTCTGTGGGATGGATATTTCGTGTCTGGGAAACCTGGGGGGCTGGCTGACCTGCCAGGAGCTGCGGGGGACGGCTGCTCCCTGGTTGCTGCTGCATCACTTTGCTCTTCAGCTTCGGCACAATCAACAACAACAAACCCTGACACTGTTACGAACCTGTAAAGGAGGATTTGAAGCCTCTAGAGGTCACTAAATGGGGACCATCGCTGCAGCAGATGCATCCTCTGCCCGCGAGTGACACCTGCTGGGTCCCAGGGCTGCAGGTCTGTGTCTGCTCAGGGCAGACCTTCTGGGGGTCTGTGAGCACTAAACCACCCAGAAAGGCTCTGGGCAACATGAGATAAATCTGAGTGGCTCTTTCCTGCTCTGCTCCGTGCTGGCGTGGCCTCACCTACAGCCCTGGGTGTGGATTGGGCACCACAATACAAGATATAAAGCTATCAGAAGGAGGGCTATGAAGATGGGGAAGGGTCTAGAGGGGCTGTATGAGGAGTGGTTGAGGTCATTTGGTCTGCTCAGCCTGGAGGAGACTGAGGGGAGATTCATCAGGGTCTGCAGCTTCCACATGAGGGGCAGCTCCAATCTCTGCTCCCTGTGACCAGTGACAGGACCCGAGGGAATGGCTGGTGCTGTGACAGGGGAGGGTTAGGCTGGATTAAGGAAAAGGTTCTTCCCCCAGAGGGTGGTTGGGCACTGACCAGGCTCCCCAGGGCAGTGGGCACAGCACCAAGGCTGACAGAGCTCAAGGAGTGTTTGGACAACGTTCTCAGGGACAGATGGGACTGTTGGGGTATCCCAGCATTTGGACTGAATGATCTTTCATGGGGCCCTTCCAACTCGGGCATTTTGATTCCCGTTGCAGGAAGGCAAATCTTGTCTTTACCCACACATTAACTCTTCCACCACTCTGGTTGTGCAGGTTTACTTACACCACATACCAATGACCCAGCCTCTCTTTTTGCCTTTGACACCCTTCCCAAGGAGCTTTTGTAGAACACAATATTTTCCCACAGGGAAAAGTCCAGAGTGGGCACCAAAATGGGATTTCTTACAGTACGATAAACGACAACAAATGTTGCAGTATATACTGTCTATGAACTCACATTTGCAGTGTTAGAGCTGCAACTTCACAACACACTGGCAGAGGTTCTTTTGTGGGACATCAGCGGGACCGCTGATGGAGTCTTGCAATGATGCTGATGAGGATTTGTGGATTTTTCCTATATATACTCACAATATGAAGCACCAGCAAGGAGGGCACTGATACCCCACACAGTACATTGGGACTGTCCAAGGCACTGCCCTGGGCCATCGGAGAACAAACACCCTAGGGAGTTGTTTGCCATCCCCTGAGGGGACCTGCTGGAGCGGGACTGGAGTGAAAACGCCCCAGCCCAGGACAGAGTGCCAGGCTGGCAGTGCCCCCACACAGCCCTCAGACTGCAGCCCCCACTGGGAACTGACCCCCAGTGAGGAGATCATGGAATCATAAGAGTTTTAAGGGCTTGGAATGGACCTTAAAGCTCATCTCGTTCCACTCCCCTGCCATGGGCAGGGCCACCTCCCGCTATCCCAGGTTGCTCCAAGTCCCGTCCAACCTGGCATTGGACAATCCCTGGGATGGGGCAGCTACAGCTTTTCTGGGCAACCTCTGCCGGGGCCTCACCGCCCTCACAGGGAAGAATTTCTTCCCGACGTCTAACCTGAACTTCCCCCCTCTCAGTTTGTACTCGTTACTCCGTGTCCCGCCCCTAGGTCAGGACGGACCCAGGACCCGCCCTGAGGGGCCCGCGCCCTTCCCAACATGGCGCCGCCCCGTCCCCGCCCCATCCGGGTCCCCCCGCCCTCCCTCCCGTGGTGCCCCGCGCGCCGCTCCGGCCACTCCAAGATGGCGCAGCCGCCGGGTGAGTGCGGGGGCTCCAAGGTGACCGCGGCCCCCTCACCCCTCCTGCCCTCCCTCCCCTCTCACCCCGCTCTCTCCCTCTCCCCGCCGCAGTTCTCCTCAAGGACACGAAGCTGATGGACGTGAAGCTGGGCCAGCTGCCCTCCTGGCTGGCCATGAGGGACTTCACCCCCGGTGGCATCGTGGGGGCCTGTCGACGAGGTGAGGGGGGCGCGGAGGGCGAGAATCCCTGAATCCCTTCTCCTGACGGAACCAGGGAGAGCAGAGCAGCACACAGAAGCATCTCTGCCTGCCGGAGTGGATGTTGGCTCGGGCGGGGGGGGCGGTTCTGCAGCGCCGGGGCTGCTCCACGCAGGGCTTTGCCTTCCCAGAGCAGTTTCTCCTGTAGCACCTCGTTCTCCTATCTGTCAATTTGTTTCTCACGTGAACTTTATCCACCAGAGGTTTGTTTTCATAATTCCTTCTTGTATAAAGGGGAAATGGGATGCCCTTAGTCCTGAACCCACTGGCTGAAAATCTCCAAGTTTCCCAACATCACAGGTCAATGAAAAATAATTTTAAAAAGCAGTTGAGCCCTGCAGATGGTAAGAAAGGACACAGGGCACTTAAAATCACTTGGGAAGAGCTTTGACCGGTGTCCTTTGCTGTAGGTACTGATCTCATTCAGGCAGATCCAAACACAAAATGTCAAATGCAAGAGTTTGCATTTGATAATACACATATGTACGTATATCATGTATATGCAATGGTGTAGAAGAATTAGAGAACTCCAAAGCAGCTTGAACTCATCAAAGTAGATTTAAACACAAAATATCAAATGCAAGTGTCTGCATAACATACATACGCCAGTATGAAAGAATTAGATAACTCCTAAGTAGCTTGAGCTCATGAAGGTCACAATAATGTTTAGGGAAAAAATGATGTGGCTTTTCCCCCCCCCCCCTTTTTTTTTTTAAGGCTTAGGGCCATTAACTTGAGATCACCTTGCTCAACTGACACACAGGTTGCCTCCTCCCAGACTTGCTTCTGAGACTTTCAGATGTGTTTCATTAGAAACAATTTCCTTAAGTTCTGTGAATCCAGGCTGCTTCTTTCTTACTCAGGAAAGCCCACAGCTCATCTGGCTGCTCTGAAAACTCTTCTTCCTCCCCAGGTTATGACAGATACTACAACAAATACATCAATGTGAAGAAAGGGGGCCTGGGGGGTATCTCCATGGTGCTGGCTGGGTATGTTGTTCTCAGCTACATCTGGAGCTACAGTCACATCAGTAAGTAAAAACAAGGCTCTCTGTGTGTGCAGGGCAGCTTGGAAGGTTGCTTGGGGTAATAAAAACAATCTGCTGCTGCTTTTAAAAATAAAATGAAAGATTGTGGGTAAACAAACTTAGCATAGAAACCTTGATTGTTTACTTGGTACATTACCAGCTGGCCAGTATTTTCTTGACAATGAAGAAAGTTGAAGTCTTGGTGCCTGTCTGACCTGACAGGACTTAGAAAATACATGTTCAGGGAGTTTTTTAGAGTGCTTTCTTACCTGTAATTTCAGGTGTGGTGGGGTTTTTTTTCCATTGTGACCTGAGCAAAATTAACTTGCTGTGCTTTGCTGCAGAGCACGACCGGCGCAGGAAATACCACTGAGGCACCATCAGTGTCAGAAGGTGAGGGTACAGCTCCTGAACAGCCCTGGCTGCTGGCACAGTTGCCCTGACAGAAGACATCAGAACTATTCATGTTAAATCTGTGCTGTTGTGACCAATAATAAAGTGCTTACACTTCACGTTTCCTGAGCTGACACTCTCCTTAATTGAGTTGTTAATTGTACTGTGCATTCTTGGAGTTTCACCCCTCAGGGTAAGTTCAGAGGTGGTTGGGAAAGCATCTGCTCCTTGGACTGCATTATGAACTGGGAGAACTATTGTCATTGATTTCCTGGTTGATAAAACTAAAAGCTTCCTCCTGGCCACTCCTGGCTGAGAGGATGTGTTTTGGTTTGAAAGAATGTCTGAGCTTTAGGTGGCATGTTGGTGTTTCTGGTTTCTAAGGCTGTCTCCAGGCTCTGTAGGTATTTGGGCAGTTTTCCATCATTGCAGAGCACTGTCTGAGATGAGACAGGTCTGCAACTCTCATTCTGTCACTGGGATTGTAATGCTCCTTGCCTCAGATAACCCAGAATTTCTGTCAAAACTCTACCTGCTTTCACTGCTAAAGCTGGGAGGTCCTTCTGAGTGGGTATAAGCTCACACATCTCAGCCTGGCCCCAGTTCAGTCTCTGGGGGCACAAAGTGTTACAAAGAGTGTCTGACCTTAGACTTGAAACTTGCAGTGGCTGACTCCACAGTGAAATAACCCAGTCATTCACACCAACACAGGCTCTTCACTTCTCTTAATCAGATCAAGCCAGATCACCTTGTTCTTAAAGAAAAATAAATTCACAGCCAGCTTTTGCCATCAGTACATTTCAATAAAAACAAAGTATAAAGGCAGGCAGCAAACGAGAGATGGGGTCAAATCAGTAAGGCTCACACTGGGGGGGAAATGTGGTTTTTTCCTTTTTTTTTTAATACATTTTTTGTCATTGGCCCTTTCAAAATAAGTCTTCTCAAAACAAATGGGGTTTGGGTTTGCAAAAAAATTGCTTTCAAAAGAAATCTCTACCACTTTTAAAAGCAGTGTTCCATAGGAAGATACAGCTCCACTTCCTGCTCTTCTCTAGGCTGTGGGAATCCCTGCTCAGTGTGAGCTGGATGATGGGGGGCTGAGAGAAGGTTCTTCTATTCCTACTCTTCAAGCCATGCTCATTTCCCTCCTTGCTTTTTGCAAATGGAAACTGAGCACAGATGCAGCTTTCCTATTAGGATTTTTGTCCTGTTCCTTACTGTCTGGCTGAGAGATTTTGCCAATTTATTCTCCCCTCGATTGGTTCTCACCCAGAAGATTAATTTCTAACCTTCAGTACAGCAAGAAGCACAGAAACAAAGCAAGTGGACACGAGTTTTACTGCCTGATGTACTTGAAGTGTTATGTCAGCCATCAGGACAAGCTTTACGAGGCTGGGCCTGGAAACATGACTTTGCTGTTTAGGAGCTACAGGACAGCAGAAGCCCTGTTTCTCACTAAGGAGAAGGCATTGCAAGTGTTAAGGTTTCCCAGTCAGTCTCCTTGCTTCCACAGGGAAGGCTGAAACGCTGGAGGTTCTCCAAAGAGAAGTGGCAGAAGGAAAATACTTCGAAGAAACCCTGGCCTAAGATGTGTTTACCTGGGGTGCTGCACCAGTAAGGGGTTGGTTTATCTACTGGCTTTTAGATCTACCTTTCATCAGGGCTCAATGAAAACAGGCAGAGGTCAAAATCGGTTTTAAAAAGGTTAAAACTTAAAAAAAATTGGAGACAATTACAAAAATGTTGCTTAGCAGCAGCCAGCCTCTGACCAGTTCTTTCAGTAATGGCATTAAAAAACAACCTGATTAATAGCTCCAGACATAGTGCTAGGCAGAAACCTTTCCTCAGTGGCAACAGCAACCTTGCACCTTCTGCTCCTTCACTGTCCACTGAGAAAGGCCAGATGTCCTTTGGTGCATCTGTTGGCATAATGACCTTTTTCTCCACACTGCAAGAGAAAGAGAGACAGGAATTACTACACAGTTACAGCTTTTTCCCTCTAGCTGCCTTTATCAAGGTAGCCAGCAACTGTTCCCATTTGGAAGCTTTTCCACACGTGCAGAATTTAGCAAGTGAAGTAATACATGTTGTCACAAGGGACATGATTTATGGGCTGCTTCCACTCCTTGGAGCAAAAGCTGCTTCCGTGCTGGGAGCCAAGTGATGTCACTTTATTATAACCCACTACAAAGCAATGCTCACAACCACAAACAGCAAAGGGCTGTAAAACAGGAGGAGAATTTCAAAATTTGAGGGTTCCAAGACTACTCCATCTGATACGCACTACATCCGAGACCTGTGGGGACTCTCCTGATCTGCTATCCTGAATTAAACAGAGAAAAGCACTTCTGAACTTGAGAAAGTCATGAACAGACTCATGACTTTGCACCTTAAAGCTATTCAGAGAATATCCAGAGAAATGCCAATATCTGGTGCAACACCATTTTCCAGATCTGTAATTTGCTTGGAGGTAAAATAATAAGCAGCTGTTAAAGGTTATCAGTGAAATGGATTCAGCCATTTAATATCCCCAATCCAATCACAGTGATTTTTACCCACACAAGCACCTAAGGCAGAGTTGACACGTATAGTGATATAACTGCCAAGGCTGATGGAACAGGAAGATCCTTTGCCCTTTTCTAGTGCTGGAGTTGGGGCTTGTGGGGAAAAAAGCTTTTGTTTTCCCTCCTCATCCCTCCCCTCTGAATTACCTTGTAGCAGGTGACTTGCTCCAGGGGCCGGGGTCCTCTGTTCCCAGTGTTGTTGTTTTGAGACTGCATGACTCCAATGACTTGGGGTGTCCTCTGTTGGTTTGGAGAAGAGTTCTGACTCGTTAAGTGCATCAAGGATAAAGATCTCTGTGTTTGTTATTTTGTTTAGAAGGGAAAAAGAGCACCCCATAATGTCAAATGATCAATTTTCCTCCAAATCTGTGTGTGGGTGCTCTGCCAGCTGGAGCACCAGAGAGAAGAAATCAAGCACTGAGCCTTACAAAGCCCAGAGATCCTGTTTTTCTCTGAAAGCAGATTTGGAGAGTAGGTTTAGGCTGCTAAAATATCATTGCCATCACGGAGGGATGTCACACAGATTACACAAACTGGCAGACTGCTGCACAACCATGTGTGACGTGCTCCTGTGTCGCATGGGAGTGTTCTGTGACCAGATCTCCGTGTGAAGTTGGAACAATTGTGGGGCTCTCAATCACTATGATGCTCACTCCTTAATTCTCCCTTCCACACCCAAGAGCCTGAGTGCCCAGTTTTAACCACTGGACAATATATTCTACTTTAAAGCGCTGTGGGAAAGGCGTGTGGGGGAGGCAGGGGAGGTGTGTACCTTTTGCTGTGTTTGTGTCGGCTGAGGCAGTGGTGGTTGCTCTGTGGTTCCCATTGGCAGTTCAAACCGAGGGCTGGTTTAGATGGAAAACAAGAAAATTGATTCTCAAATCATATGCCAACGTTTTAGCATCAGCTCAGTCAAATAAATCCAAAGAACAGAACGTTCAGACAATTGAATTTGGCTCACAGGAAACAGACCTCCCCCTTCCCACTTCTCTTTCCATGTGTGTAGCACATCCCTCTGCCTGTGAAGCCTTCTGGAATATAAAACCCTGTGATCCCACTGCATCTAATCACCACTCCAGAGTCTTACTGGGAGCTCTCTGGAGAGACCCTGCCTCACATTACAGAATGGTTTGGGTTGGAAGGGACCTTAAAGCTCATCTTGTTCCACCCCCCTGCCATGGGCAGGGACACCTTCCACTAGCCCAGGTTGCTCCAAGCCCCATCCAACCTGGCCTTGGACATTTCCAGGGATGGAGCAGCCACAGCTTCTCTGGGCAACCTGTGCCAGGGCCTCACCACTCTCACAGGGAACAATTTTTTCTGATATCTAATCTAAACCTACTTTCTTTTGGTTTAAAACCATCCCCCTTGTCCTGTCACTAATGCTCTTGTAAATAGTTTCTCTTTCCTCAGATGAGTAAAAATTTGAGCAAACTAAACCTTGGCCAAACCTCCAAAGCCATTGGGAAGCACTGGAGCACCCTCATTTGACATTTACCAGATTCCAAGGGAAACAAAAGGTTCCAGGCCAGGCCTGGAGCATACTCACTGCATGAATTTACAGGCAGGTCCCTCTGGGCAGAATCCTACCAGGTAATTCACACAAATGACTCTCCGAGTGTGCCGGTGTCTGCAGAGGGGACCTGCAATACAGAGCTCAGCAGTCTCCATTCCATAAATCCCTACCCCAGCACTTAGCAGAGCAAGTAGACCAGCAGATCATACAGAGACCAGCAACACCCCACCCCTGACTTAGAGCCACAGAAACAGCAGCTGTGTGAGGTACCTACCGTGTTTACAGAAGCCTCTGTCATACCAGGGACAGTCTTTGATCTTAGACTCCGGGTCAATGTGCAAGAATGGACATTCTTTGTTACTGCATTCCCCTGTACCAAAGGCAAACACACTTCTCAGTCAACGGTGCAGGTCTGAGTTCAAAATGACTCTCAAAACATCACCTGGATCGTGTAGCTCCCACAGGGCTGTTGCCAACACTTGTAAGTTCAGGCACAACAGTCTTACTGCCTGTCTTAACCTACATGGAGAACACCAAGGATTCATCCCTGGTGAGTAAAGTTCTACCAGAGTGGATAATTTATGTGTGCTTTTAAAAACAGTGGAGAAACTAAATTTGAAAGAGCAGTCATGATAACAAAACCCAAACATTTAGTGCACCAGAAGCGTGGAGAAACTACAAATTGCACACTAACCTCAATCCAAGGAAACCTACAAGACTGTAGGTTTCTGGCAGCAAGTTGCCTCATTATGTCCAGATCTCCAGAGCTGGAAAGCAAGTGCATAAAAGTTTTGCACCCCCATGCCCTCTGCTGCTCATCAACTCCCCAAAATAAGTCATGCAAAGACCAACTGCTCAGCCTACTCATCTCTTATCCCAAAAAAAGAACATAAGGCATAAAACTCAGTGAAAGCTTGAACTTCCCCCCTCTTCCTGCAAAGGGGACAAGCTCTTGAGAGTGAAGACATCTACAATATGTCACAAAGTTGGGTGGATAATAAACTGAAGGACTAAGCAGATCTGAAAAAAATGATAACCTAACACCTCATCACACCCAGAAGAACCGGAATGCTCTGAAGATGGATGAGAGGGATGTACCAGGATCCTCTTCACCAGACTCCCACACCAGCAAAGGACAACAAGCAGGGGCTACTCACCAAATTTGGAGTAGAAGTAACACTCAGGCATCTTGGTCATGTCATACTCGTGCAGAAACTCGCACTGGTCTCCCTTTTTGCACAGTCCTCGCAGCCAGTGTTTACAAACAACTGTCTTTTCCCCACTGATGTGTCGGAACGGGCACATGCCCCCTGTGGAAGGACGGATGGGGCAAGGAGAAGGGAGAAGAGAACAATTCAAATACATGCCACAAGGAGGAACAGGGCAACAGCAACACTTTGTGCCCCTCTGCAAGAGGGGTTTCAGAAGACATCAGTTGTGATTTCAGCCTTAAGTGACAACAGCAAAAGAGAGAGTTCCAAAAAAGTCTTGTGTAACCCTCTAAAAAAAGTCTCCAGCTCTTAATCTTGACAACTGCAAACCACAGCAATTAATCCAGGCACATCCACAGCAAGGTCTGCGTGTGGCAAGTTCACACCTTCCTTTAACAGGAGCTTTCCTTATTCACCTCCCAATGTCTTTAAAATATACCATTATTTCCCAACTGCTGCAGTTATTCCAGCATCCTTCAGTTATATCCTCTATCTGTGTTATCCCCTCAGCTTTACTGATCAAGAGTACTATAAACAGAGCTAGAAAATCTGTTTTTTGCCCCTCCACCCTGCGGGAATAATTGCATTTTCCACCCTTCCATATGACTTGCCTTTTCCACACGCCGCCTTTAAAAAGAACTCACAGACAGCCGCGCCCGATTCTGTGGAGAACAAGGAAATATAGTTAATTTTAATAAAGCTTCGTGGCAACTTTTTAATTATTTCTCCTTAGAAAGACAATCTGGTCCTCGACATCGAAAGAAAAGCAGCGTTTTGGTTTGGGGAATTTACTTTCCTTGTTCAAGCCTGGCCCTTCACAAATATCTGTAATTTTCTTGGGGGCACCAAGGGGAATTTGCAGAAATTTGGTGGTGCTTGTTTTGTTTTTCGGCTATTTTGGTTTTGTTGATTGGACTGTCCTCTGCCATTAAGTCAATCATGTCAATAAATCACAGAATATTCTGAGTTGGAAGGGACCCACAAGGATCATTGAAGTCCAACTCCTGAACCCTTTACTTACAGTCCTGGCCTTAACAGTCTTGTAGTTTTTAACCAGAACAGCCTGAAACAACCATTAGCATGTTATCCCTTGTGATCCTGACCAATGGGAATATTCAAGGAAGTTAAAACAAAACTTTAGTAGATTAGCCAAAAAAATCCAGCAAACTACGAGTCTCCTGAGTCTGTTTGTGTCAGACAGAAGGAAAAGGTTTAGAGACTCAGCCACAGATAAATCTAAAGATGAGAACTCCCTGCCATTCAAAATGCTTCATGTATCAAGAAGAGATGAAAGGGGAAATATAAAGTACTGTGCAGGACAGTGATGTTTATTCAACATAAGCACCTCAGCACTCATTTTTCCAGCGTGGCTAGGTACTAACGAGAGTTTTCGTTAAGCAGAAAACAAAAACATCTGGATTAGGACAGACACCTCATGGGAAAGCGGAAGTTGGGTGGATCTAAGGATAAGACCCGAGGAAGACCCTGAGATCCCTGGAAACCTCCCACTCCACCCAGCCCAGCCCACCCTCCTCAACCCCACGGCCCCAGCACCCAGGGAGGAGAGACCCCACACGCACTGTCCATGCCAGGGAAGGGCAGCGGCTGCGCCCCCAGCTGCTGCTCCACGGCCAGCTCCAGGTCGAACGTGATGTGGTCCACGCTGGCGATGAGCTCCTGCATGGTGGCAGCTGGGGGCCGGCGGCAGCGGGAGGGTAGGGGCGGAATGGTGGCGGTGGTGGCCGCGGCGGCCGGGCGGGCCCGGGCGGGCCCGGCCCGGCCCGCTCCGCTCCGCGCCGGCAGCGCCTGCGGTGAGGGGAGGCGGCGGCGGCAGCCCCGTGGCCGCCCCGCGCCGCCCGCCCGCGGAATGACGGGACCCACGGCGGGCACGGCCCGCCCGGCGGGCAGCGCGCGCGCTCCCGCCAATCAGCGCCCGCGGCGCCGCGTCCCCGGCGGGCAGCGCGCGCGCTCCCGCCAATCAGAGGCCGCCCGCCGCCGCCCCGCCGCGGGCACGCCCCTTCCGCGAGCGCAGGCGCAGAGGGTCAGGGGAGGGGCGGGGCGACGGTGTGTGTGAGGCGCCGGAGCCTCTCCCCGCTGCCGGTGTCCCGCTCCGCGCTGCCGGCCCACTCGGGCCCCCGCTCCGGTTTCCGGTCTGGTCCCGCAAGGTCCCGGTTCCGCTCCGTGCTCCGAACCCCGCTCGGGTCCCTTCTCCCTCCCGGGGGCAGTGGGCACACCATGAGCTCCCTGCGGCTCCTCGTCCCGCTCTGGTGCCGCGGTGCTTCCCCCGCTGTGCTGCGGGCGCGGGGCGCGGCCCTCGGGGGTGGCTCCGGGCCGGCCCCGCTCCTGCCCCGGCCCCCGGGCCAGGCCCCGCTGACACGGCTGTGCAGCTCCTCACAGCCCTCCTGCAAACTGCCCGGGAGCGGTCCCAGGGACATCGGTGCTGGCAGCTGCACTGCAGCCCCCGAGGAGGAGGAGGAGAAGGAGGAGGAGGATGAAGGCGTGGAGTTCGGGACGCTGTCTGATAAGTTTTCCTCTAGAAAGCATTACCACAAAACCTCATCACGCTTTTGGGATTTAAAGCTTCAAGAAGAGGGGGAGGAAGAACCAAAAAGGAAACCTCGACGCGGCCCTAAGAACACACCGTACTGGTACTTCCTACGGTGCAAGGCCCTCATCAAAGAGGACAAGGTTTGGTCCCAGTTCTTCTCTCTTTTTTTAATATCACTGATGAAAGATGCAGCTCTGACCCATCTATCGCTTGGTATCTCTGCAGAAAGAAGAAAAATAAGAATTTGTCGTAGAATCATCACAGAATCCCAGAACGGTGTGGGTTGGAAGGGGCCTTAAAGCTCATCCAGTCCCACCCCCTGCCATGGGCAGGTACACCTTCCACTAGCCCAGGTTCCTCCAAGCCCCATCCAACCTGGCCTTGGACACTTCCAGGGATGGGGCAGCCACAGCTTCTCTGGGCAACCAGTGCCAGGGCCTCACCACCCTCACAAGGAAGAATTTCTTCCTAATCTAAATATCCCCTTTTTCAGCTTGAAGCCATTCCCCCATGTCCTGTCACCACATGCCCTGTCAAAAGTCCCTCTCCAGCCTTTGTATGAGGAACCCCACGCTCTGTAGGACTTCTACTGCTACCTGCCCACAGCTGCATGCTTTAATATCCATTGTAATTCATTCTCTTGTTCCCTTATCGTGGATTTTTCTCTTCCCTGTAGCTGGCAGAGGCTCTGGAGCTGTTTGAGGTGCAGATGCTGAAGGAGGAGCGTGTCCAGCCGGCGGAAAGCAATTACACCGTTCTCATTGGTGGCTGTGGCAGGGTTGGCTATGTGAAAAAGGCATTCAGGCTCTACAATGACGTAGGTTTAAGTTCTCTCTCAAAACATTTTTCCAAACTAAAACTGTTCCAAACATTCAGTCCCTTCACTTTATCTCCAAAACACCTTTGAGTTAAGCGTTGGCATCTTCTTAGCCTGAAACTCTTAGAAGCAAGTTAAAAAATTCTACAAGCCCTGCCTTAAGGAAGCAAGTTCAACTGCTCCTTCTCTTCCCCTAGATGAAAAAACGAGGGTTGGTCCCCACGGAGGCCACTTACACGGCCCTGTTCAACGCCTGTGCCGAGTCGCCGTGGAAGGACTCGGGGCTGCAGAGCGCCCTGAAACTGCGGCAGCAGCTGCAGAGCAAGAACGAGGAGCTGAACCTCATCACCTACCACGCCCTGCTCAAGGTCTGCGCCCTCTGCTCAGACCTCAAGATGTGCTTCGATGTACTCAAGGTAAACAGGTCGCTTTTCCCACGTTAAACCTGGTCTGCTGTGGTTAAAGCTCCTGGAAGTCGTCGTGTTGCGTCGATTTTTAATTTCGTTTCCAGCAGAGAGAATGGCAGATCATGAGTTTATGTTTCATCGAGCCTTCATTCTCCTGCAGTGAAATTCTACATACCAAACACAAAGTACCTAAAAAGAGGCAGCTTTAGCTTTAAAATTGGTCAGGTGTTATAAAAATAACATCAGGTGTGTCAGAAACCAAACAAAGTTTCTGTGGAGTTCGCAGATACCGTCTCTGTCTCCCCTCCTCATTTTGGACATCTGTATATTGATACCTGGCTCCTTTTAGGGCTCTTACCGCAGCTCTTCTCAGAAGGGCCAGTCTGGGAATAGGTAAAAGGATTGTTGTTTCTGCCTCCAGATTCCCCATACCGCCCATAAAGATCTGGGCATATTTCAGGGCTCTCTTTCTCCTGGAGCAGTGGTTCTGTTCACCCTATGCCTTGTCTGTGCTCTTTCCCCAGAAAATGACAGTAGAATCAGAGCTTCACAGCCAACTGCACCAGACTGGATAACTGGGAAGTTTAATGTTTTCTCTGCTCTTTTAGGAGATTGTGCAGAAGGGGCATGTCCTGACAGCTGAGACCTTCAGCTTCCTTCTCATGAGCTGCATAAAGGACAGTGAAAACGGGTTCCGATACGCCTTGCAGGTGTGTCCTCCTGTTCTGACTGGGGGGTAGGGAAGTGCTGCTGTATTGTAACTCATCACTTGAACACAGTGGGTGGCTCGGGGCTGGTGAAATGGGAGGAGCTCAGCTCCTCCTAGGACAAGTTCTGAAAACTAGACTTCCACCAGGATATCCTGTACGCTGGTGAACAGCCCTGGATCATCTCACAGGGCTCCACTAACTCGAGGTCACTCACCTTGTTGTGCTGTAAACTCACTCCTCTGCACACATTGACAGATTGACAGACCCCATTGACAGATGTGCCTACAGCCTGCTAGACGTGCTGCTGTTATTTAATATCACATCTGGTGTGCCTCTTCCTCTCTTCAGGTCTGGAAAGAAATGACTAAACTTGGGATAAAGGGCAACAGCCACACCTACAACCTGATGCTGCGCGCGGCGAGAGACTGCGGGATCGGCGACCCCGTCCTGGCCTCTGAACTCCTGCTCAGACCCCCTGAGAACTCACCTCAGCTACAGCTCCCACCTGGGAAGAGGAAGGAAAGGATGAGAAATTGGAGGAAGAAGGGATCAGAGAGTGTTGCTGTCCAGCTGGATGTGGAAGCTATGGAAAAGCAGTTATTTCAGGAGAGCTCGGTGCAGCCCGAGGAACCGATTCAGCAACAAAATAAAGATGTGAATCAGGCTGAAGAAGAACCAGCTGCTCCTGACAGCCCCAGTGTCACCCACAGCGGGGCTGGAGCCTTGATGAGGAGAGACCACAGGGAGATGGAGCTGGAACAGGCACACCCAAGCCAGGAGCTGCCTTTCTGCAACCTGCCCAACTTGTTGGATTCCAGGATGCCTGACGCAGCCGTGGTTTCCTTGGGGACAGTGGCCACACCATCCCACAGGCTGGCTTTGATGGGGGATGTGGAGGGATTCTTGAACAAAATGAAAGAGGACAATGCAGAGCCCAACATTAAAACATTCACGTTACTGGCTGAGCTGGTGGAACCCCAAAGCCCCTCAGAGTCCTCCTTGCTGGCACTGCTGGATGAGCATAAAGTGAAAGTAGATGTGACCTTCTTTAACACTTTAATAAGGAAGAAAAGCAAACAGGGAGACCTGGAGGGAGCAAAGGTGAGAGAAAAACCTCAGAACCGGCCCTGTCACCACCTCCTTGTCTCACGCCTCCTGTGTTTTGCTGTGAGACCCATTTCTCTGTCCATGACAGAAACTGGGATCTCACATTTTTCCACAAACTGGTACTTGGGTTGATTTCTAAGTATTTATGGATTCCATTCTAGCACATCTAGCTCCCTGTCTGGAAAGCTATAGTGATGCTTTTTGGGAACTGAAGCCAAGACTTGTATCTTGCAGAGCGTGCTGCCAGCTCTGGTGAAGAGGGGACTGTCACCCAACCTCCAGACATTCTGTAACTTGGCAATTGCTTGCCACCAGGAGAAGGATGGACTGCAGCTCCTCTCGGATTTGAAGGTAATCAAAGAAAAACCCTCTGCTGCTTGGGGTTCAAGCTTGCAGGAAGAGGCAAAATGAAGGGTTAATGCTGCTAAAATACCTGCTGAGGTTTTTGTGGCAAGTAGTTGTGTTCTCACTTCCAGGGAGCTGCGCTCCTTGTGTGAGAAGGCTTTTCCTTCTCGGAGTTCTGCACTAGTCAGCAGATAAAAAAGTTTAACTGTAGCATTTGTGGTTTCCAGAGGTCTGGAATAACTCCCAACAAGTACATCTACAGCACCCTCATTGCTGGTGCTGTGAGGAAGCTGGATTACAGTTACCTGACAGAGATCCTGCGGGACATGAGGAACAACGAGGTGGCTCCCAACGAGGTGATCATCCGCCAGCTGGAGTTCGCAGCACAGTACCCCCCAAAATTCGACAGGGTAAGGAGCCAGCACTGCTCAGGGTGTGAAGGGGTCACAAAGGATACCAGCAGGGGAGGGGAATCGTAGATGCCTGAGTTTCCTTTGGGTTTGTCTGATCTGGCTGACAGTTACACGATCACTCTTTCTTCGGTAGCACCTTGTGCTCTCTCGGTACTGAAGTGAGTTCTTGTCTAACAGAAACTTGTTGGATTTCTGTTTGCAGTACAAGTCCAGGAACCCATACCTGGAGAAGATTGATGGTTTCCGTGGCTACTACCACCGGTGGTTAAAAGTTATGGCTGGAGAGGAGACCCCCCACCCCTGGGCCAAATACAGGACAGCCAAACGTGGGGTGCAGGACAGCGAGGCTGAGGCTGTGCAGGAACAGTGAGAAGGAGGAGGGCATTTCAAGTTCTTCCAGCACAAGGAACATGCATGACTTGCTGCTTCAAACTGCTTGTAGTAAAGCTGCTTCTACATAATAAAATATTTTGTTTTAAGGAGAAGCAAATACGTTTTCAGTGGATTTCCTTAAGAGGATTAGACAGGCTGTAGTCCAGCAAACCCTGTGCTTAACAAGGAAGAAGCAAAATCAGATTGAACAGGGCTTTAACTCAGTGCTGGTTTTGACTGTGTTCTGTGTTCTGTCACTTCACATGTGACCTGTAAGTCTCTAGACTGCTGGCATTCCTGAAAGGATCTATGCATTAATTCCAGGGTACACACCTCAGCAGAGAATTCCGGTGAAATTCAGCTGCCACCTACACAGGGTCAGGGAAGAGCTCAAATCCAACTGGATGCTGGGAAACTGTATTATTTTCTTTCCAAGCAGCCTTTTAAACTGAAGTTAGTTGAGAAAGAGGGGTGAGAGCTGGTTGAAAACCAACCCACATTCAGAACAACCTTCAAACCAAGCACCCAGAGCACATCCAACAGGAGAAAAGGGGCACAGGAATGTTTTGCCAGAACATGACACCACTCTCAGGAAGGCAAACTTTATTTTAAAATAAATGGCTACACAAAACCCTACTCCAGAGCACCCCCTCTCTCCCATTTATGCAGGATCCAGGTGATTACGCTGCTGCTTTAATTGCTTTACAGAAATATCCCATCCCAGGAAGTGGTGCAATTGCACTCATAGTCCATTAAGGAGGAGGAGGAGATCCCTCAGAGTTCCCAAAGCAGTCTGATGACCAAAGGCTTCACCCAGAACAGCCTCTGCATCCACAGTGAGTGCACTCAATGATTCTGCCCTGAAAAGCAAACACGAGGAGGGTGTTTCAGCCAAGCCACAGACAGAGCAGGCTCAGGCCCTGAAGCAGGGAAGGGCTGTGTGTGGGAAGGGTTTCTGCTGGCTAGATTTCTGTTATTTCCCATACTTTAACAACTTTAAATGAGTGCCAAAGCTGATAGTAACTTTAGAACCAACTAGACACCAACTCTACCAACACAGGTAGGAAATGAGTAGAGGCAGGAAAAGGTAGAGGAAACTACCAGGAAGAACAGCACAACCTCCTCTGCTGTCCCTGACCTCAGAGAAGTCAGACCAGGTCCTACAAAGATCCAGACCAGCAGAGGAACAAGCTGCACACTCACCACTTCCAGCTTGCTTTTGGGGACCCTGCAGATGCAGTTGGTTCCGAAGTTGGTGTCCCGAGTCTGGATGCAGCGCAGGCAGCACAGGTTCTCATAGCCCTGCTTCTTCCACTTGGCAATCAGGTTCTTGTCAGCATAGCCCTCCTTGATGCAGTACTCGTAGAGTTCTGGGGAGGGGCAGACACCACCACAGGGAGGTGTTGGAACACTTACTCTCAGGAGTTACTGGCTGTAGTAACCAGCTGCCCAGCCTTCCCTCCACCCTCCCTCCCCACAAACCTGATCCTTCCCACCAGCTCCCAGTCCAGGTGCATCTACAGGTCCCACATCACTCCGGTCTTCCCCTGCCCAAGGTAAAGCCCTGCCCTCCTCACCTCTGCTGATGGCTTTCCTTTTGTAGAAGAGGTCAAAGATATAGCGTGTTTTCTGGTGGTGGATTCTGAAGATGGGCCACAGGGATTCCACTTTCCTCTTCCCCTCGTGTGGCTCTGTCTCCGCTGGGAGGGAACACAAACACCAGGGTTCAGCTGGCAAATTATTTCCTCAGTCACTTGGCAATAAACTGGTACAAAGGCACTCATAACTTTAATACATGGCAGGGATAAAACAGATTAATGGGAGAAGACTCAAATTAAAGGGGCCTGACCTGGAACAGTTCCTTTAGGGAATAAACCCATTGGCAGTGGGGTGACAGTGACCCACACTGGGATGGTGGGTGACTTCATGCTTGGACAAGAACTACAAGTCTTTCCACACCCAAAGGAGCTCCAGCCCTAAAACAACCTGTAACCAAAGCTCTGTGCTCTGTAACCTGAGCTCACACCAAACTCTGAGACCAGCCCCAGACCAGGCTCAGCCCCACTGGACAGAGCAGGTCCATCTGTACATGCAGGGCAAGCTGAGCTTTGTGAAGCAGCTCCCTGGAGCTTGTTCTGGGGTCACGGACCCGCTCACCTTCTCTCATCTTCTGATCCAGCTCGTCCAGCGTGGGCTCAATGAGCTCCCACCCGTCTGGGGGGGGCTTCCTGCTCCTCTTCACTTTGGGCATTGCCTCAGGAACGGAGGGGGAAAGGCGAGGGCTCGAGGGTCTGCCTGCACTGCCTCGGGATCACTGGGGGAAAACAAAGGAAAGCAGCTGCCTGACACGTTTCTCCTGAGGCTTCTGTGCCCTTTTCCTGTTTTTGAGGGTAAAAACGAGCTTCCCGGAGCTCGTGAGAGGGGTGGAATCCCTGTGTTTGCTGCACAGTAAATCGGTTTTTCTCCTCCCCCACCCCGGGCCACCCGAGGCGACAGCTCCGGGAGCTCCCGGTGACAGCGGGGCGAGGCCCCGGGCCCGGCACCGACGGCCCAGAGCGGAACCCGGGGGCGCTGGGGGAGAGGAGAGGCCGCGGATCCCGATCCCGACTCCTGTCCCGGCCCTGCTCCCTGTTCCAGTCACGGTCCCGATCCCAGTCTCTGTCCTGATCCCTGTTCCGGTCTCGGCCCCGCTCCCTGTTCTGGTCACGGTTCCAGTCCCGATCCCGTTCCCTGTCCCGGTCCCGATCGCGGTCCTGGCCCCGCTCACCCGCTGCTCCCGGTCCCGATCTTAGTCCCGATCCCAGTTCTTGTCTCGCTCCCCGTCCCGTTCCCGTTCCCTATCCCAATCCCTCTCCCCTCACCCGCCGCTCCCGTCGCGCCGCCTCCGTCACCGGGGTCCTCCCGCAGCCCCGCCCTTGGGCCGCCCGACGCGCTGCCCGAGCCAACACCACCACACACCCCCCCGGCCGTCCTTACCGCCGCCGTGCCCGGGAGCGAGGAGAGAAACCACCGGGACAGAGACAGAGAAACCACCGGGACAGACCCGGACCGGGGGCGGTGGCGGGGGCGGCCCCGCTCGGGGTCCTGCGGGCGGGGGCGGTCCCGGTTCCGGTTCCGGGGCGCCGCTCGGGCCGGGGGGGCCGCGCCGCCATCGCCGCGATGCCGAAAGGTGGAGGGGCCGCGCCGGGGGAACGGTGGGGAGGGCGCTCGAGGGGTGCGGGGGCGGCGGCGGGCAGGGATCGTGTCCCTCCCCGCAGGCTGTGGAGATGCTGCAGGGGTCCCGTTCCGCCCCCTCCCCCGGCCGGGGCTGGGCTCGGGGGGGTCCCTTTCCCCCTCACCGAGGGGTCCCGATCTCCTTTATCGGGGGGTCCCTGAGGGCGCTCCGCGGCTGTGGGTGGGCACTGGGGGGGGATTTCGGGTTCCTCTGTGGGTTCCTCCCGCCCCCCCGACACGGCGGGTTCCCCGCGCTGCCCTCAGGGCTGGGGGGCCGCTCTGTGCCCCCCAAAAAGTGCGGCAGCCCCGGGGCGGGGGGCGCGGGTCCCCCCCGTGATCCCGGTGTGAGCTCCGTGTGTTCCCCACGCGATGGGAGCCGCGGCCGCTCCCCCGGGACGGGGCTTGGGGCTCACGGGGAGGGGGGTCCCGGCCACACCGGGGGTCCCCGGGGACTCGGGGCTATCCCGTTCCAGGGGCCGGGAAAGGCGCTCAGAGGGTCCCGCCCTGACTCCAGCCGCTGGCTTTAGGGGCTCCAGACGCGGCTCCTTTGATGTGGCCGCGTTCTGGGTGTTCCCGAGCGGGCACCGACTCGCTCCTCGTGTGATTCAGGAGCTGACGGGGCTGTCACGGCCGGGCTGGATCCACCCAGAACCTTCTCCACAGGCCCCATCTGCATAATTGGCTCCGGCAAGCCCCGGTCGCACACGTTTAACGCGGGCCGGCCCTCCCCGCTGCCCCTTCCCTGCCGTTTATTTCATCAGCATTTCCCAGGCTTCAGCACCAGACCCGATTCCCGGTTTAGATTTTCTTTAACCACCTCATTTTGTGCCCATCTGCACGGTGCTGGTAGATGGGGCTGGAGCTTTCACGTGGTTTTTGTGAAGGCCGGTTTTAACCCCGTTTTCCACATTTAAATGCCCCGTAACCCAGAATTCCCTGCTCTTTGTTTCATTGCACAGCTTTAAATGTCTATCTCGAATCTTTTGCTTTTTGGGAAAAGAGGGATATTTGCTGTTTCCTCCCCGCCCCCAAGTCGGTGGGAATTAGTGGATGGCAGTCAGTGGATTTTGGCACTCACTGTTTAACATAAAAGAGGGGGCCTTAATCAGCCAATAATAATTTTTTTGTTACAGGATTATTTCTGATTATTTTGGTTTTTTTGTTTTTTGTTGTGGGTTTTTTTTTAATAACTTGATTTAAAAGAGAAGTGATTCCATCAGTATCCTTTTATTCTTTTTCATTTAAATCCTTTAATTTTGCTGTTTAAAGCTGAAGACAGAAGTGTTTGAGGGTGTGCCTGGCACAGTGGGCTTTGCTGGAGGTGAAATCTGCAGGTGGTGACTTTTTAAAAATGCTTCACAGAGGAGGAAAAGAATCATCCCTGTTTTGCAGATGGGGAAACTGAGACACTGAGCTGCTCAGTGGCAGGTGCAAGACCAGCAATCCCTGTGTCTGACTGAGGTTTTGGGAGCAGAACCCTGGCCCTGTACTCCCTGATCTCCCCACAGTCCCTCTCATGGGCTTCACTCTTCCATTTGCTTCTTTTTAGGCTTTTAATAAAAAATAATTCCTGTTTAGTTGCTTCTCCCCTTTGTCACCCCTGTTTATTTGCAGTGATGAGGTTTTTGCGTTCCTCAGTCCCTAGCCCAGTGTGGAATTCTGGAGCAGCTGGATGAGGAGCTGCCTGGCCCCTCTTGGTGTGTCAGAGATCTTAGTGTTGCTCCATTTGGAGTGATGTCATGGGCTGGGCAGTGAGGTAATGTCTCCTCCGGAGCATTCCCATGGTAGATCCCCTTCCCAGAGGGTGTCAGTGTTGCCACGTGGGATGGTGGGAACAGACAAGCTGAAAACACCCATCTGTGTGTGCAGCAAGTTGTGCTTGTGGTTTGAGAGCCCACGAGCCTCCCCAGTTGAGGGCAGGGAGAAACCTCTGGTGTCTGTGCTTCCCTGTTTCTCATGGGAAAACATCTCTGGAGTCTGTAAGGCTTCACAGTGGGGACTTTGGGATAATTTACTCCACAGCTCTGCTTCTACTGAGCTGAAACATGTGAGAGTTTGTCTCTGCTGAGCCAGGAGAGTTGGTCAGAAAATGTGGGATCTCTGAAGCTCACAGCCCACAGGGGCTGCCTGCCCTGGCTCTCCCAGTCCCTCCCAGTCCAACAGCACATAGTGACAGAGCAGTGGACCCCATGGATCCCACACAGTCCCAAGGAAGGAGGGATGATCCTCATCCCTCCCCATCACCATAAGGTTCCTTACCCTGGGCAGATGAAGTGAGGAGGGTGAGTGAGATCCAGGGTTTCCTGCTCCTTCCAAGACTCCTGCAGTAGTAGGGAGCTGCCATGCCAGAGTTGTGTTCTTTTTGCCAGTCTCCCTCTCTCAGGGCTGTGGACTGACTCTGTCCAATGTGCTTCCCAGTTCTTTGGGCTGGAAGAACATAAAGTGAGCAGTGACTTGCAGGAATCATTGATGGCTTCAGCAGTTCATTAATACCAGAGTCTGGAGCTTGGGGCAGATCTCAGCCAGGCAGTCCCAGCCACACTGGCTCCCCTTCCTGGTTCCTACAGCTTGTTTTTATTTTTCCTTCTAAAGCAGTAAAACATGGAGGCTCCTTTCAGTGCTTCTTCAGCTCTCATTGTAATTCCCAAAGCTTTTGTCCAATTAGCTTCCTGTTTTTTCCTGGCACAGCCTCAGTGCAGGGGAGGGGTAACGGAGCCAAGCTTTGGGAATGTTGGTTGTAACCACAGGAACACACTGTGATTCCCCCTGTGCAGGGAACTGGGATCTGCTGTGGAACTGTGCACCCCTTGGCAGCCTGGAAAGGGAATCAAAGAGGCCACGAGTGCAGGCAGGGAAGGGTGGTATCAATAATCTCAATTCTCTGTGCATCTTACCCCAAAATCTTGGAGCGTTTCACCAAGTTCAGTGTGGGTTTTTTGTTTTTTAGGTCCCATCAGAGGAGCTATTTTGGTTTGTCCAATCTGCACTAAAAATCCAGAGGGTGCTGCAGGAGGAACAGACCTTTCTGGAAGCTCATCACTAACCCACTTGTTAATTTTATTATTTTGTGCAGGTAGAAAAGGAGGCCACAAAGGCCGAGCAAGACAGTACACGAGTCCTGAAGAGATTGATGCCCAGCTCCAAGCAGAAAAGCAAAAGGCAAGGGTATGTATTTGCCTCCACTATGCACTTCCTGCCACAATTCCTGGCATGTCCAGCCTGATTACTTGTGATTCAGGAGCAATGGCAGCTTAGGCATTGCTCAGATCATTCCAACAGTGATCAGAGTATGGACTCTGAACATTCCCAGCTAGGGAGACTGCAGGGTGTCATCCAGCCTGGTTCCTGAGGCGTGGTGGACCATCCAGTTCACCATTTGAAGGTTAAAGGACAGGGGAGCTGATTACTCAGCAGCTCTGGAGATGCTTTCTCCCCATATTTCATCATTCCAGTCTCCAGTGTCAGCTAATTTTTTTTATCTGTGCTCTGCATCTTGGCTTTGGAGAACAAGGGCTCACATCTTGACATCTTATTGTATGTTGAAATTATTATGTTTGCCCTCTTCTAGACTTAAAGGACCAAACTCCTTTGACTTCTTCCTGTAAACATGATTTTCTTTTTTGCCTCTGACTTGCAGGTGGAGATAACAGAGTTTTCTGGCATGAGGCCTTTTTTTGGGTGTTTCTGTGCCCCAGCATTGGGCTGTAACATCTCCTCCTGCTTCCATGACCTGACTGGTGTCCTAAAAGCCATGGCTGCTTTTTGCAGCACTTGCTGTCTTGATTCCCAAGTTGTCACAGCTCTGGTGACACTCTGACTGCTCTTTTTCTGTGACTTTCTGAAAGTGCTGCCTAAGCCCAAACACACAATTCCAGCTGAGGCCTCCCAGCACTGACCACAGGAGGATAATTACACCCCATGTAGGAAATACTGATGAATACCTCCAGGATGACTCTTTCAGGCAGTTCTGAGCCATAGTGTTGACTCCTCTTTAATGTTCTACCCAGCTGGAACTCAAGATGATTGTTTGGTTTGCTGCTTAGCCACATATTCCAGCCTGGTGTTGGATTTCTTCTTCCAAAGTGTAACTCCTCTTGGTTACTTTCTGATTCCACCTTCTTGGTTTCATGCCATATTTCCAAGTTCTGAAACCACTTATGAGTCTGATCCTGTTTTTCAAAATGGTTCCAACTCCTGCCAGTGTGATGTCATTCACAAACTGTTTAAGTGTTCTCTGCTTCCACGTTGTTAATAAAAATACCAGCTGGAAGTGGAACAGAAAAGCAGGACCCACTTGAAATGTGTCTTGTTTCTCAACAAACCAGAGAGCTGCTCTTTGAGAAGGGTTTATTTTTTCTGACAATCCGTATCATACAGTAATGGTTACATCTAACACCATTTTATTAAGGAAAGCTTAAAACTCCCCAAAATTAGCAAAATTACTCCTCTTACTGCCCCGTGCTCATCCCCTTTGCCAGTTGCTCGATGAGGGATGTTGGCAGTGGTAAAACAAGCTGTTCACACCCGTGTTGGTCCTTCTGATCTTATCTTCTAATGCTTCAGAAATCAATTCCCAGGCTTCTGACTGGTGGAAGCTGTGCTAGAAAGGCTGCAATTTCTTGGATAATAATGTTCTGGTTGATGGCTGTCAATTTGCTCTTCTCTAGTCGTTTTTCTTTTATCTAGACCCATGATGGGATCAGCTCCATGCTGCATCTATGTAGTTTCCAGTCTGAGATGTTATGCACTGAAAACCCAGGGCAAAATTCTCCTGGAGATCTTTCATCTGGGGATGAAAGTGCCAATTGTGTCTTTTACAATCGTTTTCCTGTTAGAGGGAACAGCAGAGTTGTTTGGAGGTAAACTGGTGATCACACCTCTGAGGATGAGCTCTTGTTCTGTAACAGCCAGGCCCCCTTGGTGACATGAGGGGCATGTTGGGAACACCAGTGCTCAGGGCTGTCTCTCATCCCTCCAAAATCATCTCCTTTAAGAGCTGGATTTGGGATTTTGACTGACATACATTTCCTCTGATTTCCTGTGATTCTGTAGGAAGAAGAGGAGCAAGAAGAAGGAGGTGAAGGAGCAACAGGGGACCCCAAAAAGGAGAAGAAGTCTTTAGATTCAGATGAGAGTGATGAAGATGATGAGGATTATCAGGTAGTGTCATTCTCAGGGCACTTAATGCAGTGGCACCACCCAGATTCTTGGGCCAGGGGTAGATTCATGCACTTGACTCAAGAGTTCTCTTTGAGAGCTACCTATAATTAATTTTTTATGCAAGAACTATTTTTAGAAGCCCAAAAAGCCTCACTTTGACAGCATTTTGTCCTCAGAATGAAAGCTCATGTATGTTTATAAATGAAATACGAAGGCAAGAAGAGTTTTAAAAAAGGCTGAAATGCCGACATAACAATCTTGGTTCATAAATGGGTTTGCTGGCTGGTAGTAAAACCATCTTGAGTTGTGCTTTTGGGGTGCTTTGCAGTGTGTTTGATGAGCTCTGAGACAACTCAGTGTGAGATTTAACCCCCCCCCCTTGTTCTTGAACCGCAGCAAAAGCGCAAAGGAGTGGAAGGGTTGATAGACATCGAGAACCCCAATCGTGTCATTCAGACAACCAAAAAAGTCACTCAGCTGGACCTGGATGGACCTAAGGAGCTCTCACGACGAGAGAGGTGAGTCTTTCCTGCTCCCCTGGTGGGAGCTGGTGCATCCCTGGAATTTCATCCTTGCTGGTGGCAGCAGCTTCACACAGGGAGGTGTTTCTCTACTCTGGGTGTTGGTGTTTCAGGGAGACCCTTTAAGTGTGTTGCTGCCCAAAGCAGACACTGAACAGCAGCAAACTGTCAGGCAGGGCTCACTGTGTTCCAAAATGTGATTCCTTAGGAACTTCACAGAAGTTGTCTGTCCTCTGGGAGCAGCTGTGGCCATCCTGGAGCCAGGATGCACTAAGAGAAAGGGATTTAGGCCATTCCTTTCCTGAAGTTTTATGCCAAAAATCAGATGTAACAGAAATCCATTTGCCAGAGGTCACCTTGGATCCACTTTGATCTTGCTGCAGAAGGTGCCCTGGTGACAGGTGGAGGTTTCCCAGATTCCAGGCATCGTGGTGAAATTTTTGTCTTGAGCAGATGAACAAGATGGAAACCAAAGTTTAGTCTCCTAGTTCCATTTATCAGTGGCGAGTTTTGGAGGGAAAGATTTAAGCTCTTTTTTATTTGGGGTTGATTGCTTCAGCAGGACACTGTTGAGGATAAGGCTGGGAAAAACACGTCACAGTGCTGTGTGGTCTGGGGCTAATTCATTTGACCTTGTGTGTCCATGTCCTTATTTAGCTGAAGGAAGGTAGAAATAATCTCTCCTCATCCCTCTTCAAACCCTGCAAGAGATAGAAACTGTGCCTGAAAACTGGTGTAGGACCCACCCAGTTTTGGTGGGTCATTCATGTCAATCCTCACTGTTCTTCCGAGCTGGAAGCCTCCCCCTTTCTGCCTGTACCTGTGTGCCTCCCTGGATAGTCTGGTGACTGTTTTTTTTTTCCCCTCAAACAGAGAGGAAATAGAGAAACAAAAGGCAAAAGAAAGATACATGAAAATGCACCTCGCTGGGAAAACAGAGCAAGCCAAGGCAGACCTTGCCCGACTAGCCATCATCAGGAAGCAAAGGGAAGAAGCTGCCAGAAAGAAAGAAGAGGAAAGAAAAGGTTAGAGAATAATTAATCATACTCTCCTATTTCTCTGTGCTGTGGATGCAGTGCCAAGAGCCATCATTTCTCATGTCACACGTGGTAATCCCTCATCTCCTGAGCCTCTGTGGTGTTCTCACAACTCCCCTCAGCAAAAGCAGGTTCAGCTGTTTCCTTCTCATAAAGCTCTTGATTTATAAAGCTCTCAGGCACCTGAACGGGGAGCAGGGAAAGACAGAAGGGAATTTCCCTTGACGTCCATGTTGTCCTGTGCCTCCCAGGCAATGCTGGCTCCACTTTAGGGGTTTAGCAGGTTCCTGGTTGTGGGGGATCTGATCTGCCCAGGGAGTTTGCAGCATTCCTTCCCTTCCTGGCCTTTCTCCATAGCTCTGGTAGGTGTGAACCAGAAGTCTGACAAGCACAGCTTGTCAAATTTCAACAGAGAAATTTGGGCATCAGCATCAGGGTGATTTGTGGATGCCTTAAGAGAGGCCAGGGGTAGAAGGGAACACTCAAGTGGGGGCTGTGCCTCTTACCTCTGGGGATCTGCCAGGAATTGGTGGGGAGGGTAGGATTTTTTTTCCTTTGCTGGCAGGATTTCAGTCCCTGGGGCTGCCAAACCCCCCCCAGTCCCCGACATGCACCCTGAAATGATGCAACTGTTGTTTTCCTCCCCCAGCAAAAGACGAAGCGGCCATGGCAGGTAAAAGACTGCAGTCACTATCCCTTAACAAGTAAGCACAGGCCATGCAAGAGGAGGAAACGCCAGGGAACTGTGCCTGATCCTGCCAGGAGCTCTGCCGTGTCGCCTTCCATCGATGCACGCAGGGTGTCCTGCAGCATCGACGTCACCTCCACCTCCAAGAGACACTGACGATGTGTTTGTCCTCATCCTGGCACAGATTTCCATTTGGGGTTAGGGGCAGCTGCTCTCTGCAGTGCAGAGCTGTGCTGAACAGCAGTTCCCTGTTACAGTTCAGAAACATGAATGTTTTTGCTGTTTTTAGGATCAAGAACTCGTAGATGGGGGGGGCTGGGTGGGAGGGAGCTGTGTGGGAGGGGAGGTGCTTCAAATACTAGATTGCAAGAAAATAGATTGTGGGGTCGTTGTGGGGTGGGGCATGGGGCGGGGAACTGACTTGGTATCAAATCCCAAAGGATAATGTATCTGAGGAATCCAGTTGGGCAAAGAGCCCACCAAATTTCGCTGCAGGGCGTTGCAGCACGAGCTGGGAGCCTGACTTCATGGACATCTGGAGTGCCGTTCCTTCCCGGATTCATCCCTCCTTTCTTGCAGCCAGTCTCCCCTTTTCCCTCCTCTTCATTTTTTTTTTTTTCTCCTCTCTGTTAGGGATAGTGCCAGTTTTTAACCACATCATCCTTTGTTCAAAGGAGAAAAAACAAACATTTATTGTGTCAGATCCAGATGGGAAAAAAAAACAAAACAAAACCAAACTTGATCAAGTTTAAAAAACAACACCAGAACTTGTATATTTGGCTAATTAAACTGTAAGTTATCAGAACTGCTGTGGCCTCGTCTGTGTGTGTGTTTGTGTGTGTGTGTGAAGGGCACAGCTTAGGGGAGCTGGGGGATTCCTGCAGCTGCTGATTGTGGAGTGGGGTTTGGCTCCAGGTTCAGCACATGCAGCCTGAGGGGGAAGAGCTTTCCCTGCTGTTTTAATGGATGTCTTGCACAATCTGTTTACCACGGAGGAGGAAACAGTTACCCTCAGGGTGCTGTCTGGCCCAGTCAGAAGGGCAGTCACTGAACTGTCACCCCATCATGTGTCCTGTCTCACTGCAGGGCTGCAGGAGGGGAAGGGGAGATACTCCAACCTGCTGTGCCCCAGGAGGTCTGGCAGTCCTGCTGCCAGCCTGTTCTGGGACACCAGCACTTCCCAGACTCGCTCCCTGAAGGCTGGAGGAGATCCAGCCTCAGGGCTCAGAGCACTGGGAGTCACTGGCCAAGGGGTTAAGGCTGTGGAGGGGCAGGAGGACAAATGTGATTTGTTCTGTGTACTCCTGTCCATGCCTGACTGCAGGGACTGTGGCAGAGGGATGTGCCACAGGGAATGTCATCCTGAGCTGCTGCTCAAACCACAGTGGGGAGCTGCTTTCCTGGGAATACCTGGGATCATCTCACCCCCGTGACCTGCTCTGACCACACACACGTTCACACTGAACTTGTCCTGAAAAAGCGCAAAGAAAACCTCTTCAGATTTATCCAGGAAAATCCTTAACTTTATTTTCTAAGCGATGTATGACCAGCATCAGGAAGGATTTTAACAAAAATAGTTAAAAAAAAATGGTTTTCTTTGAGAGCAGCCGCCAGGGCTGGCTGGCAGCAGGGAGTGTGCTGGTGGCATGGTGGCACAGGGGGCTCACGTGGCACGGGGGGTTCGTGTGGCACAGGGGGCTGGCAGGGGGAAGCAGGCAGGGTGGCAGAGCAGGGGCAGCCAGGATGCCCTTCCTGGAGGGCTCCTTCATTTGATCTTGAGATCCTTCAGCGCCGACTCCAGGCTCTGAAATGAGACAGGAGGTTGTTCAGCAGCACCTCTTTGCTTTCCAAGGCAACTGGAAGTGGTTGGGGAGCTGAAAGCGAAGGGAACTGGGAGGGAAGCTGTCCCCTGGCATGCCCACCCATCCCTGAGGGGGGAAAATCCCAACTTTGGCTGGTCTGGGCTCATTTTCCAAGCCATATGGGCAAAGCTGAAGCCAGGAGAGGGTGCTGGATCCCTCTGCAAGGCTGGCATCACCCCCCTCTGATGGAGAGCTGTGAAAGTGCCACCCAGGGGTATCCCCCACCCAGGACTGTGGGACAGGGTGGGCCCCAACACCACAGGGTGAGGGATTGCAATTAGAGCTGTGGCTAATGAGGGTTCAACATTGGGTGCTTGGAGCCCAGGGGGTCTGTGGGGACACCTCACCTTGACATCCCAGATGCTCATGCCACCGTCCATCCCCGTGGTGCAGAACTGGGTGCACTTGTCCTTCCCACCCACCAGCACCGAGATCTGGCTGTGGGTGCAAAGAGGCAGCAGGAATCAGTCAATCCAAGGTTCCTGCTGAGCCCTCAGGGCTGCTGGGCAGCCATGGGTGGGAGTGGGGCTGGACCCCTTTCTCTCCCTGACCCATGTGCAGGGAGGCACTGGGGGTAGCCAGGGATGCTCAGAGATATCCAGGGATGCTCTGGGGATGCTCCAGGTCTGTCCCAGCTTCTGAGACAGGACCCCCCTATTTCCCCCACCCACATGCAGGGATGCTCTGGGGATACCCAGGGAAACTCAGGGATATCCAGGACTGACCCAGCTCCTTGTGCTGAATCCTTTAACCTCTCTCACTCGTTTGCAGGACTGCTCAGGGATGCTCCAGGGATACCCAAGGCTGCTCCAAGGCTATCCCAGCTCCCAGGCCGGACAGCAGCACACCCGGGGGATGCTCAGGGGTCATCACCCCCGAGGTGACCCTGAGCCTGTCCCTGCACCCCCTCAGCCCTCACCTGATGCTGTTCTTGTGCAGGGTGTCCAGCGTGGCGTTGGCCGTGTCCGAGCTCGCCTTCTTGTCCAGGTTCTGGAAGCGCTCGCGGGCGGTGAGGCCGCGCTGGGAGCTCTGCTTGGGGACGTCCAGCTTCCCCCCGAAGGTCAGGGCGCCCTGGCTCTCCTCGTAGGTGAACAGCATTGGGCAGCAGTCGTGGCCCTGGGGAACAGCCCACCCTGCTCAGCACCCTCTGGCCACGGCACCCACCCCGTGCCCACCCCGTGCCCCCGCCTGGACTCACCGCGGCCACCAGGCTGTTCTCGGTGATGAAGGTGACAGCCAGCAGGGGCAGGGTCTCAGTGCACAGGGTGGCAACGCTGAGAGGCAGGGCAGGATGTTGGCAAGGAGCTGAGCTGCAGCCTCTGCCCTGAGACTGGCACAGCTCATCACATGGGTGGAAGCCACAAGACTACGAGAGGACCCACCACCTCCTCCATCCGTGGGGCTCTGGGAATGCTCCAGGGGTGTCCCAGCTCCTGGGGCTGGACTGCTTTATATCTCCCACCCATGTACAGGGATGCTCAGGAATACCTAGGAATGCTCCAGGGATGCTCTCAGGCTGTCCCAGTTCATGGGCCTGGACCCCTCTATCTACCCTCCCATGCACAGAGATGCTCCAAGGATACCCGGGGGTGCTTGGGGATATCCAGGAACGCTCCAGGGACACCCAGGGATGCTACAGCACAATCCCAGCTCCTGAGGCCAAATCCCTCCATCTCCCTCATCAACATGCAGGACTGGACCCCTCTACCTTCCTCACTCATATACAGGGATGTTCCAGAAATACCCAAGGATGCTCCAGGGATATCCAGGGATGCTCCAGGGATGTTCTAGGACTGTCCCAGTTCCTGGGGCTGAACTCCTCCATCTCCCCCTCCCACACACAGGGATGCTCTGGGAATACTCTTGGCCCAACCCAACCCAGATAGTCCCACCCTGGGGTCAGTTTGGGGATCAACCCCCCCCAACACCCCCAGCACAGTCCCTCCCAGCCCCCCCAGGCCCCTGCCCTGCCCAGCCCTGCTTACGCCATCCTCCTGCCGGCATCAGCGAGGCACAGGGTGCTGTCGTGGCTCACCCAGGCCACGCGGGACCCGCTGGCCGAGAAGCAGATGCTGTGCACCCACCCACAGCTGCTGCTGGACTCGAACATCAGCTCCCCAAAGGGCATCTTGGAGCCCCACGGGGTGGGGCTGGGCCGCTCCTCCACCTCCTTGATGTAGGCTGAGAAGATCCTGGGAGGGAGGGGGAGGGCACTGCCGTGTGTGTCCCTGGACACGGTGCCCGTGCTGCCTCCAGCCCTGCTCCCTGGACACCACAGTTTCCCTGGCAGAGCCCGTGGGGTCTCACAGGGTGCTGTAATGCTGACATCATCCCCAGGGCACCCCCAGACCTCTCTGCATCTCCCTTGTGCTCCATTCCCTGCTCCAAACAGCACCTCGGAGGTGAAGCCTTCCCCACAGACAATCCAGGGTGCTGGGCTGCCCCACACAGCTCTGTGCTGTGCCAGCGTGTGACCCCAGCCCATCCCTGGGGGTCCCCTCTCTCAGGCCCCTCTCGTCACCCACCCCCCTGCTCCTCACCGGCACTTGAAGTCGCAGGAGCCTGCGGCCAGGAGGACGTTGTTGGGGTGCCAGTCGAGGCTGAGCACGGTGGAGCGGATGGGCTTCTTGATGTGCTTGCAAACCCACCTGCATGGAGAGGGGCTGGCATCAGGGGGGAGTGTGACCTCCCCCGGGAACCCCACTGGGTTGGCAGGGGGGCTGGATGAGGGTGGTGAACGCTCCAAGTGCCCCTGGAGCTGCCCTGGGCCACCACTCTGCAGTAGCAGCTCGGGTATGTGGAGTCCATCTCTCCATCTCCCCGTCTGTCTCCACTTCCAGCTCCTCTCTATCTCCCTCATCTCTTCCTGTCTTACCTCCAGCTCCTCCAGTTTCCTATCTCCCAATCCATCTTCCATCTCCCATCCATCTCATCCATCCATCTATTCATCCATCCTTCCTTCTGACCATCCAACCACCCATCCATCCCCCCCATCTCCCCCAGGACAGACCCCCCCAGGCCGTGCCGGATCCTCACCAGTCGTTCTCCTGCTCGAAGTAGCAGATGGAGATGAGCCTGGAGCCGCTGCCCACGGCAAACTTGTTCTCCTTGGGGCTCCACTTGACGCAGCGGGCGGCGCGGTTGATCCGCAGGATCACCAGGGTGGGCTTCCACACGTTGCCCTTCAGGGTCCACACGTAGGCGTTGCGGTCGGTCCCGCACGTCACCAGCCGGTTGCTCTCAGGGGCCCAGTCGATGCCTGGAAGGCAGAGCAGGGTGATGGTGGCCCAGGGAGTCATGGGAGTGGGAATGGGAATGGGGAGGGGTCACTCAGGGCTGGGGGCTGTTTGAAGGCAGAGTTGTTCTGGGTGGTCTCTGGTCCAGAGTCCTTCTTTACCCTACTCCCACATCCATCCCAAATGATCCCACCCCATCCCTTCCCACCCCTCCCACCTCAAAGCATTCCATGTCAACCCATCCCACCCCATCTCTCCCATTCATCTAATTCCATCCCTCCCCAGCCCATCCCTTCCCATGCCTCCCACACCATTCCATTCCATCCCAACCCATCTCTCCTATGTATCTACCATCCATCCACCCATCTCATCTCACCCCACTCCATCCCTTCCCTTCTCATCCCTCCAACACCATCCCAACCCATCCCACCCCATTTCTCCCACCCATCCTTCCCCTCCCACCCCATCCTTTCCATCTCAATCCATCTTACCCATCTCTTCCATCTATATCCATATCCTTTCCCATCCATGCATCCATCCATCCATCCATCATTCCATCCATCCATTCTATCTCATCCTACTCATTGCATCCCACCTTATTCCCTCCCCACCCCATGCCTCCACATCTCTCCCATCCCATCCATCCCACCCCAGGTGCCCTCTGATATGCCAGGTCGGGGCCAGGAGAGCTGGACACAACCTGCTCCCTCTGCTCCACCCGCAGCACAACCCCCATCCAGAAGCTCCCAATGCCACAGGCGGGGCTGGGAGCAGCTCCAGGGCAGGGCCACCCACCATTCGTGTCCCTGTCCCCTCCACCAGCCAGGACTCACCCGTCACCTGCCCGTTGTGCTCCTTCAGCTCGTGGATTTTGCTCCACTTGGCCCCGTCCTTGCGGTAAATGTGAACCTCGTGGTTGTTGGGGCACAGGGCGATCTCTGGGGGCGACAGGGTCGGGGTAAAGCCCTCCCTGGGTCACAGGCTCTGTGGGGGCAGCAGGGCCAGGCAGCCCCCACCCACCCCTTCCTGGGCTCCAGGTCCCCCTGCACGGCAGGGGGGAGGGTCCCACCAAGCCCCCCAGCTCCGGCCCTGCACTGCCCTGATGCTGCAAATTGTTCCTCAGAGAAGGGAGAACCCCAGACCCAACAGCCTGGTGTCCTCCTTTCCCTAGAGAGTGATCCCATGGGGCTGGAGGGATGGGATAGGATAGGATAGGATAGGACACGGGATGGCTGTGGGCGCACAGCTCCCGAATTCAGCCCCATCCCGCCCCTCCAGCCCGGCTGCAGCAGAGAAAGCCCTTTTTGTTCTCCCACGTCCCCTGTGCCGCGGTCGGGAAATGCCATCGGCCGCGAATCACCCGGCCCTGCTCTGCGCTCTGTCCGTCCCTCCTCACTCCCTGCAGTGCCTCCGGGCCGGACACTGTGCTTGCACCCCTCTGCCAGGCTCTGTCTCCGTGCCAGGCTCTGTCCCTGTGCCAGGCTCTGCCCTAGCAGAGGGATCTGGGGGATACAGGGGGGGAATATGCTCTCCCAGCCCCCAAATCTGTCTGTGGCAGGATTTACATCCCCAAACCCAGCCCCAGCCCAGCTCTGCCCTGTCCCAGGAGCATCTCCCACCACAGGGATGTTTAGCCAGGACAGTCAGTGCTTTGGGTTATCCCTGGGGATTTTGGGATGGGGTGCCCTGGCTGTACTTACGGGTCCTGTCCTTGTTCCAGGCATGGCAGCTGATGGGCTCCAGCAGGAAGCTGTGGTAGGCCATGGCTCACGGGCTGGGAACAGGGAGAGACCCCATGGCTGGTCAGGACATGCTGCTCCAGCCACTGGGACGAGAGACTCCCAGCTCCCAGCCTCACTGAGCGATCCATCCCACTGGGATCAGCCCTGTGTCACAACCCACTGTGTCCCCTCTCTGCTGGGGAGGGGGTTTCCCTGAGGATTTCCAAGCTCAGAGACTGCTCACTTCCAGAGACTTCCAAATCCCACCACCAGCTCCTGCCCCAGCCAGCTGGAGCTCAGTGGGCAGGAGGTGGCAGGGCACACAGGAGCCCTGTGAGCATCCCGGGTGTCCCACCATGGGCAGCACCTCCTCTCTCCGTCCCCACACAGCCAGATCCACTTCCTCCTTCCCCATCTCTCATGTAGGAAGTGCCAAAGCCCTATGGAGACACCTCCATCCCATCCCATCCCATCCGTGCTCAGCCCTGGTGACTAATCCCCTCTCCTGGCTGAGCTCCCACTGTTCCTGCTGGTCCCCACCAACTGCTCCGGTGTCACCAGATGGAGCAGCTTCCAGCAAGCCCCCTCCAGGTGCCATGGGACCAGGAAGAGCTCAGAGCAGCGTCACAGCCCCCTGGCCATCCAGCTGAGGGAATGCAGGGATGTAGGGAAACACCTCACCAGGGCGTGACCGACGGGGATTACTCACAGCTTGCTCTCGGCTATTTTGGGAACTCCCCGAACACGTCGGCTATTTTGGGAACTCCCCGAACACGTCCCGTTTTCTTTGGCAGCTGAAAACGGTACAGGGGAAGGAAAAAAGTCCCTCCTAGCAAAGCTCCGTCCCTGGGCTGGGGAAAAGAAAATGCAAAGAACTCCATCACCTGCCTGCTGCATGTGGAGAAATCCCAATGCCAATGCACAGCACAAGCCCTGCTGTCACACACCCCACACCCTGCCAAAACATCTGTCCCCACTGGCCAAGGACATGGGCATGGATGAGCAGACAGCTGCCCTGCCCCAGCTGATCCCCTTGGGATGCAGCATGGGGTGACCCAAGGAGGGCACGAAGCTGCTGCCACACCGGATGGAGCAGCACCACCAGGGACGGATAAAGTCAGCACAACAGGGACACTGCTGTTCCCTCAGGAGAGGGAAAATGTGTGAAATAGGGACTTGGCTGAAACCAGGACCCAGTGGAAACGGGCACTGGCTGAAAGGGCTCCCGGGAGGAGGGATGGGAGGCAGGGCAAGCCACAGTGCTTTCCGGCCTCGATGTTTGCTAAGAAAACAACAATGCTTTGGGTTTTTCCAGGTGGTTTGGATGCTCAGAGGCATAAACCCTTCTCCCTGGGGGTCCTGCTGCTCCCTGGTTTAATGCCACCCCAAGGGGATGAGGTCAGCTGCTGTGCCAGGAGCAGAGGCCGCCTCAGGAAGGAGCGAGGGCTGCTCAGCCCTTCACACTCCAGTCCCTCCCTGCAGCGGTTGGTGTTTCATTTCCCCCACAGCCCATTTACAACCAGTTCCCTGAGCCCTGCTCCTGCCCTGGGGTGACCCACAGAGGCTTGGCAGCCCCTTCCCCAGCAGGAAGGAGCATTGGAGGGGCTGTGGCTATCCCCCTGCTCGACACAGGGGCTTTCAAGGGAGGAAAATGGGAATTTTCCAAAGGCCAGACAGGGCGGGATTGGGAGTCGGAGCAGCTCCGTTATCTCCCCGGCCAGTCCAAGCAGTTCGGAAACATCCTTGGAGGAGATAACCAAACCTTGGCAGAGCCGAGCGCTGGGGGCTCCTCCCAGTCCCTGGAGGAAGCCACGCACCAGAGGAGCTGTATTTGGGGTTTTTGTGAGCCTGGCGGGGTTTGCACTCACCAATGCAGGGACACGGGGAGGATCCCGCCGGGAGCTGCAGGACCCCGGCAAACTCTCCCCCGGCCACCATGGTGGGCCCCCGGCATTGACCCCCGGGAGACCCTCTGCTCCCTGAGGCAGCTCAGGGTGTCACCCCCCCATGCTCCTGCCAGCCAGGCTGGGGACACCCGTCCTCGGTCCCCAGCGTTGGCTGGGGGTGCCCCAGGAGCCAGCCTGGCCCTGAGGGGACATCACCGTCCCAGGGCAGAGGGAGGGCAGCTCTGACCCTCCTCTCCCTCACGCTGGGCAAAGCGGGAAGCAGCTGATTCCCGAGGAGGAGAGGACAGACTGTGGCAGCCCGGCACCAACCAGGACGGGACCCCCATGGAAGGACCCTTTTCACCACCCCCCCTCACAACTGTCAGACCTCCAGCAAGAGGAGAAACCTCAAACTTGCTGCCAAATCTGAGGGGGGGGGGAACCCCAAACATCCAAAACGCAGCGACAGCAAAGCTCACACGAGGCAAAGGGCTGCCTGGACACCCCTGGCCCCAGCCGGGGGGTCCCCTCGTCCCCTCGAGCAAGGGTGGGAGCAGCAGGAGCGGTGACAGCCACAGCCCCCCCAGGGGACAGCCCCAGGTCCTCGCTGGGGTGGCAGAGCTGCCTCCCCGTCCTTACCTTGCGGAGCGGCGCGGGCAGGGCGGGCCGGGCTCAGGTCATGGACGGTGGGGCTCGTTCATGGACTCTGGGCAGTCGACACGAACGCAGCCCCGAGCGAGCGGCGGGAGCTGTGCCTGCCCCGCCGAGGCTGCCCGACTTCCCTTTTCCTCTCCGAGAAATGCAACCACTTCCTTACGTGGGCGTTGGGGGAGCGCACAGCAGCTCTGCGGCCGCCCTGCCCCTGTGCCTGAGGGCCAGGGCCGCTCCATCGCCTCACGTGGACGGGACACCGGCCCCGGGATGCTCCCGCTGGGATCCCGGTGGGATGTGGGCAACGCGCCCCGGGTGCACGAGGGAAGGACACAGCCGGGAGAACAGAGGGGAAGGATCCCCGTCCTCCCCCTCTGACCGCGGGAGTGTTGTTCACCGCCTCGTCCCTGATGCGTTTCGGAGGGATGGGGACACCCTGCCTGCCTCCCGGGGCTGGCCTGGAGCAGGGAACAGCTGCGTCTGGAGCCCACCCGGGGCGAGACTCCATCGGCATCGCCTCCCACGGCCGGGGAGATCCGCAGGACCCCGCGGAGCCGGGATCCGGCCGCCCTCGGAGCAGCTGCTGCCGGTTCCTGCATCCCACGGATTCCACTGGGACCCCAGCCCAGGCTGGGTCACCGAGCCTGTGCCCCCACCCACCAGCCATCCACCCCTCGAGCTTTTTCCCTCCTGCTTCAGAGCAACCCATTTTTATCCCGTTCCCTGCCGGGCAGGGTAGCTCAGCTCCTGCTGGAGTGCTGGGAAAGAGAGATGGGTTTCAGTTTCTCACCCCTTCCCTCCCTGAACAGGGGGATACACTCACCTCTTCCCTCCCCGAGTGACTCTGCAGGACTGGGACAGCAGCAGTGCAGGGAGGGCAGGGTCCTTTCTCAGCCCCAGGCATAAATACTGAGATCCATTTTCTCCCCTCTCATTAGGTGATTTTTCCACCCTTTTTTATGTTACTTGGACCACATATTTTAGAATCCTTTTTTTAAATACTTTTTAGACATTAACCACCATTAACCACCAACCTTTCAAAGTGACTCCAGAAACAAAATCATTGCTGTCTGTGAGACAAACATCTAATAGTCCATACAGAGATGGACAAAGCCAAATCCTTGCTCCAGGGTCACTCTGCTCCAGAGAACACTAAACTCCATTATCCCTGTGTCCCAGCTGACAACCCCCATCCACCCCAGCCATCCTACACACCAGATCCCCAGACTGCAAGACGAGCAGAGGTTAAACACTCATTATTTTATGTTTTGAAGAAAGAGGAAAGTGCAAAGCCACACCTGACTGCCAAGGGAGGAAGGTGGGAGACACAAGGAAACCAGAAGGAACTGGAAAACCAGTCAGTTCTGTGCAGGCAGCACAGCACCTGAGAAGGATCCAGCTCTGCAGTGGAGGACAGGAGTTGTCACTCTGTGAGCTGATCTTCCACCCTCCCCTTTCAGCCAACCCCAGCTGAGAAACGAGCAGGGTATGAAGCAACTCTGGTTCCAGAGGAAGTGGTAAATGTAGTCATTGGGGTTCTTTTTAAACACACTTCTGCATTTTCAACAGAAACGAGTCTTGAACCTTGTAAAGCAATGCCATGAGCCAGCTAATCCCCTCAGAGCACAGCCTGTCCCGGCCTCAAGGCAACACAGGGGGGAAGAACCAGATCTGTGAGTAAAATAAGTTACGTGCAAATGCCTCTGTGAGCTCCCGAGGCTCAGAGCTGAACTGTAAAAGGTTCCTGGAGACAAAGGCCCTGCACTGAAGCCAGACCACAGTGACACCTCTCAGGTGCTCCATTCCCCACCAGTCACTACAAACACGGGATCTTACAGGCCAAGCACTCAGCTCTACACAACAGCCAGGCCTGTGCAGCTCCACTGACTCACAGAGTCATTTGCTTTTCATTTGTCTTCCCAAGATGTGGCTCAGCAGATTTTTGCCTCACTTTCCACACACAGCCCTTTGCCTCATCCCCCAGGCACTGCACTGGGAGCAGGTCTGGTACCAATCCCAAAAGGGAACCACAAATAATTCTTTGGAAAAAACTGTGGCCCACTGAGCAGACAATAAAAAAAAGACATTCAGGTTAATTTGCCGTTATTATGGATTAAACACAAGGCAGGCAGAATTAAGGGTAGTAGGATAAAATCATTCATCCTCCAAAATCATCACCTCAAGGGAACAATTTCCCAGGAAGAAGCTCATCTGAACCTTCACATCCAGATCATCAGAACTCCAAGTCTTCCTCTGTCAACTCTGAGAAACTTTCAATTAAGATGAACTTTGCTTGTTTTAAGGCCATAAAGTATCAGTGCAGGGTTTTCCCACTCCCTCTCTCTCCCAATTAATTCCCTTAACATCCCCTTTTTAATCGCCACCAATGAGCAGCAAAACAATGAACCGTTTTTTCTCTTTTTTATTATTATTATTATTTCTAGCAGACAATTTACATAAAATTCCCCTTTTAAGTTAGTGATTCACAACTTCCTGCAATAAACTACTTAAGGAGCAGCTTTGGTAAAGAATGGAATGAAACAACCAACCAAAACAAAACAAAACAAAAAAAAAAGGAACAATCACAGCTGATTTTGAAACCAACACAATTCACCAAATTTAGATTCAAAAAAAATCTGCCAAGCCGTATTTTCTCAGTGTTTCCAAATATTTCACCTTCCTCCTCCTCCCTTTTCGGATTTGTGCAGATGTGGGAGCTGCATTCAGTCAAGCAGTTTGTCCTGCTAGATCATGGAAATCCATCTTTACATGATTCGTAGCCCTTGAATGGAGGACTCCAAGGTCTTGAAAGAGAGAAAAATCTTAATCACTATCAGCTGATTGTGTTAAATAACTCGGTGTAAATGCTGAGAAAAACAAGTAAAAAACCCCAATACTTGAGATTAGACTCATATTCATAGATTCATGGAATGGTTTGGGTTGGAAGGGACCTTAAAAGACCATCTTGTTCCACCCCCCTGCCATGGGCAGGGACACCTTCCACTAGCCCAGGTTGCTCCAAGCCCCATCCAGCCTGGCCTTGGACACTTCCAGGGATGGAGAAACCACAGCTTCTCTGGGCAACCTGTGTCAGGGCCTCCCCACCCTCACAGGGAAGGATTTCTTTGTAAAGGAAAGAATTTCTTCCTATTTCAAGAGCCAGAGACCACAACAGTCATTCCTTTCAAACTCAGGCATATATAAACTAGTGATACAGACCTGAAGCTGCACTAAAGCAGTTTATAGATCACCTCAATCTCTTCTCTGGCTCCTCCAGAACTTTCTGGCATCACAGAACACAGACAACCCATTCTTTTCCTAAACCAGATCCCAAGAGTTTTGGGAAGGCCAGCAGAGACCTCTGTTGGCCGGGCCTCAGCAAAGCAAGCACAAGCATTATTAAATCCTTTTAGGATCTTTATTGTATTTTCCAGTTCTTTGAGGCAACTTCTTACTACTTTGGTAGGTTAATTCTGAGAGGCCAGGACCATCTTCTGCAGCAGAACAGGGAGCAGAGTCCCATGGGATGGGAGCAGGAAGAGGCAATGGGCTATGTCATACCAGTGAATATTCCAGCCCAACTGTGGCTGAGGTCGGAGAAGAAAAGAATTGGTGGGAATTCCTACAGGGACATTAAGTAATTCCATTAAAAAATTAAGTCTGCATAAGCACCATCTGCTAAATGAAGTGCATCTGCATTTATGCTGATTCTTGGATCTGCTTTTCTTACAGAGTTCACTAATGGTCTTGAATATTCCTGTCAGGATTTCCTGCTGCTAATGAAACCTGCCTTAGGGCTGAGCCCCAGGAGTGGATGTTACAGATCAAAAAAAACCCACCCCACCCTAGCTAGTTCACATAAACACAGTAGTAAAAGCCTGTTTTTACCTTGAAATCCCAGATGGTCATTGCTCCATCGATGCCAGTGGTGCAGAATTTCCGACAATCCCGTTTGTCTATCTCATAAATAGACACTTGGCTGCAAACAGAGAGTGAGAGCTCTAACACCCATTACAGAGAGCCAGAAAGCTGGGAAATTTGGGTTGAATTCTACTCCTACTCCTTCAGATGGAGACATGAGTATACCAGAGCTTACACCAGATTTTTGGTCAAATGCCTCAGAAAAATAAGCCAAGAAAAGGATGCTGAGAGCTCTTTCATGGCCTGGTGGCTGCAGCCAAAATGTTTTGCTTGCATTAACATGAACTGCCCAACATCCTCTGGGATCTCGTGCTTTTTTTAAATGCAGGGATACTTTACTCAATCAACTTGGATCAATCATTTTGATCAACAGAATCATGGAATGGTTTGGTCTGGAAGGGACCTTAAAGCTCCACCCCTTGCCATGGAAAGGAACACCTTCCACTAGCCCAGGATGCTCCAAGCCCCGTCCAATCTGGCCTTGGACACTTCCAGGGATGGGGCAGCCACAGCTTCTCTGGGCAATCTGCCTCAGCACCTTCACAGGGAAGAATTTTCTCCATATATCTAACCTAAATTTCCTCTCTTTCAGTTTGAAAACAGTAATACATAATAACTAAATACACGTGGTAATAACATGTTAAACAGGAAGCTGGGATGTGAATTCCTGTTTGAGGTGGATTTTGCTGACTAGATTTTGCACAGTGCCATCAGCCTCTTGGGAACCATCCACATATTTGATAAGATAAGCTGTGTCCAGGTTACAGAACACATCAGTCACGAGCAAACAGGAGAAGCACGCACACCATGTCAATGATTAACTCCAGCTTCCACGCACGTCCTACAAACAGGCAGGTGTGTTAGGGAAAGACTACAAGGAAAAGGGGATACTGGCTAAACCCTCCTGGTAGAGCAACCCCGAGCTCTCACAGGTTTGCAGAACATCCTGGGAAACCAAAATGAGGTGGAGAGCATTCCCTCCCCTGGCCCTGGCAGCAGGGCACTCACGTTATACTGTTTTGGTGCAGCGTCTCCAGGGTCGTGTTGCGATCTTCCGTGGTGGCTCTTTTATCCATGTTCCGGAAGCGTTCCATGGCGGAAATGTTGCGCTGGATGCTCTGTTTTGGAATGTCTAGTTTGGAAACGAAGGTCAGCAGGCCACGGTCGTCACAGTTAAAGAGCATGGGGCAGCAGTCATGGCCCTGCAACCAAACACCACGGAAGCCTGTCAGGAGAAACAACCTGCCCGTCCCCACCGGGTGCTGCTGCTGCTTCTGGCTGCAGAATGCAGAGACTGACACCAGGGAAGAGCTTATTTATTATTAGCTGGGTAAAAGATGGTGTTTCTCCCCCTCCAAAACACGACAACACACTAAAAGCAGAAAATAAGCGACACTTACAGCTGCCACCACGCTGTTCTCAGAGACAAACGACACGCTCAGGAGTGGGAGGAACTCTGTTTTCAGCTGTGAAACCCTGAACACAAGAACATTTGTTAAAGGAATTCGTTGAAACCTCTCATTTTTGGCTCTAACAAAAAATAGACATGGTTCCCACACAAGGATTACTGGAAAAGCCAGCGTGGCTCAGTTGTCCTGTGGTGACTCCAGAGGGTTGTAATTTTTAACAAGAAGTTTTAAAGCTAATGAAAGTGTCCTGGAGGATCTGTAGCAAAATGAAGTGCTTCAGGTGAAAGGGGGAAGTTGCCAATATTGTGTGCAAACAGGGGCAAGAGTTTAAAAGGAACGCTCCCAAAAATGTTCAGACTGATGAAGTTATTAACTTCATTTGTATATTAAAAGCACTTGAAGTTTTAATGTTTGACATCTCTTCAGTGGGAAAAAGCCTTGATGTTCAATTAAGTCAGCTTTTGTGATTTAAAGACGAGTGAGAAAAGAATTCTGAAACACTTTATAATGACTGATATCCCCTGCCAGGTACTGATATAACTGTAGCCATCAGAACCACAATTCAAAATGAATCCCAGCAGTGCCTGGATGATCCCCAGAAATCTCTGCTGCCAAAACATATGGAGAATCTCTTCCTTCTTGGTTGGAAAGCCATGGACACTGCAAAGTTATGCAGATCAAGAGGAGGAGCAGGAGGAAGAACTGTTCATTACATATTTTGTTGGATTGGAAGGTGCAAGACTGGAAGTTGAAACCTTGCCTCAGCAGAACCTTAAGGACAGTGGTTGGAATTTGTATTTCATGAAATGAACAACTTATTTTCCAGATCCTGGCTGGGGATAGGGTTTTATTAGTTATGGAGTGAGCATGTTTCTGGACTCTCTTGAATCCACTTACAAGGAAATATTGTTTCCCCCAAAGTTCTCTGTATATTTCCACACAGAGTGGAATGCAATTTCTTCTTTTCAAATGCTTCCCCCCCCCGCCAAAGTAAACTGGCTATGCCCTCACTGAAGAATTCTTCTAAGAATTTTAGAGTATGTAATTGAAATTCTTAAGTATCAACCTTACACAAGCCTCAAAGAGACTCCTGGAATCCAGAGTAGTAAAAATGGCAGCAGCAGTCACAGCCCTCGTGAGATAAAGATACGATATTCCACAGAGAATCACGGAATCGTTAGGGTTGGAAAAGACCTTTAAGGTCATCAAGTCCAACAACTGATGAGGAACAGCAAGGGGGTACTTACATCATGTTTTTGGAGGCATCAGCCACCGACACGGTGCTGTCGTGGCTGACCCAGGCCAGGCGGTTCCCGCTGGCAGAGAAGCTCACGCTGTGCACCCACCCCCCGCTTCCCGCTCCCCCAAACTCCGACATCAGCTGCCCAAAAGGCATTTTGGAGCCCCAGGGAGTACTGGCTGGTTTTTCATCCACTTCCTTAATGTAGGCAGAAAACACCCTGCAAATAAAAAAAAAAAGGATTCCAGTGTGAACAAAGAGAGAACAAACCTCCTGGGAGCTCCGGGTGCTTTTCGCGTCGGAAGCGGAGGGATGTGTTTGATTCCCCCCCGAATAAAATATTATGGTATCTTTAAACAAGCCTGGAAGCTTCAGTGTGGGGAGAGAAAGGGTGTAAAAGCACACAGGTTTTTCATAAACGCTGTTCTTGTACCCCTCTCCTTTTTTCCCAGAAGATGGCACAAAAACACACGTTTGTCAGTGCATTTTCCACCGTGCCAAGATTTCCCTTTCATCCTTTTGCGGCGCTAACAGCTCTCCAGAGTCAATCCCTCAGCTACAGAACACCCAGGAACAGCAGTGTGTAATTAGAAGCTAATACAAACACCTACAAAATTACCCACTTTTTAGGAACATTCACATTTCAGCAGGATTTCAAAGAAAGAAACCCGATGTTCTGATGCCTGCAAAGGGGCTCTGAGCCACCTTCTTCCTGCTCGTTATTGAAAAAAAAAACGCCTCAAAAACCTGAAATACCACAATGTTTTTATAGGTTTGTTGGTTGTTGTTTTTTTTTTCCCCAGCACTACAATTTTCAAGATATGTTTAAATAGAAAGCCTCCCCCTTTCATCGAATTCCTTCTGCATGATTCAGACGTGCCACAATATGGTGTTCCTGAGGGTTACCATGGAATTTACTGGGACGTCACCAACGTGGGATTAGAGTCCATTGAGCAGGAGGAGCAAGAGAGCTACACCACGCTACTACCAGAGGGAAAAACTCAGTATAAATGAAAATCTCTGATCAAATACTCATGGTTGCAGTCACACACACAAAGGAATTATTTTATAGTGAGTTTAAGGAAATGTAGCTCCCCCCTCCCTGTTTTTTAAATGTTTTACATGTGTGGGGTAAGCACTTCCAAAGGTACCTATATTCAGCTAATTCCAATAGAGCTGCTCATTTGGAATGATCAGGGTATCATAACTGCAGCTATATTAGGTACAGATTTTCAGGGAATTAAGTATGAATTTATATTTGGCTCTATCAGTTTAAATATAATCTAATTATAATCCTTCAAAAAACTTGATTTTATAGAGCCATCTAAAAGGATGGTTCTCCTAATGTATGGAAATAGGACAAGATGTTTAAAGCAATAGCCTTTGACACAAGGCAGGAAAATCATTCCTAAGTAGTGAAAGACCTCAAATTTAACTGTTAGTTAAAATAAAAATAAGTCTTTTCCCTCACTGAAGTCTCCCTCTCTTTTAAAAACAGCTTGAAGGCCCCAGCCTTGAAAAGAACACTGGGAAATGACTTTTATTCCCACAGCAACGTTGTTCCAGCAAGAATATAAAATTCACACCTATGCAGTGGTATTAGCTATATATATTATATTTTTTTTTATTTTAAAGATAAATGGAAGGGGAGTTCATCTATCTGGGCCAACCACCAAAAAACTGCTGAATTTCCATCAACTTGCAGCCTCCTGCCCTCCAATCTTTTCCCAACATGTCCCCCAATTGGCTCTTGTTAGTTAGCAGTGGCTCTGGCAGATCCATTCCATAATTTTCATCACAACAGATGAATACTTCAGAGCCAGGTATCTTTATTATCTTTAATATGGAAGTGAACACTCCCTAGAAGGGGAATTCTAGATGTCTGTACTCACTGTTTACCCAAGAGAACAGTTTTTCTTGGTTTTGGGGAAGAAACACAAACCCAGTACCAATCTCCACTACTCTTTCTTTCTTTAACATTTCTATATGGAGATTTCTATGAGAAAAACAGCAAAATTTTTTAATGAATCATCCTGAATTACAATGTTAAGGAAGAGCAGAAAGTTTCCCAAATGTTTTAAACCAAGACCTGGGTCTTTTTTTTTTCAAACTATAGCCCATTTTCAGAGAAATGAGGTGCAGGACAGAGTGAGTTTTCTGATGGGAAATAAAAGACTAAGCAAGTCTTCTAGAGAATGTTCCTAGGAAACCAACCGAGCCACACCATTTTCTTCCAGAAAATATAATTATTTTTTTTTAAAAAATCACACTGAACAGAAAAACTATGTTAATCTAACTTTCAACCAAACAGGGAAAAGGAGATAACCAGGGATGCAATGTCCATAACAAGCACTGGAAAAAGCTCAAGTCCAAGGTAATATAAATATATACACACACATAATATATTTCAGGTGACCTAATGTCAAAGTCCCAAGATCCTTTCTGAACACACACGAGAAGATTTCCACACGTGAAAAGCAGCTGCTTCTGGAAGATGAGTGAGTACGTCTCACATCATATTTTTTGTGAAAGGAAGTGAATATATATAGTTTATCTAATGAAAATGAGATAAGGCAGGGAAGGGAGACAACTCTCCTTCCCATCTTCCATTTATCATTGTTCCTTACATAAAAAAGTTTCAAAGGATAGGGTTTAGATGTGAGGGTTTCATTCTGAAATAAGGAATGTAATAGTCAGTCCCACCTCCACTTCCCACTCTTCCTTAGTCATTTTTAGTACACACTTTGAAGCTTAAAAATTGCCCTATTACATAAAGAATTTAAGAAAAGAAGCTTTCATTATCATCCAAGGTACAAGTGATTAAGTAAATGTGAATTAAAGCCAGGCACTGCAGACAGCTCCCCATGCAACTTCCCTGCAGTGACCTCAATCCCTCCCTCAGAGCAGCCTGCAGGACCCATCCCTCATGCTGGAATTTCACCATCAGTTTGAAAGTCTGCCCCATCCATCTCTCAAGCCAAGCTGGTTTTAACAGCCTTTTTTTTATTTTTTAAATGCTCTTCAGAAAATGTGTTTTATTGCACTGAGTTGCAGGTGGATCAATTCCTTGACCCTGCTCTCCTCACAGGGCTGCGAGAACGTTACGGTCAGCACAGGGAAAGGGGAGAGAACTACTGACTCAGGGATGAAAAAGGTGGGATAAGGCCTTTGGAAGGGTGTCCCTCAGCAGATCCATGTTGGCAGTCCAAAGTCAGCAGGCAGTAGCACCAAAGCCAACGTTTCTCAAGCTGGGTATTTTATCTTGGTACCAAGCAGAGCATGCAATGAGCCACCTTTTATTCTAACAGCAAATGCCTGATCAAGATGCTCATGCTGCTGACTCGATCCAGAAACCCAAATTACACACAGATGCTTTAGTTTCTCTCACCTGCACTTGAAGTCACAGGATCCTGCAGCCAACAGAACATTGTTGGGGTGCCAGTCCAGGCTAAGGACAGTGGAACGAATGGGCTTTTTAATGTGTTTGCTCACCCACCTAAAATAATAAGAAAAAAGAAAGATGTGTGAAATGTATATGAACATATTTTACCTGACTCCCCCAAGTACTCCTCAAAAAGATCACTCCTTGCCAATGACTAACATTTTGGAAAACACATCACGCCCAAATCTTTCACATTCCCTGTGCAATCTGTGAACTTTAGACGGTTATCTTAATTAAAATTTTAAGCACTATGAACAAACTTGTTAAATATGTATCTCCTCACCTGAGTACTATACCCTTTCCAACTAATTCTTATAATGCATCAGATGGAGCTCCTTAATGTGAATTTTGCCCAGGAATTGCTGGTCCCTCACACCCCATGAACACGAGGTCAGCTGTGACTGTGACACTGAGCTCAGCAGCCCTGTTTTCATGGATCACCAAGTACGAGTCCTCTCCAGCTCCTTCCAATGAGTTTTACAGTCACATCTCTTGCCTATTGACTTTTCTACTGTTTAATAACACAATAACTATAAAACAAACCAAGTAAATGGGGGAACTGCCAATGATGTGACCAGTGCATTCGTCTCAATTATCTGCAGTGCAGTGCAAAGTGGTCCTGCTGCTGAATGCATCAATATTGGCCTAAATACGCCTCAGCAGATTTAGTTTATCTGAACTATTTACAAAACAGTAATGAAATCTGTTATTCACTGGATGGCCTCTGGGATGATGGTGCTTCTTCTTTGATTTTACTTCCATCAAGCACCAGTTTTAAGGATCACATTCTTTTTCTTTATGGGTTTGTGATTCTTCTGCAGACAACTGAAGCAGAAAAAATATTGATAACTGAACATGCTGGAAAGCAGAAAAATCCAAAACAATCTTTAAAATGTATTTTGCAGATGGTGTCACTGTTTTTCAATCTCCACATGGCAGACTGGACACAGGACACCTGTGTTTTTGTGCCTGTTTATGCAGCCCAAAGCAAGAGATGCTCCCCACAGATTTCACCTACAGATGATACAGCAAATGTAGCTCCCAACACGTGCAGCTACAAAGGGAGAAGACCAGAAGCACTAAGTTTAGATGCCAGTGAGAAAAAAATGTTAATGGTGGAAATATTTGTGCTAGAAATCTATAAACTGTGATGTGAGCACATGACAAAATACAGAACAGGTCAATGACAAGCTCAAACATCTTCTAACAGACCACCCTGGAGATGTGGCTGAGTCAAACTCTTTAATGACATGGAACAAGAAAATAATGTAAATGGAAGAAAGACTCAAGTGGAGGTTTCTTCATTCATTCTGGAACGAGGTGGGGGAAGGAAACATTTCTCTCTTTTCAACCATACAGGTGTAGTTAACAGACTTTTAATCTGCACGAATTCTTTTAGAAAAGCAACATATGTTTATGGCAGTCAGACAGAACAGATCCATGCCAACATGTATCACCTGAAAATAAGTGAAGTCAAAGGCTTATAGGTGACACACTAGAGTAAAGAAGAGAGGGAATATTTTCTCTGAAATGGAAAAATGCCATCCCTCTACATTCCTCGAAGATTTCAGAAATTAGTAAAATAGTAACCCAGTTACCACAGCTGAACTCCAGGCTTCAGCTTTCCCGTGCAGACCTTGCAGGAATAAGCAGAAGTTAAACAGCTCACCAGTCGTTCTCAGATTCGAAGTAGCACACGGATATAAGTCGAGCTCCACTGCCCACAGCGAATTTGTTCTCCAAGGGAGACCATTTGACGAAGGTGGCGGCGCGGTTGATCCTCAGGATCACCAGGGTGGGTTTCCACACGCCGTCCTTCTGGCTCCACACGTAGGCGTTGCGGTCAGCGCCGCACGTCACGATGCGGTCGCTCTTGGGAGCCCAGTCAATGCCTGCAAGGAAAGAGCTCCCAGGAATGAACCTCTCCCTTTATGCTGTTTGCTTCACAGCAAGGCAAACAGAGATCGCCTCACAGCCCTCTGTTGTAGAACGGTTTAGGTTGGAAGGGACCTTAAAGCTCATTTTATGCCACCCCCTGCCATGGGCAGGGACACCTTCCACTAGACCAGGTTGCTCCAAGCCCTGTCCAACCTGCCCTTGGACATTTCCTGGGACGGGGCAGCCACAGCTTCTCTGGGCAACCTGTGCCAGAGCCTCACCATCCTCACAGGGAACAATTTTTTTCAAATATCTAATCCAAATTTCCCCTCTTTCAGTTCGAACCCGTTATGCCTTGTCCTGTCACTACAGCTCCTGGTGAACTGATCACTGAGGCAGTTATTACTGAGACAGTTACTGTTCTGTTATTCCCCTTTTTCACTTATTCTCCAGGAGCCATTTTAAACTGTTAGGGATACCTGTTTCTCCCTCCAGCTTTCACCGAAATTGCAGATCCCGAATTCCCGGATCCCAGCGGGAATTTCCCACTAAACCCACTCTGAGGTTGGCCAACAGGTGGAGCTCTGCAGACCGGCCAAGGCCCGTCCTCAGCACCCTCCACACCTCTGACTTCTGCACGATCTGGCCCAACAGCTGAAACTCAGCAATTCTAAAACTGCACAACCTCTAACAAAGTCATCTGCTTGCTACCAGACTGCAGCCATGATCTAAAGTTTAGATAACAGGGGTTTTTTTTTGTTAGAAGTTATAAATCTTTGTGTACTGACACAATCCTTACATTGTTTCCAAGACTATTTAAGCTGTGCCATGAGAAAGAAAGGTTTACTCGAGCAAAAATAACAATTCAAGGAATAAAACAAAGCCCTTGATAATGCTGCCGTTGCTTCTTTCCCCTCCTAGGCAATGAAGGATGTTCTCAACTGGAAAGTCTTACAGGAACATTATTTTTCACCTTTTCTCTAGCAACCTTCTTTGAGATGCAGAGTGCAACCCTCAACTCTCCTGACACAAATTTTATGTCAGTGCTTTTCCATTACCACGTTCAGTATTGAAAACATCCCCTAAGCTCATAAACTGAAAATGGGATAAAAGCTATGAGAAGAATTTGTACTAATTTTACCATATTATTCATATATTGTCTACTTCCAAACAGGTTTATGCTTAAAAGGTTCCATTTTGAAGAGGCTGGTGGTCTGGAACCACAGTTACACGAGCCCTAATGCTGGTTTTGCAAGAGGGACCATCCTGCCTCTCTTCTCTTGCCCACCACCTCCCCTGCACCAGCACTGGTGCTGTTCTGACCCATGGCAAGTTCAGCTTTTTAGCTTAGCAGAAAACTAAGCAATTAGAGTAATTAAAGCTCTTCCTGTAAGTGAGCAGAGGCAGCTCCCCACAAATCTGAGTCAAGAGAAGGACCTTGTCCCTTGTGAGCAGGAGCTGGAGTGGCAGCAGCTGACTCACTCCTGTCAGAGGTTACAAACAGTTTGATCAGTTGATCTCCTATGTGTAACCGCAGCTTAACTCCACTCTTCACAATCACCACAGCACTTAGTATTCCAAAGGTATGCACCAGGCAGGGAGAGCTCTTTTCCCAAGTCATGTATATTTGCCTTCTAACATCAACAAGTAAAATGGAGAGAAATGTCTTTGGGGAACAGCATGTTGCTTGTAAATTCAGCCCAAGTGACTTCACAAAGCAGCACAGACAGTTGTGCTCCTGGACAGCAAGAATTGAAAAAAACTGAATAAAATTCCTGAAAAATGCTGTTGGGCAGATATTCCTGCCCATTAGTGAGCTGAGAACAGAATAAAGGATATTGCTGCTTTGGGCAAGTGCTTGTATTAATTATTTTCATGTCCTTAAAGAATAAAGCCTTTATATAAGTATCACCATGGAAAAAAACCCCAGTAATATAAAAGACTGCCACAGGATAATCACATTTTTTAAAATAACACCTTGTGACTCATCGTGGCAGCTCCTCTTAATTTTCATTGAGGATCTACAGATACTCTGGGCCTGCAGTAAATGTGCTCACTGATAGCCTGTCATCAGTCCAGGATTGACCACTTCAAATGTTTATACAGTCCCTAAAAAAGGATATTTATTGCTGTTGGGAACCATAAACCACTGTTACAGCCGTATACTTGATGAAATTTTAGTACTAGCACTTGAAAGGGAGCAGCATGTATCACTGTGACACAACCAGATTACTTCAGTACACTGAAAATGTGTTCTCATTATGTCATGATGGATGAAAAATAAGCAATAGACAAGCAAAAAGGGCTCAGTTACTCCACTGAAATGTCTGGAAATGAGATAGGGCTTTTCTTCCTAACATTCATTGCAGGCAGTCCAGAAAAATGTTGCAAGGCTCTCTGTAAGTGGGAATGCCAACCTATAAAAAGATCTATTTACTCAACACTTGCAGATTTCCTGTTCAGCCTCAACTGGGGAAAACAGGGGGGTGGGAAAACTCCATGTCTGGCTCAGCACAGTCTCACCTGTGATGTGTCCATTGTGTTCCTTCAGCTCGTGAGCCTTTACCCACTGGTTCCCACTCTTCTTGTAGATGTGGACTTCATGGTTATTAGGGCTAATGGCAATCTCTGGAAAAAGGAAACAAAACAGTCCTATAGTACTGAAGGCTTCTTAATTACAAATTACAATGCTTTAGCTGAAAAGACTTTCTCACCTAAACCCTCTGGTCTCAAATTTGAGGGCATTACATGGGCTTTGTAAACAAAGGGCTGATAACCCTGGAAAATCTCAAATAATTATGGACATAGAAAGGCCTGGGTTGTAAGGGACTTCAAGCCCACCTCATTCCAAGCCCCTGCCATGGGCAGGGACACCTTCCACTATTCCAGGTTGCTCCAAGCCCCGTCCAACCTGATCTTGGACACCTCCAGGGATGGGGCAGCCAAAGCTTCTCTGGGCAACCTGTGCCAGGGCCTCACCACCCTCACAGGGAACAATTTCTTCCAAATATGTAATCTAACCCTGCTCTCTGCCAGTTTGAAAGATATTGGTATACATACCACGGTCATGAGTATTCTGCACAGAAAGGCAACATATTCGGAACATAAAAATTCACATAGTAGAAAACTGAACTATTAAAAGAAAGGGCTGATTTGGGGTATGGAAATAGAGGGTTAGAGAGGGTCAGGTCAACCTCATGAGGTGCAGAGCAAGAGGCAAAGCTTTCTGGAACACCAGGAAGACTCAATTTGCTCTGATGCCAGAGCTCCAGCAATGAGTTTAGAAAAGCTCAGCTTTGGGGGATGAGTGCTTTTTGGATCATAAATGGAACAATTAACACGTGGAACTATGTATCTCACCACACCTCCCCTAAACATGACCCAGAACATTGCAAGACCCCAAACTGACAGCCAAGAGGGAACAGCAATTGAAAAAAAAAAATAAATTAAGAATGAAAGCAAAGATTTTACTTACGAGTACGGTCTCTGTTCCAGGCATGGCAGGTGATTGGCTCCAGCAGAAACTGATGCAGAGACATTCCGAGTACAAGGGATTCCTATGTTGTAAAAAGTGAAAGAGCTGAAAGGTGTAAAATGGGAAACAGAACACTTCAAAATGAGAGAATTATTAAAATAAAGATCAACTTCAACATTTACCAAGGACCTTTCAGTGCAGTGTTGCAATTCCCTTGCAGGAGATCACAACTTACTCAGTAAATATGTTAATTTACTCAAGAGCTGCCTGTGTCACACACCCTGATAGCTTCAGTAGGGCAATGAATATTAATTGTCCTGCTTACTTTAGCTAATTGCAATTGCCCTAAGAGCCACAGGCACTTGCTTCTTAGTGTATCCTCACAGACAAGGGAGCAGGTTCTCAAGAAATCTAATAAACCTCCTAATTTTACTGTGGAAATAGAATAATAAAAAAAATAAATATCTACGACATAGCTCAGCAAACTGATTAAAAACCCTGACATGTACCCAGGCTCACAGGCAGCACTACAACAAAATCTTCTTTCAGGAGGTTAAACTGATGTGTAACTGTGATCTGCTGATGTATTATTTGATAAAGCCATTTATATGTATCCTAGGGAAAAATTATTAAGATTAGTAATTAACTAATTAGTAATTTCTTCAAATTAATTCTAGCACTAAACTATTTGATAGTCAGGCTTTTGCCCCCATGAGACTCAAACACTAAAAGAACAAGCTGAATCATTGCAGTTTGTGAGTATTTTGTTTAAAAAAAGGCTAAAGACCTAGTTTTTCTTCAATTAATGGCTGTTACAAGAGTCAGTCCTGAACATCTGCAATTGGAGGCACATCCAGACGGAAATACAAAGTTGTTTAAAATATTTTTAATTTAATATCTAAAATATTGTCTTCTATGTCCTGTATTAACCAAGGGCAGCATAAATGGATGGAAGGTAATATCATAAAAACTCAAGGTCACCTGTAATAATAATAATAATGTGCACAGTTCAATACATCCAACTTGGATTTGTCAATTCCTTCCATATATTCCACTAATTTTCATAGCAATTTATCACTGGCTGATGGATCAAAGTGGTTTTACCCCCACATACACATTGGAAAAGAACCATCTCCATGATGTCATTCCAAGACATCCACACCCATTAGAGCCTGAAATTACAACATACCCAAGTAAGGCCATGTTAGCAGAGGGTGGAGACTTCAGGACAAGGTAGGAATTTGGAAGCAAACAGGAAATGAAGGCAATCCAACAGAAACTCAGGAGTGAGAGAAGGATGAGTAAATTCTTACAGAGCTTTAGCAATTACTACCACACCACCAAATTCAACAAATATCCTGACAGTGCTGAATCTTGGGGCAGAGGGGAGACTGTGTTTCACCAATGCAAGTAACTGGAAAGATTTTTTTATTTGATTTCATTTTTTAATTTTTTTTTTTTAGGAATAACTGGAGAGACTTTTTATCTTATTTAATTTTATTTGTTTTAGGAAATCAAGCACTGTTATTCTAAAGAAATGCAAATGACAGTTGCATTGCAAATGTACCTCAAATACAGCTTAACTATACAAGCTTTAAATCCAGCTCACAATTTTAACCAGCATGAGTTTCATGGTTCTTCTAATAACCACGTTCTATCAATCAAAAGAAGTTATTAAATATATGCAGTCCTAAGCAAAATAATTAATTTTTTTTTTTTTTTTGTTAATGTCAAAATGTTGACACAATCTGAGTTACCTCTGACCCTGGACATCCATCATTTGAGATTCCACGTGTGAATATAAGCAAAACACAACTGCAAAGTGCTTTTTCCAGGATCTTGCTTTAGCTCATGCCAACATTCGGTAGCAGCACATTTCCATATACAGGAAAAGTTCAAGAGCTGTTCCACCAACAAGGAATGCTCAGCCTTTGCTTCTCTTTCCGAAATAAAACGTAAAAATATCCAACCTCCCCTCCCCAAGGAATGCAGCTATTTTGAAACACTTTCTAACACAATCCTGGTATTTTTTTTTCCACAGATTTGCACTGCATATAAAATATGGTCTCATCCTAACTTCTAGTCCAGATATTTTTGTTTAGCTGTTCCCAAAACAGGCCCAAACCTGTATGATCCATCCCTTCCCATTGACTGAGTTTCTTGAGCTCCATAACTTGGTACAAGTCACCGTTTTCCATTTTGGTTTGGTAACAAACCCATAAAACCCAACAGTGATGATAACCTCAAAAAGCACTGCTATTTCTGTCTCCTGATAGGTGCAGTGCTATTTCCTTAGGGGAGATAAATCTTATTGAAGTTTTCCAGTAGTATTTATTCCTTACCAATACACAGACAAAAATCAAACTCATATTTCAGTAGGGAAAATGCCACTGGCCTTATGATAAATTAATAACCTCAATGCCTTCCTGTCAGCCAACCTCAGAATCTCACACAGGGAAGATGATGTTATGATGGCTTTGTTAATCAGGTATTTAATGCAGCTCTCCCTCAGCTTTTTCCCCAAATACAAAGTAACTGGCCTTGAGTTTCAATGGTTTTTTTAAAAATGGGGAATCTTCCACCTTTGTACAGCAGTTCTTTCAGTATAAGGACTGAAAGGATCCAGGGTGGGAAATACAGGGCTCAGCTGCTGTCATTTCTCCCTGGGGTGAGAAACATGAGGTCCAAGGCCATCCCTGGAGAAGCAACCAGCCAGGATGGGGACTTGGAGATGGAAGGTGTATGTGTGACAGAGAGACAGAGAGAGGAAGGGATCTTTTTAATCCCTGCCCATTCTCAGAGCACCTACATCACTTCCAAAAGCCCCTGTGATTAAGGACAGCCCCCTTTCACTGTCATTCCATTCCAAGCCACTCAGCGCAGCTTTCCCAAGGGGGTGACTCCTCCAGGGCATCTCCTGACACAGGACACCGGGATGGGGACGGATCAGGAGCTGCGGCCCTGCCAGCGCAGGGGGCACGGCAGGAGCTGGGGGGGCACGGCCAGGAATACAGGGGGGCCCTGGGGGGTTATGGGGGATCATGACAGGAGCTATGGGGGGGGGCACGGTGAGGGATATGAAGGGGCACGGCGAGAGATATGGGGGGGACACGGAGTGGGCTATGGGGGGGCACGACAGAGCGGGGGACACGGTAGAGGTGGGAGGGGCACAGGGAGGGATATGGGGGGCACGGCGGGGGATATGGGGGGCACGGCGGGGGATATGAGAGAGCACGGCCGGCGCTGCCCCTGCCCGGCCCCTCAGGGCGCAGCGCTGCGCGGTGCCCACCGCCTCCCCCTCAGCAAGGGCGTCCCCAGCCCCTCGGGGCAGTGATGCTGCGGCGCCTCCTCCCCGCCCCCCCACTCCCACCCCCTGCCATCCCCTCAGCCCGGTGGGCTCGCCGGCTCCCCCCGGTCGTCCCTGGCGGGGCAGGGGCTCACCTGGGGCGGCGGGGGCGGAGCGGGACTCGCGGACTCTGGGCAGTCAACGCGACTCCGCTCCGGCGGCGGGAGAGGCCGAGGGGGCCCGGCTCTGACACGGGCGGCAGGAAACGCGCAGCGCGCACGCGCCGCCCCCGCCCCTCACACACAAAGGGCGGGGCGGCGCCTGCGCGGCCCCTCAGGGAGGGGCGGGCGGGGCGAGTCGTAAAAATATCGCGGAATTGTCGGGGTGGGGAGAGAATTTTTTAAAAATCGTGAAGTCCAACTGTCAGCGCGCTAACGACCGCTGTGATCCCTAAACCGCGCCGGATCCACATGCCTCCTAAACACCTGCAGGGGTGATGGCCCCCGCCACCCACCGCGGGCAGCCCGTCCCGATGTGTGGCCACTTGGACTGGGAAAAAAAAGTTTTTTATGATATCTGAATCTCCCGTGCCTCAGCTTGAGGCCGTTTCCTCCAGTCGTCCCTGTAGACACGGTAGAAGAGCCTGGCCCCCACCTCAGTACAACCTCCTGTCAGGTCTGTTGCTGTGATCAGCCTGGAGGACAAGGAGGGGAAAAAAATACAGGAAGGTAGGTCTGCCCTAGGTTGTTTCTCTGAGGAGAAAAAAAAAACAGTGTGATTATTAATGGTTTCCAGTAGATGACTCCCAAAATACAGAGGTGCCAGTAATACATACACACCAGAAGAGAAAGCTTCAGGGAGATCCTTGGAGCCCCTTCCAGTGCCCAAAGGGGCTCCAAGAGCTGGAGAGGGACTTGGGACAAGGGCCTGGAGTGACAGGACAAGGGGGAATGGCTTCCCACTGACAGAGGGCAGGGTTAGATGGGATATTGCAGAGAAATTCTTCCCTCTGAGGATGGGGAGGCCCTGGCACAGGTTGCCCAGAGAAGCTGTGGCTGCCCCATCCCTGGAAGTGTCCAAGATCAGGTTGGATGGGGCTTGGAGCATCCTGGGCTAGTGGAAGGTGTCCCTGCCCATGGCAGGGGCTTGGTATTGGACGATCCTTAAGGTCCCTTCCAACACAAATCATTCCATGATTCTGCGGTTCAGTGCTGGAATATCAAAAGAATTTCATTAGCAACACTTTTCCCTGCTCTTAATCCCCTTGAGGAGCTGCCTCCTCTTTGGGGTCTCGTTTTTTGGCTCCTTCAAACTCCATTGCCTGTGATATTTTGTGAGCTCAAATACAGCAACAACAAACAAAAAAGTCTGGGGGAATGGGGAGAGATAAGTGACTCCCAGATATACTGAGAAGCAGTAGAGTAGTGAGTTTAATTTTGAGTTTGAGAGAAAATAAACAATCTATAAGCATCTCGAAGGCAAAAAAGGAGGTGAATTCTGGCCAGTATGGCTTTGTCATGAATGAATTGAGCCAATCTAATTTCCTCTTCTGGCAGCATAACCAGGATTGCAGATAAGGGCAAAGCAGTGTATGTCATATAGCTTGATTTTTAGTAGAGCTTCTGACACTGGCTTGCAAGATATTCTAATAATAAACTGGGAAACAAGTCTAGATGATACCACTCTGAAGGAGTTGCAAAACAGGTTGAGGGGAAAAAGTACTTGATATCAGTGCTTGTACCTGTACATTAGTCATCTGTGATGAAATAATGCAATTACTGCATTTGAAGATGAGATCAAGTTCAGAATAAACACAGTGGTAGAACTAGTATTCAGAATAGGAGCTCTGTGGAAAAAATAGGATGTGGTTCAGCAGCAGGTGCATTTCAACACCACCAACTTCAGGGATACCCAACGGGTATAGGGCAGCTGGCTGTGCTGCAGAAAGGATGGAGGGACCACGGGGCAAAAGCTGAACAGGAATCCAAAATATCTTGTTGCAGAAGGGGCAAACACCGTGCAGGTCCATTTAGGTAAGAAAATACAAGTAATAAACACAGGAATCCTGCTCTGCTGAGCTGCATTGGAAGAGCATGGCCAGTCCTGGGCTGTGCACCAGAGAAACAGGGATAATTTGGAGAAAAAGGTGTCAGTAATGATCAGAGTCTTTGAACACATGACTTCTGCTGAGCCTGTTGAGAGGACAGAGGGCTGAGGGAAGATGTGTGTAGTCTTCAAACAGATAAAAGGGTGCAGCTCTGAGGAAAGGAACAATTTGTCCTCTTATGTCTACAGGGGTAGGGTGAAAAGTCATAAGCTGAGATAACAGCAAGGCAGATCTGGGCTACAGGGGAAAAATATCCTCAGTGATTCCTTTGAAGTAGTCAAGCCCTGTGTTAGGAACTGACTTGACAGGATGTAGGGCTGCTCCTACAGGTTTTTAAGAATGGATCTGAAATATTTGTCAGAGTGGCAGAAGTGCAACACGAGGTCTTGCGTTCAGGAAGGAGGCGAGGTGAGGGTCTGTCCTGTGGTCCTGTGACTGTGAGATGTGTAATCATTGCAGCCCTTATTGGCTTAACCATAAAACCAGATCAGCTGCAGGGATTAAAGGCACGCAACTGGGCCGAGGAGAATTATGTAACAGGAACAAAATTACGCTTTAAGTACGGTTTTACATGTTTACAAAATGATTTTCACCAGATGGAGGGAAAGTATCTAAGCGAGGAACTCTGCGGGGCTTTGAAGCATTAAAAGCTAAGACCCTGTCTCCAGTCAAGCCTTTCCAAAGAACTTTCCACCATTGCTCCTGCTGTAGAGCTGATTCAATTATGCTGTGCTTAATCCAGGAAGGATGTTGATGTTTTTGAGATTAAAGCCTCAGAAGCAAGGCTGCGCTGGTCTTAGTGAAAGTGATTTAGATGCAATCTGACCTTAAGGTATACATGAAAAAGATTTGACCTGGGACACCCTCGTGCAGCAAAAGAGTAACAGCTAGTCAAAAAGAGATCTTTTGGAAAGCAGGCTGTCAGATACACATATAGGTAATTGCTGATAAAAAGTTTTGCTTTGAGAGGGATTCTAGATGTGCCTTGTTAGTCCCAGTATGTGAAAATACAGCCCTATTTCCAGTTCCTTCGACTGAAGAGGAGCAGAAGGAAAATTGATGTGCCATTATGAGGATCAAAAATAGGAAGATGGTATCTACCTCAAGAATTTGAAGCTTCTCATGCTCAAGAGTTTAGTTGCAGTTGAAAAATAAGAGGCAAATCGTGCTGCTGGTGACAGTACACTTTGCAAATTCTCCTTTGTGGGTGTAGATCAGCTGCTGGTACCAGTGGCTTGTTACTGCTCTGCTCAGGCACCATAAAGATCCTGATGGATGAGTTCTGCACGGGGTGAAAAGTGCTGAAGTTCCCTTGTGCTCCAGTGGGTTCAGTGTGTCCTACATGCAGCTTTTCTGCCTAGTCTGGATTTCCTTGAATTACTGCATTCCCTTTGGGACATGTTTGTTGTTAAATGAAAATGTTCCTTTTCAGGTATTTGTGCTGAATGTGAAAGCCCAAGTGCAGGAAAGGGTTTCATAGCTGCTCTGTTGAAATAATCTTTCTAATATATTTTTACATGTTTTTCTTACCCTGGAGTTTCATAATGGTGGGGTTTTCCCCCTCCTTTCGGGGTTAACTGCTCAGCCCATTCCATCTTGACTTGCAGGTCTTTTATTGCAATTTAATAGTTGTTCTGAATTTTTTCCAGGTGCACGTAACGATCCCGCTCCTGACACAGATCTTTTGCCACACAGGAAGGCTGTGAGGAAGGTATGAAACAGATTGAGAGCACAGCTATTTATACAGATCATGGAAAGCTGCATATGTGGATTCGAAATCTGTGTGTCACCTTCTGGGGAATTTTGCCACATCTTTAATTTTCCTGTGTATCATAAGCTGCCTCTCTGAAGAATGGATCCAGAGTTCACTGAAATCAATGGGAATAAGCCCAGCTGATTTGGACAGCTATAAACCAAGTGGTGGGATGCTCATTTTTTACCACTGGACTAGTCAAAGGTGTTATTAAGTTAATAACATGTTATTAAGTCAATAGTTTTGGTTCTAATGACACTTCAGGCTTTTATTTCTGCCCTTCAGTGGAAAGAAGGTGGCTGAGGTGTAGCTGGAGGGTGAAGACATCGTCTGAACACACAGTAACACAAAGCAAAAAAGGTGGCAGAAGGCTCAGCCTCAGCCTGGGAGGAGATGCTGTGCATTAAACCCCCAGCTCGCTGTGATATTTCGGAAGTGCCAGTTGTCAGCACAGTGCCAAAGGAGCAATCTGCTCAGTGCTGGCAACTTCTCTCCCCTCTGTGCCAATTCTGAATGCCATTGACTAGCTGGAGAGGGAACCCAGCCTACTCTTTGTTGGAGGGCTGAGAGGTGTGAGGAGTGGAGTTGTGTAATAAGGGAAAGAAAGGACAAATCGAGAGGAAATGGAGGAATTCCTCAGGGTGCCATCTGTGATGCACATTACCAGGGAGGCAGAGTGAAAGTGAATTTCTTCTTTTGTGGATTAATTTTGCTGGGCTGCAATCAGTGAACTAACGTGCATCCTGCTTTTCAGGATCACGAAAAGCAAGTGCTGACATCTGTTATTAACACTGTGCTTTCAAATCAGCACTGGAGAGAAATAATGGAATATATACCTTAAGGTTTCCAGCTGCCAGCATAAAGGGCAGAAAGGTGGGGAGGTGACTTGCATCAGCCACAGCTTTCTTTGCTCTCTCATCAGCTGCTCAGTGCTCAGTGCTGATTTCGTTGTGCTCATTAGTACAGTGTTGAAGGTCAGGCCCCAGCTTTCATTTAATAGTAAACAAACTGATTTTAGAGGGCAGAAAACAGTCTTAGAGACCCAGAATGTCTCATCTGCTCCCCTCTTCCATTCAGCTCTCAAGGAGACGATTTGTGCATCAGTTTACTGTATAGTTTGTTTTTCCTCTATAGAACTGTGCACTGTTCAGCCAAATGGGATTCATCCCCACTGGATCTGCATTACAGAGCATTAAAACCTGTGTGTTTACTCACAGGCTAAGTGAGAGCTAAAATAATGATACACCTCTGAGGCAGAAACAGACCCTGTTGTTTACGAAGACCTTGAGTCTGAGTCTGTTTTTCTGAATTTCTGTGTGGATTTGAGTTTATACACCAATATTATTTATTTCAAAGCTCTGCTGCAGTAGCAGCAGCTGGCTTCAGACCCGACTGAAGCTGTATTTGATTGCATCCTCCACAAACATAGTCTCTGCTCCACACTTTACGATATGGATGTGTCTTTTTATCTCACGGAAAATAGGAGCCCAACAGCTCATTTAGTGCTTACTGTTTACTGATATGAATCATTGGAGGGCTGTTGTTGTTGCTGCTGTAAAAATAATAATAATGAAAAAACCCCCACTCTATGGAAGGAGAACTACAAAGGCTTTAATAGAAAAATTGCATTCTAGTAACACAAGCTGCTCTTCAGCAGAACAACATCGTGTAAATGTGCCATTGTGTTTCAGAATGCTGCACAAGCTCAATGCTATGTGGGTTTTATATAACAAATTAGTTTTAAACTCCCAATTTAGTATGGAGATAGCAGTTCACCTGCTTAAAGTGTATCCTTTTATTGTTGGTCAGTTGGAAGGGAATGTCTTGGTTGTATTTTTTATCCTCTTGGAATAAAAGCCACATTTACGACTCAGTTTTTATAACCAATGTCCCATAATTGCAGCTGAGAAATGCTTCTTGGATTTATCAGTCCTTTCCAGAAGTTATACTCCTCTCCTTGGAAATGTTATCATGGGTGGTCTTTATGGAAAAGCGCTGCAGAGGGTAATGGTGAATGTTAAAGTAGCTTCATAAATCTGTGCACAAAATGAAGTGGCAGGTATGTTATTTCATGCTGCAATCTGTAATGCAAGGAGGCTGAAAATTTCACTGAAAGGGATCTCGCTGTGGGCTACAGACTCTGGAAGAAATCTGAGCACCATGGAAACAACTAATAAAACTCGACTTTCAATGGAGGCAGAATTTTACTCTGTCCGTTTTATGGTGGGTTTTTCCTCAGCAGTGTCTTAACTCTTCCACCAAATCTGCTAAAAGTCTTTTCATAAGCCTTGCTAGGAGCAAAGCTGGGCCAAGATGGTGCTTTTTTAAAAATCCTGCTGTCAGTGTAATATCTTTAAAAACTGAGCTCTTCATTTTCCATAGAGTTATCTGACCTGCTTTATAGACCACTGTTATATTTATCCATTGTTGCCCTAATCCTGCCCTGCTTACCCACAGTTAAGATTTAATGTTAAACCACACACAGAGGAGCTCTCAGGTTGCTGTTGCATAAATAGTTGTGTTTTCTCTGTGCGTGGACACTGAGTTCACCAGGCCTTCTCCATGACCTCTGCCTGCTCCCGCAGTTTTCCCGAGTACTTGCTGCCCTCCAGGTCAGTTTGCACTTCTTCCAGCTCTCTCTGAGGTGGGCAGAGGCAGCACTTACTGCTCCTGGAGCTTCTTATGCTGGCAAACATCCCCATCCCTTTGGATGCAAAGGTCCTGAGAGCAGATGAAAGATTAATGTAAATAATGGAGAGGAAGCTGAAAGTTGTAGGAGGTCTCTCTGCAAAGCTGTTCTTTAAGGTGATGCCAGATTCTTTTTAAAAAAAGCAAAACTCAAATCCAAACCCCACGAAAAATCCAAACCCCCCAGCTCTGGGTCTCAGTATCATGTTTGCCTGTCCTTGCAGCCACAGTGACTTTTAGAGAATTACTCCTGATCGAGGCTGATGTAACTGAGGACAAGTTAGGTTTGAGTGTGTATATATATATATACACATGTGTGTAGAGAGAAGGAATCTTTGTGGTTAGTCTTTAAGTTACTAAAATGGGATTTTTGGCAGCAGTTGTATTTATTCCAACAAAGAGATAGCCTTTTACTAATTTACTTCATTTTATTTTAGCAATGAAGAGCTAGTTAGTTTTATATCTGTTCGTTTCTAGTCTGTTCCTTGGCTATCCTGTTCAAACAGCAATCACAACTTCTCTTGAACACAGAACTTTTTTGGTTTAATTACATATAAAGAGTTCCTTACATTTGTAGTTTAGCAAAAGCTGATAATAATGCTTCTCTTGTATAAGGTTTCTTGGAACTAGTGCAGATTGAAATTGGTGTGAGTGGGAGAACCAAGGCTTTCGAATATAAATTCTCAGTGTGTTCATGATGTCTGTCTAAACAAGAGTACATAATCTACTGCTTTGTTGCTTAAGTATAAAACAGAGCTGGTGTGCTTTTCCATCCAGGACCTGTTCCCACCCTCTCCAGTTTACCTGGACGTGCTGTTGTAGTTTATTCAGGTCATGACAAGCTCACTGTTGTTCCTGCTGGCACAATCCAGCAGCATTTCCATCCTGGTCAGGTCAGTGTCCATCATCTTCAGCCGGAGAGCTTCAGCATTCCCCATCCCTTCAATCTCCAGACTTGCCTGCAGAGACTCAATTGCATGCTGGTGATTATTTCTGTGGAGTCCAGTGAAGCATATGGTACAGCAGTCTGTTATCTTGAGTCTGATCCAGCCCTTGTAGCAAATTATTGCCCACCAAGTAATAAAAATACAGTAACTTTTCAAACCTGTTAAAACTGAGATACCAGCATTTCACACCAAGCCATTCATGAATACCTTCTCTTTAAAGCAGGGCTGGAGAGCTTTCAGGAGGTCACCTTAAAAATGTGCTGCCTAAAATCTGGATCATCTCCTGCTAAAACCAGACCCACTTGACGATGTGTGACCAGACTGCACTTAACTTCCAGTAAGGGAGAATCTACAGCCCCCAGACAGTCTGGTCCAAGGAGCAATTCCCCTTAATGATTTTAAAACTTTCCTAATGTCTAACTTAAAACCTCCATGCTGCAGCCTTATTACATACATAATGTAATTATGCTATACATAATTATAAGTACCAAATCCATCCAGTTGTACATAAAAAAATCCATCTGTTGGAATGTGGGCAGCAGACACCAGGCTGGAAGGCATCTCTCACATCTACAGCATTGGTACCACCCAGGAAGACTCTGCTTCCTCCAGTGCCACCTGCAGTTCATCCTTCTCAATCTCCAGCCTCACCTTTTGCAGCTCCTGAATGCTCTTCCCTCCCTCCCCCAGCTCATTGATTAGATCCTTAATTTCCTCTAGGGAAGAAAACGGATATTTCATGCAATAGATTTAGTTCAGGACTATGAACTTTACCAAGTGCACCAGACAGATCCTTTGACTGGAAATAGCATGAAATGGTTTCAGTCACTTTTTAATCAGCTGCCCTTTTCTTTCATTGCTGAATATTATCCTGGACTTCTGAATGAGCCCTGTTAGCTGCATGTGCTCATGGAGGTGGAAGAATGAAGCCCGTTTAATCAAGAGAATTTTTCCCCAGTTTTTATCCAGCTTTTCCCTCTCCCCCTTTCAGATGGTTGCTCTCACAAAATGGGAACAGGACACCACATCATCCCTCTGCAGCACAGTGGGGCTCTCTGCCAGCTGATGGAGGCTGGAGCAAAGGGTTGGGGGTGAGAGCCCAGAAAACACTGGGTCTGTTCCAGAGTGTCCATCACTGTTTTCTCCTGGCCACAAGGACAGCAGATTGTAGCATCTTCTAAATATTTACATCTTCCAGCCTCCTGGAAGAGATAAATGTTTGTAATTTACAGAAGTGTTTTTTAGAAAAAAAGGAGCCAAGGCAGTTGGTCTCCCTGTACAGCCAGTGGGGAGAAGGGATGCAAAGAGGGAGACTGAGAGGAGTTTGGCTGACTTGCTCTGAAGTGAGTGCTGGAGATGCTGGATCTTCTCCACTGAGGTTAAAGGGAATATCCTCTTCCCAGGGTAAAGCTGGCTGTTGTTAATAGCCCCTTAAGTGAATTGCTCAGAATTAGAGGATTCTGGTAGCCAGAACTGGCACTGCAGCCTCTCTCTTATTGCACTAAATGTCCCCAGAGACAGAAAGTACTGCAAGAAATAAGGAAAGTGGAACTGGTGCTGGAAGACACCACAGAGATCATTCACTAGGAATCAAGGGGCTTATGATGTGCAGAATTTTTTAACATTAAACCAGTGCTTAACCTGAAGGGCCTTGTTCTTCTCCCTCATAGATTCTAAGGATTCTTCATAGGCAGCCTTAAGCTCGAACTTATCAGTTGTTTGCATTCCTTCTGGGAATTCACTCCACCTCTTTGCACTTTTTGTTGCCATTCTGCAGGCATCTTACCAAAGGCTCTGTGCTCCTTGTCCGGAGCAGCACAAGCAGCATTGGCCTGGAAAAAGAAAGCCAAGCATTCACTGGACACAAGTTTTCTTCACACTTCACTTTCTCTTCGTGTCCTGCCAGCCAGTCACAGTTAAATTGGCAGCCACTCTAATGACTGGCAGAGTTTCTGTTGGTCCCTCTGAATGGGTGATTAAAATGTTTACGAGGCTTTCTCTCCTCACCATTAGGAATTTAACAAGATCACCCAGTTCCCAGCAGTGTGATAGTCTTCCTTGCTCCTGTGGTTGTAATGATGCTGCTGTGGAGCAAATGTTTTCCACTTCAGATGTTCCTTGTGCAGATGTGCTGTTGGTAATTGCCTGGGTTGATCAGTGTGACTCCTTCTATTTCAAAGCAGATTCAGTTACAAACAAGATGTTATTTGAGACTATTTTAGACTGTGTCTAACTGCTTGTCATGAAGGGAAAGAATAAAGGTACATTTTTTTTTTCCTAGGAGCTTTTAATCACAAATGTTCTACATACCCTTATGATCCACACATGCGTTCAGATACCATGGTGACAAGCACACCACAGGAGCCATAGAATAAAGAGCTGCTTCATTAAAGAAAAGGATGGTGAAACAGATTTTTTCAGCCCAGTAATGTAATGCTGTACGTGGGATTTTCGGCTCTTGGGATCTGTTCTAAAGCCAACTGCAGTCATTGGCAGGTACCCAAGGACTTCAGTGGATTTGGAGCAGCCTTTGTGCCTATTTTAAGTAACATTTTTATTCAAATATCCCACAGTTGCACTACTATTCATGCTCTTACACTAACACTAGCAAGAGTAGAAATACTAATTTAATGAAGGAGCGTTTGTCGGTGGTGTTTAAACTGTGTGTTGTTTAGATCTGCTTTGAGTGTGGTAGTTAATAACCAGTGGCCAACCCACCAGTACTGCAACACTGAAAAGTTCAAAGCAGGATATTATTATCCTTTAAAAGGAGATGAATACCTTGCCTTGCAGTAAAGGAGGGCTTTTGCTTTAGCTGTACTCTTGTTTCTGGAAGTCAGCTAATGAGCTTATGAGAAGCATGCTGTGTGCTCCCAGGAATTAGCTGTGGCTCTCATCTGGGTTTTCTCTTGATGTGGTAAATCTTAGCCTTGCTTCTCATGGCCATACAGATTACTTGACGTTTAATAGAGAGATCTTAAAATATTAAGAAATAAGAGACCAGTCCAAAGCCAACCTGAGTTGACAGAAAGACTCCCAGGGCCTCCAGCACCAGGGCTTAGATCTTGGTGGTCAGTCTTGGGCTGGATGCACTCTTGGATAGCTGGATTTCTTTCATCTCAAGGTCAACAGTGAGGTTCTCCACTGTGCTTTGAGGTCTCTGCTTAGTTGTTCCCATGCTGGCAATCCAGGCTTGGACTGATTCCACTGTCTCTGCTTCTGGAGCCTCACAGCCAACTTTGTCCTGAGGGAAGGAGGGCAGAAATATCCTGGTGAGTTGCTCATGGAGGGAGGGGTGGTAGGATTGGCATCCCTCACCTCCTAGAGCCCCATCACTGCTTTCCCCAGGGAACAGGTGGAATCCTGGCAGCAGCCTCAGAAAACAGACTGTAAAGAGCTATGGTGCTTTATCCTTAGGAAATTCTAGTGGCTTTTGTAGGGCTGCTGGAAGAGTAAAGTCCTGTTGAAATAAAGAAAGATTACACAAATTCAAGCCTTTATCAGAAGGGTTTGTTTTCTGTTGTCAGTGTACAAGTGTTAGGTCTCAATAGTCTCTGTTATTGCAAGTATTATTTTCTTTCTCTTGGCTGGAGGCCTTTGCTTTCTCTCTCTCTTACCAAAATGTATCCTAACAGATCACATCCATAGGCAGTGACTCAGCAGCCAAACTAAATAATGAGACTTCCCTAAGTCCCAAACTCCCTGAAAGCTGAAGGTTCACTTGGTTCCCTCCAGCTCTTTGGTTCATTCAGTGGCATCAGTCCTGTATTTACTCCTCCAGATTGTGACTTCAGCATTGAGTTTAGAGACCAGGCACAGCAGCTCAGCTTTGCTCTTCTGAGGTAGCACAGCCACTGCTGTGGATCTGTCCTGTTGGAAGTGTGACTGCACTGACCTGGCTGCCCAGAACCACTTGAACAACTCAGTTCTGGGCCATCCAGAAACATCTCAGCCTTCAAAATATCTCCCTGTTCAGGAGCCAAGGGTTTCTTTCCGTACCTGTTTTCTGCTGTACTGCAGTGAATTGAAATGAGCTCATACAACTGGAAACAGAACTTGGCTTGTCATCATCACTGTGTTCTCTCAGTGTTTCAAAGAATTATGACAGTAAACCCATTTGGTGATTGTTCTAAACACAGAATCCTTGCCAGACTGGTGATATACAGGTGCAGCACTAGAATTACTCTTTGGAGATAAGCAGAAATTTCCAAGACACAGGTGTCAGACAGAGAGATGAAATATTGGTATAATTCTGAGCCAAACTTCTGTGATTTGTACAAATAAACTGCTGCAAGATCCAGTGAATGGACAGTGGGCTGAGGATCAGGAGGTGTGTGTGTTCTGCTCTTTGCTGACTCATGGGAGACTCCGTGTCTTGTTTTCATATCCACACAGGGCTCATGTCCCCTACACCCCCTCCAAGAACAGCTGGTGACAATCCCAGAGAGTAATTTGGATGAGTTAAATTCCCTTTGTGAGAGGTAGCCCAGAAGATTTGTTACTCTGAAGTGGACAATATGCAAAAGAGCAGGCAGTGCGTGTCCCATGACAGCAGCAGCCTCTGCAGGCAGTTGGTGCTCCCCAGCACCTTGGGCTCCTCATCCAGCTGCCTCCTGCTTGCAAGGAGAGAGAAATCTTTATGTGGACAGTCTGGTTAAGCCTGCTCTGAGCTTCCTCGAGCTCCCAGCTCAGCTGGGAGAGCTGTGGGAAAACCGCATAAAGAATCAGGAGAGGAACTAATTCAATCTGACTGGAGAGAAAAAGAGGAGAAGGACTGGGCAGAGAGGAGACAAGGACAGGGCTGCCAGAGCTGGAAGAAATTTAGGGGAAGATGAGGATCCAAGGGAGGTAACATTGCACAAAGCTGTCAAGGAATTTACCTTGGAGCCTGATGGCTTTATTTTCATCTTGGCTCTTCTCCCCCGCAGCCGACTGGGCTTTGGCTCAGCCAGGTTATCTTCCAGCTCGTGAACATGAGCATTGGAGCTCAGCTGGAAGAGGGAGGTCAGTCATATGATGCTGAATAAGGCATCAAAGGCCAAAATATCCTCCCTCTCTTGCAAACTCAGTTTATTCCAGTTGGTGATTGCACTGGGGTGGCTGTAACAGCCCAGGGGAGTAGTGCAGAGTGTGCTGACCCTTGAGAGGGGGAGGCCTCTTCCATCAGCTGGGACAGGCAGAGTTCAGCCCCAGCTGCCAACAGCTGCTTCCTGGCATCATCAACTCCCTCTGCAGAGAGCTGGATCCTGCCTTGTGCTCACGGCTTCCCCTGTGGCTGCTGGAATTCCCTGCTGGCCTCTCCCCTTGGATTTCTGCACAGACTCCACGCTTGCACTGGGCTCATCCATCTCTGCTTTCATGACCTGTTTGTCCAGCTGTGCTTTCACTCTGGGGCTTCTCCATGAGCTCTGCCATCTCAGCCCTGGCAGCCCTGTGCTTCCCATGGCCCTGCTCTGCTTTAACTGACATTGCTGCTCTCTGTGCCACTGAACAAGTTCCTTTTCCTCTGTCTTCCCACCTGTGCAAGGTGTCTTAACAACACGGACCTACCTCCTGATAGGGTTGAGGATTAATTAGCTCACATTTCTAAAGTGAATTGAAATGGAAATGTTCCTTGTTACTGATACCATCAGTTTGTATTAGTCATCAGAATGTGTTCAGAGCATTCTACCAAAATATAACCTCAGCTTCCAGGTCTTCTTTGAGCTCTTCAGTGTACAAGGTCTGTAGTACACACACGAGCACAGCAGTGTGTGTGTGCAAGAGATGTGAGAGAAATCCGTGGAAATATGAGCAAGAATCTTAATTTCTTCACTCCCCTTTCTATATGTTTATCAGCTCTGCTGGATTTTCTTTCCTGGAAGAGATCTACAGCTGGGAATACTGAGCCAACAAAGCAGGAAAGACCTGGCCAGGTGTCTCAGCAGACACTGATGTTATCTGCAGCATGGTTGGCTTCCTGTGTCATGCTGGAATTTGGCCTTCAGGAATATAATCAAGCTGATTTGGCTACTTGAGGGAAATAGAGGCTTGTTCATAGAAATAGCTGCAATCTAGGTCTGTGGGTCATGTTTTTGTAGAAATGCTGAGTGTTTGGTTAAATATTTGAATACTGTTGGGATGAAATAAATATTTGAATTCCTAATGGTAACACTGCGCATCCTGTGAACTGTGGCCTCATTTCTGGTTTGATTTACCACCTTTCCTTCCAGAGTGAGAGGGAGAGTGCCTTGCAGGACAGAAATGTCCATGGAAAGCTTTTATCAGACATTTTGCTGACTGCCTGCAAGCAGAAGAGCAGGTTCCTGCAACAGATCACCTTTCCCCTGGCCATGGCAGGAGATCTGCAGTGAGCACAAAGTTCCACAGACTTCAAAGGAAGTGGAGTTTCCAGTGAGTGGATAATACACAAAACAAGCTGGATCTCAGAGTTGGCTGAACTGTTCATTCACTGGAAGCTAAAAGGCAAATGCTTCCAAGCCTAGAGGTTTCCCAAGCTCATAGAGAAGTCAGAATCTGCTGTAGAAAAAACACCAGCCACTACCTGGGGAAAAATAAATACTAGATCTCAGCTGGTTCTGTTTTTTAAGGGTTTAAAGAGTGATAGGCTCCAGACTCAGTTTTAACAGGGTAGGTTTAAAAGGGCTGTATTAATCTTTTATGCCAACTCAATCTTAGCAAAGAGCTGGCTGAGCTGGCTGCTGTGTGGTGGAGAAGGCAGGATGTTACAGCACATTGATTGAGCCAAATTAGCATTTTTGCTCTGTAGTGAACAGGTTAGTCTTGGCTCAGATTTAGTGTCCTGTCTTTTCAGTGGGACTGGCAGGGCACTTAAGCTCCTTTTCCCTTTGTGGAAGCTCCTCCTCACCCCATCATTAATTAGTCTGCACATAAAGACACAGCACAAAGGAAAGCTGAGCCTGTTTGCAGCTCTTAAAGGACCAAAACCAGCACTTGACTTTTCTTCTGTCACTTAAGTGTCCCGGTGGCCTTGCTCTGAAGCACAAGGAGCTTGTACTCCCTGTGGAGAATTTGATTTAGCAGAGCTTGCCAGTATTTATTAATGATTGTGCACATTGCCTTAGCTGCTTAGCTCGTTAACTAGGTAAATTAGTGGTTTGGATGATATAGAGTTGGATATTTGTATTGTGGGAAGTTAATTTCTAAGAGGAGGTTTGTCAGAGCAGTGCTGGCAGACCCATCACTAAAGTAGTCAATAGTGACACTAAAATAAAGATCTAATTTGTGATAATATTTTGCAATTCTAAACCAGTTTTTATGTGAGGATCAGAAGGCCTTACATAAACATGAATCATTTAAGCCTCATAACTTCCTGGTGATTGTACACATTTTATATGTGGGTGAATGTGGAAGATGAATTACAAATATCAGACAATGAGTCAGAGAAAGACTTAAGGAAACAAAATCTTGTATTTCTGATTCTGCTTGCCTGAATTACTGAGCTGTACTTCTGCTTGTCATTGGGTTAATACTGAAAAGATCAGGGTATGACTGTGAATTTTCCCATGAATTTATTGTCAAGGGACTTTTCAGGTGTAGCTGATGCTGTCAGAGCTGTGATGTAGCACAACTGCACCCAGTACAGTCTATCCTGGGAAATTCCACTCCAACTGACACATTAAACCATGAAAATTCCTTAGAGCATCTTCCAAGTTTGGCTTATTTCATCTCATTGAGGTTGTCAATGATGAGTCCCTTCTTGTTCCCAGTTGTCTTCCAGCAAGTTGAAAAAGGGGGAATGAGTGTAAAAAAGAACTTTGTAACAAACATGGAATGACAGAATCCCAGAATGGTTTGGGTTGGAAGGGACCTTAAAGCTCTTCTTTTTCCAACTCCTTGCCAGGGACACTTTCCACTAGCCCAAGTTGCTCCAAGCCCTGTCCAGCCTGGCCTTGAACACTTCCAGGGATGGGGCAGCCACAACAAACATATAGAGGGTGTTTATCAGAAGGGCCCAAGATGTCAAAACCAGGCCTAAGAGGGCCATCTAAAATAGAGACTGTGGCAACTGCACCTTACCTCGTGCATCCGAGTGGCAGGTTTGATGTTCTTGATCTCCTCGTTCTCCTCACCTTGTTCTCCTCACCTGGTGGTTTTCCAAGAGTGTGAGAAGTTAAACCCTGCCCTGGCAGCAGAGGGAAAACCCCAAGAATGGATTCATCCCAGATGCTTCTGGAGAGCAGCACAACAAGCATCGTGTGTGTTTCCAACAGGCCCACAGGAACTCAGTCCAGCAGTGACCCTTCCCAGAGCATCCTGCTCTTCCTCAGGGTTCACACAGCTCTTTTGGGCAGTGGCACGAGTTGGCAACACTTCACTGTGCTGCCAGGAGTTAATTCCTAGAAAAACACAGCCCCTTCCTCTTTGTGCAGCACCCTGTAGTCTCACAGCATTTAAGCAAGTAGACAATGGGTTGGTTTTTTTTTCCTTTCCCCAGACTGGGAGAATAAGGGGAGAGAATAAAGAAAAACGAATTTCTGCCTGATGAGCTCCCTCCAAAGCCCTCTCCTCCTTTTGGCATTTAGTGACTGAGTCATTCTGAGCAGAGAGATCTGAGTTTGAACTCTGTGGTCTAATGCCTGCAGACAGGAAAAGGTTTGTGTGGATCACACGAGCCGTTAGCGGCAGCAGGACAAAATGTCACTGGAAACTTGTGTTTCTTTAGAAGGAATCTGAGATTCAGTTAATAAATTCTGAGGCATATGAGGCATCTGTGAGTTTAACATCCTGTGGAAGTTAACACTGACTTCAGAAGGAGCAGCAGACAACCACATGGCTGCTCCAGTGCAGATTTAAAACTTCTCCAATTGCATTAAATAAAAAACAGTTCAGGTGCAGGAGAGAGAGAAGCGTTCCCCAAGGCTGGAAAAGAGTTACATGGAGGGGAGCATTTTATAAGTAGAGACTTACTAATATTGCCATGTAAAAGTGGTCTAATTAATAAAGAATGTCAAGGAGATGCAATGTCTATATGTAGAGGGATCCCTAAAAATTGCTGTGAAATGACTATTACTACGGGGTAGGAGGGTGAAGTAAAGAATTAAATCCATCCCAGGTTATATGAGATGCTGGAATAAGAATATATCACAATATTTTACATCTATACATATATATATAGATGTAAAATATATATGTATAGATGTAAGAATATTGTGTTCATCCTATGAAAGGCTGCTAAAACTCCTGCCTCTAATGGCAGCAAACTTCCGTATTTGCAAGAATGCAAGACTTTGCCTCTTTTGCAGAGTTTCCTAACATTCCTTTAACATACCTGTGTTGGAGTTGATCTCCATGACTCAGACCATAGCTTCTTAAAGTTAAGGATCAAAAAAAACCCGTTTGTACACACACAGATCCCTAAAGAAGAGTTTGCATTTTAAAAAGGTGCCACTCTGACTTGCTGTAGCTCTTGCTGAGCATCTGTAGTGGGCCAGGAACAGAACCTGGGACTTGTGACAACAACTCCTTTGCTTTCAGTCTCCTTTGTTATCTAAGGACTTATCTTTATTTAAGATACATGAGATTTACAGGCTGTCTGTAAATCTCATGCATCATCCCCATATGCTCTTTATTCATTCCATATTCTGAAAAGGAGCCTTTTCTGAAGTCATTTGAGGAAGCCAATGCCCTGCCTTGGTGAATCCCAAACCTCTAACCATCCCCTATGGATAACACTCAGCCTGTAGTTGGATGAGGAGGTCACCCTTCTCCTGGCTGAGGGTGTCTTGTCAGCTCCTCTGCTCTTCTGCTTGTTCTCTGAGCTCCCAAGTCTTTGACATGTTGCTTCTCATGTCCAATTCCTTCAGCTCCATTTCCTCCTCCTGTTGGGCCACACCTGGAAGGACTTCAAGCAGTGAGGTTCCCAAAACAAGCTTTTTCTATTATAATGGTCCCTGAAAGGCCTGAGGTGGTCATTTTATTATCAGATCATAGTGGGTTTTGCATACCAGTGGGAGGCCTGGCATTTCCTGAAATGCCTGTTTAGAGCAGAGTTTCATACCTCTCCTGTGAGTAATGCAGCTCCTAGGAAAGGTTGTTAGGGTGCACAGGAGCAGATCTGTGTGCCAGCACAGAAATCAGGACTGTGTGCCAGGTTCTGAACTGATAAATGCAGAATGATTCTTACCACTGTCCACATTCATACCAGTCCACATGGCACCAGAACCCTTGGAGAGCTTTTTCTTATCTAAGGCTGCGAAGGTTTGTTTGGCTCACGCTGGAGTTGGGAAGGTGTGCCCTCAGCTAAAAGGCAGATTTTATTTCACCCACATGTGGAAAATTGGCTTTAACATTTTTGTTAATGTTAATGTTAAAATTGTATATTGTGGTCAGCACTTTCTTTCCTCTCTTACCAGGAAACCAACTGATTTATCCATCCTGGGAGTAAGTGAAGAGAGTCTGAGCTGGACCTGCCCCTTTGTGAGGACAGTGTGGTCCTGCTCAGGAGAAGTGAACTAAGCAGCTTTGTTTCAGCTTTTAAATGTTAATGAACAGTGAAAGCTTGTATTCCCATGCTCATATCCTCATGCCTTCTCTCTATGCTGCTTTGAGAAGCAGGAAGCCCAGTCCTTAAATTTCTAAGACACTCTCTTTCCTCTCCCTGGAGGCAGCAGGCTTAGACTCAGATTTCAGGATTTTCTTGGTTTACTAACTTTTCTGGCATTGCTTTGGAAAGAAATCATTCAGGCCCATTGCCCTATCAATAATTAACAAGAAAGTCACCAGCTCTCTCAGTGTCTTTAAGTGAACATGGCCGTTATTTTCTCTCCCAGCCCTTATCTTCCCTGCCCAGACATCCCAAGGTTCTCAGTGCCTGTAATTGCCACTGTTTAATTCCGCAGAACAGGACAACCTCAGATTATTTTCCTCACCCTAATGTATAATTTTCCCCAGAAAAGCAGCTGCAGAAACTTCTACCATTCCTCTGAATTGCCATCAGGCCTAGCCTGTGGCAAACAGAATGTGTGGGGCTTAGAAACAACAGCATGGATGGAGGTTTTGCCCTTGATAAAACCTAAATACACCCTGTGCTGTCCTGTGATAGGAAACGCAGTAGTTTCAGTAACAAAAAATAATAGTAGTAATCTTGTGGCTGTTGGCTTTAAAAGTGAGATTGAGGCATCCATAAGTTGAAATCTAAGGATAGAATAGGCTGGAGGAGGGATGAATATTGTGTAATTATTGTAAGGTTGGGCAATGCAGATTTTCGGTTCCTGCGAAGAACAGAATGTTCCCTTTTGCGTGGTCGGTACAATAGCTGCTTCATTATGTTATGATAAAAACATATGTGCAAAATTAATGATGTATGCTGCTAATATTAGATGACTACAACAATCTCTCTCCATTTCACTTTCCGGTCTTAAATTGGATAAATGATCAGTTAGTAGGATTTTTGCCTGACTAAGGAATAGTAAAGAGCAAGTGAGATTTATCGCGTAGCTGAAGGTGCACTTCATTTGCATTTTATTAACTCAACTGTCTGATTAAAAGTCAGTTTCGGGAGCGTGTGTAAGAGAGAACATTATATGCATGAGGAAGTGGGTTGCTGTAGAAACTCTAATTCTGCAGCTCCATCTCCACCGAGGACATGCTGAGTCACAACTGCCACCAGTTTAGTCAGCCCAGCTTGGGTGGGAGTAAACGGCACCTTCTTGGATCCAGTTCTGTCCCCCTTTTCCCCCAGGTCAGGAGAGCCGAGCCAAGCAGCAACTTTGATGCTGCCTTCTTGCCCACAAACCCTGGAGAGATTAAGCTGGGATTCAGGTTTTGGTGTGTAAAAGGGAAAGAGAGGTGTAATGATATAAGAGCAACAGGTAGAGACAGTGCAGAGAACCTCATCACCGCTGGAAATCTCCAGTGTAGCTTCCCAGCCCCACAGGCACTGAAATAGTGGTGTAAGGAAGCCTGTGGATATTCCTACCTGTGACAGTTCTTGGAGGGGGAAGCAGAAGCAATGGAACCAGGCATTCCTACCTGCTCCCTCTCTGATTTGCCATGGATATGATCCCTGCACAGGATGCAGAGCTCTGTCCTCTGCAAGTGGAAGACGTGCCTTCAGTAATGGTGTTGGAATTCAAACAACAGGAGTAACTGCCTATTCATAGCATATTTGTTTGCTATTCCCTGCTTTCCATCACTTGCCCTTCCACTTTATTACAGGTCATAGGTGAAAACTTACGTTGCTCTTCCTCTCTGCAACTCACTGTTTCCGTGGCTGATCCTGCAAAAACAGGGTTGCAGGAGGCAACGCAGCCTAATAAGTAACAGTGCCAATTTGTCTAGTTCCAGGGCATGTATTTCCTAATTCTTTGTGCTTCTCATGAAATGAGAGGTTTATTAGACATCCTTTCTCTGGCTCTGGCTCTTGGAAGTGTCTCTCAGACTAACATTCCCTTGAAGGGGTGTAAGGTGAAGTGATGACCCAGCGTCTTTCACTCCTGAAGGAAGATTTGCTGTTCAGCCAGCCCCAGCTTGTGCAGAAGGCACTGTGTGGCTTTGCCTGAGGATTGGGGTACCAGACTGTTTGAATCCATTTGGAACAATGCAGTGGATGTGCTGTACAAAGAAGCCATCAGCTAGTCCAGCTGCTCCTGGAATGAGACAAAGAAGGATGGAGTGAATAAATTAACAGGAGATACCAAGGCTGGAGAGAGAAAACCTTCTGTTTTATAAAGTCATTTGCATTTCACAGCTGGAAACATAACCATATCTGCATGAAGGAAGTAGATGTAAGATCCACCCCTGTCCATTTGATAGCCCAAAATCTGACAAGCAGTGTCCCAAACTTTCCCATTCACCTCTCAGCAGCAAAGTCCTGGGCCGAGCTGATGACAATCCTCGTAGGCAGCGAGTTTTTCTGGTTGATCGAAACCTGACATTTGTCTGGGCAGCAGAAGGCCACTGACTGCCAGAGGGGGGATTATGTAGCCTGTCATTAATCCAGGACTGCACTCACGCTTCCATCTGTGCAGGAATGTTTCCGCAGCAGGGCTCGTGGTGCCTTCCCCGAGCGCACAAACACGGCACGCTCTGTCTGCCTCTCGGTGCTGGAGGGGCAGAAACCTCAAGGTCGGAGCAAGATTGTCTCTGAGCACGGAAGAGAAGGATGCAGGGGCAGACACAGGCTGTTACCTGACAGGTTTAATCCTTTCCACAAAGGAATGATGGGGAAGCACCGGGCAGCAGGACCGATGACATTTGCGTGCCGACACATTGAGGTGACAGTATTGATTGTACCTGTGACGTTCACTCACCTGCAGCCTCCTCTGCTTCAAGGAGAACCCAGAGCAGGGCCACGCTGGATTTCTGGAGCAACCCCACCACTGCTTGGTGGGATCCTTGCTCTTTTGTAGCTGCCCTGTGGTGCTGTGTCACACCTGGAAAGGAGCAAGGGAGGAAAGGCACGACCCGTTCGGATACAGCCAGAGAACAGCCTGGTAGTGCATGAGAAAGCAGATTTCTCATTGTTAACCTGAGTAGAGAGAGGGAGAAATCCTCTCAGTGGGTACAGGGAAAGGAAACGAGTTAATGCTGGCATGGGAATAGCATTAAAGCATTCCCTGGAGTCTCAGTCCTCACGGGGGGCCCTTACCATGGAAAACCCATTTGCCCTGAATAAATGATTCTACAGCACTGCCAAAGGAAAGCATGTTGTGGAGAGATTATATTTTTACCTTTTGGGCTCATACTTTGATACGCTGGCAGAGAGGACAATGTGGCTTACAGACTGCTAGAACCAGGTACAATCAGAATATATTTTGCCACAGTCAAATGCCACTTTCAAAAACCTGCTTGGTAGCAAAGAAAGGAAATAGTTGCTGAGTGTAAAAAAGATAGACCAAAGGGCCTGTGATTCATGCTCTGATCATGTTCTGTCAGTGTGTCTGTGCAGTGGAGTATATGAATAACTGGTGGAGTTTGATAATATGCTTAAATACTGCTCCTGCTGCTAAGCATTAGCATGGCTGCGTGACAGCACAGCAGAGAGGCGAGTCACATCCACCAGGAAAGGCGAGACAAGCTGCAGGAGCTGCAGGGCTCTGGCTCTTCCAGCAACACGTAAGCAAGGGCAGCAAAAATTCATTTAATCTTTGGCCGATGTACCTTTTAGGTAGCTTTCCTACAGCTTTATGTTACTAGAAACAAGCCTTGGCTTGAGTTTTCGGGGTTTTGTTCCTTTTCAGAATATCTATAAGGATTATATTTTTAATCAAGGCCAGTGGCAACATGTTGGGGAGTCGTGGAACAGCCTTGCTGTTCTTTGTACGCTAAAACGCTCAGCTGTGGCGACACTGGTCAGACATTTGCATAATCAGTGTTTTCAATTAATTGTTACTGGAAAGGGTTTCAGGGACCTGCTGGCCAACTCCTCCGTTGTGGCACTGTGGTGCCTTAGGATGCCCTTCTGCTCCAGCTTGTTCACTGCTTTTCCCCTGGGCCTAGTGATGACCCCTCTGGTGCTCTCCAGGCTGCAGACCCACGAGCTCAGTAACTTTGTCAGCCACTCTTGGAGGGAAGATGAACATGTTAATCTGGGCAACTGGAAGAAATTCCCTCATTGTCCCCATTCCCTTGCTGCATACTCAGGAAAATGGGTGCAGACAAGCTCTCCAGCCCTGCTGGGAACCAACTGGGAAGGGCAGAAGGGAAGCAGCTCTCAGCTCCATCCCTTCACACACACCCCTCAGCAGAGCTTGCTGGATGGAGCAGAGCAATAATAAACACCTCAAACAAGGTGCTGCAGCAGCTGCTGTGCCTGGGCTCCCAGAAGCTCCGGGAGGTCTGTGCCTGTGCTCCACCATGGATCCAAAGTCATGGGCAAGGCAGGGCTGTTGGACAAAGCAGGATCAAGTCCTCAGCTGACAGCTCAGCCATCTGCCAGGCCCGCTGCCCTGTGGCAGCTGTGAGTGCCAGCTCCACCTCTCAATAGCACATCTGTTCGTTTAAAAAAAGAATCAGCGTGTTGTTTAAGGTCATTCTATATTCCCTGGAAACAAGAGCCTGGTTTTAGCAGCTTTTTCAACCTCAGTGAACTGGCTGAGCTCGTGGCACACTGGCTTTGTCCTGGTTTGCTGTCAGCACGTGTGAGATCTCAACCCACCTCCGTTTTGTCCACCTCTGCCTGCTCCTCCTTGCCTTCTGCTTGAACTTCTTCGTGCCCAAGTGCCTCCAAGTCAGTTGTAGCCACAGATCTCTTCTGGACCAGAGCCCAGGACATCAAAGGGGACAGGACAGGAGGGACACAGGCCCACCCAAGGCAATTCTTAATCTGCACCGTAAGCTGGAAGCCAGCCCATAGTGCCAAACATCTAAAATCATTTTCCAGCCCTCTGAGGTTTGCCCAGCCAGGTCCCATCAGACCAGCACTGTGCTTTGCTGTCCCACCCTGCCCAGAGCAGGATTCCAGAGAACCTTGCAGTGTCTTACTTGTGAACCATGATTTGAGACTGCCTGTTTTCGTGGCTATGAAAATCATCTTTGCTTTGTACAAAAGGCTTGTTTGCAATGGACAAATCCTGGGAGCTGTAAAATACCAACAGCTGCTGGAAAGGGCACTGGAAGTTCAGCAGCTGGAGACTGTTTGATCTCTCTGTAGCTCAAGTCCTGCTTATAGTAATAGTCTCAGGAGCCAGCAGATATTCCCAATAAGCTCTTCTCAGTAACAGATACTCTTCAAAATGATATTAAAAAGGAAAATGTGTGTCAAAACCAGACAAAGGGTCAAGTCTTCCTCTCACAAAAGCTGCTTCTTGAGATTACATATGTATGCGAGATGAGCAGGTTTTAACCCGTGGTCTCTGCCACAGCTTTCAGATCTGTCAGTTTTGAGGCTTCAAACAAACCCTGTAACAGCTCGTTTGAAGTCCTGCAAACCCCAGGCCATTGAATGTTAACCAGAAACTCCCACGTCAAGCTTGTTTGCTTTGGAGCAGATATTTTACATTCAGGCTTCAGCTCATGGACAATTGAACAAGTCTTTAGGCTGTCCCAGCTGCTCCCGGGTGGCTTATTTATCCTCAGGTTGAAGAAGCTGAATTTTATTCCCAGGGGAAGCTTAGGCCAGGGGGGCAGCATCCTGTTTGCTGTATTTCCACTCTCACTAATGTTCCTCCACACTTCCATTAGTGAGAAGTGGCTCTTCCATCATCTGTGTTCTTTGCTGTGATCACACTTTGATGCACTCAGAGGTAACAATTAGGATTGGGCACAAGCAGCACTTTCTGCAGCAGGAGAAGGACCAAGAGGTGATTACACCAATTACCATCGGTCCAATCAAGGCACAACACAAGCTTTTGGGTTGGAGACTGAGTGTTCTTCTAGATTTCCATTCCTGAGCACGTCTTGAGTGTATGACTTAAGAAAAAAAACCTTTTGTGGGATGAGTTGCTTAGGCTACCCAGGAGATTTTGCCGTAGCAGCCACGTCAAAGTCAGTGGGATTGAACACCCAAACCTTTTCAACAGTATTGAAAGGCTTGTCCAGGCTGTCTTCCCTGTCCTGAGGAGATGTAAGCAATTGGCATGAAGCAGCTCAACACTTCAGTTTAAAAATGATCATTTTTACCTTAGTGGCAGCCCTGCCACATCAAGGGGGATCTCACCATGCATTGATGAAGATAAGGGAAGACAGCTTTCCTTTCTCACTCTGACCTGCCTAAGGAAAAGTCACTAGCAATCCTCTTCTTCTGGATAATTAGTAACAACCCCCCACTGCAGAGAACCTATTTCAATCTCTGGCCAAGCACAGCTCTGGTGTGTAGGTTTCTTATCCTAGAAACAGAGAATCGAGCAGGGATTTGTGCACTAAAGGGAGCGAATAACACACACAAAGTGCCATATGAGTAAGTTCAAGGAAGATATAATATCTTTTAGCTGCTTCCTAGGAAATGGCACATGACTTCTCCAGACCTGCAACACAAAGGAGAACACATCCAGGTGTTGGCAGCAGCCAGAGATTGAAAAGTCACAGCCCTGTCGATGTCAGTGAGAGTTTTGGTTTTGATATCAGTGAAGCCAGTATTTCACCAATGTGTTTGGCAGTCCTGTGAGTGCAGCAAGAACCACACCATCCTTCAGTGCTGCTCTCAGAACATGCCTCTAACCTTCACAATGTTCCCACTGGCACAAGTTTTAGTAGAGATATTTGGGCAATTCGTGAAATGGAGGCAGGAGGTGCCGTTGCTTGTTCAGTTCTGTCATTGCTGGGTTCAGGAGCAGCTCTGCAGAGTAACTCATCCTGCTTCTGAGCAGCCTCTGAATTACCAGTGCATGGTTTGTAAGATTGTCCTGTGAAATGTGTCCTTACACTACCCTTTTGGAAGAGTGGCTGGTACCCTGTAATCGCCCTGTCCATGTCTTCTGTCCTGCTCTAACATGCTTAGTTTGGTTTCTGGTCTCCATAAAACCCATCCTCCTCTAGACCCGACCACATCACTTCATTCCAAAATCACCAAAGGGATACCAAATCACCAGAACTCACTGGCAGTCCTGCCTGGGCATTTTCACCATTTCCTCTGGGCTGAAGTCCCCTCTCCACATGGCTCTGCTGGGAATGGTATCATGTGAGTTCTGCAGACAAGTTTAGGTTGACTCAAACCACCTTTTATGTCAATCCTAGTTAGTCCAAGTGACCTAGGGGAGGACTCACAGTCTCCTCTGCCCTCAGAGCTCCATCCAGATGCAGGAGGACCTTGGCCAGTGCTGCTGCCCACCCAGGGAAGGTCTGGCCATGCCCTGGCTCTCTGGGCCAGGCCGGAAGAGGCTGAAACCTCCCAGTAAACAAACTGAACTTGCCTTGGCCTTGAACTGTCCAGAGAGGCAAATCCAACATATGGTCCCTGAGTGTGATGCAAATCTGGGATGAGTTGAAAGTAGGAGGGATGCAGACAATCCCACATTAAAGAATAAGTGATCCATATGTTTCCTCTCTCCTTTTTCTGTGTCCTGAAGGGCTTAAGTCAGGAAATGAGGTGGGGTCTTTTACCTTGAGAGCTGGGATTTGTGGCTCTCAGTTTAGTCTTGTGTGCACGTGTGGAAGCGCAGAACAATGAACCTTCCCTGGAGAGCTATTTTTGGGGTCTTGGTTGCAAGACAATTATGGTTTTGTGCTGATGAGTGTTAGTAATGGTTGCAATATAACTGTAGAATGAAAAGTGTACAGCTTTTGGGGGAGGCGCCGTGCCCTTTATGTGTGCTCAGAGTCTCACGGGCAGCTAAAGAGAGAGGAAATAAATTTGTCATCATCTAATACACTGTGTAACTTCACTGTGGAAGAAGGGACAGGGTTTGGTTTCATTTACAGCAGTGCAGATCCTTCCAGTTCAAAAATTCATTTCAGATTTGCACGTGTCTGATTTAATCAGAACAGGGTCCATTCAACACAAGAGAAAACCCTAAGCAAAGTTAATATAGAGAATTATCTGCTTACTTACAACTCCCAGTGTTAGTCCCAGCCAGCTTGGCTGTGCCACCACAGTGAATTCAGATAAATTTGCCCTAGATGAGAAAATAAAAGATGAGTCTGTTAATCAAGATTGCAATATCTGTAGGAAAACAGAAAGTAGCTGAGAGGTTCTGCGCGTTCATCAGGGACAGACAGCGTTGCCTGTAGGGGCAAATTTGCAAGTCAGTGAGAGGAAATTTAATCTTTTCAAAGATCAGATCTATAAAAAACCCTCTTTCTTCTTGGATTCTGTATTAGAGCTTAAAGAAATCCTCCTTTCTCTGCAGCATATGGCAGAAGTATGTAGCACACAGAAACAGGAATGAGAGTGCAGTTGAAAACCCCGATGTTTTACATTTAAACTGACAATTTCAAAATTAATCTGCAAAAAAAATCTGCAAAATTAAAAATAATCTGCATTTCGAATCACTGCAGCAGGGATCAGTTGAAAGGGCATTGATTTGGGGTTGATCAAAACTGGTTTTTTATTTGACATACAAAAACTTGACATCTAAAAATAGGAAGGCAAAACAAAACTGACTGACCAACTCAGTTCAAGCAAATGGGAACCAATAATGCTTTGTGGGAAATGTGAAGTAAACAGAAATTAACTTTGCTGCTTGAGGGAGCATGTGAAGATACTTTTTGGGTGTATTTTTTCTTGAGGGAAGATCTTTATATGATCTACAGTGACCTACCAGTGAAGGGCTGGTACTTAAAAAATGGAAAGAATTGTTCTTCCCCCTAGTTTTAGCATCATTAAGGGTCTCCAGCAGAGGATTCACCTGGATGACTTGATCTTCCAGGGATTCCCACAAAAATCAGATACAAGTCAGCACCAGCAGGATGCTCAACACTGAAGCCTTGGGCTTTGAGCACGACTTGAGCTCGACGACTCCTCACCATCCAAAGCAACCCAGTAAATACATTTTCTGTCAGTCAGCTCCCACAAAAAGCTGAATTACTGCTGTGAGCAGCAATTCCATTCAGGTTTAGCCCTGCCAAAGGCTCTCCACAGGGGTCCAGCCATGTGGATTTGGGGCAGGCGGGAGTCTGGCTAATCCCGGTTCCAAGAAGGAACAGCAAATGCAAACTGTACTGCTGTGCTCAGTCCTTCAGTGTTCTAGAAAAGAGATTTTGGGATATTCCAGGATTGAGAGACCCACGGGGGAATGGTTGGGCAACGATGAGGTCTGCAGGCAGAAAGCTGGGAAAGAGGAGTGAGGTTTATTGCTTGGAGGAGGAGGAAGGTTATTCCAAGGATAGAGGGCAGCATAAGACAGGCTAGGAATGTGTGTGGGATAGGGACAGCCTGGGGGGAGAAGTTGAGGAGGAGGAAACAGGCACAGAGGGACAGGCTGGGGCTTGACAATCCAGAGGTCTGGCGGTGAGGAAGCTGGAAGGAGGAATAGGAAGCCACCGAAGGAATCCCACAAGGCTTGAATAACAGGATTTTTGCTGCGAGGCCAATTGTAGCTGCTATTTATGTCTTTAAATTCAGAATTGTTTTACTGACCCCCATAGTGGAGTCGTGTGGGGGGGGGTGGTGAAAAATTGGAAAAAAAAAAAAGGAAAATAAAAAGAAGAAAAAGAAAAAGAAGAAAAAGAAAGGAGAGGAGACTGCTCTCAGTCTTAAAAGCTGCCATCAGCATGGAGGGATTCTTTCTATTTGATACCAAACAACATTCCTCATTCCTATCATGAGAAAAAAAACAGGTCTCCCTCCCTGATTATTGATGCTTATTTCTCTTTTATTATTTGGAGAACTTGCTCTTCACAATATTTTACTCAGATAAAACACTTTTTTACTACATTTTGGTTTTGCAGGTTGCAGGAAATAAAGTACTGGGAAATCCCACCTGGCTCAGGATCCCTGAGGCTGCTGTCTCAGGAATCTCCATGCTCTCTGCCAACACTGTGATTATTCCTCCCACTGCTATTCCCATTTCCAGACCACCTGCAAGCCCCCAGAGCTCTGTGTGAGTGTGGGTTCATTGCAGCCACAAATCAAGATCCCCCTCTGTTTTATGAACAGGCAAAAAGAAATGCAGGGAATTTATTTGAGGAGAGGGCAGAGAAAAGCAGAAAACCCAAACGTTCTGGTGCTTTGCCATTTGCTTTAACAAGTGACAGACAGGCAGGGAAAAGGGGCTTGGGTAGGAGCTGACACTGGAAGACTGAAAGGGAGGACCTGGTTCATCAGCTCCTGTCCTCAGCCATCAAAAACTACCAGGAGAGCCCATGGCACATCCACTTCCATGGCCCTCAGTGGTTTTCTCCCTTGTCACAACCTGAGTGCACACCTGTGGCAAAGCCATTCCACGGGGGAGTTCAAGGACATGACTCATGTCCCAAGGCTTTGCATTTTTTGGGACCTGTTCCGTGTTGGGAGCAGTCTGTGTCCCACACTCCAGGCAGTTTTCCTTCCCCCACCCACACATCTGAACCAGCTTTAATGTTGTCAAGGCGACAGCCAAGCTGCTGCTGGTGAGTGGCGTGTCCAGCACCCAAAGATGTGCCTCCCGGGGACCTGCCCTACCTGCCCAACTCGCTGCTCCCCGCAGAGGAGAAGCTGATTTCATCACTCCCATGATTAAAGGGAGCAGGGGCTGTGCCGTTGCTTTGTTTGGACACACTGCCCAGGCGAGGGCTGCTCTCTGTCCCACCTCTGCAGCCCCAAGCGATGCTGAGCACCAGGCTTGTGACTCACAGCCTGCTCAGGAGTCACTCTGGGGAGAGGGGGAGAAACCCCTGGGCTGGGAAGGGGAATTCTGGCCACCAGAATCTGGCTTTAGAGGCCACTGCTTGGGCTGAAGTCAGCTTGGCACTGGTTGGAGGCAGCGATGGCACTGGTTCTTCTGGGGATCTCATTTCTCCACCATCCTCCTGAAAACCTTGATGGTCTAAAAATATATATGTGCAAGGACTCCAAGGCAGCAGTGCTGCACCTTTGGAAACTGGTTTCACGGCTCAAAAAGATCCTGGTGTAACAACACTGCCAGCTACAATCTGCTGCTCTGGGATGAATTTCACCCGGAAAGCAGGAAGGAGAAATGTCCTGTGTCCATTTCCTTTTTGATCAGGCAGAGATAAGGAAAGTAACAGCTCAGCAATCATTTCCCCTCTCAATCTACACAGCTGAATCTGTAGACAGGCTGGGTTTAGATGCCTGGATTTGCAATGTATATTTGAGGCTTGGCTCAGGTCTGTAATTAACCTGTCACCTCCCTCAAACACAAGGACTGACGTGGTCTCCGAAACAGAGCTATGAAACATTAAACCAAACAGATACAAAAGATGAATGCAGGTCACAAAATAGTTCATCGTAGCATCAGACAGTTTCTTGTGTGCAGGTCTCAGATTTTTATGGAACTTTCCATTCTTTTTGCCTCACTGTCCTTTCCAAGCTGGGGAAACTGAGGCAGGGCGTGACGACAACTCACAGCTTCAGAGTTGTTCACTCAGTGTCAGCCCATTTTTTGGCACTCAAAGTACCTACAAAAAGTCTGTTTTGCTCTGGTCTTTCAGTCTGAAGCCAGAAGGATTGACTGGTACTCAGCTTCTCTGAAGGCAGCCTTCAGTTGTTTAGGTTCCCAGAGACTGTGTATGTTTTTAAAAGCTGGGCGTGAATGTGTTCCCAAAGGTCAAGGAAGGGGTAAGGCCATGCCAACAGCTGGGGGTGAGTTAACACTCTGAAATTCCACAAAATCATGTGGGATTCAATAAACTTATGGTTAAAATACCTGTGAATTCAAGCCTACCTGTTGTAAAACACAGTGAATATAAATCCAGATACACCTGCAGGCATCACCCTTTTCTTCTTCTCCCTCTGCTTGTCCTTTCCTGCTCTCCATCCCACACCTCTTCCCAGCCATCACACACAGCAGGTACCTGCCAGGTTAAACCCAAGGTCCTGGAATTGTGCTTTCAAGGCCTGGACAGGCTCTGTCAGAGCCATCCAAAGGGCCTGAGCCAGCAATTATATCTTAAAAGAGACCACACATTCCTTATCTGTAAGTCCAGTGATGCTGGGAGCCTGATTAGGAAGCTTTGATCCCTCCAGAGAGGTCAGATAATACTTTGTTTGGTGGCGATTTCTTCTTGTCTTGCCTTGTAGGGTGTTCTATGAACTCAGCTGATGGAGAGTAGGAACAAGAGGCTGAATTAGAACGACAATCTAAAGAAACTTCCATTCAAAAATCACCTTTTTGGCCATGACCTTCTTGCCAAGGTGGAACAGCACATTTCCTTAGAGCTGATCTTTGGCAGGCAAACCTCAGACTGAACCCTTGGCAGGAGCAGCCACATTACTGATGGAATTAAAGTTTCATTTTAAAATAATTCATGTGTAAGACAAACAAATTCTGTGTGTTTGCTGCAAGCAGAGAGGATAAAGCTGTTGTTGTGTTACCGTCTTGTGCATTTTGGTTACTTGGTGGGTATGAACTGCCCTGAAAGACATGAAAGACAACAGCTCCTGTATCTGCTTTAGGTATTTCCCTGCTATATTTGCCTCAGCTGGAGCGTTTGGGATGTGGTTACCCTGCCAGTATTGCCATTGTGGGTGTTGTGGGTGAATACGCTTGGGATACAGTTTCCAAGCAGGAAGATTCAGATAAACAACTGCTTTGAGGTGAAAATTAGAGAGTTCGTGTTACACCCACCTCTTGAATTTGTAACTGACTGTTCACCCTGAAAATCTGATTCTAGGAACACAGCATGTCCCGTCAGGAGCAGAATAATACCACAGAAACCATGACCAGCCTGAGTCCTGAACGCTGGGAACTGTGATTAACTCCTCAGGAATCTGTGCGGAGCAAGTCGTATTTTCTGGGCTTTTTCAGGTAATTATTTCAAACCTTAAATCTGTGAATGAAGATTGTAAACAGTTCTCAGCCAAACATCTTAGAGAAGGATGTGAAATGCATCAAATAAGTAATAGGTTCTGACCTGTTTGCTCATGTGTAATGTGAACAAATCAATGTTTTGACTACGTGGGCTGCAAAGGCAGCAATCAGATCTCCCCATGAAGGGACACAGGGCAAAATGGCAAACCTGAAATAGCTGTTGGCTTACTAAGCCCATGGACAGATCAGCAACAGCCAGGACTCAGCCAAATTGCTTTCTGCTTACTAGGATGCCTCTGGATGAGTTTAATGGTGTGCCATTGCATTTTCCAGAGCCCTGGCCCCATCCTGGCTTGCTCCAGCACATCACTGCACTGTAGCTTCTGCTGCAACAGCCCGGGCTGGGCTGCAGCTGGTTCACCCAGCCACAGATTATATTATCTGGGAAGGGGGTTTTGGAAGGTTCCCTCAGAGAATGAAGGAGAGATTGTGGAGTGACGTGTCCCGATAGCAGCACACAGCAGGCTCTGCAGACAGCGGGTCACGGGAGGGAGTTGTCTGAGCAGGATGTTTGCCTTTGGTGTGGGCTCAGTTTCTTGCCCTGACACAGATTCCTTCATCATGTTAAAGTGAGACTGAGAGTCCAACCCTCTTGCCTGAAGGGATGGGAAGCATGACCATGATTCAGATTGGAAAATGGTCTTCAGATAAGGGGCAGAGCAGCCCATATAGAATCATGGAATGGTTGGGATTGGAAGGGACCTTAAAGCTCATCTTGTTTCACCCCCTGCCATGGGCAGGGACACCTTCCACTAGCCCAGGCTGCTCCAAGCCCCGTTCCACCTGGTCTTGGACACTTCCAGGGATGGGGCAGCCACAGCTTCTCTGGGCAACCTGTGCCAGGGCCTCCCCACCCTCACAGGGAAGAATTTGCTCCATATATCCTGAATGTCCCCCTATATAATACAGACCACATGTAAGAAAGGCTCTGGTCTCTCCCTCGGTGCTGCCAGGGATACCAGGCTAAACACAGCAGCCCAAGTGTCCATAGTGATATTCCCAATTAAAAAAGGAGCTTGTAAATGGAGGAGGGCAAGGAGAGGAACAGGGGGTACAAACCCACTTTTGACAGCTTGCTGTAGAGCCTCAGCCGTTGTGCTGAAGTGGCAAGCCTTGGAATAACAAGGAATTCAGTTTGGATGCTGCATTTCAGGGTTGCATTTCAGCATCAGCAGCAAACTGATCCCTGGTGGTCTGGGGAGGAACGGAATCCAGATCGGAAAGCCCTGCTGAAGGATCACAGGGTTATATAAAGATCTGCCCCAGGAGACAGCAAGATGTTTTTGCATTTATTAGTCATTTAAAAAATAATGAAAGCTGCATCCTCATTCTCAGCTGTTGTCTGTTCTTGCTTGGGGAGGATCAGTGTATTCCTGTAAGGGCTGGAGGGGGTGTTGTCTGTATGGAGACAGGACCAGGCTCTAACCAAACAAGGGCACATCGCTGTTCGTGAGGCACAGAGGGTCTGATGGGGACAATGCCAGGGACTTTCAAATCCCACCAGGTGCTCAGTGAGTCACAGCTCCTGCAGGAGACAGTCTGTGCAATTATGTGATCAAAAACTCTACAGAGAAGGGCACACACACGGGAAAGCAGAGTTCAAGTCTGTCTTCCTGCTGTCCAACTTTTCAGTGCTCACATTTTCAATCATAGCACTCAGTGCAAGGAATTGTAGAATCACAGAATCATGGAATGGTTTGGATTGGAAGGGACCTTAAATGACCAACCAGTTCCACCCCCTGCCATGGGCAGGGACACCTTCCACTGGACAAGGATGCTCCAAGCCCAGTCCAGCCTGGCCTCGGACGCTTCCAGGGATCCAGGGGCAGCCACAGCTTCTCTGGGCAACCTGTGCCAGGGCCTCCCCACCCTCACAGGGAAGGATTTCTCCCCAATACCCCATCTAACCCTGCCCTCTGTCAGTGGGAAGCTCATTACCAAATCAGTGTCTGTGTGTGTGAGATGTGAAGCAGCTCAAACAGAGATGAACATCACCTCCAGGCTTAGCAAAAATTATCTTCGGCTCCTATGATCAGGTGGAATATGCATGTCGAATCCTCTTTTTAGCATTTTCTGAGCATGGCTTTCAAAGGAAGGCCCCTAAATACACATTTTAAACAAAGACACTAATTTCTGTTGAAATGCTGTCCTCAGCTGTGATAATCAGGGGCGCTGGAGCAAGGTGAGCATCCGTCTGGCAGCAGGAAAGCTCATCTCCTTGTCTAATTAAGCTGCACATGGACTCCCTGACAGCAAAGAGGCATCCAGAGGCTCAAGACCCCATGATTTATGTGGATTTTCTGGTGTTTTCATGGGGTTTCTCTTCCCTGCATGATTTACAAGGTATTCCACTCCTTTAGAGAGCCTTCTTCCTTCTAGGTGCTGTGGAGCAAGGCCATGCATGATTTATACAAAATTATGTGAGTTTTTTGAGTTTCTCCATCACTGTTGTGCCTCATCCCCAAATTCACCATAGATTTTTCTGTTTCAGTTCCTTGAGTTACAGATTCAAGGACTAAAAGAATAATTATTACTGGGGCCCTTTAGGAAAAAAAAAAAAAAGTGAGGTTTTTTGCCACAGGTGATTATAGTTTCCACAGCTGAATCAGTGTCCCATAACTGACAGAGGATAATGGATTTAATAAATAGCTATGATTAAGTCTGATGTTATTTTTAAGTAATTTCAAAAACTGTTACTCTAATCCCTTCGTGGCTGGCAGAAAGGAGGATGCTTAGAAGTTAAAATTAGTTCTTTAACGTTCAGCCTGGTGTGGAGTTACAGGCACTCCAGGGCTGTCCTGGTTTTCTGGGGCATCCACTTACAGCACAGCCGAATGGACATTAACAGCTGCCTTTGGAAAGTGGGAATGAGCTCCCACAGCTCACACTCAGCTCTGCTGCTGTCCTCCTTCCTGGGGCTCCCACCAACTCCAGCCCAGCTGATGGGATAATCAGTTGGTGTTACACTACTGTCTTCCTGCACAGAAATTCCCTTTGCCTTAATTCCCAGGGAATTCCCAACTCTTCCAGGCCTCCTTATCAATAAATATAGATCTCTTCTGTACAATATCAATGTGACTCTTTTTTGTTTTTCATCACCTACATCTCAGAGTGATCCCCCTTCTTGGCTGGAAAAAGGCACTGAAGAACACTTTGCCTTGAAAAGCGCCAGAGTTGGTTCCATGGCCACAGCAGGAGCTGTTTCAACCAAATTGATGGAAAACTGTACTTCTTTCCTCCTCCTCCTCTTTTTCTTCCTCATTCTTTTCTGTCCTAGGGAGCCAGGCTGGGAGAGCTGGAGGATTTTCAGCCTGGAGAAGAGAAGGCTCTGGGGAGACCTCAGAGCCCCTTCCAGTGCCTAAAGGGGCTCCAAGAGAGCGGGAGAGGGACTTTGCATAGGGGCATGGAGTGACAGGACAAGGGGGAATGGCTTCCCACTGACAGAGGACAGGATTAGATGGGATGTTGGGGAGAAATTCCTCCCTGTGAGGGTGCTGAGACAATGGCACAGGTTGCCCAGAGAAGCTGTGGCTGCCCCATCCCTGGAAGTGTTCAAGGCCAGGTTGGATGGGGCTTGGAACAACCCGGGCTAGTGGGAGGTGTCCCTGCCCATGGCAAGGGGTGGAACTGGTTGGTCTTTTAAAGGTCCCTTCCAACCCAAACCATTCTGTGATTCTGTATGATTCAGTGAACTGACATCTCCATGGCTCCCCAGCTGCAGAGGAGCAGGGGGAGAAAATCAGGGGAGCGGGAGAAAACCAGAGGAGGAGAAAAGCAGGACCTCATTTTTGAGGCTGTTACATGAAATTAGAGGAAACAACAAGCTGCACCTTGAGCCTCAGAAAATCCAGCTGCAGTGCTCAGCTTTGCCTGTGGCTCAGCAGTAAGGCAGGGATAACAATAAATCCCTTCTCGCACCTTCTGCATGTCCTGATTAGACCGTTTGTGGCAGCCCGGGGCTGTCACTCACCCTGTGACAAAGCACAAAGCAGCTCCCACATCCCGGCCCCCGCCCACGGCTCCTGCTCCAACAGCAGCACCCACACGGAGCTGATTCCTGGCCGTGGGGAGGGCACGGGCTGCCTGGTGTCTGCTGCTCCAGGAGGGACCGGTGCAGGCTGTGGACTTGGCACTGTGTGCCAGGAGGGTGGATCCCAACTGAAAAAGGAGGAATTTCCAGGCCCCATCCCTGCCACACTTGGGAATGCCCCACATCCATGAAGGCATGAAGCTGTGTTGGGAGGTTTAGGTTGGATATTAGGAAAAGGTTCTTCCCCCAGAGGGTGGTTGGCACTGAACAGGCTCCCCAGGGCAGTGGGCACGGCCCCAAGGCTGACAGAGTCAAGGCGTGTTTGGACAGGACAGGGGGTGTCCTGTGCAGGGCCAGGAGTTGGACTGTGGGTCCCTTCCAACTCAGGATGATTCTATAACCCACCAGCAGTTACATCACCAGCTGTTTCAGGAGCCCACATGGATATTTCCTCGGTGTTACTGTAACTAATAGGTAAAAATAATTTGTTGGTGTTAATTTAATGGAACTACATTATTGCTGAAGGAGAAGACGCTGTGTGAGAGCAGAAGTTTGGGGGCTGGCAGGGATCCCTCCCTCTGCTCCCTGTCCACCAGCTGAGGTTCTCCTCTCACGGAGGGGCTGCTCCAACCAGCTGCTGTGCCCGTGCAGCATCCCATAGTGGATCCTGGGAGGATGTTCCTGCCTCCTCTCACCCTGCCACAGAGATGCCACACACCGATGCCACCTTTCCTGACTGGCATCTTTTCTGCAGGCAGTGAGGGTGAACCTATTCAAGAAACATGAAAAAAACGGAGGAGGGAAAGTCAGGGTTTTTCTCTCAGGGCTTAAAACGGGTGTTTTCAAGTCTGCCCCAGTCAGAGCCTCACCAGGGTGCAGTGGTGGGGTGAAGGGTGGTAGGGTGTGGGAGAACAGCATCAAAAGAACCCCCCTGAACTAGAACCACAGCTTTTCATACCTGTCATGATGTGGATTTTCAGCTTGAGCACACTAGGCTGAGCTCAGGGGACGTTGTCATTTAGATTTAGGGTTTTATCTCCTTTGCTCTCCATTAGCTGTGAAACCTTCTTATTATGCTGCAAACCAAAACTTTTTTCCCCCCAGTGGTTGTTCCCTTCCCAAATATCGATCTGCCTGTGTCCTCAGCACGGGTTCAGATCCACCCCCCTCACCCTCAGCCTGCTCCTGGGTGGCAGTGCCACCTCTCATGCCATCAGGGACCGGAGCAACCGACAGGGAGGGGGATGTTCATCCACTGACACGTGGGTTTTCTCTCCCCATCCTCTCCCTCCTTGTGCTGGCAGTGACAGAGAACTGAACAGGATGGGGCTGATTGTGCTTGGCAGGTGGAGAGGGAATAGAAGGAGTGGGGAGAAAAAGAGCAGCCCAGGATAAGGATGAACCTCTCACAGCCTTGTTCCACATTCACACCCTGCAGCACCTTGGGCGAGAGCTCTCCAGGCAGGGGACTAAAACCTGGGGGCTGGCCTGTGCAGGAGGCTGCCCCCACTTATCTTGGGGGTGTGATTTTAAGCCAATTTAATTAAATTGCTTGGCAAAGTTGCAAGGACTCATCTATTTCAGCTTGAGCCAGGCCTGTTTTGATTTAGTCTTGGCTGATTAGGAATTAGTGGAAACAAACCGCTCAGAAAACAAAATTAGAGGGTGCACGCTAACTTTTGCACCAGATTAAGCTGAATTAAAAAGCAATTGAAATGTAATTTTCCTGTCTCAAGCAGCCAAGAAACAAGATAATGCAACCGGTGGCACTTGAAGCTTAAAAACACAGCAGCCAGGATTAGCACAACTGGCTTTTTAACGCCTCCAAGCCACAGATTTGTCTGAAGGTCTTTTCTCAAACCTCCTCCCATCACCTTCCACACAAAACTTGCTACAACTCTTTTTATTTGCCTTGAAATGCCGAATTGGTGTGACCCTCCCAGGATTTGAATCCACGACTTAAAGCAGCCTGGGTATTGCACAGTCTCCATAGGTATTTCCATGCTGGAAATAACCACACAGTGAACTAGTTGTTCCCTGAACTGCTGTAAATTGGTCTGAAATGGCTCTGTGTTCATGGCTGCAGGGTGTGGGGGTCCAGGGGTGCAGACCCCCGTGGTGGGTGCTGTTCCCACCTCGCTCCCACCTTCCTGCAGCTCAGGATTTCTGTGCTCCCCACCACCCTCGCAGAAAGAGGATGTCTAGCAGTTTAAAATTAGGTTTTAATTAAATATTGTAATAGCTGTTTTCCCTACCCACTTGGGAAGCACTGCTCCTCCCTTCCCTGCTGGCTGGACCAGGCTGGCACCTCTGCACACAGGGAGCTGTACGGGGTGGGTTTCGCAGGGCTGTGTTAAATGGGGGATGGAGTGGAGGGTGTGCAGATCCAGGGCGCCTTCAACACCTCAGATCCCCAAAACCACCTGCAGTGCTGCAAACAAGCCCTGCTTGGCCCTGCAGTGGTTCCACTCCGAGCTGGTGCAGCCTCACCTTGAATGTTGTGGCAGTCTTGGACACCACAGTATGAGGAAGATCTGAAGCCATTAGAGAGTGTCCAAAGGAGGGCAATGAGGATGGAGAGGGGCCTTGAGGGGAAGCCGTGTGAGGACACTGAGATCACTTGGTGTGTTCAGCTGGGGAAGAGGAGACTGAGGGGAGACCTCACTGCTTTTACAACTTCCTGGGCAGGGGCAGAGGAGGGGCAGGACTGAGCTCTGCTCTGTGGGGACCAGGGACAGGACTCAGGGAATGGCCTGGAGCTGTGTCAGGGCAGGGGCAGGTTGGATCTCAGGAAAAGGTTCTTCCTCCAGAGGGTGGTTGGGCACTGCCCAGGCTCCCCAGGGCAGTGGGCACAGCATCAAGGCTGACAGAGCTCAAGGGGAGTCTGGGGCTCTGGGGCACAGGGTGTGACTCTTGGGGATGGTCCTGTGCAGGGCTGGGGGTTGGACTGGATGATCCTTGTGGATCCCTTCCAATTCAGCATTTTCTGTGAAATGCAAACAATCTCTTGACTCATGGAGACTGCGACGGGCACAGAATGCAGCACGAATGAGCTGCCCAGCAGCTCCTGGCCAAAATCTAAAGGACTCATGAAGACAAAGGGTTCCTGCTTGGTTTCTCTCCTTGCCATCTTCTGCCTGAGCCAGCAGCTCAGCACCCGATGATGCTCCAAGTTTCTTAATCCTGTCTTGGCTCATTTGCTACCTCTGCAGCCTGTTCCCCTCAGCTGCCCCCTGGCTCCGTGGTCCTGGGCCCTGCTAACTGAAGGATGTTGCTCTCCTGGCCTGCAGCACCACCCACAAGCTACCCAGACAAAAAAAGGGGCATCCCCAGACTGCCTGTGCCCTGCACAGCAATGGTGTGGCAGTGCCCAGACTGCCTCCAGTGTCACAGGACGTGCACAGGTACAGGCTGGCATCACCCACCAAGGGTCTGGCCAAAAACAAGGCCAAAGTGGGCAAAGCATATGGAGGAAGTCTTGAGGTAAGTGGTGGCCCAGGGCAGCCATCAGCATCCATCCTCCTCCAGGTGCATCCCAGTGGCCATGATGAGGGAGCAGGTGGAGATAACAGGGGCTATCCTGGGAAGAGCCAATCCTGGAGGGGAGCTGGGGGGGGAGGGGGGTACGTGGCTCCACGAGGGCAATAAAAGAGGCAGTTGAGAGTAGTGGGGCATGAGAGTGAGTTGTGGTAAGTGTTTTTTCTCCTTGTGGAGTGGGTTGTTTATTCCTTTATGGCCTGAGATGGGGCTGCTGGTTGGGTTCTCCTGGCTGTTTGGGGCTGTGCTGGGTCTCCTGCTTGGCTGGTGTCAGTGGGTGGGTTGTGGTGCTCTTCTGCTGAGATGGGGGTGGAGAAGGCTCCTCCAAAAGAAGAGGCTTTTTGGGGTGTTGCTGTTCTGCTCTGTTATGGAAACAGAGGAAGGGAGGCTGGAGCAGGGTTAAGGCTGGGGGGGGGGTGGTTTGAGCCAAGTGGTGGCTCATCCTGGCCCCTCTGTGAACTGGGGAGGCTCTGCAGCTGAGTAGCTGGAATAAAGAGCTGCATCCCAGCCTTGGCTACTGGGACAGGAAAGAGAGAGGACTGAAAAAAAACCAAACCAAAAAACCACCAAAAACTTAGAATGAGGTGTGAGGGAGCTCTGGGAGGCTGGTCTAAGCTGCAGTTGTTGGCTGTGAGCCTGGAGGGAAGGTGAGGAGGCACCATCTGTGTGTGATCAGCCCCTGAGTGTGATGATACACAGCCTGGGTTTAGGGGTCCTGGGATGGTGTCTGGTCTGAAAACATCTCCATTTCTCCTGGGTGGAAGCCTTGTTTTTTCTGACAGAAGCTGTCTGAAGGCCAGCTCGTGTTTTATCTGTGGCTTTTATTAGGAGGTGCTTAGAAAGGACTTTTACCTGTCCCTATTTAATATTGCTCACCTGGTAATCTGCACTAGCTGCTGGATTTCCAGGAGAACTCCTTCTTCAGTTGAACTTGGTCACTTTATGCCTCTGCATGTGACTTTGGATCTTCCTTACTTTGAGGTGCTGGTGTAGGAAGCCAGGTTGGGCTGTGTGGTGGGGTGAGAAGCTTGGATGTGGCTGTGTCCTTAAATCAGCCCTTGAGCTGATCTTTCTGGAGGCAAGAGGCCTGCTAGGCTTGGGCTGTGTGTCAAAGTAAGACTAAAAGGCCCAGGATCAGAGCCAGAGGAAGGTGGTGTTTCTGTAACCATGGGAAGCCTGTGTCTGGCTTCCTCATGGGATTACAGCAGCAGCTGTAATTTTTGTAGCCTGATATTAAGTGGTAGTTTGTGCCTGTATTTAGTTCAGTGGCTCAGCTGCAGTGTGTGAGGATCCTACTGAGCCCTGCTTGGGGCAGGGGACCTGCAGCATCTCCCTCGGTGGGAGTGTGGCATGGAAATGTGTGGCACAGGCTGCTGGTGGGAGTGGAGGGGTCCCAGCCCCCTCTGTGGATGGCAGTGGATGCTGCTGGGCAGTTGTGACCTCACCCTGCTCTGTCCTGAAGCCCAAGAGCAAGTGAAGACGTTCAGCTGGCACCTCTCTCAACCCTGCTGGGATGGAGGTTGGGAAGCAGGAGCAGCGCATGAGGAAGTTCAAGAACAAGGGCAAGGATGCAGCTGTGAGTACTCACCTGCCTGTGCCAGCACCTTTGGGCCATGGCAGAGCCCACTGAGGTTTGCCTGTTCCCCTTTCCAACAGATGGAGACTCTTGTGAAGGCCCATGGCCCTCAAATCTACCTGTATGGGGTAGCAAAGGGGGAGCAGGGGGATGGCTCTGCCAGCTGGGATGCTCAGGTGGCTTTTGAGATGTGATGTGGAGCTGGCTGGGCTGCAGGGAGCGTGGTGACACAGGCGGGGGGGATGTGAGTGACTCTGGGCTGGGGAAGGGGGTGGCTCAGCCCCAGCCTGCTGAGCTCTCTGCAGCAGTTATCCCTGTGGAGCGGGGGCTGGTATGGGATGTCAGACCATGGGATCTGTCAGCTTGCTTTAAGCCAATAGAGGAGATGAGGGTTTGCCTTTCAAGTTCAGCAAATTTAGTTTTAAAAACCCCCACTGGTTGTCAGTTCATCCAGCAGTTCATGTCCTTGGGAGGCACCGAGGGAGAGGTTTACTCTGTCCCATCTCCTACATCACTCTCCAGGCCACAGTGAGGAGATGCTGGCTCTCTGCACTCCTCCCATGGGAAATGTGGGGCAGAAGGTTGCAAAGATGAACTCCCTGGGGAATGGGGTGATGCAGACTGTTGGGATGGTGCCCCTCTCCCCTCCAGGCCCTGCGGATGCAGAGGGTGGAGATGAGCATTGAGCTGAGGAAGGCCAAGAAGGATGAGCAGATCCTGAAGCGCAGAAATGTGTCCCTTCATGTGAAGGATGAGAATGTCCCTCCAGGACAAAACAGGGCACATGAGGTGAGTGCTGGGTCCTCTGCACCTGGGCAGGATCAGTGCAGTAGTTATCATCCCCTACTTAGACCACTACTAAGTCCAGCCTGCATGACCTGGGTTGAGTATCTGGTGCCATTCCTGATTGCCATGCCCAGTGCTGGGGAGTGTTTCAGACTGCCTGGCCTCTGCTTTTGCTATTTTTCATGGAGATGATGTCCTGTTGGCCTCCCTTGATGGCAGGTAGAACAGGCTGGTGCTCTGGCTCCCTGGGAGCTGGCACAGCTCCTGTCTGGCTTCTTGCACAGCGAGGGGTAATTACTAAGCTCGAAGGCCCATTATGGTGTGTCAGGGACTCTTTCAGTGCTTGATTATAAGCATTAGTTGCCTTGAAGGCTTTTGTGGATTCTCTGCCTCATCTCGAAACTGTGTTGCATAAAGAATAGACAGTGCTTAGATATGAAGTGGTGACTGACTCGGGTCTAGACAGCTGATTGACTGCAGAGATTAAACCAGAGGGAGTCCCGGCTCCCCGTCTGACTGTGAATCATTCCCTGTGACACAGATTATTCAGCTGTCCTTGGAGGAGATCGTGGAAGGCATCAATGAGAACAACCCCAAGATGCAGCTGCTGGCCACACAGGCCACCAGGTATGTGCCTGGCTGCCTGGGCCACGAGGGAGGTGGCTCATGGAGCTGTGGTGGGTCCTGGTGGCAAAAGGCATTTATTCCTGTTTGAGGAGCTCTCTAGAGAGATGGCAAAGAGGGAAGGAGCCTGGTAACCCAGACTGCTCTGGGGAACCTCAGCTGGTGCCTGTTGTGTGCCCTGTGTGCCACGCTTCTCTCTGTCACAGTCTTGGGCAGTGCTTGTAGCGCAGACCTGTGGGGTTGAACCCAGCTGAAGGGTTTGCTGTGGCTCCTGGTGCTGCCCCCCTTGCTGTGCCTGTGCTGTGCCAGGGATCACGTTGGATCCTGCAGGAAATCAAGAGCCAAGTGCTTGGGCAGGCCAAGGAATGGAGAGCCTGGCTCTATAAGGGTCAGTGCTGAGTGGGACTGTCCCCACTGCGGTGGCTGTAGGAAGGATTACAGGGTGTCACCATCACCCAGCTGACAGCAGGGATGACTCCTGAGGGTCCAGGAGAGATTACATGTTTGTCTTTAAGCTGAAAAACCAGCCTGAAACCAGCTGTTTGAGCTCTGGTCTGTGCAGGGCTGGCTGGTGCTCCTGACCCCAGGAGTGGTAAAGCCAGGCTGGAAGAGAACACATGGCATATATTTTTATCACAGTCTCAAACTCTTACAAGGTAGGGGGCATGGAATATTATCATGGTCCTGAAAGGATGTGTGAGGTATTGCACTCCAACAGAGACTCTGCTGTTGCTTCAGCATCTTTAGCTGTGTCTTCCCTCTCTATGGCAACCCCTCTGCTGAGGTTTGCTGGAGTGGGGTGCTGAACTGTCATCTCTTGCGGGTGATGCTTGCCCTGCAAGCCACAACCTGGTACCTGTTTATGGGCTGTGGTGGCCCCACACAGGGTTTCTCATGGCAGGCTGTGCTGTGTGCTCTTGCAGGAAAATGCTGTCCAGGCAGAAGGACCCCCCTATCAGTCAGATCATCCAGCTGGGAATCATCCCCAGGATGGTGGAATTCCTGGGCCGTGCTGACAATGCTGCCCTGCAGTTTGAGGCAGCCTGGGCACTGACTAACGTTGCCTCTGGCACCTCGGAGCACGCCAGGGCCGTGGTGGATGGAGGTGCCATCCCAGCCCTCATCTCCCTCCTGTCCTCCCCACACATGCACATCAGTGAGCAGGCAGTGTGGGCTCTGGGCAACCTTGCAGGTGAGGAGAGGTGTGGGGGCACACAGAGGGTCGCTGACCAAGCCAGTGCTGGAGAGATAAAATATTGTTGCCCCTCACCATAGCCCTCTCTCCCTGCAGCTTTGTGTCCAAGCTGCTGCCTCTATTGAACCCCTTGACCCTTCAGCCCTTTGGTGTGGCCTGGCAGCCCTTGAGATCCTGTGTGGGCTCTGCAAGAGGATTTTGGCCAAAGCCAAGGACAGGACTCCATCCTGCTGGCATGGTTTAACCCCCTAATGTGGTCAGCAGGGAGAATAGAATGCGTTGTGTCTTGTTAGCCTGCCACCACCCAGCCCTGCTGGCATTCCAGCCTGCCCAGTAAATCCTTCCCACCTGGAAATGCCTAATGGTGTGTGGCTGGTGGGGGAGCCTGGTCACCCAGCCCTGGCCCTGCAGGTCTGATTGCTGTTTGATGTTGACTGTCTTGTGATTTGGGCAGATGCAATAACCAACCCTTTACCTGTACAGGGGATGGTCCTCTCTACAGAGATGTTCTTATCAATCATGATGTGATTCCTCCCTTGCTGGCTCTGGTGTCACCTGTAACTCCAGTAAATAACCTTCATTTTCTTGCCTTAACAGCTCTTAATCACTTGGGTGATGGGGGAATGATGGTCTGTCATCTATGTTAAACACAACAACTAACAATTGTATAATTGAATGAGACCCTGCTCTAAACTGCTTTTATGGCCCTGCCTGTGCATAAAGCTGGGGATGCCAAGCAGACAGTCTCCAAGTCAATGTGATACCTTTCAGTCTTGGCTTTTTTTTATCCAGCTTTGACTATCTCAGCCCAGGAATAAGATGAAACTGGTGCAAGGCAGACTTGCATATGCATATGGAAGGGCTGAACTTGCCCTTCAAGCTTCCTTCTGCTGCTTTTTGGGTAGCTCTAAACTGCTGGATTGGTGGCTTATCCCTGCCCTTCTGCAATGGTGCCTGTCCCACTGCTTTCTGTCTCTGGGGGAGAAGGACCTTCACAGGGTGGCATCAGGTGGACTGAGAAGCTCTCAGGGGCAGTGAGAATCTTACGCCTCTCTTGTGTTTCAGGTTGGCTTCCTGAGGAACATCACCTGGACACTGTCCAACCTCTGCAGGAACAAGAACCCCTACCCTCCCTTGGATGCAGTGCACAAGATACTGCCTGTCCTCATCTGCCTCATACAGCACGAGGACAAGGAAATCATCACTGACTGCTGCTGGGCTCTTTCCTACCTGACCGACAGCTCCAATGACCGCATCCAAATCGTGGTGGACACGGGGGTTCTCCCCAGGCTGGTGGAACTCCTGGCCAGCATGAACTTGATGGTTATGGTAGGGAACAATCAGCAATCTCCATCCTCTGGTCCCTTTAATGTAGAAACATCTGAGGGGAGGGAAGGCACATCTCCTTATTCTGTGGCACCTGTGGTCTGCTGTCCCCTCAGCCTGCAGGGGTGTCAGGCCACTGCTCTGCTCCAGCTTGCTGTGGCTGGAGGCTGGATAGAGACTCTAAAGCTGCTTAGAGCAAACAGGAGGGTGACAGGTCTGTAAATAAGCAGCTCTCACCCACAATGCTCTCCTTGTTTGAGGGATCAAGCACTTAGTGAGGGATCTTGCTGGACTTTGACATGTATCCCTTGAGGTAAGGCCTCTCCTCATCTCCTTTAATCCCTGTCTAGACTCCAGCTCTGCATGCCGTTGGGAATGTGGTCACAGGGACGGACCAGCAGACCCAGGCAGCCATCAATGCCGGTGTCCTGGCTGTCCTGCCCCGTCTCCTGCGGCACTCGAGGCCAGGGATCCAGAAGGAAGCAGCGTGGACACTCAGTAACATTGCAGCGGGGTCTTCCCAGCAGATCCAACAGCTCATCACCTGTGGGTTACTGCCACCCTTGGTGGAGCTGCTCGACAAGGTAAGGGATGGGGAAGTTCTGCTGAGGTTCCTGTGGTCTGTGGTGCCTCACTCGTGAGGGTCTCTGCCCCAAGAGCCACCTGAACAGGCTGTTACAGAGCTGTTGGGATCCTTGGAACAGCCTGGGCATTCAGACTTGTCAGTACACCTGCATGGAAACGTGTCCTGGAGCTGCTCTTGGCAGCTCTGCTGGCTGTCCTTGAAGGGCTGGGAAATGGGAGATCAGTCCAAGCTGAGTACAAGGGAAAGGACTATTCTCACCTCACACCGATCCTGGAGGGATGATAAAGCTTGGGAATGCCTTCCCGGTGCTGCTTTTCCAGGGTGACTTCAAGGCTCAGAAGGAGGGTGTGTGGGTAGTGGCCAACATCACGACTGGAGGAACAGTGGATCAGGTGGTGGAGCTTGTCCGTTCTGGGGTCCTCAAACCTCTGCTCAACCTGCTCTCAGCCAAGGACAGCAAAACTATCCTGATCATCCTGGATACCATTTCAAATCTCTTCCTGGTAAGACCTCTTATCTCTTGAATTCCTTCCCCAAAAGAGCAGCAAGGAGTGAGCCAAGTGCTCACATTGTGTGGTTAGGACAGTGGCTGTTGATTTTTGGAGTAAGAGATGGTTTCAATGTTGTCTAGCTTGTTCTTGGATGTTCTTGGGTTGTCCAAAGGGCTTGACAAGATTAAAGTTCCCTCCTCACCTCCTGCCAGCTGGTTTGGTTGGCAGTCAAGCCACTGCAGTTGTCCCAGCAGAGACTGGTGTTCCATAGGCACCACAGCCACATCCCTGGCATCAGGTAGGGACTGTAAATTCAGAGACTATGATCCTTTTGACGTGTAGATCAGGGTTGTAATTACAGTAAAGACCATCTCAGACCTGTTACTGATGCAGTGTTCTATTTTCCTGCTTGGTTTCCTGATGTTACAGGCAGCTGAGAAGCTGGGAGAGACAGAGAAGTTGTGTCTGCTGCTGGAGGAGCTCAATGGTCTGGAGAAAATTGAAGACTTGCAAAACCACGAGAACAACATAGTCTACAGAGCTGCCCTGAACATCATAGAGAAATACTTCTCTGGTGAGGTATGTGACCCTTTGCTGTTTCTCAGCTGAAAATATGAAGCTGTTATGCACTGGAATGAAGAACAGGATACTGAAATAGGCTTTTGGAGGAGACCTCCACATGGCTGGAGTAGTCCTTGCAGCTTCTTTCAGCTGCTTCTAAAGATCTGTGAAAGCTCCAAGTTGTGAGTTGCACAGCAGACATGGGTGCCTTGATAGCATCTTGCTGCTGGAATTTAAACTGGCATCAGCTGGAGTTACTGCAGTTGCTGATATGAATACCAAATGTGGAGAAGTTTCCTCCTTCAGAGCTGAGCTGGCTTGTCACTATGAATGGAAGCCTCCTACTCTGCTGATAACAGTGCTCAGGTTGCATTTGGATTACTTGGCCCTCCTTGTGGTAATGAATCTGTGGAAAAAGAGGCTGGGACACCAGCTAGGAGCTGCAGGAGTCCAGTGACTGTCACAGATGCCATGCTTGGTCCCAGCCTTAGTCTTGCAGATGGGAAAACATCAGGGAAGAGGCTTAAATGTCTAGCAGATCTTGGAGCTGAGGCTCAGCCTGGATGGAATTGCAGCAGGGAGCAAATGCCTGGTTTAGTCCTTTGCCCAGAGCAGGGTCTGTGGGATGTCCCTATTGAGGGACTGTGAGGGAAGCTCTCCCACACACCAGCACCTTCCTGAGGGGCTGGATGCCAGGAGGAACATCTCTCCTAAGCAGTCCTGGTATGTTGCTGTTCCATTTGAATTAGAGTGAGTTCTGCCACTGCAACCACTCTTTTTCTTCTCTTCTGGTGTCTCAGCCTGGCTTGGCTACTTCTGTGTGTGGGATGCAGGGACACTGCAGCTTCAGTGTGCTGTCAGGAACAGGAGCACTTGGGTCTGGTCTCCCAGGGCTCTGTTAGAGCTTCTTACAGTAGCTGAATCTTTAAAACAAAAATAAAGCAGTAAGTTGCTGTAGAAAAAAAAAAAGCTTAGGTTTATTTAGATGCAGACCCTATAACTGATTTCCTATCACTTTCCTCACAGGAAAACTCAGACCTGGAGCCTCAGACTGGCCAAGATGGGCTGTATGATTTCTCAGTGGAGAAGCAAGACTTCAACTTCTGAAGATTAAAGCATGACACAGCTCTGAGCTGGTGGGTGAAGGTGCTTTGAAAGAGCTCAGACATCCAGTTCATGAGGAGCAGAGATGCTGAGTCTTTTTACTTCTGAAATTTGTCAATAAATTGCACTTCTGGCTTTGTACCTCTTGCCTTTGATTATTTTCTCCCCGCTTTTAAGGTGCTGCTGCAAATGACATGGCCTGGTTTTTTTCCAGTAGCATCTGAAGGCCTGGCAGAAATGTGTTGGAGCTCCTGGGCATGTTTTCTGGGTGGGAACTGTCTTCTAAGTACATTAAGCTGCTGGAGAGCAGCATCTTGCCACCAAATCCTTGTCCTGAAACTTCTAGGCTTGACTTGGAGTAGCTGAAATAGCTCTGAGAAGGGTTTCACCCTTCTGCAGACACCATCACCTCTCTAAGAGGAGATGCTTTTGGCCGAGAAGGAACTCAGCCAGAGGAAGGTGGGTCACTTGTCCTGGCCCTGCTCATGAGAGGATTTATGCCTTTCCCCTGCAGGCCACCCAGGGAACAGGGAGTTAGTAGCAAAGTCTGTGCTCTGTGCCCTGGGAGGAGCTGTGCAGCCCCAGCTGTGGGTGCCAGAGCTGAGTATCACTTCTTTAATATTAAAATGCCAGAATCTGAAATGCAAAGTGCCTCCTGGATCCAACACTGTGGCCTTAAAAACACATTAAAGCAAGGCCTGAATGTGCAACTGAAAAAAGAGCCTGTAAGAAACCCTCTGTGCCTGGGGATTGATGCTGAGGGTGGTGGCTGGGCTGTGTGTGTGCTCTCCTGCTGCTGACAGGGCTGATGTGGCACCTGGGAATGGTCACATTTCACTGGGTAAAATGAATCTGAGGAAGGTGCTTCCTCAGTGTAAGTGGAGACACAGACCGGAGCCGGGGTCTGTGTGACCACCCTGACTTTGGATTGTGTGGAGCAACCCATGTGGCTTTTCCCATGGCTAGGCAAGACTCTCCCTTGCTGCTGCTCTGATGCCTAAAACCAAGAGAAAAAGAGAAATGGCAGATTTCTTTGACTTTTCTCCTGCATGTGCTGGACATAAACCTGTGACAGATGGTCTTAGACAGAGCCCTGGGACCTTCCCACTGCTGTGCCCCTAAGTTAGAACATTGTCCTTGCAACCCTGGCTGCAAGGAAGAGGAGAGCACATCCCTCTGCTGAAGAGTGTTGGGATGTGCTTGCTGCCTGCCCTGGCAGCTGGAGGACTGGGACCAGTGCCTGATGGCTCACCAAGGCTGCTGGGGGATAGGCATGGGACCTGCAGGCAGCTGCTTGCCTGGCTCACTGGAGCTGCCCTGCTCTGGCCCCAGCTCTCCTGCCTGGGGCACAGGCACCAGGAGAGGCAGTTTTGGCTTTGGTGCTCCGCTCTGGGGGACTGGAGACACCTGCTTCTCCCAATAGGATGGAATGGGGCATCCACTGGGAGCAGGGAGGGTGAGATGCTGCTGTGCTGCACCCCCAGTGCTTCCACAGGGCAGCCTAACCTCGCTCTAGAGACACGTGAAAAAAGGTAATTCTTCTAATTAAAGCCTCCAGTGTCCTGGCCCCAGGGGAGCATTTGGAGTCAGAGAACCATAAAGGCTGGAAAAGACCTCAGATTGTCCAGTCCAACCTTCAGCTGAACACCCCCAGCCCACCAAACCCTAAATGTCACACCTACTCATTCTTTGAACGTTCCCAGCAATGGTGACTCCACCACTGACCTGGGCAGCCTGGGCCAGTGCTTGACCACCCTCCGTGTCACCCCTAAAAGCCCTTATTTGCCCCCGTGCCAACCCCAGGCACCCCACACCCCCCCTCCACCCCTGAGAACACCTATTCACCCCCAGACACCCCTTTGCACACCCAGACAATCCTATTAGCCTCCATTCCACCCCTAGGCACCCTCACTCCCCCAAATTCACACCATTCCTTCCTATTCCCCCCATTCCATCTTTATTCCCCCCAGTCCTTCCCTGCACACCCCTCTTCCCCCCATTCCCTCCCATCCCAGCCCTATATGACTTATTCCCCCATTTCTCCCCTATTCCTCCCCATCCCACTCTTATTCCTCCTCAATCCACCCCCATTCCCACATATTTCCCCCATTCCATCCCCTCTATATTTCCCCATCCCACCCCTATTCCTCCCTAGTCCACCCCCATTCCCCCAAACCACCCCTATTTCCCCCCCATTCCCCATCCCGCCCCCGTGCACCCCTATCCCCCCATTCCAGCTCTATTCCCCCATTCCTTCCCATGCCAGCCCCATTCCCCATATCCCCCCATCCTGCCCCCTCTCTCCTCCATTTCCCCCCGCCAGGGGGCGCTCCCCTCACACCTTCCGGCGCATGCGCATCACCCCGACCTTCCCATCATGGCGCCCGTGCGCGGCCGCGCCGCCGTGCGCGCTGACGTCACGACCCTCCGGCGTGCGTGGGGGCGTGTCGGGGGCGTGGCCGCCGTTGTGCGCGGCCGGGCCGGGCCGGGCGGGCGCGTCGGCGGCGGCGGCTGCGGGGGCTGAAGGGGCTCGGGGGGGGCTCCGCGGGGCTGAGGTGACCGAGCCTGCGGCGGCCGCCGACACGCGGGGCCGGGGACCCCCTGGCATCGTGAGGAGCGGGCGGGCCCGCATGGCGGGGGTGCGCGGGGCCGCCGGTTGAGCTCGGCGCCGCCGCCGCCTCCTCCTTCTCCTCCTCCTCCTCCTCTTCGTCCTCCTCCTCCTGCTCCAGGCGCGATGTCGAATCCCGGTACCCGCCGGAACGGATCCAGCATCAAGATCCGCCTCACAGGTAACGGGGCGGCGGCACCGCCGTGTGTGTGTGGCCGCAGGGCCCGGGGTCCGCTCCCCCCCTCCCCTCGCCCCCTCCCCGGCCTGGCCGTGAGGGGAGGGGCGGCCGGGCCCGAGCTCCCAGCGCTGCTTAACTTTTATCCAAGGCTTTTCGGTTCCGCTTCCACCTCCGTGGCCCCACGGTGCCTCCTCTTCGCTTTTATGTATTTATATTTTCTTCCTGCCCCCCCGCCCCTCCGTGGGGTGACATAAATTTAGGGGCTGGGGGGCTTTGTCACTGTCTCCCCCTCGTTTTCCAGCAGGTCAGGGCACCCTGCTCCTTCCTGGTATATTTTCTGCACCCTTCCCCGTGGAAGGTGCCGTTCACCCCACACACCCCCTGACCCTTCACTGGGGTCTCTTCTGTGCTGTTCCCAACTTGGGGGTTCTCTGTGATACCCCCCGTGCACTGTGCTCCTCCATGGGGTCTCCTCTGCACCCTCCCTGTGTGGAGGGGTCCCTGTGACACCCTTTGCCCCCTGCCAGCCCTTTCCTGGGGTCTCTTCTGCACCCCCCCATAGCAGACCAGGGCACCCTGCTCCTTCCTGGGGGCTCTTCTGCACCTTCCCCCATGGAGGTGTCCCCGTGTTCTCCCCCTTCTCTCAGCCACGCCACCCTTCCCCTTCCTGGGGTCTCCACTTTTCCCAGGAGGATTCCCAGGGCCACCTCTCCCACAGACTGGCTTTGCAGCAAAGCCTTTCATAATTTGCCTTACTTCACTTTAATTAACAACCCCCCCCCGCGCCTCCCGGGTGCCGAGGAGAACTCAGTTCCTAACGAGAAAACATTAATTTAGTTGCTTTTGCCTTTTTCTTTTTTTTTTTTTAAAGTGTGTTTCATTATTTTCCCTCCTTCCCCCTGATTTACTCTCTCACCTGGCGAACTGTTCATTCAACTTTGGAAGTTCCTTCCCCGTGCAGGAGGTGACACCCGGGGCTGTGTGTGTGTGTCCTGCCTCCCCGAGAGGCCTCTGGAGGGAGCACGGATGGATAAACCAATTTGTGTTGTACCCTGGAAGATCTGGATTAAGTCTTTTGGAAGCTGCTCCGGTCGCTGCCGAGCCTGCTCCTTTAATGGGAAGAGACACAGTTCCTGCTTGTTGAGGCTGCTGTGTGAATTATTAAAAAAATGAGGTCCAATCCAGTCTTTCAAAGGCAACAAGTGGGTGCTTGGAGGTCTCTTGGGCCGGAGGAGCCACGGAGCTGCTCTGGGTGACCGGTGTTGATCCCTAGAGAGGAATCCCATGTCTGTGGGTTCATAAATCCTTGGCACATAACGAGAAAACGGTGCTGGTTAAACTGCAGTTACAGGTTAACTTGCTTCTGGCATATAACACACTCAGTCAGAGGCAAAATAAAATAAAAATCCTGGTGTTCTTTTAATCCTTTGATTCTGCACTGCTGGTGCTTCAGAAGACCAAAGTTTGTGAGGATAATGTAAATCTGAAAATCCTTTTCTTGGACGCGAGAAGGCTGGAAATATTTTTAGGTTGTACGGATGATGTTTGATCTGAAATGAGTTTTGTGGTGATGTATACCAAATGTCAGCTCAGTCATTAATGTGGCTTATTTTTATGCAAGTCAGTCAATAGAAATGTGAGTTAAGTAACTTAGGCCGTGGTCATAGCCCTTCTGAGCTGGAGGAGATCATTTAAATAACAGAGAGAATCTGTTGGGTTTAATTTTAAAGGCTGAATGCTGCAGCAAAATGCTTTTTAAATTTTAGCATGGACTAGCCTTCTCTCCGAGCTGGGAACGTTTCCTGGAAGAGACTGAAGTTTCAGTTTATTGAGCAACTTGGTGGATTTATTTTTTATTACTCTCCATTTTTTAACTGTATTGAAGAAATCTCCTGCTTGCTCAAACACATCTTCTGTTTTTACAAGCAGGAAATCTGGGTGGTGTGACAAAAATTGCTGTATTTAATCAACAAATAAATTGCTCTGGGAGAGGTTTAGCTTTGGAATTGTTGGGCAATCTGAGTTCTTGGCTTGGCTGGGACTGGGTGCTGACTTACCTCTTTCAAATGGCTGCAGCCAACCTGGCTGTTGTTTGCTCATCTCTTTGGCTATTGAGAGGTTTGAGCAGATTTAGATCAAGACAGAGGACCTCTTCTGTTATGATTTATTCTGTGCCTTGTGTTTCCTGTGATCAGAAACCATTTAAGTTTTACAGTACTGAAAGTAGCTGGGTAAACATCACTTAGGCTGGGGATTCCTGTGAGCATCATGGTGTGAATGGGAAGGGAGCAGTGGTCGAATCTCTCATGACTTCTTAAAGACATCATTTTTTTCCCTGATATATTGGGCAGGTACTTGTGTCAGCAGCACATTGAGGTTATTTGTGTGAATGTATCTAAAAGTCCTGGATCCTCTGATGATCCCCAGAAGTGATCTCCCAGCTTGCAGTGTCAGTCTTAGCCTGATGCAAATCACAGCGAAGTAAAATGGCAAATAATGCATCCTGTGTGGAAATATTGAAAAAACAACATCAGCAGTGAACTAGGTGGAGGTTAAAATGACTTTGTGTCCTGTGGATCTCAAACATGCTCATCTCCTGTCATATCTCAGTTCCTCCAAAAGCCTGTTCCTTTTATTTCCTCTGAACCCTTCACCACCGCTGGTGACGTTCGAGCCACAGATACTCGTGGCCTTGTCTCTTGCCCCTTGGAGCAGATCTAGGCAAAGTAACGTAAAACTTCCTCTTAAGCCTGTGGTCTTTTCCTGTCCTTGCTGTCATCAGGGCAGCACAGCAGTGGCAGATTTTCCAACACCAGGATGGAAAGAATCAAGTGACACTGTGAGTGCTTGTGCTCCCCAGGTCAGCTCGGGATCCTCCACGGAGCACGTGTCCCTTTTTACCCATGTGCTTCCCTGAAACCTGTGTTTGCTGCTGCAGTCGCTGCTCCCTGGGGAAGTTCCAAAGGGTTCATCATGCCCAAGGCTCAAACTTGTCTTGCTCACACTCTTCTGTCACCCACAAGTACTGGTGGAACCTGCAGTCTCGCTGTGCTGGGTATCGGAGACGCGCCTGTTCCAGGCAGCTTGCAGGCAAAGGATGCAGATGGAATTGGAAAGGCCATGAAGAAATGGACTAAACATGGAACTCTTCTACCAAAACAGGCTGCAAGTTGTGTTGTGGCTTCATCAGTTGTGGATTCTTCAGCAGGGGCTCAGCTGAGGTGTTAAAAGCTGCCCGGCTTCTGGGGCCATCATGGAACTGAGACAAGATTGGGAAGGGAAAGGCATTAGTTTAAACTTTATGGATCACTTCCTAGCTCTCCTGTATAGATGGCCACATCAAGGACTGATGGCAAAATAGTTTCTTTAACAGAGAAGCCAGAGCCTGTGTAACAGGAGAATACAAATAATCATCTCCAAGCACCTCCCTCAGCTGCAGTTCAGAGTCCTCAGGGGGGTAGAAACTCTTTCCTCCTTGGAAAACCTGGCCTGGGAAGGTGCTGTGCTGCTGGTGGTGGCAATTTTGGAAGGAGGGTGTAGGTGAGAATCCTCCCAGGTATGGTGTCAAAAGCATCAGGGAGGAGTGAGGAAGATGCTGATGAAGTGGGTGAGGTGAGGGGAAGAGCCGGAGGGGATTCATAAGTGACAGGTTTGATTCCTGTAGGGAAGGTGGTGGTGCTTGGCAGCAGCTAGGAAAGAGAAGAGGAAAGAAGTGACACAGAGGAGTATCCTGCACACACTTCCAGGTCGCTGTAGTCAGCCCAGTTTAGGGAAGCCCCAGCCACACAGCCTGACCAGTTGGTAGCTGGTAAATAGGTGACTTTGGGACTTTCTCCATTTGTAATTTAAGGAATCCATAAGGGAATACAGTGATTTTGAGTAGAAGATAAAACATTGCATTTCCCTAAGAGCAGTGTTCACTTAGGGTTGTTATAGAGGCACAGGCTAAAATGTGTCCCAAATGTCAGGATGCTTTGCCTCCCTTTCATGGCTAATGCATGGATCAATGCAGCAGAGTTGACTCACTGATCAATGGCAACACTGATATTGGTGACCTGGACACTTCCATGTCCAATGGTCAGAAACAATGAATATCTCTGTAGGGATCCCTCTGTCAGACGTGGTAAATACACCATAGGGCGGCTGTAGTTTTAGGGTTGGACATCAGAAAGACCACCACAGGTTCCAGGTGAAGAGCACTGGGGCAGGAAGGCGGGAACAGCTCCCTGCTCATCCCACCCTCCCTGGCAGCCGGAATTGAATATCGAGCCAGTTTGGTGCCGTGGGGAACACGGTGGGAAGCGGCGGTTGAGTAGCTCCAAATTTATTCCTTTCCTGCGTGCTGACCTGGGAGCGCATGGAAATCCACGGCTCGTTGTTTTGTTCTCCGAAGGATTTTCTGTGCCCCACGTCTGCGGGGAGCGGGGGCCCGGCCCTGATTGGAGCGCGGGGCTGGAGCTTGACACAGAGCTTGGCCACAGATTTCCTGTGTGATGCTGAGCAAGGAGCTTAATCTGCCTCTGCCTCCCTTCCCCGTTTGCCTTGGGAGGCAGGAGATTTTTCCTGAAGGTAAATTTGTGGCTGTTCAGAGCCCCATGGATAGAGATGGCAAAGAGGCTCAGGGCATATAGCTACGGGAACTTTAAGAAAAATAAAATAAAATGTTGCTTTCCTGGGAGGAAGTGGAGAGCACAGCCTTTGCAACCAGCCAGCTGGCATTTTTGGGCTGCCCGAGTGGGAATCCAAAGAGCAGCCTTTTCCTCTGGGCAGGCTATGGAGAGCGAGTCTCCTTTTTTGTTTCTCCCAGTAAGTCAAAGCTGTGCCAGCACCATTGTCCTGGTGGAAGTAAATTAAATCACCAGAAGGAGTTTGTTTGAATATCCCCCTCAGGCAGGGAAAGTAGAAACAATAACTGCTCTATTCCTAACTTGAAACTTTCTTTTGTCAAATTGAATGTCTTCATATAAAGAAATGCAATTTGGGATGTGGTTGTGCAGTTCATGGTTTCTTCTTTTTTATTCCATAATACCCACCAGTCTAAGAACAGTTTTCTCATCCATTTCCTGGAACAGCTCTATCACATTTCTAAACATTTGTAGCATCATCCTTTCTCTTTGTGTTTCAAAATTAATCATCAGTTCTGGGGTAACACAGGCAGTGTTTGATTTCTCAGGGAGGAAGTTGATTTTACACCACAGTGTTCTCGGTGCCAGTAGCAGAACTTTCCTGACAGCAACCCCAGGGCTGCTCAAACTGCCCCTGGAAATAAAGACCCACGAGACCCCTCGGGTGCTTCTGGGCTGGCTGGAGGTTTGCATGGTGGGTCACAGAAGTAGTGCATGGAAACACCATCCCTGTGTGTGTTTTGGAGGTTTACCTGGATTGCTGCCCAACTTGAAGCAAGTCCAGTTGAAATGCTTAGAGTTGGATTACTCTGGTTGGATTACCTGCTACTATTTATGGTTCTCCAGTTAACTACTCACTTGGCTCCGTGTTGGTTTGGGCTCTCTTGGTGGAGGCAGCGTGATAGGGCAGAGTGGTTTGGAGAAGACGTGATGAAATTGGTCTGCTGGGTGCAAAGTTTAGGTATGAGCACAGCAGAGCAACTCAGTTAAGACCTGAGTGAAGAGAATATTTAAAAAAAAAAGGCTAGAAGAGATGTCCCCTCTGTCATTTTTTTCCCTAAGTTAGGAATTGAACCTTTTTTTGTTTTTCCATTGCGATTCCTCTGGAAATAGTCAAAATATTACTTCGAAAAGGACTGAAGTCTGGAATATAATTGAAAGCTTTTACCTCTATTAGGGCTTAGGTATTTTTCATGGAAACAGATGCTGATCTGTTCTCCCATAGTAAAATGAACTTACTGAAAATGGTTTGTTCTTTCCTGTACTGACAGTTGCCAGGGGACAAAGGAGTTGGGGACATCTTGAGTCTCGAAATACTTGTTGACAACCACCATGTTGTGGATCCGTTCAGGTTTAGGAATGTCTTTGTCGAGGTCTCACAATAGTCCTCGATGCTTTGCCATCCCAGGATGCCTCCTCTTTTGGCAGTGAGAACAGCACTAGAGTTGATCCACTTCCAGCTCTTTTTACCTTGATACCATCTCACCTTCTCTGGCATGTCTGTTGGAAAACCTGGAGCTGAGCCTGCGGGTAGTTGACACGGAGCATTTGGCTGGTGGGGAGGAGGCTGCCACTCTCAGACTCTCAGATTGTGATGTTTCAGGTGCTTACAAATGAGTTCCTGCAATGCTGCTGCAGTAACTCAAGATGTTATCTCCTTGCTGGTCTGCTGACCCTCATTGCCAAAAATTTGTCACCTGCCGCGAGAAAACTGGCGGAAGAAAACCTGTGGTCACACTTCAGCTGCTTCAGTGCAGATTCAGCTTCCCCCTGTAAGTCTAGCTCAAGGATTCACACTAAGATGAACAGTGAAAAGCTGAGGTATGTGCGTGTATTGGGAGTTTATGGAACAGAAAAACAGAGACAGCAGTGATTTCTTAAACCACGCAGCAAGTGTGTATGTATCAATTTAAAAATATTTATTTAAGTATTAATGTAATATTGGAAGAAAGCTGCAGTGGATATTTGCTAAAAGGGAGTCAGTAGGTCCGTAACAGGTTAAGATGCTACATGTTTTTCAACTTTGCTTCACACCCCTTTAAAGGGAAATTCAATAATTTGTGAGAGGGGATCCCTCGGGATATTTTACTGTTTTCTATCTCTTTGTGAAAGTCGTAAAATGCGAAGTGGAGACAAAGCAAAAACGCTGAAAGTTTTTCTTTCACATATTCTCTTATGGACATGGTGAATCCTTGGGGGTGTAGGAGCTGGATGATAAATCTGAGGATGCTTGAGTTGAATTGGCAGAGTAAGCATCCATGCTGTTTTAGAAAGAATCTCTCCACAGGGCTGTAATAGCTCGATGCCTTCCTCTTCAGTAAGTCATTTTTGTCAAGTTAAAGGCCAAAATTCAAACTGGCTTGTTGTCAAGGACACTAAGCACAGCAGGCAAAAATCCCCAAGGCTACCCAATTCACAGCATAGATAGATAAAGCTGGCAGAGCCTGCTTTACTCGTCTTCCCCTCCCCCACGAAAAAAATCCTCTTCCCCGGTTTTTTGTTTGTTTGTTTTTGTTTTTTTTTTTCTTTTGGAGGATATGGGCATTATTCCGCATACTGATACAATTTAACAGAAAGTATTTAAATGGAAGGTTTGTTCGTCTGTTCTGTGGGTGCAACAATCCATTATTGTGTGGGAGCAACGCGCAGGAATAATGCACAATCCCCGCGGTGCCGGCGGGTGCCGCAGGCAGCTGTTCCAGCTGTGCTCACCTCGGCACAGCTGGAGGGGATTGTCCTTGGCCGGGCAGCGGCTCCGGCCCCGGCGAGCACCGGGCAAGCCCCGGCCCCTGCGGTGGCTCCCGTGCGCTGGAGCAGTTCAGAGGGGTTAAGCTCATAATCCTAAACCGTAAGAAAGCGATGGAAAATCCCGTGGAATTGGGCGTTTGTAACAGCCTCTCCCATTTTACACTTCGGGTCCCGAGTCTCTCCCGGGGCTGTCCAGCAGCCACACTATTAACTCACTATTAAACCACACTATTAACTCCCAAGTATTATTGACCAGGAGTATTGTGTGTCCCTGAATGTCCTCACTAATGTACAGTTTTTACCCGTGATTGCTTTCTCTGAATGGTGGATGTTTCTCTCCCAGCCCGTTATGAAGAAGCCCTGCTGAAGAAAATAAAATGTGTTTCTTTTCCCTTCATAGGTAGCCTGGTATTATCCTTCTCTTGCAGTAGTTTTTGCTTTCATAGGCGACCAGTAGTAGATAAAGAAATATTTTTGATAGGATTCAATCTTTTTTTCTAGATACACTTCATTATTTGGAGTAAAATGCCATTTTTGGATGAGTGAATTGGGAAAAATGGTGGGGTTTTTGACCTTTTCATATGTATACATTTTTGTCTTCCTTAAAAATCCGCCTATTTCCTCTAATAATTAGACTAAAATAAAGTGCATAAGTTTTTATCAATTTAAAGTTTCCATACCTTGTTTACTTCACAAAATAGCAAACTAAATTTGCACGTATTCGAATCTGTGTTTCTGATTAATCTCCCTGGTGTTTCCAGAACACTGTATTAAAAGCTCTCCTTTGTATTTTTCTCCTGAAAACAAAGGTTAAAACCCCACGGAAGACAGTTGCCTTCTTATTTATATTGAAAAATAATTTCTTTATTTTGGCAACTCCTTACATCAGCCTGAACTTTCTTTTTCATGGTCCTGACCTTTCTTCCTCACACCCGGATGTGGTTCTGTGTTGCATCCCCTGAGCCAACCGGACATTACAGCAGAAAATTCAGTCCCTGTGGTCAGTGTTTTTACATCCTTTAGTACACGGGGTGTGTGACCCACAAAGTTTATTGGAAAGGAAACGTCTTTTGAAATGCATGTGCTCCGTTTTCCTGGAGAGCAAAAGTGAAAAAAAACCCAACAAAACACCAAAACTCCAGACTGCAAATGAACTGAGTGTATGGATTGTGCTGGTGCCTTAACATAATTTTTTCACTACACAAGTGCAGAGTTTAGAAAAACGAGGAATTTCAATTTGATTCAGACTTCCAGTGATTGATGCACTTCCAGGGGAATCCTTGTTCTTCATCCTTGCAGCTGATGTGTTTGGTTCTTTTCCCGTGTGCAGACATTTTTGTAAGCATGGGGGAATTTCTCTTTAAACTCTGGTTTAAATGCAGAAATGTCGTATCCTGCAAGTGTAAGTTTGATTAGCAGACACCTCATTGTTGAGGGGGGTTTCTTTAACATTAAAGGGAAGAGAATCCATTAATTTTGAGTTCAGGATGGAGTGTGTGAATGTAAGCTAAAGGTCTGATGTCAGCCTTCGAAAGAGAAATTGGGTGACTTTTCTGGGCTGTAGAAAAGCTGTTTGCTTCAGAGCTGTATATTCCTAGGAATTCCAAGCAGTGTCCCTCGTATCTCTTTCTCAAAAACATCTGCACACGGGTAACAAGTCAGGCTGAGCACTGCAGTGGGCATCTCCATCTCACATGTCTGTAAACACCCAACTGAACAGATCAGAGGGAGCAGAAACGGCTTGGTGGGAAAAAACCACAATGCCTGAAATGTTGTGGCTTTTGGGATTTGCAGAGAACTTCTGTGTCTCTGATTTTTCGCCTCCCAGCCATTTCTTGTGTGTGGCGTGTGTATGCTGGGATGGGCTGATGCATTGAACCCACCCCTTGAGATTGTTTCTAACCAGGGTGAAAATACTTCTGCTGAGCCCCCCCCTTGCACAGATGAGTGCTGAAATAAGGTGGGATGAGATTAAAAGGGAGGAGTGAAGTTAAGGAGCTCAGAGGTGCCAGGGAGGGGTTCAGCTCTTTGTGGTCCATCAGCCTGTGGATGTTCTGGACTCAGAGAAGGGCTTCAGTGGTAAACTCAGGCTTTAAAGACTTTATACAACTTGGTAATTGTGTGATGTAAGCAAGTTGTGTGATGTAACCAGACTCGGATTTACATCTCTGCCCCTTTTCCCAGAGATCCTGTCACTCATTCAATAATCCAACATCCTGTAAAAAGCACAGGCTGTGGGAATAAGTGTGTGGCTTTTTGTGAGACTGACTTCTGCATATTGGGCAATAATTAACTAAAATATAGTATGTTACATTTACAGCTAATACACCGTAATAGGAACACCTACATCTTTTATTCCTTCTTTCCAAGATTTTTAAGGAATTGAATGTTAAGAGATATTTTTCCATGTGTCTGTTCCAGCACAATAAACGAGCACAGCTATGAGAGGCAGCCGGGCAGCCTGACACCAACCTGCAACCCCTAGATCTGCTTAGGGTAATGGAATCAACTCCAATAATTGGGCTGTCACCAGCTCTTAGCAGTGCTTTTACATGGTCGAGAAGGAGACTTTGTCAGACAAAAGAAACATGTAAATAGGTGCTTTTCTGTGTGGTGTTCTTTAGTTTAAAATTAAATACCTCCTTGCAGTTAAAGGTCTGCCGGCTAACAGGATAAATAACACTTCAGTGTAACCCAGCAGTTTGGCTTAGACTTCCAGCCACAGTCATTTCTTTTATAATTTTTTTTATTTGTGCAATCAGAGAAGTAATTGGGCTTGTCTACAAATAATGTTTTGATAAACTTCAATAGAAATTAGCAAACCAGCCATCAAATGGGATTTATAGAAAGTTGCTTGGGAAAATGTGTTGTAAGTAGTCTGCAATTCAAGGCATTTCCTTCGCAGGATGCTTATCAAGTCTGCATGTGCTACTTCCAAATTGAACTAGAACGTAGATGAGAGCTATTTTTGATAGAAAGGGGGAAAAAAAAAAGAAAATAAAGCCCAGTTGGAAAGTAGTAACAGTTTTTTTTTCTCATTGCCTTAGGATGTAAAATCCTACAAGTGTGCAGGGAGAAAACAGACTTTGAAACAGTCGAAGAAAACAGATTTATCTGTGATGTCTGAGGTGATGCTGGTAGTGTAAACGTGATTGAAATAGTCATTGTAGGAGTGGTGAGTAAATATAAGAGAAGCCTTTGGATTAGCTGACTTCTCTTTGCTGCTCCATATGCCAAGTAAAGGCAGAACGTCCTGCCTCTTTCTGGGATGTTCCTTCCCCAGGGAGGCTGTATCAGGAGGAGCAGCTGCGAGTTTTAAGGATTGTTGTGCTCCCAGATGCTAATGTACAGCTCTTCTTTTATGTGCTGGTTGTGGCTGCCAGCCTCCTCTGGGCTGGTGGAGTTAAAAATGTTGCAAGACCAAGGGGAAAATGATCAAGCAAATATTTGGAGGGGGTATTTCTTCTAAATGTATCAGTTTTCTAGGCTTTTGGTGTTTCACAAATCAGCAGTGAAGCCTGGCACATGGAAGCTGTCTACAGAGGATAAACTTAGGGACAAGCTTAATCTCCTTTCCAGAGTAAAAAATTACCAGGCTGAAAAGGGATCTCACCTGTCATTCTCCTCTGGACTAATTTTTGGCTCTTCATCAGATTTCAGTCAAATTTGATGAAGGCAGAGATGTTAAGCATACCAGGGCTCCAGGACTCATGGGGATGAGTAGCCTGTAGAGCAAATCCACCCTCCCATGATCTGACAGAGGAGACAAGGAGGGGTGCCAGGTCCTGGTCCCAACCCTGTGGACAGGAGATGTGGAAGGAACAACCCAGGAGAGTGGGAGAGGAGCTCTGAGGTGGGAAGGGGAGGGATATACATGAATTAAGTCCTCCCCATAAATAGGTAAACCAAGATTCATGTATTTACACAACTGCAGTGAGAGTGTTTTGGTTTTTTCTTGCTTTATTTTTTCCTCCAGAATTTAACAGCATTGAGGCAAACATCCAGATGACTTTATCAAGCACCTGTAATAACACTCCCTATATGTTTGTTTTGACTTAAGGGTTTTGTTTTGCCTCTTAACCCAGCTGAAATCGTGTGTTAATTCCCTACACAAAGCCTCAGCTGTGCCCTGTGAGCACAGCCACTGCATCAACCTCCTACTGGCATTTTTTAATTAAAAGAACAGCACTATCACTTCAAATTAGTGCCACATAGCTTATTGGAGTAAGGAGTGAAATGGTGTTTAAAGGTTTTTCTCTCGTGAAAATTTTTTATTAAAATTCGCTCTCTTTAGGTTTTATCTAGAGTTTGTCATTCAGTGCTTGGACAATATCTGATTCTGAGGTGTGCTCTTAGTGATATGAATGCAAACAAAAGGCTGACTTTTAATATCTTGACTATTTGATAAACAAGAATCACCTTCTTAATAAAAACAAAACAACAGACAAACATTATATTATTTTATGCTTCCCACAAAGCTGCATCAGCCTGTTTTTCAAGTGCATTCCCTGAGTGGAGAAAGTAGTGGAGAAATAGATATTTCTGGGAGCTTCTGTGCCATGAACTGTGAAGAGCTGGTTTTTGTAATCCTGTTCAGTGAAATTGTTAGGCCTCCGTTATACTAAATTACTGTGAGAGCAAGGAATATATCCAGGGGGAGGTAGCCCTAGTGAGAATTTTCCTCATACATTTCATTTTATCAGGAATATTAGCACTGTTAACCATCCATGCGAAATGCAGTGTATTGAATCTGTTTAATCAATTTAAAGTGGAAAGCAAACGTCTTAGGCTTTGACTGAACCAGCTGTCCTCATGTATTGGTTTTTTTAGATGTTAAATTTGGGACTTTGGATGTGTTAATATAGTAGTTTGATAAAGAACTTTTTGTTTAAGAGAACTTTCTTCGTATTTTTTGTTGCAGGGTCCTGCAGCCAAGTGGTCAGTCCCTTGCATAAAATCCTGTGTCTGAATATGAAACACAGACATTAAAGTTGTATTGGAAGAGGCATCGTGTGTTTTCCTTCAAGCTCCAGTTTATTTATGTAATACCTTTGATTGAGGCATCTCAGAGCCGTAGTGGGATTAGAATTTATTGATGTGATGGACACTGACATTTTGTACAAGGAAAACAGCAAACAGGTGCTGTTGCAGGCAGAGTGATGAATGTATAATGTTGAGAAAATTGTGACCAAACATCCTGGTCAGAATAATGCACTACAGCATTTTCACCAAGATCCCAGCCTTTGTGACTGTGGATTCACTTAGGATTGGAAAGGGAGTTTCCATTAGTGAGTAGCTTGCAAGTTGTTAATAAAAATTGCCCAGGGGAGGAAGGTCCACACATTGTTGTTAAGCCACTGTTGAGAGACTGACTTTGCAGTGAAAATGTTTATTCTTTAAAAAAGAAAAATCTGTGCTAGAATGCTACAGGCATGCTCTACTTATCTGTTTTCATTCTAAACTCTATTTTTATTTTGCTCTCTGCAGCCAGTCTGTAACTAAAACATTCCTAGCATCTTTTGGCTGGAGATTCAGTCAAGGACGTTTTCATCCTGCTTTTGAGAAGATGATTCCAGCCTTTCTTGAAGCTTCTCCAAAGGAAATTTCCTTCTGTAGTGGATATGGTGACAGTGAGGGAAATCACTGCTTATGGTCCAAAGGCTTAGTGACATCCCCTTGTTGTTGTCATGTCCTACTAGGCTTAATCTGAAAACAAATAGAAGTATTTTAGCATAGCCTGATGGCACAGAAGAAGAGTTGGAGTCACCCTGGATCTGTGATATTAGTTCTGCTTGAGCTCACTCACCTCACGAGGTGGCTGTGAGCAGAATAATGTGGATAAATGTTTAGTGGGCACAAAGGACAGGGGCTGTGTCCGTAGGGACAGAGCTCCCTCCCCACCTTCCCACTCCATCGAAGGGGATTTGCTGTCGTGGACTGGATTTTCTTCCTCAGCCACAGATTGGCCCCGACCAGTGTGTTTGTTTTGTTGTTCAGCCCTGGTGACTGTCAGTAGCACTGGGCTGAATAAACAGAGACTATTGATCAAATTTGAAGTCATTAACTTGGCAGTTTAAATAGATGCTGGCCTATATGATTAGAACAAGGGAGTAACACATAGGCTGATACAGCTTTATTTGGAATAAAAGCCTTCTTTTCATGGAATCTTGTTTGGTGCCATTCAGCCCTCAGTGTTGTGCCTCCCTTAGGTCACGCAAGAATGAGACGTTTTGCTTAAAATACCTGAAGTGAAGGGGGTGGCTTTGCTTGTGTAAGAGAGCGATAACGCGGTGTAATATGGATCTGCTGAACTTTGATACTAATTGCAAATCCTGTTTGGAAAAAGGGGGTGCTACCCTGAGGTTATTGGTTAACCACATCCAGCTAGGACATGTCCTGGGAGGAATCCCGCTCCATCTCCAGGCTGGCAGTCTTACTCCCAGCTCCAAAGCAGCAGCAGTTTTGGATTGTCCATCTCGCTGCTGCCGAGAGGAACACAGGGCTGTTAAATCTGGGTGTTTACACCCAAACACAACTGGTGATTAATGACTTCTGAAGGAAGACGTTTCCTTTTGGTGGCGGCTGCTGTCGTGCCACGTGCCTGTCAGCCTTCTCTTCTCCATCACTGTAGGGCTGTGGATGGAGCGTGGCCGGGGCACACGTGGCACGTTCTGCTGTGTGAGCTCCGGGCTGCTCCCAGATCCGCTCCAGAGGTCGAGCAGCACCGTGTGAAGGGCCCAGCACGGAGCAGTGATAATCCCACTGCTGGGGCTGCTCCTGAGTCACGGTGCTGCGTGTCCCTCGAGAGCCTGCACATTCAACACCGGGACACACACGGATTGACCCACATTCCCTCGGGCACAGCGGCCCTCACGTGCACCCCACTGCCAGGAAATCAGATGGGAGCTGATGTCACTTGGTTCAACCCGGCCCCAGCCAAAGTGCTTTTAGGGATTTACCACTTGGGTGACTAATAGGTGATTAGGTGGATTGGAGGGAGTGTGTCTACGTGCTTCTTGTAGACAGGGCTTACCCTGTAACAATGGCAGCACCAAAAATGTCTCTTATGCATCATTCTGTTATTGTCGCTTTTCAATGGGACTGGTTATTAAATCATAAAAGCTTTCTTACTAATTCTTTGGAAAGTCTGTTATGTAGGGATGTTTTTCCTGCAACAGATGGACAAACATCCTATAGAAGAAAACAGAGATTCTCTACTGGTGTTAACAAAAGAACAAAAGGAGGTGAATGAATGATAAAAATTTGGCTTCCCAAAGCTATTAATATCTCTGTAATTGCAGTCTCTTTTTGGAACAAGCCTCGTTTCTGTCCCACTCTCCTTCCCCTCTGCCACAGCTTCCTTATTCCCACACATCCACTGGCAGCCCCCTCCTTCCCCGGTGCCACCTCTGTCCCCTCCCGCTCCCCCCCGTGAGTTCAGCAGGGCTGGCACAGGGCCTGGGCTGATAAAGCCCAGACGAGCTGATTCCCTGGCTGCTGTCCAGGTGGCTGCTCACCTTTTACCGTCTGTGCCCTTCACAAACACGGGCGTGTTTGGGGCTCCCTCGGTTTTTTTTCATTTGTCAACAAGGAGGGTTTGAGCCGAGTTCTCCGAACAAAAAAAGAAAGACTAGAGACAGTGGAGAGCGATTTGCAGCCTCTTGGGCGGATGTTGAAAGGGATTATAACAGGCTGAATAATCACAAGACAAACTACTGGAGATTGAAAAAATTTCCAGGAATTAAAAACAATCTTGTAAAGCAGCTGATGTACCTTATTCCAGAAGAGAAGTTATGCCAAGAATTTAATTTGGGCAAACACAGTTTTTCTTCCCTCTTCCTGATTTTAAACTTTGCACCTCTATTTGAGCTTTTGTATAGGAAATTAAAGTCATTTTTCCCTTTTGTAGCTCAGCACTTAATCAGCCTGAATTATTTTTTTAAATTTTATCTGGATGGTCAAGGTGTAATTTTTCCCAGTTTTTTGCACATGCCTCTCGAATTGTCTGGAACCTGATGGGTATAATTTGAATATGGAATGGTAATGAAGACAAAAATAGAGGCATGTAAGAGCTGATAACAAGGAAACCATCAAGAAAAGAAGTCAGTGGAATGTTTAATTCCATCCAGTGTGGGCAGTTTTCCCCTTTAAGACATTAAAAGCATTTATACCTCAGTTCTAAGATCCAAGTTACGATCAAAACTTCATTTATTTATTATGGGCTATTAGGCTCTGCCACTTCTTTCCAGCACCAGCTCCCTCTTGATGATCCATGTGTTTGTTATCCTCAGGTTGATAACGACAGCCCGGGGAGCTCTGGGAAGAAAGAAGTACTTCTGAATGAATTCCAGCTGGTTCAGTTTCTGGCCACTTGCTGAGTAGCCTAGAACAAAATGAACCCATGGCTCTAGGCTTTTGTGTTCTCTTAACTCTTCACTGAATATTGACTTTAACTGCCCTGAGTTTTAACTCCGAGCCTGCTCTAGGTCACTTCAGAAGAAACTGCTCCAATCTCACCTGTTTGTTCTCGTCCTCACCACAAAACCAACAGCAGATTTGAGAATAAGGAAGGCAAAAGCTGTTTCTCTGGCAGCAAGGCCCGTGGCTTTGAAAAGCTTTACATGACAAGACTTGAGGCTTTTTATGTTTCTCTCCAAGCATGCCAAAAAGCACTCGGCATAGCTCGGTTAAAATCCGAGCCTGGAAAACAGCGAGGTGTGCTGGGAATCAGGGAAAGTTTCTGAGGCATTTGCTGACCTGAGGTATGTGGTGTTACAGCAGTGATACGGTGCTGATGCCTTACTTGAAAGAAAGAATGCTTTTCATTTACTTGCAGAAAAATTTGGGGTGTTGACTGTGCCTCTTGAAAAGTCGTCCAGTACCTGCTGGAATTTGTTCTGGTAGCAGTTAGTGAAGTTAGTAGTGCTAGAAGAGGTGCTGGGTAAGTGTTATTCTTTGCAGTAGATTTCTAGCAACTGCTTGTTATAAGATTGTGGGTTATACTGTAACAGCTTAAGCCCAGTGTGCTGCTTTTCCCTGAGGTTTCTTTTCATATACCTAATAGCATACAGGCTAAATTTCTTTTTCTATGGAATTTCTCATACTGGAGGTTCTGTGCTCAAGTGCTTCAGTATGAATGAAGAAATGAGAATATTGTGACCGTGGTGGCCAGCAGCGTTTTATACTTTTATTTACAACTTCTAAAAACTACTCTGCCAAAATTCCCTGTTTCGTATTTTCAGTGCTTTTAAAATGGGAATTCTTTTCCTTCTTCATTTTGCTGGCAGTTAGTTAATCTCAGGATCAGCAGCATCCTGGGTCACCTAAGCAATTCCACTGCCAGCTTCCTGTCCTTGGTTCACAAGGCAGTTTTAACATCAAGCAGCCCAGAGCCAAACCTGAATACTGAGCATTAAGGCAAAGTTCCATGTGGATTGTTTAACTATAACTCTTCTGCTGATACATTTAAGCCCTCATGGGATGAACTAATAGTTTACATAGTTTACAACTTACACATAACACCATTCATTTTTTGAATAACAGTGTTCTTACTTTTGAACAATCTACTTCGTACTTGATGAAAACCAGACATTAACTTTGTGCTGTTTATTAAAATACCCTCATTGGAAACTTTTGTTCCTGTAAAGTTGATTTTGTACCTTTTTTAATTGCAGGAAGATATCAAAGAAACCAAATAGTGGTTTTGTCTGGAAAAACAAATGTCAGTTTTAAATTGAGATTGAGAATGTGTTAAGTTGCATTCTTTTTTGCTCCTTTAAAATAATGTTTAACATTTAAATTGCCTTGTTGAAATACTGACACTACCTGTATGTGAAGGGATGTAAATACCAGCCACTCTTTGGAGATACAAAACATATGTTTTAGGTTTTAAAATGAAAAATCTGCTTCGTTTTACCTTGGAAGTTGTAGACATTTTGCTGTTTGACAGAAATTCAACGTTTCTATTGAACTGTTGCTTGGCTGTATCTGGTCAAACACTGCCAAGATTTTCAATACCAAGGTTTCTGCTTTCACAGGTTACACGTGTTCCTCAGCAGATCAGACTCCTTTCTGCTTTCTGCATAACAAGCAGATATTTCGAGGCAAGACAATATATAAATACGAGCAGAGCTGGAGATAATACTGGGTTAGAAAGTACAGAAGTTGTGTGTTGTGTTCCTGACATTTGAAAACTGTTTTGCTCCGCGGACAGGACCCCAGGGCTGGAGCTGCTTTAAGTGCTGTGAGTGCTTGGGCTTCCTAATAATTGCCGGTCCCTGCTAAGCACCCGCAAATGTGTTGCTTCTGGTTTTGGTCTCTTTTTCTCCGTTATAAAGCAGCAGAGAGCAGTCGTGCAGGTTTTCCTCGCGGAATTATTAAATGAATGGCTTGTAAAAGCTCTAAGTCCATTAATTGGATGGTGTTTCGGGGGGGGGGGGGGGGGAAGGGAAGCTGCTGTTAGTACAGAAACGTAACTTGAGCCTCACAAGCTGGTTATAAAACACAGAGCTGTAGTAGTGGCCTGGGTACCCCCATAGAGAATATCTGGGAAGAAGGGGAATCTAAATTTCTGTGTTTTATAGCGAACATAATATTTATTGGAGAAGCTTTTTATGTACTGAATTAGTAAGCAAATGATCAGCTGCACGGGAGAGTCCTTCCAGGCTTCTTTTTGGTAATGAAAATAAGGCATCCAAGGCTTTACACATTTAACTTGGGAAAGTGGAGATCAGAGGCATGTTAAATGAAATACACCTCCCTGAAATGCTGACTGAGCACAGGGGCTCTCGTTCTCCACTACAGGAGTGTCAACTAATACTTAATTTCTGCCCAAGTAATATCTGGAGCGTTCAAGTTTTCTTTTCTATATTTGATTGTTGTTCATCTCACATTTTCCAGAGAAACAAATCCATACATCTGAAGATTTGGACAGTGTTTCTAGAAAGGACCTTTTTGTTACTGGGACTCTTGAGAGTAGGGCTGGTTTGGAGCTCAATCCCCTGCTCTGCCTGGAACCTGTTGTGAGCAACGCTGGGATGAGTTTATGGTCCTGTTAGGTACTGACATTTTGTAGGGGGTTGAAAAAGATGCTTTGAAAACTCCCAAGTGTTAAAAGTACAAAATACTGGCCATCTTAGTAAAACTCAGTTTGGAATCCGAGCTATGAGTGCATGTGGGTGGAGGAACGTGTTTTTCATGCTTTAGGAATTTTTTTCCAGATGCTTTCGCAGTGCTTGGGTAACTATAAAAGCAAAGTATTGAGACTTCAGCATGGACTTACTCCTTAGTTTTCATGCAGTTTAAGAAGATTGAGCCACATAGTTTCCTGGTGCGTTTTTAGCTTTATTATGGTGATGATGCCGCCGAGCGCACGTTGATGTCTGATCCAAAGTGTGAGCACAGGAATGTGCAAGCCTTGCAGAGAAGCCTGTCCTGATAGACACCACTTGCTTGGAAATATGAATTATTCAGTGCAAGTGCACGTGGTTGGAGATGCAAGAGATTGAATAAGGGAAGAATTCCAGAGCTGTGTTGATCCCAGTAACTACAACTTGCGCAGGGAAGTGTGGAGGAAATATAAAAGGCCATTTTGTATTTCCAGTAGGAATTTTGTCGTTGAAATTGGTTTTGTTTAGTTCTCAGCTAAGAGGTTGTATTTGCCCTGAGAACGGGATATTATTCTGTGTGGTTTTAACCAAATATTTTAGTTCTTCACAGACATTTCTGTATCTCACTACTGTGTACAGAAGCTGATGCTGTAGCTGAAGCCTGAGCGTGTCCTTTGTTTTCAGGGAGTTGGGAGACCATTTGTGGACTCTTTGGCAAAGCAAAAACTTGACTGAATTTGGGAAATCTCTCCTTACAACATCATTATCCCACTTGGCTGTGGTTCTGACAGATGTATAGGTGGGGGTGGAGGACTGAGTTTCAAAAGCAGTGGGCATAAATGACTTTGTGTTCTGTTAACATATTTTCTGGTAAAACTGTGTAATTGATGAGGTGTTTTTGAAAATGGCTGTAAAATGGTGATAGCAATACCTGACTTACCTCTTAACTTCCAGTTCTCACAGAAAGTGGTTGTACTGTGGACATGTTTGGGGACAGTCTGCAAAGAAACAGTGGAAGGATGTGAGGGAGGGTGACAATTCAAGGGCATCTTGATGACAGAGGAGGTGTCTGTCACCAGTTACGGTCCCACTGTTTTCCCAGCATCTCCATCTGTATTTCTTACAGCTGTGCAGCCACTGTAGGGCCAATAATTAGCTAAAGGTGATGAAACAGCAGTTTATGAAAGGTTTGCCCTAAAAAAAAATCAACATTTAAAAAAAAAAAGCCCCTGGAAGTACAATTTGAGTGAGAAATAGGAACTTTATGTGGCTGGAATTTGCCCTGTGGTACATGGAAAAGATAAATCCCATGGGTAGGTCTGTAAGACTCAAGCACTCAGGGATATTTGGGGTTTATGCCTATCTAGGAAATAGGGAACTCTGTGGAGCGATGACAACGTTCTTGGCCTGGATCACAGGAAGGTGTAGCAAAGTCATAAGGAAATGGATGCAGTAGCTGGGATTTAATGAAAGATTTAATCTGAGAGGTAACCTTTATCTCAGGCATTTCTTATGGGTGAGCAGAGGGGGAAGAAGAGAAAGAACAGTTGGTATGAGGGATAACTGATACGCTTATTTCCACCTCTGATTTGTGTGTCTTTCTCTGATTTTGTGCATCAGCATTAATTCAGCTTCCTGTTGATCTCCCTCTTTTATCCCTACAAAGTTCTTCAGCTGATTCCATAACTCTTAAGTGTTTCTCCAAGTTTCACATCTCAGTCAGTTCATTCTTAAACTTGCTTTAGTTGGTCTTGTACTAACAGTCTCAGTTAACTGGGAATTTAATGAGTTGTTCTTCCAATATCCCTGTACTGGGTTTTTCAATGATTTATGTTACTGAGAGCTAAATCAGCCCTTGCCAGTGTGGATGTGAAGACTTATGGTTGGTCAGTGCCCAGGAGAATGTTTCAGTTTGAGTAATTCCTAGGAATCCTGGAGATGAAACTCTTGTGTTTTGTCAACTTGGTTTTGTTTGCACTGCAAGAACTGCCTCTCATTCGTGACTAGTTTCTGCTTAGGTAGGATGGAATTTTGATTCCTGGCTAAGTAGAAACTTTAATGACATGTTAATGGACTAATAAAAATGGCTCTTTCTGGGTGTGTGGTTTTTTGAAGATCTCTTCAAAGTTGTCTAGTGTTTGCAAGTGGCTACACAAAGCCAAGTTCCAACCCACGAGGAGATCATGCCTTGAAAAGAGGCTTTGATTTTTACTGCAGCCTACACAAAAGGGCCACAAAAAGGCTTCGTGTATCAACTCCAGCGACTCTTTGAGAACTGAGGGGTTTATAATGAAGCATTGCTTTAATCTGGTAGTCAAGGTCTGGTTTAACACGAGTTCAGGGCGAGTCTTCCAATGTCAGGGCATGAATGTGGGGCCTGACGTCAGAGGGGTCTTGGGGGTTTTTTGCTGGGCTTATGTCTCGGGTTGCAAATCTCGTTGGCACTGTGATGCTGAGATCATTAGTGAAGGCCACTCAGGGTACATGGCAGTATGAAATTAGCTCCATGCAGCTAATTGGTTTATTTGGCTGTGGGTTTGTTTCTCTCTCTGCTTGCAGGCGCTGCAGCGGTTTGGGTTCGGTTGCTGAGAAGTTAAAGCCGTCTGTGGATTCCTGCATTTCAGTCTCGAGCAGACGAAGAGAAAGACCAAAAGTATTCCTAAAGCAAACAAAAAAAGGACTAGAATAGAAACCTTGGCCTTTGCGGTGACAATTTAAACTGCAATTTGTGAATAAAGTGGTGGATTTCAGTCCACTGATGTGGGAGCTGTAAAGAAACTGCATTTTTACACACTTGGTGCCTTCAGCCATCTTTCCCATAAACCCCACTTTTTTGTACCCTGCCACATATAAATGATTGTCACCCTTAAAAAAACCAGACACGTAAAACTTTCACATTTCTACTGCCAGGGTTGCCTGGCAGTAGAACTAAACCCAGACGTTTATCTGCAGAGAAGTCTTGTTTAAGGTTATGTGCAGGAACAGAAGAAGGATCAGCAGAGTCGTTCTTAAAGGTGGTTCAGAAGGGGTGGCTTGTGGTATTCAGAGTATTTTCCACAAAATCCCCGGAACCATTTGGGTGAGACGTGATTTCACAGAACAGATTCAGCAAAGATTTTAATTGTGGCCCGTGAGCTTCGGGCCATTAGAGCAGCGTGTGGTGAATAGCTGATGTTTGCTTTTTTCTCCTTTTTTTGGAGACTTTTTTCCCGCTTCAGGCACGTTATTTTTGCCATGCAGCCTTCCAAAAACTGTTCTTCAGAATGGTGGAATTTTTACTGTGAGCTGGTGTCCTGCTGTTGGACAGTAGAGCTGAAGCAACTCTACCTCCAACACAGGCTACCAACTTCATATGTCAAAAGCTGGGCAGACTTTGAAGCATTAGCAGAGATGTTTCCATGACTTGGATGCATCAAATTTGACCTGCTTTGTGGCCTTTGCCATATTTCAGTAGTATGCAGTAACTTTAGTTTATTTTATGTCAAGGTCTTTTATTACTTTCTCTTCCAAAGCCTCACTGTTCTTCTTTGCTTCTGTCTTCAACCAACCTGTGATGCTTGTAATGATTATTCTACATATCTCTGTGATTAAAGATGGTCTACACAGAAGCAAATACTAAGTGAAGTCCTCTCTGTGTCATCAGCCTGCTGACCTGTGTTTATCTTCTGTCAGAAAGTAAAACCAATGTATCCTGGAATCTGGCTGCCTGTTTGTACAAGCATAAATTATTAACCTGGAATATCCAGGGGAAGGCCAGAGATGGCTGAAAGATGTATTTGCCAGGATCTTTCACTGTAACCTTCCCCCCACACCTTTCCTAAGGGAGATGTGGACGTACTGCTGGTTTGTCTTGTCTCCAGAATTAACCTGGGTACTAAATTGAAGGCCATGGTCGCTCAGATCATATCCACATGTAAAGGTCCTTCATTTGACTAAGGAGGCTTGTCCCTTTAACTTGCAAAGTGGGAATGAATGCAGGCCCAGGTGCAGATTTGCCTGCTGTTTTGCATTGGTACAGGCTGGGACCTACAGAATATTTTCATTGCTTACCTTATTTATTTTACTTCCCCCCCCCCCAGGTCTCAAAACACAACTGCCTTGTTTGTACACTGGGCAGCTGGAAACAGTTGTAGCATCTTAGCAGAGTGCTCTGGGATGGGAGTTGGACTTGGTGATCCTTATGGGTCCCTTCCAAACTGAGGTGTTCTGTGTTGTGTGTGAATAAATCCAGTGCTGATGCGGAGTCAGTGATGTGAGGACTCTCTCACAGACCAGCATCCATCCTTTGAGCGCTGACAGCTCAGAAGGAGAACTTACACAGCAAGGCTTTGATTTTCTAGGCTGAGTCTGTCCTCACCCAGACTGTGCCTCCTTCCTGAAAGTGCTGCTCCTGCTGCAGGGATGGTGGAGCAGCAGCTTTCTGATGCAATTCTCAGCCGGGTTGTTCAGACACTGGTGCCACTCTGGGCTCTCCTTACTACACCCGTCTTGCTCCTGCGGCACCTCCTGAACCACAGCAGATGATTCATTTCTGTTTGGAAGCGGGGTGGACAACCAGGGGCTGGCAGAGGAACCTCTCAGCTCACTCAAGTTACATCCCCAGGGTGGATACTGACTTTGTCTAAGGCCCGTCCTTTCTTCACCTCCTGCCAAATATGCTTTCACACTAATACTTCACCCAGCTGGCTAATTTGGCCTTTGAAATTATCTCAATAATGTCAGGTACTTAAAAAAACATTCCCATCCCTTTATAAATATTATAATCTGGATGTGCAGACATTGTTTCAGTGGTGTTTGGGATCTGTTGTATTAAAAGGAGTTCTGCAGCGCTGTGCAGCGATCCAGAGCGGAGCATAAACAAATCCTGTGTCAGGCTCAAACAAGTCGGTTGACTTTGAGGAGGCAGAATGTAAATGCCCAAGTCAGGAGAATTAGTACCTTTTGTAACATTGCAACAAATGCAGGGAGATCGTTCCTGCTGACAAGCCCGAAACCTTTCTCGTTTAAAAGAAGCAAAAACCAAAAGAAAAAAACACTTTGGAAAATGGGCAAAGACGGGGTTTGGGCAAGGCCTGGGCAAAGGGCACCTGGTTTCCAGTTAAGGATCCATCCCATTCTCCTAGACCACCTCCGAACCAGGGATAAAATTAATAACTTTTTAAGCCTTTGTAGGTAGACCTTCCTGAGTTCATGGATTTCAGGCTTCAAGTAGCAGCTGACAGGTCTCTCCTCTTGGAGTCGATGTGTTTAAGAAGGAAATCTGGCACATTCCCAGCTTTGCAGAGCAGGGAGGGGCTGTCTGCTCCACTGCTGGCATGGTTTCACATCCAAGTCTCCCTTTGCTGACCCTTGTCACCCGTTGCTTTACCGGAATTTAGAAATCTATGGCTTTTAAGTGATAGAGCTCTTGAAAATATTTTTTGCTCTAGTGGGTTTAATATGCAAACAGTGGAACGCAGCCAATGGTCCATCTCGGGCAGCCTGATCCTGGAGATTGCTCCATAAAGGTTTATTTCAGCTATTAGCTGCTGTGCCAATATTTTTCTTACAAGAAAGGGTAATGATTTTTGCAACCTAAAATTGAGGGTTTCACAGGCTACGAGTGGAAAATTGGCAGCTGAGCTCATCTACTGTAGACTGAAAGGCTGTGGCAGAGGGAAAAGAGTTAAATGAAAAATATAATTCTTCAATAATAGCTTTAGAAATTTATGTTGCTATTTAGCTCTAGAAGGCACACCTGAAATATAGAATAAAGGTAATAATTACATAGACAGACCATATGCACAAAGTTACAGTTGTCATACTTCTCCAGCTCAATAAATTATTCTCAAAATTGGGGATGGCGAATTGAAATGAGTTATTGGGTTTTAAAACTCTCACAGGAACTTTAAAATTCCTGTTGTCTGGAACTAGCACACAGAAGTTCTGATTTCACCTGTACTCAGTCCCTGGTCTTTGGGTGTTTTTTCCTCTGAAGCACTCACAAAAGGAAGAGGAAGTTAAAAGGTTGCTCTGTCGTGCTTCCATAGAGCAGTGGATGGTGATTCTGTAACCCTGTTTTGTTTCCCATTGAATTGCCATAGTCCTGTAGGTTTTCCTTTTTCGGTCAGCTGTTTAAAAGGAAAAATACAAGAGAAGCTTTCTCTGATTATACAGTTTGCCAGAGTAAGAAATAAGTAATTTTTAATCCATTCTAAAAATAGTTTCCTGTGCGGCTGCTTTAATTATTGCTAAGACAGAGGATTTGTGTATTTTTTTCCATGAGCTTCTGGGTTAAATAGTGGATTTCTTTGGTCTGTTTACTTGACACGTGAGGTGAGACAGTTTTTATTCTGCTGGTTGTGTTGGGTAGGGAATGCTGAGAGGTGGAATTCTAGTAGAAGTATATAAAAAATAAATAAATAAAGTATCTGTTCCTTTGCACCTTCCCTTTCCACAGCATAGAATTACAGTGAGGCTGAGGGTAAATCAGGAACAGGGGAAGATGGAGATGAGAGGGAGGAATGGCTTATACAAGAGGAACTGAGTATATTCTGAGCCTTCATTCTCATCCTGAAAGGTCTCTTTTCCTCACTGGAGGAAAAGAGATTCCCTCAGAAGTAATTAGGTCTTTTATGGTTACCTTCCTCTCTTGGATCCTAGTTTGAGATAAGTTAAAGTTCTAATGTTTTCGTCTTTGGCTCTGGTGTTGTTTTTAATGGATGCCAAACAACTGGGATTGCTGAGATCGTACTGAGCAGCCCTTATGGAAAAGCAAAATTAGCCTCGTAGCTGGTAATAGACCTGGTAGAAATGGAGATTGATGTGAGTTTCCTCATTTTCTTAAACTACTGAGCTGGTGAGTAGAATTGGAGAGAGGGAATCAGTGTCTCATTTGTGGCTCTTTGTAAGGAAAACTTCTCGATGCATATTTTTCTTCCAGGATGTTTATTTTTCTCCCGAGTGAGGTCCTGTCATACTTACCCCCAAACCTTGCTGTGTTTACAGGTTGGTTTTGCTGTTGTAGGATTCCTCCCATGTCTTGTTTCACCATGTATCCTGTCCCTTTTGTGTGCAAGGAGCAGGAGGTTACACTGCATTTGATGGCACTTAGCATAGAGATCTCTTCCAGGAATCCCAGAACTTGGGAATTCAATTTTCTTAGCTCGGAAACTGTGTAATCCTTGTTCTAAACTGGGTGGATTCTGAAACAAGAACAAAAATCTGGTTTAGCATTTATGTAAGCATAAAGTATAGAAAATTAGGAGGTTTTAATGCAAAAGGACATTCATTAAATCTTCTGTGTGTTGTAACAATAGAATTACAGCAGCAAAGGAATTTTTATGTAAATCCATATTCCAATCACAGATAAAGAAAACAATGCTCACATTTAATATTTAGGTGGTTTTTATGAATTATGATCAGGTATTATTTTAACTGATGTGATTACCAGAAAGCTTTGTTTTATGGTCTTAAGATTTCTTTATCTGCTGTTTTGTTTTGCAGTATTATGTGCCAAGAATCTTGCAAAGAAAGATTTCTTCAGTAAGTATGTCCTAATTGTGTAACTTTCTGCTCTGGATTAATCAGATTTGTTTGTAGATGGTGCATTACTGTGGTGGCTCATCTGTGTGTGTCATTTACTCTGTGGTTCCCCTCTTGCAGGAGCACTGCATTACTACATGAGTGCATGTTACTTTGAGTTGTAGGTTGTGTAGAATTTAGGGGTGAAAAGGCTGAGGGTTCCCAAATTCCAGTTGAAGGTCTGGCTGATGATACCACAGTCAGTCTGATGCTCACAGCTCTCTGTTGGGGGGTACCAGTAGCATCCATCTCAAAGACAGGATTAACTAAAATAGTTTTAGGATAATGGCAACTTGCCTTTCTTGGAAGGGGGAGCAGAAGCTCATGCTGGCATTATCTTAGAAGAACCAAAACAAAGGACTGTGTTTAATAGCACCTTTTCCCTTCCACAGGACTTCCTGACCCATTTGCAAAAATAGTTGTGGATGGGTCAGGTCAGTGCCATTCCACTGACACTGTGAAGAACACGTTGGACCCCAAATGGAACCAGCATTATGATCTGTGAGTTGGTTGTAAGGTCATAAGTAAACAGTATGACAGAGATTTATCTGGAAAGGCAAAGGTTGGCTCTGCAACTTTATTTCGTGTCAGCAACAGTTGTTCACATTTCATAGAAACACAGGATGGTTTGCTTGGAAGGGACCTTAAAGCTCATCCAGTCCCACGCCCTGCCATGGGCAGGGACACCTTCCACTGTCCCAGGTTGCTCCAAGCCCCATCCAGCCTGGCCTTGAGCACTTCCAGGGATGGGGCAGCCACAGCTTCTCTGGGCAACCTGTGCCTCACCACCCTCACGGGGAAGAATTTCTTTTTAATATCCCATCTAACCCTGCCATCTCAGAGTACTGATTTTTTTCAGCAAGAAATCACCTGTTAATAAAGGATTGGTACTTTGCTTTTTGGTGTTTCAGTCCAGAAATATTTGCATGTCAGGTACACAGCACAAGTGCTTAGAGTGAGCTCTGCTGGAGCAGTGCCATCCAGCTTTTACAGGAGACTGTCCTTGTTGTAATGATTTATTTCCTTCAAGTTATTAGAACCATAAATTCTAAAGTTTTGTCTGTTAATTGACTTGTTGTTTAGCTTTTAATGAGGCTGACTGTAGTTAAATTCATGCTGCAGCAATATCAGTTTCCCATGCTGTGTGAAATCATTGTGCAGTAATTCATTAATAACAGCATTTCGGGCGAAAGCACTTGTGTATTTATAATAAAGAGGCATGACTGATGTACTAAAATGTGTTAGAATTTGTACCAATTACAGCATCGATTCTGTGGAGTAAAAAGAGCTTATTATTTCTAAAATTACTCTTTTAATATGTATTTTTCTAGATATGTCGGGAAAACAGATTCCATAACCATCAGTGTATGGAACCATAAAAAAATCCATAAGAAACAGGGAGCTGGCTTCCTGGGGTGTGTCCGACTCCTCTCCAATGCCATCAGCAGGCTAAAAGATACTGGATGTAAGAGCAATTCCTACCTGGGGGGATCAAGAACCCTCCGTGCCTTGTACCTGAGTAGTGAATAGTGTTCCCACCCACCCCTTCCCAGGGCTGATCATTCCCATTCTCCTTTGCAGACCAGCGTTTGGATCTATGCAAACTCAACCCCACAGACACCGATGCTGTCCGAGGCCAAATAGTGGGTAAGAATGGTCTCAGCTACATTTCACCTGCTTGGTAAATCCCCACGGGGACAAAGGTTGTGTTAAAAAAGAAACCTCTTCTTCTGATTTTAATGGGATTAAGTTACATAACCTGGAAATTTTCCTTGTGCTCCCGTGCAGGAGTTTGTTTCCTCTCAGTTGATGGTGGGAAACAAGTGTTAAAAAGAGGGAATGCGTCTGGCAAGGCTTCTGCAGCAGCTCTGGGAGGGTAAATGCCACTGTGAAACTCATGCATTTGGCCAAGGTGACAGGCAGAGGGAACCTTAGGTGGAAAAAAGGATCTGGAGGAGCTAAGAGAAATTTTATAAATTTCTAGTTTAATACCTTTGACTGGTGTAACCCATTTCCAAATTTCAGCGAGGCAGTGCCAGTTTTACAGCTAATTCACCCCACGTTTGCTGCCCCCACCCAAGCCAAGAGTCTCAGTGATATATAAATGTATTTGGCAAACCCCAAATTCTCACCCTAATGATGACATCTAGTGGTGAACAATTTTTTTCCAGCTTCCCTTTCTGGATTCTCATGAAACCCAGATGTAGAACCTGACATGTTTGATATTTACAGAAATAAACTCAAGTTTTGAGGGGATGAGCTTCTGGTTTCTCTTCTCCTTTTTAAAATAATCAGTAATGCTTTAAGACTGTAGAAGGAGTTCTGGTAAGTGAAGTGCTCTTCTGTGTAGGATAGAGCTTTCCTTAATATTTTCCCCTGTAAAAATGTGGATTGTTTAACTTTTTGTTGTTTTTAAGGAAGCATTTGCTCTTTTATTAACCTGAATTTGTGTTTTTTTATTTCAGTCAGTTTACAGACACGGGACAGAATAGGCACAGGAGGTTCTGTAGTAGACTGCAGAGGGCTTTTGGAGAATGAAGGGTAAGGATTGTTTTCTTTACACTTAGTTAGAAAATGGTTTATATGTGGAAAGGCTGTAATTAACATGAGAAATATTAGATATCAGTGTGACTAATATATTGCCTGGGAACATGTATCCACTATCTACTGTCAGTTATCCAGAAAGTAAGGATAATTACTTGAAGAAAATAAGCTTAACTGCTTATGGGTAAGACTTGTGGTTTTTTGTTACCGGTGCTTGTGGCACTTCCCTGAGAAATTTGGGTATTAAAACATTAGGAAAACGGCACAAATTGGGTTAAAAGCTTCAGCACTTGACGTAAGGGGAGAGAGAGAGAGAAACAGTTACTTCTGCCTTCACTTCTCCTGTGATGGAAACTCTTGAAGTTTCCCCATTTTCAGAACGGTTTATGAAGATTCGGGGCCGGGAAGGCCGCTGAGCTGTTTCATGGAGGAGCCGGCGCCGTACACGGACACGACGGGAGCGGCCGGAGGAGGCAGCTGTCGCTTCGGGGAGTCCCCCAGCCAGGAGCAGCGGCTGCAGGCGCAGCGGCTCCGCACCCCCGAAGTCAGAGCCCACGTGCAGACGCCTCAGAACAGGCCCCACGGGCACCAGTCGCCCGAGCTGCCCGAAGGCTACGGTAGGAGCGTCCCAGGGCCGGAGCGCTGAAGCCCTTTTAATTTTTCTGAAGATTTCAGAGAAACAGACAAAACAAACAAAAAAAAAAACCCCTCTGGTTTTAATACACGGAAGGAGGTTGCCTGTTAAAATAAGCAGCATCCACGTGCACCTCGTGGACTGCGTTTTGGGAGAGGAACCGAGCAGTGCAGATGGGAGTCTGAGCCTGGCTAATTATCTGGCTGTGCCAGGGTACACTGAGGGGTTGGTGGTAAATTAAACATGAGGTTGTGGTATGATGCTGGTGCAGAGGATTCACTGCTAATCTTGGCTGTGTATCTGGGGAGAAGGAATGTAAAGAGCTCTTTAAACTAGAGCAGTATAATGCTATTTTTTCCTTCCCCCTTGGCATGTTGTGTAGGTTCGAGCCCACGTTTGAGAAGAGATGAGGAAAATATAAAAGCAGCAAAGCAGCCAGTAGTACAGAAGATTAGGGAGGATGGGATTAAGGAGAATCTAAATCACAGAAAAGAGCACAGCAAATCTAGGAGTAAAGAAATCTAGTTTGGGGGTTTGGGTTGTCTCAAAATCTAAAAATAAAAACATCAGCTAAAACATGTTGGTGCATGGATCTGTGAGTTTCAAAAGAATGTTGAAATGTGTAGTCAGAGCAAACTTTAGAAGGACAAACCAGTCCATTCTGCCAGAGATCAGGGGGATGGCTCCAGTACTTTCTCCTACATCTGACAAACAAAATATTCTAATGGCTTTAAACTGTTTATTCAGATTTTTTTTTCAAGATTTGTAGTTTAGAATAATCTTCCCTTTTTTTTAATAGAGCAAAGAACAACGGTACAGGGACAGGTTTATTTTTTGCACACACAGACTGGAGTTAGCACATGGCATGACCCAAGGATACCAAGGTATGTATTTATAGTTAAAAGTCAGGGGGGTTTTGGGATGTGTGTGTGTGACAGGATGCTGGATCTTCAAGAGCAAAGCTCCGTGAAATGGGCTGTCTAAATTTAAAGGGGGAACTCCCAGCAGAAGAATAATTTTGGATCTTTCTAATTAAGTTTTTGCCAGACATCAAGGATTACTCTTTTTGAAAGAAAAAATTATTTTCTTGTAAATCATGTAAAACAAAAGGAGGAAAATATTCCCTTTGGGAATTCCTGTTTGAAAAATTCTTCCTAAAATGTCAATGTGACTGTGGTTTTTGGTGAAGCTACAAATCTCTGAATCTTACCTACTTTTTTGTATGAAAACAGTTTGGACTGCAAATTGAAGAAAAAAATGTCTACTTTCTTAAAATAATTGTTTCTTGAGTATTGAACTTGCAACTGTTGCTTTATTGTTGCTCACTTATATGTAACTGAAGCAGAGATTGTTACATTTAAACTTGAAATGGAGTTGGGTTTTTTTATGCTTTGGGCCAGTGATTTGCAGTTAGAAAATTGAATCCTTCACATGATTAATTTAGCAAAGCCTCTTTAAACCTTAACCTGCAGTTAATCCAGGTCTTTGTAAGCAAGGTCTGGTGCTCTTCCTTGAGGAGCTCTGGGTCTGGGCTGTTCCATGGACCACCTGCACACCAGATTCAAGAGTAAAACAGTAAGTTTGTAACTCTCAGCTGCTGCACTGCCTGGATAATACAGGAGTGTGATACAGGATATTAGAGAAATGATACAAAGTAGTGCAGGCAGAAGTGTTGATAAAAGCACAGTGTATAGAAGGAAATGAAAAATAAAGCTGAGAGAGAGGCAGAAAATAGCTGATGTTAGATTAGCTGGTATTGTGGGAAGAAGAAATGATAGTGCTTGTTCATTTGTGTCACTCGTGTCAGGCTTGTGTGCCCAAAGCCTTGTCTCTTCTTCAAGTGATGCTGATCAGCCTAAAGAAAGGTTCTGCTGCTTCCCTGCCCAAATCCCAGAGCCAGGGTTTCAGGACCAGCAATATAAGTGGGCACAGCAGTGTCTAGTGAGTCACAGGTCACACTTATTTTAGTTAAAGGTGACTCTTTCTACCAGCTTGTGGTGCAAAAACCTAACCTTGGCATTCAGCAGAGATGTAGGTTAAAACTTGCTGCAGTCAGATCTCTGCAGTACTTTCAGATGCACAGCTGATCACAGCAAATGGTTCCAACCATAATCTTCTTTAAGGAGCCTAACGAGGGCTTGTCTGTCTGCCTGTGTAACCCCTTGGCTTATACTCTCTGTGACACCAAGGAACCTCCGGTGTACAAAGCATTTCTACCTTTCTAAAGCCTCTCAGTTAACTCATTTATACAGAAGTTGCATGGTTAGATTTAGGTAAGGAAATACATTAAGTGCTGCCTTCAACCCTGAATCCATGCCAGCTGTCTAGAGAATGCTTTACTTAACAATAGTTTTTGTGCCTAAAAATAATCCTCGGGTTTCCTTCCTCCCTTTTCTTGCCACTGTTAGTGTTTTCCTCTTTTAGGGGGCTGGAGCCTAATTTTCAATTTCCTAGGTGTAAATACATCCTACATACTGAGTTCAAACACTACCTGGAAGTGATACCTGAAATTTATTTAGGGTGAAAGGGGTGAATTTGTTGGTAAAGCCTTACTATAAGTGATTTATCAGTCAAATAGTTAGGATTGAGGGTTCTTATGTCTAACTTCAGAGGTGATTTTTATTTTTTTAAATGACCTTAGTATTTGGCTGCCTTAGCCTCTAACTGATGGGGTGTTTGGAGACTTTGGTTGGTGCAGAGGCCTTTGTTTAATTGTTTGGTTTTCTGCACATGGGTCTCATTAACGTTAATGGGAATTTTTCTGTGGAAAAAAAAAGGCGTTTCCTCCTTTCACAGCCCTCAGAATCCCTGTCAACACCTAAATGTGTTCTGTCCTTCCCAAGACTTCTATGGCCTCACTCACTGAGCACCAAATTCATTCCTCCTGCCCCTTCTGTGTAAACCAGTTTCATCTTAACTTCAGATGTGCATTAACATCTTTGTTTGCTTTTCTCTTTAGAGACCTTAACAGTGTGAATTGTGATGAACTGGGACCTCTGCCCCCAGGCTGGGAAGTCAGAAGTACAGTTTCAGGAAGAATATATTTTGTAGATCACAACAACAGAACCACACAATTCACAGATCCACGACTACATCACATCATGAAGTGAGAGTCTTGCCTGATAAATAATTCACGTCTGATTTGGATTCTTAAACCTTGAATTTTTGTCCAGTTTTAGCTACAGTTTGAATCATGGGAGGCTGAAAACCTGAAATGATGCTGGGGAACAGATGCAACCAGTGCTGTACTCAGGGTCTGAGCATTGGTTCTCAATGCTGGTTTTGTCCAAGTTTTTTGCAGAAACTCTTCAGAAAGGTTTTGACTCTGCTCAGAGTACAGTCCTCAGGTTTGAGGGAGACCTTGCTTATTTTGGCACAACACTGATCTCTTTAAGCTGGCTTGACAAAATTTCCCCCAGCAGTGCTGGAGCAAATGCACAGTTCTGGAATTACTGGGGTGTGTGTGGGGTCAAGGGTCTGCCGGGGCTCCCCATCACTCAGTTCTTGCCTGTGTGGATGAGCAGTTGTAGCTCTGTGCTGATTGTGCTGGACCTGGACTGGCTCCGTGTTCTCTGGAGCTCCAGACAACAGGAATATAAAGCCAGCTGGAGTGTGGTCAACTGGTGCTGTGCACAGCCAGTTGGGGTTTAGCAGGATTTAGTAAGATCAAGCTCTGCATCATGCAAAGGCAGCTGAACTATTGTGGAACTGACCCTGGAAGCAGTGCTGCTTGTGCCCAAGATCAGACTTTTCCTGGCTCTTGAGTTGCCTGTGCTTGAAGCCAGCTGAGGAATCTCTGTATCTGAAAAATAATTGCTTCACAACCCAAATAAAGCTCTGATGGATAAGGATAGTTGAATGTATGAAGCTGCAGCTCTTTGGGACAAGTACATCTTTCTCTTTTGACACCCATAGATGCAGTATTTTTACTGTGTTGGAATCCCCAGCCTCATTTTACATGGAGTTGGAATAAAATTAGTTGCAGTTGTTAGACAGTTCCATTTATAAAGCTGTTGTTTGTTCCATTAGAGATCTCTTTTTGTGTTAAGCTCTTGAAAGTTGTCTCCATATGGGAGAATGCCACACAAATTTAGTCAGCATTCAGTGATCGTGCTCCACAACCTTCCACAGTTTGTTTGCCATATGAAAATGGAGCTCAAAAATGCTGAAACTCTTTATTTTAAATGCCTGTGTTCCTTACATCCCTGAATGTTGGGTAATGATGCTGCACAAATTACTTAATTAAAAAATTAGAAAATTAAAAAATTCACCTGAATACACACTTGGGAAGCTTAATCAGTTCTTGCATCATTGTTTTACATATCCCTTATTGTTATGCTTCCAGAATAAACATTTTCCTTTTCTTTCAAAGCCATCAATGCCAGCTAAAAGAGCCCAGCCAGCAGCCTTTGCCAGCTCCAAATGAGGGATCACTGGAAGAGGGGGAGGAGTTGCCTGCACAGAGATATGAAAGAGATTTGGTACAAAAGTTGAAAGTCCTTAGACATGAGCTCTCTCTTCAGCAACCTCAGGCTGGTCACTGTCGGATTGAAGTATCCAGAGAGGAAATATTTGAGGTATTTCATTTGTTTTACTACTGAGAGCAGGTTTTGTCACTCAGGAATTCAGTAAAACTGATTGTTGGTTATAGCAAGTTTTCTCATGAGAGAGGGAGTGAATCCCACTCCCCACATAGTGCAGAGTTGTCACTGGAGTTTGCTCCAGACTGGCACTCAAGCACAATCATGTCTTCTGTTGTTGAGTAACAATCCGTGTATTACAGAAATGCAGAAATTTTTAATTGCAGTATTACAGGAATCTTAATAGACTTAATTACAGTGAGGAAATAAAATATCTAATTGTACAAATACCCCCACAGGAATCCTACCGTCAGATAATGAAGATGAGGCCAAAGGACTTGAAAAAGAGGCTTATGGTGAAATTCCGAGGAGAGGAAGGCCTGGACTATGGAGGAGTAGCAAGGTGAGATTTGGGGGTTTGTCTGACACTTATTAACTGTAAAATTGTCCTTTAAGTTCCCTGTGGCTGATACCATTCCCTTTTGAGTTATCTGTTAATGGTGTGTGTCAGTTATTTGAGGTGTATTTTACAAGCAGAGGTTGTAGCTTCGGTCTTTGTATCATGGCAGATTGGAAAAGTGCAAGTTTATGATTTAATAGTTGTCCTACTGAAAGTCATGAAACTGGAAAGTGTGATCAGCTCAGATTGTGAGGTCTCTCAGGAGGTGTCCAGACTCTGAAGTCAGATCGGGGTCATGGAAACCATTTAGTTAAACACACCTTTCTGATTTCCAGGGCACATTCAGGAGAGCCCTCTGATCTGTTGGAGCAGCAGTGGAGATGAACTAATCCCAAACAAAGGCTAAAATTTTAGCGAGGACTTGCCTCCCTTTTTAAAATAACAATAATTCCCTGTGGTGCCTCAGATCTGAGGTTCTGGAGCTGGTTGTAGCATCAGTAAAACACTCACCTTTCTGGTGGCTCAGGTGCTTTGTGTACATTCACTGAGAAATTTCTCAAATCCACAAAGGCTGCATTGCCCACTTAGGTGTCTTTCAGTAATCAATCCCTGGACAAAGGAAAGAAGCTGGAACATTCTGAGCTGCCTTACCCGAGGCAACCTTGGGTGGCTCCAGTGTTGACGTCCTGTTGCCCTGATGTCTTTTGTAATTGCCCATTAGTTGCAACTGACACTTTCAGATCAGTACAGCTCCACTTCTAAGCATTAAAATTGATATTTCTCTCAGAATATTTTGGACCTGGGATGAGTGTCCAAATTTAACAACAAAGGGATATTTATCAGGGTGAGGTGGAAGGTCAGAAATAGCTTTAGTTCCGTTCTGGTCCTTGTGTGTTACTGAGAGAATTTACCCAACCCCTCCTCTTAATGCGTTTGGTCTCCGTCCCTTCTGGCCTCTGCTGAAAGCAGAGATTCACTATTCACCAAGCTGGAGGGAAAACAGCTTTTCTAAAGATCACCAGTGATTGAACTGATTCTAAACAACAGATTTTTGGAATACTTCTTTATCCCGTACAGGTTGCAGAGGCTGCAAATAGCTGAACTCTGTACAAAATCAGGATTTTTTTGGAAGCCTGTGTTGTTCAGACTCAATTAGTTGATGGCATTGTCTGACAGCTTGCTGTAGCTTCTCTAATTGATGATAATCCCTTCAGTACTTCTAACCTAAACCAAGTCTGCCTGTGAGTGGAACAGGACTCTCTCGGTTTTTAATCATAGCTTTTTGGTCTGCAAATGGAGGGCAGCACAAAATGATCTGGTTTTGAAATAAGCATTTCACAACTGATAATTCACAATAATTGTGTTATCTGAAACTTAAGTGAAAGTTGCACCCTTCTAAATTTTTTTTTCTTTTTTGGGGCAGAGAGTGGTTGTATTTGCTGTGCCATGAAATGTTGAATCCCTATTATGGACTCTTCCAGTACTCCACAGATAATATTTACATGCTGCAAATCAATCCAGACTCTTCTATCAATCCTGTAAGTAGTAATTTCCAAGTGACATTCCTGCTTTAACAGATGTCCCCTGCAGTGTTTTATAGCTGTTCTTCCACGAAAAGAGTCTAAACTGGAGGGTGAAGCAGAATAAGGTGGTGTTAATGTTTTATATTGATATGGTATGGAGCAGAGGGGTTTGGTTCAGAGATTAAAAATATGATAAAGGAGGTGTCCTTTGATCAGTACCTGATTTCTTTGAGACTCCTCAGTACTGATTGGGATGCACAGTGATTCTGAGAAGACAAAACACAGATGAAATTCATCTTCACTGTGAACAGTTGGCTGTGCACACAGCATTGCATTCCCAGCAGTGCCCACCCTGTGACTTTTAGGGATGTATCCCTTGCTTGCCCTTTCTCTACTACACTCCTGTGCTTGCTTTTTTTCTTACTGGAGGATTTATATTGATGCAGACCCTAAAAGGAGCAGCAGTTCTGTATTAATAGAGGGAATTCTTCCTGACATGACATTTCCTGACATTTGCACTGGAAGATGAGGGAGATTGGAAGAATGTCAGCCATAGGACTTACACCTCAGTTTTCAAAAGTCAGTTTAAAAGGAACAGGAAAGGAATGAAGGAAACAAGCACGTGGCCTGCTTCCTCAAGAGCAAATACATTTTGATGGTTAAACAAAGAATAAACTAATTTGTTTGGAATTGTCGTATCTTCTTGGATCCTGGGGGTTTTACAGGGATTTTCTTTTTCCAAGTTTTGCCCTTTGAGAGGTCAAGAGGACTCGAATCCAGTTTATTAATTAAGTAATGCACAGAGACTTGTTTGAGGTATTTAATCATTAAAGGCTTTGGTTTTGGTTGTGTTATGAGGGAAAACATTGTCTCCTCTTGCCCGGAGGGTTGCAAATGTACCGAACGTTCCACCGAGGGCGCAGGTGGAGCCACAAGATGTCAGTGTCTTCCCAAAGCCTGATTCCCTTTCCTCTCTCTCCAACCTCTCCTCTCTCCCCACAGGACCATTTGTCTTATTTCCATTTTGTGGGTCGGATAATGGGTCTGGCTGTGTTCCATGGACACTATATCAACGGGGGCTTCACGGTGCCCTTTTACAAACAGCTTCTGGGGAAGCCCATCCAGCTCTCTGACCTGGAGTCTGTTGACCCAGAATTACACAAAAGCTTAGTCTGGATCTTGTAAGTACTGCATTTGTCAGCAGTCTCACTGTGGAGAAAATGGGGTAGAGTTTGTTGGCAACAGTGAGATAACGCTTTACAGAAAATATTTGCAAAAACCTGTAATGGTGGAGATCTGTACAAAATCATTAAACTACTGCTTCTGTGTCAGAAAGCTCAAGGTACTTGAGGAAAAGTTCTCATTGCAGACTCTATATTCACTCACCTTGCAGTGAAGTAGATACTAAATTGTTAAACATTGCATGGGTGTGGTAGAATATCACATTAGCAAAATCCAAAGTTGGGACAGAGCTCTGAGGGGTAGTACCACTGCCTTCAAAAGAAAACCAACTTCAATTAAAATTAAAATAAATGGAAGTAATTTGGGCTTCTATATGCTTACAGCTCAGAACAAAATCCAACATTCAGTGTAGCTTTGGGACTCTTCAACACTGCTTTGCATTCCCTCAATTTCTTTTCCTAAATGCTGTTTGAATTTTGTGTTTGAAGTTACTGATGATGTTGAGTTCACAGCATGTGATCTCTTCCCTGTTTCACACTGACAGTGTGACAGCAGATCAGATTCCTGCTGTGTGTGTGTGGGGGGGATTCTGTATATCTGGTTTTATTCATTATCCTGAGTTCTGCTAGTGTTAGATGGATGTCCCATATCTGATGAGGCTCTTCAACGTGCTCTAACCTATACAGAAATAGGTGATTGTGGCAATATTCCTCTCGTGTGTGAAATACAGATGGGTAGTTAGTAGGTTTAGCTTGATGACTACCTAAGTGTTCAAATACCTGTCAGCATCACCACTGAGAGTTACCAAAATGTCAAAAATAGTAAGTTTACCCTCTGTCTGTCTGTTCCAGAGAGAATGACATCACCCCCGTCCTGGACCATACGTTCTGTGTGGAACACAACGCTTTTGGGAGGATTTTACAGCATGAACTCAAACCAAATGGCAGGAATATTCCAGTGACAGAAGAGAACAAGAAAGAATATGTCAGGTATTGCAGAACAGAAAGACATCCTGCCAATGTGTTGGAAAGGAGGTAGTAAACAGATTCATTTTTTGTACAGAATGAGATTAGTGAAACAAGTATTTTGGGTGGAAATACCTGAGTCATAAATGACATGAATGTTTTCACACAATGCACTATTGTATTGCCTGGGAGGATGAAGCTGTGAACTGTACACTGTTTTTTCTGTTGATGGTGCAATAATTGTTGATGGTGCAAAGAACTGATAAGCACTTCTTTCATAATACAAAATGTGTGTATTAAAACAAGTTCCTTTGTAAAATGAGCGTTTCCCAGCTCTGCTGCAAATATCCCAGTCCCATCCAGCTCATCATCCCTGACTTTTTCTTTCCCCCCACCACAGGTTGTATGTGAACTGGCGGTTTATGAGAGGAATAGAGGCACAGTTCCTGGCTCTGCAGAAAGGTTTTAATGAACTTATTCCTCAACATCTCCTTAAGCCTTTCGACCAGAAGGAACTTGAGGTATGTTTTATCCACAGGGAGTATTGTTTTGTAATTTGTTTGATCCACAATCAAGCACTGATTAAAAAAAGCCAAACCAACCAAGGAAAAAAAACCCACCACAAAACTTATTCCAATTTACATACCAGAAAGCAGGGTATTTGTTTAACCAAACCCTCTGTGGTTTATTTTAGACATTCTTTGGATTAATATTATTGAGAGAGCTACTTAAACAGGGAAAGACACCATGGTGTCTGTGCAAGGACTAATGCTCAAGGCAGGTGGTCTGAACAGGGAGGGAGCACTGCAAGTTTGAGGAATTGGTGGCAAGACCTGACATGTTACCTACCCCTGGACTTGCTTTGTCCAGTAACTTTTCATGCATGGCTGTTTCTATATGCACAGAGGACATGGTTTACAGGGACTAAAATAGAAGGGTAGAGCATATACAAAAGGAAATAATTTGTTTTATTATTAAATCCTGAGCTGCAGAAGGCTCTTAAAGTAATACCTGTTATAGCAAGTTTTCTTTGGTTTTGCCTTTTCAAAAAAATAAGGCAACCTGTGGAATAGCAAGCATTTGTGGTATTGGAGCTTTGTGATTAATCCCACAAAGTTATTGCATTCCATTTGCTTAAAAAGGCAGATTAGAAATCCATTAAATATTTCAATACTGTCCACGTCAGAACAGTCACAACTGTCCTAATAATGTGCACAAGTGTAAGTGGGTGCTGCCTTGGTGGTACAACAAGGCTGCTCCTAAATGGCAGCTCTCAGAAATGTGATCCTCAGTATGGAATAGTCTGGGGAAATTTAGAATATGACACGTTTTGTTTTGAGGGATGAAGTTTTCTCTGTGCCTTTTATTATCCTTGATGGGGCGGTGGTTAAATTTCTTTTTTTTGTTTTTTTTTTGCAACCTGGCATTATCTGGAAAAGAGATTGAAGTGATATGTCTGGTGTGTGTCAGAGCCTCTCACAAATGGTGGCAGAAAACAGATGAAAAGTTTCTGTAGTTTGCTGTAGAACAACAAAGCAGCTCAGATGTTCCCACAAACTGAGCAGGATTCTGTCATAGCTATTGTTGGCACCTCAGGACAATGATGCTGTGTCAGGCAGCAGATGGCTTGTCTTCTTCCAGATTTGTGCTGTACCCTCATAAAGAGAGACTATACCTTTCAGGTAGCATAGATTTAATAAAGCAGGTCTTGCATGGCCCTCTGACTCTAGTTCCTTGTGAAAAGTTCTAGTGCTGGTAGTTCATTGCAGTTAAACTCAAAGATTTACTGCCTGTCCTATACTGGCTTGGAGTGCTACCTTGCACCAAAAAGCTGCTTGAAGCACCTAAACAATTCCAGGCTTCACGTGACGTGGTTGGATGCGTGTTTTTATAGCTGCAGTGACTCTGTTAAAGCACTTTCTAATCTTCCAACAGCTCATCATAGGAGGGCTGGATAAGATAGACCTGAACGACTGGAAGTCCAACACCCGCCTAAAGCACTGCATGGCAGACAGCAACATTGTGAAGTGGTTCTGGCAGGCGGTGGAAACCTTTGATGAGGAGAGGAGGGCCAGGCTGCTGCAGTTCGTGACGGGGTCGACACGTGTCCCACTTCAAGGTTTCAAGGCTTTACAAGGTGACTGATGTGGGGGCCGAGTTAATCTGTGGTGGGGGAAAGAGATAAAAGCGGTGTGGTATTTACGGGCCCCTTGTAAAGTATCAGAGTAAGGCTGGATAACTCGAGCACTTTGCAAACTTCCGAGCCTGAGAGCAGAGTTACATTTATGTGTCAGCAGCTCTGTGGCTGCTGGACATTGTGGGAGGGAAGCTGGTAACTCTGTTACCATGCAGTGCTTTGGCTGGTGTTAATACTGGCTCCTCAGTGTCCTCCAGCGCTGTGGACTGATGTTAAAATCATTTCATGCAAACATCCACATGAATATAGAGCTGACTGAACGACTTTTTCACGTGAGAATTGTACTCCCTTCTTAGTTTGGCAACAAACCATTGGACTTTAAAGCAAGTTCCTGGAAGTCGCAGGTTTTCTCATCGAAAAGGTGGCAGTGCCCTTGGCCGTTGTGGTCTCCTGCTCACGTTCCATTTGTTGGCTGACAGTAAATTGATGGTCAAAATTAAAATATATAGTTGTGGTTTACAAGGAAAACCTTCTTGCACTTTAGTCTTTTCATTTTTGAAGGTGCAATTTTGTTAATGCCAAATTTAGCAGCTTTCCAAACTATCAGTCTGCACATGGATTGTCTTGAGCAGCCCTATTGCATCTGCCATCCCTTCATCAGCTGCAAATATCTCTGCAGATTTAGCCCAGGACATACATGGGTTTGCAGCTGGAACTGTAATTTCCTCCTTTGCCTTTTTATAAGCAGCAAAATTTGTGTGTGTGAATGATGTCTCGTTGAAGTGCATTAACTAGAATGTCTGTCTAAGGTTCTACAGGCGCTGCAGGACCCAGACTGTTTACCATCCATTTAATAGATGCAAACACAGACAACCTTCCAAAAGCCCACACTTGGTAAGATGGAAACACTCTGTACAGCAGTGCTTGCTCTCCATTGTCTTGATTTAAAAGAGTCATCTCTATTTGTACTGGGTATGGATTAGCCATGGGATACACATGGATGACTCCAGGTGTGCTCTGTTAGCTTGGAAATATCTGTACTCTGCAGTCAGCAAAATAATTTCCTTTTCTTAAAACTTGATTTGTCTTCTCTACTCCCTGTGGTTTTCATTTATCCCAGAGTTGATTATTCTGGATAGTGAGACATTTGTAAGTTTATTTCTTTATTACAAAGCTGCATCCTTGTCAGATGTCAGACGTCAGGAGCTCGTGCTGTTGGTGCAGTATAGGCACAGCCTGAGCCCTTGCACGGAAATCTCACTCCATCAGAGGCAGGAAATGGTTTCAGCAGCACCACAGACTGTCTGCAGGCAGGGCAGGGAGCAGCCCTGCCTCATGTCTTGCTTTATTTGCAAGTCTCATGCATCGGCCTCCTCCTCTTCCTCCTCCTCCCAAATGCTTCCCTATTAAGCTGTGCATTCCTGCTGCAGAAATAGCTGTTTTTCATCTTGTCTCCTTTGGCCACTGAAGTGGCTGAGGCTTTCTTTGAGTTTTCACAAGTTCTGTCTATATGTAGCTGCTCCAGCATTTTTTTCCCCCCCAATAAATATTTCAGATTCACCAGTGTGTTGTTATTTCCCCTCCAGCTTTAACCGGATCGACATTCCGCCTTATGAGTCATATGAGAAGCTTTATGAGAAGCTGTTGACAGCTGTGGAAGAGACATGTGGGTTTGCTGTCGAGTGAAAAAGCAACCAAAGGAAACAGATGCTAGCTCATGGACCACCAAATCAAAAGCTAGAAGAAGCTTGCTGTGAACTTCCTGCTAAGCTGTCTGAAGCATCAGAACTCTGACAACTTAGAGATGGGGCTGTTTCCCTTCCGCCGCTGGTGGATGAGGGGTGGGGGGTCGGGGCTTTTGTTGGTGGTTCCCAACTCTGTTTTCTCCCCTTTGTTACAATAACCCCTTCCCTCTTCTTCCATCCCCCCCCCCCCGAAATGAAATGCAGCCAAGTTCAGCATTTGGCTTTGGTTACACAGGATATTCTGCTAGATTTGTAACACATATTGTGATAGGGTGAGCGACCTGTGGGGTTTTTTAATAGGAGAATCAAAGTGTAATTAGGAATGAGCTTAATTTGCTGAGAACTTGCAGCGGGGTAGGTGCACCTGGTTAGTTTGTCTTAAATCAAACTTGAGCCTTTGTAGAGTCCAGCAGGTGCAGAGTGTCTGACTGGCACCAGAATTTGCATTGCACATTTTAAACACCTGTTTAAAAAGTAAAACTTCTAGCAGAAAATACCTCCATATGAACACTTAACTGAAAGGTAAAGAAATCCAAGTTCTGCCTTAGCAGGAAGCTCCCAGTGGAAGCTGTGGCTCACCTTGAGAAAAGTGAAGGACTCTGAGACAGCTTAAATGGTATTGAATGGTTTCTTTTTGGTTGTCCTGGCTGAAATCTAATTGTTTTGCACATGAAAACAATTATTTCCTCCTGCAGAATTACTTTCCATAGTTTGTTCAGATGTAAGTAGCTTGCAGAGAAGCCTCGTGAGGAGGAGACAGAGGATAAAGATCCTCTCAGTCCCAGAGCTGTGATTTCTGTGCCACTGTTTTACCCGAGATGCATTTGCCTGACTTTAAATTCTGAAGACTCACATGGAAATCACTAAAAGCCAAGTTAACAGAGCAAACTTCTGCTTCAAATTTTTTGGCCTTGGGAAAGGTTTATTTGGAGGTCGAGGTAAAAGGGGAACTATAATAGTGAGTACATTTCAAATGTTATGGAAAGCTATTGGAAGAATTTACGACTTCAGTTCTGTAGGGATGAAAATGTCTCCAGAGAGCCATATAAGGCTATTTTTTCAAATATCTGAAACTAATATTAAAAGGTTTGTTCTCTAACACGGGGGAAACAAAAGCAAATCAAATACCTGAATCACTAACATTTTTTCCGCTTTGCACACCAAGATGAGACAGTATTTTAACAAATAACATGGCTTCAGAGAGACCCAGTTATCTATCAAACATGTCTAGACCTAAGTCAAGCAGACTTGCTTGTATAGGATTTTTTTTCTTTGGCAAGCCTGATATTTAGAGAGATTCGTTACTGAAACATTTAACAGATGTTATGTTTATGGAATAGTGCATTGAAATTCAGCTGTGGGTAAGAGATCGTTCTTAGGAGACGTCTACTGGAATACTTCTATTTTGTCTTTTTTTAATTGAATTTGATAATAGCTTTAAACTGTGATAGGACAGAAAGTAGACACGTGTCAAAACCCTGGCATCTTTCTCTGTTTTGTTTGTTTGTGGTTTTCTTTTTGCCATTGACCATAATTCTTGTGATTTGCTGTTGGGAGTAAGGGTTGCATCGGAGGTTTGAAATTGTACCATATAGTGAGATGTGCAGGGTGTGGCTGAAGATGCTCATCCTGCAAGACTCTACAGGAGAGGCCTGTTCAGACCCATGTTCTGTAGGGATCTTTTGGCACTTGGGGACCAGTTTCTGCAGTTCTGGTTGTTGGGACGTAAATGAAACCACACAATTCTTGCAGAGAAGAGAGGAAATGCAGCTGTGGCAGAGAGCACCTGTGTGGTCTCGGGTTGAGCAGCAGAGTCCCCACAGCCCGGGCTTTTCCAAATGGCTTCAAAGTCAGACCTGTTCATAGAGTGTATTTAATCCTTTCAGTACATTTGAATGTGCAATAAACCAGTCAGATAGGAAAAATGCAAAATGGATTATTGCCCAAAAGCTTTGCATGCAGTCTCATGTGGATTTTTCACTAAAGGAGTTTAAAGACCCCAAACCCAGATACTAAAGGCCAGCCCTAACAAAAATCCTATCACACAAGCTCTACCTGCAGCACAAGTGGCTCTGTGCAAACCAAGCAAGGTGAAGGGAAAAGTCCTTGATTTGGAGATCTGTAGGTCAAGTAGCTTTATGTCAACGACACAGTTGGCATATGATAGTTCCTAATGTCTTTGCTAGGTCAGTGTTTTATTGAATGCACAAAATAAGATTAGGCAAGGATTGTTGTTCCGAGAAGTCCGTCTGTTTTTTGCTGTATTTTAAAGCCCTTGTCAAGGTACCTCCTCCGTGCCGACGGTGACGAGAATGGGGCACTGTCTTCTTAATTATTTCAGTTCTCTTTCCAACAGCTTCACCACCTCTCCCATCGTGTTGTCTTTGCAATTTCGTGCCACTTCAGTGACGACGAAGACATTTTCTGTCTTGTTCTGTACGTGCGTTTGAGGCAGGCCTTAAAGCTGGTTGGGTGGATGGAGGAGCAGCAAGAAGCGAGGCAGAGAGGGTTTGGAGCCATGGCTTGTTCTTCCTGTGGCCAGTTCCGAGGCCAGGGAAGGATGGAGTGCAAACAGGAGTTTGTGTGGCTTGAGCCAGTGGCTCCCGGAGGTCTCGGATAACCTCAGCTGTCTGAATTGGTGTGTCCATTCCCACTCGGTCTGCCAGCACTTGAACTGGTTGTTAACTTCTCAAACTTGCCCAAAGAATAACATCGAGTCCGGTGTCCATTTTGTCATTCCACGTCCCACCTTGTGCGCGGATACTCTTGGATCTGACCCGAAGGGAATACAAGGTACAGCGTGTCTGTCGTTCCTGTCCTCACGGCAAACCCAGCAGCTGGTCCGTCGGCACCGCCCTGCCGTGCCCTGATCCTGCTCCTCAGCCTTTACTCTACGCTCAGGGATGTAGGAAAACCACCACTCTGCTCGTGTTTCCAACCGGGAAGAAACGAGACTGTTGGATGGGTGTGAGTGTTCACTTGGGCATTACGTCAGAGGAGACCCTGCTCCACAAAGGCTGCTCCAGGCTCCAGACGGTGCGACCGGCGCTCGCTCAGCAGCTTGTCCTCGCTTCGAGTCGAGGTGGTTCTACAATCCAGCAGATTCCGTAAATTACTGATCCAGCCACTGGGCCCTCTGGAGCCAGTGCCCAGGTTCAGGGCCGTGTGGTACAGCAAGTTCCCAGAAACACAGTATGGATCTGGTTTTAATTTGTTAATTTTTTTTTTTGTTGTTGTTGTTGTTCCTCAACCACTTTATAATGTATTTTTTTAATTTATTATTATTTTGTAATGTCATGTTTTAAGTATTGCTGCTATCCTTGTTATTCTTCCCACTGTTTTTATTGCAGATTTATTTTGTGAAAGTTGTACACTAATGTTTCATTTTATGTCTAAATCAAAGTATTTAAAGAAATACTAGTTCTATTTAATGTGGTTATGGAACCAGCTGGAATAAACAGTGATTGTATAGTAGGCTGGACCCAGGAGGTCATGTTCATTTTTGTTACATATGCAATAAACTCACAACTTTAAACTCTTGGTATCCAGCAGATTTTTTTGTTAAGGGTTGTTAAGTTTGTTAAATGTATGGGAATCGAGTGGATAAAGCATGGAAATGCAACTGATTTAACTGATCTCTACGGACTGCCCAGATGAAAGTCCTCCCCTGCAGGCAGAACACTTTGTTTCATTCATTCTTCAGCTGATCAATTACCAGCCTCAACCTTTTTCCCTTCTTACCTTATCGTTTGCCCTGTTACTTTTCCAAATCCTCAGTTTCCAGAAGGAAATTATGATCTCCCCCTTAACGAGAGCTGGAAAAAGAGTCATTAACGCGCTGATGAGTCTCTGTTTCTCTGTTGGGGTTTTCTGTAATTATTAATGTTTTGCAAGCGGAGGAGGACGGGTGCGAGTCTGAGTCGAGGACTCGTGTGTCCCCCTTTCAGCAGAGCCCCCACAGGGGATTCCCGCCCCCCGTCCCCGGGCACAGAACCCCATATGAGGTCCCTGTCCCCCCATCGAAGCCCCCAAGGGCTCCCTGTCCCCCCGCCCCCAGGACACACGTGCAGGCCCTGGCCCCGCCCCTTTCCCCTCAAGCCCCGCCCCCTCCCCACGAGCACACCTCCCACCCGGCAGGGGGCGTGGCGCAGCTCCGCCGGACTTCTCCCCCCTCTCTATGGTAGGTCGGCCGCTCCGGGCCCGCCCGGGCTGCCCGTCTCCCGGCGCCGCTCTCTCCGCGCCTCTCTATGGTGCGGGGCGCCGCGGTCACGTGTCTCGGGGCCGGGCGGAAGCGGCGGCAGCGGCGGTTAAATGAAGCGGGGCCGGAGGGGCCGGTGAGTGTGGGGGGAGTTCCGATACCCCCGCGGGGCCCGGGAGTGCCGGGGGGGCCCCGCCGTCCCCGCGGGGCCCGGGAGTGCCGCCGTGCCACCGCCGGGCGGACCGAGCGACAGAGAGGGCGTCCCTGGGCCTCGCCGGACCCCCGGCCGGGGCCTGCCCAGGGTGTCCCCCCCACCCCTGAGGGCTCGGTGTCCGTCCCGTCCGTCCGTTCAGGGCCGGGTCCTTCCCCTCTCTTCCCTTCAGGGACAGGTTGTTCTCCCCCTGTTTCCCTTCAGAGCCGGCTCTCCTGTGTCCGTTCGTCCGTCCCCGTGTCCGTTACCACTCCCCCTTCCCCTGAGGCCCTCCCGCTTTCCTTCGGGATCGGGGACACTCCGTCCCCCCTCAGCTTCCCTCAGGACCAGGTCCTTTCCCTTCCCCCTCCTTCCCCTCAAGGCCGGTCCCTTCTCCCCCTCCCCGGGGTCCCTCCGGCCCTGGAGTCCCGCACTGAGGGACACCCGGGTACAGGTGCTGCTCTCCGGGTGCCCCGGGCCGGGTGTTTGTATTCGGGGATAAACCGGAGCTGGTGGGGAGAGGAGGATAAAAGATTGTTCTTCTCTCCGGCCCCCCCCCCCCCCCCCCCCCCCCTCGGTGTGGGACCACTCGGTGCCTTTGGGACATCTCGACATTTCAGGTATCTGCCGTGGGAGCTGCTGCAGGAAGGAAACCCAAACACAGCTGTCCCCGGAGCTGAGGGATCTGTGTAAGAGATACTCCTCTTCCTCCTCCTCTTTCCCTCCGTTTATCTGAGTGCCAGCTCGGCTCGGTGGAGAGAGAGCAAAGCCTGGAAGTTTTAACACGCTCTGCCTTTATGTGGGGGACGTGTCCAGTGAGTTTTTCTGCCTCTGGAGCTGACCTTGCCCCCCAGACAGATGGAGGCAGGTCGGGATCCCACCCGAGGCTGAAGAGCTGTGGTGAACTACAGTGTGTGTGCGAAGAGAGGAGCCCGAGCTCCCCGGGCAGTGCCCACACGGCACCTTGGGGTGGGCAAAAAGGCAACTCTTTAAAACCATTTAAGAGTTGCCCTCATCTCATGGATCCTTGGCTTTGCAGCTGTGCTGGCTGGAGGCCTGGGTGGATAAGGGCTGATTGCACCTGTGGGTCCAGCCCACAGGTTTTTCTTTTCATCTCACCTGTGCTTTATGACCCAGAGTGTTGTCTTTGAGAGTCATCCTGTACTTTATGTTAAGGTCTTACTGAAAGATACTTAGAGTGGTAGTTTTCATGCAAATAAGTTCAGTGTTCGTTGTTTTGTTCTTTTCTTACAGCTCCTGGAGCAAGGGTCATTTTCTTACCTGGTGTTATGGTTTGGTCACGGTCTGAGACCTCTGGTACTTTGAAAGAGAAAAGCTGGTGTTGCTGTGCACTTTTATTTCTGTTTTCAAGGTGTGATGCTGAGGGACTTCAGCTTATTGTCCATGTGCTTTTCACAGCTTTCTTTGTTGTGTTTCTTTCCCATCTCCCTTCCTGCCCTATGGAACAGCAGGCTCCTGCTTTGCTTTGGGCAGCAGTTCTAAAGGCAGTCAGTCGTTGCCTTGGTGTCTGAGGGGCACAGGCACCTGTGAGCAGATCCCTGTTTCTCTATTCTGTCTCTGTGGTGGTTGGTTCTTTCTTACAATTTCTTCTCTCTCACCTGAGGCACTTTGGAGCTGTCACAGGTTTCCAGCAATAGCAGTGGAAGAGAAGGCAGGTGTCCCCTATTAGGCATTTAGACTGGCCTTTGCATTCTGAGTTAAGGTGGCCTCTCCTGCTTCCAAAGAGGGACATAAGGGTTTTTCCTCCAGCAACCTGTTTGGAAAGCAAGGGGGGGATGTTTGAGACCCATCATTCTGCAGACCCAAATCTCAAGCAGGCTGTGGTACGTCCCTGGACAGGTACATGGGAATATGCAGCTCAAACCTTGTGGTGGAACCCATTTTCTTTAGGACTTGCAGGATTGCAGGGACAGCTTTTAATCCCAGGACTGTGGGATTTACAGCTTTAATATCATCTTTTATTTTCTAGGGTGAATGCTGTGCAAAAATTCCACTGCCTCACATCAGGCCTTCTGCAATTGTAAACATGTTAATAGATTTCATGTGCTGGGTGTCTGCTGGTGTGACTCGATGTTAATAAACAATCATCTTGACAGGAGTTTGTGCCTGGAATACCAAGACTTGGGAAGGGACTCAGACGCATTTCCTGAAGATCTGTAGACATTCAGCCTGCTTGGTGGTGCTGCATTTTGGTAACAGGCCTTCTTCCATCTCTTTTTCTCCCTTCCTGGGATGTTTTCCTGTTGGCCTGGCTGCAGCTGGGCAGCCAGGGTGCAAACAGCAGGCCCTGGAAGAGCAGTTGGGGCAGGTGTTACGGGTGATAAGGTACATTCTGGTTTCCAGTGGGGTGCTGGCAGCCTGTTCCAGGGTTGGAGTTTCAGGAGCTGCCTCAGAAGTCCAAATTCCTGGGTAGAGCAGTGCTTTGTCTGCCTGAGAATGCAGTGGGCGTTCCTGCCGCCGGGAGCTGCGAGGATCGCTGGCAGTGTGACTTGTGCTCTGAAATTGGACACAAATCACCAAAAAGTCCTGTGGCAAAAATAGGTGGAGCGAGCACGCAATTCCGGGGACTCCAGCACAGCTGGAGAGAGACAGGAAGCACATCCCAGGGGCCAGGAGCTGATTAACAACCGGGAGCAGCACAGACCCAAGTGCGAGAGATGCGGAGCCCTTCGGGTGTTGTTTAGTGCCTGCTGGAAGAAGCTCCCATTCATTAGCTCGGAATGGGTGTCTTATTTTTATTTATATCTTTTTATTGTGAGTGGTTTACTGTGTCACGGCGCTGGGTGTTGGGGCTTGCCACTGGCTGCATTCTTTCTGGGACAGTCAGAACTGCGCCGCTAATTCCTGTCGCTGGAATTTTGGGGATTTTTACAGACGGATTTGGTGTGGAGATATTTTAAGCCTCCATTTACATTATTGAATTCAGGCATCACTGTAACTACTTAAAGGCGAGGCAATAATAGTCTCAGAGGTCTGTGTGTGCACTGAAACAATGGTGTGTTTTATTGCTGTTGGTAGATGGGTGGGCTTTTCAAGCTACTCCATGTAACTGAGATTATTTTTGCTAGGATCCATCCCAGTGGGATAGGTGCCTTTTTAAATACAGTGAGCGGTGGAAGATGTGAAACACATCTGCCTGCAGACTCCAGCTATCTCCCAGTAGAAGCACAGGAGATAACCTTATTTGTGTACTGCCTGGGAGTTCCTGTGTGTGAAGTGGGGCTGAATAATGTCCTGACCAACATTAGTCTGGAGTAGTTTTGTTTTTAAGCAGGTTACTGGAATGGGGAAGTCTGGGAAATGGGGGAGGAGTAGGCAGAGAAAACAGGAAAAGAGGGGGGGAAAAGCCACTTAGCAGCATCCTGGTGGCTTGAATAAGTTACCCTTGCCAAAGCACTGAGATGTGAGATAATAAGGAATGTTTCACTGAGCTGGGACAATCTCGTGCTCAGCAGCCTTCATGTCACTTTTACAGAATTTCAGGTTTATTTTGGAATATGTTGGGAGTGATGTTTTTCTTCTGGCTCAGTGCTAAAGAGCTTGCGGTGGTTTAAAGTTTGTAACAATCCTTGAGAAAGTTTAATTCCCGAGGACAGGAAATGATATTCCTTCTGAATGACACCTCTCTCCTAATTACCAACCCCGCTGTGGTTCCCTCCCTGTGTTCATGAGGGGAACTGTCAGTGCCTGATTAAGTGGAAAAAGCATTGGGCTTTGGGGAAAGATTTCAACGCGGGGCAGCTGCTGCCCCGAGTCGTGGTGTCACCTCCCAGTGTTCCTGATCCAGGTCAGGGGGAATTTAAATTAAGTGTGGCTTCCTTGCTGGCTTTGGGGAGCCCCACTCCTGTGCTGGTGCTGATGGTGCCCGGCTGCTCCCAAGGTGAGTTTTGGAGGGTGTGGTTGGCACTTGTAAAGAGAAACAAAGTTGTTGAGCTGAAATAAAACTGGGAGTGTGTGTGGGTGTCAGGGTGACCTGAAATGTTTTCAGTTGGCTTTGGTGGTGTTGCTCACCCTCAGCCTGCTCCCCCTGTAAGGAGGCCAAGCTACTGTTTGCATTATTCAGAGAAACATTTGGACAGGATCTGTAGAGTCATCACGTGATACTGCTCTGCAGTACAAGGTGATCGGGATTCACACTAGCTGGAATCTTTGTATGGGGAATGTAAGGATGGAAAACGGCCTCTAGTAATATGTTTTGTCTGAAGCACTCCTCGCCCAAGGCTCCTGTGCTGCTTTATCCAGACTGACGCGCTTTTACCGAGCTGTGGGCACTGCTCCTGCTGTTCCTTGGAGGAAGGAAGGCAGAGGTTCGTTTGTTGCAGCATTTGCAAAACTGGAGTTAGGAACAGATTTACATCTCTACTTCCAAACCCCATCCCAAAGACAGCATGTGTTTTTATATTTGATAGAGGGGGAGAGGGAAAACTCTCCCTAATGCTTCGTGCACATCGATTTTTACCTGAAGGCCAGTCATGGAAGGAGCACTGGCCCAGGTACCCCTGGCAAGTACAAGCTGCTGTTGGCCAAACACGTTGGGCTGGCAGAGGGAAGGGGCAGCAGTGCTGACAGCTGCCTGCAGCACAGCCACAGTGCTGCTGAGGGCTTTCCTCCTCTCCCTGCTCCGCCATCATGTGCTGTAATGCAATTTGAGGGAGATGACAGCAGCAGCATAATGGGGAGGCAGAAAAAGCAGCTTTCTCTCCCTTTCAGGAAACCAGCAGCACAGGGCGTTTCATCCCTCCCCTGCTGCTGGGATTTCCAGCTACAGATGAGCAAGACCCGTGAGCAGTAACTTGGTTATTGTAAATAGTTCATGTCCTCTCTGTGGGTTGTTAAACCAGAATCCTATTGTAGTGGAGAAGGCTTCATTGTGTATCTACTGGGAGGTACCCTTGGATCTGCCAGGACTAGCACAGACCAGCTTGTAGCAGCTGGAACACACCTTTTCCTTGAACAGTGTCTGGAGGGTGCTCCTCAGCTGAATGGGCTTGTGTTTATTTAGCACTTCATGGCTGTTTTTACTCACCTTCCATTCCAGGTGGTTAAATAATCTTTCTGATATTGCAACACCCAGGAAAGAATTTCTGTTCTGCTGCGTGAAGGCTCAACCCAGTATTGGACACTTGAGTGCACAGGACTCGCTGCCTGCAAGCTGTGTGTCCTTGGTGAAAGTTCTGACTGCAGCCTGGGCAACCCCTTGGCTGTGGCCTGTGATGGTTTTTGTGTCTTGTGTATGCAAAATGTTTGTTTGCCTTGAGATGATATCAGTGGGTACCTTGCAGCCTTGTGAATCTGTGTGACTGTGGACCTGGAGAGTTCACGTGCAGTTCTTCTTCCCTTGCTTTTTAGCTGATAATTCACTCATTCATGAACTTTATTGGCCTCAGAAGAGACTCATGCTGGAGGTGGAGCATCTCTAAATCCGGCCACAATCTAATTTCACTGTTCTCAGTTCTGATATAGTGGCACTTGCCTCAAGTACAACCTCTTTGCTTTTCTGCTCTTTCAGCCTACTCTGCCTAAACCCCACAGTGGCACCACAGTGATGTGGTGAGCCTGGAAGGCTGCCCTGGGTTTTCACTGCTGAGAGCTTGCTGGGGTGGAATTGGCCACAAGGCTACACGTGGTTGCAAACAAAACTAAACCTGGTTTTACAAAAGCTGTTACCAGCCAGCTTGAAAATCTTTTGACACCTGGTTATCTGAGGTGCTGGAGCAGCAAGGACATAGTAGCAGTTCTTCTGTGGCTGCAGTTGTTGGGTGCAACAGGCAGCTCATTTTTTACCCTTTCCAGCAGAAATTGGTGCAGAGTGTGGCCTTGCTGCCCAGGTGCTGCACCTGCCTTACAAGGTTTCTACTGGTATTTTACTCTCAGTACATTAGGCTGTTTAACCCTTGTTTCACTGTGGAGTGAACTTGGCCTGTTGGCCCAGTGTGGCTCTAAACTGGCTCTTGTACATATTTAAACCTATCAATTTATTGTGTAAAAGCATCTTTCAGAGGCAGTGCCTGACCTTGGACTAGGAGCATGTGTTGTTTGAGTGTTAGTCAGGTATTGGCTGTGGCCGCAGTTTAAGATCTCCCTGCCTTCAGTTTATTTTCTGTTCTCCCACTTTCACCATGGTGGATATGTGAGGAGAGAAGGTATCTGATCTGAATCCTACAAAAATATTTTCCAGGGCATTTGCTTTCAAAGCTCTAAGAAATGCCTGGAGGGACTGTGTGAGAGGAGGAGACAAGCTGTGGTGTGGGAATGTGACCACCTTAAGTAGGCTTTGCAGTGGAACCCTTCTGAACGTGAAGCCACAGCTTCTGGCCACTGACCTTTGGAATTATGGCAAGTGCAGATGCTTAACATGGCTCTAAAAAAAGGGCATGGCTGTAATAACCAGAGTATGTGACCTGTGAGGTCATTCTTTCTGGAAGTCCCTCTCTCTGGGATGTTTGACACCTGGAATGGTCAGTGGCAAGCTTTGAAGTCAATACTTCTAAAAGCACTGTGCAGATTGACACAGACACCTTCCTTTCAGCTAAGGTGGGCTGCTGCAGTCAGTTGGGTTTTTTCCCTCCTGTGCCACCTCAAGGTCAAGTCTCACCTTTTGTGTTGTCAGCAGCTTTGTGAATGAGGTGAGGTGTGCTATGCTTGAAAGCAAAGTTTCTTGTGATAGGGGATATTTTTGTATTTTTATTTTAAGTGTGACCTGCACCTTTCTTTCTACATTTGTTCCTGGTGGTTTGTTATACCTTTCTTTTTTTTTTCTTTTCTGGAGCACAACTTCCCAAGTGCAGTTAAGATGGTTTCCAAAGTTGGTCTGGGCAGCCTCTCAGCATCCAGGATGCCATCACAGATTATCAATCCTTTGTGATTTTAAAGTCCTCTGGCTGGTACTGGAACTAAACCTGACTCTGTGCTTTCCAACCCTCTTGGCTTTGGTCTAGTTAGTCCCTTGCTGCTGCTTTTCATAGCAGTTTGCTGTTTGTGTGCAGCCTGTCTCTCCCTGCTCCCAGTGCCCCTGCAAACAGGGCTGTGAGCAGAGCAGGCTCTGTGTGAATGTCAATGCCACAGCCTGTCCCAGTAGCCTTAAATCCCTTATTTCTGCTTCCTCTCCAGTGAAAAGCAGTGCTGAGATGGTAACCTGAAGGTTCCTGAAGATGTGCATCCAACTTGTTAAATAACTACTTAAAAGGTTGCACTTGGACTTATTTGTTCCGTTAAGCCTTTTAAAGTGAGGTTCAGGATCCCTTAAAGAAAAGAAAAAAAAGGAAGAAAAACTACTGAGGGTTTGGAGAGGAAATGCTTTGGAGAGGAATACTTTTTCATGGAGAGCTCTGTAAAGTACAAGTAACAGAGGAGCACTCTGGTGTGTACCCTGGGGCACATAGGGCATTTCTCCTGTTCTTTTCCACGTGGCCCCTGGGTTTGTGGGGAAGGGAAGGCAGCTGCAGTTAATGCTGTGGGGAAGGGAAGGCAGCTGCAGTTAATGCTGTGTGGAGCTGTGACAGGTACATGCAGCTCCTGGAGCTCTACGTGGTGTCTGAGTCAGGTGGTGTCTGTTCAAAGGACACGTGAATTCAGGGAAAGAAAACTGGAAGTAAAACTTGCTCTGGAAGCGACAGAGCTGCAGGTCACGTGGCTTCACGTGCTCTGGCATTCATCCCCACCCTTATACCACAAAATCAGAATAAATCAGTTCTTTAAAATGATGGTTTGGGAGAGAGGCTCTGTGAGCCCAGCGAGGCTGGGTTTGTGTGTATGTGCTGTAGCCAAGGGCTGAGCTGCTGGTGCCTGAATTGTTGCTTGAACATGAAATGCCAAGCTGGCACCTGTGTTTGTGATGTGGGAGGGAGGTTTTGGATTTAGGGGATTATACTGGATGATCTTGCACAAGCCAGAAGTCTGAGGCAGGCAGAGTACTGCCCTTTACAGGAACTAACTGCAGGGATGCCTCTTCCTCTCTCAGAGCCTTGAATTTTCACTTTGCACATAAAATGAGCTGCTCAATGCGATGGCATTAACTCTCCTTTCCAACCAGACTTTGTAAATTCAACTTTTTTCAGGACTCAGTTTGATAGCAGAGGAAAATGACTGATCCAGAGCTCCCCACCTCTTGTTCAGAGAGTGGGTTTTTTGCATGTATCAAAATGAGGAGTCTCATGCTGGTCAGGGAGATGTGATGACACAGAGCCCTTCTTTTGGCAGGACTGACAGGGGTCGTGGGAAGGCACTCAAGTGTCCAGCTGCTGACCTTGATGCCAGTCACCAGGGAATAGCTCAGAGGAATCTGAAACTTTCAGTTGAGTTGCCCAGTTGTGGAAAACGAATGCAGCTGTTTCAAGACATTGTACATTTTAGAGGGGAGCTCACAGAGAAGAGATTTTGCCAGGAAAATGCAAATATTTTGCAGGTTTGGGGAGGAAAACTGGTGTCAATGTATGTGGCCCGCTGTCAGGTGAATTAGGTAAAACTGGGCAGATTGCTTTCCTCTTGTACTTTGTGGTTTAGATGCAATAAAAATGGCAATTGGGTACTTAAAAATTATTATTAAGTGATACTGTGACCTTAATGGAATGATGAACTGCAGATAAGGTTGATGTGAAGTCTTGTGATGTACAGGCAGCCAGGATATTTCCTATAAGTCCTGAGTGGAGTTACAAAATAGGGAAAAATCTGGGGATTTGAAGCCAAGTAATCTCTAAATATCTGCTCTCTTGATTGCTCCTGAGTAAGCAATTCTCATTAGTCTGGAGCAGTGACACATAGATGTGGCTCATCCCCTGTTAATCCACAGACCCTCTCACATCAGGGTCTCCTGATGTGATCTGAGTATCTGCTGCTGACTCTGCAGTGACTGGTGGTGAGCCTGGGTGGAAAGAACATTGCTTCCTTCAGTGCTTTTCTTCCTAGGTAAGAAAGGGTGAGGAATAAGGTACTAGAATCTATGGTTGCTTCCAGAGAAGCTTGATGACTTCATCCCTCTTGTCCTTCTTCATGATGTCCATCCCTGGAGCACTGCTGCTGGAGCCAGTTATGGTACTGCTGTGGCTGCAGGAATAGTGGCTGCTCTCTGGGATGCTTTCTGAGCTGTGTGTGTTGACCAGCTTATCTGTGTGGGGAGGTGAACATTCAGGTTGGATTCACTTGCCACAGAACTCTTCTTATGTTATCTTGTCTTATGTTTTGGTGTGATAACATCAGTTCTCTGGCTTTCTACAGTAGAACTGTATTACCTGGCTCTTTTTATTGTTCTTCTCAGCTTCTGTTCCTTGATTTTTCTCAGATCTCAGGATCCTGTCTTCTTCTCAGAGAGTGTATGTGTTTAAAATCATTTGGTAAACCAAGCTGGATGCTAATGTGGGAGACACTTTGGGATTGTTTTATAACTCACCAGCCAATTCTGTTATTAAATGATATTCTGGCATGTTGTTCTCCTTTAGCAGATGCTACAGGTCCAAAAATTGGTGACAGAGCTGCATGGATATCCCTAAGTCTACCCCTCATCTGTGCTCCTAAGAGGAGCTTTTGGGTGACATCTGTAGCAGGTTGTGCTCCTGGAAACCAGGTGATCTTGCCTGTGAGCTACTGCCCACACTCTTGCTTTCAGAGGCCAAGCTTTTGGGCTGGGACCAGATCTTTTTCTGCTTAGAACTGAGCTCAGAACTGAGCAAACCTTCTGGCAGGAGCCCTGGTGCAGCCCCATGTTAACCTCTGGCTCTGTCCCTTTGGGAAATGCGATACCGTGGCCGTAGCTGCCTTGGAATAACAAACAGGACTCGTTTGTGCCCAGCGGTTCTTGTTGGGCTTGTGATCAGGGGATTTCTAATTTTTGCTTGGGATGATGCCACTTAACATGATAAACCACTGTTAAACTCTCCCTGCTTCTGCTCAGTGACTCTTAACAAGGAGCAGCCCCCAGCAAATCGTGAACCCTTTGAAATGTTTCAGTGAAATGCTTGACAGTAAGTCAGGCTGGTTTATTTCCCTTCTGTTGTGCTTTTTTTTTTTTTTTTTACGTTTTTTAAGGACTGAATTTTTAGCTTTTCATTTTACTGGTTGTCACAAGCCATGCATTATTTAAGTAGCTTCTCTTTGTTTTAGCAGCTTGAAATGAGCCAGGAATTCACCTTGCTCGCAGGCTACCAGCAGACACGTTTGCTGCCCGCAGGCACAAAGTAGGAGTTGATGCTCTTCTGTCAACGTAGGTGAGCAACAGTGGTATTGCTGTGTGGGGGAGAGGCTAAAACACAGTGATTTGATGTTGCTGACATCTCTTTCAAGTTGCTCTTTTTTTTTTTTTTTTTTTTTCCCCCCCTCCCCCCTGTTCGTTTGGGATCTCAATTCCTACCTCCCCTGCAGTGCTTTCTGTCTGGTCCTGTTGCCTTGAGCTGGAACCAGGAAAGAACACTTTGAGTCTAGTCCCATCTTGGGTATGTGGGAGTTCAAGATTTCAAATGCTGTAAGTGGGGGGTAAAATACATTACACTGTAAGGAGAGGGGGGGGTCTCCCCTTGACTGTCATTTTAAATTCCAGCACCATCTGAAGATGCTCATCACAGCACAAATGTGAGGTGGAGGGAGCAGATTTGAGTTCTGCTCCAGTTACTGCAGCCCAGAAACTCCTCCATATACCAGGAGATTAAATATATGCACAGCACTGATGGTGCCTATTTTTAGGTTAGGCTAAAAATATGTAATGTGGTGTTTGAAAGGATTTTGCCTGGGTTTTGGAAATCCTTGTGTAAGCATTCTCTGTGCTCCCGAGACCTGCTTCACCTCGTAGCAGCTGATCCGTTAAGTCATAGTAGTGGTTGGGACCAGTGGTTTTGTGGATTATATTTTTGCATGTTTGAGGAGCTTCTCGGGAAGTACATGTGACTTCAGCTGTCAGTCTGAGGTCTAATCAGTTCAGAGAACTGTTACAGGTAAATCCCTGATGGTCTCTGGTTTTCCCAGTAGCTGTTCTGTTAATGGGTCCTTCTCCTCTCGAACTGCTGTAGGAAAACCCACAATGGGGAGGATTTTATTGCCTGTGCAGTGAAATAATTTGGATGTGCAGTGTGGTGGTTGGGCACTGAACAGGCTCCCCAGGGCTGCCAGAGCTCAAGGAGCATTTGGACAACGCTCTCAGGCACAGGGTGGGATGGTTGAGGTGTCCTGTGCAGGGCCAGGAGTTGGACTGGATGATCCTTGTGGGCCCCTTCCACCTCAGGATATCCTGTGATTCTGAGCCATGAATGTGTGGAGTAATATGAAAAGTGGAGGTGAAATTGGGTGGAACTGGGGTGGTCTTCACTGCACTGTCAGTCTTAGAAGTCGTGATGAGTTTTGTGTCACCTGCATAGGGATTCCAATCCCAAATCCAGCTTGACATGCTGTAGTGCAGGTGGGAGCCTCTTAAGAAAAAAAGAAAAACTAAAAAGCTTGCAAAGTGTTTATCTGGCTGCTGCCAGGTCCTTTGCTTTTAAAACAGTTCTAGTTTCCTGTCCTTGACTGTGTTGCAGAAAAGCTGATGGGCATGTTAGAGCTTGCTTATAGGTAGCCTTATTCTTTACCTATAAATAGGCACTGAAATCACTGAGGTAGCATGGAATAGCTTCTTTCCATCTATCTTCCTTGCTTTTTTATTGTTGTTTATGTAGGGCAAGACCCCAGGGTGGCTTTGATCTTGTTACTTCACATTCTTGGCGGCCTGGTGCCATAAACATGAATAAACTTCTTATTCATGCCACTAGATGGAACTGGCCCATGCTTATAGATATTTGTTTAAACTTCAGCTCTGTACTGAGTATTGACAAAATGAATTGCTAGCTCTTGGTGGAAGTTTGGCTTTTACCCTCAAAGCAGGGCTTTATTAAGCTCCTTGGGTTTTTATTCAGTCTGTTTTGAAGTAGAAAGAATTGCCAGTTCTTTCCAGGCTTGACTCTTTTTTTTTGTTGCTTTGACTGTGTATACTGTTAATGCTATTTATTGTATTCCTGCTTTTAAGCCACCATGAGTCTGTTGGTGATGTGTGCACATTTTTGTCTTGTATGAGAGGGTAGACAGTTTTTTGTCCCAAATTTAATTTCAGAGTATTTCCTGTACCCCTTTCTCAATGCTGAAGGTTGAAGTGCAAGCTCCTCTCTACAGGATCGAAGTAGCTTGTAGAAAATACAACCTTAATGTGTCTTGTGGCTTATCCATCATTCCTGGATGTGAACAGCTGGGGTTTAGCCAGCATTGGACAAAGCACCATTTGAGCTGTTTGGGAGCAGATTTTTTGAATGGCTGTGCTGAGCACTTGCAGTGTCATCCCACCCTCATTACCTGCACACCCAGCCCTGCTAACGCACTGCGTGTCCCTGAAGGGGAGGAATATCCAGCCACTTAGTTCTGCTTGGAGCAGATCCGAGCAGACACCTGTCCAGCCTCTGTCTGCACTGCTTGATGCTGTGAGAGCTGATCTGTGGCTTTCACAAATGTCCTTGTTCCTCCCCAGCCAGCCTGCAAGTGCTGCTTCGCAGTGTTTGCTCGGTGACCTTGGCCACGCTGGTCCCATCTGTGCCTCCATTTCTCCATATTTTAAATGGCAAGAAGTGTGTTGGTTTTGTTTGCTAAATGACTCAGAGAGCTAAGGATGGAAGAGTAATAACACAGGACTAGGTGGTAGCTATTCCTGAGCACCAGGGAAAATACAACTGTAATAATGTGGGTGTGACCTTTTAGAAAGGCCAGGGTTTTCACCAAGCACACTTACAGTGACCCAGCTCTCAAGCACCTGCCTGCAATGATGAGAACAGTGCTTTCATGCCATTCTGGCAAATAAAGTAAGATTTGTTTCTCCTTATAAGGCAGAAGCTGAAGAACCTGGTGGAAATGCTGCCGAAATCTTGCTTTTCAGACACTTTCAAAGCATCACTGGACCCATGATAATCTTGGGAGTTGCTTGTTGGGACCAGGGTGTGCTGCTGAGGTCTCAGGGCTCAATACAGGGGTGGTTGCATATTTGTGGCAGTGCTGGTTAGAAGAGGCCTCTGCAGTTCCCTCACCCAATGTCCCACTAAATTTGGACCATCACCAATACAGGGATCATGGCTGTTTGTAGCCAAGCCTTGAAACCTCTCTGCTGGAGGTTCCCTCTGGAGAAGGCTGCTTCAGGCACTGAGCTGAGCTGCTGAGCTTTCTTAAGTGCTAAATTATACATTTTTATTATTATTATTGTATCCTGTGCATCTGAACTGATTTCTTCATTTTACTGCCCTAGCTGCAACTCCTGTTCCCTGCAGGGGATGTTAAGTAGAATTACTGAGGAGGAATTTATACTGCTCTTGTGTACTAGTAAACAGGATTTTTGTAGCAGACCCATCATTTTCTTCCAACTTATGCATCAGTAAATATTTAATAGTACAGATTCCTCTGTGCTGCAATAAGAAGATGAATACTTTTCAATAAAAAGACCTTCTTCATTCTCCTTCCAGTGATCAAATTGTGCTCAGAGTTTCTGCATCTGTTCAGCCTCTCCATGATAGGGATTGAGAGCTATAAGCTGACAGCATAAAATGGAAACCTCCTGTTCAGGTTGCAGTGATTCCTCTGTCCCACTAATCCTGTTTGGGAGCCTCTGGTTCATTGTGCCTCTCTGAGAACAGGCTGGGGTAACAACGTTTAGTCCCAAAAGCTCAGTCCTGTGAAGGAACCTGATTCCTGTCGTGTTCTCCTTTCTGGATTGAGAGCAGATGGCATATCCTGGAATTTGTACCAAACACTCACTGTAAATCAGGGAAATATCTTCTTTAGGATAGCAGATGGTGGCAGGAAAGTGTGCTCTGTAATGTGACTTGTTCCATACTGCCCTGCCAGGGGTGCAGCTTCCTTCTGACATGCCAATAACGTGGTGTTGTGGAAGTGAGCTTGGCTTCATGGCATTAAGGGTGACAGGGGTGGTTGTAATGACATCAGCTGGGATGTTTGAGATGCAGGTTTAGGTGGAGCTGCCCTGTGACTGCTCAGGCAAGGGGCTTTTGCCCCTCTCACCAGTTGATGGTGGAAGGAACACTGCTGTGTGGGTTGGTGCATCAGGTTTTGGACTTACTGGAAACAGAAGATCCATATATGGGGAGGGGTCAAGTCCTGTCTGGACAGAACTGCATCTCTCCTCACTTTGTGATTGCACAGCTGTAAAAACCTTCATGTCTTCTCCAGAGAAACTTCTCAGGCCTGATTGCACTCTTCAGTTGACTTTCTTAACTGTTGGAACAGAAGATAGACATGTCTGCTCTTAGATACTGAGAAGGGGGTACAGAAAAATATCCTCATGACGAGACTGAGCTGGGAGAGCCAGGAGAAGCCCCAAAATGTTCTAGTGGCCTAGTCTTGAGGAAGTCTGCTTAGGGTGCAGTTGAGTTTGCTTTACTCTTTCCTGGTTTTATTTTACCTTCTAGTTCCTCATGTGAGCCTGCCTGCCATGCCTGGGCACTGACACTTGTGGGTACAGCTGTTTAAAATGGCAGAGAGAGGTGGGAATGAAGAGGTGATCAACTTGAACAGCTTCCGCAGTCACAGAGGGAAAGGTGAGTACTGAGTTGTGCCTATTTCCAAAACTCTGCTTACAACCATCGGGATTGAGAGTCACTAAGCTCTCAGGAGTGCCGTTGCTGGGAACTGCTGGTGGTGTGTTCTGTCCTGTCACACGCTGCTCTGTTACGCTGACTTAGCCACCTCCAGAAAGCTCTTTCATGTTATGCAGGCATGCAAAATATTTGGCTCTTGTCTTTCTCATGTTGTACTGCCTTAAGGGAGATTGCTAACTTTGTGGGAACACCATGTGGAGGTGTTTCAGCAGATCCAAGGAGGATCCATCCTCCTGAGGTCCCCACAGAGGAGAGGCTGGCCGTGCATTTGTGCCCTCATAGGGCTGTGTGCATTGGCACCCGTTCCTCCAAGAGTGCAGTTCAAAATTATGCTTTCTCCATATGCCTGAAAGGTGATAAACGAATGCTCATGCTAAAAAATAAGCCAAAACTTGTCAAAATTGAGGAAAAGCATAGTTGTATGTTCTCTCTGTAGTACAGAAACCCTGTTTCTGCCTTGAATATATCACTTGTGTTCAGTACCATCTGTATTCCACTCTTGACAAGCCTTGAGGACAAGGTTGTCATCTAATAGAAGGATATCTTCTGCACCCACAGCCACAGGCCCTCTCTCAGCCCTGCATAAAGTACTCCTGCAAAGTCTCACTCTTCCAGAAGAGGCCAAATTGCACAGAGAACCTTATCTCTCTGCTAAAATGCTCTGCAAGTTAGTAAAAGAAAATGCAGTGCCCCCCAGGTACTGAAAGTTCAGGACTTCTCTGCAGAAGTATGGCTTGTTCAGAGTAACTTCTGCAGCACCTCGACTTGTGCTGAAGTTCAGGATAGAAGACCCTCTTCATGAGTGCCAGTGACTGTTCCTGCAGGTGCTGTTGTGGTGAGCTGGGGCTGTGGAGGCATTTTGCTCAGGGGCTGGGGAGGGAGGAGTGGCTGTAAGAGTAACTTGCGGAGGGATCAGTGACCTCTGAGTGCTTGTTCCCTGTTGCTGCGGTGCAGATGTGAAGATGGCTCTTTCGGGTGTTTTGGTACTACATGTGCCCTGTCAATTCCAGTTTTACCTTGAGCAAAGAGCTAATTTTAGCTGTACTTGCTGTTCTGCAGACTGGATAGACCGCAGGGACGAAGGCCTTATCACGATATCAGATTCCTCGGATGAAGAATTACCTTTGTCGCTGGAAACGCCGGAAAAGCAGCAGCCTGAGGAAGATGATGATGATGATGTGTTCATCTTGGCAGAGGTAATTTTTCATTCTTGTAGTTGCTCTGCTTTGTTCATGGCCTGTACAGCTAAGTCTTGTGCAAACATCCGATGCATTCCTCTGAGTCCTGTGTGGTTATAGCAATCTACTTAGGATGTCTGAAATAATGTTGAAATGATGGCATTTTGCTGGCTTTATTTAATCACGTTTGGGCACAAGAGAGGAGAACTAGATTGTTAAACTACATTGTAGCTAAAGTTCTACTTAACCAAGGTTATAGCTCCCATAAAGTTGTCTGTCTGAATCCAGAGAGGTGGTGTGTTGTGTAAGGTGGGTTTTCAATCCATGCCTTGTTTGATTTGTATACACACCTTGTATGCTTAATATTCCTCTATGCTATTTGCATTCATGTTGGGCTGTTTTATCCACTTATATTTTTGCAGCATTTCTTATCTATATTATCTTAAGAATATATTCCACTTTTGTATTAAATTAACCGAAAGCATTGAGAAAATAGGTTGCAAAGCTGACCTTTCTGTTTCTTAGTTGAAAACAGTAGCAGAGAACACTCAGGCTCTGTTGGCATACAGCAGTCTGTCTGCCAGAGGCAAGAACAAGGCCAGAGATTAATGTTTTGAGCTTTGGTTCCTGCTTGTTTAAATAAGTTGGTGAGAAGACAAATATGTCATCAGTTAGTTCCATGTTCCCAGACTATTTTACTGGGAGGGAAGTGGGTACTGAGGTGAGCTTAGGAAATTGTTCCACTCTGAAAGTCCTGTGCATCCTCAGTTCTGCCCACATTTTCTCTTAGCACCTGGGGACAGGCTGAGGATGGAGTTCAGTGAAACAAAGATGTGTGAGTTGCAGTTTTGTGCCTTATTAAGCATCTTGCTAAACAGACTGTGTATCTGCTTCCCATCAGATGTTTGATTAGATGCAAAAGTATCTGGAACAAGGATTCTGACATGCAGACAGGAATTCCTACTTACCTCTTGTCTGTGTTCTTTTCAGACCCCAAAGCATCAGCAGCCTCTGCGTGCCAATGTCATCAGACCTGCTGCTCCATGGCAGGGTGCAAGCACTGGGGGAGAAGGAGGATCTGAAAGTGCTGCTGAGCCCTCGAGGAGCACGGATCTGCAGGATTCAGCCCCAAGGAGGACAGATCTGCAGGATTCAGCCCTGCTGTGCCAGGGAGACGGGTATAATCACATGGTGGAGGGCAGTGCTGGACCAAGCAGGGATGAGAGTGTGAACTTTGCACTGCAGCAGCCTGGGCCCTCTGAGCTTAATGTCCCCAGCTTTGAACTTAAAAGTAAGCAGGAGCCTGGTCCAAGTTTGGTGCCACCAGTAAAGATGAGTCCACAGCCTCTAGTTAACACAGAAACTGTGAGTCTGGAGAATGCAGAGCTTCCAGCACAACAGGAGGAAAAGGTGGAAGCCCAAGAATGGCGAGAGAACGTGGAGACAGAGCAAAACCTCAGAGGAACAACTGCTGCAACCACCACGGACCAGGAGACCCAGGAGAACAGCCAGCTGGGACACCGGTACTTCCCGATGCTGGAAGACGAGCCACGTGCTGTAGCAAATGGTTGTGCTCCTCAGCAAGGGCAGCCAGAAGCAGACCCAGGATCTTTGAGGGCTTATGGAGAGAAGGCTCCTGGGCCAGCCTTCCCCCGGCCGGAGCCACAGCAAGATGGGATTCCAGGCCCTGCTTCTCCCCAGCCGGCGCATCCGCCTGAGGAAACGGGTCAGCAGGGAGGGAGGGACAACGAGCAGCCAGGCCCGGCCTTCCCCGCACAGGGCTCTCAGGAACTTGGCTCCAGCAACGTGCCAGAACAAGGAGCTGCTGGGCAGGAGCAGGACCTCACTGCACTACTCATCAGAGAGACAGTGAGTACTCCCAGGGCTCGTTTCCTCCTGTGTGTGTGATGGTTTCAGGCAGGTTTTTCAAGGTGTGTAGAGTGTGACGTGCTCAGAGCACAGCCCTGGTGGCTCCGGCTGCAGATCCTCGTTTCTTTGGCTGATGCTCAGCCATGTACCAGGTGAGGAGCATGTGATGAACTGTCTTGGAAAACTGTAGTTTGGGGTGAAATAACATGGGTTGGTTCCCTGAAAGGCTTCTGCCCTCTTGGATCTGCTGGTTTGGTTTTGTTTGGCTGATTCCTAACACAGGTCTGTAGAGCTGTTTTAGGAATGGATGTAAAGCTAACTGAGCAAACCTGAGACCCCAAGACCAGAGGGATAAAGGGTGGGTTAGAGAAAGCTTAGAGACACATGGCTGAGAACCATGACTGTTTTCAGCAGCCTCTCCTGCAGTAGTTTGGTCTACGGCCAAGGGGTGATAGTTGCCCTTGCAGTGTGGATTTCCAAGCAGTAGCACTGAGGGATAAGATAACTGGATAAGCAGCATAAGGACTCATGTATGTTAACTCCACGTGCTCCTTGCTGACTCTGCATGTGAAGGTTGGCATGAAGAGCACTGGCTACTTAACCACCAAGAAGGGCATTCCTTATCCGTTGGTATATTCAGCAGCTTGGGCAACATGGTGTAAATTTGAAATATAAAGCAAAATAAGAATGTGGTGATTAATGTGTCTAATGTTTACACACTCCTCCCCTTGATTGCTAGGGAGGAAGGATCCCTCTTGATGCCTTACTGAGTATTTTTTTGCAAACAAGCTTATTCTACTGCATCTGTATCTTACACCACCCTCAACCCTTCCAGGTCTTCCCTCTACATCCCATATCTGATTCTACTTGGGAAAACTGGAGGTTGAGGAAAATATCTTTTTTCTATTTTTTTCTACTACTCTTTTTTTCCTAGCAGTTCAACAAAATTCGGTTCTTTCCAAGTAGGACCTCGTTGATCAGTGACTTTGTTTGAGATGGGTAAGAAGCTGCTATTGCATTGTCAGGGTTGCTTGACAACCCTGACCAGTCCAGTCTTGTAAAGCAAAATACCACATGGTGCAATCATTTGCAGTACTTGTACAGAAACGTGAGAGAGAGCAGCAAACAGTGTTCTCTACTATGTGACAAATGCTGGGAGAGCCTTCCCAGAAATGCCAGTAAAGGTTTGTCGTCTGTCCTGGTCTCGTTGCTGGTGTGTCTGGGTGCTTTGGGTGGGTATTTGTGGTGTTGTTTTTTTCCTTTTGGAATGCTGTATTTCAGCACACAATCTGGAACTCCTTAAGGTCTGGCTGAAGGTAAATATTAGCTTTCCTTGTGTTGTAGGTCATACCTGCGTGCCTCCCCTGCTTCCATCGAGTCTGAATCTCTCCTTAGGGCTCGTGGGCTTTCACATCACTACCCACACTCTTCCTTTGAGAAAGAGCTGTTAGCAATCATGGTGTGGAGCAAAGGAAAGCCAGCAGCTTGCAGTAGCCAGGCTGGATGGATATAAATGATCTCTTGACTGTTTTGTTCCCAGTCTCAGGAGTGTGCCAGATAATTACCTATGAATCCCTGTCTTTGGTGCTGTTGCTACGTGTACTACACAGCTCCTCAAACACCTACGTAACCTTTAGCTTTTCCTACTGTAGGAAGCAAGATTCCCAGATGTGAAGAAGGAATATATTGAAGAATTAATCATCATCAAGAACTGCTATGACTTAAATGTGTAAGTACAGAGCCAAGGACCACAGTGTGTCCTACAACCTGCAGCACATTTCCATGTCCACACCAGCCAGTGTTGCTGTTCCAGAGCACATCCAGTCTGGGACTCAGCACTGCCTTGATACTGCAAAAGAGCAGAGTAGTTTTGGTTTCTACTTGTAGTAGAGCTGTTCTTAAATCCTCTGTAATTCTGATATTGTGCTGTAGCTTCTCTGCTTTTAAGATCATTTGCTAATTTAAAGATATTACATATAATTTAGTCTTATCTAATACTAGAGTTCTTAAAGGATGAGTATCAGGATTAAGGTGTTAAGATGACTTTTATAAAACACGGTATGAAGGTGTGTTGTTGAGTTTTGAGTTGGAGAAAATGGTTCCCTGCCTCTTCATTTCACTGGTTTTTGGCTTTTTCCAGGTGAAGCTGATACTGGCTTGGACTTCATTATTTAGTGTCATGCTGTTGGCTTTTATCCCCTTTACTTGTTTAAGTAGCAGCGGTGCTGCTTGAGTTCTCTCACATCACTTTTTACAGATAAAATAGAGCAAGCACATTTAAGGGCTGGTAGGATTGGTTCTAGAGATCTGCTAAGTACTAATTTTGGTTGAACTGAGCAGAAATATGAGCTAAGAAGTGAAATAAAAGGAGCTGAAAGAAATATCAGTGCGAGGACTGTTGCTTTCCAAATTGCATTAACGGCTCAGGGGTACCCTAGAGTTTATCATGCTGGAGGTCTCTGGGAGTCATGTTGGAGTCAAAAGTTTAAAAAAAAAAAGTTATTAACCTTATTGCTGAGTTGCATCATCTCCCTGCCCTTCTGGGTGCAGTTTGCAGAGCTGAGGAGCAAAGGATTGCGTGTGTTGGCACCAGCAGCACCAGGGGGAGAGAGGTTTGAAGTAAATCACTTGTGACTGGTGTCTGATGCTTGGTGGCCTCTCTTTCTCTCTCTGCAACTGTCACTGCTGTCTCCAGCACGTTATACAGGAATGAAGAATAGGTGTTGGTTGCCAGAGTATTCACTTGTATAAATCCAATGCCCTTTCCAGCTAACTGGGGCACTAATTAAGCAGTATTTAGGTGCGTGAGGCTTAGAATTAGTTACTGGGCCATAAATAAGTTAACTGGCAAGGAACTAAGGATGATCCCATCCATTGGGCATAGATTTCCTATTCTGCTGCTTTGCCTGTGTTATGAAGTAGTGTCTCCAAAGTAGGGCTTGGTTAGAAAGTCATCAGACTGTAACTTTTCTTGTCTTTCCAAAGTGCTTTCCCTGCAGTGGTGGAGCAACTTTTGGGTGTCCCTACCACAGACTGGGTGCCCCTCGAGGTGGATGGTTGTGGTGGGCATGTAGAAGACCAGCAGGGCCATTTCTTGGGGCGATTGGTCTGTTGAGGTTGGGCATCTGGCTGCAAGACCCTCGCAGACTGTGTGAAAAAACTCATCTTTGTGTCCTGCGGGGATTTAGCAAAGCCTGATGGAATTAAATCGTACTATCGGCTTCCTTCGGTCTTAATGTGTTCCTTCCCTTTCTGCTCCCGAAATCTCTTCTCTCCCATTGTGTGCCACAGACCCAGTGAGATGAAAAGGTGCTTCCAGGCTTCCCTGTAGGCAGCTACAGTGTCTGCTCAGCGGTGCGTTACCCACTTACTGGATGATAAAGATTTCTTCTCGATATTTTTATTCCTTTAACCAAACTATCTTTTGAGTTGTCACTGCAGCTTTTGTATGAGAACAAATGGGTCAAAGCACTGGTCAGCCTCGCTGGCAGGGACTCTTTGATCTCCACGGTGTGTCAAGCTGAATCAGGCTTGAAATATAATAAATAAGGGTGGCTGGGTTTGGGCAGGGATGAGGCTTTTAACCAGCTCTGTGTCCTGTGGTGCAGATATTAATGAACAGTGCTGTGAGTGTGTGTGGTTGTGCGCCGGGACCCACTTAACTAGTTGTCAGACACTGAAGGTTAACATCCCCAAAATCCCTGAGTGTTGAAATGGCAGCATGCAGGGTAGTTCAAATGTATCCTGACCGTTTGAGCTGCGGTTTGAGCTCCTTGAAGTTGCCGTTGTGTTGGATTAAAACAGTTATCTTTCACCAAAGGGATGGGGGGAGCTGGGAGCTGAAAGCTATTAAATGCCCAATGCCGAGATATTTTGTTGTTTTTCCCCCCAAATGATCGTCTTAAAACCCAACTGATGTGAAAGATAAGATGTGGGAGCTCCTCTTAGCAGGGTATCATCTATTCAGCTTTTGTGTGCGGGAGCATTCACAGTCGGTCAAAAGCTTCTGGCTCAATATGTCAATACCCGATTAAGCAAAAAGAAATGCCCCTGCTTTGAATGTGAAAGCAGAGCTAAAGTAATCGTGCCTTGATAGTGGGTTAATGCTTCCAGCCAGTTCAGATTTCTTAATTAGGGCCTGATTTCTGACATCAGGAATGTAAATTAGCTGCAATTATGTCTTTGCTGCAGCCTAGCACCTTCTCATTCCAATAGTTTTACAAATGTTAATTGCTTGTCCTGGCTCCTTTCAGAGGGATCCTGTTCTACAGCTGGGGAAACTGAGGAACAGCTTCTGTTACTTGACCCAGCCAGCACAGCTGGTTGGTGAGGGCTGAGAACAAGCTGTGAGAGTCTGATTGAGCCCGACAGCCTGCAGCAGGCTGCCCTTTCAGAAGGGCTGCTGGGGTGTTTGTGGTCTCCAGCAATTGCATATTTGGAAACCGCTTGCTGAGTCTTTTCTAAGCTAAAATAGTAATTTAAACTACATTTACCTGACAGTCATAACTATTTGTGATAGGACCTCAGGTATGCTGCATTTACAGGCTATTATGCAATTTTTGTCAGCAATTTTAGTGATTATTTTCTAAGTGTTGTTCTCACCAGACCAGTTTCTACTGGAATTTGGATAACGCTGGTGTAATTTCAAGCTTTATTACAATGAAACCTGTATTCAGAGTGTGTATTGCATGCACACATAGTTTAAACATGTTTTTGTCACTGCTTTATTTGTAGAATCACAGAATGGTTTGAGTTGGAAAGGATCTTAAAGATCACCTGATTCCAGCACCCTTCCACGGGCAGGGACACCTTCCACAGGCAGGGACACCTTCCACTAGACCAGGTTGCTCTGGTTGCTTTAATGTGATGGTAGATTGAGAATGGAGGCTTTAATTCAAATTTGAATCTGTAATATTTTGTTCAGGAAGACCTCAACCTTTCACAGGTTTTGTAGGGATTTTTAGGCTGTTTTTTCCATAGATGATTAATAGCTTACCCATACAAGCTTCATGTATGTAAATTTACTTGTTGAAAGACAAGATCTATTTGCTTTTCCTTCTGCAGCCACACAGCTGATCATTTTTTACTAAATTCTCAGTCATTTACTTGAAGTTTACTCAAATCTAGGACCTCCCTTGATCCTTCCAGAGCAGACTGTGACTTGCCTGTGTAGCCTCATAATTACAGGATACTAAAAATTGGACAAATGAGAAATGAACCTGAGCTCCCCAACCCTGAAGTAACTATATTTATCTTTTCAGACTTTGTAACTTTCTTCTGGAAAATCCAGATTACCCAAAGAAGGAAGGCAGAGTGGTTTTGAATCCCAGCAGCAGCCTGCTTGCCAGCCAAGATGAGACAAAGGCAAGTGAGAGTATCCTCATCCCCAGTGTGCCTCTGGGCCAGTCTGTTCAGCCTGAGTGGACCTTGGGATGTCTGGTTTGATTAGTGTGTGTTTGCAGAGTGCTTGACTGAGCTGTGCTTTCACAGGAGGCCCCTGGGCATGTTTAAGACGGTGTTAAATAGCAATAGTTAGTTGCTTGCAAGACGATTTCCAAGACTTTGCTGTTTTGCTGTGGCATAGCTGCAGTGTCTGCTCCTTTGCCTCCAGCGAGCCCCTCTGCCCTGCCTGTCACTGCCCCGTCTGAAGTGTTCATTTTGATAACTGAGACAAGAATTCCACAGTCGTTCTCCCATGAAGTAGCCTCGGCCCTCAGGTCTCTCTTGTGAGGCCTTTAGGCATTGCCTTTTGGTCTGTCAACTGCAAATCTCCCTACAGCTGCTTGATTTGACTTGTTTTTAAAAGTCCATTTGACAAAAAAATTCTCTGAGCTTTGAGTATGTTGAAGTAGCTCTCTGTAGCCTGAGAGAGAAACGTTGGATACCTCTTTCTACTCTTGGAAGCATCTCTCGACCTCGAGCCAAATAAAGCTTCACCCTTTATAGTAACCTAAATATTTCCTCTCCTTGCTGTCTCATGGAGCAACACACAATGGTTTAAAACTATATTTTACCTTGTGCAGGTCACCTACACAGATGCATAGACCAATAGGCTGCACACCTATGCCATGCTCTGGTTATATAGGTGATTGTTACATAGGTGCTCAGAACTGGGTGCCACGTAACCTGAATTTTGGGTGGTCTTGCAGAAGGTCCTGATCACTGAAAGAGCGATTTGGGGTGTTCTTGTGTGTGTTTATAGCAGCCTTTTAATCTCTCATTTTGTCCTTAGGTGCCTAAAGTGGACTACTTTGACTTTTCCAAACTTGCCCCCCTTGACCAGCGGTGCTTTATCCAGGCAGCTGACCTGCTCATGGCAGACTTCAAAATGCTGAGCAGCCAGGACATCAAGTGGGCACTGCACGAGCTCAAGGGACACTATGCAATCACACGAAAGGTTCTCCAGCTCAAGTCTGTTTTCCTTCCTAGGCTTACCTCCCATGTCTGCAGAGAGCACTGAGACATCTTTTGCCTTACTGTACCATCTGCTAGTGTGTGATTATGGGTTTTATAATAATCTTCCTTTCCTTTTAAGAAGTTTTAATCCATTTAGTAGAGATTTTTGAAATTTATTGGCCAGACAGAATGCTGCAGGAAGTTTTTACTTTCTCTAATGGGAGAGCTGGGGAAACACTGTCTAGCTGATGGTGGTTGATGCATTAAACTGGGAAGTGTTCCCCTACGGTTGCTGCTGAAGTGCAGTATAATTGCCAATAAAACCCAGACATTTAGCTAAATCTTCAAACATTTAACTGCTGCTGTTAGTTAACTGACTGCATGTAATTGAAAAGAAGCCCAAGCCTCAATGTCCTGTTTCTTCTTATTATGACTTGTGGAATGAGTCCTGTATTCCACATAAGAGCTTTACTGTAATGGAGATGCAAAGACACTTGTTTTAAGTATCAACAAACTGAATGCAGGGTGGCTTCAGGCTTTTTACTTGGATCTGCTCCTCTGATACACTCCCCTTGCTTGAGCTTCTTTCTCTACTATTCTGTGACTTAACTAAAACAAAAGCTTCTTGTCTCTTCACTTGATTGATTGAGGACTGAGTATTTTTAACCTCAGTTTTTTAAACAAAAAAACCAAACCCAGCCACAAAAAACTCCAAAACAACTCTGTTTAATACTGCACTGTGATGCAAGTTATTAGATGAGGTGTTACGAAGTACCATTCAACTAGTTTGTTTTTATGGAATGATTACTTTATGAGTATATAACAAGGTGAGCAAAGGAAGGATGTAAAATTGCCTCTGTATTGGGTGTTTGGCTTTTTAGTTTTGGATCAGTCCTATGCCAATGTTTGTACTGTGCTTCAGCTTGAAGTATGTGCTTTTGCTTTCTTCAGGCACAGGATTTAAGTCTGTCTGTTGTTTTCTAGGCCTTTTCAGATGCTATCAAAAAATGGCAGGAGCTGTCTCCCGAAACCAGTGGGAAACGAAAAAGGAGGAAAGAAATGAATCAGTATTCATATATAGACTTCAAATTTGAGCAAGGTAAATGCCAAGCTGCGTGTGTTGTGTTCTCTGTGTTGTTACTGTGAACAGAACAGGCTTGCAGCACAAAGCAGTGTTCTTAAAAAGGGGATGTGGTCCCAAAACAGCTGAGTTTCTGTCACTGCCTGGTATCTGTTTTGGAGATCCTCTTCATTAGTGCCTCTGCTTGGTACAGTGCTGTTTGAGATGCTGAAGTTACACAGCTGGTGGCAGGTGGAGGACAAAGGGTTTAAGCTTTGTTCTGGCTGCTCCATTCCCATTTCATTGTGCCTTTAACTCTGCTTCAGGGGATGTGAAAATTGAGAAGCGCATGTTCTTCCTGGAGAATAAGAGACGGCACTGGAGGTCCTATGACAAGCTCTCTCTTCTCCCACCGGTGCTGCTGGAGCAGGAATTCTATGAGCAGAAAGTGAAAGAGATGGCAGAGGTGAGTGATAGGAGCTGCTTTGATCTTCTGGTGCAAACAACTTCAACAACTGTCAAGGTTTTGGCCCTAAATGTGAAAATCTGTCTCTTACAGAAATTCAAACACTGAACCAAATATTGAATAACTATGTTTGCCCCTTCCCTACCTGTTAACACATATGTCTCTTCCCAAGTAACTCAATTTTGAAGGAAAGAAGCCAAGCACAGAGTTTCATATTTACTTAAATGTGCAGCTGCTACTTGTGCAAACACCATTCTGGGGCTTTTTTTTTTTTTGCTGCAAAGTGGTAAAAACTCTACTAACTAATTCTTTCCTCTAACTGTTAGGAGGCTTCTCTGCTGCTTTAGGGCTTGTAATTGCAGCTCAGTGATGGTGGTGAGTAATGACCAGGCCCAAGGCAGGCTGTCCACTCACTCTCCCTTCCACAAGTTGGCAGTCCTTTGGCTCCAGAATGGCTTGTCCTGTGCTGAGAACTGCAACACCCTCTCGTGTGTTGTCTTCCCCTCATAGGCTGAGGAAGGACTGAATTCACAGCTCTGCACCCACAGTCCTCTCTAAAGCAGCTCCCTAAAGATCCTTGTCTCCTAGGCAGATGGATAGTGTCTCCTTTGAAACACAAAGCTCATGTTCTCTGGAGAGGCCCGTTGGGTGAGATCATCTCTGCCCGTGGAAACCTGAACCAGCAGCCCTCCATAATATAGAATTTAGTTCTTTGTTCTTGCTGCCTTTGCTTCTCCCATCTGTTTTAGCTGAATCATAAATAGCTTAATGGATTGGAGGGCTGGGCTGAGTGATGTTATAAGCAGACAGCGAGCCTTTTATGGTGGTTTGCAAGTCCTGAGATAATGTAAATGAGTGTAGAGTTTGGAAAATTACTTTATCTGTTCTGTAAATACAGATGCACGTCTCTCTTACAGCATGCAGACTTCCTCCTGGCTCTGCAGATGAATGAGGAGCAGTATCAGAAGGTCAGTATCTATAATGTGATCTGTTGAGTTCACCTTATGCATAGACACTGTTTTGCAATTCTCACTTCACAGATTCTTTTGGCTTCTAGAATGGAGCTTTTCTGAAGCTGTATTTGCACTGTGCTGCTCTTGCTGAGCTGGCAAGACCTGTGTAGTGTGTTGTTGGCTGGCTTTTAGGAAAGGTAGACAAGAGCTGAGGCCAGCAAGACAGTATTGATGCACATAATGATCTGTAGTAATTCAGCTTGTATCTTCACTGCTCAGAACAAACATTGCAATAGAATAGCACCAGGTTGGCTCTTGCTCCCACCATTATGGCTGTTTAAAAGAGATCCACTGCTGTTGGAGCTCGGCCAGTGGGAAGACCTTCCTCACTTGCAGAAAAAATTCTTTAAAAACGTGAAAATCAGGTCTTTCACTTCAAGAAAATTTAGAGAACACTGCAGCAGCTGTGAGTTACCTTTTTGGTCACAGTGCCCATTTCTCTTCAAACTTTGGAGAACTTTTTAGCAGTGGCAAGCTTTTCCACCCCTGCAGTGAAGAGGCCAAGACAAGGTCTCTCCAGGCAGATGGTAAATGTTCCTTTAGAGAGTAACAGATCTGAGTCTGGGTTTTCCCATGACTGGTGTACACTCTGCTGCTTCCCTGCGACTGCAGCTTCCCAAACCCAAGATGCTTCTCTGCCTGTGGGCTAAGAATTATTAATTACCACGTGTTCTGTAGCTTTTTGGAACCTGTCAAGCAGGACAAGTACCTATTAAGTGACTTAAAACTGAGTTTCTGGTTGTGCTTAGGGAATTTTGACCACCAAACAGAGGATCTCTGACGGAACAGTGTATATCTGTTGCTGGTTTTTAGGATTAATGCTGGCATTGTTTATGGCTTGCAGTTGTGTGTGTGTGTTGCTATAGCTATGGATGTTTTGATGCTGATGCTGATTCCTCTGGTGGCTGCAGGACGGGCAGATGATCGAGTGCCGCTGCTGCTACGGGGAGTTTGCCTTCGAAGAGCTGACTCAGTGTGCGGACGGTCACTTGTTCTGCAAGGAGTGCCTAATTAAATATGCTCAGGAGGCAGTTTTTGGCTCTGGGAAGGTAAGAATTTCACAACTGAACAAGGGGAAGATGGATAGATTGCTGTTGGGAGATGACAGTGTGCTGTTTGTTTCATGTTGTTGCTTAAAACAGATGTGCTTCCCAGGAAATATTTGAATGGAATGGTCTCCTGAAATCCAAGTCAGTCTCACCATCACGCGAAGCCAACAACTTCACAACAAGATCTTTGCTCAGGATTTCAGTGTTACTAACCTCCATTTTTTGTGCTCTGTACTTAGCAACTTGATTATTAGGAAAACTTTCTGCAACGTTCATAGTAACAGCAATAACTTGTCTGGGTTTTATTTTTTACTTAATAAACCAGCGGTATGTGCACAGAGAACACTTATCTCTCTCTTACTTGGCTGGTCTCCTCCTAGCTGAGTGTTTATCCTTCATAATATCGATGTGATCCGAACTTAATTTGGGGGTTGGTTCCTCTATGGTACTACTAACCTTCTTAGCCTCTGATTTAGGTAGCAATTATCCTGGTACTTAGCTGAGCTATAAACAAGTCATTAGCCTGCGCTGAGGTAAATGTGCTCCTTTGCCTCAGGATATGATGCTCAAACTGTGGGATGCTGTTGTGCTCTGGGATCTGTTTCATGTAAATGTATAAACTGGCAGCTGTATTTTATATGACTTAATTGAAATGAATGCACCATGCTGCTCGTGAGCAGAGTGCTGGTTCTCAGCAGAGAATGTACAATAATAATGGGCCAAGATGTGGTCACAGTGGATTTGGAGTGAGCTGTGATCCCAGCTGTCAACAGCATCTTCATGCCCAGTGTTTGTTTGAGGCCTGGTTTGTTTAACTAGTCTTGTTCTTTCTGTAGTGAACCCATTCTCTGGCAGTCATCTTGGGTAGATTTAGATTAGGTATTGGGGAAAAAAACTGGGGAGAAATCCTTCCCTGTGAGGGTGGTGAGGCCCTGGCACAGGTTGCCCAGAGAAGCTGTAGCTGCCTCATCCCTAGAAGTGTTCAAGGCCAGGTTGGATGGAACTTGGAGCAACCTGGGATAGTGGGAGTTCTTCCTGCCCAGGGCAGGAGGGTTGAAACTGGTTGATTTTTTTTTTTTTTTTTTTTTTTTTTTTTTTAAGGTCCTTCCCAACCCAAACCATTCTGGGCTCTGCTGACTTAAACTCTTATTCTCTCTGAGCAAGGCTCTGCACTGTTTTATTTGGTAATGTTCTGGGTACTGAGTTTTGCTTTTTGATTGTATCATACTGAACCTGAGTTCTCTTTCCAACCCCAGTCAGAGCTCAGCTGCATGGAAGGCAGTTGCACATGTTCCTTCCCCACCAGTGAGCTGGAGAAAGTGCTTCCAGAGAACATCCTCTGTAAATACTATGAGAGGAAAGCTGAGGAGGAGGTGGCTGCTGCCTGTGCAGATGAGCTTGTCAGGTGAGTGTCCTGCAGAGGATACTGCACTTACTGCTGTAGAAAATTGTTCCCTGAAACTCTAAATGCATGCTGACTCTGAGATAGGCAGCTTTCAAATAGCTGGATTATAAATTCAGGCTTCTGCCTTCGCAGGTCTGTTTTTATTCTGCCTTTGACCAGGAGCAGATTAAAATTCAATAGACTTGTCTCCCCCAAGACTTGCTTGCCAGCTCTGTGCTGATCCTCTAAATTACACGGTCAAAAGCAGTGCTGAGCATATAATATTTTGATTGCAAACAGGGAAGTGATCGAAGAAATATGAGCAAAAAGGCAGCAGTCAGCACATCCTGGCGACAGGCGCTGGGTTGGCAGCCTTAGTAACTTCCACACAGCTATTTGACTAAATCTGCTTTCAGCAAAGCTATGTTTGGCACTCTGCATTAATGGCATCTTATTTTGGGCTGCAGGTGTCCCTTCTGTAACTTCCCAGCTTTACTGGACAACGATGTGAAGCGGTTCAGCTGCCCTAATCCCCGCTGCAGAAAGGTAATTGGGGGATATTTGCCATTTGGTCTTTTCTGGAGTGTTGGGCAGGAGAGCTGGGAGGACAACTCACACTTCCTAGCAGCAGGTGAATGAATATCTCACGTGGCTCCACAGGGCAGCAGCCAAAGCATTTGCTGGATCCTACTGATACTCCCTAAGTGTGTGGCTGAACAGATGAATTTCAGGGTGCTGTTGATAAAGAGCAGGATTCCTGTCTTGTCTTGATAGATGTTGGCTAAAAAAGCTAATGGATGGTGCAGATTGTTGTCTTGCTATATAGAAGGGGTTTAGGTGAACAAGGAACTGGGCGTTTAAAAGTCAAAACCAAATTGTAATAAAACTTAATGGAGAATGAGCTGAAATAGCCTTACATGCAATCCTTGAGCGAATTAGAATCTGCATTTTTCTTTCATGTGGTTGCCTGAATAGAGATCCAGTTGGAAGTGACAAAAAAACTGACTGGAAGAGCTCGCTGAAATGTCAGCCATTCCAAGGGCACCAGATCTTTGTGCTCCTCTCAGTCTGCTAATGGCCCTAACAGGAGAATCATCAGGCCGAGTGGGGGGATGGAGTGAGGGAACACTTGCTGCTTCTGCACCATCTGTTCCGGGGAAAAACAGAAGCACAGAAATGTGTTCCCCAGTCTTATGAATGTGTGCGGGACCCTTCTTATGTGTCCAGTGAGCCAAGGCAGGGCAGGATCAGTGTTTGCCACTGAAGCTGCAAGGCCTCTTGTATCACTGTAGCCACAACAATGAATTTGATTTGGGGAACTGTCTGTCCCCCAGCAGAGATTTCTGCAAACCACTGAAATTCCTCCTGAGGGCTTTAACCCTGCACTTGTAGCTGCCTTAGCTTTGGGTTCTCACACTGAGGGGGTATCCCCGTTTGCCTGTATTGTCCGGAGAAGCTGAAGTTGCCAGCAGTGGACTTTGCATTCTGACATGAAAATTGAACTTGCTGTGGGGAGAAATCTGCTTATGAAAGATGCACAATTCCATTTTAAATCTCTAATCTCCAGACAGGTTTTGCTGACATCTACCCCTTGCATGTGGGAAGGGAATGTAGAGCTGATAGATTGTCCCAGTGTTGGAGCGAGGACGTTTGTTAGGCACTAGGTGGCAATGTTGATTCACGTTTAAATATCAATTTTTTTCTTACTGCTTTTGCAAAAACCGAATTGTTTTCAAAATGTACATGTCAGCACCACAGAACAGAATTTAGGCTTGAAAAACATGAACCCTTCAGTGTGCAAAACGAATTGAAGTTTTTTCCTTGAAATGTGTAATGCAGCAGAGTAGCTGTGGTAAGAGGGATCACTGCTGAAATGTTCCTTTCCTTCTGCTTTGCTGTTTCATTTCCTTCCCAGTGTACTGCCTGTTCCCCCCCTCCCTGGGGTTACAGCATTCCAGTGGGCTGGATTTCTGGTTTCCTGGACAGCTTGTGTTGATTCATTAGCTGAAAATCTGCTGAGTAGCTTTGTGCTCGTCTTAGGAAAAGTCTTTTAACGACTTTAGGATTTGAAGTCGAGGGTGAGGAATTTGGAGAGCAGGATGTGGTGTCTCACGGCATCAGCTGCAGTGGTGCTTCATGTTCCTGCTATCTCAGTCTCTCCAGAATGGAGAATTTCAGTTAATGCTCTTGCTTGCAGGAAACAGTTGCCCTCAGGGAGGAAAGGGCTAATCTAGGGAACTCCACAGAGGTTGGAGAGGATGCTTTGGCTTTGCTAGCAGCGCCTCTGGCAGACTCTGTGGTGGTGATGACTGATCCTGGAAGGAGTCCCTCTCTGCTTGGAAGGACTGCACTCACACAGCTGAACCTAAAGTGAGGGGAAGTGTGGAAAGGGGAAGGTCAAAATGTGCCTCTCCCGAAACCTCAGGGCTCTTCGAGGGTGGGGAGAGGAGGACCAGATGGTGGACCTGTTGTATTCCTGTGCTCTATCACCTGAGCCTTTGTCTTGCTTTGGGAGTTCATGTTGATACTCTCAGGCTTTCCTTCAAATCTTGCAGGGAGGTTGATTCATATTTGCGCCAGCTATGGATATGTTGTAAAGCAAGTGATGGGAAACAGCTGGAAGCTTTAATTTTGACTGTATATCTGTATGTGGGCTCCACAATAAGAGCTCTACACATACCCAAGTCACTGCTTATGCATCTCACCTGTAGTTCTAGTCATTTGAGCCTTGCAGGGACCAAAATGTGGCAAACTGTAACCTGGGCAAGGGGCAGAGCTGCCTGTGCCCTCTGAGTGCATGGGGAGCACGGGGATGAACTGGCACCATCTGCCAGGGCCACTCTGGCTCCAGCTGTGTGGCATTAAGTTTGGCTGCTAGCTAGGTGGCCGGGGCTTGAATCTTAATATCACAAACAGCAGGGTGGAGGAAAAGCTCAGGCAAGGAAAAATGTCGTGCAAACCACCCTTTCTGTGTGTGTGCAGTGTGAGCTGGTGCTGGGGCAGAGGCAGCTTTCACTCAGACCTCTCTGAGTGTGGAGATTTTGCTCCATAATGGGTTGCTGAGTGCACACAGAGCCGACCTTCCTGCTGACAGGAGTTTTTTCCAGCCTGCTTGGTCAACCTCCATCTTGGAGGGATCCCTGCATGGAAGCAGTGCTCAAATTTATCATCTTTCATGATGTACATTTCTCCTCCCAGCACTGCAGGGGAACCCAAAGCTGGTGACTCTGTAAAACGGGGAAAGGCACATGTTGCTCGTGGAGTTGTGCAGCACTGGGAAGCGAGCGTGCACTTTTGCACGGTGGGGGAAGTGCTGTTTCCCACCAGAAAAGGAAGCCCATCCTCTCTGCTCAGCCTCCCTCCTCCCAGGACCCCACACTGTTGAAGACAAGGCTTTTGTTCCCAGCTGCTGCTGCTGTCCCTGGCGCTGCGTTGTGGGAGAGGGAGATGGTTTCCCCTCTTTGCAGTCTCAGCACAAAGCACTGCAGGGCTTTCAGCCAGCAAGAGATGGGGAGGTGAAAGCTGCCGTTGCCATGGAAATAATGCATGCACGGAGCAGCAGAGGAGAGCTCGAAACCCCCAGCACTCATTGCATAGCCAGGTCACATTGCAGGGACTTGCATTTCCAAGGCTTTTCCTTAAAACACCTTTGCATAGCGTAGTATTTTTGTTACTTTATTGTACTGAGTTGTGTGTCTTGGTGCTGGCAGAGGGTGTAAGAGGTGATGGCTGCACGGTGTGGAATGGCACTGCTCTCAACCTGGGCAGCTGCCATTCCTGTGCAGGGCTCCTTAGTCCATCCTTAGTGGACTTTGGGGACTGCCTTTGCCTGCTGGGTGCCTGAACTGCCACACTGGACAAGTGAGCGTTGATGTGCCTGTGTTAGTTGGAGAAAATCTCTGCTCTTTCACCTTTTCATCTTCAGGTTAGGCTCTCTGGCCACAGCAATCCCTGTGTGCTTTAATTTGCAGCACTGAGACTTGGTATTTTAGGGGATGTCTTGTTAAGCTCCTAGAATGTCTCGGGATTGATTTTTGAGGTGCTGGCTGGGAACAAATGCACCCAGCTGCTTTTAACCTTCATTTTCTGTTGGAAGTGAGACAGGTTTAAACTTGTAGCGAGCTCTGCCTGGTGAGCTGTGCCTGAACACAGCTGCTCTTAGCAGGGCACCACTGCTGCTGTTAATGAGTGTAAGTCACACCAAATGCTTTGCAGAAGCTTTGGCCTGAGTGATCTTGCTGAAATAAATTGTTGCACGATCAAGAAGACCTCAAGTTACAGAAGGAGGTGAGGAGCATGCTGTGACACCCTGGTCTCTGTACCTGGTGTAGCAAGGTTCAGAGGTGGGTAACAAGGCAGCCCCACCTATGATCCAGTTAGAAGTGTTTTATAGGGTGCAGGGGGAAATGTTTGTGTAATCAAACCCCCAGCAGCAGGGGATGTGTTCAGGATGACACAGCTGTCCAAGGATGTCATCCAACACATGCCACAGGGCCCATTACTTCTGTGTTAAAGGCTGGGCTGCGCTGCCCAGAGCTGCCCTGCCTGACTCCAGATGTGCTGTGGGTTTAGGCTTAAACTATATCAAGATTTGTCGCTGGCAGGGTGTATATGCAACATGGAAAAAAAAATTGTTCTGGTTGGAGAAACTGAGCTTGTCCAAAATGCCTCAGAGTAGGATGTACATACGGAGAATTATTTAATTCTCCTTGTTTTGCAACATGTTTTCCCAGCTGTTGAAGTCTGCTGTCTCATTCAGCTTCCTGACAGCAGCACAAACATTTTGAGAGTCCCGTGGCCCCATCTCATTCTCTGTTCAGACATTCTTATTGCCGTTATCCGTATGTTTTTCCTTCAGCCTGTTTATTTGGATTTGATTGTTACTTGGAGCTTAGCCCTACAGCTGTAGTGGGGAGCAGAGCTGAAGGTGGCACTCGCTGTGGCAGGCCCCTCTAATACCCTTTTGGTGGCAATGACTTCACGGCCCAACGCCTGTGTTTAAATTCCCATCCTCTTGTGTCTTTGGGAATGCAGCTTAGGAGGATTTGTCGGGGCAAGGAAGAAAAGGAAATTCAGTGTGGAGAACCTTACTACATGTCTTGGTAGAATCACTGAATGGTTTGGGTTGGAAGGGACCGTAAAGACCCCACCATGGGCAGGGACACCTTCCCCTAGACCAGGTCACTTAGGGCCCTATCCAGCCTGACCTTGGACACTTCCAGGGATGGGGCTTGGGAATGGAGCACTTTGGTCCAGAGGCCTGTTTCCTGCTTGTCCGTGCTGGCAGAACAGTCCAGCACATCTTTTCCTGACTCTGCCACGTTCTCCTCAGCGTTGCATCCCCAGCACCTCCTGCTCTGTCGCTCTTGGCTGCGCCCCTTTTAAGCGAACCCTGCGCACGGGAACTCACTCGGCTCCCTCGGTGCCAAAACCACAACAAATGGCGAGTTTCCGTCTGTCAGCTCAGCTCTGTGCTCAGCTCTGTGCACAGGCTCTCCACGGCTGGGCAGGCGATTTTCATTTTTCTTCCATAAAAGGACATTGGAGCTCGGCTGCAGCAGTGGAGCCGGTGCCGAGCCGCAGGCGGGCGAGCGGCGATGCTGATTCCCTATCTCCTGATTCCCTATCTCCTCCCAGGGATGGGCCGCAGGGAGGGACCAAGGTCGAAGGTGGGGTTGAGGTGATTGTAGGCAGCAGATAAAACCCTAGTAGGTTTTATTGCCGAGTCCTCAAGGAAGGTAGATAACAGGAGAGTGGTGCGGTGCCGTGTAGGAGGAGTGCTCACACGCACTGACCCCTGTGGGCCGCCCCCGTCAAGGTGGGGAGGGTCAAAGTTGCCTGGGGAGTACTGAGAGTCTGAGATCTTCTCATCTCCAGCTTTATGCTGGGCAAGCTGCTTATCCTGGGAGCAAACTGCAAGCGGAACAAGGGAAAGCCACGTGCCGGGGATACTCCCATACACCTTGATTTTTGCTGTATGTTTGGTCTGGAGAGGAGCAGTTACAAGAATTGAGTGGTGCCAGCAGTAATGACTCCTAAATGCCCTGTTGTAGAGAAGGAGGCACAAAATCACTCCTTGCTTTGTCTCTCTGCCTGCCACCCTTCCTGGGGATACATAGGAAGGGGCTGTAGGAGCTCTGAGAATACCCCACCTGAAAAGAGGGTAGGAGCGGGCTGGGTTAATTGCTGTGGTGAGGTGGAGAGACTCCATCAGTGGGAGCTCAGGTGCTGCTGCTGCTTTAACAAGGTCAAGTCTATTTATGCAGTGGTATGTGGAAATGCTTCACTTGATAAATGAGTCTGACAGAGGAGGAGAGGGTGAAGCCCAGCCTGGAAATGGACCTGAGGAAAGAGGTCAGATTAAATGGGGTATCTGTCTCTTGGAGGGGAAGAAAAAAGCTGCTGAAAGCAGAAGCTCAAACTAGTCCCTTTAAAAATAGACTGTGTAAGTCAGTGCAATTTCAAACAACAAAGCTTACTCCTGTGCTTGCTTTCTGCCTTTTATAGCAATATCCACTCAATGAAAAGGCAATTGTCCTGCTGTTCACTGACCAGTGAATACCTCTGTGTCAGGTCCATACAGGGCAGCAGTGCTACCTTCCCTCCAGAGATTTGTCCTTTGCCGAGGAAAGGTCCAGGAGTAATAAGCTGAACACAACTTCATGTGGAGATGGAAATTTAAGCCTCAACATCTTGTCTGACCTCTCCCTGAGCACAGCCTGTGACTGTTTAGGCAGAGGGGCTGCTGAGAGCAGCAGCACACCTGTGGTGGTCAGCGGTGTGAGGACACTGAATTGGGAGATAAGCCGATGGACTCCGTGAGGGGTTGGATAAGAGCACTCTGGCTGGGGTGTGAAAGGCCCTTGGCTGCCTTGAATGTTGGCAAAACAGTCCCACAGCCAAACTGCTGGGGCTGGAAGGACCCTGAAACCTGTAGTTGTGCTGAGGCTGAGACCCACTGCAGGCTGAGGTGAGCTGGAAGCTTTGCTTTTTCCTCCTAGATCCCTTTGAAAATGAAAGGGAGGAGAGGTGTTCTTCCATTTCACACAGAGAACAAGAGAGGGAGTAATGTAACATGGTCACCCTAAATCTTTGTATGGACCAGAGAGCTCAGACTTCTTCCTTTGATTATTTTTTTTTATTTTTAAACAGTGAAGCAGCTTCACCTCTGTCACCTGTCTGTCCTCACAACAGGTACGATGCCCTGGGACTGCTGTGGAGCCCTGTACAGGTGCCCTCCATGGCAGTTTGAGGTTAAAACTCTTCTGTGTTTGCAGAGTATTGGAGCAGGGTTATCGTTTTGCTGCTGCAGTGGAAATGGAGATTGGAGAGGATGGAAAAAGGCTGTTCCTAAGCCAAATTAAAAACATCGTTCCGACCTTACTCAAGAAGCTGTATCTTCCTTCTCTTTCCTCCCCCTCACATTCCTGTCGTAGTAATCACTGATCTCTAACCTCAGCTTCATCTACCACAGCTAACCACTTAAAACATGCACTTAAAAAGCCCCATACACCTCATTTTGATGTACCTTAGTGCTTCCAGGGCAGAGTTATCTTTGGAGGGGCATGAGTCAGCAGCAGAGGTTTGGAATAGCATCATGTCAGGGCAGCTGATGACTCCTCCAGGCCAGAGCCTGAGATGGCCTAACCTGGCCTGTGGAGTGTGAGGAGGTGTTTTGCTTCTCCTTTCTGTTTGCACATAAACAGATTTCAGCAGATGACACAGTCATCAGACTTCCTGAGCTAATACAAGGCTGCTGCAGACCATGGCCATTCTGGAGGCTGTCAGTAGAGTTTGTTTCCTAATTTGGTCACAGTGTGCTCAGGGCTGGCCTGCTTTCCTTTTTCTTTTTTTTTTTTTTCGTTTCAAAAACACCCATTCTTTTCTCTCATTGTCATGGAGGGGAAGCTGTTTGTATCCGAGATCCTCCAACTCCTCTCACTTCCTCTCTGCAGAGGAAGTGATACTTGAAAGGTCTCTGAAAACACCATGCAATTCTGAAGCTCATCCCTCCAGTTTTTTTTCTCCTTTGCCACTCTTCCATGAGCTCATCTCAATGAGCCTGCTGGCTTTTTATCCATTCTGGGTAGTCATCCGAGCCCTTTGTGCTGGAGGACTTTGGAGTAGTTCTCTTTAGTGTTAGAGTGAGCTGTGCTGCAGTTAAGTAATTACACTGATAAGCTTGATTTATTGAAATATGTATTTCAAGAGAGATGTGTGTGATTTCAGCTAATGGAAAGGGCACAGGTGTTGGTTTGTACAGTATCACTTCACAAGAGGCCTGGTACCACATAGGAAACTGTAAATGCCAAACACTAGGAAAGAAAACCTTTCAAAAGGAGCTCACATTTCTTATAAATCCTCAAGAAAACTAGGGGCCACCAACCCCTTTAGAAGATCCCTGCTTTTCGGTGTTGGACCAGAGTCAGTGCCAAACACGCCGCCTTCCTCATGTGCAGGAGGCGCTTCAGCCCTTCCACTGTCCACATGAGTTTTCATTCAACAACAGAAACAGCTGAGGAATCAGCACCAAACCTGTAGGCTCCTTCATTGCTTTTCTTTCTATGCTGGTCTTAGCAGGAAGAGAGAAAATGAAAAAGCTAGTTCCCAGCTGATGCAGTTGAGGACGCAGTTCCAGCAGCTTTATTCAGTGCCATGGGGAGGTTTGTGTGCCCTATGTGGGGGTGAAGCTGTTGCTGTCGAGGGAGCTGCTGTCAGCTGGAGAAGACTCCTTGGCCTTGGAAGCACAGGGAGATGCTGGGTTACCTGTTCAAACCCAGCTCTATTTTAGGTTCAGAGTACATGTCATAAACAGCTTCATGAGAGCCTCAGGTTAAGGTGTGCCCGGAGCAGCTGCATTAGTGGCATTGAAGGTTTGGCTGTAGATGGGCAGATATGGGCTGGTCTCTGCTCAAGTTCTCTGGAGAGACAGGAAACTTCAGTGTGTGTCATGTGTGGGGATCCCAGGTTACTCTTGACCTCTGAAACATGAGTAACAGAGAAACAGGAACATGGAGTGGTGAGGCAGCAAGTTTAGAGGGGGAAAGGGAAGGTGAAACACTAGTTTACTTCTAGTTTAGTAAAAATCACCTCTGTGTGTCATTCGTATTTGCATATTATCCTCTAATTAGCCATGACTGACTCACCCACCACTTCCACCTGAAAGGAATGATATGTTTTGAAGTGGATGGTGTATAATCTCAGTAGGCCAACATTTCTCCTCCTCCTCCCCTCTCCCCTTCCAATGCCCCCCAAAACACATTCTTCTATTGCTTTTAACCTTCAAGCCTCTCTTCTTCTGCTCTCTCTGTTACTACTCTTGCATTATTAATGGGACTGTAGCAATTCAGCCAGAACACTGGCATTACTAATTACTACTTGTAGCAGAGGAATGGGGAGGAAGACAGAATCTGGGTCAGGAAATGTTGTCATCATAAAGTGATAGCATCAGAATGGGGAGCAGAACTCTGTACGAGCAGGTTTGCATTGGAAATGTCTCCTTCCCCCCTCAGCACACTAAGTGCATCCTCCTTGCTTATTTGCTGCTTGCAGATGGGCAAACCACCTCACACACCACAGAAGGGTTAATGGACCTGTAATTTCCAGGAGCAGAGGAATGGAGTGATGGGTTGTGTTTTGCCTGGCAGCACTTCAAGCATCATAAAATTCATGTGCTCCTCGTAGCTGGAGCTGTAGTAGGAAGCCCCTTCCCCGGTAGGTGTCAAAGGCTGAGGAAGCAAAGTGGCTGCGTTTGGTTTTGCATTCAGCGAGAGCCTGTCATGCTCACACTGTCCTTGGTAGTACCAAGGGCATCCTCCAGCAGCAAACAGCTCACTCTGCTCCATGTAAGGCAGCATGGCTGCCACGAAACCAGAACAAGAACGTTCTTTTGGGGATGCAGCAATTAACCTGTGAATGCTGGGCATAAGAAATTGCCTGTCTCTAGTTAATGGAGCTGTGCTTCTTCACTCAATTGGGCAGAGCATCCACTTGGGAATCTGGTGTCCCTTGGAGGCTTTGTGTGAACAGTTGTGCTGTTGCTTTAGCTTGTCCCTTCAGAGGGGGGCACGTGTGAAACGGGAAGTGTTGTTGGCTGTAAAATGTATTGATTCTTATGGTAAGTGACAGGCAGGGAAGGGGGTGTCTAAACACACGTTGTCTTTGAGTAGTCAAAACAGCTAAAATACATGGGTCAGCAACAAAACACAACCACAAAATGGATCAGTCTGTGCTGGCAAAGGACAAGTCTCTCTCCCAAAAAGATACCTTAAAAGAACAAACTGATATCTAATCTCTCCTAGGGGTATAACTTTTCTTGCAAATGACGAGAGGTGAGAGCAGGGCTCTGGGTGAAATGTCTGGCTCGAGGTGTCAGATTCCCAAGAAGTCTCTTGGAGACAATGAAGGGACCATGTGTTTATTCCCTCTCTGTGCTGCTGTTCCCAGTACATGTGAGTGCCTGCCCGTGCATCAGTTGGGTGCCACCGTTTTGGATGGATGTGGGGGAGCATCAAAGCAGTCGGTGCTCGGTCCCTGCCAGGCAGTTGCGCATCCCGATGAACTCGGAGCTGCTTCATTGATATTCCCCGGGAAGGCGGGAGCAGCGTGACTCCCTCACGAGTCAGATGGTAACTCACACAAAGCGAGCTCGATATTTAGGCTGGGCAGACTTGACAATATCGCCTTTCAAAGATTATCCTTTAAACTGTCCTAGTCACACACCGCCTTTGGCGCCTGCCTGAGCCTTTTGTAAGGATGAGCAGTATTTAAAAGAGACGCTGGCTGCTCTAATCTCTTCTCCGTGGGCTGTAAAATCTATCCTGCTGTAGCTCGCCAACTTTATTTTCTTACTAATCGTAACAAGTGTAGGGCTCTTAAGTCCTGGCTCATATTTTATCCCTGGTGGTGGTGGGGTTGCCTGTTATCTTGAAGCGAGCCCAAAGCAGAGCATTGCTGGTGCAGCTGAGGGCATTTGAGGGAGAGCAGACATTCCCATGAAGTGGGAGCTGGTGATAGGCAGTAATTTTTACTGTATTTAATAAAACCATTGTGGAGCTGGAGAGGTCTAGAGTTTACTATCCCAGTATCTTTTTTTTTTTTCCTTCTCCTAAAGGCAAGTACTGATTTGCCACTAAAACTGAGCTATGTCAGTAAGGCAAATGCTCTTTCTGTCCAAAATTTCATGTGCACGTATTTAATTAAAAGGCAACAGGGTTAATGAAGCTTTGAGTGCATGAGGCCTCATTCCCTGAATTTAATTTTCTTTAATTGCTCCAGAGATTGAAATTCCCAGCTGTGGTTGTTCCCTAACATGTGAATTAAGGAACCGGAAAGGGACAATTTGATTTGTCTCATTCAGTGCCAAATTCTTCCTCTTTGACTGAATTTTCATCTCTTGGGTTAAAAGGGAACTGGATAAAATTGCTTTCTTAATTTGGTGGTTTACCTTTGCAGTAGAATTGGCAAAGCTGTGACCTGCTGACACTTTGCACACTGGGAATGAAGTAAAAAACAGGGAGTCTTTGTGAAGGTTGTGTCACTCCTCTGTAATGTATTGCAGAAGATTGAGAGCAAATACAGTTTTTATTCCTCTCCTGCCCCAATACCTGTCATTGCATTCAGGATTGGTGGGGTTAAATCAACTGGAGTGCATGGCATAGCCCAGATCAAACCAGATTTCATTAGTGTGCAGCTTTAAAATTAAAAAAAAAAAAAAAAAGAAAAAATTAAAATGGTGGTTGAGGGGGTTGTTGCTCTTTTATAGGAGGGTGTTTGAATAGTGGTCTAAGCCCTCTGTGAGTGTCAAGGTCTTTTTGTGGTCCTCTCCTGTTAACTGTTGTGTGAACTCATAGCCCAAGCTCTGTCAAAGGGCAAAAATCTGGAATGCAGCAGATTCATGAACCGTTGAGATGATCAGAGATGGGAACAGCTGATTGTGTTCCTGACTTCATTACACTAAAAGCTGATGCCCCTTGCTGAATGCCCTGTATGTGGTGTGCTCTGTCTCTGTTGTGGCAGATGCTGTCAGATATTCTGAGGCTGCTGTATGTTTTGTGTCCTTATGGGCTTGTTAGCAGCTAGAGCCTTGACTAGGTGCTTTATTAGTAAAGAAAGCTTCCAGCAGCAACAGAGGACATTGGGGTTAATTTAATGCACCCCTAACAGTGGAACAATAGCAGCAACAAGTGTTTGGGGTTTGCCTTTTGGAGGTCTTAGCTGTCAAAAATCCATGGGAAAATATGTAGTAACATCCCCTTCACGTGGTGGAGACCTGCCCTAACTCTCCAGCACATGGTACTGATAGATAAACATCCCCTACTTGAACAGGTATTTCAGAGCTGTTGGGCTTTCCCACTAAGAAGCTGGTGGATACTAATGTATATGGTGGTGTCTGGGGTGCTTTTGGGGGATTGTTGTGGATGAACTGTGCTTTGCTTTCAGGAAGCTATCCAGTCTCTTCCTGTTGCTGTGGGAAGAGCCACCCTGCAGGTACTTGTGGAGCTGGAGGGGTGCAGGCGTGGGTTTGGCACCCTAGAGAGGCCCATTTGGAGAGGTGCCACAGAGGTGCCCTCCATGTGTGAGCTTTAACCTGTGGAGCTTTAACCATCCATATCCACCAAATGTCTGCCTGAATCTGTAAAACTGTCGTGATTAAAAAAAATCTGATCGTTTTCTGGCGTTCCTTTAATCCTTCTATATTTCTAATCAGCCTGCTCATCTTCAGCTGAGGTCAGCACAAATTCCCCTCTCAAACTTGCACTTCTGGCCTGGAGGAATCCACCTTCTTTGCTGCTGCCCAACACCTCTCCTGAGCCTTGATGGTTTAAGTGACCCCTGCCCTGCTGAATAACTCAAGGCCAGGTTGTAGTGCCGGGGGTCGGGAGGTGCAGGGTCTGGCCCATGTGTGGCTGCTCCTCCCGCCATGGGCTCGGGGGGCAGAGGTGATGCTTTAAGTGGTCTCTGTGCTGCTACCAGTGTAAACAGAGCAGATGTTTCCCCGAGCCCGGGGAGCATTAATGGAATGCGTCGGCCCCGGCTGATGTAAAACATCGCTGCGAGTTTTGGGGCTGAGGTCAGCGGGACTGAAAGCTGATGGGAGTTTAATGTGGAATCTGCCTCTCCGAGCCGAGGGGTCAGCTCAGAGAGCTGTGGCTAATGGAAACGCGAGCACACTTGTCATAAATCAGGGCCAAAATGCTGAACAGGCACTGCTGCCACTGGATCCCGCGGCCAGCGATGGTTCTGTAACCACCCTTTAGCTGTTGGGTGGCTGCATTCCTCCATGGGTGCCCTTCGTGTCAGCGTTTGACTTTAGAAGGGACAAAGAGAGGCTGAAAACGGAGAGTTGGGGGAAGCTTTGCCTCCATGGGCTGGGAGAGCCCTACCTGCCTCACCCCCTTCGCCTTGGCCTTTGTGGGATCCCATGGCTGCTGCGTCCCACCCGTGTGGGAATGCCAGGAGGGCCACTGGGATACTGTTTTAAACAAATTGTCCTCCTGGTCAAAGGAGATGGATTGTGTTTCTGCTGTGAGGTTGCTAGGAAGTCCTGAGGCATCCAGGAAAACGTTGTCGAGAGGCAGAAGGCAAAGCAGGCTTGGCACAGCTTAGAGATCATGTGTTTTGTTTTTTTAAAACAAACAAGTCTTGTAAAAAGTAAAGAGCAGCACTTTTCTAGACAATGAGAAGTCGGTTTGCTCTCCGACCAAGCAGCGCATTTCCCGTAAAGCTGGACACTATAACGTGCCATTTGCCAACGAGATAAGATGGTTGTATTTGCTCAGTGATTTATCCCCTGTGAAGCCAATCTGAAAGAATGCTTTATTGCTCTATTTATTTTTTCAAAAGAAGCTTCTTTGACCTCATTTTTTGTGTTGGGAGCGTGCATGCCTTAGAGCTAAATCTCAAAACCCGGTCGAAATTGGGGTCTGTCGTCAGGGTTGCAGCTTGAAGCGCAACATCCGTGGGCTGTTCGTGGCAGAGATGCCATTCAGAAGCCGAGAGGTGAGCAGCTCTCCCCGAGGCCTTTTCTGATTGAAAAGCCTCGCCATGATATCCAGCCTCATACACTCCAACAAAGACGGTCTGCAGCTTAAAGGGTTTGGGTTTTTCTCCCTTTCTGTGTCCTCCTTAAAGGGCAGAGGTTAAAACAAAACAGATGCTCTTGGATGGTGTCTCTGCTCTAAGAGGCAGTTGCTGTGCGAGGCTTTGGCTCCTGGCACGTGAGGCGAGGATGCTCCCTCCTGTCTGTGAGCGGATGTCAGGCTTAATAAAAAACCCAGTCTGAAAGAGCCAGATGATCCCCCGAGTGCCGGTGCTGTTATTGCATTATCTCCATCCCTAAGTTTGCATGTGCAATTATCCGTGTGGAATTGCCTCCTTATGGCACGTTCTCCCCAAACAAGGGAAAGGATCGCAGCAATCGGAGTGGATTGTTCAGGTAGCTGGAAGCTGTGCCAGGTTATGTGTTTGCTGGTAGCCTGCTGCTATATTTAGTTTTCCTTGGCCTTCCAGAATGAGCACGTTGAACCTTTCTAGATATGGAGGTAGGCTCAGCAACAGCCAGCCCTGAGCACATCTTGCCAGCTTCTGGGCTTTCTAGTTGTTGTTTGCAGCCTTGGTCTTTGCTGTTCCGTGTCTGGGGCAGAGGATAGTGAGATGAGGTTATATGAATGAGAGTTGGTTTTGTAGCTGTTCTGTCAGCAGGTGAAAGCTGGGGTGTTTTTTAATAAAAGCTCATTTTTTTGAAGGGTTTTGTTATCATATGGCCTTAACCCTTTGTGTCGTGTTTCAGGTGTGCAGAGTGAAGAACAGGCACGTTGCAGGGGTCATTAGGTACCTTTTCCAGTTCTGTACCACAAACAAGCATGCAGATACTTTCAGACACAAATTTCTCTTGCTATGAGATCTTTGCCTAGAATAATTCTGACCTATCCATGTAATTAAAATAAACGTTCTTTTTTGTCTTGGAACTTTATTCTGGTTGCAGCTGTTGTATAAGCTATAGATTTCTAGATTTGTGTCAGAAAACCATGACTTCAGACCACTGGGATTTTGGTGGGTGGGTGAAAGTGCTAACAGATTAATGAGTTTTACTTAGCATCTCCCATCTGCCAGACTAAACTGTGTTTTGCACAGGAGACTTAACACAGCTGGTTTGAGCTGGTCTCTGAAAGCAAAGTACCCTTTACCTAGTCCCAGCTGACCCCTGATCTAAAAAAACAAGCACTGCTCTTTCAAAAGGCCGTGCCTTGTGTATAATTATATTTGCCCAGAGAAGCTGTGGCTGCCCCATCCCTGGAAGTGGCCAAGGCCATGTTGGACGGGACTTGGAGCAACCTGGGCTGGTGGAAGGTGTCCCTGCCCGTGACAGGGGTTTGGAATGAGACGAGCTTTAAGGTCCCTTCCAACCCAAACCATTCAATGACATACTTGCTTCCCCTGATCCAAGCACTGTGATGAACTCAAGGTGTACAAATGAGGCAAAGCAATGATCATACAGAGAAATGTAGGGGATCCTCTAAAGGCCAGGTCAAAGCTCTGAGTACTCCCCAAACACCTGGATCAGGTTCCTTGTCTGAAACTCGAACTCTCACGTACTGCTGTGACGCTTGCAATTACTTTCCTTGTGCTTTACCCCCATAAGGAGATACCTGACTCTATACCACAGACTTTAATTTCTCTCCATCCCAGCGTGGGCGACTGGTGGCAGAGGGCAGTGCCAGGGAAGTGCTGGCCGTGTGTGTAACAGTGCGGTCGGCTCCAATCTCTGTCGCTGCGAGGGGCAGCCTCACAGTCCAGCTGCGAGCAGAGCCGGGGTGAGCAATGAGATGGCCTGATCAGGAGAGAGCTGCTGTGCATTAGCTGTAGCTGTTGGCTTTTCTGTTCCCTCCTGTGAGCTCTGAAAGTAAATGGGAATGAAGTAGCTGCTGAATAAGAGACATGTTATGCTTCGCCTGCATCCGCTTAGAGGTGGCAAGTTGCCATGGCTAAGACAGCGATCAATTATTATTCTGAAATCAAGGATTATTCTTTGGGTTGTTTTGTTTGTTTGTTTGTTTGTTTTTTTAAGAAACGGGATATCTGTCATCACCAGTGCCCAGAAAGTATATGCAAAATGAGTGTTGCAGTTTAGTGTGGGTGCTGTGTGTGCCTGCACATACACACTCTCCTGCCATTCCTGTATGCCTGTGCTTTAATTTTTTCATTGCCTGTGAGACTGGATAAACAGCCCCGACCCTGAGGAGCCCAAGGGCACTGGGAAGCTGCAGGGTGTGGGGGAAAGGCTGACCTGGCTTATTTGGCTATGTAAAACTGAGAGGTATTTACTCAACACATTGGGTGGACTGTTGTTGTGTGTAATGAGTTGTGCAACTGCACAGCCGTACCAAAACAGACCTCTGACAGTGTTCTGACTTGTCTCCCATATGGAATTGTTACAGCTGCTTGTCAGGAAGATGCAAAATTCCCGTGATCTGTTTGCATGTGTTATTCCAGTTTGCTTTCTGCCCAGAATGCCTCTCTGCGTTGTCAGTGAACCTTCTCGCCGCTGTCTGTGGGCCTGATGACGTGCTATCCCAAAAATTTGGACTGGATAGTTCCTCTGAAGTACCTCACATCACTATGGAAAAGTGAAAGCAAGCAATGCCAATCACTAGGAAAGTTGTCGTAGTCCTTGGACATGCATGTTGGGGCACACAGAATCAAAGATCATATTTTCTTTATATTATGGCATTAGTGACACCAAGTGTTTTGTTCTGATCCTTAGTCAAGTATGATAGGAAGCCAGAAGATCCTTAAAAAAGTTTAAAATTATTCTCTGCAGTCTAGAAATCTGCCTTACAGTAAGATGTTAAAACTAAGTCTTTAAGGAGAAATGTTATGAGATCACTTGATGAGTCTGTCAGGATACACCTCCAGAGATGTGTGTAATGTTTTAAATGTAACAGATAATGATAAGTTAGTATTAAAAGTCTAAAAGGCAAAGCTGGCTGAAAACCCATGCTTTGAGTCATCTTGGAGCTTTTGGTTCAAGTTGGTATCTTGATTGAGAAGGAGGAAGGAGGAGACTTTATACTAAATTATAAACAGAATTTTTGATAGAGGGAATAGATGCTTTTAGCTATTTAATGGTCACTTCTGGCTCATTCTGGGTGGAAGTCTATTGCTGTAACATCATCACAGTCTGTAGCCCTGTGATTTCAAGCTGTGATCCAGCTAGATTGGCCAGGCTAGGTGTGAACAGACAGGGCTGGCTGACAGACTGCAAGGAGTGGGAGCCTGGACTCAGTAGGTAACGCTCTCCTGAGGATCCTGTGGGGAAACTAAGGACCATTTTGGTATTCAGGAGCGAGAGATCGGTGTGAAAAGGGCTGTAGGTCATCACTGCATCCAAAACTCCTCTGCTTTTTGGCCTGAACTCTGCAAAACAGCCTTTGTTTTGGCGTGGTGGTTTGTTAAATGTTCAGGCTGAGGGTGGTTATTTCAGTACATGTATACTGAGAGAAAGGTCATGTTATAAACTAGGGATTTCTCCTTCTGGACCAGTGCACGTGGAGGTGGGTGTGCAGGAAGGTCCTACTCTGGGTTATTCTCTGCTCATTTCTGTTTGTGACTCTCCCCTTAGTGTTGAATATAGACATTTATGTGTATATTTAGAAAAGGCTTGTCTGGGAAATAAACTTCTCTTTGCAGCACTCCACCTCCCGCTTCGTATTGCAAGACTCCTTGTTTTCTCATAGTCATTTTCCAAGTGGATTAGTGCAGGTCACCAAGGCATCCACATCAGTGAAATACAGCGAGGTGTTACTGTCATCTCCCAAAACTCTCCAGCACTCACCCCATTGCTTATCAGCCTGCACTCCAGTAATCCTAATAGCTATGTCAGAGCAAGATTAACAGAAAATCCAGGCAAATATTTATGGTTCACTTCAAGGTATGTATTAATCAGAGAATGTGAAGTGGGGTAGATGCTTTATGAGGAGAGCTTGGAAACCTTGCTCACATGTGCTGAGGGATGCTGCCAGGCTGGTAAACTTCTGCTGGCTTGGGGAAAAGGTGTGGGGCTGATGGTGCAGGGGGGGATGCAGGGGCATCCCCCAGGTGGGAATGGGGAGAGGAGCAGCTACAGATCAAAAAGGGATGATAAGAACCTGTGTCTCATTTGCCCTTGTATGGCAGCTCAGTAGTGAGAGAAAGGAGAAGAAACACAGACAAAGCAGAGGAGGAGCAGCTTAAGGCTGCAAGAAGGAAGCAGAAAAGCCATGCCATAAAGCAAAGTAGCATCTGGGAAATTCTGGGGAGGCAGCACTGGTAGGGAGGTGATAGTTTTAACCATGGTGAAGACTGGTTCCCTTTTGTCTGTGGGGCTGTGCGGGTTTTTGGAATTTATGGAGTGATATGATGAGGTACAGATTCCTCCCCCAGGGTACAGCTAGTCCCAGGTGGATTGGGTGCCTGACTCTAGTAATGCTGAGGATACTTTCCTAGTTTTAAAATTTCTCATAGTTTTCATGTCTGTGCTGACCAGAACGATGCACTCGGGGGCTGCTGTGGAGAGAATTCTAGTGAGGAAGTGTGGTGGATGCTGCAATTTAGCTAAAGTCAGAGACCAGTCTCCAAAGGGGAGAGATGGAAAAGAGAAGGAAACTTTCTGGCTTTAACTCTAAACTCTAGGAGATATCTGTGCTGTCCTTAGCGTGCTATAGTCAAAAAATGCTTTGTGCCTAGTAAGGCCATGGTAATCTCTAATGCTTAAAATACTGCTTCCTCTTTTCCAGAGGGGGGGAAAAAAGCAGGATTCTTTGTAGTTTGTGTGGGTTTGGGGGGGTGTTTTGTTCTGGCTCAGCTGCAGAGCTGCGACACCAGAGGGAGTAGGTGAGCCTCGAATAGTTGCTTTCAACAAAAACCAGCAGCAAATAATCACAGCCTTTGCAAGAGGTAAATTAAAACCATCTCCAGCCTGGGAAACATGCACAGCTCAGCATCTTTTCTCCATAAATATTTCCCTGCTGTTGAATCTCTGTAACCCCTTAGGAGCCCAACAGCTGTGCTTTTCCCTGCTAAAGGCGAGCTGCCTCCTCCCTCTGTGCTCCCTGAGTGGCTGCTGGACAGAGATTTTGGACCTGTCCATGACTGAGCTCTGTGGCTCTGTCAGAACTTATTGGCTTGGAGAAAGGGTTGGTGTGAAACCAGTCTGGCCTTTCCTGCCTGGCACTGAGCAGCCTGACATCCCTGTGCAGCAGTTGTTGGCACTGGAGCAGTGGATTTGGTCATTTCCTTAGCTCCCCTCAGGTGTTTCTATTGCTGAAGCAGCACTTTAGCTCTGGAGGAGGTTGGTCTCAGTGTCTTCTGTCCTCCTTTAAACATGGGGGTTGTCCAGTCCTTGCACACTCATCAGGGATCACTCAAGGAGCTGGAAGTGTGGATTTTTCACATTTGTGGAATCAAAGCTTAGTCTCTCAGGTGGATCATGTTCTTTCCCACCCAGTCTCAATGGCACTGCATCCTTCTCTACACAGAGATAATACTGTGAGGAAAACATGGAATTCTGCTCTGAGGAAGCTGAGAGCAAGCTACCATAAGAGGGCTCCAGAGCCCTGTTCTTGAGTAGGATCCTTTGTGGAGTGATCTTCCCCTTTTTCTCTGTCAGCATGTCCAAGCTGCCTTAGCAAAATCCTCTTACGCCTGCTGTAAATATTATTATTATTTTATTGCACTGCTCAGACTGGTTATGAACCTGGTCTTTTAATTTTAATCAGTATGACAAAAATGTACCGTACTACAAAAACACCTCAAATAAAGCTTCTTTCTTTGAACAGAGGAAATTTGACTTAGTAAGACTCTTTTTTTTTTTTTTTCCCTTCTCCTGTTGCAACCATAACCCTATAGCAGGAGCTGTGTCAGTACAGATGCAGGGAGAGGAGACCACTGTGAGAGGTTCATCTGTATGCAGGGTGCTGTGTGCCCGTCTGGTAACGAACACAATGAGGCTGGGGATGGATTTGGGCAGGGGAGGGAGTTGTGTTGCCATGACAATAGAAATCGCAATGGATGACTGTTCAGATAAAGGAGGAAAGACAGTGTAAAATAAGAGCAGAAAGATGGTGTGAGTTCCAGCCTTAAGAGATACAGCTTGCTAGAAGAACATGGGGCTCTGGGTGCTAATTCTGGAACTGTTCTTCCCCTGGGGGTGTTGAGGAGCGCACACTCAGCCAGGTCTCCGCTGAGTAAGCGTCCAGCAAGTTTTCCATGCAAATATTTGGACGTGCAGTAATGAGTGCCTGTAATAGCTGAGTGCTGACTGCACCATGGGAGACACTGGGACTGTGCACTGATAGCCTGGTTACCAGTGCAGATCCAGCTGCCAGTCTGGTAGAGTCAGGCCCAGTGCAGATGGATAACTATTTATGTTTCTATTGAGCCCCGAGCAGATTCCTCTGTGTTACCACTGTCTGGAGTAGTCAATGTCCCCTGGAAGCCAGAGGCAGTAAGGGTGTATTTACAGGGAAGATAGTGAAGTCCCATAGACTAGTCCGGCTGTAAGGGCTTTTCAGGAATCTCCCTGCTGATCCTGTTTAGGTGGAATGTTTCTAATCCTACTGTGAATCCATGTGAGAGACTGGGTTTGTTTTCAGTCATGGCCAGTGTAAGATCTGTTTCTGTTTAAACCTGGCACTTTTTTAACACAGACCCTAAAGTCCACAGTAAAACAGGCTTTTTTTAACTGTCTTTCTCTCAAAACTGTTCACGAGGAGAAACTGAACTTACCCAGTTGCCTGTAATTCAAGATGTGTTATGATTCCACTGGTGTCGCAGCCAGTTGTGTCTTGTTGCTCACAAATAGACATTCCAAGGAAGGATGGGATAATTAGAAGCAATCCAGTGATTCTTGTGACTGTATAAAAATAACAGGACTTTTTCAGGATGTGTTATTTTTAGGAACCTCATGTCAAAAAGAGCTTGTGGGGGGTTGCATTAGAAAACAGTAAAATGAGGTGTCATAGCTGATTTTTTTGTGCCTTTTTTTTTTTTCCTCTGAGTAAGATACATGAAGGTCTTGCTTCATAAAATAAATTGGCACTGTAAGTTGTTGGGACAAGTAACACAGGCCACTGGCTTGCTGGCAAGGGAACATCAGCATCAGGTTTAGCAGGGGCCTGCAACCAGCCAAACAGTAGGAAGTGAAGATCTGATTTAATTAGAATGTGTTTCAAATAATACACCCAAAGAAACCTTATAGCCTGAAGCTGTGTGATGCCTATCTGACCTGTTTAATTTGGTGGTTTATTGTGTCTTGGGGAGGGGGACTTTTTCCTGTCCTGTAACAAGACCCTACTGTAAGACAGGGTGTTTTTCAGGCTTCTCCTGAAAAGCTGCTCTTCCAAGGGAGAGGTTCTAGATTAGTGGCCAAAACCAAAAAGTGAAGGTTTTGTGGGTTTTCTGTTATAGCATATCCTCCTTGTGCTCCTGGGAACTCAAACATTAGTGTTTATATGTTAAAAAAGGGGGAAGAGGGTTGAGGGTCTCAGTAGCTGCTCACTGTGGCTGCTGGGCAGCAACTAACCTGCCACACCAAACCCTTCCACAAAGGTACCTGTCTGTAGTATGTGTTACCAGAGGCTGAGCTCATGTACCTGAACGTGAATAAATGAAATTCACAATAAATACTGGAAGTGATCTTGGATGCTCTACTAGTGGGATTTTCCCTGGAGATCGATGGGAGACTTTTGGGAGATGCCCAGAGCAAAGCAGCTTGTCCTAAGGTCTGATGTGGGACAGAGCAGTGTTTCCTTTGGGATAAAGGGTAAGGAGGCAGATCTTCAGTGTTGTCTGGTTCCCTTCTGGCTGGAACTCTTCTGGTTTGAGAGGCTGGTGTGGGGAGGGGGGATGCACCAGTCATGCATGTGGGAACCACTGTAAGGAAGAAACTTGGACCCACTGCAAGTACAAAGCACTGATTCTTTGACTTTCTTTGAAATGATAAAGCTCCAATTGTGTAGTTTTCTCAGTAATAGCAAACTCCCCCCTAAAAAAACGACAGTAAATGATGTCTTGGGATCTTAACATCTGTGAGCATTACACTGACTTTTCTCCCCAGACACTGCTGTGCTGACATCATCTGCCCTAAGACGACCTGACAAACAGGGTTAACTTTTACTTCTGGACTCAGGTCCACAAACCAAAACTCAGGTTTGTGGTTTCCACCCAGTACTGCTGTATTGTTTGATGTGATTCTGAAAGTGAAACAAAAGTGAAATTTTCCTGTCAACTTTTGCTGTTGATGCATCTGAAATGCAAGGGGCAGTGTGCTGATGACAGCCAGTGATCGATTTTTTTTTTTTTTTTTTTTTTTTTTTTTCAGTTCAGGGTCATCTCACCTTCATCTTTGTGTAAGTGGGTTTAAGCATGGCTGTGGTTATTGGTGTAAAGGAAAGAGAATACTTTGTCATTGAAAAAAAAAAGCCAAAAGGAAAAGTTAATGTTCCTAATTGTATAACTTCTGACTCCTGGTATTTTTGGATTGAGCCATGTCCACATTTGAGGTCAGCAATCCAGAATAATGTCTGATGGAAGAAACGCAGGGGTTTGTTAAGCAAACATAAACATGCTGTAACTAAAAGGCCAAATGCATTCCTGATGTAAATGACATTTTCAACTTGTTAAGCATCGTTTTCTGGCAGAAGCATAAGCAGGGTTGTGTGGAAAGGTGCATATTGGGTCACCAAGGCAAAGGATGCATCGTACATCTGCAGAGCCCTCACAGAGGCTCCCAACTACCCTGGAGCCCGGGGCAGAGCTCCCTGAACGCTGCCCAACTCTGCCTGTTTGCTGCCATCTCTTTTTGTTTCCCTCCCCTTTTGTCTTCCTTCAAAACGAGACATCTGTGCTCCTCCACTGTCTGGTGTTGGTGCCCACGTGCATCCCTGACGGAAGCGGGAGAAAAACCCTTTAATCCTTATAAGGGGGATGGCTGTGGCCTCTGGTGTTTCCGGAGTTTTAAGGAAGTCCCCTCAGTTCCTCCTTGTTGACTCCCCTCCGAAGAAATGTGACAGATTGGTCTTTTCCTTTTATGGCCAATAACCCTGGTTTCCCTTTGCAATAAAATCCTGGGTCAGAAGTGGAAGTGAGAAGTTGGGCAGGAGGAAGGGGCTGGTCTGACCAGCTCCCAGGGGGTGGGGATGGGATTTGCAACATAGTAAATTCTAGGCTAAAATAAACCAAGTTACAACATCTACCAGGAGGTGCTGGGTTGGTTTGTTTCAGGGGTGCCATAGGTTTTTTTGTTGCTTAAGACAATTAGGAACTGTGACTCCCCTTAATTTCATGGGGAGAAGTTTATCTGGTCCAAACCCAAGGTGGTTTTCAGAGTCTGATTGAGTCTAGAGAGCTCTGATTGACTCTAGATAAGCACAGGAGGACAATACACACTTCTTTTCTACAATCACCTTCAATCCTTTACACCAGGCAAAATGTCTTGGCCTATTACAGATGTTTCGGAATAGTTTGGCCCTGAAGAGCCATTTTCTGCAGCAGTTAATGTGGTCTCTGTGCCTGGCACTTAGCACTGGTGGCACTCATTAGCTGAGAACAGGTAATGTTCCTCTGGGTGCTAATTGCTGATAGTGCTGGGAAGCCCAAAGCCAGCTTTGTCAGCCAATAATGTCTTTTACAAATCATCCCTGGCTGCAAATGGTTTGACGAATTTGAACCTTAAAAGTATTTTTCTAATAAAGTCAGTCTCCTGTTTCTTGCTACAAAGTGCTTCATATCCTGTTTCACAAGGTTAATGCAAATGGCTCGTTTGGCACTCGGTTTAACTGCTCCATTTTTAAGTGGTACAGCTCGTGTTTGGTTCCTGTAAAACCTGTTGGCCTGACACTTTAGTTTTGGTTCTTATGTGGCACTTCAGCTCTGAAATTAAAAGGGGGGGGAAAAAAGAGAGTAACTGGTTAGGAGAATCTGTGGTGATGTTCCCAGGACTCTTTCATTCCAACCACCCCTCACCAGATCACGGTGTCCGGTTGCAGGTTGGGACTTCTCTTCTGGGGAAAGGTGTTTCCATTCCTTGGGGCTTGACTATGGAAGGCCAGTGGGGTTTGCTGACACAGAAAGCCTCTTCCCCAGGGTTACCAACTGGTCAGTAGGAGCTAAACACTTCCCCACGTGCTGGGGAAGCACTTTGGAAGTGGTTTTGAGTAGCATCCGCATATTCTTCAACTCTGTTTTAATGATGGTGTGTTTGTGATCACACCATTTTATTTTTTTCCTTCCTCTCCTTGTCTTTACAATAGACATCCTGGGAAAACGAGAACAGGATCTGGAAGTGGCTCTGGGGCTGGGGAAGTGGCTGGAACTGGTCTGTTTCTAAATGTCTCACTTGTGCTGCCAGAATGGTTGATTTAATCTTTTGGTGTCCCATGCTCTGCATTTCTGTCCATGGCTCATTCCTCTCTGAGAGTGTCATACCAATCCTTTTGGAGGACCTGCATGCACAGTATAACTTAATAATCCACCCTTTGGATAAGGTAATCCCAAAACACCAGTCTTGATCTTTACCTGCATCCAGCCATACCAAAGCGCTCCATACTTGCAGTTCTTTTATTTTTTTCTTACTGTACGAGTGTAGGAGGAGGGAGATGCTCTGTGTGCAGTAAAGGTGACCAGTGGACCCCTGTCCTGCAATAGGAACAGCATTCCTTGGCAGCCCTGGGTGTTAAGATGGCTTTCCTTCTCCTGAACCAGCCAGGATTCTCCCCTCGAAACTGAAGTGATGTCAGCAATACATGAAATATTCTGGTTTGTTTTGCTGTTGTGGTTGGGTCATGGCAGAAATGACTGCTGTTACTTGGGGAATGGCCACTGGGTCTCAGACAGATCCCTGGAGATGAGGTGGCTTGTGCTTTTTTGGGGGGGTTTTGGAGGGGGTTTTTTCTGCTTTTACAGATGACAGGCTTGCAACAGCTCTGGTCTGTAGACGGGTCATGCCATGCAAATGGTTGAACAGCATGCTTAGTTAGACTTGTGTGCTCTGTGAAGCAAGGGGGGGAGAGGGGAACAGGTCTCTGTGATCAGTGTTTGTGTGTGTGTAACAGAAAGGGAACTGTTCACTCTGGGGTTTCACAACTCCAAGGCTTGCAGCTCTTCCCGTCTCACTTCTGTTGTGATGGCCCTTCTGCTCAACCCTGGGACCTCACAAATGTTGCAGTCATTGTTTTTGGTCTCGTTTTCGCTGCCTCTTGCCCGGTCTCACATGGCTGTGTGGAAGTGAGCTTGTCTTGCTGCATTACCAGCTGTTGTTCAGAGCTGGGCCAGGTGGAGAAGACTCCCTTTGGAGTTGCTAATGCAGTTTAGCTTCAATATCTGCAGATCTGAGATGGGTTTTCTCTTATTCCAAAGTGTTTCCAAGCCCCACGTTTTTCTGCGACTATTAAAAAAAGGTGAATTGAAAAGGGATTATGTGACTTAACTGAAAATTAAATTACAGATTAAGCAATTCTTCAGTTTAGAAGACAAATGTGCCCTGAATTACCCTCATTTGGCAGGACATTGCAGCACTGCTGTATTAACCTGCCTGTCCTCCTGTAGGAGTTAAGGAGGCTGATCGGCTTTGGTCAAGATTAGGCTGGGCTCGGGGTCAGCAGGCACTTTGCTCAATGGTCCTGGATCTCTGTATCCCCTCTGCCCTGCTCCTTGCTGGGGCTAGTGGGTCCTTCCCAGTGTCCCTTTGCTCTCTGCAGCCTTGGGAAGGCACATTGCATCGTGCAGGACCAAACAGCCTTAGCAGGGCTTGAAAAACCACCCACAAATTGCAGTTTTGATGGTGTTTTTTTGCCACTTCTGCACCAAACAGAAACCCAGGCCCAGCTGGTGGGTGCTTTAGGTACAGGAGGGAATGGAAACATCATCTGAGGGCTCTGAAAGAGGAATCAGTTGCCAGCACATCTCTTTCCCTGATTAGTTTTCAGGACTTTGTTTTATTTTGGTGTATACCCATTTACTTGATATCTTTTATTGTTATTATTGTTGTTGTTACTATTTTGATCAGGCATCTGAACAGTTTTTGTGATGCAAGAAGAAATCCAGTGCACATCTACACTGGAGCTTTGGTGGGCTCTTCCATCACACTGCACTTTTCGGTGCTTTTGCCTTTTTAGAAGTTTCAGCAGCTGCTGGACAGGCCAGGGGCTCTGGTTTCACCACTGCTTTATTTTAGCAAAGTGAATGAGCCACAGATGAGTCAGTGTCACACTGGTGAAGGTGGAGGTGAGCAGTTCACAGGGCCAATTTCATTGCTCTGCTGTAAGTACTGTGGCTATAAATACTGTAGTTTCAGGGTTGGCTGCTGTGTGGCTCAGTTCAGGAGTGCAAATCTGCCCTGTTTGCACAGAGCTTGTGGGGGGAGCAGCAGGTGAGAGGTGACCCTGTACCACACAGGCACTAAAGAAATCATCTGAATTTTGAGATTTCAAGGAGGCCAGATATCAGTTTGCTTTCTATTTTCTTGATCTTTGCTCATCCCCCAACACTTTATTTATTTTTGGTTTACTCTGACCAGTTTAGTTAGCCCTCGTTTGGCTTTAATTTCCCTGGCAGAGCAAGCTGTGCTTTGCCCAGTTTCTGAGGGTGGATTTGTACCTAGACCAAAGCTAATTACCAGCACTGCTCTGCTCAGTTCACCTTTTCCCATCCCTTGCTGGTGTTGTGATGACCTAGAGTGTGAACTTTTGCTGTAGGTAGAGAGTACAGTTAAAAAGGCTTTAAATTGAAAGTGAAGTGGGTTAGTGCTGCTAAATTACCATCAAAATTGCCATATTGCAGAGGCTCCTTAAAAGTGGTTTGTAGGTGTGTTACATAAACCTAGGTCTCCATGCAACTGTTGATGGAGGAGAGGACACCTGTAATAGAGCTCCTTGAGCTGATCCTTTTGTGATAAAATCTGGGAGACTGTAGGGAAACCATCAAAAAACAGGACAGATCTGGAGGAGTCTCTCTCCAGTTCCTGCCACCCAAAGCCCTGGGTAGGGATTTGTGTCTGGGGCGGGGGTGATGGGAGGATTTGTTTATCATGTGGTGGTGCAAGAGGGAAGTTTCAAAATTAACTTCAGTAATTGTTCCTCCTCTGGAGTCTCACAATGCATCGTTAGCAGGTACCTCTGCAAATAAGATACCTTGCTTTGGTTAGCCTTATTAACCTTCTTGGCATCCTTGGGTGCAACCCCCGGAGTGACCTTCCTGGACTTAGCCTTTCAAAATCAAGCTGCTTGTCTTGAAATCTAAGTCTGTTCCTCTCCCAAGGTCTCTATTGTTTCCACCAACTCCACAGATATTTAGCCTTGCTAGATTTCATCACTTGAGTTCCAGCTATTGGAAGCAGCATCCCGTTTTTGTGTGAGATTGTGTAGGAGATTACATGGATAACCTCCTGGATCTCTGCTGAATGGGGCTCGGGAATCTGCACTGGGGGAGAGCAGGAGGGGCAGCTGCTGAGGCTTTGAACTCCTCTGCTGGTATTTAATTATTTACCTTGGCTGGGAAGGCAGTAACTGTTATCTGCAATCAGTCCAACAGATCTCAAAGCTGTGCTTGACAATTACAGATGTGTTTCCAGGAGCATGTGCCGAGTTTCTCTTAACTTTTTCCCTGGGAAGGAGCGATATGACCTCAGGTATAGTGATGGAGCCAACATCTTCAGTGTGAGGTCCCAGGCTAGATTTAACCTGTCTTTATAAAGTGGCCAAGCAGTGGTTTCCTCTACTTGCAGTGCAAGTGGATTCAGGTTGGTGGGTTGCCACCTCTGGGAAGGTCACAAAGCCAATCCACTCACTAAACTTCCCAGTGAGCTGAGCTGGAGAGATGCTGTGTGTGATCCCAACCTGCTCAGCTTCTGAAAAAATGTAATTTTGGGAGGGAGAGCTTATCCTTGTGAGAAACACTTGTTCCTCAGCTCAGGGGAAGGGATCCTGCTGTGATGGATGTGTAATGCAAATACCTTTTGATGTATTCCTCACGCCCCTGGAGCTTGAGAGAAAGTAGCTTTGAAACAAAGATACTTCTTTTTAAGCAACTCAAATAATGAAAAAGCCTTCGTTTTGTACAAGTTGAAATTAAATCATGATCTTTCTCAGTGAGAGAGCTGGCTTTTTGTACTCTGAGTGTGAGATGAGTGAGCAATTTCTTGCTAGCACCATTTCCACCTCTGACCAGCTCCAGGGTCATCCTGGTGCTGAGCAGCACTTCTTGCATGAAGCTGCAGATATTTTTGCTCCATAGGTCTCTAACCACTTCACCCAAACCAGCTGCTGATCTGACCATTTAAAGTCAAGCTCTGGGGAGAGGAAAAACTTGCTGTGGTTTGGTCTGTGTGTTCCAGGAACTTCTGAATTACAGATATGAGATAGTCCTACTGACTTAGGCAAGAGGTGGGAGTTACCACATATTTCTGGTTGTCTGATTTGAACACAAATGATCCAAAACTTCGTGGGAACCAGCCTGCCAGCATTTTTCTGAAAGGAAAAGGGCACTGAGTATCCCCAGTGTCTTAGAGATGGGAAGGGAGTACAATATGCTGAATTTACAAGAGCAGGCAAAACAGGAGGCATTGCTTGGACTCATAATGTTTGGTAAGGGGGCTTGATATAAAAGCTCTAATGAACCTTTTTAAAGGTTGGACTCTGATCTTGGAGGTCTTTTCCAACCTTAATGATTCTATTTTATGGTTCTCGGTGGTGTTGGATAAAAATGCATATTTTCTTTATCAAGCTTTTAACTCTCAGTCAGTCTTAGGTCTCTGTTTTTACACCCTGGAGCGTTTTTAAAGCCTAGTCTGAGCTTGTGCCTCTGCTTTATTTCTCCCGGCAACCTCTCCCCTCGCAGAACAAACCGTGCTCAGGAGAGGAAACCTCAGTTTTTCCTGGGTTTCTCTTGGCTGCTGCCTCCTCCTCCTCCTCCTGCCTGTCCCTGTGGTGAGAGCGGCCGCCGCTGAGCGGCAGCGCTGCCCGGGGAACAGCCGAGCTCCCGGGGGAGCAACAAACACACCCACTGGCACCACAGACACCCTCCCAGCCCCTTGCTCCTCACCCCATCATCCATCCAAGGCACGGCGTTCGTTTCTCCGCACTGCCTGGATTTTGTGTGTTTTGGGGTTGGTACCTGCCGGCAGCTCCAGGACTGGAATATTCCCACAGGAGTTGGTGCTGGAAGGAGCTCTCTCTGCACTGGGGTCCCACCTCCCCATGCTGGGTGTTTGTACATCCCTAAAGAGGGGTCTCTCACCCAAACGGATTGTCTTGGGCTGGATTACAGTCTCTTTATCCCAGCTTAGCATGTAGGAAATCCCAGAAACAGCCCTGAAGGAGTGTGTTCATGAGAGCTTATCCATGCTTAAAGGTTGTATTCATTTAGCTACTTTTGCATCCATTTTTAGTTAAGGTCTGTGCAGCTTTGTGGGCAGCGAGACCTTGTGGGGAGGAAGGCTGTGTGGTTCTTTGTTTTCCCATTAACTCATCTGGTTGGGAATTGAAGCTCTTTAATTAAATGAGTGCAGTACAGAGTGGCCCTGAGGTGCCGTTCTGAGACACTTGCATTCACATCTGCTTTTGGGTAAAACTGGGCCTGTTTGAGGTTGGCCTGTGCTATTGTGTGTCCGAGAGCAGGAGGAAGCAGCGAATCAGTCACTGGGGCTCCGTCCTGACATTTCACGGGGCGTTTTACCTCCCTCCCAGCGAACATCCCCATGTGTGCAACCGAACATCCCCATGTGTGCAACCGGCAGAGACCACTGGAGTGTGCACCTCGCCCTTCCTGGGGGATGCAGGGAATCGCAGCAGCAGCACAAGGCTTTAATTAACCAACATATGGAAAGCTGAGGGAAGCGCTGGACCTGGCTCAGAGCCACCACTGGGAGCGGAGGGCGGTGCCGACAGCCGGGTCCATCGCCTGTTGTTGTTTAAGTTGAGCTTCCCCCACCCCCTTTGCGTTTTGCTCAGTCAGTAAATGGCTTCGTGTAAACTCCTACGGCACAGGCGGGAATGCCGTGGGCAGTCGGGCTGGGATCCACGCGTATCATCTGATGTTTCTGTCCATGTGGCATTTGTTTGGGTTGCAATCAGGAAAAGCTGCTGCATCTACGTTGCCAGCAGTGCATACAACAGCCTGACTGTGGCCAAGAGGGCGTGGAGACTGGCAAGGAGAAGTTGATTCCTTGGAGTTTGGGGGTTTTTTTCACCCCCTGATATGTGGGCTGGACCTTGGAGAGGTCCATTTTTAGTTGATGATAGATTGGAAGAAAAAAAGTTTAGGCTGTGCTTAAAACTGTAGTATCCATTGGAAGTGTTGAGGAAGGAAGGTGGTAGGTTTTGCATAAAACACTTCCTTGCTACCACTTTTAGGTGCTGGGACAACTGACAAGGGTATTTAAGGGTTGTGGTGCTAAAAGCCAAGTGGCCACCCTTAGCCAGGCTGGCCCTGAGCACAGAAACACCGCTGACTCTGGGAACAAAGGATCCTCCTGAACCCAAACATGTTTGTGTTAATCCTGGCTGCTTCCTGGCGGCCAGGGGGGGAGGAAGCAGAGCCACTACCCCCAACAGATGTACAGTGAGGAGATTACAGGGTGCGATTAAACACCCTCTCCATCACATCCTCCCCTCCTCAGCCCGGCATTAATGGGCTGTCCCAGGCTGCCTGCCAAACTCGGGCAGATGTAACAGGCAGCAAATACTTAATCTCCCGTATCCGTGCCTGGTTTGGAGCTGTTTCCCAATGCCAAGGCTTCTACAAACACTCTGTCCCTCTTGGGGAAGCTGGGAGCTGGGTTGGCTGTACCTGCCTGCGAGGAGAGGGATGGGGGAAGGCAGGAGAACACATGGAATTCTCACCATCCAGAAACGATGCATTTAGCTGAGGTGCTGTTAAAACTAAAACTCAGGTACCCCTACATGAATACAGTAGGGTACCAGAAAAGGGAACGTGTGCCAGAAAAGTTGGGAAGGATCTTTATTTTGGTGGACCGACCTGCTTTTTGTCTGCTACACTTGGAGTAGATTTCAGGGCTGGGAAGGACTTGTTCCCTCTTTGTGTGGGTTTATGTGGTGCCTGATATTGCTGTAGCCAGTCTTAGTGCCAAGTGCTGCTCTTCCCATGGAAATAATCTAGACTGGTTGCAAAAAATCAGCTATTCTACTGTGTGTTTAGGTTAATTAATATGGTAATGGCAGAGTATGTTCCATTATCAAGCAAAAAACTGATTCGAAAATACAAGCACCCATTGTGGAAATTGTAGAGTTCATAATTGTCGTCGTGTGAGATGTGCAAAACCCTCATCAGTCAAGTGGGTTGGATTTGACTCAGTAAAAATTAATCAAAGTCACTTTTCTTGGGTGAGGGCTGTGGCCTCAGTTCTGGCACTGGAGCAGTTGCTGTTGTCTGAACCATGGGCTCCCTCCAAGTTCTATGTGAAGGGGTCCCGCACGAGCTCCTGTAACCACCAACAATGTGCCATTGTCTTGGGCAAAGGGAAAAGTTGCATCAGGTTCTGCTAATGACACGTGAATGGTCCATATTCCCCTGCCTGTGTTCTGGAGAGGACGTGGTGGCACGGTCAGAGGCAGCACCAGGTGACACTCGAGAGTCTGGAAGCCCCAGGAACATCCCCTGCACGGGGTGTACTGGCACAGGCAGAGTTGCCTGTGGGTTTGCAGCTCCTCGAGGACAACACCACTTGGGAGGGATCCCAGAAATGTGCACAGCTGTGTTGGACCCGCTGTGCTGCACTCACATGGAGAACCGGATACCTCCTATCGTGCCATCCCAGGAATCTACATGGCCGTGCACAGAAATGCCTTTTCCTGAGTGCAGGAGACAACTGTTTGGCAAACAACAGCAGCCTGGGCTCCAGGGAGAATGTTGTTTCCAGTAGCTGCCAGGCTGGAGGCAGTAAGAAGAGGCAAGGGGAATGACTTGGGACGAAGGTCTAAGCGGCACCATCTGCTTCAGAAGGGCATAGTTTCTAATTCGGCAGCAGAGGAGGCTCCTGGAGTTAAGTAATTGGGAATAGCAGGCTCCTGGCTGGAAAGTGTGCCAACCCTCCTGGCAAAAAGCTGTTAAATCTCTGTTGCTGGCGTGTGAAAGCAGTTCTGTGTAACACGGCTCCAAAGGCTGTTTTTAACCCTTGGTGTACGTAAAAAAAAAAATGCCATAAGGCACTTTTGATCTTGGAATGGCATGTGGCCAGGTGTTGGGAATAAAGGGGGAAGGTGGGTCCTCATCGAGGTATGTGAGCAGCTCCAAGTCTGATCCTCCAATGCTTCCAACAGCTAGATGTGGACTGCCAAAAATGCACACAAAATGGTGCCTGTTTTAACAGCTTTAGCAGGAAAATACAGGGTGTGATGAATGATTCATGAGGATCAGTAGAACCAAGGTATTTACTGCCCCTTAAAACCAGGGCCTGCCTGCCAAGGGGTGCATTTGCAAGGTGAGTGATCACAAAATCCTCTGCTGAGCTTTTGGGACACCCAGTCATACACTTGGCTCTGCTCTTGCTCCAGCCCTTACCCCGCAGTCTGCAAACATGTCCGGCTCAGCAGCCAGGACGAGGAGCCTTTCATTCTCCAGATGAAAGCACAAGCTGTTGGGCATCTCCCAGCGAGCACAGATACAAACAAGTCCACATTTCACACTCCCCCCTCCTGGGGTGGCTTCCTTGGAAGCTTTGGCCTTCATCCTGTTTGTCTGATTTGCGATCAAAAGAGCGTTGCTGCCTACGTGTGTCTCGAAGCAGTTTCTTCTATCGTGTCTCATATAAACGTCCAATTTCTTCATTAAAATAAAATTAAGGCAATGCAATCAAATAAGATCTGTCTCTGCAGTCGTCGTCTTTTGCTGATAGTGAGACCAGGGCTGGGCAAAGCTCTTTTAGGACCTTCTTTGGTGTGCAGGGGAAGAGGATGCTGCACAGCCATATGGGTTTTCCTGCCAGGGGGAAAGTTGGCTCTGAGAACCTGAGCCCCAGCCATCCTGGAGATGAAACAGTTGGATTGTGAAACATGTATTTTTTTTCAAGTTTGATCTGGATGTTTTTTAATCCTCCTCAAATTAAAGGAAAAATCTCTTGTTTGGCCCAAAACAAAATTATGTTTTCTTTGGCTAGCCAGCCAAAAAATCAACTCTGTCCCCAGTGTTGGTCCAAGCTCCCATGCCAGTTGTACCTCCACAGCAATCCTGCTCCATGCAGCTTTACCAGTCCTGTATTAGAGGCTTATTGCTTAAGAGTTTGCAAGAACAAGAGAGCTCAGTCACTTGTATAGTTCAGCTATTCTGGTTAAATTTGTAAATATTTGTTCATATTTCATCTCTGTTTTATGGATGTTTTTCCACGTTCTGCCTTTTTAAGCTGTTTAATTGTGTAAACTGCTTTAACTCTATTTTGTGAGGTTTTATAAAATGTTTTTTTATATATGTATATATTTGCTTTTATGCCTGGTGAAGCACAGTTTTTGATGCAGCTGCAAGGTTTCCATCGCCTACAGAACTAAAAGCCCTTTATATGAAGGAGGTTCTTGGTCAGGAAACAGATGAACTTGATGTACTTTAGGCACCACATTTTCACCTCTGCAGTCTCCTGTGGGATATAATCAGTGAACCTGGTAGCTGTCCCAGGAGTTTTAGGTGAACTAGGATTTATGGATTAATTTTGTATCCATTTTCTTGTGCCTTGTCCCTTGGCTCCAATTATTTATGGACTTTGGTCTTCAGCAGAGGACAGACCTGCAGACCTCTGTACCATACTGCCAGCCCCCTCCTCAGCTGAGAACCTGCAGCTTGGTGGGAGAAGAGATGGGAATTCTTCCAGTTCCTGGTGCTGTTAGTGGTGTGCTGGGTCTTTTCTTCCTCTGATGTTTGTTATCCTCCTCAGGAAACGTGCCGCAAGTGCCAGGGGCTGTGGAAGGAGCACATGAACCTCACCTGTGAGCAACTGGCTGAGAAGGATGACATCAAATACAGGACATCCATGTAAGTGAATGCCACAACCAGGGAAAAATGGGGGTGTGGATGAACTGGTAATCAGAGTACACTGGGCAATGGTGTGGAGGGGGTGAGACCCCCCACTGCCCTTGTGACCCTCCATTTCTGCTGGCTGTCAGTGCCTTCCACCAGAGAGGTCCTGGGGATGTCAGAGCTGAGGGGTCAGACGGCTCCCAGGATGGGATTTCTGTCTGTGAAAGATACTTGGCAGCAGATCCAGCTGGTAATTCGAGAATGTGGGAAAGTTGTCACCAGCCCAGCCTGCTCCTCTGGCTGCCCCGGTGTCTTCAGGCTGGCACCTGGTCCTGCTTGGAGGTGAGAAACCCCCATTAGCATTGCTGGGGGGAGAAGGGAGGTGTTGCACAGAGGCAAAGAAGCGGATTGAGTCACAGTAAGTCGTTATTACCCTGTGAAAATCTGGAGTGGAGACCTGCACTGTTTGCTCAGCTGCTGCTTTGTGGGAGAGGATGTGTTTTCTTACAGAAGCTTGTCCCTGTTTCTAACCAGTTTGTAGGAATTGTTACAGAAGGGAGTCACATTTTGAAATGGGCAGGTGTCAATTCCGAGTGTTTCTGTGAATTCCTTTGCAGTTTAATTTCTCTTGTTGCTACAATAAGTGACAAAATCCTCTGCCTTTAGGAAATAAGGGAAGGTTCATCCGTGGAGTTACACGTCTGGTGCAGCCGAGTGGGGCTTGCCCACATTGCCTAATCCTTTCCTCTGATTTAGTGTGTCTGGCCTGAGTTGAGGTTCTGAATGGGGTTTGAATAACTGTTGCTTGCTCATCCCTCAGTCCCTAATTCAGAACAAAATCTTTACAGATTTGATAGCAATTCTTTTCTCTGCCACTCCTTTCCCTGTAAGAAAGAGGGGTGAGAGGGAGGAGGAACGAGTTGTCATGTCCCTAATAAGGAAAAAAATACAGGTTTCAAAACCTTTAGCAGAATGTTGCTGTGCATAGATGAGTCTACTGTCTGATACAATAAAAACTTCCTTTTGAAGCCCTGCATAAGGAAAGGGAAGCACAGCTGGACTTCAGGCCAAACTTCCTGCCTTGCTCAAAGTTTCCAAAAAAAAAATCTGCATCGACAGCATCCTGTTGAGTAGAGGAGGGAAGAGCAGCTGCAGCTCAGAGGAAAGTCAGTCTCAAGTTGGGTTTTTTGTCTCTATTCTTAGCACATCTCCAAATGCCCAAGAGCAGGTCATACTGGGTATAACTGTGTGAGCTTTGGGTGACTGCAAGGTAGTGAAGTTCCCACCTCACCACTCCCTGCTCCTCTGGTTGTGCTGCTGGAGCAGTTTGTGGGGCTGTGATCCTCAAAAATACCTCCCTGCCATCTCCCAAACGTGTGTTGACTTTGTGGGTCTGCTGAACTAGCTGGGTGGAGGTACCTGGCTAAGGATGATCCTTCCCCACTGCCAGGCCAGCACAGAACTGCTTCCCTCCATGAAAACACACTGTCTTTGCTCTTCTGTCATCAAATTTCACTTCTAGGTTGTGAATTAAAGTGTAACGTGATCTCCAGCGGTTAGGAAATTGGCCCTTAGGATGATAATTTATATTCTTAAGTCTTTTAATTAAATGACCGAGGCTTTCTTCCATTTCTGTGCCAAAATAGTATTGCTGCGAGCTGAGCCTGTGCTGGAGCGCGTGTCGCTGCCAGAGTGTCCCTTGGGAACAGGGACTGTGCTTTGTCCTGGATTCCCACTTGTGCTCTGTTTAGAGTGAACCCATCTCTTAAACCTAAAACAGCAATTTTCCAATTTTCTGGAAAATCTTAGGAGAATTTTAGGAGAAGAGGGAAAGCCGAGACTCTGTGGGGAAAGATGTGACTATTTTTCACTTCCTGATTTAAATTTAACAAAAAACCAAATAAATCTGGAGCGTAGCAGCCAGGCTTGGAAAAGAATATATGGTCGTGGCAGCTTGTAGCCAGAGCAACATAAAACTAGCTAGAGGTGACAGCCAAGGGTTTGCTTTTCCTGAACTTTATCTCCCTGGCTGTATTTCTCTGCAGCCAAGTCAAGCATCCACGTGCCCTTTGGCCCTTGAACTTGCCGCTCCAATTCCTCCCAAGCCAGAGCCTGGTGCTTTGGCTCTCATGGTAACCAGGATCAGGGCTGCAGCATGCAGCCAGTGATTGACTTTTTTTTCCACTTATTTTGTTCTTGAGTTGTCGTGGGCTGGCTCCAAGTGGAGCTGAGCCCAGACCTCTTTGGAACAGCAATGGAGTGTGGGGATGGTGTAGGAGGAAAGAGGAGGGGGCTAAAGCATGGCTGGGGCAGGGTAACAGTAGTTGTACCGCAGGCTGGTGAGTCAAACACCCCTTTGGTAACTCTTCTCCCTCCTCCTTGCAGAGAAGAGAAGATGACAGCTGCCCGGATTAGGAAATGCCACAAGTGTGGGACCGGCCTGATTAAGTCCGAGGGCTGCAACCGCATGTCGTGCCGCTGCGGCGCCCAGATGTGCTACCTCTGCCGGGCTGCCATCAACGGCTACGACCACTTCTGCCAGCACCCCCGCTCCCCTGGGGCGCCCTGCCAGGACTGTGCCAAGTGCTCCCTCTGGACAGATCCCACAGTAAGTAACAAAGGGGTTTTGTGAATGATTCTCACCCCGGTTTCAATCGCTGTTCTGCGCCGGCACATTGAAATAACGCGCCTTCCACTGGGGAGAACAGCTGGATTTAGCCAGCACAGCTTTTTTTTTCCTTCCCAAAGGCAGCTAAAAACCACACTGTCCTGTATCAGCACAGGGTTACATCTGACCACAGCTTGGAAGGAGCTTGTGTCACTTTAGGTAAAACAGCTTCTGTCAGATGAGGGCTGGAAGTGCTCTGAGCACTGTTTGGGGGAGTGAGGCTTGTGGAAAGAGCTGGTGGGGAACTGCTGGCTCCAGGCACAATAGCTGGCATTGGGATTATTGGGACTCATTCCTACTTTTGCAGCTGAGATGATGTTGGCATGGCTTGGCATCTGGAGGGAAAGGTAATTGTGGTTTTGGTGCCCAGATCATCTGACTGCTGGTTCTGAGTCCCATCACAGAGATGGACCTGTTGGAAAGCTGTCTGGTAGCCTGGAGTTGTAGTTGAGTCCGTTCTCAGGGCTGTTGTGAACAGCTGCAAAGGGAGAGAGCTGAAGCATGGAGAGAGCTGTGAGGGAAGCTGCAGTAACTTAATACAGCTCATAGCTGTGACAGACATGGGAAAACTTGCTGCAGCATCTCTGTAAATAGAGGTCTTCAATACCAGAAATCTAGAAGGAATGTTGGTAGGAGCAGGAGTTGAATTTCCTGATTTCAGCAAAGCTGTAGAGCAACAATGTGGATCTGCCTTCCCTGGGCTTGTCTGAGCTTCCTTTTTCCCAGTGTTTCTTTGTCTTGGGCTTCTGTAGCTTTCCAGGCTGCTCCCAGCCCCCCTCTCTGCAGGGGATGTGCACAGTCCTGTGTCTGCAGGGAGCCAAGGAAAAGCCACTCTAAATCCCTCCCTTCTACCTGCAGGCTCTTGGGGATCTCCCAGCATGTCTCAACCAGTGTAAACTTCCTAGTCCTCTGCTTGCCTGCTTTTATTCCCTGCATTATCCTGTCAATGTGAGCTGTTAAACCAACACAGACACCTCCTTCCAGGCACCCCTCTAGCGTTTCCAACACCTGGTTACATGCTTCTGGGATTCCTGTCCCATTGCTCCCCATTTTCCACCAGGATGCAAATCCGGGGTCCGGCAGCGCTGTCATCCGTTGTTCCCGTCAGGCTGCTGATTGTGCTGGGTGATGGTGTTTGTTCAGAGCCAGAGAAAACATGAGGCCCCTCAAAAAGCTCGTACTGTACTTTCAAATAAATAAATAAATAAGCAGCACAAAGAGGCCACTGTCACCAGGCCCTTTCCAGCTCTCTAATTAACCGATGTTGTGGCAAAGAAAAATTTCCCGCTGTCAGCACGGAGCTGGCACTGCCTGCCCTTGTATTTTTTTTATTATTTTTTGGATGACAGAGCGCTGGTGGGCTGGGGAGGTGAAGTTGGGTGACTGTCCTTGCTGCAGTGCAAAGAGTAACGTGAAACTCAGCTGCTGGCTTGAAGCTGAAATGGTGGTGGGTACCTGTGTGTGTATTTTCTTCCTTCATAAGGGGCTTAGTGACACCATCCCAGCCCCTCCTGGGTGATCTGTGCTCTCATACGGGACATGAAAACAGGAGTTATTCTGGTAGGTGTGAAGAGGGGAAAGGAATTGGAGGATTTGAAAGAGCAGAAGACCATTGCATCAGCAGTGTCCTGTCCATTGTCAGGGATGATGTCCACCCAAGGATCCATCTGTGAAGGATCTGGTTTGGGTCTCGCTCCCTATTATTTACAGCAAAATTCAGGTTTCTTTAAAATGGGGAACCCTTGTTCTTTTCTAAATGTTTAATGTTTTCCGAGCCTGAAATGATTCTTGTGAAAGTATAAGTAAAACCTATTCATTAGCTTGGGTTAAAAACAAATTAAAGACAGTCCTCTAGGAGCGGCAACTTCTCTTAGTCTTTGTCTCAAGTGATCTTGAGAGAGTAAAACAGAGGCTTCAACTTTTCCCATAATTAAAGGTTAGTTAAAATCTTGTCCCTACGCTGTAATCAGGCTGGAGTCTGATTGAAGAGTATCACTGCAATATTTGCTGGCTCTGGGACAAGCTGCAGTCGGGCTGTGGGCAGCAGGAATTGTTTAATCCCTGCATTTCTTCTGGAGCTAATTGGTGCCCTGTGCCCCTGTAGGAGGTGAACATGTTCCAGGAGCTCTTCCCAGGAAGCTGCTTGGCCAAAACTCCTCATGTGCCTGTCCTGCAGCCCATGTCGGCTCTGGCTTGGCTTGCTGGGAAGGGGCTGATGCAATATTGCCAGAGACAAAGCTCGGGAAGGAGCAGTGGGAATAAAGCTGTTAGAAAGCATCCAAAGGAAAGCTATGAAGATGGGGAAAGGTCTAGAGGGGCCATACAAGGAGCAGGTGAGGTCACTTGGTCTGTTCAGTTGGAGAAGAGGAGGCTGAGGTTAGACCTCATCAGGGTCTGCAGCTTCTTCATGAGGGGCAGCAGAGGGGGATCTCTGATCTCTGCTCTCTGGTGACCCAAGGGAACAGCATGAACCTGTGTCAGGGGAGGGTTAGGTTGGATATTAGGAAAAGGTTCTTCCCCCAGAGGGTGCCTGTTTAGTGGAACAGGCTCCCCAGGATAGTGGTTGCGGCCCCAAGGCTGCCAGAGCTCAAGGAGCATTTGGACAATGCTTTCAGGAACAGGATGGGATTGTTGGGGTGACCTGGGCAGGGCCAGGAGGTGGACTGGATGATCCTTCTGGGTCCCTTCCAGCTCAGGATAGTCTGTGATTCTATAAATTGGCTCTGGGACACGGGGGCTGTGTTTGCCCTGATTTCTAAATATCTGTGGCAAACCTGAGCTTGCTGTGTGCATTTTATCCAGCTTTTACAAATCCCGTGATGCAATTTGACTAATGCATTCTGGCTGTTTTGGTAAACCAGGTTCTGCTCTCGAACGTATCATTTTGAATTTAATACTCATCTCTGGGCTATCAGTAATGTTGCACAGAGGCTTTTTTTTGGCTTCAAAGTTTAAGATGTTTTCAGTAAACTCTTCAAACCCTCCCAAAGGCCCATTGCTAAAGTTCAAAGCAAAAGGCTAATCATCATGAGGTGTTTGCAATTATCCCTCCTTCTGGTGTTATAAAAAGATGATGCTGAGCGAACACTGTGCAAAACTTCAAATGCATTAAGGAAATGCATGAAGTGCACGACACTGCCTTCAGGATTTGGAAGGGGGGGGAAGCTCCCCTAAATTTAGGATGTGGGGTTTGTGGTGGATTTTTGTTTTTTGTTGTTTTTTTTTTTTAACTGCTATAAAATGCCTCGATCACAAGCGTATGGTTAATCCAGGGAATTCGCAGAAAGCCATCCATGTGGAATGCCTGTTGCTAAAATAACTCTGCATTTCTTGAACACCAGCGTGTGCTTCGTCCCCATCCCGGCCCCCCTTTTCCTGCAGCACTGCGGATGCCCTGTTCCAGTTACAACACAGCCTGCTTTTATCCCTGCTTCCTGCTGCATGGAGGAACACGCTGGAGACAGCCGATGCCTGTTCTTGCTCAGGCTCTCCGCAGCTGATCTGGGAATGATTTGAAACAAAACCCCTCAGTCCTTTGGAAGCCTCTGTCGCGAAAAATCATTTCAAGTTTATTAGTAACGGCTGCGGCCACACGTACGTGGAAACAGAGAGCAGTAAAAGGGGGCAGAAAGGGGGAGGCAGCGGTGGTGGAACACTTTCTAAAGTAGGGGAGGGGTTGCACAGCCCAGAAATAGTCACCAGGTCTCTTGTTTTCCCTCCTTTCAGGAGGCGGCAGCCGCTTTCCTGTGACACTTAATAATTAAAGATAACGAGAAGCACAGGAGATAAAAACAGAGCTTTCAAAAGCTCCCTGGCTGGCACTTTTGTTCTGGGCAGAGGAGGTTTTATTTGGGGGGAGGTTGTCTCTGTGTGACTTGCCGAGCTTTTTATCTCCTTTGCTGCTGTATTTTCTCATTCCCAAGGGCAACTTGTTTCTCCTTGGGCTCTTTCTGCTTGTGGCAGGACCCTGTGTGGTTGCTGGATGAGGCTCCCCTGCACCAGCATTGTTGTAACAGGCCTCCCTGCCATGAAAAAGTGTCTCTCTTAGCAACCCAGCCCAGCTCCTCAGCTAATCCATCCACAGACCGAGCCATCCGTTCTACTGTGATTGGCTCCGTGCTCCCGCATTCCCTGGATTCAATGGGAGAGGGCTGAAAGGAGAAGCCTCCTCCACACCACCGAGATCCTTTCCCAGGTGGGGGATCCAAGGGCAGGCTCCCACACTGACCAGGGATGAGTGTTTATTTTTTTTGACTCTGGGACTGGGGATGGCTCCTGCACAGAACATCCTGACGGTGAGTCTGGGGCAAAGCTCAGTCCTGTTTTGCCTCTTGAAAACACAGCTGCTGTTAAATAAGCACTTTTGTTTTCTGCAGTGTTTGCAGATAAAGAGGGTGAATGCATCTCAGAGATCCTTTGCATTTTCCTCTTGGCCACCTCCCTTTTCCCGTGATGCAGCGGAGCGTGGGGAAGGGCTGTGCTGAGCATTGCCTGCATTTCTGCTCTCACAGGAGAGCCAGGTTACATCCTTGCTCCAAAAACACATGGGCTGGCCAGTGTTGAGACTCCCTCAGGGTGTGGGGGGTTGCTTTTTTCTTTCTCTTCTTTCTTTCCCCCTTTTTTTTTTTTCTTGCTGTAGGCAAAGCAGCTGACAGGAAGATGACTGGTAACTTGACAAGATGAATCCCCTCAGTCCACACAGCCTGTGAACAGGCTATTAAAATTATAATCTAATCCTTTATTAAGGGGCATGAACCTACTCAGGAAAACGGACACAAGGAGCTTTTGAAATCTGCAGCCTCCACCTCATGTGATGTTAAATGGTTTCTCACCACAAAACCAGCCATAAGTATGCTGATGAAATCTTAATTTTTGGTGTGGGTGCTTCACCCTTCGATGAATCTGTCATCTCTCTAATTACTGTGGAATCAAAAAACAACCTTTGCTTCCAAAGAATTAGAGGTATTTTGCAAAATTCACTAAAATAGCACTGGGACTTTTTTTTTTAAATTCCAACTTGCACAATATGTATTAAGCAGAACTTGTGGCATCAGCTTTCTTTCAGGAACACCCTAAAATTATCTTGCTGTTTACATATCATCAATTCTTTTGTTCCATCGGGGATGTGGCTCTTTCCTAAATACTGCAGTTATTGAACTGTGCTGTATATTCATCACTTGCCAAATTTAATGCCAACCTCTTAAGTAGGAAGGTGCATCTTGTGCAGTGTATTTCTGTTCTTTTGATATTAATGGATGCCAGTTTTTCAGAAATACTGATGCAAAAAAAAAAAAAAAAGAATTCCAGGCCAAGGCTTGGTATGTGGGATTAAGCGTAAGCACTTCTTAACCTTCCAATGGGAAAATACACTTTTATCAGTAGAGAAACAACAGAACTGATAAGTTCTGTTCTTGGGCACGTGGTTTGTTGTGCCTCTGCTGCAATTTGCAGAATTAGTCAGGAACTCATCATCCTGATCCAGGTCTGTTCCTGGCAGGTTTTTTGCACCCAGGGTGTGCTGTGAGCTGAAACCCAAGAGGGGTTAAGTGGGGACCTCTGGCTGCTACATTTGTGGGGGGTGTTTTATGTTGTCCTTGGGAGTTAGGAGTGGGTTTGGAGGCCTGGCAGATGGGGTTTGCTGTTCAGTGTTTCCCGTGGCGCTCTGGGAGCCACAGTAATTGAAGCAGCGTCACCCTGGTGAGGGTGCAGGTGGCTCCAGCCCTGGGGCAGATGGATGTGTCCAGCCCCATTAGGAAGGAGGTCAGCTGCAGTTTAAACTGGGAGGGTCAAGCAGCCTTTGCTGCAGGAGGATGTGCAGAGTTGTGCTCTTGGTGTGTCTGATTCTCCGGGTTTGTGCAGGGCTGACTGGAACTGCAGCGTCACGGGTGGTGGTGTCCCTGGAAAGCACCATTTCAGAGGGTTAATCGTAGATTTTTGTTGGAAGGGACCTTAAAAATCATTTCCACCCCTCTGCCATGGGCAGGGACACCTTCCACTATCCCAGGTTGCTCCAAGTGCCATCCAACCTGGCCTTGAACACTTCAGGAATGGGGCAGCCACAGCTTCTCTGGGCAACCTGTGCCAGAGCCCCACCACCCTCATGGGAAAGAATTTCTTTCATAATCACAGACTTAGACTAAAGTAAAGCTTTTTATTTTGAAGTTAAAAGACACTTCTGCACGTTTTTAGGCTTTAAGGTGAGGTTTGTACCTTTGTGTGAGGAAAGGAGATAGGGTGGTCTTGCTCAGCTGAGCTTAAAATATATTTCCTGTCTTATAACTAAAAAAAAAAAAAAAAGAAAAACAAAAAAACATCTTCAAGTACATCTTTTTCAGTAAGTAGCAATAAAATGTGAGTGGTGATTATCTCCATTTTCAACAGCATTGCAAAAAGATAGTCTGAGAATTAAAAAATATGAAGTCTTAAAGCTTTGGGGCAACACTTTGAGAGCACTTCTGGGGCAGCAAAGGAGCAGGGGATGTTTGGTTGCCTGTGGAACATGCCCAGGTGGTTTTCCAGCCAGGGAACATCACAATCTGATACAAGGGGGGTAGTTAGACATTCCCTATAGGCTCAGAAGAGCCATTCTTCAGCAGTTTTTATGGAGATAGATAGGCTGTAATTAACAGTCCATGGAAGCAGCCTGCTTGGAAAAGAAAAAAGGCATGTCCTGGAAAGTCTTAATTTTAACCATTGACTCACAGGATAATAAAAGGGAGGGAAGTATTGAGTTTTTTGCTTTCTGCACATTAAGATAACTGCAGTCTCCCAGGGAAACCTTATCTGGTGGTGGAGGAGGGGACTTTTCCCCAAGCTTCCCAGGCATTGCTGCTGGACACGTGCAGGACTGTGAGATGAGAACTGGGAAGCTTAAAATAATATCAAAATAGCTGCACACATGAAGCATATTTTGAATTTAGTTCCAGAGCACTCTTCAAAATACACGATATTTTCCTTGTTGAGAGCGTTTGGGAAGAAATTTGTGTGCTTTGGCAGTACTGAAATGAGGATGAATCAAACAGAGCAGAGCCTTGTGCCTTGTGGGGTTCTTGGGTACTCTCCTGCTCCCCTTGCAGGAGAGCTGCTGGAGCAAACCAAACGCTCCTTTGGGTGCAGGAGCACAGAGTGCCTGATGTTATGTGTCACCCAAAAGCTCCTGTTCTCGACCTTCCTTCCCTAATAACCAGCACCAAGGATCAGACACGTTCCAGGAGGTTTGGCTGCTCTCTCTGAAAGCGCCAGGTAGGGTTTCACCCTGAGGGACACGGAGCAGCAGCAGCTCAGCCCTGCAGGGACCGGCAGGACCTCGCTGCCATCGCTGCACATATGGCAGTGCCTGGCACTGGGAGGGAGTTCTGTCCTCGGAGCTGGGGGCTCTGTGACCCTGAGAGCTGTTTTTTGTGTGGTGCAGTGCAGAATCTCACCCGCGGCCTCACCGCGCCGTTTGATCTCGCCGATGCTCCTTTGCGTCGAGAGAACAGAGGCTGATGAGAGGCAGAAGGACAGTTTCAGTTTCTGGCTTGTCCTTGTGTTCTCAGCAGCAGCTCTGAATATTCTTGCTATAACCTCCGGACAGACATTAAAGAAACATATTGCGATTTATGCCCTTCTAAGAGTTACAGATAAGATCTAAATGGCACCATTTAGCTACTAGAGCCAGGATTTAAGTTGTGTTAATTCCAGCTGTTGGGCCAAAAACTCTACAAGTGCTAGTATAATGTAAATATTTAATAGACTATTGCCATTTAAAAGATTAACAGCTCTTCAGAGGGGTGGAACTGGGTTGCAGTTCTCTGGTTTCCATCAAGTCAATGAATTTTAGTGCTGATCTCTTTGGAAAGCTGATCCAAGCCTCTTGGTCATACTCCATAGAGTGCAGGTTATTTGTGCTGCAGTTGCCCCATCACAGCCTTGCTTTTGGCTAGACCTGGGCCAGCCCCAAACGAGGGCAATTCAGCCAAAATTCACCCTTTTCTGTTTTCCCTGTGCTGAAAAGAAAAACAGCATTGAGAGAACAGAAGGCTGCTGCAGCAGGAATTATCCCACTGACTTTGGATATTCCTCTGATTTCCAGGAAGACGATGAGAAGATAATCCAGGAGATTCAGAAGGAGGCTGAAGAGGAGCAAAGGAAGAAGAATGGAGGTAAGTCCCAGTCTGTAGCTGTGCTTTGGGATCAGACTGAGGGTAATGGGACAGCATAGGGTTCCCAGCTGCTGACAAGTCTCTGTATCTTCACTGGCTTTTGTTCCTCCCAGGAATCCATTGTAGCTTTAAAGTACTGTTGCCTGCAGACTTTTGCTGGGACTGTGGGCAGGCACAAACAAGGCTTGTGTCCAGCTCTCATGTGGCATCAGGTGTCGTGGGTGCACAGACCTATCCCCTCTCCACCTGGCAAAGTAGCTGAAGGGCAGCAAAGCCTCTGTGCTGTGTTGTGGGGGGCACAGGGGCTCCCACATCCTGGGAGAAGGGGATGTTCCCTCTTTGTGGGGTGGCATTGATAAAGCAGCCAGCCTGGAAAGCTGGTGCTGTGCTCCGTGGCACCTGGAGCAAGAGAAGGGGAAGCAGTGATGCTGTGGGGAGAAACAGGCTCTGGAATGTGCTGGGGATGGAAGAGGCCGATGGCAAATGTCAGACCTTGGAGCCTGGGGAGTTCTGTTTGTGGGGTGACTGGTTCTTTGCTCTCCTCCCTCTGCAGAGAACAGCTTCAAGCGGATCGGCCCTCCCGTGGAAAAGCCGGTGGAGAAGATCCAGAGGATTGAAGTAATCCCTAGACCTGTCCCTCAGAACTTCCATCAACCCCGGATGCCCCCGTACCCCTTCGTGCACCCGCCCTTCCCGCTGCCTCCCGTCCGGCCCATGTACAACAACATCCCCCTCAACATCGGCCCCATCCCCGCTCCCTACGTGCCCCCACTGCCCAACATGAGGGTGAACTTTGACTTTCCCCAGATCAACGTGCAGCTGGAGCCCAACTTGCCTATGCACTTTGGCCCTCAGCCCCGGCACCGGTTCTGACCTGGAGAGTCACTGCAGGGCAAAGCCACCCCGACACATCACCCTCTTCCCCCTCCGGCCCCTCTGGGTTTAGCCAGCAGCCAGAGGACTCACTGTCCCTGCACTGCACCTTCTCTAGGGCTTCTCCAAACCTTTGCAATCCAGCATTTGCAGCCCTGCTGCAATAGGGCTTGGTGCTGCATTTCCAAGGGGTGGAATTCCACCCTGTGTTGGGCATCCAGATGTTTTGTTTTGACAAAGCCTGTTCAGGCAGCTGGTGGGAGGGAAGGTGAGACTTTGTGGAGCACAAGGATACAGCTGTTCCTCAGGGACTTTCCAAAAATCCCTCCTTCCTGCTGGCCAGAGCAGCTGCTGCACAGTCATGTGAGTCTTGAGAGAAGGGTGGAGAGACTTGGCATCTGAGTAGGACTTTCAGGAACAAGGTAACAGGAGGTGGCTGCCCCATCCTTCTGCCTGCAGAGAGGCACAAGGTTGGGGTTCCCATGTTCTCCAGCATCCCTGGACCCTGCTGGCACCTCCCAGCAGAAATAAACCATTCAAAACCAAGTCAGTCTTGCATTTTTAGCACTCCTCACTCTGCAAGTGGAGTGAGGGGCTGCAGCAGCCACCCCATTGCTGAGATCTGTGGGAAGCCCAGAGCCATGTTCTGTTTGGGAGGTGTTAGCAAGTGGCAGATTTGGGCACCCAAATCCTTGGCTGAACTGAACTTTCCCCCTTTGAAGGGCTCAGTCTTTTCCCCCAGAGGTGGGTGCTTCCAAAATGTTGCCTTTACTTTGCTGTTCTCCTCTGGCATCCCAAACCTCCTCCAGCTTCTGGCTGCAGTGCTCAGGCAGAAGCTGGAACCACCTGGAGCTGAAGCTGTGCCCTTTATTACAAAAACTGCCTGGGAAACACCTGGATAGATGTGTAGGCAGTGCTCTGTGCTGTAGCAGGAAAAATGGGAATGACTCCCATAGCTGTGCATGCAGACAGGGTGGGCCGGGAGCCCCTGTGCCTGAACCCCCACAACCCAACAGGCAACTGTAGCCTCATGCTGCAGGAAGCTGGCTGCTTCTATGGCACTAAATAACTTCTGAAAATGTGTGTGTCAGCTTAACTGGCTTTGGAAAAGCGTGTTAAAAGTTAAACCTGTGTATTGCGGGGCTTGGGAAGTGAGGGAAAAGCAAAACTTCCTTGTGAGAAGCGGCGGGTGCAGTGCTGGGCTGTGGGAGGAGGGTGGCAAAAAGCCTTTTCCCCACAGCCCTTGGCTGTGCTCTCTGGTACAGGCCCCTTCTAGAAAAGAAAATGGTTGGAGTGGAAAAAAACCCCTCTTCTCGGGCTGCTTTTAGCAGCCCAGTTGTGCTGTTGTTCTCCAGATGGTTTGTTCTGGGCTTCATCCTGCTCTGTCCTGCTGGGAACCCTCTGGGTGCATTTCTCCTCCTGTTATTCTCCCCTGTATTTGAGCATCCAGGTGTTTTGTGGGTTTAATTGGTTTTTTTTCAGGTAAAACTCCCTGTCTCCACTTCACAGCTCCTACCAATCCCCCGTGTGTCGCTCTCCGCAACCCCGGCCCCCGTTGGGTGTGCAGGGAGTGCTGGGCGCAGGGTGTCGGTGGGATGCTCCTGGACAGGAGCCTGGGACAGCATCTGGGGACTGTTGTCCCCAGGAAGGTCTCCCAGAGGAGACTTCCATGGCTTTTGGAGCTCAGACAGCACTTTTTCCCGTTGCCTGCGGGTCGAACATACCCTGTGGCTGCTCCGCTCGGCTCATCCATGCCGTGTTCTCTCTGGCATTAATAACCAACTGCTATTCCCTTGCTGCTGGAATTTTTCTCTTTTTAAATTAATTTATTTCTGGGGGCTGCAGGAGCTTTCTGACTTGCTGCTCAGCTGGGTTTTAGCCAGGTTTAAATGCTGCCTTGCACCGAGTGATTCCTGTGGTAGCCAGGAGCAGGGTGTCCTGCTGGATTTGGGGAGGGAGGGATGTGTCACAGCAGCAGCAGGGGCTAAGAAAAGAGAGACAGGTCAGAAGAAGCAGGGGGGGCTTCCCTTGTTGAAAGGTAATCCTGTTCTTTTAATAGGTGAGATTCTTTGGGCTCAGGAGCTGATTTGGGTGAGCCCTCCAGGCTCCCTGAGGTGTTGGCCCTTCCCCAGAGGAGGGGGGGGCAGCAACTGGGGCACAGCTCAGCTGCTGAACCAGTGGCCCAAACTAGGAAGGAAATACGATGGTGATTCAGCAAAAACTAGTGGTCCAGTCCCACCTTTTAGTGTGTGTCTAGAGGTGTGTGGGCATGGAGAACTGAGCCTTGGCAGGTGCAAAGGTGGAGCAGGAGGGATGGAGAAGCGTCAGGCAGAGAGGTTGGTGACTGACCCATCAGGGTCATTGCTGCCCTGGTTATGGTCCTAGAGGAGCCTGGAGGATGTAGGGGAAGAGAGGACTGTGATTCCCATGTCCCCTTCCAAAACCAAGAGCTTATTTGGGTCCAAGAGAAGATCAATTGATGCCTGGTCTGTGATGTGCACCGTGCCTGGCTCTGGGCTCCCAGCACTGCTCCTCTCCCCAAGGAAACACCCCTGGCACCAAAAAAATTTTCAGCCAAAGCTCGTGGCTGCTCCTCCCCTCTAACATGAGAGACCTTGAGTTGTGGTTTCTGAATCTCTGTTAATTTATTAAAAAAGAAAAAAGCCCCAAAACTTACTGCACAACCACCAGATCCAGCTGTGACCTGGTCTCTAACTCCTCCATCCCCTCTTCCCTCCTGCACCACAGTCCTTGGAACCACTTATTTAAAGGTTTTAAAGGTCAAAAGGCATTGGGAGGTTGCTGTGCCCAGGCTGATCCCATAACAGGTACTTCTTATGGCTAATTGCAGTGTCCCATTTACTTGCCTTAAAGGTGGAGAGAGAAACTTAGTATTTGCACTTAGCAAAATGTTGTATTAAAAGAAAAAAAACCTGTAAAGATGTGCATGTTCTGCAACTTTGTATAACAATAGCTGAAAATAAATAGGTGGTTTATTTAAAAAAAAAAAAGAAAAAACCCCAAAAATATTTTTCTTTACATTCTGGTAGTAAACAGTTCTAATATTCTGTGTGTAAAAAGTTCCTGTATTATATTGTAATTTGAATTTTTGTAAATAAATTTGTGCACTCTGGCTTTTACCTCTGTGCTTTTGAAACAGCCAAAACATCATCCTCCCATCCTGCCTGTGCTGGCCTGGTGCTGGGATAATGCCAGGGCGTGGGGCCAGATCCCAGCCTGTGCCAGTGAAAGCTCCACAGGTCGCAAGGCAAAAGCCATTTGACCCTCCTGGAACAGCTTAATATGTTCCACATGCTCCCAAGATAAAACGGGATGGGGTAGAAAATGGTTTCCAGTCTCTCCTGTAAATGGAAACCAGGATGGGTAGGAAGGCTGGGAGGGGTTCCCGTCTTGCAGGAGTACTGGTAAATGTTGGTAAATGCAGAATCTGGCCTTAAGGGGAAAAAAAGAAATGTGTGTTGGCAGCTGGGGGAGAGGGGAAGGATGAGGGTCCTTCCTGCAGCTCCAGAGTCCCTTCCCTGTGCAGGCACCCACTGCCAGAGCTGGCAAAGCTGCCTCCTCCCCAGGCCGGGTGCCACAGTTGGTGCCACAGCCATGCACACACGGGTGTCAGTGAGGGCAATTGAAGCTGCTCAGCGTTTCCTGCTCTGCCCTGATTTCTCCCTGTTTATAGTCAGGAATGAACATCCTTCCTTCCTTTGGCCCTTGCAGTGCTCAAACCCCCCTCTGATGGTGACAGTCTCTGCAGGCGAAGCCCTCCCACTTTCCCCCCACAGTGTGTGTTTGGGGGAAGCTGGGCAGCCGCCCCTTTCCCAAACTTTGCTTTATTCAAACCAACTTTACCTTTTTAAAGCCAAGCAGGAGCCCACCAGTGCCCTGCAGGTCCCAGCCAGGCTGTGGTGGTGAAGGGTGGCTGCTCTCAGTGTAGGAGTTGGCCCCAGTCCCCCGTAGGCACTTGCTGCACCCCCCCTGCACAGCCAGCACTGGGGTTGGCCCCAGTATCACACCAGAGGGGGTTGGTTGAGCTTCAAGGCTGGTTTCAGCTGTCTCTGGAGGGCTGTGGGCACATCCAGCCATCCAGGCTCCTCTGGCAGGACACATGGGCTGGGCTCCCCACCTCCTTCCCTCCTTAGTTCATCTTCCCCTTCTCCATGTCACCGAGCAGAGGGGGCTGATTGCTGACCCCCACTAAACCATGCACCCAAAACCAGCATCCCATTGCTCTTCCCTCCTGGCTGGGCTGTCATCATATGGAGGTGAAACACTTGAGTCAGGAGGAGAAAAAGCTCCCTGGGGGCATGGCTTTGCTCCTGGCTGTGACGGCAGGAGAGCTGGTTTTGCAGGTGAGATGGTTTGCTGGTGCTGCCCCCTGACCCATCCATGTGTCACCCATTCCCAGACAAGCCCTGTGGGCTCAGTGGCTTCAGGCTGCTCTGGGCATCTCCAGAGGTGACCCGGACTCCAGCTGGCTTTGGCTTTACACCTGCTTCATGGGGAAGAGCCTGTTGGTCACCATTCCCTTCCCACCAACTCCTCAGCCCCCTAGAGCCAGCCCAATCTTTGTCAGGCAATTTGGTCCCCAAAGGCTCCACCACCCCAAATCTCCATGGGCTCATGCCTCTCATTTAAAGGCTGTTGCAGCCCTAACAGACCACACACCAGTTTGAATCCGAATGCAGGTTTTATTTTTTAATTAATCTTTCTCCATTTGAAGCTATTTTTTTTTAAGTTATACAAATGGCACTTACAAAAAAATAATAATAATTAAAAAAAAAAAATGGACAAACCCAAAACTTTAAATTTTCAGAGTGAGATGTTTTCAGAGAGTCACGACACCCGATAAGAGGAAACAGGAGAGATGTTGACCTAGTGTCACACGGGAGAAGCCGGAGCGGGAATTACATGGTTGGAACTGCAACAGGGACGGGGAGGAGGCAACATGGGGTGGGGGTGAGGGCCAGCGAAAGTGTGTGTCGAGTCACAGGGTCACGCAGGGCTTCATCAAGACACTTGGTCCTTCAAGGGGCAGCGTGGTGCCCGGGGGGGCACGTGGAGCCAGGGGGGCACGGGCAGCCCCTGGATGTGAGTGCAGAGCCGAGGTAGAGTCCCAGCCGGGATCCCCTGCGCCGGCAAGGGATCCCAGCCCGGAGTGTCCCCCTGGCAGGGGACAGTCGCTCGCTCTCCCAGCTGAGTTTAGCACCAAGCTCCTACGGAGGGAGTCCCTGTCCCTCCTCATGGCTTTAAGGCTGACGAGCCCCTGCCTGGCCTCTGGCAGAGGGACCGGCCCTGGTTTGGCACGGCAGCGATGCCGCGAGCACCCTTGGCGTGGGCTGGGACCAGCGCTCCCCCCCCACAGGGGGCCCACGCAGGAAAAGGCTCCTTGGTGTGTTTGCAGGGAGCAAATACCAGCCCTGGGAAGGCCCCAAAGGATAAAGTGCCTTTCAACACCCTAAAGAACACGCAGCATCACCCGTTACAGACAGCGTTAAACTAATGCAGACCTAGTACAGACAACAGCTGGTCACACAGTGCCATGGAGAGCATATATAAATAGAGACTAACAAAAATACTGTTTTGGTCTTTTTTTCTTTTTTTCTTTTCCAGTAGGGTTGTGATTCATGAGAGCCCAGCCCAGCTGCCCCGGGGGTGGCGGGACCAGGAGCTGCCCCCTCGGGGGAGCCCGCAGGAGCAGGCGCTTCCTAATTCAGCATTAAGTGTTCAGTGATTTGCTTCACTGTTCCAGTATTTTACGAGAGAGGAAGAAAAAAAAACAACAAAGGTACTGAGCAAGTATCACTGTGCAAAGTTTGCTAAGGAACTTTTCTATTCTGTAAACCAAAATCTGCACTTTATGCTTCCAGCCACCGCCCCGGGGAGGTTGCGTGGGCCAGCCAGGCTCCTGCTGGGAACGAGGCCCCATGGGAGGTGGGCTGGATGAAGCCCCCACCCCAGCACGGGCTGGCTCTGTGTCCCCCTACGCCCCCCCCTCCAGGCACAGCAGCAGGACCAGCCTCAGGGCAGGCACCTGCCAGGCTGGACCCACCATCAGGGTCTGGGGTGCTCCTCCAGAGCCAGAAGCGTGAGGAGGGGCGGAGAGACACGAGGAGCGCAGGGCTCTATGAGATGAAAGGCTGAGGCTTTCCAGACGGGATCACCCTAAAGAATCATTTCCAGGTGTATGGGGAGGGGAGGGGGCAGCTTGCTGGCCCTTCTGCAGGGATGTGTGCCAGCACACACCAGCCCCGTCCCCAGGGATGCTGTGATATGTAAGGTCACCTCTTACGGCTCAGCTGGGGATGGACCTGCCCTGAAAGCCAGGAGGGGAGAGAAGCTGCCGGAGGAGCCGGGAGGAGCTGGCTGAGCCCAGCACCGTCACTCTGCCCCTGGTTGGAGCAGGGCAGGATGGGAGGATGCTCCAGGGGACACTGGCAGCACAGACTGAGGCAGTGCCAGTGCTGATATGGCAGAAGCGAGCTCAGAGGTGATCTTATTCCCTTTTTTCAATCAAGGAGAGGATAATCAACTACCTAAGGTGATGCTCGGGGCTGGGAGGGGGATACGGCGGTTTCCAAGCCCAGCAAACCTGGAGGGAAACAGGGATGGGGGATAGAGACAGACCCTTCTACAAAGCTATAGGCAGGCTGCCCCACCACTTTTCCAGTTCTTACAGGGATTTACGGAGACCCACCTCCCACATAACGCACCAACTCTACGGCAGGAGGGAAGGACAAGCCAGTCTGAAAATCCTGTTACAGAGAGGAGAAACAGAACCCAAAGGAAAAGAGGACGGAGGAAGGGAAAGAGAAGTTGGCAACGGGAGGTACCCTAAAGTGCATTAATATTCCCAGAGGGTGGAGGCGTCGATGGTGTCGGCCGATGCCTTGAGGACCCCGGCGTGGTCCCCCTTCAGGTATTTGCCATTGATTTTGATGGCAACTTTGTTATAGTCGCAGAACTCAAAAAAGAAGTCCACGGGGGTGTCGCTGCTGCTGGTGACGGACGACTCGTTCCCCACCATCCAGTACTTCCCAGTGGTATCTGCGGGAGAGGGGACAAGGTGGCCTCGTGAGCCACCACGGGGACCCCGATGCCCGTCACCCCCCAGCCCACAGCCACCCCCAGGGACTCACCCTTGATGTTGTAGGCGCCGTCGTTGAACTCCAGCTGGAAGACGTCATAGGAGGAGCGGTTGGAGTCGAGGGTGCCGGTCACCTTCCGGCACCCGATGAAGCCGTGCTCGCCACGCAGGACGATGATGGGCCTGTTGATCAGCTTCATCACGAAATGCTCCGTCTCACCTGCGCCGAGGGCAGAGGGGCTGTGAGAGCAGCCGGGGGGCACAGAGCAGACCCCACGGCTGGCAGGCAGCAGTGAGGAGGAGGGGCACACCCCCCACCTGCTTCTCACCCCCGTCATGTCCCCCCATCTCACTTCACATGAAACACTCACTAAGAAAACTTATTGCCTGCATCCCTGAGCATCACTTGGAAGGAGGGCCTGGCTCAGGGAGGGGACGTTTTTCATCCCCTGCCGCCCCAGTGTGGGGTGGGGTCCCCAAGGGGGTGCCTTACCCGCTGTCTCCATGGAGGCTGCCAGCTGCCCGTTCTTCTTTGCCGTCACGTACTTGCCGTTGGCAGCTTTCAGGGTGATGCGCTTGTCGCACCACTCGATGTCGAAGTAGCAGCTCGCGTTCCTGGGGGGCAGAGAGGGCGGTCAGTAGGATGTGATGGATGGGGGCCCTGCCAGTGCCACCCCGCTGGCTTGGAAAGGGTCACGGCTGGATCAGGAGACCCTGCTTCGATCTGTTTTTGCAGGATGAACCATGTTGTGGTGGCCATCCCGCTGGGAAGCCCTTGCCCCGCAGGCAGGAGCCAGGCAGGCAGCCAAATGTGCTTTTGGGGTTTCCGCCTGGCTGTCAGGGTTGAACAGCAGGGAAAAGCATTTCGACAGCCCCGGCCAGCAGGGAAGGATTACGTGACCCCAGGGACTTGCCGAGCGTCGTGGGCGGCAAACCCCAGCCCATCCCTGGCTTTCTGGGGAATGCACTTACTGCCTGTGCTGGGAAGTGTTTTGGGGCGAGCACCCAGGCTGGAAAATCCCCCTTGGATTCCCTTGGGAGATGCAGAGGGTTCCCTGAAGCCCAGGCATGGCCCTGCTTGGGACAGGGGACTCACTTTGTGGAGGCAGTGGACTGGATGCCCCCGTTGGAGGTCAGGGTCCAGTACTTCCCAGTGTAGGTCCGGAAGGCGCATTTCTTGGTGTCCTTGTTGATCTCCAGCTGGTAGGTCTCCTGGTCACCCTCCTCATCCTGGTTGGCCGAGAGGTCCATCCCTATGGAGCAGAGACAGATGGAGGTGGAGGTCCCAGGGAGTGGGGGGACGACAACCCACCTCCAGCAGGTTTGGGTGCAGGGCCAGGAAACCCAACTGAGAGGGGCTCCTGCTCCCTGGTTGAGCTTCGGTGACTCCCAGATCCCTCACACAGATCTCCTTTCTGGCATTTTGGGTTCAAACCCAGGTTTTCATTTGGCTGCTTGGTGTTATGGTCATAAACGAGAGCTGGGCTGAGCTGAGGCACCCGTGAGTTTCCACTCCTGACTCTCCGGCTCCGTTATGATGAAGCAAAGACCAGTGTAAATATTTCATATGGAAAAGGACTGCAGTTTTTCCCAAAGATGACAGCCAGGTTACTCAAACCATTAGCAGAGGCCACTGCAGCACCCATGAATCCCAGCTCGTGGCGTGTTTAAGGACCGTGGCACCGTTTTTCATCCACAAATTGTCACAGCCCGCTGGGGTGGTGAGGTGTGCAGGGACAGGAGGCTTGGGAAAGCCCTGGGGCAGCCAAGCCTTTCCCTGAGTCCCAAAAACCATCGGCACCAGCCTGTTCCCCAGCCAGGATGACCCATCCCTGCACCAGAGGGGCCAGAGGCAGCATTTCCATGGCAGAGGTGGATGCAGCCAGTCCTGGGGCTATCACCAGGCCATGTGCACGTCCAACACAGGCACTGAGCCTGAGGAAACCTGCTTAGTCAGGCCTAGTGGGGCCAAATCTACTCCAGAGCTCTCCAGCTTGGTGGATTTCTGCCTAAAACCACTTTGGGGATGTGAGTCACAAACCATAGCCCGGAGCCAAGCCAAGAGGCCGAGCTGCCATACCGGGTTTCAGGGAGGGAGCCGGGATGTGGAGCTCAGCCCCACTGCTCCCTGCCTGCTTGCAGCTGGGATGGGTGGAGGTAGGTCCAGGGGGACATGGATCTGTAACCTGTGAGAGGAGCCCAGGGATGGCACTTTAGTGGAACCAGGAGTTTTCCAGAGCAGAAGTCCCATCAGCTGCACCCACCTGGGGAGGGACCATCTACCTCCCCACACCAGCCATGGAGGTGCCTTCCCACAGGTCCTGCAGACACAGCTCCCCGGGGCTTCCCACTGCCCATCTGCATCTCCAATCAGGCATCCCCATCCAAGCACCCAGGAGCAGTCTCTGCTTTGCATCTTGGTCTCCCACATTTCCCAAAGGGATCAGGCTTGTTCCCAGGGGCCACAATCTTATCTCCCACATCCAAACTGGCCTATGGCTGCCACCCTGTTCACAGCATCCCCTCTCCTGCCAGGTATCCTCCAGCACCTCCTGCAGCTCCTATCCCTGGAAGTGTTCACAGCCAGGTTGGATGGGGTTTGGAGCAACCCGGTCTAATGGAAGGTGTCCCTGCCCATAATAGGGGGTTGGAACTGGATGATCTCTCCTGATGGACACAGAGCGACCCCGGTGTTTTGCTCTCCAGGGTATTTGGGCAGCACAGGGGACAGTGGGTGCTGCATGGCCACGAGCCCCAGCCCCACTGGCCACGCCCTTGGCTCACGTGGCTGTCCCACACTCTCTGCCTCCTGGAGCTGCCGCGGGCTGAGCTGGCGGTTGTGGAAACATTTGGTTTTCATTTTGCATCCCAGCGTCAGGCAGCTCCAGCTCTAATCCAGAGCCATAAAACTGAGAGAGGGGCTCTGCTGAGGCTCATGGAGAGACTGGGCTGAGCAAGGGCACACTGGGGAATGCTGCCCCCCGTCACTCACCCCCGAACCTCCCAAACCTGTGAGAGCTGTCCACAGAGCTGTGGTTTGAGGAGGAGGAGTGGATGGTGATGCTTCCCATTACTGCAGCTTTGGGGGACGAACTCATTGACCTGGAGGGATCGTGCTGGGGAGAGCCAGGGGGATGCTTTGTGCCACAGAGAAGGATCAGATGGGCTGGAGACAGGATAGAGAGTGCCAGGAGCCTCCAAACACCGTCCCCTCTCCCCAGAGACCCCCCACCACAGAGCACAGCACACCCACCACCTTCCCCCACACAAACACTCTTGTACCATTTTCCACACTCACTGTTGCATGGAGTTTTGGCTTTCCCTGTTTCCTGAATGGGCCTGGCAGCAGGAGGGTCTCCCACCACCCCCTCCCCAAAAGCAGTGTGGGGTTGGGTTACACCAGCTCAGCAGAAAGGAATGCAGCTGGGGCAGGAGGAGGTTTCAAAGGGCTGGAACTGAGCTGGAGCGGGAGAGAGTTGGGGGTTCAAAGCTGGGCAGGATGGGGGGAACTGGAGGAAGCAGGGACTGCGAGGAGGCAGATCCGACAGAGATGTCCCCGTGGTGGAGGACGGGCTGTCCCCCAGCCACGCCCCTGCTGTGGCAGCCCAGGGCTGTGGCAGGAGCCGCGTCCACCCGCTCTCCCGCCGCGCCTGGCCCAGCCGCTCCCACTGCAATCATGGATTAATTAACGCTCCTGGTAAATTTACAGTCTGGAGCTGGCACCGCTCTGCATGACCTTGACGAAGCTGCTAATTACAGCTGGAGGCGGGAGGGGGGTGAGCACACTGCGGCTCTTTGGGAGGTACACCTGCACTCCCCAAAATTCCTTGTGTGGGATGTCCTCCGGCTCCGTCTGCAACAAGGGTTTGCTACAGGGATCCTGGGGAGGATGTAGAGGTTGGAGGTGGGAGGGCTGAGGCAGGTGTCTCCCCAGGGCTTCATAATCCTGAGTCCCTGGGCTCAAGGTCCTTGGAGAGACAGGGAAGAGCAATGGGGTGAGCCAGCACTGGAGCAGGAAAGGGCTCCCCAAGTCCTCGGCTGCCGAGGTTTCCAGCTGCTGCCAATCCTGTGGTTTGGAAGGATTGGTGCTGGAGCCCTTGCTACTCTCCAGCTTAAGTGAATGTACACATAGTTCGGAACACACACATCCCTTCCCATAGCTCCCAGAGATGTGAGCTTCTCCATCTAAAGGAGCAGAGTTTGCTGTAGCTGTGTCGAGCCCCACACCACGGGGGCTGCAGACCCAGTGCTGGGGCATTTATGGCACGTAGAAAACTTTCCCCCTACACTCAACTCGCACAGGTCTCCTATGGGCCATCTTGGGATGCTAGTGAGACTCAGTGGGATGCACTCCATGGAGAGGAGCATCTTCCCCATCCTCCAACTCCCTTTTTAAAAACCCCACGGTTATGTCTGAAAAAAAACAAGCTCAGCTCCCTGCACAGGAGCACTGGCAGGATCACGCAGAGCCCCCAGTCCCTCGGGACAGAAAGGCAGGATTTCAGGTCCTCGTGTCCCAGCAGTCTGGATTGGGATGCTGCACCCAGTGTTGCTGGTACAGGTCGGGTCTGGGCTCCCTGTGGGGCTCTGGCACCCTCCACCCCGCACACGTGCTCCCAGACTCATCCTGCCCCATCCCTGCCCTTGGGCTGGGTTTACACTGCACCCCTACAGAAATCCAAACAGGTTTTTGTCTAAAAGCAACAGCCTGGAGCTATGGCACCAGCAGCTCCTCTGCTGGGGGTACAGCCCCGCAAGGGGGTCACAGGTGGGGGTGAAACACGAATTTCCTGAATAACCCACCCCTCCTTCCCTGTGGATTTCCTGTGGCTTTGTGGTATCCCCCAAGTGTCAACAGGCCACTTGGCATCTCCTGATGGAAATGTGCATCTGTGCCTGCATGTCCCCCACACTGGAGCCACATCTCCCTGCTTTTCATGGAGATGAACTGGAGGGGGTAAATCCAGCCCACCCCACACTGGGAGGGCTCCTGGCCCTGGAGCAGAGCTCCCCATCACCGGCACTGCATGCCCAGGCGTGCTCCCATCACCACTCTGCTCGCTCGAACCCCTCCCCAGACCCCATTTTCCAGGAATTCCTCACTCCCGAGCCAGCCCACCCTCTCCTCCATGCGGGTGGGGGGCAGGGGCACACCGTGGCCGGGCAGGGGGCTGGCAGGGTCCCAGCAGGAGGATGCCAGCGCTCTGCCCCCGGGGACCCTCACACCCACAAAGGGCCCTTTGTTGCCAGAGCCGGGCTAGAAAGGAGCCATTGAGCAGGGAGGAGGCTGCTTGCTGCTGGCAGCACCCCGGCTCTGCTCCATTTGAGGGGCAATGGGGAGATGGGATCCCAAAAGGGATCCCATCCTTCTGGGGCTAGAGGCAGGAGAAATGTGCCAGGGACACCCCCAGCACCAGAGCAAAGGCAGGGCTGGCACCCACCCCTTCCTCCCGCGGGATTGTTTGTGTTGCAGCCCCCAGTGTGCAGGGGATGGTGACACCAGCCATCCCCAGGACAGGGAGGAGACTCCAAGCCAGGCGCTGACTTGGCACTGGTGGGACAACACTGTCCCAAAGCTGGATCCCAGCCAAGGGAGCCACAGAAGCCCCATGGCTCCATCCCTGCTCCTCCCATGAGGCACGGGAAGGGGGGGGGGGCACTGCCATCCCCACTCCTTCCCTGACTCCACGGAGGAACAAGAAGCCTTTTCCCACGAGGCTGTGTCGAGCTGCAGTCGTTCCCTGCCCGCATCCCACATCCCACTCCCCCATCCCCGGTGGCCATGGGCGCATCTGCCAACAGCACGGCGCTTATCAGCTCGGCGGGGGAAAGGGCTGTCTGGAACCGCTTCCTCCGACGGCTGCTTTGGGGCTGCCTTCTTGGTAACCTTGGGACAAGGCACTTTCCCAACGGGAGGAGGGAGGGCGAGCCCCAGAAAGCGGCAGCTCCCAGCCCTTCGCTGCCATCGGGAAGGATTAACCGGGTGGAAACGGCTTCCCTGGCCAAAACGGACTAGAGCGAGGATGTGCAGCCCCAGCGCAGCCCTTCCCTCTGTATTTTGCTTGGAAAGGGGCCGGGCACAGCCCAGAGCCCCCTGTTGCTGGGGAGATTTATGCACCCCCACCCCCACCCCGCCTTCCTGCTCCCCCCCTCCCCGTCCCTTCCAAACCACACAAAGCCGGCGGGTCGGCCAGCAGCATTCCCACCCGCTCCATGGGGTCCCCCACCACCACGGGGTCCCGCACCACCGCCTCCCCGTCCCTCACATCTCCCCCCACATCTGGTTTCCCCATCTCTGGTGACAAAGGGCTGCAGCCGCCCTTCCCCCACAGCGCTGCGGCAGCCTCCCGCCATCCTCCCGCCATCGCCATCCTCCTCCTCTTCCCCCAATCCCTGTGCCTGGGAAAACAATCCCCACTGCCCGTCTTGGCAGATTTCAGTACTTATTTTCAAGGGGCTGCTTTGCAGCGCGGGACTTGCCCTCGAACAGGAGAAAGGCAGGGAGCTCCTGCTCAGAGCTGACCAGGTACGGAACAGGGTTTAGCTGCAACCCTGAGTTATTACATATACACAGAAAAAAATATAAAAAAATCCCCCGCTGTTCCTCCAGGCTTTGCTGCAGCGAGACATGCTCGCACCCATCCCGCGCCCGGCGTGCGCCGGCCTGACCTGGCGCGCCGGGGATGTGCCCCGGGGGTCCCACAGCCCTGCGCCCCCCGGCAGCGCGGAGAGGGACCCCCGTCCCCCAGCACGGACCCCTGGGGGGGTGTGATGCTCGGTGGCTAGGTGGCCACGTGCCCGGGGAGCTTTGCCGTGTGGCACCACTCGAGGCGGGTGGCCCGGTGGCCTCTCGGGCGAGCGGAGGGGACGGGGACGGGCGGTGCAGCGGGAGCGGGGGGAATGGCTGCCTTTGTGCGGTGGATGCAGGATGCGGGAGTTTTTTGTCAAAGCCCTTTATGTAACGCTGCCATCCCAGCCCCCCGCACCCAGGGGGAACTCCAGGCCCTTGTAAGGACCCGCAGCCCCACTGAGGACCCGCAGCCCCCCAGCTCCGCAGGGCACATGGCTCAGCGATGTTCGGGGAAGGGGGAGGCTGGCGGAGGCTTTGTTGGGCGAACAATGAGCTCCACAGGAAGGAAGGCGACGGATACAGCCCTGCCTCCTTCACGGCGAGGGAAGACCCCATCCACCCCCTCCCAGCCCCCTTCGCTGTCCATCCCTGCACCCCAAGGCAGGCCCCTCGCCATCCCTCCCCCCCAGGGTACCCTGTGGAGATGTTGCAGGGATGGGGGTGCTGGAGGGATGGGGGCCCCCAGGCAGGCGATGCTGGAGGGATGCAGGGGGGGAAGGGAAGGGATGTGGGAGGGGTGCGGGGGGATCATGATAGGGGACTAGGGGAGGGACGGCGGGCAGCCATGCTGAGGGGTGCAGGGGGGTGCCCAGGGGAGATGGGGGCTTCAGGGGAGGGGTGTGAGAAGGGGTCTGAGCGGGGGATGATCCTAAGGAGATGGCGGAGAGATGCAAAGGGGCGTTCTGTGGGGTGGCTGCTGCAGGAAGGCAGGGGATGCTGGGGGACGCAGGGGGCTGCCAGGGGGGCAGTGCTGCGGGGGGACGGGGGGGGGGCCACTCCGAGGTGGTTGTTCTGAGGTGATGCTGGGGAGGTGATACCGGGGGGATGAAGAGGATGCTCGGGGCAGGCGATGCCCGACGGATGCCGATGTCTGAGGGATGCAGCGGGCTGCTGGGGACGGGCGATGCCCGACGAAAGCCGATACCCGAGGGGTGCAGGGGCGCACGGCGACACCCCAGGGACTCCGGGACGGCCGAGGTGTCCCGTTCCCCCCACCCCCAGCGCCCGTCCGTCCCCTCGTACCTTGCCGGGTGGAGACATTCCTATCGTTGCCGGCTCGCAGCACGACCTGCGGGCAGCTCTGCTCGAGGGCGAAGAGCTCGTCCTTGCCCACCTTGGCGCTCTTGCCCGCCTTGAGGGTGCCGCTGGGCCCCGAGGGGGCCAGGTAGCGGCCCTCCCCGTCGCGAAAGGCCACCTTCCCGCAGCGGAACTCCAGCGTGAAGGCGGTGCCGGGCTCGGCGGCGGGGACCAGGCGGCCGTCGCTGCGGAGCAGGCGGTGGTCGCAGCTCTGCAGGCTGTACCGCTGGTCCACGAACAGGAGGGTGATCAGAGCATCCACGCCCCAGGGCACGTCGCGGTCCACGGCCAGCTCGTCGCGGCGGGGCCCCAGGTGCGCGTAGCGCTTGCGGGCCAGGCTGTAGAGGTTGGCCTGGGGGTGCATGGCCAAGTGGACGCTCCACTTCTCGGCGGCCGAGACGGCGGGGGCGAAGCAGGAGAGGCGATCCTCGGTGCCGCCGAAGAAGCGGCGGTGGGGCTCGGACTGCAGCGACCACCGCCCGTCGCCGTGGGCCAGCACCAGGAACCGGCAGTCGGGGCCCGGCTCCTCGCTGTCGCAGCTCACCCGCCCGTCCTTGTCGGCCGCCAGGTACCGGCCCAGGTGGCTCTTGAGCAGGACGGCGCTGGAGTCCTCCCCGTCCTGCTCCAGCGTCCAGATCTGCTTCTTCTTCATGCTGGCGGCCGAGGCGTTCACCTTGAACCCGAACGCCTCCGCCGTCAGGTACCGATTGCTGCAGTTGATCAGCCCGAACTGGATCTGCACCGGCTCCGCCGTCCCGTTCGCCGTCATCCTGCCCCGCCGCCGACCGACCGACACGGACCGACCGACCGACACCGAGAGCTGCTGCTGCCGCGCCCGCCCCGACGCCGCCGCCTTTATAGCGCGGCCGCCGCGGTACCGCCCCCCCCGAGCCCCCCCGTCCGCCGGGGCCGCCTCCCGCCGCGACCCCCGCCCGCCCCCCGCATCGCCGCGGGGCCCCGCGGCAGGACAGGTCCCCGCCGGGCGCGGCGAGAGCCCCCTGGAATCGCAGGACATCATCCCCCGCTCCATCGCGGGACTCCACTGCATGGAGAGACCCTCCCCTGCACTGCAAAAGCCCCCTGAATTGCAGAAACTCCCCCTGGCCATTGCAAGATCCCCACTGCGTGGCAAGACCCCTCCCTGCATTTCAGGACCCCCCCCCACAATGCAAGTCGCCTCTGCACGGCAAGAGTCCCTCTGGATTTCAGGACCACCCCCCCATTGAAGGATGCCCACTGCATAGCAAGACCCCTCCCTGCATTACAAAAGCTCCCATGAATTGCAGGATTCCCCCACATTGCAAGACCTTCACATGCATTTCAGAAGCCTCTTCCTTGAACTGCAGGACACCCCTTCCAACGCAAGTCCCCAGCGCATGGCAAGACCCCTCCAGGAACAGCGAGAGCCCCCTTGAATTGCAAGACCTCCCCACTGTATAACAAGACCCGTCCTTGCATAGAAAGATCTCCCTTGAATTGCAAGACCCCCTATGCACTGCAGAATCCCCCCCCCCCCCCGTTATGAGACCACCCCCTGCACTGCAAGACACTGCCTTGAACTGCAAGAATCCTTCTGATTGCCCAATCCCATCCTTCTCCAAGACACTGCTGGACCCCCTGCACCCCTCTGTCCCTCCGGGGCTGTTGGCCATGACACAGGGCTGTGGGACAGATGTGGAGAAGGGTGACAGATGCCGTGGCCTCCTGCCATCTCTGAGCCATCCCAGCACCCTGTGCCAGGCACCAGCAAGGCTGGAGCATCCAGGCCCTGTGGAACTGAATTCCCACAGCAAATCCGTGAGAAAGACAGGGACGCTTCTGCACAAGGGGGGATTTTGAGGCCATTTCTCAGGGGGTAGGTGGGCAGTGTTGCCATGCATGGAAGGACATGGCACGTACAGCAGGACTGACCCCGAGATGGAAAGGGTCCATCCTGGAGAGAGCCACTTGTGCTGCCCAGAGGTGCTGCCCACTGCTCCTTGGGGACAGGGACACTTCTCGTGTCTACAATGTGGACACAAACACCAATAAGTAGGAGCAGGGCTGCTGTGGCCGATTTGAAGCTGGCTCAAGCACAGCCCCACGCTTGCAGGGGGGACTGGCTGGGGGGAATGTGCAGAACCAGAAAACTGGAGAAAGAGGGATGATGGGAGGCACAGATGGGATGGTATTCAGCTGGATCAGGGAGCTGAACTGCCTGTCTCAGCTGAAGCAGGACAAGAGAAGAGCCGAGCGTGGGTGTGGGTGGGAGAGTGCAACAGTGTGTGCTCAGGGCTGGCACAAAGAATTCCCCCGGGCTCTTCCAACCCAGGCAGGATGGCATCCTGTCCCCACCTCCTGAGGCCCTTCAGGCTCCACTGGTTCTGCACTGGCCATACTGGTTACAGACACTGCTCCACCCCCAGGCAGCACCACCCCCTGCCCGGGGGTCCCTGGCACAACTGCTCCAGGGCAAACCTGCCAGGCTGGGATGGCATCTGTTTTCCTGGATGCCTCAGCCAGACCTGCTCTGTGCTCATCCTTGCTGCCCAGCCCTGCAAATCCAGACAGACCATTTCCAACTGGAGCCAACCCCACAGACTCTTGTCTGGGTTAGAAACAGGTCCCCCCGCCAGCTCCACTGAGGCAGATCCATGTTTGTCCCACAAACCCTGTTTTCTGCTCTGGCTCAAAGCCCCCCTGCATTAGGACCTGGCCATGAGGCCGAGCAGCTGCCCAGGCCCACAGCTGCCGGGCTCTGCCTTCCACAGCCGCCGCAGGCAGATGGTGGCGAGGCTGGGAAAGAAACAGCTTTTCTCCTCAACAAAAAAAAGTAGCAATTATGCAGGGGGAAAAAACCCCCATCCTGTATTCACCCAACAGTGTAGCATGGGTGGGTGACACTGGTGGATGGTGGCACTGGTGGATGGTGGCACTGCCTGGCTCAGTACATCTTGCCCCTCCAGAGCAAGCAGCCAGTTTGCACCCACCCTGCCTGCACCCACCCTGTCTGCACCATCTGCTCTGGGGGAGGTGGGGGAGCCCCAAACACTGTCTGAGACCTCTCCACATGTCACTGTGGTAGGAAAGTGTGACCAGAGTCCCCTTGACTTGGGGATGCAGCAGCCAAAGCCTGTCTCCCGAGTGCATCCGTGTGTGCATCCGGTGTGCTGGAGCGGTAGGAAAGGCACTGGGTTTCCCCCTATATATTGCATTTCCTGTCGTCCTTGCAAGCTGCCGTGACTAAACGCTTCTGAGGTCACCCTCCACAGCCTTCCCACTGCTGCTCCTGCAGGAGACCCAATCCCTGGCACACGGCATCCATGACAAGGGCTTTCCGGAGCGCAGCCGTGTCCCCCTGGAGGGGTGCATGACTCACCCGCTGGGACTTCAAACAGATCACAGCACCAAAAGGGAAAAGCCAAGAGAAAAGGAGCCCCGGTCATGGAGTGACCCCTGTCTTGCCTGCCTCGGGCACAGAAACGCCCTCGGATTTTCATGCTTGCCTGGACACTTTTTGTGGCAGCCCAACTTCATTTGCAAGCAGTCCCGGGGTTTTCAGTCAAGCTCATGAAATTGGGATGGAAGGCAGAGCTGGGCACTGCAGGGAGGGTGGGATGCAGGGCACGCTGTGTCAGGGGGTGCCCAAAGCCAGTGCCACTGGGTCACCCCTCAGAGCATGGCTCTCCTCTGGCTTCAAGGCACGTCTCAGTCACCAGCCTGGCCTGAGCCCTCCTTGTCCATGGAGCAATTTTGGGGGCTCACTGCAAGGGGGCTGCTGGCAGGTTTTCACCCCCAGCCACCTGCTTCCCCCAGGACCCCCACATGCTGCAAATCCCATCTCGGTGTCCATGGCACGTGTGAACAGATGTCCCAGGGGTGTCCATGTCCCCTATAGTGTCTGTGAGATGGCCCAGGCTGGCCTGGGAAGGCCCCCCCAGGGCAGACACCCCCTCACCCCACAGAGGGGCTCGGCAGAGATTGGGGGTGCATTGCTCATGGTCAACATCTCTCCAGCCACCCCCGTCCCTGCGTGGGACAGGGCTTGGTGGCAACAGGAGCCTTTGGGCAGGATGAGGTCATGTTGTGCAGCCATCTAGCTGTCCTACAGTGGGATAAAGGGCTTTGCCAAAACAGCCCAGTGATTGGGGACCACTGGATCAAGGCTGGGAACAAGCCCCAGGTACAGACCCAACACCCCAGCTGGAGGTTGCTTCTCCCCAGGTCCCTGATGTGTCCCTTGCTGCTGCTGGGGGCCATGGGGACACCCTGGGGTGCCTGGCTGCCCTGGCCTCACTGCCATATGCCACAGGCAGCTCAGCAGAGTTCTCTGAGGGCTCTCCCGACAGTTGGCAGGCGCCTCGGCCTCATTAAAATTGTATTAGGCTGTATTTAAAGAGAAGCAGCAGCACCAAGGAAAACAAAGAGCGGCCCTAAGAGAGGGGCTCAGAGAGTCAGATCGCGCTCCAGGGGTGTTTTCCCGTGGGATGCTGCCCCAAGGGGGTTTGCTGAGCCCCATGACCCAGGAAATGAGGGAGAGTGGTGGAGTATCATCAGGGCTCAGCCATGTTCCCATGTCTCATGGCCATCAGGAGTGGACATGGCACTGGCTCAGCTCTATTAGCTGGATTTATCCCATTAGCCTGCTTTAATTGCATCCAAAGCACACGGATAGCAATGCTTGAAGCACCTTGTTTCAAGCAGTTTGGGTGCTGGGCACAGGCAAATGAAGGAAGGAAGTGGATGAGAGCACACATACGGTCCGTGTTGGGACTTTGTCCCTCTTTTCCTGCCCCAGCTTGTTTTCTGGTGTTTTCTGGCATGGTTTTTACATTATCAGAAGCTAAAGCGAAAACCTGCCCCTTCCTCTGTCTCCCCCAAGGACCCTGCGGAGGTGGAACAGAGGCCGGAGCCTGGTTCATCCAGCAGAAGAAGGAATTTTATTAGGAAAGCTTAAAAGACCTTTTGTGTAGCAATGATTAACCTCTGCAGCAGGGACAATGCTCTTTGTCCTGGACCCAGCGCCCTGCCTGGTCCCCTGGGGGCTCTCATGGGACACGAGGCTCCTGTAACCCCATGGAAGTGTCCAGGAGCAGGACACAAGAGACACAGGGCATTTTTCAGGACAAAATACCAGGCAGCAGGGGATGTTTTCCAGCCTTTGAAAAGAAGATTAAAAGAAAAAAAAACAAACCAGGAAAAAAATTGAAATTGGGATGTGTCCATCCTTTGCCGCCCGTTTTGCGAGTGGAGGGTGTGAGGGCCCTGGGGACTTTTGCAGCCGGGAAGACTCCAGTGCCAGCCCCATCACATGTCCCCGCTTTTAACTCCCCGCCGCAGCGCGGAGTCAGCACCGAGGAGTTTGCAGGGAAGGAGAAAGTGTGTTATCAGCATCTGCCCACACAGCTCCAAAATAACCCGGCCCAGGCAGAGCCGGGCAGAGCAGGTGACTCAGCGTGTGACAGCAGCTCCTTTCTGCTCCGATTTCCTCGCTCGGTCATGCCCAGATCCATGTTTCCCATTGCAGTCCATGCACTGTGTCCATGCCACTTCTGCCCGTGGCCTCATCCAGGGCTGCCAAAGAGTTTGGTGGGCAGAGGAAGGGCAGGCAAGGGAGGATTCAGGCATTCACTGCCTGAATCACCAGAGCATGGCCTCTCTCTCTGGACCCACAGCATCCCAAAGCTGATCCAAGAGTGGCTGGGATGGTGATCCCCATAGCCAGTGTGACACCGCTGTGACCCAACACAACCCAGTGGCTCCATCCTCACCTTGGGATAGAGCACAGTGCATCCCAAAGAGAACATAGGAGGGATGGAGAAGCCTTGGAGCAGCTGGAAATGAGTCAGAGGGCAGCAGTGGAGAGGTCAGGAACAGAAGACAAGCATGACGAGATGAAGCCACCGAGGACAGGGACGAGGAGGAGGTGACAGCTCACGTTTTTGTGTTTGCCATCTCCCCATTTTCTCGCTGCAGGATTTGGTGTGGACATGGACACCCTTTGCAGGATGCTGCTGCAGGGAACTGGTGCCAAGACCCCCCGTCCCCTGAGGGGCTGCACCCATGGGTGCACAATTCCCCTCTGGTGGGGTGACAGAGCTCAGGCTCAGCCTGGAGAGAAACCAAGGCCAAGCCCCAGCAGGATCAAGGGGTTCCCCAGACACCCCCAGAGCAGGGGGGGAATCTCTTCAAGGATGAAGTAGCGGTAATAGGAGCAGTAATAGGAGCCAGCTGGGATGCCCCAGGGGATCCCTATAAAGGGCTGAGAGGGACAGGGAGCCTTTCATAGCCTGTGGCTTGGAGAGGAGGTGAGCAAGGGTATTTGATTTCTTGGTGGAGGTATTTGGGCATGCTGGCACAGGGTGCAGGGCAGCAGCAGAGTGTGCACCCTCACCTGCAGGGGGGACATGGCATTTTGGCCCAGGGAAGGGGGTGAAAGCCATGGTTTTGAGGCTGGGGGAGGGGTGTCAAACTTCCCTGCCCAGCTCTGGCCCCACCAGCTGTGCCTTCCTGGGCCCAGAGATCCCCTTCCAGATGGATAACTCCATTGTCCATGGTGAAAAGAGGCCATTAGTCAGGATTAGGAATGGGGCCTTTGGGGATTAGCCCAGCACCTTCCACCAGCCCTCCCCACTTCTCTCCGGTGCTGGACAGGCCTCTCTCTACCTCCTTGGGGCACTGTAACCCCATCTTTTTTTTTTTTTTTGGATGTAGAAGGGAATGGGACTCTAGTTGAACTATAGGGCTGAGAAATGTGGGAGATGGTGGAAAGAGGTGAACTGGGTCCCCTAGTGACTCAATATCCTGTGCATCCTTGTAGGGAGGCTGGAGGGAGTTTTCACATGGGGAAACTGAGGCACAGGCAGTCCAGCTGTTTTCACCATTTGGCATCTGGAAACTGCAACTGGGATTAAAGTTGAGTCTGTTCTTCCTGTGGTATCTGCAAGGAGGGGCGGCTGGGGTGGGGGAACACCCAAAACCTGGAGCCCCTAGTTGAGCTGAGTGTGACTGGCCATGTGCTCTGCAAAGAGGGGCCAGATCCAACCCCTGGCTCAGCAGACCCAGGGCCTGCTGGCGTGAAACCAGTGGCAATGAGAGCTGGGGGCCTTTCAACTACCCTGTCCCAGAGCTCCCTTTGCTCCCCATTGCTGGTAGACCAGCTTTGTCCATGGGCAAATGGCTGCAGGGAGGGATGGGGGGCTCTGGCCGGGCTGGCCGTGGGAGGCCCCCCGGGAAGGCAGGAATGTGGGCGGGGGGGCTGCCCTGAAACCCTAAACCTCGGCACAGGGGCCCGGTCTGGGCATCCGGCCGGCAGCTGCGGGCAGGAGGCCCTGGGCTGCAGGCGGCCAGGGATGGGGATGGGGGTTGGGGAAGATGGCCTTTGCAGCCCCCTCTTTAGCAAAGGTGCTGGTAGCCCCCTCCCCAGATCTCACACGCTGTGTGTGCACCTCGGTGTGCAAGGCCTCGTGGGCAGCGTGTGTGATCCCGTGTGAAGCACGTGCATCTCAGCAGGCGTGATCCCACATGCAGTGCGTGTCTGGGCGTGCATGTTCCTGCGTGCAGCAGGCGTGATCCCACGTCCAGGGTGTGTCTCCACACACGGCAGGTGTATCTCAGCGTGCACGGCCTTATGTGCCACCAGCGTGATCCCGCGTGCAGAGTGTGCATCTGGACATGCGTGATCCTGTGTGCAGAGTGCATGACCCTGTGTGCATCTCGGCGCGCACGATCCCCCATGTGTGACCCTGTGTGCAACATGTAACGTGCATGTTCTCATGTGCAGCGTGCCTGGTCCTGCATGCAGCATGTGTGCATGATGCCATGTGCAGCATGTGTGCATGATCCCACGGGCAGCACGTATCTTAGTGTGCATAATGCCATGTGCAGAGTGTTTTGGCATGCATGATCCTGTGTGCAGCGTGTATGATCCCATGTGCAGAGTGCATCTTGGCATGTACATGATGCCACACGTAGCGTGCACCTTAGTGTGCATGATCCCATGTGCAGTGTGCATCTTGGCATGCATGATCCCATGTGCAATGTCCATGTGGAGAGTGTGTTTTGGTGTGTACGATCCCATGTGCAGCGTGCAGTATCCCGTGTGCACTGAGCCTCTTAGCATGCATGATCCCATGTGCAGCATGGATGACCCCACATGCACTGTGCCTCTTGGTGTGCACGATCCCACGTGCAGAGTGTGCTTTGGTGTGCGTGATCCCACGTGCACTGTGCATCTTGGCACGTATGATCCTGCGTGCAGCAGGCATGATCCCGCGTGCAAAGCGCGTCTTGCCATGTGTGATCCCCTGTGCGCTGTGCCCCTCGGTGTGTACGATCCCACACGGAGGGTGCGTGATCCCGCGGCGTACGGTCTCTCGCTCCGCGTGCGCGGTCCCGGTGCGCGCACCCCCCGCGCACATCCCGCCCGGCCGCGCGCAGAGCGCATCCCAAGAGCGCCACCCAGCAGCGCGCCCGCGCTCTGCAGCGGGACGGGCGGGCGGCTCCCGGGGATCCTCCCCGGCACCGGCAACATGGAGCCGAACAAAGCGCCGAGGGAGCGGCGGAGGGGGATTCTGCCTGCCCCGGCCCCACGGGAGCGTTGCTGGTGCCCTCCTGGGATGCCGCGTCTCTCCGGGAGCAGGTCGCTTCCTCTTGGGCATCGCTTGTGAACACAAACCAGGGCTCTGTGCGGGCGTGGGTGCTACAGGGTTTGAGCTCGGGGTGGGAGTGGGCATCACAGCATAGGGGGCTGGGTGCTCCGGTGCCACCAGTCCCTGCCAGTGAAGCCACGGGCTCAGTGCCGCTCACAGCAGACTCCAACTTGTCCGCTCGGGCTGGTTCATCTTGCGCTGTGATTTCACAAAGCCATGGTGTAACCGCTCACTCTGTCACAGCCTCATCCACAGCCTGGTACCCAGTGCAGGGACAAGAGAGGCTGTGGGTCCCCCAGACCCCCACCCCACATGATGCTCTCAGCATCATCCCCACTGCTGCTCCCTGTGGCCTGAGGGACACCTGGCCCCCGCACAGACCTCATCACCTTCCACCAAAGCACGTAGGGAAACTGCACCAGGAAAGTACAAAGTACCCCAAAGCAGCCCTGGCCATCCCCAGGGCTCCCTTGACCCCTGGGACACTGCACACCTCATGGCCCTACATGTGCCTTTGGTGCTGCGAGATGTCACTAATGCTGTGAGACGTCACCAGAACATTTCCACTCTTTTATTGCTGGGGTGAATCATTTACTGGGGCAGCCAGGCTGTCTGCAAAACACTCATGATAGCTGATGCCAGCTGAGCACGACCTCTCCAGGAGTATTTTGAGGTGTTTGCCCCATTGTGCAGTGGGGATTCCACCACCCTGATTCCCTTCCTTGACTGAGGGAAGGCTCCAAACCCCACAGGACTGCTGTGTCCCCATGGTGAGGTGAGAGGGATGTGTGGGTGATACAGCCACCCAGACCAACACCCAGGCTGTCTCCTGGGGCAATGGGAGAAAATGCCACTTCCTCACACCCTGGGGCATTTACTCCCTGTTAGCTACTCCCAGGTGAATGTGACACACGTGGACAATCCTGCAGGGATGAGGTGAGCCTTGGTAGCACAGGGTGCTGGTCACTTCTCTCAGGCTTGTTAAAGTACCCCAGGACAGAGCAAGCAGGTGATCAGCTCTGCTTCCTCCATGGGGAAATCAAGGCAGAGCCAGGGCTGGAGGAGGTGGCATGCGGGGGACTCAGATGCCCCATGTCCCACTCTGGGCCAGATCTGGGGCCACCCTTGGAGCCATCCTGCCACCAGGATGGGATCAGCATCCAGTCCCTGTGCTCCGGAGGGGCCAGAGGTCCCTTATATTGATGATGTGTTCCATGACACCTGTCCTGCAGGCAGCAAACAGGCATCACCCACCGAACTCCAGGTGCTTCAAGGTGCTCCCAGGTATGTTCACACTTCCGTGTCTGTGGATGAAAATCTTGGCACAAAATGATATTTTGGCACCTGACGAACAACGGTGCCACTGTGCCGGGTGCCAAACTTTCTGCTTTCCCCAGGACGTGCGTTTCCCCCTTGGATCTTGTGTAGGACCATAGCAGCATGTCCCCAAGCCCAGTGTGTCCAGCAGCAGCCCTTGGCCGTGCCCGGAGCTTTCCACATGGTGTTGGCCGAGGCAGAGCCGCTCCGCCCTGTCCCCCCCGCGCAGAGGGGAGCGCAGGGAGGAAATTGCTGCTGACGGAGCTGCGAGCGCTGCCGGACTGGGGATGACTAAGTTTGGCAGTGCTACCTGCTGGCTGTTTTTCCTTTTATGGAGGATTTGAGCGAGCCGCTGGAGCAATTCTCCGAGAGAACCCGAAGGGATCCACCCTGACCTTGGGGATGGGCACTGCCGGGTTGGGGAAAGGGTGGCTGGGGAGCAGGGTGGGTGGTGAGATGTTGGGGCGGCGCACGGCTGGTGGAGGCGGGGATGGACCCCCCTCGCCCATCCGGATGGGGCACCCGAATATTTTCACTTTCTATTTTAAGGAGCTGGAATGTGGCCCCGAGCGGAGGCCTGGCCCACAGTGCCAGCTGGGGCGCGTGGCTGCTGGCACCCTCTGTACTACCCACCTTTGAGGCCACCCCTGCATCCCACGTCCATCCCAGAGTGGCCTTCCACGGGTTCTGGGGTGAAAGGGAGAGAGGATGAAAGGGGACGTGTCTCTGCAGGGGGACACCTCACTGGAAGGGGACACGGCTGCAGGGTTGAGGGCATTATCTGCTCAGGAACACGCTGCTGCAAGGTGACAGCATTGCAGGGACACATTGCTGCAAAGGGACACTCCTTGGGGGTGGGGGCACAGCTCTGCACCCCAGGGCTGCTCTGTGGTGCTGAGATGGAAATGAGGCAGTCCAGCCTTGGAAAGTCCCCAGCTGGTGAGAAATGCAGAGAAAGAGAAACAAAAATAGCACCTTTCCAGTGACCATGGTGGAGTGGTTTGTGGAGTCAGGGCTGGGCTTTGGCCTGGCTCTCTCAGCACCTGGGGCCACCACCCCACAGCCCCCAGCCCGTGTCAGGGGCTGGGACTGGGCTCCTCAGCTGTGTCCTGCATTCTTGGCATTATTCTCCTTTTTTCTCCTCCTCCTCCACCCCGGGGACGGCTCTCAAACCTCTCCATTTATGGACAGGAGGTTAGGTCAAGTGGGAGGGTGAGGGGACGCCTGGGTCGTTGGGGAGGGACGAGGGTCCCACTGTGGGATGGGGGCTGTGGCCACCCCTGGAGGTCACAGCAGCGATGATGTGAGGAAAGTTGAGAGTCACCTGGGCATTGCCCCAGGGATCATGATGCCCAGTGCCAGTGGGACCCCTACACAGGGTGGTGTTTAGGGGTCATCCCATCCCCTCAGGATGCTGGAGTACCCTGAGCTGCTGCAAGCAAAAGGGAGAAAACAGCCCCTGCAGGTGGGGAAGGGATTTTCCTCTTGTTTCATCATTTTATTTTGAAGCCAAAAGCTGCCAGTTTTGGGGGTGAGGCTGCAGCAGCTACACCCCACCCTGGGGGGAGAAGGCTGGATGTGTCCCCAGCCCCAGGCCACCGAGGAGTCACTGGGGCAGGGTGAGATGACTGCGAAGCCACTCCAGATGACAAAACCTCCTGACTCATTCTAATCATTAATATTATTTGGGAAAAAAAAAAAAAAAGAAAAAAAAATAAGTGACTCAGGGCAGCTGTACTCTGCCATTGGGTGGTGACGGAGCAGCTGCTTGGGGTTAGGTTTTTGGGGTGGATTTTCCCCCAGTCTCTAATAATACCTTGGGGTGTTGCTGATGGCAATGAGCTGAGGGAGAGGCAAGTACCCAAGGAAGTGTGCTGCTGGGGACCCTCCCACTCTGCTATGCTTTAAAGGATGCTTTCAAGAGCAGTACATGAAAGACCCTCAGCCTCAGGATGTCCCAGGTTGTCCCCCAGCTGAGGAAGGACTTCAGCACTTTGTTGGGACCAGTGAGATGAATAAGCCTCAGCTGTTCTTCGGTGTGTTAACCAGCCTTGCAGCCCCCCAGCAAAAACCCTGTCCCTAAGGGCTGGGGGGCAGAGGGAAGGACCCCAGGGACTCACCCCTGCACCCTGTGGGGGCCCATCGACCCCTCCCTGGCTCCCAGCTGACTCAGCTGGACAGGATTCCCACAATTTCCGTCAGATGCTGCCTGGAGTAAATGGGGAAGAGGTTTCACAAGCCCTAGTAATTAATGCTAATTACAGAGCAGCGACATGGGAAACATTTCTTCCCCAGGTGTCCTTCCAAAAATGGCTTTGTGCAGGTGTGGCACCATCCTTCGCTTGTCATTAGCGCTGCTCCGCCTCGGAGAAGGCGAAACCTTCGAAGGCTGGGACTGTGGGAACAGCGTGAGGGAGGACGGTCCCCGCAGCCCCGCGGGCACCCGGCCCGGCTGCGGCTGCTGGCAGCTGGGTTTGGCTGGAGGGCAGGGCTCACACAACCCCGGGTCAAGACAACCCATGGGGAAAAAATACCCTCCGACCTCCTTGAGCAGCATGACTCCTCCTGGCAGCTGCTGACAGAAAAATAAAACCATAGAGAAGGGGCTTAGAGTCTTTTTTTTTTTTTTTTTTTTTTTTTTTTTTTGTGGCTTGGTTCTGCTGCCTGTATTGGAGGGACAATGGGGTCCTCCCAGAACCAGGAGCTCATGCTGAGAGGGGCTGAGCTTCTCTGAAGCTTGAAAAAGTTAGGCAGAAGGGGTTTAAAAACCCTTTTCATCTTTGTTTTTCTTCTCCTCTCTGAGCTGCTCATGCTCGACCTCCCCAGATGTGAAGTGGTACAAATAAAGAGGGGTGGAGGTGGGCTGGGAGACCTGAGCTCCAGAGCAAGCTGGGATGGGTTGGAAAAAGCCTCTCCCGCCTTAGAGCGTGCCTTAGACCATCCCCAGTGCTTTTGCTGCAGGGAATCTCTGCTTCCCTTTATCTGGGCGGAGAAAAGAAGTTACAGGAGATACAACCGAACAGAGGAAGGGACCAGCTTGTCCTCCATGGCCTTGGTGACTGATGGCAGAAATCCTGGACTGGACTGTCAGCAGCAGAGATGCAGAACAGAGATGAGGAAACCCTTTCCATGCAGACTGTGAGGTCTCCATCCTTGGACCATGATTTTATGTGATTTTTATGCAAGATTAAGCAAAGGGAAGGAGCTTGGAGGTGGCCTAGTAATGCCAACTGTTGGTGGCAGCATCACCTTTAATGGTGACAATCAGCTACCCTGGATGGTTGCAGAGATTGACTGCTCTGCTGGCCCCCCACAGCCCCATTTTGTTGTTTAAAATTGGGCTTGGAATTATGGAATTTACATCTCCACCCAGGGATGGTTGTGCCCTATTTATCTTAAGGCTCAGACCTTTTGGAGCAGAGGGAAATGAAGGGGCTGGTGCTCCTGTTTGATGAAGAGCATATCCCATGCTGGAAATATATTTATTTAGGAGTGGAAACAGTGTCAAAAGACTTGGATGAAGCTCACAGAAGAGGAAATCAGACGGGATTAAATCCACCCAGAGCCAGTTTCCAGGTCATTTCCATACTTCTTCTCCCAGTCCAGGGGCTCCGGCTGCTGCGACTCCCCATCCTCTGGCCAGTTGGGGTGGGGACCCTGTGACAGAGTGGGGCTGGCGGGCAAAGCCTCATTCCCACTGGGCTGGCAAGCTGGAAAACTGGTCCTGGCACAGGAGAAAGCCACCTCCTCCACAGGCTCAATGGGAGCTGTGACTGTCTGCAGGGTGTTTAAATAATCGTGACTTTGCTGAGATGATTCCTATTTGATGTGTGCAGACTTCTCCCTCTGACTTTCCCTTTGCAGTTTTCCCTTGCAGCAAGGGGAGTTGCTGAGCATATCCCAGTGGATGGGTCTTCTCCCACTGCTCGGTCCTGGCTCCTGTCTGAAGGTGGGGAGGAAAAGGGCCACACCAAACCCAGCGCTCCGGTGTACGAGCCAATTCCCCCAAGGACGGTTGCTTTAATGAGATGTCACAGCTAATGAGTCTGCTGGCAGAGTGCTCATGGAGAAACGTGCTGGGAAATGGTAACGCAGCAAGTCTCGGCATTGGGATCACACTGCTTTCCAGGCTCTGTCCTATCCCAGGGAATCCATGGGAACAGCTGGGTGAAGGACCTTGATCTCCACCCCAGCATCAGCCAGGAGTGTCTTGCTGACAGCCCACTGCCTACTCGCTATCAGGATGTGATTGAGCCAAGTGTAAGGAATAAATTTATCCCAAAAAAGTGGGATGGCAAATAAACCAGCCAAAGCAACTTATTGAGAGATCCCAATACACCAGGCACCAGCACATGATCCATTAAGTGCGACTGGTGATTTATGGGAAGAAATTCATGATTCTGATGGGCTTGTCCTGCGCTGTGAGACCCCCTTTACCCACAGCCCAAGAAAGAACATCAGCCTCGCTGGGGGCCTTAGGCTGCCAGGAGATCCAAGGCTTTCCTTTACGGCAGCTGAGCTTGAAAAAAAGCTGAGCCTCAAAATCCTCGAGGGAGGAGGGGTGGGACAGGGCCTGGGGCATGGGGGGGCTCCTGTCCATTGTTCCTTGAGCTGATGCACAAGGGCAGGGAAATACAGACACTTCTTCCCTCCCTGTGCTTTTCCCAGGAACAGGGATGCAGGATGATCACGGAGTGCAGGATCTTTCAGGATGCAGGATTATCAGAGGGTGTAGGATGATCCAGGATGCAGCATGATCGAGGGCACCCGTCCCATGGGAGGGCACCCTCAGCATTCAGACAGGGTAGGGGAGGGAGGGGATAATTTCTCAGGTATATTCCAGGTGGATTTAGGGTTTACAAAGCGATGGAGGGGGACAGAGGGCCTCAGCTGCTCTCTGGTTTCCGGTTTCCGCTGCCTTTCTCCAGCTGGTTACCGCAGACAGGGCCAGGTTTTGCCATTTAAGGCTGATTTCCCCAGGCTGGGCTGTGCTGAGAGCTGCTGGGGAGGTCGGTCCCTCGGCCACGCGGCATTAATTAAAGTGTGTGCCCAAAGAGAGGTGGGTGCTCTGGGTGAGGAGGGGGAACTCTCACTATCCTGACCTTTCTTTGTTCCATGTCTTCTTTCACTGATCTCAAAGGCAGAGGAAGGAGCCAGGAGAAGGGATCTGGGTTCATCTGTGGAGCGATCTGTGGAGTGTTGGATGAGCAAGACAAAACCTTTCCTGCTCCCAGGAAGGCTCTGGCAGGAGCCTCCAGGCTCCAGGCAGGAGGCTCTGGTCCCAGGGGGCTGGGTGAGCAGCCCCCCTGCCTGCTGAGCCAGCCCTGAATGAGAGACCCAAGCTGAGCATTGCCAGGGTGAAGCAGGGACACCCTTTGCCCTGCCAGGCTGCTGCCAGGACTGAGCCCAGGCTGTGCCAGCCCAAGCTCTGGGCTTCCTCGTTCCCGTCACTGCAGCTGGTGGCTTTGCCTTCCTCTTGCTTGTCCCCATCCCCTCCAAGCTCTTGCAAAACAAGAGCAAGGGCTCCCAGAGAGTGAAAGGTGCTGCGCAGCCATCTCGCAGCCTTCTCGCAGCCTTGGGTAGTGGGTTTGGAACCAAGGGGGCTCCTGCAAAGCCCCAACAGGAAAATCATTCCCTGGTTTTTCTGCATGCTGACTTGCCTCTTCATTGGGCTGAGAAATTGTAGACAATGGTCACTCTTCATGTCTCTTTGAGCCCCACTGTGGTCTTGGTGGCTCCTGCATCTTCTTGGCTTCCTCTGCTGCTCTGTGCTCCAGAGATGGAGGAGTTCTGCAACCCACCTCTGCAATCCCACACGTCTCTGCTCTGGCATGGGGAAGGGAAGAGAGCAGAAGGGTGGAAGTAATAACCCCATTTATTGTTAAAGGCTGGAGGAGGGAGAGATGTGCTCAAACACCACCCTGCATGTGCCAGCACGGGGTGCCTTGGGGACAGGTGGGCCAGGACGAGCAGGGAAACCCCAGGGCTGTGCCATTGCTCCAGTGCGTGCCACCTATGAGTACTCGAGGTTCTAATGGGACTTAAGTGCATTTTTCAAATATTCTCAGAGCTGATAACACCTCCACCACCCTGGAGGGGCTCAATGCCTGCCCAGGCACACATCACCTGCATGGGACAGCAGAGCACAAGGGTGGCACAGGGTCCAGGAGAGTGCACAGCTCTGCTGTCCTACTCCTGACAACTCACAAGTCCCATCACATTTTCACCTTCCAGATCTTTGTCCCACAGCTCAGGCCATGGTGGGATGAAGATCAGGGTGTCCGGGCCAGTGCCAGGTCACAGCTGGCAGCAAGGTACCTGAATGTGACAGGGGAGTGACAGCCAGCACAGGGCAGCCAGGGCTTTTGTTTGCCTTTCTCTTGAGATCTTATCACCTGCCGGCAGGAATGTGTGAAATGAGCCAAACAAAGCACACGTGGAAATACTGTCTGAGGGAGAGTGAGGGGCAGTGGGGCTTGGTGCCTCTGCACCGGGGCTTTGTGTTGGTGGTTTCCTCTTGTTCGAGCTGCCTCAGGACGGTATCAGAGGGATGATAGTGTTGCAAGCTTGCCGGCTTGCTCCGGGGTTTGCTACAGATCTCAGGGTAAGTTGGACCAGAGGGGCTGGTTGGGAGCAGCATCACCCTGCAGAGCATAGAGGGTCTCTCCTTCCCTCAGTGCTAGTCCATCATGAGCCCCACTGTTATTCCAGTCATAGGGACCACGAACAAGCCTGCTTACCTGGCACAGAGTGAAAACCACCCGGCCATCCTCCCATGCACCTGCTCCCCAAGGTGGGGGCAGATGGATGGCCACTGGGTTTCAATTCTGATGGCTCTGTGAAAGGGCTGAGTGCTGTGTAAGGGCTATATCACCCCTGAGGGTTTATCTGAACCCGAAGGAGGGTGGGGAGCGGTTGGGGCATTGACTAGAGCAGGTCCCACTCCTCCCCTGCCGTCTCCCTGCCTGGGGTGAGCCGCTTGCGTCACAGCTCGGGCACCGGCTGTGCAAACAGAGCCGGGGGCCAGCCCGGGCAGGGATGGGGCTGGGACGGGGCCCAGAGCAGCTCCTGCATCCCTCCTTCTAGGAATGGGCAAACCCTGTCTTGCCTGCCTGTTCCCTGAGCACCCCTGGGCTTGCAGGAGGAGGAGCCAGTGCAGTTCTGGGGTCACTGGGGGGTGGGGGTCCCCATCTGTGCACCCACAGCATCAAAGCACAGTGGTCTCAGACCCCCATGACTGCACTGCTGGAGATAAATGGGGATTATGCCCCAAACCCAAATCAGAACTGCCTGCAGTCACAAGTGCTTTCTATTACTTGGCACGGGTGGGAGAGCCACCCTGAACAGGAGGCAATGAGCATCCCTGCTCTCGGCACCTCTGTTTCTCACACGGAGAACAAAAGCAGCGCTATTTCCTCCCTCTCTGAGGTGGGAGAGGTCACCTCTGCCAAAGACTTGAAGCTCCCAGATGGAAAGTGCTGTTAGCCCAGCAGAGATCAAAGCAAATTTCCCGGAGTGCTCAGGTAGCCCAGGATCTGTTTCATTTCCTAGGTACGGTACAAGCAGAAAACTCCATCCAGCTGCTTCCCTGCCTTTATCATCAGAGACCAAGAAAAATCAATTCCCAAAGTAATTAAGCAGCAGTTGAAAATGTACCGTATGGCTTGGCATAGCACGGTGTAACACTTGTGGGAGCCTTTTACCAGGACAGGGAGACAAACACTAGGAAGAGTCTTTTAGGGAAAGACCTCCCTGGAGCTCCATCATGGAAGAGGGGTCATTCAGTGGCATTTGGGTGATGATGCCAGTGGGGTAAGCTGGGCCAAAAGGGCTGAGACTTGCAGAAAAAAACCAGGAAGAATCAGCTTATCAGCTTTTTCTCTTCTGCTTCTGTTTTGTTTGTTTGTTTGTTTGTTTTTGGGGTTTTTTTTTCAGCTGGAGGAAATATCCCCCAAAGTTGATGCCAGGCCTGGCTGGAGGAGAGGGTTGCTCCACTGCTCTCCGTCCCTCAGGGAAGCTCCAGCATAGGCTTTAGCTTATACCTGTCCCATTGCTCTGGAAGAAGTGGACTCCAGGGTTGCCCAGGGTGGCTGGGAAGGCTGTCTGGGAGCCTGGCCGGCATCGCCCCAGGATCTGGCTGTGCCGGTGTAATCGTGCTGTGCTGGGGAATGACCTTGGGCTGAAAACAATTCAAGGCTTGGGCCTCACAGGCTCTTGCTATCAAGGTCAACCAAGACAGCCCCGGCAGCACATTTAACCAGTGGGGGAAGGGAGGGCTTCGCTCTGCTCTGGCGGAGCCAACACAGCCTGGGGAGGGTGGTACAGCTGCATGATACCAGGATGGAGCTGGGCAGAGGGTCCCAGCCTGGGGAACCAGCTGATGGATGCTGACTTGGCTGCCTAAAAGGCTGGGAATGAAGCCCTGCTGCCTGTGTGGGCTGGGGGACCCTGGGGTCAGCATCAGGATCTGGAAGTGTTGGCACAGGGGTCAGCATTGAAGGCACGGGACATGGAGAGACGAGGCTGGAGGCAGCGAGGACAGGCAGGGCTGGGAAAATGGGTGGAGAAAAATCACCGCTCAGGGCTTCAATCCCTACAGCAAAGTCCTGTTATCAGGAACAGCAGGCTGTAAAAACCAGGCACGTGTCCCCTGCCATCACCTCGGCTACCTGGGCAGGGCTGTGCCCTCTCCAACAGCCTCAGCAAAACCTATCACAGGTCATCTGTGCCTTGAAAACAGAAAAGAGTGAATTTATACAGTTTTCCAGCATGATACAATGTAATGATTTTCCTTCCTTGTGGATGGGAGGGATGCTCGATGCACCGTTAGCCCACCCATGCGGATGCAGCAGCTCAGGGGAGAACAGCCCTTGCACATGGAGGTCTGGGGAGGGAAAGGGTGTCGTCTCTCTCTGATAAAGGCACTGATAGATCGGAGAGAGCTCGAGGATCAATACAAAGGAGCAGGAACCTTAGGGAGGAATGTATGAGAGAGGAGAGAGATGCTTAAAGGGGGAGAGGAGAGTCTGCAGCTCCTCAGGGATGAGCTGGCATCGGGGATGCAAAGCAATGAGCCAGGAAAATGTCAGGGGCTGTTTTGCTTCAGGTTTTAATGCTGAATATGTTCCCATAAAGGGAGAGGTGGGGGCTGCAGAGAGGCCCCCAAATATCTCCAAAGGGGGAGATGGGCCTGGGGTTCCTGCTTAGATTTTAGCTCATGCAAATTCCTGTTACAGCTGATGCTGCAAGGAGAAAACTGAAAGAGGAAGGTGCTGAGATGGTCCCTGTGCCTGTGAAACTGGGGATGTGGTCAGCACCTTTCCTTCTTCCCCTTGGGGAACAGGAAGGGAAGGGAAAGGCAGCGCTCCAAAAAACCTCCATGATTTTTGTGTGAGGGTGATTTAAAGCAACTGGGGTGGATTCAGGAGTTTCCACCTCTCTTCTCATTGTCACAATAGCAGAAGGGAGAGAAGGGAGGCCCGAGCGCATGGAAGGGTTAGTGACTGAGGAGCTGGCACTGAAGGGGATGTGCAGAAATCCAAGCCAACTCCAAAAACTGCCAGGATTATTTTCCCACTTAGACTCTCCTCTCCCAAAAGTGTGGCACATGCCATTCCTGCATGGGCAAAGGGCTTCTGCTCTAGGGGAAGGGCTGGAAGAAGTGAGTGGAAAGCAGAGCTCACATGTTGTCCCACAAGTGCAGTAATTCAAGCACGGCTGTATCAGCTAGTGAAGGGCAGGAGGATCCTCCCCTGGATAGTTTTGTCCAGAGTCAGTGTGAGCCAAGCACCAAGGACAAGCAGGAAGAAGTGAAGCAAAACAGGGAATCTTGGGAGCCAGTTATGTCTGCCCAAGGGTAACACAATGGCTGGGAAGCTCTTTGCTTGGTTCCTCTTTCTCTCCTCTCAGCTTTTGCAATACCCCAGGAGGGATGGGAGGGGAGCCCCAGCCATGGCCAGGGAGTTGGCCTGGTCCACCACACTGTGTGTGATCTGGGTGGTGAACACAGTGACTGGCTGGTGGCTTTACTGCCAAATGTCTTCAGTCTGGGAGGAAGCCGTGGCACTGGCTGTGTGCTGGAGGCCACATCCTGCTGTCCCCACCGAGGCCAGTGCTCGCCACCCCTAAAGCCAGGAGATGTGGGTCCAGTGCTGCTGCCCTCCGGATGCTGGTGGATTGATTGCTTTCTGATTCAGTCTGATAATCAAGAGACTCTAATTGCCCAGCACTTCCCTCCCTGCCTAATGGGCTGTCTCGAACTGCGGCTCCCCAGCCCGGCTCCACCCAACCGGCTCACCAGGGTGCAGCGGAGCACAGCATCCCATCCCTCTGATGCCCGTCCCATCCAGCTGACCAAGACCCCCATGGGCCCTGGTGGTCTCCACACTTGGCCCTGACCTCCTGCTGACGTTCCCCACCCCAAACCAATCCCCCCAATGCTGTTGTCGGACTTTTCCCCACTTCATCATCACGTTCGTGGACCACAGTTCACACCCTCAAGGGCCATCAGCTCTACCCATGCCTTGTGGCTCCCCTTATTTGACGTATAATCTTCTAATTAATAATCAGTCTTTTATAAGTGGAGCGCAAACATTAATTAATTCCCCGTGAGGTAGGTAATTAACAGCAATGACTCCCATTTTACTGCAAGGGAAGCTGAGATACAAGGATCTTGCACCAGGCACCCGAGGTGGCAGAGGAATGACTGGGCAAAGGCAGCTCTATTCTGGCACGGCCATGCAGGAACCCCTGGCTGGGTCCCCTTGCACTGAGGGCTTCCCATGGGGACAGTCCCTGTGTGCAGGGGTATCTTTGCTCCATCACCACAACCATCTCCAGTATGGAAGGGATGGTCCCAAGGTGGCCTGGCCTGGCAGGTCCATCACCACGGCCACCTCTGCCCTGAGGGATGAGGCATGTCCCTGGAGTGGCCCAGAAGAGCCTGCAGGTGTCCTGTCTCTCCACACCACCCCCTCCAAAGCACCCATCCGTGAGCAGCCGTGCTGCTGGGATTTGGGGCACCTTCACCAGGACAAGGTGCTCTTGGAGAAGGGGATGCCATCCAAAGGAAAAGGACTGCTCTAGTGTTTCTATCCATGCCCAGAGTCTCATCACCTCCCATCCCCCCAGGTAATTACAAATCTCCATCTGAACAGGCTTTTGCAGGTTCCTCCTGCTGCTCTCCTCCTTTGTTTGTCCCACAGCAGGGAGCAATGAAGGGGGGGAATAATGCCTAGGTCCCCCCTGAGCCAGACCCCACACTGGCAGTTTGGGAAGGGACCCCCATCCTCATCCCTTCACTGTGATCTCTGCAGCTCCCTGGTGACAAAGAGCTTGCTGGCGTGAGCTGCCAGACCCTGATGGCAGGGCTGGCTCCCCCTTCATGATGCTGGGCAAGGGGTGTCCTCTGGAGAACAGGCATTTTTAGCTTTTTTTTTTCCTTGAGAATTTTATTTTTCTTCCCTGTCATCACTGTTTTCAGACGGCTGAGATTACACATCCAAGGTCCTCATGCTGAAGTCTGCGCACTTCCAACCGGCAACAGATTGCGAGTGGCTGCTGCTACTTTACTTACAGGGCTGCTTAATTAACTTGATTAATCAGCCTGTGTTCGCACAACACTCTGGAGACGCAAAGCCCTCTGGTCGCTGCCGCCTGCTGCTCCACGGCCGCTGCCCTCGCCTTTATCCCCAACCAATATTGGATGGTCACAGCCAAGGAGGGAATTGCAGAAAGGCAGCTTGGGCTGGAGCAGCCACGTTTCCCACTCCAGCAAGGTTTGAATCAGAGGACAAAACAAATATTGCCCAAATCTGACCAAACCACTGCTCCCACGGTGTCCCCTGCCAGTGTGGGGCAGGATGAGGAGCAGGGACCAGGGCCCCCTGCTTGACTTGACACCCGAGCCAGAGCCGGTGGAGCGTTCCCTTCTCCCAGGTGCCACCGCAGGCACACGGCCTTTACTGGTGCCCGGTGGCGTCGGTGGCGCTCTCGGTTGCCCGGGTGGGTCCAAGGGCCGAGGGCCTGGCAGGAGCCGTGCCCTGCTGACATCAGCAGTGAACTTGGCCCCGCATCCCGCTCCGGGCCGGGGTCACCGGTGCCTCCCCGACCCGGGGGGTGCAGGTGACGGCCGCTCCACGTGCCCCGCGCGGGCAGCGCTGCGGGCAGGGACAGGCAGCACCCCCGGGGTCCTGCCCCACACCTGCACGCCGGGGTACCCCCATCCCTCCCGGGGGGCTGCAAACTCCCCGCTCCCGCACAGCCCGGGGGGGCGAACGGGCCGGGACCCTCCCCACCCGCGGGGCTTTGTGCGAGGGCTGAGGTGTGTGGGGGGGCTGTACAGGGGCACCGGCGCAGCACGATCCGCGGAGCGGGGCGAGCGCGGGGGCGAGCACGAGACAACAGCCCCGTTCCCAAACCATCACGGCGAAACCCGAGGGGCTGCGCCCCCCACCCCAATTCGCCTCGGCTCCCCCTCCCCCCGATACTTCCCCTCATGGCGGGGCGGGGGGCGCTGCCGGGCGCGCGCGGCGGGGGCGGGGCGGGGCGCGGGGGGCGTGACCGTACCGGGACCAATGGGAGCGGCGCTCTCCGAAAGTTTCCTTTTATGGCGAGGCGGCGGCGGCGGCGGCCCGGATATAAGGCGCGCGCGGGCGGCGGGCGGGAGCCGCCGCGAGCTCTGCCTGCCCTCACCGTGCGCGCGCCCCGCTCCCGCCGCCGCCACCTCGCGCCCGCCCCGGCTCCGACCGCGCCACTCCACAAAGGTGAGAGCGGCACCGCCGCAGCGCGGGTAGAGCAACAACGAGATCAGTAATAACTCGATATTGTTGTTATTATTATCGGTGTGATCGGGGCTGTCGGGACAGCGGCGCGCCCTTTGTGCGCTGTGCGGGGTGGCGGCCCCGCAGCGCGCTGCCGTATTCTAAGGGCTGTAGGCGCAGTTCGCAGTTTAACGTTTGTTCTGGGTGCGATGCTCGCGGGGGGGTCGCGCCCCTACCGCCCGTGGGGCTAATCCGCCCCGTAAGAGGATTGCTCGTGGGGCCGGGGGGAGCGGGTGGCTCGGCTGGTGTGTCCCGCCAGCGGCGGGGAGGACGCGGGGTGCGGGGCTTTGTCTGCTCCGGGAGCCGCCAGCGGGGGGCTCGGGACCCGGGGGCGTTGTCCTCGGTGGGGAGGGGCGCGGCTCCCCCACTCCGCACATGCGGGCAGCCCCAGTGGTTGCTGCTTGTAGGGAGGGGGTGGGGGTGGCAGCCCCTGTGCGGGGCGAGGCTGTGGATCGGAACAATACGGGGTTGGGAGGCGCAGGAGGACCCCCCCCGGTGTGCCCGGAGCCGTGGTGAGGGCAGGGTACCTGCTCCGGCACCGACTACACTTCCCAGGCTACCCGTGCGGGGCGGCACATGTGCGGCAGCTGCCGCCGTCCCCCCGACACCGGATTACACCGGCGCGGCCGAAGCCGCCGGGGCTGAGCCTGGGCGGGCGGCAATTGCATAAGACTCTGGCTCCCTGGCGCTAATCCCGCCTGTGGTGCCGCCGGTTGATGGGGCAGAGCCCCGGTCACGCTTGGCTGGTGGGCTGGGCGTGGCGGCCGGCGTTTGTCCTGCTGCGGTTCCTTATTAGTGGCGTGTTGAGGCTTTGGGGGCTGCCAGGGCAGCGCCGCGTGTGACCCCCGGGTCTGTGCAGGGACATCGAGCCCCGCTGGCTGTGCCTGACGCACGGTGGGGCACCGGGACGAGCACCGTGTGACCCCCGGGGCTGGGTGGAGTTGTCGAGCCCCGCCGGTTGGCACAGGGTGGGGTGCTGGGATGAGCACAGGGCGTGACCCCCGGGGCTGTGCGGGGGCGTCAAACCTCACTGCCTGTGCCTGGCACACGGCGAGGCACTGCTAAAAGCACTGAGTGACCCCTGGGTCTGCACGGAGGTGTTAAACCTCATTGGTTGGCACACAGCGGGGTGCTGGGGCGAGCATCGGGGCGTGACCCCCGGTGCTGCGCGGAGGCGTCGAGTCCCGCTGTCCGGCACACGGCGGGCGCTGGGGTGTGGCCGCCACGCCCGGGGTGTGGCTGCCGCCATCCCCCCGAAAGCCGGTAGCGGGAGAGGCTCGGTGCTCCATCCATTGCCTTTTATGGTAATAATGCGAGAGGGCGCAGGGACTTCCTTTGTCCCAAATCCGCGCAGCGCCGAAATCTGGGAGGCGTCGCCCCCTCTAGCGGGCGCCGAGCGAAGCGGAGCTGCGCCGGCAGGAAGGAAATGGGTGGGGAAGGCCTTGGCGGCATCGCCTTCGCTTCCCGCTATCGCCTTCGCTTCCCGCCCGCAGCCATGGGGATGGGGCTCGGTGTGTGACCGGGGATGCTCACGTCTCCTGCTTTCCTCTCCTCCTGCAGTCAGCCATGGATGATGATATTGCCGCGCTCGTTGTTGACAATGGTTCCGGTATGTGCAAGGCCGGTTTCGCCGGGGACGATGCCCCCCGTGCTGTCTTCCCATCCATCGTGGGTCGCCCCAGACATCAGGTAGGTGACTGGGTTGCCTGTTACCCGACAAAAATGAGCAGTTTTTGGTGGAAATGGTTGCCTTCCACAAGAGCAAGAAGCCCTTCTATTTGGTTTTATACTATTAGAGGCTTCTGCGCTGCAGCGCAGCTGGTGGGGAATGCAGCCTCCTGCAGAGCCTTTGTGCAGTGTGTGTTGGAGCAGCTGGCCAAATGCCTTTCCTGATAGAATAGGGACAGTAATTGGAGACTTAGCTTTAGGAAAAGCAGGTTATCCACCCAGTTGGGCTTGTCCTTCAGCTGTATTTAATACATCTTCTTTGTTGTGCAGGGTGTGATGGTTGGTATGGGCCAGAAAGACAGCTACGTTGGTGATGAAGCCCAGAGCAAAAGAGGTATCCTGACCCTGAAGTACCCCATTGAACACGGTATTGTCACCAACTGGGATGACATGGAGAAGATCTGGCACCACACTTTCTACAATGAGCTGAGAGTAGCCCCCGAGGAGCACCCCGTGCTGCTCACAGAGGCTCCCCTGAACCCCAAAGCCAACAGAGAGAAGATGACACAGGTATGTAGAACTCTGGAGCTTGGAGGTACAGCAGATGTTGCTGCAGGCGAGCTCTCCTCTTCCATGTTGTCCTCTCTCCTCCTTCACCACTATTCTCCCTTTTTGCCATCTTCACAGGGTTTTCCTTTCCTGACCTGAGTCTCCTCTTTGCTGGACCTTGACAGGTTTTGTTTGCTCTTCTAAGCTGGCTTTCTCTGAGACTGAACTAGCAACTTGTCTAACTGCTGTTTCTGACTAGGCACACTAATCCATTTACAGCCTTGAGTGACTGTACTGTAGTTTACTTGGCATTTGTTTTGTTCCTTGCTGTGGCATAAAGATGGCTCTGGTGGTGGTGTCCCTGCTCAGGCTCTGACCTGGCAGGTGTGGGTGGGGAACAGGTGAGATAAGCATGGACTTTGAGGGGGAGTGGAGAGATCTCTCTTATCTAGGGGCAAAAGTAAAACTACTTGCATGGACTTGGTATAGACTTGTAGCAAGAACTGTGGGGTTTTTTTTTGCTGTTGACTCAGCCCCGTTCTTTTCTTTCCCTAGATCATGTTCGAGACCTTCAACACCCCAGCCATGTATGTAGCCATCCAGGCTGTGTTGTCCCTGTATGCCTCTGGTCGTACCACTGGTATTGTGATGGACTCTGGTGATGGTGTTACCCACACTGTGCCCATCTATGAAGGCTATGCCCTCCCCCATGCCATCCTCCGTCTGGATCTGGCTGGCCGTGACCTGACGGACTACCTCATGAAGATCTTGACAGAGAGAGGTTACAGCTTCACCACCACAGCCGAGAGAGAAATTGTGCGTGACATCAAGGAGAAGCTGTGCTATGTCGCCCTGGATTTTGAGCAGGAGATGGCCACAGCTGCCTCTAGCTCTTCCCTGGAGAAGAGCTATGAACTCCCTGATGGCCAGGTCATCACCATTGGCAATGAGAGGTTCAGGTGCCCTGAGGCCCTCTTCCAGCCATCTTTCTTGGGTAAGTCCAACTCTTGTAGGATATACCTTGTTGCCCCCAATGTTCCTTATGTGATGGGTGACCTGGAGACCATGGCAGTGAGATACCATATTACTGCTTGTCTGTAGCAAGGGATTTGGGAGAATTGACCAGGAGCCATGGCTCTGTAGTGCCTTCCCACTGGAGGAGCTGCTGGTCCCCTGATTGCCCATAGTAGCTTCTCAGGCTTCCTTGGCTGTGTCTTAGTCCTTGCTGACTTGAGACTTCTTTTTCCTCCCAGGTATGGAGTCCTGTGGTATCCATGAAACTACCTTCAACTCCATCATGAAGTGCGATGTGGATATCCGTAAGGACCTCTATGCCAACACGGTGCTGTCTGGTGGTACCACAATGTACCCTGGCATTGCTGACAGGATGCAGAAGGAGATCACAGCCCTGGCACCCAGCACAATGAAAATCAAGGTAGGATGGAGTTGTGGGAACATCTCAGCACCCCTGCTAGGCTGAAACACACGGTTGGGTGCAGGGGGCATAAGCTAAACTCCTGCTAAAAAAGATAGGTGTCTGTGTCCGGTGCAACCTTAATGGCCTTGGGTCTGGACAGGATGGCACTCACCCAACCATGTGAATAATGAGATTAGTGTAAAGACTGGCTGCAAAGGAGGGAGGTGGGGATGTGAGATTGTGTCTTGATCCTGTTTGGACTTCATGGTATCTTTGTCACGGCTAGATAAGGGAGTTAGGCAGCTCTGCCTTGCAGGGCTGTGCGTGGGCTGTGAGTGTAGTGTGATGCTGTGTCTGACTGGTTCCTCCTCTTCCCTGCAGATCATTGCCCCACCTGAGCGCAAATACTCTGTCTGGATCGGAGGCTCCATCCTGGCCTCCCTGTCCACCTTCCAGCAGATGTGGATCAGCAAGCAGGAGTACGATGAATCCGGACCCTCCATTGTCCACCGCAAATGCTTCTAAACCGGACTGTTACCAACACCCACACCCTTGTGATGAAACAAAACCCATAAATGCGCATAAAACAAGACGAGATTGGCATGGCTTTATTTGTTTTTTTTTTGGCGCTTGACTCAGGATTAAAAAACTGGAACGGTGAAGGTGTCAGCAGCAGTCTTAAAAACAAAACATGTTGGAGCGAACGCCCCCAAAGTTCTACAATGCATCTGAGGACTTTGATTGTACATTTGTTTCTTTTTTTAATAGTCATTCCAAATATTGTTATAATGCATTGTTACAGGAAGTTACTCGCCTCTGTGAAGGCAACAGCCCAGCTCGGAGGGAGCCGATGCCAGTTACTGGTGTTAGGTTATAATTGCTTGTCTGTAAATTATGTAACCCAACAAGTGTCTTTTTGTATCTTTCCGCCTTAAAACAAAACACACTTGATCCTTTTTCTCTTTGATTTGTCAAGCAAGCAGGCTGTGTTCCCCAGTGATAGATGGGAATGAAGGCTTTACAGTCCCCCCACAGGGCCGAGAAGGACCGGTATGTGGGGGAGGGAGGGGCTACCTGTACACTGACTTAAGACCAGTTCAAATAAAAGTGCACACCATAGAGGCTTGACTGGTGTTGATTGTTCATTTTCTTTTCATGCCATTTCTTGACAGTTGCTCCCTGCTCTGATCTTGCCCTGCCAGGCTGCACAGCTCTGCTATCGGGCTGGGAGGGGATGCAAGGCACAAGGCAGGTGGCTCTTGGTGATATGGGGGTGGGGGTAGAGCTGAACATGCCAAACCTGTGGGTCTCCAAGGCTGCCTTGGGCTGGAGCTTTCCAGATACTGACTGTGTAACGGAGCTGTGAGAAGAGTTGGATTTAGCGGGGCTCCAGCTGCACCTTCCCAAATGCTGTCCTGTGTGTGTCTCCTCACTTGTATGTCTAGCTTTCGACTGATGGAAGCAAGTGGGGTGTGGGGAATGCTATAACTGTGCCAGAGCAGCTGCCTTGTCCCTCAGCCAAGGCTCCTTTGAGTAGTCTGCAGCCTCATGTAGGGCAGTATCCCCTCTTCTCCCTGCTCCAAGTGTCAAAGCTTGTCTGTCCTACTGGTTTACCCTGGGAGGGGAAGCCTGGGTTCAGGCTGGGAGACTCATGCTCTTGCAGGGTGCTGGCTAGGTGGAGCAGCTTTCAGGTGAGAGCAAGAGAAAGTGTCCTGTGAAGTGGAAAAAATTAGACTTCAGAGAGCAGGGCCACTGGGGTGTTACATGGGTGGGGCTGGGAAAAAAGTGCAGGGAGGATGGAGGAAGTTCTGGCAGGGTGAGTGACACCTACAACTCCAGAACTTGCTGAGGGCAGTGCAGGTACCTGCCTCCAGCCCAACCTCTGCCAGAAAGATTTGCAGGGATTCTTGGCTCTGACCCCATCTTTTGGGCTTCTGAACCCTCTGTGATGCTTCAGCCTTGTTCGATCAACCTCAGACTCTGGCTTCATGGAAGAGAGCGGCTGCATGGGGGTACCCTCTCAAAGCTGTGTTGGGAGATGAGACCCTGTTGGACATAGCAAAGTCCAGGAGTCCCTAGGGCTGGAGCCACTGCTGTGAAAAGGAGACAGGATTGAGGCTGCTGGATCAGGACCAGGGAGAGCCGAGCCAGGTGACACTGTGCATTGCCAGCTCTGGCAGACCAGACCTGGGAGCGTTGCTCTCAGGTGTTCTGGGTTCCCAAGGCTCCACCAGCCTGCCTGCCTTTGAAGAGCTAATGGCTGTGATTGTGTCATGCTTCCAGCAGATGAAAGGCAGGGAACAGGCTCCAGTGTCTCTAATTCTCTGCCTGGCCTGCTCCTGCTCTGGTCTCATGCTATACTCAGGGTGGACCTGCTGGTTTCTGCCCTTCATCTCCCCAGCCTCCCTCCTGGGTGCAGTGGGAGCCTGGCAGGGCTGGAGATACAGACACTGGGCTGAGCTGACAAGTTACTGGAAGCACCAGTTTGCAACAGAGAAGATAAAACAGGTTCAAGCAAGGCCCAAACTGGGCTTATAACCTGAGGTCTTGGGGAAATGGGGTGAGGAGGAGACAATGGCAGCTCCTGGGGAGGGAGCTGGTAGGAGCGGGGCAGGAAAAAGGCCAGGAGGCAAGATGAGATGACAGTAATAGGGAAATGGGGTGCCTTTCTTCAGCCCTGTCTGAAATGGTCACTGATCGCTGTGGGAAAATGTGTTGAGACACAAAGAACAGAAGAGATGATGGTGAGAAACTACAGAGCAACAAAATGCTGGGGGCCGAGAGCAGCTCAAGTGGGCAGAGATGTAAGCACAGGGAGAGGGCGAGCACTGGGCTGGTGCAGAGCTGTCAGATGCAGGGCAGCCAGGATGATTTTTCTGCTCCAGAGCCAGCTGAGGTTTGCTGTTAGTTAACACTTTGCAGGGCTTCTTCTCCCTTCTTCCCATTTCACTTGCTGTTTTGGGCAACCAGCTCCCCAGTAAAATGAGGCTGAGCCTTCCACAGCCCTTCCCGATGCCTCTCCAGCATGAGGCCAAGGCTCTATTTATCCCTCCTCTGGGCCATTACATGCTGGAGAAAAGAATGTGGTGCCGGGCAGGGACCACTGGAGCATTACTCACTGCTCCCGACTCCAGCAAGCAGGGGAGAGCCCCGAGTGATTTCCTCTCAGGAACATCAGGCGCTGGAAGAGGGGGATTTTTTTAACTGTAGTTTCTCTGTCATCAAGTTTCGATTCGCCTTTCGCTGTTTCACAGAGGTGGGGAAATGCCAAGAGGCCTGTCAGGAAAGGCAGCAGAGAAGTTGGTTTAGCCATGACCTGGCTCTAGCCATGCTAGACTCAAAGGAGAAGACGTGTAGGGAATAATCAGTGCCCTGGCTACCTCCTCCTCCTCTCCAGCACAAAAATAGCCAGGGGTTGTGGAGAGACCAGGAGGTTTAATAAGTCCACCCACGGGCCGGCCTGAGCGCGTCCCCCTGTCTGGCTCAGCCATGATGACATTCCAGGATTCCTCAGGCTGCAGAGACAGCGGGACTCGGCTGTAGATCCTTGCAAGCCACCCAGCCCTTTCCTGCCTCCCTGTAGCTGCCCCAGGAGTGATGGCTCAGCTCAAGGGAGCTGAGCAAACACGTTTTATGTCCTTCCTTCCCTCAGAGCTCCCAACTTTCGATCCTGCTGGAGACAGTCACTGGCACTTCACCTGCAATTAGCTGGTGACCTGGAAAGTCACCTCACTGAGCCGCTTATGGAATCAAGCCACCACCGGGAATTAGTGATGTCCTTGGCAAAGGAGATGGTTGCAGCCCTCGGGATTTAGCCCTGAAGGGCCTCATTGTCTCTCAGCTGTGTCAGGGACAGTTGACCAGAAACGGTCCCTGAACGGGGAGGGTCCTGTTCTCTCGTTAGTGAGCATGTGCTCCTCTAGAACGGGTGCCAGCTGGCTGCGTGCAAAAGTCCCAGGAAATCCCAGAGCATTCAAACAACACTGACCTCCTTGTAGAATTCCCCTCAGAAGGTACAAAACATCACCTTCAGAAAACGGCCTTTCTGAGGTACCATGTCAGGGATGGGACTGTGCCATGGGCTGTGCTTGGGGCAGGAGCAGTCCTGGTCTCTGAAGTGGTTCCTTGCAGGATTGCTGACCTGGAGCCTGCCCTGACTTGCATTATACCCATCTGTAATCCACTTTAGCAGGCCTTACAGTATTAAACTGTATCAAGGATTGAGAATCACTTCCAGCAGTGGAGCTAGCACTCCACCGAAGCATACCAAGTGTTCTGGTTGCTGCAGTCCAGCCGGGCTTTAGTCACGCTGTCAAAAATATGTCCAGGCTGTATCAGTCCTAGGAATCAGAAGAGAGAACTGAAGCAAGACTTTTCAGAGGTAAAAATATAAAATCCCCAGGTCAGTCTGGCCTTGAACAGTTAAGAGATTTTGCTTTATACAGAGCAAAATATCTTGACAAAATATCTTGACACTGGTATTAATTTGTTTGCCTACCTGGACTGGGACAGCAGGGTATGTGCCTGCCTTCCTTGGGCTGAGAAAACTTGTATTAATTGTAAGATGACCAAAGTTTGCCCTGAGATGGCCCAGCCCTGAACAGAACCCAACCTAGCAGCAGGCTCCCAGGTGCCCACATGGAGAAGAGCATTCCTGAAGTGAGGTACAGCAGGGAGGGTTTCTCCTTACTCTGTCTGGCCACCTCCCAGGGCCATCAAGAGAAATGCCAGAGTTCAGTGTAGTTGTTCATTTCCTTCCTCCTTTATCACCTGCTACCTCCTCATGTTCAACCTCCATGTCTTATCTGCACCAGTACCCTGTTCAATTATTTGGTGGATCGCAAGTTCAAATGCAGCTCCTCTTACAAAGCCTGGTTTCTCCTCAGGAGGTCCTTACACCTATCTCTGTTCCCAGTTCTTATTTAGGGTTGTCAGCTGCTGTCTGGTCCATGTATGCCCCAGGGCTGGAGGGAACCTGTGGCTACTCCTAATTCCAGCTGCTCCAGCCACCCTGGCTCTCTGGGCAGGGCCTTTACTCTGCCTTTGGGACTCCCTGATGATTTTATTTACCATTTGCATTGGAAATGCAGCTCTCTTCCACCCTGGTCTCTGCTTTCCCTGATGACTGCAAATATGGTAGATTGGTATTTTTCCCAGATGTCAAACAAGTTGGTCTTGACTGAAGGGCTTCCAGATTTAACTTGTCATTACCTTTTATTTAAGTGAAACACATGACAAACAAAGCAGGTACATATCCTCTTACTGAGGCTCTCCCTCATCTAAAGGTTAAGAGAGGTTTTCCTCTTTGATTCCAGACCCCTCTCATAGGCCTAGAAGCAAAATACATAATCAAGACTTGAGGCACTTGCTATTTCTAAGTGAACCCCCCAATTAACCCCTAATGTAATTCATGACCTTAAATGGCAACAGTCAAGCAGGAAGAAAATAGCAACTTATTCATCTTCCTTTGTGGGACATCTTTAAAACACATTTTCTATGGACAAAATTCCTGAAGCATACACGTAACTGGAAATTCCAGAACTCTGGTCCTGTCTGTACTTGAGATTTGGGATGAGGAGTTAATATAACCATGCTAAGCCAGCTGCTCTCCTTGGACATGGCTGTGTGTGATGGATGTGCTCACAGATGCCCTAGGTGATTCAACACGGCCCTCCATGTATCAGTGAAGTGTAGGATAGTGATATTAGGAAGAAAGTCTTCCCTATGAGGGTGGTGAGGCCCTTGTACAGGTTACCCAGAGAAGCTGTGGCTGCCCCATCCCTGGAAGTGTCCAAGGTCAGGATGGACGGGGCTTGGAGCAACCTGGGCTAGTGGAAGGGGGTTAGAACTGGATGAGCTTTAAGTCCCTTCCAACCCAAATCATTCTGTGGTTCTATTATTTCACAATCACAGCCGAAGTTAGAACATTTAGCCTCGTTTGAGCCCAGATTGATGATGGCTGCACATACAGACAGTGAAACTCAAAGTGATAGGTATATATTTAGGATTTTTACTGGGAAGAAGGGGTAGCTGCACCCACTTTGTTCATGTCAACCCATTCAGTACTCATGGGTGTTCTGTCTTCCTCACCCACTTTGTGAACCAGGAGATGATCGTTCTCCCAAATACGCTGCTGCCTCCATGGAAAACCAGGGTGCAAATGGAACGAGCACCCTGGCGGCTGCAGGACATCCCAGCACAGGTGTCCTGCCAAACCAGCAAGGCTCCCTCTGCCCTCTGAGTCACTCCTGCACCCTCAGGCTCCTCGCAGGGTGGATTTACATCTTTGGAGCCAACTCAGGGCTTCATGGGCTGATGTGAGTCAGCGGCCGAGGGCAGAGGAGGCCGAGCACCCCAGATACCACAGCGCTGGTGGCCATGGGGCTGAGGCGAGGGAGCTGCCCCCTGAGCAACTCTGGTTTTGTCCTCAAAATGACGGTGCCCTCAGAGCCCACTGAGATGTGAGGGGACAGCTCTGAGACCAGGCTGGATGGGGCTCTGAGCAACCTGGTCTAGTGGAAGGTGTCCCTGCCCAGGGCGGAGGGGTGGAACAAGATGAGTTTAAGGTCCCTTCCAACCAAAATCGTTCTGTGATTCTATCGGGACTAGGGCAGTGATCGTCTGCCTGTACTTGGCACTGGTGAGGCCACATCTTGAGTGCTGTGCCCAGTTCTGGGCCCCTTAATTCAGGAAGAACATTGAGGGGCTGGAGCACATTCAGAGAAGGGCAACGGAGCTGGGGAAGGGTCTGGAGCACCAGGAGCGGCTGAGGGAGCTGGGGGGGCTCAGCCTGGAGAAAAGGACGCTCAGGAGGGACCTTCTCGCTCTCTCCAACTCCCTGACAGGTGAGTGGAGCCAGGTGGGAGTCGGGCTCTTCCCTCAGGTAATGAGTGACAGAACAAGAGGACACAGTCTTAAGCTGGGCCAGAGGTGGTTTAGGTCGGACATAGGAAGAATTTCTACACAGAAAAGGTGATTAGACATTGCAATGGGCTGCCCAGGGAGGTGGTGAAGTCACCATCCCTGGAGGTGTTTAAGGAAAGACTGGACATGGCACTGAGTGCCACGGTCTAGCTGACACGTTGGTGCTTGGCCAAAGGTTGGACTCGGTGACCCCAGAGGTTTTTTCCAACCTAACTGATCCTGTGATCCTGTGACTCCATGGACCCGCCACGCCCACATCATGGCGGCGCCGCCCTCAAGATGGCGACGGGCAGCGGCCGCGCCGCGCTCAAGATGGCGGAGGGGGCGGGCGCAGTCGCGGAATCGGGTCATGGCCGCGCCGGAAGAGCCGTGAGGCGGCCGGGCCGGCGGGGAGCGAGCCCGGAACGCGGCCGCTCCGAGCGGGGCACGGGGAGGCGGTGGCGGCTGCGGCGGGGCCGCGCGGCCGCCACCATGTTCCGCTCTGGAGAGGTGAGTCGGGGCTTGGGGGGCTCCGTTCACCTCCCGCTTCCCTTTCGCACCGGCCCCTCGGGGCGCCGGTGACCGGGGCTGGGGGAGCCGGGAGCCCCTCAGGGCGGGATCCGGGCTCGGGAACGGGGAGGGCGCTCGGCGGTGGGGCCGGGCCGCCGAAATGGCTCTCCCTGGGGTGTTTTCTGAGGGGGTCACAGGGGCTGTGTGGTGAGAGCAGCCCCCCTTCCCCTCAGGAGGTGCCGTGGCGTTAATGACTATTTGGGCTGTGGTTTCGTGGTTAAGGTGTGGGCATGTGGCAGGAGAGCTGTGGGTGGTCCGGTGCTGGACTGCAGTGTTGGTGTGTGTATGTGTAAATATATATATATAACCATATACACACGTATACATAGATGTGGTTATATAACTCTTAAGGTTATTGAAACGGATGGCGCTTGGAGGAAAGATATAGAAAGAGACGGCTGCGATATATTTAGAAAAGAATCAGGGACAGTCACTTTTCCAACTGCAGACTAAGTGGAATGAATGAAAATGTTTTTTTTCTCCCCATTCCAAAGCACCAACAGCAAAAGAGTGGGTGAAGGTACTGTGGCTCATGTGAAGTTTTGTACTATCTCCATGTTGTCTTCTGAGGGAGAGCCTTTTGGTTTCTTCATGCAGATGGAAGTACTTAAAGATCCAGGTGTTTCTGTTTTGTCTCACTTTAAAAATCCTTATCAGACTCGGGGTATCTGTCTACTCAAAAGTGTTGCTGAAGTTTCTGAGCCAGTAGCTTTGCTCTTTTTTCTTTTTGTTTCCCCCCCCCAGGAGGTTGTAAGTGAGGAGAGTGAGGAGGAAAGCAATGGTGTCAACTTGATGGAGTTCTCAGATGAGATCCTTCTGCACATCCTCAGCTACGTCCCTTGCACAGACCTTGTTCTGAATGTCAGGAGAACCTGCAGGAAACTCGCAACACTTTGCCTTGACAAGAGTCTGACGCATACAGTTCTCCTTCAGAAGGACTATAAGGTGGGGAGAGTAGCTTGCTTCTTCTGTTAGCTGTGAAGACAAATCTGACTTCTGAAAAAACACCAAGTAGAACTTTCCAATGTGTCTGCATGAATGGACTGTTCTTGAACTCTGAAATCAAGCACACAATAAACTGTTTTATAAAAGCATTTGTTTTCCAGAATGCTTTGTTAGAACAGCTCTGTGCTCCCTTAGTTTTATAAAATACTGTCAGTGTAAACTTCTATGTGTTTCTGGAAGCTAAAACAAAAGTAAGTGTGACCTGCCATTTTGTAGCCGTTTGAGTTACCATTTTCTCAAAATATGTTTTCCCTGTTGCTGTGCAAAAAAAATCTTGTGTGTGTTGCTCTCAGGCATGCAGTCAGTGAAACCAGAATTTGTGTATGTGCTATGACAGAAATAAAGCTTGGGACTAAAGGGTTTTATGGGAACTGTATCACCAAGTGTGGGCAAAGGGAAGCCTCTCTTACTCATTTCCAGAAGAGGAAACTGGATGAAGAAGAATGGAAACATTCTTTTTTCAGTTTGAGTTTCCATAGATAGTTCTGCTGAAATAGATTTGCTGGTAGAAAATGGAGGTGGTTCCCATTCCACTCTCAGCTGCTGAACAGCTGTAATGCAGAACTGTGCGGGCTAAGAAGCTAAAGGATGTGTAATCTTAGGAGTCCAAAGCATGGCAGACTGAGGTGCCAGCAGTATAATAATTCTTTGGCTGGGCTGCCATGCCCAGACCTTTGGATGAGCCACATAATCTAAGTGCCAAACACTCTTATTCCCATCTCCAGCTGGGAAACTGAGTCAGTGCCTTATATCTCATTGACTGTGGTTTTGTTTGGGTGCAGGTGAACAAAGACAAAGTGAAGCAGCTGATGAGGGATATCGGGAAGGAGATTTACCAGCTGAACATGGCCGGGTGCTACTGGCTGCCCAGCTCCACCATCGATCACGTAACACGCTGCAAGAACCTGGTGAAGCTCAACTTGTCCGGGTGCCACGTCACCTCTCTCCGGCTCTCCAAGATGCTCTCCACGCTCCAGCACCTGCGCTCCCTGGCCATCGATGTCAACCCGGGCTTTGATGCCAGCCAGCTGAGCAGTGAGTGCAAAGCCACCCTCAGCCGTGTCTCGGAGCTGAAGCAAACCCTCTACACGCCGTCGTACGGCGTCGTCCCGTGCTGCACGAGCCTTGAGAAACTGCTGCTTTATTTTGAGATCCTCGACCGCTCGCGAGAGGGGTTCATGCTCTCTGGGCAGCTGATGGTGGGCGAGAGCAACGTGCCCCACTACCAGAACCTCCGCATCTTCTACGCCAGGCTGGCTCCTGGCTACGTCAATCAGGAGGTGGTGAGGCTGTACTTGGCAGTGCTGAGTGATCGGACGCCTGAGAACCTCCACGCCTTCCTGATCTCTGCCCCCGGCAGCTTTGCGGAGACGGGAGCCACCAAAAACCTCCTGGACTCCATGGCTCGAAATGTACGTCTGGATGCTTTACAATTGCCCAAAGCCTGGATTAATGGCTCTGGGCTCCTGCAACACTTGAAGTTCAACAACCCTTTCTACTTCAGCTTTAGCCGATGCACCTTATCTGGTGGGCACCTGATCCAGAGGGTGATTAATGGAGGGAGGGATCTTAAAAGCCTGACCAGTTTGAATCTCAGTGGCTGTGTTCACTGTCTGGCTCCGGAGTCCTTGTTTCGGAAAGCGGAAGATGACATTGACAGCAGCATTTTGGAAAGCCTGGTAGTGTCTTGCTGCAACCTGAGGCACCTCAACCTGTCTGCAGCCCACCATCACAGCTCCGAAAGCATCGGGAACCACCTGTGCCAGCTGCTGTCCAGGCTAAAGCACCTGCTCTCGTTAGCACTGCCGGTTTGCTCCATCACAGATGTTGCTGCAACCGTGGAGAAGCCTCCCACGGCTCCTAGTTTGGTGCCCCAAACGTTTGGAAGGAAAGTTCGGATTGGGATACAGGCATATCCAAGGAACTTAGCGGACCAGGCAAATCAGAAGATAGAGTCCTCAGTGTTCTGGGCTCTGATGGGAAGCCTCCGGTTTTTGGAAACCTTGGAAATAATTGGGTCCAGTTTCTCCTCTGCCATGCCCCGCAACGAGCCAGCAATTCGGAACTCGTTGCCTCCTTGTGTCAGGGCACAAAGCGTGGGGGATTCAGAGGTGGCTGCCATTAGCCAATTGACTTACCTGCAGAGCCTCACCTTAGCACAGCTGCCAAATATTCTCACTGGCTCTGGGCTCGTTAACATCGGGCTGCAGTGCCAGCACCTGCGGACTCTTTCCTTGGCCAACCTGGGCATGATGGGGAAGGTGGTCTATATGTCTGCTCTCATGGACATGCTGAAACACTGCAAGTGTTTGAGAGATCTCAGGTGAGGGGCTACCCTTGAACATCTCCCGTTTTTGTTTGTGGATCTCCAGAAGTGTAGTGTTTGGTTCGTTGTGGTTACTGTTAAAACTGTAGGAGCTGCAATGGCTTGAAAACTGGGTATTTTCCTTCCTGACTTGTGGAGAAGGGGAAGGCATCGCATGTGTTCCTTGAAGGCTCAGGATGTGCCCTTTAACCAGTGTTTTAAGAGCAAAAAGTGCTGTGACTGCCTTCCTCTTAGATAAGAAAGAGTGGATGCTGCATATTTTGGGAGCTAGCAGCCTGTCAGGGCTGGTTAAATACTATGAGCCTTTGCTGACTTTTTGGCTTTGTCTATATGTACATCTCTTAAATTTCCAGGAAAGAAGAGGTTCCTATACTGTCCAGATAATGTAGAGTTCTCCTCAGGTTTCCCAATGAGATATTTTTCTGCCTTTGGTTTGTATTAAAATCTCACCTGTTTGTTTTTTTATTTCTTTTCTTGGTAATTTACTGAAAACATTCCAAATTTACAGTTTGTCCTGTTGGTGTTCCTCTCCTGGTAGGATTTAAAGAATCTGATCCTAAGGGGTGCACAAAGGAGCTTCATGGTAGCCAAAATGTGCTCGTGAAAGGAAAGGGCACAAACTGATAGTTTCCTTGCACCAGTCCTGTATGAACACAAATGTTATTACTTTAGAAAGATGCTATTTTTTTCTTCCTCCCCCCCAATCAGGTTATTTTGGTGAAAATGCAGAACCTGTTAGTCCCATTGTCACAATGGCACTGTTCACAAAAGAGTCCAAAATGCTGAATAGTTGTGGCAGTAAGGTCACTCTGTGGGCACAGTTCAGTTGCTGTGACTAAAATGGTTGCTCATTGCCTGGGACTGTTTGTGGGCCTGTTCCTGATCCACTGCAACAGTGAAGGGATCCAGGGTGGCTAAAACACCTCAGGAGGGTTTTCATGTTCCACCACTTCCCATTTATAACAGGCAAGGAACATGCAGATCTCTCACCCAGGAGATGGCAGCTGTTGGAAATTCATTTGCTCCATGTCTTGGGTTACGTGAAAGTGTCTTTAACCTTCAGGAGAGCAAAGAGCCACGGAAGGACTGAGGGCTGGAGAAGGACGCTTGGGTGTGCAGTGTTCCTTTGCTCAGCCTGGGCCCTGTAGTTTCCAGAGGCTTTGAAATGGAGGCCAGGAGCAATAAATACAGGTGGGAGGCAGCGTAGAGCCTGGAATAAAGGCTGGAACAAGGATGTCTCCTTTTACCATGCTTCGATGCAAGGTATCATTCCTCTTTCCTGACTAAGATCTCATGTTTTATGTGGGCTTAAGATGGTTTTAGTGTTTAGCACTTCCTCCTGATAATGTAGTTTCCTTTTCATTTGACTGATTCCCTGCTGTTCCCACCCTTTTTTTCCCTTCCCAGTTTTCCAGTCTAAGGCGATCTTCCAAAGCAACATTGCCATCTAGCGAGTGAAGGGCGGCAGTGCAAGCGTGGCTGGCGTGTCTCAGGGATTCACCTGCAAATCTGCTGTCAGGATGCTGAGCTTTTTGTCCTAAATTTTCTGAGCTTTTTGTCCTAAATTTTCAGTGACCCAATAATGCTGTTGAAAAATTGAAGAGGATGCCCATCTCTTTGATATTAATTTTAATTTATTACCCGAAGTGCTGATATGCTCTTAGGATCTCTTCAGGCAATGCCACCCGACAGCAGTTGCAGGCTGAGACTAAAACAGAATTTATCAATTAACAGGATTAAGTTGCTGAGATACCCCTAGGTACTACAAAAGCTGTGCAGAGATTATCCAGATCAGGTTGGGACCGACAGCTTGTTATCACCTAATGGATTAACCTTCTTGGAGCTCTTGGCCTTCCTGACCCAATGACTGAGATTCCCAAGTGCTCTGAAGCCCTGTAGTAAATCTGCTCTAAGCAGATGAACTCTCCTGGTAACACCAGCCCTGAGCAGGTTCTGCTTCCTGCAGGCTGCTTTCTGTGAGGGAGTCACCCAGATATGCTGCTGGTTAAAACACAGGCCCCACATTGGCCAGGTATGGCTTCACTGTGTCATTTTGTTTTCCTGCTGGATTACCATGACAGAGGATCCTGTCTCTCTTCTCTGGGCCAAGTGTTTAGGATGAAGATTGGGTTGATGATGGTTGTTCTTCCCATGGGCAAGGAGTACCTCTGATCCTTTGCCAGGGATGGTTGTGGTCACTCTCTTGGTCCCAGAGGCTTAAGTTCTGCATCACCCTGTGTGCACTGTGTGTTTTTCATGCCTGCTTCTCTCTAGGCAGTTTTGATCAGTGCTTGTGCACTGGAGCAGAATCCACATCACCTGCTCAGTGGATGTCAGGTAGCAAAAGCCAGGCTGTGCTTGTAGGACCAGAATGGATCTGCTGCTCAGCACCAAGGCTTGTCTTACCCAACATACTTTCTGGAAAACTTGCAAAACCACGGTTATTCCAGGGTTGCTCCCTGCGGGCACCGGAATTCTGCAGTTTAGGGCCTTTGTGCCCATTTGTGTCCTTGTCTGTCAGCAGTGGCGACACTGCTCGATCCATTTGCCAGGGCCCCATGAATGCGCTGCCTTCCCTCTTGTCTGAGAGCTGTCCCAAGTGTGAATTGCCCATTGACTTGTTTTTGTTTATTCCCGCAGGCTGGAACAGCCGTACTTCTGTGCGGGCGCCCAGTTCTTCCAGGCACTGAGTCACTGCTCCTCTCTCCAGCGGCTTTGCATCGTCTCCCGGAGCGGGACTCTGCAGTCTGACGCAGTGATGTCATTCATGGCCAACTGCCTTGAGGTCATCATGTGCCACATGTTTATGGGAGAATCTCTTACCGTTTGCAAAAATCTCCAGCAATCCATTGTGCGGAGGTGAGTGCGGAAGGGGGTCGATGGGGGATTTTTGGAGCTGCTGGAGATTTATCTCCGTTTCCTTGCTTGCCAAGGTTTATATGGCTTGGAGCGCTTGTTCCAAGAAGCTAATAGGTACTGCGTAACTGCTTGGCAGGTAAACCGGCCTCTTACTTTAATAACAGTGAATCAGTGAAGTATCTGAAGGTATCATATGAATTTTTGATTCCATTCCCACCCATGTTCTCTGCAGTTCCGTTGGCTGAGTTGAAGCCCTGGGTGTAAAGCTCCATCATAAATCAAATGACACTTTTTTGTGTAAACAAAACATCTGCCGACATTTTAAGTACTGAGAGATTTGACCTTGAAGCTTTCCTCCTTTCCCACAAGTGACTAAGATAATTCTCTGTCCTCTAATCACTTGTAAATGTCACTTACTGATAATCCCCTGGCAGCGCAATTCAAAGCCTTTAAAGGGTTGTTGTGAAGGGTTTTTTCTTCTGGGGGATGCGTGAGGGGGGAGAATTGGTACAAACTGCCTTTGCACGTTTGGCAGTTCTTAAATGCATTTTGCTTGGCCCCTTGCAGTGTTCTGAGCCTCACGTGGTGGGAAACGTTTGTGTGTGAGCCGTGAACTGCATTTGAAAAGAGAGCTTTTAATTACGCTTGGCATTTGGAAATCTTCTAATAGTGGCAGTCACCTTACAAAATATTTCCCATGCAACAGACTTTCCATTATTATTTTTTTTTCTATAAGGCTTTTTTCCCCCCGCCTTCAGTCTGTTTTCTTTGTCACCTACTGTTGCTGGGCCCTGTTAAGCTCTAATAAAAATTTCAAATCACATGGCGTTATTAGTGCATCCTAAAGGGTGCTCCTCCCCCCCCAGCCTTCCTCCAGCTTCAAACTGACTTATTACACTTGGCTTGTTTCCGTGGAACAAATCCAGAAGAGCCTGTGACTATATTAGCTCTCTACCAAACTGCTCCCGAGATTGTTACTGCCTCTGAAAGCCTCTGTGTCCTTCTGGGATAGGGATTGTTGGAAGACTCTGAGTAAATTCCTTGTGATGCGACAAGGATTCTTTGAGTTTGTTTTTCACGGGGCTTCTTATCTGTAAAAACATTTCTGGTTTGATTTCAGCTGTGCTTTGGGGATCCTTAGAAAGAACCACAAATCCACAGTTCCTGCTTTTTATTTTCCCTCGCCTCTGAGGTGCCGTTGCAGCACTGGCCAAAATTTAGATGTCCACTTACTGGGCAGAAATACACCATTCTGCAGTATTTTCTCCCTTGTTTTCTCTGTCATGGACAGAATCTCGCTGCATTCTGTACCTCTTTATAATCTAAACCCTGGGAACTTTCCAAAGAGCAGCTGATGCCTCATGGAAATGTTAAAGAACTATTTTTGTATTTAGCGACAGTTCTGGCTGTCAAACTTATTTTTTTCTTTTGTATTTTATTAATAGCGACACTTGTATCAAAACAGGATTTTTTGAAGGTTGGGTTTTATAATATTTTTTTCTTTTTCTGCTGAAGAGAGCATCTGCTCCCTCTGCAAATTCTACACCTGAAGTCATAATCCTCTGTGACATTGTAATTGGTGGCTCTGGAAACGATTTTGATGTCACCTAAGATTATGACTTCAGGAGGAGGATAAGTAGGGGGAGCAGATGCTCTCCTAAGCAACAAAGATCCCGTTCTCATGCAACTGTCTCTAGTAATAAAATGGAAGGAACAAAATACAGAAAATGATGTGTAAGCAAAGCCTGGAGTCTTCCATGAGCCATCAGCGAGTCTTTACCACGTGACTTCTCCAGTGATCCCATTCTTATCCTTGCACAAATGTGCCTTCAGATGGAGTCAGGAATTGACTTTCTCTTGGCTGCATTTTGTCTGCTGCTCCAAGGGCAGAGAGATGTGCAGTAAAATCTATGTGTGTGAGCTTTAACCTGTGGGTGAGGCTCTAATTCACACAGCATGGCTTCCCCTAAAAGTGTGCTGCTGTTGTCTCTTTAATCCAAGTTTTACATTGGAAGACCCCATTGGGCAGCAAGTTGGAAGTTATATATCCTTGTGGCAGAATAAAATAAAGTGAATTATCCTGATTTTTTTTTCCCCCATTTGTTTGGAATGTGTGCAGGTGCTGCATGAGAAGCACGGAGAGGGGTGGAAAGGAGGGACCAGAATGAGCCTTTGTTTGTTCCCTATTCTTCAGGTCCCAGTGAGGATCACAGTTCCTGCTTTAGGGCTGTGGAGATGGTGGTGTTTAGGCTGAGAGATGGTTTTGAACAGGGACATGGGGCTAAAGTGACTCCCATTCTCCCAGTGCCTCTAAAAAAAGAAATGTGAGTGGGAATGGGAAAGGCCCAAGGCTGAGCTCACACCAGGAGTTTGCTGCAGGAAGTAGAGCTGGGAGGGCTTGAAAATGCAATGTAGTGCAGGGTAGTCCTTTTTCAGGTGTGGATGCACAGCAGGTTTGGGTCACAGAAGAGACTGGGACCCATCTGGGGAGAACAGACTTGTTTCAGCTGTGGAATTGTACCGGAAGATGGTGTATATACAGGGTGTGGTGATGGGAGCTTGGGAATTAAATCTGCTGCATCACACTGATGACTTACAGCATGATTCCCAAACTCTCCCCTTTGACTATAAAATGAGGTTAGTGTTATGTATTTCTGTTCTACTGGCCTGAAAAGATACTTATTCTCATGTCTCTTGGTCTTGTGACAGCTCTGAGCCAGGCCCTGTGGTGTCCAGCTTTCTGGTCAGCAGTTTCTGCTTGAAGTTTGCTGATATTTGGGACAAACTAGTTCGTGTATTGAAGTCAGTAAAAGCCTCTGATTCAGTTCTGGCTCTTTTGCAATGACACACAAGAGGCAGAAGGGGCTCATCTGGAGCCTCATCAGCAAACAGGAGGCTTGCAAGGGCAAGGTCTCCTCTGAGCTGTAGAGAAGACTGTAAAGATTGTTTCCCTCTGGGCAGATAAATCATTGCAGTGTTTTTCTTTATTCTTTTTCCTTCACCGTGAATGGGAGGGGTGATCTCCTTTATGATTCAGGGAGATACTCTGCACATAAGAAGGGCCTGTGGTTAGAGTGGGAGATGTGGCTTCAGTGATCCATATCCACTTCCCTGATCTTCCTCAGGTTTCACATGACGGTGGTCTAGTCTCAGTTTCTCTGTAAAATGACATTTTTTTTCCTATCACATGGTGCTCAGCTGCTGCCACACTTCAGATAGCAGCACATCCAACAAACACAATGTTTTCCATTTTATGCTTGGACCCAAACTTTGCTGAAGTGCTCAGCCCCAAGCGCGTGTTGTCTCTGTTTAAATAAGTCTCCTGTTGAAAGCACTGCAGCAGTAATTCCAGAAGCACTAAAATACCACAGTTTGAGGCCCCGTGGTTGTAGGTTCAGGAGTGACCCCAGACCTGTTGCTGTGCCAAGAGGCTTCTTTGCAGAAAAGGTAAAATTGCTTCTCCCTTTGGGGCTGAGCTGCTGTGCTGGGATTCTTTCTAAAGGCTTGCACAGAGCCTTGTGTCCAAAGGCAGGTCCGAGGGGATGATTCTTGCTACCGAGAGCTTTCCCGAGGCTTTCCAAACTGTTATTTTGTGGAGTAGTCAGTAGATGGAGCTGTGACCCATGGAAGGTCCCACCGCTTGCCGAGGCTGCGTGCTAAATAATCGTATTTATATGCCAGTATTTCTCTGTCCCAAAAATGCTGCGGGCAAGGAATTTGGATGACTTCAGGCTTGCACAGCTACATGGTGTGGTTAGTGGGCACTTCACAAATGTGCAGGAGAAGTTACTTTCCTGGTGAAGCTTACAATTGGAAAACAGGCTGGAAGAGAGGATGGGAAATGCTTTGGCAAATATCCCCTTGGCCTCAAGGGCAGATTTTTATTTTCCAGTGTGTGCCTTTAGAATTTTGTCGGTTTTAGCTGAAGTGTTTAAATAGCTCCTGCCATTGTAATGATTTCAAGGACTCGACAACACCAGACAATACAAGCCCATGAAAAGTCCTTGGAAAAACATCTTAGAAAAGGATCAAGAAAGCTAGGATAAAATAGTAACTAAAAAACGAAAACAAACAAACAAACAACCACTCAAAAACAAAACGCAAAAAACCCAAACAAACAAAAAAAAAAGCAAAACAAAAAACCTCTAAGAAGACAGTGTCATTAGGGATTCTTCATACAGATAGGGAAAGTGTCATGGCGTAGAGGTGAGCTGTGATTTATAGAAATGGAATCCAAGCTAAGCCACAGCAGAGAGAGGAAACCCGTGGTGCAGCCGGAGTGTGTTTTGGGGTGGTGGGTGGGCAGCTGGGCTCTGCTGCTCGTGTGTCCCAAAAGTGCTGTTGTGAATTCCTGGGAGCTACTGGGAGACAATGCAGAGGGCTGGGGCTGCCTGGGGCGCTGGAGCAGCATCCCCCCGGAGCTGTGGGGTCAGAGTGGGGTCGTGGCAGTCCTCACCCAAGCTCTCTGCCCCTGCTGCCCAGCCACGCTGGTGCCTGTCTCCAGCAAAAGGCACTGGTGCAACTCGGCACTGGTGAGGCCACAGCTCGAGTGCTGTGTTCAGTTCTGGGCCCCTCACTATAGGAAGGACATCGAGGGGCTGGAGCATGTCCAGAGAAGGGAACAGAGCTGGGGAAGGGTCTGGAACACATGTCTGATGAGGAGCAGCTGAGAGAGCTGGGGGGGCTCAGCCTGGAGAAAAGGAGGCCCAGGGGGGACCTTTTTGCTCTCTGTGACTCCCTGACAGGAGGGTGGAGCCAGGTGTGGGTCAGTCTCTTCCCCCAGGTAACAAGCGACAGGATGAGAGGAAATGGCCTCAAATTGTGCCAGGGGAGGTTTAAGTTGGATATTAGGAACAATTTCTGCACCAAAATGGTTGTCAAGCACTGGCACAGCTGCCCAGGGCAGTGGTGGAGTCACCATCCCTGGAGGGATTTAAAAGCTGTGTAGATGTGGCAGTTGGGGACATGGGCTTGGCACTGCTGGGGGAACTGTTGGACTCAGTGATCTTGGAGGGCTTTTCCAACCTAAGCAATTCTGTGATTCTTTGACTGGAGTGACTTTCAGGTTAACCAGTGTTGGAAAGTGCGGAGAATTTTACTCGTTTAGGGCAATCTGCCCGTTCTGGGGATCCAAGACCCAGAGAAAGTGAAACACTTAAGTTACCCTGTCTTCTGCCTGTGACTGCTTAGTTTGAAGTGACTTTCACAATAAGATTCCTGCCACTTTCTAGGAATTGCTGTTTCCATATGAATTGGATCTTCCAATTCAATCTTCTGTAGCATTACCTAAATTTCTCTCTGCTTGTTATTGCCCTTTTTTAACATGAAACTCTTGGCTGGATCTTACCTTTTCTGAAACTGCCGATTCCAGTGGCCCTGTGTGGCTGTGAGAGCTATCATGCTCACTGAAGGGAAGAAGCACCCTCCTGGGATTCAGTTGCAGAAATAGGGCTTCCAGGTGGGAGCAAGGAGCTGAAACTGAGTATTTGTAAAGTGCTGAGTGAGCCAGTTCCTCTCCTGGCATTTACCACAGGACTGAACTATCACAAATGAATTTTTGCTCACCTCAGGGCTAAGCATTCCTCCCTGCCCTGGATATCCCTGCAGTATTCCTCTTGCCTGGCTTCTCATTGTGGGCTCAGCCTCCGAAAATCCCTTTTTGGGTAATCCTTTTACTGTTAGAGGGGGCAGAGGGGGCTGTAGGAGCAGTAGGTGTGTGCAAGATCTTTGAATTCAGCTGAGTCCTGCAGCGTCGCTCCCGCACTGCTGCATCGGATTTACACTGCAAAAAGCTGGTATTAGCACCTAGGGCTCTTTTAAGATTTGCAGGCTGGTTTTACATCCCTTCAGCACCTTCTCTTCCTTCTGACCTTGAAGAAGTCCTGTGTCCCAGAGCCAGTGGTGGCTGCTGATCCCTCCCCGGCAGCCTCAGCATGCCGCGGGCTCCGGCCCTGCAGAAGTGGGATTGCAGAAGACTTAATGTATCGCCAGGCTGGTGGAGTGAATCATTAGCATCCTGCTCAAGCTTTCATTGTCTGTTTCATTTCCTGCTCTTGGAAACCCCTGAATCATTCTGTCACAGACTGAGTAACAAACTGCATCCTTGTCAGCTTGCGTTGCCCAAGGATTCCTTGGCGGGCTTGGCAAAGGCTGACTGCTCGAGGTGTGGCCCAGACACCTTTGCTTCTACCAGGGATGTTGTTTATGGGTGGGTTCAAATACTTTATGAGCCAGCACAGCTTGTGGTACGGTCCCCAGTTTGCCATGTTAATTTATCGTCTTTTGAGGGTACTCACAAACCCCCTTCTTTAAATGCATTCCTGTGGTTGACCCAAATGGCTCGTTCTAACTGCCAGCTCATGTGTTTTGAAGGGAATTCAGTCCTGAAACCTTCCTCAACGGGTAGATTGGTTTGTGCATGAAATAACTTTCAGGGATTGTCCTCTCTCTCTTGGCTGAGAAATAATATTGGAATAGTACTGTCGTGCTTTCTCTTCATGAGGGTGTAAAAGGCTGAACGGAAGCATTAACTGCAGCTTTAAAGCATTTCCATAGTAAAATAAATCTAATTGAGCAGTTATTGCAGTAGCTTTTTAATTTGTGGAAGAGATTAGGAAATAACTTTCAGCTTGCTCTGGCAGAGCACTCCCCTAGGACGTGTCCTGGGCTCTCTGGCATCGCTCTTTGGGCTCTTATTCCCTCCCCCTCTAATTGTCCAGTCACATTTGACTGATGCAGAGTTCAGCTGGCAAAATAATGTAAGAACCTCAATCTGCAGGCGTGTTTGATACAAACCTCAGTTCACAGGAGAAGTAGCAGAGTGCCATTCATGCCTTACAGGGAAACCACAGCAGAGAGATGTAATTTGCCTCTGCTCGGGATGAGTCTGATGTGTTATTGCTCCTTCCCTGTGGCCCAATGCAATGGCAGATGATGCTGCCTTGGAGATAACGGGGGAAGAGTTGGCAGTGATGTGTGTGAAGGATTTCCAGAGTCCCATCTACACCCCTTGGTCTCAAGTTGGAGGCTGTAGTGATGGGATTTACAGTGAGGGAGAATGACAGGCTTTGGGAGAATGTTGGTTTGTCTGTGTGGACATGAAGGGATGAAGACACCTCTAGAGGAAAACACCTTATGGAGAAAATATCTCATTGTGTGGAGTTAAGAGCAGCCAGAGGAATCACAACAGCTTTCCCTGGGAACTTTTTAAGTCCATTTCTGAGATTTGGTAATGAAGTCTGCTCAGTGCTGGCACTCTGGCAGGACTGGAGAGAGAATGGCGCTAAGGAATGGGTCTGCTTTAGAGTCAGTGTGGGGAGGCTTTGCACCCCTCTTGAGAGGCTTCTGGGGGATGAGTGGAGGGCAAGAGTCCTCCCTGCTCACATAGGAAGGGGTCTGGGAGAACCCCACCTGCAGTTTCTTTGGCATGACTGGAAAATGCTCTGGAGAAGCTTCACTGGCAATCACTGTAAGCAAGGAGAGCTTTTGCAGCTCCCTGGTACTGAGGTCAGGACACGGCCAGTGGAACAAATTTTAAGTGGTTGTCTGGCCTTCCCTGAGAAGACAAGGAAAGTGTGTGTGTGTATGTTGGGTCATGCTGCTGCCAGCTGCTCCAGCTTGTCCTGGCACTTCCTCCATTCCACCCTGCCATGCTCAAGGAAGGGAGTTTCCAGCCTGGCTCAGGTAAGCTGGCTGAGGCTTTCAAGACAGATGCCACACTTGAACTTTGAGATGTGAGCAAGTCTCCCAGAGAAAACAGGCTTAGGCTGTGCCTGGCAGAGGATTAACAGGGGTTTGTGAGTGTAGATCAAAGAGCTGCGTACAGGGCAAAAAGTGAGTTGGTCCCAATTCTCTTCTCTTGGGAAACTTGTGCCTCTCCAGAAGCAGCTCACCAGCCTGTGGGGGAGGTCTGGACAGAGAGGGGAAAAGGTGTGCAACTGCAGCAGAGACTGGTTTGCATTTGAAAGTCATGCCAACCAGAGTCCACCTCTGCTCTGTCCCTGCTGTGCTGTGTTTCCCTAAATCAAGCTTCTCCTGGTTTCCTTCCTTCCTTTCCATCTCTGGAACCTCTTTTCCCATAAGCCAGCTCAGTTTGTGGAGTTCAGCGATCTGGCCTTGATCCACTCCTGATACACTGTATTTCCTCACTTTATCTGCTGTGTGCTGCTTTTGTTGGCAGTGCTCGGTTATCCCACCTTGTGTGCCCTCTCTCTTGTTTGCCAGCTTCTGGGAAGTGGGATGTGCTGAAACATTGGAATTTGGCATAGGGCTTTCCTTGGGTTTCTCTGGAAATCTCAAGGGGAAGTACATTCCTCAGCCCCAAATACTGCCTTATCCTTTCCTTACAAGTAAAGAAGGTAAGTTTGAGCAGCACCTAACACAGGGGAGCTGTCATCTTCCTGAGTCTGTGAGTTGCAGGGAGGTATAATCCATCCCTCCAGGCTGGCTGGTGAGATTCCCCATGGCTTTGGGCTGCCCTTTGGCTCTCTCAGCAGGTGGAGTCTGCAGGGGACTTGCTGGGCTCTCTGGAGAGGTATGTCAGTGTTTGCCAGGAGATAACTGCATTCCAGGGAGGGACTCCTTTGTCTTGCTAAAATTGAGGAAATCTGATCAAAGTGCAGCCTTGCTTTAGACTTTTTCTCTTTCTTTTTGACTTTGTCACTGACCTACATATTGAATCCTACCACAGTGGTTGGAAGTAAGTGAGAGTGTAGTGTTAGGCTATTTACCAAGCTGTTCACTTGAAAATAACCTTACTGTGTCCAGTCCACACCTGTTCTGGGATAATTTTGGAGACAAAGAGCAAACCATTGTTAACCCTTTCATCCACGTACAACGTGTTCAAGATCTAACAGCAGGGAGACATTGTACCTCTGCTGATGCCAGGAGGAATTTGTGACATAGGGTGTGCTTTGGTGTTGTTTCCCAGCTCTGTGGATTATTCCAACCAGCTGCTGAGGCCCGACTGGCTCTATGTCCACATCCAAATGAGGACACTTCAGAGACCTTCTTGTGAAAGCTCCTGCTGGGTGGTTGTTGGTTTGGTGTTGAGTCTGCTGGACCAGAGGCTATGCTGGAAAATATAAGTGTGGGGGGTGTGTTTTCTTTGTTATCCCAGTGGTTGTTTCTGATTAAAGGATCTGTTTTGGAGGGGCTGCAAGTCAGTTGCCTAAAAAACTTGCTTTCATTTAATTAATCGTGATGAGTTTAGTCTGGAGGTTTTGTAGAGCAGAGCAAGCAAGCATATCCTTGGCTTTTTCCCTCGGAGCAAAAAAAAAAAAGCAAACAGGGTTTCATGTCTGAAACTGCAGCTCTTTTGTCTCCCCAGGTCGACATCCTTCTCTGTCCTTTGGGTTTTAATTTTACAAGCCATGCGTTTGCAGAGGTGGATGGAGTTTGAAGTCCATCCAGGTGTGGAATGAGGAAAGAACCCTCAAGAAGATTACAGGAGCTATTCTGCAACTCATTAACTCACTCTCTTCCCCTTCTTGTTATCTCCTCCCCATGCCTGAGGCCTTTCAAACTAGTGCTCTAAGTGCCTCTCACTTAATCTAGCCCACCTGGACAGGTGTATGAAGAAAGGAATTGCCTTCCGGGGAAGGACTAAAGGAGCATAGATTGCAGAGGGAGGCTGCTTTTGGGAACTGCTAATCCCAGTTTAACATTATGACAGCTGCTCGTTAAAATCAGGGTGTTTTTTAACAGGCAGTTAAAGGAGAGGCTTTGCACGCACATTTAGCTGAGAATAATAGTGAACCATGTGCATTTGATTTTTTTTTTTTTACTTAAATCACGCAAATTGTACATGGAAAGAATTCTCCGGCATCAACTTGCTGGGGTTTGGAATTTACAAGGTTTGCAGTAACATACAGTTTCCTGTTGAGGGGGGGGGAGAAAATTACAAAGCTTTCTTTTTTTCCTTTTTTTTTTTTTTTTTTTTTTAAGATGAAGTTCAAACCCATCATACAGACCCAGCCTCTTTGGAAGGGACACTGAGTGCATTGGGGTTTTTCATTTGTCTCAGTGGCAGTTCATCATGTAAACTTGTCTGGGTTCTTGTTTTTATAGCTACATGTAAAGGCTGCTTATAAACTACAATTTTGTATATGGTGAGAAGGCAGCATGCAGATCCAATTTGGGAGAGTCTGTATACAAAGGAGGAAGCAGAGGTTTGTTTCCCTTGGGGAGATGGCAGTTTCTTCCTTGCTGAACTTCAGTAAACTTGGTCTATTAACATGATTTTCTCTGCAGGACTGTGGTGTTGGATAAGAAACATGAAGAGCTGAGGCAGAGGAGGGACTATCAAAGAGACATTTGACTGTATTTTATATGAAATCACTGCAGACTTTACCAGCTGCCTCCCAGATCAGCAGTTATTTTGCTGGTTGATTTCTTGAGGGCAGTGCTGTGGAAGTAAGAAGCTGCACAGCTCCTACACAAGCCCCCAGATCCACTCGAGGAGCCGTGTCCTCTTCTGTCAGCCCTTAGGCATGAGGCATGATGGGCAGGTCTGTGATGCAGAAAGATATAAAATTGCCCCGGGTAGTGCTGGAAATCCTTACTCCTGCAGCTACTTAGGCAAATGAATTTAACCCACCAGGACTGAGCAACTAGCCTGGGAAAGGGTGTTTCTCTGCCACATTTTTGGCAGCTCCAAATAATTTGTGGATGGAAATATCCTTTCTGTCTCCCAGGAAATGCCAGTCTCTTGCGTCCCTTTCTTCAGCTTTGGCCGTGGTGCTTCCTGGGGTTTTCATGTGTGTTTCCAGCAGCCGAATCTCCAACCGTTCCCTCTCTGACAGAAATCTGACCGTTTCAGAGCTAGTGATGAGCTGGGAATCTTCCAGGCACTCATCTGTCAAAGAGAAGTTTGTTGAGCAGTGAGCTTCTCTTTAGGCTCAGCACGGCCTCCAGGGACTGGTGCTGCCAGTGTGACTCTGCCTCCCTGAGAGTGATAATGAACTGGTCCTTGTCACACCATTCAGGGGAAGCATCTTGGTGGCACAGGGCTAAGAGTCACAAGCCTTTTTAATCTTAAGGTGTAGCTCTTAAGGGAAATTATGCTACAGTTTTACCCCCCAGCTTTAAAAGACTGAACTCTTGCTATACCACAGTGAGTAATACTGTTTCTCTTCCCCCACTCTTCCTCACAGGTTGCTGTCATGTAGGGTACTGGCTGATGGGGACTTGTTTTTTTTTTCTTTTTGTGTGGTTCTTTCTACATTGTTTAATGGCTTTAACTTTTGTAGATCTCTTCCTCTGCTCTGCAGCCTGGATTAAAAAGGAGGCTGCAGTGTGTGTGAGTGTGAGCACACTTAAATGCTTATCTGCACATCTGAGCTTTCTAAACTTGCCTGTGCTCTAATTGCAGAGTGTAGACTCTGCATGCAGAACAACCCAGCCTGAAGTGATAATCCCAGGCTCAGCCCCCAGGGAATGCCTGGCACTGCTCTGGCCTGATTTTCCTAATGGCTCTGCAACTTGCTGCTGGTTTGCAGGTGGTTTAAATTGTTATCTCTGAGCACCTTGCCGGGCTTGGGCAGAGCTCTTGGGATCTCTGGTCCTTTGAGAATACCTGTATTTTGTGATTTATTTATTAATTTAGAAAATCTTCCTCTCTCCCTGTTTTAGGTGCAATCTGGGCTTGTGTCAGCTCAGCACACTCACTGAGAAGGGGTGCAAACCCAGCCTGCACTCCCTGCTAACACAGAGAGGGAAGAGAGGGAGACCTGGAGTTCCAGCTGCCCCTCCTGCCTCCTCTGAACAACCCTTCCGTGCCCCCACCCCTGCATGATCGATATCCATGCCATTCCTTTCTCTTGCACTGGAGAATTGGTATTTTTCCTTGGCTAATAACCTGTGTCTGATTTAGTTTCCAGGCAGAACGCCCTGCATTAAATGTCGTCATTTTCCCTCTGCTTCATGAGGACTTGACAGAGGTCATCAGAGATGTCCCCATGCGGCACTTGGATGAAATTACCTTGTTTAAGAGCAGAGTGGCCGAGGAACCTCCCAATTTGTGGTGGTGACTGTCACAGCAGGGAAAGGACAAGTCAGCGTGAACACGTGGAATAGCTTCTTGTTGGCCTGGATTGCCCGTCTTCGGCTCCTGGCCACCTCACTGGATGCTGTACAATCACTTTAACCAGGTGCAATTGCAAAATAATAATAAAGAAAAAAGCTGGTCCTTTGCAGTGGGGAAAAATCTGTTGGATGTTTGCTTGCATCTGAAAATCCTGTCTCAAAGGCTTCTGGAATCTTGATGAGTATTTCCTTGCGGTTGATATGAATTGTTTCGTTATTTTGCTGAAGTTAAAGGTAAGAGAGACTGACTTAACGATGCTCTTTCCCCCGTGTCGCCTGGTGTCTTTCCCAAGGGCCCCTGTGTACGTTGGCAGTGTGCTTTGTGATGTTGGTGGAAATCATTCTTTGCTTCGGTCTGTTTTTGGCAAAGTAGAAAGCCTAGGCCAGCTGAGAGGCACAAAAATGTGTTGCTCAATTGAAGTGCATCACATCTTTTCTATGTTACAAATAGGCATTTGTAGTCACACACGTGCAGTCCTGGATATTTAAAGGGGTTTTTTGATGGAGAAGTACCACAAGGACTCTTCTTTTTATTTTTAAATAACGAATTAAGGTCATTAACACCTCAATCATGGTATGTTCTTGCTGATGCTGTTTCCAGTGGTCTGGTGGAAGAAGTTCTCAGCTCTTTTGGAAATCCTTGTCTTAGGGTAGATGGTGCCTACAGTAAATAAGTTGAGGCTCAGATCTGATTTATATGCAGTCTGTCTTGCAGTGTAGATGGGAATGTAGTGTTCCAGTTCTGTCCTTATATCCCATGCCTTGAGCTCATGCTAATTTTAGAGATGTTATGAAGTATTTTCACAGTGTGATTTCAGTCGGCTTCTCTGCTCCACAGAACTTCCTCAGGCATCAGTAGTGGTCTGGATCACTTTCATATTGCCTTATTTACTGAGCACTTTTGAAAGCATCAGACAGCTGTACCAAAAGCCAAGTAATGAATTCCTGGAGCTACATTTCTGGGTGGCATAATTTCCCTTGGTAGCAAACCAGGTCTTTCTTCTGCAAAGCAGCTACTGACCAGAGCTGTCTAAATTCACCTAAATCCCGAATGTGTTGAGCAGTGCTTTCCTGGGGAGGCCCAGAGTTGTCCAAAGATGATATCCCCATCTCCTTGTCAGCATTTTCTGCACAAGATGCCATCTCCCAAACAATGTTCTGCCCTCAGCGTTCATAGGAGCCCTGGTCTGATGGGCTAGATTTGAGAGTAAAGTGCATCTCCCAGCTTTGCAGGACTTTCCCTCCTTATTTTCCTGTCAGCCAGGTGTGAGCCTGCCTAAAAGTCTGTCCTGCAGGTGTAAATCTTGAGCCAGGCTGTGATAACCCTTGTGCTTGGAGAGGTTACAGTATAAGGAGCAGGTAAATGTCAGGCTCCTGCTGGCACAGGTCTGTGCCTCGATGGAACCGAGCCCTGCATGGTTTGCTGGGGTTCCCTCCCTTCCCCTCTCAGGACAGGGAGCCAGCACAGTCTCTGGTTTGCAGTTGGCAGCAGGATGGCGAGGCTGGCTCGTGCTCCTCTGGGAATGCTGCAGCTGAGCTCTGAGCCCTCCAGAAGCGTTTGAGGCTCTGCCTCAGGTTTGGCTCCGTGCAGGTGAGTGTCAGGAGCTGGTGCCCTGTTCTTGGCATCCTGCTGCTCTTTTCCCTCCCATTCTCCCTGATGAGGTCATTCTTTCTACCTCTTGTCATATTACTTGCCTGTTTGAATCCCTCTCTCCCTTTCCAATAGCTTTCTGCTCTCCTTCTACCCTCACTTCAGCGCATCTGATGGATGTTTTGGCAGAAACATGAGCTGCTGCTCTGTCCAGTTCAGGCCACTTCAGCTCTGCCTGGTTTTTGTCCAGGTTTCTTTCCTAGGATAGCTAGTGAGGGTTAGAGAGAGTGTTTGCAAAGCTACTTTCACCTCCTTGCCTGAAGCATTGGCAAAGCTGCTTTCTCCTCCTTGTACCTCTGGCTGCAGGGCAGGGCAGAGGGAAGGCTGAGGATATGGAACCAGCTCTCTGATGCCTGAGGGAACCTGTGTAGTCCTGTGAAGGAATCCCAGCAGTTTGGTACGTGCTACAGGAGCGAGGCTGTTCCCACCCTCAGCAGGGATTTCCCCTCCACAAACAGGCTGTGGCATCAGCAAGAGCTTGGTAGTGCTGCCAACTCACCTGTTCCTGTCCCACTGGAAAACCTGGATGGAGGACAGAGGTGTTCAGAAACCAGCTGTTGCTTGATAGTGCTGTTAACCCTTTGGTCTTGGGATTGCAGTCAACTGATGGAACAGGCTGTTCCTTCAGCTTGGCACATCCATATCCACCTGCCTTGTGTCTTGCTGGATGGGGGCAGCAATCAGGCATGTTTTATAATGCTGTTATTCTGTTGCCTGGGATATGTTGTTTAGGCATCTGTATTTGTGCAAGTGGGTCAGAAATCCTGGTGATGCTACCAGGTACAACCAGGGCTAGGAAAGGTCACCCACAGGTGATAAAGGTAGTATCCCAAATTGTGATAAAGAGATAAAAATTCCTTTCACCCCCAGTTCCGGGCCAGTGCTCGATATCTCTACTAGAAATCCTCTTATGGTGAGTGAGAATTTCCGCTGCTTCTGCACTCCAGGCAGGATTCACCAGATGTTAATAATGTGCTTATTTTCTCTAAGTGCTATTTTGGCATCGGTGTTAATTACAATTTATATTCTGCAACATTTACACTGGGAAAAGAACCCACCCTAATAGTCCCCAATTGGCAGAGCTGGGCTATTAAACACAGCTCCATATGTTCTGAGCGGAGCAATGCTTGGGACTCGGAGCCCACTCAGCGCTCAGGCTCCTGCAGGAAGCCGTAGAGGAGAAGAGGGGAGTAGAGAGATGGGTGTTCTGCACCTGGCTTTTATTTAATATGAAATCCCCCCTCCTTTTCTCTGTTCTCTGTCCCCATCTCTCCAGAAATCTCCCTCCTGCTGTCTGTGAGCATCTAATGAGGTGATCTCTGAGCCTGCTGATGCTGCTGTCCGTAGTCTAAAACAAATGAATTCAATTCCAGAAGGTGCCCTTCTCACAGGGAGTGCCTCTGCAGGATCCTAGTCCCTGCTGGCCTGTTCCTTGCTGTGCTCCCAAGCAGACCTCCAAGCTTTGGGAACTGCAGCAGAAGTCTTTGCTTTGATCACCAACAAGGTGTCCACGCTTCTGTGGGAGAAGGATACTCTGGGACAGGTGCTGTTAGTGCCTAAAATCCGCTGTTGTTTGCTGCTCTGCTATGTCCAAAGTCTTGTTTGGTGAAGTGGCATTTGGTTCCTGCAGGCTGGGAGGCTCTGGAGTGACAGTGGTTTTGGTGTGGGGAATTCGGAGTGGCTAAGTCATCAGTATTCCCCTGGGTTTCTTAGGAGCAGTGTAGGTTAAAGGATTGCCTCCTCAGCTGTTTGCAAAGCTGATTTCATGGTCTCTTTGGGAAGTGACAGTGTATCCACTGCTCCGTCTGGGGAAGGAGCTGTGTGGTGACAGCCTTTCCTCCCTTTGGAGAGCTTGGGCTGCAGTCACTTGTCTGTCGGGGAGGGGGTTTGGCAGGAGGAGACGAGATTGGAGTGAGAGGAGATAGGGCAGGATGGAGTCACGGACCTTGCACTGGAAGCCAGACACACTGCAGCTCTCCTGCCTGTGTGATGAGATGCACAGGCAGCCGGGGTACTCCAGCAGGAGAATCATTTCCATAGAAACCAATTGGGATCTTGTACGGGGAATAATGATTAATAGTGAAGGGATGTTGCCTCAGGCCCTTTTCATTTTTTAGGGGGCAGTGAGGGACAAACTGGGGCACAGGTAAAGGGACAGGCAGACTCGAAAACTAATGGAAACCATCCCTTCTATTAATTTCCAGGGCAGCTCCCCCTCTTCTCCTCCTACCCAGCCCCCAGTGCTGCTTCCCAGCTTTCGTCAAATTTTCAAAATGGCTAACCTGGTTAGAAATAATCATAATAATAAAAAAGGATGGATGAGGTCTGACTACTAACATTGTTGCTGTTAGCAGCAGGATTTCAGCCATAAAACATGAAGCAAGGGAGGCATTGACCTTTCCGCTGTTTGAAATGAATGGAGACATCAATATCTATTGTTTTGTGGCATTGACCTCTGACGCTCTCGGTTCGCCCTCCCCTTTCTTTTTTTTTAATTTCCCCCTGACACTCGAGGAAAGGGGTCAGTTTGTACCATCTATTGATCCCGATCTTACTTGGTGATAGGGAAATAATTAGAATTTTAAAGATCTCTGCTGCACGCTGGTGAAATACATACAGAGAGGCACAGGCTAAGCCCCTGCTTGCTGCGTTGTGTTCTCCCCCCTTCTTGCAGAGATCCAAAGCTCTGAGATCTGAAGGAAGACAGATCAATATAGGTTTAATCATTATGGGGGTTTTATTTCAGTTTTTTAAATGGTAAAGTGTAACGTTTTATGTTAATGTTGTCGGAGTCTGGCTGCCTGGTGCCTTGTTTTATTTATTCTTTTAAGTAGCCCCTTCTTTTGTGAACTTCATCTATGTACAGAGAATGTGAAATCAGGCATTGCTAATTAGCTGTATGACAATTAAGTAATGTAGCACAAAACCATTAGGACACTGGATTTGTTTTTGAAGTTTGTCCTTTGAAGTGGAAGCTGCAACTCCCTGCCCAAGGCTGCTGGGGAAAATGTTTTTCTATCAAAACTTTCTTTGAAAATAAAATGTCAGTGTAAGAGTCCCTATTTCTGTCATCTCTCCCTCTAAACAGCGGGTGGAAATTGTTTCTCCTTGTAAAAACTGCTGGCATTGATAGAAAAGGGGAATTCAGGAAAGCATTAAATGGGCAGTTGGTCTCCAAACACCCTCAGTTCTGGTGGAGATGTTACCAAAAATGCTTGTTTGGAAGGGAAGGGTGCTGCGTTAGGAGAGAAGACCCAGCTCACGACCTTGGAGATGGCAAAGGGAGGTGGCCCTAAAACTGTGGGTTCAGCTCTGACACCCCAAGTGCCATCAAGGTGACAGCCTGGTCACGGACACCGACAAGCTCCTGGGTTTGGGCTCCTCCATCCGTGCGCTCGTTTGACACTTGTGTTTGCATCTGGCCCTTTGTCCTCGTAGTGAGTCGAATTCTGAATGTGCAACTTTCATGTACGCTGGTGGCATGTAAAACTTCAAATAAAGAGTGAAACATTTGGAACCAAGTCTGCCTCCTTGCCTCCTGCTTCCTATTTCCCTCTAAATCCGGAGCCCAAAGCCCAAATCCAGTGCCTCCCAGGAGGCACACTTTGGCACTGCGTTTTGAGGTGAGGAGTGTGTGGGCAGGGATGTGCCTGGGTGCAGCCCTAGCCTGAACTGGGAGCTGTGGAATGTCACTGGGAGCACCGGGGTGAGCGCTGCTGAAAGAGGTACAGCCCCACTCCCCCAGGCCTGAGGTTTTGGGATGCTGCTCCACTCACCATGGTGCTTGTGGCTGAGGGCTCTGCTGAAGAAGGAGCTACTTTGTGTTTAGGAAATGCTTCTCCTCCATGGATCTTGGAGCACTCAGCTGCTGAGCCGTGCTGCTGTGGGACAGAACACTCAAGGTCAGGTTGGATGGAGCTTGGAGCAACCTGGCCTAGTGGAAGGTGTCCCATGCTTGAGAAAATGTGCATCCTATTGAGCTGACTCTTGTGTTGTTGTTTCTAGGGGTAGTGGTACACGGAAACTGGGCTTCAGCACCTACTTTGGATTGAGAAAATCTACAAAATAAACACAGAGGAGGTTCGGCTTTGTGGAAAACGGTGCAGCTCAGATACCCACGTGCTTAAGTCAGCTCACCCCAGGTAGGTGAAGTAGAGGAGAGCGTCAGAATGGGGATGTGATCAGTTTTTAAAGGTGAGTGAGTCTGAGCAGGACTTGTGCTGGGACTGTGTGCTGGGATCTCTGCCTGCAGTGATCCAAGGTTTTATTCCAGGGTGGATCACGGGCCCTCCTCTGTTGTTTTTCAGTTCTGGCAGGTCTGCTCACTCAGGCACGGAGCAGAGACCCTCCCTCCATCCCTCCTGTGCTTGTATTTAACTTATGGATTTTATTGTTCCAATAACTTTTATCTAAATGTGTTTTTGGGGGAGGGAGGAAGGAGATAAGGAGGGAGGAGGCTGAGGAAAGAATGTGCTTTTGGACTCTGCTAAGCCTCCATCTTATCACTGGGCCTTGCCGTGGGGTTTTGGCATTCGAGATCCCAGGGGAGGACTCCAGTGGGAAGTGGCTGAAAGGGCCGTGGTTGATGTGAAACACTCTTGGGAGGAAACCCGAGGAAGGCCCATGCAGAGCATCCCCCTTCCCCCTTATCTGTTGGCAAGGAGGGACCTGACTTGGTTTCAAGCAGGAAGAACTGGAGCAGAGGTGTGGAAAGGCTGAGGGAGAAGAGCTCAGCTTGGCACAGGGAGAGATGGATGTCTTGGTGTGTTTCTGGTTTTACCCTCACTTGTACAGCCAGTATTTGGGCACATGGAATATTGATGTCAGCGAGGTGGGCAAGAGTCCCTGGTTATTCCACCTTCTGGGACCTTGTCTGGGAGGTCTCCAGGCCTGGGATGGCAGGAGGAGAGGTCCCCTGGGTCTGTGCTCTGTGTAACTTCTCACTCCCTGGGTCAATTTGGGAGCAGCGTGTGCATCGCTGGCTCCGAGGTGGAGGCAGGAGAGAAGGGAATATGGAGAAGAGCAGCTAAATTGCTTCAACTCCCAGAGGCTTTGTTTGTGGCCACAGGATGCAGCTGACAATTTGCAAGGTGCTAATTTTGGGTTTGGTACTTCCCAGCCCCAGAGGTGGCCTCTCCCCAGGGTGCGTGCATGAGGGAGAACCTGCGTGTGAGGGAGGTTTCTGACCATGGGGAAAGGTGGAAAGTCTTGGGAAGGACCAGAAGGAGAGAAGTTATGGTGTCAGGGCATTTGGTAAGCCATAGCCTGTGTTCAGTCCCCGTGATCCAGCCCTTTTTTTTTGCTTTCTGGTTGGCATAACAGTGGACTCGAGTCGCATTCCCATTTCACTGTGTTTGAATTTGGTTTTGGTGTGGTGGTGAAGGTTTGTATGGAGAGGGAGAGCCACAGTGAGTGGAGAAGAGGAGAAAAAGGATGAGCTTTCTTTCTCCTTGGAAGTACAAATGGATGGAGCGGTATTTCTGAACAAACAAGTCTCTCATCCCTATCTCCTGGAAGCTGCATTATCAGAGCACCATCACTGTCCTCTCTTCTCCTTCCTACCCCCCCCCACCATGAGCAGGAATTAAAAATACAACTAATAAAACCCTTTTACTTTCTCCAGCAGGAGAAAAAAAAAAAAGAAAGCAAAGCAGCCTTGAAAATGCTAAAGGACATAAAGGGCATTCATGAAAGGGTTGGATGGTGGTTATTGCAGCAGGGGGAAAAACATTATTTCACTGTGCAGATAAAAGGAAGTGGAAAAGCAGCATATTTATAGCTGGGGAGCCTGGATTCCTTGTTAAGCTGCTATTATCAAATTAATGTCAAAATGCATCAAACAGGCACGAGTGTTCTGGGCCCCTTATGCAAAGTGCTTGCAAATTGGTTACAAATACATTTGTTTACAGGGGACGAGGCAGGAGCGAGCTAATTAGTCATTGTAGCAGGGCTGTTTTCTGTCCTTTTTTTTCTATTTTTTTTAACATTTTTTTGGCAATTACACAAACAAGCTGTTTTGAAGTATAAATACGTGCTGCATTACAGCCCCTTTTAAAGGGAATCAAATAGGAATTGTGGATGCAGAGGGCTTGACGTGAGCATTGTTGCCTCTCCTCCCTGGACACTGCAGCCCGTGCTGGGCACTCGGCTCCGGGATGTGATGTGGAAACCCACAGGAGAGCATCAGCAGGGTGAGGTGTGGGTGGAAAGGGAACAGCTTGTGGTTTTGATAATGCCTCATAGGGGGCACAGTGTCAGGATGGGGGTGGCTGTAGCTGCTCCAGCTTGCTGAGCACTTTGGATGCTGTGAGGCTGCAGCCACATCCCGTGCTGGGGATTGGCCGCTTGGATATGGGATCTGTGGAGGTTTCAGTCGCCCACCAGTATTGTGGGAATTCCCTTTGGGTTTGGGATATTTTGAGGTGCTTTGGCTATAAGCAGCATCTGCCAGCTCAGGGTATGAAGCACTTTGTGCCCAGCTACTTGGTACCAGCATCGTTTTGGGGAATGCTTGGACATACAGAGCCTCCCATGGTTGGGCGACAGCATCCACTCAATGTGAAGAAAGGAGTCTGGTGTTCCCCCAGGTGAACGTGTCTTCGGGGCTTCTTTAACCAAACCACAGGCTGTGCCTCCCAAACCTGTTAATGAGGAAGGGAAGCAGGAAATCTTATCTGATCTTCAGTGTGGGAATGGTTGGGGAATTTGGTTGGGGGGCAGATGGAAACTTCCCGCTGCCCTGCATCTTAATGCATCCCGTTCTGGGATTAAATCACACCTCTGCCACTCGGGGGAAGCTGCTAATTGAATCTGTTCTGATGGGAGAGAGGATGAAGCCAAGAGGCATTTACTACCATTAGTATTATTTTTAATTTACTAAGAAAGAGAAAGGAGAGAGGAAGGAACACACTGTTGCCCCTCTCGTGCTGGAGGCCCCGATGTTTCTTGGCAGAAGGTGCAAACAGCCCCGTGGCTGCTTCTGCATTTGGATTTGTTTGTGGTAAATCTGCCCTTCAGGCTGGAATAACCCTTCTGAGTAGGTCCTGTGCTACCAGAGGTGCTGGGAACATTGAGTTTAATGCCATCATAAAACCCTGCTGTGGTTTCCATTCCCCCAGGGGGGGCAGTGACCGTGCAGGATGGTCGTGCTCAGCACGGCTTTCATGCCAGCAAAGCCTGGGGTGCTTCAGGTGCTGCCGTGGATGGAGCTGGATGGCCTCCTGGGGTCCCTCTGGGATCAGAGCTTTCCTCCCAGAAGCCCATGGCTTGGTGCAGTAAAGGGACATGAGCCCGGCTGAGCTCCCCAAGCCCTGTTCATGAGGGTAGTTGATGACGAAGAGATATTTTGTGTCTCCAGCCTCCCAGCTCTCCCATGGTTTGCAGATGTTGGGTGTAGCACATCACTAAGCTCATCTGGGTGGGAACAGCACAGAAGAAAATCTTGGAGGACCAAGAGCAGTAGGAGAGGGAAGGGCTTTCCCTCGCCTTCTGCAGGATCTCTGATGTTTGCTCCAGGTTTTATTCTTGTAAAACTCAGGGTATCATTTCTCTGCGCCTTGGACCTGATTTTCAGCGCTACCTTCAAACTCCAAACCTCTCGTTACCATTTCTTGTCCCGTTGACTTTGGCGGGCTCATTGACCCACTCCATTGGGATCAGGGTGCATGATTTTGAGGAATGTTCCCATTTCCAGCGTAATCCTACCCCTGCCCTACGAGCTCTGCAGGAGCACAGCTCAGCTGGTCAGCAAATGTGTGAGCAGCCCATTGCAATCAGGCTTTAACTCACGCCCAGTTGTTCCAATCAGAACGTGTCTCTCTTCATTTACAGCAGGGCTCTGGCTCCGGTTTGACTGTCACCTCTGATGATTGTTGGTGACCGTGGCATGGGAATGGATCCTGCTGTGGTTTGAGCTGTGGGTGTTTCATGCTTCCTTTTCTTGTGCAGGAGTGTGCCAGCATCTCTTTGCTGTGATGGTCAGAAGCAGACCTCCAGTTCCCACCCTCTGTAAGTCACACTGCTTTGTACCCTTTCCCTTGGAGAAGGCTGTGGAGTTCAATGGTTTTGCCTTGGTGGGATGGGACAGTGGGGCACAGACCTGGGCTTGATTTTCTTCTGCACTGTTAATTAGTGTAGTGAAGGCACAGCCTTTCTTGGAGTGACCATCAGGATTGTGTGTGGCAGTGACTTCCAGCTTCCTGGTGACCTCTTCAGTTTCCAAATGTGCCTGAAGCACACAAGGACCTTCCGTGGTATGTCCTTGGACATGTTTCTCAATGGCCTCCTCTTCCATGTCCAGAGGGGATGGACACACTGCCCTTCAGTTCTGGCTTCAGTACCCCCCAGGACAGGAGGTTTCTGTAGGATTGAGGTGTCCAAGATTTCTTAAACTCTTGCAACAAAGAGCAAAACATTGCAGTTGTCCAGTCCTCGTGCTTGCTGAGCAAATGGGAGAGGATGAAGAGGTTCCCTCCAGGCTGAGGGACAGGAATTGGGTCTTGGCCATAGTCCACTCAAGTGGCAGGAAGGGTGTGGAAATGCAGGAACAGACACAGCTCCAGGGAGGGCTGAGGACTCACATGCAGTGCTTGGGGATGTGCTGAGGGTTTGCTTGGCTCTGTTCACAGCCCAGAGCTGGTGGTTCCTGTATGGGAGCCATGGAGGTGGTGATTGCCCCAAGTGTGGGAGCAGAACTCAGCAGGGGCAGGGAAGGCGCTGCCCGGTCGATAAGGCTGCGGGCGCTGCTGGCAGTTAATGGTAACCCAGCATCCTCTTCCTCCCCCCAGGAATCCCACGTGGGCAGCACGAGGGCTGAGCCGGGTTGGGGAGCGATGTGGCCTCTCCTGATAAGCAGCTCCAGTTCCTGCTCCTGCAGATTTACAACCGGGGAATGGGGAGGTGGGTGCTGTGCTTTTCAGCGCGGTGATTTATAGCAGCGCAGGGCAGCAGCTGCTTCCCCCTCTGGCCACATCCCAGCAACTGCGTGGAGTGTTAGGGCTCCATGACTAAGCCGTGGGCGAGGGAAAGGCTCAGCCCAGGTCACTGCACTGTGGGACACAGGTGGGAGCAGGTCTCTTTCATCCAAAGATGAAAATGTTCCCACCACCAGGCTCCCTGGGGAGAGGCTGCCTCATGGCATCAGGGATGCTTCCAGCCCTTCAATCCCCAATCCCAAATGCTGGAGCCCACCAAAGTCACGAGAGATGACAGGTTCTCAGCTCTCAGACCCACGTGGGACACCCATGAGCATCACCAGCCCCACTTAGCAATGCCTGCACTGCCAATTGGTTTTCCACGAGTCCCTTTGACGCAGACCAAGCAATGCTGGGGGGGATGAGTTGTGGCAGGCAATGAAGGGGAGGATGATGAGGAAGGAAAGGTCAGATGCCATCACTGTGCTCCCTTCCACATCCCAGCTCCTGCCCGGGTGAGCTTCCCAGCTCCTCTGGTTTGTTTTAGAGGCAGCGTGGGGGCCCCAGAGCCCTGCAAACCCTCCACGCTCAGGGTTTTATAGGCATGTGGAAATAGTTTTGTCTGGTTTCAGATCTGGCTGATCACTGACTTTCCTGCTGCCCTCCCCCCGAAAAGGGCTGACAACCGCACTCATCTTCCTCCCTCTTTCTTCTTTCTCCTCACATTGTTCTCCGAAATCCCAGCTGCTGCTTTTCTCCCCCGCTCCCTTTCCTATCCTCTCACATCAGCTGGGATGGATCTATCTGGGTTTTTGTATAAAAGTTCTTTTTTGTTGTTTGTGTTTCTCCCTCCATCCTGGGGGTGTCAGGGTGCCTCGCTGTGCCCCATCCTCTCCTCCAGGGACAGAGGGCTCCGGGCACCCTCACTGTCACCCCCGAGCTGGTGGTGGCAGAGGGGGGAGTCTTGGCAAGCACTGGCATCTCCAGAGCCCTCATTTTACCTCTCTGAGGGAGAAACCTGGCAGATCCTGGGGCCAGAGCTGCCACATTTCTCCCTTATTTATCACTGGTGAAGTGCTGACACAGGGGATTCCTGGCAAGCCAGCTCCCACGGGATGGGATGGAGCAGGTCTTCTTGTGACTGTGGGCTGCTCCCTGATCCACTGTGGGCTCTTTCCGGGATGATATATTTATGTTGCAGTGCCTGGCTGCAGTTCCTGTCAGCCCTGAAGCAGATCCTCTGGCACCCTCTGGCATCAGTGGGAGCCTCCACCCTGGGGAGGTGTTCAGGAAGGGACCCCAGTGCTGGGAAGGGGCTGAGCGGGGCTGCCCCTGGCTCACTGGTGGGGTAGATGCTGGGATTCCTTCTGTGGTTCCTTTGGGTCTTGTCCCCTGACCCTGGGAAAGGGGATACAGTCAAGGCAGTGGACAGCAAGACTAAGCAAGGACTGGAGAGGCAGGACCCAAAGAGCTGTTGATACCTTAAGAGATGCTTGGTGTGAGCTGGTCAGGGAGTCCTCAATGTCACCATCACCCTTCCTGGCTGCTGGCACCCCTTCCCAGTACTCAGTGGCTTTTCCCACCTTCTGTCTTCCCACCCAGCTCCTGCCACACGAAGGCACCTGGGCAGCCTTAGCGGGGAGGAGGAAACTTTTCTGGACTTCTGAGCCCTGGGGTCATTCCCTGTGCCCAAACCTCTGCCTGTGTCTCCCCTCCTTCCATGGACACTTGGCTGCCAGGCTGCAGCATATAATAAATGGCTCCCTCATCAAATTTGGGTGAAATACTGTGAATTAACTCACCAAGACTCTTTGTCCAGGCTGTCCCAGCTGAAATGGAGACAGCTGCAGGCTGAGGATCACTTGACCATCCCAGGAGCTGACAGGGGCCAGGTGAGGATGAGGAGCAAGAAGTAGAGGAAGGCAGCACTTGTTGCCCATGAGTGAGTCCCTTCCAGGCAGTGGGAGAACCCTCCTGTGGGCTTCATCTTCCTGGCAGCCCAGAAAGCAGCTGGTGTGCTTCTGGTGTCTCCCTCTTTCCCTTACGCTTCCCCATGGGACCGTGCCTCCGAGTCAGCACCTCCTGAGGTGATCTCTTTTTTTTCTTTCTTTTTTAGAAAATAATTTTAAATGCATGACTGGCAATTCAAGAGAAAACAGGAGGAATGGTTGTTATTGCTGAGGATCTCAGCCCAGCCGGAGGAGACGTGTTCCTTTTGTGGAATCAAACATCCGTCAGGGATCCGTCATGCAAATTTATTTCACTTTTCTTCTTTTTTACCTATTCCATTGATCCAGAGCCTGTAGCAGTTGGCTCATGGAGAGAGAGGTTTTTTAATTCAGGAGCCTCAGTCGGTGAGGATGGGAATTTGCCAAAGCTCCTGGCTCAGGGGGGTGCTTTGTGCCATGCATGGGGACTGTGGCACTGTGGGCTGGGACACATCCCTCCAAAGGAGAGGGGAGAGGTATTTGCTGTGTCCCCTGGGCATTGTGTGTGCCTGGAGTGACTTGGAAAGGCAGGAGAGTAGCTGCCAGCTCTGCCAAAGCTGCTTCCCACCATGGGAAGGGACAAGGACACTTGGTCATGCTGCTGGGACAGTCACTGCCAGCCCTGAGGGGTAAATGTGAGTTAAACCCTTAAAATCACAAGACGGTCATAAAAATATCCAACTATGAAATTATATTTTATTTTATTATTATTATTAGACTCTTCAGTGCGTCTGGGTGTTTTCAGGAGTGACCTGACAAATTTCTCTCTGCAGCTGGGAGGTTCAGGGTCCTGTCACTTCCAACGGCATCTTCATGTTGAAGAGAGATGATTCCAGCCCGACTGCTGGCTGAGGATCCGTGGCTGTGTCTTGGGGAAGGTGCCAGGCTGCCTTGCACAGTCTGAGTCTTCAAAGAATCCCAGAATGGTTTGGGTTGGAAGGGACCGTAAAGATCACCTTGTTCCAACCCCCTGCCATGGGCAGGGACACCTTCCACTAGACCAGGTTACTCAAAGCCCCGTCCAACCTGGTCTTGAGTCTTCTCCTTCATCAGTCTCTTCTGCTGGGCATGAAGAGCAGATGGAGCTGCCTGGGCAAGGGCCAGAAGCTGGTGCTTTCACTGCTGTGGAGAATCTTCTGTTCTGGAAGGAAGAGCCAAACCCCTCCAGGAACCGGAGCACATCCAGCGGTCGGAGCCTGAGAAGCCTCACTCTCTGTGACATTCTCCGTGTCCCTGCAATGCTGTTCCTCCTCTGTTCTGCTGGAAGCACTGCTTTGTCCTTCAAGAAAATTTCTTTTTTGCTTGACTTGAGTATTTTTATTTTTTCCCCCCCCCAAACCCCATCTCTGTGTGTCTTTGCAGGTGTTCACTGTGGGATGCAGAGGCCAAGCCCTCAGCTGATGACTCCGGATGAGTTAAGACACGTGTGGATGTCCCCACCACGTGGGCTTGTGTGGCTGCAGAGGAGCCGCTGAGCATCCCTGCTGCCGGGAGAACCAGGGAGATTCCTCATTAAAACAATTTGGGAGACGTTCATCCGAACAGAAATCTGAATTTATTCTGCTCGCGCTGCCTCTCCTCCGTCTCCTCTTCCTCAGGCAGCGGAATTTGCTGGTAGGAAACAGAAAACACAGGGATGTCTGGGGGGCTTTTGGCTGGAAATGGAGGGGGGTGCTGGAAACCCAACGATCTGGTGCCTACTCCGCATCCATCCCGTCGCTCCTGCGTCGCCTCCGGCCGCGGTGCCGGGTACCGCTGGCACTGCGGACGCCGAACAATCGCAACGGCACCGCGTCCTCCACGGCCATCGACTCGTCCTGACGGTGATTTTTCCTGTCGTTGCAGGTATCACCTCCTTTCCCCGGGCTTCTCCTCAGCCCCAGCAATGACTTGTCTGAATAATTCAACTGAAAATTCAGGATCGCAAGTAAATACGGGATAATTGCTAACAGCTCCCAGGCAATCCGCTGCCAGAGGGCGGCTAAACTCCCGGTGAATTATTTATCTGCTGTGAATTATTTGCCTGGCCCTGCTACGGAAGAAAAGCTCCTTCCCAACCTTTACCTGACAAATGGCCTGGCTGGGGGCGACTCTCCAGGTGCTGACTCAGCCCTTTCGCAGCTCCCTGCCTGCTCCTGCTGCCTGCAGCTCCCGCTGCCGGGTGCCTGGGTAATTCCTAAAGCTTTGGGTCACACTGGCAACCTTCGGGGTGGGTTATGAGGGTCTTAATCCTGAACCATCCTGCGGCTGCAGAATTCCATGTCTCCGCCCCTCACTGTATGAGGTGGAGTGTCTCTTGTTTGGGGAGATGGAAAGTGCTCCCTGGCTGCACTTCCCACCCCTGTCCTGCCCTGGAAAGGGCAGCTGGTGCAGAGATGGAGTTGGGGATGGTGTCAGAACAGGGATGCAGGCTGGAGAGTTCCTCTGGGATGCTTGCTGGCTTAGATGACGTACTACTGAGAAACTGATTTGTGATGATGTCCCTCATCCCGCTCCATCCATGAAGGTGTCCCTTATCCCACTCCTCAGCAAGTACCTCCACATTGAGCCAGGTGCTGGGAGCTCTCTCCTGCCCACAGATGATGGGGTGATGGCCTCTGTGGGCTTGTGGGCATCCCTCTGCCCACTCCTCCCCCCAGGAACAGAGAGAAATGGCCCTCAGAGGTGAGAAGCCGCTGGCCTGGGCTCATCAATCTCCATTTGCATCCAAAGAAGAAGGGGGAAAAAAAAAAAGATTTAGGAGCAAGATCAATACTGAAAGAGCCTGTCTTTTTTTCTTTCCCCTCTGCTCCTCTGGGGGTGGGAAACTCAAGGCAGGTACTGCAAGTAAATCCTCCTGGCTACCTGGATGTAAATCAGGAGGGAGATGATGGATTTATGGGAGCCCAGCCTGATTTACACTCCCGTGTCTGGTCCCTGCAGGTCGGCGCGTGGCCCTGGGGAGGTGAAGTCCCGGATGGGGACTGGAGCCACCTCCTCCTGCAGGCAAGGTGGGACTGGGGGTGGTGTGTGTGGGAGTTTTCTGTACTTTTTAAACCCAGTTCAGAGAATTTAGGACTTTTTGCTTTGCCTCTTTTCTGCTGGAGTTCATCAAAGTGCATCCGCTCAGACGTGAGTCCCAGATGTCCTGCTGGGGGCTGACTCGGTGGCTTGGTGGAGAAAAAGGTTCTGGCATTGCTCCCAGTGATGCTCTCTCCCCCTCCATCCATCCTCGTGTCCCATCCTAAGAGCCAGTGGGGATTTGCTGTCGGTGCAGTTAGTTTCTCCATGGAAGAGGGGGAGATTTTTCCTTGGAAAAGTCCTTCTCTGAGGACTTTGGAAGGCCCGGGGGTGGCTATGGGAGGTGAGTTGTCACAGCTCCAGAGCTCCCATTCCCAGCTTTCCCGTGTCCTTGGCCATGGCAGGTCTGGAGTGGGCACAGGGAGGTGTTGTTATTCCTCTCATGCAGCAGGAAGGATTTCTGCGAGTGCCATAAACCATCACGTGGGCAGAGCCTGGGTGAGCTCTAATTGCTTCTATTTGCATAACGAGGCGAGGCTCAGCATCCTGCTGATATTTGAAAGAGGAAAATCAAAATCAGCTCTAGATAAACAACTCCCCCCCCCTTCTCCAATCCCTGCCCCCACTCCTAATTTGTGCATTTTCTCCCTTAATGCAGGTTTTTCAGCTCTTTGGTCTCTTCAGAAGCATGGAGACCACCCCCTGGGACTCCTCCCGAGGGAACATGGGGGCTGGGGGGTGCTGCCCCTCTCCTCTAGCTGCGGTGATCTGGGGGCTTTCCCAGGAGCTAGCAGTGAGGGATGTGGTGTTGAGGTGTCTGAACAGGAGCTGGAGAGGATCAGGGTGGGCTCGGGGCTGGAAACACGGAGCCCCAGCTGGAGGCTCCGGGCTCAGTGTGGGAGCGGGTCCTGCTTGGGGGTGGGGGCTGTACAAGGCCAGAGGGGCTGTGGCCAGCCTGGGCTGGGAGGTCCCCAAAAGGGAGCCCAGCAGATGTCACTGTGGCCTGGACCTGCTACCTTCTGGGGACCTGCCAGGGGTGGGGTGGGATGGGATGGAATGGGACCCTTCCTCACCTGCAAGCCCCCAGGAAGGGCTTAGGTTGCACCCCACGTGTTGCTGTTTAAGGGGATGCTCCTGCCTTGCAACCCTGAGAGGACCTGGGAGAAGGTCCAGGAGGACCTGGCAAAGGGGGTGACATCCCCTGCCTGTGCCGTGACAGCAGGCTGCCCCCCCCAGATGTGCTGTCCCTCTGTAAGCCCCTTTCCCTACTCGCCCACAGCCCAGTGGACCAGAAGCATCCCTCCTGTCCCCTCGGGTCCCCAGGGTCCTTCAGCCAAACCCAGGTGTCCCTTTGGAGGGCCCTTGAGCATTGCCAACACTTCCTTGGTGCCCAAGGCTTTGTGACCTGTAGGGGCTGTTCTCCTGGTTGGGGTTCCAGGATATGAGCCTTGCTCTCTCCAGGCCAGGTAACAGACACCAAGCAGAAACCTGCTGTGTCCCTTCCCTGGGGGACAAGGCAAATGGGCTCCTTCCTCCTCCTCTTCCTCCCCAGCATGAGGGCTGGTGTCCTCTGAACCCTTTGCTGCCCTCTGAGGGAGAAGTGCTGACTCCAGATGTTTCCCTAAATGAGAACCTTCTGCAAACAGTGCTGGATTAGATTTTAATTTTGGGAAGAAATTCTTCCCTGTGAGGGTAGTGAGCCACTGGCACAGGTTGCCCAGAGAAGCTGTGGCTGCCCCATCCCTGGAAGTGTCCAGGGCCAGCTTGGATGGGGGTTTGAGCAACCTGGGATAATGGAAGGTGTCCCTGCCCATGACAGGGAGTTGGAATGAGATGATCTTTGGGATTCCTTCCAACTCAAACCACTCTGTGATTCTATGATTTTTACTTTCTTGGCCCACTGGTCTTCAGTGACCTTGGAAATCCCTCCAGCAGCTCTTAAAGGTGGGGGAAGAGAGGGAACAAGATCGGAGGAGAGGTTGTGAGCAGGAGATAGCTGGTCCTTGCAGCACACAGGGGGTGTGTTTGTGTGTTTGTGTGTGCATGGACTTTCCATTGGGCTGATGAAAGGACTGGGAGCTCTTGAAGCTGGAGCCAAGGTGAGTAACCTGTGGCTGTCCCAGGGGTGCTGGGGAGGGGAAGGCCTGTTTACTCAGGAGCAGCAGGGATGCTCTGCCAGGAGCTGGGATGTTCGGTAACAGCTTGCCGAGGAGGGGTTGGGATTCAGCATCCCAGCCCGTGCTGTGGGGAGGGATGCTGGCCAGGCAGCTCCACTGTCAGCCCCCAAATCGATGGTCCAGTGGGATGTACTGGATGGGGGTGCAGGATGTAGGAGGTTTGCCTCCTCACCGGCTCCATGCAGCTGAGCAGGGGTAGCTGGGGCTGGTCCCTGCTGTGGTGGGGCTTTGGTGGAAGGGACAGCATATACTCCAGCTGGGAAGCAGTGGCTTTGTGCTGGTCTGGGCAAGGGGTCTCTGGTCCCTCCTGCCCCAGCAGCGAGAAGGTTCTTCCTCCTCCTGTGTGGAAAAGAAGCTCCAGCTGCCATCACACAGCTCTTTCTGCCTTGCCTAGGGTCTTGCTTGCACCCCACTTCCAAATTTCCAAGGGCTTCCTGGGCTCTCTTGTCACCCCCATGTTGCATTTGGGATTTGTATTTAATTCTTATTTATCTCTCCATAGGTTTGTCGCTGTCATTGCTGCTGTTCCCAGCTTTCCAGCAGGTTTGCTCTGCAGAGAGCTGCAGGTTGGCTATGAAATATGACAAAGCATTCATTTAAATGCACACCATGATGTCGGCGAGTCCATTAGGGGAATTAATTTGAATGGTTGGCATTTAATAAACAGCCTCGTCCCTCCTCTCCACACACAACCCTCCCCCCCCTCACCACTGCCGGCATCTTGGAAGGGTTAAAAAGAAACCACATGTGGATATTGGAAGGAGTGGGGAGCAGGTATCTGGGTCTGGGGAAGGGGGGGGGGGGAATAATAGAAGAGATCTGGTGTTATAAGAAGAATTGCAGTTTGTTTTGTTCGCGGTAAAAAAAAGCACATGTGGAAGGGTTTTGGGTTCACGGGGTGTTTGGTGCATGGAGAAAACAAGGGGGTGAAGGAGGAGGACACGCTCCGGCCGGAGGGTCCCAGCCTGGCTCTGAACACGCCGGGCTGGGGGGAGGCGAGGGGGCTCCAGGGCCGTGGCTCCCCATATGGTGTGTATTACAAGCTCCTTTCTAGTTGTAAAGATTAATTTAAAGCCTTTCTCACCTCCCCCCCATCCCTCTTCCATTGACAAATGAACATCTGGGCTGAATGCTGCCCAGATCCTAATCAAAGCATTTTTTCCAGGGCCGTTGTCTGCCTTTATGGCTATCTGCTCTTCGGGTGCTCTGCAGTTCCAATGCACTTGGCAATTCAGCCTGTAAATACCCCTCTTCGGGATTTATGATTCGGGATAATGTGATTTTTCTCTTTGCCTCTGGATTCGTTTGTTTGGTTTAGTTTAACGACATTTCCTTGTCTGTGCATAAGTGAGGGCACGCAGGGAATTTTTTTCCCCTCCCCTCTTTGCAGGGATTTATTAGCAATGAGCAAAAATGGCTTTTTTGGGGGGCTGATGGACACAGTGGGGGGGGCCAAAGCCAGCCCTGAATCCCTGATGAGCAACCCCAGTCATCCCAAACCATCTATTTTTTCCTACAGAAAGCTTGCTTTTGAGATTTTTGTCGAGAAAGCAGCTTTCCACCAAAGCAAAGCCAAGCCCTTTCCACGATGTTTGAGGGCTACTTCATCAGGGAGAGGCAGCAGGAGGCACAGTCCAGTATGGAAAAGCTGTTTGCTCCCCAAAATGAGGCTCGAGAAGCCAAATGAGATGCTTGAAAAACTGGGAGTGCTGCAGCTGGAATCCCATTCCCATCAGACTTGATTTTTCCCCTGCAAGCTCCAGTTTGGGAGTTAAAGGATTAATATATAAAACCTTAGATGTTGAACAATGTTTGTCATGTCCCAGGTGCTGTAGGAAAGGATGGTGCTTGAGATGGGGCAAAAAGGCAGGAAAATCCCTTTAAGGCAAATACAGGGACTCGCAGGGGATGTGGCACTGGGTCCTGTGTTTGTCCCTGTCCCTGAAGGGGGAGAGAGCTGGGAAACACAAAGATGATGGGTTTGGGGTACTCCTGCAGAAATCCTGCTCCCTGGACCTGGGCTTCCCTTTCCCTCTGGCAGAATGGCAGGGCCAGTTGTTCATCCCAATGGATGGTGTGTGATTTCAGTCCATTTAAACCACCACGGAGAGGTCGTGTTTATACAGCAAGTGCGTGGGGTAATGGCACCTGTAATTAAAAACGTTCTCCCAAGTGAAATAAAAAATCACTGTGGTGGAAAGCTCCTGGCTGCTTCTCCTTGGCTCTCCAGGACAAGGTGCAACCTGGATTTTGGTGATGCAGGGCTGGGAATCATCCATCACTGGGACCCTCTCCACCCAGGGACGTCACTGGGGAAGCAGAGATGCAGGTAAATCCCCCATCACAGGCCCTGGGCTTGTTTTTCCTAAGAAACTCTGAATTTCACACAAATACAAGGAGCTGGGATGCAGCAGAGAGATCCCTGAAAGTGAATCTGGGAATATGAAGAGCCAGAGCTGGGCTCACGAGGGGTGTGGGGCTGAGGTGACCCCATCACCGACCCTGGATGAGGGCAGCTCCCTGTGCAGAGTTCCAGAGGCAGGGAAGCACCTTCTTGAATATCCAGAGGAGGCTCTGGGGTGAATTTTAATTTCTGTTCATTTTTGTTGTTGATTTTTAGAGTGCTTGGCACCTCCTACCTCTTTTTCATTCCTTTCCTCCTTGATTCCCTCCGAATGAGCAGGAAGCAAGGCTGCTGACCATGGATCTTCCCAGCGATGCCATTGCTGTCCTGTCCATCCCGAGGTAAGGGTGAAGTCTGGCATCCATCTGCAGCTGAGCCTGTGCATCCATGAGGTGAGAGTGGCCACCGGCAGCCCCAGGGAAGAGGTGAGGAGGATTTATGGAATTTCATATCAGCTCTATCTATGATTGGGTTCATCTCAGTGGGGTGAGCTGGGATGGAGGATTGGATGCTGAGGGGCATTGCGGCCAAGGAGGCTTTTAGGGAAGGGAGAGGAGGGAAGGAAGTGGTGTCCGGGAGTGCTGGGGAGCCCTCCTCGATGTCCCCATGGAACAGGACACGATCCCCGGCAGCCGTGTCTCCGACCTCATCCCTATTGCCGTGCGTCGGGAGAGGGCGGCCGCGGCCGGGGCCCCGCGCTGAGCCGCTGCCGAGCAGGGATTTGCAGCTGAACTCTGCCCACAAAGTCGCTCCCAGCCTTTTCTCATTTCTTTCTGGATTTAAGGCAGCTTCCAAATTCCTGCGCAGCCAAATCCTGCCTTAGGGCTGCCAGGAAACTCGGCCAGCAACAAGTACGTGCCGTTTCTGTACCCACAACACAGCCAGGGTTGCTGTTATTGTGCGGGTGGTGATGACGGGACGGAGCTCCAGTCCTCCCGGGGATGCGATCCTGTCCCTTCCCGGGCTGCCGCGGGCACTCTGCCCTGGCCGCTGCCTCGGGGCTGCGGCGTTGCCTCCCCCTCATCGCCGCCCTTTTAAAAACCAGAAAAGACACTCCACCCCACCCCAGTTTCCCTAAACTTCACCCGCCGCCCTCCCCGTAACCTCCCACCCAGCGCATGGAAGCTTTATCCACTCCCACTGGGATTTACGGTCCCAGGGACTTCCTGCGCTGCCTGTCATCTCACTCGCCCCTTCCCACCACCGATAAATCAAACCTGTTTGTTTCATGGTGCTCCTTCACTAGTTCTTTATTTATTTATGTTTCTGCCGCTGCCTCCCTCCCTCCCTGAGGGTTTTAGGGGACACCATAGGCGCAGGGGGCAGCGGCAGAGCAATGAAGTGCCCCGAGGCCACGGTGAAGGGCACACGTTGGGTCTGCATGTGCACTGTCTGTTCAGGGAAAGGGAGGTCAGGAAAATCTTGCACTGCTCATACAGACTAAACCCCACTTCCCATGTCTAAACAGCACCAGGATGCATCCCCGCATCCTGAGACCCTCCAACGCTTGGGGATTCCATTGAATCCATCCCAGTGTGACCCCAAAGCAGCCTGAGGAAAGCTGGGGGCTGAGAGTGGTGCAGTGAGCGGGGCTGCACATGCAGCATCCCCACACCAAACATCCTCCCAGCCGTGATAGGGATGAGGAGCCGGCTCCGACCAAGCCCACCCATGGGATGCCTGATCTGGTCTTTCCACTGGTGACTCATGGAAAAACTACTTGTTTTGCAGCGGCGCTCGGCATGCCGGGTGATTCTGCCTCTGTGCCTCGCTCGCCTGTCTCTTTTTTTTTTTTTGAGGATCATTGGTATGAAAACATTTGGGACCCCGACCTTCCTGCAGAGCTCACCTGAAGGCATTTTCCCCCCTGGATGCGTGCAGGGCTGGCTGTGCAAACCACGCTGCCTGGGAGGCGGCCTGGTCACGCTCCCAGGGTTGAATTTTTTGGGGATTAGTATTTTCGAGCGGCTCTTATACAACGGCGGAGGAGGCTTGGAGGGTTTCCACCAGCTCCTTGCGTGCCGGTTTCGGCACGTCTGCCAGCGCCGCCGGCTGCACGGGGCCCCCCAAGGCTCTCCACGAGGTTTGTGGCACAACCTGGGGTGACAGGGCTGGGGACTCAGCCTGCCTTGGTCTGAGTGTCCACACTGTCCCCAAGGCCAGGCAGGACAGGGAGAAGTGGGACCTCACTGGCTTCTTGCTGCCTTGCAGGGAGCCAGCAGGATCCACTGGTAGATTTGGGTTTGAACAGTCAAAAATGGGAATGATGCTGATTTATGTGTCAGGTCCCCAGCACTGTGCTGCTTCCCACATACTGACCTTTCACCTCTTTTTCCCCAAATCCTTCAGAGGGCAGGGATGGAGCACGGCCCTTTTCCCAGTGGGACCAGCACATCCCAGACCCAGCAGGAGTCTGGGCCAGCTCTGTATTTAACTGAATTTGCTTTTTTAATGCTTTTTCTTGGAAACCAGCATGGAGAAGGATATTCCTTGGTGCTCATCCCTGTTTATCAAACCTTCACCCTCTCCTTGCAGAGCACTGACCGTGCCACTGCTCTCTGGAAAGCACATTAGTAATTTTTTTCGGGGGGGGGGATAATGGTTTGGTTTGGATTCTGGGATGGAAAATCATTTCCAACCCCCAAATTAGAAACAGAATAATAATAAAGCGTGTTGTTTTGGAGGGGACGGTTTGTGTCATCCCACAGCAATGAGAAACTTGTGCTGGAGAGGAGCAAAGAGCTGTGATTTATTTTTTTAACGCTCCCCAAAGGACTGACGTGGCTCTGGGATGCTGCTCCCACTCTCTCGTACCCGTGGACGGGAATGGCCTGATTGTTGTGGGCAGGGGACACCCATGGGTGGGTGTCCTTACCATGGGTGGGGGGCTCTATCACCCTGTTTTGTTGTCCTTATGCTTGGTTTCGTGGAGGAAAGGGGATTGTGCCGTGTGGTTTTCTGCCCTGCCCTTCCCCAAGGAGTTGGGATGGAGAGCTGATGTTCAGGGATGGGACAAGAGCCAATATTTTGCCATGCTGGGGGGAGGCACGAGCAGGTGATGCTTTCTCCTTGGGATTTTCTTTTTCAGTGTGGTGGATTAGAGTGATTTCACTGTGGATTGCTCTCTCTATGGTCTCTCTCCCCCAAAAAACATCAGGTCCTATGAAAACTGGGTCAGACTCTTGGAATAGGAAGTCATGCTGGGACAGTAGCTAGTCCTGCCTGGGATGGGTTCATCCCTGTGTCACACAGCATTGCCAAAAAACCCTTAAAAATAACATATTTTAAAAATTGCAAGTGGTTCTCCCTACTCGTGGGAGCAGTGACTACTCAGGGGGCCAAAACCCAGCGCAAAGGCTGAATTCCTGTGTAGAGGAGCCTTCATTCCACTATATTTCTCTCCCTGTTGGGTCTAACATCTTGTACACTCAAAACCTGTGCCGGAGCTGGGGTGCCCAGTCTGCCTTTGGGGTGCCCCTGGGATGGGTTTTAGGGTGAGTGTTCTGTGTGGAGCCAGTTCCTGGGATTTAATAAGACACTTATCGTATGTTAAATATCAAGGGCTGATAGGAAACATGTGTCCCGAGGATTAACAGCCGTGTAAAAGATAAAGCCCTGAGTTAAACCCCCAAACAGCATGTTTCAAATAACCCTCTGTGGCTGCAAAGTGGGGTAACCAGGAGTGGGATGGGGAAGGGACAATGTGTATCACAGATCAGAGCTCCCCAAAATCCTTGGGATGGGGTTGGGACTGGGTTTTCTCCCAGCAAGGTGATGCCCAGGGATGCCGGATAGCACAGGGGTGATGTCAGCTCCTTCTTCCCCCATTTCTTCCTCCCTTTCCACCTCTCCCCTTCTTGTAATGTTTTTTTCCTTTTTTTTTTTTTTCCCAGGCCCCAATTTCTCCCCTGTCGAGTCAAACGCTTTGGCTAATTAGCAAAACGTGTCAAAGAAAATGATTAATGTCCCGGGAGGAGGCTGAGCTGCCTTTGTGCCGGCATTGCCTGACTTCTGCTCTTAAAGGTTTTATTAAAAGATAAGGGAGCTCGTGACGGGTGAGCAAAGCATGTGCTTCCCTGGGTGTTAAAGGGTCGGAGAAGGGGGGGATGTGGGGCAGATCGGGGTCACCCTCGGAGGGAGAGGTGAGGGCTCGTGTTTCTCTGCCTCTGTGCTCGACCGTCACCGTGGTGTCTGGCCTTGGCAGGGGAAAGGACTTTAAAAAAATGGCTGAATGCCTCCTTTATTCTTCCAGGGGCAGGTAATTCAATCTCGCCAGCCAGGTTATGAATGTTGCTGTGTTACGGGGTTCTGTGTGCTCGGGGGCTTCAGGGGGTCCTGGGGAGGGGGTGCTCAAGGTGGGCATCCCAAGTTGTGGTGATGGGGCACTGGAGATTGGGCACAGCCGGGCTCCTGCCCAGGGCAGAGGTGGCAGCAGGGACAGAGGTGCTCAGGCACGTGTTTGCTGGACTCTGTGGACACAGAGGTGCCCATGGCTGGGCTTGAGCCCTGTGGGACATCCCTGACGCTGTTTGCTGTGGGCTGAAACCCTCCATCCCAGCTCCCTCCTGGGGATCCTGGGGCTGGGTGGGCAGCAGAGGCACAGGAGGGAATCTGAGGCATGGTCCCAATGGGCTCCTGCCAGGACCACTGTACGCAGCATCCAACTGTCCTCAGCTCCCTGGGTCGGGGCATGTTTTCAGCAACCTCCAAAGCACGACCAATTCAGCAGCCCCCAAAATATACTCCCTGCAATCTGAACCCCTGCAACTCCCTCCCCCAAACCAGCAGCCCTTGCAGAAGGGTCTTACAAAAGGCAAAATCTAGCCGGCAGCTGCCACTGCAGGGTCCCACAAACCAGAGCTGGCAGTGCCACGGCATCCCCGTGCCATGCCAAAATCCCAGACAGGATATCGACCCTGGGAGCAGGGAGAGGACGAGGGTGGTGGGACCTCCTCCACCAGCACACTGGTTATTTTATTATATCATGAGCGATTCCCAAACCCAGCAGACATTTGTCTGCAGCCACAGAGGCCTGAGCCACTCGGTGCATGTCAGAGGGGTTTTGGGAGGGGGCACGGCTGGCAGGAGCCTCGGAGGGGGGGCTGCAGGAGCTGCTCCGTGAGGTTTTCCCCTAGCAAACAGACCTCTGGGCTTAATAAGCTATTTGTAAAACTGGCTGTGGATAAACAAGAGGCCGTGTGTGAGGCTGGAGGCGGCCTCGCAGGGCTCCGCCGCACGGGGTGGGACCTCAGCACAGAAATATTTTCAAGATAAACAGAGGAAAATGAGTCCTGGAGGAGGCTGGAGCCACTGGCAGCAGCACACAGCTCCTCTCCGACATATTTCGGGGCAGGAACTTGGCTTTCTGCAGCGCTGCAGCTGAAAGATGCCTTTTTTTTTTTTTTTTTTTTTTTTTTCCTTTGAAGGGAACCTCTCGTGCTGCTGATTCAGAAATAAACCTGAGGAGTGGTTGGCAGTGAAGGCAGCGGTGAGGAGACGTGCAGAGCCCGGGGCTTGCAGGGGAGTTCTGGGGTGAGGGCGAGGAGCTGGGATGGAGGGCTGCTGGTGCAGGTCCTCCTCGGGCAGAGCTGTCTTCCCTGAGGGACCCCTGGGCTGAGGTGGCAATACTGGGAGTTGGGGTTGTTCAGCCTGGAGAGGAGAAAGCTCTGAGAAGACCTTAAAGCCCCTTCCAGTGCCTGAAGGGGCTCCAAGAGCTGGAGGGGGACTTTGGACAAGGGCCTGGAAGGACAGGGAAAGGGAGAATGGCTTCCCAGTGCCTGAGGGCAGGGTCAGATGGGATACTGGGGAGAAATTCCTCCCTGTGAGGGTGATGAGGCACTTACACAGGTTCTCCAGGGAAGCTGTGGCTGCCTCATCCCTGGGACTGTTTAAGGCCAGGTTGGATGGGACTTGGAGCAACCTGGGATAGTGGAAGATGTCCCTGTCCATGGCAGGGGGTGGGACTGAAATGATCTTTATGGTCCCTTCCAACCCAACCCATTCTGTGATTTCATGGCTCCAGCAAGAGCAGCAGAGCCTCCTTGCCTGGCTGCTGGTGCCTCCATCAGCTCCTCCTTTCCCCAGCACAGGCAGAGGCAGTGCAGGGGTGCCCACGGCAGGATATGGGCATTGCCCTGCCCTCTGCCAGGATGGAGCTCAGGAAATGGGCTGGGCTCCAGCCTTCTATCCTTTCTACCCCTCTTCATCCTCTCTACCCCCTCCATTCCTCCATCCCACCATCCCTCCAGCCCTGGGCCATGGGGTTTGGCGCTGGTTTCCTTCTTCCCTGTTCTGTGCTTGGTCTGGAAACTGCAGCCGGGGCTGGGTTTGCTTGGGGCTGAGCTCAGCTTGGGGCACCGGGGCTGGGACCCGCCGCAGCCTCTGCAGCCGAGATCTCCCAGTGTATCTCTCCCTCTCTTCCCCACCCCCAGCAAATTTAATTAAAAGTCATTCAGATTCCTTTGAAAGAAAATGTCATCCGTCGACACAATTACACTTTAACTAACCAAAGCTGTTACAGTTCCTATATATATTGGAATCAGGCTGTCGTTATTAGTTCTAAGTAAGTAATTTATTCCCATTATTGTGTTCAAATTACAGGATATTACCCCCTGGGGAAATAATCCTGTTATTTGAAATGTAAAAAAGAATTCACATGGACAACAATAGATTCTTAAATGAACCCAACAACAGTCCCCAATCCCAGTGCGGCATCACTTGACTCAGATAGGAAAATATAAAGTTTCTTTTTAAAAGGTTTCTTTTCTCCTCTCTTTCCCTTCTCTTGCTCCAGTGGAGGTAAATCGAGCTTCTCCTCTTCTTCATAAGACTCAATTTATTGAGGGAATCCTGGATGTGAAGGAATTTTGTGGGGAGCATGGGGGAGTTGGGGCAGATATATATATATATATATATATATATGAGTGTCCCTCCTTATTGTGGTGGTGGGAACCCCTGGATGGTGGGATGCAAGTGCCTGGCACAGCCCGGGGAGGGGGTTTCTGGTGGAGCTGGGAACCATTGGCTTCCTCCAGCAAAGAGCTGCTGAGGATCCTTAGAAACATTGTTCCCTTGATCAAGATCTTCAGTGCAGGCAAATAACAGCTCGTCTCTGCAACACCCAAACATAAGCAACTAATTTGGACCACCGAAAGGAAAAAGGGGGAGGGGAAAAAAAAAGAAAAAAAAAAAGAAAAGAGAGAGAAAGAGGAGGAAGAGGGAGGGGAGGGAAGAAAATCAGATACACTTGTAACCTGATTACAACAGCCAGCTATGTGTGCAAAATCACAATGCAGCTCTATAATTAAATCTCTCTTTCCCCCTCCTGCCGAGCTCTTTCCTCTAACAGGCACGGTACAAAAACAGTCGTTAGGACATCAAATTCCAGCTCCGACAAGAGGGGGCTTTTTTGTCTATAGCTGCTCGGCTCGTCTTTAAGGAAATAATAATTATAAGCCCAGAGCCGCTGGCTGACGAGCTTTGTGGAGAAGAAAGGGCTTGTTTTGTCCAACCGCCCCTTCCCCCTTGCAGAGGACTGGGGTGATGGGAAAAGAGATGGGATAGCCCTGGGAGCCAGCCATGGACACCCCTCCTTGTGCTGGGGCTCGGGGGGGAAACACTGGGGTCTGACAAGATGCTTGGAGCCACAGATACTTCTTCCCCTCCTGCCCTGCTGAATCCATCTCATGTGTTTTAGCAGTTTGGTACCTTGTGCAGGGCACTCCCAGCTGGGTTTGGTTGTTTGGGGGTGCACAAAGTACCCGTGAGGAGCCAGCGGCTTCCTGGACTCGGGGAAAACTCCTGCCACAACATCAAGGGCTTCTCCTCTGCCTGCCACTTGGCTGTTCCATAGGGCAGTCCCAGGGCGATGGAGGGATGCTGTGGATGGGGCTGATTCAACAGACCCCAAAGAGAGCAGGGAAGGGACTCCCCCAGAGTGGTGGCTCCAGGGAGGGCAGTGCTGGCAGCCTTGCCCCAGCCCTGCCTGTTGATGACTTTGATTTACTCCTGTTTGTCACAGCGGGCTATTCCCATCCCTGTGACACCCAGCACGTGCTTTTCCTGGCAGCTGCGGGCCGGATTCAGCCTTAGGGACCCAGTTCCTTGCGGGCAGGTTCCTGCTTGCTTCTTCAGGGTATTTTTGGGAACAGGTTTTGCATCCCATCTACTTCTCTGCTGCGAGTCAGGGAGGCTGTGTTGGAGTTCTGTGCAGTGGCGGCAGGTCGGGTGCCAACGACTCGCAGCACGGTGGGGAGGGCGAAGGAAAGAGCCTGGCATCAGGAGACCCCAAAATGGGTCCCAGTGTGCGAGATGACTACCAGAGAGGCAGGATTTATCCGTCACACCTTGTCGAGGTATCCGGCACGTGCCAGAGAGCACAGCTGAGGGCGGGCACAGGCTTTGCAACACGACATGGAAATTCGGACGTTGTTCCACTAAAGCTGTGCATGTTTGGGTTTAATGGCAATTAACAGCTGTTAAAAGGTGAAAGATCTACTCTGCTAACACCCAGTGCTTCTGGTGCCTCTCATGAAAGGATTTGAAAATGCATTTTCGAGTGTTAATTTTAAGCCACAATAATGTACCCTGGGGAGGTGGATGGGCTTACCCTGTTTTCAGAAGGGGAAGCTGAAGCAGGACAGGGCACGGTGTGGGGACGGGCATTCAATGCCTGCAGTGTGGTGAAATCCATGCCTGGCTCTGGAAGAGGGATGGGACTAAACCAGGGACCAGCTGGCAACATCAGTGCAGTTTCCACCAGCATTCCCCAGGTCTTTTACTTTGGGGGGAGATTAACTCGGTGCAAAACCAAAGGCACTCACGAGCTTAACCTTCAGCAGGACCCTCGTGCTGGGGGGGCACGTAGGAAATCGTCTTTCCCTGGGAGATGCTGCAAATCTGGATTTTCCAGTTCCTGGAGGGCTCTGCTTGTTTAAATTAGAAGCAGATAGGAGAGGTGAATTTTAAGAAGGACAGAGCAAAGGCACACAAGTATGCAGTTAACTTCTAAACTTCTTTCTCTGGCTCTCCCGCTGAGTAAATGCTTTAGGAGCTTCAAACCACAGCTTTTAATATCTCCTTAACATGCCCCACGATTCCTTCCCCCCTGTCAAAACGGCGAGAGCAGCTGTGAATATTTTCCATTTTAAAATGTTTTGTATGCATACGAAAGTACCTGCAGCTCCTGTGGGCCGGGCTACGGAGAACTGCTGAAGCCAAGGGTATCTATTTTATATTGAACCTCAAAATAGCACATGCTCCTGCCTCTCGCTCGCCCGTGTCCTGCATCCAGGAGGGTGTTTTTGATACAGCTGGCAGATCAAGGGAAAAATCCCCAATTTACTCTGTTGATGTAGAAGGTCTTGTCATTCGGGGCTCAGCGTTCCTGTTCGCCTGGGTGGAGGATTGTTTTAAACTCTTGAATGCAGAACCTGTAATACTGGGCTGTTATATGGGGACTGCAGTTTTGGGGAGGTTTCCCATGCGTGTTCCTCCACTAAACCACGTTTTTTCCACTGAAAGGTGTAGCTGCCGTTTCTGCGCCTTACGACCAATTTAGCAGCCAGTTTGTAGCCAAAAAACACAGGCAGTAATTACAGCTTTGGGGTTCGTGCTCCTCTCAAAGCTCTCTACGGGTTGTGCATGTCAGCCCTCCTCCTTGCCTATTTTTTCCCCCTGATCTTGGATGAAAAAAGCTTATTATCGCGTAAAAGGGGGAAAAAACCCCAAACCCAACCTGATGTATCCAAGATCCAGTCTAACTGTGACAAAATCCTGGTACCAGGGGTTTGGTGGAGGTTATGAAAAGCAAAGGGCACCCAGCACGGGGCAGGTCCTGGCACCAGGGGTCCCAGTTTGGGATTTTGAGGGGGAAGGGAGCGTGCAGGTGGCAGAGCAGGAAAACAGGATGGGATTGTGCCTACACACCCACCCTCCTGTGCTGGACAAGGCAAAAAAAAGACATCGGACTTTATTTGGACTTGAAAACCAGACTGTGGGTTGGGGGATGTTTGGCTTTACAAACCCCAGAGCTGCGGGGATCAGAACTGCTGTGGACTGGGGAGGGGGGGGGCACCAACCACATCCCTGTGCACCCCCCAGCCCTTCTCCCTTCTTCCCTGCTCTGGTGGGGCAATGGGAGCAGAGACGGGACAATGGGAGCAGAGCCGGGACGGTGGGAGGATGCTGCAGCCTCCAGCTGCTGCCCAGTTTGAGTACAGGCCCTGGGGGGGGGGAGTGGGGAATTTCTTGGGCTCCCCCCACCCCATGCAAAGCCCACAGCCAGGCTGAGCTCAGGGCTTTATAATCAGCCAGGATTTATGGAGAAAAACAAAATCCCAAGCTGTTCTGGTCATTAATCAGAAATTCCTTGCTCGGTTCCTGAGCTGTTTCTCTGGGGATCTTCTTGTGGGGACCCTCCACCCCACAGCCCCCCCCCCCGCCCCCGTGGATGGCAGCTCTTTCCTTGCAGGCAAGGGGCTGGGGTGGGGAGAGACCCCAAGCTTTGGAATTAACCAAACCCCCAACAATGAATAAATCCCCATGAATTCATTCGAGTAAACCCCAGCAGGGACCCCCTTGCCTTCAGATCCCACCTCTGTCCCCACAGCATTTTATTGGGGGTTTTTATCTGGGGGGGGTTTCTTTGGGGGGATGGGACCCTGCTGTCGGACTTGGTTCTGCTTTTAAGATGTGGGGAAGGAATGAAATCAGGGCAAAGCTTTTTTGCCGACGCGTTGGGATCGTCGCCGTCCGTGTTTTAATGTGATTTATGCCTGGATTTCTAAATCCAACCACTGACTGCACGCTTTAAATATAGCTCCAAAAACACCCTGGAAACGTGTAGTAAGCACGTTAAAAACGGCGGGCGGAAGGGATGCACAGCACCCCCCGGCTGTGGATGGGGAGCACGGGGGGGTTTATTGGGGTAAAAAGGGGATTTTGTGGGGAGGTCCCAGCAGAGGGGGATGGGGGTCCCAGTGGGGTCTGTGCCCAGCCCGCGGGTGCAAAGTTGAGCGCTGGGTTGGCGATGAGGGGGTGTGTCCCCCCTCCCCCAAACCTTGGCAGCCCCCCAAAACGGGGTTGGGAGGTATCAGTTTGCTTTGCCTCCCACGTTTCCAGACAGTCCCCCGCTCCATCCCAGATTCCCACCCCCCCCTGTCCTACCTGAATGCCGGGAGGGGGGACAATGCCCGGTGCGGGGCTGGGGGCTGTGAGCTCCGCAGGGCTCCACTGCCTCCTGCGGGGACGGAGGGCGGCCATAGGGAATTTCGTGTTCGTCCGGGGGGGGGGGGGGGCGAAGAGAGGAAACAAATGGGGAAAAAAAAGAGGAAAAAAAAAACAAAAAGAAAAAACCCGCCAAAACAAAACAAACAAACAAACCAAATCAAACCAAAAAAAAAGAGGAAAAATGGAGAACAAAAGGAGGGTGGAGGGAAAATAAAGAAAATTAAGGAAAAAGCACAACTGGAGAGACGGAGGAGCGGAGCCGGGCGCGCAGGGCGGGCGGGGGTGCCCCCTCCCCGGGGGGGGGGCGAGGGGCGGCCCGGGGGCGGGCGGCACCGTGGGAACCTGCCGGGAGCCCGGGGCACCGGGATCGGGATGAAGGGATGGGAAGAGGGACAACGCGGTGCGGCTTCTCGCTGGACACCCTCCCCTTTCCCCCCTCCCCCCCCCCCCCGCCCCGATATTATTTTTAACAAAAATGGGTATTTTTGGAGAAAGCGCCGTTTGCGGCAAAGCTTTGCGGGGAGAATGTGGGAGCGGCCGCCACCCCCCTCCTCCCCCCCCCCGCCCAAATTCCATGGGATATTCGCAGCCCCCCATTGCGGTGTTTCCCCCCTCCCACCCCATCCCGAGTTGCGGGGGGGGGGGGGGGGCGTCCCTATTGGGGGGTAATAAAGGGGAGAAAAGAAGGGGGCTGGGATTAGATGTGGAAAACGGTGGGAAAATGGTGCGCGGGCCCGCAGCACCGCGCCCGGGAGGGAATAATAACAATAACAATAATAATAATAATTTAAAAAATGTATATTAGGTGAGGGGGCTTTTTTTTTTTTTTTTGGAGTGGGGGTCGGCTCGGTGTTTTGCAGCAGCGATGCCCCAACCAGGAGCTGCTGCTACAAGATGGCTCCCGGTCGGGGGAAGGGGAGGGGGAGGAGGAGGAGGAGGAGGAGGAAGAGGAGGAGGAGGAGGAGGAGGAGGAAGGGCTGGAGCTGCAGGGAGGGGGGGTCCGCCCCCCCGCCCCGCCCGAGCCTGTTTTTTTTTATTTTTTATTAGCATTTCCCTGATTTATGACATGCCAACCCCCCGGCCCGGGGACAGCGGCGGGGAGGTCCGGGCGTGAAGGCATTAAACATTTATAAAATATGCTTTTAAAGCCACATAAAAGCGAGCAAACCATTAATATCTTTTTTTCTTTCTTTCTTCTTTCTCCCTCACCCCCAATTCCCCCCCCCTTTTTTTTTTCTGGTTTGCTAAAGGAGACTGGGAAAAGGAGCGCCCTCCCTTTGGAAGCAGCGGGGTTTGAGCCCTCGCCTGTGACGCAATTTTGCTCTTAGATATAAATAAAAACATAAATATATATATATTATTATTATTGTTGTTGTTTTCACGTTAAACCAGCGCCTTGCGCAGCGTGAGAGCTTTTCGACGAACTCGGCTCCGATTTTGCTTAAAACGATTAAAAATAAGCAGAAAAGTGCCGGAGGGGGTGGAGTGGGGCGTCGGGGGCCGATTTTTGGGGCTGTTTCTCCCGTTTTCTGGCCGATGTCCCGGTGGGCGCCTCGAAACTCCTGTTTCAAAACTCCATCGGGAGGGGTGGTGGGGGGAACGCTTTATTATTATTACTACTTTTAATTTATACCGGATTAAATTAGATTTTTCCCTCCTCCCCTTTTTCGTTATAAAAACCGATTTTTGTTTAATTAAGTAAAGAAGCTAGGGGTGGGTTGGGAGGTTCTGGGTGGTGGGGGTGGCGTGGCAGCGAAGGGGTGTCCCCCCCTACGGGGGGTGCTCGGCGAGGGGTGCAAAGGGAAAAAATAAACTAAAAATAGAGGAAAAAGGGAAAATAAATTAAAATAGGGGAAAAAAGGCAAAGAAAAGTAAAAGTTGGTGTGGCCGGCGGGCAGCGTTGCGGGGGGGGGGCAGCCCCCCCAAATCCGGGGGGGAGTGTGTGTGTGTCTCCTCCCCCAGCCTCCCTTTTCACCCTATTTTTGAATTTTTTGGGGGGGGGGGCGGAGCCCGCGAGGAGGACACGGGACCCTCCCCCGCTCCCCCCCGGCCCTGAAAGGCCGCTTTGTCCGCGGCGGGGCCGTGGGAGAGGGCCCGGCGGCACTTCCCCCTCAGCCCCTCCCGGGCGGGATGAAGGATTTAACCCCCACAGATAATAAAGGGGGTCGCGGGGTGTTCCCCCCTCCCGCCCAGCCCCGCTCCGAGCGGGGGGACCCGCGGCCGCTCCCCCTCACCCGCCCGCCCGCGCCGGGCGGGAGCGCGGGGGGAGCCTCGAAACAGCAGCGGGAGCGCCGGGGGCGGGGCGAGCAGGGGGAGCCTGGAAACGGCCGCCTGTTTACCCGCCGCTGAGCGACAGCCCAGCCAGCCAATGAGGAGGTGCGGGCAGGCAGCGGGCCCGCCCCCGCCGCGCCGAGAACAATGCGTGTTTCATGGCCCCGCCGCCGCCGTTTTTTCCTCCTCCCTTTCCCCCCCCCTCTCCCGGTTCTTTCCCCTCCCTCCCGCCCCGCGCTCGCGTTCGCGTTCTCTCCCTCCCCCTTTTTTTTTTTTTTTTAATTTTTTTTTTTACTCCCTAATTTTTTTTTTTATCCTTTTTTTTTTTTTCTTCCCCTTAAGCGCCGCCGAAGCCGCGCGCGCGGGGCCGGCCCGGGAAGCAGGCGGGGGGGGGGGGGGGCGGTGTGTGAGTGAGTGAGTGAGTGAGTGAGTGAGTGTGGTGTGTCTGTGTGTGTGTGTGTGAGGGGAGGCGATGCCGCAGCTCGGCGGGGCCCCGCCGCTCCATGGCGCGGCCGCCACCGCGTCGCTGCCGCGCTGCTGCCCCTGAGGAGCGGAGCGGAGGAGCGGAGGAGCCGGGCGGCGGGCAGGGCGGCGAGCCGGCACCCCCCGCGCCAGCCCCGCGCCGCCGCCATGCCCCGCGAACAGGCGGCCTGAGGTAGGACCCGTGCCCGGACTCGCCACCCCGACCCTGGGGCGGCGGCCCCGGCCCCGCTCCGACCCCCCCCCCCCCGCCCGCCCCATCCCGCGCTTCTTTTTGCCCCTTTTTTAGCCGTTTTCCCCATTATTTCATCACTTCCCAGCCGCGATCAGCCCGCTCCCGCAGCCCCGCGGGGTGAGGCTCGCCCCGCGCAGCCACGCAGGCAGGGCTGCGTTAGTTATAAAATTCACCCAAAAATAACTAAAAAAACAAACAAACAAGAAACGCCAAACCAAAACAAAGCTGAGAGGCTTTAGTCACAATTTCGCGTTTCTCCCCTCTTTCCTTCTTTCTTTTGTGTTTTTTTTTTCTTTTTTAAATCATCCCTCCCCCGCTCCGGAGCGCTCGCCCGGGAGCCGGGACGGGCGGCGGGGCCGGAGCGGCGGCTCTCGGGGCTCCGGCAGCGCTTTGGGGGCCACTTTCGGAGGAGAACCCCCACTTTATCCCCGGATCGTTTATTATTTCTCGCTATCCCGGTGCAAAACGCGGCGGGCGAGTGGAGCCTTTCATCAGGCTGCAAGTACAAATATAGATGATTTTATATGTACTTTATATTTTTTTTTTTTTCGCTCTGCCAGGAAGCGATAATAATACGTGTGTTGTTTTCCTGAGTGAAAGCGGCTCTGGGAAAAGTGGAAAAAGAAAAAAAAGAAAAAAAATAAAGACAACAAACCCAGGCGGTGTTTTGGAGCCTTGGGAATGGGGGGTAAAAAAGAAGCGAGAAACGGGGCTGCGGGAGCGATGCCGGCGCCGGAGCCCGCGGCGGGGGAAGACATAAAAAAAGGGGAAAAATGTAAAAAAAAAAAAAAGGGGGAAAAAGATGCGAAAAAAAAATAGGAAGAAAGAAAAGGAAGATCTGGGTGTTTATTTTTTGTTGTTCTGGGATTTTTGGGTTTGTTTCTCTGTGCGGTGCCGCGTCCGCGCAGGTCGGTCCCGCCGGAGCCGGGCTGCGGGCGCTCCCCGTCCCGGCCGGGGCTGTGACCGTGACAAACGTAACTCTTCTAAAAAAAAAAAAATTAAATTGGTAAAATATTATTCTTAAATACTTTTTTTTTTTTTTTTTGGTCCTCGTGTTTTGCCACAAGTTTTCCTTAATTTTTTTTTTTTTCTCTCTCCGCTTCTTCCCCCTTCTCTCCCCCACACCCCGGGAAGGTCAGGGTGGGGTTTGAGGGGGTGTTTGTGTGTGTATTTTTGGGGGTGGCTGTGAGCAGGGGGGGGTGTCGGGGCATGTCGTCTCAACGCATTCCCCCTTTTTTTTTATCCCTCGCAGGCAGCGCCGAGACCGCCGCGCCGGGGCTGGCTCCCTGCACCGCGCCATGGGACGCTTGGACGCCTTATTTTTGAAAACCATCTGATTTTTTGGGGGAGGAGGAGGAGGAGGAGGGGGCTGGGGGGCGGGGGGGGGGTGGGGGGGGAAGGCGGTGGCGGGCACCGACAGCGATCCGGGAGACTCCGTGAAGCCGGCGAGTGGATGATGGATGGCCGAGATTTCGGGCCCCCCCGCTCGGTGCACGGCCCCCCTCCGCTGCTCTCCGGGCTGGCCATGGAGAGCCACCGCCTGGGAGCCACCGGCCGCCTGGCCCCCGCCGCCGGGCCCATGGCCGCCGGGCTCCCCGCCGCCCTCCAGCCCGGGAAATTCCTCGCATCGGGCATCAGCCTCCACTCGCACCCGGGTAAGGCTCCGCGGAACCCCCGGTACCCCCCGCGCCTTCCCTCGCTCCCCTCCGCGGCCGCGGGTCCGGGCTTCAACCCCCCCCCCCAAAAAAAATATAATAATCGTAATAATAATCACGTATTTCTACGCTCGCAGCTTTTTGGCGTGTTTCCCCCCCGCTGCTTCGCGTGGTTTTGATTTAGAAGAAAAACAGGGGAATGCGGGAAAAATATGAAAAAAACCCCGGGGGATGGCGAAAAAAAAATAAGGGAATGCAGGAAAAAATAAGGGGATGGGGGAAGAATCGCGGCTAGCCGATAAGAATCCCCTCTCCCAGCGCGCGGTTTTGTTGGCACTGAGGAAAATCCCCGCCGAGTCGGCTGCGGAATAAATCCGGGGAATAAATCCGATTTTCGGGAAGGCTGGGAGAGGCGCAGACCGGGGCGCGGGGGGACGGGGCTGCGCTGTCCGACGCGGTGCTTCCCTGCCAGGCAGAGAAAACATCCCTGGGCTGGGAAAAAGGGGTAAAATGGGGCAGTTTTGGTGATTTCTTGCCCGGTGCAGCCCGAGCCCCGCCGCGGTCCCGCTGCCTCTGGGCAGCGCTGCCGGCACCGCCACTTTTGGTGGTTTTTGTCCTTTTTTTTGGTTTTTTTTTTTCTTTGTTTTCTCGATAATTTTTATTTCTTAATCTCGCAAGCAAAGCTTCCATGCAGGGACTGTTCCCTCCTTATATTTGTTTTTTTCTCAACGCGCTTCATCCTCTGCCAGCTCCACGGCTTCTTCTCCATTTAAAAGAAAAAAAAAAATAAAAAAGAGAAGGCGTTGAAATATACGCGGTTTATTTTTTTTCCCACAGTCAGCTTTTTATTTATTAGCTTGAATTACTTTTGTTTTTTAGAGGTTTCTTATTTTTATCGCCCTTTCCGAGCTCCCTTTCCCAGCGACTCGCGGGGTCCGGCACTGCCGGGAGGACGCTGCCCGCACCCTCCTGCCCGCATTCCTGCCCGCTGCTTTCCCTGGGAGGACACGAGGGATTTCTGACCGTTTGATTTCACACTCTGGCTCTATTTTTAATTTTTTTTTTTCCTTTTCTTTCCCCTGGGCGCGGAGAGGTGACTCGGAGTTTACTTTAGGCGTTGGGAAGGTGACAGGTTTTGCAATAATAAACCTGCTCTTTTCCCAGCCGCCCGGGATGAATGACTTTGAAATTTGCAAACCTGATTGCCAACATCTGCAGAGAAGGAAGCAGCCCGAATCGAGGGAAAAAGATTTATTAGTTTTAGACTAGGTGGCAGTGCCAATTTCCCAGGTGCTAAGAGGAGAGGTGTAAAGCGAATGGGCTATGAAGCCAAGCACATGGGCAAACACCTTTTTTACTTCCCTTTTGTCTTTTTTTTTCTCCTGTTTTCTTTTTTTTTTATTCCCTGGGGTTTTTTTCCCCCCCCTTTCCTCCACCTCCTGCTGAAGCACAATACGATCTCTGCAAAAATTTGTCTGGATAATCTCAAGCCAAACTGAGTGTGGGTTTCAGTATTTTTTTGATTATTCTTATTTTTTATGGGGTAATTTTCTTTACTTTTTTTGTTCCTTTTTTTTTTTTTCCCCTCTTTTATTTCTCTTTCCAAAGTTCCTTTTCTGAAATCCAGGCAGGCCATGAGGGAGGCAATGAGCTCTGGCCTCCCTGAGCCGACCAAGCTCCGTGATGCCATCCGGGAGCTTTCCTACTGCGCTGGGAGCGAGCCTCAGATTTGGATCCCCTCCCAGAGGGAATGGGGTTTGCGATTCCCTCCTTTTTTTTTTTTTTTTTTTTTTTTTAGCGTGTTCTTATTATTTTCATTATTTTATTTTTTATTATTTTTGCTTTCTCTTCTCTGGAAGTCTTTTGAAATCCCCCCTCTCCGTGGCGCCCGGTCTCCCGGTCCGCTCCCCGGCGTGATCCTCGCAAAGCTCGGCTTGGTCACAGCAATTCCCAACCAGGCTAAACTCCATTAAAAAGATCCATACAATTAACAGCCGAAACTCCCATTAAACCACAGCAGTGGGATAGGCAGGGGTATTTTTTTTTGTTGTTGTTTTTTACGGCTTTAACAGTATCGCCTGGAATGATGATTGCTTCCTGCTACCGAGGGGCCCTTTGTAGGTTTGCATTTGCAGTGCTGTTGGTGCGTGGATTTTTTTTTTGGTTGTTGTTGTGGTTTTTTTTTGGGGGGGGGGAGTTTTTCGTTTTTAGGAAGGGTTTGGAAGGGTGGAAAGCCAAGGCTTGTGCAAGGGGTTAAGAAAAGTGGGCAGGAGGCGAAGCCTTTAAATAGAACCAGTTCAAACCGATCCTTAAATACTGCCGGGCTGAAGAAAGAGACTCTTGAATCTGTCCCAGCGTCCTCCGAAAATAAATACGCCCCTGTAAAAATAGCACGATTGGCCATATTTGAGAATCCAGTTATCGCCGGCACTGACTCCTTGTTTTTCCCGTACCCTCTGCTCGTTCCAGCAGTCGAGCTCTGCCCCAGCGCCAAAGTACGGGCGCCTGGGCTGTGTCCAGTGACCCCTGGACCTTCGGCTCCTCTCTGGGGGCTTTCTGCTCCTTGGTAGTGTTTTGGATGCTGCTGTGCAGGCTGAGGGGACTGGGACAGAAGCCCCTTTGTTGGAAGCTCATGGAGGGAGGAGTGAGCTGGAGGCTGAGGCGGGAGATGAGCCGGCCCTCGATGCCGGGCTGCCATTCCCTGTCCCCCCGGCGCTCTCCGCCGTCGCCATCTCCACGTCCCCGAGGAGGGCAGGGGGGTTATGAGGGCTGGGGAGCAGCGGGGTGCTCCCGATGGGCCTTGTCGAGGGACAGGGGAGGAAGGGGACTGCTTGCAATGGAATTTCATGCCTGGAGCTTGCTGGGAAGACCTTGCATAAAAAAAGGCTGCGGCCATGGAGTGGGGCAGTGGAGTCTATTGAGCGGCTCAAAATATGAGGGTTTTGTTGTTTTGCTCCTTCCCTGCCCCACTGTATTTTGGTCCCAGTCTCAGCTCCATCCTGGTGGAGTGTGTTGTTCTTGGCAGCCTCTGTGTTTTGGGGGAGGTGGAAAAGGCTCCCCCAGACGCGATTGCAAAGGGCTGCTCTGGGAGCGTGTCCCTGCCAGGCAGCAGCGGGGCTGTGTGTGAGCGAGGATCACCCACATCCAAAAAAAGACTCTCTGAGTTTAAGATAATAATCATAATAATTATTAAAAATGTGCTTTTTCCTGTATACTGAAGTATCCTTTCTTGGGTGGGGGCTGCTGGAACAGATCTGTTTATATATAAAAGGATTCTCAGCCTCTTCCATTAAAATATGCTTCAGGAACACTTTCCCGTGCCTGGGAAAAGGGACACACAGCAGTATGAGCAAAGCTGACTGCTCTGGAGCTGGATTTAACATAGTGGCTGGAAGGAAAGTGGTCAGACAGAGGGGAGAGATTTTGGTTTCCTTGCTTTCCTACTTTCACATTAGCATGTGCATTCAAATGCAGGGATTTAAGACAGATTGGAGACTCTCCCTGCTTCCAGGCCTGCTGTGCCCAGGGAGAAGTTTTCCAGTCAGCTGGGCCAGGTAGGAGCATAGGAAAAGAAATAAAAATACCCTTCCCCCCAGGATAGCGCTGCTGTGCCAGCAAAATCCCGCTGTAGCCATCCTTATAATGGCAAAATGGTGCTTCTGCTGAGCCCGCAGATTTTGCAGGAGGCCTTGCCGTTGGCAGTGCCAGCGGAAGCACAATTCGCTCATCCGACTGCATCCATGCTAAAATTGCTTCGCTGATAGAGATACCGGGATAGCACGGATTCAGTGCCGGACTGATCCGTGCCCCGCTCCTTCCTGTCACTCGGCTGGGGAGGATGGCAGCTCCCGGACCCGCTAGGACGCAGCTCTTTTTGGTCACGTTTTGATGCTGCAAGGAAAATACCATCGGTGTTTAATGGCCCTTGAAATCGCGGTTCCCCCTCCCTGCCCGCCCTGGGGGTGGTGCGAGGGGCTGAGCGCGGGGGGCTCCTTGGGGCAGTGGCTCGCAGTGTAACACGGGGAGGAATGTGGACGGGCTGGAGACCTGCCTGTGGGGATGTTTCTCCTCCCTTGGGGCCCTGGTGAAATTAGATGCTTTTTGATGCATGTTTTCAGGCAGAGCAGTGGCTGTGCTTGTCCCGGTGGGGCTCGGGGAGGTGATGCTGGCCTGGATGTTGTACTTGGTCCTGTCGCACTCTCCTCTTCACACCCGGCGTCCCCGGGGGTGGAGGAAGCGCTCGGCCGTGGAGTGATGTCCCTGCAGCTCCCTTGGGCTGGCAGCCAACTTGCAGGCTGTGAGGGAGGCAGGAGCAGTGTCTTCGGGCTGAGATGGTGGTGGAAAAGGGACTTGGTGCGTTTTCGGGAGTCTCCCACCATGCGCTCTGGTTTTTCTCTGATGTCCCAGTGATTTTCCTGAGGTCCTGGTGGTTGGGTGGGTTGTGGGGTGGTGTCTCCATACTTTGGGAGGGATGGGAAGGACCGTCCACCCTGTCCTGCAACACCCCATTGAAGTTCCCATCCCAAGTGCTGGTAGCTCGTGGTGGGGACGTTGGGCTTGGAACATGGACAGGAGCCCAAGGGCAAATGTGGTGACGTAAACTTGCTCGGAGCAAGGTACTGTGGGATCCTCTACTGTGTGAGGCTTTCTAATACCTTCCCTAGGTGAATGAGTGGGAACCTGTCCCTGCCTCTAGTACACAAGGCTGGTAAAGGTGTGATTTATTAGCAACCCTTCTCCCACCCAGCACTGAATCTCCTTGGTGGGGTTGGAAAACCACAGGTTCCATCCCTGACTGATGTTGTGCCAGAGAAAATCTGATCCGGAGGATGAGCCGGTACTAGAAATCCTAGCTGGTGGTGGCATGGGGCACCAGGCAGGTCCCTGGTGTTGGGGACAGGCTCCTGCTCTTTCCCAGCACAGCAGCTGTTGGAGAAATGGAAATCTCTGGGAATTAATCTCGCTGCAGACGTGGCTACCAGAGCAGGGCTTTCGTAAGGGAAATTTTAGATCTCCTTTCTAGGATAACCCAGGGTAAGGCTGAAATTAGTTTATAATTATCCAGTAAATAACCCCCCATCTTGTCATTTCACCATCTTCTGATGAATATGGAAATGAACATTGTTGAGGGGAATTAACGTCATTACGGCAGCTTTCCAGGTGAGCGCCTTGCGGTTCTGCCACGGCTGCAACCGGCGGGCGGGTGTCGGATCACCTCCTGGAGCTGGGGTTAGCGCCGACGAGTCGGAACAAGGCCCCGTGTGTTTGCACCGTGTACTAAACTGGTCCAGTTAAAGCTTCGGGCGGGAGGTGGTGCAGGGAATCGGGGCCAGACTGGCATGTGCTGACACGAAAGCTGCCGTGCCGGGATGAGGAGATGTTGGTCTGGGTTAGGTAACGCGATCCAGCATCGCCTGCTCGAGGTGCTGAGGACAAGGGAGTGCTTTGTTCGGCCTCGTTGCTGAAATGGAGAGCACGGTGCGCCCTGAACGACCTGAAAATGCAGGCGGGGTTTGGGATGGTGAAGAGCCAAGGGCAGCCCTGAGCTCCCTGCCCGTGGAGCGGGGGTGAGGGAGCAGTGCTGTGACTGGCATTACAGCCCCTTGCTGACTTTTCCAGCTGGAGATGCTGTTTAAAAAGCAAAGTTTGGGAGTGGAGCACTCCAGTGTGGCTGCCTCACCCTGGCCACGAGGATTTGGTAGTTTCCTTCTCCCCGTGTTTCCTCCTAGCCCCGCGTTTCTGGCTGGCTTCGCTCCGGGACGGCACAGCTGGATGCCTGCAGGCATCGCGATGGGCCCACGGACACCCTCTCTCCCTGCTGTTGATTTTCTTTGCATATTGTTCGCTTCTCTCCGCCTCTTAAACACCGAGGGGACGGCACCACACAAACCCTTTAGCCCTGTCCATGTCCGTGCTGGCTGGGGGACGCGCGGTGGGAGCCCCTCGTATGGCAGCGCCACGGCAGTGACAGTTGGGCTCCCTCCCCACGCCGCCAGGATCAGCTGTTGGGTGCACAATATGCTCCCGTTTCCCTCTCCAGCTGTTCGCTGACGGTTATGGGAAGCGAAAGGTAGTTTGAGAGTTTGGTATCTCTAAATCAGGGAGGTGATGGGCAGAAAGGAGGGGCTGAGGGGGGACTCGGTTTGTATGAGGCTGGGTTTTGTTTAAATCCAGCCAGACTTGAAATAGTGGCTCAAGGATTGAAGTGACCTTGGGAATAAATTTTATTGCCAGCAGTGGCCAAAGAGCCATTTTGAGGGAGCTGGATGCAGACAGGCAAGCCAAACATGGTGGGCTCGGAGCAGTGTGCTATGTTCAGGAGAAAATATGCTTTCTTACAGGAATAACGTAGATTTTAAGGCACTCAGCCCTGTTTCTCTGGAGCTGTATCCCCGGCAACTTCTGCAAGGGTTGTTCCTGCTTCTGCCTCCATCCATCTTATCCTGCAGCATCCCTGACAGCAAACAACCCTTTTTACCTTTGGTAGTTAGATGTATTGCCCCTGATTCCCTTTCTGCCCCCATCCCATCTCAGCAGAATTCCCCGTGGCTTGAATATACTTTTGGTCCATTTGGTTTAATTGCTTTTAATTCAAAAAAATTAAAAATAATAATTGGAATGGCCAGCGTGGAGGGGAGGAAGGGTTTTGGAGGGATTGGGCTCTGTGCTGCTTGCAGGCAGCGCCGGTCGCCGTGTGTGGATGAAGCAGCCCCTGCGTTACCATGTGTCGTTCTGGTGTTTGTGTCCTGGTCTGCTGAGTGGGGAGACATCCTACATGCCATGTCACATAGAAGCCAAGTAGATAATACTCCAGTAAGTAAAGATCCGGGCAGGTGAGTTCCACCTTGCTGAGGTGCCGGTGGAAGCCCTGGCTCCACTCGGCCAGGCAGACACACCGTGCTGGGCTCCTGGCATGTGCAGCCTGCCGGGGTTTCCCTTTGCAATCCCTGCGTTACAGCGGGGCTTTCTCCCTAATGAGATTAGTGACACAAAGCAGCAATTCTTCTGCTACTTTTAATGGATGTTCGGGGTTTGTGTGGAATCGGAAATTCCTACTTTCATCAGATGAGCTCTCTCTGTGACTATTTTGTGGACAGATCTTCCTTTCCTCGGCTTTGGGGCTGACATTATTATTGGCAGAAGTGTTTTAGGCTTTCCCCTTCTGCCCCCCTCTGCCTCCCCTCCTTCCCAGACCCAACCATGGTGGATTTTATCTTCTGTCCTGCTTTGAATCTTGCCATCAGCCCAAGCTGCTTCCATCTTGTGGAGGACTCAAAAACCTGGTGGCCTTCCCTGGACACACTAAATGCAGCTGGGTGGAAGGAGAAGTGCAAAAGTCACTCTTGAATTGTTCTTGCAGATGCTCCTTGGTCTCTGCAGTTGAGATCTGGAAGCATTTTCGTGTGCGTGTATGTAAATATATGAGGTACCCATTTAGTGCCTCACCTGGCAGAGAGCTGGCCATCCCTGCCTGGTGACATCAAGGCCAGCTTGGCAATTTGTCAAGAGCCCAAGGGCTGCGCTTCAATTTGAATATGGATTTGCATGATTCATCAGGAATTAAACCACAACACCATAATATTTGCCTCTGCGTTTATCTCCTGTTATTGGTGGAGAGGAGGTGTGGGGTCCTGGGTGTTTGCTGACCACAGACACTCCTTTGCTTCATGGTTTGGCACTTTTTTGGTGCAGAAGAGCTGACGCAGACTGATGTTCAGGAGGATGTGAGAAGGACGGGAGCCTCTGGAAGGAAAAAGGGCTGAACGTGGGGTCAAGAGGAGAGGCTGGGCAGAGGCTGAGCTTTTGAGCCTGGTTTAAGGGAAAGAGGCTTATGGAATTGTGATCTGTGAGTGGATCCCTTTCTTCCACCCATAGATGCCTGCAGCCTGTTGTTGAATTTCTTTTGGGGTGGTTTTGGTCCCTGCAGGAGGTCAGCACTGGGCTCTGGGAGAGGAATGTGTTCACTCCCATGGCACACAGAGCACTACATGCAGGTACATCCAGCTTCACTTTGCACTTACCCTGTCCTGGCCGCGCTGTATCCAAGTGGGAATCGTGAAGCTGGAGTTGATGAACATGTTTGGGTCATTGACAATGTGCTTGCTCCAGCCCTGGGGTATTTCTGGGACCCAGTCCCCTCTTGCTGCCAGGACCTCTGTGTTGTGCAGTGGTTGCAATGCCAATGCTGAGCACACACGTGTTGGTGATGGGGTGTTCAGGTCCAAATGGGGGGCTGTGCCTCAGTTTCCCCTTGCAGTGCCACCCCCCCTTTGCAAGGCACCCCAAGAGCTGCTGAGCCACGGCAGCTGCTTTGCAAACAAGAGGGTTTATAATAAGCAGCGACAGAGGCTGCGTCTCCCAGGGCTTTGAGTCATCCTGGCTCGTGCTGACTGCGCCTGGCAGGGGCCTGGGAGGCAAAACAAACCCACATCCAGCTGCCACCTCTCTGCCAGATGTTAGTGGTGGGGTGACTGTTTGGGTTTCAGCGGTGGACCTACCAGGGAAGCAGATGGAGGTGCTGTAGGGAGATCCAACCTCTCTGGTGGCTGTGGTGAAACCCTGGAGAAACCGGTGGCTTGGGGACTTGCAGTTGGGCCACCTGATTTCTGGAGGGAGGGGCGAGATGAGCAGCCCTGCTCTGGGGTTGTGTATTTGGGTTTGCAGAACTGGGGGTGCTGAGGCCCCTTCCAGCACTCCCGGGCTTGGGCATGGTGTGGGCTGTTCTGGTCATGACCCCTCACCGTGCTGGGCAGGAGGACAGGCAGGGGGGAACCCAGGGGTGATCCCACTCACCACCCCATGCAGAGGGAAGGCAGGCAGGGCAGTAGGTGTCCCTGGCCAGCAATGGGAAGCTGAGGGGAGGAGCAGGCAGGTGGCGTTTACCTTTCAGTGGGCGCCTGGCGTGTGTCGGCAGGGCTGGTGCTGCCCATCACACAGCGGTGTTTAATTTCTCAATGGGAGGGCAGGGAGATGATGCTGCACAGTCCCATTTAACCTGCTGGTGACCTGATCTGAAGTCATTGTGGCTGAAAATAGACCGTGTTCCCTCCAGGGCACGGCTAATGGTGCTGGGAAAGCTGGGATCTCTCTTTGAAGGCTGATTTAATTGCTGCTGGCAGGCACTCGGGGCAGGTGATGTGGGGACCAGCACCCGGTGCCATCCCACAGTAACCTCCCCCCACTGAGTGCTTGTAGCTCTCCTGGCTCTGGCAGCGAAGGGTAATGAGCTGTTTTCTAGGGAAGGTGTGGGATGGTGTGTGGGTGGTGCTGGGCTAAATGTGCGGGCAGGGCTCAGGGAATGGGGGTTCACTTGTTTGCATTGTCTACTGCACTGAGTTTGGGTGATTAAAAAAAAAATACAATTTTAAAAAATGGGATGAGTTAAATTTCTGTACTAGGAAGGAGAGGGAGCACCTGTACTGAAAGTGTGGCAGGAGCAGAGTCAGTGGTAGGACCCCTGTGCTGGCCACCAGTGTGTTCACCGAGATGAAGGATGGACCAGGGCAAAGACATTTTGCTACTGTCCTAGAAAATCAGGAGAGGAAGGCGAGATGCAATCTAGCAGCCAGGTTCTGCGTTCCTGGGCGTTCTGCTAATCAGTTTGAGAGTTCAAATTATTATTTTTTCAATTTCCATATGTTCCATTTTAGTAAATGTGGAGCCGAAGAACCCACTGAGTTGCTCCTTGCTGTTTGAGGAGAGCTGTGTGGTTGTGCAGTGAGAGCCTGGAGGTTTCAGTGGACCCCCGTTGGGGTGTCAGGTTTAATTATGCCAGTGGAAATGGAGAGACATCCGACGTGGTGGTGGATTTCAGGCTGGGGGCACGTGGGAGAAGCTTCTGCTGTAGTAGCAGGCAGCGACCCAGGAGCCTTGGCACTCGTTTGAGCATCAGGATTAACGTGGGACTGGATCGGTGCTTCCCAGATTCCATGTTTCAGGCTGCGTGGCCTGGATGGGCATTGTGTCAAGAGTCCCAATGGGATGGTTTCCATCCTGGCCCCTCCAGTGGGAGGAAAAGCCACCTCTGCTGGAGGGATTCATGTCCCCACCTGGGTGGCTTCACACTGTCCTCATGGCGATGGTGTCAACGGGGAGCTGGTGGGAGATCTTATGGGTGTCTTTCTCCAATATAGGCTGGTATATACCTGTCTCCAGTATGTGCTTGTATATACCTTGGATTGCCTTTGACTTGTGGCGTGGTGGAAACTGAGTCTGCAGGACGCCGGGGGCAGAGCGGAGGCGTGAGCACCAGTCCCTTGAGCCCTTCCAGCCACTTCTTCCCATTTTCTCCTCCTCCACCATCTCCAGGCTGTTGGGGCTGTTCCAGCTCCCGGGTGAGGAGGAGGTGAGCAGCAGGGCTCATTCAGCCTGATGATATTTATTTCCATGGAGCACGGAACCGCCTCCCCCCCCCCTTGCCCTGTGGTCACACCCTGCCCATCGGTGTGCCCTGACTGCAGAGGAGAGGCTGGTGATTCACTGCAAGAGTAACACGGCAGGAAAATCATGGCACGGCATCCGCATGGGGCAGTGGCTGCGGGAGGGCCAGTAGGAAACCCGGCGGGAGCGCGCGGTGTTCCTGTGCTGACGCAGCTGCGAGCCATAGTAAATATTGAGCAAGAGCCACTTAAAAATAAAGCAGCCTGGACACAAGATTCCCATGTGGAATAAAATAAAATTAAAAGAAACAATGGAGAGCCGCTCTGAGCTGGAGGGAGTGATTTTTGCGGCTGAAGGGAAGAGCGGCACGGCGGTGTTCGAGCCGGCAAAGGCCAGGAGCGTGGACCCCCCGCCGGAGGATGCTGTCTCCGAGCTCGCCAGGGCCCTTAGAAGATTAAATGGGGAGTTAAATTGCCCTGGCTGTTCTGGATCCCGGGGATGGGATCGAAGGCTTTCAGGGGATGCAGAGAATTGAGGCCGTAAATTAAGGCTTTGAAGCAACTGCCAGTCCCATGGCATGGGGTGTTAATATGGCTGGGTCGGGTTTTGGGGCGGGGAGTGGTGGGTTGTGGCAGCAGCTTGGGGCTGCAGGGACAGGGTTGGGGACCGACCGCTGCTACAGTCCAGGCACATCTGATCCGGGGGCTTTGGTTTCAGCCTGGCTTGTTCAGGGGCTCGTATCACTGGTGTCTCGTGCGTGGCACAGAGTCAAGGCGGCTCCGGTGCCTCGGGTGTCACTAGAGCTGCCCTGTCAGGCAGGGGAGGAGGCGGCAAAGATTTACACTGTCAGCACTCCGGGCTTGCAGCTGTTTGCAGCCATAAATGTGTGCATGAGGAATAGCTGCCCCCTGCGTGGGGCAGAGATGGGGAAGTGTGTGCGGGAGGGGGAGCCCTGAGAGAGTCTTCCCTGGGAAACTGCTGTTTCTGCAGGGAAAGGATCGGGCTCACTGATGACAGTGAGCATTGGCAGCTGGTGCTGGTATGGTGTCCGTCCTGCTGCTGGTGGGAGGGATACTCACTGTGCTTGGACTTCTCCCCCTTCCCCTCCCTCCCTGGCGGGACTCATGAGGACATAAGCGTTTATCCAGCTGTTTGTGGCGTGGACTGTTGTCCCAGTTGGCTGCCTGTGAGGCACTGTGAGCCGGACTGGGGAAGAGGTGACTGTGCTCCCGACCAAGGGCGGCTGCAGCTCCTGCTCAGCTCCTGCTGAGCCCAACAGCCAACTGAGACCCTGACTGCAGCAGGGCTGCAAATGTCCCTTGAGTGCCCAGACTGGAAGACACCCCATGGAAATAAACCTAAAGCCTCACTGCTGTGTTTCCCAGCCCTGCTGGACTTGGATTGAAGAGTCCAAGGGACCAAGCATTTCAACTTAGGCCCCTCTGTGGCCACAGCCCGATACAGAGCACTGTGTGGTGCCAGCCTGATTCCTGGCAGTGTGTCCATCCATCATGGCCTGGGGAGGATGGATTGAGATGCCTGCGGTTGGAAATATTTCATAAGTGGCAGAAACGTGTAACGGGCAGATGGGGCCAATGGGGGAGAGTTACTTCACTTCTCCCAGGGTGTTGGAGGCCGCTGGTCTTCCGGGTGATGGGACTGTGGCTTCTCAGGCAAGGATGGCTCATGGCCAGGGCTCAGCTTCAGGGTGTACTTTGCAGCCAGCATCACACGTGGCCACCTGCTTACCTCTGCAGGCCAGCAGGGCTGTGTTGGACTTGATTAAAGGTCTTTTCCAACTTAAATGCTTCTGTGATTCTGTAACGGCAGAGACTGGAAATCCATCCCAGAGCATGAGCAGAGGCTTTGTGGATGCTGCTTCTCCCTGGTGTGTTGGTGCTGCTGGCTGGTTTGGAAAACAAGGAGCCCGACCAGGAGTGTGAATTCCCTGTTGAGTGGTGTCACCGTGTTGCTCCCACTTGCTGTCCTTGACCCTTCATGGGTGTCCAAGTGAGCTGTACCTCTACACCAGGTTGGCAGCCAGTGTGGAGGGCAGCATGGGGATGCCATGAAGGTGCCAGCTGGTCACCTGCACGCGTGGTGAGATGGAGCAGTTTTCCCAGCACTGGCACAAACCCATGTCACATCAGACATGTAGCCTGGCTCACTGGCCGCAGCTGTGTATGCAGGGGAGGTGTGTTCAACTCCAGCGTGTCACCTCCAGCATGTCCCACTCCTGCCTGTCTCTTTCAAAACACAGACTTGGCTGACTTGTCCAGCTGGGACTAAATTTCAGGCCTGGGGTCTGGGGTGACCAAGTTGGAGAGAGTCCACAGGTTTAGAACCTCTGCCAGGGGATGGTTTCTGTTGGCTCCCTCCTCATGGGGAACTTTGGCAAACCCCAAGCGGGCTGAGCACGTGGGGCCTGTTTCCCTCTCACTTCCCCTAGCATGACCTCCGGCCTCCAGACGTTTGGTGTGTGGTTTGTGCGGTCGCTGGTATCTCATCTCCTCATCGGTCACATCCCCTCCTGGTGATGAGTCACCCGGCTTTACCTCTTCCCCCCAAACTTGTGCAGTTTTGGAGAGCTGGGCAAAGATGATGTTTTCAACTGCTGACACATCTGCACCCGCCAAGTTCCTTTAATAACAGCCCTTCGTGATTTATGTCTCGGTTGTGCAAAACAGGTATGTTTTATCATCTTGGAGCTGGGAAGGAGGAGGACAGGTGTGCCAATCCACTGTACCTGCTGCAGCATCACAGGGGTTACATTTTGGCTGCTGGCTGTCACCTAGCTACAGGATTGAGGGACGATCTCTGTGCCCTAAACCCTTTTACCCTCAGAGCTGGGCTGCTTTGGGTCTTGTGTGCCCATGCTGGCATAAGTGTTGATGGTACCTTCCCCAGGCGGTCAGAGGCCGTGCTGATGGGCACACGCGCGTTTGGCGTGGTGTAACTTGGCAGGAAAGGAGGGCAAAACCAGTCTGGGGCTGGCAGTGCTGCCAGCTCGCACCTCCCTGCCTTGCACCGCGGTGCCAGCCCGCCTCTGGGCAAGCAGTCGGCTGGAGGAGCGTGGCTCAGCCTGCCGAGACCTGTCGGAGTGTCCCTGGGCAAAACAGATCTTGCGCTGGTTCAGCAAACACTCTGGCCCCGGGCGGATGGAGATGGTTGTGGTTTCCCCTTTTCCCCTCCCTTTCTCCTGGCAGAAGCCCATGGTTGGGGTGAGCTGTGAGTTGCTCACTGCGGTAGAGTTTCTCCCCTTGGCATCGCTTTCTGGCACGGAGATCCAAGGAGGGAGCGACTTGCCCGCGGCCGCCTCCTGCGAGTGCAGCTCCTCAGCGCATGGAGGAGCAGCTTCTCCTCCAGGTCCTGCTCAGGGGAGCGGGGCAGCAGGTTTCAGACTGGAGGGCTGTAAGGAGGAAGGGATGCTCTGGCAGTGCCTCGGGGTTGGATTTGCATTGGGTTCATCCCCAGGAAGACTGTAACCCGGATCCCTGCTCCAGCTCTGGTTCCTGGTAGGGAATGAGTCAGGTAAATAGAGCCTGGGCAGCTTCTCTGGGCACTTAGCAAGGGAAAACAGTGTCACTGATAGACCTGAGGCTGAGGTTCAGGTGGTGTTCTGGTTTTGCTGCTGGCCAGCTTGGTGATGCAGGCAAGCCATTGCACCTGCCTGTGCCTCAGTTTCTCCACCTACAAAGCTTTGGGATGTACTTTGAGCTCCTATGCTGGGCTTATGCCTCTCCAAGAAGCAGTGCTGCTGCCATGGACTTGTGGGAGTCCCTGGGAAGGGCTGCCTGATGGGAGGTGGTTTTGGGGCTGGGCTGGTGGCATCAACTCAGTTCTGCAGCTGTTTCCCCAGCTGTCATGGTGACACTGCCCTGCAGGGTCTCCAACCTGTCCATCTGAACCTGTTCCCATCTTGGACACTTCCCATTCCTCCTCGTGCTCCTGCAGCCCCAAGCTGAGGCTGGGTCACTGTAGTGGGATGTGATAATGCTGATTGTGGAGGAAACCCCAGAACATTTGGGGCTGGGACTGACCCTGTGTTATTACTGGGTAGAATAAGATGGCATAAGCAGGGGGTTGCCGCAGTAGGAGCAGGGATGTAACTGGTACCAAAATGCCTCTTTGGGTACCAGTAGCTTAAGCCATGTGCAGGTGTCCCGGTGCTGGATGGCAGGGCTGGATTGTGTCCCCTCCCTGGAGCTCTGCAGGTGGCTCCATGTTCTTGCACGATGTGCAAGTGGGGACATGCCATGGGCATCTGTGCTCAGTGGTTTCTGCAGCATGGGATGTGTCTTGCTGTGATCTCCATGCTGGTGTTCCCGCCTGTTGGAGCAGCTGCAGCTGGGACCGAGGTCTGGCTGGGAGAAGGGTCTCACGTGGGGATGTCTGCGGCTGGGGCCGCAGGGCTCGTGTGGCATGGGGTGCTCCAAGGGGTTTGCCATGCTGCAACCATGTGCTCTGCCAGATGGGACTTGCATTCCCTGGGAAATGTGTCACTCCTGCTCCAGATGCTGGCTCGCTGCCAGCCCAGCCGTGCCGGAGCGGTGTGGTGACGGTGGCACAGCCGAGGGGAAACACGCTGTGGAGCGGCGCTGCTCACAGCTAAACCAGGCTGAACACTTCTGGGTTCTGCCCAGCTCTCTCCAGCTCCGGTGGTAAGAAAAGGTGTTTGGAACTGCTTCACTGTGCAGGTTTTGGGGTTACCGAGCAGTGGTGTGGACATGCGTGTGCACTCTGTTACAGCACCGTGCACAAGATTAAATAGCAAGATCTACCTGCTGGGGACGGGCTCAGGGTTGAACTTTGTGGGCACAGCAGCTCCCCTGGTCCTGCCGCTGGAGGGTTGGCGTGTGCGGGTGGTGCCGCTGGGATCTGTTGGGCGATGGATCCGGGCCAGGAGCTGTGCGGAGCACCGCGTCGGTGAAGCACATATGCCGGGATGCAAATATGTACGCGAAAGAGATCCTGGCTGTCTAAATAATGTGAAATATTGACTAGCTGTCGCAGATGGTGCTCCACGTGCAGCTTCGGGGACTGAACTTCTCTGTCTCCCCTTGGGTTTTGGTGTGATGTTGTTTTGATCTGGTTGGATGCTGGACTCTTTACAAAAGTTGTTGCCTGGTTGCTTTCAGTGAGATCGTGTAATTTTGGGGAAGTTGGTTGCTAATGAGGGCTGAGGGGAAGGGAGGAGGGTTGCAGAGGGCTCCTTCAGACTCTCTTGATGGCTTTTACTCAGTTTTTAAATGATGGCTCTGACTGGGATGCTGGTTCTGGCAGGGGTTAGAGTTTGTAGTGTTGCACGGGTGTCGTTTGGTGGCAGTGTTGGAGAGGAATTGGTGCCTGTAGCCAAGAGCATGTGTTATTACCACTATTATGGTGATTGTATTCACTGAGGAAGCGCTGATGATGGTGATTTGCATGAGGATGTTGCTTGGGGGCCCAGTATCCAAGACATCATCCAGACTGCTGGCAGCAGGGCCTTGGGGACATGCTGCTTTCATATCAGCTCGTGGATGGGTGTCACGTTTTGTGCTCTTTTTTGCCTTCTTCTGAGATAAGATGCTGGGTTTGGATGGAAGAAACAGTGCTTTGTGTGAGCTACTCTGAAGGATGCTCTCGTGTTTTCCCAAAGCCCGTACCCAGTCATGGCCACCTGCAGCTGGGCTGGGCTGTGCTGGCAAAGCTGTGCTGGCAAGAGGGTCTTATAACTGCTCTGGAAGTACGTTGGGGAGTGTCCTCACCCACAGGTTGCTGTGGTTGTGATAAAACACCTTATCAGCCAGGTGGTTTGGTTGTTTAGTTCCAGGTTAAGGCTCTGCTTGGGTAGCAGCATGCTCCGTTTGCTGCAAAATTGGAGCCCTGCAGGTGTACCTGGGGCGATCTGGGCACCAGCAGTGGGGGATCAGTACCCAAAGGGGGGGGGTCTCTGAGCAGTGCTCCTCGTGATGGGCTGTGTGTGGTGCGTGTTGTTGCCGTGTGCGTCCCCTCCGCCGGCGCTCCTGGCGCGCGAGGGACCGACAGCCACAACAGTCTGTGCTCCTGCGGGGCTCGTTCCAAGGCAGCGTGCCGCTTGGGATGAAACATGTTTCCCTCTTCTGTTTCCCATTTTCTGCAGGCTTTTCCCATCTGCCTAACGGTCTCTACCCATCGTACATTCCCCTGAGCCACCTCGAACCTCCCAGTGCCGGCAGTCCTCTCCTGGCCCAGCTGGGACAGCACAGCCTCTTTGAGTCACAGAAAGGTGAGTCTTGGACCCCGTGTGCCCTTTCTGGCCCTCCTGGTCACTCCTGGGTGTCCTTTGGGCTTGTTTGGCTGCTGGAGCTGCTGGGTGCTGGGGTGTTGGGGGTGAAGAGCAGGAACCCCCTGGACTGATCATCCAGGGTTGTTCCCTGGTGTTAGCAGTACCAGGGTTTTGGATGTAGCTGTGCTGTAGGGAAGCTGGCCAGATCCCACCTTGAAGTCCCAGTGTGCATTAGGACAGGACTGTCCTGCATCCCACATGGAGAAACCTGCTTGGTCTCCTCTGCCCTGGGCCTTCCTGTCTGAGGCATCCTTGAAACTTGTTCCTTCCCCATGTGCTACCTCTTACCTGTCTCAAAAAACAATTTTGGTTGTTTTTGCTCTGCAGATGGGTTCTACCTGTCCGGCCATGCAGGCCAGTCTGCTTTGCACCCTCAGCCTCCCCTCTCAAGGACCGTGGGCAGCCACACGTCGAGCACTTTGCTCCGGGAAAAGGACCTTGGGCAGCTGCACAAGAGCTCGAAAGAAGGCCTGAAAGACCCCGGTGGGAAGGAGCGGGCATGCCGGAGCGACCTGTCCCTGCCCTTTGCCAAGAAGGAGAGCAAGCCGAAGGAGGAGCCCCGGCCCCGCAGTGTGGTTGACCTCACACAGGACACCAAGCCCGACAGCGACCGGAAAGTGAGTGTGGTGGAGAAGGCGGTGAAGGTCGGCGAGCGTCTCTCGCCGTTCCTGGCTGAGCACATGCCAAATCGGGGCACAGGCAGTGGGGAACCCAAGTCCAAGAACCCGCTGCAGAGCTCTTCCCTCAGCAACTGCAATGGCGGCGGGGACCCCGTTCTGAAGGTCCTGGGTGCCGAGCAGGACCGCTGTGCCAAGGATCCCGCTCGGCACGACGAGAACATGAGGCCTTCTGCGCACGCCCACGCTGAGCGGCTGAAGCGAGGGGAGCCCCTCCTGCCCTCCGTGGGCGCTTTGCACGTCTCCTGTAGCTGCCCATCCCCGCACCCCTCGCAGACGGGGAAGATGACGCCGGCCACAACATTCCCTCCGCAGCCCGTCCATTCCAGCATGTACACATCTTCCCGCCGGCCAAGGAGCTGGGGAGGGAGCACAAAGTCATCGCCCCCACCTTCGTGCCTTCGGTCGAAGCCTACGACGAGAGGAGCGGGCCCATCCAAATCGCCTCGCAGGCCCGAGACAACAAGGTGAAGGACAAAGACCTCGGCAAGGTGGGGGTGCTGCAGTCGCCCACAGAGCGGTGCCTTGCGGATGCCTCCCGCACGCTTTTGTCCCAGGACTTTTCTTGTCACAGCGATGCCAAAAGAATGGAGGTTCTGAGAGAGAAGGGCTCGGTGATCAGGACGAACTCCATGGCACTGAAGAGACAGGTCACTTCAGAGCCCTTCCTCAACCGGCCGGGGCTGGGCTCTCCGGAGAGCAGGGAGTTCCTGACCTCCAAGGACTTGCTGAAGCCGAGTCCAGAGGCAGAGCATCGCCCTTGCGAGCGGGAACGCTTCCAGCGATCCAGCTCCAAAGAAGCAGCAAAGGTCTACGGCACTTTGGACTCCTCCCGGCAGCACCTGGACCACGGTCAGCTGAAACCACCGGAGCAGAAGTGGAAGCCCTTCGAGATGGGCAACTTTGCCACCACGCAGATGGCGGTGTTGGCTGCTCAGCACAACCACGTCACCCGGGTGGAGGAGGAAACCAAGAAGGTCTACCTTGACCCCAGTGGCTTGCCACGGACCTCGGTGGTGGGCTCACGGGGCGCCGCCGATGTCCTGCACCCCACCTCGCACGGCGAAGGGTCGGCCATGCAGAGCCTCATCAAGTACAGCGGCAGCTTTGCCAAGGAGACCGCATCCCGGCAGAGCTGCGGCAAGAAGAGCCCCTTCGGTGGTTTGGGCAACGTGAAGTTGGACTCTGCGCAGCTGGGAGCCTCCAAGGTGCAACAGCTGCTGCTGCAGCAGCCAGCGAAGCAGCTAAAACGGGACCCTGAGAGACCTGAGAGTGCCAAATCCTTCGGCCGTGAGAGCATCGGCTCCCAGGGCGAGGTGGAGGTGAGGCACTTGCCTGTCGGCATCGCCGTGGCTGTGGCCCGGCAGAAGGACAACAGCAGCAGCAGCAGCAGCAAACTGGGGCCCAGCTTGGCAGACCGGGATCGCTCGCTGTCTCTCAGCAGCATCAAAGGTAGCTTCCCTACATGTGTCTTAGGGCTTCCCCACGGGATCTGTTCCCTGGGAAGAGCAGCCACCCGGTGCAGACTGTGTGCCATGAGCTGAGTTTGGCATCCTCAGCTCCCTTTGCCTCCCTTCACAGCCAAGGGCATGTTGTAAACCACAGTGGGAAGCAAGACTCCCTGTGCGAGGCGTAGTCAGTCCTCTGTTCCGGCTTCCATCCTCACTATCCACCTCTCCATGTGTTTGATTCACTAGCAAGGGGAGTGACGGAAAAACCCCTCAAACCACCTTTGTGCTGGTGTTTTAATCTCACGGTTTTGATTTAAGCCATGGTCCCGGCAGGAAGGGGATGGCGCCAGAAAGATTTTGGTGCTTGGCTTGGCTTGTGTAGCGAGATAACGCCTGGGGGCTGCCTGGCACGGGGCTCTGGTGTGCCAAGGAGCGATGCCAAAGCGAGCGGCAGGCGAGCGATGGTTGCCTTTCCATTTTCAGCCCCTGCCTTCCCATTTCTGTGCCTTTGCCCCCCTCTCTTGAACCTCAGTGGTGAGAAGCAGTTTCTCTCAGCCAACAGCCCCTCTCCCCATTCCCATCGCCTCCCGATGCCCTCCCCACGGCCGGGCGGGAGCCGACCGAGGACCTCGTGGGCAGCACAGGGAGCTGTTTGTTCAGCCGTTCAATCGTCCCAGACGCTCCCAGCTTGCGTTAAATGTAATTTACTGAGCTGAACTAAAAGGCTGCAAACAAGGGTTGAATTCTGGCAGGCCTCTGGGCTCGTTGCTAAGTGATGCAGTTGGCTTTCAGACAGAAAACAAGACTGCTTTTCTCCTCCTCTCGCCCCCCAAATGCTGCCCCCCCTTTGTGTGCCAGGAGATATTCGTCTAATAACATTAGCTTGCTTGCGCTGAGTGGACGGTGCTTGAATGTTTAGACCTTTTAAGAAGGAGGAAAGCAGGCTTAGTTGGCTAATCTGTAGTATTTGGCAAGTAAAATGCAAGTATTTAGTACTGGGCATTGGTTGTCAAGGGAACGGACCTAAGCCTTTCCTCCATGCATAACTGATTGAATTTCTCTATGCGGTCCGTGCGTCATGTTCATATATATAGACAGAATGATCATTCACTGTCCGGACAATCATCGGTCTGTCCAGAAAAGGGACTGTCCTGTTGGCAGGATGGAGGCTGGGCGGGAATTAGAGGAATAAGAGAGTGTGTGTGTGTGTGTGTGTGTGTGTGTGTGTGTGTGTGTGTGTTTGGATGGGAGATGAAAAAAAAATGATAAACCCGTCTAGAAATAACGGAGTGCGAGGAACGTAGGTGGGAGAGGGAGGAGTGATGGTAAAATAACAAAATAATGTGTTTCTGTTGAAAGTCTGGGGGGAGGTCAATTCACGTTGCAGCAGGGCTGTGAGCTCTCCAAGGGCTTGCTCAGTATTGCTGACACCAAAGAGACAACTGGGCATTGATCAGGGAAAAGAAATAGGGGCTCTAAGGGGGAAGAACCTGGGCTAGGGTGTGGAAGGAGATTTTTTGAGTGAGTATGGATGCTGGTGGAGAGGCAGCAGACGATGTTTGGGCTCTGGAGGGATTTATGAGCCTTCGTGACTTGGAGGTTGGGTAGTAAAAGTGAGCAATGGAGGCTGCGTGGGGCATCGTTCAGTGAGTTGAGGAGGGGCTGACTGGGGACAGCCACTGCACGTGGTGTCCTGGCAGACTGTGGGGGAGATGTGGTGACCCTGGAAAGTCCTTCGGGAGGGAGAGCTGTGTGCCAGGTTTTAAAGCATCTTTGTTTTCTGCCTGGAGCCCATGGAGGGAGCCTTGGGGAAAGGAGTTGGGAGAGATGTTGTCTTGTTCCTGGATTCCTTCTGACAGTAAAAGCTGAGGGAATTGGAGACTTGACAGCAAAAAACCCATGGGCTGTCCAGGTTTGTGGAAATACACAGTGGAGCTCTCCTTGAAAAGACTGCCTGTCAGCAGAATAGACTTGATGTTCTGAGATGCTTTCCCATGTGCCAAACCATATCCAGACAGGAGAATGAGGACCCTGGAAGGGGCTACTGGGGTGCAGTCCTGCGAGGCTGTGCTGCTTTGCTGAGCCCTGTGGGTTGCAGAGCATGGCCCGGGCAGGAGAGCACCAGGAGTGCTGGCAGGGAGCACCAGGAGTTGGGGGGAAGCAAACACCTTCCTCCTGACCCCGTTAGACTATCCGAGTGCTCGCTGCAAGCAGGGCTGGGATTTAGGAATGGATCATGTCACCAAAGCATAATATGGAGAGGGGCAGCAGGGAACTGTGGAAAAAATGAGTATGCAAGAAAGAAGCTAGGGAAAAAAACTGGGGAAAAGTAAGCCTAAAATCAGGTGGTGGGGTGAAGACCTTGGATAAAGAAGGGAAGGATGGCCCCAGTACCTGGTTCTGGCAGAGCCAAGCTTGGCAGTGCTGCTCACTCGTGTGCAGGTGCCTCCTAACCCCTCACAGACGCAGCTGCTACCGTGCCAGGCTGTATCTGCAAGAGCTGTTCTGATTCTGGACAAGTGGCTACTCCAGCCAAACATCCAACCCCCCCTTTTTGGATTCCTGCCCTCATCTGCCATATGTGTCCCTGCCTTGCCAGACCCTTTCTTGTTGCATGTCTCGGGGGAGTTGCAGATTTCTGCTAACGGGTTGAATTGCAGAGCGGAGCGCGCTGGTTTTGTGAGGGTCTGTATTGTTGGTTCTGCCTGTTGCAGTAGGACAGGGATTCGGAGCATACCCAGTGCTCCCAGACTGGTTTACAAGAGCAGAAGGTGCAGAGGTAAAACCTTTCCCCTCCATGAGATGTGCTAAGCAGGACTGGGTGGTTTGATGTAGGGATTTAGCTGCATCTTGGCTCTTTCTGAGGTGGGAAATCTGCCACTGTCTTTCAGCAACAGTGGTCCCCTTGGTCCTGTTGCTCTCAGGCTGGTGGCTGTCCTGTCCTGGGAGACCAGCCTGGCCTGACGAATGGGTCTGTGATATCTTGAAAACATAACCTCGGACCACATAAACCTGTGTGCTGCCAGGAGCTGCCTCAGTGAAAATATCTTGATCACACAGAGGGCCTTGTCTGGTCCTTCAAGATTTGAATATGGAACAACCTTGAGGAGAGAGAGAATGATGTTTGGGTGTGCTGGCTCCCGTGTACTGCCTCTCCATGCCCGGAGCAAAGAGGACAGCTTTCCCCAGGCTGTTTGTCCTGTCTGATGGTGCTGGGTTGTCTCTTAGGGCATGGACGCTCCGAAGATGACTGTGGGGATGAGAGGAGCCGCCACCGGGACAGCCACCTCCTGGCAGGGCGCTTGGAACGGGATCAGGAGAAGCTGCTCAGGTGAGGGTTGGTGGGAGATGGGATCTCTTGCCATAGAGCCACGAGCTGTGCTCGGGGGCAGCCTGTCCAGAGAGGGGATGGGGTTGCTTCCATCTGGTGCAGGTGCTGGCACCAGCCTTACTGGTGCAGAAAGAAATGTTGAGGGGGGTAAATGGGACTATAGGCAAATCCTGAATCCTAGCAGACTTCTGCAAATCCATGCCTGCTCCAAAGGAATGGGGAGATGGGATGTTATTCTGGACATGATGTTAACCACCTCCATCACAGCTCTCCTCAAGTGACTGACCCTGGTTTGCAGACACTCGTTCTGCAGACTGGTCCATACCCTTGGGCTCCTCCATCACTCAGACTGTCTCTCTCTCTCTCTTGCCTCCCATGTAACAGAGAAAGCAAGGAGCTGGCAGATTTTGCCCGGATCCACCCTTCCAGCTGCGCCACGAACGGTTTGAACTCCAACCTCATGGTGACGGGAGGCCCAGCCTGGCGGGCTCCGGGCGCTGGTCTGCAGACCCGGCTTCGCACTTGGCAGCCACCCCTGGCTCCCCAGACAGGGAGCCCCTCCATGTGGCTGGCTGGCCATCCCTATGGTGAGTGCTCTGGGAGGGAGCGGTGTGCATGGGGTGTTCACAGGGATGAAATCCAGGGAGAGGTGTTGCTATGTGCCCGGTGAGGCTGCTTGCTGTTCACAGGCAAGGAGGTATTTTGGAGCAGTCAAATGGTAGGTGACTTCTTGACTGGATAGAAGCTGCCTGCATCCTCTGAGTTGTGACTTGGGTGTTTCTTCTTCCAGGACTTGGTCACCCTTCCCTGCACCAGGGCATGACTCCAGGCTTCCCCCCTGCCATGGGGGGAGCTCTCCCTTCCGCCTACCAGTTTGCCAGAGACCCACAGTCGGGGCAGCTTGTTGTGATCCCCAGCGAGCACTTGCCACACTTTGGTAAGGATGAGAGCGTGTCCCTGAGGACCATTCTTTGACAGCTGTGGGGAAAATGGGCTTTGGAGAGGGCTATAGAGGAGCATATGTAACCATGGGGACCAGCAGCCACAGCTGTAGGGTGGGTGGTGTAGATGGCCTCTCATTAGGTGTGTTTTAGAGATGGAAATGTGTGATCTTTGGCAGTGGCTCTTCATGCCCTGCAGGACCCTGTAGTGGTAAAGTTCTTGGTTAGGAGAATCTATTCATGGGCTCAGCCATGGACAGTCAAAACAAGAGTGCCTGGAGAGCAAAGCAAGTCTGATGACTCCAGGACCCAGGGGTGATGGGAGTGGGGCTGGCAAGGGAAGGACAGCACTCTCTCCCCTCTACATTTCCTCATAACCCAGTGTTTGGCATCCCCCACACCCTGGGATAGAGATACTTGCCCTGAGTGATCCTGAATCCTCTAGGTATCCTTACACTACTGCCTCCCTGACTGCAGCTCTGCTCATTCCACAGCAGAGCTGATGGACCGGGCACCCCCACTGTGGCCTGCCATGTACCCCCCGACCAGGAGCTCCCTCCAGCACGCTCACCAGCTCCAGCTCCTCTCTCATCAGCAGCTGCTGCGGCAGCACGAGCTGTACATCCTGCAGCAGCAAGCGGCCCACGCCATGGAGCTGCAGAGGAGTGCCCAGCTCGTGGTATGTTTTTGAGAGCTTCTTGCTTGGGTGTGAAATAAACCTGAAGTTGGAGTGTCTGGGGAGAAGAAGAAGCTGTGTCTGTGTGGCAAGTGTGTCTCAGGGGTCTGGATGCATGGAGTGATCCTTCCCTGGTCCCTGGGATATGAAGCACTTGGTGCATCCTGCAGTTAGAGTGGGGTTTGGATGGGTTTGGATGGGTTTGGTGTAGAGCCATTGAGCAGTGCTGTCAGGAGAGCTGCCCAGCAGCAACATGACATGGATTCTTTCCCTAGGGATGTCTCTGTATAGTTGAGTGGTTTCATCCCTGGTCACGTCCAAACAAACCTTGTGAGCAGCTCAGAGAAGCAGCTGCAGGACTTGTAGCAATCACACTGGCTCCTGGAGACAGCTCCCATTCACAAAATGGTTTTGGAAGTCATGAGCTTTGGTATTTTACACCCAGTTCATTTTTATAGTGCTCCTCTAGTTTTCAGCCTTGGCCTTTACAAATGGACTTGCAAGGCTGGAGACTGAGAAATCGAAATGATTTGCTTTGGATGCAAGTGAAAGCTGAACACCCTTCTCAGGACTCCTGGACTGGGAGTTTGTAAAGAAGCTATTGCAGATCAGTGTCACCCTCCATCAAATTGGTTTTAAAATGATGTTGCATCAGGTAACGTGTGGTTATTCTGGTGCATATTTGATCAGACCACGTTTGGTCTTATGAGGTGGTAGGTCAGTGCTGCTTTCCAGGAACAGGAGGAGGTGTCGTGCTGACATTTGCTCTGTTCTTGTCACAGGAGAGATTGAAGGCCAACGAGCAGCGTGTGGATATGGAAGAGAAGGTGACGAAGCGGAGCCTGGACAGTGCCAAATCAGGCCTTTCCTCCTCAGCCCCGGGACTGGTGCACCGAAAACCACCTGTGCTGTCTCCCAGCGCCTCCACGTCCTACAGCAAGGCTGTGAGTCCACCTCCCCTCTCTCCCAGGGCCTCACCCGTGTCTGTGCTCAAAGCTGAGGTGATCCAAAAGATGGAGGAGCCACCTTCGCAGCCAGCCTACTCCTACCCCGCCACCCCCAGCTCCCATCCTTCCAGCCCACCCCCCACCTCTCCACCCCCTGCCCCTGCCATCCCTCCAAAGGAAGAGGCACCTGAGACCGTGGACAAGAAAGACTTGGAGCTGGAAAAAGAGGCTGCTGGTCCATATCAGGCCTTGTTCCCAGGTAAGAGAGCCCTGCTTTGGCAGACTCCCGTTGTGTTTGTGCCTGCCTCCCTTTTTCTCCTCAGTCTTTCCTGCTCTGTCCCTTCCCCTAGGGAAAACCACATAGCTCCTCTAAAAGGCAGGGGAGAAGCAAGGAGCAGGGGTGGTGTGAGGGACTGGGATCGATGCTTGGATCTGAGGGGCACCTGGGGCTGTAGGCTCTTTTCTTCCCTTGGGTCCAGCCTGGGTTGGTTCTTCCAGGGCTGCAGTCCCAGTGGGAGAGGATGCAAGGGGCAGATCTCTCTCCAGCTGCAGGAGAGTGCTGGAAAGTTGCAGAAGGGATTTCTGGGGTGCTGCTGCCTCTGGCAGCTTGAACAGGGGAGAGGTGCTGGAAGCATCTACTGCTTGAGAACAGGAAGAGACCAGAGATGATGAATGGAAAGGGAACCATCTCTGTGCCTTAGTGAGAGAGAACGTGCTTTGGAGACCCATCCATTACACAGCCTGTCCTTTCTGATATCTTGCAGAGATCCCCCCTGGATATCCATTCCAGTCCCTGCCTCCCTCCTTTGGAAGACATTATCCCTACCTCATCCAGCCTGCCCCAGCATCTGATGCAGATGGCCTGGCTCCTGACGTCCCGCTGCCTGCTGAAGGGTCTGAGCACATGGAGCTTTCCTCAGAGGTCAGCCCATCCACTGTCTCCGTCCAAAATCCTAGAGCCATCCAAGCAGAAGCAGAAGAGGAATCCTTGGAAGAGAGGGTGAAATCAGAGGTGCAGATGGAGGAAAACCAAGAAGGCATCTGTGAGCAGGACATGGGGACTCTGAACATCACCACTTCCGCAGCCGTCCCAGTGCAGAACGTGGAAAATTGCAGTCTCTTGTTACATCAAGGGGAGACCCTGGGTGCTATGGAGCAGGACCAGGAAGACCTCCAGAGCTGCTCACTCCTTACCAGGTTGTGGCCTGTCCTGCAGAAGCAGAGGCTGAGGCAGAGACCGGGAGTGGAGCGAACCTGTTCCATGCACATGGACTATGATGGTTTGCTCGTGCATGCGGAGAACGAGCCACCAGAGATGGACTTGACGACCCCAGCAGGAGGAGGCCTCTGTAGCCATGGATCTGCAGAGCGCCGATGTGCCCCGGGGGAGGGAGTTTCCCAGCCTACCCCTGAGGAGGGGGAGCAGGGGCCAGAGATCCCTTCCTATACAGAAGAGGCAATCTCTTGCCAATCCCAGATCTGGATATCAAGCCGGGTGACCCGCTGGCTGGGATGAATGCTTTGGTGGCTGCTACAGAAATGCCTCAGGCTTGTTCCTTGTTGACTACCACCACTGTCACTCCATCCCAGATGAAGGTGGAGGTGTTAACTGACCAGACCCTGGAGCACTCCTTCCTGCAGGGGATCACTTTGCTGAGTGAAATTGCAGAGATGGAGCTGGAGAAACGGAAGCAAGAAATGCAAAGTAAGTTGTGAATGTGGAGTCCGGTGAGCTTTGGGCCAGAGGTGGGTCTCGCAGCGTATGGTCCCTGTGCTCTCCGTGTGGGCAGGAGAGCCGAGGCACTGGTGAGATTTCTTGCAGCCTCAGCCAGGCAGCAAGGAGAGCATTGCCCTGAGTTGCAGGAGTGGCTGGTACTTTGGATGGCGTTGGAGCAGGGTTTTTGTTGCAGTAGGCTGAGCTACGTGTGGCTTTTGTACTGCTCTCCCCTTCCAAAGGCCCTCGCCATGTCTAGACAGTCTGTGGTATGTGTAGCGGAAACGGAGCCCCAGTTGCCGGGAGCTGCCAGGGTAACACCCTTCTGGCAGGCAGTGAGTCTACAGTCTGTTGGGGTTTGGCACAAGAGGTCCCAGTAGCTCCAGATGACACTTTCCAAGAGCTTGGCAGGTCCTGAAGAGATTCTCACCTTCCAGTAAACTCCTGAGGTGAGACATGATGGAACTGCCACTTGCACCATGGCTGGGTACAACAGTAGGTCTCGAGTGGGGATAAGGGTGGCTGGGAGGCTCCTTCAGCAACCATAGTCCAGAAAGGACCATCAGCCTCTCCTCATGCCTGTTGGAGAAGCGGTCTTGGAATGTGAATGTCTATAACTTCTTTTTTCTGTCCTTCCCAGCAGGTTCAGAGAGTTTTCCTGTCCGGCCAACACTGGAGAGTTTGCTGGCTGCCAGCACCCACATGCTCATGGAAGTACTTTCCACCCCCTTTATGGAAAGTCTGAAAACCATCCGGCTGCCTCGAGAGCTGAATCCCAACAAAAAGTACAGCTGGATGCAGAAGAAAGATGAACCAGTAAGTAGTTCTTAGCGTGGCTGAGCCTGAAAAGCCCCAGTGCATCCACTTCCACAACTCACTGTCGCAGCCCCAGTTTGGGGGGCTCGTGCTGCCTGTCTGCATTCAGCAGAGCGAGCTGGCACTTCTGTCGTGTTCCTGACTGCAAGGAGTTGGTGTGCTCTGATTTAGCTTCCTACCCTGTGTGTGAATCAAGGTTCAGCAGGACCCTGGGCAGCCCTAGAAGTGGTGTTTGTAATACAAAGCCAGAGGAACTCATGTGTTACTGTTTTGGCAACGGGGGGCATAAATATAGTGTCAAGAGAGTTTTTCCTTGATTTTTTCCTTGCTGACTCTTCCCCATGAGAGAGACCGACAAATTATTTTGTACCCAGCAAGTTAGCGTTGCAAGATAGGATATATTGTGATCTGTCTTTTTAAACAAGGAAAAAGAGACTCCATGGCTGTGTTTTATCCTGCAGGTTCTTTCCCAGGGTTGCAGTCCCTCAAAGCTGATGCCATCCTGTGCATAAGCCACAGAACATCTTTGCTTGGCGCATTTCCTTGGTACCGCTGTGGGACCGTGCTTGTGGGCAAGGGGTCTCTGCTGCCCTGTCAGCACCAAGGGCTTTCTGCCAGCCTGCACGCCTTGGCCGTTGCAAAGGCACTCAGTGGGCACCACCTGGACGTGTCTGACCCTCTCGCCCCCTCTTGCCTCCCCACCCTAGATGTACTCCATCAAATCGGCCATCGAGAACATGGACGCGATGGAGCTGGACTACAGGATGAGGCTGGCGGAGCTGCAGCGGCGCTACAAGGAGAAGCAGCGGGAGCTGGTGAAGCTGCAGCGCCGCAGGGACTCCGAGTAAGTCACAGGCTGCTCACTTGGTCTTGTTTTTTTCCAGCTGGGCACTTCCGCTGCCTTTTGGTCCGGGAGAGAAAACAGCCCTCCATCCCTCCCTGTCTCTTCTCCTCTCCTCCTGGTACATCCCACCAGAGCTTTTCACAGCACACTCCTAGGCTATGTGACACGACAACCTGGTAACTGGTGAATGCAGCTGGGAGACTGTGTTAGAGACAACCTTGGCTTCAGCAGCTCAGTTTAGCAGTTTGGTGGCAGGCAAAGGTTCTGGGTTGGCTCCCATTCTTGCTTGCTTTCTTTTAATTATTTTCCCTTTTTCTTCTTTTTGGATTTATTTTCTTTATTTTTTTTCCCTGTTCATTTTGCTTTTTGGTTGCAGTTTGCTTTTGCTTTTTTTTTTTCCTTTGCCTTTTTTTTTTTTTTTGGTTTTTTTTTTGTTGCCTTGGTTAACAGTGAAGCGTGTGGTTTTTTTTAAAGGGAAAAGCATGACGAGAAAAGTAGAAGCTTGGCGAGAAGAGGCCCTGGAAGGCCCAGGAAGAGGAAACTTGGATCAAGCGCTCTGTCACCCATTAAGGAGAGAGGGAAGAGTGACAGCAAGAGTGGAAAGTAAGGCTGGAATTTGGGGAAGACGGGAAAATGGCAGGGTCGCTGCACCAGGGTCTGACTTGGGGAGAGGATCTCGGATGCAGCGGGGGCTCGCCAGGGCCGGTCGCTGGCTGCAGTGGTGTTGTGGAAGTGTGTGCCTTGAACGTGAGCGTGTCCTTGCGGTGGGAATACGGTGCCAGCGTCCTCCCGCCCCACAGGTAGAGCAAGTGTCTGTGGTGTTGGGTGCAAGTAGGACAGGCAGTTGAGCAGTGGTGAGGTGATACGGAGCAGCTGGCTGGGCAGGGACCTGTAGGTGAGCTTGTGGTGTCAGGGAGTGTGTCCTCGTGTGTTCTCAGGAGAGCAGATGGTGCAAGCAGGTGCTGTAGAACTAATTGTAGGGATGTTGATGTCAAAAACGGGAAGAGCAGGGCTGTTCCAGGTTATCTACTTGGTAGCACCTTTGTGCTGTGTTTCTTCTGTCTTTCTCTCTGTTCCCTGAATCAGTGGGAGTTGGTTTCACCTGACCTCTCTCTTTCAAGAGTCTGGATGATACTCTCCTTTGCTTTTTTGTCTTTTGCAAGTCCAGCTGCCCTTGTTTGGATGCCCGGATCCCATCACTGCTGGCCATCTAACCATCCATAGGGTGGCCAGGTCTCTTCAGTGGGAAGGCACCTCCAAGCTGCCTTCCTTTGTGCTCTATATTTTTGCAAATGTCCTTTCAAGACTACAAAATTAGATTCAGGTGCCCAGCTCCCACTGACCAGCGCTTCTGAAAATCTGTCCTCTCCTTGGCTCTCTGTTTTGTTCTTTGTGTTTGGGTGGCTGGACAGGCTGGAGGCATCCAGAGGTGGCTGGAGTTGTGCATGTGGGCGTGTGTGATGGTGTGGTGTGTGCATGTCCCCACATCACAGGAGTGCTTGAGCAGGCTGTTGTGGGAGATGGAGATGCACCTTCAGCAAGCGTCCAGGGCCTGAGGTGTTGGTTTAGCTGTCTGTGGAGGTCAGCAGAGAGGACAGAGGGGAGGGAAAATGCCTGGAAGCTGAGGAGGCTGCCCCGTGTCAGTGGCTTTGTGGTGATGGTACAACCAGCAGGTTTAGTGTGAAGGAGGTGGCATATGAGAGCTGTTAATTGAGGCTTGTAGGGGTCTTGAGGTGTTGACTGATCATCCACCTGATAGTTACTGGAGATGGCTGGGGAGTAGGAAAAGATGTGCTTACAGTCTCACCTACTTTATTTTTTATTTTATTTTCTTATTTATTTACCCTCTTCTTTTCCCCCAAATCCCAAAGCAAGTCCAGTGACACAGATCGCAAATGCCTCTTGCAGAGGGTCCAGGCTTGTAGTCACTCAGAGTGAGCCAGTCCCTGCAGTGCCCTTGTCCCTCCATGTCACCCCACGTGACAGTTCCTTGCCACCTCCTTGCTCATACCCGAGCAGTACCCAAGCAACCGAAGCAAGTGCCTGGGCAGTGAGGCACCTCCCTGGGCCTTAAGAGTCTCTCTCTGTACCTACAGGGGCCATGGAAGTAAAAGTGGGAAAAGACCTTCAGGGCCAGCTCAGCTGTCTGTCCTTCCTGTTGCTGCTCTGTAGCAAATCAGGCACTTTTTGGTGGCTGTTACCAGGACACCAAGTATTTCCTTTCAGAGACCACTTTGCAGGTCTCTGATTTCAGGCACTCTCATCTGTGCTGGTGGCCAAGAGTGTGCAAGAAGGGCTCCCTGGCTCTCCTGTTTGGTGGAAAACCTTGTCCAAACTGCTGTCACTTCACAGTGGACTTGGCTCCTGCTGAGGATCCCTGTTGTCCTAGGAGGCATTTAACCTCACTTTTGAGCTTGATGGGGTTCACAGGGAAGAAAGCCCCCCACCTTGACCCATCCTGTGCTTGGCTTCCAGACTGAGCAAGTCCTTGTTGCTCTCCGAAGACTCTGAGACTGGCGAGGGCATGAAGAAGAGGCACAAAGGGGCCCTCCCGGAGGAGGACGAGGATGTGGAGAGCAGCAGTGGCAAGATGAAAGGGAGGAACCAGAGCTGGGAAGAGCATGATGCGGCTCCCAGCTTCTCAAATGAGGTCAGTGCCCTCGTGGGGAAGATGGAGCCACGGGCCAAAAGCCGATCTCGCTCCTGCTTTGCTAGTGTTGGCTTGTAGGATAACTCCTCCTGGTCTTCCAGTGTCTGCTTTCAGTTCACATGGGTTTACATGCTCCTCATGAGAGGACTGTGCAGTGGAGGGGCTGGCGCTGGCTGTCAGAGGTTGAACCTCTTTGATAGGCGGCAGAGTCAAGTGCCTTGGAACCAGCCAGAGCGTTACAGTGCTGCACCAGCTCTGAATCCACAACAGGGCTTGCCTTACCCCCTTGCCTATCAAGATAGGGAGGGAGGGAGGAAAGGGAGTGCAGCCTTGCTATTTTAAATGCAGGGCTTTCTTCTGCTCCTGTTGAGGCAATGAGATATTTACTGGAGCTTTAAGCTGCTGATGAAATCCAAAATGCACACAGGCGAAGTACTGAGTTAGAGCTGCTGTTATCTAGCTGTAGCACATGTAAAGTGTATTTACTTTTTTCAAGAAGCAAGAAAATACTGAAAAGGTTGTAACAGCCCTGGCTGCAATGCAACGGTGCTGATGCTCTAGCTGAGAAATATTTGGGTCTTTTTGGCATCCTAGCCTCTGGAGCTGGTTGATTATGTGGAAATCCATATTTATTTGGCTGGGGTTTTGGGTAAAGAAGATTTTTAATCCTTATGATTCAGAGGAAAGCTTGTAAAACCAATCCAAACATATCCTAAAAAACAGGTGTTGAGAAAAAAGGACTCCAAAACGTCTTGTTCTATGTACATGTTTCTTTTGGAAGAACGTTCAGTTTTTCTAAGTTAATCTTGCGATTTCGTATTGCTCAGTAAGAGGAAAGCTGTACTGTTTGCTGACATCTTCCTCTTCTTCCTCCCTAGCACCATGGTGGGTTATGGCAACTGGGACCTAAGACTATCATCTTGAGCCTTTATTAACTAGACTGTTTGAGGCTGTTACGAGGGCTGGTAAAATCCCTCAGGTCTGCCGTGATATCTGCTCTGTATTCACCTGGTCTCTTCCTTTCACCCTGGCAGTTAAAGATCAAAAAGAAGAAGGTGCCATCAGATCAGGAGCAGCTGGCCAGCAAGCTTGACAAGGCCCTGTCACTCACCAAACAAGACAAGCTCAAATCCCCCTTCAAGTTTGCCGACAGCTCTGTGGGAAAGACAAAAACTAGTGGAGGTGGCAGTAGGTACCTCCCACCTCACGAGGCTCTGCCAAGCAAGGAGGAGAAGAAGAGCCTGGCCAAGAACCTGGGCCTGTCACTAAAAACCACCAAGGAAGGTAAAAACAAAGTGACTGCCAAAATGAAGAAGATGGAGGTGGGGTTAAAAGTCAAAAATCAACTCAAGGTTTCCCATTCACCAGCAATATCTGAAGTTAGCAGCTACTCCTATAGTAAGTAACCTCTCATTTATCTCTTCCCCTATCTCTTCTATGTGCTGTGGGGGGGTTGTGGTGGGGATTTCTGACCTCTTGGAAGGGGTCTTGGAGATGGGTCTGTTTCTGCTCATGAGTGAAAAGTGACTTTTCCCCTGGCTAATCAATGCTGCCGCATCTTCAGGGTCAGCATGGGTTGTCTACCCACCTTGCTGTGCAAGAGGTAGCCAATATCAGCGTGTCTTCCTGACCTGTTTTGTTCTTATCATCAGTGGGGAAAAATGCTTCCGAAAAGAGGTTGACCCCCTTCAACCTGAGTAGACCCACAAAAATTCTTGCTTTTGGTGGGAGTAGACACTCTCCTTCTACCTGTCAGACAAGCACTCAGAGCCACTGCTCCAAAGGTGGTTAAGAGCTGGCTTTTGAAGTCCTTGTTGAGTGCAGTGGGGTTGACTTTAGGATTATGCCATGGAGTCCATTGGAAAGGCAAAGCCTGCCAGTGACAATGATGTTCTTGAGCATCCTCCTGCCCTTCAGTGTCGTGCCTTGGTTCCTGGCTGACTGTGCTCAGCCTTCCCATCCGTCTCATCAGTGATTGTCCCCACCCCACATCCTGTGTGGTGATTGCTATTTCTGAACCCAAAGTACACCCGAGGTAAAGGTGTGTAAGCAACCCCTGTTACAGAAGGAAAAATCGAAATTACCAGTAGTGTTGGGAAAACAGTAGAACCAAAGATAGGAGAGTCTTTAACAATTCAGACAGACATTGGGGCAGAGTTTATGGTCTGAGACCCGGTTGTGTAATGGTCTCAGCTCACTTGCACACGCATCTTTTCCTTTGCTTGCAGCTATTTAAAACCGTGTTAGAACCTTTATGGGGTGTTTGTGTGCATAACAAATATATCTCTCGGTGCAACACCAGTTTAGAAATTTCACTAATGGGGAAGATGAACTAGCGATTGTCCAATGGAACAAATGTTTGGCATGAAATTAGCCATTTACATGGCAAAATAAGAGGCATTATGTCCACTGGACTCGAACACAGCCTTTGGCTGATTGTGCTACACACACTACCCAGCAGTTCTGTTCTTGAATGTGCTTCACCCCCAAGGACAGACACATGGCTCCTAAACTAGGAGTTCTGGAGCTAATGGGAGGAGGAGGCATGGGCTGTTGCTGAAACTAAAAGCTTTGACTTGTGGCAGAGGGAGCTTTTACAGTGCCCTTGCACTTGGTACTGTGGTTTCATGAACAAAAACTCTCACCCAGACCTAATAGAGCTTCTATTCGACCACTGTCCAGTAAGTGTTCCAGTGTAGGAGTGGGCCTCTTTTCCACACAAGTCTCAACTCCGAGGAAATGGCTCAGCTTTGGTGTGTGGTTTTTCATCTGTGTGCAGGTTCAAGGAAAGGCCTTCAGCCTGTCATTTGGTCACTCAGGCATGGTGAATTTGGGGAGGCAGGTCGAGCATATGGCAGCACCTCCCATGACTGGTGGGCTGCTCATGTGGAGGAGGAGAAGCAGGACTGGCGCCAAGTCCTTCTGCCTCATAACGTCTTGATTTTCTAGCTGGAGTCCTGAAAACTTTGGGCATAGATCCAGAGGAAGAGCTGAACATCGTATTCCCACAAATTTTAAAAGTCAGGCGTCCAAAATAATTTGCATATTTGGGCTTTGGGCCTCCTGAACTCACCATCCCCTGTTTCTTCCTCTTTACAACCCAATGCAGTGGAGTTGGGGAGTGATGCCCAACCTGGGCTAACACTGGAGAGCATCTGCTGCTGCTCACAGGCTGGAGCAGTCCCTGCCACAGTGTTTGTAATGTTGTGAAGCCGGTGGTGTGTTCACAAGTGAGGAGGTGACAATTTATACCCGCTTCTATTGTGTCCAGGGGGACCATATGTTTCCTGTTCCACTCATCAGATGCCAGAGAGGACTGCTGGTGACTTTTCACCTCCCACAAGGCTTAGCAGCTTTGTAAAGCCACGGTTCGCAGACAGAGGAGTGGCTTGCTCCCTGCTCCGTTTTGGTGTCTGTGGTGGTGTGTTTGAAGTCAGACATTTGGAGTTAGATGTGCTGCCTGTGTTGAAAACCCTCAGAGAGAGTTGGTTCATGTAGAAAAGGAGATTTAGTTCGAGAGCATTGAATATCACCGTGGTGAAGACTAATTCACATTGATGGTCCAGTTGTTGACGTTGCTGCGCTTTTGGTGGACATCTTCATAGCAGAAGTGTCTGCCTCAGTTTTCTTCTGCTGAGATAATAACACTCCTTGGATCTTGTCTTAAGGGAGGACAGGAGGTGTTTGGCCAAGGTGGAGAGTGTCCATTTTTGATGGAAAGAAGAAAATGTGAATTTCTTTGTTTATTCAGCACCCACTTGTTGAGCATGAGGCTTGTGATGGAGTGGGCAGAGGTGGACAATGGCAGCCCCTCCTGTAGCCTCCTTCACCTCCTCGTTTAGAGCATCTTCGCAAAGAAATGCACCAAAGCTCCCCCAAACCCACCCGAAAACCCCAAACCCCCATTCTGTGATGTAACGCTCTTCCCACCCGCTTTGACCACAGATACGGACTCGGAGGAGGAGGGATCCCTGAGGGACGAGTGGCCAGCGCAGCCCCCGTCCGCGCCCAAGCCGCGACCGCCCGGTCTGTACAGCACAACGGCCAGGAAGGGCGGCCGGGCAGGCGGTGGCCCCAAGGCGGCCCCGCGCAGCACGACGGCCGGACGGCCGCTGAAGCCAAAGGCGGCGGCGGGGCGGAAGCAGCCCTTCTGCCTGCTGCTGCGGGAGGCCGAGGCGGGATCTTCCTTCAGCGACTCCTCGGAGGACTCGTTCGATCAAGGTTACTAGTTTATAGCAAACACACCCCCAAACGCACCCTCTGCCGTGGCTGTGTGGGAGCGGGGCGGGGGCGAGGCAGTGAGGGGCCTGTGGGCCGGGGTCAGCCATTTTGATGGTCGGAGCCAGGGCGGCCATCTTTGTCCTTGGCAGCGTAGCCTGCTTTATCACCCCACGGTTATTTTTTATCCTTTTTGTACCTGTATCATTGTGATATTTTTACTGGCTGGCTCTTTTAGAGCTTTTATATCAACTGGGTTTTAGTGTCCACTTCTCCCTGCTTTCCTGTTCCCTTCCTCCCTTCAGTTTTACCCTCACTTCCTTCCTTGCTGCCACCACCACCATTATTATTATTATAATTATTATTATTACTATTATTATTTTTATTCTTATTATTTTATTTGGCATGAGCCTTGTCGAGGTTTGAAGGGGTTTTTTTGTTTACTTTCCTTTTCCCCTCCCCCTTTTTTCATCCCCCCTTGTCTTTTTCCCCCTTTTTCTTTTTTTTTGCCCCCTTTTTTTCCTCCTCCTTTGTCTTTTTTCCCCCGCTTTTTTCTTTCTTTTTCTTCCTTTATTTTTTTGCTTTTTTTTTTTTTTTTTAATACCGGGATACTGTTGTGTGGCCGTGTGACTTGATGTTTGTACTGCGATTTGGTATACCAAGCTTTATTAAACATACCGAGTTCATTTTTAACTAAACCTGTGTACCTTGTCTCTCTTGCTGTGTCTCTTATCAGGCGATTAGGTTGCTGCTTCACTCCATCCTGCTCTGCATCCCCCTCCTGCTCCCACTCCCCATCAGTAGAACTGGAATTAACCTAGTCTGGGGTACTCTCTATTATTCAAATATCCCTGCTGCCTTTGTCCAGATAAAGCCTAGGCTTCCCCTCCTCTTCCCCCCCAACGCTTTTAATTTAATTTTTATTTTGTTCACCCATTTTTGGTTTTATCTTTTTCAGTTTGTTTTCTGATAGACTCTCTTGAGACAGACAGATAAAACATGGAGGCACTTGCTCCTTGCTGCTGGGTTGTATTTACCAACCAGAATTTTTTTTTTTAAACTTTTTAAAACCTGTATGTTGCGTTTTTGTGTCTCTTTTTGGGTGGTAAATTTTTTTTTTCAGATGCCCAGACGTAACCCACGGTGTTCAAGGATGTGGCAATTACTGCATTAAATTTGACTCTGCAGTTTCCCTCCCTCACCCTCACCCCAGTTTTTTTCTTGCAGCTTTTTTTTTGTCAGCCTGTCATTAGTACTTCAGTGGGAAAAGAGATTACTTGAGACTTTTCCTCCAGAGACACAAGGGGTTTCTGTTTTAGAGCGCACTCATTAAATAATAATCATGGGGAAAGGTCATTTTAATGAGCCCTCAGCTCCCAAAAGAAAGTAGCTTGGCTGGGCTGAATGCTAAGCAAGAGCATCCCCAGTTGTTATCATCTAAGTTACATGGCAGAGCTGGATGTAGCTCAGCAAAAGCCTTTTAGTGTTTCACACTGCTCAGGGCTGTTAATTGAAAATGGGGCTGGATAGTTTGTCTTTTGTTTTGGTTTGCCTTTTTTTTTTTTTTTTTTCCTTTTCTGAGGTTTTTTGATGTTAATTTCCTCTGTGCACCTGTTTGGTTTTTCTTCCCTCCAAACCCAACCTCCAAATAAAGATAATTTAAGCTCAAAAAAAAAAAAAAAGATCAAACATGACAAAGATACAGAACACTGATTTGGTTTGATGTGGCTTTGGGCTGGACCCACCAATGCGTTTCAAAGAAAAAAGAAAAATTTTTCTTCAGAGAACCTAAAAAGTTGTGGGGATAGCGGATTTTGTGTAAGGCTGAGATTGCCACATTTACATGAAGAGTCTGCGTTAACTTCCATTCTTCCCTTCCCTGTTCCTTCCTGCATCTTTTCTTTGTTTGTTTTGCTGCTGTTGGAAATTTTGAGGATATCAATCCCATTTAGGTGCCAAGTTCTTGGGTTTTTTTTTGGGTTTGCCTTTTGGTTTTGCTCCAGGTAAGCAGAGAGGTAACTTGTCCCTTTGTTTATTTTTCAAGTAACCTGTCTGCTTTATTAAAAAAAATAAAAAGAAATTACGAATCCCAGTTTTATGGGATGAAATCTGGGGAAGGGAGGGGATATGGGAGGAGGTTGGGGAACCTGGAACAAATGGGAAAATACGTTGTAAATCCCTCTGGGGTGTCATTTAATGGTGGGGAAACCAAAGATGCAAAACCCCCTGGGGTGGGAGGTGGGCATGGAGGGGGAGGCAGGGAGGGATTATTGGTTACAATTCGGGGTGGTTTGTTGTTTTTTATTTTTTTTTTTTGCAAATGACTTTTTTTTTTTTTTTTGGTTGTTCTTTGTCAGAAGCATTTCTTGAAGGGATATTTGGGTAATAGGGTTTCTAATGGCTTTCCCTGAATACTAAACCGATTAATAACCTCAGCTTTTCTAGAAGTGCTCGCTTTCTCCTTGCAGCTGCTTGACCAACCCTTTCACCCCTGCCCCTATCCATGATGCTTTGAATGTCTGTGTCGGTCTCTTGCATTTGCTCTCACGCTGCACTAAAGAAGCAAAGTGGTTGGCTGGTTGTAGGGCAGACACTTCTCAGCGAGGGTCACTAGCCATGAACCTGAACCTTGACCATTGTTATGTAGGTAGGCAAAATAACTTTTCTTTATGTCATCTGTCAGCCTCAGACGTTTCGATGTTGCCTCCATGAATAATGACACGTAGCTCTTTGCATTCTCTTGGTTATTTTAACTTTGAAGATGATTGCTGTCTGCTTTTGACTTTTCTCTGTCCAGGAAGAGTCTTGCATGGAAGGTTTGCTTGTGTGCGTGTGATTGAGGACTCCAGAAATGCTTTTCTCTTTACAGAACTTCTTTTTGAGAACCCCTTAGCCCAGCCAAGGGAGGGATTTGCAGATAGGTCCAAGATACAGAGACTCTGCTGCTGCCCTTAGGGGTTTCTGAGCTGTGGTGCAGGCTGTCCCACTGTCAGGGATATTGCCTGGCCATGGCCCTGCCAGAATCTGTGTCAGAGGCAGGATTAGCTGCAGGAAGACCTGTTTTATTTCATCTGGGTTGAGATAGAGGAGGTGGGGACATGCTGCTTTCTTACAGACCAAACATCACATTGCCGTTCTGATAAGAGGCAAAGCTTGTGCTTTTTAATCCAGTGACCTTGGAAACTGCTAATGGGGGCTAAAGCCACATAGGTCTTTGAAAACTATCAGGACAGGTAATTCCTTGAGCTTTCTGAAACCAAAGACCCATATGTCCTTCTTTTCCATACTCTGTTTTCATTAAGAATTTAGTAACTTCTTCCCTACTCTCCTTTCCCCAACTTAGACGATGATTTTACCCCAATGAAAAACAAAGCAGTGAGGGATAACCAGTTCCCTACACAGTCATTCCCATGTGATAGTTGTAATACTTTTTTTTTTTTAATAAGCACTTCTGGAGTCAACAGCACAGCACATACAGGGGGAGAAAAAATCTTCCAATGATGAGAATTGGCTTACTTGAAAAAAAAAAAGGTACAATCTCAAATTGGACATTCAAAAATAAGTAACCTTCAATATTTGGACAGATCACAGAAATCAGATGTCAATGACCCAGTAGCTGTCTAAAGTCTGCCTGTACTTAGCCTGCTTTGTATGCTGTAGGCCTGCTTGGTGTTTTGAGAAAATCATGCTATTTATTTTTACAATGTGAAATGACTCTTTTAAGTGTGTGTTTTTACTCCTTCCCTTCCCCAGCCTTTCCTCTCCACACCCCCCTCAAGCCAAGCCATCTTGTTACATACATCAGTCTCTAAATACCAAATTGCTTAACCAATTTCTGTTCATCACTAACATGTCTGCATTTACTGCTCTCTTTCAGTAACATGCCACGGCAGCTTAGCTGTTAAAAGCGATGAGAAAACTTAGTATTTTGAACTGGGTTAGGGTTTTAATTTAACGCAGGTAAAAATAATTAAAAAAAAAAAAATCTTTGGCTTCATTTTATCTGACATCAGTAGCATTTAAATATTAATTTATTGTTTGTTTTGGCTGTGGAGTTGTATGTACACGTGTGGTTGCGTGTGTGGGTATATACACACATATACATGCTCTTAAAAATGTCAGTTAAAACAGATATTTTTAACTTCAAGTATTTTTTTCCCTTACCCTCCCTCAGTGTCAACAGAATTACTGTTGAAGGAAAAAATTATTTTTTTAAAATGTCTTTTTCCCCATTGCTAACTTTTCAGGAGGGAAAAAAAATAGAATTGAGACTTCAGTTGTGTAAAGGCATCTGTGCATAGTTAGTTTTAAACCCACACATAGTTTGGGTACAGTAGGAGTAAAACTCCTGCTTTCTATTAAATACAGGCTCTCCAAGGAGCTGTGCAGATGGCCAGAGAGCACCAGCAGCTTATTTGCCACCATGACCAGAAGTTGGGGACTTAGTTTAGAAGCGTGTGGGTTTGGAGCAGAGCCCCAAATGTCTTCTTTTTGTTTCATTTGTTACTTTTTGTCCCTTGGAAAACCAGAAAGAAACGGAGCGGGGATTGTGTTGTGCATGTGGAGTGGGGTTAGCAAGATCTGTCCTCGCCGTGAGAGGTGGAGGAGGATGGATCTGTGCTGTGAATGTGTTAAAATGGGGTTAAAATTGTATCTCCTGTGGATAAAAATACAAGTGTTGTGGTAAAAATGCTGACAAGGGACTGTCTTCAGTTGCCTTTCCATAGTGCGGTGCCGTGTGTGTGAGGGAGTCTGGAATAACCGCCAGGAACATTATTGTGTAGTGTATTTTCTGTAGGGTGAGTAAGAGCTGCTTTCATCCTGGCTTTTAAATCTCTTTTACCTGAGTGCATTTGAAATACTGGAGCTACTGGGCACCCTTATGCCCTTGCACACGCAGCCTTTAAGTGCTGAAGAAGTGGTGCTGCTGGTGACGTGGCTGAGCCAAGGGGGCTGGACTGGCCATGGAGGGATTTTCCTGCACTTTCCCCCTCTTTTTTGCCTGTTTTCCTCCCCAGCTGCTCAGCAAACCACTCTATCCTCAGCCAACTGTCTAAGTCTGGCATTAGAGGCTGTACAGGTTGATTTTTTAATTTTTTTTCCCCATTTTTGCTGAAAATCGCTGAATTTCAGAGCCAAATGGGATGTGTGGAGAGGTTCTCACTGCCCCATGGTGTGTCACTGAACTCAGGCATGGTTTTACTGCTTCTCAGGCAGGTGGCTTCCACATCTCAGAGTAGCCAAATTCATCTGAATTCGTTTTCTTTTTGGTAAAATATGGTAGGAAAACAGCAGTTGTGCCCCCTTTTCTGGTAGGGGATGGAATCTGATCCCAATTTGCTGCACATTTTTTTTTTTTTTACCAGTGGCTTTTATGCAAGGAGTGAGCAGGGCTGTGGATTTCTTGGTATTTACTGCAGGTTTAGTAGCATTTTAATATCACAAGGAACCAGCCTGAGCAACTGAAATGGGGAAGGGATTTTTATGCAGTTAAAAATTAGTATTCTGTGGCTATCTGATGTATGCTGCAGAGATAAGCTGTCCTTGTCTAAAAAAACCAAAAAGCAAGAAAAAAAGCTGCCCATTACCTCAGTTGATAAAATACAAGGATGAGAACATTGTTTTCTGGTATTCCTGTTCTTTCTAATATCATGGAAAAATAACACTTGTGTTATTGTTTTGTTTTTTTTTTCTGAACAACCAAGTGTTGAGGACGTTTTTATCTATCCCAGAGGGCATATGTGAAAAGAAAAGGATTTTCATGTTCATTCCAGCTCATTTTGAAGGGATCTGGTTTCTCATTTGGCTGGATTTTAGAGGCAGGGATAGTGGCTGGTAGGAGCTGGGGAGTGGGCTCAGAGCAGGGCTCCTGCTAGTGGTGGAAATTTTCCAGCAGCCTCAATGATCCTACTTAAGCCCTCAATTTCAAAAGAAATGAAATATCTTTTCCAGACCCACATTTTACTGTTAAACATATATATATATATATATAAAAATAGATATATGTGCTCATATATGTGTGTATAAGTATGTGTGTGGTATAGTGCATTTGTGTAGTGACTTGCTCACCAGCAGTAACTGGATGAGATGCTGTTAAAATTAATTGCTTTTGAGCTGCTGACAGACTCTTGGGAAGTGCTGTAGGAAGGGAGAGGTGCCACTCAGAGCATCTACCCCCAAAATACCTGCTGTATATACAGCATAGAGGAAACCCCCAGCCCACTGCTCTGTGAGTGTCAGCTGAGGCAGCAAGGCTGATTTCTTTGCCAGAATTAGATTTTGGCTGTGGGCAGCTCTTCCTGCCTGTGCTGAGCTGGGCTTCCCTAGTCTGAGCTGTAGAAAGGGAAATGAAAGGCACAGAGAGTTTTGAGGCAGAGTGTTTAAACACTACTCCTTGTCTCCGACACTGCCTACACTTTCCTCCCTTATGCATTCCAAATCCATTGCTTTCAAGTTATTATTTCTCTCCCCCCTCTCTTTGCATTTTTGCCTCCTGCCCCTTCTCCTCCCTCTGTCCCCCTTGCTTCCTGCCACGGCCCAGGCTACTCTCTGGTATTCCCCTTCCATGCTGATCTCTGATTCTGATTGCATTAATGGATTTCATTATGGAGGAAGCGGTGGTGGGCGGGAGGGGAATCCCACAGCTCCCAGGTTGGGATTTTCAAAGGAATTAAGCTTTTAATTCCTCCTGAAAGCTGCAGGGAAGGGGTGCGTGGCATCCTTTTCAAATCTGCCAACACCCTGCTCTTCCCTCCCTTGCCTTGAGTGGGTCCTCTTTGCCGTACCCTGTATTGCTGTGTCCTTCCAGGGTGGTGGCAGGCAGGTGACACCGGCTCTGTGGCCGCAAGGACACGTGTGTGTCCATGGCCCAGTGTCTTCTGGCTCAGTCCTGGGTGGCTCAGTGCTACTTAGGTGAGCACAGAGCAGCGGGAGAGTTGTGGTTCGGTTTGGAAATGTGGGTGAAGCGCAACTCCGTGAGATTTGTAACGGGCTCCCTCTTTTCTGCGTGCCAGATTCGAGCTCGGAGGAGGAGGAGGACGACGACGAGGAGGAAGAGGAGGAGGCAGAGGACTATGGCACGGATGGCACAGACAGGCTGTCGTCACCTGCCCTCGATGAGAGCGGCCTGGGCCTTCTGGCCAGGTTTGCTGCCAGCGCCATGCCCAGCCCCATCGTGCCCCCTCCGCTTTCCATCATCCAGCTGGAGGCCAAGCAGAAGGCGAAGAAGAAGGAGGAGCGGCAGAACCTGATGGGTGCGTGGCGTGGCTTGGGTTGGTGCCACGGGGGCAAGGTGGAAGGTTTGGGAGGCCCCAGCTGTGCTGCAAGAGAGCAGGTTGTTACCCAGACACCGAGTTGCCCTTTTTTTTGCTTTGACTACTTGGTCCTGATGCTGAAGGTGGGGAAAATGGCTTGGCAGGAAAACAGGAACCAGGTTTAGCAGCTGCAGCTCTGGCTTCCCTAGGGACAGTTCCCTGTGGCTTTGTCAGTTTCTTCTTTTCCTACCTGGAAAATCCTCAGCAACCATGCGGCAAAGGCAAACAGTGGGATGCTGCATCCCCCTGGACAAAGTGTAGAAGGCAGTGAAGTGCTGTTACATTTAGGGAAGGAAGCATGTGCTAAATGCAGCTGACGGATACCCATGAGAAGCAGAGACACTCAAGCAGAAGGAAAACTCTTTCAATCAGTCCATCCCATCAGCTTCCTTATAGAAACCAGCCACCAAGACTTGAAACAAGCATTCCTTCCTCTCCTTGTGTGTTTGCAGTGCCAGACCCTGGGTTTCTGTCCCGTCTCTGTCTCACTTTCAGTGTGTTGAGAGTTTCATTTCTTCCCCTCCCCATGCCCTGCTACACAAGTGCCCATTGGTGACATTGTTCTCGGTCAGACAGATCTATATGGGTTCCATTTATAAATTCGCTATTAATATTTATTAAGTGATAATGGAATTTATAGCATGCTTCAGAATGGAAAATTATGTCCTCCTCGGGAGCCTGGCTTGTTTTAGCACTGTTTCCATGCTATATTAGGCTTTTGCCAACTTGTTCCAACAACCTCTGTTAAGAATTATTGTCCTGTAACCTACCCTCCTTGAAACTGGAAGCATCTAGAAATTACCTCATGTGGCAGTGAGAGAGGAGGAGTGTTTTAATTTCCAGTGGGTTTTTATTTTGAGCCTTGCCAGCTTTGGTTTTGACAGGCTGGCTCTTTTCCTGTTCATGCTGGGGCTGTCTCAGGGAAAGAGGTTTGCTTAGAAGATGAGAGCAGGTTCCTGCAGACTGAATTTACCCAGGAAAGTGAGTTTGAGAGAGAAGGACTGAGGGAAGATGCTGTCCTCACATGTGCCATGTACATTTTCATTTTCCCACATGAATGTTGTTTGCTTACCTCCTGCCCATGGGTGTGTAGGTGCTGCCTCAGTTTCCCTTCTGCCCCTGGAAACATGATCTTGCTTTCCTTTATCAGGTTCAGGGGAACACACTGAAGGTGGGGAACATCTTGGCATTACTACAATATTTGAGGCCTCTGGGTACTGCTGTGCCTGTGGGGCTGAGCAGAGACCAATGTGAGGGGATTTCCATTTGCCACAGACAAAAGATCATTTACTTCTCTTCACTTTAAGGTGATTACGTGAGCCAGTAAAAAGATCTGTGGTGTCTGTTGGCCAATGGGAAAAAATAAGCTTGAAATATGGGTTTATTCCATTTGTTAAAAGAGATTGTTCTCCTGAAACAAAGGTGAAACTGGAGAGGACTCCCACTGGGAGGGGTGGGAGGCTCAGCTTGTGGGATTCATGCTCGGCTTCGGTGGAACAGCTCCTTTTTGAGGAGGGGCACAAGTTAGAGTATCTGTTCTAGTAAGAGCTTTCCAGCAGGGTTTTGACTGTGGGACAGGGGAGAAAATGGAAGCAGGCAACATACTGAGCCACACTGCCTGAATGGTTGGGCTCTACTTTGGAGTAGGGGAGACTTTACTTCCAGAGAAATCGGTGTTTTATGGGGCAGAAATGCAGATCTGAGGGGATGTGGGGAATTGGAAAGGGGAACAAGCAAGGGCTTTGTTGAACAGGCACAGTGTCTCTCATGGAACCCAAACGCTTCCAGCGGGATGTGTCCTCTCTTGGCTCAACCAAGGCTTTGACTGATGGTTAAATCCTTTGCACCTAGGGACAGAATTTGAGTACACCGACTCAGAGAGTGAGATCAAGATCAGGAAGAAGTCACCTTCGGGGCTGCTGCGGGGAAAGAAGGGGCCACTGGACTCAAGCAGCATCCCACCAAGCCAGGCCCCCAGCAGCCTCGACTCTGGATCTGGGAGCGCTGACAAGGCCAAGCTTGGGTCTGAGAAAGGCCGCAAGCTGAAGAAATTCAAATCCCCCAAGGACTTGAGCTTTGAGTTTGGGCTGGAGGCCAGCGATGATGACCTGTGGAACCGGCGCCGGAGCGAGCGGATCTTCCTCCACGACGCCACCACGTCCTCGGCCATGCTGACGTCTGCGGCCCCTGCCAGCTCCACCCCTGTCTCCAAGCCTGGGCGCTGTGGCAAGGGGGCACCCATGAGCCCCAAAAAGGAGGGCAGCAAGGGGAAGGAGAGAAAGGAGCTAAGCAAGGTGAGGAATGTGCTGTCAAAATTGGTGTGGGACCCTTGGGTGAGGGTGTGGGGAGGGCAGTTAACTCCGCTAGGGCAGAGGAGAGTTGAATCCTGTCTCAGCAGTTGTTTGGCTGCCCCTTGGCACCCCTGCCAGCCCCACGTACACCTAGAGGATCTGTCAGACTTGGATCTGACTTGCGGGGACTAAAAACCTATCGTGGCTGAATGGGGCTGGTTACTTGTGTCAACCTCCATATCCCAAATCCAACCTGTTTGGGTTGGCCAGAGTGGACAGTCCTCCCACTATCCACATGACCTTATTCACTTGCTGAGCTGTGTCCCCTGTGCTGGCCTTTAAGGCTGTTCACCTTTAACTTGTGACTTCTGGGGGCTATCCCTGGCTGGGGGTGGCAGTGATCCCTGGGTTACTGGGTTTTCATCTCAGCTGAAAGCTCAGCTCCCTCTGACTCCCGTTCAGTTCATGGCAGTGTTTTGGAGCAGTACTGATGGGGAGAGTTAGACAAGTTAGTTGTGACATGAGGCCAACTGGGATCTTCTTGGAGCTCTTCAGAGGAAGATTTGATGGTCAGGATTTGCTCTCCAGGGTAATGAAAAGCTCTTCCCAAAGTGTGTGAAGCCAGAAAAAAGAGCTGGGACATGTGATGTGGTCAGTGAACATCATCATGATGTGGCTGAACATCATACTACCTATGCACAGCCTGCTTTGCTTCCACCTTTCTCGTCTCCCTGGTCCCAGATCTTTATCAATTCTCTCTTTACTAATGGAAGTGTTTTCTTTTTATTTTTAGCAACGGAAGAAGGGGAAAGAAACACCCTGCTGCTCCTCTTCCTCATCCATGTCTCCTCCTGGCATCCCTAGCTCCCCATCTGATGTTCGTGTCAGCCTGGCAAGTGCCCTGGGCTCCACCAAGAAGAGCAAAGCCAAGGTGAAAGCCAAGGAGGTGAAAAAAGAGGTGAGGGGCTGGTTCCAGTGTGGGTGAGCTGGAGGGTGGCTGGCAGAGCCCTGCTCTTTCCTGAACTGTTGCAGTGTGAGGGAGGGAAATACAGATGTGCTGGTTTTGCTGGGTGTGTTACAAGCAAAAGGCTGGTTTGAGAAGCCTAAAATCCAAGGAAGACTGTCAGGTAGTACCTGCTGCTACCATCTGGCGTTCATTTGCCTTCATCCCCCAAATTAGTGAACAGGCAGGATTTTCTCTAAGGCCGCCACAGGGTGGAGGGAGAGCCTTCACAGAGAGCTTTCATGGATAGCAAGGATCTAGGAGATGGTGATGGAGTTGCCTTGCTCAGCACTGGGTCACAACTGGTTTCTGCTCTGCTGCTGTAGCCTGTCATCCCTCATAACACACATTGCTGGTCGTCTCACTTACGGTCTGCATGTAACAGCGAGAAACAGATCGTAGAGATTTGAGAGGAAATAGGAACAGTGCCTGGTACCTGTTCACCAAAGGCAGAGGGGTCAGGAACACTGTGCAGAGATGGTGAATGCAGAGCAAAGCTGCAGCTCTCTGCTCCACAGCATCTCTCCTAACTCCCAGGAATGAACATGTGGGGAATAGCTTTTGGTCAGCTGTCAGTGGTGCTTAGGGACAAACCCAGCAAAAAGCTTGGGTTCACCCACTTAACTCTGTGTGATTAACATTGCTGAGGATGGAGACAAGTTTGTCCCGATACCCTCAGGTTATCTGTCACTGGAGGAAGGTGAGATGGGATCAGACTGTTACCTGTGCTGCTGATGTGCTGATGTGCTTGCTTGCTCTCCTGCAGAACCGAGGGAAAGGAGGAGCTGTCAGCAAGCTCATGGAGAGCATGGCAGCAGAGGAGGATTTTGAACCCAACCAAGACAGCAGCTTCTCAGAGGATGAGAACATCCCACTGAGCATGTTGGTCGAGCGACCACCCACACCAGGTAAGGGCAGGAGGGGCTGGGGGCTGATTGTACAGGTAGAGGGGCTGGACAGCTTTCTCAGAGCTGCTCAGAGGAGGACTGTTGTGCTGCTTTCCCGTGTTCCTCATCCAAAGATATGAGTCCTTGGGGTGGAGATATCACTTTTTCAGTGACTTCAGTTAAAAACAAGCCTTGTCAGAGTGTCCCACTCTGACATGTAGTTGAAACCCACTCTCTGAGTTGCCCTATTTTCATTTATTGGTATGTTGTTATTACTAAGAGGGAGGACTTATTATTTATTACTATTAATTTTTTGTTACCTCTGCCAGGAGCTAACCAGAGAGAGAGAGAGCAAGCGAGCCCTTTCTGCTTGCTGGCCTTTTCCTAGGGGAGGGGGATGCTGCGAGTGTGAGGTTTCCTTCTCCACTCGATGTCCCTTTTCCATGTGTGGTGCTCTCTAATCTCCATCTTGCTCCAACACCTCACAGCTCCTCGCTCCTGCATCATTGACAAGGATGAGCTGAAAGATGGTCTGCGTGTCCTCATCCCCATGGATGACAAGCTGCTCTATGCTGGGCATGTCAAGACTGTACATTCACCAGACATGTGAGTTGAGGGACTGCTGTATCCACCTGGGATTTGCCGGACATAGCTGCTGCAGGGATCTGTTTGGGGGTTCTGTAGAGCTGACTGCACAGAGACTGACAGTCTGGCAGGGAGGGAGAGGAGAGTTCACTCTGGTATATCAGCACTGAGGAAAATCCCTTTAACCTCTCGTTAAATGCACTGACATGAACTGGTGGTGGGGCTCCGAAGGAGCTGTTACTGGTCGGGGTGATGTCTCCCATGTGCCGTGTCTGACTGGGCCTGTGTGTTTCAGATACCGTGTGGTGGTGGAAGGCGAGAGGGGAAACCGTCCCCACATTTACTGCCTGGAGCAGCTCTTGCAGGAAGCGGTATGTGAGGCCAAAGGGTGCTTGACCTTGGTGCCTGAGCCCTGTTTTGGGGTGGAGGAGGCAAGCTGGAAACCACCTCGTTCCCTTCCCCAGCTGGGGCTGCAGGGATGCCCTGTTCCTGCCTCTGTGGCTAGTGTGGGCAGAGCTCCCCTTGGTGTGCTTGCTGCCTCATGGCCACTGGTAGTGGGCACCACTTCTGTATTCCAGCAGGGATAGTCCTTCACCCTGCCCTGTGAGCAGACAGGAGGCCGTTTCCCAGCAGGGAGACTGTCCCTTGCCTTCTCCAGAGCTGCTTTGCTCCATGCCAGGTGTGGTGGGATGGTCTGTGCAGGTGCAAGGAATGTCAGTAATTGCCTTCCTCTTGTCCTGAGCAGATCATCGATGTGAAACCCCCTTCAGTCCGGTTCCTGCCCGAGGGCACGAGGATTGCAGCCTACTGGAGCCAGCAGTACCGCTGCCTCTACCCAGGGACAGTTGTCCGAGGTAAGGCCACGTGGTGAACCCGGGATGTCTCGGTCCTGTGTGTCCTGAGGGATGTCAGGCTTGTCTGGAGAAGCCCTGAGCTCTGCTGTGAGCATCCTGGAGGTCAGAGCCTGGCCCATTCCTCTTCTCCAGATCACGCCCAACTCATTCATGATGCTGATTTAGTGACATCCTGTTGGTTCAGGAAGAGGTCTGAGCAATTTAGGAGCTTAAAAATATCAGAGAAATTCAGTACATTTTAGAAAGTCAGAATTGACTCCAGGTACCAGTGATTTCTGAGGTTTCTGCATTACCTGGACACTCACAGCTTCACTTCTGACGTATCAACTCCCCAGTCCGGTCCCATTAAAAAGCCAGTGAAAGCTCTGGGCAATTCTGCCATGGCTGGTCTTGCTTTTGGGCCCTTGGTCACACTACATGTGTGTAAAGGAAGAATTACTTGTGAGTTATAGACCAGTAATGCTGATGCAAGAAGAGAGGGTGGGAACACAATTCTCTTGGAGAAGGTGAAATAGCAGCAGTTTGTGATTGCTGAGAGTAGTTACAAATTGCAGGTAAAAAAAAAAACCCAGATACTGCAATGAAAACAGGGAAGTGAATTTCTGCAAGAACAGAAGGGAAGAGTGGAAGGAGGTGGAGAGTCATACTAGAATGGCTGTTATGTTCTGGAGGAGTGCTGCTGACTGGGGAATTTCACACTGGGTGGGCTGGTTTAGTATTATCAGGGACTTTCCATTGCAAAGTGTGCCCTCCCTGCTTTGGAAAGGATGCTTTGGAGCTAGTGCAGGATCCCTGTTTTTCTCCCTGTCCCCACTTGCCTTACAAGGGGTTTGTACTGAAGCATTTTTTCCTAATCCCACTTTCTGCTCCCCCATCCTACAGGAACCCTGGATCTGGAGGAAGATGGTGATCTCATCACAGTAGAGTTTGATGACGGGACACGGACGCTCCCACTGTACACAGTTCGGCTTCTCCCACTGACTACAAGATCCAGTGTGAGTTTTGCCATTCAGTTTTTTTGCAAGATACGTCCCACTATGAAATGTGGGGAGTTTTCAGGCCAGTTGCCTCTGAGATTTTGGGACAAGTTCACAGACTGTCATCACAAGGATTGCACCATCAATTATGAACACAGAGCTGGGGTGGGATATAATCCACAGGGAAAAAGGCCCAGTCCCTATTGCAGAATCAGTTGGATACTTCCCTGAGTCACATCTCTGTTTTATGTGTTGTTTGACTGTATTGACTATCACTTTGACCTGTTGCAGGTGCTGAAACCTTCCCCTGCCCTTTGGTGCCCAGCACCAAGCGCCGTAGCCTTAAATCCAGCAAAGACACTGGAGAAGGAAAAGAGGGAGCTGCACTGGGGTCAGAGGAGCCTGTATCAAAGGGCAAAGGGCGAGGGAGAAAGCCAAGCGTCAAGCAAAAGCTGGTAGGTTGTGACCACGGCCACACCTGGAGTTTAGGAAATCCTTGCACAGTTCCCTACTGCTCTCCCCAAATTAGAGGCAGGAGATCTGCAGTCTGAGACCCCTGAAGTTGAAGCAGCATCTCTGGGCATTAACCCATCAGCTGCCCATGGGCACTGGCATCAGGCCAGGCTGCTCAGTGAGCAGTGAGTGCCTGTGGACCCTTTGGGGTACCTGAGCAGGCAGGAACAAGCCACATTTGGCCAGAGATGGGTCAGCATTGGTGTCTGGTTGAGTCTGAGCTAATAAAGCCCATCTGATGGATTAACATCATGTCTTTGTGTTTCCTCCCTTCTGCAGAAGAGGCTGCCTGCCTGAAGAGAAGGATCAGGGTGAGTCCTCCACCTGTTACCTCCTCAGTCCCAGAGAAGCCAACCTGCTTGGGCAAGCCAAGCATGAAGGGGTCAAGAAAATCGCAACCGCTGCCGACTGGAGGCTCTCCTGCTCCCACGGAGGAAAAGCGGTCAAAAGCCAGCAAAATGAAGATCTCCACTAAGCTGCACAGCCCCCCCCAGCCCACTTATCAGCCTGCTGTGTTTGGCAGCATCCTTTGGCACAGAACCCTACAGTGACCTCCCAGGAAACACTGCAGCCTTCGGCTCCAGTGAGGCTTCAGGGTCAAAAGCCAAGGCCAAGAAAGGACGGCCCACAGAAGAGACACAGGAGTTTGGCACCGTGGTCAAGGCTCAGAGGAAGCATGAGAGCGAAATCCTGATCAAGCTGGACCATGAGGGCGTGATGTCTCCAAAGACAAAGAAGATGAAGGAGGCGATGAGGATGCTGGAGGACTCAAACCTGGCCAGCCGCAGAGATGGGAAGAGTCTCCTGGGGCTGGGCTATTCCGCTGCAGTGAGTGTGGAGGGCAAACAGAAATCTTCCCGAGCCAAAGTGGCTGAGGGAGACCCTTCTCCTGCCAACTTTGGAGGAAAGTTTGATGGCTCAGTGGAGAGCCTCACTGCCTCCAAGGACCAGGAAGAAAAGGCAGCAGCTCCAGCAGCAGTGGAAGAGTCTGAGAGCAACAGCAGCGACAGCAGCTCGGAGTCAGAGGGAGAAGAGGAGGCTGACAAGAACCGAGGGGAAGCCCAGGACAGCAGTTCAGCCAGCTCAAGAGCATCCACCCCTCTCCTCTTCTCCAATTCCTCCTCCTCTTCCTCTTCTAGCAGCAGCTCCTCTTCATCTTCCTCTTCCTCCTCTTCCTCCACCTCATCGACCTCTTCTTCATCGAGTTCCAGCTCTTCCTCCTCCTCCACTACGGACGAAGATTCCTCCTGCAGCTCTGACGACGAAGTAGCCGAGGCCCAGCCGAGTTCCTCGGTGCAGCAAACCCTCCCGCCCAAGCAAACCAAGCAGACGGGGAAATCCCGCGCGTCCTCCCACCCGCAGAGCCAGAAGCAGCCGGCGCAGCAGCCGGTGCCGCAGCCGGCGCCGCCGCAGAGCGGCAACAAGAGCAGGCCCAAGAAGCGCGAGGGCATCCACCTGCCCACCACCAAGGAGCTGGCCAAGCGCCAGCGCCTGCCGTCCGTGGAGAACAGGCCCAAGATCGCCGCTTTCCTCCCTGCACGGCAGCTGTGGAAGTGGTTCGGGAAACCCACGCAGGTAAACGGAGTCTCTCCCGCTGCTCTGTGATGCTCAGCTCTGGCGTTTTTGCCTTCTGGTGCCTCTTACCCCTTCCCCTTCTCCTGGGGTGGTGAAACTGCTGTTGTGGTGTGCCCAGAGCCAGGGTCTCCAGTTTGCAGGAGATTGGGGTTGGCCTTAGCTGTGTCTGGGGGAGCCATCCTGCATGGCGTGTCCCTCTGCCCCACTTCCTGTGGGAATACTGTGGCCCTGCCAACAGCAAAGGGATGCACGTGGGACAGGGCAAGCAGTTGTGGTTGGGGAAAACCTGGGTGGTCCCTGGCTGCTCACCTGCACAATCCTCTCTTGGCAGAGACGTGGAATGAAAGGGAAGGCCAGGAAGCTGTTCTACAAGGCCATCGTCCGGGGCAAGGAGATAATCCGCATCGGAGACTGTGCAGTTTTCCTCTCCGCCGGCCGCCCCAACCTGCCATACATTGGCCGGATCCAGAGCATGTGGGAATCCTGGGGGAACAACATGGTGGTCCGGGTCAAATGGTTCTATCACCCAGAAGAAACCAACCCTGGGAAGAAACTCAACGAAGGCAAGGTAGGCCGGTCTCCTTTGCTGAGAGGGCTGCAAAGCTCCTTGCTCCCTTTTGTTTCTTTCCACGGATGAGGAAAACACCCCTGGCCCAGCTTCTTACTGGTACCCTGATGGGGGTGGCCTCATCCTTTCATGTTGTGGGGGCTGCCTGTGGTGTGGACGAGCTTGGTGTTTGCCCCTTGAACAGGGGAGCGGTGGGTTTTATCCTAATAGGAAATAAAGACTTCTGTGTTGGTCCAAAAAGAACGTCAAGAGCCAGATCAAGTCTTTACAGTGACTGGCCTGGTGCTCAGAAACACTGGATTTTGCACACATGTGCTTTGTTTATAACAGGCTCTTAGGTTTTATTCCCAGTGGCTGTGGGCGGGAGTTGAAGTTCCAAAGGCACATGAGATGGGCAGGAGGTGCTGGCATAGAAAAACAACTAATTCACCTGCTTTTCATTTCTGTTTCCTCTTTCCTTCTTGGGCACAGCGCTGGGATCAGAAATCAGGCAGGAGTCTGTCCACAGCTTTGCAGGCATCCAACCAGAGGAAGGACTTTATGGAGGTTGGTCTGGCTGGGGAAAGGCTGGGAGGGAATGCCGGGCACCCTGTAACAAATGGTGCTGGGGAAATGCCCCCCAAGCTTCTCTGACTCTTACTCTTTGCCTCAGCTGAGTCTGCAGTGTCCAGGACTTGGGATGATGTTTTCTGGGAGGGTGGGAGTAGCTGCAGGTCCTGGATGTGGGTAGGAACAGTGGATTGGTATCCAGCACCCATCTTTGCATTTGTATCCTTGAAGTGAGGATGACAAACTCCGGGCCTTTACGTTCCCCTGTACATGTGCTTGGCAGCCGCAGCATTCCCCTTGGTGGGAGCTGAGTGAAAGCCAGGGCTCAGGCTCAGCGGGATGGATGGATTGTGTCCAGGCTGCCCATAGGCTGGTGCAGATTCTCATTGTCCCTCCCCTGGGCTGGCTGTTGGAATGAGTGGGAAGTTCTTGAGTGTGAGCAGAGCCCTGTCCTGTTGTGATGGGTGTTTTTCCTACATGTTGAAGATGATGCTGTTACTGCTGTGAGATCTAATTTCTCCTTTTCTTCCCACCTGCTTCCTTCTGTTCCTGCTGTGCAGCGAGCCCTCTACCAGTCCTCTCACGTGGATGAGAACGATGTCCAGACCATCTCACACAAGTGTCTTGTTGTTGGTCTGGATCAGTATGAGCAGATGCTAAAGACGAAGAAATACCAGGACAGTGAGGACCTCTACTACCTTGCAGGGACCTACGAGCCCACCACGGGCATGATCTTCAACACCGACGGGGTCCCTGTCATCTGCTGACCGCCCAGGGGACACGTGCCACCCCCTGGGAGGGACGGGACAAACCTGAGGACGTGCCTGTTCAGACGACATGATTGTTTCTTTCAATGCTCATTTCTGTGTCACACTACAGACAGGAGAGCGCGAGAGACGCGAGGAGGAAGGAGAGGGCTGAAGAAAGGGGTTGGGGAAGCAGTTACAGGACTCGGGGAAGATGCCCTTGGGTGTGGTGGTGGTGCTTGAACGCCCAAGGCTCTTCTGGAAGTGGCTTTAAGTAAGGTGACACTTGACCAACTTCTCCCTTCCTCCTTTTGGTCCAGGAAAGCACATGGGTCTCGTGATCATTTCACCAGCGGGACCCCCCGGCAGGAGGGATCCCTTTTGTGTCATTTGCCCCCGTCAGTAACTCGGAAGCCGCCCGTGCGTGGAAGGACACCCGCTCACCTTCCACGTGCGCTCCTCTCCGTCCTTATATTCCCTTTCCTGCTTAGTTTCGCATGACCCTTTAGGAAGGACAGGGTGAAAGAGAAAGGAGATGAGTCTCTCTCAGCGCCTCGTCTCGATCCTCTCAGCGCCTTTTTGCAGTTCCCTTTCCCTGGAGGCCCCTCTGGCAGCATGGAGCACAGTGGGGCGGGGCTGGTCCCAGCAGAAGAGATCACCGGGATAGGAGGAGCCAGGTGGAAGAGGAGCCAACACCCAGTCTGGGATGCTGCCTTCCCACTGCCTCGAACAAACAGTCTGAACTCTCTTTTCATCGCTCTCTGTTCCTCCTGCCCTGGAAAGGTGCTGGGGGGAGCAAGCTCGTGGTGAGGGGGGGTGACACTTGGCAAACAAAGAACTTGGAGTGTGCAGTGAAGGGGCAGGAAATGACTGGGAAAAACTGCTGCTGCTCGGTGCTTGGAGGAGAGGAGACCACAGGCCATTGGATTCCGGCATCCCTCACCCACCTTTAGCCTCCATGCCTTGCCTGATCAGAGATGTGGAGCTGCTGGGAAGCCTTTGCCCATCCTTTGAAGGGAATGGGGATGATGTATGAACCCGGCTGTGCCTGCCTGCAGCATTCCCACAGCCAGAGCCCCGCTGCCACCTTGGGCTCAGGGAGGGGACCGCCCAGCCTGCTCCATCCAGCGGGCCTGACTCCCCACGGAGATGCTCACCCACTGTCTCCCTCCCGCTGGGCACACGCCGGACCCGTGGCACCACCACCGCTGCTCCAGGGTTTTACACCTGCCCAGAGGGGACACTGGAGGAGAACCGGAGGAGAACGATGCACCATCCTTGCACTTAAAACAAAACTCCAAGAGACGCACTGATCTTTTGCAACTACCGACTCGCACTACAGATCGCTGGGACGTGGAGCGGGGCCCGGCTCGGCCCAGGCTCCGGTGGGGAGACGCTTAAGCCAAGGACAGATTGGAAACTCTCCGCCCTGGTACCAGCTGTGTACCAGAGACTGGAGGCCAGGGCTCAGGGGAGAGGGACACCCCTGCAGAGTTACCCCTCGTCCTTTAAACAAACCACATGGTGCTGAGCTTGTACCATCTCCACCCCGGGCCACCGGCGCCTCGGCACGGCGGACAGTGAACGGTTCTAGCCTGTACAGTTTTAATGTACCAAAAGACTCTTTAGCCCTCCTGTATTATAAGTCTTTAAATGGATTCAACTTTTTAATTATAATATAAATATAAATATATATATATAAATATAAACTTTTTAAAACTGTGAAAAAAATTATGAAATTATAAAAAAGGAAAAAAAAGAAAAAAACCCACAACGGCAGAAATGAACACAGTCTGACGTTTAGAATATTATTTTTTATTTCCTGTTGGATTGTGATTGTAAATGATCTGGGAACAGGCACACCCCCCCACGCTCAAAGTGTACTGTACTTCTAGAAGCAAATTGTGTGAGCATATTTTAAAGAGCGAGAGAGAGCGCGCGAGAGAGATTTTATGCTAATGTTAAATAGAAAGCACTTAAAACCCACTGCCTTCTATGGAACACAAGGATATTTCAGACAATCGAGAGGAAAGGAGAGCCAGGTTTTTGTCTTTTTTGTTTTGTTTTGTTTATGTTTTGTTTAAAACAATTTTTTTGGCATTCTGTTTGTTGGAGAACTCCGTGTGATCTTTTTTCATAAAAAAAAAAAAAATTAATTGAAAAAAAGCAACCCAGCGAAGCATCTTTCTTTGTCTCGCTTGTCCTGACCGTGGGGTTTTTCTCCCCTTGCTGGCAATGATCACTTTTTGGCTCAGCCCCTGAATTGGGAAAAGACCCAACCCAAGTGCCAGTGTGGCTTTTCTGGGGAGAACCCGTCCATGTGATGTGGTGACAGGACGGGACCCCTGAGCTGAGGTCTCTGCTGGATGGGGCCTGTGGGCAGGAGGTGAGACTCCTTCCCAGGCCACCACACTCATGGCTCCATGTGTTGAGGATGAAATGCTGGATTTGCTCTTTTTGGTGTGAGCTGCACCTCAGCCAGCGGGGAGCTTGGCACGGCAAGACCCTCCGGTGCTGGGGGGGCTGAGTTGGGGTGCCAAGCCTGGCACTCGCCGCCTCCTTGGGCTTGCTTCCCTGGGAAGGGGCACCCGCCAGTTCCTGGCACAGCGAGGTGTAGCCAGTCCCAAAAAGTGGTGTTGGCACCTTCTCCAGATCCTTTCTGCTCCTCTTGGCCCATTCCCTCTCCCACATGCTGCCCGCAGCAGTTTGCAGGCTGGCAGGGGTCCAATGGGACCTGGTGACAAGTCCAGCCGCCCCAGGTGACAAAGGGGACCCTGGAGCTGGGGAGCAACACAAGAGACACCCAAGACCCCACGGCACAGGCAGCAGCATCACCTTGTGTGTGTTTGCCAGCCCAGCGCATCACCAGCAGCCAAGTGCCAGTGGCACACAAGTAAGGACCAGCCATCATTGCAAAGACATTTAATCATTTAATCAGCTTCACTTATGTCCCTTGCAATAAATCTCAAAGCTCAGCAGTGGCCCGTGGGTGGCACTGGCAGTGCTGTAGCCTTGGGGACCCCCCAGCCCCATTGTAATGGGGCAGATTCACAGTGTGGGGTGGGGGAGAGGCAAGACCCTGCCTCTCCTGCAGTTATGGGGGGTGCAAAACAAGACACAATCAAAAAAAAAAAAAATCATTTTTTTCTCAACCAGCAGAACTGAATTGGCTCTTTTACACAGCAATTGGCATGTTTAGAGATGGATTGGGATTTCAAACCATTCTTGGTGAAAACCTGCAGCACCATCAACGAAAAGTCAAGACCAACCTTCCTGGAGCCACTGGGGACTGAAGGAATGTTTCCTTCCTCTCTTGCTCCTTTTCTTCCTCACCAACCCTCCATCACCTTCCTCCCCAGCGCTGGTCCTATTCCCTTTGGGATTTGGCAGTATTTTCTTCCTCCTGGCGATGGCTTGGCTCAAACGGAAGATCCCCAGGGTCCACTGGGGAGCTGCACATCTCTGATGGGGATCCCCCCAAAAACAACAGGACTGGGGTGGGAGGAATGTCACCCCAAGAAGTGGTCCTGTGCAGTGCCTGTCTGGGCAGCACGGGCCTTTCTGGAATGCCACGGCCCTGTGCCCACAGGATGCCAGTCCCTGTCCACCCTGTCCCAGAGGAGGGACATGGGCCAAGTGGGGCGGTGGGGACAACGGCGGGAAACAGGTCCCGTCTTGTCCCCCCCGCCCCAGGGCTCAGTACCCCAAGGTGAAGGAGCCGTTGGAGGTTTCAGTGTAGAAACAGGTGCTGTGGGAGGTACTGGTGAGGCTGTAGGCAAAGTACGCCACGGCCGAGCCCAGCGTCAAGCCCGTCATGTAGGACACGGTCATGGTGTTCCCTGTGGGAAGGGACACGAGGTGTCGGGGTGCTCTGGCCACCCCACCTGGGATCCCAGTGAGGACTAGGTCCTACCTGCCAGCTCCCGCTGCTCCGGGCTCACTTTTCCTGCGGCCAGGATCATGGGGACACTGCCGAAGTAGCCGTTGGTGATGCCCATGAGGAGGGAGAAGATGCAGGGCCAGGCAGGGTGGCCGAAGGTGGGCTGCCCATTGGGGTAGACGCACATGATGAAGAGGGGGATGAAGACCACGCGGAGGCAGGAGTAGACGAGGAGGTGGGTCCCTCTCCAGTCGTAGGGCAGGGCAGCCAGGATCTGCAGTGAGGGGGAGAGACTGTGTGGGGGGGGTAAGGAGGCTAGGGAGGGCAAGAAGGTGCCCAAAATGAGGCAGCAAGGAGACGAGATGGTGGAAAGACCAACTGCTGCAGGAGCCTGGCCTCGGCCATGCTGAAGAGCAGCCTCATGGTCAGATACCCATGGGGTGGAGATAACCCTTGGTGGAGCCAAGTGGCTTAGAAAGAGGACACAGGAGGAGGACAGAGCCTCCCTGTGCTGGTGCTGGCCTCTCTCCTACCTTGCCGACGAAATCAGAGAGGTTGAAGATGGCCATGATGAGGATGGGGAGCCATTCCCCCAGAGTGCAGTTGTGGATCTCCGACTCCAGCCCAGGAAAGAGGCACAGTGTGATGAAGTAGGTCATGGCGATGGAGAGCATGTAGGCCCAGATGAGCCGGGACACGACGTAGCGGTAGAGCAGCATGTCTGGCAGGGAGAGGCAGCACAGCTCAGCCAAAACTGCAGCCCTCCCCTTGCAGAGCCTGAAAGCCTCGTCTGACCCCCAGGGGTGGCTTCCACAGATGAGTTTGCCCCACGGTTTTGAGCACGTCATTAGGAAAGGTATCATTGAATCCTAGAATGGTTTGGGTTGGAAGGGACCTTAAAGACCATCCCGCTCCACCCCCCTGCCATGGGCAGGGACACCTTCCACTATCCCAGGATGCTCCAAGCCCCATCCAACCTGGCCTTGAACCCTTCCAGGGATGGGGCAGCCACAGCTTCCCTGGGAAACCCATGCCAGGGCCTCACCACCCTCACAGGGAAGAATTTCTTCCCAACATCCATCCTTACCCTGCACTCTTGACAGTTTGAAGCCATTCCCCCATGCCCTTGTCAAAAGTCCCTCTTCAGCTTTGGGGATGATCCTTCCACGTAACTCTGCATCACCAATTACCAATTCCACCCCACAAAATGCTGCAGACCCACCCCATGGGCATGGCTCACCCCCCGAGCCCACCACCCACCTCGGAAGCTGGGCCAGCTCCTCTTGATTTTGGGCCGAGGGACGTCAAAGCGCATGTAGGTGCCACTGCCAGCCAGCTCAGCTTCGGGGCCCGGGCTGTCCTGGGGGGAGCTGGGCTGCCCCCGCTGCCGGTTCTCCTGGTTGGGGGGACAGGGGACAGCAGTGCTGAGCTGCAGTGGTGAGTGGAACCCCAGGGGCCAGCGGGGAGACCCACCCTCGGCTTACAAATCGGACGTCCTCGGAGGTGACGTCGTGGTGGACGCGGTAGCCCGTCCCGGGGTCGCCGGCCCCCCGCGTCTCGGGGAGGCCCTTGCGGGACCCCTCCGTGTAGTAGCGGACGAAGCGGGTGCGCTTCACCAGGAGGTGGAGGATGAAGCAGGTCAGCTCCATGCCGATGGAGATGAAGAAGAAGATGACGGTGTTCTCCTTCTCGTCCGACAGCAGCAGCTTGGTGAAGATGCGGCTGAGTGAGATGATGACCCCGGCGGTGCCTGGGGGTGTGGGAGACCTGTCAGCGCCGGGTCCTGCTGAGCCCCACACATCAGGGATCCCTGTCATCCCCCCAGTGCCTGGATGTGATGCCCTCCTGATATGGAGGAGCTACCAGCAGGGATTTTGGGGTGATGAAGGCAGCTCCTGGCAGACATCCCCACCCCCAGCTTGGTGTGGCAGGGATTTAGAAACCATTAAACACCCTGGGGTGTCCCTGCTCTGCTGGAAACCCAGCTGGGGACAGTGGGGACCCAGGAGAAGGCACTGGAGGGTCCCCCTGAGCAAGCCCATGTGGTGGGACGTGGACACTGGCAGGGGACACGGGTACTTACTCTCGCCTGTCATCACTCCCTGTGTGTAGCGCTTGGGCAGCAGCCCCGTGTAGCCGTAGAAGCTGGATTGCTGCACTTCAGGAGAGATACAAAGAGGGGAGAAGGAGGGAATTTTGCTGCAGCCGAAACATTGGGAAGGGGGAAGAAACCTCAGTGGGAGCCCACATGCTGAGCTAACTGGGAGCTGCAGCATTCCCAAATTCTCCCTGCCCGAAAAGCTGAAGGCTTTTTTCCCCTCCCCACATGCCCCACCACGTCTGTTCCCACCATGATTAGCGACCAGGTGTGGGGGCTTGGGAAGCCACTATGGTGGCCCAAATCGGGGGTGTTGGTGACCAATGCACAGTTTGGTGCCCCTGGTCAGCCCTGTGGTGCCTGGACAGAGGTGGAGGGAGTGGAGCAGGGATACAAGTTATAGGATTCAGGGCGAGAGGTAGTCCCAGGAGACCATGGCTCTGGAATGAGGCTGTTTCCCACCCCTACCTGTGCATGTCCCAGCACCAGCTGCTCTCCCACATACCTGTGCAGCCGAAGGCCACCACCCCGACAGCCACCAGGTTGATGGCGTAGGCCTGCCTGCGGCTGAAGAGCTCCAGCCAGACATCACAGATGCTGACAAACAGCAGGGGTCCCAGGGCAAAGAGATAGCCTGTGGGTGGGAGACAGAGGTTGTGGCAGGGGGGCAGCACGGGGACAGCACTACCAGGGGTGCAGGGACCCCCACTCACCCACAGAGATCCGGGTGTGCAGGCTCAGCAGCTCCACCAGCGCGTTGTTGAGGATCACGGCCACCAGGGCCACCAGGATGTAGGTGAGGCTCATGTCAAAGACGATGGAGGTCCCTACAGAGAGGTAGGCGATGGAGGAGGGCAGGCATCCAGCTCCCCTGGAAATGCAGCCGAGCTCTCTCCCAGTTTGGGGTGGCAGGGAAGTCCTACAGCTGCTGGAGACCTACCTGGGTATTTATGGTGCAGGTAATCCACATCGGTGATAAAGCTGTTGTAGGGCAGGAGGAATCCCACCCCAGCCAGTAGCATGGCAAAATAAATCCCATGGTATCGATCCTGGGGCTCAGGATCCTCAGAAGCTGCCCCAAAAGGGGAAAGAAAGAGAAAAGACATGACAGTGGCACTGCTGCACTCCTGGAACCTGCGTCAGATCCCCGTCTTGGGCTGATGAAAAGAGTGCCTCCAGCACCTTGCAGATCTCACAAATAAACAGCCCCAGCCCCGATAAACTCCTTCCCTAAATAAAGACATTTCAGTGGGAGACCCAGGAGGCAGGAAAACACCTGGGCTTCAAGGGCTGATTGAGTTTTAATTGCAGCTGAATAAGCTGAGAGCCAGGCAGTGCTGCAGGAGGGGTCGAGGTGGGTGTGGAGGTGGACGGGGATGCCTCAGGATGTGGAGCAGGGCTGGGGTAAATCCCAGGAGCACCCCTGATTGCTGCATGGAGAAAGGTGAAGCTGCAGGCTGCAGGCAGGAGAACCAGGGCACAAAACCTCAACTCCTTACCAGCCTGCAGAGCCCACTGCCAAGGGATGTGCTGGTTGGCTCACATGGGTACAAAGAGGGATGAAAAAAGGTGTTGGCCAATTTTGTAGCATTTCAGGCCATTTGTGGCTATTAAACCCATCCCAGGAAGCTCCTAAATGGGTGGGAACCCAGCAGGGAACCCAGGGTGCCTGCCCTCACCTGGCTCCATGAAGGTGAGGACGCCCTTGGCCTGGCTGCCCCTCTGCAGCTCGTCCTCCTCCAGCTGGTAGCTGTCGAAGCTGAAGCTCATCACCACATTGCCCTCGGGCGTCCCCGCCGGGCTCAGCTCCTTGAAGCGCTCAGCTCCCACCGAGCCCATCCTGGACAACCTGGGAGGGAGGGAAGGAGAGAGGAAGGGAGGGAGAGCTGTCACACCCTCAGGGCACACAGGTGGGTCCTGGCTCCTGTGTCCCCCCTGGGGATCACCCCCTGGGTGATGCCAGGGTCTACAAGGGATGATGGCATAACCCTGAGTATTGCCACCTCACAGTATCACAGCGGCTCCCATGATTTTTCCACCTGTGAAGACGATTTCCCTGAGGAGAACGGGATTCCTTGACCCACTGGGCAGGAGTTTGGGTTTGCAGTGCCTGTGGGGGATCCACATAAGCCACCCTCAAAGCACAGCGCTCCCCCCAGCCTGGCTCAGCACATCCCTGGGATGCTACTGAAGACAAAACGCTGCTGTGATTTCCAAAAGCAATTAGAGAAATTAATGGATGAAAACCACTCATGGAGGGCGGCTGCAGGGAAGATCCCGGCGGCTGTGGGAAGCCCTCGCTCTCCTCAGGCAGCACAGCTTCCTCTGGTTTATGCCCTTTTCAGCATCTCTCATGCCTGGGGCTGGGTCAGAGCCACTGGCCTGGGCAGACACACTCCTGCAGCCTGTCCAGGGAGAGGACGGGATGAGACCCTGCTTTTTTTTGATCTGCTTCTCTGAGGGACCACAGCATAGCATGAAGCTGCTCAGAGAGCTGCCAGAGAGACCCCAGCATCATGCTCATGAGGGTCCTCGCTCAGTGCATCTCAAAATGAGCTCCCCAAACACTTTACATCCTCCAGTGAGCCCCCCAAAACATCCAAAACAGGGTTCATCCCTCTGGGGCCCTGGGGAGCAGCCCAGGGGGCTACTCTGAATTCCTGGTACCAGTTGCTGGATGCCAGCCTGCCCCCAGCCCACCTCCTGCAGAGCCCCCAGGCATCAGGGGGGAGGGGAAAAAAAAAATCTCCTCCAAGGCAGCAGGTTGAGGCAGGCAGGGGAGGAAAAATCAATGACACTGATTTCTTTTTGGTCTCCCTGCCAGACATGGCGTTTGCAGGAGCACAGAGGTTTTCCAGCATCTCCCCAGCTGCCAAGATGAGGAGGATGCTGGAAGGCCCCTGGGGTGAGGGCAAACGTGGTGCCCACAGCCCCTGTGAGTGAATTTCTGGAGCCTAAAATGCATCTCTCACTGCAGGGACAGCGGCACAGGGCAGCACTGCCCCCGAGGCTCTGCCGAGGTCACAGCACTGAGGGGCTGGGCTGGGGTCCCTACCCTGCACCAACCAGGGTGGGCCCCAAGAGGCCCCATCCCAGAGTCCCGTGGGATGAAGAATCCAGCAGGGCATGTTTTGTTTGGGGACACTGCTCCATCCTGCTGCTCCCAGAGGAGCTGGCTGTGATCCCCTTCATCCAGCACCCTCCTGTGCCTGGTGCCACCCCAGGCAATAAAACCCGGCAGGAAGCATCTTCTGGGATGCCGGGAAAGCCTGTTGTAGGGTTTTTCCATAATAGAAATCCCAGCTGGAGAACATGCTGGCTGGAAACGTCCCTACTGTGTGTGGCCCAAACTTCCCGGGGCCAGGAGCAGAGCAGGATGAGGGATGCGCTGCCCAGCCGTGGAGCTGGACCAGCCTCCGGCACACTCCGCCTCACGCCTCGCTCCCCCGAGCATCCCTGCGCCGCTGTGAATTGGATTTTCTCTTCCCGTTGGATTTATATCCATCTGCCCCTCTGGATTTACACCCTGCCGCCCCTCTGCACCCAGAGTGCGAGCGGAGGGGGTTTCGCCGTCAAGGGCACGGGTCGGAGGTCTAACCCGGGGGGAGCCCCTGCCCCGCTGCTCTGGGTGACCCCCGGGCACCGCAGACGCCCCCATTAGGGCAGGGAAGCGATCTTCGCCCTGCCAAAAGGGTCTCCGACATCTTGCCAGCGGCGAAGTTGCCACAAACGGGGTTCATTCAGTAATCCCCGTCCCTCGGGCTGAAGGAGAAGCTCCTGGCCGGGGGGGGAGAGCAGGGACCTCGGCCCCGGCCGCGCCCGGAGGATGCTCGTGGGGGGCCAGGGGAGGATGCTCAGAGGGGCCAGGGCGGGCAGGGCCTCGGGGGGCGGCGGCTCCCCCTGCTCTCCCCCCGCTCCCCGGCGGTCCCGGCCGAACCCCCCAACAGGTCGCGGCGGTTCTTACCTCTCTCCGCCGCGGCGGCTCTGCGGCAGCGGCGCTGGCCCGCCCCGCTCAGCCCCGGCGGCCGCCGGCCCCCGGCCCCGCCATCCCGGAGCCTCCGCCGGGAGGGGGCCGGACCGAGTGCGGCGGCGGCGGCGGCGAGGAGCGGGGGCGGCCCCGGCTCTGCCTCCCCCCGGCTCTGCCTCCCGCCCGCCCCCGCCCGGCCCCCCGCTCCTCCTCCTCGCCCCCGCACCGGCCCCAGGGCCGCGGGAGAGGCTTTCCCGATGAGCGGAGCACGCCCATACCCCCTGGCTATAGGCACCGCCTGTAGGTACCGCCTATAGGTACCGTTTATAGGTACCGCCTGTAGGTGCAGCCTATGGGTGCCTTAGGGGGATTTCGGAGGCCCGGAGCTAATTGCAAAGAGAGATTGATTGGGAAGAAAGCTCCGGTAATTCCATTCAGGGCACGAGCGCTACAGGGACAGGATCGTTCCTGCCCTGCAAAGGGTTTTGGCGTAAGAGGGGCTGAATGGGTCAGCAGGATGGATGGATGGATGGATTGCAATTCTGGATAGCAGAACACAACAATCTCTCAGCTTTCTGAAGAAGCAACTGGGAGGTCTCTGTTCTCCAGCATAACCAGAGGGTGGGAGCAGAGGAGGAAGGGAATCAGCAGCGTGGGGCAGTGGGGATTTCTGTCCAGGGAAAGGATGTGTGTCCCCAAGGTGTGTGCTTCAGGAATGCACCCTGCAGGTGTCCCTACCCCTCCTGGGTTGGGTGAGCTGGCCAAGGCTGGAGGATCCATCACTGGGATTTGACGGTATCGTGTTTTCTCCCAGGGAGGGACACAGCAGGTGTCTCTCTGAACTGGGCGAGAGCCCTGGGGGACCAGGCCCTGCTGTGCTCTCCCCACCCGGAGCACGGGAGGATGGAGGCAGCAGGAAGGAGGAGAGGAGCCGTCCCTGCTCGCACACCGTGACTGCACCGCGCCGGGCTGTGAATTACAATCTCCTCGCAGTCAATAAATGCTGCGTTGTGTAAATCAGCGCGGGGCCGGCGGGATGTGCTGCCGCTGCTGCTGCTGCTGCTCACGCCAGAGGAAATTAGAGACAAAACCGCCTGTGCCACCTCAGCCCTTCTGCCGGGAGAGGGGCTGAGCAAAGGGTCTCCTGCAAATACATCGCAGGGAGGAAAACAGGCCAGGTGGAAATTTCCATCTTTCCTCCTTGGCTGAAATAGCCAGATTTTGGCTCAGAGCACACCCGGCTGCTGCACGGAGCCAGGGCTCAGCCTTCCCCACTCCCCTCTGGCCTGAGCACCTGCACAGCTCTGTGCACTGGTGCAAGGGGGGATTTTTTGGGCTGCTTGCTTGGGCCGGGTTTGCTCAGCTCTCATTTCACAGTGTCTCTGTAAAACCTCACTCCCTTTGGGGTACATCCCCTTGCCCTACGCCAGACCTCGTCATCCCCTTCCAGGTGCCTCAGAAACGTAAGAAAAGGGAGTAACAGTGATGGGGGTTCCCTGGCCGTGGCTGCTGCTGGTTGGCACCCAGACAGTGTGAATGCTCCATGAAAAGAGCAGGATGAGCTGCAGCATATGTGCACCCGCCTTTTCCCGGCGCTCGCCAGGAAGCATTACTCACCACAGGGATTCTCCCCAGGAGCTGGTTTTCCCCATCCAAAAGCCCCAGGAATAGAACTTGGGGGGTCCCTTAGAAGCAACTGAGCTGAGGGGATGTCTCAGCTCCCAAATGGATGTGGTGTTCTCCGAGCCATGGGGAGTTGCTGTGACAAGCCCCTGATTTTTAATATCCTGTCTAAAATTATGTGATCAAGAAATCCCCATTTTGGGGGACAAAGGGGTTTCCTTTGAGTTCTTTCTCCTGTAGGTGTGACAAAGCCATACTGGGGTACCTGAGGAAACTGCTACAGCTTGGAGGGCTGTGGGAGACCACAGGAAGATGAATCCATCTGAATTTCCCTGAGCACTTTCTCTCTGCTTTCCCCACTCCCGAGGGTAGTGTTGTGTTAGACCCAAACAATGCTGTCCCCCATCCCAAAGTGCCCCCTGAGCATGGGCAGGCTGAGCTGCCTCTGCCCAACAGGGTCATGGAGGGTTCCATGGGCTGGGCTCTCCTGGAGTTTTGCTGGGCTCTTCAATTTTTTAAGCTGGCCCTGAATAATTCAGCTCCCATATAGCTGGCTCGGGTTTGGTGAGCTTGGATGCTCCTTGGGTTTCTGCTTGACCCACTTTAACAGCCAGGAAAACCAACCAGGCATGATGCTCCTGGTCCCAGGCTTCCTGGTCCCTGTGGCAGGAGGGACATTCCCCCCCAACACAGCCCCATCCTGGAATCTACCCGTGCACCCTGCATCCAACATCCACAGTGCATCCTTCACCCACACTGCAGATTTTTAGAGGTATTTTTGCCTTCTTCCCTTTTCCTGCCTCCCTCTGCTGTCCCGTGGCTCCCAGCACGAGCAGGAGCATCCCCACAGTGTTTGCAGGATTATGAGGAGGAATTTGCTTGGCTCCATGAACCAACCAACATCCTGTGGCAACCTCTCCACAGCTCCTTGTTATGCAGAGCCTCACCTCACTCTCCTGGAGCCTGGACCAACACTGACTAATCCCACTGGCAGAATAAGGAGCTGCTGATTCATTTGGCTCTGAGACGCCAGATTAGGATGATCTCCAGAAATGCCCTGTATTGATTTTTTTTCCTTGCCTTTCCACTGGAGTCAAATGTTATTAATTGTTGCTGGTGCAGAGGTGAGAGGAAGGAGAGACCTTTCAGCTACCTGAAAGGTCCCATCACGCTGTCAAAAACCTTAAACCCTTGAGGACCCCAGGAAGGGGCTGTCCCTGCTGTCCCCATCCCTGTGGACACAGCCACGAGCCATCTCTCAGTTAAGGAGCTCCTTAACCAAGCTGTGCTCACCTTGCTGGGGTGCCCTGAGTATTCCATGCCCAATGTCCCCTCTGCACCAGCCAGGGTGGGTGACACTGTTCCCGTGACTGCTGAGCAGAGGGGACCAGGCAAAGGGATGAAACATCTGAGCTCCCCCTCCCATTCCCCTGTGCTCAGTGCTCCCAGGAGTGCTACACATCCATCTTTTCCGCTTCACGGGAAGAGGAGGCCGGTCTTAAGCCTGAAATCCCCTCTTGGAAAAGCTCCTCTAAATAGCATCGCATCCTTCGCCTCCTTCCCCAGGGTCTGCTCCCAACGCCGGCCGAGCGTGTCGTGCCGGCACCGGGAGCGTCCTCGGCAGCAGCGGCTTTGCACGGAGACGGCGGGGATTAATCAGGGATGTTGCCTCTTGGCCAGAGTCACACTTGGGGGATTAATGGGGCCTGCAAGGAGCGGGGAGTAGCCAGGGAATTTGTTCAATGCAAGTGGAGGGGTTGGTTTGTCACAATCCGATTGCAGGCGAACAGAAATCCCCGGTGCTGGCGGGAGCTCAGCACTGGAGGCCGCAGGGATTAAACGGTTTTCCCTCAAGCTTTGCAGCAGAACTGGGGCGGGAGGAGACTCTCTAAACCCAAAGCTCTGAGTTTAAAAGCTCCAGGGAGATGCAGGGGCTGAGCTGAGCATCAGCTTTGGGGCACCCAGCCCTCCTCCCAAGGCCAAGAATGAAATTCTTCCACGCGGATGCCCCAGTTCTCCTTCAAGGCATTACTCTGTGCATCCCTTCTGCCCTGAAACCAGCCTGGGAGAGCTGGAGAAACCCTGAGAGGATACCCATGGCCTTTGCATTCCCCTCGCTCCTCTTTGTTGGAATAGATTTGCATCCATCACTAATTAATCCAAGATGAGCTCCTAATTCAGCTCCTTGATTGCAACTTTGCATAATTGCTACACGCAGAGGCAGAGCGGCAGGACACGGTAAAAAAGGAGACAATCAGCGGTGGGTGTAGAGGAAACAACACCAGGAAGGGCCGGTTCAGCTCCCTCCAACTCACCAGCCTATTTACAGACCCAGGCTGGGAGAGATTTTTCACTGGAAGGTGAAAATGGTGACCCTTGGATGGGGGTTTTCCCCCGTGCTGGGCTCACAAAGGGCCTCGCCAGCAGCCACAAAACCTTCCAACAACGGGCAAACCAGGAATTACAGGACAGCCCTTGTCACTATTCCCATTGTAGCACCACAAGCTGCGTGGTACCTCCTCCCCATGCTCCTCTTTCCCCAGTGTCCAAGCAGCTGCCAGAAGGTTTCAGAGTGAACGGTCCACCAAGGTGAGCAGGGTAATAACATCCCCCAGAGCTGGGGCTCCAGGCTTCTCCTCCAGTCACTGGGGACATCAGACCCCATGGCCATGAAGGCTGTTAAACCCCCCTCACCCCACAAAAAACAAGGCCAACAAGAGCACAACAAGCCAGGCTGTCCCAGAAAACAAACCAGAGGCACAAGGGAGGCTGGGCATGGGGATGGGCTGAGCTGACCTCAGCCCTTGGTGCCACAATAAGTGGGAAAAACCCCTGCTTTTCCTGCTGGTGATGCCAAAGCCATTCCCATAGGGCTGTGGGGCCAGGAGGGCACCCAGGTGTGATGCACCCACTGCCACATGGGCAGGAGATGTGCACACAAATCAACGCTGGTATTGGCTCATGGGTTATTTCACCACTTTCCTCTTCCCCCTCCACTCACATCCCACCCACAGACACCTCCCCTCCCCCAGTTTAACACCTCCACACCCCCTGAAAGCTGAGCGACAGGGCAGCAAACAGCGGCAGACAGGGCAGCCCCGCGCTCCCTATTCACGCTCCACCCCGCAAAAGAAAAGAGCTACTTTCAGCTCCAGCCTTTTCTCTAAAGAAATGCAGCTCCCAGCGCAGGGGCCCCTTCCCTGGCCCCATGGCGGGGGCTGAAAGGGGGTTTGGGCGGCCAGGCTGGCCCCACCACCCCTCTTAATCAGCCGGGGCATGCATGAAGCCTAATGCTGTTGTGAAGATTTGGGCACTATTGACACACACGGCGCATTAAACGCCTTACGGGGGATTTGCATAAGCTCGGGGAGGAGGAAGAGCGCGGAGAAAAGTGTCGACAATGGGAAAGTAAATGCATTAAAGTGCTTAGGGGGAAAAAAAAAAATCTGATAAAGGAATAAACCATTTAAGGGAATATATTACTCATAGCCCCGTTATTCAAATCCTGCCTTATAGGAAATCCTCTTAAAGCGATCACCTGATTGTGTGTTAAATTCCTAATTGAATAATAAAAGAATTATGTATTTCTTCCATAAAGGCACAAAGATGGGAGCCCACGCGGGTGCTCGCTGAGGGGGGAACTGGGGGCAAGGGAGATGGGGGAGAGGGGTCCTGGGGCAGCAGCAGCATCCAGGAGGGATGTGATGGGAGATCTGGGGCCAAGAGAGGATCGGGATGTTGGGAGGGATGGCTGGGGAAGGTTAGAGCGCTGACTGCCTTTGAGAGTAGCAGAGAAAAGGGAATTCTGAGGGGGTTATAGCAGCTCCTGAAACTGCTGAGGACCAAAGGGGAGGCCCCATGTCCAGCTCTGGAGTACACCCACTGTTGACAGGAGCTGCGGGAGAGGCACAGCCCCTGCTGCCCCACTGTTTCCCCAGACAGGGCTGAGGGTAATATCTGCACAGCCTCCTCTAATGCTGCTGCCCTTCCCCCACCTCCCTCCTATAAATAAGATGCAAAAAAATAAAAAGAAATAATAAAAAAAAGCACATCACCTGGCACTCAAGAGGTGAGGGAGAACAGCAGGACATACACCAAACCCTGAGCCTGTGCGGGGGTGGGGGTGGTAGGGGGGGAAGAAACAAAAGAGCTAAAAATAGCCCTGGGAGCTGCTTTCTTCCCGGAGATCATTCTTGTTTTCTACCCAGCTGTTTCATTTCATAAACAGGATTATTTATTTATTTCTCTCCCTCTTTACTCCACTTTTTACTTATGTTTTTTATTTATTCAATGCCACCACTTTACCCATCCTCGAGTCTCCTTTAAAAGCGAGTTAAAAACCAAAACAAAACACCCGAAACCAAGGGAAAAAAACCACCCCCAAACCAACTGCCTGACTCCCTCCAGTAACGTCTTGTGCTGCCACAGCTCTTTATAGGTAATTGAATATCCCAGAGTGCACCTGCTAATGCAAACTCCCATATCAATAAGCAGCAGCAGCGAGGGCAGAGGCAGCAGCTGAGAAAACAAAGCACCAGCGCCCGGCAAACCCCGGCCAAGCTCCAGGGCTGCCCTAGACTTTTTATTAGGCAGGATTGGATTGGATTGTTGGAGCCAGGTTGAGGTCCCAGTCCAGGGTGAGCGTAGGAGCTGGAAGCCAGCAGGGTTTGCAGGGAGACGGGTATGGATTTATCCTCACTGCTGTGACCTATCTAGAGCCCAGCTAGGACAGGGTAGGGGGTGCAAAGCCCCCCGATTCCCAGGGGAGACCCTCTGTCCCCTGAGCCCTGGAGCAGCTCCAGCCCTACCAAGGAGCTCCAGGTTTTGCTCCATTTGCATCTCCAGCAGTGCCTGTACCTCCTCGATCCAGCATCCTCCAGCAGCAGCCAGGGAAATCAGGGATGACAGGAGCAGTTAATTCGAGCCTGCAGAGGCCATCTTTCCGTGCGAGCGTTGTTTTGTTTCCAAATAGACTTTTAATAACTAATTTCAGATGGTAAAGAGAAGAAGCTTCGGTCCTGACCTCTTGAAATGCAAATTGCCTTTTGCCCTGGGAGAGATGAAAGGCTGTTTCCTATCCAAACCGTTGAAAAGGGGTGAGATAACAACGCCGCCTGGCTCTGTCTCCCAGCTTTCATTTTCAAAATTGCTTTCGGGTGAGAAGAGGCTCTGTGTGATTTTGCCGTGCTTGAACCCCATACAGAGCAGGGGGGTGCAAGGGGGCACCTGGAGCAGAGTCCCCTGTACCCTGATGGTGCACAGGGACACAGGGGCTGTATTTCCCTACACACCAGCCCTGCTCCAGGCTCAGCCAACAGCAGAGGTTGTGGGGCCAGGTAAAGCCCAGACTTTTGCCTTCTCCTGCCAGGACTCAATTTGTGGGCCCAACTCCAAAAGCTGCAGTACTATTTGTTCAGGAAAATGCAGCAGAGCAGCAGCACAGCCACACAGCTAAAGCCAGACCCAATCTGCTCTGGCCCCACCACGGTCCCCTCAGCCAAGCACGGTTGGATTAAACTCCTTCTCTACCTTCCCCGCAGCTTTCCCAGGCAGGAGCTTGTGGCACACACAGCAGCCAACAGCCCTCTACCTGTTTGAGCAGCTTTGGCTCAGGAGCTGGGTGAGGGCACACAACAGACCAGGTTTTTTCCCCCCCTCTTATGTTCTGCTCTGAGTCCCAGAGCACCAGTGCAGAGCAGATGCCCTCAGCACACACGGAAGGTGCTGCACCAGTGCTGCAGGAGTGGGTAGGGGGATGTTAAGGGAGTAAACAAGGGAAGGAGCAGAGAAGCACCAAGGAGAAAAGGGTGGGATGGCTTTGAGGGATATTTCAGCAGGGAGAAGCCTGAGATGGTGCCAGCAAAAGAGTAGGGAGGTTGTGGGAGGAAAAAGACTGGGATGCCACTAGGGAAGATGCAGGGATGCTCTGGAGGGAAAAAGGCTGGGATATGCCCAGGAAAGGAAGGAAAGAACGTGGTTTTCAGGAAAATGTTGGGATGGTCCCAGAGAAGGGAAGAAAGAACATGGATGCTCTGGAGACAGAAGGCTGGGATGCTTCCAGGGAAGGCGCAGGGACACTGTGGCCCTGCACATCCATCCAGCAGCTGCACAAAAGGCACAGCACAGCCTCCTTGGACCACAGCAGCCCCCACTCTGCTGGCCCCCAGCCCCCTCCCCTTCATCAGCCAAAGGTCCAGGCTTCCTCTGGGCTGTTGCTCTGCCTGCCCTCCGCACATAAAATGAGTTATCAGCCCTGATCTGGAGCTGCCGAGGAGCAGTGGGTGATGTGCCCAGAAGGGCTTTGCCAGTGTCGCCAACCTGCCCCGAGCAGGGAGGAGGGGACAGCAGTGACAAGGGTGATGCTGAGCAGGAACCTGCCAGGCTGGCACCCAAAGGTGACTCTGTACCCACCGTGTGGACAAGGTGGATCCAATCACATGGATGAACTGGATCTGTGCCGCTGTGTCACTTGGTGCTCCCCAGCTCCGGAGCAGACCTGTGCAGAAACAAGCCTCTTTCTCTCTCCTAAGGTCTTCCTTGCCCCTGCAAAACAGGATCCAAAATATCAAAATACTGCCAAAATCCTCTAGCTTATCTGGACACAGTGACCTCTGAATCCTTTATTATAACCTGTAACTCAGGAAAACTCACTGCTAAAAATCCCAACCCAAGACATAACACGGTGCTGGAAGAGCCAGTATCGCATGTCCTCAGCTCCAGCAGGATGGGCACAGTGCCCTCATTAGCTCACAGTGCATCACTAATTAGCCAAAAAAGCCCCTGCCAAGGGCCAAGCTGAGACTTGTCCAGGTCAGATGTGGCATGGCAGAGGTGTGTGCTCGGGCCCTGGGGAGCATCCAGCTGGGAGCGGGTGCTGCAGAGGGACAAGGTGCTCCCAAGCACGAGCAGGATCAGAGCAGTGCTGGTGCCCACCTCTGCCTGCTGCTCCCCCAGCACCACCCCAGCATCCTTCTGGCTCTAAAATCTGGTGATGGTGCATCAGCCTTGCAAACCTGCCAGGCCAGGGGCAGCGTGAGCCCAGCCAGAGCTGCTCTGTGTGGTACCTCGCTCCTTCCTCTGCTCCCAGCAGGGTGTTCAGCTCAGCCACAGTCCCTGAAGTGGGGCTGTTCACACCAGGATTCTGCTTCTGCTCAGTTATTTCATCTTGGACTTGAGTCCTGCATAGCAAAGGGTCTCTCACTGCCTGAGCACTTACTGGATCATCACAGCACAGCTAAACTCAAAAGCCTAGGCAGTACCAAAACAAAGCATGTCAGGAAGGACACAGAGACAAGTTCATGTTTACCCTTTTAATAAGATAAATAATTGGAGAAGAGATTGCTCAGTCCCTTCCCTGGGAGTTCATGCTCAGTGGGCCAGACTCAGTACCAGCAGACATGAGACTGCCAATCCGAATGCAACCACAGCTGCCTACTTCAGAGCTGAGTTTGACCCATTATTTACAGTTTTTTCCAGGTTTACTGGAGAATATTGTGCTTTGCTCCCCTAGAGCAGGATCAGAGGGGCTGTTGGACCTCCCAAAACATCAGTGGGTCTGGATGACCCCATCCATTTGGGGTGTGGGGGACAGAGAAGTTGTTGGCACCTCCACTGCAGCTGGAACTCGCTGCCACTTCCTGAATCCACCAGCAGCTTCTCTCAGATCTTCAGTTTGCTCCAGGCAGGAGACTCAAACGTCACCAGCAGCTGAATGAACAGTTTAGAGACGCTCATCTGAGCTAACAGAGCCTATTTTGCCTGGAGCAAAGGGAGGCACAAAGCAGCAGTGACAGGGCAGCATTGCCCTCCAGAGCTGGATCAGGAGAGAAGGCGCCTGCAGCTCCACAGCCGAGGCCTTGCCATGAAACAGTCATACAGGGAGAGTCTCATCCTCATCTCATCCTTGTGTGCTCCACTGTTGCCAGCAAGAGCAGAAAGGCTTTTTCTCCTCTTGTCCCTCCTGATCAAAGCACTTGTCGAGGCTCTGCAGAAGAAGGATGCACAGAGAAGCAGGAGATGCCTCCTCTCCCATCCGCACGGGCTTGCTCCAGATCTTCCTCCAGGGCTTGAAGGTGAGAAGCAACAAGCCTGGAGTGACAGCACAGGGTGGGTATGAAAGCACTGCTGGAGATGCATCCCATGAAAAAAAGGAATAAAGGCAGTTATCAAACTTACCTGAGCAGCAGGAGAAAAATGCATGAATGCAAGTCCTGGGAAGAGCAGCTTTAAGGAGGAACAAGAGGGAAAATTACATTTGCAAGCAAAATGTGCCAGGAAAAACTCAGCTAGTCCCTTCCCACTCCCTGCAAAGCCCAAGCTGACAGTGCCTGTGGAGAGCAGCTACAAAGCACAGCTGGGACTGAGGGCTTATTACTGCTGGTATTTTGGTTTGGGCCACATAGCCTCACCCTGATCTTATCCGGCCCCATCTCCAAGCAGCAAACAAAAGGAAGAAGACACAGAATACTTATCACAACACAGATTTAATTTCTTAGGCAGTTATAAAATTACAAAGAGCGATGGGCTAGCAGTGAGAGCCAGACACTTGGTGAGGTGGAATGTTAAGACAGATTTTTCCACTTATCGACACAGATACCGAACAGTCAGTGAGCACTGCAGGATGCAGGGTTTTCTCCAGGTAAGGAAGCAAATGCAAGAGCAAATAGATCCAGGTAGACATAGGGCCGAGTCAGCACCCCACAGAAACCCAGAGCTACAGGTTCAGGAAGAACTCCCCACTCCCGAGTCGGGCACATGCAGGGGAGCCAGCGCAGGTCCCTGCGGCCGCATGGCCAAAGCCACAGCACTGACACCTGTAACGAGCACAACGGCAGCTGTTTGCAAGCCAGAGATAAAACTTCTTGCCCGTTATTTTCAAAGTGGTGTGAGATGAGATGTGCCAGTCGGAAGAGCATTAAAATGAAGGCATGTCACGATTAGAAAAATAGGAATTTGCTGAATTCCTTTGGTTGTACAATTGGAATCTGAAAGGATTTATTTACAGTCAGAGCCATGCTTTCTTCATTGCAAGCCTTTCACGGGGCAGCAGATTCCAGGAAAAGAAAGGCCTGCTCTGCACATGTGGAGAAGACACTCGGCCTTGCTCTCAGATGTTAACAGGTTAACTAAAGTTGACAGCTTTAAAGTTAGCCAGGACAGCTGGAGCACAGAATAAAACCTTCCAAAACCTCTGCAGTGATTAATCCACACCAATGCTTTGGACAAAGACTCCTGTCGCTCTGCAAACAGAAGCAGAGCATCTGCACACACCAGTGGGATACTGAACAGCTCAGCAACCCCCAGGGAAAGAAATTCTACTGTCCTACTGCATGTTGCTTTGATGCTAATGCCATTACTGGAGCCAAGAAAGCACAGCACGGGACGTAACAAAAGAACGCTCTGCTCAGGGCTCTGCGCTAACCCGCTCACCCAGCCTGTGGCTCCTCAGCTCACTCCTCCCTTCTCACTATTACACACAGGTCAGACACCTGTCACTGCATTAAAAGTCCTCTCAGGTATTTATTTGCATTCAGGCAGACTTGAAAAGCCACCACCTCTACCCCCACGCTCAGCAAAACACAGAGCCAAGAAACTCGCCGTGCAGGACCCGAAGCAGCAAGGTACAAGCACACACCTGATCCCAGAGGGAGCACTCGTGCCAATGCCTTGCTGAACAGGGCATCAGAACAAACAGCTTTTACAACCTCTTGATGCTTTCTACTTCCTCCTCCTCCTCTGCCAGGCCCTGCCTTTTAACTGCTAGATTTGTATCTATCACCTGTATTTTGGAAACAGCGACATAAGAGGAGACTGGAGCAGATAAAAGCTTTCTGCCTCAGAACTTGAAATACAGAGTAAACAGACAGATGTCGAGACAGCAGCTGAGTACCTGCACTCATTGCCTATTTGCACATCAAGATAAACAGCTCCTTCCCTATGGTACTTACTGGGAACTGATCCCACTGCAAGCTAAGACCTGAGTTTAGGATTGCAAATTTTTCAGTGTTCCCCCCTCCCCAGCTTTGGTTGTTCCAGTTATCTCTGCCCCAACCCTCCACTGAGTTAAAAGCTATCAAGAAGTGCAGCTTGAATCAAGAGATTCAAGACAGGCTATACAGATCAAACACTGTCCTTCCAAGGAAGGTCAGTCTAACCCGAGAGGGGCCATAGTTCCCATATCCTAAACTAGAAGCCTATGGTCACAGCACGGGTCTAGAGCCTCCTTGGCTTACCCTGGGCTGTCAGACCACCAGAACAGAAATCTTTAGACACCTCCTGATCCACAGAGAACAACAGTGCAATCACACGCTCCATACTCAGGTGAGGATGCAGCTGCAAACAGCATTTCTGGTATGCTTAAAGAAAAAAAAATAAAAATACGTCTTTGTGTCACTGGGATGAACCCCCAACCTGAAAGGCTTTTAACTTTGGTAGCACACCACAACAGGGTGGTTTCTGAGGGCCTAAGGCCATCACAGAGAAGTTATATTAGTCATATTTTATCTGAGAAAAAGTTTATATCCTCATGCAATGAACTCAAGACAAACTACTGCCACCACTCTCAAAAACACAGCCAGTGGGGACCAGAAACCACCTGTTCCACCCTACTAGCTTTGTGCTGGTCACTAACCCCAGAATATTAATGCTTCTGCTCTCTAAAGATTTTCCCAGTTACAACAACAAAAAGATACTTTTACTGGCTTCCAGCTTCTACTTAGGAGTGAACCAAGTAGGGCACAGCAATTCCACAGTGTGGCTCAGGAGCAGGAACATACGGAAGACACAAACACAGTGAACATGGGATCTCAAACTCACCGGTGGAAAATAAGGTGTGAAAGGTAAGATGGGGGTAAAATTTTACCCATTTTTAGCAATGAAGTTAGTAATTACACTTAGGGGTGTATCTGACTATGTAACATGGCCTTTGTTACGCTCCAGAGTTGTAAAACTTGTGTGCTTAGCAGACCTGTGTTGCTGGTGCATGTTTACTGCTAACTGTGCTTGTGGAGTCTAGGCCAAGCCTCCAAGGATGTTATCAGGAATGTTACCAGCTTTAGTCTGGAATGAGCAGACATCTGACAGCTCCTGGTGGTTCAGTTTGCCACAGCTCACCGAGCTCACATCTGAGATTTGTATTTTACTCTGCAGCTCTCAGAGCTCCACAGCAAAGCTGAGAGCACTTGCAGTAAAAAAGAAAGAAAATAAATAATTCCAGACCATGGAATTGAGTTATCAGTCAGATCTTAAAATCGAGAGACTAAGCAAGATTTCAGCATGACTCAGGGGTTTCCAGTGAATGTGCCGGGCTCTGGAGGGGACACCACAAGCCACTCCAACCAACTTACATGGACTGACAGCAGCCTCACTGACAGAGAGGTCTCCTGGCAGGGGCTACCACCTTCTTCTGTACTTTAGAGGCAGGGGAAGCCCACCTGCCCACACAGGCTTTGGGGACAAAACCGCCTGCTACTGCTCAAGAGGAGACTCAATAGTACCAAGTCCTAAAAGCACATCACTGCCTGTTGGTGGGAGGGAGCTCACGTGTAGCTGGAGCACTCAGCCTCTGTCCTCCTTTCAAGATCTGCAATTTCCTTGTCTGCTTTTACTTTTACTTCTTTGCAAGCAGTCAGTAGAGGGAAAGGAAGCAACCTACACTGCTACACAAAAGGCAAGGGAGGCTCATTTCGGCAAAGGAAAGTAACACTCACCACGTACTTTGCTAATCACTTGCTCACTAACTGTTATCCAAGACTTAAGAGAAGGCACATTACAACCCTAAAAATAGTTTGCAGCACTGCTCAGCCTTGGAAAGCTCTAGCCAGAGTTGGGGCAGTTATGGATTTATTCCCAAATTGCCAAAGAGACAACCAGTCCTTGAGTGTATCACAGTAGGTACTCTGATGAGAGGGGAAAATGGGAAAAAAAAAAACCAGAAGGAAAAGTATTGTTATCCAGCAGAAGATAATCCAGAAGAAAATTAATATTTCAAAATCATTTATATTTACATCAGTATCCTGAAAAAAATCATGAACCTTCACTGTTAGAGCAGTGCACTCAGCCTCAGACTGGGGAGAAGCAGGAATTGAGAGCTATGCCTTCCAGCAGTAAACCTTAAGGCTGTTTATAGAGTGGGGCTGCCAAACTCTACAGGGACTTCCCTCCAGCCTGACAGAATCCTTGCTTTGGATAATGTAAAAAAGTATAAAAAAAGGTTATTGCTACTCTGCCAAGAAAATAGGACAATCTACAGGAGAGAAAGAAAGTGCATTCCAATTCTTCTCTAAAAAACCCACAAGCTTATCAGCCACTACTACAGACACCCAAGCACTAAAGGTGCACAAACAAGATTCTCTAACAATTCTTCCCTCATTTTAGCTTTCTTCCTGCAGCAATTCCTTCCCTGTAAAGGCACTTTCCATATTCTATATCCTTACGCAGGGAAACACTTCCAGTTTTCCATCCCAACAAACAGAACAGTCCCACAAATACACAACATTCAGAAGGAATTTTAATTAACAAAATGGTCCAGGAAAGGGAAGGGAGAACCCAAAAAAACAGGCCATTGCATTTGAAAGGTTGCATGTCAGTCACTAGGTATGCCTGCAAGCCCATGCACAGGAACCATTTGGACCTTTGTCAGTGCAGAACTAGTCTCAGCTTCCAGAACCACTTCTCTACTCCTTCTTTATATAGGCTAAATATTATGTACATATATAAAAAAAATACAAACTTGAGTTTGTTATAAAGTGGCTTCTCTCTCTCTCTCCCCCTCCTATGCTTGCTTGGCACATGAACGCATGCAAAGCTAGTAGGCTCTGAGGGCTGCACAAACAGCAGGTTTTGGCAACAAAAAAAAAAAAGACACAGCTAAAATAGATAAGCAAGATTAAAAGCCACTGAATTGAAAACCATATATTTTTCCAATTGTATAGAATTAGAACTACAGCTACGACTTAAAACTGTAAGAGTCTGTCATCCTCTCTCCCAACTCATGTCAAAGTTCATAGCAGCATAACACGAGGTTCCTCAAGAAACATCAAGCCAGTGTTCTCTGCTTCAGGAGTGAGTTCACAGGTCCAAGTTTAGTCTGTCCGAAGGATCATGGGGGGATGCTCACTGTCTTCATCCAATCTAAGTGAGCTGGTTTCATCTTCCAGGCAAGCTCCACCCACAGCACCCAGGTCATCTGTATAGGCTGGAGAGAAAGGAACAAGGAGTTGGGGAATCAGCAGCAAACTAAGGCTTGGATCCAGAGTGAATGAGTAGAGCTGAAGTACTAAGCATTACTTGAAACAGTTTCACTGCCACCCTATGTTTGCTTTTATCATGACTCTGTTTTGTGACTGTGTTTCTCCAAGCCAAGAAAAATTCATGATCAGAATTAAGCTCCTCTGTGTGTGTGCAATAGTGGTGCTTTGGGCAGGCTGATGTTTTTTAGTCTCCACTGATGCATTACAGCTGCAGGTGCAGTACAGATGCAATATGTGCTGACTGTCCTTCCTCTGCAATGAGGCTCTAACCTGAGTGCCAGAGCCGGCAAAAGCTCCACTGACTTGGAGAGCTGCAGCATTAAACAAGTTCTCATCCTCTCAATTTAACAGAGCAGCAAATCAGGCTAAAAGGTCACTGTTCCCATAAAGGAACAATTGCAGCATTTATCAACCTTGCTAAAAAAAAAAAAAAAAGGGAGGGGGGCTATAATTCAGATGCTTTGCACAAGGTCTGGGTGCAGAACTGTATGGAATAACTGGTTAGGGCATCTCAAGAACCATCTGGCAAGTACTAAAACTATCACTACGGTAATCAACCACAACTCAAGAAGAAATTCTACCCAGAAAGTAGCAAAGACAAGCGATCCATCTACAGAAGGCTACTGCACACCACGAGGGTTCTTCTCCTACTGCTCACCAATGCTCCACAGCGCACACGCAGTCACGCAAAGCTCCGTGCTGCCATGGACCAGCTCACGCAGCCATCTAGAACGAAGCGACACGCAGAGGTGCTCTCTGCCCCATTCCCAGCCTTCTCCTTACCATGCCTTGTGGGTGAGGAAGGCACATATGTACCTTTAGTCACAGCGGCACTGTACGTCTGCGCTACCAGCGGCCGGTCGTGGGATGCAGACTCGAGGATTTCGTTGGCTGGCTCCATGCTGCCATCGAGCCTGCCAAGCACAGAGAGGTTGTTATCTGGAGAGCTGACCCACCTGGGCACAGTGCAGCTTCAGCTGACAGCTATGGGAAAACGTCTCATCAGATGTACAAGAATAGCGTATACAGAAATGCAACAGGAGGAACGTGGTCCCTCCATTCCAGAGGCCTGGCAAGAAGGCACCTGACAACACTTTGTATTTAACTCTAAAGACTCGTCATCATCCTGCTTGCCTCTGACACGGCATCAGGATCTAAATCCTAGTAGCTCATACCAGGAAAGAAAAAGATTCAAAATAAGTGTGTGTGATCAAAAAAACCACGTTCCAATCAGCAACAGTATAGATTGTCTTGAGCTCTGCCCACCACAGAAGTGGTTGCTTCATACACAGATATTACAAAACCCTCTAGAAAAAGTATTAGAACATTTCAGAGATTAAGAACTCGATAAAGGCTTCCCCTTACTTCATCTGTAAATGAAACCAGAGGTCATGTCTTAAAGTGTTCAGATAAATGTATGATTTTTGGCCATTATTACAGACTGACCAAAGCTGCAAACCTCAATTATCATTAATGAGTTACTGTCTTAATTTAATTCTATGATTGATCAAGTAATTTGATTATATTACCCTAGCTTTTCCTTATTGAAAACCACAGTGCATTGTCACAGTGTTCTATAGAACATTAGCTATATGCAAGGAATTTCAGTAAGGAAACCAGCAGAGAGAAAATATGGATAATTTCATAAGTCAGATTCCCCACTGTGAAGTCAGAGTAACATCTCTTTCTCATGTTTGTAACCACTTCATTTATTGATGAAGAGGATGGTGTCAGTCGTTTCAAGTTCTTGTTTAAGTAACTCAGCTCAAACTGCCAAGAGGAAAGAGGATCACAGAGCAAACAGCAATTGATCCCTCCCTGCACTCAGTGTTAAGTTTCTGATGGTAAAGTGGAGCTTAGTGTAGTGGATACTTGAAAGGAAGGCTCAGGGGGATTCTGAAGTTACTCATTCATGTCAGAGGCCTGGTGGAAGATTAGTTTAAAGAAATGAGCTGTTCTAAGTTGAACTTAGTTCTGTTCTGGAAGAAGTCTAAGAATGAACTGGATTTTGAGAAGAAATAAAATACAACGATCCTCAGCTAACGTGGACTTACTTGTGCTGCTTCATTAGTGTGCACTCGCCTCCTTCTTGGGGGTCCAGGTTGTACATGTAGAGATACCCATCGGCAGCTCCCACCAACAAACGAGGGATCTTCTGGATTCTAGACAGGTTTAGGGGAGAGATTAATAAGAACAGATAAATAACAGATTATTAAATAACAGATTATTACTAAGAACAGAAGAAAGCACACTCTCCTCCCTTCCCATGATTTAATGGTTGGACTCCATCTTAGAGGTTTCTTCCAACCTAAATTGATTCTATGGCTTTTAAGGCATTATTTTCCACACTCCTGCTCCTAGACAGGGAATGCTGTTAGCAGTTAGAGCAGGAAAGAACTGTGTATTAAAAAATTATGGCACAACCACATTTTGGGGCTAACAGAACAGCACAGTAATCAAGCAATTATATAGAACTCATTAAAACAGATTCAGAAGTTACCATCCTGTTATCAAGCTTTGTGCAACTCCAAAGACAAGTATTCTAACGGGAAGGATTTACTTATTTCAGAGACGTTGCAAAGCTTAATTATTGCTTAAAGGGTGCTTTGAGATCAGAGGAGTGAGAGTACAGACATGAAGTCAATTTAACATAAAAACTATAAAACCCCCACAAAATAAGTTTACTACTGCTCCGCTTATTGCTTTGGTAGCTGTGCCAAATGGGACCTGCCTTTGAGGAAGACAGCATAAAAGATTAGATTTAGTCCTAAAAATTAACTTTAATGAATGCTATGCTGTTTTAGAGACAAGAATTATATGAACTTGCTTTCAAAGGCTTCTTTAATGGTTAGGCTGGATTGCCTAATTTTGCAATTTGCTAACAACACACAGTATCACTCCCCATAGCACTAATGGAAGCAAATGCCATAAAAGCCCATGGGTCTGTTCTCAACATTCTTCTTTCAAAATTAAAAGACATCTTTAAACAACACTTGGAAATTGCGCTATTCCCATCCAAACATTTTGCCTTTTCCTCCTCCCCTCACAGGGCTGCGAGGTGTTAGCTCTGACACGTTGCTCTTACACTAGAAGAGGCTTTGCAATGACTACAGGTGATCCACTGCTCTGCTGCAGATGGGGTTATGTTTTACAGTGTCAGCCTCTCCAGAGCCCAAACCCAGCAAGCCAGCAGGGTGGGGGGTGCAGGTTCCTTTGAAGTACTCACGTGGCAAGTGCACAGATGTTTTTGTGCCCACAGAAGGGCAGACGGACCGTAGCAAAGGCTCTACCCTGGTTGAACATCTCTGTTACTTGAGAGGGCAGGTAGCTTGTTGAGGCCATCAGCACTTTTCCAAAGTAACCTGTCCAGGTCGTAGGCTCTTCCTGAGGTCTACAAGTCAGAAGAGAAAAGTGATTGACTTTGCCTTCACCTCAGAGAGAAAAGTGCATGAACACTTCCAAACATTTTATTTTTAAAGGATATCAAGCAGCTATTTGTTTCTCTTCAGAAATAACTGACACCCTTGAGAACTATAACACAATTGATGCTACGGGGCACAATGAGTCCTCCAATACCCTCAGCCTGTTATTTAAGCATGTTTGATTGTAAATTGATACTTCTGCATAGAAGACTGCATTTCATAACGTTCATTATACAAGAGCAGAATCCACTGAAAGTGCTACGCTTCAAGATTTTATTAATCTGTTTATCACTAAGCATATCATTGTTTCCAAGGACTTCCACAGAAATGCAGTAAGACTGTCCTCTCAAATCATAAACAGGAACATTTTACAACTTGGTGCCTTTTAAAGCCCTATATGCAGCTGAAAGGCAATGATGAGATATTTCTTCTCATATGGATGTCAGAGGAGGTGAAACAAATGTAACCGAAAATGTCAAAACTGCTCCATATTCCTGTCAAGGGTGGCCAAGTTCTCTTTGGCAGAAACACCTTTTCTACTCAGTGGGAGAACAGTACACAGCTCAGCTGCAGTTGCTGATTCATAAGTGACTTCTTATGCCCTTTACTTTACAGAAGTGTTCAAAAGAGTCTGTCCAGACTTTGGAGAACTCATCCTGTTGAGAATAATCAATTTTAAACCCTTTTCCTTCAAAAAATCTAAGGCACATCTGAAACCTACTTTTCTTTCACAGTCTCAAGTTTGAAGATATGCACTGTCTCTGTGTTACTGGATGCAGACAGAAACATGCCATCCATGCTGAAGGCCAACGAACAGATGCTCACACACCTGGGGGAAAAAAAAAAAAAAGAAAAACAATAAAGCCAAAATATTTGGTTTAATTAAGCACATTTCTCAGTCACCACTATTTTTCAAATATGAAAAAAACCCCAAAACTTCCACAGCAAGCATTGTGAATTCTCTGACTTCTTGAAGCTATTCAAGCACAAGATTAATTAATGATGTTCAACTCTGTTATGAATTGGTCTCCATATCTGCTATGCATCAATCTGAACTCAGTCTTACCTCTGTACAAAGTACAGTAGAACTACAGAGTTACTACTACCACAAACCACAGTAACATTTCACCATGGCTATTAATGACCACAGCACTAGAAGGACTTAGAGGAGAGCGAGAATATTAGATGTACTGCCTCCAATTGCCACAAGAATACAATATATCCTACAAAAGGTGACCCACTTTAAACAAGTTCCCTCACCAATAAATTTTTAAAAGGCAAGAGGGAGTACAATTCTGACAGGATTGATTTGTAGAATAGTCAAGTCCAAAGGAATGAAATTGGAAGACATTCAAGCTGAAACTGTTATAAGCACAGATGCAAGGATGAATGAAGATGAAAAGAGGCAAAAAAAATCAGGATGCCAGCTCAATTGCAGAACATACTGGAACTCAACCATAAGGAACGAGCTTCAGGTAATTAGCCCAGTTGAACTTTACCTCTTCACTCCCCTTCGGAATTCAAAGAGTTTCTGTCCCTCTGGAATGGAAAACACTCTTATTACTGTCCCCTGTAAAGAAAAAATAAATAAATCATTTTTCATTTCAAGTTGATTCATTGTGTATTAGCTCTGGTGAGCAGAGCACAACTGGAAGCAGCAAACCACTTTGCTGTTAACTTATTGCTGTGATGCACCCCAGACACTGCATGAAATATTTATGGAGCTTGTTTGTAGGATGTGTTTGAAGAGTACTGAAACAAGAGGTGGGAGCTACTAACGTAGAGAACAAGCTGTGCATCAAAACCAGCCCTTCTTATCATATTTGATCATGAAAATGACCACACTAGACAAGTACCAGAATGTAGTCACTTGGATGCCTCTATGCCTTTATCAGATGCAATCAGCTACACCTTTATAGTCTAAGCTTATTATTTAAAGAGCAGAGGCTTCAGACTCTCTAATTTATACATATTACATGAACGATTTGTCATCACATGTCAAAGACTAGCAAGGCACTTCTCTCTATTCTGACTTTAACTGTCTTGTTTTCATTAGGGAGACAGCATCAAAACAAGACAGCTAATTTCTAATAAGTCTCCTGCATTAAAGGCAGAAAGACTTCGAGGATTGCCCTAATTACAGCCAGATTAAAATGTTTAATTTAAATAACCTTATTATCCAACATTTCACAGCATGGAAATTGTGTCAAATATCATTAACAGTCCTTAACTTAGATTTTCCATTGTAACTAACCCTTCTTTTTTGGCACTTGCACATGGAACTGTGCACATTTAAACTTTCTTAAAATACTTAGTGACAGATTTGATTTTTATCACTGTTGGGAAGTCAATCAAAAGCCCTCTTACCTTTTCTGAGGCAGTGGCAAGTTTAGTACCACTTGCATCAAATGCCAAAGCAGCCAAGGGACTATCATGAGCTGGGATCATATTAGCAGCTCTCTGCAGTGAATCAATAAAATAGAACCTTAGCACAGTACACGTTAAAAAGCTACACATGTGCAGTTTAAGACTGCATATTTAAGCACATTCAAGGCAAATATGGGTCTTAGTTTATAGACAACAGCTCCAATATTTGTTTCAGTAACTGCTAAGTACATAAAACTATCACTGAAGCACGTGCATAGAGAGTATAAGCAGCAGGAAGACAATTCAAACAGAAATTACTTTATTTTATTCCATCCATTTGCCCAATTCTACTCATTAAATCTAATACTAGCCCCTGTATTTTCTTTGCTGACGTTCTGAGAAGCCTGGTTGTAAGAGAGACTGCACCCTGATGCACAGAAACCTAAGTGTCCAGTAATTCCCCTCTGAGCAAATTAAGTAATTTCCAAAACCTGAATCTTTAGAAATGGAAACAGCATTCAAATCCTTACCAGATTGATGGTGTCAAAGACTTGTACTTCTCCAATAGTTGCACTTCCTGGGTAGGCCAGGTAGCAATTATCATTGTTTATTGATAAAGCACACAACCCTAGAAGGGATGGAGAAAACAGAATTAGAAAGAGGCAAATTCCAAGATTTAAGCAGCGAAACTTTCTGATTCTGCATTTGAGTGTCACAAAGATAACTCAAATTATCAACAGAAACAGAACAAGGACCAGTAATGTCACAGTCAATCTGCAACATATTCAACTATTTAGCATAAGTTAAAATTTAATATAAAATAGAAAGGGAAGAATACCAATAGAGCTAAAATAACTGATTAAACAGTAGAATTTCCCATGTCTGCCACGATTCCTAAAGCATTAACCTGACAAGGCCTTTAACTACACCAAGTGCTGTCAAAATCCAGTTTTTATCCCTGCTATTTCTTTTTAACATTTCAACACATCCACTCTAGGAGACCAAAATGCTGGGAAGATGCAGTTTAAGGCAGAGTCTGCTACTTTTTCTCAAAAACCTCTCCTGGATCAAACGTGTAGGCTTTAAGACAACACTCATGTGTTAAATTGTTACTTTTGTTTGAAAGTGGAATTAACAACAATACAGTTCCCTGTGGGGAACATCATACACTGACAGCACTTTTAATTTATGCTGGATTCTACCACCATACCTGCAGGATTGGGAGGTGTCTCCCTGATTGTATGTAATACCTTCATGTCTCGTATGTTGTGTATATAAAGAGACTCTTCCAGACATACTATCAGCCTCTAGAAAAGGGAAAAAGGACAAAATGCTGACATCATCTGGATGACTAACAAGATGTTACTTAACACTACCTCAGAAATCAAATTAGCCACTTGTGATTTGCAACAGGAATCCCATCCTCCCACACTCAGTTTTTGGGGGCAAGGACAGACATTAAGAAAATTATTTTGCTTCAGATGCCATACTCTCTACTTTGAATGAGCTGGCTGAAGACAGAGAAGCCTGTATTTGCTGCAGAGCCTACTGATGGTTTAGTACTACAGCAAACTACACTTCCAGGTACTTTACTTAACAATTTCACCAGTTGAGTGACACATTTAAAATTTTATTTTTTTGAAAAGAATTTAGCAAACACTATTTAAAAGCATAAGAATTTAGTAGATAACAATGTTCAGGCCTGAACAGAAATTGTCAGTCTCACATACTCTCATATTAAAGATCACAGGATGATCCACACTGGGAGAGACCTTAGGAGGTCTCTAGTCCAACCTCCCACTCAAAGAATGCCCAGCTTACTCAGGACATTTCCCTGAGTAAATACATAAACAAAGAACAAAAAATACTTAATTAAATACGAGTACTGAGATGCCACATAGAAGCAACAGTTAGAAAAGTACAAGTACATTTCAAATGGCAATTGTGTCACCAAAAGAAGAGACATCAATCAGCAGAGGAAGTGCCAGAATAAGATCCACAACCTCTTTCCCAGGTTTTCAGCCAGGTAAAAATTACTACTCACCTGTCTGTTGAGTTTGACAGCCAAGATGGTGTTGGAGTAACTGTAGTTGCAAATCTCTGTCCCCTTCTTAAAGTGACAAACTTTCAGCTTGCGTGGAGCTTTAAGGCTGACTATGGCCACCAGGCTACTGGAGAAGAGCCTCTCCACAATGCACACGTCTTCTGTGTCAGCTGAGGAATCACAGGAACGAGGGAAAAACACAGAGGGAGATTTCAGGGAGGAAGAATGATGCACATCAACAGGAAATACTGTCTAAGAAAATCATAGAATCATAGATTCAGTCTGTGTAAAAATATGGTCTAACAGCACAAACATTCTGCCACAACAGCTCAGAGTCAAGGTGGGACACAGGGCACGTTTCTAAAGCAGAAAATGTACACAGTGAGTGCTGATTTACAAAGATTTCCTTCCCCCTGCCTGAGGTGTCACACAAGCTTACAGTTCAGAACAGAGCATCTACTCCCCCATGCCCAGAATCCAACTGAAAAAAATCCCAAAGATACAAAAAACGGCAAACTGTCAAATGATAGAATTTTACAGTCATCTTTTATTTCTGTAGAAATCTAGGAAAGTAATTTTTGGGCCTTTTTTTTTTTGTGGTGTGTTTTTTGTTTTGTTTTTAAACCTATACTATGCATGAAGGGTTTTCAACAACCAAAAACCGTGGCATTTCCACACACCTCTCCACAAAGAAGGAAAGGTTATTGTACTCAAAGAAGCTGCAAACTCATTCACTACAACACTGCAGCAGCCACCAATTAGTATTTTCACACATACCACCTTTTACCTGACAGTCCCCAAAAGCAGTTTGTGCAGGAATCACTGAAGCCCAGCATTTATGCAGAGCCATAAAACAGTGTCAGATTTGCCAAGAGTTCTACTGTGGAAAAACTGGAGGCAAAGGAGGAATACAAGTTCCTATTCCAAATGTGGGGAAGACAGCAGGAGGGAGCAGAGTCCAGGATCTCGGGCAATGAAGCACTTTCAGGGCATTTGTTTACAGCACAGCACTGGAGTGACCTGGCAGGAGTCCAGGTCCCACCACACCAGTTACTTTGGCATCTGTGCTTCCCTCTCCCATTCCCCGAAGCTCTTCTCCAAAAGCTCCATGTACACAGTTTTGGCAGCAGGGAAAAGCTGGAGAGAGTTTTACCACGCTCTGCAGCTCTTTCAGAGCCACCAGCTACACCTGCCCTTTCATTACAGAACTGAATCAAGACAAGTGATGAGTCTTTGGCCTTGATCCATCAAAACAAATTTTTCAGGAGTCAGTCTCTGGATTAGCTCAATGGTTAACACATTCCAAACCATAAAACTGCCAGTAAAAAAAAAAAAAACAACAAAAGAAAAACAAATGAAAGTTTGTTTCCGAAGGCTTCTGTTTTGCCCAAGAGATACATTAAATAATTAACTTGCACTGTTCTCATAACCAGTGACAGAAATTCCATGAAAAAAGTTCTGTTAAGCATTCTCAGCATATGATGCTGCCATCACTGTGTGGTATGTCTGCTTTCAAAGTGCTTTTTCTGGGCAGTTATTTCAAGAAAAAGAACACAAAATATTTAATGTTCTACATTCTTTTGAGAGAAACAGCCTCCTTATGGAAAAGGAGCAGGTTTATACTACGTATTTTCAGTACTCTATGCAACATAATTGACTTTTATCTACATCTTGTATTTAATATGGTACTTTTCCAGAGAAGACAAAACAGCTCACAGAGGCTTTGAAAATTCAATTTTCTCATGCAATAGGGATAATGCATTTTAGTAATGACTTTGTTTTCAAGGAATTGTTCTCCATTTTCTTGATACCACACAAAACACATGAAAAGAAACACAAAAATCTGCTTCAATAAATGCATGCAGAGACTTTGAAATGCGGAGGTCTGTGCTCCTTGAATCAGACTAGTTACATAAAAGGCTCTCAAATATTTTAGGGGATGGGATATATCAGCTTTCCATCTGAGCCTGGAGTCCTTCAAAACGATGCCATCCTTTTACAAGAGTCAGAAGAGCAGCACACAGAGACCCCAAAACCACAGCCTGACTGCTCCCTGCTCCCAGACAAGCACAGCTTCTTTCTGCATTCAGGAACAACTGTGTTCAGACACAGCTTCTGGGATTTGTCACTCTCCCAGCCATGAGAACTGGTATTTCAGAAGAGGAACAGCAACAGAGATTCAGCTGGAAAATGTGCTGTCCTGTGCTGCACTGATGGGAAGGGTGGGCAGCAGGGAAGGCACACAGGGAAGAGCACTATCAAGAACTAAGCAGTCAGGCAGATGAAAAAATTTTCAACAAGCAAAATGCTTCAAAGGTATTGATAATCCTTCAGTCTCACCATAAAAGACTGTAATACAGATAGTTACTTTTAGAGAAAGGCTTTGTGATGGGCTTTTAATTACATTCACTTTAAAAATACAGGATGCACCTCTGGTCCTTTGTCTTCCTCTAACAGGAAGAAGAGATAAAATCTCTTCACAGCTGCCAAGTAATTTATGCTTCCCAACAGCACTGTACAGTGAGTACCAGGCTATACTGCCCATCCTATGTTCAGCTGACCTGAATTAATCATACGTTTAGCAGCACTAAAGCCCTATAGCAATGCTGTTACTCACAGGTTTTTTTTTTTTCTATTAGTATTATCTCCTTTACACTACACAACTAAGCATTGCCAGAAACTCAGATTCAAAACACTGCAAGAACAAAAAGAACTGCAAAACAAATTAAGTACCAGCAGCGAGGGGAGAACAAGCAAATACATAACAAGATTAGTTTCATAAACACAAGCATGTAGCATCACAGACAAGAGCTGGTTAGAGCCAGCTAGATTATGATCAGCTGTGCCTTTATTCCATTTTTAATCCAAGAACATGAAGCATGTCAGAAGGATTCATTAAGCCTTAAATCACCCTTCAATCTCATGCTTGTTTTTACAGGGGGATCAACTGCGCAGGGAGGCAGGAGATTTGTACAGTCACAGGAGAAGTCAGTGATGGGAGCAGCCAAATCTTCCATATTTTCAGTGGTTCTCTCAAACACAAGACAGCTGGGGCATATTCTGTAGTTTAGTTTAAACACCTACACAAGAGCTGGCAGATCAATCTTTCAGAGAGGGGGGGAGTCCTTAACAGTGCTCACTCAAAACAACTCAAAGTCTTTAGAGCCACTTAAACTAAACTGGGAAGCAGGAGGCACGTGTCTGGGAGGCCTCAAGATACCTTTCCTTTCGGAAAGGAGGTACCCAGTACACAGGAAGCCCTCCACCCCCATATCAAGTTTTAACAGGCATAGGTTGCAAATCCAAGACTGAAAATTATTTAACTCATATAAAAAATTAAGATCTCCAAATATTTAGATGTGCTTTGAGCAAAGGTTGGCTGGCTTACAGAGGCCAAACATTACATTTTCTGTATCACATTTCCTGTGATAGACAAGGAATAATGGGTTCAAATTGAAAGAGGGGAAATTTAGCTTAGATATAAGGAAGAAATCCTTCCCTGTGAGGGTGGTGAGGCCCTGGCACAGGTTACCCAGAGAAGCTGTGGCTTCCCCATCCCTGGAAGTGTTCAAGGTCAGACTGGACGGGGCTTGGGGTAACCTGGGATAGTGGAAGGTGTCCATGGGAGGGGATGGGACTGGATGATTTTTACTGTCCCTTCCAACCCAAACCATTCCACGATTCTACTAAATGTTACCTTACACTCTGTGCTCTCTTTTTATGGACTTAACATTCAGAAAACTTACAATATAAAAGAGGTTAAATCAACACAGGCATCTCAGAACAGCCTGAGGACTGGAATCAGCAGGTCTAAATTCCAATTCCAGCTGCTTTATCAATTTATTGCAAGATTTTGAACAAGGCACTTTACCCAATCTGTACTTTTTCTTTCAAGGACTACCTAGAAGATGCAGTCCTGCAAAGTGCAGTTGACCTCTCAGTGTATTTATTCAGTGTCTTGTGTAACAGGAGTCATCCTCACTGAGTCTCCTGGGGTGGTATCAGGCCAGATACTGTAAGTGCCTGACATACTACAGAGGTCAGGTACCTAAACTCAACAGCAGAAAATGGAATTCAAGCCACTCATTAACCAGTAAAACCAGACCATGACTCAAATAGGAAGATGTAGCTGCAGCACAACTTAACCTGACCACAGGTGCCTAATTTGAACCTCACAATTACTCCTCTCCATTGACTGTGTACAGAACCAGGCTGTCGCTGCAGTAATAGGTGATCTGAGTCACACACCATTTCCAAACTTCAGATGCCACAGGGTCAGGTCACTTTGGGAATGGAGTCTGAGGACAACTCTGTCATGAGATCTCACTATAAATGCTGACATCATAGTTATTGGTACCACCTGCTCACATGGAGTTTACAAGAAAGCGAGGATATTCACACATAGCATTCATAGTTTACTTATTAGCACCTCAAAAAAGGGAAGTCTATGACCTGCTGGCAAAACAGGGGATACCACTTCTCTCCCAGGCCTCCACCCATGTCATCTCATATCCTACTCAATTGTGACCAGTACTGAGAAGTTTCAGGAATCTGAATTATTCACCCTTCTGTATGAGCAAACCTGCAGCTATCATGTTAAAAAGTATTTTTCTAACAGCAAACATTAGGATAAAAAAAAAATAATTAAGGTTTTCTTATTTGACAAAGGTATATTAGTGCTTGCCTGCCCCAACAGCCAGTATAAAGACCCCAAAGACACACTCTCTCACAGGAGTAAATTATTATTTTTATGCTCAGCTGCTACACAACCTGGACATAAGATTAGAAAAGCAGAGTTCTCACAGCCACTACCAAATTTCACAACATCCCAGCAACATTTAAATACAGAACACTAATATACAGTTTTACCCTGCCCAGCAATCATTTTGTATTTGTGTGATATTTACACTTAAGGTTCCTCTTACATCAATTCTAAACAATCTGTGAAAAAATGAAACACATCTTACTCTTCCCACATTAAGCCAACTGAGGGCATTAAAAAAAAGAAGAAAAAAAGGAGATACTCACTGCATTCATAGATCTGCTCTAATTTGTCCACAGAAGAAAGAGAGAAGAATTTGTAGCCTGATTTACTGCCAACTGCAAGGGATCTGCAAAAGAAACAAGCCAGTCAGGAACACAAACTACATCAGCTGTGATTACCCTTGGACAGATTCTTACCCTGTTCTAACCTCCAGCTGGGTTAGCTCAGTAAGAAAAACGATAAAAAGCTTTTCCAAAGAAGCCACGACAGACACAGACAGCTTCCTCAACTCTGAAAAGGCCAAACAGCTTCAGAATTACAGAAATTCAGAACTACAGAATCCAGGCGTGGAATTCTGCTACACATTTAATGAAATGAGAGGTCACAGCCCCATGGGAGCCGACTGCCCAATTCTCACCACTGGTTTCTCCACACAGCCTAAAAGCCTTAGTGTGGAGGAAAGATGATGACTTGAATAATGTAATGCAAACCAATTACATCATTGCCTCATCATTAGAGGTGACCTCCAAGACCTTTCAAACTGGGCCGTCTGGGGATTTTTTGTTCTTTACAGTGTAACTGTCCCTGACCATCCCAAAAGAGTTTTTATATTAAAAAAAAAAGTAATTAAAGACTGCCAACTCTAATTTTCTCTGGCTTTATGTGATGATGTTCTAGCACCTCCATTGTTCGGTCTCAGTCTCACAAATACTCACACCGAATCTTTGATCAGAGGCGCCCTCTTAAAAATGCTAGTCACTGATGTTAAACAGATTTTAACAATAGCAGAACACTAAAAAACTGCCTACAAACCCTTCTTTCCTCCATTACTCAATTTTCACACTTAGCTCACAGACCAGTTAATTGCTTTTCCAGTTAGAGTCAAAAGACAGGTCTTAAATTTTAAGCCAGAAAAACCTTTAGCTTCTCTTGCAGGTCTTTACACACCAAGGCAGCAGACAATGGCTCATTCTTGTTTCCCCTCCCCATGTGGAGGACGATTTTATGCCACAGATTAAGAAAATTAACAGCCAATACAGCTGTACAGAAGTGCATTAGTATGCTTATAGTTCATATATTTCTTGCTGCCAGGACACGCGGAGAAAAAACTAATTAAACTGCGATAAAACACATTTCAATATGCCAAACTGTGGCAAGTCATTCAATACAAGGCTCAGAGCCAACCCTGCCAGTCAGCCTGCCAATAACGCCCTTCTGAACTCAGCAAGATGATTCTCAACAATTCAGATGCACCAACAATTAATTCTGCCTTTGGAATACAATGCAGATTCCTAGATTTCACGTTCTTCCTGTATTTTCCACTCGTGGCTCCAAAGTGAGCCCTTTTTAAACTTCAACGTACCCAGAAGATTAGAAATTGCTCCTCCAGCTGCTTACCCTCTGAAATTAAGATCTCAAGCTATAAAATCGAATTCTGTACGATGGTATGACCTTCTCTTCTAGAAGAAAAATACAACTGGCACAATCTGGTTAAGAAATTATATTTGAGAAGGTTTAAGCTTTCAAATTAAAATATGCACCATGCAGGCAGGCAGAAGTCCCCAGATTCAATAACCAAGATATTAAAAAAGCATATTAGGCTTAGAGATAGAGAGCAACCATAAAACAAAATTTTGTTGCTGCTCCTCTAAGTCACCTCAGAAATACTGAATTTAATCTCACTTCAGATGAAGTCAGTATGTTCAGCAGACTCTATCTGATTAGAGGCCAGACACACTGAAGTGTTTTTGCTCAACTGCTTTTGTACAACTCAATGAAAAACCCACATTCTGTGAAAAAAAAAGTGAAACTCTTAATTTGGTAAAACAAAGCAATGAATCAGCTTCTCTTAGATCATTTATGGCTTCCCTCAGAAGAAAGTTTAACAAAGAATGACATTAAAACTGTCACTTTGCAAAGGTAAACAAGCACTCCACTGAGTTAAAAATAAATGGAGTCACAAGACTCCCTGCAATATAAACGATCCACAAAAGACACAGGATGATTTCTTCCCGGAGAATTCCACACAGCAGCTATTTGTGAGTGTATTACTAGGCAGAACTGTATTCCTGTATTGTACTTACAGCTTTAAATACAGAATATTGCTGAATCACTGTTTTGCTGACAGTATCACTGAAATCAGTGAGGGAGCCCATTTTTCTAGTCCTACAACTACCTATACCTCATTTAAATGAGCCACAATGGCAAAATTGAGTTGTATACATGATAAAAATCATCATCAGTAGAAGCCAAAATGAAGAAGCACAGGACAGACCTTTCCATCCACGGCAACTGCTTTTTGTTACTTCTATCAGGATCAAGGTGATGAAGCCACAAATCATTTGTTTACACAGAGCAGTTCAAGTCAGTGTAATTAAACCCATTTCAGAATCCAAGCATAACTGCAAAATAACCCCTTTTTCTTCTAGAACAGCATTCCTGCTTTTGGAGGGTTTGTTTCGCTGGGGTGTTTTTTTTTAATGTACTCTCAAATTACTTCTTATGAAACTACTGGAAAAAGGCTTTTTATATGTAATAAGAACCCACTAGGCTGAGTTATACCAGCATAATCATAATGGTTTAAATCCCCCATCTTCCCCTGCATTGATATTACACTTAAGCCCTTAAGACACCCGATCACCATCTAAATGGCCAAATCCACAAAACAAGCATCCAGCCAGAATTACCTCACCTCCCAAAAAATGTGCAACCATATGGGGAAGAAATATGATCAATAAGCCATTCAGCTCTTGCTCAGATAGACAGTGGCCAGCAAGAAGCTGCTGTAGTTATCAGAAGCTCCTTTTACAATGTGGATGTTATGCTTTATTATCACCGATTTTCAAAAGCTGATGAGCCTGAAATTGAAAATAAATATTCCCCAAAATCGCCTTTTTTTCTTCTAATACTATACTGCACATGTGGTTTTTTTAGCTCTGTTATGTGTAGCCTCTATTACACACCTTAGACTGCAGACTTTGAGCTATTTCATCATCAAGGTTGTCTCTTCAGTACAAAATTATCAATACAGCCATGATTTATGGAACTGTGTTTACCCACTTTTTCCAGAGATAATACTGCAGTCTGATCCAAGACTACATAAATCTTGATAGTATTTTCAAGAGTGACTGTCATAAATAATTAAAAATAGCCTCACAAGAGAACAGTGCTGTGAGATATTTCACACACTCATTTGAAGATGCTGACATCCACTCTAAGTGCACTCACCTAAAGTGGGATATCAGCTGCTTCAATCTCTCTGACTCTTTAGAAGCAAGTTGTTTCAGATGGATTAGAACGCTACAGGTTTTCTTTTGCTTCTTTAATATACATACAGAAGGAAGAAAACCAGTTTTTCCCTTTCCATATCGCAAAGGACCTTAACTATTAATCAGAAATATTCTAAATTAATCAGGAAGATCCTACTAAGGGCAGCTCTCTCAAAGATTAAAATCAATTGCAGCTGCAGCATAAACATGACTCCAAAAGTCATTACTGCTTTAAATAACTGTTTAATTAAACCTACTTACATTATGATACAGTCTCATTATACTAATGTTCCACCTCATTCCAAAACCAATGTAAATTTCCACAGACAAAACATTTAGTGAACAAAGGCTTATGATGAAGAAGGGGAATGTAATAAAAGAAAAATCAATGAAATGGCATAAGAATTGCTAAGGAATTACTAAGGAAATGTACTTTGCTTTGTTCCACCCCTTCCAAATGCCTGCTGAAACCAAAGCTGTAGCATCTTATGGATATGTCTTAATATTAAATTAAGACAATATTATTTTGGACAAAAGTGAGATACAGAAATTCACATATTCGATGTTTTTGTCAGCAACCTGACAATCCACAGATTTTCCCATTATTTTTATATTAAAAGAAAGCCCACAAACTTAAAATCTGCTACGGCAAAAGCAGACCATGCCTGCTCATCCCTTAACACGCAGCGTTAGGCTGGGACAACAGAAAGTCCACAATCCAAGTAAATATCTCTGCTCTTGGGCCAAATCCCCATCCAAATGGTCAGGAGCTGAGGAACAGCTCCTCTGGCCAGCCCCCCTGAGCTGCTGTGCCCACTGCAACCACAGCAAGGATCACAACATACGGTTGTCTCTCTCAGCTATCCTGCCTGAGCGTGGGAGCTACGTGACCGCTCTCGCCTTCCTTTTTTTTGGGGTGTGTGTTTAGCTTTAAAGCCTCCTTGGAATACAGAGCTCTCCTGTCCTCAAGGATCACGGGTGAAGGACACCTGAACCTAGGAGAGACAAAGGCAGAGGAGTGAATTCTCAGCACCTAACCCTTGTTCCTCCCACCACAAGCAGTTTACTACAGAGATCCAAACACCACAGGGCAAGGGAATTTGAATACAGCTTCTGGTGCACGAAGCGTGCTGGACATATTTTGAGCTATAAGCATTTGCCCAAAATGTAGAATGAAATTGATTTATTTGGGAAATAAAGGGCAGAATTAGTATTTGGACTGATACCTGTCACTTGCAAAAGGCACACACCAGTGTTTTCCTTAGAAGTCCAAACAAGGTTTCCTTTCGCCTTTCATCAGGACTCTGTTTTCAAAACTGCAGTGACTACTTTGTTTCCAAATGCTGTCACACAATTACTTATTTTAAAAAAAGGTGACTAAAACTTCTCTACAGTCTGTCCACTTGCATTATTTCACAAGCAGGTTCTTTGGGGTGGTTGCTGGTTGGTGTTTTTGGGGGGGAGTGGGGGGGTGTGTTTGTAAACTGAATCTGTAAACTGAACCACTGTACTTCCAAAGGTACTTCTCTGGCAATATCTGTGTAACAATTTAAAGACTGAAAGTTCTACCTCTTATATAGATACCTGCAAGGTGAGATCTTGAAGTTATCCTTTGCTTAAAAAGTTACAAACTTCTAACCATTAGCATTTCCTTTATGAGTTTTAAAGCTTCTGTGAGTTTGTGAGGTGTTTAATTTTTCATAAACGTATCTGTGCTCAGTTTTAGTAGTTCTCCCAGGAGTAATACAAAGAGCACTCAGGTTTTTCTTCCCAAGTATCCATTGTTAAAGATTCCCAACTGCTAAAACCTACCCAGCACTGAGATCACCCACAAGCTTCCAACTGCATGGTTTGGCTGGGACACCCGAATTCTGACGGGTTACTCCACTTTGATCTGGAAGTTGGAGCTTGTGCCTCTCAATCAGGGAATGCCAGTCATGCTGAGTTGTGCAATGATTGATTCACTGGGGAAAAGGGCCAGGTCCAAAACAAGCACATCAACATCTTCTGAAAATACCCCTCTCTGTGTTTTTACTTAATGAAAACATTATATCAAAGAGAAGCCACAAACCAACCGCTTCTGCTGCATTATAGGTGGAGTGTTTTCAGGCAGAGTTCCAGTCCCAGCCAATAATTCAGAACTGTCATGTAAATAAAGCTTAGGGCAATGTGGAATAAACAGGCAAGACAACACTTGCAATAACGTAGATACTGTTCCAAGAGACAATGTCACTACTTACAGCATCTGTGAACGAGCATTTCAAAAAAGTTAAGTCTGGGAAAAACAAGCAACTAAGAGCAGGGTAGAGGAGATCTGCTTCAGTCACCAGGGACTGCAACGACTGGGAAAAGCAACAGCAACTTTTAGGGTGACAACATTCTTCTGACTACCAGCAACCTCATTTCCCAAGATTAAGAGCCACCATGAAGCTCATCTTCCTACAGGAGAGAGTAACTAATCACCAACTCTTCACAAAACCAAGGAAAAGTTGGCTTGATCCTTATTTTTACCAGCACCATCTTTTCCTAACACCAGGCCACTGGCTCTGCCGTGTAGGTAAGCAAGACACATTTAAGCCTGAGTGGAACTGGCACCTTGTTAAGGTGAAGGTAAAAGCTTTAAATGCAATAACAACATGCCCATGTCATTTATTTTCCAGTTCTGTCTGTCAGCAATTTTTCTAATTACTGAAGCACCTTTAAGCATGATGTAGCTCTACTGACTGGGCAGACATAAACAAAGCTTGTCTTTCATATACTGCCTGAAAGAACATACATTTGTTTACCTTGCCTGTCTGGAGAAGGGCTCCAGTTACCTGTAAAAGTTGAAATAGGTGAGCTTTCTGAGGCCTGGCATGGCAAAGTGTAAGTCACTCCTAAGAAGTTCTTTTCAGCTCTTCTCACCTGGTGAACTGTCATCTCCTAGATATACAGAACAGGATACTACAAACCCAGAGAGCTGGCTTCTTGTTTCTCTATTCAAACATGAAACCAGGAGAGATCGTGAGCAGGAAAAAAGAAGAAAAAAAAAATCAAATAAACTTCAGTTTAAAGAATGCACCCAACCACTAAATTTTACTCAGTTTAGGAACTTGAATGCAACCTGGTTATTTGGGCCACTTACCACATCAGACAAGTGTTTCACTGAGAGGCTGCTCACAAAGACATCTGCAAAACTTCTTTTATACTTACTACTTTTCTTGGAGAGATTTCTTTGAGACACTATTAGTAAGAGATTATTCCACATCATCAACCACTTCATTTGTCTCAAAGTAAGTGGCCTTTTAAATTATTCTCAGAATTTTGAGACAAAAAAATTGAACAGGAGCCTTTTCATATTTCTGTAGTTTCTGTAACAAATATCTGAAATGTATAAATATTAAAAAATGACACAAAAGATCCAGTAGCCCAAGACTTGGAATTGCAGAGATCTATGGGCCAGGTCTGGGTCACACAAAAGATGCAGCACCAAAATTCTCATCAGGTAACCTCAAGGTGATTTATATATAAATAATATATTTTTTAAAAAAGTAATTTATTCACACAATGGACATTAGAATGCTGAATAAAAAAAAAAATCAGCTATAGCATAGAAATTGAAAAACACTTTTTGGTTATTTAAGAAGATGAAATGGGAAAAGTAGTCCAGTAGCACATACAGTTGAGGAAAGAAATCATTAGCCAGTTGTCTCTTTTTTCTCCCCATAAACTCAAAGTTAAAAAGGAATCAGCTTTACTCTTCCTTGAAGAAAGATGTAACGGTGTACAAGCCAAAGAAAACTTAGATAAGTTTGTTGCATTTGTTTCTTTTTACTTCTGTCTTGGTTTGGTTTGTTCTCAAGTCAAGCCTGCAGCTCTCGTCCAAAGTAAATGGGTTTTTTGGTCACAACTCAGCAATCTTTAAGTACAAGGTGGAAAATGATGACTTGTTTCTTTTTTCCAGTAATAGGTAAAAAATGAATGGTATCTGAGCAAAACCTGGGCAGGTTTTATATGCACAAGGACATATGTATGGTGCTCAGTGAAAAAACGTGAAAAGTAGTTGCAAAAGTCTTTGGTTCGAATCAATACACGGATAATGATTTACTTACAAACACACAGAAGGCTACAGCTTCCCCCCTCCATCATTTACCATAACTTATTTACTGCTAAAGCCTCTCGTCTCAAGTCTATCCAGCTCCACTGGCTCAACTTCTCACCCCCAACAAAACCTACAAAAGCAAACAGTGTTTCCTGCTGTGATGTGACCCTCCTAAATCCTGGCAGTCACCAGAAATAACCTTTTCACCTTCACCATTCCCACATGCTACAGGACATGCTGGGGACAGTCACAGATCTCCCTCGTGAGGACGAGGCATTTTTGCTTACGAAGAGAACGAGTTGTTAAAAGAAAAAACCCTCCACCACACACGTGGGTCATGGTCTGTGATGCCAACCTGAGATCATTTCCTCTTACTCACTTCCTAAATCAAAACTCCTCCTTTCTCGTGTCCAAGTTCTTTCGGTTATTACCCCCCAGTTTCATCTCTCAGGTATTTCAGACAGTCAAATCCTTCTTCAAATGATCTTTAGTGTTCCAATCCCAACTAATAAGGGGTTCTTAAATTAAAGATACTGCTTTTTAATACCCCACATAAAAACTAATACACACTAATTAATCTAAACATGCTGCAAACGATTAAGTAATTTGCAAGACGTGCAGCTCGAACCATCTGAAGCCTAAATAAATCTCAAGGACCAGAGGAAGGCCTCTTTTTTCAAAATCAAAACCAAAAGCAGCATAAGGCTCATAAAAACACCTTCAAGCCTTAGGTACGCTGCTTCAACACAGCAGGTGAAAATAACGCAGCTGGATAAAAAGATCGGTGTGAAGAGGATGAAGTCTCTACACCTCCTGGACGACCTGTCCAGGTCTTAGGAGGGCCTGGCACGAAGCCACATCACCAAGGAGCAGCAGGAGCCCTCCTTCCCACTCTTTTCCAACGGGACAGCGGGCGATGCCTCCCAAGTAGGAGCAGGAGCAGCTCCCCATGGGCAGCGAACGGGGGCACGGAGGAGGCAACAACACGCTGCAGCCACCCCAGTGCCCGCTGCTGCTGCTGCTGCTGCGGGGAGCGGCCCGTCCCCGCACCCCTCGGGGCACAGGGGGCCGCTCCCACCGCCCTCCCCGTGGGGGACCCCGGCCCCGCTGCGGGCCCGGACCCCCGGGAAGGGGCGGCCCCGGCGGCACAGGGGAAGGGGCGGCCCCGGGGGGACCCCACCACGCCCCCCCCCTGCAGCGGCCAGGCCTCCCCAGGGCCCCCCTCACGTTCCCCCTCCCCAGCCCGAGCCCCCCTCACGCCGCCCCTTACGTGTTGTCCTGGTTGAAGTTGGCGAATAGCAGATGGCCGCTGCCGGCGTCGCCGCTCTGCCCGGCCAAGTTCATGGCGGGACGGCCCTCGCCGCCCCCGTCCGGCGGGGGGGGAAAGGACGAGGAGAGCCCTCCGGGAAGGCTGCGCCGCTCACCCGCGGCCGCCCCGGCCCCGCCGCATCCCCGCCGGGCCCTTGTTTACGCGGCGGGCGGCGGAGCGGGCCCCGCGCCTGCGCCCTCCCGGCCGCCGTACGCCCGCCGCGCCTGCGCGCGCCCGGCGGTGCTGTGGTCCGCGTTGCGAAGCTGAGCGGGGTCCGCCGCGGTCCGAGCCTGGATGGGTGACCCGCAGCCCACCCGGGGGTGCCCCGGCTCGGGCGCGTCCCCGCCGTCGCCGAGTCGCCCGCGACTACCACCGCCCTGTCGCGGTGGCCACAGGGGTCACACCCCCCTCGGTCCCCGCCCGCCGGTGCCGCTGCAGTTTCGCTTCGCGCCACGGGATGTCCCCGGGGCTCAGCGGATGAGCGTGCGGGGGCTCCGGGCTTTGGGAAAAAAAAAAGTTGGGCAGATCCAGCGTGGAGAAGAGAACGGTGGGAGACCTTATAGCACTCTCCAGTGGCTGAGAAGGCTATAGGGAAGCTGGGGAGGAGATCTGTAGTCTTAGAACAAGCAGTAATGGGTTCCAACTGAACGGGGAAATATATAGGTTAGATATGCAGAAGGAATTCTTCACTACGATGGTGGTGGGGCACTGGAACAGGTTGCCCAGGGAGGCTGTGGATGCCCCATCCCTGAGTGTTCAAAGCCGGATAAGGCGGGAGATGTCCATGGCAGGGGGCTGGGATTTGACAATCTCTTAAGATCCATTCCAACCCCTTAACATAATTCTGTGACTCTGCTCCTGGCACAGCCTCTTCCAGGGAGCTCTCTGTGGGCAGTTGCCTTGTTGTGGCCTCACTGGAGATATTCCAGAACCGTCTGGATGCAATCCTGTGCCATGTGCTCTGGGATGACCCTGCTTGAGCAGGGAGGTTGGACCAGATGACCCACAGAGTTGCAGGCTGCCAGACCCAAGGAGCAGCTTGTCAGGAGAGAACACAAATTGCAGGAAAAAGAGAAAAAGAACTGAACTAGGGATGTCTGGAAATGGGATCAAAACCAAGGGATTGGTATGGAAAAGAGTGAATCTTGGGAAATGTTGGTTTGTGCCTCTGGAGCCAGTTTGTCTCGGAGGGTTCATGAGTGATGCACATGGAGCAGTGGGGAATGATAGGGCCTCCTTTCTCACCTGCTCCCCGAGGTATCAGGGACTCCGTGGGGTCCCCCACATTTAACCACCATCCAGCTGCTGGCCAGGAGACTCCTCCAAATGACTTAAACCCGAGTGGCTGTGCCCCAGCACAGCTACCCTGTGTCCACCCTGCCATGGCCACCCAGAGCCGGTGCTGCCCCCCACACTGTCCCCCACATTCATCTCTGCCTCTGCTACACCTGCTGCCAACCCATCCACGTGTCCCATAACTCTTTCTACCCATCCAAAGTTTATTTTCTCCTGGAGAGACTGTTCCTGCTAATTGCAGATTTAAATCCCAAGTTGTCTCTTTTCTTACCTGTTGTCTCCAGCATTTTAATGTGCAGGAAAACATCCTTTCCTGGGGAGGTGGGATTACAGTGTGCCCTGCCAGGAGAGCCCAACCCCCATCATCACACCCAAAGGTGTGGATATTCACACCTTTCACAGCTGGGATCCTGCTGGAACCAGCCGGGAGGGGGGGACAATGCACAGAGGTGTCTCCACTCCAGCTGTGGGAATCCTGCATAGAATCATAGAATGTCCTGAGTCGGAAGGGACCCACAAGGATCACTGAGTCTGACTCCTGGCCCTGCACAGGACAATGCCAAGGATCACACCCATGTCCCTGAGAGCGTTGTCCAAACACTTCTTAAGGTCTATCAGGCTTGGGGCCATGATCACTTCCCTGGAGAGCCTGTTCCAGTGCCTGACTACCCTCTGGGAGAAGAACTTTTTCCTAATATCCAACCTAAACCTCCCCTGACATAGCTTCATGCCATTCCTTTGAGTCCCATCACTGGCCACCAGAGAGAAGGGATTGCCAGGAAGGAAGGAAGCACCCCTGGGCTTCATGAGCCATTCCACCTCTAAAGGAAAACTCTGTGAGACCCCCCTGTTTTGGTGGCATTAAAAAACCCTCGCTGCATTCAGGTACCCCTGAATCTTGAAATGTCTTCTTAATATCATTGCAATTACTCAGATCTTTGCAAGAAAGTGGGGAGAGCACCAGGGATGGGAAAGAAAAACAAGGTGGGCTCATGGGCAGAGTATACAAGGAGAGCTGCCGTGCAGGGAGGGGACACATCGTGGTGGGGTATGGGTGGTGTGAGCATGGATTTCTGCACATCCCACCTGGGAGCAGCCCCCAGCTGCCTGTGATTCTCTGTCTGCGGGGTTTGGAAGCAGTGCTGGGGCTGAAGCCATTCCCCAGCACGATGCTTGAGGCTTTGGTTGCCATAACAACTGGATCCAGGCTTCAAAAATAGTAACTTATTTTTCATTCAATTTGCCTTTTGCCCTCTGAGGCAGATCTATTTTGGGACTGATGGTTCACTTCAGGTGTCCCTTGCCAGCAACCCCCACTGTGGGCTGGGGGCTTTAGGGCTGAGGGTTGTTTTGTTAGATGTGGTTTATCGCCTTTTTCTCTCCCTCTCCCTATTCAGGCCCAGAGAACAGGTACAGCAGGGCACAGGCATCACAAAATAGCCTTTGCCAAAGCTCGTCATCTCCAAGGCTGGGGAAGGAATTCGAAAAAAATCTTCCCGGCTAAGTGGTAGAGCGTGGGAGAGGTTTTCGGAGATGATCTCACTCTGCATCTCAGCTTGGACCTGCCACTCTCAGCCAGGGCTTGGCTGTCCCAGATACACTGGGAAGGTCCTACTGAAGATGGGGTTTGTGTCCCCCCCCATACCTCCTGGATCCTGCTGTTGAAAGCCTGGTCCCCACTGGTGTCTTCCATCCACGATGGGAAACGTGCAGGAAGGCTGAACTCGCTGCCTGCTGCGGCACTGGGGAACTGGGGTGCTTTTTGTGTGCGTTGGGGACACCCCACAATGCAGCTGCACCTGCAGCATCACCTCTTTCGCATCCCCTGGGGGGATTAGCTGCTTTTGGAAGGGGTTGCAGAGGGTGCCAGGATTAAGTCATGCCTTGAATTAAGGGATCCCTTCATTTTGGTCTATTTTGGACTTTGGAAGACGTGTGTGTGCTTGATTTCCCATGGAAATGGCCATACGAGCATAACCCTTTGTGTCGAGATGACTTCAGCTGTTCTACCTTCAATGTTGCTACAGCATCAGCAAGGAGAGGTTGTGACCAAGACTTGGGGTGACCAAGACTCTCCTCCTCCATTTGCTGCTGACCTTATGTCACCTTTCTTGTCCCTCACCTGCTGGCCTGAAGGTGCCTCTGATTTCTGGCACAGAGTGGGCAAGGATGATGCTCATCTGCCCCCAGACAAGCCCCCATCACCTTTTACATCCCCTCTCTGAGCTGCCCAACCACAGATGTACATTGGGACGTCACCTCCTGTGGGAGCCTCCTGAGGCAATGTAGAGGATGAAAGATTATGGTGGAGATGGGGGGAGGATTTTGGGGTCTTCAGTCCTTGCCTTGCGGTCGTGCTGCTCCGTCCCCCCTTCTCAGAGCAGGGAGGGATGGTGGGATGCTGGTGGGAGTTGTGTCTCCACCCAGGGCCACCCTGCAGCGATGGGGCTGGGGCAGAGCTACCCACCCCTGCTGGGGCCTCTGGAAAATAATGGGAAAAAAAAATCATTAAAATCAAATAAATAAGAACGAAGCCAAACAAAGCAGTTCCCGGGGGACGGCCCTGCCCCGGGGCGGGCAGGGATGGCTCCGGGACCCTCGGGGGGACCCGGCCGTGGGCAGCGGCGCCGGGGGAAGCGGGCTGGCTGCTGGCACTCGCCGCTCCCCCCCGCCCCGATGCTTTAATCACATTTTCAATTCAAATCTGCTGCTATTTGATCCCCCGGGGGTGGCGGCGGGGAGGGGGGGGGATATTTTTAGCTGTGCTTAAAGCTGCCGGGGGGCGGAGGGAGATCGCGCAGGTTGCTGTGGCCGCGAAGAGTTGGAAGGGATCCCCCCCCCCCCCTTTTTTTCTTCCTTCTCCTCCTCTTTGCACATCTGAGGGCGGCAACGGGGCTGGCTCCCCCCTCCCGGAGGTCGCCTTTGTTTTCCCCGTGTCGCTCTCCCGAGCAGCCGGGGGGGCGGGAGGGGCCGGGGCTGAGCCGGGCTGGGCTGTGCCGGGCTGGGCTGGGCTGGACCGGCCGCCCCTTCTCCTCCTCGCCCCGCCGGACCCCGCCGAGTTGGTGCCGTTCCCCCGGGCGGCACTTTCCCCCCACCCCGGGGCTGAGCAGCCGCCGCACCCCGGGACCTCCATGGCACCGTCGCGATGTTCGTGTCCCGGGTCCTGGATTTCCAGAAGACGCGCTACGCCAGGTAAATCCGTCGGTGCGGGATCCCCGAGCCCCCGGTCGGCACGGAGCCCCCGGACAGCCCCAGTCTCTGCCCGGGCTCGGCTCCGCTGGGATGGAGCCCGAAAGGACCTTCAAAAGCTGCTGAGTGCCCCAAAGCCCCGGGCAGGTGCGGGCTGGGCTTTTGGCTAGCTGCTTTTCTGCATCCCTAAAAGATTCTGAGCATCCCTGGGAGCCCTTGCTGCCTTTCTCTGGGTCTAACTTCACTGTGATCTTTCCCGCTGCTGGGGGACCAGAAACCTGTCTCCCTGCAAGAACAGATCCCATCGCTGGTTCCAAATCCACCTTGCAGGGATCAATGCTGTCCAGGGTCCCACTGGACCCACGTGAACCCCCTCGGGGTGACTCCCCCAGCCCAGACCTGGGAGCTCAACAGGGCTCCCATGGGATGTATCCGTGGTGCATCCCCCCTCCCTGAAATCCCCAGGGAGATTTTCCAGCAAGCGGCAGGGACTCGTTTCAAGAGCTCAGGTGTGTTAGGAAACCTCACGGTGTTACCTGTGCCGGGGGAAACCTGAGGATCGCTGGGTACGGGTCAGAGGGCACTCGGCCACGTGCGCTGCTGCGGGATCAGATGTGGCCTCTAAGAGCGGGCTGGCAGGTGACACGGGGACAAGGGCCACCCGCAGCCCTCTGGCTCGCGGGGTGGCCGAGGATGAGTCAGATCCCACAGTGCTGGGGACTGCACGGCCAGAAGGAGATCAGGGGTTGCTGGGGCTGCTCAGTTTTGCACCAAGGACGGGCTTTGCTCCCAGTGACTGTGGTGGGGATGTTTCCCTGGCTGCGGAGGGTCCCACGGACTGATGCAGTTCCTGGGGGCTCTCAGCTCTGTGCTGCCACTGCCAGACTCCCAGTGGCCCTGTAAGGGGCAGATACCAGAGAAAAACTTGTGTGAAAACACGCGGTGATGGTGTTTCTTGCCCACACTGGGCAGGATGATCCCTGGGCGATGTTTCCCTGGGCTGAGTAAGAACAGGAGACCATCCTCTTACCGCCTCAAGCCATGAGCTCCTCTTCTTCCCAGTCTCCCATGGGGAAAATCCATGCTTGCATCTCCAAAAGCTGCCTGAAATGTGGGCACTTGCTTAAAGACTATTTTGATGCTGTAGCTGCCTCCTGATAACCTTTGCCTGGGGGGAAGAGGCGGGAGGTGCCCAGCAGATCTGCACAATACATCTGGTAAAGGCTCCATGGGAAAACAGAGAATTCAAGACTTTTTCTTCACAGCTGGCATGCAGAGGACAGGGCTGGGGGAGATGGAGTTGAGCAAAGCTCTGTACCCCCAGAGCAGGAGGAGAACCACAGCTTTGCCCTAAAGCAGTGATGCAGAGGCTGTTTGGGAGCTGGGCAGCAGATCAGAGGCTGCCCCCCCCCCCCAGTCTCACTCAGCAGAACCCATCTGCCAACCTGTTGTGTGATTTATCCCAAATCAGCATGCTCCAACCTTGTCGTGGTCCTTTCTGGAGACAACTTGTTAGATGGGGATGAGGCACTACAGAGAGCCTTGCAGGGATAGAGCCCCTTTGCAGGGCAAGGGCTGTGGAGCACAGGAAGGGTCAAGTCCACAGGGTATCCTCCACCTCTCACTGTGTGCCAGGGCTGCATGGGGAGCAGGAGGAGACGGGTGATCCCTTGGCTTTCACCCCAAGGCAGTCACCAGCACGTGATGCTAACCCAGGACTTCCCGTATCACTGCAGAGATCCTCTTAGCCTAGTGCTTAAAAATAACAGTGGGCTAATCTCCATCCCCCCCGTGCACACCAGCTCTCCTCTCCACAGAAATGCTCTGCTGTGGCATATCCCAAAAGAAGCCCTAAAGCTGCTCCTTCCTTTGTGCTAGGGATGTGCTTTCAGCTGGGCTCTGAGGTGGGGACTGGGGTGAGCAGGAGCCAGGGGACCTTATGGTGCCACATGTCTTTCAAGGCAGCAGAAGTGTCTCAAATCCTGGGTTCAGTTTTGGGTCCCTCACTACAAGAAAGACGCTGAGGTGCTGCAGTGTGTCCAGAGAAGGGAATGGAGCTGGGGAATGGTCTAGATCACAAGTCTGATGAGGAGCAGCTGAGGGAGCTCTGGGGGGATCAACCTGCAGGAAAGGAGGCTCAGGGGGAACCTTCTTGCTCTCTCCAGCTCTCTGACAGGAGGTTGTTGCCAGGTGGGGGTCAGGCTCTTCTCCCAAGTAACAAGTAATAGGACAAGAAGAAATGGGGTCAAGTTGCACCAGGAGAAGTCTAGGTTGGATATTAGGAAGGATTTCTTCACCAAAAGGGATGTCAGGCTTTGGAACAGGCTGCCTGGTGAAGTGATTGAATCACTATCCCTGGAAGTTTTCAAAAGCCCATGTAGATGTGACACTTGGGAATGTGGTTTAGTACTGAACATGGCAGTGCTGGGTAATGGTTGGACTCAATCTTAGAGCTCTTGTCCAACCTTAACAATTCTATGATTCTATCTTGCAACACCTTTACAGAGAATGATACTCTTGCTTGTGGCCTTCCTTAACAAAACAAACAAACAAATGAGCGAAAAAAATCAGAAAGTTTTCCTCGTGGTGGAAAAGCCTGGAACAGCTTCATTTTTCATGTTGTTTTATCTAATTTTGAGCAAGGACCAAGAAAGGAGAAACTTGGCCATCAATACACCCACCAAAAGGAATAAATAAAACAGAGCATGGTGATGAAAGACCTGTTGTGTGAGAGCTGCAGTGAAGGCACCGGGCTTTGAACAAAGAGATGAAAAGCAGTGATCAATGTGGTAACGTTCTGTGAACTGCCAGGAGAAAACTCAGGGCTGGAGGGGCACCAGGGTGTCCCCAAATCCCTCCTGGCTGGGTTTTGGAGATGGAGCATTACAGCTGGGGCAGAGGGGCAGAAAACAAAGGGGGTGGTCTGTCACTGTGGTGTCACAGGGATGCAAGGCAATGCCATTTGAGCACATTGTGGTTATAAATGAGGCACTTGGTGGTTTCTGATCTGCTGTGAGGTCTTGGAGGCTCTCCCATCACTGACACTGTGGGGAAAGGGAGTTCAAAAGCACAGTTGCTGCAAGGCTCTCCCTGTCACTCACAGCCTGCACCCTGACAAGTGATATCCATCTCCTGCCTGACAGGCCAAGTTCAGCCATGACGCCAGCACAGCACACAGCGACAGGGTGCAAGCAGATGTGACTCCTCCTGCTTTATCCAACCACCCCACTCCCCCTTCCAGCTCACTGAAATGCTACTGCATTCCCCCCAGACCAACAGATCAGTGTAAGTCCCATCTTCATCACTAAACTCATTGGTCAGGTTACACTGAGCCAGTAACCAAACCCTCCCTCCACCTCACCATCACCTTTGACCCCATTTTGGCCCACTTTATAAACATGGTCTGGTGTCTCCTGCCCACGTAGCTGCCATGGGGCTGAGTCTATCTCCCTGCAGGGAAACAGAATGCTTCCCAGACTTTGGCCATCCAGAGCTGTAATTGGAAGGAAACATGATTAAGCAGAGAGCTGCTGTATCTGGTGAGCTTCAGCATCTCTGGAGCAGCAGAGAGGGGTTTGCTGGGAGCTGCAGGGCACTGAATCATTCTAACAAACTGATAGCAGTTCACCATTTGATTCGTTCATGCAAAAGGCTCTAAATCTTACTGTTTGCTTGTCTTGCCCTGCACAGAGTAACACAGAGAGGAGCAGCCAGGAAAATCCTCATTAATGTCTCAGCCCAGAAGCAGTGGGCTCAGTGGGGGTGTCTGTAGGTTCATGGGCCAGGCTTGTCCTCACCTGCCCTGTGTCACAACGTAGGCACTGCCACCTCCTCACCAGCATGAGGGGATGGAGGTCTGAACTCTACACTTGCTCAAAACCAAATCCTCTAAATATGGGGAAAGGTGGCTGGAAAGACCTTCCTTTTTTCTCCCTGCACCTGTAATTACTGAGCAAGGAGACATTCATCGACTCCTCCAGCATCTCTGGGAAAGAGAGGGAGAGGAGAACCAGCGGGAATAGGAAGCATTGGAGTGCTCAGACACCAAACACAAGGAAAACAATTCCGGGCTGACAGCGTGGACAGAGGTCCCACATTGGGAAGATCTGGTCTCCATTCGCTTTGCGATGAAAACATGAGCAGCCCTCGCCTGCTCCCACACATGCTGAAATGCTTTCCAAGAGCTCTGCTTCCCCCACAGCCCGTGTGGGATGAAGCAGTGAGAAGGGAAACGCTTTCAGTATTAATACCACAGCTTGAAGCTCCTCAAGAGGCAGGGGCTCCTCACCGTGCAAGCACCAGCCCCATCCCACCAGCCCCAGCAAGACCTGCCAGTCTGTCCCCAGCTGAGCAGATCCCCTTGATGCAAAAGGACCTGCTCCAAGAGATGGGGAGACCCCCAAAACACCTAGGGAAGACCAGGATCAGCTGATGTCACCAACCAATTCCGTGTTGGTTGCTCTGTGGGGCCAGGTTGACCCAGAAACCCTATTGAAGGCAGCACTGGTAGGAGTCATCTCATGTAGGTTTAAATGCCCAGGGCACATCGTTGGAATTTGATATTTGGAAGGCAACAAGTACTTGGAGCATCATTTTTGATGGGGTATCCCCTCAAACTGCCCCATCCCCTCCTCTGGGAAGGTCAGGGGACCCAGCAGGAGAGGCTCAGGTGGGGATCACCACGCTGGAGATGGGCACTCGTGGGCAAACCAAGCCCTGTGCCTTGTGCTTTTGGGGGAAGGACGATCTCTTGGCTGCTTGGGAAACACGGTGATCTTTTCCCTCCTTGAGCTGGTGTTGGATATCAGCCTGATGTGATTCCTTGGCACAGCTGACTGTGGCCAGCTTCATGAGGTAGCGGCCAACACAATCCATGGGAAATTCAAGCCACTGCCCAGCACAGCAGGTCAGTGAATGCGAGAAATGGGGCTCTGCCAGGACTGCTCCGGGACTTGCCTCCCCTCCTCCTCCCTTCCCACACCCCCAGCTCCACAGCGAGACAAAGCAGTGCCAACCAACTACAACTCCCAAAGAAAGGAAGGGAAAAGAGCACAACTAAATCCACTTCACCGCTCTTGGGGTGTGCTTGGCTGCGGCTGCACAAGGAGGTTGGTTGAGTACCCAGAGAGGTGCTGCGAGGGGACAGATGCTCAGAGCAGGGGCTGAGCAAGGCAGAGGAGACATGGCCAAACACACAGAGCTTGGGTCTCACTTGGTGTTCTCCAGGTGTAACTGAACCTCGACATTTTCGTACAGTGTTTGTCCAGTGGACTCTGTGATACACTGCAACCTCTTGTGATAACACGACACCACAGGCATCGTATTCCTGTTCCTGGTGTACGAGTCAGATGCCGACAACTGGAGCCAAGCAGTGCTGACCTTCAGGACAATTTGGATCCAGGCCTGTGCTCCTGTTTACAGGAGTTTACAGTTGAGGTTTGCTGCTGCTGAGGAAAGGATTTTATGTAGAGGAAGATCATCAGGTCAGGGCAAGCAGTTCCCTTCTCTCTGTGCCGAGCTGCATGGCTGGCGCCACAGTATTAGACACAGCCCTGCTCTCTGTTGTAATACTAATGGAAATCTTACTATCTGCATGCCTGGCTGGTGAAATACATGATTTTCCTTCTGTGCCTTCGCTGTGCGGAAGCATTTGCTGAATAATTTACAGATATGATTTGTACTTGAGCAGCATCCAGGAATCCCAAATGAGAGCCTGGCTGTGTCTCTCGGGCCATGCTGTGGAAAGACTTTATGGACACAGGACGCTGTCACCTGCCCATGTATTTCACAGTCACAGCCAGGGTTAGAAGCTGGGAAGGCTCCAGCCCCCAAACTATCCAAATCCTCTGCCAGCAGGCTCAGGTTCTGGTGGTCACACTCACTCCTGCCCGCCTTGGGCTGTTGCAGCCAGAGCCAGTCGAGGATTTATCGCAGTAACTTCTGTGCTCAAGGAAAGGCAGCAAGGAACAGGCACAGTGACTTTCCAAACAAGCAATTAATGAATAATAAAGGATTTTCAGTTCTGGACACAGCCCTCCTAACATTCACAAAACACCTGGGACATCAGAGTAATTTTGTGACTAATCAGCTGTTGTTGGAGGTCTCATGAGTACCAAATGAAACAAGAAGTCCCAGCTCAGAAAGTAATTTGGGAAACACTCACCAATCCCATCTGTTGTGAATAAACAAACAGCTCTGCTGTGGTTGCAGGGTCATGAATTGCCTTGGAAGAGTTAGAGATACCATCTACATAGAGAGCAGAGAGCCTGCCAGGGAGAAAAATAAATATCCCTGCACAGAGGATGGGAATATGGGCAGCTATGATCCTGCTGGGAATTACCTGCTGAGTTTCCACCACCAACCTAGCCCTGCTAGGTGTATATGTGCTCTCACGGGTGTAGAAATGGTCAATGCCTTCATCTAGCCTGGCTTGGAGCCTCCTGTGCTTGTCCCTGCTGGGATGAGGAGCAAGGAAGAGGAATGGTGTATACCCTTGGTGTGGTCAGGGGAATAGCAGCATATTCCTGCCTTTCTCAGCCACTCATGCACCCCCCTCATGCAGGATATGTCGGGGGGGGGCATATTCTCTGTCCCTTCAGGGGGGACATCTGTGCCTGTGGCTCAGAGCCAGGTACAGCATGGACATGGCTGAGCACACAGTCCCTGTCCAGGAGCATCTCTAAGTCAGCAGCAGCACTTGTTCAGTGTTCCTCAGGGCATGCAGGTTGTGTCTGGGGGGGTATATGGCCAGTCCAAGGTGTTAGTACATGTCAGAGTGCTGGGAATGAGCAAAACTGGGGAGGGGAGTAATCAGAGGTGATGAATAACTATTCAATCTGCTGCCTGTTTTGACTCACATTGTGGAAGCAAATCTTGCACCAGGGGCATCTGGGCGGGTTACTCCAGAAATCTGGTGATCTGCTAATTTACCCATAAGAAAGATTGAGAAATGCTGGTTTATATGAAAAGCCTTTCATTTCCTGCTCCCTACCCAAGCTGCCAGCTCTTCGCATGATGCCAGGAAGAAGTATAAAAGAAACCACTTCAATGTCTTGCTCCATCCATCCATCCCTCTTGCCCCTTCTCACCTGGGATGGGCCTGAGTCACAGGAGCAGCCCATGGACAGGCTTGTCCCAGCTGTCCCATCTCCCCTGGTCCAAGGAGCTGACCCACAAGCTTCCAGCACTCACAGCTCAGCTTTCCAAACCAGAAGCACCATATGTTTGTGTAGGAGCATGCAGGAACCGAGGAATGGGCATGGAATAGAGGTTTCAGCTCTTAACAGGGTGCCACGCAGCCGTGCACATGCCCGCGTGGGTGGCTCTGCAGATGGCAGTGCTGGGCAGCATCAGCCTTTGCATTTCTGCTTCCCAGTGGCAAATGCTCCCATGCCAGTGGGTAGGAAGGAAAAGTAGGATTTCTCAAGTGCTCCTGGGCTGGATAAAGCAGCAGAGTCTGGGGGCTCTGCACTGGGAGCTACAGCCACAGGTCAAGAGCTTTTCCCATGTTTCCAAACTGCAGAATTGATGGCCGGGACTCAAAGGGGGTCATGGGTATAAATCCCTGTGATCCTACTCAGTCTCCTGAATCCTGTGATTGTGTTCCATACAAAAGCAGCCATCGGGCTCCACACCATCACACTCAACCCTCTGAGACTGAGCTAATTACAAACCACAGAGGAGCTCAAGGGGATGAAGCCTCTTACCAGGGATGCAGTTGGAGCATTACCAGATTAGGGGTCAGAGACAGAGCACACACCAAACTCCATCTTGCAGGGATGCCACCACAGCAGCTCACATGTGAGCATGAGCCTCAGGACCAAGCCCTGGCATCTGAGCTGGATGTGCAGCCTCTGGGCTCATCAGGGCAAGATGATACTCAAGAGTCTGAAGCCAGTCTGCCCTACAGGAACACATCTGCTTCACCACTGTCACCTCAGGCACTACAACACTTGTTCTACCAAGGGACAGCTCAAAGGGCCCAAGCAGGACTTACCACCACAGCATCCAGCAAGTGCTTCCTCCATCCTTCCTCTCTGACCATCATCAAGATCCTCTTCTGTTGCTCTAAAAACAGCTGTGACATCCAGTCATAAGAGGAAGAAAAAATCTTCTCCTTTTGTAGCCAGATCCCAAGAGCTGTCCAGCAGGGAACACAGCCTGGAAGAACACCAGCTCCTCGGTCAGGAAGGTGGATGCAGAACAAACCAGCATCCCACCTCCAAAGGCATCAGGCCAGATCCTGACTAAGCTGAGCTCTTTTATAAGCCACTTGCAGGTGAAACCTGTAGATGTGAGCTGGTCTGGGGAGATGCATATCACCTGGGATAACCTTGGACTTGCTGACTGCTCCTTTGTCCCTGTGTCACTGAGTCCACAGTCCATAGACACAACCACAAGTACAGCCTGATGTATAGCAGGGTTGGGGGTGATAGGCGTTGGACTGGCTCATTCCAAGGACAGGGATGAGCTGCCCAGTGGGAGCCCAGCTGACCCCTCCCCATCCATATTTTAGTGGTGATTTTACACCCTCCTCACGTTATCTGTCCACTGGCTCTCCTAAAGGATATCAGTATTATTATCCTCACTCAGAGAGGGGGAAAGGGGGAGTGAGAGGGACATGAAGAGATGTGGCAGAGACCAGCCAGACACTCAGTGTCAAAGGCAGGGCTAAATCCCATCTCTCCTAAATTGCAGCCCGGCCTGGGTGTCCATCAGAGGTCTTCCCCCCACGTGTGCAAAGGACAGCTTTCCTGAAAAGTATTCCATGGCTCTGCTTCTGGGAGTGTGTGGTCACCATGGAGTGGTTGATGCAGGTTCTCTTAGTGCCCTCAGGAGAGCTCAGATGCTCCCACATGAGCTTTCCTGAGGAATAATTTAACTTAATCCCCTTTTTACCTTCCTCTTCCCACCCTGGCAAAGCAAGAGCCAGGCAGATCTCCATGATTTTTGAGGTTGGAATTTTGTTCTTGGATAAAAGTCTTTTAAAAACTCTGTAAAAACCCCCTGAAGCCACAAAAAAGCAGAGTGGGAGAAAGAGAAGGAGAAAGGAACAGGCCTGGGAAGCCAGCTCTGCACTTTGCCCCGGCTGCCAGGGACAAGGGGCTCTTTGTTTCCCTGGCCGGAGCCTGCTGCACTGGCCCTTTTCAGTCTCTCTCCCTGGGAAAGGGGCCAGGGGGAAGCAAGGCACAAGCAGGGCAGGCAAAAACCTCGGGGCTGCTGTGAATAACCCCCGCTCAGACCCCCAGCAGCCCCCCATCTTCATATAGCCGGTTGTAGAGAGTCTGGCAGGAACAGCACCGGGAGGAAAAGGTGCCCGGGAACCCTTCGGTTCCCTGCTTCCCACGCACCATCCCTGGAAATGAACATGCTGGTGCTCCTGCCGTGCAGGAGGCTTTGAGCTTCTCAGTGTCTTTTGGACTTTACCTTCCTAAATCACCTGCTAAAAGGCACCAAAGCCCCCAGCTGTTGTGTGATCACTGGCCTGTAGCGTTGAGGGAGCCGCAGCTCTGTGGCTTTGCTGGTGTGGCTGTTGGGGCCAAGTCTCTCCCATCTCCTCCCACCCCAGGGACACTGCCAGGCTGTCCCCAAGCCTGTGGCTGCAATGACATGGAGCTGGCAATGGCTGTGGGTTCAACCAACCAGACAGAAGACTTGCTGCAGGGATCAGATCTAAGTTTGGAGAGCTGTTTTTCATCTTCTCCTTATTTTCCGTCATTGTAAAACCCCAGAGCTCTGCCTGGCTGCCAGCAATTCCCCCTTTCCTAAGCCCAGTCACATGGAGCTGGGGTGGGAAACAAGCAGCAGGCTCCCTCTGGGGCTCTCTGGGATTTCATCAGCTCTAATGAGACTCACAGGTGCCCCTCTCCAAACATATCCATCTGTCCAGGCTGGAGCTGTGGTTTGAGGCTGGTTTTGCACACTGGTATGGCAACTGTCCACATGCTAGGAATGCTGCAGGGCTCCCGTTGCCCTGCCCTACACCCATGCCAGTGTGCACAGGGATGACATGAGCTGGATGGATGCTTGACACCCCGGGATGGTCTGAGAGATAGACAAAGTCCCAGGAGAGAGGAGAAGGGGAGGAAATGGCCTCTGCACCTCTGGGGAGCAAGGTGCTTCAGGGCAGCCAGAGACTCATCCTGCCCTGCCAGGAGATGGGCAAGCATCAGCTGCTCCCGTTTCTGCAGAGCACAGAGAACCACAAAAATGTGCCAAAGTAGCCCTAAAATGCAATGCTGGCTGCTGCAGGAGAGCCCCACTGTGCCCAGCTGGCCCAGCACTGTGCAGGCAGGTCCCACATCCATGATGCTCTGTATCCCATCCTCCACAGGATGATGTTACTAGAAAGCAGCACAGGAAAACAAGAGCAATCTCTCCCCAGGTCAAAAAAAAGTTCCTCCTCAAGGTTATTTCTCCCTCCTGGAAAAGCAGGTGTTTACTTCAGCCCCATTCCATGGGGATGGACAGGGTAGCCCTTCTGGGCCTCTCCATCCCTGTACCAGAGCTAGGGAGGATATTTGCATCCCAGGGATTCCTTCCCAAAGGGTCTGGGTGCCCCTGAACCCAGGGGAGGGGGCTGTGAGAACGGGTCCTGCTGCTGCTCCCCCTTACTGCTCTGAACAGCACCGCCAGAATGGAGGGGAGACGGTGCAGGCTTTGTTAAAATAAATAAAATCAAGGAAAAGGCCTTGAACATGTTTCCTCAGCAACTGTGACGTCATATGGGATGTCTGGCCTCCCCCTCTTTCCCCCCTCCTTCTTATTATTAAAAGGGAAAAGAAAGGGAAGCAGACAGTGAAGGGGAGCTGGGGACAGTCTCCTGGCAACGCCTGGGACAGTAAGGTCCTCCTGCCAGAGGCACACGGCTCCAGCGTGGGGAGCTCCACCAGCACTCATGGCTGGAGCACTGGGATGGGGAGGGCATGCCTGGTGTGCCCTGGGACGGAGCTGACAGCACTCTGGGCACTACCATGTCCCCAGGGATGCCAGCTGCTCCCCAGGCAGGGCAGCCTTGCTGAGCCTTGATTTACCCAGCGCAGGTCCTCGGTTTGCAGAGTAGTGGGAGCGTGGCCCCTCCATTCCTCCTGCTAATTCCAGACATTTTTTGGTGATGATGATCACAGAATCTTCCTGAAGTGCCAGGGTCTGTCAGCAGGCAAGGCAGGGGCTGGGGACAGAGCCCCTGTGTGGGTTGTCACTGTCACCTGTTGGGGAGACCTTCACACACCCGGGCCTGTTCTGGCCATACTCTCCCCCAAAATCCTTGTCATCTGAGCTATTTAATCCATCCTGGCTCACTTTTAACAGGCAACAGCAAGTGGCTCTGGCAGTGGGACTAAGCAGGCAGGAGACAGCAGAGAAGTCCACACAGACATGGGTGGTTCAGGGATGGGGAGAGGGGACTTTTACTGCCTTTCCCAGCACTCCAGACCAAGGGGTCACCTGTGCCCAGCAGCAAGGTCCTGCCAGCCCCTGAGCCCCTTCACTGGGCACAACTCAGCTGTGAAACACGCCACAGATGGTCCAGGAGCCGGGGGCAAACAGGGTCAGAAAACAATTAGCCCAGGTCCTGCAGGGCAGCCCTGCCAGCACCCACTCAGCTCCGCTGTCCTGACCTGAGCCATGGCAGGAAACGCCTTTAAACCCCTGATTCTCAGGACCAGGGAAGGATCCCTCTCTGTTTTCCTGCTTCTTATTCCCTTTGCTAATCCACCACTGCTGGCTCCTGCCAGAAGAGGATGGTGAGCGAGGCTTTGCTCCAACCCATTATCACGGATGCACATTTAATTTGCTGTTACATACCCAGCAATGGACCAGCCAAGCCTGACACTATTTTTTATCACTGTGTGCCAATCCAACAGGGGGAATCAGTACATTCCTGAGAATGCCAAGAGCAAGCTGATACCTCAGACTAAGAGAAACAGAAATAAAGATACAGGTTTCCAAAGGAGAGCAACAGGGTTGCCCCCCCCAGCAATCTGTGCTGGGATGTGTGGCCCTGTGGGTAGGGGGTGGGTGCAGGTGGTACCCAGAAACCAAAGGCATCGTGGGGATACCCTGTTGGAGCTGAGCACACTGCTGTGACATGAGGATGTCACCACCGGATGGGTCGAGGACCCACAGACCCGCCCACTACCCCATATGCCCTCTTCACTGCTGAGGCTCTTCCCACTGCTGCCTGCAGCAGCAGGCAGAGCTGGCTCCTGCCTTCTGCTCTTCAAGCAACAGCAGTTAATGGGAAATGTTTCAGCCTGAGCTGTGGATGAGAAAGACCTGAGGTCCTGGCATTTGGGGACAGCCAGATGAACCAGCTGCACCCTGGGGCTACTTCTGCAGGGCAGCTGGAGCAAAGCTGAGCTGCAGTGGGGCTCCAGGCTGGGGGGCCTGGGGGTGCCCCTGTGCAGACCCCTCCAAGAGGGTTTTGCCCCCAGCCCTGTCCCCTGAGCACGTTTCTCTCCCTGGTTCTTGCTGCAGGTTCATGAATCACCGTGTCCCGTCCAACTGCAGGTACCAGCCGACGGAGTACGAGCATGCAGCCAACTGTGCCACCCACGCAGTGAGTCCCTGTCCCCACCCCAGGGTGAGGGAGGATGGAGCTCACCTCTACGAGGATCCCCTGAGGAACCTCAAAGAACACCAAAAATCTCTGTGTTCAGCCCTGGAGCAGTCACTGGGAGCCTTGGGGCTGTGATGAGGCAGATGTGCCCCAGGGATTGGGATGTTCTCCTTCCTTCTGCCCTGGGAAGCTGGTGGGCATCTCCCTTGCTCTCACCCACTGTGGCCTCATGTCCCTGAGGAAGCTGGCTGTAGGAGCCAGTGGAGCAGGAGTATTTTGCAAAGCTCCCTGAAAATGGAGTGTTTCACAGCAGGAACTGTGACAGGTGCCCATGGGGCTGCCTGCACAGCCCTTGGACTGAGCTCTCCCCACATCAAAGCTTCCCTGGGGAGCTGGCAGCTCCCACTCTGAGTCCTGGGAGATGACTCAGAGGAAGCCACCCTCCTTGTGCCTTCTTCCTCCTCCCTACCTCCATCTGGAGAAGCTATTTTGGAACTGCACCACACAGGGAGGGACCCTGCCTGGCCCATGTGGGTGGCCAGGCTGCCTCTTATGGGTGGTGGCTTTGACCAGAAGCAAATCCCACCTAAAAGGAAAAGTTGAGACTGTATTGTAGCTGCTTGATGGAAATGCAGAGTCAACAGGAGGTTTACTTCTGCCTTCCAGTTCTGGATCCTGCCCAGCATCCTCGGCAGCTCCATCCTCTATATCCTCTCTGATGACCAGTGGGAAACCATCTCAGCCTGGATCTATGGTTTTGGCTTGTCCAGCCTCTTCATTGTCTCCACTATTTTCCACACCATCTCCTGGAAGAAGAGGCATCTCAGGTACCATCCCTGATTGCTCAGGGCTCGGGAAGGGGGAGAGGGTCCGCAGGCCCCCAGTGCTGTGACCTGTCTGTCTGTCCATCCCACAGGACTGTGGAGCACTGCCTGCACATGTTTGACAGGATGGTGATCTACTTCTTCATTGCAGCATCCTACGCTCCCTGGTGAGTTGTTGGTGGGTGGGGGCCACCTCTTGGCCCCACTGGAAGGCAGAAAATCAGCCCAGCTCCCACAGATAGGGTTTCCCCTCTGGTTTTGGTTCTGCTTCAGGCTGTACCCTACCCCTTTCCACAAAGCCTTCATATCCTATAGATTTCAACCTCTGTAAGTTGAAGTTACAAGTTGGGAAGACCCTTTGATGGGACAGTCATCAGGTGCAGGCAGCATTTCCCTGTCACCTTGCTGTATTAGCCCAGACCAGGGTGCTGCCCTAGGCCCTACTCACCACAGACCTGGGTCTTGCAGGCTGAACCTGAGGGAGTTGGGTCCCTGGGCCTCCCACATGCGCTGGATCATCTGGATCATGGCGTCTTTTGGGACCGTCTATGTGTTCTTCTTCCATGAGCGGTGAGTGCCTGTACCTGGCCCCGTGCTGGTGGGTGTGTGGGAGCAGAGGTGTGGAGCAGGGATGTGGAGGAGGGATTTGGAACAGCGATGTGGGACCAGGGACGTGGAGCAGGGACGTGCTGCCATGAGTTGCTTCTTCCACGTGGTGGCACCAAATAAAAAGCCAAAGGCCCCTGATTTCTCCCTGAAGCCCCAAGTGCCTGGCCCTGAGCTGGAGCTCCCAAGCCAGGGTGGGGGGTCCATCACCCCTGAGCAGGGTGCCAGCGTGACTCACACATGAGGACATGGGACCTGCCATGATGGCACTGCCACCCTTTTTCCTATAGCCTGGCCGTGGACATTATAAGCATAAAACTCAACCTCCCTCTACTCCTGCCTCCAAGCAGCTTCTCTGTCGGTCACAGGTACAAGCTGGTGGAGCTGGTGTGCTACGTTATCATGGGCTTCTTCCCCGCCTTGGTCATCCTCTCCATGGTAAGCTACTGCTGGGAAGCACTTGGGCTCAGTGCGAGGGACAAATCCCTGCAGGTTGGTGCAGTCTCCAAAGCTGTGTGATGGATTAAACCATCCTCATTATGATGTGGGCTGCATTGGTTTTGCAAGGGCTTTGGGTGCCCAGCAGACACCGTGTGCATCTCCACCAGAGCTCCTGCCTGGGCTCCGTTGAGTTGAAATTGTAGATTCACAGAATCAAATTGGTTGGGGTTGGAAGGACCTTAAAGACCATCTGGTTCCAATCCTCCCAGAAAAGCTGGGCTGCTGGGTCCCCACTGCCTTGCTGGAGGGGAGGGCGTAGCAGAAGGCAGAGAGAGGATCCTGCCTGCAGCTGTGGTCACACTTCTGGTCTTGATGGGGTGGTGGGGAAAGGGCAGACACGCTGTGGCCGCACTGAGCCCTTCCTCCCTGCCTGCTCCCAGCCCAACAGGGATGGCCTCCCGGAGCTGGTGGCTGGTGGCTTCTTCTACTGCCTGGGCATGGTGTTCTTCAAAAGCGACGGCCGCATCCCCTTCGCCCACGCCATCTGGCACCTCTTCGTGGCCATCGGAGCTGGAATCCACTACTACGCCATCTGGAGGTACCTCTACCGGCCCGGAGCGCTGGAGACCAAAACGTCCCGGTAGAAGCCTTAAAGACGTTTTTTGTGCCAACAGGCACACGGGGGCATGGAGGGCAGTGGGGAGGGAGCCTGCACTGTGGGCTCGCCCCAAACCACCCCCTGGCCCCGCAGGCAGCAGCCGCTGGTGCCCCTCCAGCACAGACAGGAGAGCCTGGAGGTCGATTTTAAGCATTTTTCCTTTTTAACCTCGGGAACTGTTCTATTTTTTTAGGCAAAGGTTTCATAACAAGGTAACCGACTGAGGGGCTGTGCGTAATAGGGGGCTTCAGGTACTGGACTTGCCAGGGGCTTCACTCACTCACCTGGCCTTGAGCATCCCATGGGAGTGAGGACCTTGGCCCCACATGCCCCTGGCTAGTGACACCCTGGGTTTGGCTACTGGAGTCTTTAGCATGAGCCACCCAGGGGACTGGAGGTGTCAGGATGGGGGGAAAGACCCAGTGGTGGAGGAGGGGCATGGTGACAGCCCTGCACCACTTGGACTCGGCTCCTAAGTGGTCCTAAGTTGTGTCAGCATTAACTGCTCCCTCCCAAGTGCTTGACAGGAAGGTCCAGACTCAAAAAGCCTTATACGAGATTGAAACTTGAATCTCTTCCAGGGCACCCCAGTCCCCGAGCACTGGGAAACCCCTTCTCTAAGCCAATATTAAGTGCACAACTTGGTTCATCCTCCTAGATGGGCCCTGGGAGCTCCCATGGACATTTTCTCCCTGGAGTGCTTTGCTTTCCTCTTCGGCCTCGGTGCCAGTGGCAGCCCAAAGCATGGCCCCCTCCCAGGCTCTGCTGCACGTGTGCCTTTGGCAGGGAGCAGAGCTGGGATCCAGGTCCTGGCATCCCCCTGAGTGGGGCTAGCCCATCTGCTTCAGGGGATTCCCTTTCTTTTCGAGGGAGGGAAGTGAACCTCCTTGGCCTGGGATCATGGGGCTGCCTGCCTTCTCTGCTTCCATTTTGATGATAAGCCTGTTGCTCATCAGATTTAATTCCACTTTCGAGAGGATTTCTGACATTCCCAGGATCGCTGCAGGGAAGGAACTGCAGAGGTCTTGGTGTGACATGGCAAATGAAGGAGATTTACGGCCACCATCCCGCATCTCCCGTTTTTCCATCTCCATGCTGAGGAGCCGAGCTCCCGGCTCCCACAGAGCTGAGGCCTCCACAGCCTGCAGTGCCCTGGGACCAGCTCTGCAGGGCTGTGCCATTTTGCAGCAGATTACCAAAGAGGAAACATCTGGATATTCATCTCCTCCTGATGCTCTGGTCACCAGGTTGGCAAAAAAATCCAGTGGATTTTCGCTTCCTGTAAGGGGCTCTGGGTGCTGTGCCTGGCACCCCAGTGTGGCATGGGGCTGCTGGGGGTCTCTGCCCAGGACACTCCAAAGCAGCCTTTGGGCTGGGGTTCCCCTTGAGGTGACAAGTGGTCTTAGGGACATGGGGTGAATGAGCTCGTGTGAGCCCAGGCTCTGCTGCTGCCTCTCCTGGTCCCCCAGGTCCCAACCCTTGCTCTGTCACCTACCACAGATGGAGGGGTGGAGAAGGACAAGCTGTGAGTAACCAGCAGTTGATGGAGCATATCTGGGGTTGGAATAGCAGGATATAGAGGTCCCAGAATGGGAGATGCCATATTTTCTGTCTGACAAGTCATTACCCTTCTCTGTGCCTCAGTCTCACCATCTGTAAAATGGGGGTGAAGACACCAACCTACCTCACAGGGCTCATGTGAGGACCTTGTGAAGCACTTGGAGGACAGCCAGTACTTCACAAACATGTGCTTCAATTTTTGCTGAGTCTGGGGGACTGGATTCCCAGAGCCATTGTGGGCCACAGCGACAACTGCGGCTCAGGGTGCCTGGCCCTCCTCCCCCTCCGCCACTAAACCCATGGGGAACCACCCTGGGGATAGATCATGCAAACAGACATTGGCAAACATCCCCTGCCAGGGCCTGAGGATGCCCAAGCACCACCATTGTGTTTTGTCTGTAGGCTTCATCCCAAGGGATTTAACTTGGAAACCATTTTGCTATCGGCAGCTTTTGGCTCTAAATCTGTCCCAGGGGCTCCTGAGGCACAGGAAGGTTCCAGAAGGACCTTTCTGGGGCTACTTCATTTCAGTCTCCTGCTGAGAATCCAGAGCAGGACAGATGCCCGGGCAGGAATGGGTGGTCGGGCTCCATCTAGGATATCACCACCTTCAGCCTGGATTTGCTGAGTGGGCTTCTCTGTAATTGAGAAGTCCCCCCTCTTCTCTTGCTCCTAAATCCTCCCCTTGTAAAGCAGGATTGGGGGGGGGGGGCACAGAGCAAGTTATCGGATTGTCCTCCTATTTTATACTAATTTTAAGTGACTCTCAACATTCAGGATGTCTGTGGAGGAGGGCTTGAGGGAACTTTTTAGCATCTCATGTTTTTCACCATCCACCCTTGTTCAATCAGTATTTTATATTTAACACAGTATTGGGTCAAATACAAACAAGTATAAGGAAGATAACGCTAGTGAATATTGTTTCCTGTGGAGTAGGATTGAAATAAAAACTCAAGATACCTCATTCTTGCCTGCTTGTTAAATCAAAATTAGTTTCCCTGCAGCATCTGGATATAAACCCGTTTTCTACCTGACTCATCCCACGTGGCATTACTCCCTGGTGAGGAGAGGAGCCACTCAACCAACTGCAGGGTGATGGGATGCTGAGCACTGACTCACCTCGATGCAGGGATGGCTCTGCCAGCTGTTGGTTCTGCTTGCAGGAGGGGTCAGAGCTACTTTGTCCTTCACATCAGACGCACGGGGAAATTTGGGTAGGGCACGGGTTGAGCTCCAAGCTGCAGAGTTTCCTTCAAAATAAATAAACTGTTGAGTTTGTTGGCAGTGTGCCCCCATGCCCAGAGGTGCTGAAAGGCTCATCAGCATCTCACCCAAGTGGCTCCAGCGTAGAGCCCTGCACGCCCACTCCAGACCGGTCACTTACCCTCCTGCGTGGCTGAGTTGGAAGTTGACCTGTGGAGCCCAGGGGATGGCACTACAGGGGGATGAAGGATGCCAGACCCACGGAGGTGGAAAACCTGTAACAGACTGGGCAGAGGGTAAGCATAGCTCACTGTGGACCCCAGAGAGGAAACCCATCATCACCCAGCGTCTCCCACCAGCCAGCCAGTCCCATGGGCACTGGCTCTTCTTGGAGAGGGAGAGTTTGCCCCCCATCCAGGGAGTTGGGCAGAAGGTGCTCCTGCTCTGGGCTCTGCACACCCACCAGCTGCCCTCTCACTTGCACTTCTCTGTCAGAATTACACAGGGCTGAATCTCTCCCAGGCTGTGATGCTCAGCAGTTTTCCCAGAAAGCCAGGGAGGGTTCCCTGATTCCAGGGGCAGCTGAACTCACTCCAAAACCTGACCCACAGCTTCCACCTCGCCCATCATTTCTTTGCTGCTGGCGATCGGGTTGGACTGGGAGGCCTCCTGGCTTTGCTGTGCTTTGGTGCTGTCATTCCCAGAGGGTGTCTGGATGGCAGAATAACCTTCCCACACAAAGCACCTCAGCACCACTGAACATGGAAACACCTCTTTAAGCAAAAGGAGACATTTTCACCAAGGGAAGCAAAGCATCAGTGACCACCTCATCTTGAACAACTCCCTACTGCACTCATGATCCATCCCTTCCTGGTTTCAGCCACCAGCCTGCTTGCAGCCTCAGCAGTCTCCAGGTCAACTCTGGAGCTGGTTTGATAAAACCTGTTTGGCCAAATCCAGCAGCTGCCTGTGCAGGTGAGGCGCTGCTGCCAGTGCAGCCCTGCCTGACTTGCCCCTGGCATTTTCATAGAATCCTAGAAAGGCTTGGGTTGGAAGAGACCTTAAAGTTCTTTTTGTTCCAATCCCCTGCCATGGGCAGGAACACCTTCCGCTAGACCAAGTTGATCAAAGCCACTTCTATCCTGGCCTGAAATACTTCCAGGGATGGGGCAGCCACAGCTTCTCCAGGCAACCTGTGCCAGAGCCTCATGACCCTCATAGGGGAAGAATTTCTTCCCAATATCCCATCTAGCCCTGCCTTTTGTCAGTGGGAAGCTATTCCCTTTGTCCTGTCACTCCATGCCCCTATCCAAAGTCCCTCTCCAGCTTTCTTGGAGCCTCTTTAGGCACTGGAAGGGGCTCTAAGGTTTCTCCAGAGCCTTTCTCTTCTCCAGGCTGAGCACCTCCAGCTCTCCCAGCCTGTCTCCAGAGGAGCATCGCCGCAGCCTCCCCTGGACTCTCTCCAACACCTCCACATCCTCCCCGTGTTGGGGACACCAGAGCCACATGCGGTGCCCCGGGGTGCGTGTGTGTGTGTGTGTGTATGTGTGTGTGTATGTGTGTGTGCATGTGTGTGTATGTGTGTGTGTGTGTGTGCATGTGTGTGTGTGTGTGTGTGTGTGTGCGTGTGTGTGTGTCTGTGTCTGTGTGTGTGTGTGTATGTATGTGTGTGTGTATGTGTGTGTGTGTGTGTCTGTGCGTGTCTGTGTGTGTGTGTATGTGTGTGTGTGTGTGTCTGTGTGTGTCTGTGTTTGTGTGTGTGTGTCTTGTGTGTGTATGTGCGTGTGTGTATGTGTATGTGTGTGTCTCTGTGTGTGTGTGTGTGTATGTGTATCTGTGTGTGTCTGTGTGCGTCTGTGTGTGTCTGTGTGTCTCTGTGTGTATGTGTGTGTGCGTGTATGTGTATCTGTGTGTGTGTGTGTCTGTGTGCGTCTGTGTGTGTCTGTGTGCGTCTGTGTGTGTCTGTGTGTCTCTGTGTGTATGTGTGTGTGCGTGTATGTGTATCTGTGTGTGTGTGTGTATGTATGTGTGTGTCTGTGTGTGTGTGGTGTCCCATCCCGCGGGGCAGAGGTGTCAGGACCCCCTTTCCCGTCCCGGCCGCTCGCGGTGCCGGTGCCGGTGTCGGGCGCGCGGGGGCGCGCGCGGCGCGGTCGCTCCGCCCCGGCGGGACGGGCCCGATCCGAGCGCCCCGCGCAGCCCCGGCGGCTCCGGGCGCTGCCGCCGCCGGGGTCGCGCCGAGGCTGCCCCGCTCCGCGGTGAGTACCGGGGGGTGGCAAGGGCAGACCCTGCCCAAGGGACCCCCCTTTTCTTTTAACACCCCCCTCCCCCCCCCCAGCATCCCCCCCTGTTGCGTCCCGGGACGCCCCCGCCGGTCCGGGGAGGGAGGGTTTGTTTCTCGTCCCCGCTGGCAGCGGCGGTCGGGAGGAGCGCGGCGGTTGCGGCTCAGGCTTGTCCCGGTTGCCGTGGGAGACCTGCGCTTCCCCGCTGCCCGGAGAACCGCGCCGGGAGGGCTGTGCCGGGAGCCGCAGCGCCCGGGGGTCCCTGTCCCGTGGCCGGGAGCGCGGGGAGCCTTCCCCGCATTGCCTGCCCTTGGGGATCTGTGTTCCATGCACATCCCTTGGGATCCTTCTCCCCCTTGCACACCCCTTGGGGTCCTTGACCCATTCCATACTCCTTGGGTTCCTTCTCCCCATTGCAAAATCCTTGAGATCCTTCTCCCCAGTACATGCCCCTTAGGATCCTTCTCTTCCTTGCACGCCCCTTGAGATCCTCTCCCCATTCCATGCCCCATGGCATCCTTCTCCCCCTTGCACACTCCTTGGGATCTCTCTCCCCATTCCACACGCCTTTGGATCCTTCTCCCCACTGCACACCCCTTGGGATCCCACTGCTACTCCACACCCACCATTTCACCTGTATTTGGCTGCCTGTGACTGTCGTGGTGTCCCAGACCGTGGCAGGGAGGTGCTGGCATGGTCTGTGTTCCCGGGAGGCTGGAGCAGTTTCATGCTGAGTTGTAACTTTAGCAGAGAAAACTCAGGGGAGTTTGCTGCTTGCTGGGGAAGTGCTTATTTTCAGCTCTCTCCAGGACCAGTTAATTATCGCTGGAAAAAAAATTATTGCTAAGATCTTATAATTAGGCAGCCTACGGAGACTCTGCAGCTCGGGAGGCAGCAGAAAGCAAATGCTCTTTGTGCAATGATTCTTGTGTATGTATATGTGTGAATAGAGCTGCCTGGGCAGAGGGCTGGCATCTGTGCTGGCACATTGCTGGAGAGCTGGTGCACGTTGGTGGCTCAAAAGACCTTGGAAAATAATTATAGGGGGAAAAAAAATGCAAGAAAAGAAAATCTGCTGAAAGGTCTCCTGTTGTCCTTGTAGAATCAGGTCCCCAATTGTTATAATGTTTGTAGAGCAATAGCTGCCTTTGGGACAAAATGTTCATGTTTGCAGGACCAGGACTGCCTTTGTATCCTGTTTGAGCAGTCCTGGGGCCGTGGGGTCCACAGTGCTACCACAGGGTGCCTGCTGCTAATAATAACATGGTAAGGAGTTTACCCACCCTGATCCGGCTAAAGACGGCACCGGGGCTGGCATGGACATCATCGGCCTCCGATCTGTCCCTAGATTAGGTGGATGAAGCTCCCACAAGGAAAGGCCGGGCTCTGAAGGGGAGACTTGATCCCAAATGGAAGGGAGCGGGAGCTCCGGTTCAGAGCAGAGGGGTTTGGGCTCTGCCCTGGGGATGGGATCTGCAGAAGGGCAGGATTTGGAGCCGAGGAGTGCACGTCAAAGCCGCCGCATCCAGGGTGTTCTCATTTCCTTTGCTCTCCGAGGTCTAATTTGTTCCACATTGCAGTGCTGGGGCGGCCTCTCCCTCCGCTCGCAGCATCCAGGCTGTGGTCGTTGCCACTAGACCAAGGCTGCAACTCCAGTGGTTTCCATCCAAAAAAAAGAAAGGGGGGGGAAGAGAAGGGAAAATTTTCAAAGAGAGATCTGAGGAAACAGCTTTTCTGGTTGCCGTTTTGGGATGGTCGTAGCCGAAATCTTACCGCCCATCCGTGCAGAGCTGCGTCTGCTGCGCCAGGACGAGCCCCGGGGAAATTCCAGAAGATTAAAAAGTGTTTTAATAGCATTGCTGCTCTTCCCAAAAGGGAGTAAGATGACCTGGTAGCTACAGGTTGATTGGCTTGATAGCATCCCCACAGGGAGAAGAGGGAGAAACCTGGCTCGGGCTATAATTGATTAAAGACTTCAGCACCAGGAATAAATTCCTGCCATCCAGTGTGGCTGTATGGAAAATAACTCCTGGCAAGTAGAAATGATTTCAGTCTCCAATGTGAGAGGTAACTCTCTGGCTGTAACACAATTTTGTGAAGCATTTGAGTTATGGGAGGTGATATTCTTGTAAAAATCTGCACTTTCCAGCATTAAAAAAGTCAGTCCAGTCCAGTATTTAGAGCTGACATTAGACAGTGTCAAGAAAGCCGGCATTAAATAAACGTGATCCATTTCCAAGGCAGTTATCAGGGAGATTATCACTGCTGGGCACTGCTAGCTGGTAACATGCACTCAGTGTTTTTATCACTAATCTAGAATAAAGGAGATAGAAATGATTCCTGGAGAAACCTGGGGCTGACCCAGAGCAGCAGAGTGTTAGCGCTGTCTACAAATCCAGATGGTAAACTGGGTGAGCAAAAGGCATCCTGACTGGAGCAGAATGGAAAATGGAAATCTTTTTACACCCAAAGATAATAACTGGAGTTGTATGTGTTTTCCTGTCCCTAATCTGGACAATAAATTTTCGGCAGGAGCAGCTCGCAAATGCTGGGAGAGGCAGGACACGGTCTCACCAGGGAACTGCCTGGGGGCTGGCTGTGTGTCTGTCCCAGTTTCAGTGCTGGAGAACTGAAAACTTTCAGGGTAACGGGAAGTTTTGCTCTGGAAAAAAAAATAGCAGTTTGCATTTTTGGTCGGTACCAAATTTGGGCTTATGGCAGTCAAATCCACTCTCCATCTCAGCAGGGGAGACGTGGGATCCAAGGGGAAGGGACCAAGAAGCTGCAGAAAATGTATTACAGCAAGAGAGGAGGTGGCCATCCAGTTAGTCTACTCATAAATCAAATTAAATAGGAGTGAGGGGGAGCTTGACAAAAACATTTAAATATTCTCACAGAGGAGAAAATACGTGGTAACCAAAAGCTTGTTAATTGGGCAGTGAAAAGCATGGCAAGAATCAATGTCTGGCAGCTGAGGGCAGACACATTGGAAATAAGGCATAAATATTTAACGAGCAGGAGCAATTAATCATCAGAAGCAGCGTGGAACAGCAGAGGTGGGGTCAGCATCTCTTTGCCTTTCACATCACGACCCATCACCTTGCACAGAGTTACTCCCATAGCCCCAGCCCTGGGCCAGCAAGAGGAGATGCATCAAACCACGCTGAGGCCCTGATTAGGTGATTTAATTAGGTGATGCATTTATCTTTAATCGCGGTGGAGCCATGCAAGAGAGTACTTGTGCCCTGATGGCTCTTTCTGAGGAACACCCAGGAAATCATGGCAGGCACTTTGCAGGTGCTTATTTTCTCTTTCTCTCTCGGTTACCAGTGGTCTTGATCTCGCAGATCTGTGGTGGGAGGGCGAGGGGACGGTGCTTGTTGTCTTTCCTCGATGTCCAGCAACACAGAGTGAGACTCAGGAAACCAAATCTTGGTGAGCATCCCAGCGTGCTCTGGCTGCTGGGGGAAGGAGCTGGTCCAGGACTTGTTGTCCACCCAGGGGTCAGAGAGGTCACCCAGCCTGGAATCCCTGGGGACACATGTGCTTGGGAGAGAGAAATAAATGTCACGGGGCTGTTGTTGGTCCCATCTCATCCTCTTCTCCTTTGGCATAGCATTTCTTTTTGTTCAGCTGTTCTCTGCCTGGCTGTCTGCAATGGGCAAGATGCTGTTGGTAGGCATCACCATGGCTGGGTTTGCTCTGTCTCAGCTCCCAGGGCTGCTGCGTTCCTGTTGTGATGGAACCTGAGCTTGGGCCTGGGCTGGTCTTCCCCATCTCTGGGCTGTGGTGGGATGAACACATGCAAACACATTGGGAGCATACCTGCAGAACCCCTGAGCCCTGCAAACCTGCCACACTGTGAACAGCTCACGTCTGTGAGCAGCCCCAGGACCACTCCTCCTCTTCCTCTTGCAGAAACACAACGGACGCCTGCCCAGGACGATGCACAACGAGCAGGAAAAGTTGTTTTGAGAAGGAGGATGAATGGAAGGCAAAAAGGCACGTGAGAAGGATGGCAAGGTAAGGGGAGTCTTTGCCTGGGCACTGGGTGGGAGCACAGGGAAGGAGCTGCTCACCCGCTGTGGCAGCAGGAACCTCAGAGCCTGCAGGAAAGCCCCCGGCGGTTGCAGAGTCAGTTGTGGTGATGGAAGGACACGTGGTGACCATGTGAATACTGAAAGCGTTTGTCACAGCTCTGCAGAGCACGTACAGGCAGAGCTGGCTGTGGGAAATAATTGGTTTTGGTGTGGTCAGGCACGGCTGCGAAGAGGTGAAGGGTCCCTGATACAGATCCCACTGGGAGGCAGCCACAGGCTTTTGACTAATTCCTGTGTAGTCGTTAGCAGGGACAATGTCACTGAAGGCTGGAGAAAGGGGCTCTTTGAAAAGTCTGTATCATGCTCCGTGGCTGCAGGCACGTGTCCTCCAGTGACACAGCCAGGACACCGGGCTCCCTGCAGCAAGGAGGGGGCTTGTCTGGGCTGGGGATGCCCAGGAGCACATGTTCCACTGACCTGAAGGAAGGTGTGCCCAACACTTGACGCTCCTGCTGGCTTGTCCCCAAGCAGCTGGGTCCAGCTGGAGCATCCCTGCTCCCACAGCAGGACCCAGCAGGATTGCACGTACCACAGCTTCCATCCTCCTGGGAGACGCTGGTGCCCAGTGTGCCTGAGCACACGGATGTGGGAGGAGCCCATTTAATTATCGTCTTATCACGTCCATTAGAGTCCCCAGGGGGATTAAGACCGTGTGTTCTGCTGTCTTCGGGAGAAGGCTGCAATTTCTCATGTGACCAGCCTGGTGAAATCACACCAGTGTTGCTCCAGATGCTGAAAAACAGGGTAACCAGGCTAGAAACTTCACCTGATCCAGGCTGCTTATTTTTTCCCAGTGAAATGTCTTTGCCCCTGAACTCCGTAGGAGCCGTGTTTGATAGAAAGAGTAGGAAAATAGCTGAGCTATAAATAACACATTCAAAACCAGGCAGGGACCTGCAAGCAGTGAGGATGGTGTCTCTGTCTGTGATGAGAGCTTGGAGGAATGATTTTGCCACCAGCAGATATTAAAAGGTTTCCTTTTGTGCTGGAGGTATTTCAAGGTGGAGGAGATTAAATGCATGAGCTGAAACTGGTGATTTGATGACAAAGTTTTGTCTTTTGCATCCTTGATAACAAGGGACACTGGGGCACTTTTCCTTCTGGTCAATGGTAATGAGGCTGGTGTGGCTGTGCTAACAGCCTGGGGCAGCTGTTCTTGAACCTGACTGTCTGCCAGTGCCCTGACCTGCTCCCCAGGTCGGGTCCGCCCCGGCATTCCCAGGAGGTGACACACAGCAGACATCAAGGGATGTCCCCAGGGATGTCCCCAGTGGGAGCAGCACCTCTGGGCTCAGCTGGAGGAGGAGGAGCAGCCCTAATCTCATCCCTGCCTCAGTTTCCCTACTTGCAAGGTGGGAGCAGGAACAGCCTTACCTGAACACAGCGAGTTGCGGTGAAGCTCTGGAGCCAGTGCTCAGCTGGGGAGGTATAAAAACCAAGACACTAAGCCCTGCTGTCCAGGCTGATTGCTGAGCCTAATTTCGGGCAGCAGTGACATGCCAGGACTGGAGCAGCTGCCAGCTCCCCTCCCTGCCCTGCAGCACCCTGACAGTTGCTTTTGGAGCCAGCAGGTTGGGAAGAAGGACACAACCCAGCATTTTCACAGTCCTGGTGGGGCTGGGAGGGGGGAAAGGAGTGACTTGGAGTGCAGCTGTATCACAGGATCACACAGCTCCCAGGCACATCCGTAGCACTTGGTGCCTCAGTTTCCTCATATGCAGCATTCAACGGGGCCTCTGGTCCTGGGATGGGGGGGATGCACATCCTGCAGAAACCTTCCAGGCATGGCTGGGAGGTGGTTTCTGGGTTAGAAGGTGACCTCTTCCATTAGCAGCAGGGACGCTCTTTTTTCCTGAATTGGATGGTGGTTTGGAGGCTTTCCAGGGCCGACATCATTCTGCCTGATAGCGCTGAGTTTGCTCGAAGGAGAGATTGTGCCCGGGCGAGACGGGGCTGCAGCTGCGGAAAGCTGCCGGCACCCTGGGTCCTCCTGGCCATGCACAGCTGGATCCTGCCAACTACTGCATCCCAGCACTCTGATAGCTGTGGATGGGACATTTGGGGCTCCTCTGTGTATGCTCCATGTTATAAGTCTGGAGGTGAGGGAATTCCCAGTCCTTTCTGAATCAGGAATGCTCAGATTGTCTTTCCAGACCGTCCCTGTCAGCGGGTCACGGTGCAGCTGCGGGTTATCAGCTCCCTGCAAGTGCCAGGTGCTGGCGCATCCGGATAGGATTTCAAAGCCATTCCCAGATGTTGCCAGTGACACTGGGCAGGACCACTATCCACCTAAAGCCAGAAGAATATCGTGATTCGCAGTCCATTCCTGGGGGTTGAGGAGCACTGGGAGCCGTCACATGGCCTTGGCCACGACTCCTCTGGTCACTGCGTGCCCAGGGCTGCCCTGAGCAGCCCTGCCCCTCCTAATGTGGCAAGGGCAGCCTTGTCAGCAATGCACCCCGTGCTTGAACGTCCTCCACAAACCAGCAACAGCCAAGAGATTTGCCGGAGTCAGGACATTTTTAGAAAGGCTAATTAAAGCCCATTTTCACCCTGCGCCTCTCACTGAGCAAAAGCATTTAGCAGTGACCTCAGAGTGAGTGAATTTGCACTTGAGCTTTCTGTTTCACCTCTAAAAAGATGGGATTGCTCCATAAACTCGTTAGTGAAAGTAACTTCTGATGCATTGGATCTTGACCAGGATGGGCTCTGCCAAGTCCTACTGGGCTCTGCTCTCCTCCCACTGCATTTCGCCTGGGTAACAGGAACCTCTTAATACACACGGTGGAGAAATATGGGGCCACTCCAGGCTATGTTTTCAGGGACAAATCCATCCAGGGGCAACTGTGCTGGTGCCAAGGAGCCTGGCTGAGCTTTTCCACTGGTGTTTTGGGTTACACAAGGGAAATGGCCCTCCCTTGATCTGTCTCTTTCCACCTTGGAGGTGACAGTGGCTCCTCCGCGGCCGCCAGCTGGTTCCTGCTCGCTCCTCCCCGCTGCACATCTGGCCTCCAAACCACTGACCTTCCCCTTTCTGCTCTTCCCTGCCCAGCTGTGCTTCATGACAACCTCACGCACGATGTTCTATGGGCCCTCCTCCACCATGGCTCCACCGTCCAAAAACCGGCTGAAGCGCCAGAGCCGGCTCTTCTCCCAAGTCCTGTACCGGACACTGAGCTACAAGGACCGAAGCTCGGCCTCCGCCTCCCCGGCCGCCGGCGAGGATGACCCTGCCGAGCTCTCCACCCAGCTCTCAGCTCCTGGCATCCTGAAAATCTTCGGGGGCAACATCTGCGCGGGCACCAACTACAAGAGCGTGCTGGTGACGGGCAGCTCGGGCGCGCGGGAGCTGGTGAAGGAGGCCCTGGAGCGCTACGGGCTGAGCCAGCTCAGCGCCGCGCAGTACGCCCTGTGCGACGTCATCGGCAGGTTCGAGGGCCCCGAGAAGCAGTGGCAGACGGAGGGGCTGAGGGTCCTGGGGGACCACGAGAAGCCGCTGCTCATCCAGGACCTCTGGAAGCCCAGGGAGGGCTTCTCGCGGCGGCTGGAGCTGCGCAGGAGGGCGGAGGTGGAGGAGCTGGCGGCCAAGGACGTGGACACCACCACTGCAGGTCAGAGCTGGGTGTGGGGCAGGGGGAGGGAGCTGCAACCCCCCCTGAACTGCCTGTGGGAGATGCTCCCCCACATCAGCAGCTTTCACGTGTGATTTGGGTTCAAAGGGTGGAGCAAGTGGGAGAGTGGCTACATTTTACCTGCAAGGCTCCTGAGTTGATCCATAGTCAGTACTCAGTACTCCTGCATAAATTTGGTATCAAATTGATTTACCTCAAATATTTACCCCAGCCAGTCTAGGGGTTAATACCAAACTCCTGCTCATGGCTGGGGAGCAGCAGGCAAGACCATCAGTGCTTCCTGCTCTTCCTATCACTGAACCAGGACCATGGCATCCCCAGCTTCGTGCCTGGCAGAGCACTGCCCTGCTCCCCTGCACCCCCATCTCCCCGTGGGCATCCCCCAGGCCAGACACCCCAGGCAAATCTGCAGGAGCAATTAAGGAAAATGAAAAGCTAATGAAGAGAGAGCAATGTAGGGCAGGAGAGTCCCTGTGGCAGTGCCTGATGGAGCCCAGGGCTGGCAGGAGCAGATAAGTGCATCATTAGGAACCAGCAGGTTAATAAGTGACCCCAGCACAGAGTAATGAAGTTTTCCTCCTCCCACCCTAAGATAAAAGCCCCAGGAGGATGAGGGTAGAAGGGTTTAAAATCAGATTTTTACTTGCGTGATGCTCTTGCTGTGCTGGACCTGGTGGCAGAGGTGTCTGGACCAGGTCCTGGAGGTGTCAGCCAGGGGGTTTTGCTGGGATGGGCTCTGAGTGGTTCCTTACGACTGTAGGAAAGGGTTGCTACTGTCAGAAATAAACTGAGGATGGTGCAGGATTCCCCTGGGCCCTTGGCAGACAACAGCCAAGGTTCTCCTCCCAAAGCAGCAGAACAAATGGCCTGACCTGTCCCACACCAGCAGGGAGACGGCTCCTCTCCCACCCATTCTAACAAAGGCTGGAAGGAGCCCAGGCACACAGGTGAAGGAATCCAGCCATGGCCATTCTAGGGGAGAGTAGGGGCAGCTGGAGCCTCCTTAGCTGCAATTTTCAATTCTGATTTCACCTGGCATCTGATGGGGAGATGGGGCTCCCTCCAGCCTCACGTGTCCAGTTTCTGGGTCTGCTCGGGGAGGGGATGCACAGGAGTGGTCCCAGCTCATTGCGTGTGGGACACAGAGAGAAAGAGGCAGCTGCTGCTGGCACCTGGGCCAGGGAGTTGGATGCTTTGCTCTGCTCTTCAGCTTTTTCTCCAGGCAGGATCAGAGAGAAGTAAAGCACTTTTGGAAATCAGCTACTCTAAAAACAGCTTCTGTTGAATAGAGGAAAGGGCAAGAGCCAAGCACCATAGTTATAGCACACAGTTGGGAGGGCCACGTGGCAACTCCCTGCCTGAGCCCAAGGTCACATCAACTTGGCCTCAAATACTCCCCCTCGGATGCAGGAAGCAATGTTCCTGCCCGTGACCTGGATCTGGGTGGACTGGTAGCCCTGGGGAGGGTAAGGCTCCCACACAGGCGGGGGAAGCAGCAGGCTCTGGGCTGCCCAGCACAGGCAGCTTGAGCTGGCCTGGGATTGGCACCCTTCAGTGATTTCCAATGGAGGAGCAGTTCCTGATGGCATTGCGTGCTCTGGATCTGGAAATAAGCCCGTTATGCTTTCGTTATCACTTCATTTGTTTCAGCACTCCTGGGTGGGGTGGTGGAAACTCTCCATTTTTTAACCTTTGGGCATTTTCCATAACTGACCAAACTCTTCTGAGGCAGAAAACCTACACCCACGGTTGTTCAGGCTGTCTGCCCTGCAGACTACACAGCCTGCATTTGTCTTACCTGTTAAAATCTCACTCCTTCAGCCCTTCCTTCTGGGGGCAACAGGGGCTCTGTCACCAGTCTCACCCAGTTCTGGTGGCACAGCCCAAAGGGATACTGTGGGGCTGGGGCCACACTTTCCCACCCATCCACAAGCTGCCGGGGATTAGAGGGTGTGATGCAGCATGTGATCCAGCACCACAAAAAGCCTCAAAACTTCTGGTGTAATGGGGACTGACCAGGAGTGCCCTCCACCAGGGTCACCCTTCCCACCAGCCTCAAGCTGGCAGAGGTCCCCTTGCCAAGCAGCAGCTGCCCACCCAGGGTGGTGAGGCACTGGTGTGGAAAACACAACATCTGTGCAAAAACAAAGGGACTTTAGGCTTGCAGCTCCCTAGGAGAAAAGCTCAAAGTGGGATTCCCAGGGCAATACCTGCAGGCCCTTCCCCACACAGGGCATCACTGGAGCAGGGTGGCTGGGAACACTGGGGTCACACAGGTGCATTGCTGCCTGCTGAGCTGCTGGCTGGGGGAAAGGCTCCACATCCATCCGTGACCTGTTAGCAAATAGCTTAAGAGTTTTATCTGCTCAGTTACCCATTATCCTAATTAGTTTATTAGCTGCTTCCCACTGGGGAGGACGGTGCTGGCTCCTCATGCCACTAATTAGCAGCAGGTAGAGCATCTCTACAGCAAACGAGGCAGACCCCTTTCTCACTGCTGCCCCTGGTCCTACTTCTTTTGGGAGTGATGAGACAGCAGTTATGGAGAATCTGGGGAAGACACCCACAAACTGGGGCTGCTGGGAGGGAGGTACAGCACTTGGCATCTTGATGGCATCTGTCTTCTAAAACAGCCCCATTTTGCACCATGTCCTGAGTGCTGAGGCTTCCCTGAGAGGCTGGAGGCTGAACTGCACACACACTTCCAGAAACCTGGGAGTTAAGCCTATTACACTGAAAGATGCTCTGGCAAGTGCCTTTGAGGATGTGGCTTTGATATACCTTAGCAAGACTGCATCCAGGGAGGAATCCCTGCAGAGTCTGCAGAGCAATTACATTAGGAAGGACTAGCCTGGTCTTAGCCCCTCCTGGGTAAATTCAAAGCATTTTCTTCTTTCCTGGGGCCCACGGAGTTATTTGTTGATTTATTTCTCAGCCAGGAAAAGTGAACCTCTTCCCTAGGCTGAAAAAGAGGCAGATCCCAGCCAAGATCCCAGGCACCACAACCGGCAGTTTTTCCCCCGGGATGCAGGACGGGCTTAGAGGGAGCAGCTCGGTGGGATCTGGTGGATGCTGCCCCTGCCTGGGATGCCCAGCTCTCCCTAAGGGTGTGGTCCAGCGCTGTGTTATATGATCTGATTAGTGAGAGGTGCCTCTGCCAAAGTCCCTCATAGCACTGAATATGAGGTAGAGAGATAGAAAGAAACAGAAAAGAGGGGAAAGCTTTCTCTTGCTCTGAGTTGGTGGGTTTCTTGGGTTGGTGGCTGTGAGTTGATGGTCACGATCTCCCTCTGCCAGAATTACCTTTTACCCACTCGGAGCTGATTCAGCACAGTTGCTGAGTTGGTTCTATTAGTTTCTTCTTTATCTTGGGAGTTCTGCCAAATGTCCTTATGGCCTGTGAATTCTGCATTCTTTGTGCCCACTATCAGTGGTACATCCTTTTTCCCAAGCTTTGTTAACCTCCCCCTAGGTCTGAGATCATTGAAGCATGCCAAGCCCTAAACTTTAGCAAGGCCTGACACCCGGACAACAGTACCACCTTTATACAGTCCACGTTCTGGGTACCAGGGAGGTATATTCGGGGGGCTTGGGTGGGCATTGGTGGTTGTAGATGCCCCATGACTTGGGGGTGATCTTTGTTTGACCCGTGATGAGCATATGAGCACTTGCTTCTTTTCACACAGCTTGCCACAGTGAGCATTTTTGTCCAGGTGCATTACTTACGGCAAGTTCCTTCTGTGGCCTTAACAGTGTTTGAGACAGGCAACTGTGCTCTTTAACTCCTTACACCCTGTTCCCATCCAAATCTCCATGTGGATTCAGCAGCTGCTGGCTCTGCCCTGGCTGCACTGCATTGGGGATGCTCAGGCAGAGTTCTGGGCGGGACAACCTGCACATGCCTGGGAGGACAAAACAGTACCAAAGGATTAAAAAAACCTAACCCAGTTTATGGAGGGACTTTGTTATGCTCAGGAAAAGAGCTGTGTTTATCTTTCCAGCACAGCTCCGGGGTTAGCGGGAGCCTGTGACGGGGGCTCTGTCGGCAGTGAAAAAGCAGCTTTTTCCTACACAAATACAGAAGCTTCCTTTCCCCTCGATAAGGGACTGGTGATGGCATGTCTCTGCAGGCAGGGGGATCCCAGTCCTAGCAACCCCTGCTCCATCCCAATGAGCTCCAGCAATAGCTGCTCCCCAGGATCTGGCCCCACTCCTCACCGTTCCCACGGGTCTGGGATCTGCATTGCCTCAGCCATCCTTCATCCCTTTGGCCCATTTCCATCCTGTGGGTTGGGAATGGTGCTCCTGGGTGGAGCCAAGGTGTCCTGCAGACAGGTTTGGGGTGGCCTTTGGCATCCCCAGTGGTATGGCTTGGGCAGGCTTGTTGTACTCCCTGGATTTTGCATCCATGGGATGCAGGCGTCCTGTGCCGCTGGCCATGATGGGAATGGGAGCGGGGCTGATTGCCTTTTTAAGAAGGACACGGGCATGAGACTGCTTGGGGTGGCTTGACTGTGCCTTGCCCTAATCCCAAGGCATGTAAACAGCAGGGGCTATTTTCTCCCTCTCCCACCCCCCCTCCCCATCCCCAACTCTTTGATTTTCCCAGCAAAGGAGTGCTCCATTTAAAACAAACAAACAAAAAAATGTATTTCGGAACTGGCAGCCCATTCCTCACCAAATAAGGCAGATTGCATTTTTTTTTGGGTCTGAGCTTGTGAGTGTCCCTTTAAGCAGCCCTGGGCACCAGGCTCTCTGCTCTGCCGTCCCCAAATCCCGGCGGCTGTCCCCAAATCTTGCTGGCCCAAGCCTGCTCCCTGGTCGGCCGAGCCCTGAGTGGCTCTGTGCTGCACTGACACCACTGCACTGCTGCTCCTGCAAGCAAATCCTTTAGGTTTTTTTTGCCTCTCTTCGTCCTCCCCGAATGCCAGTGACCTGCTCCCAGGAGACTGCCCATCTGAGGTATGAGCATCACCCTTCGGATACAACAACTTCTTTTTTCTCCTGCAGAGCTCAAGCTATGCTTGCAGCACTGGGGGTCCCATGGGGACCCCCCCTTGGGGCTGGGGATGCCATGTGAGGGGCTGCTTTGGCAGCTTGGCCAGGCCTATTCATTCACTCCGGCTCCTGTTTGTCTTGTGGACAGCTCTGCTCAAATTGATGCTTCAGAGAAGTTAATTAGAGCTTGCTCCTGCTGCAGCCGGGCTCCACTGCAGCTCCCATGCCTGGCTGATGCTCAGAGGGATTGGGGGGGGGTCTCTGCTGCTCCTGCTTGCAGCTGGCCACTGAGTACTGACGGCCTGAAAGCAGCATCCAGGCCCTTTTTTTCTTTTTAACAAAGATAGACTGAAATGTCTTTTTAGCAGAGATTTCCTCTCCCCTCAGCCCAGCAGGGTGGTCAGAGCAGGTGGGGGATGCTATGGACTGGCTCCCCTTCTCCATCAGTGGGTTTTGGGACCAGGGAGGGCTGGGACACCCCCTTTTTGGCAGTGACATAGGGGCAACAAAACTCTCCGCGCTGGTGTCCTGGTGTCACCTTTCGGGGAGGGCAAGGGACCAGGGGACACCAGCCCGGGGTGGCTGCGTGATGCCGGGAGGGGTGGGTTCATCTGCTCCATCCCCTGTCGGAGGTGCAGCATCCCTCCAGCCGCGGGGTGCTGCGGCGGTGTGTGTGTGTCTGGGGGGGGGGGGGGGTCCTGGGGAGGCTGCGGGGGCTGAACGCCGCTCTCTCTCCCCCCCCATCCCCGCAGGCATCAACGCCCAAGCGCGGAAGCTGCAGCGGCACCGGGCGCGGGGGGCCCGGCGGGCGGTGGCGGGGGCTGAGCGGCGCGGGCCCCCCCCGGCCCTGCGGCGCAGCCTCAGCGAGACCAGCCTGGGGACCCCGGTGAGGCGGGCCGGGGCCGGGGTCGGGGCCGGGGCCGGGGCCCGGCTCCAGCGGCACTGCTCCACCCTGCCCGGCAGCCCGGCGGCGGCGCGGAGCGGCGGCAGCATGCGGTACTCCCTCTACCAGTCCCCGCACCTCCTGCTCCTGCAGGGCTACAGCCAGCAGCATGTAAGCACCGCGCCGCCTCCTGCGCACCCCCCGGCACCCCCTCCACCCTCCGCTTTTCTCTCACCCCCCCAAAGCCCCCGGGAGCGGGGCTGCTTGCATGGCCGGAGCTGCTGGGGTCGAGGGGGGGGGTGGGGGTGGCGCGGGTGAGCATCCTTTAGAAAACGGGCTTGGGACTTGCAGCCTTGTCCCCCAAGTCTGTCCTCAACCTACCTTCAAGCATAGGGGACACAGAGCCGGCCCCTGTGACCCCCAGCAATGCCCCAGGGGGATGCAGGGCAACCTCCAGAGCAGCATCCCTGCCCCGGCACAAGGGAGCGCTGGTTCTGCGAGGGATGGCTGAGCTGCCCCATCCCCTGTCCGGCTGCTTCCTTGGTGGCAAATGGAATCAGAGGCAGCAAGGAGACGGTGCGTCTGGGAGCCCCTGCTCCCCAGTGCTGGAGGCACTTGGAGAACTGGAAAGGACTGGGACTGCTCTGTAGTTAATGGCTACTTTGTGCCGTGGAGTATCCCTGTGTTCCAAGCTTTCCATCGGGGTGACAGCGGCGCTGCAGCCGTCCCGTTAGTGCAGCTGGGGCAACTGAGGCACGGGGTGGTTACTGAGCTGCCTCGGGGTGTGCGGGCAGGCTGGAGGGGCAGAAGGCAGGGCTGGGAGTGGCTGCTGTGACTGGGATCCCACCGTGTCCCCCTGGGCAGAGGGATGCAGACATTGCTGCAGTCCTGGGGGGAAAAGGTGGGAAGGAAAAGCAGCTGCAGGAAGGGGTGTGGGGGGGAGAGAGGTGGGGGGGAAGGCTTCTTCTGCCCAAAGCAGCCCCATTTACTGCATGGCCAATATCATTGTGCCCATTTGTTAGTGTGCTCAAAGCGGGGGTTGCTGCTGTCCTGCTTGGCAGCAAGAAGAATAAAGGTCTTTCTGTCATGCAAAGGTGCAGCATGCAGGGATGGCTGGGGACAGTGTGGGGACAGCCGGGGACAGCAGGAGGCTGCAGCACCCACTGCATGGCAGGGAGGAGGGTCCCTTCTCCCCTCTCCCCGGTTCATGCCGCGTCTCCCTGCTTGGCAGGACAGCCTGGTTTACCTGCTGAACCGCGAGCAGCACACGGTGGGCCAGAGGACGCAGGCGAGCAAGCCCAGCATCAGTCTGTCAGCCCCCGACATCCTGCCCCTGCACTGCACCATCAGGAAGCTCCGACCTTCCCGGAACCGCTCGGAGGAGAAGCTGGTGCTGGAGCCCATCGCTGGCGCCGGCATCTCCGTCAACTTCGCCGAGGTGGCCCGGACGGTGGTGCTGCGGCACGGGGACCTCCTGTCCCTCGGCCTCTACTACCTGCTCCTCTACAAGGACCCCATGAAGGCGCAGCCGCTGCTGGCGCAGACGCTGCTGAGGCTGCGAGCCCTGCACCCCACCGTCCCCGAGGGCCATCCCGTCTGCGGGGCGTGTGGCAGCCTGCTGAAGGAGAAGGACCCTGCCGCCAAAAAGCGGGCTCCCTCGCCTGCCGGCGGCCCCAGGACGCCCCGCAGGAAGATGCAGCTGGAGTTCGAGCCGGCGGCCGAGGACGTGCTCCTGCGGCGCATCATGACCCTGATCGAGCCCGGCGGGGACGACCACAAGCTGACACCCGCCTTCCTGCTCTGCCTCTGCATCCAGCACTCAGCCACCAACTTTGAGCCAGGAGACTTCGGGCAGCTGCTGCTCAAAGCGGCCAAAATGATCCAGAGGACGGTGTGGGTCAGTCAGTGGTGGGATGGGGTGTTGATGGGGGGGGGTGTTGCTGGACCCCCTCCCTGGGGGCTTCCCAGCCTGGTCCCTGGTGGCAGCGAGTGCTGCTGGGGGTGACGCTCGTGCCATCCCATCTCACTGGTTCTCATTTTGCTTTCCCCTTCTCTCCCTGCCCAGGAGCGGACACGGGAGCTGGCTGAAAAGCAGTCCCAGCAGTAAGTGTGACCTTCCTTGTTCCGACACAAAATGGGAAGAATTCAATCCAGTTCTGCCTCCATGAGTGAGGGGAATCCATGGCTGGAAAACCACCCTCCCAGCCTGGTGGCAGTGATGCACGATGAATTTTCCTTCTAAACCCAGTGCATTCTGCTCTCTGGCCCTTTCACCATGATGCCTGCAAGGAACGCATGGGTCTGGAAAAGCAGGCGAGCTCCAGAGGGAATAGGGCCTGCAGCAGCTCTGGGGTTTTCTCTGATCCAAGACCAGGCCAAGGCTTTGCACCTGTGGCTTCAGCATCCCTGAGGGATGTAGTAGGGATGGCCTCGATGGGGGGGCCTCACCCCCTTCATGCTGAAGACCCTTTGGTGGAGCTGGCATTGCGTTTGTGCATCCTGGGATGGTGGCACAAGGTGTCCCAGTGCTGGGAGCACCACTCTGGGGCAATCACAGTGGTGCAATGAGCTGACTTCCCAGCCATTTCCAAAATCCCAGCTCTAAACCAGCATCTGGAGAAAGTGTTGGTGCTTGCTCTGAGCTCTTCTTTAGGACAAACTCCAAGGATGCTTCTCAGGCCTTTCCTATAGCAGGAAAAAGCAGTTCAGCAATTGGGAAACTTCCCAGATGCTTTTTATTTATTTTGTTTTATTTTTGAACAGCCCAGGGCGGGTGAGCTGGGTTTAACTGTCCAGAGTTGGCAGGGGCAGCACCTACCTCTGGGGAGAGCTGCTCTTCAGCCTTGAGTATTTACTGCAGTTCAGTTGTATTATGGGGAGTCTCCCCCAAAAGTAACACCCCACAAAGGCAAGGTGGCCTTGGCTAGCCCAGTCCCTTCAGGGTCCTCTTTGCCATTCCTGAGAGCAGGAACCACCACATTTTTGCTTGTGAGGGGTCTTCCTAAGAGGAGTGCTGGACTTGGGGGTGAGGGGATGCCAGGTTCTCTGACGTTGCCCCAGGCTGGCTGTTTTCTTCCCAAAAGCCTGCGTGGGGATGCTGAGGAGCAGCAGCTCTAACACCTTCTGTGTCTCCCCAGCCAGGACCCTGCCTCCCTGTCCCGCTTCACCATCACGGACCTTCTCCCAGACCTGCAGCACATCATCTTCTGGATGGCCAACGCCATCGAGATCCTGTACTTCGTCCAGCAGAAATCACCCACCTACATCCAGAGCATGGAGGAGGAGCTGGACATCAGAGGTGAGGCTGGATGCAACACCCTGCCTGTTTTTCTGGCTGGAGAGGCTCTGTCCTGCTAATCCCCAGTCACAGGCGGCGGTCAGTGCCCCCGAGATGCTCCGTTAACCCCGTAATCCTCATCAGCAGGGACATCTCCGCGGTGTGGGCTGGGGAAATCTGTGGGAGGAGCCTGTGTGGTGCCGCGGTGCTGCCCGGCTCCAGGTTGTGTTGCGTCCACAGCCGAGCAGCCCCTTTCCACCTCAGCAGCCTGTGGTTAGTGCCTTGGTGGAGCTTTTTTTCCTCCCTGCTCCCACTGCCATGGGGGGCACCTGGATTTGCAGGCAGCCCCTGCAGAATTGCTCACTGATGAGCCTGTGTTAATGCAAGCAAAAGAAAAAAGAGGAAGAAAAACAAAGAAAAAAGTATTAAATCAGCCTCAGAGCCTTTCTGGTTGATGCAGCAAATTAAGGTGTTTGTAGGCCGGGCAGGTGCTGGAGAGACAGTGGAGCCCCGAGCTGCAGCAGTGATGGGAGCCCCAGGGGATGGCAGGGGGGTGCTCTCTGGGGCCAGAGGAGCCTCTTTGCCCCTGTCAGGTGATGCTGTGGTGGTGGTGCAAGCCTGGAAACGCTAATAATCCCCACCCTGGGAATTTGGGCACCTTGCTGCTGCAGGTTTGCTCCCCCATCCTCCTCTCTGCCCCACAGGCTCCAAGGAGTCTCTGTTCTCCTCGACCATCACAGCCAGCGAGGAGGCGATGACAGTGCTGGAGGAGGTGATCATGTACACCTTCCAGCAGTGTGTCTACTACATCTCCAAGGTACTACATGCTCCCACAGACAGCCGGCAGTGTCACACGGGGCCAGCATGAACATCCCCAGCAGCTCTTGGGATGCACAGGAGTTTTGGGGTTTTTTCAAGCTTTTACTCCTTGGCAGCTGTATCACGCTGAGATGTTTTCCTTCGGGCTGAAGTGCCCCGATTTTTGGTCGCAGCCCAGGAAAAGTATTGAATTACTGCGCCGTGTTTCCTTGCCTGCAGTGCAGCAGCTCGGGGGAGGTGTTTGGGGAGAGCTGCTTGGCTCCGGCCAGCGCGGCATAATGGTGTGATTCAGGGCGTGATGGAAAGGGGCCCCTGGACCGTCGCCGCTGGACCGCGAGAGCCGGGCGGCATCGGGAGCAGGGAACAGAGCGGGCAGTGTGAGGCAGCAGAAAGGCTGCCCTGTGCGGGACGGCTGCCTGTCCTCTGGCGTCGGCGCGAGGGGATGCAGGGACTTCTGCGGCATTCCAGAGCGACACCTTCCTCTCCTGCACCCTCCTCTTCCCTTAGCCCCGGCAGAGATGGGTGCTAGGCACTGCTCTCCCGTTTAAGCAATAGGGGAAGATCATCCCCATTGATCCTGGTTTTCCTGTCACCCTCGTGCCCGACTGATCGGCCACTGCCCTGGTTCACATCGGATTTCAGCTCCTTTCAGCTGAGCTGTCACACGCCACCACCTCCAACTGCTAAAAGCAACCAACATGTTAATTTTTATAATGTTAATTTTAACAATGTAAATTTTTATAAATTTTAAACTTCTGCACAACACAGGAGCACATGGGGGCAGGGGGTGAGCAGGAGCAGCCCCTTGTTGGGGCAGCACCAGCAGGGTTTGCTTGGCTGGCGGAGGTGAGGGGGTCAGAAACGTTTGTCTCGTGCAAAAACAGAAAAAACAAGCAAAATGAGTCTGCTGTGAACTTGCTGCTCTCCCTGCAGTGTCTGTATGTGTCACTCCCCGCTCTACTGGAGTGCAACCCCTTCCAGAGTGAGTGCCGGGAGAGCTGGAGGGCGGCCCCGCCGCTGCCCGAGGAGCTCCGCAGGGTCGTGCTCATCTACCAGGCGGTGCTGGACCTGCTCCACCAGTATGAAGTGCACCCAGAGATCACCTCCCAGATGTTTGCCTACCTCTTCTTCTTCTCCAACACCCTGCTCTTCAACCAGCTCCTGGATAAGGGTCAGTCCTCCTTGAACTGGGAAACACGTAGGAGACTGACCTTGTGGGACGCCCTCCAGTGCACCCCAGTGCCACCTCGGGGGGTACAGGAAGGAAGAGGCTGGACATGGGCAAGTCTCAGCAGTTTTGGGGAGGCCAAGCACAGACCCAGCTGCTGGCTCCAGGGTCCTCATTCCCAGAGGAGGCTGAACCCCATCCTCAGCCCTTGCCAGAGCCCTGCCCTTTTCAGCTTGAGCAGAGGAGGCTGAGGGAACTTCAGAGGGGCAGCTCATTAATAAACTGCTGCAGCCTTGAGGTGCTAATTAGCCCTCATTAACACAGCTACCCCACTGTTAGTGCCAGGTGAGGTCCAGCCACCACCAGGAATCATAGCTATGGGATGCTGGGTATGTTAACCTGGGGCAGGGGCTGGGGGGACTGAGGGGCTGTTCCCTGACATGTGCTGATGGATGCTTTGCCTCCCCAGGCTCCTCTCTTGGCTGCTTCCATTGGTCTCAGGGGGTGAAGCTGCGGGCGAGTGTGCGGCTGCTCCTGGACTGGCTGCGCGGCGCCGGCTTCGAGCAGCTCGCCCAGCAGTTCTTCGCCAAACTCGCCAGTGTGGCCAACCTGCTGGCCATGCCTGGCTCCCAGCTGCTGCAGGTGAGGGATGCCCAGCCCATGGCTCCTGGCATTGGGATAGGCTGCTTGGCATTTGGGGGCATCCCTACACTGATGTGTCCCTTTTGCAACCTGCCTCCAGCCGCCCTTTCCTGGGGTGGTGGGTCTGTGGGTGGGCACGGAGGGGATGCTCAGGCTCATTGCATATTCCCTGACCTTTCCCTCCTGTGCCCCTCATGAGTCCCTGCTCCTGGGAGGAAGCAGCTCCTCACCCCTGGCATTCCCCCCACGCTCTGTCTCCTCGCTCAGATGACCTGGCCGTCCCTGCGAGCCGAGTTCCCGGCGCTGAGCCCCGCGCAGCTCCACCGGGTGCTGAGCCAGTGCCAGGCAGTGATGGACATGGGCTGCATCGCAGCGTGGCAGCCCAGCGAGGAGGAGAGCCCAGCCACCTTCCAGCCCGGTGAGCCCCTGGCCTTGCTCTCAGTGCTGCTCTGGTCATCGTGCTCCGGTCACCCACAGGCTCCCTCCAAGGTTTTTATGTACAAACCAAACAGGCAAATCCCTTCCCCTCCCTGGGTCTCCTGTAGTAACTGCAGCAACTGGGAATAACCACAGCCCTGTGATTCAGATATTGCAGAGGATGCAAAGGGCACTCAGATGGGCATGGGGCTTTTCCTGCGGTCCTGAGTGAGGGATGCTGCTGGCTTGCAGCTCACCATGTCCCTGACCCCAGCTGGGAGACTGCACACGGCCGAGAGCTGGGAGGCAGGAGCAGAGTGCAGCCTGGGCCAGTGCTAGCCTTCCTCCCTCTGCCTTTTAGATGAGATGCTGGAGTCCTTTGACAACCACCCACCCATCATCCTGCCCAGTGGGGGCTTCAAAGTGGACCTGGAGGTGGAGACGTTGGACGACAACATCTACCGGCACCTCCTTTACATCCGCCACTTCCTCTGGAGCCTGCAGAGCAAGAGCCCCCACACCAGCGAGGGGCCGGGCTCAGCACCCCTAAAGGTAGCCTGTATCCCACAGAGGGACTGTTCCTCTCCTGGGTGGGCAGGAGGGTCTTGGATCCCTCTGGAAACCCCTCCAAGCCCAGTGCCAAGGGTTTGCTGCCCTCGCTTGCAGCCTAGAGCTGTGGCAGTGCCCTCCTGGAGAGCTGCTGGAAGGATTAGTGCTGCTAATCCCCCAGCCTGGGGGACACGGGAAGGTGAGGTGGAAGAACAGGCTCTTCCCAGCAATCCCATTAGGGGAGAGGAGGGAGGAAAGGGAGGTGTCTGCAGGCAGTGCTCCCCTTCTCCCTGTGTGTTCCCTGTCCTCTCTGTGCTGCACCCTGCCCGTCCCCAGCAGCCAGGCTTGCATAAAAGCACTAATTAGCTAATGCCTGTAAAGCACAGGGAGGGTCATACGTGCTGTGGGTGCTAAACTTAACTGCCATTTGTGTCCAGCTCCATGGGGAGGATGTTCCTTCAGCAGGTCCCCTTCTCCTCTCCCATCCTGTTGCCATCCACTGCACCACCACAGGCACCACTACCTCCTCTCCTTATCCTGGAGCCCTTGGGCCACAGGAGGATCTGTGCTCCCACCAGTGTCCCCCTCCAGTGGGATTCCCCAGCAGGGACATGACCAGGATTCCCTTCCTGGCTGCCTGTGAACATCCCCGGCACGGCCCTGGCCACACAACTGGGGAGTGGGAGCTGTGCTGGCAAGCCAGGACAAGCCCTGGCGGTGTCCAAATTGCCAAGGCTTTGGCTGTAGCTGGCAGCCATCCTGCCTGGGAAGCAACAGGGTGGTCGGGTGCAGGTAGGGAGTGAAAAGCACATTCAGGGGGTCCCACAAAGCATTTTCCTCCTTAAGAAAGAGGCATGCACGACGCCAGAGGTCCTGGAGGTGAGCGAGAGCCCGGCTGCTGCCCTGGGGAGCACCACTGCCCAGGAGGACTATTGCTCCCCGGGGTGCTGCGCTGAGCCGGAGCCGGAGGGGAACCCCCGGCCCTGCCTGGCCACCAACGGCGTCCCCTGTGAGCACCCTGGCGAGCCACAGATCCAGGAGAAGCTCAAGCAGCTGCAGCTGGGCAGAGGTCCGGCCCCCAAGGCTGGCACGGCACCCACAGACTCCTCCTGCCTGCTGACACCGCCCACCACCCCCCTGAACTTCGACTCCGGGAGCCCGGAGTCCCCACAGGGCACGGGCAAGGGGCTGCAGGACCCCCGGAGGAACGGGATGACGGGCACCAAGGGCAGCACCCCTGAAGGTACCGAACGCTGGCGCTGCCCGGGGGTGGTGAGGATGGGTGTGGGCAGTGCCAGAGCCGTAAGCCGGTCTCTCCACTGCCAGGATGTTCGCCGACCCCCTACGACTACCCCACACCGGAGTCTTCCAGCCGCAGCTCTGCCACCGACGACTTCTGCTACGTCTTCGTGGTGGAGCTGGAGAGGGGACCCAGCGGGCTGGGCATGGGGCTGATCGATGGTGTGGTGAGTCCTTGGCAAGTGCGGGACAGGGCTGATGCCCCTCACACAGCTGGAGTGGGACACGTGGGATGTGGTTTTTACTCCTAGAAAAGCCAGCAAAGAAGCTAATGGCTTCCCACGGGGGTTAGGCTGCTTCTCCTGGGGAAAATGAAGCACTGAGGGATCTCTCAGAGGATCTCTACTCCTACGTCTCTGAGCTGTGCGTGCAAAGTCCATTGCAGCTGTCCTGCAGCTGGAGAACAAACAGGCTCAGCTCTTTTGTGGAAGGAAAATGACTCAGCTGAGGTCTTTCCTCCACCCTTCAGCAGTGGCAAGGGAAGTGGAGGGAGGCTCATGGGTGCCAGAACAGCTCTGCCGTTGCATAAGGTAGCGTTGGAATCTGCCTTAGTGGGATGGGTCATCTTTCTAAATGGCCTTTCAGGGCAGTGCTGTTAGTCAGTAGGAAACAGAGCATCACCGAGCCCTGGGACAGCTGTGAGCACCGGGCTCCCGTCCCAACACGGCCACAGGTTAACGATGCTTTACTCTTAATTAAATTGAACAAGAACAGATTGCCTTCACCTCTCCTTTCTGTGTATAAATTGATATAAAACTGAAGGATTGCATTTCCTTCCTGTTAGCACCATCCCCAGCACCCACCCATCGCATTCCCAGAGTTTCCAGGGTCCCACCAGGCATCAGGCACCCACTTGGCTGTGAGCCCTGGGGGAGAGTCGCCTTGCCTGGGGAGCTCAGCCCTTTGGGACCACAAACCCTTTGTGTGCCTTTGTTGCTCACTGCCTCTCCCCGCCAACAGCACACCCCCCTGTGCTCCCCGGGGATCTACATCCGCACCCTGATCGAGGACAGCCCCGCGGCCGCCGACGGCCGCCTCTCCCTCGGGGACCGCATCCTGGCTGTCAACGGCACCAGCCTCATCGGGGCAGACTACCAGAGGTGAGTCACACCTTGCCAAAGGGGCTGGGATGGAATCAGCGCTGCTGAGGTCCAGGTTTCCAGCTGTTTTGCTCAAAGTGCCCCTGGTGCTGCGGTCCTGGCCCACAAACCAGAGGATGCTGCAGTACGAACAAGCTGCAGAGAGAGGAGTGACCTGTGCAGGACACTGGGAAGAGGGGAAGGCAGCTGTCTGGGGGGGTTTGGAAGAGGGATCATGGAGCAACAACTGGGGAGTATACTTGGGAAAAAAAGAGAGCTCCAGAGGTGGGTCTCAGCAGTGCAGAACTGCTCCAGCCCCATCCCACCCCAGGCTTCTGCTTGAAGGTGGTGGGATGGGGCAGCTCAGAGGCAGAGCCCAGGTGGCCACGGGGCAGCGCAGCTTTGGGTTTGTTTGCTGTTGTCATGGCAGCACTAACACGGAGGTCAGGCCTTCCAGAAAGCTACAGACAGAAGAGCAACAGACTGCTTGTAACCCTGAGCAGGCACAGGGCAGAGGGGGCAGGTGCTTGGTAAAGGGGGGGTGTTCTGTGAATGTCCTGGGGGGATCAGAATTCACCTCTCTCCCTGTTGCTGCTCTCTGCAGTGCTGTGGAGCTCATCCGCTCCGGAGGGAAGAAGCTGCGGTTTCTGGTTGCCAAGTCGGATATGGAAATAGCCAAAAAAATCAGTTCCAGCTCCTCTGTCTCCTAGTCCTTGTGGTATCAGGATCCTTCTGCAGCAGCCTGCGGGTGCAGCTCTGGTTAAGCCCACCCTGGGGGAGCCTGGAGTGAGGGAGAGCAAAAGGGAGGACCAGGACTCCACAACTGCCCTTGATTTGCTTTTGGACACTTTGCCCCTGCGCTGCAGCAGATGAAAGGACATGCAAGGATGGTGCACACTTCTCCCACTGCACTGGCTGGGAGCATCATTCCTGATCCATTGCCCAGCCTCACCTTATACCTGGTGTTGTCCTTCTCAGAAGCTTTCCTGGTCCTTTGTCCCCTCTGGCAGGGGGCAGGAAGAGGATGCTCCCCCCCTGGGGACTGTAGGCAGGCTCCTCTGTTCCTCTAGGCTGGAGCCCTGTGTGGTATTTCATGCTGACAGGCAGAAGACTTGAAACACCTTTGGATTTTGAATGTGTGGGGCAGGCCTGGGCTCCACTGTGGCAGTGGTCACCTGAGGTGCTGGCACATCAGGCTGGAAAAGTGTGCCTAGCTCTGGGGGTGGTGAAGGCAGCACAAGCACCCAGGAGCAGGATTCCAGGCAGGATGAATTGCCAGGAGTTAATTCCCTGGTGCCATACTCAGGTGCCTTTCTACTGCTGGGCTACCAGCCCTGCTTTGGGATGGGAAGCAGCTACAGCAAAGGGCTGATACCACCAGCAGTTCCTGTGAGTCCCAGGGAGAGCCCCCTGAAGAAAAGGACTCTCTTGCCTGCAGCAATTCTGCCACGATCCTGGCAGAAGGTCCCCAGGACTGATCCAGCAGCATGGGGCATCCACAGCAGAGTTTCTCCTCACAGAGGATTTGTGCCACCAGGAACTCGAGAGAACCTGGCGGCGCACGGGGCCAGACCCCAGGTGTGGCTGACACCAGCCCAGGCAGACAAATGACAGCTTGGCACTGTGCCTGGTCCTCTCCCTCCAGCTTTGCCAGGCCATTGCAAGGCCACCCCGTTTCCTGCCCAGCTTGAGCATCTCACCAGTGTGTGCTGCTGATGTGCCCATGGGTGAGGACGGGCAGCAGAGGCTCCCTTTGGAAGGACAGCCTCGAGTGTCCCAGGAACTGCTCTGCTACCTGCTGCCTGTCGGCAGAGCCGAGGAACCAGCTCCACCGTGCGGCTGTCCAGGCCCTGGCACACCCGGCCTCCTGCCTGCCGAGTCCTCCCTCTGCTTTTAGCAACATTAACGGGATAAACCCGACCTGATTTCCACATATAGACGGATACTGAGACCTAGTTTAGCCGAACCCTATTAATAACAGCCTGCAGCAAAGCCCTCCATCACACCCTGCATGGCCTAGGCTCTGGCAGCAAATCAGATACTCACATGGCATCTCACAACAATGCCGCTCGGGGATTGTGATGCTAAAAAAGGGTTGGCCTTAATGACACCTCACTGCTGTAGTTTTGGTTCCTGTGCTTAAGCCTCGAAAGTCGCGGGAGGAGAGAGATGTCAAAACAATCCATGCAAGGGAAACACTCCACTACTGGATTTCAACACAGCCTGGCCTGTCTTTCCTAGGCAAGATGGACCAAGCACCTTCACCAAGACATTAGTGCCTTGCTTCTCTGCTAGGCCACGCTCACACCCCCTGGGTGGGGTGCTGCCCCAGCGGGGACTGGGGGCAGTGCATCCCTCCTGCTGCTGACTCAGCTGTACCAGGCAGGCGAGCAAAGGCTCAGGGCCCCACGGGGCTCCTGGTGATTCACTCCACTTTGAACCAAGTAGGTATGTTGGCCTGTCATCCCCCACAGAACTTGAAATGGGCTGCCTAGGGCCCTTGGAGAAACTGCATGCACTCCTTACTCCCCTCTGCCTGGAAGCCAGGGCTTGGGGGAGGCTTGGTTTGCACTACAGTGCTGGGGCTGCATCCTGGCAAGTTCCAGCAGTACCAGCTCAACCCTCTGCTCCCAACTGAGCACTCCTGGAGCTGGAAAACAGCCCCAGAGCTGTTATGTTGCTCACAGTGCAGTCAGGTATTGAAACAGACTGTAAATAAACCCTGCTATTTACTAGTGTGCATGAGGGCTGGCTCCTCCCGGGAGGAGCCTTGGGATGGATTTACTTCCCTGTTTGTTAATACTGTACAGCTCAAACGTGTATAAACCTCTGGTGCAGATACAGAACACAGCATGGCGCCTGTCTGACACAGGGCTGGTGTATGTTAAGAAATGCTCTGTGTCAACAATAAACTGGATCAATAAATCTCTCTAAGCTCTGCTCTGGCAGCTGTCTCTTGGATCTCAGCGTGTTCACTCTGATGGTAAGACAGAAGAGTGGTGAGGGCTCACAGCAGATTAACAGGCAGTTCTGCTTCCTCCACCTCACACAGGCTCAGCTGATCTGCTGCAAGAAGAGGCAACAAAAGTGCAGAGCCAGGTGTAGTGAGAACAGAGGGGAGGGAAACAAGGCAGAGGAAAGGAGGGAAGATGTACATCTCCAAAGGGGCATGGTGTGCTGGCAGGGTGTTAAGGCATTCATTCACTCTCCTGCCACATTCACACAAACCCACTGATATTTTCAATGCATACAGGCCAGGGAGGGATAAGACAAGCTTAGGAGATAAAAAAGCAACAGAAATACAAAGAACCTCAGAGCAGAAGAGCAGCCTCAGCTCTACTTATTCCTGTTTTCTGTTTCATTTGCAATCATTTGTTCCTCATTTCCAGTTAAGATCAGCCTTGAGTGTCAGCAGTGTCCAGTAAGTTACTCCACAGACCTCCTGCCCTCATACTGGCGTGCAGCCAGGAGCTGGTTCCAGGAGATGGGTGACCATCCTCAGGGCCAAAGGCAGGGAGTCATTCATCTCTCTCTGAAGCCGTGTGCTGGCCACATCCATGGGGGGGTTGAACACAAACTGAGCCACGCTGGGCATCTTCAGCAGGTTCATGAGCTCAGTTGCCCGAATAAGGATCTCCTCAAGGTCCTCCTCACAGTAAACAGAGGTGACAGCAGGGCTCTGCACAAATGTCCTCATCTTGGACAGGAACATGGACACTCTGCAGGAGAGGAGGATGCAGACATCAGCTGGCAGGACCTTTGCACCCAGCCAGGTCACTACTTAAGCCTGTGAACACCCACAGACTAGTGCAATTGAATATCAGGTGACAGAGCATTAGTCAGCAGATGAATCCCACTTCCCCAGACTGTGCCCCTCCACAGCTTATCTCCTCTGTCCTGTTTCAGTTTCAGGTTCCATCAGTCGACAAATTCAGTCATTTATCACTAGCAAACCCATGTTTGGACTCATGAGATCTGCACATTTCAACCCTTTGCCCATCCCCACCATCCGTCCTCACCTGGGGATCAAGTCCTGGCTGCGGGCTGCCAGCTTGGTCAAGGTGGCCATGAGGACACTGATGGCACGGGGGGCACAGCTGGGGGTGCTGGCCAGTGGCCGGAACTGGGTGATCTCAAACAGCACGGCCTCCAGGGTCTCAAAGAACCATGTGATCTGCTCCACAGTGCAGCGCTTGTCGTAGGACACCGACAGGTACTCCCCGACAGCCCAGACCTGGGGCAAAGGCAGATGCACTCAGGGTAAGCACAAGGAGAGGGAATCAAGTAATTTTTAGGGAATAGAAAATCAGGTTCGTTAATGCTCTAGGAGAGGAAAGGGAAGGTGACTGCCAGATTGCACTGCAGCTGGAGCAGCCTGTGGCAGACGCAGACAGACCCCGCTCACCATGTGGGTGAAGATGGGCTCCTTGCTCTGGATGTTGCTGACTGCTCCTGAGAACTCCAGAATCTCTGTGGACAGTTCCACGACAAGTGCAGGGCGCAGCTTGCAGAGCATGGCCAGCTGTGAGCTCAGCACCCTGGAGCAGGGAGAAGGGCAGAGCTCAGACCACGGGCAAGGTGGTCATCACCCATCCGAGGAAGGGCTGGCAGCACCCAGCCACTGGCACAGTGCTGTACCCTCAGGATGTTCCTATTTTTCACCCTCCAAAGGTGTGTCACAGCAGGGACTGGGCCACAACTGAAAAGGCTCCTGGGCTTCCCTGGGATGCCAGGCTGCAGCCAGTGGAAGGGCTGGGAGCTGGGCTGGGAGCTTGGCTGGGCCTCCTGTCCCCTCTCACCTGTACACGTCATCTTTGAACACTGGGATCTCGTAGAGCTGGTCGCTCCTCTGCAGCAGCAGCACCACCAGCTGGTTTATCAGAGACCCATCTGCAGACTGAAAAACCACCCTTGTTTCAGCAAGGGCTGAAACAAGTGACTTTCAGCAGCCAAACCCCAAACTAACCAGCCATGTCAGACAGCTGGCAGAGAAACTGCCTGATCTTGCAGGGGGGGAGCAGTGCAGAAAGCAGCTATCAGGCACTCTGCTCTCACCCCTCTCCTTTACAGCTGGCTGAGAGCACAGAGTAACCCTGACACTGCATCATGGAGCTTTTCTGCTTCTCTGCATGAGGTGGCCAGCTCAATGCTGGTTCATGCCAATATTAAACCCACCCTCCCCTGGAGCACCCCTCTCTTGAAGCTGCAGCATCTTAACTATTTTGCTTCTACGACTGCTTTTCACACAACAAGAGACCCCTGTGGCACAAGTGGGAGCCAACCTCCCCCAAAAGGACATACCTCTGCCACCACCCTGAAAAAGAGCTCCAATAGGACAGGGACAGTCTCTGCACACTGCACCACCCTTGGGTTGCCAGCCAGGGATCCCAGCAGCTGCCGAAGTGGAATCAGACTGTGGGCAAGAGAAGAGTTACTGCTGAAGGCTTGTTCCCAGCTACTCTCCTGGCTGCCCTTCCCTATCCCCCACATGGTCTCTGAGTGCTGGCAAAGCTGACACAGGGAAATCCACCTCACCCCAGCCCCAGAGTGGCTGTGCCTTTCCCAGTAATCCCAGTGCTGCCTCCCAGAGCTGAATGGCTGAACCACACCCCGGTGGCAGGCTCCCACCTCTCTGGGGTGTCCTCAGGAGCAGATTTGGTGCGGAGAAGATGCTGGAATGTGCTCTTGTAGAGGGGATGACGAAAGGCTTCCAGGCAGGTGGTTGGTTTCACAGCTGGGTCACTTGTGGCCTTCTCAGAGGTAGGAAGAGCAGCTGCCCTGGCAGGAAACACACAGAGAACATGATGCATTATGAGAACAGTCTAGGACACAGCTAGAATCATGAACACTGAACCAATGACAGCAAGTTGGTTAGTCCAGGCCCTCTGGAAGACAATCAGTATGGCAGAAAATTATGAGCTCAGACCCTCCCCATGCTCAGGCAACAGTTCCAGACTTGCTTCTGTATCACTCCCGGGAAAGGGAAAAATGGCACTCTGCACCCTCATTCATGCAAGCCCACCAACATCTGCCTCTTGGATGCCTCTCTTTTCTAAGCACTTCAGACAGAGCTGTTCATGTTGGGAGGACAAGGAAGAGCAGAGGTACAGCCAGTTCCAGTCCTATTTCATCTTCCTGGAGACTCACAGTTCCTAATGACCTCAGGAAGAAACCTCTGTATGCCTTCAGGGGAACAAAGCCAGAAAAAGGGGGTAAGAGCAGGGAGGGAAGATCAGGTAGCCCCCATCTCTGTGCTGAGGTGCTGGCTCATGGCAGACCCAGCATGTGGCAACCATTTGGAGCTGGACAGGGAGAAGGGAATAACAACAGCTCCCTAAGCCCCAGAGACAGTCCAGCTTTGTGTTAACCCGACTGTAGATCTGTGACAGCAGCAGCCAGAGGAAAGCTGGGGCTCAGAGAAGAGTGTACTGGGCCATGGTCAATGTCAAGACACTGATGAGCAACTGAGAGGAAGGGAAGGTGCATTACCTGAGCTGGATGTCCAGAGCTGCTGTCAGACAGGGCAGGTCAAGCAGCAAATGGAAGATCTCAATGGCTGTGCCTGCATCCAGCAGAAATGGGAGAAGGTCCACAAACTCTGAGATAAGAGGTGGGCTGTTCCATGCCAGGAACTGCAAGGAACAAGCAAAAACTGCTGCACCATCCCAGCTACCCCACCACACACCCAGACAATTCCATGCTGTGACAGAAGGATGGGGAACGGAAAACCACTTCTGAAAAGCAAAACCAGAGAAATCTGAGGGTTTGGTCAAAACCCAGGAGGCTGCTGGAAGCTCAGCACAGGCCTCTGGCAGCTGCTTCAGTGGCTGGTAAGCTGCAACTTACTAAACTTTTCTAGGAACAAAGTGCTGTGTCCTGTGTTCACTGTGCTTCCCAACCCACTGGCAGTCCTGTTAACACAGACTCTCCCCTCCTGGCAGTGCTAAACACACCCAGGACCCTCTTCCCTCTTTAAAACTCTGTAACAGTCCTTATTGCCTGTGCTCTCCCTGGCACTGCCATGGAGGCACTCAGAGGGCTCTGGGGCACAGAAAGGAATGTGAAGCAGGCTCTCCCCTCTGCTGCTCCAGTAAGCTGTACCTTGAAAAGATTTGGGAAGCTCTGCCTGAATATGGTGGAGGTGTCCGTGAAGAGCTGGCTGTTGTCTTTGCAGAACTGGACAAATTCGAAGGCCAGTGATGGGTTGTGGAAGAGCTGGGCCGGGATATCAGTGAACAAGTGTTTGTAGATTGCATCTGAATCCACAGCTGCCAGTTTGCCTGGGAGGACACAGCACATCGCTGAGCTCAGTCCACCCAGCAACCCTGCCAACACTGGTTCCAGGGCCTAAGCTAGATCTGGGTTATGTTTTTCTAAAGAGCATGGGACCCCTCAGCTGCTGGGTCTCCTGGAGTGGGATCATCAATCCCAGAGTACAGCCAAGGTGGAATTACCAACTCCGGGAGCCAGCAAACTGTCAGGACAAAAGGCTGTGCTGGAGTATGCAAGACTAGATTGTGGATGAGGGAGTGGGAGCTGATGACTTACTGTGGTTCAGGAAGAACTGGGCAATGGGCAGTAGTGCCCTGGCATAAGTGGCATCCCCACAAATCCTGCCATGCAGGGTTTTCAGGAAGGAGACAGCACGGTACACGTAGGAGGAGTCCTGCTTGCAGATGATGTCCATGATCGTCACCGCCTCAATGAGACACTGCAGGAGAGCAGAGAGTCAGACTGGAGTGGGGGAATCCACAACTCCCAGGGTTTCAGCCCCACCTCTGTGTACTTACAGCTCTCTGCAGGTCTCCGTCATCTTTCTTCAGGGGTCCTGCCAGAGAAAGGAGTCCAAGTTACATTTTGAGCCCAAACAGGAACATTGGACTGGCAGTTTGAGCACTGACTCCAATTTCAGGACAGGCAGGAACACATCCTGATCCTGATTCCAGGCTAATGACAAACAAGATTCACAGCCTCCCCTGCAAATCAAGGGGAGGAGGCAGAACATGGCCTTTGCCTCCAAATCCCTCCCAACACCCCAGCTCAGGGCTGGTCAACGACTTGCACCAGCAGCTGCAGCAGGTCCCACCCCTGGAGCCTGACTGCGGACTCCAGGGAGTGAGATCCCAGCCCAAACATGCAGTGAACCAGAAATGTTTTCAAGAACACTGCCAGGGGAGCTCCAGGGAGGGTTCATGGCAAGACTCACGCCGGGTGCTCTGCTCAACCAGCCGCTGGCAGTACTCGAAGGCTTTCTCTCGCAGATGCTCCTTCGGGGGAAGCAGGCGACTAGGGGTGGATGTAGTTGAGACCACGGATGTAACAGACCTGTCCATTCCTGGTTTGTCACCTACAGAATAAAGAATACATGTGTCAGCTCATGACATGGGTGATGTAACCCACGCAGTGGTCCAGCAACAGCAAAGGAGCTGTCCATCCCCAGGGCAGTGTGAAAAACAGGAGGACAGGGGAGAAGGGAATGTTACAAGAACACTAAGGAGATGCTGTCTCCCACCACCCAGCCCTTCTTTCTTAGGGACCCACGGGGCTTTGTCTGAAAGCAGGGGACTCACTGAATGAGTAACTCCTCGAGTAAGGCTCACTAAGGATATGTCAGCAGGCTTTGTGATACTCCTCCCAAAAGCTTCCCTGATCCTAGTCCAAGATCTCTGAACTCTTGCCCATATTCCTGCCACTGAGAATCACAGAATGGTTTGGGTTGCAGTGGACCTTAAAGATCATCATCTAGTTCCAACCCCTTGCCAGGGACACCTTCCAGTAGACCAGGTTCCTCCAAGCCCCGTCCAACCTGTCCTTGGACAGTTCCAGGGACGGGGCAGCCACAGCTTCTCTGGGCAACCTGTGCCAGGGCCTCACCACCCTCACAGGGAAGAATTTCTTCCTAATATCTAATCTAACCTACTCTCACTTTGAAACAGAGGAGGTTGCTGGTTGCTGGTACAGCCACCTCATGACATCTCAGAGCACACACCCCTCTTTGGGGCTGCAACTTACCCTGGCCTTCAGACCTTCAGTCCATACCTGGATTAGGGGCCTTCCCCTCCTGGCCCCCATAGAGCAGCAGCCAGTTTCTCAGCATGGAGAAGGCCTGCACATTGAGCCACTGGTCCTGTGTGTAGTGCTGGCCCACTGAGAGCACTGTGAAGAAGTCTGTGGCAATGGCACCATCCACCTCTGTAACAGGAGCAGGCTGAGAGAAAAGATGCAGCAGGTCAGACCCTGAGGGAAAGGCTGAGTGGGAAGGCAGGGAAAACTCGACTGAGCCCATGGAGACAAGTAGCCCTTATTTAGGGTGCTGCAAGAGGGCAGATATCAGACAGAGAAAAGCCAGCTGTCCTGGGTCCTTCTGCCCAGCTGAAACACTTCAAACTTTCTCTGACACTGGTCTCATTTGCAATCACCTTTTACTCTGAGGTACATGGGCACTAAGACTCTTCCCTTAAAACTACTTCAAGGATTTAGGTTGGATATTAGGAAGAAATTTTTTACAGAGCGAGTAATCGGACATTGGGATGGGCTGCCCAGGGAGGTGGTGCATTCACCATCCCTGGAGGTTTCTAAGATGAGACTGGATATGGCACTTAGTGCCATGGTCTGGTAACCACGGCAGTGTTGGATCAAGGGTTGGACTTTATGATCCCAGAGGTCTTTTCCAACAGTGTTGGTTCTATGATTCTATGATTAAAGCTCTGGATCTACAGAACTTTTAAATCCTGGAGCTATAAATCCCCCTAGTTTGCTTTTGTGTGTCTTGACCACTTACTCCACAAAAAACACTTAAGAACAGCAGCACTTCCAGGCTACCATTTTCCAAAGGAAGGTGATTCTGGGAACCTGACTAACAAATGCCCCTGTGAGGTGATCACAGTAACTCAGCACTCACCTGTTTGGTTCTGGGACTGGAGAAGAAACCTCCTGAGGGCTGAACAACTCCTTGCTGAGTACTTGCATACCTCAGCCAGTCAGCCAGCTTCCTGCTGACAGCATCGGTCTGCTCTGTGCAAGGAAAGCCACAGGGTCACTGCCAGACTGGGCAGAGAAGCAGCCTCTGCACCATACCCCTGTTAACCCTATTTTTCTCCAGCCTAGATCACTGTCTCTCTGATCCAGCAGTCCACAAAGGAACTGGCATGCCGGGGTTGGATGCCCTGTACTCCTCATCCTACCTCGGAGTCAGGGAGTGAGTGCTGGAATCAAGGACTTTTGCTACCACATCAATCAAGAGGTATTTGTTCCTTTGTCTCCACCTACAGATACTATTAGAAGGAAGGTACAAAAACGCTGTCACTCTCTTCAGGCAGTGCCTGGCTTCAGCTCTGCAGCCAAAGGCATAAATCCCTCCCTGAGGACTCACAGGTAATCCTGCCTGCTCTGCCAGTCCATACATCCCTGCCCAACATCCTCCCCAAAGCTTCTCCTGCACACTGCACGACTTCTGCAAACCTCACAGGAGACTCCCAGAAACCGACTCTTGCTCACAACACAAATCCCCGTGATTTTAAGCCTGAAATGCTCTCCTAGGTTTACTCACCAGGGTACATCCCTCACCACTACCAATACAGTCCTTTCTCTCTTATGAAGAGCACCTCTAGTTGTTTCTGCTGCTCTCTTGGACAGATGCACAGGCACATCTCTGCTTCTCCCTCTCACTTTGGTTGATGCCCCTCAGGATAGCTACAGTTTCATACTCCTATTGCATGTGGAGACCTCAGCTAGAGCACAGTTACTGTGATACAAATCCATATCCAGGATTTGACTGGAAGGCCCAGTCCCATTTTTGTGTGTTTGAATGTATCTCACCCAGCAAGTTCACTTTCCTTGTGGCCCAGATGTCACTTTTGACAGCAGTTTCTAACCGAAGCCTTCTGATCACTACACAGATCACAGCCAGGTGGCAATCTCAGCCCTTCCTACATATTTACCTTCAGTTAGAGATTCTGGTGAGAGACTGATGACATTTGCCAGGACAGGAAGGAGGAACAGAGCACTCTGACCCTCGGGCAATCTTCTTTCAAGGACTTTTACAACCCGCTGCCCCACAGCAGCCACTTCACCCTTCTTGTTTCCCTTAAAAATAAAGCAGAGGTAAAGCTGGGCAGACAATCTACCAGTGCTAGAGTCCAACACCATGCAACCTCTTCCATCAGGCATCAGTACAAAAGTCCAACACAAAAAGGACTCACAGCACAGGCCATTTTACCACATTTTACAGAGATTTTCTGCAATTGGAATTCACAGATCCCAAATGATGGGGCTGCTTATGTGTGTTAATGAGTATATTTTTACACCGTGGAGCTGCAGGACAGTTTCAAGGCTGGATATGGGCGAGAGGAGCTTTGGAAGGCAGCACATCAGCAACACTTTTGTGGTTTCTGTTTCATTTCCTCTAGCTAAGTAAGACTCAAATGAGTGTCAGAAACATAGGAGACATTTCCAAACACACAGTGAAACTCAGAATGAGAAGTTTCAGAAAAATATTTTATCTTTAACAGGCACAATAATAGTAAAAGGAGTAGGGGGGAAAAAAAGAAGTTTCCAGCTTAATCCCCAGGCAGCTCTGAAAACAGGAAAGTTCTCATGTTTTCTTCTCCTTGGAAAATCTGGATCTTTGCAGTGTCATTCACATTTACAGCCCTACATGTTTCATAGGTTCCGTGTATATTTTTTTATATTTAGACGTGAAAGTCAGTATCATAAAAAGGAGTAGTAAATTCACTCTAAAATCCTTTGCTCTCCAGGTTCGAGCAGCCCAGGTTTGAAATCTATTCCAGCAGCCAGGACTAAAGGGTTCCTTTTTGCTTCCAGGGCATCAGTTTCTAAACATTACAGTTTTAAGCAGTTTTTGTTATCAAATGCCAAACACAAAAAAAAAAAGCTGCCATTTTTCCCTATGCAAAGCAGAATAATGAGGTTCCTTAAATGAACATCGTAATGCCTCTGCTTTTTCCTATATACTTTCAAATGATTTTTCACTCTCCTTGAGCTCAGGAAGGAGCTCGGGAACAGGGAACAATCAAAAAGCAAATCCATATTGACAAGGGAAGATTTGTGACTTGACAGGTCATTTACCTGAGCCAGAAGGACGGAGGATACCAGGCTCAAGAGCTTTGTATCCTGAATCTCATCACAGCGGAGGATCAGATCATTGCAAGGTGACATCTCTCTCAGGATGGCAGCACATAACACCTGAACCTGCTCAGGGCTTTTGGGCGAGCACAGCACTGTCTGCAACAGCTCCACAAACTTGCCATCCAGCCTGCAAGAGTCACAGCAAAGCATCACAGCCAGGCAAGAAAAGATTCAGATGTTTATTTCCTGTGTATTTTTGGCTTGAGGATGATCCCCCTCGACAGTGACTGATGTCACCTTATCATCTCCACTTCTGAATGCTTTTGCTCTTGACGGAGAGCTCAGTGACACCAACACTTGTTAGTCCCACTGCAAAAGCAGGCAGGCACCTTGTGCTTAGCTTGGGGGGGAGGCAAAGAGGGGCTTAATGTTTATATCGAACTCAGGGTTTCCAAAAAACAGGGTGTTTTTTTTTTAAAGCACTAACCCACCACCTTCCTTTTATTTGCTGTGGTTAAGAAAGCAACGCTTTGCTTCCCTGAGCACCAAGAGAGCCCCAGAGCGCTCACTCACCTGCGGGGGTACTTGGTGGCGGCCACGGTGAGGTGCAGCCTCCGCAGCCCTTCCGCGGCCTCGGCGCCCGGCTCGGGGCCCTGCAGGAGGGCGGACACGCGGCCGGCGAACCTCCGCAGCTCCTCCTCATGGATCTCCCTGCCGGGGGAGGGGGAGGACAGCGGCTGTCAGGGCCCTGGACCCGCAATTCCCGCCCCCATCACTCCCCCTACGCACCCACCCCGGGCCCGGCTGATCCCTCAGCGCCAGGCGCGGCCGCCCAGCCAGGACCCCGGCCGGCCCCGAGGGGTCCCTGCCGCGGTCCCCCGGCCCTCCCGAGGGATCCCCAGCACACCTCGCCTGCCTGAGGAAACTCTCGGCGGCCGCCGAGAACATCCCGCACCCGCCGCCCGGCCCCGCGCCCCGGTGCGCGCCCAAAGCGGCCCCCCATGGCCGGCCGGTGCGCCGGGGGCCGCCTCCGGGGGGACGCGGCGGCTGCTGCACGAAGGTTCCGCCCGGCGGGGCTGGGCCGCGTCCTGCCTGCACAGAGGAGGGGTAATGCCAAAATTATCTCCGTTGGACATCGTGGTGCTGCTGCTGTTATTCTCCACCTCAGGAGTCAGAGGAGAAGCTTATTCCGAGGCCATCCTGCACGGCATGAAGGGGAACAGCTCTGGGGGCTCAGATCTATGGAAAACATCATCACATGGCAGAGAGATGCCAGAGATGGGTTTTCTAAGAGTGTGATGGTAAACGGTATCGCATCAGCCTTTCTTGCAACCTGTTCACAAAACAGTGTTTTCCAAAACTGGTGGGAGATGTTAAAAATAGCTGCTCAGCAGCTGGGTCTCCAGCACTTCCAAAAGGTTAAAAATCCATTAGTATTTCCCCATCAGTCTCGTCTCTCCTGACTGCGAACGAGGCAGAAGCTCTCACCACCATGCTGAGCATCCCCCTGGGAGGAGGAGGAGGTGTCAGGAGAGGAAAGGCTGGCACTTTGCCCTTGGGTACTTCCCTGCCTTGCACCCTCCAGGCATTAGAGTTCATTAACAGCGTTCCTGGGCAATTAGCCAACAGAGCAGCAGCTCCCCTTTGCCCTGGGAAGACCAGCAGCATCCGTCACCTCAGCTGGAACAGTCAGAGCTGGAGTAGAGGGGAGCAAGCAGGAGCATTCAGTGTTTTCTATGCACCCTTTCTCCTGGCTGGGTCAGAAAATACATCCGATGCACATGGGGAACCAAAGACAGGACAATTTTAAAAGATGCTCCTGAAAAATGGCTCTGCTGAACATCTTTGCTCATTGTGTACTATGTTATTATTTTTTACTTAGTTAGTCAATTAAAAAAAAAATCCCTCCAGTGCCTGAAAGGAGAATACAAGAAAGATGGAGAGAAACTTTTTACATGGGACAGGACAAGGGGGAACAGCTTCAAACTGAAAGAGGGCAGGGTTAGATTGGATATTGGGAAGAAATTCTTCCCTGTGAGGGTGGTGAGGCCCTGGCACAGGACACCCAGAGAAGCTGTGGCTGCCCCATCCCTGGAAGTGTCCAAGGCCAGGTTGGACAGGGCTTGGGGCAACCTGGGCTAGTGGAAGGTGTCCCTGCCCATGGCAGGGGGTGGGATTGGATAATTTTTAAGATCCCTTCCAACCCAAATCATACTGTGATTCTATGAATTACAGCTACTTTATGTCAACTGAGGTCTTAAAAGTTACTCCTATTTAACTCTGGAGCTCAGAATGTTTAGTCAAAATAAACCCAGAACTTAAATTGTAGCTGCATTAGGAGGACAAGGAAGGAAAACCCCAACTATAAGGTAGATGTTTTCTGACCTCATATGCTTCAATGAAACCATTACTATGAGTTACAGGGGAATACACTGAAATAGTTTCTTTCAAAATAACAATGTTTCACTTCATGACAAAAGCTGGAGCTGGAGGAATAGTTTATAACTCCCAGGGGAAACATTACAGATCTCAAACACACGTACATTATGTTCACTCTGCTGCGAGTCAACAGCTGCCCAAATAACTGCCAAGGGATCAAAAGTCTGTGAACTCTGGAACAGTGCAAGGTGTGCAGATAAATACTTACTTCCTACATAAAATAAAAGGAAAAAATATCAAACACACTGTCCCCTTACACTGTGAGAACAACCCAAACTGCTGCAGGAAACTCAAACCTCACTATGATACTACGCTGGAAAGATTCAGGTCTGTCACCCCAAAGCAGCAAAGCAATTTCAGGGCATTTTCTCTTTCATATATAATTTTATTTCTGGTTATAGAAACAAATGCTAAGAGGAGAAGCAACATTCCCCAACCACATACATCAAATTAAGGTAACAGAACAGTTAAAATAAATGAAAAAAAAAAAAAAGTAGAAATTTAAAACTTTGTTATAGCTTTAAAATATTAACGTTCTCGTTACATTAGAAATCACATTCAGATCTCAAATTACTTAAAAAAATGTATGGCTCCATATTAAAAAAAAAACAAACAAACAAGCAAACAAAACCACTGTATCCCATTTGATGTGGAAATGCAGGTCCTGCTCCTTGGATGCAGGATCCCACCCTCGTGGGAGCCACGGTCTGGCTGTGCAGTTGAGCATCTCACAGGAGCAGTGCTGCAACACGGCCAGAGAAAGAAGGTGAACTTCACATCCATTGCCCCAGCTGGAGCTTCCCCCTTGGGATACACACCTGCTTTGTAAAAAGCACTGATAACGAAAACAAGTCACAAAAAATACTTTTGATATCAGCTGTAGAAAAAAACCCCCACAAACCCCAGAACATCTGGCTGGAGGTGTCTTGCACAGGTAACACCAGGAACTGAAATGCAAGCATGGCTTTAGTTGCCCCTTCCATCACCATTTTTAAAATAAGTGCCAAACCGAGGTGAAAGGGGTAAGGCTGGCCCAGGTCTCTGTAGCAAACCCTTCTGTCAAGCCATTGAGGTATTTCAGGTTCTCCTCTCAGCCTTCCCTTGGGGACTCGGTGGGAATGTGCATCTGCAGAACAGGGGGAGAGTCAGATTTTTCTGGATTTGTTTTTTAGAGCAATTATTCAGAGTTGGATCTGAATTTCCAGCTTTACCACCCATTGCTCATGCACAGCTTTTGATTTATCCCTAAACAGCTTTTAACAGTCCTTTGGATAACAGTCCTTTGGATAGCTACAGACTCTTAAAATGCTCTTTTTGGCTATGAGGAGGTTGGCTGGCAGGCTGGACAAGGCATGTCCAGAACACAAGAAAATATATAGTCTTGTAAGATTTTTGTATTTTAAAGCCATTTTCTGTATCAGTACATTTCAATGAGCCTTTTTTTTTTTCTTTTACATTCTGTCTTCTATTAAAGCAAAAAGATCTTAAAAACAATAGTCTGGTTCCCTCTACTTCAAACCCATTTGAGGAAGAAAAAACCAGGAGAGATTAAGCAAGTTTAGGTTTACAGTAATTCAACTGCTACAGAGCCAACCTGCCTACTTAGCAGCCTGCCCACCTCCCAAGAGCAGCATATAAATCAGCAGAACATCAGGATGTTCTGCACCAGACTTTTAGCAGCAAGACAGTGAAACAGAAGGAAATCTCGCTTTTTCTGCTCCATTTAAATCTCATTTTTCTTCAGCTAACAGACATTTCTCCTCACTGTTGCCCTTAGCTTTAAGGAAGGCTTTGTCTCAGACTGCTTGAAGTCAAACTGAGGTGGGGTAGAAGCAGGACAGAGAGTTGGAGATCACAGCGAAGGGGCATCGCTTAACTTGGCAGCAGACACAAGGAATAACCAAATATCAGGGGAAATCTGGTTTTCACAGGGGCTGTTTTCTGCTGAAAAGGAAAGCTGCTTCCTTTCACTGCTCCCATTCCTGTTACTCTTCCTACCACCAACCGTGTTCTCCCTTAAGTACTGAAGCCCCATCACCAGCCAGTGATCACCAAGGTGAAGCCTTAACTCAGGTCCTCACAGACAAAGGAACTTCTGCAACAGCAATTAGGAATTAGGAAGCCAACTATCACCTGCTTTTAAGAATAATTCCCAAAAGATCCAAGTGGGTCAAGATACACCCTTCTGTGAATCCTTGTGGAATGAAATTTGGCCAGTTTGGTAAAATGTACTCCCTGTGAATGGGAACATTAGAAAAACTCTTCTGTGTTTGTTTTTAAGGGGATATACACACACCTCACCTCACAAAGAGACAGAAGCACGATAAAGGGAAAATAATCTCACCACAGAGGAAAAGAAACTATTTCATAGTGCCCCAGTGTTAGCTCAGCCACCTGGCAGGGAGGAATTCCTCAGCCTTACAGAATCCTCATGGACCCGCCATAAATTTCCTCTGTTAGAAATAAGGTCCCATTACTTACAGAGCAGAATCTGTAAAGAACTCCCCAACAGCACAACTACAGATAACTGGAGACAAGAAAGGATTCCAGCTTTCATTAGTGCCATCTGGGGGATTTTCTTGCCAGAAAAGCAGCATGGACTGGGGTGGCTGAAAGCACAACAAAGCCAGAAGCAGGGCTCCTACACAAGGAAAATGCAAGTACCAAGTTGTCTCTTCTGCTCCGCAAGAGGAATGAAAGCAATCACTGAAGTAAAGCTGCTTCCACTGGCTGCTCACATTCATTACAAAAACAGGTACATTGTTCTTCTAGAATCAGTGCCTGGTGTAGGAATTTACCAACATACTGTATAAAAGTCTGTGTAAGTACCATTTAAGAGAAAGAAATAGTCATGGACCATTTATATATCTATACTGACACACACGCTCACACACCCACCCACCCACCCACATTAATAAATAGAAATTTTATGTTTACACAGATCTAATTTAATATTCTCTGAAAAAAAATATTTAAAGGGTTTCTTCCTTAGCTGCCACCCATGAATTGTCACTGTTTCTTTTTTTTCTATCTTGAGAGCAAAGGGGTAGATTTGGCACAACTACCCTCAGGCTCTGAAACTTAAAGTGACACGTAAGGAGAGGACCAGCCATACATTCTGAAAGGTTTTAATTCAGTGTTGGTAAATTGAAAAGGTATCAAAAGAATTTTCTGAACATATAAATACAAAGGTCAAAAGTTGATTAAAAATTTGGAATTTAAATATAGTGCTCCAAGAAAACCAAGCATTTTTCTAAATGTCTTGCTCAGGCCAAAGTACAATGCTCCCTGGTGTATTATTACTGCCCCGTGAAAGACACCCTAACAGGGAAAGCCCACCTTCACAGCCAGCTAATTCCCACTGCTGATTACTGTATATGGATATATCCCCACCTGTGTGCACAAACACATGCACTGCCCTGTGAGTAACACACCCAGCAGAGAGAGATGCTGATCCCACTAATCACAGCCACACAGCTGCCAGGCGGCCGCACACAGAGATGCTCCAGCTCTGTTTTGGTCAGGTGCAGATCAAAATGCAAGAAGGCATCACTTCCCAACCCCATCAGTTCCAGCAATCCAGATGACCTTGTAGTGTAACTGTTTTCTGCAGCACAGCTGGCTCCATTGGAAGCTACACTTTCCGGCAGTAGTGTATGCTATAGTAGTAGCAGCTTTGGCGTAATTTTTCACCCAGAAGGAAACAAAAAGTTACATGACTGAACAATCTGTTGTAAAACTGCAGCCTAACACACAGATCCTCGCCAGATGCAGACCTTCAAGCAATGGAATTAAATTAGGAGTTGGATTAAAGGACTCTGGAGTTGACAGAAATAACTACAAATAGAGGGGGGAAAAACTGATGAGGAGCAGAAATAGGAGCTGCCCAAGAGACTGGCTGGCAAGAGAAGACAGATAATTTGCTGCAGGAGGGCATTTACAAACTCAAAAACACAGTGTGCAGCCAGGGTAAAATGATGAAGCAAGTCCTGTTCCATTAGAGGTTCATTTTTAATGCCCGAGTCCAAATTATTAGCAGCAAGACTTAAGAAACCTCGAAGATTTTGCATCAGGGTAGAAACTCAAGGCAAGTTCCCCATCGGATTTAAACTGTCATTTGATAAGGTAAAGCACAGATATTTGGAGGTGATCAGGATCCTTCAGTGCTGCCTCCTGCTAAAAAAGCTCCAAGACCCAAGCTGGCACTGTTCCTTGGAAGAGAGAGACAAGATGGTTGCATATGTACAAATGCAATCCAGAGCATTTCCAGTTCACTTTGTGACTCATTTCTTACACTGACACTTTTCTTGCAGCAAGAGCCCAAACAGGTACTGGGCTGTACAGGCCAGAGTGTAGCTATCAGTCCAAGAAAACGGATTTCTTTTCCAATCCATCCAACATTTTCATGTCTGTAGAACTGTGCCTGCTTTTGGGCTCCCCAGTACAAGACCCACAGTGACCTGCAGCAATTCCACCTGATGCCCTGGAGCCTGAGTACATCATGTACAAGAAGAGACCAGGACAACCAAGTTGGTTCAGCCTCAAGAAAAGGAAGCAAATGGGGAAAAATATTACTGGAATCTTCAACTACCTATTTAGAAGATGCAGAGAAGGCAGAGCTAGGCTTTTTTGAGAGGCAACAAACACATGCAGCAGTGTGGGAAATTCTTAAATTGCTGAGAAGTTTTCATCTCATGGGTGGTTGAGAGTGGATTCTCTGTGGAAAGGTACAGAACTATTGCTAGGTTAAATCCTCATCATCCAAGATCCCCAAATCCAGGTATAGCAGGGGAACATTTCTCCTTTCACCCCACATTTTGACATTCATTTACACGCTTGCACACATCAGGGTGACACCAAATATCTCCCTGGGAACACCCCCTGCTAACACAGATGAAAAGCTCTAACACCAATTTAACATTCCTAGCAGGCAGGGAAAAGTGTTCCACACCACACTGCATGAAAGCTCAGGTCAGATGCTCTCACTTGGTTTGATACAGATCCCTACCTTTCTGTGCTCCAAGTCTGATTTCACTGCTGGTATTTCCCTACTGAAAATGATAAAAAAAAAAAAGTGGAAATTAACTTGGAAAGATAGCTCTTTAAAACATGCAAAACCAAGTTTACTCCCTCCAAAACCTGAAGCCAGAACATGACATTGATTGCAGAACTATAAAGGCTTCTTTCCTCTTACAAAGCTTTAATATGTCTCTGAAAACACACTCCTGAATAAGCTCTGCCCAACAATAACATGTCTAAAACACAGAATGAGAATTAATACAGGGTGACCAAACTGACCTTTCTCAAGCTGCTCTGGAGCAACATGTATTCCACAGGTATTTTCATCCTTGAGTCCTTGGGTAGAGCTTAATGCAAGGTGCTGCTCGTGTCAGTGGATAAAAATGACTGGATATGCTACAGGGGACAGCATAAATGGTGTGGGGGAGGGAAGAATATGGGAAGGAAAAAGAGCTGAAAAGAATATATGAGCTAATCATGAACTTCAATTTTGTGCTCAGCACTGTGTTGTGTTATCACTAAATCAGATTAAATTGATTTTACTGTAAAAAGCTTTCTGTATCACAAGAGCCAAGGTCAAGATGAACAACAACTAAGGAATTCCAGTGGAATAAAACCAAGAACAACTGCATTCAGCTCTTGTAATCTGGGGCAACAAAAGTTGCTATAAACTAACCGTGATCAAAGTAAAATTAGTCAATGCCATTGCCTAAGGTGAAAAAAAATCAATAGGGAATGGTGAAAAGTGAATTCACACATTAAGAACTCGGTTTTACAGTTTCCCCAGGTCTAAGTTATTGCAGTTTAAATATTTAATGTGCCTTGACCTTTGTTATACACACGGCAGAAGATGAAGTAAAGCCTCCTCCTTCTCTTCCCCTCAAACCTTCCTCAGTTAACATAATTAATTGAGGATGAGATGCAACTTTTTAGACAAAACCCAAGCTGGACGATCAATTCAAAATAATCCGGGTACTGCACAGAACCATTAAGGTAAACATTTTCTTTCTAGCTGAAGACTTAATTCCACCATCACATTAATTTTCATTCCTCTGCAGCCCAGGGAATCGGGATTGGTATGTAAAAAGAATGGTGCTGTCTTTCAGACTGAGCACTGTGATGAAAGAATTAATCTGGAGGCCTGAAACAAGAGGTCTCCATCTCACAAGTTCCAGATGACGACCACATTTTTCCACTGCTCTCAAAAGGATTTAGCAGGAACAGTTATTTTATCCAGTATTAGGCAATGTTTAGGAAAACCTACAAAACTATCTGCAAGTGGTATGGCTGTTTCTTACAGTAGCAGGGGGATGCAGCAGAGTGATAAAGCAAAACCCCCCTGACAGGATGAACTGACAAATTCCAGACATGTCAAGCAGAAAGGGGGAACAGAACAAAGATATTTGCTTATCCTCAACTCCCACTTGAACCAGCAGGCAGCGTGAGCCACAAAAGGAAGAAAGTGTTATTCTGTTCTAAATACTTAGGAGGCAAATCTACACATGCAACCCGAGGATGGACTTTCAAGAGGTATCTATAAAGCAGCAGCTGGTGGATGAAAACACTGAATTCAGCTGATGTATTTCTACAGTGCTGGACTAGTTTACAGAAGTTCAGGGCCTAATTATTTAGACTCTCCCAGAGAAAAGCAGCAGCAAAGAAAAATCTGCAGAACTTTGGCAGCTGAACACCACATCCTGAACAGTATTCTGTTGGTTTTTCATCTTGCTCTGACTCACACAACATTCTGGAAACCCAAGGACTCCTGTGCTTCCGGAAAGCTCCCGAGCCCCGGGGCTGTTTCAGAGGCGTGCCTGTATCTAAACCAGCAGTCACCCAAAAGCAATGATTAATCACAGATAAAACTGTGCTGCACTCTCACTTGTGCATTCTTCCTTGAAGTTCATTTTATTGAGTTCTGGCTTTGGAAAGGCTACAGAAAACAGAGCTAATCCATGTGCTTTTCCGCTATGCCACACCTAGAGAGAAGGGGCAGCTGGAGGCCAGCCTGCTTCAATTACCTTGTCTTCTGTAACAATCCTCCTTCACAAAACCATTTTAAAGTACTAAAATCCAATCTAACAACTTGTCACTTAAGGCACACACCTAAATTCTGAAAGCCAGGCTGAGATAAATGATCTGCCCTGAATATTTAATGTGCCTCTATCCGCAGAAAGCAACTGCAAATCACGAGACCGAGAAATTCTTTCCTTCTCTTAGAAATATTTCTCACCAAACAAGGGACTTGAGAATAAAACACGTCTGGGTTTTATTCAAGCAGTGGGACTTGGCTATTGAATAGGATTTGGCAAAGACAAAGGAAACTTAGAAGGGAACAAGTGATGCCAGCTGTTACCTTATGGATTTCCTCCCCCTCCCTGGATTCCAGCAGACACTGATGGGTTGTGCCTTACCCCCTAATCCCCAGGGACATGCTGACAGTAGCATTTACTGCACACTGGGGAAAGCTTTTTGCAATGTTTTCCTGCAGTGGGTTTGCCTCTCTGCTCTGTGATGGCACTGTCAGACTGCACAGGACAGCAACTGGACAACAAATCAGTACAGATGGGGGATAACCTACCAGAGGTACAGCCCACCCCTCTTAAGTCTCTTTTGCCATTACCAAAGCCGTAACACTTGCTAAATTAAAAGATCTCTGCTGTGCTGCCAGAAGACATGTTAGCCAAGGGGACTGCAAATGGGTATAAAACCAAAGAGGTTTGCTGGAGGCTACAGGCAGGGATTGATTTCTTTGCCGGTCACAAGGTATCACATGCACCCACTGTTCCACATGGCTGAAGTGAGTCAAATCTGCTTTCCTGATAAGACATCCTTGTACTATATGAGGAGCCTGGAATACAGTTGGAGTAAAAGCCTCCTCCTACTGGTGAAGGTTCTCGAGGCAGGAGAGATGGGAGAGGGAGCCAAGCGATGAAAGGAAACCTCCAAATCCCTTTGGGAAAAATTGTTTAAGACGTCCAGTGGCTTTTGCCATAAAATAAAAGGGAAGTCTTTTGCCTTGGTCTCTACACCCTTACAGAATTTGTATGAAACACTGTATGACTTCTGCTACCTCTCATCCCAGCCCTCAACTTCCCTCTCTGAAGAGTAACACAGGAGCTTTGCTGTTTGCCATGGCAGAGGGGCAGGACAGCCTCCTGCCCAGCACTGGCTTCCTCACCACTGGCCATGGAGCTGAGGACCACACCACCAACGGGAGGTGAAGGAGACTGCTTTCAGTGCAGAAGACCAACCAATATTTTCTCAAGTTCACAGAGACAGTGGCCATGCCTTCACCTACAGTGCTATTGTGAACCAAAGCTCCAGCACAAGATGTGATCAATCAAATGCACACAGAACCTGTGGAGACACCCTTCCCCAGTGTGATCCTCAGGCATCAAGATACTTTGGCTGTTGTCCAAAGCAAGTGATGAATAATTGTAAGAAATCAGTGAAGGTACAAACCCCTTTGTGTTTTTAATATCTTTACAGGAACCAAGTTAATACAGTTCCTCTGTCATCTTATTCTCCTTCAGAGGGAATGGAGAGAAATTGCATCTGGAAATCCAGGTGGCTGAGCCCTGTAACTCTTCCTCCTGAATCCCCACATAAATAAGCATTCATATTCAGAATTTTTCTGTTTTAAAAAAACAGAATCATTTGCCTTTTTCTTTAAGCTTGGTACCATGTTTCTTTAATGTTGTTGTGAGATACTGCACCCATCTTTCAGCATTTGATTGCCTTAGGTGACCTTATTGAAATGGTCCTATGATTCAAAGCTCTCAGAAGCGTGGTATTAAGGCATAGAACGTGAGGAGTTTTCTTTCCAGGGAGCAGACTGTATTTGTATTACATTCCTTTAGATGCTGAACTGCAAATCCCATCCCCTCGGAGCCAAAAGGGGAAAAGACAGTTAAAAATATCCCAGCAGTCATACAATCAGTTGTCTGTAATTTTTTTGAATCTTTTTAAAAAAAAAAAAAAGGAAAAAAAAAACAAAGGAAAAAATATCCCATAGGTAAAGACAGAACAGAGTTCCAGATATGGGTTCTTGGGAGGGGTTTTCCATTCTTTTTGGCACCTTGTGACTCTAACAGCTGTTGTCCTCCCATTTAAAAATCTGACTTTAAAGGAGCTGTATGTCAGCTATGTTTTGAGCTGTTACAGTTGTGGTTTGTTTCCTGTGAAAGCTGCTTTAGGATTCCTGCCATCCCATGCCCACCCCACATCACTCCAGCTCCTCCCACCGGTTCTTCATTCACTGGTTGCCTGTCCTTGTGGCATTGCAGATGTGATGACTCCAGTCTGGGCTGGGACTGCTCCACTGGGCTCTTCTATCCGGGGTCTTTTCACTTCAGGTTCACTGGAAGAGGCTGCTGCCGTCTCCTCGGTCCCCGTCTCGCAGACCCGGCTGACTACAACAGGAGTGGACGAGCTGGCCTGGGCTGCAAGGAGCTGCAGTGGGTTTGTAAGAGCTGGGAAGGAGGGTAAGAGAGACAAAGAGATTTAGTGTGATGAACTAGCACAAGTGTTTGCTATTGCAGAAAGCAAGAAAACAAAACACCGTGGGTCAAATGCGACAGCTGGCACACGGTCAAGTGTTTTTCAGTCCATTTTGAAAGGCCTGTTTGCCTTGTCTCTCCCTCTCCATTCACAACCCCAGCTTTGTGCAAGTTTACCAAACCAGGAATAACCCTGTTCATAGGAGAATTTCCTTCCTATTCACTGTCAAACAAGGCATTGCTAGCTAAGCATTCATCTCCAGTAGGGGAGGATCAAGTCCTGGTAAAAACCACAGTACACCTCCTCTTTGAGAGGTAGTTCTCTGATCACCTACAATCAGAACTCCTTGCAAGGTACAACACCTTTGTGCTGGGCCTTCAGCTGGGAGATTTAGGAGCTCCCCTGAGCTCTGCTCACACAGGAAGAACAGACAGGCTGTTGGGAAACTAGATTAGTATCCAAATGTTAAGTGTACTGCCATCTCACTCGTAAAAGGGGCAGGAAAGAGCTTACCCTACACAACCACATGTGTTCCCATCAGATCTGAGATCAGGACATAGGAATTTCTTCCTATGCTTCTTCCTAGGCTTTCAGTCTTGTATTTCAGTACTAACACAAGATCTCACCCTTCCATTAACAAAAATGGTGAGAAAAAAGATGGTTTAAGTAGCAACCCTCCATAAAAATGTCTACAATTCCTAGTTCCAGACAGAGAATGTGCTTACACACTGGCTTTGGCACACAGCACCGCTCGGAAAACAAAACACATGCAGTTTTTGGACTCTGCTTCAATCGGAGAGGCAGCCAAAGGGGACTCAGGAGACAGAAAATCCTCTGCCCTCCAGACTGATTTGCAAAGGGTGGAATCACAGAACATTAGTGCTGTGTTCACTGCTAAATGCATCAAAAAAGGAGCTCTAGGATAAATAAACAAAGCAAACAGAACAAAGGCCCTCAAAGCCCAGCAACTTCTACCAAGGCGTGGGAAGGAGGCTGTAGAGTATCAAGAGGATGAAGGGAAAAAAAATAGGGTAAGGATGAGGGCAGTCACCAATTACAGTTCAGTGACTCAGGGAACCTAAACCGTGCAGCTGAAGAGAAGTTAACTTCGTACAGAGGAGAGTCAAGAGACTCAGGCTTTGTTTTGTGAACTAGAAAATTCACTGCCCGTTACCAAAAACACTCAGATGCAGCTGGAATACTTCCCAGTTTGACGACAGTTAGAAAAATTTTGGTGACATTAAAATATCTTAACATAAAAATGTTAAATAAAAAGCTGGCTGATTCTATATTAGACAAACCCTACTGCTGGGTAGTAGAAGCTCAGCCTATCTGATCTAGAAATATCTTAATATCCTACTTGCATAAAAATCTTATCATTACCATTTTTTCATTGCTCCAATAAGATCCTTGCAATTCAAGTGCAAGCCAGGTGATAACTGTGAAGAGACATGGTAGAAAATTCTGTAGAAACATTCCTACCTTCATGAAAGCCATCCAAATCCCACCAGTGCCTTTCATTTCAAACTCCCCAAAAGCACTAGCCTAGGGCAGCAGAGGTGCTTGCCATCTCACTGAAAAGGGCTGTAAGACACCTGGATATTATCATCCCTAACTGAACAAAACCTGAGGTGCTGAGCAAGCAAGATGAGGAGGCTGCTAAGACATGGCTCATATGGAACTTAAAAAAAATCAGGCTTGACAAATTACTAGACACATCCTGTGTATACAAAAATCCTACAGTCATTCATTCACCTGGTGAAAAAGATCTTATTTCTGTCAGGCTCTAAGACCTTAAGATGGGAAAGTATTTTATTTTCTAAGTACTCTACCGAGTCAAGTTTCACAAGATCTAGGGAGCACCATGGAAATTTTATTATTTGGCATGCTGCAGGCAAAGGCTGCTGGTCAGAAGAAAATAAATGAAAACAGGCTCTCCACAAGAATCACTGACACTTTCAACAAGTAACCCTCAAAAGGCAGAGAGTCTAAGTAGTTAGAACTGCATGGCCAAGGGCAAAGGAGGGACACTGGGTTTTCAGTAGCAATGCAGGACTTTTCCACCAGGAAAGGGAGAAGAGGCGGACACAAGGATATCTATCAATGACATTTACAGCCGCAGAAGTTGAAGAACTGGAATACCTCTGAAGTGGACACATGGAATAACTTCATACACACTACCCAAAAAGAGAAAAGGCTTACAGCTTTCCATGCTGCCTGCTGAGTGCAGGGAGCAGCCCAACCCCAAAGCCAAGGGAGCAGAACCTACCGTAGGCGTTGCCGGCGATGCTGTTGGTGGGCACGGCGTGTTTGCCGTTCTGGGTGACCGCCCGCACCGGGAGCTGGTGCTGCCCGATGGCCACTGGAGCTGCCTGCTGAAGGATCGTGACTGTCTGCCCAGGGACACCCTGTGCCATCTGACTGGTCACGGTCTGGATGACACGGCTGGCTGTGGGGATCGCGGCAAACGCGATCGTTGGCTTTTCATCCATTCCTGTTGGAGAGCAGAGGAGACGACAATCACTCCCCACCCTGGCTTAGGAGCTGGCTTTGCTCTCATTAACACCTTAGCAGTGCTACCCCCAGGCTTACAGATGTGACAATACCTCAGCACCACAGAAGGCCAGGGGTGAGTATTTGGAAAAACTAAAATATTCTCCACTGCATATTTATCCTAGCCATATTAAGAACATTTTTCTTATAGCATAAGCCACTCAGCAAAAAAAGGAAAACTTAAAAAAAAAAAATAATCAAGACTATCAACTTGATATTTTGCTCTAAAAGGGTATCACCTCCCTTATTGGCTCATTATAGCTGTGATATGGACAGCAGTCTCTGCAAAGCTCAGAGCTTACTTTGTAATTTCAAACAAATTGGCCTGACTTTCAATACCACACAGCAGAAGGCGGCACTAAGATCTTAAACAATGCCTGCAGCCAGATCTTAAACAATGCCTGGAGCCAGAAGTCTGTAGTAGTTTGCTGTCAGGCCTGAATGCAGGTTGATTTAGAAGGAGGTCTTCCCACAATTGCAAGCTTTTGCTATGGAATTATATGAAGAAACCAGGAGGGAGGAAAAATAAAAAATAAAAAGTAGGCTGAGTTCCTGGACAGAGGTAACTGCTTGAGAGCACTCAACCACTTTTCTCACTTCCCAGGAGAAGTAAGGGGTCAATTCAGCAGGTATGTAACAGATACAGGACAGCATCCTGCTGGGCATGCAGGAAAGAGAGGAGAACCACTCTTCTCTTCCAGGGGCTCCGTGGGTCTTAAAGCAGAGAGGGCAGGAAGCACAACCTCTTAGTCCTGTAGGAAAAGACTTCTCCCATTTTAACATTAGCAGACAACACGAGCTGAGTTAGATGGGACACGAGCACTAAGCTGAAACCTGCAGGCAAACTGATTGGAAGTGGGAGAGAAAAGGCAAGAAAAGCAGAGAGATTAGGAAGGAAAATGCAGCACTCAGGGAAGGTAGAGACCAGAAAAGGATACAAGTGGGAATAACAGTGGGACAAGCAGGGAAAGAACAAACAACAGCAAGAACTAGTGAATGAAAGAAGGGAGCAGGTGACAGGCAGCTGCAACTGTTAGCACTTCAGGAACATGTATGGGATCCAGACAGGAATTTCTAGAGAATGTAAGTGAAACTCCTGCAAGATAAGTAGTGCTGAACTAAAAATGCCAGTGGTCCTGGTACTGCAGTAGGGGAAGCTCTTTGTCATTTTTTTCCTTCAATGGGGAAACTGTCCCACTGCCCACATAAAAGCAGTCAGAGAAACCAGCCTTGTTCATGGTATAACACACATCTACCTTGCAGTACTAAGACCTTCCCAAACGGGGAGCAGACAAGGTGTTGTCTAGATCACAGCAAGGGAGCATTTAACTCACTAAATCCCCCAGGCTGGAATTTCCAACTTAGGAACAAAAGAGGCCTTTGTTGTAACTGGTTTTTGAAGATTGCTTTAATGGGGCACTGCCTGCACTTCCAGAAGCACATGCTTTCCTCTAGGAATCCAGGTCTTTGGAAAAGAAGGGCTCAATCATTCATTTACAAGGCCATCCTGAAGCAGAGTTTCAGCCTTTCCCAGGCCACCTCTTTTGGCTGGAAAACACACACTTCCACAGCACGTCCAGTTGATCAATATAGAGGCATAATATCAATATTGGGGATAATTACAAGAGCACGTAGTGACAGGACAAGGGAGAATGGCTTCAAACTGAAAGAGAGTAGGTTTAGATTAGATATTAGGAAGAAATTCTTCCCTGAGAGGGTGGGGAGGCCGTGGCACAGGTTGTCCAGAGAAGCTGTGGCTGCCCCATCCCTGGGATTGTCCAAGTCCAGGCTGGGTGGAGCTCTGAGCAACCTGGCTTAGTGGGAGGTGTCCCTGCCCATGGCAGGGGGTTGGAATGAGATATTTATGGTACCTTCTAAACCAAATCGTTCTATGATTCTACAATAATAAACAAATTTTAAGTAGAGCATGTTTTTTCAGGTTCCAAACACTAACACTCTGTTAGTGTTGTTCCCCACAGGAGACAAGGGAGCACAGTTGTCTTGCTCTCTGGTGGGGTCAACAAATGGACAAGCTCTCATTTGGTTTATGTTATATCTGGAGAAACATCTTTTTTTAAGGGCTAAGTGCCCAGTGGGCGGAACTGTTCAACCACTCTCCCCCCTCCAAGCCTGCTCAAGACTTATAAGCAGAGTAGCAAGGGAGGTGAAAAGCTACCTCGATGGTCACCAGCTAAGTCCAACACTGCTCCTGCAGCTTCGTGAGCTCCTCCCGCCGTGCCCTGGTTTGTGAGGATGTATCCGTTTGCAGAGTTTGCAGAGGAGGTCACAACTCGGACCATGGTAACAGTGGGAGCTTGTTGAACTACGTGAATTGCGTGACAGGAAGGCTGCTGAGAAGTCACTATTGATGCTGGCATGTACGCCACTGGCTTTGCCACCAGGGTAGATGGTCGGGGAGGAACAGCCATAATCACTGGTTGGGCACTCACTGGAGACCCTGAACAGAAGAGAGAAGTACACGTTAATAGGAGAGGCAAAAAGACCTTCATCCATTTAATCTATGCACTTCTAGTCTGCAATACTCAATCCTTCAGTGTTGGCAGGAATGGAGAAAGAAAAAAAACATCAAGACTTCAAAAAATACCACCTTTAAACTTCTTTTTCCTAATGTACAAAAACCTTACTTGTCACCTGAGCACATTTCTGTGAACAAAAATCACAATAAATATAACACATCCCCCCAAAAGAAGCTTTACTTCATGAGCTTTGCCTTCCAACTTCACCCTACACTCCAGGCCAGTTACAGCACAGCTGACAAACGGGTACTTACCAGGCCCTGGCCACAGCACCAGAGCTCTGTGTAGCCAAGCTGATCTTATCCAGAGGCTGGTAAATTAGTGACAGTGAGCTGTGCACTGCCACGGCTACTTTGCTGTCAGGTCTTTACAGTCACCTAGTTCAAGGTTAGCTGAGGTGTTTCCACACATTCCACCTCCTGCCCCCTCATCCAGAGACTAGTAAGAAAAACAGTCTGAAGTTGCACATGTATCATCAGTCTCTCAATGAAGTGAAAAGAGGCACCCCTAGATCCTCCTGTAACACACTGCAGAAGCCTCCCTGCTGTGTCCTCAGCATGGCACATGGTGCAACTGAACAGTCACCCTCTGTGGAACAAGAGCTACTCACCAGGTGCGCTCTGGGAATACCGATATTCCGGAACTGAGGCTAACTTTGACCCAAAGTCGTGATCATGTGGAATGGGTGAGCCCTCCCGTGACAGGCACTCTGGAGTCTGTAGGCCACTAGAGTGAGGGGACAGCAGGCCAGGGTGAGTAGGGGAGGCAGGAGCACTCCTGAAACACAAAATGTAGTGTTGGCAAGTGTAGATGCATTTTGACCACAAGACAGCAGCAGAGACCAAGAGTTTTCTCCAATACAGGATCCTCTAGCAGAAGGACAGCCTTTCTCCCATACTACCCACTAGAGTCTTGCTGGGAAGAGTTAAAAGGTACACAGTAACCTCACAAATGCTCTAGCACCAAATACTGTCCTCCTTGTTGAAGGAAACTGGACCCTTCAGAGTATGCTTAACATTTCATTATAAGACCTGCTGCTGACAGAAGCTTTAAGTGATTCACGTTCAGATCAGTTTTATAACTTCAGATCGTTCTTAAAGCACCTTGGTCAGTGTTTCAGAGTGACAGGGAGAGGAAGAGAAAGAAAGATGCAACGTAGAGGCAAGTATCTGGCCCTGCATATGCTTACAGAGCTGCTGCTCCCCTTCTCCCCGTTGTCACCCTCCCCAACCACTTGGTTCCCATCTCTGGTAGCACACAGCCAATTGAGGAATTGTACATTTCTCTAATGACAAACCAAATAGAAAAGCTGAAGAGCTTTTTTCTAAACTCCTCCTGTTTACCCCCTATTTTAACAGACAGAAAAGAGGAGGTGTGGGAGGAATGTTACATGAAACTGCTTCAGCTAGTGCTGAATTGCAAGTCTCATCCTCACAGCTACAGGGCTCAGAGAAGCTGTCATTGCACAAGGCAGAGGAGCTACTGGAGCAGCTACACAGAACTCCTGTTGTTGCTTCACTGCTGACAACCACGATCAACCTGATCTTCACTACAGGAGAGTGTTATAATACCACAGAAGTTATTCCCACTATGATCTAATCCACATCTAAACACAGCTTTCCTGAAATCAGAGACTGGCATCTGAAAACACTTAGCCCAGTGATAACTGCTTTGAAATGATGCCAAAACAGGTACGTTATTTGATGCGTTTTTGCAGTTTGGTTCTGCTTTTTTTTTTTTTGTTAAACACTTAAGAAGTCAGAATCATTTTCAGATTATGCCTCAAGACTGTATCACCTCTCAAACTATGAACAGAAGTGAACTTTACTCACTGTACTTAAGGAGAAGTTTTAGTTTGTTTTCTTTATAATGAGTCTGGCACAGAGATTAGAGGAAATTGAAATTACCTGGAGGAGAGAGGCCCAAAAGGTGTTCGGAAGCAGGACACTCCTCTTTGCCTTCGTTTTCTAAATGCTTGTTCTACTAGTTTGGCTTCAGAGGCAGGGTCAATTCGCCAAAAGGAGCCCTTTCCAGGCTCCTCTTGGGAGCGTGGGACTTTAATAAAGTAACGGTTCAAGGAGAGGTTGTGCCGAATGGAATTCTGCAGGAAGCAGAGGAATGAGGTGATTATTTTGCCATGAGAAAGCATGTAACAAAGACAAATGAGTTTCACCAGACAGCTCGGAAAAATAAAACTCACGCTGCCAGAATCAGTGTTGAAGACAGAAACAAGTCACTCAACTCACACAGCTCTGAAGTCACCGGAGAAGTGCAAGAGAAAACCTGGGGAAAAGCGTTAAGAGCTCCTACTAACGAGCCCGAAAGCTGGGTTTGCTTGGTACTAACCACCACTTAAATACATCTGGAGCCAGGCAGTGCAGTGACTTCTCTGTGGAAAGCAAGGAAAGCAGAGCCTTTGCTGAGGCAGGGGGAAATCGCTGTAAACCACATCAGAACTCTCTCAAAAGACAGGCTTTATTCTAGGCAAGCGGAAAGAACTGCCTGAGCCTGTGCTAACTGCTCACCTGCCAAACGATTACCGGGGTGCCCAAACATGCCCTAAAGGACACTGCATCTCACAGTAATCATAATGTAAGCCAGCCAACATGCTCTTAGACAGCTGGCTCTGAGAGGAATCCATTACCTGTGTGGCACTAGGCTAGCACTGTGCAGCTCTCTAGATGCTGACAAGACTATTTATCCTTTCCATTGGAACAGCCCACCTCTTACTGGGTGTAGCGCTGGCTTTTGGGCCTGGGGAGGGGCTCAACAAAGCCAAGTGTGCACAAACTCATCCCTCTTCCTCTTCCAAAACAAAACAAGAGCTTTTGTAGCAGGTTTAGACAATCTCTCCACAGGTAAAGCTTTTCAATGCCACTGGAGGGGAGGGAAAACGGCAACTTCACCCTCCACTGAGATGCAGCTCTCTGAAGCAGGAGGCAGCAACTGGTTTGCAAAGCCCAACTCTGCCGAGCAGGTTAGGGCAGGAAGTGAATTCCACAATTAATTAGAACTGCAGGGAAAAGCCAGGGAGGCAGAAATGTATTTACTCCAACTGCACTCAAAGTGCACCAAGCAGTTCTGCTCCTGCCAGTAGAACACAATGAAATCAGCAGCTGCAAGAGCCTTTCCAGCTGCACTGGTGTGTTATATTTGAATGACAACACCCATTTCAGAAGTGTGATGCCAAGAAAAAGTCTGAAAGCAGGTGGAGCTGAGGTTCCTGGAACTTTGAAAGCAGCCCTGAAGTGAACACTGAACCTTGATTTAGCATGTGTTAACTATATTCAAACTCTCCTGTGAAGCTGGTCAGATTTCCTTTAATACCACAAGGAGTGCACAGACTCTCAGTTTCCCAAGTTCTCACTCAGATTCAAGACCTGCAAACTGTGACTTAGGCAATGTAGTTGATACACTGGGAAAACAAAACATCTGTAACGTTTTAAGGTACTGTGATTAAAAATTGGAACCTCAGTTTTAGGCTGGATATCCTCTGCTTGGACAGATCATGCCAAATAAAGACAAGGTGAAGGATTAAGCAAGTATCTGGGCAGAGCAGTGACTGATAGCAAGGATGTAGGAAAATAAAATACAAATAAGAATTAAAGCTACATGACTACAGCATTAAAAGAGAAACACACTACACTGCCCTACAAAGTATTCCAAAAAAACTAATCATCCACAAACAAACTAGTCAGCTTGTGTTAAACAAATTCACTCTGGGAACAGTCAAAGCAGCTCTATTCCCAGTGCCCCAAATCTTTAATAAATGCATTTCAAAGCAGATAAGCCCTGTCAAAGTAGTTTAAAAGCTTGTCAGTGTCAAGAACTCACCTGCCAGCCTTTGTCAGCAGTCCTGTAATATGGATAATGCTTGGTAATGTGGGCATAGATCCCACTTAGTGTTAATTGCCTGTCCTGTGCTGAAGATATAGCCTGCACAATTAGCTGAGCGTAAGAATAGGGTGGCTTGGACTCATCCTAAGGAAAAAAAAAAACCAAACAGAAATTTAGTCACTAACAAAGAAGTCTTGCACTACAGTGTACCACAACCCAAACTGAAAAAGCACAGATGCTAAGAGAGCAGCAGGGGCAGCCAAGAGAGCATCACCCTCTCCCATTTCACTCCTGTTTTATACTGTCACCACTCAATTTAGCACAAGCATTTGTGTGCAAACAGAACTATAGGGTTGAGCCAGACCAAAGTATCTCCTTCCCTCTTCCCAACAAACATACACTAAAAAGCTAACTTCAATCTCATTCAATTCCCCATTGAATTTCCCACATGTGCTTACATCAGCACAAGGAACAGGGTCAGGAGAAGCAATTGGAATCAAGAGTTAGAGGGTGTAGGATACATTCATTGCTTTCTTGTTCATGAAACTACAGCATTCAAATCTGCCCAGCTACAGCTACACTTCCTTAGAAAGGTTTCATGCAGTGTGCTATCAGCCCTCTTCCCAGCAACGAGTCCAACATGAAACCTGATCCTGTCCCTTCCCTTCTCCAGCAGGATTTGTTTCATTCTAGGTACTTTAATTTGTTTGCCAGATCTCATATTCCCAACTCTTCATATTACTCCATCAAAAACAACCCCTCTTGTCTCAAGGGAGAATTAAGTCTACAAAAAAAGCCATCTAGTACCGTGCTCCTCCACCCAACCCCAAATCAGGTGGTTTTGAATCCAGACCTTTAACTTTGATCTGAAGATCAGCTCACCAAAATTAAATTTTATCATTCTAACTAAGTTATTTTTTAATCTAAATTCCACTTGCCACTCTCCTCATTTAATGCCTGCTTGACAGGCCTTCATGTTTGTTTTAAAGTCTGACTACAGACTTCTCATGGCCAGGATCTGGTTTCTTCCCCCGCTTCTGCTTTCTCCAACTGTGTTTTGCAAAATACCATTAATTAAAAGGAGAAAACAAGACTTTTAATTTTATTGTACCTCTTCCTTATGGGTTCTGGATTTACCAAATAAGCAAAAAAAATATCTTATCGCTTAATCATTTTAATGGATTATTTGAATACATTTCTGGCAGCTATGCAAGTAGATTCATCAGCTACCACTAACAAGATGCTGGTTTGAAGGCAAGGTCTCGAACCCCTGGAGGATACTGCACACAGCACCCTTATGGCCAGGGTATTCTTAGACCTCTTTTAACTACAACCAGGACTGGCCATAAAGCATCAGGTTTTAACAAGCCTCCCAAGGAGCACTGCTGGGTAAGTAATGTCTCTGTGAACCTTTGGGCTGTCCCCGCCAGATGCATCTGCCTGCTGCTCTGATGCTGCTTTTGCCGCATACTCTGCTGCCAGCTGCAGATCCGAGGTAATGTTGTGGACAAAACGATATCCTGAGGATCCAGCACCACGTGGACTGGCCGGGCAAGAGTTGGGAACACTGGAGAGGCAAAAAGAAAATACAGTTATTTGTTACTTCGTTTATTAACAAGGCACACAGTAGTTACTCTCCAAGGTACGGTAAAGCTCTCAGGTCACGGGGAAGAAGATGTAATGGACGTGCTTTTGCCCCTGTGGCTTATTCAAAGCCCAAATAGGTTAAGAAAAAAAAGCATTAGAGATAAAACTGGAATTTCTACAAAATCCTGACACTCCCCACCACACACACTTCCTGCAATCACAAGAGAGCAGTGTTTCAAAGCATTAAACAACTCCTCTGTGTTCAGAGGAGCACTTAAAACAATGCAAGACTTCAAACAATACAGAGTGTATCACAGATGAATACTTAACTGAACGAGTAGCTTGTTTTTATGACTTGTGAATGAACAACACACCACTCTCCTGATTACACAGGTAATATTTAATCAATCCCTCTAACAGACAGTAGCTATGTTCTTCTACAGGATCAGACTAAAGCACCCAGAGCAGGTATCTGCCACAAAGGTCCCTGTCTAACACAACACCTGAGCTTCAGAAGATCCCACCCTGATACCACACAGCTGGAGATGGGGATTTCCTTGATCCACCAGCACACTCATAAAGGGGAGCTGCAACCACTGCACGCACACAGAGCTCAGTGTTGGCTAGAAAAGACACACTTGGCATCGAGGGGCCACCACAAGGTGGCATTACAGGAACAGCGACGGAGCAGGACAGGCACGCAAGAGCTGATAAAAATGCTACAAACACATAAAAGGGGGCTGTAAATTGCAACACTACTCAGGCACACAGAAATGAGTGCTACAAGACGAGAACTAATTAGAAAGGCTTGTCTAGAGATCATCCATCCTTGATTTGTGGGGTTGGAAGGACAACAGAATCACAGGATGGTTTGGGTTGGAAGGGATCTTAAAGATCATCTTGTTCCAACCCCCCTACCACTGGCAGGGATGCCTTCCACCGGATCAGGTTGCTCCAAGCCCTATCCAACCCGGCCTTGAAGGATGGAGAAGATAGATGAGTTTGGGAAACTGAAATTCCCTTTTTCTGTCTCTCCCCTGTCCTGCACTGTCCAGAACTGAGGGGTGCAAAGCCAGAACAGCAGGATGCTCAGCCAAATCCCAGGATTACATGTCTTCTAGGTGCAGAGAAACAGTAAACAAGAAAGTAAACCAATACACAGAAGATTTACACAGCAAAACAAGTAGTCCAAATTGTATGAAAAGATGCAAATTGAAGCCCACAGCTGGGAACTAGAATTCGGTAAAACTGGCATAAACAATCCTCTTACCAGGGAAATGCCCAGTAAGTGACAAACAAATACAGACACTGACACCCATCAGAGCACTGGGCTAAATGCTGCACGAAAAAACACAGAATGTGGGTCTTCCCTCAAAAAGGTGACTGACTTCCCCTCACACACATGTACACATGGGGATGGAGAGGAAGCAGTGAGACAGCCCTTGTTTGCTCAGCGAGCAATACCTTGGGTGCATAAGCAATCTGTGAGTGTAAGGAATGACTGTTTCCTACCACGGTCCAGCCTGTAAACTGAGAAGTGCTGCTTTTCCTTGTGGTGTCTCTGCAAATGGCTGCAGTGCTGAGCTCAGCACAACCCAAACTGGTTTCTTTTAAAAGTGAATTACAGGATGGGGGGGGCCAGGGGAGAGAGAACAGGCAACAGAAATATCCAGGCACAACAAACCCTTGCAATAGGGAACCCAAGCTCACCCCTCTCTCATCAACAAGCCTTCCTGCACAGCACCAGGTAACCCTTTCAGTGCCCACCAACAGCCCTTGGCATTACTGAGTGATGCTGTTCAGGAGTGCAGCAGGAGGTAAAGCTTTCAGGAGGTGCAAGGTATATAACGTTGATGAGCCCATACTTATAGATCTCCCTTTGCCAGAAATAAAGGCATTTCTTACCCAGCCTTTCAAAGAGCAGAGACCTGTTTGTGCAGGAAAATGAATCAAAGTTTGCTACTCCAAGCTAAACCACAGAAGACACTCTTGATGTCTTCTTATTCACATGAGGAGCTGGTGTGAATTTAATTATTCTGCTGTCATTTTTCAATAGCTTCTCCACATACACACTTCTTATAATGTGTAGATAATTACAAATGAAAGCCATTTTCATACATGAAACAATGACAAACCAAAAACACAGCAATTCTTTTTATCTTTGCGTTTGGCACCCGAGCAATTATTGTAACACACAGACTGGGAATGGAATAGGATGAAACAAGAGTTTTCTGATTTTGTTCTTTGGCTGCAGAAATACACAAACATCAAACCACAGAAACAGCAGCCAAATCTCAGGACAAAGATATGGAAGTTCTCCACTAAATCCATGCTCTGCACAGAGTTGTATTTCTTGCCTTTTCCTTTTTTTATTTTTAATTAATAAACAAATAAAACTAGATACAAGAATTTATTCCTTTCTTCGAGATCAGCAGAGCAAGTCCAGTTTTTGCTATTCAAACTCTGCTTTCTGGGGCTGATGAATTTTAAGTCTGATTTCTGGCTTAAAAAACAAGCAAACAAAAAAAACCCCTTAGGACAGCCACAGCAGTAGCCAAAGATTTGGAAGATGTATTAATCTTTTAATAGAATGGAGTCCTTTTGTCCAGGTAGATTTGCTTCCTTTCAGCCTGGATCGATGATCAAATCAAAAGAGACACAGGGACACAAAAAACACCAACTTCCAGTCACTCCATGCACAGACAGGACACGCTGCTGAGTGCTCAAGCTCTCAGTCAATCATCAGAGAGCTCTTCAGAGGGAAGGTAGAAAGAGCTGACTACTGGAAAAAACAAGGAGACACAATCTGTTGCCCTCCCAACATGGGATGGGAGTGAAGAAACAGCTTTACTAAAAATACCCCTTTGAGGGTTAAGTTAAAATTAAACATTAGTGCAGTCAAAAGAAAACAAGCAAACACAATGCAGTGACATCAGTTTCCTGGAGTTCCTGGAATTCTCCTCACCACCCAGAGCCGGGGACTGGCTGGGGATGCTTGCATGCACTCACACCCCCTTTAAAAATATTATGAAACAAAGAGCTTTCCCTACAAACACCTGCCTGTGCTATAAAACAAAAATCAAGTGGGAGGATAGTGATTATGATTTGTTGGATATTAATACTGCATCAATACTCAGTCATAACTTGATCTATGTTGACTCTATAACCTTTTACTGAGAAAAGCACAGCTAGGTCTGCAATTTCACCCTGCTCTGACATCCTGACTTACTGCTGTGATCCATGCTTACTGTCCACGCTGGCAATCTTAGCTTACAGCAATCCAAGCTAATTTGGGTTAAGCTTGTCTGTTATGGAAGAGAGAGTTTTGGAGAGGAAACAAGTGTTTTATACCACTGAAAGACACACAGGGCATGTCAGTAAACCAGTTGCAGTTACTCAGTCTTAATCCCATGGTACCATGGTTAATGCCCCAAGTGCCAGAAATCTTTGATATCCACTGAAGGATTCAGCATCTGAACCTGAAACACTGACTGCAGGCGGCCACTGAGCCACCCTTCCCTAAATACCGCGCTGAGACTCAGCTTTAGAATGAGACTGCAACCACGTGCTGAATCACACCGGTCCTCTGCTGCATGTTTTCCATTTCATACTTAACCCTTCTTCAGCAGGAAGGCCAGAGAGATGAGGGCTGAAAGCACTGTCTGCAGTACATTCACCCCTGTAACCAGCAGACGGCCTCTCAAACACAGGCCTTAAATGCTCTAAATCTTTGTGGCACCACAACTTACTTTCAACTCCTGCCAACAAGAACCCAGCCTGTAAGTTCACAGCACTTGCTAGCAACAATTAACTAAGCACCAGCTCCTGGAGAGTGTGTACAACGTGCTGCATTTCTGCTGGAATGTCCAAAATCAGTTTGCTTCAAGTAGAGAATCAGCTGCAAAAATCGGGTGTACTACGGTTTGCATGGTACATTCACAGCAGGACACTTGTGTTTTGCTTGTCTACTTTCATATAAAAAAAAAAAAAGAATAGAGCAGATCCAGACAAGGTATTGACAGGGATAACTATGATGATCAGAGATATGGAATGGATTTCACACAGGAAAAAATAAGACAGAAGCTGAGATGCAAGGTGACAGAGCCTATAAAAACAAAGCCAAGGGGAGGTGTTCAGCTTCTGACCTCTTGCAACAGAAGAGAGGGTGAGCACAAAACGAAACTAAGCAGTACTTCCAAAACAAAAGAAAGTGCTTCTAGGTCTGTAGCTGCACTGTGGAATGACATGCTGTAAGGCAGGGCTGATGATAAAAGTCTATGTGAATAGAAAAAGCCAGTATACAAGTTCTTGGGGAAAGGAGGAAAACAGGGAAGCCATCAGGGGCTTTCTAAGACAGATGGTCAGGAAGTCCCTGCTCCAAGGTAGTCCCTGCTCCAAGAAAATGGAGGCAAACTGCACCTAAGTCAGCATTACTCTGTCTTCTATGTTCTTATATGACCTCCAAGATATCCATGTCAGAGGCAGAATACTGAGCTACAGGGGTCTGTTCCCTGAGCACACTGAGATTCCCATGTAAAAATCTCTACACTCTCTCAATACTATGCACATTTTACAGACTGGGGGTAATAAAAATAAAAATGAAGCAACAAGTGCTTAAATGATTTATTTATGGTCATATTACAAGTCTGTGAACAATCTGGAAACTGAAACACTCCCAAACTTCAGTGCCAATTTCCCCAGAAGGAGAGGCAGTACTAGAATGCAGGAGAGTTGCCCTATTACTCAATTTCATTCTTTTCTACAGGAAAGGTATCTGTAGGGATCAAGCTACAGAGGCTTAATTTAAAGCCAGGTGTATGGAAAAAGCACCTGTGGCAAAGAGGAAAGATTACCTGGAATCTCATACAAAACTGTTCACCAGACTTGGAATCTGCATCACTAAAGAACAAAACCATGTCCAGCTTGGTGGTTTAGGATATGAGATGCACACGGCAGTGCCTTCGAGAAACGCCTGAGTGCACATTTGTGAAGCAGGTACAGAGACACAGCAGAGATAAGAGTTACAGCCTTGGCAACACTGCCAATGTACAGATAGATTCCTGTCTGGATAGGCATTTTTTAAGCCCCCGTTGAGTACAAAGGAAAAATCACCATTTCTTAAAATCCTCCCCGGTCTCTTCCTCAAATGCAAATCAGAGGTGTGTTGCCCTCTGCTCAAGGACTCTGGTTAGAGAAACGCCACAAACCTCAGACTATCCCAATATTCCACTTCACGAGCCCGCAAAAAAGGGACATGAAGACACAGGGACGCTTTTTACGTGCAATAAGCAAGAATCAGGTCAAAGTACAGCCCTTGGACTTGCGAAACAAGCCTTTCCACGATACACCAATCAGCAGGAATGGGTGAGAATCCTCAGCTGCTCTCGCCTTCCCCAGCCTAGCCCCAAAATCATAACTCAAAGAAAGGCAAGTCCTTGCATGTTGCCTGTTTCAGACAGGTTTCAGAAATAATCACAAGTGGTGAGACTGCCAAACCAAGCTAGATTTTGATGTGAAAGGAGAAATCTGAGAGCTACCCTGCCTGCTTAACGCTTGAAGAGAAACAAAGCTGTCGAACAAGCCACAATAAGAGAAAGTGAGCTATCCACAAAAGTTCAAATTTTTATTACTTGTCGGTGCTCCAGTGGTTCTCCTCTCTGAAAGGAAGTGACCTCACTCCACTTGTGGATTCAGTGAACTAAAATGTTATACTGACTGGGGAAGAGGAAGTGCTCCTGTAGCTGGTGACATCTGCAACCTCTCCTCCAGCACATGGCTTGGCACATCTCCTCCAGCACATGGTCCATTATCTGGAATAAACATGAGTAGAGCTCCCAAGCCCAGCACAGATTGGTGCTTCTCTTACATGATGTATATGCATCACGCTCCTTGGCTCGTGGTTTGGAGACTCGGGTGATTAAAAATAATCACCGGTCTGTCCAACTGTGGGAGCTGCCTGAGCTGCATATTCTGCCTGAATGCAGGAAGTAATGTATAACTGAGACAATGCAAAAGAGCCTGCAAAAAACGTGCCTTGGAGCTCTTCAGCGGCGTTTCAGTTCAATGGGAAGAAGGAAAGCCTGAATGAAACGGAGTTGGCAATATTTATGCATCCCATTCCAGTGAGTGAACGCATCCACTCAAGTCAGGGTTCATTCAGAGTCCCACCACACACCTTTAGAGTCAATGTGCAAACTCAGATTAAATCCCAGGTGTTTTGAAACAGTGGTACATGGCTATCCTAGAGCCTGTTTAAAAGCTCCCCCTTTATCCAAGCCAAGTCTGGTTCAAAGCATAGCCAGCATTTGCAGGTCTGTTGTAACATGGCTCACATACACTCTTGTCATGCTTTACAGAGTAGAAGGTCAATACATAATTTATCTACTACACACATTTGTAAAGCCGTAATTACACAATGAATTTAAATGACCTGTTAAAGGCCACAAAACAAGTTGGTGGCTAAGTCAAGATAATTGCAGCTACCTCTGAGTAATTCGCTATCAGAGCACGTAACACGTTACTGAACTAATTTTGCCTAGTGAAAGAAAGGACTATAGCTTATGAAACCATGGCAATTCACTCACATCTTATGGTTTACTAATCAAGCTTACAGAATGAAAGATGCTGATCTCTCATTATTCATACCATTAATTTAATTGAAAACTAGTTACCGACCCTTCCAGTAACACTCAGACATGAGCAGGCACATTAAGTACTAACAGTTAAAATACAGATTTGAGTCCACACACAAATATGTACCAGTTTAGCTACTAGCACAGAGTCTCACCAGACACTTTTCAAGCAGCAGTTCTCACAGGGCTATAAGGACTCTTACTCCTACATGTCAAAGAATTCTTTTTACTGATAAAGACTGTGTATGTGAGCTAACTATCGATGCCCTTTCCATGAAAAAACCCAAACAAGACAAAGTGTTCAAGCCCACAGTCATTCTGGAGCAGAGATAAGCCAGAAGCAGTAGTTGTAAAATATGAATAATGGCACCGACCTCCATAATATTTCTTTACTGTAGTTTATACATATATATCTATATCTATCTATCTATCAGTGAGATCACAGTTGCTGTTTAGAATAGGGAAGCATGTACAGAGAAAGAATTTAATTTTCATAAATATTAAAACCACCCTAACTCTGAGGGGCAATGCTGCAGAGAGATGTTATTTGAAAAACTGAGTTATGTTACAACTACAGGGCCATTAACACAAATTGGACAATAATAAGAGGAAAACTAAACATTGTAAATCTAATCTCCAACTCAGCATGACTTTGAGACCAGTAACAGGCTCCTACATCACACCTTGTCTCTGTGGATCTGCTTATAATCCAAGCACAAGCCTAGATTGCAACACATATGGAGTCACATTCATGTAGATATTGTGGATTTATCACAAAAGCAGGCAAAGCTAAGAGTTTGCAGCATAGGTGAGAAACTTCATATCGCCACTGTCACCCAAAGAGGATTCTCCAAACACAAGCTGCAGACCCTGAAATGCTCTATCTCCCAAAAGGCAGAGCTGAATTTAACCAAACTGCACATGGTTTTCACACAGCTTTTCAATGCCTTGAACTTACTGAGAGGAGATTTGGTGTTCCTCTGCTCTTCCATACATTGTATAAAATGGCAGGCTGCTTCTACCAATTTATTACAATCACAGTGGCCTCTTGCTTTCTGGAACATGCAAGTCTGATTTTTTTAAAAAGGAATTTTGAACTCAAAGCAGGAAGAAATAAACCCTGACTGTGTGTAACCCTCACAGCATGCTGCCAACCAACATTTTCCCTTAAAGCTGTACAACAGCATTCAAAATACATCCACACACAGCCCCTCCTGGAGACAAAATACCTAGCTGAGAAAACAGTGAGCACATTTCTCCCCAGGAGCAAGCAGGAATCTTGCTTTGCAAAGCTGCTGAGGGTGGCAGGTTTGGTTTTGTTTAACTAAAGCTCATTCCCTCTCTAGGTGCTGCACTTTGCAGAGGGAAAATAAATAGGCTGGAAAAACCCCCAGAAGCTTGCAGGGGAGAACCTGCAGGGAAGCAAGTTGCAGTGTAAACAGGGAGGTAGAGCAGGGCTGGGGGTCAGGAGGGCAGGGCTGGATCTGGGAGTGCAGGTACAGCCCCTGCCCTGCACCAGGGTGGAGGCAGGAAAAGGGGGCCAGGAGCCACTTTCCAAAAAGGAAATTTCACCCTGCCCAGGATTTCCAAACTGCAATAATTTTCCATGGGCCAATCAGGGAGGAGCAAGGCAAACTCACCAAATTAGGAAAGTAAATACTAGAAGGGGGAGAGGAAGGAGGAGGAGGAGGAGGAGGAGGAGGAGGAGAACCCAGCTCATGCAACCACCTCCCTAAAGCCAGCGATGCGAGAGGAGTGCAGGTCCCCCCTCATCAGCCCTTGCAGACCTGCCCTTGGGAAGGAAGAGAGGACATTGTGCCAGACTCACCCACCACTGTGAACCCACCAAGAAAGCAGCAGAGAGCTGCCCTGAAAACCAGATGGCCAGAATGCATAGCTACTTTGTCCCCAAAGAGCCTTCCCTTTCTCAGGCAGAAACACCCAAATGACTTTCCAAAGCCTGGCTCACCGGGCAGAGCTGCGAGTCCCTGCTGGGGGAGAGGGGGAGGTTGAAAGGGCTGAGCAGGGATGTTTACAAACGTGTCAGCCCCTCCTCTGTAAGAGGAACTCGGAAACGAAAGGGGTTTGGCAAGCGAAACCTCAGATGTCTTTTGAGGTTTTCTGAAGACTTGGCTGGATTAGCTTCTGCTTGAGACAAACGGATGCAACCATTAATCATCCTTAGTAAACACTGCGTTAGGGGCCGAGCACAATTCAACACTACCATTTCCACTTTCTCCTTGTGCAAAAGAAACATTCTCAGGGAATCAAATATCAGTTGCAGACATATGCCGGAGTCAAAAGATACAGCCTCTGTTAGTAACACAAACCACACTGAGCTGCTTTGCACAAGATGACTGAATGGAAACTCAGTACCATATGTTGGCAAAGGAACCATCCCCCTCCCCTCCCAGCAACAAGCTTCATCTAAAAAGAGAAGGTTAAATATAAACTAAAAGCAGTGCCTGAAGAGAGGGCTAAAACCACAGCTACCTCCAGCCCCCTCTTTCTAGAATATCAGCACTGTACATCTGTGCAGCTCTGCAAGACCCGTGGAAAAACCCAAACAACCAAGAGCCTCCAGATCTATGCAAAACCAAACTGGCTTCATTGTGACACTGAAGTCATTCTCAGCCACCTATATTTGCATACTATTCACTGAATTAGTGGTAACTGTCAGGAGAGATTTGTGTACTTTACCTTTTTACAAATGTACAGACATGAAAACAACGCAAAGGCTATTGCTATTACCAGGCTCACTCCTGCTATTCTGATGCCCATCTGTTTTAAAATTCTAATACATCATCCTATACCATGAGTCTCCTTTACTTTATAAAACTTATTATACTTCAAGTAACAGATGTGACATTAGAAGATTTCACTGAAACTCTGTAACATCAATTCTTTGCTGAGAAGGAAAGAAAATATTCCAGATAGTAACTTGATGTTCAGGTTATTTGTACTGCACATCCACAATCAGATCATGTACAAAACAGGATACTGGCACAGATGCACATTCAGATTGCTACAGCCCCTCAGTACATGGTCAGCATCCTACCCCCATTTCCTTCCATTCCCAGGAAACCACGTGCCAATGGCCACCCTTGTCTCTAACTTCAGATAAAGCAGCACCACCCAGCAACAACAGAATATTACTGAGATAAAAATAAAACAGGCAGCCCTAAGATAGAAAGTATTTGCCTGCTTTCTTTTTTCCATGCATATAGGTAGCTCTCAATAAATATTTCTAATTCCACTTCCAAAGATAGACTAGTAACACTATAGCTATGAAACTACAGATACCAGACTACTTTATGTTTCCCTTTGAGCTCTTAAACGCAACCCTTGTGCCCTTCTTCCAGCCACCATAACACAGTTTTTAGCAGTCTCCCATAATTTTGAACATCAGATATTTAACTAGTTATTTTTAATGGGGCATTTCTTGCACCAAGGATACCAAACAAAACAGGGCTGACAGACTGATGTCAGAGAACACACTGTGGATAATTAACAACTTACCTGATAGTGCCTGTGGGGGATGGGAGGGGACTGACCACGCTCCGGAGATCCGGCTCCGGGATGTGGATCTTCAGAGGTGATATTTGAGGGTAAAGTGGCCGAGGGGGAGGCGATGAGGTTTCCTCTTTTACTTCCTCTTTATGGTATAAAGATGTGAACTGGATCTTTATAACCGTGCTGGGGAATCGGAAAGTACATCTGGAAGGGAAAGAAAGGGAAAAGTCAGTTTTACACATGAGACCGAACATATTTAAGGGGGTTTGTATGCAATTGGTGAATCATTCATTAATTCAAACTCCACCATTCTCTATAGCATCTTTCTGCTCAGCATCCTGGGCAGAATTACTGATCATTCATAAAGCTCTGTAAATGTATCACAGTGAGTCATAGATCACCCAGTGATTAGATGCAAGCAGAAGGTTTGGGTAAGTTCAGCGATGTCCCCAAGGCCACCTGTTCAATCAGTGACTAAGCAAGATGCAGACCTGTAATGACAAACTCTTGGGTTCCTGCGACGTATCGAGGACTAGGATTTGCCTTGCACACATCTCAGGAAGATCCAAGTTACCAGAAAGTATGAAACCACAAGCAGCAGGGAGCAAAACAGCCATAAAGTCCAGGTGGATCAACAAACAGCCTCCAGGTAAGACCAGAGAGCACTATTTAAAGACTTGCATCTATATAATGTATAATTAATACCTATCTCTGCACATGATGCTGAAAAAGGATCATCTAGCAGGTTTCAGATTAAAATACATTCATTTAGAAGTGCTTCCCTTTAGACAACATGGGTAACAGCTAGCAGGGTCAGAACAGGGCCCCTGCAAGCCTACAGGGCCTCATTTCTTCTCTAAGTAACACTTCTTTCCAATTGTTACTTTAGGAAAAAAAATAACAACGCATCTACAAGTGCAGCCTTCAGGAGTTGCTGGGAAATTCAAAAGGAAATAAGCATTGACATTTTCCATATCTGAGCAGCAAGCTTTCTAATTTACAGTGTATACAATAAGCACAGGGCTGTGAGAGTGAGTGTTCTGAAATTCTTGTTATCACACTTTAATTAGACAATCATGTGCAATCAATACGAGCTTTCCAGGGATCATTTCACTGATACTGAGGTTCAAGGAAATAAAAACCAGGTTTCACCATGGGAAAGGCCAGCAGAGCACAGTAATTGTGCTGGATTCCAGCATCCTGCCTATAGAACGAAACGAAGGGACTTGGGTGGTGTTGTTCTAGCACTGTAAGTGCTGGTGTGGGCTGAACAGAATTCTTTTAACCAGTGCATTATTGAATCCTACCAGGTAACAAAATAAGGTGACAAAGAAGTAAATCTGTTTTTGTGACCACCTTATCTTAATGCTGTTATTGATAGAAATGCAGCTCTGAAATACACTCTCCTGCTCTTGGTTCTTTGGCACAAGCTGGTTGTGCTGTAAGGTGATGCTCAAAATTATCATTCAGGCATGGGAAGCTCATTCCCATCTCCCACCTCATCTCTCAAATGAGCTGGCTCAGCATTCAGTGGCTCACAATGGCTCTGCTAGTACAGCAGGAGTTTGCACTGCATTTAATTCACTTCAGAGGTCCTGCCACCTGCACTCATTAATGCATTAAATAAAAACATCATTGCTGGCAATGCAGCCTAATTGTGTTTATCTAACCCTTCTAAACAGGCTTCCCTGCAGACTCAATACCAAGGCACAATTCAAAGCAGCAGTGTCCGTGCCTTGCAGTGTCTGCCAGCAGCAGGTACCACCCTACTGAGATGAACCTGAAACAAGGATGTTGAACCACTGCTCTGGATTTTAAGTTTCACACTGGTACATGGTTTAGCTTAGAGAAAGAAAAGCTGAAAATACATACATTTGCAATGAGCATCACACGGACTGAGGCTCAAAACCAGTGTGAGCAAAGCTGCATCATTTCTCAAGTCCTTATCAGGGAAAAGCTGAGATTTCTTTCATGGAGCGATGGAATTCTCTGCTTTAACACCAACTGCTCAGCATTTTTCAACATCTGAGTCAAGGACAAATCAGTCTCTGTTCAACAGTATTCAGTGCAATCCCAACTTGCTGCTGATCAACAGGCCTGGCTGCCTGTTGATAGAGCCCTGAGGCAGTTTTGCAGCACTGTTGAGGCCAGAAGATCCCCCACTGCACCCTCATACCAGAATGGAGCTCTATCCCACTGCCACTTAAGTCTTCCTTTTCAGAAGGACCCAGTAATGCAAGAACCATATCTGCAAACTGCCCCCAGGTGATGGTAAAATAACTCCCCAACTCAGTAGTACTAAACTTACTGATGCCATAACAACGTTGGATAAAAGGTGACATCTGCACCCAAACCCCTGTGAGAGGCAGCCCCACCATTCTGTGAGTACAGGCAAATCGTAAGAAAATCTGTTACTTTTCCAAAATCATGAGTTGACCTGAAGTGTGAACTAGCCCAGTGCTGAAAAGGCCCCTCTAACACTGCTTTTCCCTGTGAGCCTCCCCAGACTGTCCGATCCAGCCACGTGACTTACCCGCAATCTCAGACTGGAACCAGGGACGAGAAACAGAGGCTGGGCTGACTACACAAGCAAACAATTTGTTGGCTGCTGTGATTCTGTTTTCAGACAGACAGTCCCAGTCCACTGAAGCAGAACCCAGGACACAGAGCTGGCTTTCACAGACTATGCTAACCTAGCACGTACATGGCCATTTTGTAAGGAACCAGTCCCAGAACCATAGACTGGATTTATGCAGGGGTGCTCACAGCTGCAGAAGGCTCCTGCAGCCAGATCTGAGCTGGCTTCAGTATTGACACTGCCTGCAAAGCCAAGCTGGGGGGAATCTATCCGAATTTATGCTTTCCCTGCTGTAAAAACCTGAGACCCAAGAAATGGAAATGCAATGCAAAGCAGATTGTAAATTCCTGCGGAACCCCTCCCTTCCCTCAGGGGTGAGAAGGTGCCTGGGATTAAGGTTATTGTTCCAGTCTCTATCACAACCACCACAGCAACGCAAACAAGGACACCAGCACAGCCCAAGACACTGCTTCAAACCAGCACACAGGGACTAGTGCTGGGGAACTGTGTCTGGGAGAAATCAGAAGAGCGTGATTTTGGAATCATCCTGTCACAGAAAGTGCACTTTTCATTACACTGAACCTGAATGCAGTTTTAATGAGCTTTTCTAACTGTTCCCTTAATTAACCTCTTTCCAACCAAGAGGATAAACTCAAATTGTATCAGGTAGTCCTATTTAGGAGTGAGACACATTAGCACAGGATTTAAGCTTATGAGAATCATGCCTCTACAGAAGATAAGCAGGACAAGACAGACAGCCCAAGCAGAACTGAACATGCATTCCTTAGGATTACTGTATATATTTCAGGTTATTTAAAATGAGTTCTACTATTTGATTCATGTTGCATGATTTCTATCAAAGATGCAATAGCAATTACTACTACTACATTTCCATCATGAGAAAAAGATCAATCTGCAAGCACAGATTAGACTCTACATAAAAAGCATAACGAAGTTAACTGGTATTTCCAAGGGTGCCCAAGAGGCAACTCTTTTAAGCACCTCTGAAATTTCCAGCTGATTAGAGGGATGAATTAATGGTCTGCAAAATCTCTTGGTCTTGTTACAGGCAGGAAGCAGCCTACTTCAGTTTCAGATCTGCTGAGTTTTACTCGATAACCTGCTACAGGCAAGTACATCCTGCAATCAATCCCTGGCCATATAAACCATATGTACTGTACTCAGAGTTTCCCTTGTGGGAAAGGATTCCAATTTCTCTAGGATGCCTTGCAAGACAGTGAAAATAGAAAGCTTTTCTTTTTTTTTAGTTTGTGTTAAAATTAAAACCACACAAAGACCCTCCCCAACCTCCATAAACTGCATAGAAACAATTCTTGCCTTCTTAGATTACAGGGCAGGGGAGAGTCATAGAAAATGGATTGTTGGCTTCCTGCTGCACGTTGGAGTGCACAGACTCCACAGCACTGGCTGAATGCATGCTATATATACACTGGAGACAAGGAGAAGAGAGGGAGTGCACATACCACGCATGGTTACAGCCATGTAAAAGATGTTGCTAGAATTTTGTTTGTTTGTTTTAAACAAGACAGATTTTCCAAAAGTTTCCTGGACGAGCTCCTCCCCCTGACAACAACAGCTCCCATGCTATTAGGCATCCTTCATGTGGTGAACCAGTGACAGTGACCACAAGCATTTCATCTACATAAAGTCTGAAAATAAAGCACTAGGAAACACTAGACTTTACATAAACAGTCACCCTAAAGCAGACTTTGGGAAAGATGGTTAAGGAAAAACCCAACAGAATGACTCCATACCCTGCATGGCTCTGTAAAAAGCAGACCTTCTCCTCCTCCTCAGCGCATCTTTCAGTCACAAATGCAAAGGAAAGGGAGATGCATTTACCAAAATATAGTACCAGGTTTAATAGAAGCTATTACAGACACTGATTTCTTTGTTAGAGCACCCTGAGTGCTGTTAACACCAAATAACTTCTGCTAAGATCTGCTGCGTGACAGCAAGAAAAGGCTATTTAAAGATTTTAAAAGGAGATAGGAGAAAACTGTGCTGGATTTATGCTTTTACATTTACACTGTGGAAAAGCACAGCGACAAAAAGGAGAAGACAAATCATGAGAAAGCCGAGGTGAAACATATATAAAATGTATATATAAAACATGGAATGATATTTATATATTATGTAATATATATATATAAACATAATATAGTATGTTATGTTATATATAAACATCATTCCAGTTCATCATGCAAAAGGGAATAACCAGAAAAGTGAGCTGGAATAGTGTTACGCATGCGCTGTCATCAGCAAGTCAATACCAACTTTGTCTACTTTATCTTGCCATAATTTATGAAATCCTGTTATTCCTGAATGTTGTGGGTATAACTGCACCAGTAGCATCTGTGCTACAGTGCTGAGATGCAGGTCGAGCGAGAAACATTGTAGGAGGAGCTTTGTTAAAAATAACACTTCTTGCAATTTGAATCAGAACGGTACCACAGGCCCCAGGTTTCATTCAAGAGACCTGGTTAAGCATGATCGTCTCCCCTGGCTGCAACTGCCACTTTTTCTTTTTAAACATGCAGATCCTGTAACCACAGCACTGACTCTCAGTATCTACCCCTTTCCCTCCACCACTCTGACTTTGTATCAGCCACAGTGTGGCAGCAGGACCAGGGCAGTGATTGTCCCCCTGTACGTGGCACTGGTGAGGTCACACCTCGAATCCTGTGTCCAGTCCTGGACCCCTCAATTCAGGAAGGACATTGAGGGGCTGGAGTGTGTCCAGAGAAGGGCAACGGAGCTGGGGAAGGGTCTGGAGCACAAATCTGATGAGGGGAAGCTGAGGGGGCTCAGCCTGGAGAAAAGGAGGCTCAGGGGGGACCTTCTCACTCTCTACAACTCCCTGACACGAGAGCGGAGCCAGGTGAGGGTCAGGCTGTGCTCCCTAGTAACAAACAACAGGACAAGAAGAAACAGCCTCAAGTTGTGCCAGAGGAGGTTTAAGTTGGATTTTAGGAACAATTTCTTCACCTAAAGGGTTCTCAAGCACTGGCACAGCTGCCCAGGGCAGTGGTGGAATCACCATCCCTGGAGGGATTTAAAAGCCATCGGAGACACAGTTTAGTGGAGGCTTGGCAGTGCTGGGTTAATGGTTGGACTCAGTGATCTTAAAGGTCCTTTCCAACCTAACAATTCTGTGATGTGAGGGGACAGTAGTCCAACTCCTAAAGATGAGCCAGTTATCTCTATAATCAGTAAATACCTTGGATTCAGCAAAAGTGGCCAGCCAGAGCTCTAATCACAGCAGCACATGTCATGATGAAACAGAACTAGCTAAAGTTTGACCAAGAATGCCCACAAAAACCCTTCTAAAGAGACAAAATTCCAAACAAGCCCCACAAAACAGTTGTTTCTCTGTCCCCTGTAACTTCTCTGAAAATCATTTGTTTTGTGCCAATTACACATAGTTCACCCAAAAGATTATGGTATTATTTCCAGGCACAAAAGTCCAAAATCATGCTTGGTTTCTCAGTCCAAAATCATGCTGGGTTTCTCAGCACAAGTGAGAATTTGGTGTCAGTCATCTTTGTCAGGCTATTACTGTTACCAGCTATTTCAAGGCACCTGACATGATTCTACCAGAGAGCAAGGTGGATACTTCTCACCCTTTCAGTGAATGTGTATCATAAATACCAAAATTTCAGGTCATGCTCAGCGTGCAGGTGCTGTACAGAGCAGCCAGTTCAGACAAATGCCCCATTACCTCCCGGAACCAATTTTCTTCACCTTCTGTAACCAGCTAAGGGAAGAACCACAAGCCAGCACCTATGAAAATCATAAATCCACTCCCTATTTGGAGAATCCTTTGAAGAAGTCAGAAAGGAGGTGCCTTGGACAACATAAAAGACTCACTGGGAAAGTTTATGCACCAGTGCACTGAAAATGAAACTAAATTGGTTAGAAAAAGATACGAGTTTGCTTCACTTAACTAAGCATCTAAGCCCTGAAAGTCTGCTCATGGAGAGATAAGCAAACTGAGACAAGAACTACCTGAGATTCACATTTCTTCAAAAACAAGGCTCTGAGAATTGCTGTGACCACTGCAAAACAGCTGAGCTGGGAACATTTATTGACTAAGACTTGTTGCTTTGTGATGCTGCTCTCTGCCCAGGGACAGCAACTTCATCTTTTCTACAGCAAACCTCTCTGCATCACCCAGCACAAAACAAAACACTTCAACTGCAAAGGATTAGAAGGATTTCTCCTGTTTCAGCAACCAAAATAACCAAATCAGTGTTCTTCATCTTCACAAAAATAAACTTGATCCTTACATCCCGACGGGAATAATCATCAGAAATATTGTGTTCAAAATGATTATTTTGCTGGAACTGAGCTGTCCCAAGCAGCAAGGTGGGCAAAATCATGAGTGAGAAAATCACCTTTCAATCACAAGTGAATTAAAATGAATATTAGTTGGAATGAATGTCATAAAACCATACAACAAACTGTGAAAGCTGCCTGAGCCGCCACCGGAGATTAGGTATTATTCACCCCTCCTTTGTAATAAAATAATAATAATAAAATCATCCAACATTTCCTGTTCCACTCCCTACCCCAGAATTTTCCCCTAAATAGCACTTTGTAAGCAATACCAGTAAGAAACCAGTTATATCATCCACTTGGCTAGTGCTATCTGCATTCCAAACGAGAAAGTTAATTGCACTGAGACTACAGAAAGAGTTCTGGAGGAACGAAGACAAATACATTTTATTCTCTGAAGTCTAAATACGTATTACAAAACAGGCATGTCCCTATCACCATGGCAATTTAAAAGTCATTTTAATGCTTTTCTTTACACATCTCTTTAGGCTAGGGGACACAGGCAGTGTAACTGCCATGGCTTTAAGAGTGCTTGGTTCATTTTGGAGGTTACTGCAGTATAAAACCAAAAAATTTTCAGCATTTGCTATTTTCCTTTCAATTGCTCCATTGCTCTGATGAGTTTGAACTCAGAAATAGAAATAGTGTGAACTCAGAAATAGTTTGAACTCAGAATACCCATAAAGTCCTTTATCAAACACACAGAGAAATACCTGTGACATGGTGATCAGTACAATAATTTGTTGCATTCATGGAGAGATAAACAAAGGGTCTGTAAGTAAATGGTGAAGTCCAGAAACCACATTTGTTCTTCCTGTAATGAATCAACTCAATCTGAAGACAAGCAAGGCAAGCACATTGCCAGACAGCAGCAGGACAAGGAAATAAACTGCAGAGCTCCCTACAAAAATGCCTCTGGTATTATCCACTATTGTTCAGTCAGAGGATAAGCCAGAAAAATGACCACTACTTGTAGTCAAACTGTCAGTTTGTAACAAAACTGAGGGAAAACTAGATTTTAAAACTACTGAGATCATCTGCAAATAAAGGAGTACAGTCCTCTTTGTCACTGCTGAAATGACAGAGCAACCCACTGAAATGTTTGGTCATTATTCTGTAAGCCACCCCATGAGTTTAGAGCTGGGGGACTGGTTCCCAAAGTCACAGTTACCCTGAGCTCACAAATCACTTGCCTTGTGTGCTTTGTAACACACTCACTGTATTTTATATATTCTGTCATGCTTAACACTGCAGATACACAAAGAGTATCTGTCAGCCAGGACTGAACCAAAACTGTCTGTGTGTGTATGGGAGTGAGCTCAGGTTTGAAATAATTAGTTGAATTCAAAAGACAGTGGTCTTACTTCTACTTCATGAATTTTAATTTTCATCTGTTGGGAACTTTTTCCAGAAAAAGTTCCAGCAACTATTTCCATTGTGCTGTAATACCAGAAGCACAAGCAGCTCAATGACAGTGTCCTGCAGCCCTGGCATTATCCACTCCTCAGGCATCATCCCTCTACTAGAGCTGATGTAAACCTGGTTTTAGTAAAGACAGACTTACACTGAATCAGGAATTCCTCATACCCGATCCAATGGAATTATTATTGACTACCCTGTAATTCCAGATTACTGGAAGGATTTTCTGTCCTTCCCCTGAAATGCATCTGAGTTAGCTGGAAATCCTCCTCTTTCCATGGTCACCCTGGACTTGCTGGGATGAGTAGCAGGGCAACCAGGTAAAATTCTGTGTCTCACAGGGATGGCCCTCTGTCTTAAAAATAATCTCCCCAAAGAGATATCAATTGTGACACTCAACTTCATGCAGATTTATTTTAACACAATCTAAATCCAGTTCTCTGCTGTAAGAGGCATTTCCTTTAGTCCACCACCATTCCTTCCCCTCAACCTTTTCCACTCAGTATCACCCTTGTGCCATCAGTACCATCCAAACCCCTGCACAGCGAGGCAAAACCATGTAACTGAAATAATTATTCATTTCTTTTTTTGCTGAGATTAAGTTGCCAGGCAGATCAGACCCTCCAGCTTGCCTTCCACATGGCAATGCCAACACAAAGGAGCTGGATGGGAAAAGTATCAAGCAGTGGAAGGAAAGGAGGAGGTACCAGCAAAAATGTTGCAGATTTATAACAGATTATAAAAAAAACAGAGCACGTAACCACAGACTCAGATGTAAGCATCACATGATCCAAACACTGCATTCTCCTTTCAGAAAACAAACTGAAATTCATTCATTTTGAGAAAAGCTCTGGTCTTTATCAGGCAAATCACACCAGCCACATGCTGATACTCTCAGGCTGGAAATTTTCAGAACTTCCTGAATCAGAGAAGTCACAATTTTTTTTTTTTTATTCAGCCTAATTATTTCAAACCCAAAGTCACTCAGCTGTGTGCAGGAGGACCAAACAAAGATCAGAAATGTTTTCTGCATTCCAGCAAGTGCTTCCAGTGGCCTGGTACCCATGGTAATTCTGCCATGGCAATCCTCCCATGGCAACCAGCAGGTCACGTCTGCAGGAGTGGGTTTGTGGTTGTCTCAGATGGGACACACAGGCTCTGAATGCTGCAAAATCAGTGCTTTGTAGTACCCTTGTGCTCCCAGAGTTTATTCACTGAATGGCCTTGAGAAAGCAAGAGCAGTGAGATGGCTGAACAAGGACAATTGCTTCAGAAAAATTCAAAATTACCATTTATTTGTCACAGGCAAGACCTTTCCCTCATGCTCCCTGTTACTGTTCAGAACTGTACACATGATAAAGGATTTTTTCCCCTTAATAAGAAGGGACCACAGGTTACCCTGGGATTTGCCTAACACTGCACATCACCATATTTAAAATGAGGGTTCCAACACAGCCAGACAAGATTTCAGATGGGCAAAGAGCGTGTGCAGGCAAGTGTATCTATTTAAAACAAATACTACCAGCAGCATCAGGCAAAACCACAACTTATGAATACCTATGTCTCTTAAAAGCACCAAGTAAATTAGCTGTAATGAATGTTTCCATTGAGCACAGTTGCACAGGGCTTCAAGGTTCCATCAAGGTTCAAACACAGAGATACACTTCCACACACAGGAAGATTTTCAAGTAGGTATTTCAGCAAACTCCTTTGAAGACAGCAATGTTCACAGCAAAGTTTGGCCAAACTCTGGGATTCTTCTCCCTGCCAGCAGCAGGCACACACAGATGTGCACAAAAAATATTTGTGTTCCTGCAGTCCCTGCAGACATCCCACCTCACAGAGCTGGGAAAACAGCGAGCTCTCGGCCACTGCCCATCCCGGGAAAAGGCTGCCAGTGAACCTGAGCCAAGCAGGTGGTGGAGGGGGAAGGGTATAAACACCCCCAGGCTGATCAGGAAGGCTAAAAAGGAAAAGAGATACCAGAAACCCAGCCCAAAGAACTTCAAAATGCTGGTTTGGTTCATATATGTTTTCTTTAAAAGTGCACGGGAGAAGATGAGCATTTGGATTTTACGCTCCAACAACTGGATGTTGAAAGCAAAACCTTCACCGTGGTGTGAAACTTCAACAATCATTTTATTCTACACGTCTTCTCCACAATTTCTTATCTTTCTTAGCAAACCTTTTAATTGCTGTCACAGAGCAGGCTGATAAATTGAGGCAAACCACTGAAAGCACAGTTAATTTTTCATACAAGTGAGAACGTTCAAGGCTGTTTCACACCGTGGAATTCGCAGTGAAGAATAAAGAGCTATATTTTTATTTTTACATTCTTGACATCTCTTTAATGATGTTCTGATTTTACTCTTTGAAAATTATTTGTGACATCAAGCACAGTTTCACTTCCAGATTCTCCCCTTTGAGTAAGGGGAGCGCACAGTGCAAAGAAAGGAAAAAAACCCCAAACCAGGATAGATATTGTAGTTGTCATTTTTTCAGTATAATGAAATACCACAGCAAGGTCAGGGAATAAATTCATGGAGTATCCAAATAGCATTTTGTAGAAGAACAGGAAAGAAATTGCCAAAACTGCTGAGAAGGGTGTTTCAACCAGCTAGTGGGGAGCCAGCAGGAATAGCAGGAGGCTTCCTCTGAAGTTGCCACCCTGCCTGGGAAATTACCATTATTGACAGGTCTTCTCCCAGCTTTGCAGGATGGGTTTTATATTAATCCTGCTCAGTCCAACACCAAATCCCTCACTAGCAGAAGCTGCTCCAATCTTTTCCAGAAAGCCATCAGAGTGCAAAGGGCCAGGAATGTGCAATTTAAAAAGTGACCTTTCTGAAACTTTTGCAGCAGAAACCAGGGTAAGGCAGCTAGGAGTGTCTTTCCAGTCAGTGCAATGCCTGCAAAATGCTGAAGGATATTCTCACCAGCTATTTACAAGCCCAATACCTGACTAGGGATTAATTCACTTATCTATTTAAAACGTTAAGAATTCCAAGTATAAAAACTTACATTGATATTAATCCAGAAAAATCCTGACAGTTATTTCCAGACAAATGATAAGGAAGATGACCTCAGAAACCAAGCCTTGGTACAATCAAAAGAATATAATTAATAGGCTTTTATAACAAATACCATTAAGGGAGAGTTTTGGTACTTCAATCAGGGTCTCTGTTAAGCCCACCACAACGACTAGCTTTTAAACACTAATGCCCAGAAAACATGGTCGTTATTGGTGGGCACAGAGAAACAAAGAGGTGGTGCTGTAATTGTACCTCACTCCGCTTCACATTTCAAAACACTGGAGTCAGCTTCAAAATATGCCATTCACTCCAAACCAGGAGCGCTGGGCACAGGGCTCCCTATCAGAAGACAAATTCCTCCTCCCTTCCCAAGTGCTCCTGTTCCTTCCCACACCAGCACGGTGCAGCTCAGCAGCACGTAGGGCACATTTCATGGAGCACAGCCAGGCTGGAGCATCGCAAGATCTAACTCAGGTCTGCCAAAGTGTGAAATGTATGAGCCTGGAAGGTCTTACCTACACCCACAAAGATCAGATGTGATTTTACATCAATATAAATTAATTTGCAGCATCAGTGACATCTACCTTTTAAGCAATACTGGGCGGGGGTTTTGTTTGAGTTTTTTATTAAAGGCTCCCAAGGGTAAATTCTGGCCCCGCTTCTACCACACCATTACAGCAGCTGCTCTGTTCCTGTCTAGTCCTTACTATAAACAACTTCATGTCTCAGAGCACAGTTGAGTTACAGTGAGGTTTTTTTTTTTCTGTGTGTCATATGGAAAGCCACATCTTCACCCAGCACCACTCTGCCAGTCAGTTCAAGTCTCTCTCACTTATCCTGCCCTTCAGCACAGTGACAGTGCTGAAAAGCCCTGCAGTTGCTTTCCCAGAGATGTTAACAGACGTGCAGAGAACATTTACTAAGATGTCCTTAAAGGCTAAAATTAGCTATAAAGCTGCTGTTTATTTTGAAGCTTGGGAACAGGGAGGTGTTTTATGTGTCAGAACGAGTGGCCTGACATCAAAAACCAGGTAGGAAAGTTTGCCACCGAAGAAGTGGGCTGGCACAGAGAGCAATGATGCTTTTATTGAAATGAGGTTGGCTGCCAGCACCAGAAAGTTTTGCTATCAGCACTGCAGATGCCTGATACCATCTGTAACACACAGCAAGCCTATTATGTTATTTTGTTGTGTGTGTGGTTGTATACATAAAAATAACAGAGTTAAGAGACTCTGTATAACACACAACAGCTTGTGTACCACGGCTGCTCTAATCAGGTATTCCAGCCTGTGGAGGTCTAGATCCTATCGAAACCATTCCTGCACCAGCCAAGAAATATTTGATCTTCAGAGAAAACGTAAATTAAGTGCAACATGTGTGTGTATCTCACATCATCAAATCTTATAAGTGCAAAATGCCTTTCCATGTTAGGCTGATCAATCTGTTAATTTTTTTAGTATATTGTCAACACTGCATTTTAAGTTTTTTTCCTAAAGCATGAAAATTATCAATATCTGTGACTTGAAAATGTAAAATGCTACATGTAGACACCTTTAGGGTGTGGCTATTTAACAACTCTAGTTTATACAGGGCTAAGAGGGGCCAGGAAACAAATTGTTTCAGCTTCAGAAAAGACTTTTTAAAATAAATTCAGTCTCTTTTTGACTCTGATATTTCTGTGTTTTAATTTAAATTTATTTTCCTAAATAAAGCTCACCTTCCAGCCTTCCATTTGGAACCTCCTTGCCTTCCACATAACAGTGTTGTCTTTTAAGCTGTATGTGTCTTTTTTAAACGGATCAATGCTTAAAACTCCTGTAGGTCACAACCCTATTACCACGTTTCAAAGCCTGATCTCTCTCCCTGGAGATGTGCAAGCCTCTCCCACCATGAGATACGTAGTGGTCCCCTGCTCAAGAGCCATGGGATGTTCCCAGAACACCAAGCTCAAGAGGAAGGAGTGCATCACCTACAGAAACTCCCTTGCTTGAGCTTTTACTGTGTCACACAGAGCAAAACAGGCTGTGCTGACAGAGACCAGTGTCTTTTTGGACAGCAGCATCTCTGACACACCACAGCCACTGCACAGACACGTGTACAGCTTCAATAACATCACTACCAGCTGCAAGTAGGCACAGATGACCAGCCAGCCACTCCCTCCTCCCAGCCTCCTTTGTGTCAATATATCTTAACCTGCCTGTTTGAGCAATGTTTAATCATAAATGGTTTGGAACATGCTCCAGAATATAAACAAAGGTGAGTAGGAGAAAAATGGAGAGTCCAGTACCGAGAATCGCTCACCACTTGCTGAACCAGGTAACAGAGAGCAGAGAAACAAGGAACTGCTAAGGAACAGAACACATGCACCTGGTAATCATTTAAAACAGTGACCGTGCAACAACATTAAAGTATCCAGAAGGATTTCAAGGACTAAACACATTAACATTCTTGAGTTCTCCTAAAAACAAACAAAAAAGAAAAATTAAACTGCTTAGAACACCCACTTAGATACATGGAAATAAACTACCCTCATTGATCTCATCCCACTGCCATTTACAACAGTCATCTTGATTCCCTTCTGTGTTGCTAATCAAGCTAAAATTAACTCTTCTCCTGCTTACCACACATGCTGGAGCCACGAAAATCAACACAGGGGCAGCAGGATCGATTGTTTCTCTCCACAAGTGCAGCCCACCTTGCTTATGTGGTAAATGTATATATTTAGGAACTACAGGATCTCTCCTGGGATTTTGATCACATTTATCATGGGGCTGGACAGCTGTTCAGACTGGGCAACAGAACAAGTAGATCTTAAGCTAAAACACTTCTGAACACCTTCTAGCTGCTATTGGCCTCCACAGACCTCTGTAAAATGGGAATTTCAGTCCTGTTAAGTCAGTGTGCATCTTAGAAGAACCAACACCATACTTGTTATTCCTGCTTTGATAAAGAGCTAAAATGTGTCTTAAGCCAGCATCTCCACAAAGCACTGGAGGACTCTTCATGCCCAAAAGTTTGAGGCATATTCAGAGAACACAGAAATTCATTTATTTGGTTGTCACTCTGACAATATTAAAAAACACACACGTATCCTAGTGTTCAGTTCTAAAGCAGCTCCATTTTAGATCCTGATGGGATGTTTCAAAGGAAGAAAGCTAAACCAAAACAAAATCCCAACCCTATCAGATAACACCCACTAAACAAAGCTAAAGTACAGATGAAATTCGCTGAACTGTGGAGTGGAACAGAAGCTTTTAAGAAAAAAGCACTCTGTGAGGATAAATATTCTTCAAGCATGTGCTTGACAGCAGCCAAGGTTTTATGCTATTGGAAAAACACAGTACAGTGACAAATAAGGTTTAGTCCATCCACCCCCACACTAACTTGCTGTCCCACTAAGTTAATTCAAGGGCACAATGAAAGGCATCTTCATATGAAACAAAGCAGGATGGTATTTAATTCAATATTCTGCTCTTCCCACCCTTGTCCTACACCAACCCTTCATCAGGTACCAAATTCTACACTGGAAGACTGGAATGGCACACACTGCATAGTCTTGGACCAGGAGTAAGTTTTGCTCAGCCCTTGCAAGGGCTCGGAGCCTTCCTGTCTCACCTTCCTGTAGGATTTCTCATATCCCACTTTCCCCAGTCCTAGGGGAGTCCTGCCAAACCACAGCTCCCAGCCCCACTGACAACACGTAGCCCCAGCTGCTTCAAGACTCCTGAACTGTGGCCAGGAGCAGGCAGTGAGCAGTCTGACCGACATTGTTTTCCAGAGATGTCACAGAAATGGTGAACACCAGCTCTGTAACACACACACATTTACCCACAATGTCTCTGCACCAGAAAGGGCTGCCTAGCCTCCATTTACACTCAATTTTTCCCTTCTCCAAGACAAACCTTAAGATAAGAGCTCAAGTCTGGCTTCCATTCTGCCACAGCAGAGACCACAAGAAATGACTCAGCAGAGCGTGGCCACCGCCAGCATCTCTCGCTCCCTCCCCGCTTCTGTGAAATTCAAGAGCCCTTCTGAGAGGCTTTCCAAGCCTCTGCTGCTCCCACTGATCTTCGTTAAAATGAAAAAGGTCAATATTAACTATTTTCCTTCTTTGCTCATCTTGGCAGAAACACTCAGCTATGTTTCTCCCTCAGTCATAAACCACAATTAACACCTACCTCAGTGCCAAAGAAAAGCCCCACCTGCACCCACGCTCTGAGGAACTTCCCTATACCAGCTTCTACAAAGAGCTCTGTTTTCAATAAGAAATTGAGCAGTACACCAAGAATTAAATATGTAGTGACAGTATGGAACTAAGCGCAGAACCCCAGCTGGCCTCTGCAAGTAGCACTGGTTATTAATTTCCATACCTCACTCAATACCAAGAATTTTAAATCTTTGCTCAACTGCCACGGAAATTCCAGCTGGCTGCAGATCCTGCCCCTTCCACCACACAATCTGGCCACCACTGCCACAGGCAAGCAGCAACTTCAGTTTTACCCCTATTTGCACCCTAACTCCCATTCTTCTTGAGAAGGTTCTTCCTTTATTACTACAAGTATCTGGATCCTTTTGGAAATTTTTATACCCTGGAGAAGAAGGAGAAAGTAACTGTTTGAAACTATCAGTTCATAAAATCTCCTAATAACCATCAGGGAAAGAGGCACTTGTTTCAGCATCTTTGCTGGATACACTAGAGCAGTTTGATTCTCACTTAAAATCTCATTTACAGTGCCATCAACTTTCTTCTAATGGGTCATTCATCATTGTAGGGTTTGCTTTCAAGGAGCCAGCCCAATTCCTGGAAAGGTCTCACAAGTCATTTAGCAGACTTACCCTTCCAAAGCCAGGGAACTACCTATAAAGACATTAGCAAAGGCTGTGTGAAACAAAATAACCTCAGCAAAGCTCAGGAAAAGATCCTAATTTCTACATACATATGCCAGAAAAAGCTTGCGTGTGGGATGCTACTAACCTTTGAATTCAATCAGACTAAGAGGGCTCTAATACACAGAGCATGACTATGATGTATTTTCCTTTGAGGCTGGTTCAGTTCATTTAGAAAGTGATTTGAAAGAGCTAATGTACTATTTATGTACATTATAAAAAACGATCCATATGGAGTTAGACTTTGCAAAATGTTCACACAAGTCCGTTCCACTCCCTCCGAAGACATTCCACAATCCATTCAATACCCAGTAGAGGAAGCCAGGATTACTGTTTTAAAACAGCTCTGAGGGTAATTTGAATGTTTTAAAAGCTGACATCTTGTAGACTTGGAGCCAAATAAACATTTGGGGCAACAGGGAGCCTCTCACACAAACATCTGCAAAGTGACATTTACCTGCAGCCTTCAAAATACTGACATTGAAAATAAAGGTTAGAAGAGGTACAAAATTCCCTCCTGCTAAAGAAGAGGAAAAGAGAATAATTTTACTGTGATTCAGGAGATGATGATGTACTGGATTGGCTTGTGAAAGACCACCTAGCAGGATGTGGCTAAGATGGCAAACAATATAAAACAATCCCAAGATTACTAAGGTGTTTTAAATCCTGCCAGCACATACAACTGTGCTGAGGGGTTTCTTCTTGAGAGAAGCTTAAACATCTTAAGTGACAGTGACTGTTGCAAAACAACAGCACATGAAGAAGTTGTCACCACAGTGGTTTCACTATTTTTACATCAAGAAAATTTTAGTGTGTTAGCTTGTTACATTGCTGGCATATTTTAGTGCTCCGCTTCCTTTGCTTCAGTATATAGAATTAGGGACATTTTAGTTTAACTGATGAAGATATCTTAGGTACTACCTTACCTAGAGAATATGTACTTCATAGTTTGCAATATCAGCTTTTCGGGAGAGAGGATTCTGGCCCTTCTCTGGGTTTTTTTAATAGGATTTCTCACATTTGCAATACTATGTGGTGGAGCACAAGGCAGGAGGAAACTGAGAAGAAACCATAGGCACTTGGAGAAGAGGATGCACCCACTTGGTGACAAGAGAGCTCAGATGTGGAATCACTGTCCATCAAAACAAATTTTGTTTCCTAAGTTCATCCCATGGCCGTTTGCAGTGACATTGAGCTGGGAAGTTCAATTGTAAACAGACGACGTGCAAGTCTAAACTACTGGATTGTGCCTATTTCCAACAGCCAGTTTGCATATGCCTTGTTTACACAAAACACACAGAGAAAAAAAAACGCCAGGAACCACGACACATCAGGAATTTTCTCCTAAGAATTCCTATGCCTGAAGACAACTTCACATTAGCAGCATAGCCTTTGACTTCCTTTGCAGGTCTTCCCAGGGCTAAAACAGTTTCGTTATGGCTTGGCTGGTTAGACAGCTGTTAGACAGGGAGACATGGGAAAAGAAGAGATGCAGTAATTATCCAGCTGAATGGACGAGGTAGAAGGAGGCAAAGCCACCCAATTGCCAGGCTTGTTGACAGTCAACACCCCTTTACGCACGGTGGGCAGGAGGCCAACCCAAGGTACACCACGTCACACCAGCCAGGGGACAATTAAAAACGGAACCAGATCAATAAATAAATAGCAGTTGGCACATCTCCCACACCAAGAGCCTGCCCTCGCTAGTCTGGGCTACGCCTCAAACTGAATATGAAAAGCAAAGTCATTTTTGGTCTACCCATCAGGTGGAAACAAAATTTGCTTTCTGTGTCTAGTCCTTTTCTCCTCCCACGCACTCAGGATTCTGAGCGTGTAAGAGTCCAGAGTTCTTATGCCCTCGAGAGAGGAAAGGCCTCAAGTTGCTCAAGAACAATTCCTTTAGCAAGTGCACAAACTGGCTCTGCAGGGAGTCCAGTCCTGCTTAGACAAAGTGTTGGTGGCTTCTGTATGTGGCCTTAAGGGAGACAGAAGATTAAACCAGTTTGTGTGGGAAGACTTCCCAAGGCTCTCCTTGAAATGGCAAGAAGCAGAAAAAAGGGGTACAGCTACAATGTTGTATTTCAGAGAGAAAGGGAGGGGACATCCTTTTCCACAGAGCTTACACCACCTCTGCAAGGCTTTTTGTCTCCTCATTCTGTTCTAAAAAATGGAGTGGATTGTACTTGTACATGAAAACAGGCTCTTATGCTAGAAGATTCTCGAAAAAGGATAAGTGGCGACAATGTGCTTAAAGTTTTCTTCCATTTCTCCTCCTATCCTAATCACACAGCATGTATTAACAGATCCAGACAAAGACTGTCCATCTTTGCTCCCTCAGCTAAGGCAGAGCTCCCAATTAACGTCTACATTATTTTTCCCAAACTGACAAGATGTCCTCAAAGAACATGAAAATTACATATCTGGTACATTTAAAGGAGGGAGGAAAACCACCAAGGTAAATTGCGCATACACAACAAACGACAACCCGAGAAATTAAACTCGCTTTTAAATTACTAAAAATAGACAGGATGGGAGGGAAGGGACTATCAATCAAATCTTAGAGTTGCTGAATATTCAAAGAACAGCCTTCTAATAGATTGCTCTCTCAAGATTGCTTGAAATTTTTATGATAAAAAATGCACGAGGACATGAAAAAAGGAGCAGTAGGATAACGAAGAGCAAAATACATGACAGAAGTGGATACAGAGTATTAATTAGGCCATTAAGATACTTAAATGTTTTACTGTCCAATAAAATATGTATTTCATAAAAATTAAGTGCCATGCAGAGGGAATGCACACATGCATTTACTGAGCTGTTCTGAAGAAACCAAAGATGTGAATTACTAGCGAAAAACATTTGTGGACAAGAGTGAATAGACATTAGGAAAATTGTATTTGTAATATGAAAACAAAGAATATACTGTTGGATGGAAATTTTCACTCACATTTACTTAAGCAAGAAATTAATCTGCTCTATAAGCACCTCATCAATCTGCTCCTATGAGGAGTCTGCAGTCAACTGAAATAGGGAAACTTGTAAATACTTGACAAAACTGTTCAGTGATTAATACTGAATTATTGACTGAAGTGAATGCATTAAGACCAGACAATAATTTGTACTCACAATTAGTCGATTAACCATGTCTGGAAGTACATCAAGATGTCTTTTTACAGCCCACATTCAGGAGACAAAAAAAATGCTTCACTTTTTCATATTATAGGTTTGTCCAAAAAAAAAAAACCAAACCCAAAACAAAACACTGCAAAGTGACACCCAGACCTTCAGCTCCACATTTTTCTTGGTTTCAGTCTTGCAGTCTGTTACACCAGACCAGCCATTTTCAGATGCACAAACCAACATTTTTACCTAAGTTTACCGATCAGAAAACACTGCACAATCTCAGTGGACTGCTCAGGCATTTGCTACAAAATATATGCAAGTTTAAGAGAACAAAGACCTTAACCACCTAATACACTACAGACTAAGCTCTACAGCACGTTTACCTTTCATACTTTCCTTTCTTTAAAGCAGGAATCCTGAAGTGGATATCCTAGCCTTGATTCTGCAACCTCAGGAAACTCGCAGATGCATGGGGACTGAACCAAAGAGAACAAAACAAAGCTGGTGTTGGGCATGGCTAAGTGTGAGAGAGGCCTCTGTGCTCTGGACTGCTGTTAAGGAGAGGAAAGAATCTGTACTAAAAGCAAATGAGAATTTTTCTCCCTTTTCATTAACATCACCAGCTCAAACGTGCATGATTTTTCTTTTTTAAACCACATTTCCACTTGGACTGGGGAGGGAAGGCTGGCTCATCCACATCTAAGCAGCAGTAAGGTGAAGCCTGGTCTGTGAAGCATTTCTGGCTAAGGTGCCCCTTGGCTCTGACAGCAGAACACCCAGACACTCACTAGAGCTACAGGGAGCTCAGAGTAAATCACCACATGTCAGAGGAGCTGATATGGAGCTGAGTGCTCGTAGAGATCCACCCTGAATAGGAAAGCCAGCTGGAGCTGTCAGATCTCAGAGTGGTTTAACAAGCACCTCACCAGCCTGTGTCCCCTCTGTCACCCCACCCTGCCACAGAGCAGCCCCCCCAAACACCCTCCCCGAGCTCCAAGCTCAGCCCTCTGCAATCTGCACAAACTGCTGTCAATAACAGACACTAATTACCACACCTGGGCCAGTAATGAGCCTTTATTTGCATGGCATAAGTGGCAAATTCAAGTAGTTTCCTGTTCTCTACCAACATCCTGTTGCCACATCTACTCCTCCAGGAAACTGCAACACCGAGCAAGAGAATTTGGGGTCCCACAGAACAGCTCTGACGCCAAATGGCTTTCGGAGCAGTTACTAGGAGCTTGCTTACAAAGAAAACAATCACATTAATCTGGTTGTCATTTCTGCTTTCAGTTATTCAGTGCAAGGCTGCCTATCCCGTTTTCTGGAGAGGGGGAGAAAAAAAAAGTCAACAGCGTTATTTTGATTTGTTACCAGAAGTCAAAACAGATGCTCTACAGGGAAGATGCTCACACAGCTGGCACCAAAATAACTTAAGATATGAATTACTACAGATTTCATCATTTTTATTCCCGTTTTCATAAAAGCAAAAAACCTCCACACTCATTTATCCCCTAGATTTATATAAAAACACAACAGTACCAACTGGAAGGATCCCACAGTCAGCTAAGGATACATGAGTTGGCAAACACAAAGAAGTTACACCAGCACAACTTGAATCTACATTTTAGCCTTTATAGCTGAGGCTCTGCACAAAAATGTACAAGACAAGTGCGGCATGTTCTTGTTAAATTAATCTTTTCATTATCAACACATCAGCTAAGCTGAACCAAGCCTGGTTTAAAAGAATCCATAAGGACATACACTGAGTTTTGCATAGCCTTAGTTTATATTCACAGCCTGACTTACAGCACAGCTATTTTTGAACCAACAAATTGAGCAGCAGTTTCACATGAGAGAAACTTTCCTTAAATGTTTAATATAACTCATGACAAATTGAGCTGCTTAGCCAAAAATTATTACTTGACACGAATTCCGTAATTAAAATCAAGTAATCCTTTATCACATCTTGCTGTGCAACAAAAAAACCTGTTCTCAAAGACAGTCTTTGAAATTAAGTAAGAGCATGAAAAATAGAAGACGAAGCACTAAGAAAGCAAATCTTTAAAGAGTTTCTAGGGAGAGCAAAACCACCATCCACAAGTTGTAGCACAGCAAACAACGCATTTCAAACAAAGAACAAAAAAAAATGGTTGCAAATGCAGATTATGCAATATTTAAGAAGTAAAACTACCTGAGGAGTTACCAGAGACAACATACATATGCAGCACTTTAGAAACAACTAGTTCTGTAGTGGTGGTTATGTGGTCAAGGCGTTTCCTTGGTGTGTGTACATACGGCAGGCAGCTCCCTCCGAGATGTGAGGACACCCTCCCTCGTACCACAAGAACAGAGGGTGAGTGGCTGGTGAGGTCACCAAAACACTGACATACATTGTGCATATCTCCATTTTTCTAGCATATGTCTTTTTTTTTTTTTTTTAACTTGAATCAGTGCCTTGAGTTACTGGCTAACAGACTGTACAGTCGTGTCCCTTAGAAACTGGATCTGACTCTCCGTTTTCTGCTCGGTTACTAAAGCCCAGTTGCAGAGACACCTTCACTACCCAGATGCTGAAGGGAACTTGTGTACTCACAACACAGAAAGATTAATGCACATGTAAAATTCTGCAGGATCAGCACCTTGATATGTGGTCAGAGTATTGGGCTATTTATTTTTGTCAAGTTTATCAAGTGCCTAGGAAAAATCCCATTATAAATAAAGCAGCATGCTCTTAATAAAACTTCACATGCATGGTAAGTTTTCAATTTATACTGGGGCTTATATACATAATAAATTTTTTTATTTTAACTCCATGTTTTAATTTTATTTCATGCGTTCATATATTTACTTCCCTTGTATTTATGCTCGAACTAAAAAAGCTCCTCCATTTATTTCTTCCATTTCCTAAACACTAAAAGAGCTACATGTTTAAAAACTTGTTTTTATGCTTTGAAATCTCATACTGGAAGAATCCATTTACACTGAAAAAGACCAACTTCAGGCTCCATTAATTGTGCTACTGCAAAAATTCAAAACGGTCACAGAAGCAATAAGCAAATATCCCATGAAACACTCCCAGACAAGCACCGTTTTCCAACCTATCGAGCTCCCAGTTCAAAAAGCTCAAGTGCCATTATCAGGCTATGCTCAAGCAATATTTGCAGGTTTTAGTCAATAGAACTTTTGTATTTAGGAGCATTTGAAGACCTGACCCAGAGCTGCTTAAAATTCAGGTTAGCAAGTTTAACTTTCAACTGTTTCAGTTCCTTTGGTTCTGAGGTAGAAAAATAAATAAATCAATCAAAAGCTTATTTTAGTTACCAGAAGTCTCTAACTTGTAACTGTTACTTATTTTAAAAATTGAATCACATTTGAAGACAACAATGTTAATAATTCAGCATTAACCCGATCCTGTAAACATCTGGTAACACTGTAAATTTGAAGAAATTGCTGTCTTCAACAGAAAAAAGTACTCCAGATAAGAGTTCCTGCTCTTATACTTTTGCTGGTATTAATAGTTTTTGAAATCTAGTGCACATCCTCCTGATAATTTTGAGTTTCTCTCTTTTTTATAGAAAAATACCAAGATATTTATCTGCTGATTTCCAGCTCCCACTAGCCCAGCTAAAAAACCATCACAAGATAAAAGAAGAGTTTCTAGCAATCCTTAATTTGATTTGAAGCACTTAGTTTTGATGTAAGTACTTCCATAATTTCATCTTGATTTAGATTTGCAATGCCTGCTGTAGTGTGGCACTTATTAATTAAACTGATTAAGGGTCTTCAGCTGTACCGTGGGCCCTCCACTCTTCCATCCACTTTGCTCCTGACTGTCATTAACCTCTAGGAAAAGCCCTCTTTGTTGGTCATTATTGTTTAATTATGCTTTACAGTTATGTCATCACATCTGTGAAATACAACCTCCCATAACAACACAGCTGTGGAATATGATACTCCTGCCCAGCAGTAAAATCCTGGTTGCAGCAGATTAAATGTACACACGATGCTGATGGAGGAAGTGATACGAAGCTTTTTGAAGGCCCTTGATTTTGAACAGGTCTGTTGAGACAGGAGGTACGTAGAGTCTTCAAGAGAGGTCTCAAACTCTTCCTCTTTCCTCCCTTCCCCACCCCTCCTGACAACATCCTCTGCACATTTCAGGAATAACTACTTCTAAACTTAGAACTTCACAAAGAGAAGTTTTATACAGAAATAGTGAAGCGAGAAGAAACCTCAGAAAGAGAATTTATGAGCTCAGAATCTATTTTTTAACAAATACTATGAATTACAGCTGAAAGGCACTTTTTCCTGGAACCCTCTGCTTCCATTCATGATCTCATGATGCACAAGCATTTCCTTTGCATGTAACATAATGGCAGCAGTGACTGCAGTGGTCCAAAAGAAACAGGACTTTGCACATTTCTGCCGTCCTTTGCAGGTGGGGGGAAGAAAGGGGGGCAACTATCCAAACCACTGGTTCTTAAAATATTACAGCAAGAGCTCCCCACATCACAAGGACCTCCCTCTAAATTAATGGAATGACCATTAATTCCTGAAATGTAACATAAACTGTACATTCTGCTGGTACACAGAGAAGGTGGGGCTGTATGAAACAGGGCAGGAGTGTTACCACAACATACAGGACAATTCACAATTTCTTCTGCAAAGGCTGTGTACTACAACCTGTCCTCACTTTGTCCTCCTTTTGACAACATGAGCTGGCAGTAAGCACACAGGATTCTTCACAGAAAAGAAATGGCACCAGCCAGCACTTTATGTTTACTGAGGAGGGGAGATATGTGTGTGTCTCTGTGTGTGTGCAGCAGGGTGACTGGGAGGGAATTGTCTGATTTTTCAAGAGTGGACATAACAAGATAACAGTAGACAGTTTAAAGCCTCAATCAAGACTGTGTATACCAAGCTTCAACAGGATTTTCTTTTTCCTGGTCTGGGTTACAAACCCTTGACTGACCAGTAAGGAATTGTTTACCTGTTAGAAGCAAGGGGGCAAATTCCTTTAGATTGATGCAAAACATTTTCCTACTCTGGAAGTCAGAAAGGGAGGAGCATCAAGTTTATTTATGTAGCTCAAACAGCGGTCAAGCTAAGAGGATGTCTTATTGTGCAGAGTTCATAACTGAACATTAAACTCTAAAGCAATGAAGAAGGAAAACTATCATTCCCACTCCAGAAGTCACGAGCAAAGTGGAGAGAAATATGCAACCAAGTTGCTGCCTGAGAGAGTTTTCTATCACAATGCTTATGATTAACCAAGTGAAGAAATAGAATGGCAGGGAGGAGAGAGCTTGCACAGATAAACCCAGAGCCAGAGGGAATGACAACAGAAATGCCCTGGGCTTCGGGTGGTCTTGTTTTACACAGCCAGATTAATTAAAGAGACACTAAAGGACATCTCTTTTAGAAAATGAAACACGTTACAAACCAAAATGCCTCAGAGAACGAGCAGCTAGGGAGTTATAACTAAATTACTAAGTACAAAATGAAGCAGCCTGCAGAGGAAATGAGTAATTAAAAAACCCTCCCTTGAGCTACAGGCTAGTGAGCGAGGGGTAACTCCAGGACCCTGGTGCTGGAGGTAAACAGTACCAAAGCCAAAACGTGACAGGTGAAAACAGATGTTTTATACAAACAACAAACCCCCAATCTCCTGACTTTACAGGGCATTTTCACTCAGAGATGGCATTAGACACAGTCTGCCTGGTACAACCTGAAGAGATGCAGGCAGGAATTACATCACCCACCAGCACCACGCTGCTGCCCTGGGGCGAAGCACTGCAGTCGCTGGACAGTGCTCAGCAAACATAAACAATGTTTTCAGAGGAAGAAATAGATTAATGTCAACCTCGTTCTTCTTTCTGCAAGAGAGTTTAACAGAGCACGGACAACCACCTCCCTGCTAGCACAGAAACCCTCCCGTAGCCCTCTCCCCTTCCTCAAGGACGGAAATACACCTTGGACACCTGCTGTCCACGAGTCCTTGGGAACAGCATCACCCCTGGCCTGACCTGACTCCTTCATTTTTCTGTTGCCTCAGAGAAACACCAGGAAGAACACCCAACTTGCCAATCCTTAAATAAGCACTCTGGCAAAGTGGTTTCCAACTTTTTCCACTAGATCTTTTCCAGGGAAGACAAGCCCTGGGCGTAGCACGTTCTAGCTGACTGAGTCCTTCTTCACTGATTTGTCTTTTTGAAACCCCTTAAGGTCCACCAGTTGAACATGAGCCTGTTGGCAGGCGGGCATGGAGGATGATGACTCTGGGCGACAGCCTGCAGCGAGGGGCTCACACTTTTTGCCCAGACACGGCTCCCTCAGAGGGAGCAGCCCCAGTCCCAATGAACATCATCCCCTTTCTCAGGCATAGATGGCAGCGAAGGTAAGGACATCCCCTGCTAAAGTTGAGGTGGACCCCCTGGCTTTCTCCAGGCAGACATCCCTCACCGCCACCTCAGGCCCTCCATCAGCTGAGTGTCCCTCACCCACCGTGACCAACCTCAAGCGAGGGGACCCTCACCGCGAAGGTGAGCAGGGGGATCTCTCACAAGCCCCTTATCACCTGTGGCCCCTCACCATCACCTGAAGCCCTCCAACTTCTTCAGAGGTAGACCTGCAGGCCCTTGGTGGGCAAGGGGGATCCTTTACTGTCTCCTTCATCAGCGGGGGCCCCCTCACCGTCACCTTAGGCCCTGACAGACCCCCATCCCCTGCGCGGGGGCACTTCGCAGCCCCTTGGTGGGGGCGAGGGACCCCTCACACCCTTCCTGGGAGTCCCCTCTCCGCCCAGCCCCGCGTCCCCTCCCCGGGGCGGAGGGTCCCCGTCCGACCCCTCGGGCCGTCCCTGCCCCCCGGAGCGGGCCCGGCCCCGCCGCCCCCGGCCCCCGGCACTCACTGCGGCGGGAGCTGCAGGGCCGGGCCGCCGCGGCGCTGGAAGGCGCCGTCCACGAAGACGCCGTTCTTGCCGAGGCAGCGCAGGTAGAAGTGCGGCTCCTGGAAGCTGAGCTGCAGGTGCCGCCGCGAGATGAAGCTGGAGTGCCCCATGTTGACGTCCACCGACCCTTGCGAGGAGTTGCGGCCTATGGTGACGGCCGGCTGCCGCATGAGGAACTCGAACTCGCGGCCCTGCAGCCGCGCCAGCACCGGCCCGGCGCAGGCGGCGGGCGGCGCGGCCGGGGGCGGCGGCCCGGGAGGGGGCGCGGCGGCGGGGCTGCAGGGCGCCGAGCGCAGCGCCAGCAGAGCCCGCGCCCCACTGCTGTCCTCCCCGACTTCGGCCATGTTCCCCGGCAGCGAGCGAGCCAGCGTGCCGGCCTCCGGGGCGGGGCCGGCGGGGCGGGGATGGCGAGGACGCGGGGCGGGGCGGGAGCCGCGCCGGCCGCCGCCTCCCCCCGGCCGCTCCGCCGGGCGCGGCCGCCCCGCCGCGGTCCCGGGCGCGGGGCGGGGGCGGCAACGGCGGCCGCGCGGCGCCGCCTGCGGGGTAGGGCGGGCAGCGCAGCCCCGGCGTGAGGGAGCGGCCCCGCCTGAGGGGCCGGAGCCCGGCGGTTAAACCGCTCCGTGTGCCGGGTCAGAGCGCTGGGTCACCTGGGGAACACCCCCCGCCCCAAACCGATGTGCTCCTGGGGCTTTCTGTGGGGCAGGGGAGCGCCCGCCCCATGGCAGGATTCTGGGCTCGGTGGCCTTTTGCTGCCGCACCACAGGATCACAGAATTTTGGGTTGTAAGGGACCTTAAAGCTCATACAGTTCCACCCCTGGGCACGGACATCTCCCACTATTGCTCCAAACCCTGTCCAACCTGGCCTTGGACACTTCCAAGGTTGTCATCACACCCCGCCAAATCCCATGATGCTGTGAAATGGAGATTCCGTCGCAATACAGCTTTATTACCCCCAAACTGTTTGCCAAGGCTTGCTGAAGGGGGAGATTCATCCCACATACACAAAGGTGTGAGGTTTAAAACAGCTTAATTCATTTTTATAGAGTTTATATATATATACACATACACACATATATGAATGTATATACTCATATAGTGTTTTTATACTCATATAGCTTTATACTCATACCATTTTTCATTACGAGGGACTGTGTAGGTTGTTTAGCTTGCATTACATTATCACTTACTTTGGATTACTTTTTATATCTTTATATGATTATATATGATACTTTTATCTATATTTATATTAATGATAAAGGTCATATTCTCTGCAACAACAGCATGTATTTGGCTCATATATGGTCTGTGCTATGCATATATATCCATCTATCCAGGTTAAACAGGTAAAATGTTTCTGTATAGGTGAGCTGGTGATACTGTGCAGAATCCTGAATTGTTAAATAACCAGAAAATACAACAGCTTTGACAATCTTGGGGGAGGGAGCAGCAGTAATTGCGTGTTTCTTCAGGTCGTGTGGGGAATGGGGCAGCTCATAGCAAGGCTGCTCAACAGCTTTGAGGAGACAGGGGAAAAAATCCCATAACTGGTCAAAAGTGCAGAGCAAATTTCAGCGATGAAAACTGTAATTAAACGAGCTGGAATCAGTCCAGGACCACAAGGTTAACATCCGTGTTCCTGGAACATCTTCCCTGAGATGTTTAATGACTGCTGAGCAGTTGGGACTGCATTAGACATTTCACCCGAGACACCGTCTTCAGTGCGAGTGCTCTTTGCTTCTGCAGTTCAGTACCAACTGAGAGGAAGAAAGAAAAGCCCTGTCTAATAAAACACCAATCTCACTTCCTCCACAGCAGTGTCAGCTCTGCAGTGAGACCCAGCCGAGCCTGGCATAGCAAAAGGTTGCAGAAGAGGGAGGAAAGGGATCCCCAGAGGGGGACATGGGGAGGAGGGAGACAGTCACAAGAAGTGGCCGTGCTGGAGGCCTGGAATTACATTACAGCTGAAATACTGCTCTGAGTGGTGAGGAGCAATTAAGTGAGGTCCCAGCACGTAACAGTGCCATAACCTGGGCCCCAGTGGGGACCTGCACTGCCTGCACCTGTCTGCCTGAGCTCCTCTCCGGCCCCAAATTGCTCGGCTAGAAAGCAAAAATGTGGCCATGGGGTCGGTGAGAGCCAAAACCACATGCTGCCTGATGGGAGAACTAGCTCAAGCCTTTAGACCCTTCACATCTGAATGAGTGTGCTGGTAACCATGCTTAAAAATGGACCCGAGGTGGTAGGCAGGTGAGTGGGAGCAGGAAAGGTGAGACCTCATATCAGAGCAGCCTTTGACCTGTCAAAAAAATAAAAAAGAGAAAGCAGCACCAGAGAGATTTTAGTTTACGTTTAAAGATTTTCTAAAACCCCAAATTGTGTCATTTGACCAGGAGGGCACTAAAAGGATCAGAAATAGGGCGAGGCCATTACCAGATGTTGTTAGTAAATGTTTCTATAGCTGCATGGGAAAACATGTTGTGGGCTGGCTGGTTCAGGGCAGGAGCAGGGTGGTGGTTCCAAACTCAGGAGTTACAGGAAGCCCCGTGGACCCACGTGGCTCGTCTGATGTGGGGCCAAGAGATGTGTCACTGCCAGGGCTGGGTCCTGTTACTGCTCCCACACTGGATACAGGCTACAGATTTCTGCAGCTCCAGTCAGGGAATAACCCCAGGGCTGACACGTGAGGCTGGCTGCAAAGATCCTCACCCTGCTTGTGTGCCCGGGGCAGAGCTGGTGCAGCCTCGCTCATCCGGGGCTGAGAAGCTGGTGATGTCAATGGGCACATCCACACATGTCATGGTCACTCTGCAGCCACCGGGACACTCCTGCAGCACCAGTGGGTGAGATTTTTCTGACAACTCTTTTCCTTTCAACCTGCAAATTTCTTCTGAGTGGAATTTGCTGCTTAAGCCAGGACCGCTGCAGGGATAAATCGCAGCTTCATGCAAAATGTGATCAAGTGGTGTACAGAAACAGGATTCCTCTGAGCTGCCTGATGGGTTGTGCTTAGCATCGTGTCTCACCAGCTCATCTGCCTGTGGCGTCCTTTCCCTAAGCTTCTTGTGCCGTGAGGAACAGAGCGCTGCGCTCGGCAGCCTCCAACGCTCGCTCGGCTCTAATCCGCCTGCAACAGCATCAAACCAAGGGCCCTTCAGCCTCGGAAACGCTTTGTGCCCCTCCAGTCAGCTAATCCTGCTTAAAGCCAAGCCGACTGCCCCGGTGTAAATGCCTGATGTAAACGCACTCAAAATTGTTTGAATTAAGTTTATCTCATCCCGCATGGCTGGATTGACTTTCTAGCGGTTCTTTCCTCAGCAGGGTTTTAGAAGGATGCGTCAGCAGGTGTGGCCAAACTTCCTGACTCTACAAGTTGCCTACTTTTAGTAGGCAGATTTAGTACCCAAATGGCCAGGAGCTGCTAGCCAGGTTTCATGAGCTGCGGGGAGCTGAGCATAATTCTTGTGCTACCTGAGATGTGGATGTGGGAATGGCACCTTAGCTGTCCCTGGCCATGCAAACTGGCCAGCTGTGGGCCCACTCCAACCAGAACCGTGCTCAGCCACAAGTGTGATGTGAGGCCAACACCCTGTGCAAGCACGACTGCCTGTGCTCATGCAGAAATAATCCCTCCTGGCACTTTGCAGAGACACCTTGAGCCGTTTTGAGCTGCTGCCCTGCTCCACCGCTGTGTGCAACAGAGGAAGGAAGAAGAATTAAACATTCAAACAAAGAAGCTGCGAGAGCAGAAAATAGCTGGGATAGAGTCAGTGTTACTCAGAGAGCAGTGAGAAACCCAACTGTCCTTTGTCAAGTATTTGTTTGGCTGTGTGTCATTGCTGACTGTCCCAATACAGCGACACACGGCAGGAATCTGTTTTGTGCTATCAGGTGTGGGCAAATGAATGTGATTGGTTGTTATGGTCACCCAGATACCATCGAATTGGGCAAACACAAATCTTGCAAAAACAGTGATAAAAGGGTACATTTCTGCATTTATCTGCTGGATGGCATCTGCTTAAAAACACTGAGTTTCTCTCAGTGAAATGCTGCATTTCTATAGCATTTCATATTGGTGTTGCTCAGTGTTCTGGTGCGTGAGACTGAATACACATTTATCAAGTCCCAGTTCAGAAAAGAATCTGCCCGGCTTCAAAACTGCAGGAAATCTGTTCTCCCCCCAGACTGAAGTGTAATTGGAAAGCAGCTTCCACAGAAAGGAACAATGAGAGCTGCACGCTGGGCATGAGCCTCCTGATGTACTTACCCAGCAGCTACACAACACATTGACGCTCGCGGTGAAAGCCAGCCTAATGTACACAGCCCTGACCCAGGAAAGAGGAGGAGAAGAGTGAAGGAAAGCAATTACTCTAAGGGAAACAGACTCTGCTGTCCCCGTGCTTGCCCAGTCCAGCATTTCTCCTGAGCACGGTGCCAATCTGATGGGGTTAATGGTAGTAGGGCTTCTGCTGATGCAAAGTGTGCATCATTAGCAAGCAAGCACAGACTTCAGGACCTGCATCACACAAACACTTCGACAAAATACAAAAGAAGAGGGCAGTGTTTCCTCAAATTCCTGCCCAGCTTGCTGCAACCCTTTTTCCTTTCCCTTCCCTCAGCCATTGAGTAGGTTTTTAAACGCTGTTGTGGTTTTTGTCCAAACTGATTTGAAGCAATGTAAGTGATGAGCAATGTGCCCTGTATCTGTGGAGCTACTTTCCCCAGCACACCTGCGCTCTGGAGCAGCCTCACTTCTCTCTCCAGCTGGGTGGGTTTTAATCCTGCTTTGTGTCTCAGGGAAATTATTGTGATGTGACACAGGAGCAAAAAGGAGTTTGCACTTATACGTGTCTGGTAGGATTTTCTTCTTCACCAAGCAGCTGCAAGAAGTTGAATAAAATGCATTGTTTTGAAATATATTCAGGCGCGTGATAGTATCTGTCTGACACGCACACACACACTTGTGTGGTGTCTAACAGCCTCCCCGGGGATTTCTGCCTGTTTTCTCAATTCTTTTGCAGGATCTGTGCTTTTAACCTCGATCCTTATGTCTCTCAGTGATGACCCCCCTGCCCGATCTGGGACAACCCATGTGAACGTGCCTGCCTTCCAACACTGTGTCCACGGCGTGGATCTCTGACTGGGGGGACACCTGCAAGGCTTGCAGTGGCATCGAGGATGTGACCTGCCACTGAGGGTTTGGGGAGAACAGCAGCCCCTTAATCCCATCTGTGACACCCATAAATACCTCTCCTCAATCAGAACAGCTTTACAAATCTTTCACAGTGACTCTGAGCCAGGTTTTAATCCAGATGGGCTGATAAAAAAGGGTTGGCCTGTGGAGGAGGTGATCCACTGATAGAGGAATCCTTCCTTCTCCCCACACAGCTTCTAATCAGCAGAAGGTTGAAGGAAACAACACCAGTGAGTCAGAAATGTGGTGGGAGCACTCACAGTCCCGAAAGCTCACAAAGGATACAAACCCACCATTTTTTCTCAAATGCCAATAGGTTGCTAAGCTGAAGAGAGCAGGATCAGAGACAGAAAAAGGCAGGCAGATGGTGGGACCAAGTGCAAGGGGGCATTGCTCAAACCTTGCTCGGTCAGGGCTGCCTCCTGCAAGGGGCTGTGCTTCATGCTGAGTGCTGAGCAGCAGCCTTGGTGCCTGGTGAGATGGGCTAAATGAGATGCTGTGTCTGTGAGCTCCCTCCCAAGAGCAGCACAGCCTGGAAAGATTGTGCTTTCTATAGTAATGATTTTCTTTTTTTTTTTTTTTTCATTTTTAAATCAGCTGTGATCCTGTTTACTGTAAACTCCAGCATGCTGGAAATGTTTCCATCACAGTTTATTTAGGCTTCACAGGGATTTTTTTCGAATCACACTTATCAAGAATATATTTTCACAGCAAGTTCTCTGAAATACAGTAAGGACCTAGGGACATCTGATGCCCAGATTCTGCCATTCCCTAAGATATTATGTGATCTGCTCATTTCCCATGCAGAAATGCTGTCGCCTTTCTAGAATCCAAGCCAGTGCCTGTCTGATGTATGATAGCCCATTTTGAAAAGCCTTGAACAAGACCATTTGTTGTCAGGATAATTTTACAAAAGCAATACCATTTCATGGGTTGCAGTTAAAATAGTTCATAAAATTTACCCTGGCCTGTGTGCTTTGAGCTTTAAACCCACTTAGCTAACTTAACTTTCATTTTGGCTTGAAACTTAGACCTTGTTGAAATGCATAATACAAGCCAGATCTGAATTATTTGCTTTAGTTCTTTTTCAGTGATCTCATTTTCTCACTTTCCATCGACATGAGCAGAGGAAAAAAAACCCACATACTTTTCAACAGCTAAAAACAACTGAACCAATAAGTACAAAATCTTATACCAAACATGAAGCATTTCAGCCCAAAAGGAAAATGGTTTTAGACTTTTATGAGCAACTGCAGCATATAGTGCCTGTCACTGCTGGAAACAAGCTCCATGCATTGTCTGGAGGGTTGGAAGCAGCTGATCTTAAATATCTTGCTTTACAACCTGACTGAGAAGCAAGAGGAGTCAGTAAAGCTGCAGAATTTGCCCTGCACTGTTACAAAACATTTAAACAAAAACCACAGGATCTGTGTGTTTACTGTCCCAAACCTTCTGTCATGACTGACACCTGTGATGGTTTGTCTGTCATGACGTACAGCCGGTGTAACGCGCTGCCGAACCACAGCGGTCACGCCTGATCCCAACTTCCTTCCTATATTTTCACAGGCACAAACCACACAGGGAAGGTCAGGGCAGTCTGGAATCGGTTCCATAACCAGCATATTATGTGTGTAAATGGGCTGTTTCTATGTCACCTCTATGCCATGACCCAGCAACCTGGCCTCCACATTATCCCAGCTGCACGTGCTCCTTCAACAGATTCCCCCTCCAGAAATGAAAAGCCTCCTTTTCTCTTTTAATCAGCTATCACCCATCAACCTGCTGGATACCAAAACCTTCCCCTTTCAAATGGGAAAAAACTCCCATTGGGCCAAGCCATGCCAGGAAAATAAGGAAAATGTAGTGAAGGGCACAGTGCCCCAACACAGACCCAACCAAAATGTCCAGGGATCCATGTGGGAGCAGCCCTGGACTCCAGCCACTGCCTGGTAGAGGAAATTTGAAGCTGCTGTGATCTATTCTTGGCTTTGGTTGCCAACAGATTATCCTTGAAGTAGGGACTAGCACAGGCACTTGTAAACCGTAATTGCTTTCAGTGGGACCTGAGCATCTTTTGGGATCACTGGAGCCTCTCAACAGGGAGCAGATGCTGTGGGAGGGACTCTCCTACAAATATCCTGCTGTTCTGCAGACACCTCTAAAGCGCTGAACAGAGCCAACCTTTGATTATATTCCCAGCAGTAACGCTGGTTCCCAGTAAAATCCTGGATTAAGTGTGAAACTCTCTCCTTTTCCCACTCTGTGCTCCCCTTTCTGGTTGCCTGTGTTAGATAGGTATGTTAGGGCAATAAGGACATTTGCTGTAAGTGCTGGAAAACCCTGGATTTACAACCATCATGCATCACTTTCAGGGCACACTGTCACCTTTAGAAAAACATCTGCTATAAACAGTTTTACTTACTCCCATTACTAATAATACCATACAGTATTAAAAGTGAAAGGATTTTAAAAATCCAATTTACTTGTCCTTCAGCTTGGCCAGTGGAAAAAAAATCAATGAGATGTGTCTCACTTCAGTTTGGAGCAGTTTTCACTTATCAGTTCCCTCATGCTAATGAATTTGCTTTACAGGCAGGAGAGGACATGTTTACCTACTTAAGAAAAACACCTGTGCACCTTGAAATTGAAAAAATTTAACATCCCCCCCAAAAAACAGGGAGAGAGAGAAATAGAAAGGCATGAAAAGATGTCTATTGAGGTTTTTTTTTTCAATACATGTTTTACAGGAACGAAACAGTTGCTGAATTTTACCAAAAGTAATTTCTCATCAACAAAATAATAATCATGTGAGAGTTTAATGGTCGAATCAAAGTCAGTTTATGTTAGCAAGAGATCACTATGATGGAGCAATCTTTGATGAAACTAAGGGTGTTGTTTTTCTTTTTAAAGGTAGGATTTAAAACCGTTAAAAGCCACTTATAGAAAGTTTGGGTTTTGAACAAAGTTTGCATTTGCCAAACTAAAAGTTAAAAATAGGAATTCTGTAGCCTTCAGAAACATTGACTCTAACATTGATCCTACCCCCAAGGGCTTTTTATGCCTGGGTTATACATTTGCTTGGGGCTGGAAAGGGAGAAACCAAGGGAATGTGATTTGAAACAGATTTATGTATTTTGGTACCTCTATTTTCCATCTGCTGCTGCAGGACCTGGGCACCCAGAGACCCAAACCCACTGATTTTGGGGAGCTGTGCATATACCAAGGGCCTCACCAGAGTAGAGTTGTGCAACCAGCCCAGGCAGTGAGGGGACAGTGAGTCTTAGCTCCCTCCAGGCTCTCCAAGCCATCCTGGAGCCCCTGGTCTCTCCAACCCACTGAATTCCCAGCATCACTCACCCTGGGGCACAATCCTGGGTGATGGAGGCAGGCTTCCCCTGGAGGCACCCAAGATTAGGAAGGCAACAGCTGGTTGTACTGAATCCTTTCTGTCTCATTCACCCAGAAGTTGTTTTCCCTCATCATTTCCTTCCACAAGACGTTTGCTCAGAAGCCTCCAGCAGGCATGCTGGCCACCAGCATTTACTCCCTTTGGGATGTGCCTGTTTGGAGCCTCAGCAGCCACAGATACACATTTGTGCTACTGCAGCCAGCCCACGGCACGGAGACCACCCCTGGCAGCACTGACTCACAGGCTACAGTGCCAGACCTTACTGCTAAATGCCTGGCATGATAATTTGGTGTTTTATTTTACTCTCCCCTGCCCGTATCCTGGCTGTAATAAATTGGAGTGATACTATCTCAGGCTTCCTCCCTGCTTCTCCTGGAGCTTCTATCTAAAATTCAGCATTAGCAAAATGTGCCTCTGGAATAAGGCCTCATAAAATATTGTTAGGATTGCTAGGCAACCCGGAGGCACGTTGGGAGCTGAAAGGAGCCTTAAGTGGGCGTAGCGAGTCTGTGCTGGAGCCTCAGATGAAAAAGAGAGGGTATTCTTTGTGTCTCCATGCTAGCAACACTTTGCCTTTGATTTTCTGTTGGAAAGAGAGGTAACACTGCTTCCACACACACGGAGGTGCGTATCTGTGTTATTGTTGGTGTGGCAGCCTCTAACCTCAGATTAATCAGCTGGATGAGAAATGCACCTATCGAGGGCTTTTCAATAGCAATAAAAATAAAACAAAGTTTTTATGGCCGTGAAAATACCCATATTCCAGCTGCTTGTGTCTTCCAAGCGCTCGTTTTGCGAGAAAGAGGGGCCTTTGCTCAATAAGAAGTTGTTTTATGTGGCCACTGAGGCGTTGCCTCAGCCCCTGCCACAGGCTGCAGTGGTGCTTAATGCAAACCCACTCTGGAAGGAAGGGAAACAAATAAGCACACGATTTATTGGCAGGGTCCAGCATGAGTAATTGGCTATTTGCAGATACACACGCAGGATTAAAAAGGAAACTGAACTGGGCTTGCAAGAGCACAGGGAGGAATTACTGTAGGTGTAAATATGGGGGGGTTACTGCTGATTTTGTGTGCTAAGAGGTTAAAGTGAGTTTCTGGTTTAGCCCTTCCTACCTTCAGCTCGAGAGCAGGAGATGCTGCCCCCAGAATCCATATCTCATCTCTCCAGGAACATCTTGGCTTGCCCAAAGGGCTTTAGCCAAGCAGGCTCCAGTCCTTCCCTGGGCAAACCTCCTGCTTTGCTTCCACCCCAAGCCAAGCCTCCAGCAGGCAGCCCCATGCTGTACTTTCCTTAGAGGAAAACCTGGAAAAACACACATATTTTGCCAGCAAACCCAGCACCCGGGTGCTGAGGCTGCCCCCATGACTTTGGCTTTTGCTCCATGAGCCCAGCACCGCTAAAGGCAGATGCTGGCAGCAGGTCCTGCAGGAGTGGATGTGCCTCTGCTGAGGACAGATGTCTGTGCCAGAGGCTGGCTTTCCAGCCATGCTGAGTGTGCAATTTGTTTCCCAGTGCTTGATTTAGCACATAATTTTCTGTTAAAGCAGATAGTGGCCAAGCTGACTAACACATCCATCTGCTCAGAGCCTGTCCGGCTCCTCTGCGAGGAGGCTGCTCTCACTAAATACTTTCCAGAGGTCACAAACAGCTCCCTCTCAATCTCCAGCTCTCTTGGGTGGCTGAAATTCCTTACTGAGACACTCACAAATCCCACCTTGCTTTCCCCCTGTAGCAACCCAGGGCTTTGTTTGCTCTGTGTTCAAACGGGGAGCAATTACTGGTGCAAGACGTTCCATTGGCACAAGTGGGGGTCACTAAGAATTAGTGTGAGAGCAGGAGATGGTGATTTTGCCCCATCCTTTGTCAATGGAAGCGTTCCCCAAGCATCCAACACCTCTAGATATTCTCATACAATACAGAAAGGGACTGTAATAAGCTAGATGTGAGACCATTAATGAATAATCCCACGAGGCTTTTGTTGGGATCAAGCACCCTGGACGCATTAAAAACGTGTGTAGATGTGGCATTTGAGGACATGGTTTAGTGGAGGCTTGGCAGTGCTGGGTTAATAGCTGGACTCAATGATCTTACAGGTCTTTTCCAACCTAAATAATTCTATGATTTTATGATCCTGCACAACCTTTCTGTTGCAAGCCACTCTTGAGCTTTATCTCGGAAAACAGAGAAATGATGGGAACAAACCTCAGGTTTCCACAAACAAAGGTATTACAAAGGTAGTTATACATGTATGATATAACTACACCTTTTAGTATATATGATTCTACATATATAACTACATATATGATATAATTACACCTACATATATGATATAATACATATTCTACACATATGATATAGCGACACCTTTTATTCCTCATGTCCCTTTCTAGCTAGATTTAGGCCAGAAAAGCTGCCTGTGAGGTATCTATTCATTCCTGGCAGTGAACTGGCTGAGCTATTTTTCTGCTCTGTTAACATTGCAGGTCTCATGTTACATATTTCAACACCAAATGGCCCAGGCCAAAGCACTTGGCACTGCCATGCTCTTCCTCTGCCCCTCTGGCCAAAGGATGCTGCTGGTGAGTCACAAGGAGCACAGGGGGGTTTCTCCCGATTTAGGGCTCCCCAGCTCCTGCAATCTCCTTCTCCTTCCCCAGTTTCACAGGTCAGTTTTGGAGGCACACAAAATTGGGCCAAACCTGGGCTTTTTCTCAATTTTCTCAGCAAAGCTCCCTCTTCACACTGTGCCAGAGATGAGCTGGTCCTCAGTGTTATTTTAGCAGCTATTTAAATAAAAAAGGTGGCAGCTGGAAGTCTAAGAGAGATGGGAGCCAGGCACCTTAAGAAATGATAATTTCAAACTTGGAACACTCCTAAGAGCTAACAGAGAGATGTTTAATCCAATTCTCAGCTTCTATTTTAGGAACCTTTTAACTTTCCAAATCAAAAAAAAAGGAAGAGGGGAGGGGAAGAAAAAAAATAATCTCCATCACAGTGCAATTTCTTAAGCTTGTTCACAGCCCAAAGGTGAATTTTTATTCATGTGAGGAGTTTGAAGAAAATCCATTCAGCTGTTTCAGAGGTTTCAGAGCATGAAAGCAACATCTGGTTTTAAAATCAAAAATAAAGAGAAATTCCCTTTGCTCATCAGAGTCAAAATGGGTTTTGGTTTCACACCTCTGATTTAGTATATCTTGAGCTGTCCCCTGGAGAAAGGTGGCCATTTCTGTACTGATTTGAAGGGGATGAAATTGTGTTGCAAACCTCTTAAAAAAATTAGGGAAGCCCAAACGGGAGGGCAGGTGATACTCACACCCCAAGCTCCTCCACTCCTGCCTAGTCCAACATGGGCCAGGATCCCTAAATTGCCAGTTTAATTCACTGCACGAAGGTTTCCCACAGCCTGCTGCCTCCGCTGGGGTATTTTTTTGGTTGTGGTGCGATTTTTGGAGTGTACTTTGCTGTGCACTGCTCTGTGCTATAGATGGCACTGCAGGATGGAAATTGCAGACCCTTCTCTCTGTAATAACAACCCGGGGCTGTGGTGGCTTCTGCAGCTTGTCCTGGCTGAGGAAACCAACCCCAGATCGCTCGTTTCTGCAGGTCTGCCCGCAAATCTCACTCAGTTTTTTATCTGGTTATTAGTAACAACACAAACGTGACCTCCAGAATAGACAGAGGGCAAAAGTGACGAGGAAGCTCTCTGCAAATTAACTGCTGCTTTCCAAAAACCACACAAATGCTCAAAATCCACTGGCAAATTTAGCCATCATGTTGCAATACAGAAACATTTTGCATTTCAAAGAGAGAAGGCAGTTGATTTCTCTGTACATCACACCTACGATAAGACTGCTCGTGTTGGAGTTTTGCTACTGTAAATGAAACTTCACCCTCTCACTGTCCCACGAAAATCTACCCAAATCAAACTATTTGCAGCAGATTTTGCTGCTCTGTTTGTTCAGTTCCCTGGAGTTCTGGGACTAAAAGCAAGAAAATAAGCAAAATCCTACTCAGGTCTGCAATAGGAGATGCAGTGCTGGCAGGAATAGGGATGCTACCAAAGAGATCAGGATGGGAAGTGAATAATATCATAAGCAATTACAGCAAAATGCTTTTGAAAAATTCCTCCAGGTACCCAGCTGCATGTGTCGATGCTTAAACACGTTCAGAAATCTGGCCACCAGCCTGCTGCTCAAGATGTTTAAAAAAAACCCCAACAATCAGGGAAGAGTAAAAGGTGTAAGAAAGACAAATTTCTTTTGCCATTGGCAAGATGAAAGGAAAACCTCAACTGTTTTAATGAGTGGTGTGGAGAAAACTGCAGGCAATAAATGCCAGTTGTCCTTGTCTTCCTCTGGAAAATGAAGCTGGAGCAGGATCAGGTTCCAGCAGACTTTGTTGTTTCTGTTTCAGTGAACTCCCTGAGGAAGAGCTCCCGTCCACCTGTGCTGTCCCGGGGCCGGATGGATGAACCCCCGTAGCCCTCTCTGACAAGGAGAGGGGCAGCACTTTTCTCTTACAGGATTTTAATGTGGTCCTACACATCAAGAGGATTCAAATGACAAGAACGAACAGCAGCAGCCAACCTCGTGGTTTGATGTTCTGATGAAATGATGCCCTGGCACATCCATCACACTGTTCTGCTGTCTAGAGAGCTCCCAACTCTGGAAGATGTGTGTGCTTTTTCTTTTACAGCGCTAGAAAAAAAGCAGGAAAAAAAGAGAAAAGCATCTGTCCTCAAGCCTAACTACTACATAAATGTAACTTTGAGATAAGATACAGCTGGATACATGGGATCTACGGTTCAGCTCCAAACTGTGAGGGCACAAGTGCACCCAGCTCCATCTTAAGGCACATGTGTGAGATGAAGCCTGCACTGTGTGCAAGCACAGACCTGGGACTTAGCAGAGCACAGCAGGGAGACAAGACGAAAGGCTGAAGGAAGATTCATTCCTTGCCAGGCTTTGTGTGCCAATCCCTGTACATTCATCTTGGAGAGGCAGATGCAGACGTGAGTGAGAGGGAGGTGAGTGAGAGGTGTAAGTCTGAGTACGCACCGAAGGAAGGACCATGGTGAGGATATTTGCTAAGCACGGGGCTGAGGAGATGAGGAGATGCAGATGCTGATGTTGCCCAGGCAACACGCACTTTTGCAAGGCGCCCTTTTGTCTCTCCTGATTTTTAAGTACGGTTCTCACTCTCAAATGCGGATTCTCCAAGCTGTTAATAGGACTTATTATCTCCTAATGCTCTTTCCCTGTTTCTTTTCAGAGGTTGTTAGCAGCAGCGCTGCTTGTGACTGGGTAACACAGGAAATTAAAAGCAGCTTCACAACTGTGGCTGCGCAGGGTGGGAGAGGAGATCTCCAGAGAGAGGCACAGGTAAGATGTGGTGGTGGGGCAGGGGCTGCAAGACACCCTGAGCTGCATTACCCACCTCACTGAGCAAACTCACCAGCTGTGGAGCCAGTAGGATTTAGAAGGAGGAGAAACCTTTACAAACAGCCTTGAGTTTATCCTTCATAAAATCCTTTATCCAACTTCCAGAGCCCCTGATAAAGTTGCTGCTATTACTCTGTGCTGACTGCAAGGCTTCGTACCCAGAGCACAAGACTTAGTGCTGCACTATCCATAGGCTATATTTGTGTGCAGTGACCAGCGTTTGCTCCCTCCAAATTGCTTTGAAAATTCAGGGGTTGACATCTCCCAGGAAGCACTGGGAACACTCAGTGTTTTCCCACCATGTCTCGTTTCCCAGGACATAGCACCGTGGTTTGCACTAATTATGAGATGCTCATCCCGTCATTATGGAGCAAAATTACCAAGTGCTGGAAAGAGCACACCAAAAACTGGTGAAGTGGTAAACTTGAAATGAGGTGGAATTAACATCTGCTCCCTATGGGAGGCCTGGATTTGGTAACTGTACATTGCTCAGGTCAGTCAGGGGGAGCGAGGAAAGGAAGATATCACATGCGGGATGGAATTACCCTTCCTGGAGAAGAGGCAGGCAGGAGATACATGGGATAAATTGTCTCTCTGCGCCTTCCACCCAGAAATCAGGATTCAAACACAGCAAGAGAGGAATCACAGCAAACAAGAAACCTCATCTCCGAGTGTGGAGGTGGCACAGGAAGAAGTGGAGCAGCCAGAGAGATGTATTTGCATTTGGAGTGGGGAAGGAGGAATGCAGAGCAAAGGCATGAGCTTTGTTCCTTTGTGAAAAGCCACGAAATGTCCTCTTCACTCCAGCCCAGGCAGCTGCCACGACCCCATGAGTCCAACAGCCCCTGCAGGCAACGTGACCTGCCCTGTGTGGGGGGCAGAGTTGGCAGCAGCCAACTTGTTTTCGTTGTTACGTAGCGTTTGGTCGCCCTATTTTGCTGCCTTCCCTTTGATGCAATGAGCCTGTAGGGAATAAAGCTCAGTGGGAGATTGCTTACGTGGTTTCTAACCCATTAGTTTCTTTTATTGGCTGTTGCCTCAATATTAAAAAAAAAAAAAAAGGAAAAAAAGAAAAAAGGAGAAGAAAATCAAGAAAAAGTAGTTCAAGGTGTGAAGAATTCACGTGGCAGAAAAATATAGAAAAAGTTATTGGCTCTGTCCCCCTTGGCTCCAACCTCAATCTTCGCACCATGCTGTGCAGTTATCCTTCTATTATTACACATAATGACAGGGAAATTTTAGCTAGTTCTATGCAAAAAGCCAGCCCACTCCTCTCCCCTCCACAACAAGAAACCATCCTGGCTTGAGCTCACATCGCTTGGCATCTGATTTCAGCCTAGCAGGGTGTTTCAATACCAATAAACATCTTGTTTTCGTGTGAAGAGCTGTTTCAGCTACATTCTTTCCCATCTTTTGTGAGCATCCAAGGCTCCGTGTAAAACTTTTTATTGATCACATAAATAGCAGCTCTGCTTCCCTACAGGCCCCGACTTCACAAAGTGTTTTGATATCTGGAGAATGAAAGGTTCAATAGAAAACTGATTCCCTCAGCTCCCTGGGACTCTGAACACAGGGCTGCTGGTTTCTGCTCTCCTTGGCAGAGTGGGGTCCACGGAGGAGAGCAGGGGAGCAGGGAGAGGAATGTTTGGCTTTTTCCGGCTGCGTTTGAGGCGGTTTGTACTCAGACACACTTTGTCTGCAACAAAGGCAGAAGCAAAGCCACTAAGCAAAGAGCTGGGAGTGCTCATTAAAGATTAATTGGTCTGAAAGCTTTCTGAAACACTAAGGAGAGACCTAAACCACAGAACTTTGAGCAGAGAGCCTCCAATGGTGGAAAACATGAGTGGTTTTGCTGCTTAGGGACACGGGTACCGGTGTGGTGGGCAGTCACTTGCACCACTGTTGTGCTAAGGAATTCCCAAGGAATGGGATGTCCTGGTCCCACTGGTGAGAAGCAGCTCCTCCACACCCCTGGAGAAGCTGCCTCGAGCCATCACGTCTCTCAAACAGAGACTGAGACCTCTCCCTGCAACTTCATTCCTCCAGGGCACTGCCGAGCTACAACAAAGGACTGCCATGAAATTTGTGGCCTGAAATCCCAACAAGATCCTTCCCACCCATGTCCTGGCTGTCAGAGCCATTGCACCGTCACCTTTTGTGCAAATGAAATACAAAACCTCTTCAACTGCAGCCATGCAGAGCTCGCAGGGCAGAAGATTAATGGGAGCTACTGGGGAGCCTCATCAGTCCTTGTTCAGGAATCAGAAATCCCAATCGAAACCTGCCGTGACTCATAACTCTGTGCTGGCACAAATTTGACCTCGTTTGGATAACGAAGGGCAGATCCTGTTCTTATAAAACCTGTGTGACTGTGTGTTTATCACAGCAGGCTAAAAGGACACCAAGAACTTTGTGACCTGGCTGCTCGCAGATGGCAGTGCGTGACAGCCCTGGAGCCACCCGGGCTGTGGCGGTGGCTTCTGGAAGAGCCATGGTGGCAGAGCCAATGCCTGAAGCCCTCTGTGGCTGGAGGGACCCAGCCCAGCCCACCAGCCTGGTGCTGAGCCACCAGCAGATGCCCTTCACAGGTCCAAAGGCTCCCTCATCTCAAACGCTGCACTCTCCATTAATGAGAGCGACTGGAATAGCAGTAGTTAATTGAGACCCACGTGCCTTGGGAGAAAGGGGGATCTGAGGTATCTGTGTTCAGCTCTTGGGGCCAAAGAACAGACTCATCTTTATCTCTCGAGGTCCTACCAGGTTCTCTGTGGAATCTACTATTAAAGTCGCCCATGGAGAAAAAGATACTGAGGAACTCGCCAGCTGGAATTTGGTGGCCAAGCCAAAATCTAACACCTGTTTCACCTCAAGTACCTGATCCTGAGTATTCAGAAAAATGGCTTCTTAAAGCCTCACCTACAAGAGGGGACAACAGTGGGTTATGAGGGTTTTGGTTTGCTTTGCAACTAGAAATTTCTGAGATTTTCAATAGTTTTTCTTGCAAGGAAAATCCTCTTGCAAACGTAAAGGTGAAGCCTGTTCCCACACCAATGTTTTTCTTTCTCTGCTTCCTATATAACTTTATTTGTAGGTTGGTGATAATGAGAATTCCACTGCTATTGATTTTTTTAAAAAACGTATATACCTTTGAAACACTGTAGATATTGCATGGACTTCGGAACAAGATAAGAAGAGGTAATCACATTCACAATATCTCTAGCCCTTTAATTAATCTGAACAGCAAACACTCGATGTATTCCTAGAGCAGACTGACTACCTCTCCTGAATATTCTCATTTACCATGCAAATGCATAGATACTGGAGGTAATTCTGCACCCCACAGGGACCTAACTTCTGACACGGTATTTTTATAATAACAGAAAATTGTCATGGCCCTTCTTGTTTGAGACTAGGTGCTGCACAGCTTTGGAATGGGCTGGAAAAGAGAAATACTGCCTTAACTTCTTCTGAAATACCAAACAGCCTCCCTTTCTCAGAACAGCCTTGAGATGGAGCAAAACAGTCAAGCTGTAAGAATGTACTGCAGAGGGAGAATAAAATCAGAGAATGGGAGGGTTATGGTCCAGTGCCTCCCAGAGACCTGATTCTGGAAGAGCTTGTCCCTACATGTTGGTCCTGAGGTTTGCACAAGACACTGGGGCCCCAATACCCCCTGTTGTTTCCTGGGAATGGTTCAGAGAGGGTGAGGTGGTCGAGCTCAGAGGGAGCCCTGTGCTGTGCTCTGCAGAGCCTGCTGTTGCCTTCCTCCTCAGCCTTCTCTCCAGTGAAATCAATGGATTAAATGAGCACAAATGAGATGGGAGCTGGCTCCTTGGCTGCTGTGGTAAGTCAGTGTGGAAGCTGGCCCCGATACATCTCTCTGAAGCCCTGTATTGAATCTCAGCTGACAGCTCCAATAATGATAATAGATATGGCCAAACCACTCCGAGTTTGGAGGGGGCCAGGTTCCCCCTCCCTGCTCACACACAGGCTCACCACGCTGCCAGCTCTCATCTCTTGGGCGTTCTGAGGGGTCGATGAGCCAACCATGTTCCTCACGCTGCCAGATCCTATTGGGAGAACGACCTGGCTACCCCACACAGTTAACCCAAGTCCTCATCGGGATTTTTGCAGGAATCCTGCTGGGTTCAGAGTCTCACTAACACCCAGGGGCATCCCAGGCTTTACCTTTAATTTCATCTGAAACTTCCCTGGCTTGCCCTAACATAAGGAACTGTACCACTGGGATGCCATAAATGCATCCCACAAAGCCTCCTCTCCAAGCAGAAGCTGCTGCTGCAGATCCAGCCAGCTCAGAGCCCGCACAGCCAAGGACAAGCGCCAAGGACGCAGAGTGGGTCTGAGGACACGGTGTGGGCACGGCTATTTCTGATCATGCAAAGCCAGGCTAAGCTAACCTAAAGCTCAGTAACACAAAGTCAAGCCACATCAACATGAAAGGCCTCAAGAATTAAAAAAAAAAAAAAGTCGCGCAGAAAACTTAAAGTATCTGGAATTCATTATGGCATTATCCATGCACACATGCTGAAAATCCCTTTGGACACTTCACCCCTGCAGCCAACCATGCTGAGTTAGCTGTGTCCAAGCCCCGCAGTGGGGTTTAGCAAGGCTCAGGTTTTATCCCAAATCCCAACCCCTGCTGAGCTCAGCTGTGATGGGGTTGTGTCACTAAACAAGCCGGGTCAGGAAGCAGCAGAGTAGCTCAGGGATGTTTATAAAATCAGGGGAGACGAACCCTAAAGGAGAGGGCATGCCATGTGTTTGGGGAGCTAAGTCAGCAGGGAATAAACTGGGCTGCCTCCAGTAAGTGATGCTTCAGGAAGGCACAAAGCAGGGAAGTAGCCGGGACACGCAGCCGGGATCTCCGGCACGTTCTGCTTCCCTGTGTTTATGCTGGTGACTGGGAGCTCACCAGAGCATCGTCGGGTTTTATGGTGTTTACACATTATTAGTGCTTTGCAAGTAAATAATGTCATATTTCACTGTTTATTGCTGAAAATGCACAGCAAAAGGCTAAAGCCTGAAAAGCGCAGGAAATAATTTATGTGGGAGGAATGAATTTCCCATCATGTCAAACCTCTGCCAGAATTTATCATGGTGCCCTTCAGTTTGGGTCTCTGTCCAACATTTTAAAGGTCTGCCTTTGTTATACATATAGGCACGGGGAAGCTGAAGGTTATTGGGCAGAGTGGGAATTGCTGCTGTTGTTGGAGCAGGAGAGAGGAAAGTGTGTGGTGAGGGCTCCAAAGAATCTTGCCCCAGTTAACATGGAAAATCAACAGCACAGAGCCCACCAAGAACCACCGTGGTGAAGGGATGAAATGACAGGAGGTTCAGCAGTGTCTCTGAGAGCCACTGAACTTCACGTTATTTCTGCAATTCTTCTTGAAATGCATAAATCAGGATGAAGGTGGATGAGGGCCACCAGCTGAACTGTTTGTAGTGATCAATGTCTGTTAATTAGCACCTGATTCTCACTCAGACACTCAGCACCTATGGCTCAGATCACACCTGCAGGGGTTTCTCGGATTACAGGATGAGGCCGTGAAATTTCAGAAGAAAGGTTCTGAAACCGCTCTCCCTACCACTGTTTTTTCCTTGAGAACCTGCCACGCTGCTGGGCAGGAGTATCAACCTAAGGGAATAATTGTGTTTTATAGCTACTATTTCTGTCCCTGCCATATATATGTGTCTTGTCAGATTTGCACCTGAATCCATCTCCGAGGCGTTGGTACCAACCCGTGTGGAACCGCAGCCGGAGCGCTCCGGTGAGCGCACGCCCAACTATTCTCCAAAATAAACTTCTCTCTAAATCAAAAGAGCAGCAGGCTCAGCCTGCTGTGGAAATAAGCACCCAAAAGACTTGGGGCTTTGGGGAGTGGAGATGTCCTCATCAGCCAAGCCAAGCATTTCTGCCTACAGCCAAGGTTCCTCCTGCCATATATGGGGTGCTGGTGCGGGTAAGTCAAAAGCCAGAGGGGCACAAAATGGCATTAAAACACAGAAGTCTCAAACAAAAGTCCCCTGCTTCAGAGAAACCACATGCCCAATTTCTTGGGACTGGTGGAAATTTTTCTGGTGAGACTCATCCTTTCCCTCATCCTAGGGTTTTCCAGGCTCAGTGGTTCGAATATCATCACACTGTCTAGCAACTGGTTAAATATTCAACAAGGCAAACTGCCTGGGCAAATTGGCCAGAGAGAAATGTTTTTACATGACAACCTGAGATCAGAACTTGTGATATCCCAAAGGACTTATTCGTGTGAGCCTCTGAGTTCAGATAAGCCAGTTCCAGGGACCGTTTGACCCAAGTCCAAGCTTTAAACCCCTTTGACCCTTCAGACTCATTTACAATCTGAAATCGAGATGACACAACCTTTTTCTTTCTTTTTTTTTTTTCATCATAACTACCTTGACACAAATACAAAAAAACCAAAAAAAGGGACTTATCACAGTGTGATTCAAACAAGCCTGTATTTTGCTCACATAAGATAATTTTAGGGACTGGTTCTCAAAATAATCCCATTTACTTTTAGCAAAAAAAAAAAAAGCCTGGCTTTAAGCTGAAACTTTAGGCCCTGAGAAAACTACTTAGAAAACAGAAGAGAAAAATAATATATCAGAATGCTCTGACACGTGATATGAAAATAACCTTGAGATAATCCTTTTCTAGTGTTACAGGCTGCTGGGAGCAGATCAGGTAGGTGACCAGAGGGAGCAGCAATTTGGAAACACTCCTATTTGGATGAAATGCACTGAAACCCAACCGTCTCTGTTATGACACACAGCCCTTCCCATGAACCTCCACACACTGCAGCCCTGACATCCTTGACCACTTTGGCACATGTTTGTGGTGAGAGCTGCCACATCTACCCCAGCCCACCAAAGAGCAATGGAGGGAGCAAACACCCCATGTCATATGACACAGGCAAGTGATCTGTGGTCTAAAAGCACACCAAGAAAGGACTGTGGTTTCACTTATTACAAATACTGGAGTCTCATGATCCTTCCTAACCGTGTAACTACAACCACGGTGGAGCAGAACCTGCTGAGCTCATCGGAGCAGGTCACCCTGTGGGAAGCTGCAGCCGCGGCAGGGACAGTGCCTGAAGACATGACGTTATTCCTGCTTTGGGTACAATCTCAGGAAGTGCTTTGCTTAACAAAGCCCTTTACCCTCCGGATGATTTGTCACCCATTGAAACATCCATTGCTCTGAATGAGCCAAGTGCACTGACTTCACCAGGCTGTGACATCCCAGTGCTGAAGTTTGCTCAAGCGATTACATGGGCAGACAATTCTGGGGATGACTTTGCCAAAATGATGGCACAACAAACCACCACTCTCATGTAGTTTCCCCATCAGGGTATCCTCCCTAAAATATCCAGGAAAGAACATGATCTTACACCTTGTGCTGGAAATACAGCTCGCCCACATTTACATTTGTCCAGGATTTTTTTCTGCTGTTCCCCTGTGGGATGTAACCTTGTCTTTGGTTGCATTGTAGGTAAGAAGTCATGGGTGGAGCTGGCAGGATACTTTATTATTTCTTAACTCACTTTAAAAGGTTAAAGAACCTCAAACAGGCATTTGTGTTGGATTGGGCAAAAGAATGCAGTGCTCAGAGTTAATTAGCCATCCAGATTTCATATAGCTTTTGTAGTTGTCATTTCTTAGAATGAAAGGGAATATAATGATATATTGCAAAGATTATGGAGGAAGATTGGGATGTATCAGGGATATTACTTCAACTGAAAAAAAGCATCAGAAAAATGTCCTAGTTTCTGTGTAATTCCAAAGCTCAGTATATGGAACAAAACATCCAGGGGAATTAATTAGTTTTTTGTTGAGGTTTTTTGTGAGCTTTTTAAATCCCAAGGAAATCTATGTGCAGGAGGGTATCAGTCATCTATACACAGAACTACATAAAGTATCATTAGAGACCTCTCCAAATACATTGATTTTTTTTTTTTATCCAGCAGTAGTGTATCAATATTTTCACCACTGCCAGCAAAATGTAGCCTTCATTATGAAGTATTTTCCTGTGGGTAACTAAACCACTGTGTACCAGGGAAAAATAAATAGCTGCCTCCCCACATCTTCTGTCTGTGCAGAAAGCGAACTCCTCTCACTGCTCTGGCAGAAGAGCTCTGGTAATTTAATGTATTGCTCCCTCCTCCCATCAGCAGCTGCCTTATCTCGCCTCATTTTACATTACCTGACCTTTTTTTCTTTCTTTTAACCCTATGAAGGGAAGACTCCCGAGCTTTCCAGGTCAGGACTGTGCTCATTTCCAGCCTAGCAGTTTTTCGTGGCTGTATTATTCCCATTTGTCTCTGTGCCAACATCATAATTTGATTCAATAGCTCTTCTACCTGGCATTTATCTCATAGCAACCTCCTTCCAGCCCAGCTATCATTAAGCTAGACTAGACAAACAAAGGGGTTTGGGGGCACCCCTCCAAGGGGGTGAGAAGTACCACCAGTATGCTGGACCCCCCCCAAATGGAGCCCAGTGAGCCAGTGTGTTCAAGCACTGGGCTGCTCCTAGTCAGGCACAGAAACAAGCTCCCATCCCAGAAGATCTTGTGGACAGAACATGTAATAGTGTACCCTGAACTATAAAATATTTGTGGGTTTGGTTTTTTTTTCACTTCCTACCTGATTGATTTATTCCGAGCATTCCTTTTAATGCAGCTGCTCAGGCAGTGGCAAGTCTCTTGGCATAAAACTGGCAGATAATATTAGCACTGTTGACTTAAAAAGGAGGTTAGACACAGTCTATGGTGAGGGTCCTGAGATCTTCCACTGGTTTGTTTCATTAATTTGTCCTTTTGAAAAAAGAGCCTGAGGTACAAGCTTGGTTTTGGTTATACTTCCAGTTTTGTTGCACTAAATGAATGTGGTTCATTCAACCCAAGGTAATATTACTCTTAACTATTCTCCCAGAATATTTGAAATTACCTATCAACTGGGAAGCTAAATCAGTGTCACTTCGTGCCAGTTTGGTGTTTCTCCAGTGCAGAAATCTGCCCTCTCCCATACAGAGATTAGCTGAGCTCTGCATGATTAGCAGCAATTTTTATGATCTGTATCTAGAGAGTTTAAAGTACTCCACAAGGATACAACTGCTCAGCAATATTTATACCCCAAGTAGCACTGCAGAGTCTCTACTGCAATGGGCCCAGCCCTGAGAATCTAAAACAAACTCCCCAAAGCATCTTGGGAAAACCTCTTTCATGACCACACTCAAGTAAGAACTAAAGATTCAGACCTATCCAGCCTGGCCCTCCTTATTCCTATGCAGTCCTTTTTTATCAGGAACACAAAATGTTACCCACTGTGGCTTTTTTTTGCCCCAATGGCTTTTTTTCTTCTGCACTGCTCATTCCTCTCCACACCTGTGCCCCAGTCATAATTGCTATTCCATAGTGTTTTTCTTATCCTGCATCATTTTGTTTTGCAGCTTGTGAAACACATGTTCTTCCATTTTACTGCCCAGCCCCCAGTTATTATTACACAGAAATCCTTCCTGTTCATCACACCTCGTTCACAACCTGGATTAGCAGCACTCCCTTCATTACACTGCAAATAACAACATGATGTTATTTTGCTTTCCTGAAAGCCATTAATCCATTAATCTGAGCTTCTTAGGGGCATTAGAAATGGAAAAGCAGCTCAGTTCTCTTCTGAATTTTGCTGCAAACTTTGGCTTTTCAAACTTCTCACCCTCAGCCTGTGACTGTCCTGGAAACACAGTGGCAACAGCCCAAGTGAGGAGGGTCAGCACTGTGTGTCCACTGTGTAGTGCATGTTGTGTGTGACATTGTCACACATGATTGAGATTAGTTGTGCCACCAGCAAGGTGTTACCACAGCTATAATTGCAGCTCTGTCTGAGCTTGAGCCTTCTCACACCCTTGAGCACTGTGCCTCTGCTCCGAAAAAGCTGGCCCAGTGGGCTCACCTAAACTTCAAAATGTCCTGGAGAAGCAGAGGATGGGCCTAAAAGCTCGTGGTGGTAAGGAATAAGATGCATCTAAAGGACTTTCACAGGGTGAAGGGATAATCATGTCAGCTCAGTGCAACAGCATCCAGGTGACTTTGGCTGGGAAGGGAGAGGTTAGAGTGGGTCTTGGCTGTGAGGTTCTCCTCCTTCCCACCATTCCTGTGAGAGGGAGTTCAGCCTTGCCTGAAGATGATGCAAACAGCTGATATTTCTCCTCTCTCCCAAAGATGGAGGGCAGGAGGAGAAGCCTTCCCTGGCTCCCCTCTGAAGGTGTCCAGGCCACCTCTCAAACAGTTGGCTTGTTGCACACCCGAGCAGTTTAGGGGCCACCACAGTTGGAGGTTTACAGTTTTAACATAGGGCACGTTTGGGCACAAACTAGCCCTGAGCTGGACTTTTATGTGAAAAGCAGTCATTTGTTCCTGGATCATTGACTTTCCTCCAGCATGGATGAATCACATGAAGGGTTTTTTGTTTATCCATTGGCTTTCACAAGGGGAAATTGTTTGTTTGTTTGAAGTCAATAGGCACAGTCCATTTGAGAGATCATCAGGTTACAGTGCAAAACCACAGCAAGACTTTGCACCTATCTCTTTTTTATACAAGTTTTTCCAGTGACTACAATTACTCTTAAAAAAGACCCAAAGAGGACAAGGATTGAGGCTTATTTTGACTGAGGATGGAGAGCCCTACAGCAATCCTATTTCCTAAATGAACTGTATTAACCTATTTCCCAACGCAGTGAGCTGAGAACATTTGGTGTCCAAAAAATTCAAATTTCAAGGCTACGTCAAAATGTGCAAAGAGGAACCCTGGAGAAACAATCACTGCTGTGACCAGTTCCTGAATGGGAAAGCACCTATTTAACCACATGCTCTTGCAACATCTCTGAATCAAAAGAGGTAGAACCCAACACAGGCTTGGAAAGCCGTGTCATGAACTTGTCTGTTCATGTCAAACCAAAGGAGACTGTGTTTATTACAGAATAATCTGCAACTGAGCTGTCTCTGAAGGTCAGAGCAAAGGTGAAATGAGATACAAGTGCTGCTGAGGTAAGGCAAGATGACAACTCTTGGAATGTCTGATATCACCACGTGGACAGAGATCCACTGATCAGTCACCTCAGCATCAATCACTGCAACATCCTCGGAGACACAAGGCTTTTGACAGGCCACATAGTGTTATAACACCCAGTTATTTGCACCCAGTGCAGACAGTAAACTCCCTGCTGAAGGCAGGAGCTCTGCCTGTTCAGAGGGAATCGCTCCTTTTTGAGTTCTGCATTAATCTAAATGAGGACCTAAAGATGCTGTAGTGCACATCTGTGCAAACCATGGAGCCTCCTGCTCTGACCTGATCCCCCCACTAACAAACACCACCCAAACAGCCCAGTATTCTTCACCATCATAATCTCTTAGCTCATCCATACCTCTAGGACACTCTTACTTTCCACACCAGGAAAGCCTTTACAAAATCTGTGTTTTCGCTCTACTTGTGCCTTTTTTCCCAGCTGCTGCAGAAGGGTGGGTGCTGGTTTCAATCCATGAGCTTGTGTTTTGGAAAGGGTGGTATTTTAACTGCTCACAGTCGTGGAATGACAGTATTTCTCTTACAAAACTCCTGGCCATGTGCCAGCAAACAAGGTGCACTTCTACAGCCTTTACAGGGGGCAAATTCCTGCCTTAGTTAGAAGCTGCTTCTGATCAATGCAGCCAGAAGCAGGCAGCGCTTGCTCCTCACAACAGAAAGAGATATTTTAAACAAAAATCTTAAATTCTGTCGAAGTTAATTCATCTGCCAGAAGAGATTTTGTCATACAGTGTGTGAATAACCTTTTCACTTCTCTTTCCCTTTTGTAAACCAACTCTGACACCTGCTTTGGGATTTACCTTTTCATTGTAACATTGTAACATTGGTTTTATTTAGTTTGGTGGAGGAGCCCAGGAGCATTAGTCAATAGGAAGTCAGTTATTACTTACAAAAGAGAAACCAGGTGAAATGGTTGGCAATGTATGCATTAAATAATTTGAACCTCAGACAGTTCAGCCAGGCACTTGTCGCACACATGAATCATGTTTTTCAGATTAGCATACTTTGCTACCTTTGCCTTCCACTCCACCTCCTTCATGACAGAAGGAGGGCCCCTAAATCATATGACAGGATAGAAAAGATTGCACACTGCCAAACAGTGTGCAATTTCCCACAGACGTGGGACAAACACGTCAAGGCAGAACTCAAAGCCAGTCAGAGAAGAACTGAAATGAACCTTCTCCCTGCCTTCTCTACAGAGACATGGGCCCTTTTGCTTCTTTTCGTAGCCCTCCTGGTAGCGTGAGTAAAATATTCTTTATTGATTCTTTGCTCCTGCCTTTTTCCTCTTCTTGCCATTGTTCACTTCCATACAGCTAATCTGCTGAAGAGCAAACAGTAGGTGTGATTTCCAGTTTGCCAGCATCTAACCAGGCTCTGGGAAGTAGCAGGAAGAGTCTAAAAACTGTACAGATGAGTGATCTTGCTCCAAGGTTTGGAGTATTCTCATGCAGCTATGATCTTGCTGCTAAACATCAAAGGAATAATTGAATAATGATGGTGTCAGGTATTGGTTACCAGCAGGGTGCTGGCTTCAGTCAGGATTATGATCTTTAGGTTATTTTCCAAAGACATACAGCTGTGCCTCCCTGGCTGAGGCTGCTAGGGAGGAGAGTCAGCAGAAGATGACCCTGCTGCAAAGAGGGCAGCAGAAAGACACCAGGAAAAGAATATTCATAGAGTCAGTTCTTACTCCTCCTGACTCCTACAGTGCCCAGGTAGGATGCTCCACTCATGAGCACCTGGATCTGGAGGGAACCTTTCCAGGAATTTGATTTACCACACTCCTGCAGGGACAGCATCCCATGTCCATCCTCACAGCCCACCTTTGCTGGGGGAAGAAGTGAAGCCCAGACCAAGGTCAGACACCTTCTCCTGCCTTTTCAGACAAACTCCCACAGGCAGAAACGTACCCTCCCTATAGGAGCTGTGCTGGTGAAAAAATTCTTTCCCTGGCTTTACTGATGCCATTCAGCACTGCTGGCTGAACCCCCTGTGCTGGGACACAGCATCCCTGCTGACAGCCCCTGCCAACAAGGCTGAGCTGACAAACTGGGTAGTATTGACAAGCCCTGAGGCAGAGACAGCGTGTTGCTAACCATAAACCTTAACGATTAATGTGGTGCACACGAGCACAGCCCATTTGTCTGCCCTGGCAATGCTCCAGCCACAGCAGCTCTGTAAGTTTTAGCCATATTTTTCAATCCATTTCCTGGGATTTGGATCACTCAAAAGCCTGTTTGGGGCAGACTCTTAAAAAAAAACCCCAATACCAAACCAACCAAGCCAAAAAAGCCATCCTCGTTATTGACCCAAACCCTCCCATTTCAGTAACTTTTTGGTCATCTAAGATTGCTGGTTACCAGACTTCCACCTCCAGCAGACCCTTGTAATTCTGTTATGGCAAAAGGGACTAAACCCAGATCTTTATGCTCTGATATCTGAGCTAAATTAGAAATTTCACTGCCTTGGCACAGGGAGGTTGTTTAGATGCTTCTTATCCATCTGAGGCAACACTGTTCCAGTTCACACATGAAGGAATCTCAGGCATTTCTAGTTCACATACATGGTAGGAAGAAGTAATGATTATTCCCTGGCTTCACACTGAATGGTCCTTCTCAGCCTGCAGAAAACCCTGACACATTTTAGTTGTAAGAGTGTTAGACTTTTTTTTCCTATATTGTAGACTATATTTTCCTGGCTGTGTTTCAAGTGGATTAAGCCTGGCTTATGCTCCTATAGTATTTCTGGGTTTTGTAACCAGCCCAGACTGACACTTCCTGGTCCTCCCACAGCCCTGGCTAGCTATAAACATTAAAGACAAGAATTCACAAACATTTGATACCTACTACTGAATTAACCTTTGACAGAAAAGATTAAACATTGACAAACTGAGCTCTGTGAAATCTTTCTGCACCTGAAAACACCCAGTTCCTTGTTTTTCACCTGCCCGGTTTGGGCCATAAGATGGGATCTGCTTTTCTGCTCTGGCAGAACCTGTGCTGGGTCTGGGATCTCATTTGGGGTCCCCCAAATTTAGAAAAGTATTACTAATTGCAAAGAGAAACCCTTCACTAAATCTCAGCCTGGACTCCGGTTTTCCAGATAAGCATCCCCAAGATCCTGGCTGAGCAGCTACTGCCTTGTGGCCCAAAGAGGATCTCTGAGAACATCCCCTGCCAAACCTTTGCCATTTTACATCCCTTCTGCCATGACCTGCTCACTTGGGAAGCTGCAGCTACCAACTAAAACCAAATATTTGAGGTGCTCTTTTAACACAGCCAAACACGAGCTTCAAAGGGCTGCAGCCCAGGCCCTTGTTGAGAAACAGAAAGCCCTGAGGTAGAAGTAATAACTTTAGAGCTGCCAAAAAGGGTGCTTCAGAGAAAAAAAAAATCCACAAAGCTGTCAATAAAATCTAAAGAGAAAACCATCAAGACAAGACTTCCACTGAGCTACAGCCAGACTAAGGGAGGGAAAACAATAAATAAAATTAAAGTACAGTTTGACAAAAGCCCTGTTTGGGACATCACTTCTGGCACTGCTTTGATTTCTCTTCAGTAAAAACATGTAAGCCTGGTTGGTGTTCCTTCTCCTGGCTCCCTTTTCTGCCTCTCCTTTGGTTGGCAATGAGCTCCTCTTCAGGCTTTTGCTAAAGGCTTCAAGGTACCATTTCCTCTGGAGCACCTATGGAGACAGTTGCTTTTACATCAAAGGGACCCTCTGAAGCTCTGTGTGGCAGCAGTGAGCCTTACCATGTTTATTAAGTAGTTTTTGTAGGGCAATTTTCATTTGGGCCAAGTTTTTTTCTGACTCCTGCACCAACCTCCTCTACTTCCTCTCCAAAGGGGTGTTGCTGCAGTCTCCAGGTTTAGGAAAGCTCACAGCCCCAATTCCACAGTGATGTAACACTCCTGTCTTTTCTGTCCCACAGATATGGGACCTGGCCTTTTGGTGTGTTCAAGAAGTTGGGTGTTCCCGGACCTCGACCTCTGCCTTTCTTCGGGACCTGCCTGGAATATCGCAAAGTGAGTGACTGAAGCCCTCCTGGCTCCAGAAATATCTGCCTTTGCTCTGTACAGCTGAACAGATACACAGGGATGATAAGTTATCTCCAAATGCCAAGCTCCACTGCAGCACGTGGGTTGTGCACAGGCCAGTGTGGGATAAGGCTCAGCAGCACAGACCACAGGGTAGCCCCCGAGGAGCCCTCCGGGGCAGCTGATTTACAGCCACGCTTTGCCAGTGCCCTGGCAAACTGCTCATTCACAAGCATGGGGCACATTTATGCTGTCCATGATGATTTTGGGAGGAGAACTCAGAAGGTACCTCTGAACACCAGTTTACAGCTATTCCTCCCAACCCACCATCTCCAATATCATCCTCTCTGCTGCATCTGCTCTGAGACAATTCAGCACCAACTCGGCCAGAGTTCAAATGTTTGGACAATTCTCTCAGGCACATGATGGGATTTTTGAGGCTGCCCCGTGCAGTGCCAGGAGTTTGGCTTTGATGATTCTTGTGGGTCCCTTCCAACTCAGGATATTCTGTGATTCTACGATAATTTTTAAATTGCTTTTCCCAGGGTTTCTTGGAGTTTGACAGTGACTGTTTCAAGAAATACGGGAAAGTCTGGGGGTGAGTATGAACCACTGATCTCTACTTAAAGTATGAAGGGGAGAACAAATTCATTAGAAGAGCTCTCTTTTCTCTACCTGCAGCCCTGACAGTCCCAGCAGGGTGAGCACAGCAATGACAGATGCTGGTGGTGGCTGTCACTGAAGGCTGACGATGCAGGGCTGTGTCACTGTCACACCACACAGAAACTGCTTTGACCGATACCATGAATTTTAGTTTAAGTCTGGTAACAAAAGGCCCTTCCCTGCTCCTAACAAAATCAGCAGCAGAACTATTTACTTAAGCAGGAATCTGGAACTGGGAGGTTGGGTTCCTCTGGTTTACCAACAGCAGAGGAATGTGAGTGACTCCCAAGACTGAGTGAAGAAGCTGATCCAAAGACTTCCTTGTGCTGCTGATCCTCACCTGCTGCAGTGGGACCTACTGCAGTTATGGTTGTTCTGCTCTAGACATCTCTAACAGCTTTTATCACTGCTGTTATAACTTGGGCTACAAACTTGTATATCCTTTATGATGCATCCATTTGTCCCTATAGCAGCTTTAAAAAAATGGAGTTTGGAAAAATATATCTTTACGTAAGCAGAGAAAGCGCATAAATCTACTTAATCTACATCTGTTTCAGGAAGGCATTCTGAACTGGCAGCTTAAAAGACAAAAACAAGGATTGAGTTTCCTCTCCAAGGATGTTTCAGTGCTGTCAGCCCAAGTCTCCAGACACCCAACTCAAGAGCCTGAAAGGGGTCGAACAAGTTTCCTTCTAATACTGTAATGTGTTTAAGTGCCTGGAAAAACACAGAGAGTCAGGGGAGAAAGTGAAGACACTTGCTTCATTTAGTATCTGGTCCTTTGAGCTACTGAGCCCTGCTCATTTCCCAGTGAATTTGGAAGGTGTTTGCCCCCCTTTATTGTTTACAAAACCAGATGGGAGAAGGTCTGGGAGTTCTTTTCCATCTCTACTTCCTACATTTATGTACTTAAACAGCAAAGCTGGTGATGGAGGAGCATTTGTTTAACAAGTTGGTTTACAGCCATCAGCCAAACCTTGCACCTCAACTATCTGGGGTTATTTATCTGCCTCCTCTTCTCCCCCCACCAGGATTTACGATGGCAGGCAACCTGTGCTGGCTGTCACAGACCCCCAGATCATTAAATCTGTGCTGGTGAAAGACTGTTACTCCACCTTTACCAACCGGAGGGTAAGAGCAGAGCATCGTGAGGTCCCACAGAGTCCAGAAAACAACGTGCAGGAGGGGGCAAGATGCCAAGAAGCATCCTTTTGGGATGAGTGGCTGCACTATAGGGATTGCTGTACATGGCCACTGTATGTCACTGTTCCCCTGCCTTACAGCCTGGGACTGCACACCCGGGCTGGCAGAGGAAGCTGAGAATCAGACAAATTCTGTTCTCACTCACACACACACACATATATATATATATATGGATGAATCTGAGTCTGTGTGAGCATGCAGGAATCTGTAAGGCCCAGCTAGCACACATGCCACCAGCTAGGAAGCAGTGGGATGCAGAGTTGTGACACAGGTGTGGGTACAGACAGACGTGCAGGTGTTGAGCTTGTGGGGTTACTTGTTCTTGGGCTGGAAATGGCATCTCACAGTTGATTTACTGGAGGAAAGAGGATTATTTGAGTATATATGCCTTGAGAGAGGCTGTTTGTCAGGCCATAGCCTGCTGCCAGCAGTATGAAATAGCCTGGGCAGGGACTTACATGCCACATTCCCATCCCTGCAAGGAAGCTGCTCTCTTTTCCGAGATTAACACCTTGTCTTTTTCCCTGTCTAGCGTGTGGATCTAGCAGGGGTGCTGATCAATGCTATCTCATTAGCTGAAGATGAACAGTGGAAAAGGCTTCGTACTGTGCTCTCTCCAACATTCACCAGTGGGAAACTAAAGGAGGTAAAACACAGAGGAGCAGGTACAGACTAAATCAGAAAGTCAGTAGGCAGCGTTTGCAGGCTGAGATTGTCACAGGGGTCTGATTTCTTTAGTCAGAGCCTGGCAACTGTTTAATTTATGCCTAATTTAAAACAGAAAAGTCTTAAAATAAAACCTTAGCAGAGAGAGCTTATTTGTAAATATTCATGAAACTCCCTGTAGTCTTCATGAGCCTGTCTGAAAGGAGTAAAACGTACTATACTGAAGTGACCAAAGCTGGTTTTTCTTACAGATGTTCCCTATAATAAAGCACTATGGGGAAGTTTTGGTGAAAAACGTTGAGAAGCAATTGGAAAAGGACAACTCACTGTCTGTGAAGGAGTAAGTAGGTGCCAGGAGCAGCAGGCAGAGCAAACCTTGTTAGCAAGTGCTGTGTTTCATTCATTACCAGCAACGCAGATCCCTCCCTGGGTCAGCCACAGCTCTGAAATGAGGGATGGGGCCTGCTGGAAGCCTGGCTGGAAATTTGAAAGGCAAAATTTAAGCTGGGATCTTAGTAAACCTTCCCAGAGGTGGAGGTCCTGAGAGAATTCTTGCAAAGGGAATTAGATGGGGAGAAAAATGCTCCAGCACAGCTTTGTGAATCCACAGATCCAAAACGCTCCAAACCTGCCAGGAAAACCCAGTTTTTCCTGCATATACTCAGGATATCTGTGCACCACCTTCTTATACCACAGAACACTGGGTTTGCTGACCCCTCTGCCCAACACACAGCACTGTCCATCATGTGCCCAATGCTGGGTGGAGTGAGGCTGCACAGCGGCCCCAAGTCTGTTATCCTCATGTGCACCCTCTGTATGGGCTCTGGAACAAAACCTCTGTATTTCATCCCCAATTTCAAAGCACAAACGCAGAAGGGGCAGCTGCACACCAGTAGCCACACAGCAGCAAAGCTCTCCCCTAAAAAAAAACCCATAAAAGAGAGGGGTTGGACAGTTTGTAACATTATAGGGCTGTGCTGGGTTAAACAAGACCATTTTCAGGGCATATTTGAAGCAAGGCATGTTGCCACCCCTCCCCAAGAAGCCAACATGCTCGAGAGCCACATGCTGTCCTTCCACTAACCTATTCCCACAGCTCCATGCTGTTTTAAAATCCTTGGAAAAGCTGTCTGACTTCAAAACCTGTGCAGGCTTGAAACCAAAGCTCTCTCAAAATCTATCCCTTTCACTGTGTTTTTCAGTTATCACTGAATTTTCTTTTCAATTTTTCTTTTCTTACCATCCAATTTTCCTTTCAAAACCAGGGCAGGAGGTCTTATGAGAATTTATGTTTGAATGTCACATAGGCATTAGGAAAAAATACATTCACTTAGTCCAAATATTTAACCACAGTCCATCTTTTCCACCTCTCCTCAGCATCTTTGGAAGCTACAGCATGGATGTCGTCACCAGCACTTCCTTTGGTGTGAACATTGACTCCATGAACAACCCCAAAGACCCCTTTGTTGGAGCAATGAAGAAACTGGTCAAGTTTGACTTTTTTGACCCACTCTTCATCTTGTCATGTAAGTGACTCCAACTGATGCTTGGATAACTTTCCTTGCTAGGATGCAAGCCCACCTTGCCCTTGTCTCATCATTTCCTCATTATTAGCTTCATGCTAAAACTCTGGGAAGCAGATGGGTGGAAGCTTCCTCCACCTTTGGTATCCACAGTGCATAGGAAACATAGGAACATCCCAGCAATATCTAAATAAGTGTTGGGAAATAAGTGTTGAAAAGCAAGTGAGGCTTGAGGAGAGTGGTGCTGTCTGAAATGCACTTTCTGGAAGAGAGTGCTGAGTGGAGACTGTAATTAGATGCAATTTCCTCCAGTGCAATAGATTAGCAGCAATGGACCTTAAAATCAAGGTTAGATATCTTGCCAAAACTCAGGGAAAGTTGTGATCTGTGCACAGAGGAGACTCTAGTGCTGTAGATTTTAGGAATATGTACAAAAGCTCAAGATCAAGACTCTGTGATGAAGGAAATGCTCTGAGGGAGACTTGAAAATGTTTGTGTGAGCACAGCAGGGCAGTGAAGAGCTCAGCCTGAAAAAGGAATTCAGAATTTTCAATGTTTCTCTTCTGAGCCACATTCCTGCTCTAGTGCTGTACAATGTACAGAAGTAACCTGTCCTTAGAAAACAGTGCCTTAGAAATAGGAGGTGGAATATGCTTTGGTCATCTCTTAAAGGAATGATTATACCCAGCTTGGTTGTGCCCATTTGACAAGTCTGGGAGAGGGTTGCATCTAAAACTATCCCAAGGGAATGAGAAAGAGGAAAAAAAGGCACAGTCCAGGCTTTTCTCAGCTAAAGAAATTAAAAAAGGAAAGAATTTCCCAGAAGCATCATTACTTCTTCAGTGACATCCACAGCTACCTGATGTGAGGTGGAGTTTGTTTACAGTGTGCAATTGAATTCTTCATTTGTTTTTCAGTTGTATTCCCATTTGTTACTCCTCTCTTGGCCAAGATGAATGTAAGCTTCTTCCCCGCTGATAGTGTAGATTTTTTCATGAGATCCATTGACAAAATTAAGAAGGACCGTGAAAAGGAGGCTCACAAGGTAAGGGAGTGTGAATTTGATAGCAATTGTGACAAAGTACACTGGAGTGAAATATAATTACAGTGATGATATTAAAGGTGAAGCCAAAGTACAGTGACTTAACAAAACCCTGAATCTACTCAAGTGTAAACACTTGATTTTAATACTGTCAGAAAAGTCCTACCTGACTAGTCCTGGCAGAGAGTCAGGTGGACTTTGTACATCTGTGACCTGAAGCTAAATCCAGACAAAGGCTCAGCAGAACTGGACTAAGCTTTGGTCTGCACAACTTGTAATGAATCAGAGTAAGAGACTCCCTGAAGAAGATTAGGCAGAGGATGAGGGAGCACAGAAGAATCAGCACATAAGCAGCAAAACACCTTTAGGGTTGCAACTTCTCCTCCAGCTTTTAAAAAACTGCAGCTGCTTCCTGGCAAAATTTTCCATTTTAGAGTTTGGGTCCCTTTCCCAAAATTCATTCAAGACATTGCTCTCTCAGTCAATGGCTTAACAAAAAGGACAGACAGGTGTCCAAACTAAAAAACAAGTGTTATGTTTTTCAGTAAGGAAGTCATATGCATTTTGGGGACACTTGCAGCTCAAAAATTGTGCTCAGGCTATGAAATTTGCTTATCTGAACCTTCCAAGGAACCTGTCACCAAAGAAACTCTCCTGCTTTCCCTCTCAGGGCAGGGTAGATTTTCTGCAGCTGATGATTGAATCCCAGAACTCAGCCAGCCACGAGAACAAGGAAACAAATCACTCATATAAAGGTAACAACACTCAAATATTCATCACGGGAACAGGGGCTCTGGGAGTGAGGAGAATATGGGGAGCTGTCCAGGTCACCACCATCTCCCCTGACCAACAAGGGACAGAAATCTCTGTCTCTGTCCCTTGCTGCCAGCACCAGGGCTAAGATCCTTCAGCATCAATCACTGATACTCAGGAAATCATCTGGTTCCTCTATCAACTGACTTTTTCCAGTCAGACAGAGTACTACAAGTGCTTTACCAGAAAACAACTCCAATGAACCTGCCTCAACTCCACCTACTGCTACCTGGTCTTTGCTGAGACCATCACCCAACACCAGTTTTGCTCATGTACCTGTGTCCTCTCTCCTCACAGCCCTGACTGACGTGGAGGTCCTGTCACAGGCATTCATCTTCATATTTGCTGGGTATGAGCCCACCAGCAACACCCTTTGTTACCTGGCCTATGAACTGGCCATGCACCCCGATGTACAGCAAAAGGTGCTGGAGGAGATCGACAAAGTTTTGCCCAACAAGGTGAGGGGATACTGAGTGATGGTGAGGACCCTCTGCCCCTGCTGCCTTCCTGGTTCAGTCAGGACAATGAGAGATCTTTCTCTCTTTAACACCCTCCCTGTGGCTTTCCCAAGAGCTCCAAGAGACACACACTGAGACAACTCAGCCCTGTAGCAATTTTCTTTTGGCAGCTGAAGCCTTCCAGCCACCCCATTGCACAAACCCATTTGCCATCTCCTGCACCCATGAACAAGTGGACATGGATTTCCAGGCTTTTCCATAACTCAGGGAGGCAAAAAATTAAACCAATTACTCAACTTCTATCTTGCCTTTTTTTCTTCTATCTTGTTTTGTCAACAGTTGGGGCAGTGGGGCTTGGGGACACTCTGGTCTCTATGGTCATTTTAGGACAATCCAATTCTCATGCCAACATACCTGGTCCTGTCATCCTACAGGCTCCTCTCACATACGATGCAATAATGAAGCTGGAATATCTCGACATGACAGTGAGTGAAACCCTTCGGATGTATCCCCTTGGAGGACGTCTTGAGAGAACCTGCAAGAAAGACGTAGAAATAAATGGAGTGATCATTCCCAAAGGAACTGTTGTGACCATCCCACCCTACGTCCTGCACCGCAACCCTGAGTACTGGCCAAACCCAGAGGAGTTCAGACCAGAAAGGTACAAAAGGCATAATAACAGGGAAGAAACTCACTTAGTAATTAAGTATTAATCTCTGATTAGCTTCCTAATGGTGTTCTTCCTATCTTTTTACAAACAATATGGGTGAGAAATCGCAGGCTCACGGGAATGTAATTTTAAGAAGGAAATGAGCTTTGCACTTGAAGCAGGGTTTCAAACAATAATCTTATTGGGAGAATAACATTGATCACAGGATCTTGTACGCAGTTTTTAGGCTTGCTGAGAGGGGGTAGATGGTAAGTTTTTATAAGCGCTGGCCATCCTCTGCACAATCCTCATTGCTGAACCTGTTCCCTTCACACAGGCTTCTACTAAATTTGCCAGAGTTGATCTTTCCAGAATTGCCTTCCCTCCTTGTTTTCAAGGAAGTGATAACCTTTCCTAGCAATACTGAAGCCATAGGCTGCTCCTAAACAAAACAACTTGTGGATTCTCTCTCACTAAATACAACAGATGAAAATATCAGTCATTTTGGGACAGCATGTTACCTAGATTTTCACCTTGCTTCCAACTTAGATGGAAAGAATTAAAACCAAACCCTCAAGTGGGATCCCACCCTGTCCTGGACAAGGGCTCTGACCTGGACAAGGGCTCTGACAGAGCACTCGATTGCTGGGGTACCCTGAAACACTTCAGGAAACCCCCCCAAACAAATCTTTACAAGACACCAGCAGGAGATGTCTGGATAAATAACATATGTACGTTTTGGTTTTTTGCTGCCTTCATTTCTTTTCCCCAACCATGTAACTGTCCAGGTTCAGTAAGGAAAACAAGGAGTCCATGGACCCCTATACGTACCTGCCCTTCGGGGCTGGTCCCAGGAACTGCATCGGGATGCGGTTTGCTCTCCTGACTCTCAAAGTTGCCATCACCTCCCTGTTGCAACATTTCACCTTCCAGACCTGCAAAGAAACTCAGGTGAGGAGCCCATCATGGTTTGATGCTCTCATGTGAAGAGGTGGGTGCTGAGTCTCTCACCACGGGTGCCAAAACCAGACACTTTGCACTTCCAGGCACTACGGACCCAGTTTGTGCTTAAACCGTGGCCAAGTTTCTTTCCTTTAATCTCTACTTATTTAACTTGTCTATCTCCAAGTGTGTTTCTCCTCTTATTGTTGCAGATCCCAATGAAGCTGAGTTCAAAGGGGCTCTTAATACCAGAGAAGCCGATTATTCTGAAGTTGGTTCCCCGGACCAACACTGCGCCTGCAGGGAAGTAAAACCCAGCTGTGCCTGCCACAGTCCCCCAGCATCCAGTGAGTGCTGTGCTAACAGAGGAATCACACATCACAGGAAATGTCTCTACACATTCAGACACAGAAGAGCAGCCCTAGTTAATTCTGGAAGCAATTACTACATATTTACTAATAAACATAGCTGTCAGAAACGTAACATGGATCGCTGGGCAGTGACAATACACAACCCCCTTAATTTTGATTGCAGAAAACAAGAAATAAATCCAAATGAGGAGCTGATCATCCACTTCTAAGGGGACTTCTCCATCTGGAGAGAAGGAATTACTGTCGCATTCCAAGAAAAACAAGGTGTGATGGAAATTCAAGCTGCCAGACCCTGCCGGGCAGGGACGGGCGCCGTCCTTCTGGGTGTATCGATGCTTGAAATTTCATGTGTTATAATTGAGACGACTGGTGTGAGACTACATCCTAGTTACCAAACCCCTCTTGTGCCATGTGTTAATTAAACTAAAGTGTGTACAAATACTGTCATTAAAAATGTTTGAGAGCTGCTCTGTGTTGTGTATAGCGGCTGATCACTTCCTATTTAAAAACCGCATTCAGCCTCAACCCTTGAAATTATCCATGTACACTGCTTTCCACTTAATTTAATGAATCAGATCCTTCATTTAACGTGATCAAACCCTCCCATTTGTATGGTATTTTGCAAACACTTTAACTCCCACCTCTTAGTTTGATTAAGAGGTTGCCTTCAGTTCAGCACCGGCCAACCCTTTTCCATGCTGGAGTGACAGAGGATGGATTACAGAGAGCAGCAGCTCACAGGAGGTGGGGAGAGCACTGTAGGAGGGCCATTGCTCCTGGAGAAACAGTCTGGACACAGCCTGTAGCTGAGCCTTTCCTCCCAGAGCCATAGATGGTTTTAGGCTGTTGTGATCTACCCCACCCTTAAACTGTTTCAGAGCAGTCTGTGGCTTGGGCCTTATGGGCTGGTCCTGCTGTCAGCAGGATGCTCTGACCAAAGGGTTTATGCCACCCCTGACCGTAGAAACAGGGAGTATCAAAAAGCAACTGGGAGTTTCTCCCAGATTTGAATTTCACACACCAGTTCACTCCAGTATATTGTGCTGGTCCTGACACCTACAAACTAAGACAGATTTCAGTAAAACAGGAAAGGCTTTCACAAGAGCTGCAAACCAAATGAAGTCATCCCTTAACTTTCTCCTGGCATCCTTCAGTCCAAGGTATTATTTGCTGCATCATGCTCTATAATTTTCTCCTGTGGCCACATGTTTTTCTCTTTAGTCTGTCAGACAAAACTGCAACATGACTCAAATGCTACAATGCCATATAGCACAAATTTATTCAGGAATTCAGGTCCATTCTTTAACAATGGCAATTAAGGGGTTTGGGAATAGATAGCCAACAGGGCAGTGGATTCCTGATTACTAGAAATCCCCAAATCAAAGCTGTCCACTTTTCTGGAAGATACAGCAACATTCACCAGGCTCTAATTCAAGAGTAAGCAGCTTGTGGTGTCCCAAAAGGCAGATAAAGCAATTATAGTGCTCCCTTCTGATTCATCATCTGTGATAGACTGTTTGGGTTGTGCTGTGTACACAGCAAGGCAGTTGGGAGTGCTGCCAATGAGGCTCTTCCTCACTTTAATCTGTTGCCCATCTCTTACCAGGGGTTAAAACCATCAGTGGAAGAGCTGGGCTTGCCTGACTGCTGTGATGATGCAGTGGCTTTGATGGGGAGAGTGCAATGCCCCTGCACAGATAAATTAGTTAAAAAAAAGGTCTTTTCCCTGTAGAAAAATAGTGCTATGCAAAACTAACTCAGATTTGAGGAAAGGGAAGGAAAGAGGAGGTCATCACAAAAGCAGCAAGGCACTTACATGCCAAAGAGCTGTTCTCAAGTCAAGTTGTTTTGGTGTCTCATGAGCAAAAATAGATGCCTTTGCAGGGTGCTCAGAGCCAGGAAGGGTTAATCCAGCCACACCCCAAGACAGGCAGTCCCTGCCCGGCATGTGGCATCTCCGGGAATGAAGTCATTAGTGTAGCTGTACAGATCATTCTTCCAAATGTGAAAAATGTGACTAATTTTCCGGCTTCAGCCAATTATGACCTGCCAGGACTATCATAACAGCCCATAAATAATGTGTAACAAAATCATGGTAATGAGTCTTCTAGAAGAAAATTAGATCCTGTGTGTCTTAACTCCATAAAATTACTTTGCTTATAAGGGCTGCCTCCATCATTCCCAGCACTTTCCACTGCTTTGCCGGCCACCCCTCAGAAATGACTTGGCCAAGAGTCTCCTGGTCGGGGGAGCTGGGCATTCATCAGATTTGTTTTTGCTGGTTTGGCTGTTTCCTCTTTAAATGAGACCTAACACTGCTTAACACGACTTTTGAGTGTTTTTTTGCTGACAAAACAAATTTATTGTATCCGGATTCCTGTAAAGATTCTATGAAAGGGCCTCCAAGATCATCAAATCCAACCATTAATCCAGCACCACTGTGTTCACCACAAAACCATGTAAACCATGGCCACAAGTACCACATTTAACACGTCTTTTTGAACCACCACTGCCCTGGGCAGCCTGTTCCAGTGCTTGACCACTGTTTCAACACATCCTTGGCAGGCCCGGGACAGTGTATTGTCCAAAATAGCTGAGCCTCATCAGAGGAAAGAAAACAGAGCATAAGGTAGAAGTTAATTGTGAGGACACTTCTATTTTACCTCCTCGCCTGAATCCTCCCGAGCCCCATGCAAGAAGGAAAAAAGAATGAAGAAAACAGATGTTTCACCAGCATTTTAAAGCACATGGTTTTCTCAAGGACTTTACAACCATGTCTCACCAGAGAAGTTATTTTCACATCACAGTGCAGCATAACAAACTCACACCTGGTGAAACACCAGCATCACTCAGGAGCTTCTGTGAGTATGCAGAAATATATTCCCCTTAACACTGAAAGGCTTGCTGGGAACTTTCCAAAGGAGATCTATATCCCATGGGATGAGAACTGTTATTGCATCAGTCCTGATGAAAGACAAAAGCTGGTTTTAAGTGGGGAAATTTGTTTTCTCTTTCCCAGTTAACTACAGCAGAGTCACCATCACCACTACAGTAACCTGCCTAAATGATGTAATACTTCCAGTTGATTGCAATGATCAAATGGATTTTATGAAAAACAGGCTTCTTGCTTACAGTGGGGGAATATTTCTTGTGCTTCACCAAGTCAGTTATGAGGTGTTTCAACACCAGGCTGAGCCCTGACAGAGAGAAGAATGGTCTGACTATTACCAAACTAAGTGTCCCTAAAGCATTGAATTCTTTTGCAATTCTGCCGTGCCTTTAAAGTGAAAAATGAAACATTTTCAGGCATATTTCACCTGAAAAGAAGAATAGGCAGCATTGCTCCTTTTACCTCCGCTGAGGCACAGTTTCTCTGTCACTACCCTGGCATCAGGAGCCTGCAAGTCAAGGTGCACAAGTGGCAAAGCCAGCACACAGAACTGGGGTTGATCTCAGTCCCTCCTTCCTCTCTTCATCCCCCTATTAGAAATAACAAACCAGCGTGGGGAATTACCAGATAGCTTGGAAATATGGAAAACCTGCAGCTGAATTTATGCACCGACATCACTTTTATCTGCTGTAATGGAGAGAATTAGGCAGATTGAATCGCTCACCACACAGATATGGAATTTTGAAAACCCTTACTACCGCACAAATGTTGACAGGATATTTTATTTACTGCATCATTAAAGGTTAAAGAGACTCATCCTCCAGAGGATTCATTTTTTTCAACTCCTAATATCAATTAAAGCTAATTTCAGCTCTAACCTAATGATTAACATAAAATACGGAAAAATCTCTAACTGAGCATTTCTGTTCATTACTTCAATTTTCTTGTGTTGCTGGGGCACTTTATAGGTACTGCTGCAGCTTTATATCACCCCTGACACAGTTAATTTTCCCCTCAGAGGTTTTTTTTTTGTGTTCCCGAACACTTGAAGATGTTGCAAAGATGCTCAAAATACCTTTGATGATTGGGAATGAAGTTTTTAATTAACCATTTCATAGCTGATGATCAGTGATGTTCTCTGTGGGTTGGATATAAATCTACCTCGTTCCACAACCTACAACTTTCATATCATTTATATATATATATAATGTATAAGCCCACTCTGATGTATTTGTGCAGCCAGAAGTTTGCAAATGAAGTGGGGAGGACAATATAGCTGTTCAAGGGAAAATGAAAAACCTTGTCTGCCGCTTATGAACTGAAGCCAGTCTAGTACAGCTGGATGCATTTACCCATCTTCACTTGGCAAAATACTAATTCCATTCACACAGGACTGCTCAGGAAAATAAGTTACAGTCCATCCCCTGGCTTTGTGCAGCTCAGCTGAGGCGGCCCAAGTGCCACACCACAGTACTCCCATCCTGAGGCTGTCCAGCTGGTTTTGTTCTGGAATTGTAGGTAATAAGAATGGAAAACACTTTTGGAAAACAGACCACACAGACCAACCACCAGCATGGTGAACAGAGTCTTGCACTAACTTGCCCTGAGCTTGTCTAACCTTTTCAGAACTTGTCTACTTGTATCCTAATTTTAGGGTATTTATTGTTAACAAGCACTAATCTGGGATCAATCTGTATCCAAAGGTCACAGCAAAAGCCAGAGGGAAGGCGAGGAGCAATACAGATGCTCCTAAGAAGGTCAGCTGCTGCCACTCAGGCTGCTCTCCAGCGGTAACCACACATCAATCAGCCCACCAGTAGCCTTAGTGACATCCATGGAAGCAGCAGATGTCTGATGCTCCCAGTAATTATAACAGACTCCAGTAGAAACCTGCAGGATGTAGAAGTGGGGGAAATGCATTTGCAGATTCCCCTTGCCAAGAAAGGAAGTGTTCGCCACGCTGGCTGTTGTACCCATGAGCTGTGATTGCAGCTCCCAGGGAGCTCTGGCCCAGGGCTCTGTACTGAGCTACATGTGTCTCAGACAGGCCACTGAACCCACTATTCTTATTTTTGCTCATCTTTTCAAGACTGCAAGTGGCTTTCTCCTTCCCCCTCTGCATTTTCATGCTTAGCTTTCAATGACTGGAATTCATTTGGCTGGGAGTAAGTGAAGCCGCTCTCTTAAGTGGAAGAGCTGCCTAATAAAGTTTTAATGGAAGATATAATTTCTAATCTTTACATTACATTAAAAGCCAGTCGGGAAATGAAAGCCCAGGAGGGTTAGGCATGTTGGAAATATTCAGCAAGTCAGTCTTGTCTTCAGGGAGTTCACAGACTAAATGTTGCCCTGAGAAACAGAATGTGCAGCAAACAGACAGCTTTGGCTGTTACAGGCTTAGCAGTCGTGTGTACATATATATTTATATTTGTGTGCATATATACACACACTCAAGGGACAGAAGGGTATCTCTGTCTTTGGATAGACTCTCCAAAGCCAGGTCTGATGCCCAGCTGGGAGTGTCTGCGGTGATAATTTAGGGCCTAGACCACAGCACTGAGCATTTATTTGCCTGTTCTGCACCACCGAGGTACACAACTGATGTTTACCAGCATCATTTAAATACCAAAACTACTGCCATCTTCAGGAGTTTTTTGTGTGACTTACATAGAATTCTTCACTAATGCACAACCTGAATTTAAGAAACCTTCTCACCTCCAGTTCCTTACTGTGCTAAACTACCATACAACAACAACACGAGCAGTTACAGAAATCTGTTTTCAGCAGCAATAGCAGAACTGAGCAGTTCTCAGGCTCCCCATGGAGGGCCAGGGACATTTGAGCACATATCAGGAAAGACAATTAACATGGGTCAAAAGAGTACTACACATACTTGAAACACTGGCCTTTGAGTTCAAAAAAGTTGACCTTTCAAGTTTTGGTTGGCTGAGAGGGACCATACTTAGTCATTGATGTTCCTGCTACCAGGTAACAAGTGACAGGTTAAGAGAAAGAAGCCTAAATTTGCACCAGGGGAGGTTTAATTGAATATTAAGGAACACGTCTGCATGGAAAGGGTTGTCAAGCATCAGAACAGGCTGCTCAGGGCAGTGGTGGAGCTACCATCCCTGAAAGTGTTCAAAAAAATGTGTAGAAGTGGCAACTGGGGATGTGGCTCAGTGGTGGGCTTGGCAGTGCTGGGTTAGTGGTTGGACTCAATGATCTGACTCGATCTTAGAGGTCTTTTCCACCCTAATCCATTTATGATGTTGTAACCACCACCAAGAGTCAAACATCCTCAAAAGCTGTTTTTAAGTAGCAAAAGGCAAATTAAAAAAAAAAAAAAAAAGCCAGAACATAAATCTTCCCAGGGACTTGGCAGGCCCCAAGGTGGCAGCAATGAAGTTTCTGCAACAAGAACGGAGAACTTCAAAAGACAGAGATCTGCCATGGTGTCCAAGAAGCAGCTGCCCCAGGGAAGTGGCCAGACCCACTGCTGGGCTGACCCAGCTCTAAGGACAGTGAGAACAATAAGAAATTAAATTGCACAGTCACAAAACCCAGCACACAACAACTTCTGGCACTGGTCTGATTTGTGTATTAAAAACCACGTTGGCTTTGTGTTGGGCTTTCTGCCTTCTCTCTGCTTGCTGGCAGCAGCTCTAGAGAAGATCTTTGGAATTTTGCTAAAAGTTTCAGATATTGGTTTCCTTTGCAGCACCTGCTCCATTGTAAGAAGATAGAAGCTCCCTCCAGGCTCCCTCCCTAAATATATGCCACAGCTGCACAGCTTATTATTTGCCACATTTATTACATAATCACCAAAATGTTTGGGGTCCAAACCTTGCTGTCCCTGCCCATCTCTGCAGCAGGTCCCAGGTGGAGTTTGAGAGCCAGAGCCAGCCCTGCTGGGCTGTTCAGCCCCAGGGGAAGGTTCCTGTTGTCCAATTCATCCCTGAAGCTGCAAAGAAGGAAAATAAACCCATTGATCACCCTCTTCTTTCCTCACTGCTCATATTCACAGCTCAAAGAGCAATGCAGGGAAGAACACCAGGCTCTTGGCTGAACACGTGTCCAAGTGTGACTCCCAAGTGCCTCCATGCCAGGGCAGCCTGATTCCCAAAGCCTTGAGATTTTCCTGACAGATACCTGCTGAAATTGTCCATCTGAGTATTCATCTTTCATTTGTAATTTCATTTTAAATCCATTTTTTTAGGGTTTGCTGGACTTCAACCAAAATTACTTTCAGAAATATGGGAAACCTGAGGGGGACTGATTTCCTCAGGAAATGTCACCTCACTTGAGCCTCTGAAGAACAGCTGCCACCTGAGTTAGAGGTGTGATGCCTGGGAATCTTAATCTTAAATGCGCATTATGTACCTGTTTAGCCTGGCCTGCCAGGTGAGAGCCCCAAGCAGTTCATGTTTGATGGCTTCCACTGAAGTTCAGTAAATAAAAAAAAAAAAAAATCTGGCTTTGGGATAAGTGTGATCCGAGATATTTTTTTATAACTCGGGTACTTTCTCGACTGAAGTTTCGTGGAAGAGGTTGGGCACGACCAATGCTGAGATGCTGGGAAGAGGGACAGCGAGGCAGGGAGCAGCAGCTGAGCTGGCAGAAAGGATCTGAAGCTTCAAACACGCCACAAGCAGTGGGTGGGCTTTTTGAATAAGGAGAAAATTCATTAACTCAGTGTCAAGGATCACACAGAATTTAACGAAAACCTTAAGTAAGAGATGCTAAGCGTTTCTGAGGCCTCCTGGATCTTTCCTTGAAGATCTGCAAAGAAATGTGAAGGAAATGCTCCACTTTTAACACCATACTGCGAGATTAGATGCTATCCTGCTATACATTCTTTTTTATAGCCCACTTTCTATTTTTATTCCTGTTCTACTGTGGAAGTGTTTGCTAATAATATATGATAGGATGCTTTGTCATGAAAAAAACCCTTGTATCATTTATCTGTTTTCTGAAAAGAAATTCTCAGTACAAATCTAATAAGGGAAAAAATCCTATTCTAGCTCCTGTTGGAGGAAAGGGATTGATTTATGGAGAGAGATGAAAAGCACTAAGTATGTATTGCTTGGCAAAATGAGGAATTGTAGAGAACTGTCTTTATGCATTTGAAGGGTGTAAACATCAAAGAGGCAGAAGAGCTATTTAGAGCATTAGAAGGAGGCACATCTAGGAGACAAGAGCTGAAATTAAATGAACACCCTTAAGTTAAAAATCATACTTCTGTCTGCAAATCTATTTCCTGGTATTATTACTTGTAGCACTCTGATGAGTATAAATGGAGCTTACAGAAAAAAATATCCAATCTATTTTTCATATCCAATCAGCAACTCTTCTTGTAAAGTTTATAAAGCCCAAATCCCGAAATTTTGGGAGAAGAACATCCTTTAAACCTCCTCCTCCACCTTCCTGTTGCCAACAAGTGTTGATCAGTGGGATGGGTCACTTCCTCACCTCTGTGTTCTCTGACTGCAGCCTGTGTTGGCTGTCTGGGATCTGACTCATGGAAGCTGTGTGGGTGTAACAGCTTTTACTGCAGCTGATGGATAATCCCAGTCATTAATAACCCTTCGGAGAAACAAGAGCATCCTGGCTCATGCCCTGCAGGAAACCCATCACTGATCCTGCAGGATGCCCAAACCTGTCTGCCTGGGATTCAGTTAATTGCCCACAGACCTGAGCTGAAACATCGAGGGAGGAAAAGCTCTGTAGGAAACAAGTGCTTCTGCTCTCATCCAGGCTTTGCACCATATTCCAAAATGCTGTCGAGTGTCCTGAGAGCGTATGGAGATCTCAAGGACAAAGTTTGGCTCTGCTTTCCATCAGGCTTTGCGAGCTGCCCGTGCCCATCTGTGGGGTGGGGGTGGCAGCAGAGCCAGGCGGGCTCCATCTCAGCAGAGCCCATCAGCGTGGCAGGGTCTGCACATCCATATGTATGTGCTTGGATAATTGGAAATGTCATGCAGCTGGAGGCTCACAGCTGAAAAATATCATTTGGTACACACCTCCCTCCTGATTCCTACCAGACAGCCTGGGATAACAAGAACTGTCCCTCTCTATGCCTTCTCTCAGAAGCATTTCACAGCTGACCGATGCTGGCGGTGGCAGGGGAGGACTCCCCTCTCTCAGTCTCCCCAGAGAAATCCTCAAATCTTTCCAGAGCTACAGACACCTTTTATATTATTTTTTTACTCCCTGTATTTTCAGTCTAAGGGCAATACTGGACTCACCCCCTGGGTGAGATGCAGTCTTGTATTAGCCAATAAATAGAAATAGAGAAGATGTTTCTGTGCTCCCTCACTACCTTCACCAACAGGTAAAGAGGTAAAACCCAGGGGAACAGAGGCAACAAAATTGCTAAGTCAGAGCACAGAGGCCATGGAGTCTGTGACTTCCCAAACATCCTGATCCCTTCAGTCAGAAACCACTTCATCATCAAACACAGCATTTCCTGTGCATAAATATAAGGGAAGGGAAAAGATCTCAATAAGCTTCAGGTAACAGCCAAGATTCACAACTGAATTTGTGATATTTTAACAGAAAGCATACATTAATGTAAAATAAACATGATGCCCCTGAATGACAAGCTCTGATTTATATTCCTGATGTTTCCAGCCCTAAAGCATCATAAGAACATGCCAATGAAAAACGTTCAGAAGTAAATAGCAAAGGATGAATCTCTGTCAGCAAGAAGGGAAAAGTGCTGCTTCCCGTGCCCCTGCCTGGGGGCAACAGGGTCCCACGCTTGTTCACATCCAAAAGCATCAGCTCCTGAAGGAATGGAGTTTTTGATGTAGTCACAGTTCTGTGTAAAGCCTGTGCAGCTGAGAAAAGCTTATCCCAACCACAGGGTAGGTGCTCAGACATGGGCTGTGGACATAGATGGCAGGGGCAGGGCTGTCCCCATCCCTCCCCGGACATTCAGCCCCACTACAGCCCTTGCAACAAGCTCACACTTAGCACGAGTCCCAAACCCACCAGGTTAATCCTTCAGCAAAGCAAAGCCTTACCAGGCCACATTTCTCAGGTGGATGATGAGGATCCATGGTCAGGCATGGCTGCACTGCCACTGGAGACTTGCACATGTCCAGCTGAGCTCACAGGAGGGAGTGGTAGTGAACCAGGAGGAGCTTAAATGGGCTCTAGGTCCATGGGTGGGGTGTAGAGCCCAGGTGAAGCTGGTCAGTCTGTCCCCACCCAGCCATGCTGGCAATGCAGGAGAACCTCTTCCATCCTCAGCAGGAGAAAATTACTGCCCAATAGTTTAGGGCCTGCCTAGTTGAGGTTTGAGTGTCTTGAAGTTTGGTGCCTGGATAGGAAGCAGAAGATTCTAAAAGCCCATTTCAGACCTTATACACAAAAGTTTTGTTATCTTTCCTACCCTTTTTCCCACAGCATGTTTGGATCTGACAGCCTGGATGTGAGACTAGCACTTCAGAATGGGCACTGGGAAAGTGAGCAACCCCAGCCACCCCTTTGCCAGGGCAAGGAGGAAGTAACAACCTAATTTTGATGTTTTATTTTTTTCCTCTGAGCAGCAAGAGGAACCACTGACGGTCCCTGAGCAGTGACTCCCAGCCAACTCCTCCAGTTTATACACTGAGAGTGATGCCCTGTGGTAGGAATATCCCTTTGGCCAGTTTGGGTCAGCTCTCCTGACCATTCTCCCTCCCACTTTTTGTGCACCTCGTCACTGGCAGAGCATGAGGCACTGAAAAGCCCTTTACTTTGGGTGAGCTCTGCTCAGCCACAACCAAGCCGTCAGCGTGTCATCAACGTTATCCTCATACTGAACCCGAAGCACAGTACTGTACCAGCTACTAGGAAGAAAACTAGCTCTATCCCAGCTAAACCAGGACAGCTTCCCATGTCCTTTCCCCTCTCCTTAACACGAGTACCACGTTGCCACTGCAGGCTCTCACAGACTGAGGCAGTAACTGGAGCAGAAAGGCAGTAACCCTGCACGGGGCCGGCGCGTGGCCGCAGTGCCCGCAGGAGAGCTGCCGGAGGAACCAGCCTGCTGTGTGGTTCCTGATGCCTCAGGCTACTGCAGGAGATGCACCATGCCAGGGCATGTGGCTTTGTAAGGGAGAGATGAGTCCATTTATTTCAGGAGTGAATTTGGCCTGGGGCTGGAGCTATTTAGAATAAAGTTGGACTCAGTGACCTGTGGAAAGCACTTGTTCAGCACCTGGTTCAGTTAAGAGCCCAATTTGCAAACAGTAAAATCTGGATGCTCTGCGAACCAGAACACGTCCAAACGCTGTCAGAGTTTGCTGGTGAGGTTGGAATTTTCCTGTCTCTTAATGGAGTTTCATTCTCAGGGCATTGTATCCATTTCACAACACATTTCACTGTCTTCTGCATGAACGTCCTTTCCTTAGTCCTTTCCTTAAAATGGTGAATGTGAACATCCTCTCCAAAACCTCTAAAGCTCTCCTGGTGGTCCGTTACTAAATCAAAGGCACTGGGAAGATGCTCAGAGGTGAGGAGATCACAGCAGAGCAAGGAAAGTCTTGGTGTGGAAGCACAAAGCAAAGAAGAAAAGCTGGAAGAAGAAGGTATAAAAGACTGTCTTGTGCTACTGTTCCTTGTGCTGGCAGGTCATGGAGATCAGTGCACCACACCACTCAGACCAAAAAACCCACAGTACACACTGAAACACAGCCAAAAGAAAGGGCAGACTGATAAATGAAGCCATTACAGGTGACAGGGGACAGAGACACAAAGCAGAGGAGTTGAAGTGTTGCTTAATGACTCGTGTGGAGGTGTAGGAGAAGGTGGAGAGACAAAACATCCCTATCACTGTCAGCTTCTAATGGGTACAAAACTCTCATTGAAAACCCCGCAGAAGGTCACTGGCCCGTGGGGAGTGCAAGGAGGAGGCAGCAACCAGCACCCCTTGTCCTCTGTGTCACCACAAATAACCCTGAACCACCTACAGACACATCCTGGTGCTTGAGAACACGTGAGGCTGTCAGTGAGTGAGACTGGGTTTGTTTTACAAGTTCACCTTCCTCTGCTGCACTGTCCCGAGCTGAGAGTTGCCTCATTAATTGGTCCATGTTGTAGCATTAATTGCTACCCAGGAAATGTGGGATGGTGATTTTGGAAGCTCACTCACCTCTGTTTATCTCCCCATCTCATTTGACTGGGAAATTGTGGGATGAAGAAGTGTGGCAGGACTGCCCGGGACAGCTTCACTCTCCAACAGCTCCACTCAGGAATCCTGGCAGGAATCAGCCTGTGGCACTGCTGGAGGTGGCTGCTGCCTTTCTCTGCCCAAGGGTAAGTTTCTTTCACTTGACAATAAACTCTGTGGGCATAAAGATGAGTCAGGAAAGTAAGAAGCAAGGTTCTCATCTACAGGCAGCATCACAAAAGACTTCCCCATCCCCAGGATCCTGGAGGGAGGGCAGTGGGTCTGCAGTTATTCACCCAGCTCAAGTGCAGAGAGGCTGTTCCTGTGCAATGTGTGTGTACTTTTGCATGTGAAATTCTTAAAAGAGGAGTAATTATAGAAGAACTTGTCTCCAAACTGAAAGAAAAAGAAGAAAAGAATAAGCAGGTATGACACCACCTGGGGTACATCAATCAGAGCAGAGCAGTGGAAGACAAACAAGCTGGATAAACTCTTCATAGGAGCTGCCAGCTATTTGCCTAAATTGCATTTCTCAGCACCGTTGAGAAACACTCCCCCTTCTTCCAAAGGACAGATGAATGCAGGGCTCCTGTGATGTCTCTTTCTCTCATCCCTTCTCACACCCCCCCACCCATCTGGGAACTGCTCCCTGCTTTGGGGTCTGCCTCCCCACCAGCCCACCTAACACAGTTAAGGCTCTTCCCTTGGGACCAAATTTACTGCTTTAGTATCATTCTGACCTCTGCTTTGGCAACAATGGGGTAATTTGAGATCCAAACACAACCATTTGCCTTTTTAACCTTATTCCTGTCTTGCACTGGATTTGTACTGTTTTGGGGGGAAGGAGGATATGGGGAATACCTTTCATCAGGCAGCAGAGCTGTGCTGTATTTATCCATCCCTAGGCTGAGAATGTTTCACCAACTGATTTAATTAGACGAAGCTAATGCTGGAGTTATAGAAGGATTATCTGGGTTTTATCATGGTTATTATAGAAAATGATTATATTGCTACTATTAAAAGAGTTACAAAAAGTAAAGAGGAATCACAGGAAACTTGGCAAGGGCTCATTAGCAGTGTGGTAGTGTCTGCAGAAGCTAATTAAAAATGTCTATACCTCATAATAACCATTTATCTCATCACAGCCTCCATTCCCTACATCTCTTTCTCTGGATAGAGTGAGGGGGGATGATCTCTCCTCACTGATGAATGCATACACAGCAATACAACTGAGTACAGCACAATACAAATGGGTTTGTTCCAGGATGTGAAGCCACCAGCTCTGCTCCTGCCTGCCTGAGCTGAGGGCTGACTGTCCTTGCCTTGCACACAAAGCCACAGAGATGCTCAGGGACCTCCTGGAGTCACTTCAAGAAACATCTCAGCCAACCTTGTTGTGCTGAATGCGAGAAGATGGAGACAGTAAGCGTGGGGGAGATGCTGGTGGGGAGACACGAAAATAGCATTAAACCAGCATAATAACACAAGTGTTTTAACATTTGCTGTGCTCGAAGTCTTACAGGAGTCACTGGTACCTCTGATGTCTCAGCAACACACTGGGCTGAATCACTGACTAGGTGGGCAGGATTTCCTCAGACAAACATCTGTATATCCTCTGTCAGATCACTCCTTCTGCAGGCTTTCAAAGCAAACAAAAAAATGACACAGCTCCCAGTTAATCTGCGTTATCTGGAAGAAGAAATCAAGGTGAAATTCAGTTTGTCAACAGGGGTGTGAGTGCTGACAGGAGATGGATCAGAACAGGCAAACACCAGCTGTAGTTTTTGCCCGACGAGTCATTTCTCACACTCACACTGCCGGGGTGCAGATGGATATCCTGAAGATGACACCTGATGAACTTGTTTTGGATTGGAGTTTGAACTGAAGGTGTCTGTAGGGAAAGCAGAGGAATAAATCCCCAAAGCCATGACGGTTGTGATACCATTTTCTGTTCTGCTCCTCGGCTCCTCGGTACTGGCCAGCACGGAGGAGGAGACAGCCTGCCTCAGTCTCCAGGGAAAGGAAGGTACTTACACTTTCTAATCCACCCAAAATATCAGTGTCTTGGAAACAAATTCCTTGTCATGTTTAATCTTTGCACACTTTTTCAGTAAAGCAGATGAAGTGGGTGCTTAGTGAGGAAATCCCTGAGCCTGCTCCAGCTGAAGTCAGATGTAAAATCACCCTCAGCAGCACTGAGATGATGCTTCTCATGACAGCAAGGACCAAGTGTGAAGTCCTTTTGCCTCCCACACAACCTGGGTGGACTTCAGTTCTCTGAGATGCTGCTCCTCTGTGCAAGAGTTTACAACCTTTTGGGCAACTAAAGGCTTTCCCCCTTCCCAGCCCCCTCCTTCACACCAGTTGACCATGGTTTTACCGTGTTTCTTTGACCAGGTGGAGCTCTTGTCCATAACCTCAGGCAGAAGTCAGAACCCTTTTGTCCCAAAACACATATTTTTTTATTGTTCCATCCCAAGGAGAACTGCTGTTAGCTCTCCTATTATTATTCTTATTGCATGTGAACACAGATGATGAGCAGTGCCTGCTGTTATCCAGCATATCCAGCCTGACCTCTTTGGCAACTGGGAACACTTTTTCTCAAAACCAGTCAATTAAACCTCACCACTGTGCCCATTGGGCAGCCCTGTCTAACACTCAGAAAAGAAAACCAGGTACTGAAAATCCTGGCACTTTCCCCAGAAATATCACCCTCCTTTTGAAAACAACATGATAAAAATCAGTTCCTGCAATTTCTGCACACTTTCTCCTTTTCAGCTTTCCCTGCCAAACTCCATCCTCAGCTGCATTCCTGCCTGAGACTGTGTTGTATCAGCCTGTCTCCCAGACATCCTCTGCTTTCACAGGCAGTTCTACCCACACACAGCAGCCCAGCTGCTGCCCCAGATGGGGAAATCTCTGTTTGCAACAGCAGCAGTCACTAACGGTCTTGGTGGATGAAGCAACCCATGACTCACTTCCATGGCTTTTCCAGGAGATGCTGGAGACAGAGGCAGGATATGTTTAACTGGGATTTCCCAACACAGAAAAGAGTCAAAGAGCTGTTGTAATGTTTGTGTGGATAAACATGAGTCATTTCTAAGCCCAAAGCATGCTTTTCTCCCCTGAAATCACATTATCTACTAAGACAAACTCGTAATTCCTGATGAAATCAATTTGGGTCACCTTTCCTGAAATGGAGACAATTATAAGGAGCATGAACTTACCTTCTCTTTGAGTTTATGGGACTTCCCTTGAACCTGAGACCAGACTGAGAAACAAAATGGGAGATGGCAGGTATCCCATCAGATCCTGTTCTCTGGGACCGGCCCTGGGAACCAAACAGGGATGCAATGCTGCAAAATCTCACCTGAAACAAAAACAACCCCAAAAGCCTGCTGACAAATCTAGATTTTCTTCTGGTAAATTACTAAAATAGTAATTAAATTAATTACTGAGGTTGTTTTAGAATTAGCAGAGATAAGCACAGTGATATAAACTGTAATACAGGCCAGGAAAGGCAGGATTTTACATGTATTATTCTGTGCATGGAGCACGAGGTGCCTTGACAAACACACACAGCAGAAATCAGCTGGAAGGAAGAAAGAGCTCAGAGTGGCGAAAAATTAGGAGACAGAAAAGAGGGAGAGGGATTAATCAGCATTAGTGCTGCTTTCAGTCACTGGGTTCCCCAGAAATGAAGTTGCTTGACTTGTACCAAGTTACACGTTATCAACACCTGCCGTTGCTTTCACCCCTCACTTTCCTGGGCAGACGGCAGCGATGTCCTTGTGCTGCAGCCTTGGCTCCAGCACAGAGGGGTTAATTTCCTCTCACTCCCCATCTCTTTAAAGATAAGTCATAAACTTGATTGTTTGCTTGTTTTTATTACAAGGGCTGTAGCTCTTCTGGAGAAAATACACCTTGCACATACCCTGCAGTTTTCCAAAGGGAAGTTTAAGTCTTCTTCAGCAAATGCAACGGTCACAGGTTTTAAATCTTACGACGTGGGCAATAAGCTGTTATTGGCCACAGCCAAAATAATAGCCAAAAAGCTATTATTGCCACAGCATAAAAGCAAAATACAAGGCCTGAAAAAAACCCCAGAGCCTGCAGCTCCAAACTGTAGATGTAACATAACTAATCTATATAGATGTAACATAACTACTCTACATAGATGTTAATTCTTTGCATAGCCGTCATATATATGTTACATACATATAGCACTTGCATTGTTATATAAATATATATATATATACTTATAGTTGAAGTGGCCACAAATGATACTGGAGAAAAACAAGTCTCTTGTTTTTTATTGCCACCTGTAATTCCACCTGGGCCCATTACTTCTTTCACTGAAGCAATGAATAAAGTAATAATTCTCCCTAAAAGCTGTGCTGCCACATCAAAGGAGCACTGGGAATGGGCATTAGGAGCGGTCAGGTCCAGGTATAAGAGCTGAATTTCCCTCTCTACCTGAAATTCAGAAGAAACCCAGCAGTTTTAGGAGAATTACATGTATTTTCATCATATAAGCCAGGCAAAACTGGGCTGAGGCTGCAGGCATCTGGAGGTGCTCATGAATCCAGTGCTCAGCATGAGTTGGAAACTTGGCTTTGTGTCCCTGAATAAGCCAAAAATAGTTTGTCCATAGGGACTAACTGACCTCTGTGCTCCCTTCCTAACTCTGTGTATTTTATCTGATGGACTTCAAGGGATTTCCTCCGATTATTACAAATTCCTCTGGAGACACATTCAAAAGGATCCTGAATGCCTGTAAAACCTCTCCCTGTGAAGTCAGCCTGCGGAGAAACCTCTAGGAGGAGATGTAAATCTTGGGAGGGTTTATAGCAGCTCCTCCAACATCTGTAATTCCTGTATCAGCAAACACTTTACACATCGCTCTGGGAGCGGGATGTAGAGAAGGGAGAATTATTTCAGAAAGCAACCACTTAACATCTACAGCTTTACATGACAGCCAAAAACATGTAATCCCAAATAGCTTTCCTAATTTGGGCTGTATTAAAATGCATATATATATATGAACTAACAGCATTTCACTCACATGGTCATTTTCCACTGGCTGGTTATTGACAAACTCTCAATCCCATCCAGGCCCTGCTGTGCTACCACAAATGCTGGAATAGTTTAATATTCGTGCTGACTCACTTCTAGTGGTTTTCCTTCCTAAAAAGAGGAAAATGATTACTCTGTTCTGGATTAAAGGAGATGTGTGAGTTAAGAGTAGAGCTGCAGAAGGAGTTTTGTTGGATGGTAACAGAGGCAGCAGAACAGGCATAAAAAATGAGGAAGTGGGAAGAGGATTTTGGTGCATGTTGGTATTTCAACAGCATCTCTAATTTTGGCCAAACTAAAACCTCAGCCTGCTTTGGTCACAGTGAGCTGAGGAGTTTGTAGCCTATTTTACAAAATCCAAATGTATTTTGATAAAATGTGCCATAGCAATGAGAGGAATCAATACAGTGGTGCCTCTGTGTGTGTGTTTTATATTAAGACTTAGTTGATGACTTCTCATCATCTGAAAGAAATGTTCAGCCTCGGTGCTTGAAATTATCCAGCTGCAGCATTTTCTACTCAATCCAATCTCCAGTTAATTTGATCCTTCATTTATCTTGAACAAAGGCTCCTAATAAAAACATTTGTATTACAAATGATACACTTGATCAATGGGATTGCTTTAGGCAAGCATTTGATAATTTGAACACCAGCTATAAAAAGTTCTCGTTTAATCAATGTGGCTGGCCAAAATTTGGAGCGAAAGCCCCAAACCTGTACATCGCTGAACAGCCAGACTATAATTACAGATCAGGTTATTTAGATGTTCTTACCAACATTATTGCTAGAACTGGGTAGTGTGATCTCTGTGATATTAGCCCTAATTATTTTTGGTAACACAATTAATTATTTAGTTCGCTCAAAGTGACAAGAATGGAATGAATCAAAACAAGGAGCTGGCTGGGCAGGGAACTATTAATTTTCTTTCAATCCCATAATTCCTTTGGTCAAATCGATGAGATAAATAGGCAGATGGGAAAAGCCAATGGACATTTCCATTGAACATGAAGAGTATCCAGGTGCCATGCAGGTCAGGAGCTGGGAAGCTGCCCTTGAGACCACTCAGGTTTGAGATGGTTTTTCAAACATAAGAAATCTTCAAGGTCACAGGCTGCTCTGCTAAGGGTGGTGTACCCCCCCCCAACAGGCTTGTGTCCAAAGTAGGGAACATTATCCTTTGGCAGTCAAAGTAGATTTCTGCTTTATTGCATCTGTTGCTATCCTTGGATGCTTTGAGAAGCAATCACGGTGCTTGGAATTTTAGCCTGTGTTTATTTTCATTAACAGTGGTATTAATCAGCATTTTCCTCTGTTCTCCACAGGCCGCTGAGGGATGCCTTTGGAAAGCAAAGACAAATTCCAGGTCAAGTTTCCTGTTGTTTGATATTATTATATGAGAAAAGTGAAATGATTCTTCCCTTTGCTCGGATCTGTTCATGAACACTAAAAAACTTTCAGTAGCTCCAGCATTTATTGGTTGAGGAGCTTTATTTTGACACAGCCACCAGCAGATATATAACGAAAAAAGTTCAGAAGGCCTAAAAAAACCTCTGTAGTGTACATCAGACTATTTTATTTTGTTTCTTCAGCCCTTTTAAATCAGCATTTTCAGGACTTCATTTAAAGCAGAAGACAGGAAGCAGTGCAGCGAGGGCTCTCCTGTCACATCGCGCACAGAGCTGTATGACACAACCGCCTTGAATCTCTTTCAATCCATCACTTATTTCCCTCTAGAAACTTTTTTTTTTTCCCCCTCGTATTGTCTTTGACTGTTATTTATTTATTTTGTTAGTTGACTTCAAGGGACGTTTCTCCTGGCTGGATGAAGGCATTTTACAAACAAATGCACGGGAACATTTTTGATAACGCTGCAGAAGCAGCAGCAGGGTCCCCGTGGGCAGGTAAAGCTTTGTGTCATTCAGCAGCCACGGCTCTGCCCCGTTAGGGAACAGCTTTTTTCACAGCCGGCGCGGCTGCTGCAACAACAGGCCCCAAGCAGGGGCCAGGACCAAAGTGTGAGGAATTAAAAGGGCTGCTCGAGGTTCCATGGGGCTCTAAGGACTCCCCTGGGGAGGATAAAAAAGAATTAGAAAGGGGTTTATTGACAAGGGTATGTTGCCTGTGCTTTGATACGCACACAAAGGAGAGTAATTGTCAGTATGGGGAGGAGGGTTCTCCGTAGCTGAAACTATCATTTATGCCCTGTGGAGAGTTAAAAAGTCCCTCAGCTAAGAACTTGGGTAGACACTACAGCCCAGGGCCCAAAGAAGGTGTACTAAATAGGTAGAAAGGATTTATAAAGCAGCAATAGATAACACTGCTCCATTTCAAAGAGCTCCACGTCTCCTGCAGCACCCCGAGACACCGAGAGGGAAAGATGTGCATCACCATCAGCAAAACATGTTCTTGAAAGATAAAAAAAACCCACCTCTGGGCGAGATTGCAGCTGCCAAAGGAGAGGCAAACACGGAGAAGCACCCGTTCAGCATCTGGAGGGGAGAGCATCTGCTGTGAGACACCTCAGCGTTTACTTTGAGTGAGAAATCATCGCTCTGGCTGTAATCCTTCATGAGAGAGACATATCAAGTGAATGGAATCCACACAAATGAGGTCGTTAGCATAACCGAATACGCTCTTCATTCCTTCAAGAATGAAAAATATGAGTAATTCCCTGGCAAGGCCCAATTACAGCCTGCCAGCACTAGCACATGGGTTATATCTATTATGAAATAATGAGATAACATTAATAAGATTCTCAGAAAGGACATTAGACAGCTAATCTCGTGACTGTGTACAACCAGTCTAACTATTCAGGCTGTCTCCTGCCTGCCTACCTCAACAGTTTCCAGGTCTTTCTTGTCATCTTTAGTGGGAAAACTTCAGGTCCACTGGCTTTTAACCAGAGGGCTCTGAGTGAGGAAGGGGGTGAGAGCTCTGGGAGTGCTGAGAAACACGTGGATAGCTGCTCTCCTTAAAGGAGTTTCAGTATCAGCCATAAATGTGAGAGCTACAGCGAACAATCACACCACTCGTGAAATGTTCCTGTAGATACAGCACGGTGCTGGCAGCTGTATTTTGGGTCGTTAACCTGAGTGCACAGGCACGGCTCAGACAAATGCTGGCAGTGCTTCCAGCCTCTTGCTCCAAGAGCACCTGAATAATCCTTCTTTTTCCCCCATTTCCTCGTGTCCTGCGGCTCATGGTCCCGCATGCACACACAGACCTGTTTCATGGGTGTGTGAGCACAGGCAAGGAAGAGGGTTCATGGTCTTTTAGATGAACACCATCCCATTTTCCTGAGATACCTACAGAGGTAAGCTAAAAGAGAAAAAGTGGACAAAAAGACATATATATATATATATATATATATATATATATATATATATATATATATATATAGCTGAGCATAACATCTCATGCTGCTCAGAAGCCTGGTAGGACAGGAGGCAGCCGAGATCTCCCTCACTGTAATTTAGCAAGATGCATCTCAGGCGCTGGCAAGGAGCATCCAGCTCCCCAGGACCAAGGGCATGTCGATAGCAGCAGTCAGACACTGCAGGTTTGGCAGGTGGTTAAATTGGCTTCTCAGCCTCCCTGGCCTTCGTCCGGGAAGGGAAGGTGCCGCGTCTCAGCACAGAGGGCTGTAATGAGGATTAATAAGGCGTGTGAAGACGCTCTGTAATTGTCGGGCTGGCTGTTTCCTTTGCACCTTATGCTATCATTTATGTCTGCGCAAAGTGGCTGTAAAATGCTCCAGGTCTGATTCAATAGAACTCTGCAGACTCCTCATACAGGTGTAAATTGCTCTGTGATGTTCAGGGCAACGTCTAAGTGCAAACTAATCTGATCATCTCTGTTGCCTTTTTTTTTTTTTTAAATTCTGTAAACTCCTCTGCAGCCAATTGAACATTTTAGCGCCTAATAAACTACAAAATATCAGGTATTTCACGCATGAACTTACGTCCCAGGAACAGAATTTGCAGTGTTGGCCTCAAGGAGAGCTGAAGCTGCATCAAGATGCCACAGCTGGGCCACCAGTGCCACAGTCCTGTGTGCTGGTTGCTGTCCACAGCCGTAAGATCAAGCAGAGGAACACACTCAGGGGCTGGTGCACAGTGACAGCGAGCCTGAACCCAGGAGAAGCCATGAAAAATGGGCTAGCAACATAATTTTGGAGGGAACAGGCAAAACCAATGCCTGACCTTGTTCAGACACAGAGAAAAACAACTGCAGACCTACAGGAGCTGTAAAAGGAGCCTGAGCCAAAATGTATGGGTGGTATTAGAAGGAAAAACCCTTATGAGGTGGAAGGCTTTGATAGACGCACTCCTACAGGTAGCTTCAATCCCTGGCAGCTGCAAGGCTTCGGTAATGAATGTCAGGCTGCTGGCCAGCTGAGAGGGGAATAAACAGCTATTTGCCTTCAGTGGAAGTAGCATCAGTTTGACATATGACATTCAAATGATAGGAGCTTTAAAAGTGTGGTTAAATGACTGCTGTTTGACTCCAAATCTCGAGTCCGCCGAAGCAGCATCGCAGCCATTTACCTTTGCTCTGTGGGGGATTGAATCACTGAGCTTAAAAATGGAAGATCAAAGTGCTTCTGCAAATTCAGTCCACAGTGTATCGTGTGTCCAGCTGCTCCTGTGCATGTGCTGGAGTGATGAGAGGGGTAAAGACGGGTCCCCCTGCTGCTGTGTCCTTTGGCTCTGCCCATGGCTGCTGCTGGCACACATGGAACTGAGGAGACACTGAGGTGCCTCTACGAGACAGATGGGGAAAGGCTGGGGAGGATGAAATTTAGGGCTGTGGGATGGAATAGGGCGAGAAAAAGGGGTTATCCCCACCTGGTCCCGTCCCATGGCCTGGCACCTCGTTCTCCTGACATCCTCCTCCTCCACACTGGTTGGCTCCTCTTCAAGGCTCTCCTGCATTTTGCCTTGCAGGATGCCGGTTGACCCTGCGCCATGTCCATCATCTGCTTGTTTTAACAAAAAAGCACTGCAAAGAACTTAGCTCTCTATTTTAGGGGACCTTGTTATGCATTTGTTACACTAGCCTGTCAGCTAAATACCAGCAGTCACAACCCTTTGATAACCTACCTGCTGAAGTGCTTTGTCTTGCAATCTTCACGCTAAAACAAGAGCCGGGGACCAAAGTTGCTGCAGGAAAAAATCACTGCTCCCTGACCTTTGGGCAGACTCCGTGGGCTGATTATTCCATCGATTTTAACCGAATCGAGCACTCAATACGGGCGTCTGGGGGCCTCCTGTGCCTCTTCAGCAGCGGGTCCAGTACAGCGCTGGCAGCAATTATACAGACAACCTCTATGCAAGCCTGGGTCAGGGTCAGGAAAGCTCCAAGTGTCTTGCAAATTGGGACAGGCACAACTGCTCTACCTGGGACTGGCCCTGGGACCTCCTGCTTGCGGCGGGGGGAGGACGGAGCGCGAGCGAAGCACTCGAGCACATGTAGAGCCCGGCAGCAACAGCACTTCAGTGAGGGAGCACCATGTTAAGTGCAAATGGGTGCTCTTGCTTGAAAGGAGCCTAAATAATTGAAACACGAGAGAGTGAGGCCAGATTTGAGTGATGCCACTTGACAGTGGACTGTCCTTCCAGAAGGAGCTGGTGCTGAGCTGAAGCGTGTTTGCACTAGGCAGCAGCGCTGTGCTATAGGAGGGGGATACACAGAGCAAAGGAGTTGATGCACGGGGCCCTATAGTAATCCTGCATGTTTTTTAGGGGGAGTAGAGGACTTGCTTCCAGCTGTCAGCATGATAGATGAGCTCCTGAAGCACTTCTACTTTAGGGTCCTCCAAAAGGCAACCTATTTACTCACTCTGTGACCTTGCTGGGACCTGAATCAAAGCATGGTATAGGATGGATACACATCGAAGTTCACTATTGCCTAACTGTAAATAATTTTTAAAAAATTACAAGTGCAGGTAAACTGAGGCCCAGAAGGGCACGGCTTTATTTCCCCTGGCTACAAGTGAACGGTGCAGGTTTGTTACCTCTGGAAATGGGACCAGAAAGTGTTGACACAGAACATCTCCCAGACAGCTGCTCAATCTGGAATAAACCCAAGAAACAGAGGCCTAGGTACTGTGCCTGCTGGAAAACCCACAGCATCAGAGCAATTCCCCACTGCAAGGTGCCACCCAACCGCCCCACAAAGCCAAAATCTGTTGGCAACCCCCCCTCTGGAACAACTGGGAACCAATGAAGGTGTGTGCTTTCTGCTCTTAAGCACAACTGAATTCAGCAAAACAAAGGTGGGATTTGGCACAGCTCAGCACTGCTTTGTGTCTTGCCAGACTCCCGTGCAGGTGCCTGGAGATGAGGCAGAGCTGTGCCTGTCCCTCTGCAGGCACAGCAGCCTGTTTGCCCACTTCACTGGCACGGGGTGGAGCAGATGAAGATGCCTTTGAACAGACATGAGAGAGGCTGATATCCTTTGACACCTGCTGAACTGTGTATTTCCAAAATGTTAAGCAGCTTTGTGAGAGAGATTATCCTGAAGGATGTTTTCCTTAGTGTTGACATTTGTGAGTGATTAATTCCAACGCAGGCATGGGGTGAGGAGGCAAAACTCTTCTCTCGCTGCCACCGGGCAGGGTACGGCCTTCGCCCCAGCAAGGTTATTAATTCATCCCTGACCTGTGACACTGTGTGTGACTTTGTCACCCTCATCTCCTCAGTCCCCTCTCCAGGCAGAGACCTGAGGATTTCCATTCCCCTTTTCATGAACCGTTGTGACGGTGCAGGCACTTTTCAGCTGTTTGTTCTCCAGGGGTCCCGCTGCCTCTGCACTTTGTCGTTCTCCCCTGAGATGTGCCGTCACAAACACTCTGCCACAGCTTTAAAAAAAGGGGAAAGCAACAGCTCAAAACAAAGATGAATTGTCACTTTTGTACGTTGGTGGCAGAAGGGAGCTGCACTGCTGCAGGTTACGAAGGCAAAAGGGGGAGCCATGGCTGCCCGAGCTGCTGGGAATTTTCTAACCCTCTCACCCAGCTCACAGGTGACTCTCTAGAGAAGCAGCTTCACTCCTCCCTTACACTTCCAGTCAAAGGTGTCTTTCACTGGAGAATTTAATTTGCTGCAGAAAGGTTATTATATCTTTCCTGAGATTTTCTACTCAATTCCTAAAAAATATAGAAAGTAAGTACAAAAAGAATATATGATATGTATAATCTATTTCTACATAAAAGAATGTAAAATATAAAAACTGCTATGTGAATAAAGTTCCTAAGCCAAATTTTACAATAGGAATCGCTTCACACCATCAATGACTCTGCTCAGCTGTTCATTTTGGGAATGTTGTACCTTAAACTCTGCATCTCCAAAAGCAGCTTTTAGTACTGATGTTACACACAGGGATTCACTCAGGATATAACGAGTTTTCATCTCCCATGAATCCAAGCAGCATTATCTATGGTAGTGAGTGGGCTGGATGTATATACACATGCAAGTACTTTACCCAGTGCTGAAATCTGACAGCTTGGAAGCAGAAGACATCCCCCTGTGGAAAGTACAGGCAGAGCAGGTGCATGAGGTGTTTAGGAAAGAGCAGAGAGCTCTTTGAACACTTTATGAAGTGACATGCTCTGCAGCACGGAGCAGATGCTGGAATCAAATCCCTCCATTCTCACAGAGAGACAAATGCCTGGTTGAGACTAGCAAGGCCACGTCCTCACTGATTTGTGGTGCCAAAAGGTGACAGCAGAAGAATGAAACGCAAAAGAAAACTTCTATCTCCACTCTGTAGCATGGATTTTTGAGGATCCCACCCAAGAAGTGAGGAATCCAGCTGGGAGAGGTGATGGGACATTGTCACCTGGCCAAAGACTTACGAGACCTTCCGATGGAGTCACTTGTGTAGGGAGAAAGCACAGAAGCAGACATTGGCATCAACTGGTTACAGAAGAGGTAAGTGAGCTTTTTATTGCAGTTAGCACTCCAGTTTCTGCAGGAATATTACCAAATGTCAGCATACAGGTCTTTTAGAAGCTATAAAAAGAGACAAAGTCTGGCAAGACTTTGAAGCTCTCAATAGCCAAAGGCACCTTTTTTCCAGACTAGGGTTGTCCAGGACATCTGAAGGCTCTCGGTGCTGCACCCTGCATCATTATTAATTCAGTTAAGTTGGTCTTACAGTGGCCTGATATAAACCAGAGTAAAAGGTGTCATGACAACAGTATGGACAGTGCCTGTGTTGACAATCCTTTCCATGGGTGATGGCTGCATGCCCAGGGTACAATAAGCAAACAATCAGGAAACTCATGTGGGACACTCCTCTCCCACTCTGCCAATCTCTAGACATCAGGGGTAACTGCTTCTCTCTGGGCTCCTCCAGTTAACTCATCTGCACTTGGAATCATGCAAAAGCCATCTAAAATCATACAAAAATCTAAATAAATCAGCATCAGAAATTTTGCTGCAGGCATTCAGTTCTGCAAGGATGTGACCATTTTAACACTTGTCAGGGTCATAGCACAGAGCTGAGGAAATAGCCCTGGACAATTCTGCATTCCCAGGAGAATAAAACCAGAAGACACACAGAGTTACCCAGCAGGCAGTGGGAACAGGAGCAATGGCAGCATTACTTAACTATGTGCAATTTGCTCTCCCTATCTTGATTTAAATTACACTGCCAGAAGAGACTGACAGTGTCTGGAATCAAATTGCTTAGGAAAGTGCCTCTTCAGAGAGAGAGAAAAAAATGCCCAAATAACTCAAGTGCAAAGGGTCTTGCAAAATGCGTATTGTGACTGGGGGCAGTGGGGCCTGGGGCTCATGTTCATTAGGATAATGCTCATGTAATTATGCTGGGCCAAACCCCTGTGAAATGGGGGACAGCACCTCTGACATTCCTGCAGTGCACACATCAGCCTGGTCTCCTCTCAAGAGTTAGAAGAGACACCATCAAGTAAGTGCTTCTTGCTCTTTTCCTGCTTCTTTCACTTCTTCAGGTCAGCCTGGGCTCTGGGGACCATCTTCAGGATGATGGGCTTCTTTGGCTGCATGAAACCTTTTGAGTCCAGAACCAGCGGGATCTTGAGGAGGAGGCAAAAACCAAAACAGCCACGTAAGCTGGGAAAAAGGACAGACACAACAACAACAGGAGCCCTACAGCCCACACACATCCCGGTTACCACTCGTTTTCAATGCACTTCCTAACTTACAGGTGTGCTTACAGCAGGACTATCACTATTGCTCATGCAAAACAGCTACCAGCTGGTGTTTAATAGCCCTCAGCTTTGAATAAACTGGTTACTGAATTCTGGCTTTCACATGGTGTGGTACAAAGAGCTCGGTGCACTGATCAACAGGCTGCACGTGGAGGGAGAGGCAGCCAAAATCCATGCAGGGAGCTGCAGCCAAGGAGGGGCACACGGTGCCATTTTGTTTAGTGCCAAAGTGTGTCAGCACTAAGGGGAACTACATCATAATGGGAGCTGGAGGAGCAATGAGCTCTCCAGGAAAAACGAAACTAAGATTGCTGCTCAGACCAAGTACCAAAGAAAAAGCATCCTCACACGGAAAGGTTTTCATGGGTAGGCTGGAAATCTCATTAACAACATCTAAAGTGGGTGTTGGAGGCAGTCATTTTGCAGGGGAAAGGAGAGTGTTTTAAATCTCCCCCTCTAATGGATGCTGCTCATATCCGAGCTCTCCCACACCCCATCAGGACAAGGGTGATACACTCAGCCTGACAAGCTACATTCAAATCCCCATATCCCAGTAAGCTTTGTTTCAGGAAATTTAAGCAATGTGGCTTGGAGCCCAATGTGCCATCAGTGGAGAAGTGAGAGGAGGCTGCAGCTTCCATGTACATATTCCAAAGGGATGTTCCAGCGTGAATTTTTTCCTCCCACTCTGATTTGATGTACATGACATCTTCTGCAGAAAAAAGGGCTGAAAGAGCCCCATAAACCTACGGGCACCAATAATACAATACATATTTAACTTGTCTCCTTTTAATTAAAGGCAGTTATAAAAAGAATCAATTTTATGGATTGCAGAGGACTAGAAAAATGTCATTAGACTTGGGGGAGGGTGGATAGGTCACTGCATTGTTAATGGACTATTACAGTCTTTCACCTCCAGGTTACTAGTTGAGCTGCAATCTGAATCTGCAGAGATTCCAGCTGAGCACCCGTGCCAAGTAATAATTTAATAAGGATTTCTCTGTTTCTTACAACAAATGTCCTTTGAATGCACTTGCTGGCCCCTCTGCTCTGATTTCCCAAGCTCACCTCACCAACAAAACACATTAATGGCACAGCCTTTTGCAGCAGCCAGTGCAGAGAGCTGGGCTGGGCTGGAAACCAACACCATCGTGCTACCTGCCTCTGAGGGAGCTGCCATGCTCTCAGGAGGGCTGGCTTGACACATCATTTCCAACAGCTACTGCATTTATCTTATGTCAAACAGCCCCAGCTCGCAAGGCCTGTCCCATCAGTACTGAATGCAGCATTCATTGGGATCCCAGGCAAAGCCAAAACCCGGTGGGATCCTGCATTGCCTCAAAGAGGGAGAGGGTCGGCAATTCAAACTGAGCTCAGATTGTGCTTGCTTGAAAATTGTTATCCTTTAGGGCTGCCTGGTGGCCCATAAGAGACAAATTTTGGTGTATTGGGATGCCTCACCATGCCATGTTTGTGTTGCAAAGCACAGCTTTGGTGTGGGCTGGGGGGACAGTCCCTTCCTGCTCTCTGGAGCAGGGTCTCCCTAAGCTGGGTTGAGGCAGACATGCAGTGCACCATGCAGGAGTGAGCACCCCACAGCTCAGGTGCACCCAAACAGAGGTAGAGGACTTCAAGGATTTCAGTCTAAAATATCCCACCAACATTAAATATGTTTCTGTAGAGGCTTAAAAAAAAAAAGTATCAGTAACTTGTGGTGAACCACTTAAAATTAACTGAGAAGATTTCAACAGTTTTTCCCATATAACTGTAGGACCATCTCAGTGGGAGTAAAGGGCAGATAACGAAACACATCCTCCCATATCCTCACCGGTGTGTCTCTGCAGGTTCTGAAGAAGAAGTTTTGCAACAGGACGACCACAGCCACTTTTACGACAAGGAGAGCAAACCTCATTCCTATGCAGTTCCTGGGGCCAGCCCCGAATGGCAGGAAGGTGTAGGGGTCAAGACTCTCTTTGTTCTCTTTACTGAACCTGATTACAACCAAAAAAAAAACCAAGTTAGCATGAGCTACTGTTTCAGGATGTGTCAGCTTCCAGATCTGAAGTGATGAGGGGTCTGGGAAGGCAAAAGCTTTTTGTGTTTCGTGCATATTAGAAGAATCCAGCTAAGTCCCTTATTTCTGTCTCTATAGATACCTTATGCCTCTGCTTTTATCCCACTGCTCGGAGTCGGTTGTGCAACTCCAAGTGCATCAGGTGACCAGGGAATACCTGAAATATGCTAATGGATTTCATAACTACTCTTTTTCTCAGAACTCCCTCTCAACTCCAAAACCGAACCCAGATTTCAAACCCTAAAACACATAGGTCTACAGCTTCATGGCTTCCCTGCAGATCAAAGGACTGAGCGAACACAAAGACGTTCTCCCCCTGCGTGACTAAAGGCAGGGTTGCTTTTGAGACGTGCCAGCCATTCCTCTCCTCATCATGAGAAACAGGGAAGAACAATCAGCTTCACTGAGAAATTTGCCACTGAGCATTTTCAGTAATACTTCTTAGTGATCAGGTAGTTTTCATGCCAGGAGGCTTTTCATTCCCAGTGCATGAGGGCCAGGTACAAACCTCAGCCATGCTAAGTCAGTAGTGAAGTGTGTCACTACTGAGCCACCAGCACATCTCTCTGATGAACTCTCAGCAAGGCAAGTGATCCCTAAAGAGCTCCTGTCCACCCACCCATGCAGTTTGTCAGCTGGAATAAGGATGGAGCTATTGGAGCAACTGTTGTAGCCTGTCCATTGCCAGCATACTCCCTTTTGGGTGTTTCCTCCTGAATCCAACACAAGGTGACCATAGGTTCCACAGGTGACTCCAGCAGCACCCGCCTCCCTCCCTAACTTCTGCCTGATGCTGCTGCCACATTTTGTCCCAAAGGTGACCACATCCCCACATCAGAACTAGCTTCCAGGGGTATTCCAGCTCCTGGTAAAAGGGCACAAGGTCTGGTCCTGCTCTCTCTGGACCAACCCTCAATGTCTTTGTGGCCACCTGAAGACTAGCAGGCCCAGGGTCTCCCAGGTCTGCCTTGGGCTATTGCCTCATTTTGCAGGGTCTGACAGAGCTCCTAAGCAAAGATTGCTTCATAACTTGAATTAAAAATTAAGTTTTATTTCCTACCCATCTTTGCCCTTCCACTGCTGATTTGCGGGGCATTGTGCCAGTCACCCAATGACTCTTGCTTTAATATCTGGCCATAAACCCCTCAGTGTTACAGCTGCTGGGAGCTGCTCTCACTGTTGCTCCCTTCAATGCAGTTAATTAAATTCCATGCACAGTTTATGGATGTAGATCATAAAACTCCCCTCACGGTAATGCTGGGACTAGATGTCAGACAATGATAAATGCCTAATTTAAATGTTATAATCATACATTCCCCACTTTTGCTGCCATTTCCACTCCCAGGGCCGAGGTTGAGCATGCAGCTATTCCCCCTGTCCAGCCCTCACCTCTCAGGCCTGAACTCATCGGGATCTGGCCAGTACTGCGGGTCACGGTGCAGCACGAAGGCTGGGATCATGACCACCATGTCCTTTGGAATAGTCACACCACTGATCTCCACCGTCTGCTTGCAGACCCTCTCGAGTCGGCCCCCAGCGGGGTAGAGCCGGATGGATTCGTTCACCACCATGTCGAGGTACTCCATCTGTGTGATGGCGTCGTACGTGGGAGTGGCCTGGGAGGGGATCGGGACAGCTGTGAGCACAGGACTCCAACTCCCACCCCAACTCCCCCACAGCGCTTCCACTTCAGGCATCAGAGACCAGGGGAGGGGAGATCTCAGTGCCAGCACCCCCCCAGCCACTCTGCTTTGTTTCCAACCTGGCTTTTAGCTCAGGGTTTGCAAGGCATTGGTAGGGACAAGCCCAGCATCTTCCCACCCTCCTTTACCTTGTTGGGCAGGTATGCATCGATCTCATCCTGGAGTCGCTGCTGCACATCAGGGTGGATGGCCAGGTTGTAGGCTATGTAGCTGAGAGTGGAGCTGGTGGTCTCATAACCAGCAAAGACAAAGATAAGAGCCTGGGCCAGAATCTCTTCATCACTTAATGCTGAAAAAAGGCATAAAAGCACATACACGAAGCTGACAATGACAGTAACTAACCCTTGGGAATTCAGGATCCCACTTACCAATCTAGGTAATGCTACTCCTAAAGGAAACTTCCAGCTTAACCTCTGGTATCACAAACGGGTGGATCTGGCAGTTGTACAGCCAGAGAACTGCCGTCGAGATCAGCAGTGTTACGTTGCTTTCTTTAAGAGCAGAACCAAGGTATGTGCAGCCTGAGCCTGATTCAGAAAGTCTCTGCTATCTTCTAGGACAATGGTCCTAGGCCAAAAAAAAAAAAATAGGAGCACACGCCAGGAAAAGATAGAGAGGAAGACGTCCAGCAGCTCCTCTAAGCCATGAGGTGAGCCTTGCACTGCCAAGGGATAAGCAGCCCTGAGCATAATGTGGCAGTGGTAATAAGCAGAACCCAGGATTTAATGCTGGCACTGCAGCAGGGTTCCAGCACCGTGAGGATGCAGCCTGCAGTGCAGGGTGTCCTTACAAATACCCTGTCCTGGCACCTCAAAATTTACAAGCATCCTGACTCAACTGAGGTTGATGGACTGGGACTATAGTCGGCTGAGTCATTATTTTCTTAATTTAACAGTTTACCCAGGATGGGGGACAGAGATGAGCTCACAGATGAGCAAGGTACACACAACATATGTGCTTTGTGTGCTTTTTGAAACACAGCCAACATTGCTGGCCTTCAGAGAAGACAATACAAGAAATGGGAGTAAGGAAATACTCACTCTTTTTACCCTTTGTTGCACAAACACACTTCAGGATTTATCCCAGGAAATGGAATATAATGAAAATAGGCTAATTTGTAATAAACATCATTATGGCCCCACTACTGAGACCTTGAATATTGCACGGGATTAACGACTAAAATCCTCTCCCTACTTCCCTCCTTTAACCTGATAAGGAACTACTGCTTTCTGCTGAGAGGAGGACAGCTCTGAAGACATACTTTTGTCCCAGTCGGCCTCAGCAGACTTGGAGCCATCCTGCGAGTTCTGCGATTCAATCATGAGCTGCAGGAAATCAACCCGGTCCTGGGGAGAGACAGAGGCAGTCAGAGGAGACATGGGTGAGGAGAATGCAAACCTTGTCCAGCACAAGTCTCTTGCTGAGACATCTGCTCCAGGCACAGCCCCCCAGGGGCAGCTCATGGCTTTAGTGCATGATGAGGTCCGGACTAGAGAACCTCTATGAACACAGACACTTCCTCCACTTGGGACACCCAAGCAGGGCATGGTTCTGCCCCTCCCCAGGACTGGTGAGCCATGAGCTCTTTTGGAGAGCAGGTGACACACCACAGATTCTGAAGGTGCCACCAGGTCCCTCTTGCACTCAGGACAACACACTTCTCCTGAAGAGAAGAGGTTGCCTGGGCTGGACTCACCGTGCTGCTGCCCTTTTCCCGTTCCTTCTTCATTTTTATGAAGATGTCCTTAAAGAAGTTCATGACATCTGAGGGTAACACAGTCACCTTCATCTTCTCCAGCACAGGGATAACGAAGGGGAACAACACTGAAAGGAAAGAAGAGAACAACATATTTGTGCTCAAAAGGGTCCCAAGAAACTCAAAACTGGCACAAAGTGTAGAAAAGAGAAGGGTAAATCTGGACCCTGACCCAAAAAATTGCTCTGTGACAGAGCTGCTCTCCATCATGCCTCTGCAAACAGGGTCTCTGATTTCAGGAGGATGCTGCAAAGTCCCACATGGTCTGTACAAATCCTGACTGCGGTTTCCCTGGGGAAATAATTCTGCAGATCTGCCAGGGTAAATCTAATCCTGCAAAGTGCTGAGCATCTCCCATGTGGCAAAGAGGACTCAAAGCTACTAAGGGAGCTACCAGGAAACGCAGATGGTCACCACTTTTGACATGGATTCAGGACTATATGAGATGAGGTGTGTCATACCTAAGAGCATGAACAGAGGACTCAGGAAACTGAACTCGAGAAATTTCTTAATGTTGGTGACAAAGGGGTCACTGGGGTTGCCCATGGAGTCAACATTGACACTGAAAGAAGTGCTGGCCACCACATCCATGCTGTAGGCTCCAAAAATGCTGAGTAGAGAAGAAGTGAGAGCGAATGAGATGAACCCAACCACAATAGTAAATAAGAGCTCATCTAGGAACAATCATTGTGGGAGGGAATCTCTCTTGATGCAGAGTGCTAACATAGTAGGTCTGTCCTAATCTGGCAGTAACCATCATTATACTTTCCCAAGTTTTCCCCAGTTGCATTCATTCCCCAATTTTTCTCAGCTTCAAAAACCTAAGCTGCAGTTGGAAAGCACTGAACTGCAGTCTGGGGTAACAAAGACTATATTCTGACTTTCATCTGTAAAAGAGATTGCAAAAATGACATACAAAAATACCACATCTTGCACAGCTTCTGTAACGGTCCCTGCTCCTTCCTCAAAATGCATCTCCAGTAAAATGAAACAGGGGACAGAGCACAGTTATCCCCTTGAGCAGAGCAGAGCACAGCAAGTCCACTGCTGGGGAACATGCCATGCCCATGACTGCTGTGGAGTTTGCCTCCATAGCTCACAAGGGATCTATGATGGAGTATGGAAAAGACCCCCCAAAACAACCCCTTCTCCACACTGAACACAAACCCTTTCCTGTCAGCCCCACACAGTTACTCACTCCTTTGCAGTCACGAATTCATCATTAGCCACTTTCTTCTCAATGTTTTTCACTAATTTTTCACCATAGTGATTAATGATATGGAACATCTGAAACGCAAACCAAAGCAGAAAGCACTGTCAACTCTTTCCCTGCCACCAAACAAGGCTGGGTGATTCCACCCTGCCACCTGCCACTTGCCAAGTCTGGCTTGGGGAGGTTTCATTTCCAGGTCTCAGACATTGCTTTCTCTCATCTTAACAATCTGTCCACAGAGCTCATCGACTATGCCTGAGCAAGGCTCTTCTCCCAAAATCCACACACAGCTCCCATTCCAGCTAAGCATCCACTCCAGCTGGGATTGAACATGGCTCCTGAGTGCATGGAAAATGGACAACCACGGACTGAGTGATGTGCTTAGCAAGATGAAAATACAGGCCATAGGGCCAACAGCCTTGTGAGCCATTTCATCCCCCATCACCTTCTCCTGACTCCATCCCCACGATGGCAGACAGACACTGCATTGCTGAACTGTACCGACAATGCAGGTGCTCATGGATGTGGTCCTGACAAACAGGGTGACTTCCCTGTCGGAGGTGAAACAACCCAGTCCTCCTCCAGCTATTGATGTGAACTACCAGTGGCCTGTGCTTTACCTCCTTCAGCTTCCCACTGGTGAAGGTTGGAGACAGCACTGTACGAATCCTCTTCCACTGCTCGTCTGCAGCCACGTTGAGGGCTGACTCCAAGAGCCCGTTCAGACCAAAGTTCTGCACAGGGGGAATGTTGCAGCAGAAGGGACATGGTTATACAGGGAAACAGGTGAAGCTTTACAGCCCCCTTCCACATCACAGAAATGCAAAGAAAAACCCACCATGGAGTGTTCACTTGGCCCCCAAAGTCATGTGAGCTCTACCTCAACCAGCAAACAACAGAAAGGGAAACAGGAGTGTAACAGTCATAAATTACCATCAGCCCTGTGGCACATCCAGGCTGCTGGCCCAATGTCCCAGCCAGAGTGGCCCATACACCTCCCTAGCAGAGTTTTGATGTTGGTACCATCAATAAACTGGGGCACATCAGAGAGCAGTACTTACTGAAGGGCTCAGAGGAGAACAGAAACCATGAAGAAATCCCCCTCTTGCTGCATGTGCTTTGTACTGGAGAGCAAAGCACGGGACTAGGTACCTACCCGGCGATTGGTAAAAATGGAGTAGCACTCTTTCACAAGGATGTTTTTGATGAGGATGGGGTCCAAAACAGCCAGCACAGGCTGCCTGCCATCATAAAACCTAAGCCATGAGAAACCCAGAGTCAGTCCATTGCTCATGGTCAGCTGGAGCAGAAGCAGCCTGTTCTGTCTGTGGCCAGAGCCACGGCACAAAGGGTTTGGGCCAGCTGAGTCCCCTCTGACTAAACCGCCAAAAGGATGAGGCTGGAGCTGTTTTATTATGTAGTAAAACATGAGAAAGGGAAAGAAAGTGCCAAACATGGACAGCATGAGCATTTCTAGCAGTTGTCTGTGGTACTAAAGAGTTGACAAAGCAGCGTGGGTTTAGATAAAAGGCAGCCTTTGCCACAGTGCTGGTCCCCTGCACTTGGGCTGTCTGAGCTCTGTTTCTGCTCCTGATAGCTGGAAACAGTAAATCCATGCTGAACAGCCTACCTGTGGGGTAAAGAGACTTCCTGCCCGGCCTACGAGGCACTGATTGGTGAAAAACTCCTCTGTCTCCTCCATTTTCCAATCAATAGCGACAGAAGAACTTAAAAGTCATGGTGTGGGCTAAAGGGCAGGGAGCCTTGGGCCACAGCTGAGGGAAGCTGCCATCTTCAAGAAGCTTGAGAACATTTAATCTCTCGAAAAAATGCGCCAGGTTTCATGAAGCCTCTCAGGATTTTTTTTTTTTGGCACAGGAATTTTGCTTCAGTTTGAGAGGTTCTCAATAGAAGCATGATAAGAGGCTGCTGCACAAAACCAGTGCTGTGCAGGGAGAGGGGAGGCAGGTTGAAAGGTAGCTTGTGCCCCAGCTCTGGGAGAAGCAGGGAGCAAGATGAAAAACCCCGCGGCAGCCTGCAGCTCGCTTCCTGCTCCAGACAGACAGAGCAGCAGCTTCAAAGGCAGGAGGCTCAGTTTGACACCAAGCAGTGGAGGTTATTTTCAAAGCTTATGCAAACAAATCACCCCCCAAACTGGCCACCATCATCCCAGCCCCGCACCACACTGAAATCCCAGCAGGAGAGGAGCCTTGGAGAGACGGGTGGAGACTTTCCCAGTGGTGAACCTGGATTTTCCCAAGCTGCCACTGCTGGAATTACAGTGCTGAGTGACACGATGGCAATGTCCCTTTTTCCATTCATCCCAAACAGGTAGTTTTGTTCTGCAGAAACTCACCCCCAGATTTTTCCATACTTTTCAAAGCACACCTGATCAAAATGGTGGACTCCCTGGAAAAGAAGAAAGCAGAAATGAACAGTTTGCCAGTAAAAAGTGATTAAAGCAGGTCACAGCCGGCAGCACAAGGCATCCCACAGACCCATTGTAAGTGGCAGAGGTTGAAGTTGGGAGGTGCACAGTTGCTCTTAAGCGTCACATAGATGCCTAAGGGACATTTGCATTGGAGAGAAAAAAGAAAGCAGAGAGAAAAAAGAATAAAAAAAGCACTATCAACTTCTACCAGCCAACCTGATCCAAAAATGTAACGAAGACAAGGTATGACAAGGTACACTGTTTTAGTGTGAGCAGAGTTAGGAGGCAGAACCAGATCCCAGGGTGTCCTTTCACCTTCAGCTCAACAAGTGAGAGCTGCTACTGCCTTGTCCTCATATGATCTTCCACTGCAATTCCTGAACTGGAGTGAACATAGCTTTTTTGTTTTGTTTCCATTAGGGTTTTAACTGATGTTACATGTAAGGATGAAACTTATGGGCCACACAACACTCACTAAAGCATTAGTAAGAGATCATGTGCATGCTGTAAACCCAGCAAACACAAGTAAAACACCTCTTTTACTGAAGCCAATACATTTGATCTGCATTAGCAGTTACCTGAGATCAGCTACTACCTAGTTATTTGATAAGGTTTGATAAGTCAAAAATATTTGAGTTTCATCTAAAAATCTATTTAGCATCATAGAATCACCTGGGTTGGAAAAGACCTCTGAGATCTTGAAGTCCAACCCTTGATCCAACACTGCTGTGGTTCCCAGACCATGGCACTAAGTGCCACATCCAGTCTCATCTTAAAAACCTCCAGGGACAGTGAATCCACCACTTCCGTGGGCAGCCCATCCCAATGTCTGATTACTCTCTTTGCAAAAAATTTCTTCCTAATATCCAACCTAAACTTCCCCTGGCACAGCTTAAGATCCCTCTTGTGCTAAATTCTATAATTTGGATGGAGGGTTTTTTGTACAAAGGGAGAAAGATGGAAAACCAGAAAAAACAAATATTTATGTGGCTTAGTCTCAGGCTGGCCCAACAGCAAGTGGCTGGATAAGGCATTGCTGGGGCTAATTCAGCCTCTTCATGTTGATGACAAAAAGGGCAAAGAAACAGGCAGTTCTCAGAAATAGCAGCCTTAGGCATCTCTCCAATATTTTTTTATTTTGTTTCTAACAGAACTTCAGCCGCTCAAGAGCAGGCAGAAACACAGGGAGAAACTAATAATTTAAATTACAAAGTAGTTTTAAAATACAGCACACATCCTTCAGGTCAGCCTGACTTTTTGTGTTCTCTGTGTGTCCAAAGAGCTTCCTACCTAAAAGCATCATTTGCAACCAGCTGAAGCGGGGCAGAGGAAAGAGATGTTCAGGGAACGGGAAAAACAGTACCATCCACAAGAAAAACCTCAGGCAGCTACAGAGTAGCAGCTGCTGGTACTCACATGCCGGTACTCCAGGAAAGTTCCCAGAAAGGGCAGAGGCCGTGGACCGGGAATTCCCAGCTTCCTGAAGGTCCGGTAGGGCCATATCCCATAGCTGCCAAGCAAAGAGTGAGATGCATTTATGCAATGAAAAGAGAAGATTCTTCATCCTGAGCACAGTGAACTGCTTAAATAACTGTTTCCTGTCACTCGGAGAAAGCTGAAATTATGGACCACCAGCAGCAGCCCTGGTGAAGATACTCTTTGAATAAATGCAGGATCACTTGGGGTACAAGGTAATTTGGGTTACAAGATAATTCAGGGCACGTTTTGATAGAAGAGATGAGCTGAAAGGAGCTGCATCCCAGCCCTGCCAAACTGGTGTACATGGACACCTCAGGTCTTTATTCAGAGGCACTTTTAGTTGCCCAGATCAGACAACTGCATCTCGGGTGGCTGAGGAGAGGTCTCAGAGTGATTAAATTCTCGGGCTGAGACCTGCCCTTGTGTTTGTCTTTGCAAAGACCTCCTGCGATGCTCAGGTGGTCGAGCCACAGCAGCACAGCAGGGACATAAATTACCACAGCAAAATTACGTTTTTGCCTGTACAGCTCACTACAGCTCCCCCGAGCCACATAAGCCGAAGTCTTGCCAACATTAACTACTTAATGGGGGTGTTCTGACGGCAGCAGCACCGGCATCGCCCTGCCCTGCTCCCAGCTGGCACAGCCCAAGGACTCCCCAGCCCCTGAAACACCCGGAAGTTACTTCTCCTTGAGAAAAGTAAAAAAAAAAAAAAATAAAATAAAGGGTTTGCTTTTAATTTCCGTCCCCGCCCAGCCCAGCTTCCTCCTTCCCTTCCCGCTGGCAGCAGAGCCCCGCAGCCCCCATGACCAGCCCTCGCTGTGCCCTGAGGGCAGAGCGGGAGTCCCTGAGTGGCTTCAGCGCTGGTTCACTTGAACTCGCCTCCTCCCCGGTCACCCGGGGGGACCGGCCTCTACTTACAGGGCCACGAGGCAAAAGAAGGCGACGAGGAGCAGCCAGGTGACGGGGGAGAAGCTGGGCAGGAGCTGCATGGTGCCCGCCGCCCGCCCGCTCCTGCCGCCCCGCACGGCCCCGAGCGCTGCCCGCCATCACGTGAGGGAGGCGCGGACGGGCGGAGGCGGCGCTTTCTCTCAAGGCCGAGCCCCGGGCGGGTGCCCCGGGATCGGGATGTCGGTATCCGGACTCTGCTCTGCTGGGGCTGGAAGCTGCTGAAAGGGTGGTTTGTACAAGGGGAGCAAAGGGCGTTAGCTGCTGCTGTGTCTCGTCTGTCCCAGCTCCCGAGGAATGGCTGTGCAGGCGCACCTTTCCTCGTCCTTCCTCTACCAACCTCCACGTGTCGTGTCCTGCACCTCTTATCTGGGGTCCAGGAGGGACCAGGCTGGAGGAGACAGACCTGCACAAAACACGTGCCCAGACTGAAAGGGGCTCGTTACCCTCGGGCAGATCCTCTGGACCACAGGTTCTATGGGGAGAAGGATACAGCACTAGGACACGGCACTATGGTGGCACAACCTGTGCACCAGGTGGAAGTTCTGCCTGATGTCCCACTGCAGTCACTGGTGGCTTTGGTGACCTGCCAGCCTGTGACTCAAGCCCCAGGAAGCCGCCAGGGCACGGCCATGTGGGCAGGAGGTGCTGAGGACAGAGCTGTCAGCTGGCACAGGGAGCAGCACCGCGCTCACACGAGGTCAGCCAGGGCCTACCGTGGCGTTTAGGGATGGATTCCCATTTCCCTTCTGCCCCGGACATGCTGTTTGCTCTCAGGTTGCACAAGATGATGTCATTTGACTTTAGGCAGTTCAGTGTGTATGTCTCCCCCCAGACATAGACACGGGACTGGCTGCTTTCTGCCAGAGAAATAAAAAGTGAATTACGTGTATGGGGAGGCTGCAGTGGAGCCCCTGGCCAGTTGAGCTACAGTGAATGCACACACCTTGTGCTGCAGTGGGTGGGTGTGGAGATGGGTCAGGACATGGTGTCCTTTGTCCCCGTCACACTGGGAAGGGCCATGAATCTCTTCCTCTGTGCAGTCCACATGGTTCCCTTCTCTGTGTTCCCTGAGTGCATCAGCAGACCCACATGGACAAAGGGGAGATGAGACTTCGCTGAGGACCCCGTGTGCACATCACGCTCCCCTGCATCAGGTATCACTCACCTGCCTTTGGCACACTCAGCCTTGAAGAAATGCAAGTGCTTCCGCAATGACCTGCCAGTCAGATCACATGTGGCTTTGCCCCTAGGCCAGTGGCAGATTTGGCCTCTGCCCAAAGATTTCTTTTGCCTCATAAAAGACAGATAGTGTGTTCTGAGCTGTCAGTGGATCCAGGGGTCACCTCCACACCTATGTGGAAGAGCTGAGCAGCAGCGCTGCCAGTTTTGGTAGGACAACATCTCAGGCATCCTGAGTTCCACATGGCAATGATGTGCTTGATAATTTACATAATTAGTAGGTGAGAGTAATCAAACATTTTATGGAGGCAGATGCCTGATTCCTCCTTCTCCATGCTGCTCTGAAGCACTGAGCCCCAGCAGTGGGCTGTGACAGGAACCTTCTTCTCCATTTTGTGGGGGCTCCCCCTTTTAAGATACCTTGAAGCAACCGTACCCTGGGAGTTACCCTTTTTCTTGCATCCAAAGCCTGGTTCTTCTCCTTGATGGGTCCCATACTAGACGGACATAAAGAGCAGCAATGAGAGGCAAGAGGAGAGACCAGGTGCTGGAGCAGCAACTCCCTGGCTGGGATTACCTGCATTTCTTCCCTCACACAAACCCTTTGATTTTCCAATAACCTCTGCTAACAGCTGTTGAGATTTCTCAGTAGAAAGTGGGTTTGTGGTTCAGTATTTTCTCCTTTCTCAGACAGAAACTGAGGCAAAGCCAGACTTCGGAGGAAAAGAGGATGTTAGCTACCCCCCAAAATATGTAAATAAATAGTGCAGCATCTTTATGTGCATGGAAATTACTTGTTTGTCCAAAATAGGTTTGAGTGGGAGCAATCTACTGATATAGAGGTGACACTCTACAGAGAAGATGGAATGCAGAGCTTGCTCAAACACTCAGTGCTCTGTCATGCACTGGGGGAGGGACAATGACACCGTCCCCAGACCTATTTCACATCAGGAGCTCTTCTCTTCCCAGCAGACACATGCTAAAGCACCCTGTGACCCCATGGTGATGAGCACTCAGGAGGGAAAACCCGCAGGGCTGGTGGCAGGGACATGGCTGTGCAGGGCTCCCCCAGCCAGGCTCTGCAGCACCCTGCTGGAAACCACATCTGCAGAGTTTGCACGTGGCTGGTGAACTTCTGCAAACACCTTATTTATCTGATTTTTGATCTGCTTTTTTTCGCACGTCCCTTGAAGCACCGTTGTCTCCATAGCTCCAGAGATTTGAGAAAATCATAGCTGATAAAAAATCCACCTCCCGTCTCAGAGCTGCAGGTGGGGCCATCCTGAACAGTCACTGTTGGATAATTTTGTACAAATTTCATGTATTAAACTTACACAGCCCTTTGGACCAAATGCAATGGTAGAATCTGTACTTACTATTTTTCTAATATGAGTATCACTGAAATGGCACCCAGGAGGGATAAAGCAGAGGGAAAGGCTCTCCAGATCATTTTTCTGGCAACGTTTAAAGGGGTTTAGCATTGTGGGCAAGCAAACCACACAACAGTGCTGCAGTGCTGCCATGGCATCCCAGCACCTTGTCTTAGAGAAAGGAAGAATGCTGCCCAATTTGGGCTACACAGCTCTTGTCTGTCCAAGGCTGGTGATCCAGCAAAAACATCTTGTGGTATGAAAAGGGGAGCAGAGAGTGCTCCCCACCGCACTCATGCAGCAGATGTGCTAAAACAAGAAAAAAATAGCAGCAGCAGCACAGTTTGAGTTGACATCAGTGCTGCTTCTAATTCACCTCTTTCACAGAATTGTCACTTTTCACCCCCTCTCCCATTTCAGATAATAACTTATTTAATAGATGTCTCCAAGAGACCTGTTAAACCCCACTGGTAAGAGTCACATCAATGGCCAGTCACCTCTTTGATGCACTGGTCTACAGGCATGGTTATATATTAGAAGACAGAGCTGGTTTACAGCCCTAGTGATGTTTCCAGGGTTAATGATCTCTACCTATGAAGGACCCAGAGTGGTCCAAAAGGAATGTTCTCCTCTGGGTCAGGAGCAGATGTGGCCTCAGCCTTTCAGACATCGCCCTTCATACTGACACCAGCACAGTGACACTGCTTTCCCTGTTAATAACAAATCCCAAGGTTGCAGAAGCCCTGGCAATGTGCACAGGGCTATAAAAAGACTATTAATTTTTATACCCTGAGGAGAAGAGGAGTGACTCAGTGTGAACCTGCATCCCCCATGGCAGGGTGTCCTGTAATGGTCCTGGACAGCACTGAAGCCATGGCCCTGCACACCTTCCCTGCTCATCCTCCGTCCACTATGTGATCCTGGCGTGTTTGCTCTTGCCACACCACCCCAGCAACAATCCTGGTTCAATATTAGCTCAGACATTATCTACCACTCCTCACCCCAGCAGTGGCAGGGTCCTGGGCTTTCATGCACTGGATACTTTCCCTGTGTTTGTGTTACTGTTGTCCTGGAGCACAGAGCCCTTCTGCTGCCAACAGTCTGCACTCCTCTGTGCTGAGAGGGAACAAGTGGCCAGGAAAATGAGGTATGTGGGGGTTCAAAAGCTGATGGTCACCATGGTTAACACAAACAGAAGGAGACATGAACTGTGATATCTGACCATAGTCATAGCTGTAAAAATGGGACAAATACATCTCAGACCAACTGAACTGATGAGGCACAGAAGATGATATTGAATCTCATGCCTCATGCAGAACTTAAGTTTGTAAAAGCTCCCAGAGAGACAGAGATACAAAAATTTAAACTACAGAATCCCTCCTAGAGGACAGGTGATTTTACCACTGTCCAAAGCCAAGGGAGGAGAAGTCCTGTGTGAATGCACACCACTGGGTAGAAGGCTACCCCCAGGAGATACATTCTCTGCTGCATCTCAGGATTTTTAGCTGCTGTACTGTAGACCCAAAGGTTTTCCTTTCCTCCACATACTGTGGGAGAAGTCACATTGTAACACACAACACCCTTCTAAGAGCCATAGCAAAATGTCAGCCCTGTTAATAACCAGGCTTTTATTCACTGATTGTTCCATCTTTAACAATTCTCTTCTTATTTTCCTCTTGTCCCACAAATGGGATTGCAAGCTGTTTATTCCTGGCTCTTCCTTACAAACCTTGCTCTCAAATGTGCCTCTCGAAAGGACTAAATGGGAAAGCACCAGATGTATGACATCCTCAAAGAGCTCCAGCAGCCAGGGAAGGACCAAGGGCTGGCACCAGTTTCTGCCTTCCCTCTCACCAAGCTCAAAACCACACAGTGCTTTCATGCCTGGGTATTTCTGAGACCTCCACAGAGCAAAACACCACGTTGCTCCTTTCATCCAGCAACACTGCTGAATGCTCCTGAAGCCTCAACAGCTGAGACCCATCCCCCTTTCAATCCTCTATAATTTCTAAGCAAGGATGGAAAATTATAAGCCACAGCCAGTGTTACAGTATAGAACCAATTACAGAAAGCACGGAGGGGGCAGTGCTTTGTGCATTCTCTGCTCATACTTGGATACCAGATCCTTCAAGGACAGCTTCTCCTTTGCCTGTCTCACATTGTACCAGAACAGAACTTCTCTGCCTTTTTAGACCTCCCAGCTGGTAGCTTGGTCTCACCAGACAAGGCAGCCAGTGCTTTCCAGAAAGCATCATTGCATCATTTGCAATGACCTCAATTTCTGCCGAGCCACTTCCAAACCAAGAAGTCAAGCCAGAAAGAAACAAAAATCATGACATGACCCTGAAGACATCAGCTCTAAACACGTGACATACAGCCTTTTCTACCAGAATCCCCTTACCTCCAAACCCACCCTATCTCACGAGGACACATGTTAGAAACAGCCCAGTGAGCGTCATCTCTTTTAGAGCCAGGAACTCTGCTCAGCCAGACCTGGTGCTCAGAGCCACATTGCTGCCCAAGGGCAGAGTTTGGCCCATTGCTTCTGTCTCCAGTGCCTGGGTTCTGGATGTTTTTTCTGGACACATTCAGTGTATGGACTAAGGGCAGGGATGAAGCTGTTTGGCTCATGATTCATTCAGCATTGTGGACTCCCTGTCAGCGGCTGTTGGATGTGAGCCATCCCCAACATGTTCAGGCACCGTCCTTGAGAATCCAAGCAGGTATGGCAGGAGGCTTATCACTCAACCCCACGGGGAGGATTTCTCTATTGCAGCTAAAGCAGGCATTTGGCTGGTTGAATTAACCCTTGCTGGCTTCATGGAATGGGCTTCATTGAAAACGAGCATCTTTTTCTCACCTTTTAATTTCTTCTGTGGTGCGGAGACAGCTGTGGATCAATGAAAGTGTCTCCATCGATCACCCTGGATATTTTTTGATGGACAGAGGATTGAAATACTGAATCCTTCCTCTGCCATGGTGGGGCATAAAACATTTCCTAATTTCCACCAGGTTATGTGAGGTTTAATCCCAGAGGATACAGTCTACCAGCAGGTTAAGTCACGGTCTCATAAATCAATCTGAAAATTTGCCCTTATTCATCCCAAATTTTCCACAGTTCAGCATCTCCAATGACTCCCATTGTCCTGCTCCTCCCCTGCTCCCCACCTTTGGAGTGTTTGTATCAATTAGATAAGCCTTTACATACATAAAAAATAACTTAAAATTTAAAAAGAAAAGTTTGTATTTACAAGTTGAGCCTTGTACTGTTGGAATTAGACTCTAATTAGGTCAGTCATGTTCCCCTGGTAGGGTAAGAATGATAGTGCTGGAAAACAGACAATTTATAAAGACCCAAAAATAACTCATCCTGCTGTTTTGTAAGAAAGATGTGTTTTCTTCGCCCTGTGCTGAGGACATTTGCAATCAAGGCCACTTGGGCACAGTGATACCAGCCACAGACTGCAGCTTGGTCCCACAGGCAAAGCTGGCCTGTGCCTCAATTTCCTCCTACCAAAGGCGGGATATTAATCCTTCCCAATCTGACAGGGCTCTGGTGAGGTCACTTGTGCTTGTAAGGCATTTTGTCACTCTTGGCATGAGGCCCCAGACCATATTACACATGCTACTTTTTTTTTTTTTTTCAAACTTGCCTTTTAGCCTTATCTACACCTTCTGTCAAGTGCACAAAGGGCACAAACTCAAGATTAGCAAAGCTCAGGGTGAAGAACAAGTCCGTGGCTTTGCCACTGCTGCTTTTCCAGGGTGGGGACAGGTGCACAGAACCCCTTGGAAGTTGCACAATGCAGGGAATTACCTTTGAATGACACCCTGGGCGTCGGTCGCTTCTTCCTCTGAACACATTTTTGTCACACAACCCTGGTTTGCAGTTTCCTTGTTTCTCCACACATGGCTGCAGGTCCTCTGATGCCACAAGACTTCACAGGTTTCAGCGCCAGTGACAAATTTGCCTTGTAAAACCTCAAAGAATGACTTCACATGTCTGATTTAGGATTATCCTACCTTGTTAACAAATGGTGATGAACATGCCAACTGCTAGTTAATGAAGGTCTCAACCTGCCTGGGAAGTCAGCGGCCACACCAACTTGGCTTGGAGGGACGTGCCCAGCATTCCCAAGTAAACAAGACAGCAAAGCTAAAGAACTCCTGGGGCACAGTGGAAGTGAACAAAAACCCAATAAAAACACATGTTCACACGAAGTTCCTTTTGATTTTGTGGGAAATGCAGGTCTGAAATGAAAATAATTAGTGAGGCAAGAGGAGGAGAGGAAAAATAATAAAAAACAAGAGGCAGGCTTAAAAAAGAAAAAGAAAATAAAAGCAGCAAGGAGAAAAATAAATAACCCTGGAGCAAAAACGCAGAGGGGAAAAAGAGGGAACAAAAGAGACAAATAGCAGGAAAAGGATCAGTAATGAAAGCCCAGATTACTTGATTCAGTCAAGCCACTGCTTGTGCTGTTCAGGGCAGGGCGGGAAGCCAATCTGTTTTCTCTGGTATTGTTTAGGCTACAAATGCTGTGGCAGATTTCCCATCCACTCCCATGTTTAAGTCCATGCTCCAATCCCAGCCACAAAAACATGTGTGGAGGAAACGAGCCCTGAGAAGAGTAAGTAAGGGCTGGAAGCTGGAGGATGATACATTTTGGAGCTGAATGGCCTCAAAAAAGCACTTCTGCATCTTATGGCAATTTTGCAGAATAATGTCTCGTTCACGAAATGCTGTGGCGGGAGGATTTTCATCTTCAAAATGGGTACAGTGATACCTCTGGGTTATTACAAGCTCCCAGCCGCAGAGGACTGCCTGTATTTACACAACACTGCATTATTTATAGTATCCCTTTCAGGAGCAGGAGAATATGAATTCTTTCCTTCACAGTTTGACTTTTTTTTCCTTCTCTTCTCCCATTTGGAAAGCATTGATTTCTCGCCCTCATTTCTCCCACCAGAGCTGTAGCTGACCTGACTGAGTTTAGTTTACTTCTCTAGGCCAGATGCTCAGTGGGTGAAAAGCACAACCACCCACCCTGGAATAACAGAGCTGCCCTGATTTCCCCCAGCTGGGATCTGGTCCTGCCTCCCCAACATCTGCACATTTGTGGGAACTGATTAAAGGCTGCTACAACACTGCAGAGGAGGACAAATATTATTTGCAAGGGGACAAAGGCAATAAAAGTGCTGGCCTCATGACTTTCTGTTTCTAAGTGGATTCTGACTCTCTCATATTAAGGATCTGGAAAAAGTTTATCACTGCAAAATAATAAAATATTTAAAGCTGATCAAATTTTGGGTGGAAACTATTTGAGAGTGTCAGTTTAGCTGAGAAGCAGCAGGAGTTATAAGATTTTACAGACCAGAACAAACAGTGAGGAATTTCAGCCTGTTATATTTTCACTGTCCTGAGCTGTTAACTCGTGAGCACACTGGCAAGGCACCCAGAAACTTCTTCAATAACAGAACAGTCTAGAAAAGTACTTTTTTCCCTTCCACAAAATAAATGTACCAAGGACACAGCGGTTTCAAAAAGGGTTTCTTTTAATCAGAAGCAAGTTTGCAAAAGAAGAAGTAACTTTCTCATATAAAATAGTGGAGTGGTGAAGGTGAGGCTAACAAGAGGTGTGGAACAAAAATCCAGGGTGAATCTCCAAGGAGACACTGAATTAAAAGCAACGATCCGATAACTGCAGTACACGGAGAGTAACTCAAACACAGCTGTGTAAGGTGGTCCTACCCCTAAACTGACAGCAGATCCCAAACCAAAGGACGGACTCCATCCCAAGAGTGGCAAAGTGACCAGCTACAAACCATAATATAGGGCTCTTGCACCTCTCTGCTACCTGAGAGCTCCCACTGCACCGTGACAGGTCCCAGCACTGCCCAGGGGTGTAATGGCATCGAAGGGGGAGCGCTGGTGGCACTTTCCGGGTGCCCCAACTGCAGAACGCCACCATTCCATGGTAGCAGAAATGCCCAGATCTAGAGATTTGGACATAAATGGGAAAACACTTTGACATAAAGCTCTGCAACCCCCATTCCTGTCTCTATATCCAGTGATTCAAGCCCCAAGAAAGTGCACAGTGATCAAACAGCATCGGAGTAATGAATTTCCTGCCAAGCCTTGAGGCCCCAAGGCCATTTAAAGTGGGCAGGTGGCAGCTTGGAGAAGATAAAAGTCTGAGTCAGAGCCTGAATCTCAAGTGCTAATGGTATTTCACTCCTTGTTCAAACATATCTCACCTGTCCCACTGTTCTGTGTGTGCTTATCTGCTGTGGCTCTCTGCTACCAGGGCACAGCAAACTTTACACCTTCACAAAGTGCAAGCCAGCTTTGTTTGTCTGGGGGGCCTGGGGGAGGAGAAAAGGAGTACAGAAATACAAAGAACCCAAGGGACTGGAAGTGTTCAAGGCCAGGCTGGACAGGGCTTTGAGCAACCTGGTCTAGTGGAAGGTGTCTGTGTCCATTGCAGGGGCATTCAAATGAGATGATCTTTAAGGTCCCTTCCAACCCAAACCATTCTAGGATTCTATGACTTGTCAGGTGGAGCCATTTCAGACCCAACATGTTCAGTGCTCCTAAATCCAGGGGTAGTTTCTATAAGAAGGTTTCAATGGGTACTGTACAAACAACCACATCATCACACTTGGGGCTGTGTCTAAATGCCACACCAACACACCCTCCCCACCTCTAGTAATGCCATGATGATGTGTGGATTCCACACGAGCTGGCAAAAACCTATAAAAACAACCTAGGGAATGTGACTGAACTAGCAGGAACTCCAGGCTGAGGGAAGCTGTTTGCAGTATAACCTGCCCATGTACCAGATGTTCTGTGATGCTTTTCCTCTCCAAATATCACCCCTCACTGTGCGTGTGCCCTTCTGGCTGCTACTGATACAGGAGATCAGTAAAGAAAGGAGGTCTTGGCATCATGGGCAGTCTTACATGTCCCAGGTTTCTAGACTTCAGGATTTCTAATGACTCTGCCAAAGGTTATCTTTCCTTCTGGTGGTTTGTGTTTGTTTTTTTTTTTTTTTTAAAGTTTCCCGACAAATTCCTTTTTTAAAAGGATTTTTCTCAAACAAGTTGCCTGCTTATCTGAAAGCAGTGAGTGGGAAAAGACATCGGTGCTCTGTATGTATAAACGTATCTCTCTCCTCCCTTTTTGGAAAGCAGATTGGATAATCTTTGGATGACCCAATGGATTTCTTGAGAGAAGCAATGACAAAGATAATAAATGTATCTCCATGTCAAGACAGGCTTTGATATTTAGTCTAAACAATTGCTACAGCAGTTTCTGGCAGAGACTTGGGTATAAGTAGGAAAAATGAGATCTTGGCCCATCTGCAAAACATCACTGGTTTTAACACTCAAAATGAAGAGGAAAAAATCCTTTTGGGTAATAGTTTTGTTCTGTTTTGGGGTTTTTTTTGGGTATGTTTTTCTTTCTTCTCTCCAGCAATGCCAACTTCTAGTAAAAGTGGGATTGCTGGCCACAGTGTGATTCCTTAAGTAAACGCTGATGAAACCCTTTGCTCTGTGCTCTCACCTCTCCCTGCCCTCCCCACGAAGGCATTTCTGACTCCCAGGGTAGGGCAAAAGAGACTGCCAGAGATGAAAGCAAGAGAGTGCCCTCTCCTGTCCCTTGTCACCGCTGCCACTTGCACCCACAGCGCTGGCCCTGCACCAGCATCGGAGCATGAAAAGGTGGGAATGGAAAACACTCCAGCCAAGGGTGTGGGCTGTGGTGGGAACACACCAAGTCTGATATGGAGTACTGAGGGATAAAATGCTCCACTTGGAGTGGGCTGGAACAGTACAGCTCCTCCACGTGGTGCACTTTTGCACGTGATTTATGACAGGGACAAGGTGCTGGGAGCACTGCTGACAGCGGTGGTTGGTGTTGTCTCAGCCCTGGGAGAGGGTGAAGACTTGGGCACTTTTTTCCTGCAGGAAATTGGATACTGCTATGGCTATTGCATGAAAAACAAGCTCCTGTTAAACTGTTTGCTGAAATGTCTCCCTTGGCCATTTCATGATGCTGTTTTTACTTTTTAGTAACAGCCATCAAGAGACCTGAGAAAGGGGAAGGTAAATAAATAAATAAAAATAAACCATCCTAAGAATGCGTTTTAAATATAAGCCTTCATTTTTCAAGACTGTTCCAAACAGGAAGATGGAAATGGAAGTGGATTTGATGGGTGAAGTTACTGGAACATGACAACTAATGTTTAAAAGTCGTATTTCAAGGCTGCAATTCCCAAAGATTGCAGCTGTGAAATAGAGCTTTCTTGCTAACTGATGGAGTGTGTCCTTCCAGATAAAACAATTTACCTGATATCTGAAGTAAATAAAACCTACCCATTAACCATATTTTACAAGTACAGCACATCAGCAAGGAGACATAGGCATCATCCATGTAGCTACCCAGGATCCCGGGCAGCAGAACACTTGTCCTGTGCTCAGCTCAGGGCTGAGCAGGGCACTGCACCTCCACACTCTGCAACTGCCTATTGAAAATAAACCCCCATGTCAGAACAGCCAACTCCTAAACAAAACATAACCGAGAGCAACAACAATGTGGACGAGAATGGAACAGAAACACCATCGTTTGGATCAACAGGTCCTAAAGGAATCACACGTAACCTGTTATTTCGGCAGCAGTCAGAAGAAAAGAGCCATACAGCCAACTCAGCAGGTCCTCAGCAAGCTCAGGCTTTTTACTTGCAGCTGGTTCTGAGGAAAAAGGAACAGTCTCTTCTCCTTGCTTTGTATAGATAATGCTGCTCCCCATGTTGTCCTTCAGCAGAGCAGTGGCCACAGAGTCCACTTCCTTTACTCCCCATGGTTTTCTTGCTTTGTTTTTGCTCAATGTGGTATCAGATCAGCCCCAGGGAGTAACTGCACCTTACACCAATTCTGGTCTGGCAATATTCAGGAGATATGGAGCTACTCACACTATGCTTTCCTTTGGAGCAAACTCTTCAGTGTTTGATCTGCTTCCTACTAATCTGTATCCCTAAGTATTTAGTGGTCCTTGAAAGGCTCCTCCTGCAGCACTACCTCTCATACCTGTTGGATAAGCGCCATTAAAACTCCAAGAGCAATTGCACTGCTATGTCAAATGTATAAAACCAAGGCATTAAAATATGTAATCTGATGCACGAAATAACAAAGGAAAAAGAAAACGAAACAGAAAGCCACGTAGATAATTTTGTCTAAGAAACAAAAAACTCAGACTGCAAACAAATTTTGGCAGTTCAGTAATTAAAGCAAAGTCCATATGGCTTAAGAGAACAGTCAAAGTGCACAGAAGGCAGTGGGTTTTTTGTTTGCTTTGCATTCCTCTTCACAGCAAACTCCAAGTCATCCTCTTTGGAGCCCCTTCTCCATCCCACACACATCCTACCCAGGTGCAGAGAGGGGGATGACTCACAGGGTTTTGGCTTGAGCCCGTGTCTTTGTGCATCCCTTGCCATCTAATGAGCTGTGGATCATTATCCCAAACTCAAAAGCCCTTAAACACACCCACTGGAGTTTTTGGTTTTCGACTGTTTCTTTCTGGAGCCTTTGGAGAGGAACAGCAATCCAGTGCCAAAGCTATCCAGAATCTGCATGCACCAAGAGCAGCAGTGCTCAGAGGCAGTGCCAAAGAGTAAAAGCAGTTCTGAGATCCTTTGCCCTGTCCAAGAGGCACTGAAAGGTGACAGCAAGGCTGAGCTTGCCCTTGAACCTCAACTGTTCTGGTGAGGTGCCACCAGGATACTCCAACCAGGCCTCATGGGCAGGTTGGTTTCAACAACCTGCCTTGAAGACACCACCACCCCATGCCACAGATGTCCTGCATCCCCAGATGAGATAAAACAACATCCCTAGAGGACAGGGGCAATTTTCAACAGTAACAGTGCCCACATGTGCCCTGGTGGGACTTTAGCAAGCACCAGTTTTTCTGGCTGATCCGCCTGGAAGGAAATGCCAGATGCTGGAGTGGCAAGGACTCGCCTCCTTCCAAATTCACCTTTGAAACCCTTGCGATAAAAAGTCTGGTGAACCAGGACTGTTCAGGTCCAAGGGCTGGACTTGGATTCTGACAACTTCCTTCTGAGTGAATAACTTACTGCTAAAACATGAAAGACTCGGGAAAAAGATAGAAAATCAAAAAACAAAAAGTGAGCTGTACAAAAGGATCGAAGATAAACTAAAACTCCCCTCTCTTCTTTCCAAGGGCCACAGTTTCAAGTGCACAAACAGGCTGTAAACATGCACAAGGTAATTCATGACCCTAATGCCTGAAAAACCTGGTTAGCTTTATTTGGAGACATGTTGTTGCTTTTCCCAGATACGAAGCTGAAGAATCAATAAAAGGCACCTGTGGACACCAAAACTCTCCTAGTCTGTGTGATGTGTCTTTGTACTAAAAGAAATAAAATCAAACAAACCCTGCCACTGTGTACTTTTTCACAGACCAGTAAACAGGACTGCAGTGTCTGGGTGAGAAAGGATGCTCAACTTCTGTTGGCAGAGCAGGATAACTTTGATGATCAAACCCCTCATCAATTAGTAGACTCTCTAGCTTGTCACTGCAATTTTAATTGAAAGATTCCTCTGGCTTGCTGGGTTGTGTCCTCTGACTTTTAAAAAATGACTGATTCAAATGGTACACGCAGTCCACAGGGGAGGATTAGAGCCACGCCAAAAATAAACTGACCTTGCATCTGAATTCTTCCCATTTGCTTCACCCACCGCTGCCTACAGTGCTCTTTTGAGCCATCTTCTCTTCCAAAGGCCCTGGAGTTGGAATATTTAAAGAATGCAGCAGGTCCCATTTGAAGAAGAAAGAAAAGCAGGTCAGTAATTCAGTATAAACACACCAGTAGTGAGCTAGAGCAGACAGAGTGACACATCTGAGCCTATGTTGATCAGCCAGTGCTCCTAATTTGGGGAGCAGCAAGGAGAAGAGGAGAGAGGAGGTGTCTGCTTTTCACCTAAAAATTTGTCCCTTTTCTACGTTTTTCTACTTGACCTTGATGAAAGGGAAAAATTTAAAGAGGAAAAAAAACGAAGAAAAAAAAAAAAGAGTAGAGAAAAAGGAAGAAAAAGGAGCCTGGAAGGTTTTATGTTTTCTCTTCAAATCACATCACGAAGTCACTCATTGCATCTAGGGAATTCACCTGCTTGTTTGGGAACGGTGGGACAGAAGGAGGGGAGAGAAAGAAAGAGGGAAGAGAAGGGCATGGGAGCTGCTTCCTGAAGCAGTGTTACAAAAAGCAGTTAAAAAACCCCTACTATTCACAAGTGGTTAAAATCATCGCTTTTCAGAATTCCTTTCTGTCTTTTTCTTTTTTTTTTTTTTTTAAAACAAACGTTCAGCTCGTTCAGCTCCTTCTTTTTTTTTTTTTAGAGTTGATTGTCTTCAGGAAAAAAAAAAGAAACACCAACCCAGCCTCATGTGTGTTCCCATCCGTTTCTACCCTGATAGAGGAGTCACCCCCAGTTCACCGCCCCGGTCACGCGCACACAGTCCCTGCGATGGGTCCCCCCGGGTGTCACCCGTGGCTCGGCCGTGTCCCCCAGCCCCGGCTCAGACGAAGGAGGAGAACCCTGTCACTGGAGTCCGGGAGCCGGGCGCGGGCTGTCCCGTGGGGGTGTACACCCCTCCTGAGCTCTGTGTCGTGATGACAGTCTGGAAATAGGGTTCTGTCTCGCTGGCGGTGCACTCCTCGTATCTGTAGGACGCCGGGTGCTTCACCCCTTTCTGCTGCCGCTTCCACGAGTTGTAGTAGGTGGGGTCGCTCATGTAGTGGTTCACAAAGGAGTGCTTTGGCAACTCGTCCTCATAGTCTGAGTCCGTGACCTGGAGCACCAGGAAAAAATATAAGTAAATAATCGGTCATTAGCATCTACGGTTTATTTGTCCTGTTCCACTCTCAAAGAAATTAGAGGCAAGTTTAATATCAGCAGGTGACAAAAGGTATAATGTTAAGGGAGGATGGTTTGAAGTTCAGGTGTAATATAAGCTGGGCTGTAGAAAAGCACTGTGCTCTGGTTTAGCCAGACTTTGCTCCTAGATATCACCCTTGATGAACGCTGGTGACAAGCAATGCAGAGAAATCCCTTCTAATTCACTGCAAGATGGTGCAGCAGGAGCCAGGAGTTCCTATTTGGATACAAGATGCAGGAAAGTGTACAGATGCCACAGGGAAACCAAGAGCTTTTGATCACTATCGCTACTTCGAGCAATAATCAAAAATATTGCAATTAGAATTGAGCATCTCTCTTCTGATGCAAGGACAGCAAGAATGTCTCCCACATAAACCCACCTAGGTTGGCCAGATGGGCTGTTGCTTGTGGTAGCCAGACCAGGCCACCCGCACAGTACTCTGGGTGTGGCTTACCCTGTTAAGTATTGAAAATTAGTTATATAACTGAAAGGGAGTTAAGCAGAAATCAGATTTTTTTTTTTTTTTTACAGGCAAACAACTCCATCTGCATATTCCAGCTGATTATTGAAGGTACAAGGTGCACAACCAGCGGCGACAGAAGAAAGAGAATACAAAATCTGGAAAAGAAGAGCTGCCAGGCAGGAGGGGCTGCTTTCTTGGGATGAGTCAGACGCAGCTCTGTGTTCAGAGCGCATCTTACCCCTGAAACATTTATGCACGGTGGCTGGAGAGCTTCAAAGCTCATATCAATATCGAGCGGGAGCTCTATTGAGATGTAACCAGATAAGCTTTGTGCATCTGCCCCTCCTCTGAAGTGCTGCTGCTGTGATGCAGCTGGAGGAATCACAGAGGGCTTGTACATCTCTGCTGAGCACAGAGACCACGGCAAAGCCTTGGCCATGGTATCCAAGTGCACATTTTCCTTCTGTTCCCACTAACGTTCCCACCAATAACAGCCACATCCCATACAGCATGCTAACATCTATCCAGTCATTTCCATATCTCATGCCTTCCCTCAAAATCGCCAGTTCGAGCATGCAAAAGCATTTATTCCTTTTTTTTGCCCCCAACAATCTACACAGCCAATTCTAAAGGTAATTAAATATCAGAGTAGCAGCTGCCTAAGACATACAAGGGAGACAGGTAAGTGCAGCTCCTAACTGTTAGTTGCTGCAATTAGTTTCAAAAGGTTGGTATTGTTCTGATCTATGACACCACACAGCACACACACATCCTTCTTGATCGTCCTGCCACACAACTTGTCTCTTCTCCTCTAAAGCTCCTTTTTAATGGTCTCTGAAGAACAATCCTCAAATGCCTTACAAACCATCATTTGAAAAGGGCACAGCATCCATCATCCCACTTCTTTGCTTAGATAGCTGCTTCAGTACTATTTTGTGGCCATTTCCCAGCACAGAGGGTGATGGACAGAGCTGAGAAATTTTTCCCAGAGATTTCCAGAAGTCTGAGCAGAGCAGCTCTTTACAGCTTTGCAAAACTTCCCTTCCACTATTACCCAGGCTCCAGCTCTTTAGGAGTCATGGATGGTTTGATTTTTAAGAATGACAAGCTTCAGGTGCTTTGACATGTAATTACTAATACAACAAAGCCCTACCAGCATTTAATAATTATTCCAGAAGGAACTCAGCAAGTCTCTCTCCTAGAAGAACACTCCTTTGCACCAGCTGCCAGCTTTGGGAAGCCAACACCCAACTCCCTCCAAAGACCTTCCTGAACAGGTGGGTTTTGCAGCATTCCTGGAATATCCCCAGATTTGGACCACTTCACAGCCAGTGGGTGCAGAGAGCAGCTCCAGAGTCTTGGCACTGCTGGTGGGAACATGCTGCCAGCACTGCCCTGTCTGTTTTTGTAAGGGGCTCCAACAGGAGTGCTGCTGATGACCACAGATGTGGCAGCATGGCAGGGAATGGCAACAGAAGCTCAGGCAGGCTGGTCCTCAGCTGCAGACACAACCAACTTCACCAAAAGATCCTCAAACCCTGGTTCCCTCTGTACTCAGCAGGAAACAAGTTGTTGCACTTTGCATCAACCTACATCTCCAAACATTATGTTCTGTCTCCACAGTCTAATTTTAAGGTAAATGCCTGGGAAGCTGGGGATGATGTGGGCATCCAGAAGAAAAGTCTCTGCATCCTGAGCAGAGGCAAGTGGTTATAGATCACTCACCAGAAGCACCTAAAGATGTGAACCCCTTTGGCTATCGTGGATGTGCTCTCTCCATCAAAGGCACAAGGCTGCCACTGCCCTTGCCATGTCCTCTGACTCCTTCCCAATCCACCATCACTGACTCAGACACTTTCATCCACCCCTCAGGGAAACAACCCCCTGCTGAACAGATGGATCACAGCTCAGTTGAGCTGGAATAAGCATAAGGAGAAAAAACCCCACAAACTTCTAGTGACTCCTTATTGATCTTCCTGATGTCCCCAGAGACACACAGGAACATAAAGCCAACTAAAAGGCTGGAAGCTCTAAGGAGAAACGCAGAAAAGAAGCTGTATCCAGAAGAATGACACATGACTTTATAGGTATAATAGTACTGATGCAGACACTTGATTTCTGTCCATTGCTTGCAGAAAAATACTCACCCACAAAACTAATATAATTTCTGTACCTAAGCCAAGTTCTTTCAAGACTGCCAGAAGTCAACATAATAAAGAGGAGAAATACTTGGAATGCTTTTAGATGCTGCTGCTGCCTTTTGAAATACGGTGACACCTGGACGTGCCATGAACTGAAAGAAGGAATTTAAAAACAATACCACCTGCTGATAATTTGTCCACTAATTAGTCCATTATACCAACTGAAAGGAAACACTAATTTGGTGTAAATAAGGCCAGTGCCTTTCAGAAGCAAGTCTCATAAAACATATATAGCTGCACTAATTTCAGCCTTTTCACCATCATTAGCACTGATGCTGGAAAGGATAACCTGCCTTGTTAGTGTTGATACAACATGTTTTCTCTGTGTTTCCTTCAGAATAGGCAGGAACTGTCTATTCTGTCCATGTTTCTAAAGTATCTTCTAAGGTCTGCTCCAAGCAACACTCCAGTAACTACCCTTATCAGCAAGGAACTGACATTCCACAGCCCCGATGAAAATCAAGGAGAAGCAAGATAAACCTGTTTAGCATGACAATACAGTCAGCTTATACTAGAGGATTACTTTTTAGTGGTTTTTAAACTATTGAGTAAATAGAAATGCTGCAGGGCTTTTTGCTTTGTTTTGTTTCCTCCTTTCCGTGTGACTGTGACTGTGTTACCTTGGAAACCTCCATAGGCTGGAGCGTGATTGGGTGTTCGATGACATTACAGACTGTCAACTAAAGGTACAGGGATGGCTATGAAACAACAAATACAGAAAACGAGAGGCTATTCAGGTATATTATTGATAGCACAAAATGCACAAGTGCTGTTCAGAGGCAAGTCAGCGACCAGAGTTGGCTGCCTTAGTTCAAAATATACTTTTTTAAAGTGACTGCAAAAGAAACAATCTTATCAGATTACTTCTAAAAATGTAGATGGCAGCAGTTTCTTTTGGTTGACCTGAAATGAATATGGTGTAAAAGAGACAAGGTAACCTAATATGCAAAAAGATTTCTCTGGACACAGGAGCCCCTGCTTATTTTATGTGTCCCCTGCAGCTGGTTTCTACATGGTGCTCAACTTGTCAAAATCGCTGGAGAACTTTACTGGAAACAAGTTAAACCATAATCCCTGTGAAGTGTTAAGTGGAAATTTGTAACATCTTCCTACAGAGCTGAGAAAGCAAAAGCCATTTAGACTGCAGAGAGCAGTGGGAACACCAGAGCATCGCCAGCATTCTGCCCTGACTGATAACCTGTGTGAGAATATTTTCTCCTGGAAACAGTTTTTGGGAGACCACAAGGACACATGAGAACACATAAACATGCACCACCTTCCCCTCTCCTTCTGCAAAACTACTCTTCCATGGCTGGATGACATCGCAGATATATCATCAAATTTCTGTACATGGTGAACACCAAATTTCTTCAGATTATCTGTCCAGGGCCTTGTCCACTTGACTCATTAACTAAAAGCCTATTATTATTAATCACTTAGAAATTACACTCATAGCAGTCTCTTGCTCCATACCTGCCAATTAAACTTCTTTAACCTCATTAACATTACTGGTGCTTGGCTTTCATGACATGGAGTAAGTTAACCACTTGATTTATGAATATTAAGAGTCCTACTTGATTTCCTCAATGTTTCTCTCTGGCTCTCCTCTTCAGGAGGGAGCTCAGAGGAACGCTCCCAGGCAGCTGTGTTTTAAGTGCAGTCAGTCAGACTAAGAGTTTCTCACAGACTTCTTCATGTTCAGTAAACCCCATGTGACTTGAAGCCAGTGAACTTCTTTCTTTTCCATAAAAATTCTTGACACCTCAGGCAAGAGGCGTAAGACTAAGCAGTAACACGACGACATGTGGATTGAAAGCAAAAGCACAGTTTTTGGCCCTGCCTGCCCTTATGTGCATCATATTAAGTGGAATTTGAGAACCATGCACAGATGTTTTAGAGGAAAACAGCATCAGCACTCTTTGTTGCAGAGGACCAAAACTAGGTAGAGCTCTTATATAAAAAGATATCTTTAACTCTTCATATAAAGGCAAACATTTCTGCCTGCTAGGAGAGATGGAAATTCTGGAACTATTGGAAACCAGAGCTTGTCTGTTACAATCTCCTTTGAGAACAGAAACAAAAAGAAAATAAAAGACAAACAGGAAGAGCTAATAGGTACAGGAACACTTGAAAAGAGTGTGGTCAATCATCTATATCCACCTCTGCCCCAACCCACCCTCACCTCCTGTGTGTACCCACCAATATAAACAGCATTTTCAGGCTGATCAAAAGGCAGCATCTCCTATTGCTACCTCTACTGGGAGCATATTAACATTTCATGACTAAAAGCACTCCCCACCACAAAAAAACCAGCATCAAAGACATTATACAGACAGGCTGCATATCTAAGCCCCAAGGAAAAACAGGAGGCATATTTTGTGCACATACTCACATGCACACCCAGATTCAAAAAACCACCAGAGTCTCAACTGAGACCTTCAGGCTCAACAGCAACTCACAGTAAATAAACAATATTAATAATAGCCTGAGAAGAAAACCACCCAAATCACTTCCTTCTCTGCTGTACAAACAGTGCACATAGGAGGCATAATGACACCCTGCAAGGAGACTTTTGCACATTACCAGGAAATACCACATGGGACATTGAAATTAATGTCAAAAGGTGCCGGTGCTAAATTCACGACCATGCTCAGCAAACTGTTTTAATGACAGGTTTAATGCTGGGCTGTTACAGTGACATGACCAAAGCTCTATGGGTTTAATCTGGAGGGTAATGCTTGTGCATTGCAGAGACAGCAGCTTGAGCTCCACCAAGGAGAGCTGCCTTCATGACGGGTCGGCCACAGGGCAGCACAAAGCAGCAGGCTGTCTGTGGTAATTAGCAGGAGGTGAGAGCTAGGTAGCCAGGAAAAGCAGCTGTAGCTGCAGGTGCAGAAAAACTACAGATGAAAACTGTCATCTTCTTTCACTACTTGCTGCTCTTGATTTATTCTTGCTAGAAGGGTCACGTTTGGAGTGGTTTGGCCCACTGCTCGCTTCTTGCGCTGTCAGTTCAGATTCGTCAGGATCTCAGCTGACAACGTGTGATTTTAGAGACAGATTTACCTTTCTGGATATCCTTTGAAGTCTGTCTATTCACCCCTGGCCACTGTTGGACTTTCACAGACAAGAAGCATTTTGTTCCTTCTTCCAGGGAATATGGGACACAAGAGGGAGCACAGCCAGATGGATAATGCTGGCACGCACCCACCTTCCTTGGAGAACAGAGTCTAAAGGCAACCTGAGCATAAGGCTGAGGTGTCCAGAAAGCTGAATGCTGGGCTCTCACAGCTATGGGGCCATGTGCTCCCTGGCAAGTTACTCATTCCCCACTGATTCCCCCTGTCACTGAGGCAGTGGTTATCACCACTCAGACTGCTCTTCTGAATCATGGGGTTTGCTGTAGCTGTCTATAAAACAGGCACTGTGAACTTCAAACCACAGCTCCTACTTCAGTCCAACAATCCAAAACTCATCTCACCTTTAACCTCATCCAGACAGTAGCTGGTTATTTTGCAGTGTCTATGCCTTTTCCCAAAAGTGCTCCAAGTTTGCAGCCCACAGGCAGAAGAGGATGTTCAGTCCCTTCCAGAGAGGTCAGCATACACAGTCTGACTGACTGCACTTATCTTTCTACCTGACCCTGGAAAACTGAATATCTGCTAAGGCCAGGTTTGGAATCTGCCCTGGCTGGGTCCTGCTTGTTATTCTTTCCTTAGATATTTTAATTTTAATTTAATTTTTTTGTGATGAAAAGAGCCCAGTGGACATTTTAAAGGCCCTAAGACAGGCAAACAGTGACCACACAGTACGGTGCAGGTATAGGACTGGGACTTCAAAGACTTGCCAGGATTCAGCAGGGTTATCTGCAGTGACTGGGCAATACTTGGTGAGGCAAAGGGAAATCCTCACCTCTGACTCCGACACTTCCAAGGGCTTCTCGTTGAGGCCCAAGCCCTCGGTCAGCACAGCTCCATTGTACTTGTTGCAGATGTCCTCATCAGAGTAGTGCAGCCCCCCTGGGCTTGGGCGAGGAGGAGACCTAGGAAATGCAACACTGAGTGTATGGGATGCTGTCATTTCTCTGGAATGACACAATTAAATCATGCTTAGAAGCCAGAATCACAGCCTGAGACAGAGACTTGGGCGTTAGTCCTCCTTAGATTCTCCAGACAACAGTCTCTCCTCTTTGCCTATTTAACAGTTGCTTGAAGCTACATAAAAAGCCATTTCCAAAAGCATGGCATTCCCAGCTTCTTACCTGGTTCCATTTTTCTTTGAGAAGGTGCTCTTGATGTTCAGGTGTCTGCTGTTGAGCTCCAGAGCAGTGAAGCCTCCGTTATCCAGGGTGACTGACTCTTCTACATTGGAGATGGTTTTACCTAGAGCCAGGCAATGAAAGATTCAGCTGAAACAAAGGCACTTTCCCCCCAAATAGAACTGCAGAAGCTAACTTGCCCTTTCTGTTTTAATTATTTGAAATTCTCTTCACCTTTCTTACTGGCAACTAAGAACAGAGTGAAGGAAAGGAGTATATCAGGAGTGTGAAGGGGCAGAGGGAGCCAAAAGAGGGGAATAAATAGGATTTATGAATGGATGGATGCATTTCATTCAGAGGTAAGTAAAATAGCACAGATAAACTGTGCTCCAAAAGCGCTTATTCTTGTCTTTTTGACTATAAATAGAAACCAGGTGACTAATTCGGGTGGCCACTGAAGATGTCCTAGATCAGGTGCTGTGAATCCCATTCATGATGACTGAAACAAAACAAGAGAAAGTAAAACTAAAAAAGGCAGAAAAAGGGGAAAAGAGAAAAAGAAAAGGCATGAAAGAAAGCAAGAAAAGGGCAAGTGGATAGCAAATGTGAAAAAGATGTCAAAGCTGTAATGAGGATAAAACACAGATGTGAGAAATCAGTGGACAGTGTAAAGCAGGAACAAGGACAGGGGATGGGAAGAAGAAGGAAAATACAGCAAAGTATATTATTTCTTGTGATCAAATACAGCAGGAGCTTGTTCCCTCTCATGTTCCTTCTCAGTAATCCTAAAGGTGTGAGCTCAGCCCGTGTCCCAGGGAGAAGGGCTGGGTACAAGCTGCCACTGTGCAGCAGGCAGGTGCTTTATCCTCGGCTCCAATTTCAGTGCTGCATTAAAACTCTGTGAACACGGATTTCTGACAGTACAGGTCAGACCCGTCTTTTCATGTCTGTCCCCCAAACACAGAGCAAAACTAAGAAGATGAGAGATTTCCTATGAGCTATGCATACAAATATGTAATAGTATTAACTCGGTAAAATGCCACGGTATTCATACATCTCATATCTCAGGGGACCGAAATCTGATTTTCTAACACTTGTTAGAAGTGAATTACAAAGAAAGAGAAGATCTTCACTTTGGGACTGAATTACTAAATACTGCCTGGAAGACTTCATTACATTAATCCCTAAGAACAGGTAGTGCAAAGACCCATCCACCTGATCCTACTCATTAATGTGCCTTTTTGGGCACCTCCTGGCACCAGAGCAATTCTTGCTGCAGGTGGAGGAGCCTATCAGAGAAATACACATGTGAACAACCCTTCCAGGACTTTATCATGTAGGGAGAAGAAAAGGTAAAAACAATTTTCAGAGCTCAAGAACTAGTTTTTTTGAAAGGGGACTATTTAACATTCCTGTTATAGCGCAGGTAGCTCCTGTTTCCTTTCAAGAAAGGAGACCTGTAAAAATCATAACTAAAGGAAAATTCAAAGCTTGATGCTCATTTTGTGTTAAAGTCTAACAGGTCTAACCAAGACACCTCCTAGCTTCTTGGCCCCCAGCCCAGGAAATGCAGCTTGGCTTAGGGAAGGAATGCAGGACACTCTAAATATACAGGAATTGTGATACAGTCCTCACACACACAGATCTAGAATATCTGCACTGGGTGCAGCCATAGAAAAGCAGAATCTTTATCCTTCTCCCCATCTATTAGGGAATGATGACAAAGCTAAACAAAGTCTCAGCTGATTCCTTATTTGTGGTCTTTTGCCATGTGTTTGATCCAGAGTTCTTGGCTTTTGCTACAGTCCCTGGGACTTCCAGATGCTGTCCTGTCTGAGCCCATGGCTGGCGAGTATCCAGTGGTGATTATGGGCAAAAGCCATTTCTACCAAATCAGACAGCAAAAAGATCTGAGTCTTCTGCCAAACAAAATAGAGACAGTCCATGCTGATGAAATCAGGGGTTCAAAGGGAAGATATTTCCGAGTCTCACAACTCTTGAGAGTGTGTGCACAGCATGGAGATGATGCCTTACCTCCGTTGCAGTTCTTGTACTTCTTGCTCTGGCCATGTAGGACCAATGCAAACACCACCAGGAGGATGAGGATCAGGCTTGAGAGAGCCATCACCAGCAGAAACCACCACTCCTCGTAGAAAGGGGCTTCTGTTTGTGCTGAAAGAGCAAAAAACAAATTACGTTTCCTCTTTATGCCCCTTCAAAATTTTCTCTTCCTCCCCACGGTGAACAATGCATTGATAACGGTGCTCAGGAGAGAGAGGTGTTCAAAGGATGTCACATAGTCTACTGGGCACTTTTGAGGGCTTTTCTGACACCTCTGAGATGGCAGAGAACAGGAGCATATCACAACTCCAACACAGAATCACAGAATGCTTTAGACTGGAAGGGACCATAAAGATCATCCAGTTCCATCCCCCTGCCATGGGCAGGGACACCTTCCACTATCCCAGGTTGCTCCAAGCCCCATCCAACCTGGCCTTAAACCTTTCCAGGGATGGGGTAGCCACAACTTCTCTGGGCAACCTGTTCCATCTCTACAAGCACCTTTCACACACCTGGAGCAGGGCTCCAGGATCCCTTAGCTAAGAAGTTATCACCAAGAGAAGAGAGGCAGGTTTCTTCCCACAGCTCTGCACACCTCCATGTCTTGACTACCATGTTATGCTTAGTACTCCCTGGGTCAAAGGAACCACTAATACATCTGTCATGACCCACGACTAGTCCAGTTTTCAAGAGGCTTGCCTCGCCAAAATGCTGCTCAGTAGCTCTTTGAAAAATACAGCCAGTGCCAGGCAAAAAAGTACACTTGGTTCAGTGTCTTCCAGTACCTCCACCAACTCCAACTTCCAGCATTCACTGCTGCTCTTTATCACCTCCCATCTGCTCAGCCAAGCCTGATGTGCAGCACATGGGTATCAATTCAGGTGCCTGGACTTTGTGCAATCTCAGGTCATTTCACCCCATCTGACCTCAATTTAAGACACAAAATGATACTAACTTCCCCTTTCTGGAGTTATGTTGCCAATCTTGGTTTAAAGTAATAAGTATTGTTATTTTCTTGTGGTGACATTCTCTTTGTCTTCTCTTGAGCTCCCTCAGCTTTGGGAAAAAAATGCAGCTGCTGGAGCATGAGCCAGCAGTTGTATATAATTCCCCTGTAGTCCAGAGGGTGGAACACCACCTGGCAGGAATGGGCAATGCCAAGAGACCAACATCAACCCCTCATAGCACCAAACCCAGGCACTCTCTTTCCCTGACTGTCCTGAGCCTGGATCTGCATACAAGTCTGTTGTTAGCCTGACAATATGAGCTTAAATTTGTTCCAGATCACTGGATATTCTACAGCAGGGAAAAGCAGCCCCTTTTTCTTCTTCACTAGGAGGCCAGTCCAGGCCAATAAAATCCTAAAGGCAAACTACACAAGCCATGCTGGGCTGAGCAGATTCAGGGCAATTTATACCTCCCTGCACCAGCTGAAGTGGTCAGCCTAAAATGCTTTATACTTTTATGACTGTGAATCTCAACAGAAGCCTCTTACTTTCATGCAGCAATTTGAGAGGAACACTGAAGCATCAAAAGGAGGTGAATTAAATAGTTCTGTTCAAGTGGAGAACTTACAAACAAGCAGTTTATTTATAGAAAGCATCACAAGGAGATGCATGCCCAGCTTCAGAGGGAATAATGTCTTCCAGGAAAGGAAAGACTGACATGATTGCTGATCCTTTACATTGTGTTACAGCCTCTGCAAAACCACAGATAGGAAAAACACTGACTCGTGGTGTTTGAAGTGGGTTGTCCATGCCCTTGTCCTGAAGAAGAAAAGCTGGGGTAGCACTCACACTGAAATCCATGGAAGCTCTCCTGGGCTAAGTGGTTAATTGTGTCAGGACAAACGCAGCCACGATGGCAATAGCAGCGTTTGCTACTCCTGCCTTCTGGGTAGCTCTTGAATGGTGTTTATGCTTTTCACTGGAGCAGCAAAGAGATAAAAGCCACTCCAGATACTGGAGCATTGCCAGGTTCTCAGGACTCTCCAGAATTTTGAATCACAAAGCCGCTTTATCAGGTTCTTTTATTCCCCTTGTCTTTGCTGACACAGCAAGGGTGAAACCTGCTGCTCAAAAGCAACCTGGAGCACAGCTGGGAGGGTGAGAGGAGACCCAGCAAAGCTGTCCCCAGGGCAAGGTCTCCCACCTCACCACAGGCCACTGAACTCCAGCTGCCCAGCCCTGGCAAGCTGAGGGGAATTTGCTTTTCCAGGTATTGAAGTTCTTTCAGAAAACCAGAACCCTGGGCTGCTCACAGGGATTCTGGAAGCATGTTTAGGCCATAGCCCTGTTTACTGGGAATAAACACAAGAGGGCAGGAAGGGTGGGAAGAGCCCAAAAGCATCACCAATGAGCTGTTCTGATGAAGGACAACTGGAGGCATCACACTGGACTGGAACTGCCAGCACAGAGGATTATCAGGAATAATTTTGTGAAACTACTCCTTCATGTTTTTGAGAAAATTACACAGAAAATGTTTATCACAGAATCTTGGGGAAAAAAAGAAGAAAGCAGAGCAAACAACACAACAGACTAGGAATGGAAAGAAAGCAAACAAATTCTAGACTGTGTAAATTAGTCTTAGGACAAGAGATCTTACACATGAACACTCTGATAGCTTCTTTGTCAATCTTAAAAATGGCACACGTGTTTTTCCTCTTGAGAGTAAAGCATACTGCAATTACAAACCTTGACTCACCACCACATTACTCCACTTTTATCCTGAAACAAGTGAAAACACGCTGCCCTTGATTATCTGTTGCAACTAGAGGATCTGGGTTGTTTCTTTTTTCCCCTTTTCTCTCCCAACCCCAAGAAATTCCACTGAAAAAGGTACTTTTTTTAAAAAAATCCACGATTACCTGATACTGCCACGGATGGAACACTTGGCTCTCCATAGCCAAATTCGTTGACAGCCACCACCCGAAATTCATAGGTGACACCCTGTCTGAGTTTGTCCAGGCCGACTGTGTAGGAGGTGGCACTGCGAGGGATGTCCTTCACAAACATATCCCAGAGTCCTTCATCTAGGAAAGCAGCAAGGAGAGAAATGGCATGAGCTGTGTGACCTGGCACTTCCTCCTGCTCACTGAAAGAGGGTGTCATCAATTGTGTGTTGGAACTGCAGGCAGTGGACATACTCACCTGAAGGCTGCTCCGTGATGCACACAAATGTCAGAGTGCCCTGCAAGGCCCCATCTGTAAATGCATTTATTCATCATGGGGTCTTATCATAGCCCAGATGGAAGAGGTCTCCTCTAAAATCAGCAGCAGCACCCACAGTGACCTGAGCTGGCCAGAGCAGCTGCCCAGCCATCTGGGCCCCTCCTGATCAGGAGGTAAGGCCACTCATCAGCACGCCTGGCATTTGACAGCGCAGGTAAACCCAAAGCAACTGCTGCATTAGCGAGTCCTGATCACAAAGGTTTTGCCTACTTCTTACACTGCGAAAATGGCTTCGCTATGGAAGCACAGAGGTGAGGCTTGCACTAATGGAAGTTTTGGGAAGTTTTTGTAAACTGGTGCCTGAGGGACTGGTGTCACTGGAGTGCTGCTTGCTCCATGATATCAACAGTGTTACGTTCTCCTCATGGCACAGCCCGCAGAGTGAGCCTGCTGGAGCTGCACTCTGTGCTGTACATTTTAAAACAGGAATGAGGTTTTTCTTTGTATTATAAATCTCTCAAAGTTGTTAGAAGCACAATGCCATTCTGATGGGAGTGTTTCACAGGTTGATCTCCATTCTCAACAGCCTTAATGACTTTGATCCTGATGCACATCCAGACCAGGCACCATTCCCATTCCTGATCCATTCCTGCAACCTTCTACTCACTTGACTACAATGGAACAAACTTTCAACAAGATGGATGCTGGTACCAGTAAGAACAAATCCAACTATAATTAAAAATGTCACTCAATAATTTTGAGGGCAGGAATCAAACATTAATCTAACCAAACTGCCTTCCAGTAACAACTCGTGCCCAGCACTTTCGCTGAGGAAACGGAGTCGCTGTCTATGCGTGGGGCCAAACGCCAGCGTAGCTCTTACAGACCTGACCTCACAAGCATCCCACTGGGCTCTTACTTTCAGTTATCAAAGCTGTTCCAGCAATGTCTGTTTTTCTCTGCATGTCCCCCAGCTATGGGAATAGGATGATAACCTCTGCATAGATACGACTCCAGCGCAGGAGCTGCCTGCTTTGAAAGACAGTCCTCTGCACTGCGAGATTCGAGCAGCAGCAGGACTTCTGTAGCTTGAGGTGTTATCAAGGTAACAATAAAGCAGGAGCCAGCAGCACTATCCTCAGCAACTTGTTCCACTGCTGCAGTGTAAGGCAGGAATCTGTTCTCATTTGCTTTGCCTTCACCTGAGTGTAAACTAATTGGAATCACCGCAGCGATGCCAGAACTGTGCTGGTGTAACAGAGCAAAATTTGGCCCTTAGCCTACTCCTGTGCAACAGGGAATAGCAGCAAAGATGGACTGATTAACACTGCAGGTGCATTTCCATGTGAATGTTTTAACTCTGGCATCAGTAAGTATTGGCTCAGTAATTTGCACCGTGCTGCATGTCTAGAGACACACACAAAGACTAACAACCCCCAAACTACTTCTTTTCTGGTCATGAGGATTGGCAGTCTCAGCGGATGCAAAAAGCAGGCTGAAATGTTATTGTTCCAGCTGCATTTGAGAAAAAACAAAGAACAATAAAAATAGGTAATTTTCCTGCCATGCTTAAAATTCAGACCAATACATTATTCACCAGCATGATCAGAGTATAATGAAGTTATCATAATGTACCATTGTTATGTATTAGCTGGGTATTACAATGGCTATAAAACAAGAGATAAAATATTGACTTCCCTTTTACAGGGCAATAGAAGCCGAGATTATTTCTACCATGTAAAGTTACAGTGTAATAAAAAGGGAGCTTGGGATTTAGTTTCTCCGAAGAGGGTGAAGTGAGGGATGCATTTTCAAAGTTGGATTGTTGCAACCACCGATACTAGGGAGATGCATCTCACGACTATAAAATATTGCTATAATTGCTAGAATTGCCTAAGCTTTCATAAACACATTTGTAAACAGCAATAAGAGAATTTGAGCCCATTGTGAATTGTCTGAAAAGCAATTTGTTTGCATTGAAAGCCACTTAAATGGGAGAAGAAAAGCAACAATAAAAATGAATGTTCAGCACTCATTACAACAAACACAACTGTTCAGACATGCACTTTCTCACTCATTTTCTCAAACCTATCAGGGTGCACAGTGCAGAAAATCCAACAGACCAAGACGTGTACATTTAACCACTCTGTGAAGCTCACAGTAAGTTGGGAAAACCACCCTTGAAAAGTCAGTGTTGCATTTCCACATCTCTGTCCCTTTGGCTATGGTGGTGATCCTGTGGGGCAGCAAAGGATCCTGGTGATGTTTCTTCAGAGGGATTTCTGTCTCACAGGGACTCAGAGATGCTCCAGCTGGTGGCCGTGTATTCTCTGGCCCATCCCCCTTTGATTTTAAATGGGACCCAGCTTGCTATCCTTGGGATCCCCGAGAAGTGCTGATGCAGCTACAGTGGTCAGAAGTCTGCAAGGTGGCAGCCTGGGAGAATGGATGTCCTACATCTTCCACACTGCTGACCCCAAGCAAATGTTATGCACAGCATAGTCTGTGGCTTCTCAAGCCCTGGTCAACAATATTTTTAATTCCAGAGCATCAATTAATTTATCTTATTTTCATCTGGAACATTCAGACCCCTCTTTGTACATGGGCATCAGAGTCAGATATATCCGAACTAAAAAAGCACTTTATTCCAGTGGTGAACTTTAAGATTAAATATTGAACACACTGAATGCATTCACTGCATCTCTCCCCCCAACCCTCAAAACTAGGTGTGCTCTAAATGTTAGAAGTTCAGCTGAAAGAGAATTCATTAGAAGGTCACCTGTGATAGCAAAGACTGGTCTTTAAGTTCAGGAGAAAATCATTAGTGCACCGCACACAGCATTTTCCACTCAGTTTAGGGAGGAAAGATGCACATGCTGTGGCTGGGACATCAGCTGGGTATTAACTCATAGAAACTGCTGAAAAAAGCAAAGTTTGCAACACCAGACTCATGTGAAGATGTGCAGGGCTCAGCCAGTCCCAGGCAACAGCCCAAGGGAGGCTGCCCTTGCTTCTCCTTTGGTAACATCAATCCCTGTCTTCATTTCCCATTGCCTTTCACTGGGCACTTGGCCTCTTTAAAAAAACCTAAATGTGTGATAGAAAAGGGGGGGCTCCTCAAAAAAAGATTAATTTTATCTTGCTGCTTCTTTCTCTCGAGGCTCCACCAGCCCCAGCTCTGTCCTTATTCCTGCTGAGGACCGGTCTGATCTTCACCTCCCGGCCTTGATACCTTCGTCCCACCTGCTCTTGAGGTACAGGCATGGGGAGAAGATCTGAATGACAGGGGGAAGGTGAAACCATCTCTGACCTAAGAGAAGGTCCAGCCCTCCTGGCCGGGTGCCGACCATTCCGTGTTGGAGCGGCGCTGCCGACCGCAGCCATGCACGGCCCCCGCGGGCCAGCCCGGCTGCACAGGCCATTAGTCAGGGTCTCCATGCTAAATAAAACTGTCAGTCAGTGGCGAGGGCTCCTGGCTCTGCTAACTCAAGCCACTAACAACCCACGGCAGGGGAGATGGAGAGCTGTCAGTTATTTGGGTCTTAAACACCCGCCTTCCCCTCTCCTCCGGCCTACGAGGAGAGCCCGGCCATAAAGCTCCCTCCTAATTACACATTAGGAGGTTTATGAGGGGAGAAGCTGCGGAGAGTTAAGGCCCCGGCTGAACGCCGGTGGTGTTCCTCCTACAGAGGACACAATTAAAACCTGGCTGTGTTTGTCAGAGGCAAAGGGCTGGATTATCATGCAAACTAGTGGAAGGACAAGAATGGGAAGTGAAGGCTGACAAACTGTCAGCCCTGACATGTCGCTCGCCAGCAGAAGCGAAAAAGGCCCCGTGGCAGATGCCGGCGATGCAGCTGCACCCTTCACTTTGAATTTACTGACTTGTGCTGGTTTGTGTCCATGTTTGACACTGCGCTCCCCCATTTGGTTAAAAATAAATAGAAAAGGAGGAAAACAGAAAAACACTACTCAAGACACCAGAAAGGAAAACTGAAGTGAGATCTGCCCTCAGGGCGTGGGAAGCAAAACCCAGTATTTATGAGATGGACAATCCCCACTCCAAGTAGATGGGTTCTTCTCCAAGATGTCTGCTGCCTTCATGGAACTGATCATCTTGGAAGCTGGAGAGGGACTTTTTACAAGGGCATGGAGTGACAGGACAAGGGACAATAGCTTCACACTGACAGAGGGCAGGTTTGGATTAGATGTTAGGAAGAAATTCTTGGCACTGGCGAGTGGTGAGGGTGGTAAGGCACTGGCACAGGTTGCCCAGACACGAGCCATGAAGATGTGGCACTTAGGGACGTGGTTTAGTGGTGGACTTGGCAGTGTTAAGTTTACAGTTGGACTTGATGATCCTAAAGGTCTTTTCCAATCCAAATTATTCTACGAAGCAAATCGACCGAACACCTCCAGAGCTGCCCTGCAGATGAAGATGACTGCAGCAGGCCAATACATGGATGCAGGTCTCATGGGGACAGGCACGTATCTAGGTGCACTCCTGGCACTGTGGATCCCCAGGGCATTACACAGAAACCCATTCAGGGGATAATTGAGAAGGCAAGTCTGCGTGAGACTGCTGGCGCTCTACAGACCACGTGCCCACCACTAAAGCACAGTACAGCGAGAGGAGCTTTGGATGTGGACCGGGGTTGGGAAAAGAGGGGTGAAACCAGCTTCTGCATTCTTTCCAGGAACTTTAACATCTTTGTGCCATTTCTGTCTTTTCCTCTGCGTAAGAGCTGAGGACATGATCTATTACCCATTCCTCAGCCAGCCTAGCTGATGTCTAGGGAGCGCTTACGATGGCAGAGACAGAGGCTGCTTAATTGCATTTCTTGTAATGCACAGGGAGCTGAACTGGAATCCATTTCTCCAGGGGCAGAGAAGTTGAAGGAAAAGAAAAACTCTTCTGTTTCTGTAATGTCTTCCTCTAGCACAGATCACTCTAGAAAAAATATTGGTTCTCCTGCTTGATCCCTGTGCCTGAGTATACTCAAAATGCAGAGGAGGTAGTGAGCCTGGTCACCTTCCATAAACCCAGCAGAGAAACAGGGAAATCAAATGAACAGCCTCAGCTGCCTGCTGCCACCATTGCTAAACCCAGCAGGGCAGCAGAGCCCTGGGAGACACAGCAGGACTCCAAAAAACTTGAAGGGAAGTGACAAAAGGGAGTAGGGTTTGCCATTTCTGACAGAAAGCCACCCTCCTACTCTGATGGAAGAGTCTTGGCAGGGAACTACAGCAGGGAAAACGAGATGATACAGCATTTAACGTTTGGGGTAATGAGGCCTATAATAGATGACACTTGAGATGTGAAACACTAAGGTAGTGGTATTGCATTTAAATATTGGCAACAAGCTAAGGCTTTTCATCTGTCGGCTCAACGCCTCTTTTTTGACCTCAGAGGGATTAATATCTTTTCCTCCCTTGATTTTATGTGAAGGGCACAAGTCAACTGCTCTTCTTTTGGACAACAACTCCTTAAAAACAAAGGTTGCTCCAATCCACGCTCTATTACCCCTATAAATCAACATGTAAAAGCAAATTATTAGAACGATATTGAAACAGGAGCTGCTCTGAATGACCAGCCCTGACTGGAGGAATTAGTTCCCTGCTTTTGTTAAGCCCGCAATTCTAAGTCCTCCGTGCAGAGATGAGGAAGAAAAGCAGCACAGAGAGGAAGCCGACGCTTGGGTGGAATAAGCAAATCTTCCAATTAGTCTGTCTCCTCTCCTGGATCACATTTCACGCTTCCTACAGCTGCACCAGAACGAAGGATGAGAATCCAGCATACAAATGCCGAGTTCATTTGCTACAGCAGCATGAATAGGATTAAAATAATCTGAAGAGGAATTAAATGCCTCAACAGTCAGGTTGCAAGAGCAGGAGAATAAGACCTCTTCTGTGTGTTTCCAGGACCAGTGGAGTGGGGCCAGCAGAAGTGACCCAGGGTTAATGCAGCTCAGACCTGCCTTGGAGGGACTATTTTCTCCCTACTCAAAAAGAGTGGACCACAAATCCTACATCCTTAGCCATGAACTGTGAAATGTTTGTTCACATCCAACGGTGAGACAAACAGATGAGTTTGCAATGTCACCACTCACACGAGTTGAATTTCCAAGCTTGCAGACAATCGGTATGTGGGCTGCAGGTTTCCCCCTAAAATACTCTTACTCACAAAAATCTGTTTGAGGAAAATGTAAGCTGGTAAGTGAACTTCAGTGAACAGGTTTGGTTTAAATTGATACCTAAACAGTGCTGTTCAAATAAGAAAGTATTTTCTACCTATGAAGAAATAAGGACAGAAATCAAAAAGCTGATGTAAGTGAAATAGAAGCACAGCAGTGTCATGCCTCTAATTGAAAGAAAACTTGATCACTCTGGGAAACTCCAGGGAGAAGGTACACATTTCCCTTTATTTTGTTTTGAAAACAATTGTCAAGTTAAATGACAGAAATAAGAAAGAAATTTTAGGCTCAGAGCAGAGCCTCCCAACAGAGCAAATCCTATCAGATACAGGTATGAAAATCTGCATCTTCAGGGATGACCTCAGAAACGCAGGCAATAATTTTGTTACTGGTCTGGTTAAATGTAATTAGAATCAGTGGTTTTAAATGCAACCTTACATTCAAGACACAAATAAGAAACAGAGTCCTTTAAACAATCAAACAGATAAGCATTCCTTTAATCAATACATAATCAAGCAGTGTGCAAGCACCTAGAAGTAAAAAAAGAGAGAACAAGTAGCCAACATGGATATGTCAAGTATAAATCATGTCTAATTTCCTTCTGTGACAGAGTAGCAGACCCTGTCAATAGAGGAGAAAGAGCAGACATCATCTATCCTGACTTCAGCAAAGCTTTTGACTTGGTGACATTCAAACATGGCCCATGTGAAACAAGTATCTGGTAGATGCATCACCAGCTGGAAAACTGTACCCGGAGAAGGGTTATCAACATTCACTGTCAGAGTGCAGGGAAGTTATCAAGTGAGATTACACAGGGGTCTGGCACCACTCACTGGCTTTCCTTAATGACTCAGTTACCAGAAAGTGTGTGCTTATTGAATTTGCAAGGGGTACCAAGCTGGGAGAGGCTGCGAACAGGCTGGAGCACACGCTGACTTTTAAAATTACCTTGTCCAAGTGGGGAAATATTCCACAAAAAGGAGAGAACAGCTTCAGTAAGATGCAAATCCCACAAGCAAAAGAGCTCTGGGAAAGCACCAAGAAAAGCTGTGGTGATAGGGGATTCCTTCCCCCCCCCCACTCAATGCCCTCCCTGCAGAACAAATGGGGGAAGCAATGTGTTCACAGTGCTGAAGTCCTGGCCCCATTATTAACAGTAAAACAGTAATTAGCTGCTGTGCTCTGCTGCAGAAGAGGACAGATTTCTATCTGTGGTCCTCAAAATACAGCTTGCAAATACTTATTAGTCCTTGTGCATGAAAGATGCTGTAAGCATTTAAATTACTTTTAATTATTAACTATATTAGTTCATCTGTTGGATGATTTTCCAGTGATGTAGCACAGTGAAAGCCAGAGCAGTCAGGGTAATTTTCTGTGACTGCTCCTAAAGAGGAGAAAATATGCTAAACCACATAATAAACCAGTAACAGCTTAATAGTGTCTGGAAACACGTTCTCTCACAAAATCCCATTACCTTACTGGGATGACAAACAACCTCTCCACTGTGGATGGCTTCCAGCATGGACTGAAGGAAGGGAACTCATGACATTAAGCTCTCTGTGTTTCCCATGGCTTACCTGAGGGTCGTGCCTCTATAATGTAGCCAGTTGTGGGTTTTTCTCCTGAATCTCCCTCAGTCCACCGTAGCGTGAGCCCAGAAGCAGATTTTGTCACCAGAATTTCCTGAGGGGAGCCAGGAGACCCTGAAGGATGAAAAGAGAATAGCAAATGGGCGTGGCATTGGAGACAGACTGTAATATAAATTTCTTCTACTGATTTAGGGGAAAAAGTTTTCTAGCAATGTCGGTCAACAAATAGGCAACACAAACCAGCTCAACATGTTACTGTCCTAATTTTTTCACTAGTTCCAGTACCAGCAGTTACATGTCAATGGCTGGGGTGTACAGGTCATGGAATCACAGTATCCTAGAATATCCTGAACTGGAAGGGACCCACTAGGATCATCAAAGTCCAACTCCTGGCCCTACACAGACAGTCTCAAGAATAAGGTACCTGTGTGAAGAAGGCAAGAGGAAAAAGCCCTCTCATTTTACCCGTTTGCACATTGCCACTGCTATTTCTGACTTCAGAGGTGAAACCAGCCTCCTGAGTTTCAGGGAGAGGGTTGTGGGGAAGCCACTGCCCACTGGCTTGGGAAGATGCCATGGTCACAGAAGATACTCTTGCTTTGTACTCTCTGTGGTGTGAGAGATAGACTGTGTATGTGGAAAACAACCAAAAATAGGAACTGTGACCACTGCACTGATGTTCTGTGACTCACCTGACAGGCTGGTATCATTGGAGGGCATTTACCTTGTTAGATTATGTGTTTATCAAAATCACTGATCAAATAAGAAAACCAGCTCTTCGGGTACAGACACCGACCCAAGCGGGCAGCACGGCTGCACAGCCTGTAGCTGCTCTTGACACATCAAAAAATCCACAGATCTCTCCCTCTGAATAAGCCAACGTGTCAGGAGAGAATAATTGTAAATTCTTTCTGGTTTTACACCCAGGAACCTCTGCTGGTTCCAGCAGTTATTCCAGTTCTGACTCCCACCGCAGAGCAGTACAGTCAGAATTATGCACAGTGCTGTCAGGCTGCAGCTCTGAAATCCCTGGCTAGCCCCGTCTGCATTATGATTTATTTACACTGTTTTGTTTATTCACATCAGACTTACGGATTTCAGGAGAAATCAAACATGTTTTTCATGGGCAGTTGTGAAACCCACTGAATCACATCCTGAGCTCTTGTGACTCAGCTTCTCCTTGGCTTGGAGATTCCTGTGAAGCCCTGAGTGCACTATTCCCCTAGGTTTGTATAACTGATCTGGCCTGTGACTTGCTTTTATGGTTCCACTTACCTTCTGCTGGCCCAGCTGTGATGTTGGCTTGCAGTTCAGGTCCATAGGCAATGGTTCGGGCTTGCACTCGGAATAAATAGGTCATGCCCTTGGTGAGATCACGGACCTTCAACCAGCGCTGCCAGTTCCCTTTAATGTCCACAGTCACCACCTTGCTCACCCCTGGAACAGCCATGCAGATAAAAAAGTAAGGGAAGGCTGCAATGCCAAAATAGAAATCAAGTGGAGCTTATTACATCTAGATGGTAAGTAAAATTATCTAACAGTTTGCTAAGAAAGTATTTCTTACAATTAGCAGGAGTTTAAGTAGTGATAATAGCCAATTTTCAGCACTGATAAGTATAATTAGAGTTTAAGCTTGATAAGTGGGTACTGACAAGGAAAAAACCTTACAACACAACTGGGAAATTACCAAGAGACTACATGTAACTTCACTAATTACTCTGGGAAGAAAGAGGGAGGTAAACGAAGAGGAGTGTACGTTGCGGGCTGCTTCCTAAGCAAGCATTTCTCCATTGGTGCTTCACCAAATAAGCTGCAACACTGACTGGAGGAGGAAACAAGGGCCAGATTTGTTCCATTCACCTCATCCTACCATGTTCACCATCACCACATGGATGCAGAATAAGGGATGTGTGCACCTTACAGGGACCTGGGGACTACAAATGCCACGACAATAGGAGATGCAATCAAAGCACTGTGATCTTAAAAAGGCTGGAGTTGTGACTTGTTTCACTCTTCTCATTCTCTCATAATTTTTCTTACAGGGATGAATTAAAATCAGAGGTGTTTCCTTCATCAAGGTGCACAGTAGTTTCACCTTTAGGTTCTCAATGCTGCATAAAGGGCAGAGGGACAATGAGTGCTTTGAAAGCAAAAAAAAATCTAGGTTTCACTGAAATTTTCTACAAGTAAGTCAAGGAAAAGAAGTTGATTTATAAAGTATTTTACAGAACAGAAGGTTCAAATTTAGAGTCCTTTTGGCATTTTTCTGGTTCTGTAGATGTACATAACTAATTTCAAATCAAGAAGACAGGAAAGGGGAGCAGGTTTTTCATGCTAGAAATGGCTGCTTGCTAGTTCATCTTTCCAGAAAAATGCAGAAGGAAGATGTTTTTCAATCCAGATGCTTATTTTATGCAAATCAAGATGATGCTTTCAGTTTTTACCAGTTAATTAAAGAATAATGTCTAAGTGATTTCTGTTCCAAGTTTTCTCCCAGATACAATTTATAACTCAGGGAATCTTTCCTTGGCTAACGAGGAAGCAGTAAAAGTGCTCACTCCTTCTGTAGGTGAACTATTTCATTTCTCTGAGACAAATCAGGAGGCATTTGTCAGTTTGAAGTTATGTTCAAAAAAAAAAAAAAAGAACTGTTAAAAAAGGCTCCAGGGCAATTCTGTTGTCTATTATTGTGTAAAACATAACAGTGTAAAGCTTAAACAATAAAAGGTCAAACAGGGAGAAAACTGTGCTAAAGAACAGGTTGCTGTTGGAAAGCCTGGAAAAATGGGCAGGTAAATGTTGGGAGGGGGAGTGGGATGGCAGGAGGGGTCACCATGACAGGGATGCTCAGCCAAAAATCACGAATGGGTGGAAAGTCACAGGATGCAGGAAAAGGCTCCAGAGGGTCTGGTCCATCCTTATTGTTGCACTGTGGTGCTGGTATGGAGGAATGTGAGACCTGGGGCTGGAATGATCCTCTGGGATCACAGGATTCATCAGTGCTGGCCCCACAAGCCTTGTGCTACATTCAGCACTGTCACCTGCTCTATCTTCAAATTTGGCTCTACTTTGCTCTCTAAATGAAGGAGCATGGCTTTTTTATCACAGGAAAATGATGGCATCAAGGGAGGGATTCCTTATCATGACAGGAGAATAAATATACTTGCTGAAAGAAAAATGTTGTCACAAGAGCAAATGGGTAGAGACTGGAAAATAAATTTAAGCAAAAATTTCCAATCTGAGGAAGAGCCCTCCATAACCTCCCTGCTCACATCAGGGGAAGGAGAGACAAGCTGGAGTCAGAGGCAGCACAAGCAGAAGTGGAGAAGAGAAGAAAAGAAAACAAAGATTCTGAGGATGTTAAGTCAAATGCATGAAGACAAAACATGATCTGACACTTCCATATTTTCAGGGGAAAAAATGTATTCTTAAACATTGTACAGGAATGAATAAAAGGCAGGAAATGCCCAAACAGCCCCAACCTCCTGCATACCCTGTGCACATTTCTTGGTCAGAATTAGAAATGCTTTCTGCATTAGTTCTTTGTGCTCAGACCTGCCAACTGTAAAGGCTGACAGTGCTTTTATTCTTGTGTTTTCAATCCTCCATAAAACTTTCTCTGTGCATGAGACATGGATATTCAGACAGTACAGATCATAATTCCTTACAGAAAAAGCAAATACAAGTGATTGATATCCTTATTTCTTTGGAAAAGAGTTTAAAATGGATTGACAATGGCTGAAATTACTCTCCCTGCTGTCACCTCGCCAAAGCTGGACATCCTATTGAATGACTGGCAATCTACCAGGAATATAAAAATATTAATAAGACCATCCACAAACTTTGTCGTCTTTTCTAATTCACCTTTGGAGTGAATTTACATTTGCTTTCAGGGGTATTGCCAAATCCTTCTCTGTTGCTGCTCTGGCAAATTAACGAAACATTTGTGGCCAGCACGCTGTGGTGGTCTAACTTAAAATCCAGTGCTGGGTTGAAAATACTGCTCAGAAACTCTTTGTAAAGACACAACGACGCCCCCACAGCAGTCCCCCTCCCCTGTCAGGCAGCAGCAGTGCCAGTGACGACGAGCACACTTGATGCCCGGGCAATCTCTGCGATAACAGAAGTGACACACGATGTGATAAGCAATACAAATGTGTCTGATGACTATTCTGGGATGGAGCCTGGTCAGCAGTTTCAATCAGGGACTCTCAGGCTGAGCCTCCTCTTTGCCCAGACCAGGTAATGACGGCCATAAAATGACTTTTCAAATCACACAGACTATAGTTTGTGCAAGAAAATGAGAGGGGACAGACAAAAGCCGTATTCCACAATATTATGGCTCGCTGAACGGTTTTGGCAAAAGTGGAATTGTTTCACTTACCCTTTGCCACCTGCCTTCTCTTGGAAAACGGCAGAGAGCAAGTGGGAAATTGGGCAGAGATGAAAGATACTACAGTACTATTCTGTCACTTCTCCATGAATATGTATGATCAGAGGTCTTTCTTACCCTGGACGGGAGCCAGAGGCTCATAGACTACTCGATAACCCTGCAGGACTCCATTTGCTGCTGTCGGCTCGCCCCAAGACACATTGAGTGTTGTGCAAGTGATTTCAGAGAACGCCAAGAAGCTGGGAGCACTGGGTGCTGAAAGGATTACACACAGATTGAATTGCAGGAGAAGTAGTCAAGCTGATATACATATATATTATAAAACATTGGTTTGTTTGCCCAGCCTAAATCTAAAGGAAACAAGCTGAGAACGGGATTTGTCAATTGTCTCCAAATGTCCTATAATCAATCAGAAACCCAGCCTGTCCTAAACACAGGCACTCAGCTGCAAAACTGAAAGCAAACAAGGAGATAGGACACAGAAGGAAAGGACCCTCAGAAGTGTGCTATGAGAGCATAGAGCCTGAGTACACAGCTCCTCTTCACAGCCACCACTAAGGGCATTGCCTTCACCCTGCACCAGAGCACTCCCACCACAGAATGTCCAGCACAGGCACTGCTCAGCCTGATTGGGTGGCTGCTGATCAAGTTTTAAAAACAATAAGAAGGAATTCTAAAAAGCATGCTAATCATCTCACAGGAATGTCTGGGCAACTTCCAGGCACTGGAGATGAGTTCCTTGGCATTTCCAGGTATGACAGCAGAAACCAGAAACAGTCCCACCGACTGGTTCCTTCTAGGCCAGCTTGTGAAGGGAGTGGTCCTTCTGCCACTCCATTCTCACTTCTGCTCTATCCCTCCCTTTCCACACGCTCCACTTATTGGATGCTTTTTTTCCCCCCTTCAAGACCATTACAGTGTAAACCCAAACACCGGTGCCCTCCTGCATCCCCCCCTCCCCCTGGCCACTGCCCAGGTCCGTGCTGGTCATCCCCAGGTCTGAGCTGTGGGACAGGACAGCGCTCCCGTACCCGCCTGGTGCGTCCTGCCCTGCGAGGGGCTGCTCCGGGGGCCGTCCCCGGCGGCGTTGAAGGCAGAGATGCAGACCATGTACCGCGTGTGGCTCGTCAGGTTCTTCAGCCGGACCGTTGTCTCCGGGAGGAAAAGGACCTTCACTTTCTCCGTGTCATTCTGGGTGTCGCTCTCCCAGTAATAAATCTGTTGGGACGGTAAGAGAGAATCACTGAGGTTGGAAAAGCCCCCTAAGATCATGAGCTGAACCATGAACCCAGCCCCATGGTGTTCACCACTAAACCATGGCCCCAAGTGCCACGTCAACACTGAAAACTTCCAGGGATGGCAATTCCACCACTTCCCAGGGCAGCCTGTTCCAATGTCTAACTACTCTTTCAGTGAAGAAATTTTTCCTAATTATCTAATCTAAACCTCCCCTGGCACAACTTGTGGCCATTTCCTCTCATCCTATCAAATGTTCTAGTATATCCTACACCCACAAAATATCTGGGCATTGCAGCTATAAAAGACCAGGAAGATGGTGCAAGCCTTGCTCTGGACTCCTCTGTTAAATGGGATACTAAGGTTTTTTAGCATGTGCCAAACCTTTCCCTTTGGCAAATTCCCCTGAGTCCAGAGACCATGCAGCTGAGTACATCACTCAAAAATAGAGCACAGGCTGAAGAATATGGCTTAGTGACAGCAGACATGAGCTGCCAGAGTTCAGCGAGGAGAGGTCAGTTTTAAATTCTCCCTGCAATGCAAGCTGCCTGTCAGCACTGGCATCCTGATACAATGGCCCACAGCTCACCTCTGTACACACACAATGGTTACATCACTGGTGTTCACAGGACAGCCAGGTAAATGCCTCCCTGAAGAGGGTAATAAAGTTTTTCCCTAAAGCTCCTTGAGGTGCTTTCCCCCATGCTTCCCTTACATAATTTTTATCCCGGTGCTGTAAAATTAGGCTTTGGAGAAGTTGTTTCCAAGAGGAAAAGTGGTGCCAGCCCTACTTATTGGACAGGCCTGGCAGCGAGAGCCTTACAACAGGCCAAAGCAAGCTAGAGAGTTGAGGGAACAAGCCAAGACAAGACTCCACCTTGGCTCTCCAAGCCAAGCTGCTAAAGCCATCTATATATGTACAAAAGGGAAAGGACAGGAATTGATATATAAGGATGCTTGTTACTGCCAAGAAGGGATGCCAGATTATTCACATTGGCTTGGCTTTCCTTCACTTATGGATCTAAATTCATGGAGAGAGGCAGAGCCAGACACTGAACCCAAGCCAAGCTCCAGTGTTTGTAGACTTGCCCATTTCCACTCTCTGAGGGTCCATTCTCATGCTGGAGACGCTGAGCAACGTGCCTCTGCAACGTGCTCATCTCCTATGAACCAAATGCAATTAATACTCCGACTTAATTTTGTTAGAGTTAAGGAAATGAAGTAATTCTTCCAAAATCTGATCTGGCTCAGGCTTCTAGCTGGGAGAAAGTTCTGCTCTTCCTAAAGGCTTGTACCATTTGATAGCTAGAAAGCTCAGTTAATTTTCTTCAATACATTTCTTGCCCCCAGCTCTTATGTGTCTGTGTTGCTTTTTGGAGCAGATATGTTGCCTGTATAAGTGGAGCTACCTCCTTATCTGCATGCCCTGTTTCCCCATACTCTATTTGCCCATAAATAACAACACACTTTCCCTTTTCTCTCCTCTCCCCCTCCCAATCTCATTCTCTTTCTTTTGGTTTAGGGACTTAGTGCTGTTTCTGTACTGCAGTCTGAACGCTGTTTTAATTTGCCTTATGCGGTGAGGGCAACTGCAGTTTGTAGAGCTATCTCACAAGTAAATAGCAATGCCAAGCAAGACAAATGAAAACAGTAGAAACAGGAGGATTGCCTTGTAGCCTTGGATGTTCCCATTTTGGCTGTCGGTAGGAGGGGGGTCCCAGGTGAGCTCCAGCTGGCTTGCAGAAAGGGAGTTTACTTGGATGTTCTGTGGGGCCAGCGCCGGTGCTAGAGACAAAGGAGGGCAGAAGAATTAATAGTGACAAGCAGAACTAGTTCATATCCAGGCTGCAGTTTTCTATTTGCAGAAGGACCCAGGACAGACTCTGTTTATGCCACAAGTCAGCACAGGGAGCCAGCCCCAGGGTATCTGAATCACCGGCATGTCTCAGCACACGTGGAGTGAGGAGCAGCTGAGCCTCGGGATGTGGTTGTGTTCTGTTCCATGCAGGCTGAGTTAGACACTAAATCAATTCAGTCCTGCCAGCAGCTTTGGAAAAGAAAGGAGAATTTTGTCTTGGTTCTCTGGTACTGTTTGGGGCTCGCCTTTGTCAGTGGCTGATGCTCCTGATCGGCTGCTCCTGCAAGTCCCCGTGAGCAGGGATTCCCTGTCACCATCACCCTGGGCTCCCTCTCAGCAGCAGCTCTTACAACAACTTGCTCCCAAGGCTCCAGGACTTTGGGCCAAAATACTGCCTAATATTACCTCCAAACCCAGTCAGACACTAATCAACTCACTAATATTTTATGTATGACAAAAAGACTTTTAGTTTGCAGCTTGTTAGCTCTGCTTTGATTACACTTCCACATGCACATGCTGGCTCTCTTTGGCTCCTGATGGCATTCTTTGCATTGTGCTGTGCTAGAAAACTAATCTTTGAGTGCACCTGGGTCACTCCATCCTTCCCTTTGTCAGGCTCCAACTTGGTGCAGGTGGATTTTCCTCCCCAGTGGCCAGAGAGGATGCTCTGTTTTCCTGACCTGCTGTCTCTGCCTCCGGCAGGTTTTAACAGAACAGCTCATGTTCTGTTCACAGAAAAGGTGCCGAAGCGTGTCCTGTTCAAACTCCAGAAGTAGGGAGAAAAAGGCAGGGCAAAGGGTACACTCCTCCTTTCTCCATGTTCACGGTGCCGTAGCCCTCACCCTGCCCACCTGAGAGAGTTGTCTCTTTTCTCTCTGTCCCTTTATGGGCCATAAATAGAAGTGATAAAATATTCACCACTCGAGCTGGATAGCCCTGGTTAGCTGTCCCTCTGGAGACTTCTTTCTTAAGAGAGAATGACCTTCATAAGTCACACTTTTCCACCAATACTCCCTCCCCCCAGAGTTATAAAATAAAAAAGTAATTAACACCCACTCAGCCTGACACCAACTATTTATTTTGTTCTAACTGTGTGGTTTCCATATTATCACTGCCCACCCTGCCGTTAATGGAAATGTTAATAACCAGCGCCAGGTTGTTGTGACAGATGCTTGGGCTCATTATCAGAAATTCTTATTTACCGCTCCATTAAACGACAGAATCGCACAAAAAAACAATTCAATCAAAACTAACTGGAGGAATTTTAACAGCCACATTAATAATCCAAAACATAAATAAAGTTAATGTCTTTTGCATGTTTGCCATCGGCAACTCCATTGCAAAATTATCGCTATACAATTAAAACGTGGAAGGTAAAATTGAAAATAGCCCTTATCCCAGGGCTCCATTAAAACTATTTGTTTATTATATTTTTTTTTGTTTCCTTTTTGGCTGGATAGTGAACGCATGAGGTGACAGTGACCATCAGTAAAGCGCAGCTTGTTCCCAGGGGTGCACTTATCTAATTGCTGCCCTGCCTTCAGTGCTCGGTGGAGGAGCACAGGCAGCTGGCTGGCTGGATGCCCTCAGTGCAACTGAGTGCTGCTAAGGACCAAAAACCTCAATATTTTGAGACTTTCACAGCACAAACCATAGTGTGAAGCTGAACCGATCACAGAGCACAAACCTGAGACACATCTGGGAGATTTGTAAGATGACACGCTCAGGGAAACAGGAATATGTACAATCACAGAAGAAAATGGATCACTTCAGCAGTGTATTTTCTTTCTAAGGACTGACACTACTGTCTGTCCTGAACTGACAGCTTCAAAGTGCTCTCTCAACACCCAAGTCTGAAGCAGCACCTACAAGAGCATTTTTGTTTGGATGCCATGTGCCAGCCTGGAACAAACACTGCTTCTGAGATGTGACCATCAGAAGAGATGGCGTGTGCAACCCACTGCCAGAAAAACAATGCTCTTTCTCAAAAACCCTTCCTGGAGCACATCTGAGGAACACAGTGGTTAAAAACTGCCAGGGATAAACTCTGCACTGACACGTTTGCTGCTGGAGCTGCACTTTTGCTGGCAAGGCGGCGGAAAATTTGATGGGAGGAAGAAAAGAAAATACAGTGTGGAAAAAGACATTTCTCTTCGCTACCCCAGAGCCTCCACGAGATGCAAATTGTTTGGTTTTGTGCCCTTTGAGTCTGTCCCTCTGTTCAACTTTCAAAGGCTGATGTGTCCCTCCTCTTCTAAGCACAGATTTCTTGTTGACAGCAAGGGACAGCAGAAAAGTGCTGCTGCCGCTTGATGTGGCTCTGTGCAGACAGCACGTCCCATTAAGGGTGAAATGAAATACTTCAAAAAGAAGGAAACACATCCCTAAAGACTCTACCTGTTTGCAATCCCAAACCATTCCCTGAATATATGGACAGCCTGTGCCAATAAAAGCAAGTGCATTTTAAAGGTGAATTCAAAAGGCTTTTACCTTCTAGGAATGCAGTTCGAGATTACTGAGCTCGAAATTTTTCATGGCTGTTGAAATCTCCAACACATAAAAGGCAAGGTTAAAGCTGCATTCCTCACACTGCTTTAGGTGTCAGTGACATTATCAACTATAGCAGGAGCGACACAGACCCCCGAGGGTCCAAATACAGCTCTTGGCAGGGGGAAAGCATTTCACTTTCCCTGAAAATAATATCTATGCATTCATGAAGTCTAATTCGGTGCACGTACCCTGCCTTGAAATCTCAGGCAGATATTTGTAAACATCTCTTTTCTTATCTGATTTCAATTTACCTTTGAGACTCTCTCCTTGAAACTCTCTCTCAGCCAAAATGTAAGGAGAAAGACTGAGCAGGTTGTACAGTAATTAGTAAAAAATAATAACAAATATGTGCTGGGCTGATGTTGGCAGGATCACATAAAGACAACAAATCTATCTAGAAACGTGGTGAGAGTGTCAAAATGAGCCCATAAATAAAGTTACACATCTAAATCCACATTCAAACATATCACTGCCCTCATTTTCCAGCCATACCGAGCAGCCTCTGCTCTCACTGCAGGCAATTTGAGCTTGCAAATGCTTATAACCTTTAAAGAGAAGGTGTTTAAAATCCCTGGTGGCCTGCCTGCTCCAGAGCTCCGTGCACTGCAGAGGGTTCACCTCAGCTCTTCTCACTTGGGATGTTTTCTCTCTGGGCTGTGTGGCACTTGAGAGCTTTTCATCAATATGAAACTACTATTCCTTTTCTCAGTGACAGTCACCACGATGCTCTGTGGCACAGGTAGGCTACAAATCCTTGTGATTCATTGCGTAAACTTAATAACTAGTTTTGTGAAGCATTCCTTGCTGCTCTTATATCTGCTCCAGTTTCTGGGTAGCACAGGATTTCTCCTCTACTGGTTTTCTAATTGTTTCTGTAATGCCAGTATTATGCCAGGAAATTCACGGAAAAGTCTGGGACAAGATTCCCTGATGCTCACATGCCATTTGAATAAACATGCAGGCCAAAAACGAGGAGAAAAATGCAGTGAAAGAGGCTGAAGATTTCCTGTGCATCACCTTGATCCCAAACAATCCCAAGTGAATTTCTGTTTTGTAAAGACCTCTGATCCTTTTCTATCTAGCAAGCCTTTCCCTCAGTTCATCAAAGCGTGCCTTGGTGAACATATCTGCCTTTATTCCCTAGTAATCGATATATTTGCATTTTGGTGTTAGCACCTAAAGGCCAGAATCTCATTGCACAATGTGTTGCATAAACACAGAACAAAGAGACAGCTCCAGGCCCCAAAATCCTCTAATCTGTACGTCTCCACATTACAATGGAGGAGTGTTTGCAGCATGTTCTGAGTATCAGCTGTAATGTTATCAAACTAGTGAGTAAAAACAGGGAGAAGGCACAGCAACATTCACTGGAGCATGTGCTGATGGTTAAATCTTGCACACCAGTGCCTCCAAAGTTTACTCACTGGTTCCTGGCACACACAGAACCCTGAAAAATAGGGCTGGGAAGGGTTTGGAGAGGGCTCAGACATCATCCTCCTGTGTCACACCAGGATCAGCTTGCTGGTCAGAGGTTCATGTCATTTCCATCACTGACTTTCCAGATTGCCCTGCCATTCCCACGCAAGCTCTGCCAGCATATCTCTATTTTAAGAACTCTTAAAACAGGCATATGAATAATACTCCTATTTTAAAAATAAATTAGATATACATATATAATACCTAACAGTAACTCATAAAATAACTCTCGTAATTACTATTTTTTGATGCCTAACCTAAACCATCCTCAGTGTATTTAAGTTACATCCCTGCAGTGGCACGGAGAACAGATTGTTTCTTCTTCAGCTGTGGCCACTGCCCTCAAGTAGATAAGCAACAGTTAAGTGGATTCAAAAGCCAAACACAACACAACAAACAGAAGGTCACGAGATAAAACAGTGAGACTGATCTGCAGAACAGGCAAAGTGGAACACAAAGGGCTTTCCTGCAGTAAGGACTTAAAGAAGGAATGCAAGGATGGTGCCTCTCAAGACCAAAAAGGTGGATCTGCAGATGTTTGCAGTCACTCCCTCGCATGAAGGAAAAGCAGCACGAGAGAAAAATGTTTGGTGTTTATTGGTAATTTTCTTACAGTGCCTGTGAAAGAGCAGCAGGAGCAAGGAAAGGAGCTTCCCCCGTGCAGCAGAACCTCCGTGCCATCAGGAATGCTGCCATCAGGAATGCTGCGGGAGCGATGCTGATTAGTTCAATAACAATTAGTTAATTGTGCTTCAAAGCCAGCTACTGCAAAGCTGCTTTCCGCTGTGACAAAGCAGCACAAGCTATATTTAGAATGTAAAACATGTTTCCCACTAATTTCTGGCTGTTTTAAGCCAGGCTACATCTTGTGATGGAAGTCTGTGCTTTTTCCAAGGACTGTGCTTTCTGTGGTTACTCAGACGTATTTCAGAGGCTCTGAGAGAGGCAGAGCCATACACAAAGCATGTGGGTCCTAACCCCTCTACCACATTCCATTTGCTAACACTGGACCTGAGTGCTCCCACCCTCTTACTCAGGAATGGCAATTTGGCACCAAAACCCAGTGCCCTGCCAGTCATTAAGTCGTCAGGCTTGTGTCACCCTGTGACACGAAATGAGTCTCAGCAAAGGAGCATCTGGTCTCCCCATCTTTAAGAAGCACAGGCCGTTCACTTAAGAGCTGGACTTGATGATCCTTGTGGGTCTCTTCCAACTCAGAATATTTTGTGACTCTGAGAAGCCCAACCTGCTACTGGGTGGGGGAGGAGGTTAAAGCAGCTGGAAAACCAGGTTTTAGTTGGAAATAGCCCTTTTCAAGGGATGTTGATGTATGTTAAGAATGTGTTGATTTACACAGTTGTATAGATCAGTGTAAGAGAAACTGAAACATTTCTTATCGTACCAACGTAAGTCAACACAAGAAGAATAACACCTCTTTCACCTTCCTGAATGCTGATGAAGAGAGAGCACAATCTAATCAATGCAAAAATAAAAAGACAACCCTCTTTTAGTGGAAAAGAAGGGGTGGAGAGGAGAAAGAGAACAGCTGTCAGGATGGGGACTTTGGGAGTCTCGCACACCCACAGTTGCTTTACTCCATATTATCCGGGTAGGCAAACACTTGGCTCTCTCTCCGTGCATACCACGCTTAGTACAGTAGGTGTGTTTTGCCACATCAAATTTTTAAGGGTAATTAAGTCACAGAAAAGCATAAATTAAAGCAGCTGCAAATGATACCCAAATGTACCATCCCCAGCTTCTTTGCTTAGCACTGGGAAGCTTCCCAACATTGGCTAGGCAGGTCTTCAGCACCTGCAGAGATATGAGAGGGAAATGGGGGTGGAGAGGGGAAAGAGGGAGAGATATGTTCCTGCATATACTGGGGAAAGTGAAATGAAGCAAGGACTATAAATGGAGTATTCTTTCCATAGACACAGACTAAGGAGGTTACCTGCCAGTGCCTTTTTTGAACAGAGGAGGCATTCTCATCCTGTTCCTCACCATGTCTTCCAGTGGTGGTGAAAATACTGTTCCTGTGATCGCTTATCTTTTAAAGAGGGGTTTGGATTTCCCAACGAGCCATGTGCAATCTGGGATTTTCATGGGAGAGACATGATCTGATTGATACAGAAGAAGTTACCGTGACTGCAACCACAGTGAACCTCAGGGAACAGTGCTGTGAAAGAGTTAGAGCTTGCAAACAAAAACTACACACTCTCCTTTTGCTGAAGCCCACAGTTCTAACTCAGCTAACACAACCCTAAAATAGGCTATCACATTGCATACTGAGATTATCCATCAAGGGAGTGAGAGTGCCTGGCCCAAAAGTAAAGCCCTTACAGAACTGTCAGACTGCCTCTGGGAAGGGCATACAGGTGGTTAAACCAAGAAGGGGGGGGAAATAATAAAATGAGCTTTTTCCTCTATTTCTTTCATGTCAACAAGGATATGATCCCATGCAGGCAGGCAGCCCATCAGTCAGCAGAGACGGGCCATGAGCAGGAACAGCAAGAGTCTGACAGCATTAGGTATGCACAAACAAACACACAGGCAGGAACCTACAGCTAACCCCCCCCCCCTCTCACTTACATCCATGCAAATTAGGGTTAGCTTCTAAAATCCCCTCTCACTCGCATGCAAATAAGGGTTTGCTCTGCTATAACTCTGAGAGCAAACCCGGCATGATCATTGTGTATTGTAGAGCAGTGTCAGCTCTGATGAGCCAGGATTTGCCCCCCAGGAGGTACTGAAGGTTGTTCAAGGGGTGCTGAAGAACAGAGTGTTTGATACTCTGACCTGATCATCTCTGGTATGCACTGGGAGGAGTGGGAGCAGTTCTGGAGGGAAAGTACTGCTCTCCACTCTCTTAAAAAACTGCCCATTAGAGAGGTAAAATTACCCATTTCAGGCTATTTCCCCAGGCTCTCCAAGAGTTCCCAAGATTCCTCCTCCTCCATTTATACTCATGTTCCACTTACTATAATTTGTTAATCCCACATTTGAATATCATAAAACCACAAGTTCATGGCAGCTGACAAAAGCACCCACTTCATGGTCACTAAGAGCAATGGCAGCACCTACTAAAGCCTAGTCAGGACCAACAACTCCTTATGCTCCACTGAAGCCAAGAGAGCCTATCAAATAATCAGGGTGAATCTGCACTGGGTTTGCCATATACCAAATGTCAAAAGCCAATCAGAAAAAAGTCAGAGGGCACAGGTGAGATCTGCCCCTGCAATAACCTTTCGCTGTGGCTTTTTGCTGTGAATTTGGGTAGCTGACCCCCCACGAGGGATTAAGTTACAGATTGCAATGGTCAGAGAACACCAGGGAGCCCACAGAGGACTGTGTTCTTGTGCTCCTGGGGAGAGAGAGATTAAATTTAAATTTTCTTGACTCTCAACTGAGAGTTTTCCCTCTTTGTTTATTTTTCATCCCTGAGAGCTGCAGCTCAGAACTGCAGTCCTACACCCCCATGTCATCTCAGTGTCTGGACTGCTGTGACCAAAATATTTTAGACTATTGCTAATTCATACTTTCATAACAAAAAATGGCATTTTTTTGTGTTTGTTTTCTGTCTACAACAGACAACCTGAAAAGCCTCCAGTTCTGTGATTGACGACGGATATAGCAAACAGATGTCAGAAAAGAAAACCAACTGTGTTTCTCCACAGCTGGCTTCACAGCAAAGCTGTACAGAGGAGGCAAAGCCACGGGAGTTGAGACCCATATGAAAATACTTACAACATTTTGCTCACATATCCCAGGATGACTGCAAACAAGCAGAGCAGGACTGCACAATTAGAGGAAATAGAAATTTGGCTGCAAATACAACCCTTTAGTTGAAAGCACTTGAACTCCAGCCTGTGTCTGCTGGAATAGGGGTTATCAGCCAGGGCCTTCCCTACTTCTTTACTGGAGCAATTTATGGTTCGTTTGACTTTACTACTCATTGCTTCTGTTTCTGAAAGGAAGGTTAATTCCTTTGCTTTTAATGGAGTAGCTCTGCTGTTAGTTCGGTAAAGCTTTGCATACACGATCAGGTTTCTCCTCCCTCCGCCCTCTGTGCACTGTGCAGGGATGTCCCTGCTCTCGGCTCTTCACAGGCCATATAACACTGCAGCAGAACAGCTAATTTGTCCTTCTCCTCCCACTGCTGCTCCCACCAACTGCAGCACTAAGCCAGGAGCCCTCGTGATGGATTTGGGTAGGGACAGTCTGTCTGTCTTGGGCTACGGTCAGCAATGAGAACCCACATCAAACTGTTGGGGTTGTGAGATGAAAGTTCATCATCTGAGCAAAACACCGCATGGCAACCGCAGCCCAGCACCTCCCACCCCAGCGACTGTCGTGGCAGGGAGAAGCGAGTGTGGTTGATCAAAAACTGGTGATGTTTTTGTTTGGACAGAAACATCTTTCCTACACTGAGACGTGATAAAAAGAGGCAATTAGACCCGAGCTAAGCAGGAGCTGCCGCACTGCATAAAGCATTGTGCTGTACCAAAGGCTGCTTATGACCAATATTAACAACTTAATGAGCTGTTAATGAGGCGCGCATTCAGCTTTTACTTGCAGCATGAAAACATTGCAAATCATTTTAGGGAGCTTCTGGATTGTCAATGGAGAATTAAAGATGTCAAATAAGCCCATCAAATCTATGTCTCAATCTGGACACCGCTTTCCAGTGCATTCGCTTAAAATTCCTTCTCCTATATGGTAGAATAACTTGCTGTGACAGCAGTACGACGCTCAGACTTTGCTTCCTTCTGCCTTGACATTAGATTTCAGTCTCCAGAGAGCTGCAGGGATGTCTTTTTGACATGTTGACATTAAGGACACTTCTTCCACAGACTCACACTGGCATGGGTTTACTTTCTGTCTTGCCATTGTAAGAGCAGCGACTGAGCTAAGCTACCGAAATCTGGAAGTCTAATTAGGAAACCTTTGCAATCATCAGTAAACAGATTAAGAATGTAAAATTACCCTTAAAAAAAATAGCCAGTTTGAGTAGGAAAGGGAGCCAAGGTCTATAGAAAAAATTCATTTCCATAACTCCCCAGCATTGCAGCAATACCAGTAACACACAAGCAATGCTCCAATGTGGGCACACTTTAGTTTGTTAATTTTTACTGTCCTGTCACAGCCCTGTAGGATTAGATCCTGCAGCCAAGTGCCATCTACAATGCTGTTGCCTCCAGTGGAGCTGCATTGATGGGAACAACAAATCCAAGTTGGACTTGTTGCAGATAAGCCCCAAGTGGAACCTGGAGAAGTTTAAAATCCACCAAGAAATACTGATGTGATGTATCCTGCTCTCAGAAACAGAATGCTGTTGGGATACAGGCATATGGGTTCCCAAGAGAAACTGGAAAGAGGTTACTTTTCCAATCCAAAAAGGAAATGTCTCACCACTTTTTTTTCCATGTCCATCTTCCTACAGTTTCCCTTTCTTGCTCCGCTCTGACTTTACTCTCTCTTTTAGCCCACTGTTGGAGAACATGGCTTGAATCTTTAACTCCCAAGATCAGAGAAGACCTTCTCCTTCCTTAGGGAGAAAGACAGTGGGGACAGGATGACAACCCAGTGTTGCTCTTGGAGCAGGGCATCCCCAGGACAACTTGGGTAAAGCTCATTCGGAACTGAGCATGACATTGGAACAGCTCTGCAGTTCTTTAGGTTTAAAGGGGAGGGGAAAAGGACAATCAGTTTCAAACACCCTGACATCCCCCAAAAGTAGCCTTTTGCCCATGTCCAGAGGTGTCAGCAATTAAAAGGCAAATTCTGTAACATTTCAAAGGCTCAGTGCTTTTAAAGGGCCAAGGAAGTTCAATCCCTTTGTTTAAAGTTTGAGCAAGTGAAACCAGTAATTTATTTACTATGCTACTTCCCAATAGCTTCCCTCCATCCCCTTTTGTTTATCAAGGGAAGATACTGTCCCTGGGCTGACAGGTTTTAGACTGCTGCAATGTGAAATGGCCACGATAATCCTTCCCTTCCCTCTCCAGTGGCATCTGGGATGGAACTGCCCACCCAGCTCTTGCAGCTGTGCCAGCAGCAACGTGCTCCATATCTGCATAGGCACAGTCAGCCCACGTGTCCCACACAGATAGGAGAAAACAGCCACGGGGCCACGGCAGCTGATTGAAGCTGCCAGCTCTAATGCGCTGAAATGCTGTCATTCCTCTCCCAGGCTGTTAACAAGGAGGCACAGGGGACTGCTCTGCACAGCATCTCCTCTGCTGTGTTTGGGGCAGGGAAGGAGATAAAGCTGCTGTGCTGTAAGAGAAAGGGCTGCCCAAGGTAGTGCTGGGGGACCCCCTTCTGCAGAAAGCGACCTCTGACAGGGAGGCGGCACCACGTGGGGTGTTTGGAGTGAACACATCAAAGACAAGGCCAGCAGAGATGGAAACACCCAGGGACAAGGCAGCCTTGTTCTGCCAACCTTCTCTGCCATTACCAAAGAGACAGAGGGACACTGCCCCAGCACAGATAACCAGGTAAGGAGGAACAAGAGCTCTGTGCTAGAAGCAGTTTATGAAAGGGAACCAATTACGTGGAGTCAAGTCTTTGCTTCCTTACAAGCATTCTTTGTTCTTATCATGGCTTCCTCCCCCAATTTAGCCTTCTCTTTCCCAAACCTAATTCACTGTTTTTAGTCTTGGAGCTTTCCAGATGGTCTCTGTTTCTTGACTGCAAAATGCTGGAGATAGTCAGGGAGCTCCAAGTGCTTCCCCTGACATTACTGGCAGAGCAGATCTTCCCTCCCTGTGTCAGCTACGGGTGAACAAAATGAATTTTGTGAAGTTCATGAACACCTGTGGAGCTGCAGACAGGAGGGCAGATGAAAATAATTGCAGATAACAGGAAGAAATTTGCTTTGGTGACTGCTAGCTTTGCACCAAGAGGCAGATTCAGCTTTTCAAGACACAGGTAAGAAGCAGTCATCCCTTTCTCCCATTCCTGTTCCTTTCCAAGCTACAGTTTCACTTGGAAGAAAGTGAGAAGGCCAGGAGACTTTCTCTGAAAGATGATGGTACAACAAAGGCGACATTTCAATGGGGGACATGTAAAGAAAGGGATCTGTCTCCAAGCTCTTTTTACTCCTTGCCTTTTCCATCATAGAACCAACTCTCAGAGATCATCATTAAAAAGAACAACAATAACAACCAGCCCCATCAGTTCTTGTGAATTCTGAAGGTCACCAATGTCACCATCAGTTATAATGACACACATCACTCCCCTCTTCACACAAATGGGTTTACAACCTGTTTAAAGGCTAGTGCCTCTTGGAGCACTTCACCCCTTCTGCCACCTCCTCTCTCCACACACATATTCTACTCCAGCAGCAGCTGCTGGAAGAAATGATGAGTTCCATTATTTTTCATCCAAAACATCTTTGCAGTATATGGGAGAAGCACTGAAGGCTGCAGGCTCGTTAGCACAGGATTTGTATTGCCACCTTTTATTTCACTCACCTTCCCAAATTAGGTGAAGCACGGCTGCCCCAAACCTGTGATTTCTGTTTAATTAAAATGCAGGCAGTGGAGTCTCCAGAACTCCAGAGCCCACCACACAATCAGGTAGTGACAGCAACCTGGTAGAATAATGCTCTTGATATAGTGGCTGCTCTAACAGAGTCTTAATTTCAGTCGGGCAGAACAGCACCTCTGGTAGCAGCTGCGTTTCGGGCTGGGATGAATATCAGTACCCAGCCTCTCGCTGAACACTCACTGCCTTCCCAATCAAAGCCAGCATCCCTGACAGCTGAACTGTTAAATGAATTAACAAGGCAAAAAGGGGGCTTGCCAGCGGGGCTGCGACTCCCTTCCTAATTTCTGCAAGTGGTGGCTTTCAATTTTTCTGTCATTTGTCAGGAGATGCACATGGTTCCCTAATGAGCAGGGCAGAGCTGCAGCCAGCTCGAAAAAGGCAGCGTTAGAGGATCTTCTGGTCCGTGGAGGAGAGGGAGCCAGATGCTTGAGGCAGGTGGGGGAAGGATGTGGGCTCTGTTCAGACTGAACAGGCAGCACGTCCTTCCAGCTGCACTGAGCTCAAGGACTCAGAGCCTGCTCTCCCAGCACGGGGAAGAACTGCTCTCCACACCACACTGGTCTCCACACTCCACACCAGTGAGCTTTGCCAACATCCAGGCAGAACTCAAAATGGAGCCTTTGGTGGGGCTTTGATCTTATGGGCTGCTATAAAAAGGTTTTGCTCCACCTATAGAATAAAAAAACCAAAACCACCACCAAACCCCCCCCCAAAATATCCACACCACTTGCATTCAGCTTCCCTAGTCACCAGACAAGTCAGGATATGGAGATCTGTTACTCATACCTGGCCCATTGCCTGCTAGCAGGTTGTTCTCTCCCAAAACTTCCACCTGCCCATCAGTCAGAGGCAAGGAAGAACTGAGCACTCAGGCTGCCCGAAGATGATGTTCTTTTGGCTGGGGTACAGCTCAACAGCACTTAAGGGTTGGAGAGAAACTCCCCATTTGGGTATTTTTTGCTCATCTAATTGAAAAAATTTGCAGAAGGTTGGTTTTAATGGCTTTCTTCTTCAAGTTTTTCAGGTGGATCCATTGCCTGCTGGAATTTTTATTACAAAAATCCAGATACAATGATAAGAAAATCTTCAAATCTAACAGGGGAAAGCACCAGAAGGATGGAAGGAATCACAGATACTTCTCCTTCTACATCACTCATCTGGCTGCACCAGACATAGAAGCTGAACAGCACATCAACCACTAGCAACATCAATACCCAAGAGAAATGGGTATTTTGACTGAGCTGGCCTAAGCCCAGCACATTTCCCCAAAGGCATGTGCTGTATATTCCTTTTTACGACCAAGAGAGGAATGTTCTTGCACCTCCCAGAATTACTGCAACACCTGTGGCAGAATGAAGCACCATTTAACAGCACTGGGACATCAGTTATCTGGGAGCTTCAGACCAGGGACTGGTCACCTTCAGTCACTTTGTGTCCAGTGCTATGCCTGTGTCAGCACTTGTTGTTTACTGGGAAGCTTTTCTCTATTTTTAACCTGGATGCCCCATTGCTGGAGCTGAGCAGGCCCATTTTTTTCCCCAGCCAGCTGCTTAACTGCCTTTACCATGGGTAAGAACACTGAGCAAACAATAACAACAAAAACTTGTATTTCCACAGCACACTTTGACTCAAAGGTGTCACAAATCAATTTAAAACTTAAATTGCAGTACCAGCTCCAATCACTTTACTCACAGTATAAATCACAGCCAGCTCTGGAGGTGGAAGAGGCAGTTATATAACAAAGCGTAATAACTTCACACAACAGGAGTGAAAATCGGCAGGAAGATCCTACATTCATCATTTCTACCACATGAACCTGGACTGTCCCTCACCAGAGGTAAATCCAGCAACTGTAAAAAACCATCCAACTCATGCTACAACTTCAGATACACCAGTCCTGCCTGTGAAAGGAGTCCTCCTGGATATCATGGAATGGTTTGGCTTGGAAGGGACCTTAAAGCCCATCTAGTTCCAAACCCCTGCCATGGGCAGGGGCACCTTCCACTGGACACTTGGGAGTTCTGTAAATATCTCAGTTTCTTCTCAAGTTTATCTCCTCCCATTGCCCTGTTCCCTGAGGAAGGGAAGACCCAGACAGTGGGATTAAAAGACACGATATAACAGCATTTCCTTCTTTTCCCCAGCTGATTTTCCGTGCTGTGTACATGTGTTCAAGTGCAGGCACCGACTCCATTTGCAGCAGTGAGATATTTAGCTCTGAAACAAAAATGTATTTTGAAGCCAGATACAGTTGGTTCCACTTGGGACTTTCTTTGCTGCAGTTGCAGAAGTAAGTTGGAGCAGCAGCAAACTAGAAAAAAATGTAAATATTGCCAGCTGTCTCTCCAGAACCATGCTGCTCTGATTAATTTATGATGTTTTCAAAGAAAGATGGTGAATGTTACACCATATTTGAAATGAAAAGGTTAAGTAGAGTTTAAAAAAAATGCAGTGGAGTTTAAAAAAATGCTTTTACTTACTTTTGAGCAATATTTAATGCACTATTTGAGAATATTTAATGGCTAATAATGAAATGAATTAGTGCTGGGTTTGATAGCTTCTACCTCCCACAGCCCTGAGACAGAGGAACAAAAGCGTAACCAGACCCATTCTCGGCAGCAGCCTGAACAACAGGAGGGTGTGTGCTGCCTCTTCTTGTTCTGAGCTTCAAAAGATGCTGCTGCAGAAGCTGATAACCATAACTAACAACTATTTCAGTGCCAGCCTCTCTCCAGCTGGGGTCACCATAAATGCGGCCCCGCCGCCGGGGCTGTGAGGAAGACATCAGCTATTGCAGTCCTGCCCTTCCCAGCTGGAGTTACTGAGAGAACAGACTCAGCTGTGGGTTATCTGGGCTCTGCAAAACCACCCAGAAAAAGGTCTACTTAACTGTTTCGTCCTGATTTCCACCTCCTGCCTTCCACTGGAGGGATTTTAAAATGATCAAGTTACGATTCATAATGGACTCGTGCACTAAATCCACATGAACAGACCATGACCAGTGACCATCAGCCACTGATCCCTCAGGTTCTGAAGGGGCTGGATGGTACAACAGAGTCTGCATGTTTCAGAGAGAGACCTTTATCTGTGCCTCCAAAGCCAGCATTAAACTGGACATGGTATCTTCTTGCTTCAAGAGTATAAAAATACAGCCAGGTGTAGTGCAAGGCAATGTCTCTACATGGCGAGTTATAAAATAAAAGAACCAGCTTTCCAAGTCTCCCTTGTTTTGTAGTTTTGTTTCTTTTCCCTTGTGGCTTTCCTGTGCTCCACTTTTCACTTCTTCAACTTGAGTCAATTTTTCCCTCAAGCTAATTTGGTATGAACAGCCATCCTCCTGCAACTCCAAAAATATTTCCTTTTCTTTCTTTCAGATGCCCTTTCTCCCCTTGTTCGTGCAGACCAACTGGCTTTCCAATGGCAAGAAGCTGTCAGTGCCAACCTATTCCAGGAGAGGAGGCTACAAAAAATCCCCTTCATGGGCAAATATTAAATATTATCTGGAGAATATTAAAACATGCTGGTACTCTAAAAAAAAAAATAAAATCAACCAATTTTCCTTTTACTTACCTGCTTCACCCACAAACACTTCCACTGGTGTGCTGGTAGGGCTCTCACCAATGACATTGTATGCTGTCATTAGTACTTCATATCTCTTGTATTTTTTCAACTCTGAAAAAGTAAAATATTATATATTAATATTCTATCTTATCATTTATACTATATTACAGATATTTTTAAGACTCCAAGACCTCTTCATCATCATACTTCTCTCTTGGGAAACACAGCAATAGATCAGTACAACAGTGCAATGTACTCCATCCTTCCTTAATTCATGGCAGGATTTGAATAATTATGAACGATATTTGTGTTGAAAAGGTAGGATTTTCCAGTGCTTCCTCACAGTGTTGCTCCAATAAGAGGAATAAGGATTCCTCTTGGAAAATACCCATTCCTGATGAATATTTAGCTAGAGGAACATCTCTAGGTCATTCTTAAGGACAGAAAATGGCTTTGAATGTCAACATATGGGCTCCTTTCCATCTCTACTGGTAGGAAAGAGCTGCAAGCCTTTGCCTAATCCCAGGGATGTTCATCTAGGGAGGCATTTGGCAACTGTGCTGCTCAAGAATGCCCCAGGTGAAACAGGGTGCAGAGTAAAAACTGCAGTGGGGCATCTGGAGTCCCATTCCAAGTACTCCATGGGGATCTTTCTCCTTCAGCGTGACCACAGCCTGACCATCAACCACAAAGAGAAAGAAGAATTTGAAGGCTGGACTCCATTTGGCCACCAGGCACCAAATTCCTTTGCTGACACAGAGAAACTACTCTGCCAGATGAGGCAGGAGAGCGAGAGAAGCGTGAAAAAATCTAGAAAACCCAATTGTATGTGGGTAATTAACTGATGCAAACGAGGGTGGAGTAGAATCACGTCAACGTCATTAGGGGAGGCAGCGCCTGAGCAGTTTCAGATTTTGCATTTTCAGGATGAAAGAATCAATCCTAACAGATATATTTATCATCTACAATATTTAACAGGGAAATCAGAGTAAGAGGGTGATCAATAATATAAATTGCCCTATTTAAATGAGGTTTGAATTAAGACACGCATGGCCAGGGGTCCAAATTTCTCCCTTTGCCAATAATTTTCCCTGCTATCCATGAATCAGATAGTCTCCTTAACTCGGTGGCTGACAGTATGCCATTGGTTTGGTAAGGTTCAATGAGCCTAATTATATGTTTGTCTAATTTCAGTTTCATGGAAGTGTTTACAAGAGTTGGGCTCCCATATCTGACTCCGAGTCCGGCATCATTCCCCAGTCTCAGGCATACTGTAAATGATATCTGATACATCCCTAATTTTTTTGATGCGATACCACTAAACTCAGATGGACTGCAAAACATGGAGCAAGGAAATCAGCAGTAATGGAGCTAAGTTCATAAACAAACAAAAAATAGTAGAATATATAGGATATAGTAGTGGGCAGCTTGTACACTGAAACTTTATTTTCTGTCATGAAAAGCCACAAGGGAGATTTTAGTGTTAACTGGATGTGGAAGAAAATGGAACACATGAGAGTTCATGCATGCAACTTTCAGTGGGGATAGGGCTTCATGTTTTTTGGTTTTTGGTTTTTTTTAGCCCATCACAATCTGTGACTCAAAAGCCTTGGGCAAAACCTATCTAGTGAACCATCATCATCACAAAGCAACTTGCCTTTTAACTCTGTCGAATGTTATTTTATTCATTTCCAATTGAAAACACCTCTGGAGATGCACATAAATTCATTGGGCCCTCTCTAAACTGGCCTTGTACTCCATGGAATGCCTGAGCATCGCGGGGCTTGAATCACAGAACTAATGATGTGATACAGCTAAGCTCACATGGACTGCAAAATATGTAGCAAGCAAATCAAAATTCATTTACCATCAGCAGTACTGGGTTGTTACAGTCAATAATGTTTTACCTTCCCAGCAGCCACATTTTTACAACAGCTACCTACTTGCATCATCGATGTCTCTTGGCGTAGGGAAAGCAAAGGCTTAAAGAAAAAGAAACTGGAGAAAGCAGAATCATTAATCTGTGTTGATTTCTGCTGGATCCACTGAGGAGAGCCATAGGAATTTGCCTACAGTGTATTTTGAACCATTACAAAGAGTCTCATCTAAAGGCAATGTGCACTTACGTGTTAATTCATACGTCGTTAATGCAGAGCTGCTGTTCACTGTCTTGAAGCTGCTTTGGGCTATTCAGGGTAAGCAAAGCAGAAAGCTTGTTACAGTGCAAGGAAATAGTTATTGCAAATGATGTACAGCAGAGACAGAGGCAAATGAGGCAGCACACCCATACACAGTTTAAGCTGCAGGACTATACCTTGAAGGGCAATAAAATCACATCACTCTCTCGTAACACATCAAAAGCGCCTCGCTCACACGGGGCTGTTTCATTTCCTCCTCAAACAGAGGAACTCACAAATACACAACACAAAAATGTTCTGACTTTTAGATTAAACAGAACAAATGAGGAAAAAACGAAACGATTTCTAAGGAGGAAAACTCTCAATGGTGCATTACATCCTGATTTCTCAAGATGCAAAATTCAAAACCCGAAGAGCTGCAGGGGAAAGACCTGGAACGTGGGCCAGAGAGTGAACACTTACATTAGGACAGGACCTGTTTCTTTAAGTGTGAGTTAGATTTCCCACAGTTTCACTTAAAGAATTCAATATTCCTGCTGCGAGTGAATTGTAATAAGATGCTAAGCTGTGCAAAACTGCGGGTCAGTGAGGAACAGAGGTGTTCTAAGGTGAGAATTATGAGGAGAAAGAGGGAAATTTATCTGAAAATACACTTGTCTCCACCCCTTTCTCTCTCTCTCTCTTGACTCCCTGGAGAGGTACAGCTCGTTTTTTCAACTCTACAGCTATTAGGAACATTGCTGCAGGGCCAGGAGAGAAGAGGGAAAAGAGGAAACTGGCTGGTTTCACAGGCTCCCTGGCTTGTGAGAGCATCCAAAATCATTACTTCATGATAATGTATACAGTCATTCAGCTTTTGTCTGGGAAAATCCCTTATGCACCTATAAGAGCTTTACATCTCTACTCTGTCCTGGTTAAAACTGCACAGCCTGAGAAATCTCATTAGCACTGACCATGCAAGTGAGGTCACAGTTAGGTGCTTACGTTATATTTAAAGCATCCACTTCTCCCACACCTTCACAAAAATTCACTCTTGCTTTTATAGAAATCACTTTTATGGGTTCAGGGTTCATGGAAGATGATGTAAGATATTAAAACAGCCTCACTCAGCCCTATTCTGCTGCTCTTGGAGTATTATCTTATTGTGAATATTCCACTGCCATCAAACACGACAAAAGCTGGTCCCTCCGTGAGCACATCTCATTGCTGGACCATATCTTTCAGGCTCCTGAGTGATCACATCTCTGCCTTCCATCACCTTATTCTGCCTATTCTTCCCTCTGATTTCCTTTTTAGTCTTTGTCTAAAAAGCCTTTTCATTTTTCTATTATTCCTCTCCCTCTCCACCTTCTTTCCATGTGAGCCATAAATCCTAGTGACTAACATGGAAAGCATGCACACCTAAAAATTCTTGCTCATCCTTACTGTTTTCTTCTAAAATACGGACAAGAGCTTTGAAATCGTAAAAATTCTATTTAAAAATTCTCCTCAGCTGTTTTCTTACACAGTAAAAAGAAAAACAAAATGCCAGTTATAAAAACTATCAAAAAAATAGCAAGAAAGAAACAAGTTGCCAGCTGAGGAAAATGAAGCATCTTTCTTTTGTCTGATGGTAGAACAAAGTATACCAGAGTAATCATGAACTGGAGGTAGTGAAAAGCAGGAAATCAGAGGATACCTGGGGGACAGACCATCAGTTCCAGCATGCTGGCAGAGATTAGCATGGACCATGACAGTGCTGATCACACAGGATTTACTTGCATTTTTCAGCATCTTCACCCTGATTGTGTAAAACCTAAATTATCCCCAGCACTCTTAGACTTACGTGTTACTTCCATGGGGCAAGAGGGCTTATAGTGTCTGGTGTAATGACAGATTACCATTCTGGGATATTTTAGGGTCCAAACTACAGTAGGCTTACGTGTGAGCTCTGCTCGTAAAGCTGAAGGGTTCTGGATGTTTTTGGATTCTCTTCCAGGTCCAGTGTCATAATCCAGCTCCCGATAGTAGATCCGGTATCCCAACAGCAAACCATTGAGACTCTCCACTTTGGGTGGCTGAAAAACATTCATGTTCAGAACAGGCTTGTTAAGATGTGCATTGCAACAAACATCCATCACCACGGGCAGCAGCTGACACAGGCCCTGTGTGAAGGGGGACAGTGCTCTGGTGAAAACAGACATTAATAATGTGCAGGGTGGAAGGCTGTGTAATTTGAAAAACACAAGTTAAAGGCAACTGTGATGACCTCCCTCAGCTGTGGCCATTACAAAATCCACACCTGATGTACTCCACTAAGAGCCAAGCTCCTTTCCTTCTTGCTCCACTGAAACTTGTGGAAACTTGTGGGTGATAAAGAGTACAAATAAGCACATTCCTGGAAATGCGGGTTGTCAGCCACCAACGGTGGAACAGCCAAACAGTATTTCACTTCTTCTGAGATGAAAAGAAGCAGATTGTTTTGTTAAAGACAGAATTCCTTTAGTGGGTATTTCCCTAGGGGACTGATCACAGGGTATTCTTCATTTGGCATTATTTTACTGAAAGACTGATGAGAAAATAAAAAGGAATTGGTGTGTTCTGGCTTTAATTAGGAAGATGAAACTAGGTCTAATAATAAGACATTTAGAGAGCAGTCACAGTGTGATGGGCTCTGTTGTGTTCCACACGTCCACTCCCACAGAAAAACCCAGGTCTCCTCCATAACAGCTCTGAGCAATTTGGCCATGGGCTGGCTCAGACATGAGATTTTTTTTCTTCAGCAACATGCTGGGAGATGCTCAAAGACATAATACCTCAGCAAGGCTTCTTCAGCAGCCCCTCACATCCTCCTTCAGATACAGATACACAGCCAGTACACCGAAAAAGACATTTTTGTCTGAGTGGCTTGCTTAAATAGAGACAAGCAAAGGGATTCTTCATGTTTGGGAAAAAAATTACTTTCATGAGCCTAATACAGGCTAAGAACTGCAGAGAAGAAAAGATGCCCTGAGCCATTTATCTTCTAAAGATTCTTGTACTGAAATTTAAGGGGCTGAAACTGTAAATGAAAAGGATTTTAATGATGATCTCGCCTCTAATCCAGAAAGATCCCTGCCAGCCTTGAGAACTTTACTAAGGAAAAGCCTTCTGTCCATTGTGTAAAAATTAACCGCTGGTATGAAATGCTGTGACAATAGAAGGTAATACCACATGTAATTTTAATGAAGAAAGTAAGGACATTTTTACAGGAGAGGAGGAAGATCCTTGGTAATAACTTGGCTTTCTGCCTCCAGAGATGACAAGAATTTTCCATTACTCCATTACAATGGCAAGAGGGGAGAGACAACTGTCCTGTCTCAGAGCAAAGGACTTTGCTTTGGGTGAGGGCTGAAGGACTTAAGTACAGAGACTGCAGTTCATGGAAATGAAAAAAGAGAATTATGTGAATCAGAGTATAAGGAACATACACAGCCACCAGGAAAAGGAGCAGAAGCTGCTCCTGCAAGAAGCCACCTTCTTTTGCAGTTGTCCTGCACAGAGCCTGCTGAAAGCTACCCAAATCATCCCAAGACTTCACTTTTCTTCCTCTGCATGGTTGGAGATCTTTTATTCATCATTGTTTCATGCTTGTTATTGTGCTCCATTCTTTGGAGAAGCTCTGACCACCTTTCACTACTATTTAGCATCTGCATTACAGGACGATTCTGTGAATGTAGGATTGTGAGGGAACTCAGGAATCATCAGGACTGGGACCTCACCACTGCAGAAACCCACCTGCCTAAAGTCCCTTTCACCAAAAGAACAACCTCCACCTGAAAACAAGCTGATTTTTCTGCTTTCCAGTATTCCTGTTGGAAAGCTGTTTCAAGCCTCACTACTTCGGTGGTTAGAAACCCTCATTTAATTTCTAATCTAAATAATTCATAGCTAGTTTCTAACCATTTGTTCCTGTGCTAACATTGCCTTTTGGGTTAAATTGTTCTTCTCCCTGTGGGGTGTTTACTCCTGTGATGTATTTTAGAAAGGGCAATCATATTCCCTCTACGACTACATTTTACAAGGCAAATAAATCAAGCTCTTGTACAACAGCCTTTCCCAGTCTCACACTGAGCCCCTTGTCCAAGGGACTAAGCAAAAAGACCAAAGTGCCTTCTCCAGAGCTGCCCAGTGATGTTATGGTTCACAGACCAGCTGAAATGCTCTCCTGTGCAAGCAGATGAGGTGTGGTTTAATGGAAATTACTGGTATCTCTCTCTCTATCTTTTCTCTTTTCCAATCTTTTGAGTCCCCTCTTTTGTTTTCTATATTACACTGAAGTTGCTTTAGCCCTGATGATGCCCTTATAGAGAAGGGCTCCACAGCACAGCAGAGGCCTTGCTGACTTCTCCCATTTTAACTACTAATAATCTTTTTTAAATTAAAGAAAAAAAGTTGAGATGGAATATCCTACAGAACCTTAGAAGGAAAACCTTGCTGAAGCTGAGAAAGAGACTGCTATTGCCTGCCCTGCCATGTAACTGCTTAAGAGGTAAAGCTTAAATTCTCGTTACAGTCTGACACTGATTTGTTGATAGCAAACAATGTTTTTTTAATGCTATCATGTGATTCTCCATTTTTTCCTTCCTTGAAATTTGAGACAGGAAAGCTCAGAAAATAAATGGTTTGCAAACTGTCTTTCTCCTTGCACGGAAATGAAGATTCTTTCCTGAAAAGGGTACTCTGATAAAAGGTCAGGTCTTCCCCTTCCTATCTGTCTTCCATGGACAAAACTCTGTTTTTGATGTAATGGATTATTTAGGATTTTGTAGGAAGGCCTGAGGGATCTGCTGAAATAGGTAAAATGATTATGAGTGGTAGCCCATAATGTTGCACAGAAGTAAGAGAAACATTTTTGTGCTGTTTAAAAATAAATAAAAAAAAAAGACCAAAATGTAAATTTGAATAATTGTTCTCTCTAAGGTAGAACCAGAACAGTACATGATCCTGATGTTAAGTGTAACATCCTCCAGAACATTTGAAATAACCTTGCATTATTGATACAACAGACCTCCATGGAAATTACTTATTTTCTTCCTCCTTTAAATTTAAAAATAACAGACTGATTGGACCAAGCAGCTGAAAGCCCAGATAGTGCATCTAGAGTTTGTTTTGTGAATTATTAACAGAGCTCAAAGTTAAAAATTTAGCTTTGCTTAGAAACCCACTCTCCCATTAAGCTTGACTGCTGTTTGCAGTTTACATTATTTCCTTGACACTGCTGTGAAACTTCCTCTTAATTGGTGGCTATTGTGGGACTTGAAGACTTTTGTTTATTTGAAAAATATAGTATGGTTGAATTACCAGGACCTATTAATACACATGTAGTAATGACATGTAATCGCCCACAACTCCCTTGAGATGGCTCTGGCACAACAACCCCATTTCATTTTCATGAAATAAAAAGCATCCAATTACCTAAACAACCACCTATTTCACATTAACCACACACCAATAATCAGTCAATTGGGGGGAATGTTTATTTCCCTGGCCCATCCTGCCTCACATCCTCTTTGTCCTCTCTTTCTATACCCTTCTTTCCTTCGCTGTGGGCTGTAGTTGTAGGTGGGGAGGCAGATTCACATCCCTCCATAATTCCTTTGGTAAAACTGCTCAACATGTCTCCTATTTGCTCAACATGCTGTAAGCAATGTTGTTGCTCAGGATTATGCTGGTGAATTTGGGCCAGTCACCCAGGAGCACAGCCAGGCATATTTTTAAAGTGCTGCTGCACAGCAATAAACAGACCCTCGTACACATATTTTTCTTCCAAAAATGAAAGGAGTCCCATCTGTACTGTAAACGCATATGTACATTTTTCACTATAATGCAATCTGTCCAAAGTTATCCTTATTATGTGTGGGGGACATTGTCTTGGGAGCAGGGTGGGCAGAGGCTTTCCAGGATAGGTTATGGATAACATGCAGTACACCCCACTGGGTTCCCTCTATTAATGCCCACTCTGCAAAAAGAAGCCTCAGGCACCGGGTCACAAAATGTTCCTGCATCTCTCAGGAGGCCAGGATTGAGAGATAAAGGGAGGCAGAGGAAATGCCAATATAAAATGCAGACTTGGCATGAATAGTTCCCCGTCCAGCTCAGAGGGATCACGGAGAGCTCAAACTTTCTTTCTTTCTGTTCTCTGAAGAAGTCTCGATTTTTCTCTCTCGAAGAGCCAAAAGGGCACCTGGAGTTCCTCAGAGGTATGAATGGGATCTCAGGCACTGATCTCGGGCTTCTGATCATTTCAGCAGCAGGAGGAGGCCAGACACGATGTGAACCAAAGGGAGCTTTTGATTACCTGATTTTACCGCCGCTGCACTCCATGGAATGTTTTCCATGTAAAGATGCACATCTATCAACATCAACAAAAGGACAGGAGAATCTGACAAGTAATGACCTTGGACATGGCTACAGAAACTCCTTTACCTCCCAAACTTCTCATGGGGCAAAAAGTAAAAGCAACTGCCAGAAATTTCCGTCCATTGCTAGGTCAGGAAAATAAGGAAGTAGCTGCAGTCCTTAAACTTTACTACAATAGTTCCAGCTCAAGAAAATGTCCCTGGCAATGTACCATTAAGGTCAACAAGTCAAAGCAACCAAAAATCTGTTCCAGAAATATCACATTTTTTCATTTTACCTACCTGCCACTGCACAAGGACAGAGGAAGTCGTGTGGGGAGTCACTAACACAGAACTGGGTGGTTCATCTGGAACTAAACGAGGGAAAAAGGAAACAAAAAGAGTTAGGGCAAGAGGATGGAAAAGAGGCAGCTTTTATTTCTCAGATTCTCCTTCTTCACTGCTGAAGAAAATCTTCCATCCCAACTGCTACGTGGTGGGTCTCAAAAGCAGTGTGGTGGATACGGATATTGGAACCCAGGCAGAAGCCAGGCACTTCTTCTACATCCCTTGCTCTACCTGTGGCCTTGGCAGCTTGAGCAGGAACAAGAAAAACTGAGGGCATAAACCTGAAGGAAACTGCAGCAGCCAGTGCTCGCAAACCACTGGGTGCCCATTTGAAAGCAAGTTAAACCAGCTGTGTGAGGGCTCCAAAGCGTGAGCAAACTGCTCCCAGATTGTGAGATTTATGCCACAGTTGGGGCAAGCCCATCTCCTATTTAGGAGTCTGTGTCAAATAGTCACATATTATTCTAGTTAGGGCAGCTTGATTTACCACAGGTTAACCCCTTCCTGTGCCCATGGCCTGTAGCACATACAGGCACCACAGCAGCTCAAACACAGGAGGCAAAGGCTTATCAGGAGCTGACAGCCCTCCACAGCACAATGCTCTGGTGGCAGCACCGGGTCCGCTCAGCAGAATAAATGTTGAGTTTGTTGAGGAGGTGAGAAGCTTTCAAAGCGTTTCCCCCGTCGCATTGTGAGGAGGGCCAAGCACAACTCTGGATTCACTGTAGCTAAATTCAAAGAGAATTTAAAATAAAACTTTAAATTCCGAAACAGTGAGTCAGTGCTGCCTCATTAGCGCAGTCACAGCCCGCACCGATCCCGCAGCGGCTGTGCAGGAAGGTGGAGAGTCAGGATGTCATTAAAAGGCTGCTTGGCACATTGCTCAGGTATTACATGGGTTCTTGTTTAGCTTCAGATGCTCCTGAGCAGTGTCCTCTCTTTTTCTGATTTCAAGATCACAGTCTTTAAACGCTCCTTTGCAAAATGGTTTCCTGCTTTTATATCTCGGTGTCCTCATTCCTTGCTCTGTAAGAAATCCTGAAGAATTTCTAGTACCATGTATGTAGAACCATAAAATTGTTCAGGTTGGAAAAGACCTCTAAGATCATTGAGTCCAACCATTAAGTCAGCACTTCCAAGTTCACCACTGAACCATGTCCCCAGGTGCCACATCTACATGTCTTTTAAATCCTTCTGGGGATGGTGACTCCACCACTGCCCTGGGCAGCCAATTCCAGGGCTTGACAACCCCTTCAGTGAAGAATTTTCCCTAATATCCAATCTAAGCCTCCCCTGGCGCAACCTGAGGCCATTTCCTCACGTCCTATCACTTGTTACTTGGGAGAAGAGATCGACCCTCACCTCACAACACCCATATATATATATTTATATATGTATGTATCCCAGTATTACTCAATTTTCCAGGGTAACAGTACATACTGATGCTTTTTCATACTTTGCAGAGCTCCTTTCTCTATTTAAGACATCAGAGCTACTTCTGCATTCAGGCATCGACTTTATACAATCAAGGAATTAGAAGCTGATCTCTAAGGCTAAAAATAAAAGCCTTGTCAATGTCATTCACAGTTTATTAGTCCTGATCTGCAGGATTAAATGCTCATGTTTCCAGGAGCTCCACACTCTTTCTTACTTATACCTCAGCAATTTTGCCATATTGCAGACTGATGTGGATTGTGAGGGAAAACAACTGAAGAAACTTCTTCAAATGTATGCAAGGTTCTACATTTATTTTTAATGATCTCTTGTAAATTATTCAATTTCTGCAAAGATAATGGTTAGTGCAGAGTTTGGAAGCCAATCAAACGAAGTTTAATTCCATTTTGAGACTCCTGAAAGTATGATTCATTGTCAGAGGGCACAGCAGGACACTTGAGGCTGCCTGTTAATTCAGCCATATCTCATGCTACCTGTATCAACTTCCTATGGACAAACCTGCATCAGCTGTTTATTTTCACTGCACAGTCCCAGTGGAAATCACGTTGCAGTGGGTCCAGCAGACCCAGGAGCCCTGGGAAGTGCCCACCCCGTGGAGCTCCTCCTGCCTTACCATCCTGCAGCGTCGTGACCGCCTCTGTCTCCGCGCTGAAGTCGCTGTCCCCGATGTCGTTGGTTGCCTTCACTCGCAGCTTGTAAGAGGTGAACGGGTTCAAGCTGTGGAATGTAAAAAATAAGGCTGAGGGATGAAACCTCCCCACATCAGCACAACTTGCCTCTACAGAGAACCTGCCCATTGCCAACCAAAGTCATTCAGCAGTTTGTCTCTTCTCCCCATTGCCTTTTCTCTGCGGCCTCCCCCAGCTTCCTCGTGACGTGGGGCTGTTTGCACCCCTGCTGCCATCAGCATCTTCTCAGATGTCCACTGGCCTCAGTTCCCAAACACATTCCTGGATTCACCACAGAACTGGGCGCCAGAAAACAGACATGAAGCTGCAACTTACGGAGCAGCCGATGGATGGGGCTTGTTGGGAAGGACAAGCCGTGCTGTTATTCAAACTCTGCATGGCTGTGCAAAACCTAGCTTTCAAGGTGCTTTGCTGAGATATCCTCAAAACTGATCCTCAGAGCATGGAGGGGGATTACAGGTGGAGGCAGGTAACATGCCCAGGGTTGGCCAGTGCACAGCAGGCACTGGAATTCAGAGCATCAGCCTCCTGACTAATCCCTTACACCACAGCACTTGATCAGTGCATTTTGTTCCTACTGAATTTCAAATTAATGCTATTACCTGGATTATTTAATAAAGACAGCAACAACAGGTTCCCTGCAGCTCTTTTATCTATGTGGTGCTTTAAGATATGCAAAGAGTGATTTCCAGCTGACACAACCTTCACAGAGATGCTTCTGTCTTGGCTTGGCAGGGGAAGGTGAGGGGGAGGCTGCCTTTGGAGTCACAGGCAGAGGCTTGAAATGCAGAGCTGTAACTTACAGGGGATTTAGCTAATTAATTGGTAGTGTCTAGCCATCCGCTGGCAGATGTAACACTGACTGCAAACCCAAGTAAAGTTACTTGTAAGGAATGATTAAACATCAAGGATAATGCATCCTGATGGGCAGCACTCTCACATCTACGACTCTTCCGGACTTCCACAGGAAAAAGCTTTTAGCAAGGAGCAGAAGAAATCTCTTTAAGCAGTGCCACCCTATTAGGACACCATTACTTACCTATAGCAACTTGAATAACGTGAATCATTGTTTCCAATCTTTTGTTTTCAGTCATGTCAATGCCAAGTCTAAATGACATAGATGGTTGCCTTGTTTTTACAGGTTTTGACTGGAAAGATACTGGCACAGGACCAGTGAGCTGTCATAAACCATAGCCACTGCTGCTTTTATAACTGGCCTGAAAAATCTGTATCTGAATGATTTGAATACTTGATTCTCCTAAAGCTCATGGCTTTTTAGAAATAATCAGATTTGTACCAGCTCGTCAACAGAGGAAATGGACAGCAAAACAAGTACCTGCTCACAGACATTCAATTACTTTTGCCAATGTTACAAGGACTTTAATTACACTAGCATTGCTGAAGATATAATGAAGCCTGAATAACAAAGTTTAAACATTCTGATGCTATCTATAAACTTCAGTATGGAAAATACAGATAAAAATGGCTCTCATTTCATCTGGAAAAGCTTATATAGAGATAATTGCAATGCAGCATTCAGAGTGGATTTTAACATCAGTCAGTACTGAAAGGATTTTTAACTAGTTGTATTTTACAGAGCACTGTGTAGCTACATATGATTTAGCCTGAGTGGTGTTATCTGCGGTGCTGAGCTTCCAGGAAGGGCTTCAAAAAGATGCACTGCAGTCCAGCTTTAATTAGATTTATTGCGTGACCTTCAGCAAATCTCTCAACTGCTGTTTATAACACCACCTCTAAAATGGGAGCAGTGACCTCACTTAACCTCTCTCCCTCCCAAGAAGGCTGTGAAGCTGAGTGATGCTTGTTTTGGTTTCTCAACTCCTGGGAAAGTGTGGGAATTTCTATGCTAGCCCGGGATCATATGGTACCTTTCGATAATGCAGGACGTCGCCTCGTGGCTGATGGAGGAGGAGTAGGTTTGCCAGTCTCCATTGGGCAGTTCTCGCACTTGGACTGTAAAATATCGGATCGGTGAAGATCCATCACTTCCAGGGACCCACTTCAGCAGCAGACTCCGTGAGGACACGTCGCTCTGGGGGGTCATCACCTGCCTGGGAGGTGCTGGTCGTTCTGCAATTAAACCATAATTTGGTACTGCTTTGAGAGGAAATTCCAGACAACATAAAATGGGACAGCCTGATCAGATTTTCATAGTGGTAATGCCACAGGAGACTGAACTTTTGGATTTGCCCCACGAAGTATATAACCACCCCATTCCTTAACCTTCTCCTGCAAAGAGGAGCACTAAAACTGACTCTTATCTCCCTGCATCAAAGGTCAGCATTGAATATACACCTTCCTAGCAGTGAATCTCAAACTTGAGGGGGATCTTGGCCTGGTAGGTTAAGGAAGAATCACCAGGACTGGCAGTCAAGCAAAGCAAGGCAATCTCTAATGAAACTCAGCTGTGCTTCTGGCTGCAGTAGCTCTTTTGAAAGAATTTTCCTATAAATCAGCTCACTTTTTAACCTGTTCTTACTCCTTGGTACCAGGGACTTTGTTCTCTCTGTGCTATGTAGCATCCTCTTCCCCCAGCTGCTGCCCAGTCGACACACAAAGGAGAGAAAGGGATGAGCTGGAACAGGTTGTTGTGTTGCAGAGTACAAGCACACACAGCTGATACTGAATTCCTGCACCAGCCCTCTCTGGCGAGGATCTGGGAACCATGAGCAGCTCCTGGTGCTGCTGCTTCCAAACTCCAGCCTGGAGCTAGTGGGGAGCTGGGGCTGGAGCACCTGCTGCAGGTCACTTCCAGAGCTTCCCAGCTCTTCCCTTCGTACCCACTAACCTTGAACCTGCAAAGTCAAATCAGCCTGTGCTGAGGGAGATCCCTCCAGAGTAATTACCAGCACACCTTTGAGATGAGCAGGGAATGGTAATGCAGGTGTAAGCATGCCAGTCCCCAACTGTTTCATTACAGATCTCCTTTCCCGTCACCGCATCTCAGCACTCCATCGATTTCAATAGAGAAACTCTATAGAGTGAGGAATAATTGTTTAATTGTTTATCATGAAGATTATTGATTCTGATTAAAATGTGTGGCATGTAATAAAGCAAAAATTGATTGGAGACACCGCAGTGACTTGCTTTTGAGAAGCAATTCAATTCAACTTCATCAGCACTTGTTTCCATAAACACACCTCTGCCTGCCTGGTTCCTCACAGCTCCACATGGCGAGCACTTCATCTCCCTGCCACTGCCTAAAACCATTTTCTGTGTGTTCTGGCATTTCTCTGCAGCCTGCTCTTGCTGACATCAGTGCCCAAAGACTTGTAAGCTATTAGCTGGAGGAAGCCCTGGGTGCCAGCAGCCTGCGAGCCGCAGTACAACGCAAAAGGTCAGTGCCTTACACTGACAGGCTGAGACAGGTATGCAGGTTATTCCATCCAAGGAAGTGAGTGTCATGCAGGGATTTTATAAACTCTGCTGATATGCTTTGCTGCTGTGGGCAGGTCAGATCTTGCAGTCACTCTCCCACGGCTTGGTTTCCTTCCGCTGCTAATGAGAGATCTTAAAATCTTCTGTGTTGCAAGATATATTCCCTGACTGTTTGTACAAAACCATTAGTATAAAGAGTTTATTTATGGGAGTTTAGCCACAAGCAAATGCTAAGGTGAGCTGTTTTGTGCAGGAATGTAAGGCTTGACTGTACCAGTCCACATGACTCTATGGACTACTTTTAATTTCTTGCTACATTTACATTTTCTGACTCAGTTCTGCCTGAACACTGGTGTTGATTATTCTGAAGTATCAATGTGTAGATTCAAAGCGCTGCAGCAGAACCTCTGGAGAACACAGCCACAATATAACTTGGGATCTATAAATCACAGGCATCATTGTAAAACGTAAAAAATTGTATTTTCCTTATCCAAGGAATTTACAAGGACACAAGTGATGAATTCTGCTAATTTTCAAGGGAATTTTTGTGTCTGTCTACCTCAGTATCGAGGACTACAAGGATCTCAAATGCATTTTTACTAATGGAAATAAAATATCTTTTTACTCTAGAATATTTACTGTCATATATACAAGTTTTGGGTTAATTTTTTTGTTAGCAGAATAGCTACACTGGATAAATTTCTTTATCATCCCTCTTATATTCTTGCTGATGTGAGAATACACATTCTTCTCCCTACACTTTATACGTGGGATCACTTCAGTTAACTCTTGGTTCCATAGCATGTGTAGAGACTCAGCAGAGCTGTCCATCAAAAAGAGAAAGGGTTCATACTATACTATGACTTGCCTTCTCAAGATAACCCTAAAGCACTGATAGCAAGAAGGGATCATTGTTCCCACAGCAGAGCCGGGAGTTCTGACTCGAGCTATTGTGTATCCTCGTGCAAGGTCTGGGAAATTTGAGCACATTTTATTGAGAAGGAGAGGCTCTGAGCTTTGAGACTCCACTTTATTTGGCACGGTGGGTTTTTTTGAAGCTTCCACACGTTGGACTTTGAACTTCCCCTTTGACTGCAATCAGACAAGGGTGGAAGAAACCTTGAGCAGATAAATCTCTTTGACGGACAGTATCTTTAGCAGAGGCATTCTCAGGTTTCAAATGCAGCTCCAGAGGTTGTCTCTCTGAGGACTGCACTGTTATGCACTGAGAAGGCTGCACATGACCTAGAGGGCTATGCCAGTGGGAATTTTAACTCCAACCACACAGGCCAGAAGTAGTTGAAATGCACCTCACAGGTTCTTGCTGCTGGTGGTTGAGCATCAGACCAATGCCCTCTCTCCTTAGAAGCGTTAGAGGAAAACAACAGGGAAGACATTGCGGACAAATACAATGGGAAATCCTTACTCTTGCCCTAAATGATTTGCAAGGTGTAGAAAGGACTTTAAACAAAAGATTACTTAGTAGGTACATTTTAAGGACTAAAAGTAAATATAACTGGTTGTATTATAGTGCAAGAATGGGGCAAGAACTAAGACCAGGCCTAGAAGCACATGTAAAAGTTCTAACAATAGTTGAAAGACATCTGAGGAGGTCTGCCCTGTTGACCTGCTGAAGTGTGCTTCTCTCTGAACAGTGATTTTTATAAATCACACAAGCTGCATGGTTTTGACTTTTGAGTGAGTAGTTTTCTTAAAGATCAATATCCAGACAGCACCATGGGTCAGAGCAGCACGTCGCACAAAACCCAGTGATACTGGTAAAGTTACCCTGGCTGCTTTTGACTTTGTCAGCTCAAGGGACCAGCTACATCCTTTGCAGTGAAACGTGGCATATGGTGTAAGACCAGAGGAAAACCCACCCTCCTGTTCTCCACCAACATATTCACCAAAATATCCTCTTTTAGCTCTGAATTAAAAAAAACCCCACAACCAAACAAACCTTCATGAACAAGTAGAAAATGCAATTTTTCTATCTGGCAGCTCTAGAGATCTGTTCTAAAGCTGGAAAAAGGAGCAGTTACTTGAGCCAAAGCATTAAAAACAAGCAATGATGCAGAGCAGATCCTGTAATACCTTACGCGTCTTTCACATTTTGATACGTTTGGTATCTAAGCATCTGGTTTCATTTATAGACGTGTATAAATGCTGACTTCAAGCAGATTCCCTTCAGAACAGAATTTGACCGGAGATGCAGAATGCAAACAACCATTTAATGGCTGATGGAAGAAACAGAAAAGGTCTGGGCAATCCAGATGCAAACGCTCTGCTCGAGCGTGTGGCAGTGAAAGGCCAGAGTAATTACAGACACATTAGGTCAGGGCTGAGGTACAATGGAGGAGCTGTGGAGAAATTCTGCAACACCACTGCCTCTCATTTTGCGTTCCTTAATCAATATAATTCATCCATCACTTACTTTCTTAAGACTGCAATCTTTCTAGAAAACGAGAGAGCTGAAAAAAAGCCATCTGACTGCAAAAGGAGGCTGCATATGGCCAATATAGCAGCTGATGGAAAAATCAATTCCAACAGCCCGGCAGGTTAGAAGAACTGTGCCTCATAAAAGTCTGTCTTGCTTTCTCAAATCATGATGTTGCTATGGTTTGGGGCAGGTTTATAGGGTGAGAAGGAGGAGGTGTACAGGCTGTGGGCTGTTATTAAAACTCCCCTAAGCACAGCACAGGCTCCAAGGCAGGCACAGGAAGGCTCTCAACCCGCGGCTGGAAGCGTTACCTCGTTTCTCGGTGGTGATCACCGTGGCTTCCAGGGGCTCCCCCCAGCCCTGCCTGGTCTTGGCAGATGTCCTGAAGATGTAGGCTGACTCCGGGGTGAGGTCTGTGGCCGTGAACTGCCGCACTGTCGAGCCGACCTCCACCGTGGTGAACTTGTTGGGGCTGCTGCTGGCCAGGCGATAGGCGACCTGGTACCCTGCAAGCACAGCACCAGCCAGAGAGGGGGAAAGGGTGAGCTGCTTTTACTAGCAGGGACAAAAGAGCACCAGAACTATTAGTTTATCATAATTGCTTATCTGAGATCAGAAGAAAGTAATTTGCTTCCTTTGCTGTTGTAAAACTCTGCTCTACAGCAGATGCCATACGCTACAAGGGAAATCACACACAGCGGTGCTCACAAGGGCCTACTGAATATAACTGCCACAAAACCCATTTCACATTCCATCCTTTACACCAACAAGATGCAAAACCAGTTTAATCTTTCCTGAGCATACTGGTACCTTTTTGGAAATCAAAGGAACAAACAGAGCTGGTGCAATATGTCACCTGGTTGAGGCAGCTCAAGGCAACACTCCAGTTTCATCTTTCCACCCCAGCACACGTGTGCATGTGTGTGCTCCCACACTCACGGGTTGTTCTGCCCTCTCACAGTTTCAGCACTGGCTCAAACTCAAGGTCCTCCAGCTGCAGCTCCAGCGGCTGGATTGCCCAAATTGTGCAGTCTTATCAACCAGTCAAGGCTTGTTCCTCCTTTCTGCACTTGTTTTTTCCTCAGCTCTCCCACGCCCCTGCAACTGTGCACCGGGGCCAGAACTACCAATAAAACCACCCTTCTTCTGTCATTCAGCACTGCTGCCCTTGCCCACAGTCCAAGGAGGAGCCTGCAAGCTGTGTGGTCCTGCTTCATCCATGCAGCTCTCAATAGTCAATTCTGCTGATGATGCCTGTGAGTGATAACCCCTGTTCCACCCTGCCTGACAATCAGGAGCTCATAGTTTAGCCCGTGTTATTAATGACTCGACTGTGCAAGGAGGGCTTCCAGGGTTCTCACGCACCACTAAGCAACAACCATCCCCCAAAGAGGGTCTGCCAAATGTTCAAATCCGTTCTGTAAACCCAACAATTGAATCAGGCTCTCACTTCTGGAGCTCGATGGTAACTTCCAGTCCAGCAGCTGACTTCCAAAATCAATTAATACCAGAACCGATGCGGGGTTTTATTGCCCGAGCTGAATGTATGATTAAACGCTTCATGGACTTACACAGGGCAGAGGGCAGCCAACAAATGCAAATCAAACCAGCTGAAAACAAAACAGTCATGACATAGTTCTGCCAACCCTCTGCTCGTCTTGCGAATGACAAAAGGGATCCGCAGCACCTGAGCCATCCCTTTCTCACGGAATTAATATCCCAGTTAGAGTCTGAACTCCCACCACATTTTGGCTGTAACAAGACCAAAGAGAGCCAAACCCGGCATGCTTCATTCAGGAAGGCCAGTGCATGAAATCTGAGGGCTTTATCTTACCTATGGCTATTAGACAAAACTCAGTGACATTTGTTTCCCACTGTGAATATGCAACAATTGCCACGTGCCCACTCACAGAAGAGGCCCAGAGTTCCTGCAGCCCCTGGAATGAATGCCACTGGTGTGTGGTGCACTCTGTCATAAACAGTGGAATTTAATTGGGATACAGATGGTATTAATTTTGTTGTGCTGACTCTCACAGTGCCACTGACAATGCACCACTGCATCCTTGTCCTTTCTTCTCTGGCAGATGCTCAGGGACGTGGGGCAACAGCCACTGCTGCTTCACATGGAACAATTTGATTGCACCAACACCTTAATAATGTTTTAACTTGGTCAGCCCTGCACTGGTTAGACAACTGGACTTAATGATCTTTGTAGGTCCCTTCCAACTGAAATAGTCTATTCTAATCTAATAAAGTGGCCTGACTTTTCAGAGCTCCTGAGCATGCTTAGATCCCAGCAAAGTCTGAGGGTCTTACCCTTTCAGCATTTCATTTTTCCACCTCCAAATTACCTTCTTTTATCCATGGGACTAGCTCTTCCATTACTGGTCCAATATATTCCACCGAAGTATTTCTGTGCCTTTAATGCTGTAATATTTTGATCTTTTTTAAAGTCCACAGAAAGACAGAGAGCAATGGGGAGAAGGAACTGATACATATGATCTTTTTTGTTTATACTGATGTGAAGAATGTGGGAGTGAAAACCCCAGTGCAGGATCTTAACGAGGAGGAAAAACAGTCAAAGAAAAGCACTGGGGAAATTTTTACAGCAGCAGGAAAGATGAAGGGAGAAGGAACTAAGATGGCTAAAGAAGCTTGATAAAGGGACATAAGACGTAAAGAATAAGACCTGGAGGGAAACAGAGAATATTAAAAGAATAAAAAAGTTGATTTATCTAGTCATTAAAAGATAAGTATGATATCTGGGACATATCCTTGTCAAGCAATTTCCTCTCTTTTCTAAACCTTTGTAAAATATAACATGTAGTTAAAATGTAAGGAGGGAATAGAAAGATAACTATTTACTGCTAAATGGTGGTACTCGGGCTGGAAAGCCAATTACAAACACACTCAGATTAGGCAAAGGAACACATATCTAGGCCATTATAATATCTTACACAAGAGTGGGTCCATGGGTAGTGTAAAAACTAATTTAGCCATGAGAAAGAGGAAATCACTTGTCACAGCCTGTCTTTCTGACATGAATCCCTGTGAAAAACAGCCTCAGCTCTCACTGCCCTCTCCTGCCTCTGCCGTGTTGTCTGACAGTTTGGGTAAATATCTATTTTCCTGGATATCTCAGGCAGAGTTTACACAATCAGAGCTGTCACCTTTACAGATTTCCTAAGAAAATCAACACTTCCATGGGTCTGATTTTAAGGTAGATAACCAACTTCTACATCTGAATTCATCTCACTCTTATTGCTACCTACAACCCACCTGAGAGACACCCAGCATTGCATTTTGATCCCCTCCATCCCCTATTAGACGGTTTGGGACAGCCAGGATACAGACTGACATAAAAAGCACTATTTTTACTTTTTCTGAGTGGTACAGAAGACTCAGCATTTAAACTACAGCTTGGATAATAACTGGGGCTAACACAAGATCAAAAAGATAAAATTATTAAGTTGATGAATTCAGCAACAAGGGATGGGAGAAGAAAGGAAATGTTAAGTGAAATCAAACAAGGCAAATCAATAGAGGTAAATGGAAAGTGTTCAAAGAGAAATTAATGTATGCTTGAGGGCTGTAAAAGGCAATTGCTGTAGTGGAGGAATAAGCAGCTTCCTTCCCTTACTAGATTACGATAGTAAGATGTTGCAGATATCTTAGAATAAAAAAAAAAAAATTAAAAAAATCAAATGTTATGAATGAAAATAAAATCTTTAAAAGATGATCAGAGGAAACTTTTTGGGGAAAAGAATATCTTACAGAACATGAAGTATCTGGATGGCCAATGAGAGGAATTCATATTATTTTCTTAATTTTTTCCCCATATAGCATCACATCCCAAATCTCTGCTGCTATTGGGAATGCTGCCATTCACCAGGCCAAACATCACGAAAAAACCCCCCAAAAAACCCCTGAAAGTTCAGCTCTTCAGGAATTTATTTATTCATTAAAACCAAGTTTTTGGTTTTGTGTTTTTTTTTTTTACTTTAGCATCTTTCTGAGTACTTTTTGCACAACTACAAGCAGTTCCACCAGCTACACTTTCTCAACTCAATAAACAGCAACAGTCTGAACTGCCCGTGAAATGTCCGGTCACCGTAACACAACCGGTGGATTCCCCAAAGCAAACAGGCGGGAGGATGCCCACACACCATGAATATCAAAAAGCTTTCAAGCTCATCACCACACAAAAAGCCCTTCAGAACTGAGAGCACCCGCCCGTGCAGGCCACGGGTGCTGCAGAGATACAAACACTTATTAATTTGTCACACGACTGGCGGAAAGGCAAAGGATCCTGGGAGGTTACAGGCGGAGCAGCAATGCCCTTTGTTGCCTTCCCTGCTTATCTGTTTTAGGGCCAGTGGGTGTGCAAATGCAGCCTGGGATCAAAACAGGAATTTGCAAACATGGATTACATCCAATTTCGGTTCTAATTCTCGGTGGAGTTCTTACACTTTTTTTCGCAATAAAAGCTTCAGGTAAACGCTAAACACCAGGGTACCATGAGGAATGCTAACCAGGGCCCGGGAGGAGGCAGGTTAAGCTCTCGTTTTCAAGGGAAGCTCATAGCTTGAAGTGCACATATATGCACATTAATGCATCATTTATCTTTCATAGTATTTGAAGGAACTATGTGGGTGCTGGCTGAACTGAGTGCAGAAAAGAAGACAGAGTGAAGCCTCAGATGGTTACCGTAACACTCCCAAAAGGAGAAAGGGAAACATCTAACAGTCTTCCACAGTAAAATATTTAAACAAACAAACAAGCGGTTTTTTTCCCTCTTGGCGCCTGCCAGTATTTCATCCTGCTAATCTCTCTCTGAAATGCTAGAGCATGTTTTTATATAGATTACAAACATGTTAGCTGCAAAGGTGCATGTATACTCAGAGGACAAGGCAAGCAGAGCAGGAACATTAGTTCAAAGGCTCTCTATATAAGTTGCTCTTGCAACGCAAGTGGTTTTTCTTTCCAACCCCAAGAGTGAATAGAAGGGCACTGCACAAAATGAGTTCACTTATTTTTCCCAATAACTCTACTTCGATGCACTTGACCCGAGGTGGATCACAAGGTGTTTTCAAACTTCATTATAGTAATGAGGTTTAAAAGGAGAACGGGAAAAAAAAAAAATAAAAAATTTGCAACCTTTCCTTAGAATGCTACATATTGATATGTTATCTATTTCTGAAGCACAGCTCACTTCTTAGGAAAGATCACAGAAGTACCCAGCATGAGCAATTTTCACTTTTCTCTCTGCCATTGGCAGCTAACTACTTCCTCCAGGAACCTCAGTATTTCTTCCATGGAAAAAAATAAAAGAGTGGGAACTGTTGAATAAAGACAATGGACTTCAAAGAAGTGCACTGGGGGAACTGGCAGGTAACACCCCCCTGGGAAGGAATTCAGGTTTGCTGACCATTTTAAAAGAGACAAAAAAAAAAAAAAGGTACAACAATTCCAACTGAGACAAAAGATGTTAAGAGGCCAATATGTTTGCATTCAGAGCTCACTAATGACCTGAAAATCAAAACTGAATTGGACAAAAGTTGAAACAGGACAAAGGTCTAAGGGAGCGTATAAATAGACAGCACAGGCATGTAGGGACAAAACCAGAACAGATAAAGGGCAAGGTGAGTTATAACCTTAAGGGCATCAAAAGCAATGAGAAAGGTTTTATAAATACATTAGAAATCTGAGAGAGAGGAGGAGGACAGGTCAAACAGTGGGAAGAAAAGATAAGCACAAGACAGGTGAGGCTGATACCTCCATTCCTTCATTTTCACACACAACAGAAAGTTGATGCTGACTAGAGACTCAACACAAATCAAAACTGACAACAATGTAAGTAGGGATGTAGGCTAGAACAGAGAGCAGGTTAACAAATATTTAGTTAAGCCCGATGTAATCAAGTCAGAAAGGCCTGATGAAATTTGCCCTGCAGTGCTTATATAACTAGAGGGAGCCATCTCTGAATAATTAGCTGTTCTCTTCAAGATCTTGTAGATGACAGGTGACATCCCAAAACATTACAGAAGGGCAAACAGACTACACAGCCTTTTAAAATGAAGCAAGACCAACTAGAGGAATTATGGACAAATCTAACTCAAGTTCAATACCCAGAAAGATCTTGGAAAAAAAAAGAGTCAATATACAAGCATCCGTATATGGAACAGCCAATATCTGTTTGATTGGAGCAAATAATAAATATCAAATAATCTGTTTTCCATTTTGACAGTGTAATTGGCCAGGTGGGAAGAGTGGATATGATCCACATTGACTTTGAGTAAGGCTTTAATATGGCTGCACAGAGTCCCATCAGAAGCAAACAAGAGAAATAGAATCTAAGAAAAATACTGGACATTTTGAGATGATTAAAAAAAAAAAGTAAAAAAATGTTGTAATAATGATTTGCTAACAACCTGGGAGGATGTATTAAGTAAGCCCTCATGAGACCTCATGAATGAGTCTGGTTCTAATACTTTCATTAATGGCCTGGCTGATGGAATTGCCAGCCTGCTTGCAAACTCCAAAAATGACACCAAGCTGTGAGTGGCTCTGTGCACTTTAGAGGACAAGAGTGTCATTTAAAGAGATCTTGGTAACGAAGAGAAATGGTCTGGAATCAGTGAGATGAAATTCAATAAAGGCATCTGTGAATTAACTTAAAGAGAAAAAGCTTAATGTACTTGTAAAAGAAGGACTGGCTGACCTGGAAGTGTACTGAGGAAAAGGGCAGGAATTAATAGTGGGACATAAACTTACTCAGTTACACCATCAGTGTAGTCAAGGACTGCATGAAGTATACTGGGATGTATTACTGGGAATGGACTGTGAAAGTCATTGGAAACAATGACAAACACTAAGCATGCCAAAGATTCTTTAAGGGACACCCTCCCCCTTTCATTCCAACCCTGCATTTGTACGATTTTATCAGCAACATAATGGCAATGAGTAAGAACCAGCTGAGGGGGGATGCACTGCACAAAGAACTCTGCAAAGACAAAATAAAATAGAGTTCCTCCTCCACCAAGCTTGCAACTTCAGCAAATGAGGCTGACAAAGTGCAGCAACATGAGAGGTTGGAACACAGTCAGGGGAGCAAAATGTCTTTTGTGCTTTCTCATCATTTCTATCAAATGATTTTTTTTTTTTCTCCTTAACCACATCCTGTGATTCAAATCCCAATCTCTGCTGAGAGCAAGTTAGGCCACACAGTTCCTGAAAAAAAAAAAGGAACAAATCAAACCCACAAGACAACCTGGAAGCCAACCTTCCTTGAGCTGCAGAGAAACCCTGCGTGGATCCACCTCCGGCAGCTCACTGCTGCCAAGCTTCACACAGACTCTTCCTCCTGCTCAGAAAATCCTGCAGTGTCTGCCTTTGGATGTCATTTGATGACTTTCCTGCATCTTCAGGTGCCAGGATCACTTTGGTAAACTACACACCTGAGCAAACACTTTGAGTTCTGGACACAAGATTTAAGCCCAATGCAGGACCAGTCCTGTATTGAAGGGATGCCACCAATGCAGGAGCATTTAAAGCAAGTGCCCTCTACCCAGCAAGGGAGGCTTTAGGAAATATTGCTAAAAGCCTACACATGAACCTGAATGGGCAGTGCAATTAGAAGCAGAAAGGTCTGTCAGATTGAGAACTAGATAAAAAACCAAAAGCTTTTTCTTCTGTTTTTAGAATTGAGACACAAATCTTTTACTCACCAGCTAGAACTATGGTAAAATGTGTTTAACATCAGCAGAGAACACAAAATTCCTGGGTAACTATGAACTACATTAATTTTAGAGGTAGCAATGGATTCTTACATTATAAAAGTCTTCATGTTTTAAGTACAAGTAGTGACTGGTGAACATATTGCCAAGGTAACCCAAGAGTTACGAGAGCAGGAAGCTGAGAAGGTTTTTCACAAATTCCTGTCGTGCCTTGCTGCCTCTCATGTCCTTGATGAAAAGCCAAATATGATTTAACTCCTTGTGACCTGTCAGACAGTATTATCCAAAGGAAGCAATAAAAAGGAAGCACACATGATACTGAAACATCAGGCATGCCCAGCAAGGGTGGGGAAAATCCAGGTCTCCAGGCAGTTTACCCAACCATCAGCCAAACAGGTTACCAACCCAAATGCAGCTGGGAAGAGGGATGACATTCAAACACAGTGCCTGAACGATACCAAATTCTGGCTCAAGAAAACACAAACCATGGAGCCACACAGACTTTTCTCCTCACCACAGTCTCGCAGCTGACACTGACGTATTTTCTTTTCTTTAGGCCACAGATTTGCTTATGTGCAAGGGGAAGGAAAACTCAACGGCTGCAGCTTGCTCTGGTCTCCAGCCCTCTCCTCCCAGCCCAGGGTTTGCTGCCCCATCTTACCCAGAATGATTCCATTGGGCTCCTCCGGTGGCTGCCAAACAATCCGCACGGATGTCAGCCTCACCTCGGGGAACACCAGCCTCACAGGGGGGCCAGGGGCTGGAAAGAAAAGCAGAGATCATGGCAGCAAGGATTGCATGTCAGAGGGGTTACAAGTGTTCTGCTCACCCTGTACAGAATTACAGCCCACCCCAGTAAGTAAATGGTTGGGAGCACCTATGCATGTACATAATACAAATTTATTCTGAGGAGTCCTGTCCATGGCTCACATCTCCAACACCCAGGGATACCAAACATGACACAGAATCAGTGCACCCTACAGTGTTTTTCTACTGCACCAGGAGCTCTGAACCCTGAATGATTTTTCTCACAGCAGCATCACCATTGGTGTAGCTGAGAACATATTACGAAGCAAGTCACTGAGTTGCCTTTACAGAATTATATAGCTTAATCCACTTCATACCTGTTGGAATTGAATAATATCCCCTCTCTGTGTCATCAGCACTGGCTTTGAACTGCTTCCTGACATAACATTTGCATCTTAAACACTTCGGTGTGAGCAGGAGAATCCGAGGCAGGTGAGACGCACATTAACACAGGCTGTGCTGACCAGCCCGGGTCCACAAGGTGAGGAGATGCTAATTCATACATTAGCATCCACGAAATTTCCCCTTCAGCACAAATTCCACCTGCATTACTCCTGGTGATACTTTTAATTAAGTCGAGCCCAGAGGAGACACAACATATTTATGTCAGGGGTATGGAGATGGAAGAACAATTTGTTTCATTTGCCAACATGCACTTAAGGAGGGAACTGCTATAATGGGGTTATCCAAAACAAACAGTTCTAAGTATTTCTCATTACAGCCCAATATGTACATTTCATGGAGTGCTTTTTCTCTCCCTGAAGAGTTCTGCTAACAGTAATTTCTCTAATTTTTCCTTTCATAGAGAAGCCAGGTCCCCACACAGGCAGTATGCTAAAAAAAAGGCTAAAAAAATGTCAAGGAGCTGCTGTCCCTGTTCTTGTCCCTTCATGCTCCTACTCCTTTCTTCCCTGCACAGAAAATGTTTTGTTAAGCCAGATGTGGGAATGTTTTCAGTTCAACCAGAGTACCTTAATGAAGTTGCTAGTAGAAACCAATGTCTATTCCTTTACTATTGAGAAAAATTTCAATGAAAAAGAGAGAGACTTAAATAGAAGCCTCTCACACTGATATGAATCTATTTATTCCTGAAAAGGTAATGAAACTAAAACTAGTTTTAGCATCCACAAAGGTAAAAATATTTTAAGTACTGAACTAAATTTCTGTAGAATTCCATCACCAGGAATGCTCCCACCACACCAGTGTGCCCAGGGAGCACTGGGGCAAGGGGCTTGCTTGGTTCCTTCAATACATCCAACTGCACTGGGAAGCCTCTGAGCTTATGGAAAGTGCTGGAGGCAGCTGCAAAAGGAAGCTGGTATGATCATCTTCCAGGGTCAATGTCTTATTCTTTTTTGGGGAAAAAAAAGGAGAATGGATTACTGAAGTTGCAAATGCCATCTTTCTCCTTCAGTCCAGTCAGACCTGGATTTGTTTATTGCTTTCAATTGCAGCACTCTTTTTTATTTTTTTAGCATGATTGAACTTCAACAGGAATTTATAATTGGGCTCTAAAGTTGTTTTCAATAGAAATTATCTACACCAAGCTTCAGAGTTCAATTTTGTAAGTTTTTTCCTCTTCACTAGCTGCAGGGAAGGAGCCCACGACCAATGGAATAGTGCTGAGCTGTCCTATGCATGGCTGAAGTCCTTTGGGATCAAAGCCGGAAAAAAAATCCCCCCAAAATCCAAGCAGCCTTAGAGTAGTTGTCAGCTACACTTGCACCACTAAAAGAAAGCAGTGGTAAAAGGCTGGACCAAATAAAATTGGTTGTTTTGGTGACCTTGGAACTCACCATCATCCTTGGTTCTCTCTATCACTGCAGGAGAGCTGGGGACTCCATCCCCAATCCGAGTGAAGGCCAACACCTGGATCTCGTAGAGGACGAATTTCCGCAGGCCAGAGAGCAGGACAGACTGGGTGTGGTTCCCTCTCACTGTCTGGCTCTTTGGCTCAGAGTCCAAATCTTTTGCTTTGAAAAGTATCTGCAGGATAAACGCGGACGAAATACAGAAGGAAGGAGATTGTTGCACGAGGACTGGAGAGAGGGACACACATTTTAGAATCCTCCTTTTCACACAGTGTAAAATGAGATTATATTCACCTCTCACTCCTTTCAAAGACAACACATTTTCTGTATCTTCTCCAGTTGACTTTTGAATAATATGAACATGCAGCAGGTGAATATTATATAACAAATACAACAAAATCATTTCCTGTTAATGCATTAAAAATCAAAAAAATGTGAAACTCCATACCTTGTACCCCAGGATGAGACCATTCTGCTCAGACTCGGGGACTGCAGCCCACGTCAGCAGGATCTGGGTGGAACTTACAGCTTCAGCAGTGACATTCTCAGGAGGAGCAGAGGGAACTGGAATAACACGGCATTACCAAAGAGCAGAAATAGGTAAGACAGATCAGATCATTCTGCTCCATCTGCTTAGGATTCCCCCAGACTCCCACAGAAGAGTATTCAGACCCAAAAGGACTGGAATACGTTCTAGACAACCCCTTCTCCTCTTGTATTCATTCTATATCATCTTTATATTTCAGCCTGTCTCACAATTTCTTGCCAGTTCATCTCAGAAATGACAATGTTTGTAAAGAGCTAAACATTTAATACTTTTCAGTGTCTACAGACAGACAGTAAATATTGACAGCTAAGAATAAATTTCAAGCTCTATATATTTGCAGTAATTAGAACCAAGTTTAAATTGGTGGACTTCTCCAGAAGTCTACCTCCTAGTATTTCTTTCCCATACATTTTATTTCCCTATGCCAAAAGCTGGAAATCTTTCTGAATGGGAGTTTATCTTATAGCACGATCTGTTTTAACAAGAAGTTTTACGCCATCCTGGCTTCCTATATTATCTGAAAGGAAATTATAGCATCTTGTCTGGAGCTAGCAATAATTTCCCCCACTGGATTGCACTCCCAGTTCAGTAAGAAGTTCTTTAACCTCTGAGCCTCTTGATGATGTGAGAGAGCTCAACATTTGCAATACATCAATTACAGACGGATACATTAACACGAGGTGTATTTTCAGGGATTCATACGGTGTCAATGAGAGATGCCTCTTTCATTTATGTTGCAAAATCGGCTCTTATGAAACCAGAAACATCATTACAACTGATGGCACAGGAACACTGTAATTTTCCCTGACTCCAGAGAAGAGCAAACTTGCATTTTCCCCATGCCATTAAAACTCGGAGAGCTGCAGAACCACACAACTGCAGGCTTTTGTAGGCAAGCCTAATAGCATGTCACGTTATGCAAGCAGGATTTGAGGCTATTTTTAAGAGTTCACATTTTATGCTGCCCTTTTGCATTCTTTCCCCGTGGCATTTCCAACATCTGAAGGGTACAATCTTTTCTAAAGCCTGATACACCTGTCAGACCTCAAGAGAACATTCCCCAAGTTATGTTACACAAGCACTTAGGGACAGTAAGGCTTGATTAGGTCCTGAATCTATCACAAAAAGGAGCCCAAATCTCTGCCAAAAGGAATGCTTTCCTGGCTGTCCAAATGAAAGAACAGACCTGCTGTTTTGCAGGCGAGCTCCTGAAGCTCCTAGCAACATGAATGAGATAATGAGTATGACACCAGAATTAATATAAATTGAAATCCCCCCCCCCCAAAAATGTACCACTCCCACCCTTGTGCACTCAAGGTTAACAGGAGAGATAGTAATTTCTGAAACAATTTCTCTGTTACCAATTATTTGGGACATGAGAAACAGAGCACCATCACACAACACTGCAGCAGACTAAAATCCAATTTTTTTTCCCCCTCCAACACTGAAGTGACTTTTTTTTTTCTTAAATCTTTTGCTAGATTTATCCCCCACAAGGATATAATTATGTTTAAGGAAAATAGATTGCCAGGAGCCATGAATGTCTTTGGATAGCTGCCATTACTTTATCTGTAGATCTTCACAAAGAGCTACTCCCACATGAATCACTTCTGGAGAGAGAAAGGGTGGAGGTGGGTCGCAGGGAACCAGGATGTGTAGAGGAAAGAAGCCCTTTCCAGCCACATTTATTTTTATTTTATGTGTTTTGAAGCCTTTCAAGAGAGAAAAAAGTTACTTTATTTTACAAATATTTCTTTTCCTCTTTGATCAGCAGCCATGAGCTGTCCTGAATTCACAGAAGGTGGAGGCTGTGCCCGGGCTGGCCCTGAGTGCACCCTCACTTTGAGGTGTGTATGATCAGGCTGCTGGCAGGGGCACTCGAAAGCTGACAAAGGAGAGAATGGTCTGTCTGAAGGTTCATTAGCCCAGACTCTGCTCAATTCCCAGTGACAGAGCAGCTAAATGTCCCCTCTCCTGGAAGGGAATCTAAATCCAATGCCTAAATGGCAAAAATCCTCGTGTTCATTGAGTGTCCTTTAACTGTTCAGTTCTCATATCAGCGCTGAGAATTTTATTCTAATATGGACGGATGAATTCAGGACCTGCAAATGATTTTATGGATCTTATTGTTGCCAGCCTTTTATCAAGTAACAGACTTTGATCGGCCCTTTAAGAATTAATTGAAACGTAACCTTCATTTCTCCGACCCTTCTCCTCTCTCAGGAAGCCACAATTCAAAGAAATTATAGTTTGTTAAGACTAATTAGTGAGTGAGGCACATAATCCCTCTTTCCTCTGCAAGCTCCCTTCTCTAATGCTGGTTTCCTTAACTGTTGCACTGAAGACTTTGTTATAAGCTCCAAAGCTGAGTTCTCATTAGTAACCTGCAAGAATAGTACAGAAGCCAAGCAACAGTGTCCAAAAAAATCCCAGAGCTTTAACAAAATGAACCGGAAACGCTGAAACTAAACGATGAGCTAATCCAGCAAACTGCCAGCTGCACGGTGCTCTTCTGAAGATCAAACGTAGGAAATTATAGAGTTACTGGCACTTTGCACTGCAACTTCAATAAGAGCTCAAGTTTTAAGGTTATCCATGTTGGCATCTAAGATCATGCATCCTCTTTCTACATCTGACATAGCCACATTTGATGTATAGCAAATTATGTCGTTTTATGTCTCTAACTGGGCCAAAAGCAGCTTTTAATAAGCTAGCCTGTATTCTGGCTTTCTAAGAAAGCTACAGAGTGGGATGCAGTGGTTCTCTCCATTTTTGCAGCTCGTTTTCGCTGCACATCCCTCACTCTTTTTGCAAGCAAAAATTAGAGCGGCATATTGTACCTCTGACGTCAACCAAGAAGTGCAAACTTCCAGCAAGGTATGTGGCAAAAGTAGCACAGCTACAGCACACATCCATTTTGCCCATAAAATTAGACATTGCAGGCCAAATTCTCAGCTTGTATTAACTGACAAATTCCCACAGTGACATTGGACCACATCTGAATTAGCAGGCGATGCTTCATCACGGCACAGTAAGTGCTTCGTGAAGGTCAGTCTCCAAAGCACCAGGAGATTGATCCTTGCCATGGATGTGTGACCATGCTCCTAGAGTAGCTCATCCTGTAAGAAGAGTATACACATTCATGCAGCTGAATATTAAGAGCACAAAAATCCATTAAGGCGCTGGGTTAGGTGTATTGGAGATGAATTTTTTTGAGAACAAGAGGGTCTGTAAGAGGAAGCAGCCCTGCCAAGGTTGTTCTAATACATCAGATGTCTTTGTATTTTCTTCCTTTCTCTATATTTTCCTACAACTGTTGTCAATTTATTGAGTGGAACCTGAGCTTGTTACTCTGCAGTTATTTTACACTGTAAAATTTAATGAGCTATTTAATTTCTAACGTTACAAAAAACATTTTGGATTGATAAAACCCATCCTGTTTAAAAATTCTAATTAATCTCCCTCCATCTTCAGCTGCTTGCAACCCTACCTCAGATTTTCATTTTAGGGTTTTCCAACTGTTTTTCAAGCCTGGGTTACCAAAGCCTACAGGATTATTTATTCTCTCATAGTTTCTTTGTTTTCTTTGGTTTTATATTCAAGAGCATCAGAAAGCAGTGAGTACCTGTAATGACACACTCCACTATTGTTGGCATGTGTGCTCAGCTATTAGTGATGGGATTGCACAACCCAAAATAAACAGAAGTGCTCAAGTACAGCTTTATTTTCAATAAAGATTTTGAACTTCAGTGGCTGCACTGTCATCAGGTGCCATGACCTGGTTTAGTGCCCAGGCTTTAACTCCTGAACTCCTTGAACACTGTCAAATAGAACTGTGAGTTCTGTCAATGAACCACCACATAATCCTGGCCAAGGCTCCTCTGGCCAGCTGTGAGGGATGTTTACAATCCACAGCACCAGCAAAAACAACTTCCCTGACTCTGTATCTAAAAAACAGAAAGAGAAATATTTAGGACACCTGCTTTTGAAGCGCTTTGAAAACATAAGCGATAAACAGAATTTTTCTTATAGTTCAGAAGACAGACCTAAAAGTGCTTTGACCTTTCTCTCTGGCTTTAAATATCTTTTATTTGCATTTTAACCCCATTTGACTGGGCATACAGGTTAATTCCAGATTCCCTGAAGTGCTCTCATATAGCCTGCTGCTATGCCAGCGTGTCTTGTATATTCTAAATCTAAGAAGATACAGCCAAAAGTCTGAGCCCTGACTTGCTCTGTGCAGGGAATCAGATGTCAGTATCAAAGAAAACACTTGGAAAAAACCAAATGAGTCCTTACGCCCAAATCACAGCTTTGTGCTATTTTGATCCCGGTTTCTGTGTGTGCCTCCTACAATCAGTTTCAAGTCAACCTTCTCTTAATACTGCCAGAGAAAATGCCAAATCCACGAGTAACCTCTGATCTTTAGATGCTGAGCAGGAGCGCTGTAATCCTAAGGTTTTATGAAATGACTTAATCTCAGCATTTACTACATTTCAAAAGAAGTGTTTGAAGAGCAGCGGAAAGGAGAAAGTGGAGGATGAGATATCTTTTTATTATGACACAGAACACTTCAGAACTGTTTTGCCTGGGTCGTGCTATCTCTAACTCCAGCACAAGCCTTGTTTAAAATACCTCTGGCAACAGCTTTCCAATTACCACTTCCCAAAAAGCTGCACTTTAATGGAGGGGGATGACTTTGTTTAGCCTTCTCCCTGGCTAGTTCAAAGGGGAGTTATCTGAACCAGCAGACCAAACCCTGCCGTGAGTGTTCATGCTTCCCACCAAGTAACACTGCGTGGTACCCAGTGCACAGACATGCATATGTAAGGGTAGGGTACGCATAGGATTAAATCCCAAAACTTTTTTAATGAAGAAAAATTGGAAAAAATAACAAGAAAAAATATTGGTGTTGAGTCTTGCACAAATACGGGTCATAAAGAGCTGTCACTATTAAACTTTTAAACCATATATGTCACCTACTTTGTTACTTACTTGAAATATAAATTTTAATTTCCCAGATGCACATAGGGCAGGTTTGGAAATAGGTTTTGTGGAAGTCAACTGCTAGAGAGCAGCTTTTCAACATCTGCCTTTATTGTTGCTACTTGAGCAAACAGCAATTTACTGTTTCCTGAGAGTGACAGTTTCCTTCTGATATTTGAAGTCTCTGTGCTTGCCTGGGCAATTCAACTTGACAATACAGTCCTTGTGCTCTAAGTCTATAAGCAGGTTATATCTATAAAGCCTTGTACACACAATTTTGGAAGGCAGGTTTGAAAACGTGCCATCAAAATCTCAGATAATTATTTCATTTCTGTCTGTGTAATCATCTCTCTGAAGTGACTTGTGCCCTTCTAGAAATATTTGATGCTTGAAATGAAACTTCAGGTAACCACAGCTGTGAGAAAATCTGCCTCAGAGGAAAGAGGGAAGATTAGGGGCAATGGGGTATTGGGGAGGAAGAGGAGGCAGGAGAAAGCAACTCAACCAGAGAAATCTGTATACAAGCTTCTTGTGTTGTCCATACTGCTGCCAAACTGGGGCAGGAATGGGGAGAGGTTGTTTTGTTTGCTTTAAATGAATAATCTGCAGGTTTGTGCATGGCAGCAGGGCAGGAATGAAAAATAAATAACTCCTCCAAATGTTTATCTATATGTCTTTTCGCCTTTAGTGCATCTAGAGATTGGGGTTTTTTAATTTCACTTTTGATTTAATGGATCAGCAAGCAAAAAAAACCCACCCAACAACAACACCACCACACCAAACCAAAAAAAATTAATTAAAAGCTGAACAAAAGGGCAGAAAAGCAGTGAATTCTCAGGTGTGCCTGGCCCAGAAGATTCGGTGCTTTCACTCACCAGACTCCCGGGTTCGGCCCCTCACGACTTCGCTCCACGGCCCTGCCCCGATGGCGTTGAAGGCCTGGATCTGCAGCTCGTACTCTGTCCACTCCTCCAGGTCTTCAACCGTGTACTCCCTCTCCAGTCTGTCATTAATGACCTTCATGAGGACAGGGGACTGCAGGTCCACACGCCAGAACTTGATCCTGTACCCCACCGACTCTGGGTTGCCGTTGTACTGCGTGTCAGGGAGGGGCTGGAAACGACAAAGAGAAACACAGGATTCCTATCAGAACACATTTTCAGGGCTTTCCAAACTATAGTCCAAGGCTGCCCGGACTCATGAAAGGCCATAGGAAGGCAAAAAAAGATCAAGAGGTTGATTTTCTGTTTTATGTTTCATTTCTGCGCTGCCTGAAATTTTCTTTTAATTTTTACCTTCATTTTGAGCCAAACAGATATGCTCACAAAACCAAGCCATTTGCTGTGGGTGTATCAACAGAGATGATACGAATATAATATATTTCAGAGCTTTGTGATTAATTATGGAAATGAATGATAAATTGCTGAAGCATGTGACAAATTCATTTATCGTACTTTATTTCTTTTTTTTTTTTTTTTACTGACTCTCTGCCTACTCATTTATCAGTAGAGATTCATTCTAGTATTCTAACTCCCCAAGCAATTTCAGAGATTAAAATATGAAATAATTAGCCTACTTCACGAAGTTTAGAGTTTTTCTGCTGTAAAACTAACTACATGATGCCACGGATGGCTGAGATTCAGTTCTGATTCACTGGGAAAGCTGGATACACATTAACATTTCACAGCTTAAAAGACTGTACCCTGCAGGCAAGCAGGGCTAGAAACGTGACCCTTATTCTGTAGGAAGGGAGGAATTCCCAGCTCCCAGGGGGACACAAATTCACCTGCAGGTCTTGAAATAAAAGAGATTGAACACTTTCAAATATTGATGTTATTAAGCATGGAAATGGTTTATCAGGTCATTTTTAAACGTGGTTGCTGTTCCTCCTGAACCCTGCACAGTTTGACTAAAGAAAAACAGCCTTCCAGGTAGCACAATCTTAATGCCTTTAAAGTCCCTTTTAAATGTTTTAAAGTCAAGGTTGTCTCCTAAAACAACCTTGAGTTAATTTTGATGGGAGATATGTAGGTCTGGATACAATACCAGAGGTGTAACAATGTGGGCATGTTATTCACACACAAAAGCCACCAGAGAGTTACATGTGTCCTATCAAAGGAACTGCAATGGCTCTTCTATGGATGGTGAGGTGACACCTTCAAGTCTGATATTTTGGTCTTGCAAGGTTCAGAATTAAGTGCAGCGTCCTGCTGAGAAACTGGAATTATTCCTTTCTGAGCAGGAGAAAAGCCCTCTTGCTTCCAGCCTGATTTTGACTTCCAGCCATAATGAGTTTATGCATGGAAAAGCTAACATTTGGGCAAAAGGAAACCTGTGCTTCATCAACTTCACACCACAGTAACCCCAGTGGAAAATTCTGCCTAACAGGGGTGAAGAAAAACCATTCTGGAGCAGGTTAATTGCCAAGTAAATCCCAACGTGGCAGCTCTGCAGGTAACTGAGACAGCCAAAGGGGTAAAAGGATGTCAGCAACCACAGCATCTTCCCCATTAATCATTCATTTCTGCATTTTATCACACAATTCCCTACCCTTTCAAATAAACACAATCTTCCTACAGGGGTGTAACGTGCCAGCTTTGCTGCTGTTGGACCCCAGCTCTCAGTACCACGGGACGGCTGCCAACGGCCAGGATGCACCTTCTGGGGACCGTTTTGTACAGAGCAAACAACCGAGCCCTGGAAAGCTGCAAATTGGCTCAAGTGTTACATTCCTGCCCCACGTGTTGACCCAGAGGGTGGTACTGGAGAGCCTCAAAGTCGAGGTTTCACACACAGGCACCCATTCCCCTGATGAGGTGGCAGAAATAGCGGTAGGCAGTAGGCAATTTATTTGATTAATAAGGCTCTTAAGGTAAGTCTCAGATTTCCGACTATTCAGAGAAAGGAAATAATTTTGCTGTTAGTCCTCGTGCTGGATGCAAGCAGGAGGCACTCTGGAGTGCTGGCCTGACCCCGGGGGGAAGCAGCCGCATCCCAAGCCCCGGTACCCGGCTCCCCTCCATCCCTGTCCCCCCCGTGCTGCTCACCACCCATCGCAGCCACAGGCTGGTCTCGCTGGCCGTGCGCACGGTGACGCTCCCAGGGGACACGTCTGGAGGGGCCTGCAGCGTCTGGATGACCCTGGAGGGCTGGCTCAGGGGGCCGGGACCCACCACGTTCACCTGCCTCATCCGGAACCTGGAGAGGGAGCAGAGACGCAGCGTGTGCTTGTAAGACCTCAGCCAACCATTTCCCATTTCCAGGACGGGGGAAAAGATGGGAGAATACAAATTAGGGCTCTCTAAAAACGTTCCACAAAGGTCGTTGCACGCAGGTCCCCTTTGTATTCGCCGCTGAAAGCTTTATGGTAACTGCTCTCAGATTCTCTCAGGTATTTAAAAAATGAAAATGAGATTAGCTTAGGGTCTATTAGAAACTTAGGTATTTGTGTGAGAAATTTATGTTAATTATACCAGGCCTGATGAGCTTATGCTGGCAGTAAGTGATTTTCTCTTGCGATGCTTATACAATACATTCAGAAAGGTATTAAAATATCAAACTTTGGATAGTCTCATTCCCTGTCAATATAAAGAATATTCTAGTGATAACATTTCCCCTCAATTACTCACTGAAAGAGGCTGATTTATCCCTGTGCTGCATATTCAGCCTTCCTGCACAAGAAAGATTAAGTTATTTAATATGGATATGCATCTTTAAAAAATACCCTGTCTGCTTGAAACCGTCTCTCCCACAATAGAAATCCCCTATTGGGTCACAAAAGATTTAGGGAAATCTCTTTTACAGGCAGCACCAAGTAATTAAGATGTGCTGTACATTTCAGATACTCTCACCAGTCATAAGCAATTGGAAGTACCCAGCACTTGCACATAAACTTGACCTGTTCATACACGCTAAACACTTAATTTTTAGACCTAACGACTGAGCCTGGGAAAAGGATAAGCTAGTTAACACAGCAGTGTTTATTTACCTGCTCTTATCTCCCTGCAAATTGCACTAAAGGAAACATATTAAACAAATACTGTCCTGATTTCATACTCAAGCATTAGCCCGAAATATAGAAAAGAAGATGGCCTGTAAAGATGGGTCTGATAATCAGCTCTCACGGTGTCTTTCCTCAGTGGGCAATGACTAAAGCTGACCAGGAGACAACAAATCCATTTGGCAACAACTTTCTAGGTTTCAAAAATCTGTATAAAATTGCTGAGTGCTGAAGCAAACTCAAAAAAGCTCCTATCTGCGCCTGCATGAGAGGAAAAGAACCAGGCAAAATTCAAGGAGATGCTTTACAATGAAAAAACCGAAATACAATTCTCCTCTCAGAGAAGAACTGGATGTGTGAAAGATCTCAGCATAATTTGGATCCCTCCAGAATTTAATGAAGACAAGAGAGAAACGAGATACAGGAATAAGATTAAACCAAAAATTTTAAAACCAGAAAAAAACTAATTCCCCCAAATCTCTCATATACTTCCTCATTACTTTCTATCCCAAAGACATTCCTCCATACACCTGGCTGGGTGTGCAAGTCTTCCTTACTCTTCATGGACAATGAACTTTGAACTCTGGTACAACTTGCACTTTACTGCTTTCAGCCTTAAGGATCCACCTTTATGAGGACAGCAAAATCCTCTTAACCTGAAGATAAATTTTCCTAAACCTCTGCACCAGAAATCTCTGGTCAAGTTCAAAAAAATTTTCAAAGAGCTCTTAGTGAAACGTTTAGCTCTGGAAGATGAGGTTTAAAACACTTCAGTGGAGAGTTAGTGAGAAACTCAGTGTGTTCTTACGTTTGTGACAAAGAGAAGAAAATTAGCCAGCACTGGATCAGTTGTAAATTATATGAGCTCTACCTGGTTGCACCTACTACCAGCTTACAACAGCACATGGGTTAGTTAATAGGCCCTTCAGCCAGCACAAAATGGACAAGTTTCTAGTAAGCTGATTTAACACTTTCCACTAGATCTCCTTGCAACCAGTCTTTACATTAGCAAGCTGGTTCATGGAAGTATTTTTCATTAGGATTGAGTACCTCAAATTCTCCAGTCTTGTCTATAGTACAGCAATGCATGGCTTGGATTGAATTGATTTAAAAATCAATCTTGTTTAACTGGGGTGCACCCATAGTGCAGATCCACTTCAATCACTTTAAGCACTCTGTATATCTATTAAACTTGGTAAATTCTTATAAACAAAGGTTTCATCCAACTGATGTTACCAAATTAAGTTAAATCAATAAAATGATGTTTAAACTGATGTAAATATGTAATTACAGGTTTGCACCAGCTTAACTACAATTGATTTGTCACTGGTTGATGTTACACTGGTGTTCCCTTCAGAGGAAGGAAGTCACAGGGCAGCAGTTACTCCTAAAAACATTTCACTGTGCACTTGAACTTCCTTTTTAATGTTATGAAATGCACTGTATGCAAAATACAATTAACAACATCAGATTAGCAATTTTAAGTATTAACTATGAAAACAGAAAACCTTTTTCCCTTTTGTTCAGATTATAAAACCCAGCCAGCTGTTTCTGATTAGGAAAGCTGTTCCATGCTGCTATTTATTCACATTTTTTTTTTTATGTTGCAGTTAATTACCTGCTGTTCTTACCTGTAATGAGTGTAAGGAGTAAGGTTTGGTACCTCCAGCATCTGAGCATCAGGTTCATTCTCCACCTCATGAAGACTCACCCATTCTTCCTCATCACCCAGCACACCAACCTGTACAAGGGAAAGGTAAGAAGGAACACAAATCAGACTATACATACATATATAAATAAATAAATATAACCTCTTTTACAATGTATGTCATCACAGCAGTGGAAGCACAAATGCTGTTGAGCACATACTAACCAGTTAATACTAATTTCTTACATGACAAGGCACTAGTTATTTGTAAGGAGAAAACACAGCCAAGTTAGCCAAGTTTCCTTGTACCTGTTGGGACTTTACTGGGTCCTGTGATAAGATCTATTCCAGAAAAACACCATGAGAGCGGTAATACCCTGTTCAATTTTGCTGCCACAATACGAAAGTATCAAGTAGTAATATAAGAAAATGAAAAATAGCCTTGATAATAACTTGCAGGAACTGATGCATACTAAATAAGTCTCAATGGAGGCAAAATGCCACGGAAATGAAGACAGAGAAACAAGAACAAAGTCAAAGAATAAAAGTGTTTTAACCTCATCTGCTGCTCTGCACTTAGACCAGACTTTTCCATGTGCAATCCTTTGTATTAATTAATCACAACATGTTGCCCAACATGGTCCCTCAGCTCCGGCAGTGTTAGAAGGGACTAAATGGTGATGAGAATTGAGCATTGCTTTCCATGCAGCTTCCTGGAGATTAAATGAAGATGAATCAGGGCTTAAAAGGACGCCAATAAAGCACAAGTGAAAGGCCAGAGCCTGACCTGGGACCCTGGAACGTGGCAGCATCTGTGGGTCATGGATGAGACACAGGAGGAGCGTGGAGAATGGGAGAAGGTTGCTGGGCTTCACTGTGGAGATTCCCAGGGCAGCTCAGGCAAGGCTCCCTGCTGTAATTCCCTAGCACCGTGCACAGTTACTCTGGTGTTTCAACCCTGCCACAAAGGGCAGTACCTGTGCCCGATTCCCTCGTCCTGGTATCCACAGCCAAGGGCTGAAGGATATGAGAGGATACATGGGCAGTTATTCCCTTCAGTGTCTATTTACAGACCCGATAACCATGAAGATGCCCTATCTTTTTTCAACCTGCTGACATTATCTACTCCCACAGACTGCTGTGGCAACAAATTCCAGAAGCTCTCAACCCACTGTGTAAAGAGCTATTTCCTTTAATCTTTTTTAAACAGATCCCTTACGAGTTCTGTATACAAGTTACAGCCACAGACACTGTCAAAGCACTTGATAAGCACCATAGCCCAAAGTATCTCACATACCCCAAGTACTTCAAATAGAAAATTAGGTTTCATTCACTCATTTTTTTCCCCTTCAGGAGAAGCAGCCTGATTTATTTATAGATGTTTTAGTTCTTCGCTCACCCAGGACTTGGTGTGCTGCATATTTATGTTTGTGCACGAAGAAAGGACACAAAGAAAATTAGGCCAAAGTAATAAGTTCTGCATTGCACTGTGGAAAGAAGCCTCTGTTATCTTCCCAGCAGAGCACTGCTTTCACGGAAGGATGTGGCTGAACACGTCTTGATGGGCCTTTCAGTCTTGTTGGTGATCAAGGTCACTGCCACATAGCAAACAACATATAAAATAGATGGTAGTGAAGATTATGGACCTCTTAAAATTCCCAGTCCTAACCAAGCTCCATAAATTGTACTAAAGCTCACGGATGCAGAAGCTTGAGGGAAACAAGTTGAGACAGGTCTGAATGGTAAAACAGAACATCCCTAAACTGAAGCCAGAGAAGAAAGAGACGATAAAGAGAACTAAAAAAACCCCAAGAACCTACACGAACAAAGAAAGGATGAGAGGGTTCATTTCAGTCAAAGAAACAGAGAATACTTCTTATTAAATGAGTTTTCTATTAATACCGTAGAAAGTCTACAGTAAATGCTTACTTTTGCAAATCTTCCACTTAACAGCATCACCTCCAAGGGCTGCAGTAATTATGTAGCAACAATCCACAGCACTCTGGAGGCTGCAAATAATCTCCAGTGGTGACTAAGTCGCCTTTTTATATTCTAAGAGCAGTAAGAGCTTTTCAAAATATTTCTTACATAAAAGAAAAAGAAAAAGAAGGGCAAAAAACCCAAAAAGGCACCCAAGTTGCAGTTGCTGTGCAGCAGCAGGCAGGTCATTAATACACATTCAGGACCACAGGGCTGTGAACACCTGACATGGACTCAAGTGTGAGACAAGTCCAGACCCCCGCCTGGTTTGCAGAGAGACATTTACAGGCGAGTTGGAAAGGTGGAAATATTGAGGATCCTGTGCTGTTTGAGAAGCAGGACTCTGGAAAGCACCTCAGAGGCAGATTTCTGGGATGATGGGTGCAGTCCACGAGGAAATGGCAGATTCTAACCAAGCCCAGAACGTGTGTTGTTCCCAAGCTCAGGAGCCAGCTGGTAACAGTTGGTCAATACCTGTTCTGGGATGTGGGGAACCATGGGCAAAGTGGCAGCACAGACAGTCCCAAATTAACCGCTTTTAGACTAATTTTTAAATTACTGGCAGAGAGGCAGCAAAAAAAACCAATCACAGGCATATTTCTGTGATTTAGGAAAAGACTTTAAGAAAAATACATCAGGATCTTGCTTCAGGTAGAATAATACCTCGTAATGTTCCCTAGATCTGCCACCAGCATTTGAGAAATTAACTTCTATTGAAATCAGTAGCATATTTTATATTTTTTGTAGAGAGTTTTTTCAAAGCAAGAGGATTGAATGGTTAATAGCTGTAGGGCAGCTTGGTGAACAGCCTGGGGACTTCTGCATGACCTCTCACTTGTGTGGCCAAGCAATTCTAGGTCTGTGTTACTCAAAAGAAGTTTCACTTATTTAGTTTATATACAATATATACATATGTGTGTGTGTCTATATATATATATATATTCTCAAGTGAATCTTGGAAGAAAACCTTCAGTGATGGGCTTCTGTGTTTTTAACTTCCCCGAGATCTATAGCAGATTCCAAGTTTCAGGCTCTGGAAGGAAAAGGAAATTATTTTTTGCTGAAACACTCTGATGTCAGATCAGAGGAAACGTATCAGTTTCAAGAATCCGAGTACAAAGGGATTCCCACGGGGCAAAAAGAACCACGGGCAGTGGTAGGGATAAAAGAGTCCTTTGAGGGGCAAGAGAGCCCACTCTGAGCAGCTCTGCATAAAATCAAGTGAAGTTAAAGGCTTCTTTCTTGTAGCTGTTTTTTTGGATAACTGTGTGCAAACTTCAGAGAAGGATCGTGTTTGTTGACAGACACACACGTATTCGTGGGCGCATTGTTTTGGGAGGCAGATGAGACACCGACTGCTTTTCTGTTATCAGCAGCATAAAAACTCCTCAAGGAATGCACTCTGCATCTTCCCAATTCCCTGTGGAACAGGGCCACAATCCCCAGGGATCCCAGGACTGCCACAACAAAAACACCCATGTCTCCCGAGACACTTCATATAACGCTCCATAACGATCAGCCATCACTAGTTAGCACATATTCATTCCCATCTCTCAGCTGCTCCCAAGGCATTACACTCAATAAAACGGCATATTCCTTTATTATTGCAGAAATGAGACAGCATAAAACAATATTGGAAGTGATGTCGGAATACTGGAAGTGATGTCGGAACCTTTTACTTCTCTGTGCATTAGTTTCTCCTTTTCTTAAAAGGAAAATGTTACATATTTTATAAAATGACTTAAAATTTTCCGATGGAATGCACAGTATGAGAAAATTTGCAGAATTCTGACTTAAAAAACCCCCCCCAAAATAAATAAAATTTGGAACAAAAAAAATCACTTGTACAAGACAGCACTGCCTCCGAAATTTTGAACAGTTACAAAGCACTAACTGCAGGAAAGGATAACACAATGTTTCTGTACATTATAGAGGTACCCTGTGTTCCACTATAGTTCAAGATGTGTCAGAGTTTTCATTTAAGAGGTCCATAACTCACACATTTGAAATCGCTTTGGGAGAAATTCGGTTCACGGGATGTCAGCCCGGGTGCAATTTTTTTCCTCACTAAATCCCTAAATCGATTCGGCCATTTTTGATTTAAAGATTGTCAAAGGCATAAAATTGTCAGAGTTTCAGACACTTTATTTACCAGCCCCAAAGTGAAAACGACACCAGGAGAATCACCTGGCACAATGGATGAATCCTATCTGGGTCACTGACTTAACCCACAGAACCAGATAAACTCATGGGTAAAGTTGCAACACCTTTCCCAACTCACAGCTTTAGAAGGGAATACTTGTGATAATACTTTAAAGGTTTTACCACTTTGAAACTCTGCTACTGCTCACCATGACATTCACACAAAATCTCTCTAAAAACAGCAGAAAGGTTTTAAGCAAAAACTCTCTATAATAGCCCATGTACTCGTGGCTCCAGGAAATGTAATACCTCTTCAGAAATGGCTTTCAGCTGTTCCACAGGTCTTCTGCTGCCTGCAAATGACATTAATCACCAGAAAAATGCACCAAACTGGGCAGAAGTTATCCCAGCTTTTCTAATCAGCCACTGGAAAGCTCAATGGTATGGATTGAGCACCCACCAAGGCACAGTCATGATGGGTTGAAATTGGATGTATCATTAAGGTTCCTTCCAACCCAAACCATTCTATGATTCATTTATGTACTTCTCCTGACAAAACCCCAGGAACAATCCAACACAAGAAAAATAAGCTGAAATTGGATTGCAAACATGAAACTACATGAGCACCAGCAGGGATTCATGGTCATTCTTGGCTGAAAATTGCCGGAAAAAATGTCTGCAATATATTTCCTGACTGCATCTGAGAGTACAGGATGGCTGGAAGGATTTACTGAAATTCCTTGTGCAGGAACAAGTTACCTGTGAGTGTCAGTGCCACAAAGCAGCTACTGCTGGTCCCTCTGAACAAGTGTCAGCAGAACCTTTATATTACATTTGACCCTCTTCTCTTTAGATTCTACTCTATGTGATGGGAAAAAAAATGTTAGAAGTACTTTTTAAATAGCATTAGTACATCCAGTTTCTCTAGTCCTGAGTCTAGATAAGAAGACGGAAAAGAAACAACCTAGTGATAATTTTAAGAAATCCCTTCAAAAGCACAGAATGCAGCTTCACTAGAAACACAGAAATGGGATTTGTAACACTTGATATTTCAGTATCTACCAACACTAAACTCTTAACGACCTGATCTCCTCTCATGTTCATTGACATAATTGAGAATTAGTTCCACAGCAGCTCCCGTGAATTTACACCCCGGCACAAAAAGCAGAAACCAAGGCCAGATGCCCAAAATGTCACGTCAACTGGAATTCCCAGCTGTGTTTTTCATCCAAATTGTTTCATGAAGTATCAGACTTCAAAAATGGCTCTTAGCCAAACTGCAGTACTTGGAACATTTTCTAGACCTGCCCTCACCAAGGAAGCTTTCTGCCAAATCAAGGAACAAAGAAGAAAACCACGTTGGTGGCAGGTTTTTTGTGTGTGTGTGAATATAAAACAGCTGAATTTTGTCTGTAAGGACTCAGCCTTTCAGAGTGAAAGGTATATTCCCAGTAGAGACGGAAGAGAAGAGTCAGAAAATAAGGGATGCCCAATGCAAAGTTATTGCCCAGCTTACAGAGGGGGACAGAAATGAAGTGCACAATGTACAGATTAGTGTTTTATAATTAAATGTGATCCTATCACTTGGCAAATACCATCTGTTTTAAAATCATAGTATGCAAACCCACCCCTTAAGTGGCTTTTAATTTAATGCTTAGGCATGAAACACTTAACACTGCTATTAAAAGCTGTAAATGGGTCAGTGAATGATCCAGAAGGACAAAAGTCCTCCCTACAGTTCTGTTCAGGAAATACTGTTGTAGGTGGGGTAAAACTACTGCCCTTCAACCTTTAACACAGTCCTAAGGAACAATTATGGTTGTCAATGCTAAAATACAGATGTTGCAAGAGCAGTCTGCAGCCCAGCACAGACATATCCCAGCTTAGAACAGACTCCATGAAAGGCAGAAAAGAGGACTGGGGTGTCACTGGCAGCTCTTTTGCAAAAACTCATGTCTCTGTGAAAGGTGGGCAGGGAAATCTGTGAGGTCCACGGGACAGGTCCAAGGCAACTTAAATCCAAGTGAGGATGGAGGCATTTCTGCCCTCATCTCTGCTCCCAGTGCCATGGTCTCACCCCTTCCCCTTACAGGGATGCTCCTCTGATCACACACAGCCCCTGCAGAGAGTTGATCTGTCTGAAACTCCCTTGTTCTGGGCTGGATCAAGGCTCGCAGCCGCCCTGCATATGATCCTGCCCGAGTCAGGGCACGCAGGAGGCAGGAGGAGGAAAGTCCTGGTAAGTGGGATGGGGAGAGGAAATGAGAGCAGGACAACAAGAGTTGTGGTTTAGATCGGCTAAAGGTGCTGTGAAATTGCACTTCAGGAGAGAAAGAGTTTGAGAGGAGTGCTGGCAGAAAGGGGCTGTGAACAAAGGATTATACGCAGCTGTCATCCTGGAAACAGGATTTGCTGTATCCTTAAGGACTCACCAATTTCTCTGTGTACCTGAAAAGACTTCTGTTAATCAGGTGAGAAAGAATTTTTCTTTTTTTATTAAATCCACTAGGAACCACATTTGTTGTGCCCAAGCTGAACAGTCAGGTGTGGTGTGCTGAAAAAGACTGCCCAGACTCTACAAGGACTTTGGGGTGCTCCTTCCCCAGATGGAGCAAATAATTCCAGGATCTATCAGAACCACGAACCCCCTGACTTTAGCAGCAATGCATAAGATATTGATGAGGGTTTGTGAACAAGAAAGACCCTCCCTTCCCTCCTTGCACCACCAAGGACCATTCCAATCACTGCTGGTACCCAGGGCTCTTCAAGGATGCAGATTAACTTCACGGTAATTATTACTGCAGTTTTAAAGCATTCAAATTTATTTCACTTCAGTGGCATTTTGCAACTCACTGAATTAGCAAATTCCCAGCAATATCAATGTGGTGTTCCAGCAGGAAAATGCTTCTCAGAATGTGCTAAGACACCATATTATTGGATTTCAGTGTTTAATTCCATAATATGCAATAATGTGTATATAAATGGCACGAAATGTACCAACTTGTTCACAACAATCTCATTATCAAGTGAAGTGATTGTATCAACATGTCTAAGTGGTGATGGTGATTTAAGAAGTCCAACATTTGGTCTTAAAAACAGATTATATTATTTATAAAGATCTGTGGGTGGAAAGGAAGAAGCAAAGCTCATCTGTCAGGAGAACAAATGAGGAATATATAACTCCTCCAAGGCAGAATGACAGCAGAAAGAGGGATATTGTTTAAAGCTGATGAAGATGAGAATTCATCCTATTCATATCTAGAGGCCTGAATAGAAAACCTTGGTATATTCCATTACGAGATAGAAAAATACACTCAATCTCATGAATAATGGTATCTTTACTGTTCAGTGCAATTTCTTCTATACTTCTGAGTCTACGAGATGATAATTCCAGGTTTGCATGTGATTTGAAAAGACACCTCACAGAACCTAAAGACAGGTTTCAAATCCTTTTTAAAAATCAATGGATGGACTAAAGCTCTGCTCTGTGTGTTGCTTATGTGTCTGGTGCTCTTCTGGACATAAACAAACCAGCTTTACAAAAATCCATGTGATTTCTTTAAAGGATAAGCATTCTCACATATATATATATATTATAAATCACATTTTCCTTTTATTCCTTTGAACAGAATTCACAGTATTCACATGGCCCTTTTTTCCCTGGCTGACACACAAACATCTCCCAGCTGAGCCCCTCAAGCTCCCTTGCATCCCAACCTTCCCAGGACCCCCTGAACAGCTACCACCAGGCCATTTAGAGAGGAGACGTGATCCAAAGTTAAACAAAAACTGTAACCTAAACAGCAATTCACTATTTGGACCCTCAGAGACTTCATTAAGAGATTTTTGTCAGGGACATACCTGGCCTTCAACTATCCACTTGGAGATGGAGGTTTTGCCGTCGTATCCTGGACGGAATTGAAGTGTGGCAGAGCGAGGGCTGATGTTGGAAATCACCAGGTTGGATGGAGCACCTGGAAGTTCTGGAGAAACAGAAATGTAAATGAGAGGTGGAAAGACTCTTTGTCTAGGGCACTGTAACACAAGCTGAAATTCAGTGTTTCAACATATAAAATACCTTGGTAACAATTACAATAGTTTTAAAATTCCTGTAGCAAACAAAGAGGGTGACCATCCTACAAGGGTAGCCCCAATCAAATCTTTGCCTTGCATCAGTCAAACTTACAGTGGCATTTACATTTTTTGTATCATCTGAACTAACAACAAAAGCAAGTCCAGGAAAGAGATATTAAATACAGATTGTTTAGAATAAATTCTCAGTAGTTCCTGTGTTTTTAAGAAATGGAAATAACTATTATAATCAGTAATTACCTAGTGAAAGGTGTCCCCGCCCATTACAGGGGCTTGGAACCAGATGATCTTTAAGGTCACTTCCAGCCCAAACCATTCTGTGATTCTATGATGATGTTGCACTCTGTGCAAGTGCAACAGGTCAAAAATGGGCAGGTTTTTGGTCTGTATTTCAAGTATGCAGAAATACACAATATTTCTTTATTCTTACTTCACATTTGTGGGAACCATGATCGATAAACTAACCCTGCCCAGGTAGAATATAGCTGTTATCTGGCTAACAACAGGGAGCATGGCATTGATCCAGTCCACAGATTGTCACAATTACCTATGATAGGGGAAAAGAAAGGCAAACATACTTCAGGACATATAGAAAAGTTCAAAAATACTGCAGAAGGGAAAAACTGGATCATTCTCAGCGACGTACAATAACTGCTCCACTTTGGAAAATTCTGCTTCTATAACCTATATATTAACTGAAACTGCTTGTCTGAGGTATGAATTGGCTATTCAGTTTGCTTTTTATACTGGATGAGGGAGAGTGTAGAATTTTTAAAACGAAATGCAAAATGGGTAAATGTACAGGTGCTCAAATGGTAACTCAGACAATGTGGGACAAAAATACCTCTTCCCAAATCTTTCTCAGGCCACAACTTCAAAATCTTGTAAATAAGATTTTAGTTTCACTATCCAAGTGACCTCTCATGGTTGAAATAACCTATACTGCTCCTACAAGGAAAAACCTTTCCCTTTTAACATCCAAACTGTATCTTTCCCCCCAAATCAACACTTTTTGAATAGATTCAGGCTTAGCTCGTATGCTACTTTGTAAATGTCAAGGGATTCTGTGTTGTATCCACTTTATTACTTTGTCCATTCCATCGTCACACCTACAACTTTTTTTGTATTTGTATTAAACAGCCTCAACTTTCTTGAATTTTCAAGTTATGAGTGTGTCCATGCTCACACTTCAATCTGTCCCACGGATTAAATTTAAATTGCGCGGTCAAGAATTTCGACGCTTCACAAATAAAACCCTTTTTATTACTTCCGAAGTAACCCGCGACGGGAACGACGGAACACGAGGTATTGGCACCTTTTCTTTTGTGTCATGGAGTTTTACCAACCTGGGGGGACACCAGAGGAGATGGTGGAGGACGTGACCCACCCGCTCCCTTTCGCGGTCACAGCTGCCACCTCGATGGTGTAGGTGGTGAGGGACGAGAGCCCCGTGATCTTGTACTCCAGGGTTGTGTTGGACAGTGTGCGGGCAAGGCGAGACTCGTTCCTGCCATACACCTCCCAGGAGATCTGGTACCCTGAGAAACAACCACATACAGGTCAGGGGGCCGTAGTTTTCCTTCCACAGCCCAGTTATACCACAGCCCACAGACTGGTAAATTCCTGTGGCATCACGATTTGCCTGTGGTCCATGGTGGATCATCGTTCCTTACCCTACTCCACTGGGGTCACCTTTTATAAGCAGAAAAAAACCCCCTTGAAGTAAATGTAAACTGAAGTAAATGTAAACTAATGTAAACTAAATGTAAACTAAACTGGCTAAAATACCCAAATATTTTTCTGATGTTGTTATTTCCAATAAACAATTGATGTAGGTACCCTATGGGGCATCATCTGCCTATCAGATCACAGATGAGGGAGGACATGAGGTCTCAACAGACTGTCTCTTTTTGCTGTGACAATACAGTGCTTGCTAAGAAATGGCTTGGAAACCTGGGGATAATCACACAGGACTTTCACTCTGTGAAGCAAACAGGAAGAAACAAGGACTTTGGAAAATATAATATCTGCTCACCAGCTGGAATATCTAATTAAAAATCTATATGTGCTTAGTAGGGCTAGTCCTTTTCCAGGCTGAAGTAACCTTCACTGCTGTATATCTAGAAATACTTAGAAATCTGACAATGACAATCAGGTAGGAACATTGTGGGAATCTTCCAGGAACTGAAAAGCCTCTACTCCCCACTGCTTCTTCCTCGCACAAATCCTTCAGCAGGGTGAATCATTATCCTTTCTTTCAAAACCATCATGGAGCCAATGCATTGTCCAAAGCTCCACTTGCCCTGACCTCCATATTATTCTTCTATCATAACCAGGCTTCCTTTTTATCACTTTGATAACCACTTGCCTTCCAAGAACTTTTGAAACTTTCTACTGTCTGATTTGCTCAATTTTACCTCCAAATCTGCTTGTCCTCCTCCTGCCCAGTCCTACTTTATTCTCGTTTGAACCTACGTGAACCTTGCTGTGCCAGTCTCCAGAGAGCGTGTCTGAAAAGTTTGCTTGATTGCAGCTTTCTTTGTGATTTGACTCAGAGGGTGAAAAAAAAAAATACACATAGCTCTTGAATGCCTGTGAAATTGGAGTGAGTGAAAAGGACTAACAGAAAGGAATCCCACTGTGTGAACCATGCACGAGGCAAACTGGCTAGAGAAACTCCCTACTGGGTTCATGTTCCCATCATCTAAGATGAGGAATTCAGACCAGCTGAGAGGCTTGAGGCTTTTTTTTCTCCATTTTTTTTTTTTAAATAAAAAATCATGATAAGCTGATTAACATACATGAATTGACATAGCAAAATCCCTTATGGTATTAATCAAAAAGAAAACATCACCTCATGAGCTAAAAGCATGGTGAGACAAATATTTCTGTGAGAGTTTGAGAGGTGTGAGATGTTCTCTGTCCTCTCCGTGAGCTGCCATTACTGACAGAGATTCATCTTAACCTGATTTTGCATGGAAATGGGCTCGGAGTGCTCACATAGTCACTAATTAACTTTTCAGGTGAGGGGGCAGTGATAAAGAGAGGTGATGCTTCAACAATTCCAGCTACACCACAAAGGCTTCTTTGACTGTGAACTACAGAGGGGAAGGGGAGAAACTCCTGAGCGCTCATCTGGAATCGGTTTTAAACAAGTGTCTGAGTGGGAATTAATTAACTCAGTAAATTACCAATGTCTTGGAAACACTGTGGTGTTCCGCTGCCTTCTGAAAAGACTTAAGAATCATTTATCAGATCAGAGTTGATGTAGCACAGGCAGGATTATAATCTGCAGGAAGATTTTGACAAAATTTAAGGACTCTGTTGCCTCTATTAACAGAGGATGAGCAGAAAGGTGGGGGATGATTGTCTCCTGCCTTTGGTGCTCAGTGAAGAGGCAAGGAGGAGTTGCAAACAGAAGGACCATCACAAACACCCTTTTCTTTCATTAGCTGTGGGTGCAGTTTGTTCCAGACAATAAATAAGCAGAGGAAGATAAGCAGGGGACTTTTAATGCTCCCTCTGTCCATTTGTTGCTTACAGACAATAGAAAGTGTCATTCACCATGCACCAGGCAATCTTCAGTGATTGAGGTATCTTCTCTCCCATCTAGATAAGCTCAGGTTATATATCAAACGTTGGTGATTATTCTTTGGACATTTTATGTTTTCTCCCTGGTGACCACAGGATGAGCCCCAGCTTTCCCACCCATTAGGCACAGGGTCTCTACGTATTTATTTTCTGAGAAAACGTTCACCAGGAAAACAGTCCTGAGTTCACATGTGTAAACTGAAGAAAAGGCAAACAGGCAGCATTTGCTGCCAGATATTTCAGCCCTGGATGTATAGTTAAATTCTGGTCATATAAAAGATGAGAAGAGAAAATCTGTACATACACGGCGATCAGACACGAAGCCAAAAGCAACCAAGCATAACAAAAACAGATGAAAAAAAACTGCTGAAGGAAAGGAACAACAACCACTGTACCCCCAAGTAGCACTGAAGCCACACTGACTGACAGATGGGCAGAACTTTGGGACGTGTGGCTGGTGGAAACACACTCCCTGTGTTACAGAGTGATCCCTGCCAGAAACGTGTGTGGGGCAGAAAGGGTTTCCTCTGGCTCTGGTGTGAGTGAGAACAGGAAAGGTGCCACAGAGCCTTCCCCCCGTGCTTTGGCACTCCTCAAAATGCTGCCTAACGGGAACTAATGACCAGAGGAGTTTCAGAAATAATTTTCTGGTGATATGGAGTAAATTCTCTACACGGGAGCAGTACACCCAATCACAAACTGTCTGTCTACATCCAGGGCCTCATAAATCAATGTTTACTGAGGGAACGAGGAAGATACTGAGATTTACAGCAGAGTAATGGGCAATTTCCCAGCTCAGGTTGGCTGCTGGGCATCCTGTCCATGCTTCCCTCCTCCCAGTGCTGGTGCAGGGAACAAGAAGGTCCACTAAAGACATCAATGAGCAGAAATGATGAATAATTGCTTCCCTGAGCACTCAGACCTCCAAGCAGCCCTCTATAAACCTCTGAGGTGCTCAAAGGGCGTAAACAATTTTCCTATTCTTCCATCCCAAATGCAATTTGCATCATTAAGGATGTTTCTTTTTCCTTATAAACTCTGCTGGGCATTTTCACACTGGTGTTTTGTCATGAACAACAGAGCTTGTTTAGTTGAGTCTTTCTGGAACAATTTACCCCAAATATAAGACAGTCCATCATCGAGTTCCAGCAGGTTTCAACTCAACCTGGGAGGCAGCAGCTTGTTTCCAGCAAAGCAATTCTACAACACCAACATGGTGCTGCTCCCTGATGCTTAACAAGATCAGTATTACATCATCTTGGATAGGCTTGGATGTAGGTCCCTAAATTTAAGCTCTCGGGCTTGAAAGGCGTTGGCCATCTTCACTGAATCAATACTGCTCTGCTTTCAGAAGTCATTAGTTTCTATTCTCAAACCACTTAAATCAGTGCATATTTCAGGAAGGTGACCGTGGTGTAAAGGCAGGCGATGATCTGCACAAGGACTCCACACACACTACAAACAGGACAGAACACACACAAACAAACGTTACAGATACACAGAGAAAACACTGACAAGTCCAAGTCCTATCAAAATGATTAGACCTGTCAAAGTTAAAATGCTTCAGGAAATTAGACTGATATAACATTTCAATGGTCAAGGGTCAGAAAGTCTGATTTTTTTTAACCCCAAAGTGTATTTTCTTACAAATTATAATAATTTTTTTTCAAAAAATTAAACATTTTCATGTCAATGCTCCCAAACCAAAATATTCTGATCCACGTGAAATTATCCTCTCTCTTCTCAACTGTGCTTTTTAGCTCCAGTAACTTAAAATCTGGGAGCTTTCTTGTGCTTCAAAACCTTGAAACCTTTCTTAAATGGAATGTCTGTCTTGTGGAGCTGTAACAGTTTCCCCTCTGAAAACAATATTGCCTCTGTTGATAAGAACTAGAGGTTTTCTCAAGTATTTATAGCTTCCTTTATGAAAAATAATGAAGTTGCTGATATTGTATCTACACTGGCATACAGTAAATAGATAAACAGTTTGTCAAATGGCAGACTCATCAAAGGGAAACAAGAGAGTTCTGAACCCTTGTGGTGGTTTATAACAGATTAAGTAATGACATGCAAATTCTGTCATGCAGCACACAGCCAGGCCACTTGATCACAGATGAAGGGCACTGCTGATTTCAGGCTTGGTCCTGATTGCAAATCTTAACAATGCCAATCCAGATTTTGCAGCTGTAAACTCCGTGCAGGGACCCCCCACCCTTGGGGCAAAGGCCAAGCACGGTCTCACAAATTTCCACAAATTTAGTAATGCAGGTGGAGGTCATGGAAGATTTAACAGGACCAGAAACCCTGCGGGGAGCTGATTTCTAACACAAACTGCCTTTCCAGTCACCACAATCATGAGCTGCCAGTAACTGGACACAAACCTTGTATAATGTGCCCTGGTGACATCTCAATTACCCAAAAGAAGGACCGGGAAACCAGTGCTTGCAGTGGCCAGTTCTCCCTAAATGCTCTGTTACACAAACAGTTTTTCACTGCAGTGATTCATTCCACCCCACACATACTTCACAGAAAAGAAATAAAAGCAGACACAGCAGCTGATACCTGTGATGATGCCATTTTTCTCTACAGGTTCTTGCCAGCTGACCTTGAGCGAGGTGTCCAGGATCTCGGTGAAACTCAAGTGTCCCACTGCTCCCGGCTCTGGAGATCGGGAAAGGAAAACTGTTAACAGGAGAGCCCCTCTTAACTGTGATCTAATTCACATGGCAAGGTTAAGGATGAAGAAATACAGCACTCAGCCAGGGCCAAGGGAAGCTGAAAACATCACTGAGAGGGAGAAGACAAGCTGGGAAGAAACACTCTGGCTTATCATCACATAAATTATTTCACCCGGCCATCATCCCAATTGTCTGGAGAGCTAAAGAGAGTGGAAACAGGAGACGTGCACACAACTTGTTCTTTCCTCTCTTCTTCATCTAACCTAATTAGCACAATCAAGATGGCAATCCTGAAGGTGATGGTGTTTGCCATTTTTTCCCTCAGTGGCAGGGGTGTGGTTTTCACTGCTGTGCAGCTTATGTGGACCCAGGTCTGTAGCAACACCACCAGCAAACCCCTCATCTGGAAAGAGCTTTTTCCCTATACAAGGTCACAGCAAGGACAAAGTCACCAAGCCACTGCTTGGATAAGTTCTCTCAAAAAAAATCTAAAAATGTCCAACATAATGGCAACTGTCTTCCGTAAAATGAATACAAGTGTGTGAAAATTTTAAAGGGGTTTTATGATGTAGCTAAAGAGCTCTTAAAAATTCAGCTCCCCAGTGTGCAATGAAAGAGCATAAAGTGGAATGACTGTCAAGAATATGCCATCTTCCCTCAATTTTGGCCTTCAAGGAAGACAACCTGACTGATTTTTGATCCAAATACTGTTCTGTCCTCAATCGATGTACTGGAAAAAGGAGGTTTTGTTCACTTTATATTCACAGTGCTTCTGTCATTGGATCCCTGCCCGAGTATCCTCCAGCTCCACTGACATCAGTTGGCAATTTCTTGTCTGCAATTTCATATTTTGTTTCCTCTTCAATTTAGTCCAGTCTCTCATTCTCCTCCAGCTATGACAAAAAAAGCTCAAACCCTGCCAGTAGGTCAGATACAACCCCATTTGCAATTCTGCAATCCTAGTGAGGAAAGTTTCCAAATCCACTCTGCGATACCGGGCAGTCAAAGCACCACAGAAGAACTGCTGATCCTGTAGTGATCCCAGGAATATCCAACAAGAGCATGGCAGTTGTGCACTATTTGGGACCAGGGATGTGCAGACACGGAAACCACACAAAGTTTTGCTCCAATTAGCCTCTGCAGTTGCAGCACAATTTTAATGTCACCACAAAACACAGGTGCAAGTGACTCCAAGCCAGGACACGACACCTCTGACTGGATGTTAAATTTTATTTGACCTACAGTTCATCAGCAAACAGATCCGTTTGCACAAGTTTTTTTTTTAGAGGACTGCCTAACTCTGCTATATAGACTGAAAACTATCACCTGCAAACACGAATGACAGTCCTTTCAAATCTTTTTTCCCACCACATAAATCCTGAAGCAACTTAGAGTCAACGAGTTCTCCACAAAGATGCATTATACCATCCTGTACATAACTTCTCAGCCACTCTGAAAACTGAGGGAAGCAATTCTGAAGGATTAAAAAATAAATAAATTAAAAAATTCTGCTCATCTCCCCTGCTGAGGCTCCTTGCAGCACACAGCTGCATACACCAGGGAATGCATCAAATGGTTTACAAAATACAAGTCTGGTTTTCCCTCGTTTTATGTTTCCTGATGGAATTTTCTCATGTTTAAAATGGTAGGTGATCTCAACATTTCCCTGAGATAGTCTCAAAGTCTTGGCTCTGCCTCTTCTCTCACTCTGTGGAAAGTCTGCAAGGCTCCTTTCTTCAGCCTTTCCTTCAGCAGAAATATTAACAGCCTCTCCTCAGTTGATTAATTTTTGCAAAATCTTGGGAGTCTTTTATCTTTGGTTTCTTATTCTTCACTGAAATTTGCCACAGGGTTCAACTGTCCTTGGAGAGAGAAGACAGATGAACCCAAGAAGGACAGTTGAACACATTTACAAACCATCCTTGTCTAAAGCTTTGTTTCCTTAGGAAAACAGGCAAAAGAGTTGATACTGCACACTAGGAACCTAATGCATGTTTCTCTTTCCACCACACCTTTTGCTTTAACCCCAGACAAACAAGTTTGAGTTCACATTAGTGAGTCATAAAGACTTCTGGTAGTTAAATTGCTATCTCTGGTTTAAGTCTACAGCCTGCTCTGGGGACACAGCTCTAGCATATAGAGGAGACTAACCACAACAGGAAAATCCATAGGAAAGTAATTTTCTCCATGGTCTTTCAAGAGTATGTCATGAAAAATTGGATTAGCACTCTGAGCCTCACTTCTGTGAATGTTAATGACAATTGGATTTTTCTTTACGGGAACACTGACCAACCTAAAAGATCCCTATTAAGGCAAAGCAGTATTTCTAAAAACAATGTCTTAATGGATGTATTAGACACTTTTTATTCTGATTTGAGTCTGTAAATGGGCAGCAGTGTTATGATGCTCCAATACAGGAATATACCAAAGCACTGGCCAGAGCCAAGATCGCTGTGGACACAGTAACTGCGAGGCCACTGCAGTTTAGTCCTTATCTGAATCAGGCACACGTGAGACTTGTGAGTCCCAAATATGTCTTGAGCAAACACTTCCAAGGGGCCACAGAGGCCAAACCATTTTCTGATTCAGGAAACAATTTATATGCTAAACTATCCAGCTCATTTTACTTCACCCTGCCTCCAGTTTTTCAGAATAAAAGATACTGCCTTGTTATGATCCCGTTTCTTTTACACAAACGTTTGCAATATAGTATACAGACATTTTCAATATATTGAACAACAGAAGGAAAGAATCACAAATTAATCATTGACCTCCACAGGAAGTTCCAGTGCTCACTTCCTAAGAAGATCAATTGGTATTTATTTGGGTGCCTGAGCATGGATTTAAGAGCACAAGGATTCACAGACACAAACAACGCACTGCGTGTTGGCTGTACCGGACTGTGAAGCTCTCAGCTAATGATCAATGTGAAAAAATTCATCCAGGTTCAGCCCATAATGAAAAAAGAAAAAAAAAAATCAAATATTTGCCACAGGCTAAAAGAACACACCATCTGAAAGGTAACCATCTGAAAGGTAACTTGAGAAGAGACTGCCAAGGTCAAATTTTAAGCACAGAGATTTAAAAATTCCAGCTTTTCTATCCAACCCACCCAAACCCGAGCGCTGAGGTTCCCTGGCAGCGCTGGGGATACTCACTGTCCTCCAGGGTGCTCAGGAGCTGGGGTGTGCTCCGGGGGCCATCCCCTGGCGTGGTGAAGCACAGAACTGAGGTGTAGTAAGTGGTGTATTTCTTCAGGTTGGTGATGCAGCCACTGTGGACTCCGTGGAAATCCGGAGCGATGGTGACCACAGTCACACTCTCCGGAGCGTCCACCGGCCAGGCCAGAAGCTGGAAAATTTAAATATGGATGAGCTCTCATCAGAAGTTGTGTCCATTTGGAGGCAAAGTATGTTTGGCTGCCAAAACCATCTTCATCTGATTGTAAAGAACCAAGCAATGCTGTTAAACTGCTGTCAGCTCTGATGCTGAACAGATGGATGTAGCAGTGATACTGTGATACTGGAGGGATGTCTGTAACGCTCACCAGTGATGGGGGATACACCAATATTGCAATTCTCAATGTTACTGAACAGTGCCAAAATGATTGCAAATTATTACCCGTATGACATGGGCCTTTCATCAGCCTGGCCACTCTCTGCTGCTGAAAGGAAGCTGAAGGAAGAAAAGTACTTTCAGTGCTACTCTGACATAAATGCTTTATCTTATTTTGGGGTTCCTTTAAGGATCCCACTGTCTGGGGAGCTTAGTGGGATTAGGGGACACACACATCCTTCCCCTCCCAGAGCCAGCCCAGCACCCCCCTGAGCAGCCCTGCCTAACAGGCTGAGAGCACTACAACCATCAGTGGACTGGGGACATCCCCACTGTGAATGATTTGAGCGGTTCTGGAACTACAGAAAGAATAGAAAATGGTTGTAAAGATGATTACTACAATTTCCAATACCCGAGTCCCAAAAGTGAGACTCCTGAAGACATATTTTCATGCATTTAAAACAGGGTGCTTGTCAGATGAGCTCAGTTCCTCCAGGTCTCATTCATCTCAGCCGATGTTCTGGGCGATCAATATCTTTGAGAGTGCAATACCTTATGTGTTGGTACCTAAATGAGGGCTTAAAAAATTCATTTTTGGCAAATGCCTTTGAAATTCTGAAACAATTTTTGGAATTGCCTTAAAGGCTTAGGGGGTCTAAAGCTTGAAAGCTTGTGAAATTTTTATTTTGTCCAAAAATCCTTAGCCTGTAGCTTATAAAACGTGTTAAAATTCTAGGCCTGACTCAGTATCTGTGTAAATCCTGCTACTTGTATTGATTTCAGGCTCATAAACATGAATAGATACCTGAAATTAATGAGCCATATTTGACACATTTAGCCAATGTCTAGTCTCTGAAAATCAAAAAGCACAGTTAGTGGACTATAAGGAGTAATTTTGTTAGAAATAGTTCATATTTGAGAAGGTGTACTTTACAACTTATTGAAATACAAATAAATTTCAAAGAAAAGATAAAAATGGAAAGTGCTTGAAGAGGATACTAAGTTTTATTTTCTTTTCTAAATCACCTCTGTGGATTACAATTGGCATTTATAACTTTGGAGGACTGACTTCTTTTTTGAGTGCATTTCATTGCACGTTCATCAGGAAACATGTACAGAAAATACAGGTGAACAATTCCGTCAGTTTAAGGAAAAAGCTCAAAAAAGGTTTAATCCTTAAAAAACACAAAGGCCTAACTTTGACTACTAGCAATTTATAAATCATACACAAAGATAGGCTATAAAAGTAAGTGACAGAAATGTTCTCACATGATCTTTGTACTGCAATTCACAAACCCCATGAGAAACAGGAATGGTAAAGCTGTAGCAATCTAGTGCAATCAAAAAAATCCAAAGAAACAGAAATTTTGATAATTTCAACGGTTTTCACTGGCCGCTGACAGATACAATTTATGATTTCAGTTATTTTATACCATTGCTCAAGAAATGAAAACATAAATTAGAGGTAGCTATGGAATGAGATGAAGGATCTTAAGACTGAAACTCTGAATACAACAGAGAATGAAAATCTGAAATAAGACTTCTGCAAATCTGGGCTCACTGTGCTTGGAATTGCAGCAGAAAATTGTATTGCACTGAAGTCCACTGAGCCCCAAAAGTGCTTTTATTCTCCAGAGTCTGAACAGAAGCCAAGTACTACTTTTGTATTGAGCTTCTAGGATATTGTCCTGCAGCCCTGTCAGTCACTGAGCCTTGAGAGCTGATTCTATCTCTGGGAACAGCAGACATACACCTCTACATGTATTTATGTCTTCAGCAGTGGGATTCTGAAACCACTGCTGGTCTTTATGAAAAATACATAGATGTGGGCAAAAATACCCATGCATACCTCTGTTTGTCTCAGTTTCTTCATCACTTTAAGACATTCTTGGAGAAGGATCAAGTCTTCTGAAACATCTCAAATCCACGTTCAATCTCTTAATTCACAGCCTGTTTTCTAACTACACATTCTTCTCAGCCCACTCCACATTCCTTCGCCCAACACCTAAATCAGCCTTCCTCCTCCCTGCTCACGAACCAAACCTTCCTTCCCTTCCTACCAGATTTCTCTTTGTTCTTTCCACGAACACTTTTAAACCCTTCATTTATTGTGCCCTGACTGCCAAACCATTGATGGAGTTTCTGTCAAGCAGTTCTTCCTGAGGGGCAGGAATAAACCACTCCAACTGCCTCCTTAGCCCACACTCCACTGGCCAGAGGACCAGTGAGGGCTCTGTTAAACACTCCCTACTCTGTAACAGATATTACCAGTTGTCCCATCAGCAGGGACTTACCATGGTAACTCCATGTCATCAGGGCATGCTTAATAAACTTTACATTCTTATATCTCCCAAATCATCACAGTGGGAAAGTTAAGACAAATATTTAGTGTGTTGTCTTGGTTCTTAGTGAAATGAATGGGAATTCTGCATTAGTGTAAATAGAAATCTCAAGCTGGTTTTCAGTGGCACAATGACACGTGGTGAGTTTCCAAACTGACACTGAACTGCTTTTAGGTTTGGAAACTTCCCAGGAAGATGACAAAAGTATTAGGACCTCTAGCCTATGACACGTTCCCTTTTCAGAACTTAGCTAAATTGCAAATGTTAGAATCACAGAAAGGTTTGGGCCGGGAGGGATTTTAAAGATCACCCAGTTCCAACTCCCTGTCAGGTCCTGCAGGGACACCTTCCACTAGACCAGGTGGCTCCAAGCCCTGCTAGGAGCAACAACTGCTCACTTCTCCCTTTGTTTTACCCGTGTAAGACACCCCTGAAATTACACGGTCACTTTGGAGATTCAGAGGTTATCAGATTCAACTTCTTTTTATACCAGGACTGTTAAGGCAAACACTGAAGTTACAGAAACCTTGTTTCTATTTACCTTGTATCCTTGGTTAATGCCGTTGATGAACTGCTGGGGTGGAGGGGTCCAGAGGAACTGGATGGTTGTGGAGTTCACAGCTTCGACTTGCACGTTCTGTGGCGGAGCCGTGGGCACTGCTCCCAGTCAGCAGAGAGGGACAAGGCATAAAGCACAGTGGAGGAGGAAGGGGGAGGAAAAAGAGAAAAATGAACCCAGAACCCACTGGTTGTCACTTGTGAGTCACAGAGTAATAACAACCTTGAGAGAAGGATGCACTTCTTGGGAAGCAGCAGAGTGTTGGAGAGCAGGGTAATTGTGTTAATTCCTCATTCTGCACTGGAGATTCTTTCCAGGGGAGGAGAAGAAATGGCTTCTGCAGCTTATTATTCTGCAGATGAGCTTCTCAGAAAGACTTGAGACAGAAGCTGGGTAAGGACAGGTGAGCACAGCTCTCTCAGTTATCCATGACTGCACAGACAAAGAACAGTTTCTGAAAGAAACTTCTTGAGTCTTTTAATACCACTCAATTCCCCAGATCAGACAACAAAACATGGAGTTCCCACAATTAAGGTTCTAATTGTGAATTATAATCTGGCAACAGCATCTGTTTATTATTTACTGCTGCTTAAAGAATTAGGACCAGTCATATCACATGCAATAAAGATTTTTCTTGGGAATTGGGAGATGTTCTCATTTTATCTTGATATGATATGCATTCATGTATATTGAATTGATTATATATATCCTGAGCCAATACATCCCCTAATCTACTAAAAGTTGCATAAACATTTTATGCCAAGGATCTAATTAGACAGATGTTTTCTCAATACAAAAGAAAGCATGGAACATAAAGGCACCCTGCCTTCAAACAACCAAAAATAGCACTTAAATATTTTGCCATTTAATGTAATGGCTCCTTCCAGGCAATTTCTTCAACTTGCTGCTTTAAGATGTCATTTCTATAGTTCTCACTGGAAAGAATATTAATAGACAGGTCTATTTTTCTGAAATTATCAAGTTTATAGTAAGTTTAAGAAGAAAACTGCTACTTGAGTAAGTAAAATGGACTAAGACACTTTAAATCCTATAAAAGAAGTTTAATAATGCTTCAAATATATTACTATTGACAGGCATGGGTATTTGTATTCTACGAAAGAGGAACTATCCACAAGTGGTTTTGAAGCCTGGAAGGCTTTGTTCCTTCTGCTTCCAAGGGAGAATTTCTACCAAAGCCCAATGATCTGTGCTTCTAAAGAATATCCACAATTCCCACTGAGAAATGGTGTTTTGCTCCATACTTTTCAAAAACAGGTCCCAAACTTTTAAAGCTTAAAACCACCTTTGGAAAACGAGTCTTTGTGTGGAGAAGAAATGAAGAAAATAAGTTCAAAAATGGAAAATGGCCCCTTTTCCCACCAAAAGCTATTTTTGTTTGGAAGAGACATAAAGGGGCATTATTCTTAACTGGGGTACACTCTCCAGTAAGACTGGAACCAACAGAGCTAGGACAGTGCACAGTTATCAGAGATATCCACAGTCTAGAAATATCAACACAGAAAAATGGGGAAATCCTCAAAGATGTAGGTTTGAAATGACAAAAACATCCACTTTCATGCCCTCTGTCACTAAAACTCCCTGAAGACTAAACCATGGCTCAACAATTTAGCTCTGCACATTTTTTAACCTCAGTAACTGCATATTAGTCACAACTTTCTTGCCCTAATTTAAAACTTGATGTCGCAATTTATGAACTATCCATAATTATTGAGTTCTGAAACCAGAGTTTATCTGATAGTACTCTAAATTTTCATTAAAATCCAGGCCCTACTTCCTGCCATGTATCATAATTCCTTGTGTGCTTTTGGAAGGTTATACTATTATCTGAATGACCTGTAGACATCATAAAGTTTTTGTAGTTAAGAGATTCACCAAATCATCCTGAGATACAGTCATAAATATTAAAGTCACTCTACAGTCATAATGAGTTGCTTTGGCTACAGTCCCCTACTAAATGCATTTTTTTTTTAATTCATGTTCTTTGATGAAACTGTTTATTATGAGAGTCACAAGATATATTTGAATTTGCTTCTGTGTGCAATGCTTCATATAATTAATGGTTAACATGCATAAAATTTTTAAAATCGAAATTCTTACTTTCCTGCATATTTGCATATTCAGATATTGTCACTGCCAGAGATTCATTACTGTGCAGTATAAAATTGTATTACAAGCCTTCGTGTTGGTTTGTTATCAGAAAGTCACCAGGATATCACTGATAGATTCATCTCCTCCTGTCAGGAAGGCTAAATCAGCTGAGCATCAACCTCTCCACTCATTCCTCTTCCTCCTGTCGAACTGCTACATTACAACTCCATCTATGTGGAATCAGAGAATCATTCAGGTTGGAAAAGATCTCTGAGAGCATCAAGACCAACCGTTCCCCCAGCACTGCCAAGGCCACAACTAAAGTGTGTCCCCAAGTGCCACATCCACAAGGCTTTTAAATCCCTCCTGGGGTGGTGAGTCCACCACTGCCCTGGGCAGCTGTGCCAGGGCTGGACAACACTTTTGGTGAAGAAATTGTTCCCAATATCCAACTTAAACCTCCCCTGGCACAACTTGAGGCCGTTTCCTCTTGTCCTGTTGTTTGTTAATAGGGAGAAGAGTCTGACCCCCAACTGGCTACACCCTCCTGTCAGGGAGTTGTGGAGAGTGATAATTTCCTTTAGGGGAGGATCCCATAGATATTGTACAGTGAATACCAAATTTCCAGTGATTTCAATATCACGTGGATTTTATTTATAAGAGCCTGATGAGCCTTTTGGATACAATCCAAAATACTGCAAACTTTTTAAGAGAAGAAAAATTTGCATTAATGAGCTTCAAGTTTTCATTTGTGGTCCTTACAGCCCTTAAAAAAGCTCAGGCAAGCACTTGAGGATAGGTTTACTATGGTTTTAGAAACGTGGATAACCAAATGTATTATTTATTTCTTTTAAAAAGGGAAATATTTTTTAGTCATTAGGAGGCAATTTCCTGAAACAAGAATATACAATCATAGCAAAAAAAGTACCTGCTGCAATATGAAAAATGATAAAAACTATGAACAGAAAACATAAAGCCTTCAGAACATTGGAAATCATGATTTATATCACAATTCTTCTTTGGACACCTTCACTGAAAATTCAACATCTGCATCTCAATTAATGCATTGAAAGGATGGAAAGAACATGGTCCATCTGATATGCACAGGCTTAATTATGCTGCAGAAGACATAATGTAATACATTTGTATATTTTTAATCAGTAAAATATTGGCATTATAATCTCAAATTTACTTCAAAGTGCCAGTATAAAATTCTCCTTTTATGTCCTGATATTAAAGACTTCCTTGGGTATCTGAACAGTTTTGCATTTAAAAAAAGAAAAGAAGTCTGACGGAAGCTAAATCAGAATTGACCTTCTGGTCACTTCAAATCTCAAATACTTTTCCAAGATCACGGATAGTAACTTACTGGAGCTGTGACTGTCCACATATAGGATTTTCTAATTTAGTGGTGGATATCTATCCTCTTCCTACAAGTTTGTTGTCAAGCTGTACAGAAGCCGCCAATGTCAAATAGGTGTTTCAAGAGTAATCCCCAAGCATTAACATTCCCAGTTTTTAAACCTGTACTTCATCATGCTTGCAAGTATTCCAAAACCACCTCACAGCAGAGACCCATCTGGGAGTCATCTCGGAATTTCAGGTCAAACTGGCCAGAAAAAACCCAACCATTACTTTCCCCCTGATAAAGTTCACGTGGTTGGAAATCTACGGAGAGCTCAGCCCCCGGGACTGCGGGTTAATGTGCAGCATTCCAAGCAGAAAAGGTCATGGAAGCACTGGAGATAAAAACCATTAAAAGGGTTTCGCTGACAGGATAATTGAGAGGAGAGAAGGCATTAAGGTTAAGCATGTGTACATGTAATTATTCTGTCTCCAGCTATGTGCAAATAGCATGTAAATCCCGCAGAGTTTCTGACAGCCGGACTCCTGGCCCTAAATATAGATCTCCAACAGAGGCCTGGAGAAAAGTCTCCCGCTCCTCTGGAGCTCCTGACCTTTGAGGTGGCAGCTTCCCTGTCTCAGTAAGGCAGGCTGGGGGAGCTGCAGGTTTTCCTCTTTGTGAGGATTTTGGCTGTTCCCTTAATGCACCAGCTCCAGGTGCTGAGCTGGACATCTCAGTGGGGATGTGGAGGCAAGTAATTCCTCCTGTGAAGTCTATTCCCTCTGCTCCCAGCTGACATTTTGGGCTGTGCTCTGTGGGTGCACAGGAAAAGTGATCTCTGTAATTCTACACATTTGAAAATTTGAATTGTGAGATTTGGCACTAACAGATGAGTTTTGTTTCTTGCAGCTGGGAAATGCCTCCTTCCTCTCCTGCATGTCTCTCACATGGACAAGATTTTATGTCTTTGTTAAGAGCTGGGGGCCAGCTCTGAGACAACTGCTAACTTCACCACCTTATAAAATACCTTAAAAATAAAATAAAAGCAGTAGATGGTAAAGGACACCTAATAGTGATAAAAATTGAGCCACTACAACTCCAACCTGCTTTTGCACAGGAGAAGCTGGGCCCAAAACAGCCATGGACACTCCAAGGCTATTGGGAGGTTCCCTAAAGGAAGTGAATGAGGATCTTTAAGGTGTTTTTGCCAAGAAAGCCCCAGGAAAAACTAATGGAAGTATCTTTTTACTGAGATAAAACTGAATGGTTGCAGAGGACACTCTGCATTCAGAGAGTCCTTTTTCAAGATTATTTCCTCCATAAAGCAGGAAGCTTTCAGTTAACTGGTTTTTCTCTGGCTCTTCTACCTCAGTCATATAAATTTCTCTGATTCATCTCCTATTGCCTGAGCAAGACATCACTTTGGGCCTGGCTGAACAGACTTGTATTACTTTTATCCCTCTCTCCACACTATCAAGACTCACTAGTTTGGTGTCTCACCCACTCTTTTACTCAGGAAGGGCCTTTTGCTCAGAGTTGCTTGGCCTGGAGAAGTGTTGATGCACAGCACAGAAGGGAAAATAAACCAACATTGAACTACATGTTGAGATCTGTGAACTTCAGGAAATAAGACTGGCTTTTGGGATATGCATCAGAAGAAAGACACAGCACTTAAGAAATAGAAGTGGGTTAATGTCAATGCAAAGAGGCTGATGGAAGTGATGTCTCTCCTTGTAAACCGTGCCCTGCCTAAATCTAAGGTGCAGGGGGAGTTTTTCAAAGAGAAGGAAGTTCAGAAATATTCACACTGGAGAGATAAAAGGGACAGACCCGAAGTAAAGGACAGAAGCTGCTGTTTTATCAAATCAACCTGAAGAAAAAGGTAAACCTGTCCAATAGCACAGAGCAGAAACAATGCAGTCACCACAGAAAGATGTTTATACCTCTCACAAAGCTATTCTTACATGAAAAGCTATTTAGAAACTTCAATTTTTCACCTGGCAATGAAAAGTCCCGCAGGACACTGTTTAAATAAGTAAAATTGCCCTATGCAGAAGGCTGGTAAAAATCCCTGTGAAAAGTAACATCAAAGCAAAGAACAGCTGGAGAAACTCTGATGAAGGAAGACCTATATATACACAGCATCAAAGGATTAGGCTGAATATCACTCTGAAAGGACTTTCAAGATTTTAGAGACAGTCAACCTGCCTGACCTCAGTGCTTGGATGTTCAGTGCTTTGCCAGTAAGTCTCTCTGACATTTTATCTGACATTATGCATCAGTTGCCTACAAGTTTAGATCCCTCAGCATCTCGTGAGTTTGGCTGCATTCTACCAGTTGGTGATTTTTGATGAGCTTTGAGTAGCTGATTAGTTTTCAGTGGCTAAAGCAATGCCAGAGGACTAATAAGGGATTAATAGACTAGCTTCTGGTATAAATCCACAGCTTATATGGCCAGTCAATACCCCCTATGACAAAGATGCCAATATGCTGATGTGCTCCTGCCAATGGGTTGATCTGCTCCCGGGGTTTATTTCCTCCCAGGGTCTGAGTGCAGAGCACGCTTGATTAGTGTGAGGTGGTGCAGGTATTTTTCATCTGCAGACAGACAGGTTCTTGCCAGCAGAGCTCACATCATTTAATGCATGTCAGAACAGAGGCAGCGGTGCTGGTAGTAGGAGAGGGGGATGGATGGGAGTGTGTGTCTTTGACATTTATCTCCGCTCATATTAAAATCAGAATATGATTTACAAGGCAGTTTTACACATGGCTTTTTCTTACTCCTGCTGGTTCGGTTTAGGAAGGACATTCTGGAGCAAGAAACAGTCACTGGCTTTTCCTGGCTTTTCCCAACTCCCATAAAGGAGCAGAGTTTCAGACAGTAGCATATGACATATGGAGACTTGATATTAATCCAGTTTCAAATGATACTGATACCAACCAGTCTCCCTTTTCAGTTCTAAATGTAGAAAGGCTTCAAACTCTTTAGAGAACAGGCTGTATGCCTTTGGTGATTTGCACAGAAACCCAGCAAAGCATTCATTAGGAGATGGCAGCATCCATGAAGCAGTTATTTACAGTTATTAGAAAATATTGATATAAAACAAATGAGAAATACCCAGTTTTTCTTCTACCCAGCACTGAGCATTCAGGAACTACATAAAGACAAACAGGCCACTCACTGCAGGTTGGCCTGCAGTCTAAACACCCTTCCTGATTAATATGAATGCAGGATTGACTACAGCTAATTTATAACAGAGGATTTATATCCTTATAAATGACAACAGACAGCCAATCAATAAAGGATGATAATAACAGCAAATAATATCCAGGGAAATTAGAGTCAATTACAGGATTTAAGAAAAAAGAGTGTGAAGTCCAAACCTGAGCCTTAATGGATGGAAGGTTAAGGTGCTATGATAGCTTAAAATGTGCAAATAAACAAAGTAATGAATTACAAGCATATTCACAAAAGAGATTCAAATTCTGTGTGCAAACCAATTCTCTGCAGAGATCGGGTCTTTAGTGGGATAGAAAACATTAATCCTGGCTGCAAGGAGAAGACTTTAAGAAAAACATTTCAAGGTCTGCTATAAATACTTCTAGAATGAGGTTGAGTGTGTCGAGGCTCCTCTAAACTATGAGACTTCACATGCCCTAAGAAAAAATATAGATAGTCCTTCCTTTAATTGTTGTAGTTAATTAGTGTTGCATATGAATAATTTTTTCTTAAAGATCTTCCCACACCTCAAAATGTATCTAATCATGTTACAAAGTACTCCTGGCAACAATTAGCAAACAACTACATATTCTTCACAGATTGAAAATTAACTGATGTACTATAAATCTGCAAGTTTTTAAAAGAGTGTAATTGCTTCACGTCCAATGAAGTAGAGCCCATGTACTGTCCAGTGCTCAGCATCCAGTACAACCCTGCAATTATGGGAATATATGAAAGCTTTAAGGGCCTGGCACTTAATTACCCTACAGATTTTTATACCAATCTAGAGGTGTAAACATGCCTTACACTGGTTGTAAAAAGTAATTACATATCCTTTTGTTGATGTAATTTATACTCTTCTTAAAGCACTTAGAAAGGTGTGGAGGAGCTGTAGCATAAAACTCAGGGCTTTACAGATCATTTTATCTTCCTCTTTGCAAATGTCTGAACCATTCCTGAAATGCTTCAGAACACTGTCTCCACAGGCTGTATTTCCCTCCCTGCACTTTCCTTACAACTTATTCCATATTTCTAAAACAAGGTATTCTGTGATTATCAGAACCAACACAGCTGGTTTACTCTGCCTCTGTCTCCCATATTGCATATGCAGCACATTGCATATCTTGGCCATGATAAAACCAGTTCCCTGCCGTATTTTCTCTAACTCTCCTGGCAGAGTAACCTCAGCCCCCTGCCTGTCACAGGTCCTATAAATCCATTCCCCAGGACCCCACTCTCGTCAGCACTTCTATTTATTACTTATGCTGCAGCTGACTCTGACCTGCAAGTGTGGCAACATGTCATTATGAGGGTCAACAAAAATAGATAATTTTTGAATTCACTCAGAACTTTTCCTACAACAGAGACAGAAGCAGAGACTTGTCTCTGCTCAGGCATTTGAAACGTGCAGGTGTTTCCTACTCCAAGCTGTCCATCAAATATGACTGAAATGACCATCCATTTCACAAGCTGTTAGGTGGGAAAACCAGACAGCACATCTCCTAAGGAAACTGTGCCATAAACTGGAAACAGAATGGAGATATTGGTCTCATTTGCTCACCTCCCTGCAAAGTGTACTCTGTCACGGGTCTGCTGAAGGCTCCCAGCCCAGCTCCATTGTAAGATGCCACCTGGATTTCATACTGGGTCCAAATGATCAGGTCTTTCACTAAGCAGTAGTTGATTTCTGCACTGGTGATGTTCTTATACTGGTATTCTCCAGGGAGGCCGGCCAGGCGATACCTACCATTGGGGAGAAAAATTAGCCAGTTAATTAGATGGTATCAATTAAAGCAAATACCCTGACTGGCAAAATAGCTCCCTTTGTGAAGAGGCAATATGCAAAGTTTTACAGCAGAATTATACAAAGAATAATGAAAAATAATCCGAAAGAACAGAGCAGCTCCTGATAAGACCATATCATGTTTGACTGCTATAGTATTTATAATCTGATCTCACTTAGATTACAGGCTCAGGGCTAAACAAAACGGGTATTTTATCCTGTTTTATGGTTGCAGAAAAATTACAGCTTTTTAAATGTGGCTTGTCTAGTAAAAGCTATGATTTAGTACAAAAAATAGCCCAGATGTGATTTTTATCAGAGTGCTGCTGTAAATCAGCTTGAGAAATGTTTTTTTTCTTCTCCTCTGAAATCTGAAAAGGAAAAGTTCAGAGGGCTCTGACCTTCTGGAATCAGAGGCATTGCCATCTCTGGCTTCCACCAGGATTTACCTCACAGAATGCTTAAAATAAGGATGGAATACAGTTGAGACTGAGGGGTTGGGTAAGCACTGGAGTCCCAGGAGAAGGGCTGTGCCAAATACAGATAGGTGGTAAATATCCTGACAAACTTTCTGCTCAGACCCGAGAAGGTGAAACACCGAATATATTTTCCCATGTACAAACTGTATTCCAGAAAACAGAGCCCCTTTGATGTGTCTCTTCAGGCCAAGAAACTATAGAGAACAACTAAATTATAGAAAACAAACAAACCTTGCAAATCTGTGAGTGTGAATAATACTGTTTGTTTTCCTTCCTTTCAGAAAGTGGTACAGTGGATGCTTACAATATGCTAATTCACAAAAAAATCAGAAAACCAGAGGCCCAATAAGGGACAGAAGACATTACTATTCCATGAAAAAGACAAATATGGAAACATTTGTATTTTTATTCACCACACAACTTTTATGCACTCTTAGTCATCCTTTGCTTCACTGCAATCTATTGACACAGAACAATTTCAGTGATGTCTTACAGTCAGATTTTAAATTCATCTAGGTTAAATTGGTGCAGTTTATGACTAGACAACTCCATGTATTTCGGCACAGATTTTTGTTCCAAAGTCTTCCTATGAAGAGATCAGTTCTCAATCACTGACAACACCTCTATTTTCTTCTGAGGAGCTCCTTGCCTGACCATATTTTAGCACATTTAATATCTGTAATGCTACACTGCTGTTATTCCATTTATGAAATACAAATGGAAATAAATATCAGCCCTCAGCTGAGTTTACTGAACGTCTTGATCTTCCTCTGCTCTGTGTAACATCCCCTTTTCTCTCTCTTTTGCCTCGTGTGCAGGGTTTATGCTCCCTGGCAAGGTCAGTTCTTAGTGCAGCAATGTTTTGTCTCATACCTAGCAGACAAGGCGTGGAGTGCTCCTGTGATTTAATCTGTTGTGCTGTTAGCATGGCAGACCTCTAAATGCAATAGTGGCAGTGAGAAAAAGGGCAGAGGAAGGAGGCCAGTTCAGAAATGTCATGTCTTCACGATTTTTCTCACCATGGACTTTGATGTACACTCCATATGACTTGTGCAGTGCACCTTCACTTTTAAAGATCAGGTGTTCCATCAATTTAGTATCTCGCATGTCTTGAGCTTTGGGTCTCTGGGATGCCTGGTGCTTTTCATTCTGCTACAGCCTAATCCTACAGAAATCAGTGCATATTGCTGTGACCACACAATTCAACTTGGAAGAACTGCCTGGTTTATTACCTGGGACAGTTGTGCTTTTATGTGATAATCTTACATTCCTGTTTGAATAAATGGTTTCTCTGCTCTGTAGTCAAGACAAAGCATGCAGACATCAAAAATGTTCACAATTTGAGCATAATGAATATGATCACTATTAAAATGGAAAGAGATGTTATGGTAAGGACAGGGATCAATTATGCTGATAGATGATGGGGAAAATACTAAAGTTAAACATTATTGAAAATGCTCTATGGAGAAAACAGCACAGACTATCAGAAATAGGAGGCTATGGGATAGCTTTTTAAAGGACTTATTGCTGAGACTGGGAAAGACTTCACTGGGAATATCTAAGGAAGTGATCCTACTGTTGAAGAGACCAGTCTGAAGCAAAGAACATCTGTACCCTGTGCAAATGGGTACCCAAGGTTCAGGACAAGGTTCTACCCATAGGGAGAACTTAAAACACCTTTCCCCACCTGTCAGTGATGGCTGGCACAGGTTCCAAACTGCGTCCAGCTCTAAAAACTTGCACAAACAGGCACTTGTACAAGGGGCTCACCAGTGTTAATGGGTCTGTGCAGGTGACAGGGAGATTAACAGACTGCCTGCAGAGAGAAGGAACTTTACAGCACAATTTTGGGAGCTCACCAATGCTCTTAACATAACAAAAGCCTTTCCATCCATGCCAGCAAAAGTAGGAGCACAGCATGAACAGGATGTTGGCATTTAAACTGTAGCATTTAGTTATCTTTTACAGTTCTGGAGGACACTGTATTAAAAATGTCAGCAGCCTGCCCACAGGAGGCTGCAACCATCACTTGGAACTATGTCAGTGGCTGGGAGTTTCCCACAAAAACTCTAATTTAGATAATGCCTCCCTCACTAGAGGTGTGGTCCTAGCTGGCTGCTGCCACTACAGGATATGTAGGATGCCAAATGAGCAGTAAACTGTAGTTGAATTGGGTAGGAGTGAATACTGAGTCCCAAAAAATTACAGAAGGGAAATGCTCTGCAAAGAGTCACAGTGTGGCAACACCCTTTCCAACACAATGAGTCCTGTGCAAAAAGAAAGACTGGATGTATTCAGGATTCCCAGTTACCTGCCTGAATGTGTTTCTCATTATTAAACAGCAATGGGGTTGAAAGAATCTTACTCAACTGGCTGATTTTCAAAACCAAATCAAGGTCTGCCATGAAGCATCTGACCTGTCATTCCCTCTCTCCATTTTGTTTGGCACAAAACTGAAGTTTATTGATTCTTTTGTTGCTCCTCTGTAGGGCAGGAGCCCTGTTGTGTCTTTGATAAATTTAATTAACCTTTCGAGCAGGAAGCTGAGATTCTAATAAGCAAATATACATCTGCATAGGCTGCACTGTACCAGCTTCCCACACGAACACTTCTAGTACTTGGTGCTTCAATTCCCTTTGAATATGGAAAAAAGCTATCTGGATGCTGTGAGTCTCCACAGGGAGCTGGTCCACTCAGGCAGTGCATTTGGAGCAGCTAAGGGAGCTCCCAGCTCACTGACTCTCTAGTACAGACAGGCCAGAATTTAAGTGCCTTCACCCTTGTGACCCCTCTCTCATATTTAACAAACCAAGGCAGCCACAGCATTTGCAAATAATAATTAATGCATTTAATGAGACAAATTTTTAGAGACGGTTTTTATTACACTCTGAAGTCACACCGTTTGAATTCCCTCGTGCACACTCGGACCAATGTCTGGACTTTCCAGGTTAGGAAAGCACTTACCTTAGGATGTACCCATGAAGAACTCCATTATGCTCACTCTCAGGAGGAGGCTGCCACTGCACCATAATAGACTGATTGGTTCGTCCACTGGCCACTATGTTTTTTGGTGGGGCACTGGGGGGCTCCTCTGGTAACATCAACCTGAGTACAAAAGAATGTGATGGACATGAGTGTTGAAATAAATTAGAAATAATACTTTTACTTCCTGTAACCAGCCCAAGTGAACTAGTTTCTTTTATCACAGTCTGATGACTAGCAAGAAATATAACACTGATCAAACTGCTGAAGACATGCATGAAATAGTTACAACAAATCAACATAATGGGAAATCAGTTAAGCAAGCAACAAGACAGACAGCTGAGGTAACCCTATTCTCTCTGAATCACCCAGGCTGCTACAACTCTTTAAAAAGATTACAAGCCTGAATGAGTAAGAGCTCAGGTCCAGTGTCTGTGACTCCTTCCAAATTGTTTCTTTCAGCTCTTTCAATATTTTTCATATCAAACTCCTACATTTTGAAAAAGCCATTTAGAGTTCAGCTGTTCTGCAATTCAAGCTCGCAGCAAGCCTTGGTTCACAGAAGAAGGGGGATGCATTTGAAACTAAGTCTGATGAAGCCATCCTTCTATGTCACCTCTGGGTGAGTTCCAGAAGTGACATTGTGATGACAGGGTGGATGCTGTACTCCTGCCTGGGCTAACTGCTGGGGCTTAGCACAAGAGCAAAAAATTATTTCCAAGATCCTGCTCAACTGATACTCTGGAAGCACGAGGACACCTCTCCCATCGTGTGCTGATCTCCTGCATGACCTCACTGCCATCATCACCAATTATTCCTGGCTCCAGAGGCCTGGGTAATACCAACTGCCCCACTCCCCAAAGATATTTGATCCATTCATTCACAACCAGAGCTTTTTTCCTCCCAATAACTGTAGGTTACTGTACCTTTAGCACACAAATATTGATTGTTACTGTACCTGCTGGTCTCAGTGCTGTACTGGCCCTTTCCCACCTGGTTGACTGCACACACCCTGAACTGGTAGGTCCGGGCTGGGGTGAGTCCACTCACAGTGACACTGGTCATCTTGGGGTCAAGGTTTGAGAGGTGAACCTTCCAGGGAGAGTCTGTTGGAATAATTAACACATGAAATAATAAAAAAAGAAAAAGATGGAAGTGCTTGTCAAAAGCCCTGCAGAAGTGAGAAAAAGCCTCTGACTGCTCAGAGCTCTTGAGCTTGTTTTCATCAGAGGAACTTTGGGAAGAAGTTTCTTTTCAGCAGAAGAAACCTTCCTGTCAGCCCACACGGTTATGCAGATTGCACATTTGTCTAGTGGAAAGTGATGCTGCACATGTCATGGCATAATAAATAAAAACTATATTCATTAACATTTTAATAAAAGAGGAAACAAGCATGATAAAGACAGATGGGCTGTGTATTTCACAACCCATCTGTTTGGCAGGCCATCACACCACCACACCCATGAGTGGCTCTGGTGGAAGGACTCTAATGAAATTCATGGTCGGTTTGGAATATCTTCCTCCCCAGCTTGCAAGCAGGTGTAGGAGCGTGACTCTCTGTGCCAAATCAGCCTTTTGCTGTAAGACCTGAGAAAGCTTCTGCTGTGGATTCTATATGCCTGAATCTTTTTTTTTTCCTAGTGATAGAATTCAGCATCGAGTCTAATTGTCCTAGGAAAATTCCCTGGTAGAAACAGCCCTGGCAGTGCTATAAAACCCTGGTTGTCAGTTCCACACTGAGCTCCTCTGATGCCCAAATTACATTTTCAAGTTTTCAAAGAGGTCAGAAATTAAACATGTTGAAAATTAAATATTCTGACTTCTCTTCTCCACAGCCTGGTGTCAAAAATTCTCCCCGAAGTCATGGCTGAAATAGTGAGGGGGAGGTGACATTTGGTCTGTGTTGCAACACTACAGCAATGGAATCAGCCAATTTAAAGATTTGTTCAGTTTTTAAATAATACCAGCTGTTTTCATGCTCCCTGCTCAAAATTACTAACACTTCTGGAAATTGCTGAGGAGCTAGCTGTAGATTTTGGCACTGTTATCTGTGCACGTTGCTCATCAGAAGTGCATCGTGGCTCCTGGCAGGTCACCTCAACGTCTGCCTGAAAATGAAGATGAGATGTCCCAAATGTGGAAGGCTGCTAAAATTCACACCAAGGCAGAAACCACTAATTTAGTGTTTTTCTGGCAGATTCCTTAGCAAGTTTAAGCCCTCCAGGGTATGATGCCATTTGGGCTATAAACACTGCATCTTTGAGTTACTCCAAATGTATTTATTCCAGTAACGGCTTTAGGCCAGAACAAAGTCTTTTTTAGCAGGAAAACTGACACAGCAGAATACTGGGAATGCTGGAGAGGGACATTTGCACAGCAGTCAAGTTCTGTCCTTGCCAGTTGTTGATTTAGCAACAGTCACTTTGGCTGCAAGATCCTGATGCCAATTTATCTTAGTTGAACATTGAATTTCTCTTAGAGAACACTTAGAGGAACACACCTGTGCTATCCAGAAAAGCATTGCTTATGAGTTTTTTTTGCACCCTAGTTCCTTCTGAATTTTCTCAAGCTTCCTCCCTTAAGACTTCACAACTAACCTTGTTAAAGTCAGAATGCACAATAACAAATCAAGGTAAGCTGAAGTTAAGGTATGGCTGACCTAGTCTGTTGCCTGAAGCAGCTTCCTGAGGAAAATGGAAGAGCAGACACCAACAGGAGAGTGAAACACCCTTGTATGAGCTACTTGGGCAGTGGTCCGTTTCCTAAAGCATTTCATTTGTTTACTGCTAGTGTAAACACCACCTGAGAGTGCTTAACCCAAGCAGCTCAATGTAGTGAGCAGTTTGATTCAACAACAGGCCCTATTAATCTCCTCAGCACCTTGGGGCTTTGCTCTGTTTATATGCTGCATCTGTAGAATACTTTATTAATTCTTTTTCCTCTCCTGGTGGAAGATAAAAGATCTGGCAGGAAGAGAGATTAAACTGAAAACTAATATAAACGAAGCCTATTCATCTCCTGGGCGCTCTGATTCGTACAGGAGGGTAGTTTGGGGAGCATTTGCTCACTCACAGAGCAGTGGATACAGTGAGTGTGCAGAGTATCTTTAAAATTTAAATGTCAATCCTTTTTTTTTTGACAATCAATAAACAAAACACTTCAAAAAAACTCATCTCCCTCTTTAGCCGTGCAACAACAAACCCCAGAATTGTGCAGAAGCTCGTTTTACTGGAGAGAAGAACAGTTCTGAGACTGGAAACATGCCATAAAATTTTCAACACCGACTCTCCTCTCCTCCAGGGATGGCTGTCACTCACCTGTCCCAGGATGCCTGGAGAAGCTCCATGGTGACAAAAGACTTGCCAGGTCAAACTATTAAATAAGTCTCTGTTAGAGTGAACAGGCTGTGCTAATCCTTCATTTAACTTAAGCTGCCCAGAACGTACTCTGGGCTCTGCTTGCTCTTCCCCTGTAATTGCTACTGTCTGAACAACTTCCATGTTTAGCTGTCTCAGGGATATTGGGTATTTTGAATTAACTCTGATTGCTTCTCCAAGTTCATTTATTGGAAATGAAGAATCTCACAGGCTGCTCTCTAGTTTACAACGTCATGGTGGGGTTTTAGAAATTACTTTTGATCTGTCAGGAATTTTTGGATGTGCTTGTGATGCGTTCAGTAACTCTGGTTACTGGCCGAGAGGCGTCGCTTCTGTATTTCCCCATCTACCTTTCAGTTCATGCATTAACTGCAAATTCCTCAAAAATCATTTCTAATTTGATATTACAGTTTAGATCTACTGCAGAAAGCTGATTTTTGCAGGTTTGGAGCACATTTCCATCTCCTTCCATCTCCAGGGGGTTTTGCAGAGATGGGTAGTATTGGAATTTGCTGTACTGCTGGAGTTCACTAAATCCATCTTTCAAACCTTCATAACAAAATGATATTGCAAAAAATCCACATAAAAGCTAGATGGTTCATCCTTTGTTTGGTAGGACTTAAACAAGGACTACCAATGGCCTGAGAAAAAGTATCTTAACATTATCCTGTTTAGATCTGAGTCACAATTGTAACAAACAGTTTTACTTGGATTTTTGCTGTGGTTTGTCAATGTTTTAAGTTTTTGCCACTTGAATATTCCTACCAAATTCAGGATGACAATTCATAAGTTTTAAGTTAAGCATGTACAGATGCTTTTCACGGGAGCTTTTATTATCTCCTTATTGGCACAATGTGATGAATCTGAGTTATATCATTACATCACACAGCACAGATATCCCAGAATACAATAAAACAAGAATGGGCTTTTATCTTAATTGTACTCAGCAGAATTCTTTAAGTCTTAATTCATTTCTTCAGTTAAAAGCCTATTCAGAATATTTTTTTGATTAATTCCTTAAGTCTGAACCTCTTTGGAATAAAATTAAGCACATCCCCTTCTAACAGCATGAAGAGACTTCATTGGAATTCCTGGGTATAATCGCAACAGGGGCTAAACAGGTCATGAAACATCCAAAATTATATTAGTGCAAATGACAGCAATGCATGGTACTATTTATTTGAAAATCCTATTTCAAATCAAGGTTCACATTCTTGGCTCTGTGTGGGCAGGAATACTTAATGACTGTGTTTCCCTGGAACTGTGTTTTTCAAATTAGATTATAAATTTGCCCCCAAATGTTTAAGGCCATATGTCTCAAGTCACCCACAGACACAGTCTACTGTGAATACTTGTAATTTGAGAATTATTGCATTGTGCCAAATACATTCATTTTAAAAATTAGGTGGCTAGAGTCGTTCATATTTCCAGCAATTTATGTGCACGATCTGCCACTGTTTTTTCCCTCTAATTAAAATAAGGTTTTTATATCTCTTTACTGAATTGATATTAATGAAAAGGAGTTCTAATCCATGCCAGGTGGAGTGACACGCCTCTCTCTAATGCAGCTGGTAATTAAACCCCTGAAATTCATACTCATTATTTTGAACCCTCTTCAGCTATTTCTCTGCAACAGATATTGTTATTGTGTATTCATTTATGGTACGTGCTTCAAAACCTACAATGGATCCTAAAGCTATTAGAAAATTATCCGAAGCAAAACAGCTAAAAAAAAAAAAAAGGAACAAAACAGGGTTATGTTTTGGCACCTGTGACTGCAAAGCAAACCCCACATATTCAAACTCCACAGAACTAACAACAAAGTCTTCTGTGCAGCTTTGCTAACTGGAAAATAAATCATAATTCTGATGTCCCTCCCTCCCCTTCACACGTGTGAAAGCCAAGGGGGATTGGGATGTGAAGCACATTGTGTTTTGTGCTGCTGTGACAGTGACAGAGCTCCTGACGCCGGCACAGGAGCTCATGGAGGGTGTTCGCTGCCTCCCTGACAGTTGCTCTTTCTGCAGCACAAAACCCAAAAGGAAATTGTCTTTGAAAAGCAAAGAGGGCTCCTGCACAGTCCTATCAGACCAAACTATAGCCACACAAGATCAAACGTCAGCTTCGTTCGCAAACACTGCTTGGGAAGGGTGGGAACAAAGGGAAGGTGGTGGTTTCCAGAGGCGTAGGAGGTCTGGAGAAACTAAATATTAACCACGCCCCACTGAGATCAAAATAACTCTGAAAAACAAACTTCAGGAAAATAAAAACCAAACCAAGACAGTGACAATATGCAGACGTTACAGTCAGCTTTCCAAACCAAAGTCACTGATGATGTTGTGCTATTCTGTTGGCATCTGTAAAGCTGAGCAAGAATATATGAAATGAGAGAGCACAGCAAGAGTGGAACATTCAAGGGAATATTCAAGTCCTACTTCTGTGGGTAGCCATTTGGACACTGCACATGTAAGCAAAGTAAATAAAGACAAAAATTTAAAGGACAGCAAGACCTAGAGAATATCTGGGAGTTAAGATGCTCAATTCACAGCAAACCCAGTGTGTGGCTGGCTTTTGCAGCTGCAAGCTGCTGAAGTACATATACCTGGGATTTGGGATAATGAGACCCTCTCAGTGGCAGATTGCAATGCCATCAGCCAAAATTATTTTATCTATCGTGGAGTGAGCAATGGTTCACAGCATCCTGTGGAGTTCTGAGGGATTGTCTGCACCATTTCCAAAGAATTACTGTTGATTTTCGCTGAGCCTCTGACAAATTTCAGTGAATTAATTATAAAATGACAGCACATTTACCCCATTGCTATACAACCGCAAGGCATCCTTGCTAGAAAGGGACTTGAAAGGTCTTCAAACTCTCCATGACACAAGATGGATGGTGGAACGAGATGATCTTTAAGGTCCCTTCCAACTCAAGCAATTCCATGATTCTCCTGGCACTGAGTGAACTGCACCTCTTCTTTTAGGGACTCTCCCCAGCCAATGCAGCCCACTGCAGGACCCAGGTTCACATGTTTTGCCAGCTCTGGGCTGTGTCTGTGTAAATACAGCCCTAGGATCTTTGCACTGGGCTCCCACACTAGGACTTCTTTGGCTTGTCATTGTCAAAGTCACTGGAAAACAAGAAACACAAGGGTGTTTCATCCTTGGGTGAAAGAACAGAGCAGGAAAAGCAGAAAGGTACTACTTGCCTGTAGTCAATAGTAAGAAAGGAGAGAAAAGTGAAAATAAAAAGGAAGATCGTGATAAAAAGGTAGAGGGGGAATGCAGGACACTGTTTTTTCTTAATCATTCATTACAAAAAGATCAGGAGTCTTTGCCTGAACAGAACTATTTTAAGGACAGCAGTTCCGGGCATGACTTTGGATTTCTGCTTGGATTAGAAACCTGCACTTTGCTTAACAGTTGTCAAGATCATCAGTTCTGGGACCTCCACATCTGAAAAGTTATGCACTTCAGCCTGCAAAGCAAAAGGGTTGTATGTGATCTGAAGCCCAAGTTTCCTCTCAGGCTCTCTGTGTGGCAAAACAAACTGCTGCTCTCTAGATAATCAGAAATCAGGAGTGCTTCACATTCAGCTATGCAGTGACTAATTTCCACATGTCAGAAAAAGTGATGCTCTTAATTTTTTCATCAGGAATCAATTGTTCAGCTTGGATTTCCAGCTCCTAGGGTGATAGAGATTAGAAAGTATTGCCAAGGTGACCAATTTCCATATAACCTCATCTTTCCATCAACTCCTAAGGAGGTATTAGCAATGTCCCTGAATAACCTTGCAAACTGAGAGTCACAGAGGCCCAGGCACAGAGTATGATAAATCTGGAAGAAGTGGCAATTCACAATGGCCAGGTTTGTAACCCAGGAAGATACCTGGATATCTCACTCAAGCATCCTCAACTACCTACCTAAAAGAACAACGTAAAATGATAATCTAGGAAAAGCAGAGATAATATACGAGCCCATATACAGGTAAGACAGTAGCTCCTACTGACATCCAAGTTTTTTCCTTTGACAGACCACCAGTTCCTTGTATTATCACCCTGCCTGCAACTTTGAGGTGAAATTGGGGCTCAGAATGCATCAAGATATCTAAGAAATTGGAGAAAAAGACAACAATGGGAAGAAACAGACTACTGCTGGACTACAGCACTGAGGAGTGAGCTGGTGTGCCTCAAGTCTGGCTGGCAACACTGGAGGTGGAACTAAGCCTTTCCTGTGTTACAGTTTCACCATCTCAGGCTTCTTTGTTGTCTCACTCTTTCAGTGTGCAAACAGCTGAGTTTAAAAACCCAGAGCTTCCCCTTTGTGTGTGATGTCTCTCATTTAGCAAACTACAGCAGCATTTTGTTAGCAGCTCTGGTAAAAGGCGAGCCTGAACAATTAAGAACAACGTGAGGTTGAAATATATCTGACTTTACTTACTGTTCTCAGAGAGCTCGACCACATAGTAGAGCACGGGGCTGTTGCCATCAAAGGGGCGCACCCAGGAGAGCATCACGCTCCGGCTGTGGGAGGAATTCAGAGTGGCCAGAAGATTCTGAGGGGAATGAGGCAGCTCACTGTCAAGGAAAAGAGAAAGGGAGAAAAAGAGAAAAAAAAAAAAAACAGCACAGAAAAATTAATCTACATTTCATTCAGCTCTACAGTCTTGCAGTCAGTTAAAGGCAGACGACACCAGCCTTGTACGATGATAGATACAAAACCACCAGCAGCTATTGTACAATTAAATAAATGAAAGACATCTCTGAGTTCTTCACAATTTTATCCTATTTGGGGGGAAAAAAAATAATTTATGCTGAAAGTCCCAAGGCTGATGCTTAGAACAGCTAATGGAAATGTTGCTAAATGTGGAAAAAAGCCAATTTTCATACGGTTTGTGACTGAGCAACTTGGTCAATAAATTTTCCTCTCTCACTTTTTCTCCCTTCTTACAATGATGTCCCAGCAATGTGACAGCCATAATACGTACAAACAGTAAAACACATGGGAGATATGATTTAACATGGAATTTTTCATACTCAAGGAAGCAGAAGACATTGACACTATCCACACAGAGCTACTAATCAAAATTACCATATGTATTCTTAGGCTACAGAACAGCTTGATTTACTTGTGGATTCAGGCTTATCCTGTCATGGGTAGAATCCTTCCTTCCTATAATAAGGATTTTTTTGGGAGCGCCCAACCAGAAAATGTAGCAAAAATGCCTGCAGAAACCCCATGGAAATACCAAATGAAACATTAAAAAACAAAAATAAAACAGCAGCTCAATTAAAATGTGTAATTTCTCCACATAAAGGAAATTTGTGGAAAAACATTTCATTTGTACTCATTGGCTGGAGGTGGGAGGCTGCACGGTGCAGTGAGAACACTAAATTCTGCTGCAACCCTTCGATGCTGATGTGTTTTAAGAGATAAAAGCCCTTCAGCATTATACTTGAGCATGATTTCTGCTCCTTATCATCCTGTTCCTAAGGAGGACAAGGATCTCATAGCGAAGGAAAAGCAAGGAGGGACAGTTTTTACCCATTCAACCTTCCCTCCTCCCCGGGAAAGCTGAGGGTGACCCTTCCACAGCTCCTGGCCAGGGCAGAAAGCCACAAGGGTACTTCACAGGCTTAATTTAAAAACACAGTAATTCCTGGGTGTAATGTATCATGTACTGAAGGCTCACAGTTATTTAAAAACCACAAACTCCTCAGCCACTCAGAAAAGTAAATACAGGCTCTGGCTTTAGGCCAGAACAATAAATATGTCCTGGATTTCGGCTTCTACGGGAAGACTGAGGAACATATGGAGAGCCAGACAATAGCTTTATTATTTTTCTGTTAAAACTGCGAATGCTTTTGTTTACGTGTTTCTGAGGGAGACACACTGTGGAGTTAGCACCCAAAAAAATAAAGACTGCTGGGAGAGCCAAGGAGTGGTAAGAAAAATACAGAGCTAATGAGGCAATGCAAGTGGAAGGCACTTCCCTGCCCACCTCTCTCCAGGCTGGAAGGGCTGATGCTTCCTAAGGCTAAACCCGAGACTTAAAGTCTTGTCTCGTCTCATTTGACTTTAAATGCATAACGAAATTAGCAGCATGGTGACCCCGGGCTCTTTCTGTAGTAAACATGGAATGACACCTCAGGGTGTGATTCAGATCTTAACTTCATTAAATCACTTGCTTGGGATGCCTTGATTGTGAGGAGTTTGGGCTGACTGAGCTCTCCCTTAGAGCTGGGCACGCACTGACAGCTCAGACACGGCCACTTTTGGGCTGGGCCCAAAGGAAGCAGATTTTGAACACAGCACTGTAAAATTTTGGATGAGTTAAGTTTAGGGATGAAGGGGACCTGGAAACAAAGCAGAAGGGCAGGTGGCCTGAGAGAAAACAGCAGAGAAAGGCTGTCATCGGAAAGCGTGGAGAGGGGGTGTAAGACATGGCCATTTACCCTGGGACTACAGGAGTGTGCTACTTAATTTTGAATGAAACATTAAATTATAATAAACATTAAACCTCTGCTACAATTTATCATTATGTCCTAAGCAAGCTGGTTGGAAAAGTTTTTGTGATTAAGCTGGCAAAGATAATTACTGAAGGAAAGAGTGAAACGTCTTGTTGCTACATGGTTCACTGAAGTCCCAGTCCCCACGTCATTTATCAACACTCCCTGTGGGGAAGAGCTCAGAGATGGGTCATGGCTTCAGCTCCCTCTGGAAGATGATGGTCACAGAAGCAGCAATGTAGGAATAGCTGAGGGGGAGCTCACAGCAAACTTATCCCCATGCAGCTGCTTTTCTGGGAAGTAAATAAGCACCCCTGGTACATATTAAGGATATTTTCAGGACGTGCATTTAGTAATCTTGATCTCCCATACATTAGAAGGGCTCAATCAACAGCTCACTTGAAGACAGGCTACAAGACTTAAAGCTGAGCCTCTTTTTCTTAATGTACAAGTCTCAGAAGACTTCTGGAGAAGAGGGGACATTCCCTCTTCCCTGTTTTTCTTTTAACACACAAACTGAGTTTAAATATGGGGTTTTGTTTGCTCAGGATTTGGGTTTAGTTGATTATTCTGTTAGATTGACAATGATAATCAGTCAGCAGGGTGAAGGAAACAAGCACTTTCTGTTCAGAGATTGAGCAGCATGAGCTGCAGCCATACAGGACACCTTCTCACTGATATCATAGTTTTTAGCCATGTGTCCACACCAACCAGCAACAGATGGTGCTTACAGATTTAAGTCCCTCAAGGCAGACAGAACAAGTACTTAAGATACACACCTGGGCAGAAATAAGTATTTAAAACTACAAAGACATTTCGGCACAGAAGTGTACTTCTCTCTTTGTAGTATACAAAAGCAGAGATTAATAAGTGGTAATTTCTACTTTAGCAAGTACTTACACTTTGTCTCCTTCTCATTTTCTACCACATACTGGGTGGAAGGGATGATAAATGAGACCTGTACCACCATCATGAATATTCACATTCCCCAAAGAGATCATTGCTTCTATTTTTCCTTTAAGAGAATTACTTTTCCTTGCTGCTAACATCCAAGAAATTATTACAGGGAATGCTAATTTCAACCCTTTTTCAGGATGAGAAGGACCTCAGACTAGAACTGCTCACCTTCTTATGCACCATGAAAGTGGATGAGGTTTAGTACAATAACACCCAGGGCACTCAACACCCCTTGACCAGACACTGGCAGTGTAATTCTAGCATTATTATCTTTCTTTTGTTCACTGAAGCCCCAAACAGGAAATATATGAAAGTTTTTCAATATAGAATATCTGAAGACCTCACTGCTCTAATGATGAAGAGTTGTATGGAGGCAAGTTTTCCATAACTTACTTTGTATGACAGAAAAATACGTCCCCGGACACTTTAAAAATCTGTAATTGATAGATAAGCCCAGGGTTAATGGCATTGCCACCAAGGTGACCTGAGGGGACTCTGACAAAGCAATTAAAATAGCAGATTTGCAAGAAAAGAACACGAAGTCGTTGTGACAATCTAGGAGAGAAATATTAGCCCATTGCAAATGATACATGTTCAAAACAGAAACCCTAATGTTTTGAGTCAGCTCATCACTGCCAGAGGGCAGCTGAAAAATTCACTGAGCAAACACACAGAGCGTTTTATAAAATTAGCTAAAAGCAGACTATTTGCTGAGGAAAATAAACCAGATATGGTTTGGAGAGACTTCTGAGAAAAATGGTCCAACAGCAGGTAATTAAGAGAGACTGTGACTGAAGAGGGGATTACTAAAAAGGCACAGGAGATTAAACAAGTTTTCTTGTCAGTTTATGAAAAGCCCTGCTCCTATTTCAGAAATGATTTCCTAAATCAGGTCCACCACGCGGGTTCTGCTCAGGAGCAGGTGGTTCATCTGCTCCGGCCGATAACGCGGCGAGAAGCCGAGGCAGGAGGGCTGACAGAGCTCTCAGCCCTGACGGCTCCGCTCATAAAAGTTTATAATGTTTTAAATTAAGAAACGCGTCAACTCTTGCCCGGGTCTCTCCAGTCTCCCTTGCCAAAGAATCCTCTCCAATTTCTAAACACAGGAAGGACTCTTTCAAGGCAGCCCCGAGTCTTGAGGCTTTTTGTCTCTCGTAGGTCTATAAAGCGGTGAATTTTTGAAATTAAAGAGTTGCCAAGTTCCAGAGCACTCAGATTGATTTCCCATTTCGTTTTGTTGGTCACCACAAGCTCAAATCTACAGACGACTTGGGAAAGGGTTTTGAATTTTATGCTTTCTTTTTGCTGAAAACACCTACATTTCTGCTATACCTTCAATGACAAACAGACACAATGGCATTTATTTCTGAGTGCATTTCTGGGTGATATTTCTCTTTTGAGTATCAAGTGCATTTAGACTCAGCAGTGAACCTTGCTTCTTGGATGACATCTCAATAGAGAGCTTGGAAAAATAAATAGAAGCTTTCTTTCCAGTGAGGAAGGAATAATATATTTTCAAGTCTGACATTCCTCCTGCTTTCACTCCCTGCAGAAAGGAGAAGAGGTGGGCTATTGGAACAGAGGGATATGGGATCCATATGAAGATACATTTGTAATGGGATGTCATTTTGATCTCTTACTCTGTGTTGGTCATACTGATTTTAATTTTAGTAATCAAGCTATTTTTATGGGATATATCAGGAAGAAATTGAAAGAAGCAGCAATTATAAATACTCTAGTAAAAAGGGCATCAAAATTCATGTATGGATGGTTGACAAAGGCAATACTATGCATTCTTGGCAACCCACTGGGGTTTATTATAAGTGGTTAGCTCCCCTCTCCTGCTTTTGAAGAAGACAGAACAATAATAGTTCTTTCTCTGATGAAAGGGAACTGAAAGAAGATGAACTTGCTGCCAGGAATAAATTGTCTATTTTTGTATTACATTGTCCTTCCCATATTTTTGCATAGAAAAAGAGCCTAAAAGGTTTTACTATATGTTGTGACATAACAGAGGCTTGTAGAGGGCTTTGATTTTCCAACAATGCAGCATTACCATACTTTTCAGTCACATTCATACAACAAAGAGATTCTTTAGCATGGGCTGCAGACGGGCTGATATTGAGCAGAGGGTATCATCAGGCACAGATAGTGGTAATTCTGCATATTTTATACATACTGAGAATCCACAGGATACTTTGAGCTGGAATCAGCACAGTTTCTCATCAGGTGAGTGATACATTGTGATAACTCAGCTTATGCAGCTTTAGGAAGGAGCCTTTTCTCCTCTATATGTATTTCAGGGTGGTATTTACAGGACTATAAAAGTAAGCTTAAATGAAGCTGGGATGTTTCATAACATGTAATTATTTTCAGGATCAAATCATATGACTTGGAGGGATGCAAGAGAGGCAGAAGCTCACCACCAAAAGACCTGCAAATGTATATGCAGCTGAGAAACTCTGGTAGGAGAAAAAAAAAACGTAAGTACAAAATTAAAATCTATCTCTTGCAGAAGAGAAACATCACTCGCAAATGTTTTACCTCGTGCAAATCAAATCAAGTGATGTACATGAAGAATAAACACATTTAGAGGGAAGACAAATGAATAGAGTATCTTGACTAGCAATTAGTTTCTGTGCCCAAGTACCATCAGTGCAAAATTGATGAGCAAGGTAACCTTTGGCTGCACTTTTGCAAGTTCTTCATTAGTTTTCTGGTTTTTCTTTTCAAATATTTTATTTCTTCTTTCCTGCTGAGAAAAATGATCCATCCTGCTTGCACCACCAATGTGTATGTGCTGTGCTATCAGTGTAGGTTCTTCCAGCCAGGAACGCTGCCTTTCTCCCCAAGCCTGTCTTTCAACAGGGAAAGACAAAGGAAGAAAGCTTTCTTTCCTTCTTTTCACAGATTAGAAAACCAGTCCACTCAGAGATTAAATAACTGAAGGTCGCCCTGAAGGTCAGTGGTTTTGAATTGAATCAGTTTGAACAGAAATCAGTAACAAACTTATTTGTGCCTTTGGAAATTCCTCTTGACGTGCACAAAGGTAGAGGAGGAACATGTTCATTCCTGGGGGAAAAAAGGTGGAGAGACAATTGGAGTTGTCAGACGAGGCAAGGTAGGGTATGATATTATCCATTGGTGACTGCTCCAGTCTGTAATTCGTTGAGAGGCCTCCTTTGAACATTTGTCTGACATTAGTGCTACTCAAGGCACTGAAGTGTAAGTGCTCATCGATGGGAATGTACATGCCCTGTTTGTTAATGTTCTGCACAAGAGAATTATCCGGGAGAATAGGGAATGTTATAGATCTGTCATTCGTATACAAGCTGGAATTCAATTTCAGCTTTACTTCAGACATTTTCTTTCCACATATTTTCTTCTTCATTTCACTCCTGTTGTATCATGTATCCCTCTTTCTCACAGATCTGTGCTGCTGAGCCAAACAATAATGATGAAAGCAGCAAAGAAATGCAATATTCTTTGGCAGTATTGCACTACCTGCAGCACTGCTTTGAAATGAAATGTCACAATTCAAGGTATTATTGAGTGACTTATCAGTTACTTAAGTCCTCTAAAAGAGTGGGTCTGATAGATTCCTTTAATTCCTCCAGGAAAAACAGGTGATGGCTGATCAGCAACAGAACATCACAGGAAGCAGAGATACAGGATTAAGGGCCAGTCCCAGTGCATGGAGAGCCACCAAGAACAACTGGAACAGCTGGGGTGCCTCAACAATGCACACAAGATGTGCCTCTTCCAGCCAACTTCTAGCCCAGATTTTACGGACCATAAAAAGGCTCCTCACCAGTCAACAGGGAACTGCAAGTAAACACATCTGCCGTGCTGTACTGGGCTGCACAGGGCACCTTTTGCTCTTAAGGATTAAAAAACCATCACCCCGCTGAAGTGTTTAGCACATATTTATGGCTTTGCTTCAAAGCCCAGGTTTTAACATTCTTTTCAGTCTTTACTCCGTAATTTTCTGCCCTCCATTCAAAACGCGCCTCGGAGAAAAGCGAGCGTGGTTCTGTAGCAGCAATATATTTTGAATTGTCTCGCGCTCTTGGATGCAAACCAGCAGTGAAACGCACTCCGGGAGGAGAGCTGAGGAGCGCTTAATTAGAAAAAGAATGTATGACCGCTCTCTGAAAATGGGCATCTGATGCAGCCTTGGCACTGTCAGAACAGTGCTGTACCAAACAGCCCTCTGCATAGCAAATCTCAGAGGTGAACTCATTACACTGCCAACTGCACAAGTTGCCGTCTTCTCAGAGACGTCGGGCGTGACCAGCAGAAACGGACGCAATTTTAGTGCAATTAAAGCGCGCGGCACTACTCAAGCAAATAAATAAATAAATAAGTCTACATAAAACATCACCTTCTTTTTCATTTGATCTGCTCCACGCATGTACCAAAACCACAGCTGTTGCTTTTAGTGATAAAAATAAAACGGAAGTGCACTTCACCCCAGTGGGATGACAGAAATAGAAAATATGGAACCCTGTAATGACATTTTTATAATCCTTTTCCGGAATTGAACGGCAGTTTAAGCATCTCCTTGTTTTTATTTTTAAAGATTCGTAGAAATAAAGAAAGTCATACATAAAAATATTTTTTTCTTCCCCGGAAAAATGATGTATCAAAAGAATGCAAGAGTAAGCAATGCCTGTCCAGGGACCAGCTATTCTGATAAATGTTTAACAGAGAAAAAACACTAAAAAGAAGGAAACATTTTCTTGTTTTCAAACCTTGGCATGACAGCACAGCACCTGGGCTTTATGGGAAAAGTCCTACAGCACGGGATGATAGAAGGATCCAGGTTTGAAAGGACCTCAGGAGGTCTCTGGCCCAAACTTGTGCTCAAAGCAGGGTCAGCCATCAGATCAGACCAGTTTATTCAGTCAAAACTGCAGACAGTATTCCAGATGTAGACTAATAAATGTCAAACAGGAGGAGGGAATCATGTCCCTCAATCTGCTCTGCCTGTGTAAGCACAGCCCAGGATGTTCACAGCCTGTTCTGTGCCCACAGGTCCACAGCTGAATCATGTTCAGCTCCTGCCTACCAAGATCCCCACGTTCTTTCCAGCAGAACTGCTACCAGAGGGTCAGTGCCCAGACTGTGTTCCTGCAAAAGGTTATTCCTCCCCAGATGCAGACATTGCATTTGTCCACGCTGAATTTTGTAAGGTTCTTCTGGGACCACTTCTCAATCTAATTAATTCCTTCTGAATGCTGGCCCTACCCTCGAGTGTATCAACTCTCCCCCATCCATTTTGTGCCATCTACACACTCTATAGTCCCCTGTGGTTGTCCACTTGTACTATCTACAGGTGGACCACCCCCTCTTAATCTTTACCCCCTGAGCTCACTCACACCAGCTGGAAACGCAGATGTAGTGATTCAGAGAGATGCAGTTAGAGGTAACTTCCAAGGCTCCAGCTGTGTGGAAGCCCAAGCAGCATGGCAGCATGCAAAGGGCAGGACATTTTGAGGCAATTTAATTAGAAATGAACCAGGTTTAATTTCCCCTGAAAAAACCCAGACTGTCCAGAGCACCCAGAATTAAATGCTAGAAAAATGTATCTGAAATCAAGCGTAGAGTTTATCTAAGATGGAACACTCACATCACTTCTAGTCGAGCCATTCTGGAGTCGTTTCCTCCAGAAGAAATGACCTCACAGGTATAATCTCCAATGTCACCTGACCACGTCTGGCTGATGAGGAGGGTTCCATCTTTCTCCACTGTGATCCTGGAACTGCTGGATGGATTTATTACAACACTGTCCTTCTTCCAAAGATACCTGAGTATTACAATGTTTCAGTTATTGATTACTCATAAGAATGTCAAAATAGATTTATCTGAACTCTGCTATAAGGTATCAGCTTCTGTCATCACTTGTTAAAGAGGACAGGCCCCTACAGTTACTTTCAAGAGCAGTGCCTCTTACAAATTTAAGTTTCAGATCAAGTGATTAGAAAGAGAAAAGTAATTCCAATCAAGATATTCTATATTTTATAAACAATATTATATATATTTTACATGGAAAAGGTGAAGTATTCAAAAATGTCCAAGTTCATAAGCCCATCACACACCAACATGTCCCAGGGATGTGTATAACCCATGGTCTCACAATTACCTATCTCTACACGAAATTTTTATGCCTGTATTTCTCTTTCTGAAGTTCTTTCTGCAGTTCACCCTCTGAGCACCCTCCAACCTCTCCCTTGCAGTTTCTTTCATGTTGCTTTCAGACTACATAAATGTTCACGGTAAATTGATTTTAAGATTTTGAGCTTCCTCTAAATGGTCTACTATGGATTTTAATAGTTCATACAAATTCTGCTTTCCTTTATACAGTTAAAGCAGAATATAAGCCCAAGTTACTGATGTGTTTCCAAAAACATGGGCATCTCTTGTGTGGCTTTTATGCACCCCAGAGTAAACACTTCTGAAATCCTATTCCTTCTCTTTGGCTTTTACTCTCATTAAGTATCGGCTTCTGACAAGTTGGTTTTATTGATAGTGTATTAACCTTGACAGTAAAATCATGGAAGGCTATATTGAAGTCATGAAGTGGAACATAGCTCATTGTAAATAATACATAAGGCTGAAATGGAAGATGGGATTTATATGATTAATGATACAGTGTACAACCTTATAATGCAGTAATCAGGGGTCTGCTGTGAAAATCTGGGGTCCTGAAACTTTTCACCTAATGCTATTCACACAGATTACAAAATTAGGTTGGGATAAACCACACAAACAGGGAGTGACACCACCAACCTGATTGAAATTCTGGGATCGTGAGTGGCCTCGCAGTGCAGGGTGGCTGTGGTTCCTTTGATCACGGTGCTGTCCTCGGGAGGGCGGACGATGGACGTGCGATCTGAAAGCAGCACAAGCCACAGCTCAGGTGAAATTGCGGCATTTTGACTTGGACATTCACTCAGAGAGCGGCCACCGAGCTTTCGTCATTCAAAGCAAGCTCTTCGAGCCTCTGCCGTGAAGGCTCCCCCTCCCTCTAAAGTCACTGTGACAAGGAGAGGTGACACACGGTGGGGTGCAGAGAGACAGAGCAGCAGAGGGCACGAGCACGAGCCCAGGGTGGTGAGAGCAGAAGAAGCTAAAGCTGCGTGAACTCCCACTTGGCTTGGGGCAACTCCCTGAAGCCATATGGCAACAAGTATGTTTGTGGTGTATTATGAAGGAATCTGAGCACGCACAGAGTCAGGAAACGAGTCACACTGCTTGGGTGAAAACACAAACAAACAAAACCAAAGAAAACTCGCCCAGAGAAGAATGCACTAGAAAAAGACCAAGAACGAGAAACTTAAGTGGCACCCTACGATCTCATCAAATCCAGGACAGAGGCTAAAGGAGGAGGAGCTTCTAGTAGACAAATTTTCCACATACGAAAGGTATGCTGTTTACTCAAACATTTCAGAACATCTTTATTCAGGCCCCTCCTGGAGCCCCAGAACACAATAATTGCTGTAACTACAGCAACGGGATCCAGTGTGGAAGATCTCTATTATGTGTAACATGCAGGAGCAGCAGCAGATAGTATCAGCTGAGGCAGGGAGACAACCAGGATGAGTATGGAAGATATGTGGATAATGTTAATCAGTCCCAAATCCCTGCAGAGATAATCAGCATGAGACACCTCATACGTGCACAAGAAGGAATCATCAGCAAAATTAGAAGCTGACTCCTACAGCATGGAATTTTTAGCATTATTTCTGATGTACCTATGCATGACTTCTGGCTTTATAATGGTGCTGTTGCCACACAGACATTACGTTATATTCACTTTTCTTTCCCTCCTCTGAAGCAGTGCAATGAGTAGGAACTGTCTTAGTACATATAAGAACCATAGTTTTGAGAATAAATAGGAAGGATCTTCTTTACTTGATCCATACCCCTGGATATTATTCAGTTTACAGCATCCTGATATCCATATTGTCAACTCCATATCATCAAAACAAAAATAAGATGGTCGTATGACACAAGTACATTACAGTTACTACTAGTAATGTTTTCAGGTATTCCCAAATTTAAAAGGAAAAATGTGGCTGATTCAGCTTGCAGTTTTGGGATTAACAAATGCCAAATATGCACCACACAGTTAAAAGGTCTGACTTGCAATGCGAGACGCCAAAGCAAAACCTGAGTAAAATTGTGTGACTGAAGCTCTATTTAAATACACTTCCTTTCACAAAATAGAGATTTATATGCATAATTTTACAAACAAAAAGGGTATTTGTGATGGGATTCCTAAAATAGATACATTATTCCCATTAAATCATACAAGTATCTCTATTAACGAGAAAAGCATAATTAGTTAGGAAAATTTCCTGAGCATACAACAAAAACTGATTAATACTTGATTAAAGTTAGACTTTAAACAAAGCATTATCCTTACTCCACACTGTCAGCATCACAAAAGCATTCAGAGCTCCTTCAGAGTTGACTGCACAGCAAGTATAATTGCCAGCATCCTGGAGGAAAACGGGTGTTATCTGGAGCCCTCCAGATTCGAGAAGAACGAAGCGAGGAATCTGAACTGAGCCACTGGCTAAGATCTGCTTCCCTGAAACACAGGAGGGAGAAGCAGCATGATTAGTGTCACGTAGGCTCAAGGATTAAGCTCTGCAATTGCAGTTCTTCCAACAAACTGTTCCAGCCTGCCCAGGCCACCGGCTCACGGCAGCCCCACAGCAAACCCGCTGCTCACGGTGCCACAGGAAGGAAGAAAGAGGCACTAAATGGATCTACAGAACCTCAATAATAGGAATGGACAGGAAAACGTGGATTACAGCTTTGCCACAAGTTAATAACGTTACCTTTCTTCCATGAGATGGCAGGTCTTGGAGCCCCTGACACTTCACAGGTCAGCACTGCAGTCATGCCCTCCGTGACTGTGGTATCCTCTGGAGGCTGGATAAATGCTGGTTTAATGTCTAGAATCCAAAGTTCAAAAAACTCAGTGCATCAGCTCTCAGAAAGATCCTTTACCTATTATCACGGACTACTTTACATCCACTTTTATAGAGCTGATCATGGAGAAGGACATGACAATAAGACATGAAAACCTTTCAGCAGTGACTGTAACCTTTCCTTATTCATCTCCTAGGAATTGTCTAATCCTGTTTATTACCTACATGGAAAATAAAAATCTATCAGTGCCTGTACCTGTACAAGTCAGATGGGTTACAGAAGATGGAAGATAAAGCTCAAAATGAGTGTTTGGGGGGAAGTTGAGAAATCTAGATAAACAAAACTATTTTCCTTCATCTTCATAATAGAATTCTTTAGGATGAAAAGCAACTTGAGAAAGGCATTAACTTTGAAACTTAAATGTCAGCCAAAAGAATTTAGAACCTGAGTCTTATCCAAGACACTTTCCAAGTTTCTTTCTCTCTTACATTTTCCCCCAGTTGCATTTTATTACAGTTTTTTTCCTCCAGTTTCCTAGATACATATTGAACTGGGGCTGATCTATTTTCTAGGGCCAGTAGGAATTCTGATCAGTATGTGCAAACTGCTCTTGGGCTAAAAATCAGTTTCCTGAAGAGAAGTTTAATATTACAAAAATGACTGTTAATAATCACCTTTAAAAGAGACTACTAGGATTTGTAATTCTTCCACAGAGAAGCATGCACTTCATTAACAAAACCATTTATTCGACTTTTTGGCCAAAAAAAGACATCTAACTTGAGCTTTCTGTCTTTCCCCCTGCTAAATGCAGTAGTAGACAAAGGCAAATAAAATAATAACATGCACAATCAAGAAGCAGCAGCTCAAGTTCAGAACAGAATTACATGAGAGTAGAAATAATTACTGAAGTATAAAGGAAAGATAAAGTTATTTCAGAATTAACACTTCCTTTTTCTTTTTTTCTTTTTCCTTTCACTAAGATCCCTTGCTGTGTGAAATAGGAGCGTTCCACTCAAGCCCTTAATGTCACGGAGAGTTTTTCCACAACCTTCAGCAGATTGTTTTGAGGCCACAGGGGCATTTTGGGGTTCCTTACAGCTGGGGCAGCTACACCTGATAGAAAACCAAGCTTCTGTGGGTCGAATTAAAGCAGCACAGAGTGGTGGAGAATCTGGTGGATGCAGGGTCACCTACACGAATGACAACTCATGGATCTCCTATCACAGCTCCTTACTCACTGGTCACATCCAGGTAGGTGTATGTTTGGATCTCCCCAGCTTTGTTACTGGCAAAGCACTGGAAGATTCCGGCATCCTGAGGGCGCAGGGAGTGGATCCTCAGTCCACCACTCAGCAGCACTTTGTACCGGGGGTTTTCCAGCTTGCTGAGGGGAACAGAGTCCTTGTACCACTCCAGGGTGGGAATGGGAACACCTATAAAGAAAAACAAAATAATAACTTCACTATTAGTCTGTGCAAAACATGTTTTAGGTAGTCAAAACACTCAGCGCTGTTATGGTCATATCCCTGTTTTCCCATCTTTCTACACCAATTATTTATACTTTTCCAAGCTGCTTGAGATAAATTGAGACTGCATCTCACATTATCAATGGTAATAACACACTGCAGAACACATGGGAATAAAACCAGCAAACACTGGAGGGGGAATGTTGAGAAAACGTGTTATCAAATTACTTTCTTCACCCAATCATATTTCATGCTACCACAAAATAAGATTTAGAGCAATTTTGTGTTGAAAGCCAGAATCATGCTACTTAAACAGCAGCAGTGTGGCAAGTCTGTAAGACTGTTCCATCCCAAATAAGATTCCTCTGTGCTCCTGTAGCTAAGATGTCAAAACACAAAGGAAACGGTAAATTACACACAAAAAATGAAGTGCTCACATGGCTGTATTTGAGTCCCAATTTAGCAGCTTAGTTTGAGCTGATGTACATACAACATGTTGCCAACAGGGAGATAGCTTTAAATTATGACTATTTTTCTTCAGCCTCAAGCTTCACCTGTTATTTGAAAAATGCAGACATAAAGAGACACAAAAATCCTACCCCAGATATAACACAGTTGCATTTATTCCTGTTTTCTTTCATGTGTATGTTCCACAAACCCTGACAGTTATTTCACATGTATTTTTGTTGCATCGTATCCCCATCAGCTGGGGTGAAGCGGTTGTAAACTCAGTATATACAAATAGTGTAGGATTCTCTTTTCCTCAAGAGATGTCAGGGGCCTAGAAGAATCTTACACAAATATTCCTATCCCACTCCTCATATCAGACAATGTTTCACCTTTACCTCCCAGAAATCCCTAATGGATCAAAAGCTGAGAGTCCAATGCAGGAATCTGAAGTGAGGCAGGTATTTTATTATGTGATTAGCTAATCAGAGAACCATTAAAGTTGGAAAAGACCTTCAAGATCGAGCCCAATCTTCGACCAAACACCACTGTGTCAACTAAACCAGAACACTGAGTGCCACGTCCAGGCATTTCTTCAACACCTCCAGGGATGGGGACTCCCTGGGCAGCCCCTTCCAATGCCTGACAACCCCTTCCACGAAGAAATTCTTCCTGATGTCCAACCTGAACCTCCCCCGGTTCAGCTTGAGGCTGTTTCCTCTTGTTCTATCACAAGTTCCCCAGGAGAAGAGCCTGACCCCCATCTGGCTCCACTCTCCTGTCAGGGAGTTGCAGAGAGTAAGGAGGTTCCCTTGAGCTTCCTTTTCTCCAGACTGAGCCCCCCCCAGCTCCGTCAGCTGCTCCTGGTGCTCCAGACCCTTCCCCAGCTCCGTTGCCCTTCTCTGGACACGCTCCAGCCCCTCAATGTCCTTCCTGAATTTGAGGGCCCCAGAACTGGGCACAGCACTCGAGGTGTGGCCTCACCAGTGCCAAGTACAGGGGAACAATCACTGCCCTGCTGGTCCCACTATTGCTGATGCAGTCCAGGATCCACTGGCCTTCTTGGTCAACTGGGCACATGCTGGCTCATAACCACAGGAACACAAGGGCATCAGGCTGATTTAAGAAAGCTCAGCCCCAAAGGTGGCATTTTCATAATCAGTAGCTATTTTGGAAAACATATCACTGAAAATCTCAGAGCTCCACATTCCCTTGCAATAAGGTTGGACTTAAATTCATGGGCAAGAGAAAAGCAGGGTGTCACTGAAGCGTGGAGGATGGGATGTCACTGATGAATTGAGCATCTGCAGACAATGAATTTCACTGCAATGCTGGCAGTCACTTGATGTTCTGAGAGCTAAAGTGCTATGAGAAGATCTATATAATCATCATTATAATTTTAAAACTCCCAGAGTTAAATACTACTGTATTATACTTCCATTCATATCTTCTCTCGATGTACTTATTCCCTTTATACAGACAAAAGCTGTATTAACTCCTGGAAAGGATGTACAAACAATGCATAGAATGATTGAAAAACAACATCCAATTGCTGCTGTTACTTTTATAAACACGTATCATTTACTTCAATCACCTGTGATGCTTTTGTTCTGCTGATAAAGTAAAATGTACTCATAATCTTGCAGGTAATCATCTCAGGAAGAAATCCACTATGTAGAGTGCATTGTCTGATGGAGAATAGACAGAGTGTAGTAGCTTGCAATAGGCATAATTTAAATTTCATACAACAGCCCATATACAGAATTAGCGTAAATTTCAACGTTCAGAAATCTCGGTGAGAGTGTTATTCATCTCCTGAAAATCCTCCTGGGCAAATACAAATTATCACTGAGTAATGAAGAAACAGATGATGCAAAATGGAATCGTTCTCCTGATGCTGAGAAGCCTGGAAATGATTTCAAGTTTAAATAATAGCAACTCCATTTTCCCACACATCAGACTTGATAGGCACTGAGGAAATAATGAAATCCTGCATTCAGTACACTCAAACCTTTAACACTGGTGTCATTCCATAAATCCCATTCTACTAACAGTATTGGCAAACCTTCTAATCCTATAATCACTGTGAGATACACCTTCCTATCACCAACTCGGCTGACAAACTGAATATTACCATCTCTATTTCTCTACATTTCAGTTACGGATATCTTCCTCTACTCAAAGTTATGAGTCTGAATAATAGGATCTTATCTAAGCACTCTGATGCCTGTCAGCAGCATTCATTTGGGTTTTAGTGATCTTCCCAGAGAGATTTGTCTTCCAAGTTGTACACATGTTCTTTTACAATTTTGCTACCTGTTTGGTTGTAAAAATGGTTAAACCCAGCTCCTTTTCTTCTCTTCCTCTTCTACCTCACAGCCTTTCCTCTCCACAAACCCCCAAAGGAATTTTGCTTCTTTGCTTCTCTAAACAACTTCTGGTGAAAAAAATGATGAAGAAAACACTTTAAAGACCTCTTGCACTACACCTTTGCAAGCAGTATCAGCCCTACTCTACTGTTTGAGACATGAGAGAGTGGCCTAAAAGAACAGAAATAATAAATAAAACAACCTTATTTCTGAGTTGTGTGCAGCACTATTCATCTTTCCCAGACAAATTAATCTAGTGCCATGGGGAAGAAGGGAAGGCAGGAAACAGAGATGCTGGTTCTGGCTTTGCCACTTTCTCTGTAACCTTGGGCAAATAACTTACGGACCCCAAGGCTCAGTTTCCCCATCTGTGAAACAGCTGCTTGACTCTTTGCCACGTTTAACTTAAGAACCTGGATGAAAGACTCAAAATATTCACTGTGTCATTTTTGTTATTTATTTTTTACAGCCTCCTCTAGATCCCAGTGGGCTACTGGGGAATTCCAAAAGCATCTTTCCGTCTACTTTTCTAAACAGGTTGAACTAAAGTCCAATTAACTGCATTCCCCAGACACCACCACCACTGCCTGCAGCTCTAAACTTTCTATAAGCAAATAAGAAAGAGCATTTAAAGGAAACCCACTGAACATGCAGGCAGCATCAGCCACTGCTGGAAGATAAACAGCAGAGCCTGGTTATTGCATGGCCTGATACACTGAAACTCCATTACGGGGGAGTAGAAAGCTGGTTGGTGCAAGTTGCAATTTTATTTACAGCTAATCTCTGCTTATACTGTGAAATTAATCTGTCTCTCACACATTCATAGTGCACAAAGACTTGGCAAATGGGCTTTGTGTACAGAACCTGACGGGGCAGGGGGAAATACAATCTGTCTTCCTGTTTGTAGCAAAGGTACAGGGCAGCTTTGCAGTTCCCCAGTGCTTTATTGCAGCTCCCAGGTCGGAGCAGGGAGGCAGCAACCTTCATTTACCCTCTTTTTAAATGCTGGCAATCGTGTGATAAGGGACCTAAACTCCTCTACTTTTAATTCTAATACCTGCCCCTTATAAGACAGTGTTACAGATACTCAGCAAAATAATCCACAGGAAGACAGGTTTCCATGCTCCTGCACCACATTCATCAGCAGATCAGATGTGCACCAGAAGAGTGCAGCAGAAATAAATAATTTTGTCTAATAAGAGTTCCCATATCTCCACTGAGTTCCCACCTCCTTGGGAACTAAACTGCCCAAAGCAAGAGTTAGGGTAGAAGAAAGAGTTGAAGTCAACCTCATCTATCCCTGACTGTTCCAGGTTGTTTGTTTTTGTAATACATGAAAAACATTTGAGACAGCAGACAGGTTTTTTTCACTAACAGAGAGACAGCCCAGAGATTCATCAAACAGTTGTGTAGCACTGAAACATTTAAAAGAAAATAAATCTCAGAATGTTTTTAAACTCAATTTCTCTAATGATACATTTAGTTCCACTATTTGAAAAATCTTCTCCAATTAAAAAAAAAAGCCATAATGTTTGTCATAACACATGGTGAAACGTAAAATTGGTGGCACAGGGCCAGAATAGATGTCTTTCTTGTCATAATTCCTTCCTCTGAAATTGTCTAGTCATGGATGCTCAGGCAGCCCAAGGATAGGATGCTTTTCCCACTTTCCTGGCTCCAGCAATCTGTGCTTTGGCCATTTCCTCAGCCAAGCCAGACTTGCATACACACAGCTGTGTTTAAAAGCCCTTACTGGATTTTTCCTCCATAAATTTAGTTTTTTTTTTTCCTAAATATTTCTTATTTCTCTTTATGTCCTATTTACTGCCTGGGCCAATGACCTCCACAGTTTATATTTTCTGAAAAAGAACTCTTTCCTTCATCGTACATCTCCCACACGAAAATTTTGTTGGGTGTCTCCTCTACTTCCTTAACTAAGCAACACAGAATCATTCTCTCCTACTCCCCTTCCTATATGTCACCCACCCTTCAGTTATCTCTTTCACAAAGTGTTCCAGTCAATTTAATTTTTCATTATTCAAAAACCACGGTGGAGCTTCAACTATACCATTCCTACTTTAGAGTATCTCTCCAGTTTTCCTCCATCCCTCTCTCCAAGAACTGTGTGAAGGACTTGAGGTGGGGGTGTTGCCCCATGGATACAGTGTCACTCTCTTATTTTTTCTCTATTCCTTTCTGCCCAGTACCTCACATTCTGAAGCACAGCTCAGCACTGAATTGATGTTTTCAGAAGACAAACCTCTCCTGCACAGTAATAGGAAATTTCATCTCTGTCAATAATTTCATCTGCCAGTTTATTGACCAGTCAGTTCAAATCATCAGGACCTTTGGCAACTCCTTTGTGGTCAGTTTTAATGTTGACATTGTTGAATATTTTTATATGATCAGCAAATACCATCATCTTACTCTTCACTCTCTTTTCCAGGACATTTATGACTACATTGAACAGCACAGGTTCCAGCAGAGATTCCTGGAGAACTCCACTGACAGCAGGTCCTGCAGCATTTTGTTTAAAAAGCTATTAATTAACAACAAGACATTGTCTCTTATAATCTGATAGCTTCATTTCTATAAGAGCTCTTTGTAAGAGACCTCATCAAAGGCTTCTGAAATTCCAAATCAGCCAGAGCACCCTTAACACACACATTTGCTTATCACACAGTTGGCAAATCTTCCTTCTAGAAAAGTAGTGCTGACTCTTTCCTACATAAAACACATAAAAATGCTAAAATCATAGTGGCAATAATATAATCACACAGCAAAAATATCTTTATTGGCTTTGAGCTGGAGAAAGACACCATACAAATAAGCTGTTAGTTAGATATGGGTGCTTTTTAATCAAGGATCTTTTTCCTTAAGGATGTCATGGCATTTTTGAATGTATTGCTTCTTAAACTCAACACTGGGGGAAGTGAGATAACAACACGTTCAGTCACTTGCCAAACTCATGAAGAAATGTGGTGACTTTGACAACCCTGCTCTAATCACAGGGTCTCCTACCTTACTAAAGGGCTTAAATAGGTGGTGACTGCATTTCTCTGGAACTAAATCCAAAAAACCATTTTGGTTTAGGTGGAATTCTAGACATTTGAAGCCTTTTATATTATTAAAACACCTGCCAACTAAAAACTGCCTGTAATAGTCCTCCTGCAGATTTCATAACTACACTCAGACGTCAGTTACTGACATTTCCATTCAGTATAGAAGTCCCATAAGTTTTAGGAAAAAAGAACATTTGAATTGATGAAAATAATGACTGTTTGCATTGCAAATGATGGGTTCCATGACCATGCTTATTTTCTGGCTCAAGCCACTGATGTCTCTTATACAGTGACAACTATGAAGCAAAGACAGGCTCCCAGAGAAACAGGAGCAGGATTTGTGCTGCCAACAGACAAACATCAACATGTGGGTATTGCTCATGTCTAAACTAAACAACAAGGACTGCCCAGCTTTCCAAGGGGAAAGGACAGCCCTCTCCCCTCTACCTGGGATCTGTGATAATTAGCAATAACACAGAGAGCTCTAAACATCAAACATTTACAGAAGATGGTTTATATGAGATGATTACTTCCATACCAGATATACACAAATCAGTGATCCAAGCTGGAACACTCTGCAGACTCACCCATGGCCTGGCACAGGATGTCCACGTCCTTCTCCACTTCAGCTAAAATCAGGTTCTCGGGCTCGGCCGTAAAATACGGTGGTTCTTTAGAAAGGGGAAAGCAAACAGGAGTCAACAAGCACAGCCACAGCAAAATGAAAAACAGGTGCTGATTTAAAGATATTCATCATATAATCTCTCCACGGGTGGTGTATTGGATGTAGTGTGTCACAAACAGATTAGTTTGACCTCTATCGGAGGCGCTTTTTTTTTTGGTAGTAAAAGCATCATAAAAAAAGCTGACAATTTTTGCTGTGCTGAGTATGAGTTCCAAGGAGTCAAGTCAATGTAAGGTGAGATTTAGGGGTTTGCACTGTAAATTAATACTCAGAGCAAGGGCTACTTTTCATTTTATTGGATTGAATCATGGAACATGTTAATTCTTTGCTTAGAAAGGTCCTCCCAAGAGGTTTATAAAGGTTTATATTTACAACAGAGCATTTTATAGGATAGTTTGCTTCAGTATCTAGACTGAATTCCACCTCATAGAGGCATGAAGCATGTCAAATAAAGTGCCATAGCATGTCAGAGAGTCGACATCAGAGGACAAGCGCAGCATAATTAAAAAAAATTCTTCTCAACTGTTTTATGTCTTGCAAGCAAACAGATTTAATGCTTTAATTGAAGTTATAGTAATAATCATAAAAATTCCCACTTTATCATTAGGGCTAAAGAAAAGATATTAGACGTTTAATTAAACAAAGACAAGACTGTAGAAATTGTTGAGTGTGCTGGCATGTAACTCTTTCTTCTATGCAGCATAAAATTGAAGAGCATCATGTCAAAGTCCCAGAGGCACTAAGGTTGCAGTAATTATCATGGTAACTAAAAACTGTCATAGCCTGTTCAATGCAATTATCATCTGACTACTGTTTTTAGAAGGATTTTACTTGATTATAAATGGAGTTCCATTGTAGCATAAACAAACTCACTGGTAAGTTTTAGAAAACACAGAAAAAAACCAATATAAGTAGCTTGTGGGAACAAGCTATTCGTGTTTCCATTTTAAGAAAATCAAGCATGGTTGAAAAAATGCAGTAAACTGAAAGATTCAAGGTCATCTGAGCTGACCTTCTCCCAAATCTCTTCACCAAACATGACTGAAAAAAGTCCTTGTGGTTGTATTATTGATAAAACATCAGTATTTTAGTAAATAAAATCAAAATCACATAATTTTTACTCTGCAAAATCTTATTTCTCCTGCTACCACCTGCAGTACAGCAAGTGTGGCTCTCACTGCACAGGGATGACATGATGATTTGCCAGCAGGTACATATCAGTAGGCACTGGATTAGAATAGAAACCCCCCTTTCCCAGCACTTCTTCCCACTAACTGCAATAAAATACTTGATTCAGTGTACAGAACTGGGGTCTCATCTGAGTACCAATGGATATTACAATTCTGCATTCATTCCAAAGAAAGTCAATCAATATTAGTCTTCAACATGCTGTGCAGAGGAGGAGGGGAGGTTGCAAAATAGCCTGGAATACTTGTTTACCCAGCAAAACCAATAAAACCAAGCTACCTGATTTATTATATTCTAATAATATACATGTGTTAACATTATTGATCCTCACTGCCTAAATATAAAGCTATTAATAAACACACATAATAAGCTGTGATTTATTGCATATGATCTCATGCGTTAATCTAAACAACAAATTGAAAAGCTGAACATTTAATTGAAATTCACTGATGGCACACAGTTTGACATGTTTGATCAGCTAAGTTGCTGAGTCCTCTGCAATTCATCTCAGTCCACATTTTCACTCTGAGTGCTCTCTTTCCTCTCACGCCATCCTCCAGGCCTTGGCTGGTGTTTTCCTTGTGCTCCAGTTTTTAGGATGTTAACTTTTTAATTTCCAAACTTTCAGCCTGGTATCCTTATCTACGTGCCTGTCTGTGGTCACACAGGTGAGTGTCTCTATGTCCATCTCTCAGAATAAAATTTGCATCTTTCATTTTATGGCAACTGAATGTGATTGTGAGGGGAGGTAAAGGGTGGCCAGAGCAGCACTGGGCCAAGAGAGCATCCAGACACATAACCCCACATCCAGACATTCCCTTCAAAATTTGGGCTTTTCTGTGGATGTCTCTTGAGTCAGTGAAGTTTAAGTTTACTTTCTTCTGTTTAGGGAACTCCTGACTGCACATTTTCCACCCTCCCTTTTCCAAAGGACTCTGACCTTAGTGGGCCAATTTCTAAACTTGGCAACCTTCAGCCACCAGTTCTCACAAACTTTCTCCTAGATCAGCAACACATTCACACACCAGTGATAAATTTGCAGATTTATCTTCACCATGGGCCTGCAGTCCAGCTGCAAAGCACTTAATGTGACCTCAAAGGTGCTCGTGGTTCCATGACCTCTGCTTATGTGCTGCTGTTTCTGCAGTTATACCTGGCATATTTACAGAGCTGTCTTTCCCAGAGTCCCTCCCAAAATCCTAACCTGCAACCTGTGCTCCTTCCTTTAAATCCCATACAGGCTGTTATGTCACTCTCAAAGAAACTTCTTCCATTGAGAGATGCTTAGGTGAGCAAGTATCACACATTGAATTACGTGACAAGGAACTTGAAGTCAGTGACAACTGTCACTTAGCAAACGGGATGTGATGTTATAAGAGGAAGATTCACATCAGCTTTTTTTTGAAAGAAGCAGGGAGAAACAGAAGCAGACAAGACAGAAAAAGAGCAGGAGCAGCAGAAAGATGCAATCTAAAGGCCCCAGACAGCTCCCAGAGGACTTTTGATGCCAACAGATTTGATTCCCAGTCTTTGAGCCCAGACTCACCTTTTCCCTCAGACTAAGGCCTGCTGAACTCTCTTCTCACAGCCATTCAGCAGCTGGAAGCACTGCCAAGTGCAACAACCACCCACAGAGGAGTCAGATGTTATTCTTGCAAGACAAGCACTGATACAGAAAACCTTCCAGAAGCCACTCCACAATTTACTGCTTCTATTGCCTAAAGATAGAGAAAAGCCTGGGTGGGAAGATGAGTCTAATTCATAAGGAATTCTGGAAGATCTAGAATACCATGTGGACAACAGTGCTGTCACATCCCAAGTCTAATATTCATGGAAAATTAGCCTTGGTGATGAGAGAATGACAGAATCCCAGCAGTACTGGTGTAGGGATACTCTCAAGGTTTTGAGGGAAATGAAACAGTGATTTCACACAGAACCACAGAACAGCTGGGGTTGGAAGTGACCACTGGAGATCACCTAGACCCATTCCCCTGCTAAAGCTGGTCCATCCAGAGCAGTGTGTAGGTGTGTTTTTAATATCTCCAGAGAATGACCCTTCACAACCTCTCTGGGCAGCCCCTTCAAATGCTCTGTCACCCTCAAAGTAAAGAAGTTTGAATTTTCCATGCAACTGTGCTGCTTTTCCACATCCACTTGTCTTTGACCAGCATCATGGAAGCTCTAAAGGTCCTTTGCAGTGAGGGCCTATGGCTTCAACAGAACTCAGGCTGTGGAAGAAACAGCTCTTGTTACAGGTGCTGGACAACCAAAATATCAGCTCCTCACTTTTCAGAGGTGTCAGATGTATCATCTGCACACCAGGTGTGTGCCTGAGGGCCTGAATGGCCAGAACTAACTGCAAGGCTAAAATTCAGGGTATCTGAATTTGGGTTATGCAGCACCTGGTGAATAACTGTCAGAAAGTGGCCATAAAAATGCAGCAATATTTATAGGGGTCAGATGGCACTCTGAAGGGCATTCTGGTTGTCTGTATATACGACTCTATTGCATATTTATAAGGCTTGGTTTGAACCACACAGTATGAATTTGAACATTTATTGTTGTAGGCAATAATCGTGTGTTGAAATTTAATATGTGTGGCGAAATTACAGCGTCTTCCAAACTATGTAACATGCCAGACACAAGTCCCCAGACACGGTAATTTCTAGGAATGACAGTAATTTTTTGGAAATTATATTATCAGAGTAGTTAGAATAGGAAAGGACCCATCACTCTGAGTTCACCCTGTGGCATCACCATGTGCTGGCAATGAGAGGGGTCACAGTTCAGAGCAGACTGCAAGAAAGAGATACTGTATTGTTCAGATATTGTATCGGTGTCTGACTGATCTTCACTAAAAGATCAAGTACAAGCAAAGGGGGACAAGAGTATTTGAATATAAATGCATGCTTTTAATGATTGTTGAAGGTTTGGGGGTTTTTTTTGCATTCCAGACACCACTGGAAAGACATCTCTTGGCAAAGCCCTGGAGAGCCTGCAAAATCTGATACTGTTCTAACTTCCCCTGCACAGAGTTACATGGTCACTGATTTTAACATTCAAAAGATAGCAGTCAGCATCCATTACACACCCTTCAAGCTGCATTGGAGATGTGTGACCTAATCCTAGATACACACATGAAAGTCAGAAAGAACAGAGAAAGCCCCAGGGGCTCCTCCAAAGCTGAAATTCCTGCATCGCTCAGAAATTCAGGGTTGCATATTTAAGAGGAAAATTGAGCCTTCAACATGGAAGCCTTCCTCCAGCATTACCATAAACTAATTTATTTGGTGAATATCTTCTAAAGAAAGAGGAACTGGAAACTTGACAGGCCCTTGTAGGTACAAAGTCCTCAACTCCAGACAGTAGATCAGACTGGCCATGCTGGGAGAGAAGCCACATTGCAGATGCATGCAGAGCAGGTTCCTTAAAGCAAGATTTCTCTTTGCATGAATATCAGGTTAGAACAGAGAGAGATGAAAAGATGTGTCTAGTTTCTTGCTACTACCTCTACTGTGAGCTGCAGTGTGTGTGTGTTCTGAAACCTTCTAACAGCACAGGGAACACATGTCCTGTTTGCAGGAATGAAAGCAGGAGGAATGTCTCAGGAATGTCAGAGACAGAACCGGGCTTCCCAGAAGTCCCATTGCTTCCCTGTTGGATAGGTCCTGTGTGCATCTGGGCCCAAGGCAGCGTGTCTGTGACAATCTCAGAACCTCTGAAGCTTGACAAATCAAAAAACCCATCGACATTTCTTTCCTTTGAGCCCAAATTGTGATTAGGTAAGTCCAAAGACATTTCATATTACAGTTTCCCTGAAAACTTATTCTTTTCTTACACAGTACATGAACAAAGTCACCAAGGTCTTCTCTTAAGCACAATATATGAACCCGATCACCATGGAAAAATTCTTTCCACTGCTTTCAAGACAGCATCTGTAGTGTTTCAAAGTGTCTAAGCCAGAGTCATGAGAGCTGTTGACTCCACAGGTCCGAGCACAAGGCATTGAGGTGGTTCACAGCTACAGAGGAAAATAACTTTTGTTCTGGCAGTTCTATACACAGACCCTTCTGCATCTGGACACTCCTGGAGAACAGTGAAGGAGAAACAGCCACAGAGTCCATCTCAGAGCCCAACCAGGTGGGCCTTTCATACTAACATCATAACTTTTCTCCATGGTCCCACAAAGCTGAATCCTTCACTCCTGATGAGGACCAGGGTTGCCTTTAAGAGAGACACAGACCTACAACACTCCCTTACCGTCCTATTAGAAAGAAATCTATCCAGCTGGGATGTAAAAATTCTCCCAAGATGAGAATAACATGTTTATGAATGTAGTTCTCTGGAAATAAAACTGCTCCAGAAAGAAAGGAAGTCCTCTACTCTGACTCTGACTTAATCCTATTCCTTTGGACAGGCCAAGAAGGCTTCAGTCCTCAGTTCTGTACAACCCCTCATCGTGCCAGGCTGTTGTTTCTAATTGTTTTTCTCTTCAATCTGTTCAGATTTTACTTTCTGACTGCATCTAATTTAAAGAGTAGTTTGGATTTCATGTAGTGGAAGAGTTTCATTCCTCATTTTCTAAGCTCCTAAAATTTCTAATTTCCTATAGAATAGTCACTTAAGAAATGACTATTGCAGTTTGTCACTAACAAAACTTGCAGAAGTGGAGCAAAAGAATTTAAGATTAGCTCAGTTTTCAAATTGGTTTGTTCATGAGAAGACTCCTTAAATTACTTAATCTTCAAACTGTTAGTGATAAAACAAATGTGCTCTTATCTAATCTGCAACAAATCTTTCCCAAACTGTTACTCTGCCAACCGAGGAACATGATACCCTTTAAAAATTTATAACAACTGCAGCTAATAAAACCAAGGTTTGGAACCACCTCAGTTTATCTTTTCTGGAACAATATGAAGATGTCAGAAAGCTCTTTGCCATATTCAGAAGAAAACTGCAGCAGCACAAGACTCGAGGATTTTCTCCTTGCTTATACAGTACTACTCTAATACATTAGAGATTCAGATTTTTTGAATATTATTGTGATTCTAATTTACAAACTAAGATGTACTCTCAGAAACAGCCAGAAAAACTTCAGAGATAATACTGTAGGTCACAAATAATAATTTAAACTGAGTAGGTGCCTTTGTACTAAGTTCCACTGCCTTCTAATAAAGCTCTTGTCACCATCTGAGCCACACTCAAATTGTGTGACTTCCCTTAGCTGGGAAAGTCAAGGACTGATATATTTGCAAAAAAAGCTTTGATTAACTCAGTGTTTGTGATATCTTTGATGCATTTTTTTATCCCTACCCCTATTCTACCTGTTAATAGCAAAGTATTTTTCTCTATTGATCCACAAAAGCTCTCATTGCCACACTATTAAGGGTCTGCCTTTGATTTCTCCCATTTTGAATACAAACCTTTGTTTTTAACACAATTTCCTTTTTCTGTTAGTCAAGACCCCTCATTAAGTCCACAGCGTGTTTTTCTCCCAAGTACAGCTCATTATCAGCTCCCCATCTACACCTACACACTAAAAATATTTTATGCATGCAAATGGACAAGCAAACTTGATTCTCTGTAAGTACTACCCCAATGGACTATGAGAGATACACTGCAGAAATCCTTGGGTTTGAATCCTGTCTGCAGTTTCCTCTGGAACCCGTCCCTTGACTAATTAAATGACGGTCAGATCCATCCAAGTATTCTAAAGCTGAATATAAGTTATGCATTAACTACTAATCCTTTGATTTGGCTCACTGTCTAGAATTAGAGATCCATCCTGCAGCTCAAGAAACTCATAAATAAAGAAATCTATCAGGCTTTGCTGACACATTGAGTAAACACCTGCATGTGAAGTGTCGTGTTCCATCAGAAGGAAATAAAAGTAATTGGTAACCAATTTGTTTCTGCTTTCTTTCATCTGCTTGTTCTTATCTACAGACCTTTTCATAACTTCATTCCCTGACAGTCTCCTAAAACTGGATAAGAAATAAATAAAACATTTAAAAATAAGAGAGCAGGTAAGCTACTAAAGCACTGCTAGTTTAATATGATTCCCCAATGATTATTTTTCAGTTTTACTGTAACTGTATTTAAGAATCTTTTCCATTAACCAAGAGGCTGCTTTAAGTATTACATTAGACTGGATGTGATGGCAGAGCAGCAAAAGTACAATAAAATCTTATGAATAAGGAAGAGTTTAAACAAAACCCATAAATAAGTGAAATCCATCTCTGCTCCTCAAAGGGAAGGCAATAATTCTAAGAAACAGAGGACAAAAAAAAAAAACTGGAATCAAACTTTGTCCAGTAGGTAATAAATATAACAGACACACAGCACTACAAGTGAACCTGGAATGGAGCTTTGCAGAGAGAAGAGCTGCTTTCTCACTTAGCAGGAACTACTAAACTGCTTTAGTAGAATACAGACCCTACAGCAGTCTTTAAAACTGCATTTTCAGAAGGCTCCAAGAGTGTAGAGAACCACGGGCTGAATTCCCTCTGCAATGCTACAGAAGTGCATGTGCATGAATCCTGCCCAACACTGAGACTCGTGTCACTGACAGAGCAATGATCTCCCCAGGACACTCACACAGTTATTACTGGCACTATTGCACAAAAGCTTGACTTCACACAATCAGCTCTGGCTTAAAATACCTCCATGTCCCTAATCTAAAACATCTCTTTTAGTCTAAAAGTCTCAGGAGACTCCACCCCGTGTGCAGCGTGTGAATCTGCAGTGTGATATCAGGATAGGACACGCTGGGAACCACCAACTCCAAATGCCAACCTCTCTCCTACAGCAACACTTGGACACAGAGGTGATGGTGGAAACAGGCTAGGAAAGGACAGCAATGTCCCCTAAAAAGTATTAAGTGCAAAGTTTCCCTTGGAGCCAAAGGTCCAGCAAACAGAGCTGCTTTAATGGTATTTCCTTCCCCCTCCTTTTACCTCACCAGGGCTCTCTGCCTGCCTGTGTGTGAAGAACATCCTTGGCCCCTGACTGGCACTTGCAACACACAAGGCACAGAAGTGCTCCTAAAAGCCTTCTTTTAGAAATACAGGCACTTGACATATGAAAACTAGATGTAAGCAAGCCAGGAGTTAATCAGGATTTAATGCATCTAAAAGCCAAGATATGGAAGCTGCCCATTAAGGATTTTACTACTGTATTTCTCAAAATTCTCATTAAATGTATGGTTTCACGGGGGATTCAGAATCACATCAGTGTTCAAAAAAATCTATTTGATGAATTTATATTAGTGGGGAAGAACAGCTGAATTAATTTGGAAGATAACCCTCTTTCACCTCCTTTGTTCTGCTCTCTGAAGAAAGGTTCAAATGTAAGGTCAATGAAATATTAAGATATCAATTTTATTTCCTATTATACCTCAGCCCAGAGCCTGCTTTAGTAAAAAAACCGCTGCCTTGAGATTTACCCAGTATAGAAAGGAAGGCTTTTGCTCTTGCTGGTTCCTCTGTGCTCTCTCGCAGTTTTGCTTCACAGAAGTACATCCCCACATCAGCAGAGGTTGGGTTGGTGATAGTGAGTCGCCTCCCAAAGCTGCTAATGCCACTGGTTATCTTTATTCCATTTCTCTTCCAGGTCACACTTAGTCTCTCAAGAGGTCTGCCAAGAAATACAATACAAGAATACAACAATAAAACATATATATTACAGAATAATCTTCTGTGTGTGCATATATACATATATATATATATGCACACACACAGAGAATATATTATTAAAGATTATAAAATTTCTTAAAGCCTTTCCCTATTCCCAACGTTCTATTAAGAAATAAATGCATATATAACCTCTACACACCAAGACTACAGACTACTCAAGTGGCATTATGCAAGTACAGCTAATTGATACAGCAATAGAACTTAAGTGCTAATAATTTGATTTCTCTAAGCAAAAGGAGTAAATACTGCTATGGGAATCAGCTGCATGGGAAGTGCTTTCATTATAACTCAATTACCAAAACAATATTAATCATATCAAGAACATCTTTGCCCTCAGAGGGGAACGTGAATCAGTCGGTCTTATCATCCAAGGACTTCAACTATTTACTTCCACTGAAATTCAAAGCTATTCAAGGCCAACTAGATGGAAACGTAGAGAAATGCTGTGAATTCCATATTACAGTGCATTATGAACAGTTGAGCAATAATCACTGTAAAATGAGAGTGCCTGAAATAAATTACTTCATAGGAGATCCTCACTAATTTATTTACCAGGCAGCATCAACTATTCAACAATATCACCTTTCCTGTTGACAGGCAACACAGCTGAGATGTTATTAACCCTTACCATAACCTTTTCCTTAAGATAATGTCTGCTGATTTAACACCACTGTACTTCTTTTCCTTTCAATGTGAGGAACAGGTGGGAAAGCACCCCTGACCATACTGTCATTTGGCCAGAAAAATCAATAGGTTTAATTCAGTAATGTCGCACAAACAAGATTATTCATAAGGTTGCACTGAAGAGCGAGCGTTCTGCTTCAATCTCTAAATTAATAAAAAAATGAAAATAACTTCCTCTGTCCTTCTCAGTAAAGGACAGTGTGTTACAACCAGTCCCCTGCAGCCCCGGGGGGTGTTTCCATACCTGGCGTTGGCCACACACTCCAGAGTGGCCTCGCTGCTCCCGGCGACCACGCTGGTGTTGCGGGGGCGGATCACGATGGTGGGAGCCAGGGGCTCAGCGGGGTCTGCAGCACCTGCCCGGGCACAAAGACACCTGGTGAGGGCTCTGGACACCTGTGACAGCAGTAACAAAGGCTGCAAATCTCACTCTTCAGCCTCACCACGGATTTTAATCCCCTCGTTGAAGGGAGATCTCCAGCACGGCCGTTTCAAGGACACGTCTTGAGCTCCGTCAGCCTTGGTGCTGTGACCACTGTTCCAGTGCCCAACTACCCCCCTGAAGGAAGAACCTTTCTCTAATATCCAACCTAACCCTGCCCTGACACAGCTCCAGGCCATTCCCTGGGTCCTGTCCCTGGTCCCCACAGAGCAGAACTCAGTCCTTGCCCCTCCTCTGCCTCTCCCAAGGAAGTTGTAACAGCAGTGAGGTCTCCGCTCAGTCTCCTCTTCCCCAGCTGAACACACCAAGTGATCTCAGTGTCCTCACACGGTTTCAAATCAAGGCCCTTCTCCATCCTCATTGCCCTCCTTTGGACACTCTCTAATGGCTCCAGATCTTCCTTATATTGCAGTGGCCAACACTGTACAAACACACTGTTCCAACGTACCCAGCCTGGAATCTTTCAACACACAGAACTCCCAAGAACTACTCCCAGATGGAGTGCAGGGGCCATTCTCAAAGAGAGAGCAAACAAATTAAGCATCCTAAAGGTTTTCTATTGTTGAGCACTTTTATTTTTATCAAACACTTGCTGACTTATATTTTTAAGACCTTTTCATGTTTTGTTTAATCTTACTCCTTCCATACCATTTCAAAAGAGTCTGCCAATACTCATGTTAGTTCTTTAAAAAGATTTTACACACTGGGGAACAAATATAAAATTAACAAAGCAGCATATCACAGCAACTTCAATCCCTTTTTCTTATCAGGAAAGTAAATAACCCAAATCTGTTACTCTTTTGTGAGGCTTCATACTGTAAATAATTTAGCTTATGCAACAGTCAGCAGACACTTAAAAAATGGTAAAAAGGCAGCTTGTAAATTTTCTCTGTGTACATTTAGTAAGTGAATTAAAATACCCATGTATTCATAGGTACTTTGCTTCAAGCAACTCATTTGGGAAAGAAAAATTAGCTATTTTTTAGCTTGAATAACAGAGTAATAAAATTTTCTAAAGATACAGAAACCAATAAACAAATTACAGAGAAAAGTAATGAAAATAAAACCAAACTGATGGAAAAGCAAGCCACTTCATCAAATGTTTTCTGCAAAGGAAGCCAGTCCATGCCCATTAAGCAGAATGGGAAACTGGGAAGTGCGAAGTACAAACCCTCAATGTTTAAGATAATTCCCTAAAGAACAGATAATGGACAGAAGATTCTTTGCTTGGATCATACCCAGCATGCCAAAAGCCATTTCACATAGGATTTCATTTGTTGGAGAGACAAAGCCTTTGGTAATGGGGCTCAAATGTTCACCAGGTTAGCAGATTTCTGAATGACAAATCTTTCACCTTTTGATGTTTTTCTAATTGACAGCAGATAGTGTAGTACGGGAGTGGATTTTAAGAATACCATCCACACTTCTGAATAAATTCAAGCATTCAAAAATAGTACTTCAGAAACTATAAGCACATATTTATTTTTTCCCACGAATATGCTCTGTCAACCTGACACAGATCTATATGCAACTCCCATGGGATCTCAAAAATCAAGCTGTTAGTAGATAATTACGTCTACTCCTCAACAACCCTGGAAACATGATAGAAAATCTATTTTCTAAGATTTCCACGGTGGTCTTATGGGCATTCATGGTAGAAATTTTCCAGAGAGTAATCTGAAAAAACCCCAGAGTTGATCAGATTAGTAGCTTTTTACTGATGAGAAGGAATAACCTCAGTATCACTGTTCACCGCTAGTTCTGCCCAAGATGAAGGTTTATAACAGTAAGTGCTAAAAGATCAACAAACAAGTTACTAATTTGGCAGTAATAATTTCTTATCTCCACCTGGAAAAGAAGAAAACCACTTGTTTGACTTATCAGCTCCCCTGAAGAAGGGCTCCAGCCCAGAAAAACCAGCCCAAGAGGAGAATCCAGCTTTGTTGTAACCTCCATCACCACACACGAGTGGCCCTGCGTGCAGTCAGTAGATAAGCAAGGAAATAAAAGTACACATTCCTCCCCTTGAAACCAGGAAAATGTAAGATTTCTTTGACTTTCTTACTGGCTGTGACGAGAATCAAAACGAAGTATGTGTTTACTTTCATTTTGTCTCATCCCTGAAACGTATCTATTAAAAGCAGGCTGCTGAGTGAACTAATACTGATGTGATACAGAGGGCTCATCAAAATGGCCAGAACTTGGAATCCCAGGAATATACCTACAAAGGTAGCTACAGACATAACAAGCAAACAGAGAAAACAACAACATTTCCAAGTGTTTTATAAACAGTATGTAGACAGTGTAAACATTCTTATTTGTTATTCAAAGATAGTTTAAATTTCCCTCTGCAGCACTAAGAAACCCATAACTCGCCCTGGCCCCAGTCCTGCCAAATCAAACTCAACAGGGATGTTCCCAGGGCTCCTTTTGCAGGGGCCAGTTTGGAGCTTTGTTTTGTGGTTAACTGAAGTACCAAAGGAGGAACTCAGTTTTGCTTTAGAGTAAAAATCTCAATAGGGCTGTAACTTGGCACCTGTGTGTCCATCTCCCCCTTTCAGAACTTTGTGCTTTTGTAAAAAATCCACAGTTTCAGAGTAGCCAGGATCCTGACGGAGATAAGGAGCAACACTGTTGCTTTTGTTTCAATGATGCACCATGGCACATGGGGCTGGGAAAGGTAGAGAGCTACTGCAAACAATCAGACAGTGAACAACTACCCAGACTTCCCAGGTTTCTCATCCTACCTGTCAATAAAGCCACTCCATCCTTCTCCTACCTCCTAAAGCACTGCACAGAAGTGATTCTGCTTGACTGATGCTACACTAAAATCCAATGTAGAACGTCATTGTTAGTAAATAGACATTTTCTGTGAAAATCCTTTGCAGAAAACAACTGAATTTTTTTTTCTCCTATTCACTGTTCCTTTTTTACTTCATCAGACTTTTTGTTGTCTGAGCTTTCTAGGTCTTGGCCGTTTCCTTCTGGTTTTTCATCACCTCTCTCTCCTCCTCCTGCCCTCCCTCAGGCAGCTGCTCTGTACTCATCACTGGCCATTTCCCCTCCCTGCCATCCCATGGTCCCCTATAGATGTCTCACACTGTTTAAGAACTGCTCAACTTCCAATGTATCTGTTTTTTTTTTAATGACCAAGAGCAATACAAATGCACACAGAAACAGTTCACAGCGAGATAAATTCCCTAATTGGGCAACACCATTCCCAGACATATTCTATCTTTTTGGAAAGAAGAGGTCTTCTTTCCTTTCTATCTGCTTTCTGAACCCCTCCTCTCAGCTAAGAAAGCAAAGTAACATTCAGGACCAATCCCAACCAGTCTTTGAGAAAAGACTATGGTAACACCAAAGGCTTGGACACAGGAGCAGAGGGGGTTTGTCCTCCAGTTCTTCAGTGGTTCCCAACCCCAGCTGCTCCTGAAGCAGGTGGTGAAATGCTGCCATTTACAGCCCAAGATATGAAGGTAAATTGTCACTGATATAATGCTTTCCATATTAGACTTTTTTCTAAAAAAAAGAGCCAAAAAAAGGGGAAAAATGAGACAAAATAACAGAAAATAGAAAGAAGATCTGGCATTTTTCTCTCCCTCTAAAAATTAACTCCTCTCCAGATTGTGGAATTCACAAATCTGGCATTTCCACACAAAGCAGATATAAAGTGAGGGAAGAGAGAAAAAGAAAGAGTGAACAACTCTTGCACGGTCTATTTGTTTTCATCACCTGTGGTTGTGTGTGGCTGCACATCACTGACCCCAGAGCTCTCTGAACCTCCCTCCTCCTGTCTAAATCCTTTATTACACTGATTTTTTAAATACTGATGAGCTGTAGAAATCTAATCTGTTATTTACATACCATAATTATGTACACTGCCCTATCATCTCTGGAAAGACAGTGGTTTTATCTCTGTACATATATTGCCATGTAAGGTACAGTGAATTTTAAATATTTTGACAGTTTATAAAGATCACAGACTTTATCAAAGCTCCTTGGGTGCTTAATTTTCCCCAACAGAACTGAAATCTCACTCAGGTCATACAACTGAAGACACAACAGGTTCTTTCCCCTTCAGAAATGTATAAACATCAGGTTCTTTCCCAGATTTTACACTATGGTAAAGTTTATCTGTATTAGTATTTTCAGTGCAGAATATTAAATACATTACTTCAATGGATGCTCAAATTCACCTGACAGAGATAGGGGGTAAATTAGCCTCAATAAAAAGTAAGAGAAAGTGTTTATCTCTTGAAAAGAAGTAATAGTTTGGGTTTGGACTTGAGCAAGACAGTAAGTTTTATTTTTCAGGCTTATAGGTCCCAAACCTCTGAAGACCCTTAATCCAAAGAAGGTGACCATGAGCAGGAGGAGGGAGGATTCCTAAATAATCACCCAGATCACCCTTGTTTCCCTAGTGTAGGGTAGAGCCTGTAATGTGAGGTTGAGGGCTCGTTATCCCTGCCCTTGGTGTAAGTTACTACTGCAGTTGCTTCCCAGTGTCCAGTTTCCAATGAAGAAAGGATCCCACAGGAATCAGTGTCCAAAAATGAATTTACCTACTTGTATTATGAAATTTGTCTATGGGAGAAAAACGCTTTGGAGAAGAGGTCACATACCCTCAAGCTAATGGAGAAATTAGAATACTTTAACACAACTCTGAAACCATTTATAAGTTTTCCTGGGAGGAAAAGTTTAGAAAACCTTTACCAGAAACTTCCTACAGATTTTGAGGCTTGCACAGTGTGTAGAAATGCCTCTTCAATTATTATGCAGGATACATACAAACCTTCATGTTGCCAAATTATGGACACCTATATTAGAAAAGAGTTCAATGCAAACAGCAAAAATATTACATGTAGCACAACATTATGGCATCAAGAATGTGCAATCTCTACCTAACACAGAATATGAGAAAAGAGAAGAAATGACAATCACACAGTATCTCAAGATTGCTCGAGGGAGGAAAAAAAAAAAGACCTTACAAACTACCTAATGGAATACATTCAGTGTTTCCAGGTCCTACCTGCAGATGGTTTGAATCATCAACCCCTAATGGATTAATGCCCCTTTCCCTTCCCAGTACAAGATACGCAACAGGAATTGGATCCTGATCAATAATAGATTAATTTCCCTTCCCCTTTGGAGCAAAAGATGCACGACAGGAATTGGAGCCTGATCAACAGAAAAGCAAATGCTGACAACCACCTGCGGGCACCAGAGAGAAGTATTATGCAAATAATGGAAAAAAAGTGTGTTCTCAATCATAAGCCTCTATCCCAAAAGGTGCCTGCTTGTTCCCTGCTTATTAGAGTGATACAATAAAAGAGCATTAAGATAATCAAAGTTACAATTTCAGTTTTCCACTTTGATTCTAGCAAGGACTATTTATTTTCAAGAAAAGGGAAATAAAATGCTGCTGTGCACTGCAGAGGGCTCTGCTTAGATTTCTAAATGTAGAGGAAAATAACAGAGACTTTCCTGTGAGGATTTTTGGTCACATTTGTTTAGTTTGACGAAGAGCATAAAAACTCCAAATGGAGTTTTTTTGAGTCAAAGTTATGTATTTATAAAATAATTAGCAAATTAATGGTAAAGAATTGGTATGAAGTACAATGACTTTTCAGTACCCAAGGACATCTTAAAACTCCTTAAACAATTAAGTATTAACATAATTCATTTACCTTTTGAGAAACCAGACTGTAGACTTGAAAAAGTAAATAAGCAACAACACAAAAACTTGTGGATCAAATTTATAGGGAAAACAGCCCAATTGTTTGAATTATCACAGCAAGTGAATTCTTATACATACAGCCCTCGTTTTGAACCAGACATCACGACATATAAATAAAACACCAGACATGAAAAAGGTTTACAAAACACAATACAAGCAAAATGAGTGAATGATCTAGGTCAGTTATATTTATTGACTCAATACACTCTTGTCAGTGTGACTAAGCTTTGTCCACATCAGAACAAACACATGATGCATTTCCACTGCAAGGAAATTTAAAAAAAAAAAAAAAAGAAAAGAAAAAAAAGGGGGAATAAAATAATAAACACCAGAATAATGTACAGGGAGCACATCACAAAATAAATACCCAGCGCATAAGGAGAGATATGGTAAAGAAGCAATTACAAAACATTTCAACAACAACTGTTTATGCTTGGCACAAATTCATCTTGCCTGAAATTCTGCACTCCTCCATTTTCTATCCACCCCTCCTGGGCCTGTGTGAGGGTCTGTATAAGCTACAACACAAGTTCTGATGCATTTAACTTTGAAATATAAAGTTACCCCCAGAAATTATCCCACAAAAGTGTGTGACTGAGCCAGCCCATCTTGCACTTCTGCAAGCACTTCAAAATGCACTGAACTTCAGGAACTTGCTTTGGACAAGGGTCTGGAGGGACAGGACAAGGAGGAATGGCTTCCCACTGACAGAGGACAGGGTTAGATGGGATATTGGGAAGAAATTCTTCCCTCTGAGGGTGGGGAGGGCCTGGAACAGGATGCCCAGAGAAGCTGTGGTTGCCCCATCCCTGGACAGGGCTTGGAGCAACCTGGGCTACTGGAAGGTGTCCCTGCCCATAGCAGGGGGACAGAATTTGGTTATCTTTAAGGTCCTTTCCAATCCAGACCATTCTGTCAGCCTATAATTCTGTGAAAATGGAAGAGATACAGTAATTATTCAAACCATCGTCAAGAAGATATTTTATGTGTACGAAGCTTCCTGCAAACTGTGTTTGGAGCACAGGACTAGAAGGCACCTCCTGGGTCAGCACAGTTCCTTGTCTCTGTGACATCCCATCACAAAATCCCTTCTCTGAATGTACTGGGGACAGTGGCAAAAATATCGAGCTTTTTTAACACCACTTTTTGGTTGGAAAGTTTCCTAAAGCTTTTCTGTTCAACCTGTTAAAACCACTCCTAATTTCCAGCTTAAATGTATTCATGGCCAATGTACTTCATTTGTTCTTCTGCCAAAGCTGTCCTTTAGCTTAAAGAGCTGCTTTCTCCCTCTGTGATGTTTACATCCTAAAGTATTTATAGAAAACAATCATACTCCTTCACAGTCTTAATTTTACTCTGCTAAACAAGGAAAACTTTTCTTGCCTGACAAGTTTGAAAGGATTCACTGAAATACACACAAACAAAAGACTGTGAGCAAGGGCAAAAAACCGAGCTAGCATCACACTATAAACGTCTCCAAATGTTTAAACAAATAACAGCCACGTTTGTAACAGCTTTTTTTCCCCCTTTGTAAGGACTTTCACACAGACTGCAAGTGCTGTTAGTTTTAGTTCTAGGGAAAGATTAATGGAGAACTCAGCTCCAGCCACAAGACGATTTATACCCTTTTGTGTGTAGATACTCCAGTAAAGAGGAGATTTATATATTTTATTAGATAAAACTGAGTCTAAAATACAGGTTGAAAAGCTCTAAAACCTTATGGAGACTTTTTAGGGTCTACTCCTGGGCATAATGAGAGGCAGGGGCCTAAAACCAGTTGATTTAAAAATGGAAAACGTATTTCTGTAGCCAACAAATACTGAAGTGCCCCAGGAGAAGCAGCAAGGCTGGGATGGTTCATGGTGACACAGTCACCCCACCTTGTCTCTCACCAGTTCTGCTCTGACAATTGGGACAGGGATGGGAGATTTGGCTTTTTTCCTGATTTTGCTCTTTTTCTACAGGCCATTAAGTGCAGGTGACCCAGTAAGTGTTATTTGGGGGATGAATTCCTCTCTTTTCTGCTTCCTGAGGTCTACAGCCCCACTTTGTACTTTAGGACTACTTCAGAAATACATTTCTAGTGTTGTGCCATGTAGTTTTAAGGAAATTAAACTGCTGCTTAGTTACACAGCTCCCTGTGAGTCAGCAGCTAAATTCAAAGGCAGACCAAATTTCGGCTCGAACACTCTGAAATTCCCTTCTCACAACTCCTCGTGCAAAAAGAGCAATTTGGAAGTTCAGTCTCTGTCACTGACCTGACCTTCCCCCACACCCAGTGAGGGGTTTCTTTCTGCCTGGAAACTTATCATCCAGCACATCATTAGAGCTTTTAACATGAAAAAATATATAGCCTCAAGCTATTCCAGCTAAAGAACACTCAGGTGGCTTTTCAATTCACCAGATAGCTTTAATATCAGCTATATGAGTGGATAGAGAGTGTAATCTTATTCAACAGCAGTTAAAAGGGGGAAAAATATCCATGGTCTACCAGTGGAATCTGTTGGCTTCAGAGTCATCTTCAAAGAGATGTGAGAGGCAACAGGTACAGCAGCTCCCTGCAGCCAGGGCCCAGAGCCTGGGGGCTCTTTATGGAATCACAGAATAACAGAATGATTTGGGTGGGGAGAGACCTTAAAGACTATATTGTTCCACCCCCCCTGTCATGGGCAGGGACACCTTTCACCAGACCACGTTGCTCCAAGTCCCATCCAACCTGGCCTTGAACACTCCCAGGGATGGGGCAGCCACAGCTTCTCTGGGCAACCTGTGCCAGGGCCTCACCACCCTCAGAGGGAAGAATTTCTTCCTAATATCCCATCTGACCCTTGCCTCTCTCAGTGTGAAGCCATTTCCCCTTGTCCTGTCACTCCAGGCCCTTGTCCCAAGTCCCTCTCCAGCTCTTGGAGCCCCTTTAGGCACTGCAAGGTGCTCTAAGGTCCCCCAGAGCCTTTTCCTCTTCAGGCTGAACAACCTCAAATCTCTCCCCAAACATAGCCATGTTTAAAAAGATTTAAAAATAACTCATCAGCAAAAATCACTTTTAAGAGGCTGTATATTTTTATGATGTACTTTAGTGCATTGTAAGAGAAGCACCATTTTAACTATAAACAAGGATGCATTTGGGAGGAGGAAACAGGTTTGAGGGTTCTGGTAGTGGTTGCAGGAGTTTCTGCAAAAGACAGCAAGACTCACTTTCTCTTGAGGACAAAACATAACTTTTAAAGTCTTACAAGTCTTAGTACTTCATGTTACCTTGGTATTTACCTCTTGATTTATTTAATAAAGGCAAATTAAGTTAGTAAACCACACATCAGTAACTGGATGTTAAATTAACCAGAACTGTCAGTTAATAATAATGTACAGAAACACAAAATTCACTGGTGAGAGAAGACCTGAGAGGAGAAAAAAAGGAGGAAAGTTGAGCTGGGGATACATTTCTGTCACTGGGATCAGAGAGCTGCTCCAATTTCAGATGCTCCAATTCTCACCAGCAGATCCTCATGTACTGTCAAGCAGCAGGACAGACAGAGAAATGGGAGACAATAAAATGCTGCCTTCTATTTACAAATATATCTTTGTATATGGTTTCATGTTGGGGGTTGTTTTATAAATGCATTTCTCAACTCCTTGCTTTGGCACAAACAAGATCACACAATTGACAATCTAGTTGCTGCTTCTCCTACTTGTAACAAGTTTAAACACTCTTCTATGTACAAATAAAAGGGTGGTAACAAAACATAAAGAGAAAAAAAAGAAGAAAAGAAAAAAAAAGACAATCTCATCTATCCTTCACTGGACTTAAAGTAAAGCATTTGCAGTGGCTTTGGGGGAAATTCTTTTAAGAAATGCCTTCAACAATTTATTTTATGACAGCAATAATGGAAGCACTATTTTCACAGGGAAGATTTAAGATTGAATATGCTCTATAGAGCATAAAACAAATATGTACAATTGATCATATGTGATTTCCTAATTTTTTGTGGCAGTTTTTTAAATGAATCTGATATTGTGGTGCAGTACATTGGAAGGAGAGACCTCCACATCCAGACTGATCACAGAATCATGGAATGGTTTGAGTTGGAAGGGATGTTAAAGATCACCTTGTTCCAACCCTCTGCCATGGGCAGGGACACCTTCCACTATCCCAGGTTGTTTCAAACCCCGTCCAACCTGGTCTTGGACACTTCCAGGGATGGGGCAGCCACAGCTTCTCTGGGCAACCTGTGCCAGGGCCTCACACCCTCACAGGGAAGGGTTTCTTCTTACCTTCTTATATAATCTAAATCTCTCCTCTTTAGGTTTAAAAGAGGTTATAGTTTAAAAGAGAGTTTTAAAAAAAATAATTTGACAAACAGTCACGATAAAGCTAAAATTAACACTGAATTTCAGTTAGGCTCCAAGCTTAAAAACAGTTGGGAGTTTTCTAGCATCAACTCAGAATCAGGACACTGCCATGAAATACCTGGAAAATACATGGAAATAATAAACATTCTTGGATTTTAGAGATTTCCCCAGGTCTGGATATCTGCTGTGCCTGGTCGCTTGTTTGAAAATCTGTGATCTTCCAAACAGATTAAAGAATTCATACCTGCCCTCACTGAGAAGAAGCTAAAGACAAACCTGGAAGTGTTCCACAGTTGCTCTGCCCTTCACAACAAAAGGAAAGGCTTTTGTGTCACAGGTATATGGTGCCAGTAAATGTGTACAGGCCATCAACTGGGCCACCATTCCCTACCCAGGGCACATGAGGGACACTCAGCTCAAGCCATGCCAGTACATTTTTGCAGGTAGTGGACAAGCAAGGTGCTGATCAAAGCTTTCTCTGTAAAATCCACTCTAAGAACAGAGATTAAAAAAGAAAACTCTACCAAATTTAACAACCTGTCCTTAGATCCCAGGTACTACAGGTTTGGAACAGTTTATGAAGGCTTAAAGGAGAGCACTTCTGCAGAGCTATAACACTGAACTGAATAGGAACTCCTCTTCTTTGTTGTTGAACTTACAATTCAAACCAAGATGCACTCACTGCATCACTGTATTTTAAGCTCAAAGTCAACTCTTGCTGCATTCTATTTATATATATATATATACATATCTGAGAAACATGTTTTGGGATCCAGATTGCTACCTTGCTCCCAAAGGTCTGTGATTTCCAAGTCTCTACATAAAAAGAACAGATCTGAAAAACACGAAGATACCCCACAGCCTTCTTCCAGCAGCTAACTCAACCAAACATATGGAATGACTTGTCAAAAAAATATTTTGAGAAATAGGTTATCAGGGGCCTCAGGTCCACTCCATATGGTCACAAGTTCTCCATCCCCCTGACCATATCATGCTACTTTTCCACTGTCTTCTATGAAGGGAGAGAATCTTTAATAAAAGTAGAGTTGTTCAGGTCACGAACACTCAGAAGCAAATAAAATATATTTATATATATATTTTTATATATATATATTTAGAGTACTGTAAAATAAAAAAAGTGGGGCAAAACCATGCACACAGCAGAGCTCTGACTCCCAAGAAACATTTTTCTAACAGAAGAAAAAATTTTGTTTCCTCTTTATAGCACAGAGGTTTTTTCTAAATAAAGTGCAGCTTCCCCTTTGCAGCCTTTGTGATTATCAATCTTTGGTTATTTTATAATATAAGGTTGCCTCAGACCTCAGCAGGGAGAAAAATACACATTGCTGTATTTCCTCTGTCGCAAGAACAAAACAACTGTGAAAGCAAAGAATGTTCCAAAAGAGCAAACAATAACCCAGCTACAGAAAGTCTACAAACTTATTCATTCAAAAATAATTCCACAGATGGATAAGCATTTAATTTTCTGTAGTGAGAATAAAGCAGCGTCTCTCTTCTCCAGGAGATGGAATGGGTTTTGTACCTGCCTATTTATACCCAGTATATAAATGCTGCTCAGCAAATGCTGCAAGTACTGTAAAAAGAAATCTAAGGGGAAGCTATTACTCCAGGCTCTTTGTTAGTATTTCTGCAGTTTGGGTAGTGTCAGCATTGTTAAAAATAAATTGTTGGTTGTACCTTGCTTGGCCTGTACAAATGCTGTTTGCATTAATGTACTTAAGATTTCCTATCTGCTGTGCCCTATTAAAAGAGGAGTTTAAGAGTGTGATGTCTTCTCAATCTTGCACTGACTCCTTGCCCTCTCAGAAGAGGGCTGGTCACAGTTTTTGCTGTATGGATGGTAAACAGCCTCCCCTGAATAATACAAGAACTCACTGCTGTGGTAACAAAACCCAGAAGCTTATTTCCACAGGGTGCTCTTGTCTCCCAGCTCATCCAAAACTTTGCACTTTGTGCTGCTTCTTATTTCAAATTTTTGTCATTATAATATGACACTTGAATGTCACAACAGAATTACAGTTAATAAGGAAAATTAGGGGGAATAAATGAAAGATAAAAAGGTACATTAGGAAATGTGCCATTGTCTAAGACATGAATTTATATATTGTTGAGATGCAAGTGACATCTATTTAATTTTGTTTTAAAAAGAAATCATTTCACCCTAGGTTTAGAAACACACTGCCACTTTCCAAAATGTCCTTGGGTTGTCAGTTTGAAATGACTTGGCAATGTGTCATTAGGCAGAACACAACAGCATTGTTTCGATTTAATTAACCCATTTTATTCAGATTTGCCCCAAAAGTAACCCTTAACAATATGATTCTGCTATCCAGCTGGTAATGGGTTGTGATAGAGCAGAACTATCAGATGTCAGAGCAGCTAAAACCAGTAAGAAAACATTGCAGGGTCCACTTGGCAACAAAGCTTTCTCTCCTACACACACAATCTCCTAAAATTACTTAGACAGAGCGAAGAAGGATGAATCACTCACACACACACATAAAATGCATTTAGATGGGATTAAAATTATACTAAGCAGCTAAAACAAAACTGCCGGGAAGCTGGGCTGGCAGAACTGGCTGCAGCCAGCACCTGGCCCCTGGATGCTGATGCCCATATGCCTACAAAGCAAACCCGGTTTTGCCTTCTTAGTGCATTAAACTCAGTGCATCCATACTTATCTTCAGTGAGAGAAAATACTAAATTAATAAATCGTATGTAATATGCACAGCTGGTTGTGGCCTCTCTGGGAACACCCTATGGAGTGTCACGTGCAGCTCCATCTCCCTCACCTCCTTTCTTTCTGAAGTTTTTATACAGAAGAGGTTAAGATGTGCCAGAACCATTTCGCCATCCAGGAGCCAAAGAATTTTACAGCACAGACCAAATTTAAGACAATAGAATATGCTACCTACTGAACCACAAAATCTCTGAGAGAACTCAGAGAATAGAAGCAGCTTTACAAAATAAACCATAATCTCTCTGTCCTTCTGCTCCCAAAGCCTGTAATGCCAAACAAAAAAAATACCCTGAAAAAGCCAAACACCTGGTGATATATAAAAATAAAAGTACAGATGAAGCGTTTTTGACATTTCTCTATCACTCTTAAAAATAGTAATAATCTTGAGCTATTGAAGTTGCTGAAAGAAAATAGAAATCAATGTGCTTTCACTTAGCACTTCTGAAAAAGAAAAGGATTACTTGGTATTTCAGCAAAATGCTTTAATGCCACTCTGTAACAGAGCCCACCATAAGGGACAAATAGAGGTCTTCACACTCAAACATCCACTGCACCCCAGAACGTGGGACTTGCAGGGAAATTGGACAAGACTGCACTTGTCAATTTGGAGAGGGCAGAGCAGTTCCTGCTACCAGTATTGGGTCCCCAGGCAGGGACTTTAGACATATCTACTAAAGATTTTATCCATTTAATAACGCAATTTATTTCATACAACAGAGAAACTGCCTTGGGTTTCTGCTTTCCTTCCTTCCCACTTACCCCCAATCCAGCAAACAGTGATGCACAAATCACAGGTGGGGTTTTGCTGTTGATTTGGAGGGGAAGTTGCTTTTTTTATTTGGTTTTAAATAACATATACAAAAAAAATTACAAGCTTCAACTCCAATGTGTACCCAAAGCTCTCGAAATGTGGGTTTTTAAGTGTTTCTCTGCATTTCCCATTTTTTGGCTGGTCACAAATTTTCAGTTTGCAATCATGGGCACGATAAAAATGACCAGAATTCTGACAGACATTAAGAAAGTTCTGCAAATTATTGTAAACAACTCAAAGCTACCTTTGAAAGTGCTAAAGGGTTGAACCTTCCCTTAATACAGGTAGGGTGGACATAAAGTTGTATATTTTATAGCGAATCACATGTATCACTCATAATAAGTAATAGCAATAGCCAATGTAAAAGACAAGAAAAAATAGCATATTGCAAACAAATCTGTCTCTTTTCTCATATAGGAGAACTAGAGTCACAAAAAATGCTTTAAAACAAATGTTTTTAGCTGCTAACAATTTTTCTGTTGTTTCTGGTTCCTCTCTATGCATACAAATGCATAAAATGCAAAACCCAAAGAGAGAAAGTGGAACATTTAAAAAAAGCTGATTTATTTCTACACAGATCCTTTACTCCTACCATTAAAAAGTACAATTTATTACCACTGGAAAGTGTAAGGAGTAGAAAGTGCTCTTGAAAAATAATAACTGCTTTTCCCAGCACACCAGAGACCTCTACAGAAGATGGAGGAACCATTATCTCCATTTTACCATGTGGTGAAAATGAGGGGAGGACAAACATTAGTGAAATAAGCCTACAGCAGGTGTGTCTGACCTGTTTACTACAACCTTTTAACACTTCAGGTTACACTCCAATACAGGATGGAATGATTTTTTTTTTCCTTTCCAGTCTCCAGCTGGAAGAAGATGCAATACAATATCCATGGGGATCTTGCAGGTTCTGAAGCTGTGCCCCCCCACTCCCTTAGCAGGGGAAACTTCTCAGTTGGGAAACTTGTTAATGTGATATGGCAATTAAATGAAGTTCTGCTGGTGGTCAGTTATTCACAGCATCTCTGGTCTACAGCTGGCAGGACAGGGGGAAGAAAGTGAATTCTCCCAGGTTTTATCATAGGCAATGCCAGTGTGAGGATAAACCAGACAATTTGCACTTCTCAGAGCTATTGTTTCAAGCTGCCCACAGACTCTGGCACATGTCATCACACCAATTTAACTGAGCTTTAGCTATTACAAGCATTCTAAATGAATGTCTAAACCCCAGATCAAAATGTATGCTAAGGCCATTCAAGCAGCAAGTTCCGTTCCAGCGTTAAAAATCTGCTTTCCTGCTCCTCCACCTCTACAGTAATTTTCTGCCAGATCTTTCTTTTGTCCTTTTTCAGAGAGATCAAATGCATATATTCAACAAGTTTAAAAAATAAAAAAGCCAAGATGAAAAACAGCCTGAAAGGTTGCAGAACATGGATTCAGTCAGTGTGTAACTGCTGCCAGTGAGTGCTGGGACTCACTGCCTGCCCTGTGAACCAGCCAGCAAAGGAGCCTGGGCAGGGGACTGCTCCTCTCAAGCCTCTGAGCTCAGTCCTTCCAAGATGAAAGCCAACAACATAACACCTCTCTACCTTCCCAATTTTTCTACGATCAGAGACGTGCCCAGTGTCACACACTCTAAATCAACTCCTGTCTGCTTGTTTGCCCAGAGCAGCTGGAGGAGAATCATCCCCAGCTGGAAGGTGGAGCAGTGCTGCCCCAGGGTGCCCCAGCAGGCTCTGCAGCCTTGTCCTCCCTCCTGGGTGTCACTGCCTGGGCTCAAGGTCAGCTCTGACGTGGTGGAGCTGTGTTAGTAGAGCATGGAGTGGCAGGAGAGAGGAGAGTGGCTTTAAACTGCCAGAGGGCAGGGTTAGATGGGATATTGGGGAGAAATTCTTCCCTGTGAGGGTGGGGAGGCCCTGGAACAGGTTGCCTGGAGAAGCTCTGGCTGCCTCGTCCCTGGAAGTGTCCAAGGCCAGGTTGGACGGGGCTTGAAGCAACCTGGGATAGTGGAAGGTGTCCCTGCCCATGACAGGGGGGTAGAACTGGGTGATATTTGTGGTCCCTTCCAGTCCAAACTCTTCTGTGAGAAAGAGCTTTGAGAAATCTCAACGAAGTCCTTCACCCACTGGCAGAGGAACTGCACCCAAACTCTGCACCCTGTTCCTTGTCTGAGCTGTGCTGTAGGTGTGCTTGCACCCAGCCTTGTCCCTTGCTGACTTCACCTCCTGGCTTCAGGATGGCCCTCTGCCCTATCACAGTGGATTTGTGTGGCGGTGACTGGCTTTCTTCAGACACATGTGCCTTGTCTGGGGGACTTAAAATTGTTAATTTTACACTTATTTTCCAGTCTATGCCCGTCATTGTGATCGATGACAGACTACAAACAAAAAAGGGCTTAATGAGAGGCTGGGTAAAATGCTGTTGTTTTGCTCATCTTTTGAGAGCACAGGGGGTACAACAGGGCAGCTACAACAGACTGTCCCTGTCTCTGGTGAGCTACATGTCCTGGTGACACCGGATGCTTTGAAGACAGTATATATCAGGGAAGTCTCCTGAGCAGGAATTCAATTTCTGTATTTGCACATAAAAGTGGTTTCTGAAGATGTAACTTGGGATGACTTTGTTTCACCCTAATCACTTGATTACCACAACCAAAAGTTGGAACTGGGACAAGAGTACTTAGAGAGCTTAGATGACAGATGTCATCTTATTTCTGTGAGGATGTTAAGGGATATTCGAGAAGGGATATGACTTTTTCTTTAGGAAGAATGAAAAATAAAATGAAAATAGGATGAAAAATTGAATTTTCTCCCTGTAACCTTTATGAATCACAGTTTCCCATTTGTTTGTGGTGACAGATTCCTGTATTTCCCAGAGGAAAATGCAATTTTCCTTGAGGAAGGGGAAGCAAAAGAAAATGTGAGTCAAAATATTTTGATTATTTCAGTCTTTCAAGGACCTCTTTCTAAGGAAGGAACTTGATGAATTCATCCACACAGCTGCCCTTTCCCAGTGCTCTTGTACCAACAGATGTACCTGCAGGGTAGGATTGATTCCCTAGGCCACCAGGAAGAAAAGGGATACATTAAACACATTACTAGTTAGTACATCACTCTTTGACATAACTTTAAAGGCTGGGTTCAGCAATTCAAAAAAATCTTTTCCTTCTAATGGAGGAATATGGGACAGCTTAAGGTTAAGGATTTTTTAGGAAACCAAGGATGTTAAAAATGAGAGAGGAAGCAACACCCTGAACGCTGGGGACGCACAGAATGAGCTGCTAAGTTCTGTAAAAACTCCTCCCCTTCACAAATACCCCCAGTATGAGGGGGAAAGCCAATGTGTCCTTCAAAAGACACATTATTAACTTACTAACTTTTATAATGAAGGCTGGAATCATCAACCCTTCCCATTACAATTACAGAAAAGGTATCCAAAGATGAAAGGGCGCGTTCAACAAAGAACAAATATATGTTACCATTATTTGATGATCAGCTTCAGGTTAAACCTGTCTGCCTTGAGACTGGAGATTAATAGTGATAGCTTCTTTTAATGACTGTAGAAATGCCACAGTGCCTGCCAATAACAACTTGAGCAATGAACAGGTTGCTATAGAATGTATTGTTTATGCACCACTGACTGCAATCTCTATACAGAAAATTTAATAGACCCTTTTTTTCCCTCTCAGCAAGCTTATGTGGTTGGGGATTTAGAACTGCATTATTCCTTATGACCTGACTTATTTATCATGTCAATCATAGTAATGATGTGTCAAAATTATCACAATTCTGAAGCTTTCCCTTTATCATCATTTTGAGAGTGTTCTTTCTCAGCATTATAAGTACATATGACAGAAGAGACATCAGAGGCATAGATTTCATGCATGGCTCTAACAAAATCACAGGGTTAAATAGCTACTTTGAGAGCCAAAGCACCATGGAATAACTTCTTCCCTTTTTCTAATTCAGTTCTTGTAACAGCAGCCAGACACAGCTGCAACTGCAATTAAGGAGAAAAGATGGGGAATAAAACGGCACAAAGTCAATTGCCAAAGGTCAAATTAAGATGCTGGAATTTGCAGGTCCTGACCCTCCTAACACCATGTAGTTGGCCTTCTGATACCACTAGTCAGATTTAAAATTACAACTTTAGCAATTAGTAAGAGTGAAGAATTAGACAAGCAGGTTACATATTGGCGAGAATGTCCTTCCCTGTCTAAAGAAGAGGCTTCCTCAAGGACTCCTGCTAGGAAAGGGAAGATAATGCAGATGGAGGGATTTAGCCCTTGCAGAAGCAGAGCTTTGACACAACGTGTGCAAGGTCAGGGCCAGGCTGATGAAGGTGACTGTCTCGCAGCGCAGGTGCAACATTCCTCAGAGCAGGTTTCTCACCAAAAGCCTGGCCTGCATCCACAGCAGGCTTTATTGACTCGGAGAAATTAAAGGATGAGAAATAGTTAACAACAGGAGTTCTGTCAGAGGTACAACATATATTCCTTTGGTTCAATTTTCTAGAGCCCGAGGTCTGAAAGAGATGGAAGCCTCTTTGAAAGGGTCTGGACAGCATTCTAAATTTCATGTACCATAAGTTTCTCTCAGTCACAGAAGATTAATTCACCATTTATTCTGTAGGCTAGCAAGAACTCGGGGAGCAGGTAGTGTGTGCTGCCCTGGAGGAGCGAGATGGCAAAGCCCTGCTCCCTCTGGGGCTTGTAACTGGGGCTGAAACCATTTTTAAACATAGTTACAGTCAAAGAGAGTTTTAACAAGTTTGAATGCACACCTAACATTGTTACATCCTGAAATATGGATTCTCGAACCAGTAGCCCCTGTTGCAGCATAATTTTTGCTACAATAGCTGTCTGGAATGATACTACAAACCAAGCTAACACTAGACAGGTTGAAAAATACCTGTCAAGTCCAGTTCCAGCAGCATCACCATGATGCCTGTTTGAAGTGTCCAACCTATGGATCAGCAAAAACATGCAGCTTAATAAAGGCTAATAAAAGTGAAACAGCTTGTTGTGTGGAAACTGATGGAGGTGCAGAACGTTTGCTGCTGCATTACCAGGGTGAGCCTGTCTCAGGGGACCCCAGAATCAATAAAAGAGACATGACATGGCCCTCCACCAGGCAGAGTTAAGACAGACAGGTCCACAAACTGAACTGACAACATCCAGCAAGAATTGCTTAGTTAGGAGAAGTAAAGTTTTAGAGAAGGAAAGCATAGGAGTTGGAAGATTTAAGTTAAGCATAGAACCTAATGCTATTTCAAAAACAATTAAAAGTAAGCAACCTTAATACCTAACCTGTGCTCTGCCAGTTTGAAGCTGTTCCCCCTTGTCCTACCACTCCAAGCCCTTGTCCAAAGTTCCTCTCCAGCTCTCTTGAAACCCCTTCAGGCACTGGAAGGGGGTCTAAGGTCTCCCTAGAGCCTTTCCTTCTCCAGACTGAACATCCCCAGCTCTCCCAGCCTGTCTCCAGGACAGAGGGGCTCCAGCCCTTGGAGCATTTCCTTATTCTTCCCATTTACAGCCGGACTGAGCACAACAAAAGCCAGTGGCAGTGAGGGTGTCACATCTACCTCTCCCATTCTCAGCCCAGCCCGAGCCCAAGCCATGCTCTGGAGCAGTGTGAGGAGTGCTCCTGGATGCCTCTGCTCTGCCCACAGGTACATCCCACCAAAGGAAAGTCTGTCATTGCTGCTGTGCCCCTGAAGTGCTGGTAATGGTAAATAAGTTATGTCATACTTAGGAATTTCCAGATAAAATACCCTCTCCATTATGAGCTCAGTGGACAACAAAAGTGTCAACGTATTTCATGAGATGAAAAAAATATGTATAAAATTCACTAAACCAAGGACACTTGATATCTTCCTTAACATCATATTGAGGCTGAACTGGGCTTCATGGTGGTTTAAACAACATAAACCCACTTTAAAAAAAATGATATCATCATCTTGAGCGACTTAAACCTACAAAAGGGAAGAAATTAGCCAATCCCATTGTACGGATCATTTCTCAACGTTCTATTTAGCTTTTAATTACCCAACAGACTGTAATAGCTGCTCTGGAGCTATTACACTCCATCGTGTCAATTTGGCTGCTACAAATGCACAGCACAAAGTCCTCAAGCTAAAAATCATTATGAAATTATTGTTGAAGAAGATTGTTGGGCATGTGCAATATCTCGCTGTTGAACTTCTATGTTTTACAATTCCTCTTTTTTATAAGTAGCTGGAGCAATTAGATGCTGTTATGGAGCCATTAAAACCTTTCAGTTTTGAGATCCAAAGCATTCCTTGAGTTATAGAACTGTAAAATTTCAGTTAAATTGGTAAAGTTCTGTTTGCAGTCTGTCACAGCCTCATATTTTCTCTTTACTTCTGTATATAACCTATTCAAGTCCTACTTTTTACACAGTGTTCCATCAGATAAAACATCAAAAAATATTTTAGAAATTAAATGAAATAAATCTTGGAAAAAAATCATGTCCGCAGCAGAAGCTACACAATAATAAGAAACAGATGCATGTATAGATAAACAGCATTCAAAGCACTAAGCAGCACATCTAGCCTTGCCTGGACACTTGATTACAATGGAAAAGATTTAGTAATGTGGGAATGCAAAGAAAAATGATGCTTCATGTAAATCAGAAGCCCAAAATAACACAGAAATTGTATTGGTGGGATTTGCAGAGAATAAGCAATTAAATGGTTCATGGATTTGAGAGAAAGAAGCTGTACCTAGGTGCTCCTCAAATCATGGCAATTCCAGCTCAAAGCACAGGACAGACTTGACCTGGGATCTTGCAGTGCAAGTATAAGCCAGAAGTCCCCCTCCCAAGGATGACACAGCCAAACAAAAAAGCAGAAGGAAATTATTCAGCTCTGTTTGACAGCATATTAACTGGCTGGATCACACTCAAACTTTCTTGTAGGCATCCCAGCACAGAGACACTTCCAGAAGGTGTTTTGTAGCACTAACGAGGCAGATTGACAGGATTAGTGGGTTTTTTTTCTTGAGTATAAGTCAGGAGCAGCATAGGAATTAGCACAGGTGGGACTCTGAAAACAGGGCAAGAAGGCTGGAAAATGCTGAGGGGAGCCAGGAGCTGATCCCTTCTTGCTGCCTCCAGGATGGGAGTAGCACCTCAGAACTGGGAGAGAGAGAGACAAACTGAAGGACGCAAAATGTGAGGGTAAACATCAAAGAAACCTGGAAGAGGAAGAGGACAGAAGGCATCGTAGTAATTGAAGTACGAGTTGTTAAGAGCTTCGACAAGAATTTTAGATTTACTGGAAATGCTGCATTATCACAAGACTATTAAAAGCAATTTGTAAATAATAGATACAACATAAATATGAGGGATTCGTAAGAGGACCGTAAGTAACTTCGAGACAATGACATCCTGTGGGACAAGCAGCATGTTTACATTCTCTGGGGAATCAGAAGAGAATGTCAGGAAGAGGTGTGGTGGGATCTGCAAGAACTGCTGTGGGAAGATATATGTGATTTTTCAAAAGTGGTTGACAAATAGTTGATGTATATCAAAGAGATTTAGAGAAAGGGCAAAAAAGATACTGCAAGAAAGCTGAAATACGGATAAGGTGGGAGTTCTTTGAAAGAGTGATTACACTGATAAGAAATCAAGCAAGGATGATGTCAAAGAAGCAGAATTGGTCAAGATTTCAAGGAAGATATGTGCTAAAGCATCCAAAGAGATTATCATTCCTGTTGTTATTTGAACTGGCATTGAGGACCAATAGCAAAAAGCAAAATATCAGATAAAAGAAGCCTCTGTGTTATCAAATTGCACATAAAAATAGTAAAATTAAATATCTTTGATAAGTCATGTACTTCAAATACCAAGAAGTTCTCAAAAATCCTCCTAATTTTTTCCATAGTTGAGTACTAAGAAAGAATCACAGAATCATCACAGAATCATAGAATGCTTTGGGCTGAAAGAGGTTTTAAAAGTCAACTCATTTCAACCCCCTGCCATGGGCAGGGACACCTTCCACTAGACCAGGTTGCTCAGAGCCCCATCTAACCTGGCCTTGAACACCTCCAGAACAAAGGCACAGAAAGCAAATCCTTAGAAAGGGCTGAAACACAGGACCTCAAGTGTGAAATGGATGCAAAAGCAACGAGCAAACAAAGCATTAAAGTTGAAACATGAGTGGGGTGACAGAGAAACCTACTGAAATACTGTCATTATACAACAGAGAAATTAATGCTGTCCAAAAACTAGGGCATCAAAAGTTTTCATGCCTATCTCCTTGTATTTTAACGATGCTGACTGGGCTTTATAACACACAGATGTGTTATTAGCAAAGTCACTTCCCCAGAAAACAGATGCCTTTGTAGGCAGAGAACAACTGGGGTGTCTGTAAATCTGCCTGAGAAACAATCTTTGTGTAAGAGGTGGCCATGAAACGCTATTGTTGGGGAGTGAAGTACCAATACAACATGAGAGTCTATTCTTGTTTTGGCTTTAAAAATGGAAGAAAAACCAATTCTGCAATTCTGCACATTGTTTGCTGAACACAGACACAAAGTACTTGCACTCTCTCCAGAAAGCTGCTGATGCAGCACAGTGCAGAGCCAGGCACACGGCGCGTGGCGTCTCCTACAACACAAAAGGAAACAGTTCCTCCACTGCTACTTTCAGGAAAAATTAGCAACATTCTTGGGCAGCTTTTTCACTGTCCAAATTATTCATTTTTACCAGTCTCCTCTCCTACTTGGCTTTCAAAGACATTTTACCTCCAGGTTCATGTAGCTGCAACACACAGTTTGGGATGTACATCTGAGAGGTATCTGTAACTAAAAGAACAGGCTCAGCTTCTACCTGTTATTAACAAGTAAATATGAGAGAATAAGAAAAAGTAAAATTACATCTCAGAATATAAGAAAAATCAGCATTTTGTTTATCAAGTGTGAGAAGGTGCTCAGCTCAATACAATGGGCAAGTACACGGCGAGACAGCCAAACCCTCACTGTGCTGATTCGAGATGTCTTGTGAGTAAGAAATAAAACATGCAATGCTTTTTTAAGCCTCTACACTCTTTAGGTGAAAGTCAATTAAAAAAGGTCCTTGTCAATGTCGAAAAACACAATCTTTGCTCAAAAGTCTCTTTAATGTTTAACTATCGTAATTTAAGATACAGGCTGCAAAGTCTGGGTTTGCTATGAAACCTCATGTTTTTCATTCTTTCGTAGAAACATATAAAAAAGTCTTCTCTCACTGTTGTAGGGCCCAATGTCTGTCACCTGATACTCTCAGAGTTGCCAGAATACTGATGTGTGTATGAGATTTTCTCCCCAAGGTGCTCAGAAGAGTCTTACACATTTCTATTCTCAGTACCAAGCTGAATCCACAACTTTGAACTGATGTACCTTGGGAGGAAAGAGAATCTACTTCTCACCCTCACAACCATCTCACATCATTGTTTCAAACCTGCTGACTTTGGGGGTTGGGCTGGCAGCCACAAATGCCTGACACTGCTTCCCTAGATTAGCACTTCTACAAATATTCTAAATGTTATCTTACTTTATTTTGACTTTAGAAAAAAATAATTAAAGCCTTTGTGTTCACAGACTAGTTTGGTAAATATTTTATATATCAGACACAAATACAAAAAAGGCCTGGCTCAACTCTTTAACATACTGTGAAGTCACTTCACAAGATCTGGATGACAGCATAGAACATCTTTCAAAAAATCTTTATTTCAATAAAACCTGTTCACACTAATGGCAAAGGCTTAATAAGTTTTACCAGTGTCCATCTAAGTGACCTGTAGAAAAGCCAACAGAAGTATAGCATAGGAACACTAAGGGATTCAGGTTTCTTTCAGAATGAGGACTGAATCCATACTCTGGATGCTATTGGGGATCCAGGAAGTACAATCCAAGATTAAATAGAAAACGGCATGGCATGATAGAATTTTAACTGTATTTTCCACAACATTCCTGCTCTAATATTAACATTAATCAGTACACATTATGCAGCCAGTTAAAAGTCTACATGAAAGTTCAGTGAGATGCACAATCCTTTCTCATTTCAGCCCTTAAACTACTGTGCAATTTGTTATACAACAGGTAACTAAAAATACCATTACAACAGTATCTGTACTGAACAGAAGGTAAAACATTTCCTACATATAATCCTGGAGCATGATTAGGGCAATTCTGGATTGCAAGTGATACACAAACCCCACCATAAATAATGCACATAATTTTTAGATTAGCACTGCTGACAGCATTTAACTTCAGTACTGCTGCAAGACTTTGATCTAACATCAATATAACTGACTGCAACCCTTTTGCTTAATTGCCATCTACAGAAGAATCTAATTAGACCAAGAAATATTAAAATAGTTTGAATGGTTAACATAAAGCTTCATAAAAACAATCACTGCTGGTTCAAGGACACAATCAATAGCCTCTAGTTTGAAAAATATTGTGGTTGCAATTATAACTAGACTGGCGTTCAATCCATCCTCTCTCCTTTTTCATAAAAATCAGTATCTTGAAGAATGTTCCTATGGCACTACATGCACTGTAATTTTTCACTCTTTCTCTAAATCTCAGAAAATGTGCTGTAGATGGCCCCAGGAGCAAACACAGCAAAGATGAAGTAAAACTGGAAAAGGAGCTGTCTGGTTTAATCTATGAATGTTCACAGCAAGGGCTTCGTGTAGAAATTTGTAATCAGGATTTCCACAAATGATGGTGGCAAGGTTTCACTGGAACTGGTGTTCTTGTCATCTGCAGAGCCTGTCACAGCAACCTGCAAGCATTTGCTGTTCCTCTGATTTGAGAATCCCCCAGCATTATGTTTCTCCCCAGTGCCCAAACACACATACTAGATCTTTCTGCTCAGAAACCACCCCAGCTTAATAGCCACACATTTGTTATGCTCTGCAGGGAGAAGCGCAATATCTACTGAAACAAGCTGCTGGAGTCTCAAAATGCTAACCAAAAACCAGGCCAAATTAAATCTGTCCAGGATACAAGTTAGTGTGTCAATTAGGAGCAAACTCCGTGCATCGGTGATGGGTAGGCGAGGGACCAGGGGAACACCTGGGAAGGAACACCAGTTGTCAAGAGTTTCTAACAGGGATGACTTCACTCTGGGTAAACAAATAGCACAGAGACTCTGGGTCTTGTTTCTTAAGCACAGCTGTGGAATAAAAATACCTCAGAAGCAGGAAAACAAAAGCTACCCTCCAGCTAACCCTTTTCTCTAACCTTTAATTTAATTTGTGTACAATTACTTCTAGGTAAATAGCTTTACAAGGAATGGGGGGCAATTTTCACAGAAATTTCAGGCAGTCCAGTTCTGCATTCTGGTGAATGGTACTGACTCATGATAAAAAAGAAATGGTGACCTACACTTATCCATGGTTCCCTGAGAGAATCACATCCTGATGCTGATTCTTGCCCACACACGGCTTCACCTCTCCTTGCAATTGCCAGACCCCAAACAACATTCAGTTAAAAAACATTCTCTATTAAATGAAGAAGTAAGTCAAACGAGGATAATAAAGTTAAACTCGAACAAGAAAGAGGAGAACCAGTTCCTTGATGTCCTCCTTATATCAGCCAAACCCTTCAGGCAGTTTTCAGCCTAGTTTTCAGTGATGTTTTCTCACCTTTTATTCTTTCCATTCTCAGGTTTGCCTGGTGTGCAGCCTGCGTATGAAGATGTTCAGAAGCATCATCTCCTAAAGCACACTCACCACAGGGGAGGATCACACATTTTTATCTAGAGCATCCCCTACTACCCAAGGTAACTCTTCTCACCGTTATCCTTATGAGAAACTTCAAAGTCTGAGCTAATGATAATTAGCACCATGGTTTGATCATCTCCCTAAATGTGAGGGATTCTCAACAATGGTGGGGAAACCAACATGACCAAGGCACCCTCAACCCTCCTGGTACATTCTGTACCAGACTGCTTGGCCCTGGTGGGAACAACACTGGAGTCAAGGAAGAATTGGAAGCAACACATCTGTCCCATTTCTCTAGGAAAGAGCTACAGCAGAGAATCATCAGTTTGTGGGGACAGGTGGTCCCCAGGGAAGAGCCAGAAGAGAAAAGGAATTATGCTGAAATTTGAGGCTTGAGTGAGGTTTGAGCTGAAACCTCCATGAGTCCATCTCAGCTGCCACAGTCAGCTGGGTCAACACAGAAACTACAGAGTGACCTCTTGCCCAAAATCACCACAATCATGTGTTACATTGTAATTTCATTATCATGGCATATTAAAATAGGCTGTTTAACTGCACAGTTTTGGGCTTGGACAGTAATCATTACCTCCTCAACATTTGGTAAAAACAATTAAAAAATGGTTTGCAAATCAATATGTAAACACTTCAATAGCACACAGAGAATGTTCTTCCCCAATCATTTCTTCCTATTTTTCAATTTCAACTTTAGGTGATGTGTGCAGGGAGAATGGGAGAGTGGAAGACAGAGATGGGTTTTACATCAACAATTCCCATTAACATTGATGGGAATTGCACTCATAAAAACTCGGGTCACTGATGCTTTTCTTTACTCATTAGGTAATTTCCAGCATTTTATTCTTCTGGTTTCTGCTCTCTGCCCTATAATTTCCAATGTAGTGTTTAGATTCTGCCAAAAAGCTTCATTGTGTGCTAGCTGCCTCTTGCAAGCAAATAGCACTGTGATGAACTTAGAAATATCTATTTCTCCCATAATTGGTTGGTACCAGTCAGTGCAGTCCAGCAATGGAAAAAAAAATGAGGAAAATACATTGCAAAAAATTAGCTGATTCAAATACTTCCTGAAAATACAGATATTCTTCCAGGCAGTCTCATTACCAGCAAAATGCTAAGGAAAAAGTATGATTCTGTGTCATCAAAAATAGCCGTGCCCAGCTTGAAAACTAAGGAACTAATACCTGCATGTATGTTAAGGCTTTCTAGGAAGGGGAAATAAAGCAAGATCTGTCTTTTCTTCTCTCTCTCTGGCATCAAGATGAGTTGTTCAGGGATCTCATGGACAGCACACTGGATATGACGTTCACAGTTCAACTGAACGTCCACAGTAAAATATTCTGTCTGCAATGAGATCTGTGGACAACATTCATTTCCCCTCTTTATTTATGTATTTATTTTCAAAGAATTTGGCCCTCATTAGTTGTTTCTATAAGAAAGCCTAGTGCCTTGTGTCAAAGGCCAGCGATTACCCGATCAGAGACAAAGGGACTATTCCTGCCAAAATTCTGAATGTTTTTCAAGATGGGAACACAAAAAAAAAATCAAGGTATTGTATTATATGTGCATTTTCACTGATCTTCCAGGATCAGCACACCTGGTTTTCAAGTCTGTTACGCAGATCAAGTCACAATCACTGCTGATAATCATCCTTCAACAGTCCAATGTGGATCAATTCTGACCTGTTAAATGCTTCTCCTTACTTTATTACACCACTGTCCCCTAAAGAAGACAGATACTGAGGTATTTTAATAGAAATTATTTGACACAGCTCTTATAAATTCTATAAAATAATTATCCTTGTGTTGTATACAGGAGTCAATTTTGTTAAGTGGGAAGAGCATGGGACTGGGAATTACAAAATGTGATTTCTAACCTTGTTTCTGCCCCTATTCTAACAAAGTGATTTTAGGCTAATCACTTTTATCTTCCTATGCATCAGTTTTCTCATTTTGATATTGGAATTAATAACCTGCACCTTGGTAAAGACTGTTGAGGAATACTGATGAAAAGCATTAGATATGAATCAGGCCTTATTATTAATAATAGTAAATTGCTTTGGGATCCTTGGATGATAAGTGCTATTTAAATTCAAAGAAAATATTAGTACTTTAATTGCTTCATCTTTCAGATCTACCCCAGTTTTACTTACACAATGACAGGTAAATTGAACTCAGATTATTTCAGAGAGGATACACAAAGTTACAAGTGTAAAAAAGACACTAAGCCCTTTGCATTATTGCTGCTGCAGCTTCCAAGGCTTTAGAACACCTACTCTGTACTGCTGAAGATCCCACATGGTAAACAGCCAAATTTTATGCTGCTGTTGGGATATTCAGTATTAATGCAAATGCTGAAATCCACATATTCTATCAACAGTCAAACTTCAAACCTTCCATTTATGCAACGGTTTATCAAAGTCATTACGACTGCGATGGAACCACTGTTGTTTTGAAATGATATAGTGAACAAAATGTCATTATCAAGTAGTTTCACTGAGTGAAGATCAGAGCCACAGTCTATTAAAGTATTGCCATTGATTTATTCGCTAATGTGCCCTATATTTTCATCTGCAAAAGCCTTTGTAAAACCCAGTGTCTATTAGTGCAATTATCCCACACAACTACTCTGCAGGGCACAGCTCATTATGTTTCCTTTTTTTTTTTTTTCCACTTTTAGTGCTGAAAGCTGCCAAGAGCATCCGGGCTACAGGAGAGGAGACTTCAGTGTGTGATGGCAGTCAGAAAACAAGCACAGCGCCAGCTCCACTGGGAGCTTCACCCACTGCCTCCCTAACAAACGGCAGGGAAAACAACTGTAAGCTGATATTATCATCCCAGCAGTGCCCAGCGACACAGAGACAGGCAACAGGCACGAGATGAAACACAGGAAGTTCTGTTTAAGCATAAAAAAATTTCGATTTTTTTTTTAATGGAAAGAGTAATCAAACACTGGGAAAGGTTGTCTGGGGACACTGAGGACTCTCCATCCTCAGAGGTGCTCAAACCCCAGCTGAGCACAGTCCTCGGCGCCTGCTGTGGGTGACCTGCTTTAGCAGGGGGTGGACTCCACAGGAGCCTTCCAGCCTCATCCATCCTGTGAGTTGATGATTATTAATTCCTCTCAGATCACCAGGTTGTTGATATGTGACCTATATTCACTACTGGAAATTAAAGGGAGCAGCTGCAAACACTTAAAGCCTGGACTGGATATAAGAACACATCCCCTAATAAAACACCGCAGAGAAAACTTTCCTTTTCCTGTTTACACATCTTCCACCTGAGGGAAGTAAACCATAAACATGGCTCCTTTTAGCCATCCTAATTCTGGCAAGACAGTAATGAATTACTTAATTACTAATCAGTTTGCATCAGAAATTATCAGGCCAAATGCTCAGTGCTGCATCAGTCAAGCAGCTGTATTTCAGAAACATCTCTTTTCCTTAGAAACATCTAGCCAGAGACCATGACTTCACTACAACAGTGATCCCCCTTCCAGGAACATTATTTCTTCATTATAACCCATATTCCAGCTTGGAAATGGGAGAAGGAAACCCCCCTGATCGCCTGAGTCTCAAGTAATAACTGTGGAACCCCTGCCTGCCCCAGTGCCACGCTCAGACAGCATCTTCACACCTCTCAGAAGCAACAAGAACTCCAGGGGAAAACAGGAACACGCTTTGTTTTGTTTAATAACAAAACAACTCAATTTGATGAGCAATGATGGCCCTGGCCCACGGCACTTCTGAGGAATTAACAAGCGACCCCTATTTATGGCCTAAAGCAACACTCCTGCAGCAGGTGGGGATCCAAAGGAGGAGCCTCATTTCCAGTAGTATTTGCTCCTCAATGGGGAAGAAAGTGAAAACTCCTAAGTAGAGAAATTCAGGTAAAAAGCTCCTTCTTTTTTCCCCATGAAACAATAATTTTGCCCCCTTTTGTCATTTATTGAATTCTGACACCAGGCTAAGCAGCTGTCATTTCTGTTCAGTGTAACTTCTGCATTTCAGAGGAAATCATTTTGGAGTTCAGGACTTGTACATTTTGTATAGTTTTTTGTAGTTTAAGGTGCTTCTACATCAAAACCTGTAAATCAAATACAGTGAGCAGGCTGTTTGGGGCTTGGACTATGTGCCCTATACAGGATCTTAAGTACTGTTAACATCCATTTCATTTCCCAAAACAAGGAATATGCACATGTGGAAAAAAGAATAATGATTCCCAGTACCTAGTTTCTATACAGAAGAATATGCACAATGAAAAGTATATTATTTAAAAACACAAAAGGGCTGCGTTCCAGCCAGAGTCAGGCACCATAAATATTTCAGCTACTTTTATAATTGGGTTCATTTAAAATACTATCTACTCTCAAAACATTGCATTCAAAATGTATTGTGTAGAATAACTACCATTTGTTTTGGTCGCATCAAAATATCACTCAAAAAACCATTAGGGATTTTTTTTGGCTGTGATGCTGTAAAACAACATCTCCCCGAGACCCAGAAAAAAAAAAATGATGTTGTAAAACACATAATTCATCTTGCCTGTGGATAAAATGACTGCTGTGAAACAATCCAAAAACTTCCACCATGGAAATAAAACAATGTACATTATTGCAAGAAAATCTAAGTTACCTGACAGCACCTCATCTTAACCCAATGGTTAAATCTCAAACAGTCTCTCGGATAATGATTTTTTCTTCCTCTTCCTAAGAAAGGGTTAATTATGTGATATTTGCAATATCAGTGGCAATAATATTGCATAATATTGGCAATATTATGACATCAGTGCCACGACAGATGAAGCTATGCAATAGTACTAAAATTAATAGAACTGTGTAATAAAGCCTTTTTCTTTGAATTGTTGGCTTTTAGGGGATTAAGTGAAAATGCAAAGATGGATATTCTACTTCAGTGGGTGTTTGCATTTAAGTTGCATTTAGTATTTTCCTGTAAGAAGTTTCCAGTGAGGGAGGAGACTGGTTGAATCTGCATGAAATGGAGTATCCAGAGGCGTTTTCTTTTTGTTTGTTATTTTTAAACTCCCAATGACTTCATATAAATAGGTGGCTTCACGGTTTGGACGCTGTGAATTGCAACGTAAGAACAAACAAAGTCAAAAAGGTAGAAACTCCTCACAGAAGCTTCTGGAAAAAAGGGTTTGTTCTGCAAGAGGGCAGAAGTGTTAATATCCTCTGCACACTCTGTAACTCTTTAGATGTTATCAACCATGAACGTGAGAAGCAAGAACACAGAATAATCTCCCAGGATTAACTGGCTACAGGGACGAACCCGAAAATTCCCTAACACCTCTTCTCCAAACACAAATATAGCTGATACGTTTTCTCATGAGATGAGCCCACTATTAACATCAACCTTTGTACGTGTGTCAGCTCTGCCTTTTTAGCACTTTTAGCCTTCAGTCTCGGTGACAGACATATCTTTCACCATTTCCAATCTCAAAAGCTTTGCAGAATTAAGTTAAAAATGACGGTAAGCATCATCATTTACAGCATTGGCTTTTTAAGGTACTCAGAATGTCAGCCTTCAAGAAACAGCTAAAAAGCTTTTTCACCTTAGTTCAGAAACAGAAAAAGAGAACTTTTGAAGTTCGTGGTGGTGGTGGATTTGTGTTGGTTTTGTTTGGATTTTTTGTTTGTTTTTTTTTTTGTTTGTTTGAGGGAGGAGAGTTGTTTGGGTTTGGTGGGGGTTTTGTTTGTTTGTTTGGGTTTTTTGTTTGGGTTTTTTTTGTGTTTTGGTTGGGTTGTGGTTTTTTATTTATTTTTTTCCTTAACTAAAACTGCGTCAGACTGAAGTCACACCAGAAAACACATTCCGATGCTATTCTGATGAGTAACCATTCTCCATTTTGTGGGTCTGGCATGGCCAGACCTAATGAGGACGGGCATATGTTTTCACCAGGACTTGTTACAATCTTCCTGCCCTCCTGATCCCCAGGAACTGCCTCTCTGCTGCTGTGCTACAAGCCTTGGCTGATTGGTGACACTCTCTCTCCCCCAGCATCCTTCAAAATAGCCTTTGTCTGCTGTGGCCATCCTGCTGCCCTAACCAGCTGTTAAACAATGATCAAAATGGGCCAATTATTACTCCAACCAAGAAATATTCTTCCACCAGGAGTAAGAAATCACGTACATATTGCCAGTCCCAAAGTACGCAAGGAAAATTACGTTCATTAAAAATCTCCTCGTAATGACATCCTTCCTATCAAAAGGCTCAGGGATGACTGACCTTGTGTCCAGGATTAAACCAGCATTATTTTTCTTGATTACCAGCAGCAGAATAGTGGGGAAATTATAAAGCCATTGAGAGGATTAATACAGCCCTGATCTCTCTCTCCTGGCTCTTTATCTCAAGCGATTAAAGTTCTCTAGGATAAAAAATAAAATAAAATAAAATAAAATAGCCATGTAGCATACGCCTGCTGCCACGGAGAGAGACAGTATCAGCTCCAGCATCAGCTCCCCGTGACAGCCGGGGCAGAGGTTAATTATGCATTCTGTATATGGTTTTAATCACTTTAATCAGATCACCGCTCTGCTCTAACTTCGTAAAAGCCAGAGAAGCACTTCAGGCCTGGCAATGTTTGTTTTGAAGCAGGGGAGGGCGAGGGAGGGGAGGAAACACGGTGCATTAACCACAGATAAAAAAAAAAAAAAAGAGACAGTGTAAAACCTATCGACCGAACAGGGAGACTGAGCCCGAGCGTTTGTGTGAGCAGAGGCAGGATGGGTCACACAGAGGACACAGGGTCCCTTCCCGCTTTGGAGACGGACCCGGAGAGCTTCCCCAGCCTCTGGAATAAAACACGTCCCCAACGCCTGCTCTTCGTGCTCCGCTCCACCTTTGTCCCCGCTCTCAGAGCCTTATACCCCAGCAGGGGCAAGAAAAAACAAGGGGAATAATTGCACAGCAAACAGGAAAAGCCACGTTAAAAGAGACGGGACTAACTGGTTGGAAATCACGGGAGTCAGAGCTCAGTCTTTAAAGGATTGCTCCTTTCAAAACTTCGGCTGGGGTTATTATGAGCTCTATTCAGTGTTTTGTGCTTACATCTCACACAGACAAATCTTTCATTTATGGACATTTGATTTGAAAAGAAAGAGTTGAATAGGTTTTGTTTTTTTTTTTTGTCTTTAATTAAGGAATATTGGCCCTCAGGAGGAAGGGAGGAAGTGCCATTCGTGGAATGAAGTGGGAGAGAAAAGTCTGCCTTTGTTCCCTTTGGAGCATACAGAGACATTGTTATATTCTATTTAAATTATTTTCAAACCGGGTGGCATGAGGAGAGCGTTCAGGCTTCTCACCAGCAGCCAATATTTATTACAACATAAAAAATGTCAAACATGGATGGGTTCTGACTCTGAACAAAATGATCCCTGAGCCAAACTGATCCTCATTACAAGGCTCGCTCACACCGCCAGACATCACTTTAATACAAGGCCACGTTTTCCCTGCCAGATACAGTCTTCAAGTTACTTTACTTTTATATCAGAAAGCAGAAACCCAAGAAGATCATTCAGCCCCAAATAAGCTCCTTTTCTGCACAAACATCCAAAATATTTGACAATTCCTGTAGACTCTTCTGCAGTGTTTTATCAAGCAAGTAGAACTCTTAAAATAAATTTATTTCCTTTCTTAGCAGTCCATCAATAATTCTCTCTATAATGCTTTGGATGTACCTGGCTATACACAGGGGACTTTAAAAGTGTGTGAAGATAATTTATTAATTTTATTTTTAAATCCAGCCATCTGGAGCTATAAACACATTTAGTGAATTACATAATAAGACCAATATCTAACAAAATCCTCCCATGCCTGCCCAGAGAACTCCATCATCCAATAAACCAACTCATCCTTAATCCTAAAGCTGTCATGTTCTGTTGGTTCCAGCTTTTTCCTAGGTGCACGAAAAAGCCCACATTTGAATTGCTTTTATTTCTGTTTTTCTTTCATAATCAGGGACCTGTATATTTTACCTTGAAAAATACCTGACATAGTCCAATCAAAGAACAACAACAACAAAAAAAGCATGTTTTGGGGGTCAGGAAACAAGCAGGAGGAAGGAGACACAGAGATGCTTTCCTGTGCCTATTTCTAAAGGCAGTTTCAGGTCTCTGACCTCACACATTCCCAGAAACATCTTGCTCTGGAAGTGTCTCTCCATCTTCCTATGGGTGGGTGGAGAGTGAGGTTTCTCTGACAATTACTGAGCATCCAGGTACCCAAGGTGGCACGAGACAGACCATGTCTTATCCCTGCCTGACCAAGCATGAAAAGGAAGGCCAAGAAGAGGAGACAGCATTTTAGCAACATCTATTTTCCTATGAAATAACATGTCACAGTTTTGAGGCAAGAACCTCTGACTCATTTTAGAATAGAGCTCTTCACCCATATACTTCTGAAGTCAAAAACCCAAACCAGCTGGAAGATTTAAAAATTATTTTTTGACTCCAAATTATTAGTTGAGTAAAGAAAATATTTTACTTTACGAAGAAAGGTGTACAATGAGAGCATTGGTCTCCAGTTTATCTCCAGAATCTGGGGAACTGACAAAGATAACAGGATAATTTCAGTGTTCTCTCAAAACTTGAGTTAATAAAGACAGGGTCACTTCCAAATGTCACCATCTCTTCATGCAGCAAGCACTACTGCAGTTCTAAGATAAAACCACCCCCAGCTCAAAGGTTTTGCAAGTTGATATTATCACCATCAGAAAAATCACTTTAGAGCTTAGCAAGTAATGAAACACCTTTCAAAAGCAACTTAAGAAGAGGGGAGGCAATAGCAAGGAAAACAACCTTGTTCTCGGGAAAGAGGCTGTTTTCAATAAATAAAACAAACGGCAGAACAAACCCTATTGCACAGAGAATGACCTTTAAGTGAGTCTAACCTTAGTTCAGTGGAAAGGAAATTAAAGTCTGTGGGACTGATGCAGGCATAGTCAAGAGCATCTTGTGCTGGCAGCAAGAATTCCCGTTGCTGCTTTTCTTATGACCTTTTCCATCTAGTAGGAGAAGAAAGGAAAGAGAAGGGAGACCATCTTGATTTCCTGTAGGTAAGATGCCTGTTAACATACATCATGACCCAGCTGGTAAATAAAGAAACCTTGTGACAGCCCTGGTAAGCAAAAACCTTTCCTGCTGATAGGATTTCACCAGGTGAGGTAGTAGCTCTGCATCCAGTCCCCCTTCTCAATAATCTGCTCATTGTCTCCAGAGCAAATCAGATTTACTATTTATTTGCCCTTAGAAGAGTAAACTGACTGCAGATTGTCCTTTTCCCCAAGCCATTAGAAAAGTGGCCTTTCTAAGCCTGTTTCTCTAAGAAACTTTCATCTCTTCAGATGACCTTTGTCCAAAATGCTGCCTGTCCATCAGCACAGAGAGGAAGCTGGCTCTGGCAGGAGGCTCTACCTCCCACCAGTTCACTGCTTATTGCAGTTCACTCTCTTCCTTGAACTATGTGCTCCAGACATGTCTTGATCTCATGCAAATGCCTTCTCCTTGCACACTTTAGTCAGTGTGAAACACCACCAACCTGCTCAACTAGATCCTTTCCAATAATCATTTCAGAATCCTATGAGAAATGAGAGTTTGAAGAGGAATTTCTAGAATGTTTTCAAGACAGTTGTGATCAGCAAGAATTCCAGGTAAACAACCCAAAGAAACACACAACAGACACATCCCTGGAGGAACTGATTTTTTAAAAACGAGATTCCTCAGTCCCTGTATTCCTTGTGTGGAAGAGTGCTAGAATAACATGAACTCCCTTTCCTCACAGAACAATTCCACTGCAACACATTTATCCAGATGGTGCAACACCTAGCAGGGATTTTGGGTGACACTACAATGAGGATGTTACTACAACCACAGCACCTCTGACTCTCTTCTCATGGTAAATCCACAGTACCTTCATAATTGTTCCCAATGCTGTTGACAAACTCATGGCAACACCAATGCTGCTCAAGTGGTCTGAGAACAAAGCACATCTGTACTGGGGATGCCAAACTGGGATACAGCCTGGGACTCACTCAGTCCTTCAAATACATCAAGAAATCTCTGCCCAGTTAGACCTCAGGGTGCAGAGAAAGTGGACACACAACTTGTCAGGAGCACTTAAAGCCTCAGACAAGTTTAAAATAATTTAATTTAAACTATTTTGTACATTCATTCTCTGATTTATTGTTCTCTCCAGTCTCCTAATCACAGGAGCCTTCTTTGTGGATATGTTTATGTCAGCCTAGAGACTCCTCCAAGGTTTTTTCAGTACCCTATGCAGCATTCCACAAATGTTACAAATTCCCAGTTTTAAACAAGTACTCTGTTAGATTTCACAAAGCTGTGCAAGGAAACCCAGCACTGATGATTATCTGTCCTGCCACAGTCCGTGAGCTTAAGTGGCAAGAGGAGAGCAAGTTGTTGTTTCTCCAACCTACAGAAATATCTGACTCTTCAGAATATCACACTCCTCAGAAAGTCAGTCATCTTCCCCCTTCCTGCCCTTCACAGGGCTGGCTTGGGCAGCCTGAATGTCCCCAAAGACTTTTCCTTGCAAAAATGGTCTCATTCCAGACTAGGCAACAAAGACAAATAATGTAAATAACAGTTATTTCTTGTCTCTGAAGAGGAAGGTGGTGTTCATGAAGGTCCCTCCCAGGAGCAACACAACCCATCAACCCCAGGTAGTGCACAGCACTGAATGAAGAGAGGATTAACACCAAGGGGCCTTAATGTTCATCATCTATTTCTCTCAAACATACCTATCATTATGGATTTTCTTAATTTATAAATGAAACGCCGTTAGACAACACCAGTAACAATTACATTTATGATAATGCTCTAACCCATTTTATGGTTCTGAAAGTCAAGTATATTTTTTAAATCTGCATAAATTACAATACTATTAAACTCTAATTTATGTGCTACTGTGTAAAGGAGAGACTGGTTGGGCCTTTATAAGTGTGTTCCAACAGCTAGGATGTCATTTTTATGTGCACAGTGACTGTACTTTCAGTTTATTTCACAACAACATAACTTAAGTTTCAAAGTATACTAAACCATTACTTGAATATCACCAACATTATAAAATCAGCCTTCAGTAAAAGTAAATGTGGATGAAGCTCAACATGACCCAGCAATGGGCACTTGCAGCTGAGAGATTTTAACCTGGGCTGCACCCCTGGCAGTGGGGGCAACAGGATGAGGGAGGGGATTCTCCCCCTCTGCTCTGGTCAGACCCCACCTGCAGTGCTGTGTCCAGCTCTGAGGTCCCCAAACACAAAAAGGACGTGGAGCTGCTGGAGCAATTCCAGAGGAAGCCATGGAGATGCTCCGAGGGCTGGAGCCCCTCTGCTCCGGAGCCAGGCTGGGAGAGCTGGGGGTGTTCACCTGGAGAAGAGAAGGCTCCAGGGAGACCTGAGAGCCCCTTGCAGGGCCTAAAGGGGCTCTAAGAGAGTTGGAGAGGGACTTGGGACAGGGGTGTGGAGTGACAGGACAAGGGGGAATGGCTTTAATTGATGGAGGGTAAATTTACAACTATATATTAGGAAGAACTTCTTCCCTGTGAGGGTGGTGAGGCCCTGGCACAGGTTGCCCAGAGAAGCTGTGGCTGCCCCATCCCTGGAAGTGTCCAAGGCCAGGTTGGACGGGCCTTGGAGCAACCTGATCTAGTGGAAGGTGATTCTGTGATTCTGTGCTGAAGCAGCTTTATCTCTTGCTGCTTAAATAAAGTTCATTTTTCTTAAGACGACAGTTTTAATCTTATTCAACTGAAAATTCTGTTCAATAGTATTTAATAAACCCAGTACTACCAAGAGACACATATACTACACAGAAATGATACCATTTATAGGAGTAAGTTATATGGTACATTTTTCAAAGTCAGTGATTGATGACAGGCTTGTTTACTGCTCATTAATAAAAAATAAAGGCATCACTCCTGCTGGATACTAAGGTTTCTTGTTTACTTTTCTCTCCAATTACTGTAATTGACCTATAACTCACTGGAGTTCTGGACATTTATTCAGAACTTTGCACAGAATGTAGCAACAATCCTTCAGTGTGGTAGCTAAATATGTCAGGATTAACATTCTGCTAAATATTCAAAGAGAAATTACACTAGTGTTGTAAGCTGGGGGTTTATGAGAGGTTTTATGCAATTTGTGGATTCTGATCAGATCTAGGACGATATAAAGGGCAAGCAAAGGTCTACCACAAATCTGTATTTATCTCTCTGCTAAGCTGAAAATAAAAATCCTACCAAATCTAAAAGTCTGGTTTGAGAAAGAATTATGTAATAGTTTGCTATATTTCTACAGGCTCTTCTCATTTGATGTCAAGCAAAACAGCAATAACTTAAAGTAGCTCCACTTGGCAGCAGGAAGGCACAACCACAGTGTAATGAGACCACTAGTTTGATCATTCAGGGATGTTCCATCCCTGCTTTCTGCAAAGCTTGTCTTCAAATGGGAACTTAAACATTAATTCCTGACTTCTAGAAAGATTTTTTTGTGATCACTAGGTACGATCACCTGATATGCTTGGACAAGTGACTGTAGATGAGACTCTGCCTTGAAAATCCAAACTAACTTTAAGCACAGGGAGGAAAAAGACTCTGTACCAGAACCTGCATGGAGCACTACACAGCTTTTGGGTAACAGCCTCCAAAGCTTGACAGACAGCACTTGTCTGACAGTTGTGGATGACAAACCTCTTCCCAAACTGGCCTAGCAGACATCTACACTGTACCCTGCAAACCCCTGGCAATTTAGAAGCTGCCTCAAACTGTTTTTCAAAGTAGATTTCTCTTTTTGCACAGCGATGGAATAAACACAAACTCTTCTAATTCAGTAATCAGGACAGATAATTACATCCTCTTAATTGTTTTCTTTTTCCAGCTTAGGTTCGTGTTGATGGGAGATGGTAAAATTAGTCCACGAGCCATCTGAAGTTTGCTGCTTGCTGATTAAAGCCTTAATTGATTCAGAATGTTTTACAAATCAATCTCTGAATTACTTCAGGATCATGGTGGCATATTGTAAAAAAGGAATTTGCACACACTCCCTCCTCTTGTGAATGAGAATCACATTCCCATAAATCCTTAACTGCATAAACAACTTGGTTATTTTGTGTTGAAATTCACTGTTTGAGAAAATCAGAGAAAAATGGCAAAATGAGAATTACTTGCAATATAACCTGCTGTGACTTACAGAGGGTTCTTATTCCTTCTTAAGCTTACTTTGCAATTTTTGAATGGATTGCAAATGATACATTCTTGAGGGGGGAAAAAAAAGGAAAATATAGAACTGTTAGTACTGTCCCCATCTTCTGCAAAGCTCATAAAACTGTGATCTACAGCCCAATGGAAGCAATGCATTCCAAGCCAGATATGTTTTTTCTGATTTTCTGATTCAGTGCATTCCTTCTCTCAATCAGGATCCACACTTCTCATTGAGATTTTATATTACCCATCACACAGTTCTGGTGAGCTTTGCACATTTCCAGAGACTGCTACCCAGGATTTCCTTCTGAAACACAGATTTTAAAGTTCCCTTGGTGATCAAGGAGGAAAAGCAGAGATATCTTAGATTGTTCTTAAGGGCTCATCAAAAGGAACAACTCTGGCTGTAAAGACCAGCCCCCTCCCTTCCCAGTGCTGAATCTGCAGAGGTCACAGTGAGCATCAGACAATTTTGATGGCTCTCTTCATCCGGAATTGATTGTTCAATTCAGCTCACCTTTGCCTCATTCTAACCACAGGCCCACTACAGTTAAGGACATGGAGACCACTTAAAACACACCACTGTACCCTTAAAAAAGAAGAAGGGGCGGTTGTGTCATATTTCAAGAGCTGACAGGTCTCACAATGCATCCTGTTCCTTACAACACGCACACTGGCTGTAACAACTCTGTTCCCTTCCTTGTTTTTGTAATAGCTGTGTCAGACAAACATAATAGGATGCTAAAGTGAGCTGAACTGCAGAGGCATTTGATACAGGACAGTGTTTTTCCAGTGACCATTTCTTGTGGATTGAGAAGGGTCAGCAGCACAGACAGCTTGTGTTGCAGCATGAAGGTTAAATTTACTTTGGAAAATTCTTACTAAAAGATACAACTGGCAAACTCTTACACTACAAATATTACTTTGGTAAACCATATTCACTTCTGATGAATATTTCAAAGATACCGCTCTGTTCAGGATTTATGACAAACGACTCATCTTCAGCATTAACACACAAATGAGGTTTGTACTTCCCATTCCACTGGTGTGCTGTGCCATGAAGGCTGTGTAAATATGACATTAAGATACCAAGAAGTCATCAAGGTTGTTTGTGACATTGTGAAGTGAAACTGAAATGAAGTACCTGAGTCACACAAACCTGAAATGATATAATTGACTCATTAAAACCCAGTCTTTTAAAAATTGTATTAAGTCTTGTCAGCTGACTTCACAAGTCTCTACTTTAAACACACAGAAAATAGCTTTATTGCTTTAAAAGTAGCATAACATAGTTCTGAGAGGAAGTTGCCTTTAAGAGCCAGCGCGTTCAAAGGCTGCAGGAAAACAGCTTGGTCATTATTCACAGTAAACTCGTAACTTGTAAGTTTCAAGTTTCACAACTTGGAAATATTTTGACAAAATTAAAAACACCTCCTCTTGTATGTGCAGTGGAAGAATGAACCAAGAAAAACACTATTTACCTGCATCTGCTAGCCATAAACTCGAGATAAACAGTGTTATTTCATCCCTCTCACAGACGCTACAGAGTCTCATCCTGCCACACTAATTGGAGGTCTGTCACTTCTTCCATTACAAACACCCTTTCAAAACATTTGTAACAACCTTGTAAAAAAAAGATTTATCTGTGAGTTTTAAAAATTACTGTCTTCTCCATCTTTAAATCATCAAAAAGCCCTCCCCGAGCCGCCCAGCTGACTGCGGCAACACCATTACGAGCTACAACAAAAATTCTTTAACCACCCCAGACTTGTTCTTTTCAAAATGAATTCTGCGTTATACTCAAGACAGGAACTCAGCAGTCACCAGCAAGTCCTAAAAAGATCTGCCAGATTCCATATTTCTCCCCATTAGCCTGTGGGGTGCAAATGACCCTCTTCTCCAGTGAGCACACCAGACCTGTCAGCCACAGTGGAATCACTGCCCTCCCCTCCTCACACCTCCAACGCAAGACTTTGTGTTTGCTGATGACATGGCCAGAGTGCTGCTTTTAAAAGCCTCCCAGGCCCTCAAAGTTACAACACACCGTATCAATCACACAAAAAAAGTGACTGCTATCCTTCCCAAAAAAACTAATGGCAACTGTTAATCCAAACTCTACTAAGATGCTTTCAATATTAAACAGCCTGACCCATGGACTGCGTTTGTATTTCTTGCAAGACGCTTCTTGAAGAGTTACAATTTAGAGAAGAGGTAAAATTTAAATGCCATCTTGAGGGTGGAAAAACATAATACTGTCTTAGTCTAATGCACTGCTTCTTTCACTAGGGAAAAAAAAAAATCCTCCTCTTTTTTAATTCTCCATAACTTTTTGGGCACTGGCTATTTGCATTGCTTGTCTTTCCACAGTTAAAGGAAAATGTTGAGCATCTGGTTAAACCACCTCTCCCTTAAAACACACCTGCTGCATCAACTAGCAATGAACCAATAAGCTGAGTAGTTTTTAGAAAAGCTTTTAAAATACTTGCATGGTACAGCTATTTTTGTTATGGAGGCCATAAACCAGTTCCTAAGCCAGAATGATTAGAAATAAGTATTATGGTAGTGGAACGAGCAGAATTCTCTATCAAATTCACTCAGGGAATAACTGTAAGTGAAAGAATATTAATTTAGAGGAAGAATCAATGAGCAACAAAACCACTAACATTACAATGACCACAAAATCCAGGTAAACAGAAATATTGTCTAAAGGCAAAAGAGCTCCTCAAATGATTAAACAAATGACTTCTGTTGCACCAAAGATAAGAAACAATATTTGTGAAGCACATATCTATAAATCTTCCCACTAAATTCCATGGTGTTTTACAGTGAAGAGCAGATCAGATAGGTCAGCATGATGTTTGAGATCAATACAATAATAATACATTGGAGTATAAGCAACCATACAAAATTCTATTTGAAAGCACGAAATTGGTCCAAAAGTGATGAGTCTATAATCACAACGTGCACAAGAAAACAAACCCTCAGGCTCCAAGTTCACAAGCTATTTAGAGATATGTGAAAGCACTCTGCATTTGTATTAAAATACACATGTAAGTAAGCAGAGCTCAAAAAGAAGACAATTTTTTCAGTTTGCTCTACTTTTATCACTGTTTGCATCTGAAGTTTCCATTTTAAATCACGGAACAGAACGAACCTTAAGATTTTTCAGCTAAAAAAAAAAACAAAACAAAAACCACAAACCTCCCACATAACCTTTGCTTTGTGAGATAAGGATCACCAAATGAAATTAAGTCACTTTACAGCATTTCTTGGCCTTGTTCCAGGGCGATGTGGAAAGAAACATTTGTCATAATCGCTTACAATTGGAAAAGAACAGGAAAAGATCACTATTAATGACTCAGCATCAGCTGGCACAGGGGGCTTTGGAGACCTGTCACTGCTCAATGACAACAGCGATGGACCTGGGATAATCTTCTGTATTAAAGAGGAGTGAGATGCACCAAGTTCTCTGCACAGAGGAATTTACAGCCTAAAAAGGGAGATATTTAGTTCCACCTCCTTTGATACAAGAGGCCCACTTCAATTATCTTGCTTCTTGGGGTCTTTTTGGTTGGTTGGTTGACTGATGGGCTGGGGGGGATCAGATGAGCGTGGCACATCTGCAAGATCCTCTTTTCACGCTATTATCCTCAGCATATTCACTTCTTGGTTTCATGGGCCTTTTTAGCTCGCTTTTACTGACCTGATTTAATATTCATAATCACCTTGAAAAGGCCATCTGCAATTTTAATCACTCACTACCAATTACTTTCTTTAATAGCTCTGACAGTATCACTCAGAGATATCTGATAAATCCACAAGGATAGCTGAAGGCAGCACAGGCTTTGCAGTTTCTTTCCCAGCGTTTGCAGAAGGTGCAACACTGCTGGCTTTTTAAGCCTCCACCAAGTCCTTACTAAGTCAGGTTTATGAACAGATCAAAACGCAGCTACTATGGAGTGAAACAGCAAACTTCTCCTTTTATCACTCCTTAGTGCATAAGGACCAAGTGGAGAACAAAAACAACCACCAGACACAACTTCTCTCTTTCATTCTTTATCCAACACAATGTCCACTGCAGAACTTTTTCCTACAGACAACAGCAGAAGCTACTTGTACTCAGCTTGTAAAGATATTTAACAGCAAACATAGATGGAGAAAATTGAGTAACAATTTTGCACAAATGAGGCCTTCGAGACCAGGACGTTGTGTACATTTTCCTGGCTGCTGTACTCCATTTTTATCACAGAAAGCTTACAGTCCTTTAAAGACACACTATTTAACAATGATGTTCTCCCAGATTACAGGAGTTGTAACTTCGTTCCCACATTCCACAGCTAGAATGAATTTTCCATCATAAAAAGGCAGAGTTCTGGACTATGGATTATTTCTAAAGGGTTTAAAAGCGTAGACAATAGTCTGCACATGAAAAGAAATCAGTGTTTCCATCAACTTATGGCACAGTCTATAGGGGGAAAAAAAACCCCAAACCAACCAGACCTTGGATTACTCTGATGTCTCACCACTCCCCAGCTGCAAAGTACAATATGTGAAAGCGAGCGGTACAAAAGCGAGGGATAACGAACATCCTGGGTTGGCAATTTACAGCTCCCACGGCACAGCCACGGGGACAGGAAATCGATGCAGCTCTTACACACATCAGGTGAGGCAACCCGGGTTATGGCCAGCTCTGAGCTTCTCTTCCTATTACAAACCGGGGAAGGGAAAACCAATTATTCTATATTATTTTAAAATTCATAGCAAGTCCTTACCAAAATCTAAAAGAAGAATATTTATAGCTCTACAGGTGACCTTGAGTCTTGCCTGTCCCGACTCTCCAGTGCTTTGGTTGTAGTTGTAATCACTGTTTCTCCATTTTTGTCCACACACAGGCTGTTGTCTGCACTTCCACAATTACTTGGACAAATCACGTTTATCTGGCAGAAGGATGAGACAGACATCGGAGGAGCTTCCATTCTTGTTCAATTTTACTGTTTTATGATGTATATTGAGAAGAAATTAAAAACATCTTTTATATGAAGAGCTTTAAAAATGATAACCCTGAAGCAACCATATGTTTGTGAAAGCTTGAGATGAAAATGAGCTTTTGTAAATATGCTGGGAGGGCAGCTCTCCCATGCAGACCTTTAGCACGTGTAAGACAATCTTTAGGATATATTTAGGTTTTTGCAGTAACTAAGCACAAAACGTATTCTACTAAACATCTGGTTTGACCATATTTATTATTCCTTATCTATGTTGTTTATAAGACATTTCAGGCTTGCCTAACACGACAGTTTAAAGAATTCTATCAAACAGTTCCTAAATTACTTTTCTAAATTGAAAAGCGAGTCCTTCTCCTACGAATCAAAAAAACCCCCCACTCAACATGCTGCAAATTTATCCAGTTCATAAGAAATAAGATGCTCCTCATTATCTTCCTAAATAAGTGCTTTGTATCCTTTTACCCTCTTGCTCACAGACCAGTCAAGACAACTCATGTAATTCCAGAACAGCAGATGAACTACTGAATCACAGAATATCCTGAGTTGGAAGGGACTCACAAGCATCACTGAAATCCAACTCCTGGCATGTTTTTTCTCTAAATGTGGGTTTTTTTTCCTTCAAATAGCATATTTCAGCTCAAGCTCACTTCAGTAAGTTACAGATTCTTACTGTTTTTAGTCAAAAGCACCTTCAGAAGGGTTTAGTAACTTAAAAAAAATGAAAATTATACATTAAAGACATCCCACTGTGTAAAGATGGGAAACAAAGCAAAATACTTCAAGTCAGCTACTTGGAATACTCCAGGAGTTTGGCATAGCAGAAGGGGACTATAGGAAACCATGTTCAAAAGGGGTATATTAATAAGCCAGTCTCCAGTAGCTGCTCCTCCTAAAGCTTCAGCATTATGATTCTTACATAAACTGAAACATGAATCCCTTTACAAATGCCTAAAAATCACTACCCTTCTGTCTGCTCTAGAAGTTTTTAGAAAGCGCAATTGGATCTGGGGGGTGCGTGATAAAGAAATAAAGAGTTCTAGGGAAAAGACAGTCTGCCATACTGACAACCCCTGGAAAATGCCAGCATTGAACATTACTGGACTTAAAATTTATATTTTATGATTCCTATTACTGTTACCATATTATTCACCCACGTACTCAATCTAGTTTTTGTAACATTATCAGTACACATTAAAAAGCTTTTCAAAGACCCCACAGTACTACTCCAACTTACAGGTATGGACAGGAACCACTTCTCTCGTGCCAACAATTAGAACTAATCATGAGCACAAAGTAGTTACACAAGAGTGAGAAAATTCACTTCTCGCAGCACTGAAATGGAAAAGAGAAACTAAATAGAAATATGTTCATGGTAGAATGTGGTTAAATTGGAATTGGACTACACTATCCACTTTACCATTTTTGCCCATGAAAGATGATTCAATCTTGAGTAACCAACACCATCTTTTTATGTCTGATCAAAACAATGTTTATTCCAACAGCTCCCTTTCATCTTATTCCACCCTGGAGTATTAGTACAAGATTGACTGAAGAAAAATATTGATCAAAAACTACACTTTCTTTGTAAATTCTGCAGTATTATTTAAAAACATTGTAGGTGGACCGGCGAGATTGAAAAAGTCTGTCTCTTGAACCAGCAATACTTTTCTGTCCAGAGAAGTTTTCTGGCATTTCTCTTATGCTGGTCCTCCAACAAATCATCTCAGTTTGTTCAAGATGGCATTTTCCTGGCTGGCATGTATAATTGATGTGTGTCACATTTTATAAAATGATTGCGAGGTAAATTCAATTTTCTCTTTTCCTTGTTTGCGTCCTCTAAGAATCCCTTATCTCCACATATCAATTACAGAGCAGTGACAGAGATAGGATACAAATCACTGCGATGAATGTAATAGCAAAAGTGATTAGGGACAGGGAGAGATTAATTGCATGTGTCAGATATAAATAACAGGTTTAGGAGACAACCCGGGATTTGGAGCATGTGTGTGTATGTGCATTCCAGATCTTACAGACAAAACCCCAAACCTTGTGAACAGGCAAGTGTAACAAGAAGCCATGTTAAAATAACACGTTTGATTATAGAAACTTCAGCTTTTGCCACTTTTTCAGAGCAAAATGCATAATGGATGTGCATATGCTGAAGGAACAGACACTCCACTCGGGTGCAGTTCCACAGCTTCACCAGACACTGAGGAGTCCCCATAACAACAGGGTTGTATTGTTGCATTTGGGAGAAAAGGAAATAACTATTCTTCCCATAAACCATGTATTTAAAGCTTCATTACATTTGTTGATGCAATATGATGAAAATTAAGTGCCAGATATTTAAGCATGTTTTATGCAGATTTTGGCTAAGTTCCCTTCAATAGTAAGGCTGAAATAATCTTACAGACAGTTCATTTTAACATCTTTTCATTGCAAAGACTACCAGCAGAGGAGACACTGGTTGACTGGGACAGGGGCTGCAGCAGATGCACCATGTGTGGCAATAAGTATTATCAAAAATAGTGCAGAGGAAGAGGAAATTAGAGACCGACTAATATTTCTGCTATTTATCAAGAAAAGCACTGATAAAATATCTGAAGAAACCCAAAGAAAAGCTCGAGCAGCCACAGAGGTTTCTTGGTTCACCTTTATTGTTCCTGCAGTTTAGCAATCTATCATTTTAACCACAGATTTCCCTCTATGTCACTACAGTCAAAAGTGAGGAAAGTTTTCCTTTAAGGAGAAGAAAAGTAGAGAATTATGGAAGAGATCTGGCTGATGCTTTAAAAAAACCCCAACAATGAAATCTGGAGTCTAAGAATGCTGATAAATCCTGAACATCATCTGTTTTTTTTTTTGTAATGCATATAAAATCAGTCTATACTGCAGTACAGTGTTGCTTTTGCAGTAGATAACAGAGTAAACCACAGAGAATATCACCCTCCACTGAAATTTCCAGCTCTGGATAAAGCTTAAACTAACATTTGTTCCAATATATCAAATCCAAATCTTTAACAGTAACTCAATTTAGTCCTTTTTCTTATAGCTATTATTGTTACTAAAATGAATTTGACTTAAATATATACATCCATCTCAAAAGGATGGCTAAGTTGCACTCTAGTCTTGAAATAATAAGAAAAAAAGATCCCCATTTAAAAATGTACATCATTTAGAATTAGAGCAGAGTGGAGCTACAACTAAAGAAGCATTTAGACACTGTTTTACCAGGGTATTAAAGATGGCATTTATCCAGAACGTGTCCTTAAGGTTCAGTTTTAAACCCCAAACACTTCTACAGTCTCCTTCAAATTAACATTCAGGATGACAGAGGAATGTTAAGTGTCAATCAAAGCAGAAGGCACACATTTACTCATGTAACCACACTATGATATCCTTCCTGGAAATCCTGCCTGACAAAGAGAAAAGCAAAACCTTTGAGGAAATGGGAAGCAAATGTGATCATTTCAAAGAGAGACTTAAAATCAGTCTCTGAGCTGTGCTATGTTGGACTTCCCCAGTATTTGGTCACAACCTCAGGCAATGAGGTAAAAAAACCCCAAAAAGAAGGGGAAAAGAAAAAAAAAAAAGGCATCACTGAAGCACTAATTTCACCCCAACAGCATTGACCTGGAGAGGCTGAGAGAACTAAATTCTCTTGGCATGAACTAAAACCAGTTTGACAAGTCTATAGAGCTTGTGTGCATTTGACGTCAGAATGGAAATATCTGTTCCCTGGGGGTGCCAGCCCATTCCTTTTTTCCTTTTTCCTGCCTATACCTGAAAGCTGGAACTAGCTATGAAAAATTCATGCAGCAGAACGCTTCAAACGTATCCATGAAGGATCCTCAACATCTGCTGACTTGAACAAACCCTGACGGTTAATAGGAAGAATTATGTTAGTGAAATGCTCTCTTCCAGAGAGGAAAATGTCTACCCAGAATCTTCTGAAAACTTATCTTCTTACCAAACCTGACAGAAGGATGTCAAGAGGAACATCCTACCAAATACACCGACAGGTAATGTGGCACTTTCCCCCCCACCTCTTTCCTAGCAACATAAAGAATACTTAATTCTTACAGACACTAAAAGTGACCTAAACAATCTTGTGCAATCATGAGAACATTTCTCCATAACAGAAAACAAACCAAAGAAGAACTCAGGGGTAAATTCAGTCCCTGCAAGCCTGAAATGGGACTTTTCCCATCTGTAAAATTTATATTTCGGTGTGTTAAATTGAAGAACAAAATAGGCACCAACCAGAGACAAATGGGGTCTATTTAGCCTCATGTCAATGTCTGCCATAACAACATAAAATTCTTCTGGTTGCAAGTGGAAGTTGGGCAGAACAACATGACACCCTCATACTTTAAATTAATTGCAATACAACCAAGCCAGGAGTTTAATTTTCAGTCCCCAACTTTTTTTTTTTTTTACTTTATTTTTTTTTTTTTAAGCATTGCCAGTGCCCAAGGGAAAAATTTATCTTCGTTAAATGATAATTGGCTTTATTATCTTTGACTCTTCAGAAATGCTGCCTGGCAAGGTTTTTAAAATTTTCATCAATCTTGTTTTCTGTTTTCACAAAGCCTGCATCAGAAAATGACATCAGGCTGCAGAAGACTCTGTATCTCCCAGTGTTACCAAGAGGTCTGAAGACTATCTAATTTACTAATAAATCTATTGAGGCGACATGCATCTCAATATTTCACAGCTTAACAAGAAGGTTCAGGAGCAAGGCCCTGAATTGCAGTTCCAGACGATTAGCGCCACAAAACCAATTGAAGCAGGAGCATCTAAGCTGTCAGAACAGCTTACACACACCCACCTTTTGCAAACCTGCCATTTAAATCATTTACTGAGGCACACTTGCTCCAATTTTTCATAGAATACCTCAGAAGTAGCCACACAGGCTGCTAAAAGTTTCTAGGCCTGGGCCGGCGGCGCTCACAGCGGCAGCGTTGCTTTGATGTTAATAACAGAACCATCTCAGCAGGGCTTTGCAAACTTCTCCTCAAGTGGCACCAGAGCCTGGCCGTGGTGTCACATCGTAAAGGAGCAAGGACACGCATTGCGCTCACCGCAGTAAATACCTCGGCCAGCTCCTCGCCGTAATAAAAAGCTCCCTATGAATCTTTCATTATTTTCCCGTCCTAATAAACCTACTTAAACTCTTGACTTCTCCACCAGAAATCCTTGTGGTTTCATTAAGGAGCTCTTAGCTCCCCCTGTCTTCCCTAAGAAATGTTGGCGTAAAAGCGGCGCGGCCTACAGCAAAGTAACGTCTATCGTGTTTTTTTCTGTTCTGTTTGAGGATTTCTGGGGAGTTTTGGTTGGTGGGTTGTTTTCTTTATCATTATTTTTGGAGGATTCGGGGGTTTGAGGATTTTTGTTTGGTTGGGTTGTTTTGTTTGTTTGTTTTTAAGAGTTTTGGTGCAGAGTTTCAGAAAAATTATCTGCTACACCGAGTATGGCCTTCAAGGAAATAAGAGTTTTATGATGGCCTTACTTGAATTAACACTTCCACCTTCAGGTGCCCTGCCAACAATGGTAAGATCAAAAGAATGTCACCTTACTCCCTGACAAGCCAGAATCTTTGGGAAGAGACCTGACCATCTGTTCTGCAGTGTACATCTGTCTGCGGGAGAAGGGGCACATGAAAGAAAAAAGCCTAAAGACTGAAGGATCCATTTAGGATATTGTCATCAAATCTATTGTTCAATAAATGAAAACAGGAAAAAAACATTTGGGATTTCCCAACTGTTACTGAAATTACACTGAAATTGTATTTACCAGTACAGTTGGTAAATATTGAAATATGTAATCCCAAAGCTTGTACCAGCCCAGTGACAGGTGAATTCTCTCACCACTCTGGTCAAGTTAGGAAGCTCCAACAATGGACTTAAAACTGAAATCCTCCAAAACAGAAACAGTGAATTCTCAACAAGGAATAAGTGATGTATTTGAGTTAGTAACAACACTCATTTTGGTTTTCATTTCTGTTGCCAAACTCTTGACTTTCAGACTTTCTGATTTTCCCAGCCAAAATTTTGTGTTATTTACATGAAAGTTTTAACATATGGTTAAAAAAAAAAAAAAAAAAAGGCAAGATTTTCATTAGAGTAGTATACAGTTCAACTCATTTTAAGACATTTTAAATTTAGGACTAATTTATGACATCTCTAATTTCTGATGTGATGTTATTCCTGATATGCTGCCTGTTGGACTTAATTTTTATCTCACCAAAGCCTGTCACCTCAGAGATGATTTAGTCCTCTTGAAATCACTGGAAACATGTCCACTGGAAAGAAACAATCGTGCTTTTCAAGCGCAGTTGGATGGACCTCACACTGCGACCCGGACTTTCAAATTAAGACACATGGTTTCAGGGCAGGCATGCAGAATACTGGTGTTTAACCAAGCTGGGGACTTGGCTGTTAAGGAAAAATACTGCTCAGCATTTGCATCTTCTCCCAGAGTGACCATCTCTACAGGCTAATAAACCTTCGGTGCCTTTGCACTGGGGGTGTGCACAGACTGAACAGTCACAGCGACGCTGAAAACACCAACACGGTCCAAAGAGCTGATCCTTTTCACTGCACCCAGGCACTGTTGCCTTCATTTTCCATGCATGAACAACCTCAGAACATAGAGAGAAAGCAAACCCAAGCACAGCAAAAGCACCTGAAGGCTGTCTTTGGAAGTTGTTTCCCAACTTTCCAGGGTTAAGTTTGTAATCACAGGTGATGGGTGGGTGTAAGACTTCACAGTGTTGGGACTTTGAGTTCTCAGTTTCACAGAATACTCTGAGTTGGAAGGGACTCTCCAGGATCATCAAGTCACCAACTCTTAAGTAAAAGGTCCATACAGGGATCAAACCCACAACCTTGTTATCAGCACTAACTAACTGAGCTCATCTCAGGTTAGACTGACATGAAACAAAATGTCTTTACCATTAAAACTCAGGGCCCTGCTAGAGAATTCATCATGACTGGAGCTTTTAGATTGTTTTCGAAACATGTTCAACACCCTCTAATCTTTTTATTCGACATGTATCAAATACAGTTATTAATTGAAGGATAGTTCAGTGTATTTTCCAGATGTTGCTCAAGCTCCATTTACCTTCAGCTACGATTCAACACTGACTTTAACCTGCAAAATAAGGCCCTGTAACTCCTCTCCTGCTTAACTCAGAGCCAGACCTTTCTCCTGCTGTCAGTCTTGTATTTTGGAGCAGAACAGGACAGCTTACAGCTTTCTCAGCTGGTAGAATGATTCTGCAAATGTGCTTTTCTTACAGGCTGGAGCAAATCTGACACCAGTCTCCTTCAAGGAATAACGAGCTCTGCATGTCTAACGCTGCTCTCAGTGAATGACTGCCCTGGGAATTATCCGGAGGTTTTTTCCTCCTGCCCTCAATAACAGTGGAAATGTGCAGCTGAGTCATAGAGCAAGGTTGAACTCAATAATTAATATATAATCTACTCGCACAGAGATTGGATATTCCACTTCACTTGTGGTTCATTTCATTTTGGTTAAACTGGTTTTAAATTTTATACATGTCCTAATGGAAAATTACAAGTGTCATCACTCCTAACATCCAATAAGATGCAGACAGTGACAATTCAACGTGGTATCTTCCTCACCTGGATGTACCTTTAACAATCTGTTTCCAACCTCTTGCTTGAATTCTTTATTAGTCTCCCAAAATATATCATTTTTCTGCAACCATTCTCTGTATATTGCTTCAGGACTATATTTTTGCCTGATTATTTTCTGTTACTGGACCAAAAAGGTTTATTCACTTCCATGTAATGGATCACTTGTTTCTTCCCCAGATCAAAGTTTAAACTGACCAGTTTAATCTCATTTTCTTTAGACTCTAATGCCTTACAGCCAATACCTTCCTTCAACACACGTGGAGTATTAATAATCCTGGATATCAAGGTGTCAATTTAAAAAACCTCATTGGCTGATATTAATTTTAAAAGCGAATCCATTTCTGGCTTTCCATCTTGTCTCATCCTTCTTTTCCTTTTATCCATTTTATCTTTCCTATTTTCCACATTCCAGACAGACTTCGCATTCATGGTATCAAATCTTTAAGCATTTTGGACTGTTTTCTTTCCCATATGCCTGTACTATGCTTTGCATAGCACTTGTTATGCATGCATGATCACAGACTATTTCTAGCATTAATTAAGATATGAAATTATAGTGGGAAGTATGTTATTGGTCACATAATACAAACAATACAAATTTGCTTTAAAAATGAAATTACTAAAGTGTTAGCAAATCTCTTCATACTGTCAGAAATAATAATGTTTACAATCTACATGCCACAGTACAGGCAGAATTCACAAGTGGATTTGGAATATTATTTCCACTTCAGAAAGATATACATAAACCCCCTGAGCAGTTAATTTAGTTTAGATACTTATCCAGAAGAAAACAACAAAGGTTTGTCATTCCTGCCTGTCAAACCATCCAGCTGCTGCCTCCAGTTATTCCAGTCCCACAACCAGCACTTCCACTGCCTGGGTAAGAACGGCTTTCCTTGAAATCCCATCAGGAATTTCAGCAGAAGAATCACATTTTCTTAAAAACTAAATGTTTCACAGGACCATAATGTTTTAGATGAACTTCTGACAAAACATAAGCATAGTTGCAAAACCAATTTGCCAGATTTCCTGCCCAGAAACCCAGACTCCCACGTTTTGCTATTGTAAGGAAATGAGCCAACAGGGATTGTCCCAAATCTAATGGCACCCAAGATGAAGACATGTCTGGCATCTCATCATGCCAAGTGATCTAGAGCTGACTCCTGCATCTTTTCAAAGCCCAAACCACAAGAGCAGCCTGTCAGTGAAGCTGCCACTGTCATCAACAATGTACCCCATCAGCTCTTCCTTGTCTCCACAATCAGAGCTACAAACCTCCCTGTCCCCACAGCAGAACAACACGCTCCCCATCTCCCTGCTACATTAAAAATACCTTTATCAAATGGCTCAGAAAAGGAGTCAAACCATTCTACACATTTGGAATATTAATTTTTCATACAAACACGTTTACTAAATGTTTTACAGTCGTTTACACATGTACACTTTTGCTGAATGTGCACACCAGCATATTTAGTGTGCAGTCATCTCTCTGACCCCAGGGCTCTGCTGCTTTTCCCTCCACTTTGCTGCAAAAGCCACTCCTGAAATACCTCTGTAATGGTGGTGTTAATACAATTTGTGTAATGTAAAATAATAAGTAATAACAATGAAATGCATGTTCTCTGGGACTCTCTGATAACTCCAGGTAAAAACAATGCCATAGACTGGGAATAGATTCATAAATAAATTTGCACTCAGAAGAGTGACTTGTTTACTTACTCACAATGGAAAACAACACATTATAAACCCCTGCATTAAAAAGAAATTATAATCACAACTTCACAATAAACAGTGAGGAATATCACCATGTACCTGCCTGGCACAAAATAAACTACCAGACAAAAGGTTCTGAGGGTGATTTGTCGAGGGCATACACTCTCTTAGGTCCCTCTTACTACACAAGGAGTTCAGTGTGCTCCAAACCAAGCTGACCTCCTTTAGAGGTCCAATCCTTTGTTAGCAAGGCTCTTTTTATTAGGGCAGCCTTTGTGAATCCTGTCTGCAGCCTCAGTGTGAGAGCATATTATCCACAATTTGGATACTCACTTGCTACGTTGAGATGAATAAAGGGACTTGTCTTGTTCTCCCCATTCTTTTCATTGACTGCCTGGACATAATAACCTCCTGCGTCGGTCACTGATGTTCCAAGGATCACCAGCTGATTCTCCAGTGTGATGGCTCTGTTTAGGACAGAGAAAGATCACATTAATACCAGAAGGATGTTATCCACCAGGCAAAAACCATACAACACTTCAGACTTGACAGACTGATATGATGTTCACTGGTCACCTAAATAAAGACGCTGCGGAATCAAAACAAGCCTGATTTCAAACTCATTTACAGGAAATAAGGATCTTAAATGCCTCTAGGCCTTTTCTCTGTTTAGATCACATAATATGTTTATGGTGACACGCAGAAAGCTACAACACATGCAACTAGGACAGTTTAAAAGGCAATAAGAAGTTGCACAAGAAACAACAAATGACATCAGAGACCAACTGCCTGCAAACTGCCCCACTGTGGGCTGATGACAGTCCTGGCCAGCATCAGTTGCTGCAAAGGCATTTTTATTGAAAACCTTCTCAACTAGTGAAAGGCAGAGTATTAAAGAGCAACACTTAGGGAATAACACACAGTTCATTGAGAAAGGAAAGTAAAAATCAAAGGCAGCAGAACCTCCAGAGGTAAACTTTCTCTATTTATGGCATCGCTAATTATCCCAATATCACAGACAAGAACATCGGCGAGTTAGAGCCTAATGGCTATAACAGAGATGATCTGTGTGTAGACAGGGAGGGAGGGAGGAATTTTAATTCAGCCTAAAGCAGTTAGGGAAGCACAACCCTGTAGTTAACTGGTGAGGGCCAGAGGGAGTCAATAAAAGTCATTTTATAACCCAAGTATATTCTTAGGGCTGCTACATAGCAAATGTCTCTAAACTCCCTCATAGGCAGCATTACCCATCTTGTTACTTGGTATTTCACATGTATTAGATGCTCTTTTTCTGTCTATAGAAGATAAGGGATTAACCTAGAGACAACATGTAAAAATTTAAGGGTTTGACAGGGCAGGACACAGGAAGCTCAAAACCCAAGTAAGATAAAAGAAAATGTAAAGTTCCAGGGGAAGCCTGTGGAGCAAAGATGTGACATTACTGCAGCCTGGGACAGGCATAGCTTGGAAATCTGAGTGCAAGACTTGGAGGAAGGAACTCCCACCTTCACCTACAATACTTGATGAGAAGCCACAGCGAGTTCAGCTGTGCCGTTACTCATATCATTGAGCATGAGGTTGAAACAACATATAAAATTATTATACCAGAAGAAACAAATTCACACATCAATAGGCCTCAAAAAGAGTCAGTGCTAAATCAAAGTATTTGTACACTACTCAGTCAGTAATAAACACCCGTGGTTTTCATCCTCCTGTTTTGGCATGGGGTGGTTACCCATAATAATAAAGAAGTATTTTGCTTTGAAAAAGCAGCTAAAGCAACAGTGGAAATCACAAGTTCCTAGTACAGCATATTAGTTTTTATACATAGGAGAGGCATAAAAAATTACAGTGAGAACACAGCTGTGTTCAAAGCCATGTATTTTATTCATTACACTCTGATTTTCTGATGTGAACACAAAGACCCCTGAACTTCTGGAAAGCTATCATGGAATTATAGAACCACGTAGGTTGGAAAAGAACTTTAAGATCATCAAGCCCAACCATTCCCTCAGCACTGCCAAGGCCACCACTGAACCCTGTCCCCAAGTCCCCCAGGGATGGTGACTCCACCACTGCCCTGGGCAGTTGTGCCAGGGCTTGACAACCCTTTCACTGAGGAAATTGTTCCTAATATCCAATGTAAACCTCCCCTGGTGAAACTCGAGGCCATTTCCTCTTGTTCTGTTCTCACTTAGAAGAGCTCGACCCCCACCTGGCTCTGCTCTCCTGTCAGGGAGTTGCAAAGAGCAAAAAGGTCCCCCCTGAGCCTCCTTTTCTCCAGGCTGAGCTCCCCCAGCTGCTCCTCATCACTTGTGCTCCAGATCCCAATACACTTAAATATATTTAAAAAAATAAAGCTTTATTCTCAGCTCTCAAATCAGTCATGACACACCACCTAAAGATCCTATTTACAGTATCTTCATTGACAGTTTCTATTATAAAACCTACTAAAAAAAAAAAAATCACAGTATGTTTTTTTTATTTTATTCAGTGAGCCAGTAATAGTTTAATTGATTTAGAAAATTAATCAAAGAAACTGTGATAGATTTAGAGAGTGGGAATATAAAATACAGTTAATACGACACTTGATAGAACAAGTAAAGATAAAATTCCAATGCAGTGCTAATAATTGAATATTAAAAGACAATTACATTTACATTCATTTCTACTCTAGTTCTAAAGAGTAAAGAAAGCAGCATTAGGAAGATTCTTGGAAAACACTGAAATAAATATATTTCAGACTGCTCTGATGCCAGTTGCAAGTGCACCCAAAGTTTTAAAAGTGATCCTTGAATACTGCTGAGATGGATGCTGTTACTATCTGCATTGAATCGACTGGAAATTTTGACACTTAAACCGTTAAACTCATTGTATAATAATCAAGAGCAAAGGAAATGAAAGTGTATTTATTAAGAAAATTGTTGAAAATGAAGTGGGCCTTTTTCATTAAAATTTACTTACATTTCACTCAAAAACATTACAACTTGCTCCCACTCCAATAAAAACTTGTGTATTATAAAGATTAATGAACACAGGTATACTTGAACCAAAAAAAAATCAGTGCAGAAGGGCTAAACATTATAAATTACTTGTTCAAAATACTGCAAAAAGTTTGATATTAATTTGTATAGAAAAAAGAGTTAGAAGATAATGCAACTACTGAAGACAACTCTTAGGGTTCATCAATTACGCAGTCAAAGTTAAATTAAAAACCCCAAAATGAGTTATTGATATCTTAATAGTTCTGTGAAGAATGGAATGTTTCCATTTCATTAAGCAAAGACAGGTATGGAGCCAGCCAGGGGCCCTCACAGGCTCTGGAGTCTGGGAGTTTTATTTAGATCACGCATGAGCCTCGTGCATCAGGAAAATCAATTAGTCACATTTTAAGGACTCATTAATTCCAATGTTTCCAAACCATCTGAAGCTTCCTGTCCTGGCCCTTACCAGGGTTGCAATAACTTTCTGTACAACAGCTGCACAGAGTTCCTGAAAATTGCCTTAACGTGTTCTCCTGGGTTTATTGTTTGTTTTCATTGTCTGATATAACTTCTAAATTCTGACAGCACTACTCTAATGTTCCAAGGAAAATCTGATTCCTGGCTGCTCAGTTTACCAGCATATTTGAGGAAGATGACTGCAGCAGATAGAGTGGACCTGTCAGTAATTCATACCCAGCACAGAACTCATGAAAAATATAAATATTGCTTTTTTAAAGCAGTATGAAACTTAATCTAATACTTTCAAAGACAGGAGCAACCAGCAAGCAAACTAAGCAGACTGATCCTTGGGGACTTCTTAAGTGTAGGAAAGAAGCATTTGAAATCACAGGTTTTCACAGAAGAATTTTTAAGGTTTCTCTGGAGCTCAGCACAATCTCATGGGGAACAGCAGCCAACACACAACCAGCAGCAGACACGGCTGTGGGTGGGAGGGGGTTGGAACAGTGGATCCAGCCTTATCATGTCCAAAAGAAGCTCAGTGACACCTTCAGCACAAAAGCAGACAGAGGCTAAACCAGACTGACCTCAAAGGGAAGGAGAGTGGGGCCTTGGAAACCACGAGCTGTGCTCAGGAGATGCTGTCCAACCAAAGGCTTGGGGCTGATGGGATGGGAAAAGGCAGCAATGATGGAGACAAGTCATCACATCTGAACACGGAAACAACCCCCCTGAGCTTCCCATCACTTCCATTCACTGCAGCCAGAATTTAGCCTGAACTGGATACCTGGTCTAGTGGAAGGAGTCCCTGCCCACGGCACAAGGGTTGGAACTGGATGATCTTTAAGGTGCCTTCCAACCCAAACCATTTTATGATTCTATACATTCTGAGGATTTTTAATTGCTCCCTTCCAAATTGTCCAAAACTCTGATGCAAGGCTAAAGCTTATGAGAATTGTTAAAATCAATTGAACACAAATCGATTCTTTAGAAGTAAAGAGAATTTTCCAAAAGGGATACCATTATTATGGTCTTAAAGACAAAGGCTTTGGAGTTAAACTAATTTTTTTTTTCCCCACAGTGAAAACTTCATCATTTATTAAATGCTGGAAATGAACCCTTTGGTATCTTAAAATAGGTGGATTTCAGTGTATAATGTTTCTTATGTGAAATACCAAAATCTACTCTACAACTGGATAATTCCCAAAAGTTAAATATTTGTTATGTTATTAGTCTACCAGATTACATGAAAAATAGATAATACTGGGTTATAAAAATATAAAATGAAAATCAGAGTAACCTGATTAGGCTTTCTCTCAGAAGGCTGCCATCTGCTCCTGAGCCAGCATGCAATATTTTAGCACAAAGACCTTCAGAAATCCTCTTTTCCAATATTACCTCCAGCTAATACGATTATCAATCCCGCTATACGAGATATTTTTTTACTGGAGAGCCTCTGTTCCCCTTTAAAAAACTTTTGCCCACACTACACAGCAAATACCAATCTATCTCCACAACCCAGACAACACACAGGAACAGTGATGTGAATAGAGAAGGGAGAGATTATGGAGCAGTAACAAAATAATTACTGAAAGACTTCCCCCATGGATTTCCCCTCTTGGAAAAGCACAGCTATGCTGCAGTTAAACACCCATCTGTTCAAGGGAAGCCCGGGCTCGGCACAGGGCACGCACGGCTTACCCCAGTGAGCATCTCTCCACCCTTGTGCCTCCCAGTGCTGAGGGGGGAATTATTAACCCAAATCATTTCAATACATGTCTTCCACAAACCACCCAGGACTGGGTCACAGAGAAAAATATCAATGTATTTGCTACAGGGCAGCACGTTCACAGCAACGGAACACCGGGACCTGCGACGGGACGAGTTTCACAGAATATCACTCAGGTTCCAGGTGTATTGTTACTGCACATCAACCATCTATTAATAAAAACTTTATACTTACACAGGCACTGAATATTAAGTACAACTACACAAATTCATGCACTGAGTTTATAATTGAGGCAGTTCATACTTCTCTTGTTCTTTTAGCTTCTCTAGCTATGCCAGGGCACGACACGTGCTTCTGGGAAGGCACTGGGATTTCTAGTCATGAAAGCATCCAAAGGTTACACAGGAATAACCAAGACAGTCCTAATGGGCAGGCAGAGGATGAACATTGTCGTGAAATGAAGGACAACCAGCTCCTGACAGGTTTAGCAGACATATTTCCAGGAAGAAACGAGAGAAGCGGCAGAATTTCCTTATAATATGCTTGGCTTCCCTATTCTCCAGCACTAGTTTTGGGGCTTGCAAGGTCTTGGTTCAGTAAAACTGTAGACAGTATTCCCCATGCTCATTCATGAACACATTACACAAAATCTGTTCTGTGTAAAGCTGGGATGGAAGTGGATGGAAAATCGCACTTGACAAACGATCAGTGATCCACCACCTGACTGGAAAGCAGCATCACAACGAAATCCAGAGAGTCTGTCTTTGGCCTGGTATGACTTAATATTTTTGTTGGTGTTTGCTGACTAAATATAGATTTCACTTTACTAAATCTGCTGATAAAGTCCCAAACACTCTGGAAGACAGAATCAGAATTCCAAATGCAAGAGACCTGTTCAAGCCTCTCCACGAGACTGAGGTTTGCAGTTCAGTGAACAAGCTCAAAACATTGTATTTGAGAAGGAATAAGTGACTGCCCAACAGGCAAACCTCACAAGGGGTTGTGCAAACAGCGGTATCATTGCAAAATCTAAGAAATAACCTGTTTCTCACCCGGTCTGGCCTCCAGTTTTAGCTATTGAATTTAAAAGGGTGGGTTAGTCAAGAAGAATCAAAAAAACCATGACAACTGTATCAAAACCATTCATTCCCTTCGTCTCCCAACTATCCAACCCAAAGACTCATCTAGAAAATGTGACATGCAGGACAATACTCTAAGCAAAAAAAGTCACCACAAGTGTTTTCATATATATACAGGACTGCTACAAAAAAAGTAACAGATTTAAGCAGAATCACCAAATATTGAATCTTGTTATAAAAATCTTAGCAGTTTGCCCTCAGAAAGTTTATTTTCAGTCTTTTGAGACAGAGGTTCCCAGAAAAGATGCTCAGATGAAATATCCCAAATGTATATGTTTAAATCATGCCCATATCAAGCAATTACTTGCCTGGAGATTAAAAAACCCACAGAACAAAACCCAAGATAATCACTATATAATTGATCATGAGAGAGATGTTTGCAGGGAGAGACAATGCTGCCAAACCAGAGGCGAGAAATCACAGCGACAAACTAAGGAATAATATTCCTAAGTGCACCACTTATGTCAAAATGTTCTTTTTCTCTCCCCAGGTTTTTGGCAGGTTGAATTCTCATTTAATTAAGCTTAATTATTATCACACAACTTTGCTCCTTGGGTGGTTTTTTTTTTTTTGGTTTTGTTTGTTTGGTTTCTTTTTGTTTTGTTTTGGGTGGTTTTTTTTTTTTTTGTTATTATTACATTTTAAGCAACAAGAGTTAGTGCAGCTGACACAAGAATTTATGTGTGCTTAAATCCCAGTTCCTGGGTGTTATCTTGCTGAACCACACCAAGGTGTCCCTGGATGTGCTACGCCAGCAACAGCACTTCTCAAACTAGTAGAAAAATCCAGACATTCAAGACAAAATACACCATCTCAGTCAATAACAGAAACCAAAGACTTGGGATAAAGTAAGTCCATTTTCTCCAGTCTCCTCTTCTTATAAAACTCTTACAGCATTCATGCTATTTGTAAGCAGAGCATCTATTTCTCTTTCCTCTCCAGTTTATTGTATAATCAACACACTGAACTGCAGTTGTGCCGTCACTAGCTGTTGCTATGGACATTGGTAGCAACCACAGGAAAGGAGAATAGTGGAAATTTTTTAATATAAATGGGTTATTTAAACAAAACATTGCAGTTAAAAAGTACCATAGGTTGTTGATCTACACAGCTGGCTGACTTCACTGACAGCAAGCACAAAGACTATTTGTAATCATTTGGGATTTTATAGTTCAATTTTCAGAGACAGACATGAATATTGCCTCACTTTATGATGGCTCTCCTGAATTGATTATTCAAGGTGCTGTGGGTTTTTTTAAACACTGATTTGTTCCCCTTTCCTTCACTGTGAAAAGAAAACTTGTGTTATTAAATTATATCTTCTTTTCTGATAAAACATGTCAGCATAATGGTACGTGGTATATAGCGCTCTGCAGTCAAGTATTGAAGTTTCCTGTTGAATATTGCATATTCATACTGTTACCTCCCTGAGATACATTTGTTTTTATTCTGCAGTGCATAAGGCAGGACTGAACTGCACTAAGTATAAAACAAATTAGCAGCAGCACAGCCATATCACAGGGCAATGCCCTGAAGGGATAATTGATCATACAACAATGACAAAGAAAACTTCAACCTCTTAACAGCATATTTAACAGATCTATTTAGACATGCCACAACTGCACCCACTTAAATGCTCCCAACCTCTCCTTATTCATGTTCCTGGATCTGCCCCAGCGCCACCTCTGCCATTTTATTCCTGATTTCACACATATCTCATTTGAAACCATCTCCATTCTCACATAGGTGTAGCTGAGAATAAGATTTGGCACAGCCAGGTATGAACACACCTCGTCTCAGGGACTCAAAAATCCGTATCACAGCAACTGAAATATCCACACCATTTGGAAACTGAATTTCAAATCTCGGACGGGCCAACGCAAATCTCTTTCTAACATATTCACTCCCTTTCCTCAGTTGAAACAAGTCCTTCAGCAGCTAAATACGTGCACATGAGTACAGTTAAAACTGATATAGGGAGTACACAGAGCTGTGACAGCAATCCTGTCTGTAATCATCAATCCACAGCAGCTGCGTGTCAGTGAAGACAAACCAGTCACACACAGGTGGAAAACCTCAAACCTGCAATTGCTGCTTATTATCACATGAGCCAAAGGCTTTGGTTTTCTTCTAGTGCCAGAAAAACACACCTCCACTTCACAGACAGCAAAATATAGATCCAAATGTACCACACCAGCTCTACGAGCAAGAAGTACAAGACCAAACCATCCCCTCGACTCCTTCAGCTGATAATAAAAGGGAGAGCTTCAAGGGACAGGAAATTTGTACAGCCACAACTTATTACACACTTGTAGTAGGGAATCTTACACCTCAGAACTACCAGCCTGTAGTTAGTTTTTAGATCTATTACTTCTCCTTCTAATAGTACCAAATCTTTAAACAAAGAGCAGGGATATGGTAAAAAGGTGGCCAGTGACCCCAGCATCAACCTCTGCTGCTGCCAAAGAGCTGCAGCACTGGGCAGCAATAGAGCAATTTATTTAGACAAGTTTTACTATGAAAGATAATTAAAGATTTAGTGGCGTGGATCGATACAACCGTAAACACTATCTATGTACAGCACTGCAGTTTGCCAAGACCAGCATTTGTGTTACTGCTGCAGATTCATCATACAGGGTTATTACACAGTATCTTAGGTTTGCTGTCTACATCAAAATAGGGATTTTGGGGGGTTATTGCTACTCACACACCATTAAGACATAGACTATTGCTGTGCAGCACGAGCTGAGCACAGGCCCAGGAGCTGGGCACATCCAGGTTGTGCCAGTGCTGTGTAGCCTTGGGTGAGTTATTTAGCCTTTCAGTCTGTATGTTTTGCCAAGAGAGAAAAAGCATAACACATGTATATATTTCTTTTTATGCAGAGAAGTTTAACCTAGAGGCTTAAATAGTTAATACCTCTGGCACTCAAAAGATGTAGATTATGTAAGTGCTCAATCTTAATACTCTTTACTTCCCCTTCCATTTCACTCTATCAGGCATTTTGTTACAAGTTCAGGCAAAGCAACTGATTTTCAACTGTTTTACCATCACCTGAGCTAAACACACTGGGCAGGTGAGCATTGCTTTCCAAACACCAGTCTTCTAGTCACTCACAGAATTGCACTACTTCCTTCAGCAGAATCCCCTCATACTGAGTACAGATGCACTCAGTAACAAACACATTTTACCTCAGACTCCACAGAATCCTGGTTATTATTGTCAATGATACAGCAAACAAAATTTCAAGTCAGCCATCTCAGATTTTTTTTTCTTAATGCCCCTAATGCAAACATTTCAAAGCACTTCAAGTTAGTGACAGTGAAACGTAAAAGTCACCAGTTAAAAAAACAAACAAATAAGCAGAACTTAAAAAGAAATTTAAAAGGAAGCAGTGACTCCCTTCTTCTATTATAAATAGGCCATGCAATGACACAAAGGCAAGGCCAGGTTGGATGCATTCAACCGTAAGTTGAACAAACATATGAAGCCAAACACTAGAAACTTTGGAATTAAAAAAACCTGTGTAGGATCAGAGCAGCATTTTCTGTTATGATTTCTGTCCGAACATGATTTCCTGTCAATAGTGCATGAAAGAGAGCACAGTAAACTACTGAAAAATATTTTTCTATCAATAGCACTACAGCTATTAAGCTACTTTTATGTACTAGTCAAAAAGAATACAAGGGGAAAATTTTTCATAAAGAAAAAGAGAAATACCTCTTTCTAATTAATGAGCCAAATGTACACAAAGCTGTTGTGTAGCAAAGCTATGGAATTCTAAAAGTGGAAGCAGAGTTATGAGAAGTTTTATGTGAGAAACTGAGAAGATCAATGCAGTTATATCTGCACTTGACCATCTGATCATCCCAATCCCAGGCAAAGTAATGCTACCCACAGTAAAATCTATGTACCATCAATGTGAACATCACCAGCTTTTAACATAAAGTGTCCTGGAAGATTGGCTTTGGACATTCCTAAGTAGAGCTCTCTTTTGGGATCTCATTTGTGTGTTGTACTTGAAACCCTGATGCAGCCCTGCTCTCCAAATCTCATCCAGAACACTTCAATGGCCAACTCAAGTGTAAATAACAGGTGATTAAAGCAGCAGCAGACCCTGCAGATTTCTTTTCTTTCGACTTGGGTGGTGCTGCCAAAACCAAGACGACAGGAACCCTATCAGCTCCACTTATTTTTAGATTACTTGAAATCAATACTCGGGTGTGTTTGCATGAATTACTGCTTATTTGACTTCTGAGCCTAAAAAGACACAAATTTCCTTGCAGCAGAGCAATGACACATATTCAGGATTCCTGGCTGTAAAGCTTAAGGAAGTCAGACGGCCAAAGCTCATGTACTAAATCTGGCTAGTCCTCTGCTAGAATGACAGCAACTTCTACTTAATAAACAGTCTCAGAGGTAAAATAGAAGGCAAAGAACTTCAACTCCTTTCCTCCCAGTACTGAAGCTCCAAGTACCACACACTCCCTCTAATGAAGAGCAACAGAGAAGCTGCATCCCAGGGACTGCCTCGTTTGCACTTGCTGGATGATCTGTAAACACTGTGCCCACCAAAATGAAACCCTTGAAGTGTCAGTAGATGCAATTTGCTTTCTTTGATTTTATAGCTACAATATGCTTTGCAGATCATTTTTATTCATACTGAAGAAACATTCAGCTGAGTTACATGGCTAAAGAACTCCCAAACCCTGGCAGGGCCGCGGGCGCGGTGCCAGCAGAGCCTGAACAGAATGCTCAACATCTTGCCCATGCAAGTAATTCTACACAATAGTTAGACCAGAGCAGAAAACCTCTGATGCCCCCAAAGTCTTCACTGAAATCCGTCTTCACATGTTTATCTCCTCACTTGCAGACATTTCTGCTGCAGAGGTTTTAGGGATTTGCTCCTGCAACGCAGCAAAACTCTGCTCCCTGCGATTCCCCTCATCTGGAGAAGAGGTGCTATTACTGAGTTAATGGACAGTAGACACAACAGTTCCATCACCTTCAGTTACTGACTCTTTTTACCCACTTTGCCCTGCAGTGAGGATCTCTGCTTGCTCACATTTACGCTACGGCAGCATCAGCTGTCCCCTAATCCTGCAACACATAAAAATGGAAAGATAGATGCAGGAAAACATTAAAATGCCCTTATCACTTGGCTGCAGGGGTATAAACTTAAAATAGGAGATTGTTTTTCCTGTTGAAACCAAACAAATAAATACATTTACCTAATTCTCTTCTTAAATAATCCTTACGAGCACTGAAGGGAAGCTTTGATTATTACTGCAAAGATAAACACTGGAACATTCCATTCTATCTTACCCAGGTTAGATAGAAACAAATTCAATTCCTTCCTGTACATGTTTTTCCCAGGTGCATTAACACGCCTTTACATTCAAGAACCAACTTTTATTACAAGCTGAGTGTGTAGGGAACAGGGAGATAGGGAAAGAAAACAGAATGAACAGAATGTTAATGAGAAAGAAAAATACAGCCCCGACAGCCAATTCCTTTAATTAGACGGGTGTCTGCGTTTTTAACTTCCAAATTTTTAATCCCAAACTCAGAAGATGGAAAATAGAAACAATGTTCAAATAAACCCCACAGGCTACTTTGCTAAAGGAAATGGGAAAATTAACCTCTTATCTCCTAAGATGAAAATATGGTACAAAAACAACCCAGGCCAAAATAGTGTTTTATGAGAGCCAGAGCCATGAGGGCAATAACAGCAATACACAGACTTCAGAATGAAATCTTGAAAACAGAGCTAAGGAACAGGAACTATGGAATAAGACAGTCACGCAGGATGGTGAGGTAAACATCTTGTTTTCTTCCCTATATTCTTTACTCAATAACTGAGAGATAAAACACATATTTGATAATACTGCAGCCTATCCAGAATCATGCAAAACAACCACAAAAATGACCATATGCAACAAGTCCTGCTGACTTATCAATAATACAGGAACAAAGACAGCTTCTTTCAGGTTTGTAGTACTTAAAGTTTCGTTTCCTGATAAGAATCTTTATGCAAAGGACAGAAGTAAGTTCACATAGTAGCCTTGTTTTGAGATAGCAAAAGCATGTTGTTCACGTGGTTAAAATTCAACCCAGAACAGAACGTGAGCAGATACCCAGGGACTGTAACTTTTCTTAAAGCTAAAATTCAGAATTACATTCCACAGACATGCAGGCTCACAGTTACTCAATCCATACAAGACACACTTCAGCTCAACACACTCTGCAAAGGCAGAGAGACTGCCGGGAAAAAGAAAGTCATGGCACGGCTCGTGTCTAATTGAGTGCTTGTGTATGAGAATGAGCAGGAGAGAGGGCACACATCCCACTAAAACACACAGACACATCTCGGGAGATGTGTCAGAGCTGCCTCTTGATTGATCCCTCTGTCAACTGAAGTACTGAAGTTCCTCCTTCAGCTCATTCAACAGCCCGAGTTTTTGAAGTAGATACTTGAAATTCTGTTCCCTGGTGCCTCAAATGAGCCAGTAGTGTCTACATGAAGGTAGGGTTTGTTATCATTTCAGAATCAAGTTTTAATACCTAATGATATCACTCTACAGATAATTTCAGCCTGCTCAGTTTGGATGACTTCACCCAAAAGGTCGTGAATGTAAAGTGTATCTTTTCCTCCCTCTTTCTTTACTCTTCGCTGCAGAGTGGCAGCTGAACAGGGTGATTTGAGAAGAGAGAGTTACCTCACAAGAGCAGAAGCAGCACCACTAACACTGTCTCCTTGTTTTCCCTCATAAAGCAGCAGAGGGACTGTCTCAGTTTATGCAAACTCCTCACTCCAACAGCACTGGAGACAGAAGGGAAAAACTCTCCACCAAAATCCAGCACTTCAGTAACAGAACTTCTGTTCTACCTTTCTGTTGTCACTCAGAAGTGGCATCTCTGATGCCCTCAAGGGTGTATCAAAGTAATGTTGGCTGGATCTCTATGGCAAGAACAACATTAACACAAAGCATTTGCCTGAGAAATACACTGCCCTTTTTTCTACAGAAAGCAGCTGGAGGTTTACTGCTGAGCTGCCTGAAACCCTGTTCTTCCACCCATCATCATTTTCAGCTGCCCACACTTCAGCCTGTGACACAGCAGTGGTTCTGTAAATGTGCAGCTCAGACTGTGCTACACACCCCGACCCTGAGACAAACTACCAGCGAACCCACTTCTGGGAGCCAGCAGCAATATGTTAAGCATAATGTTAGGATGACCTGTGAAGATGGATGAGCAACCCCCAAAGCTCTGAATTTCCATGCTTTATTGCTTTAAACCATATTTCATCCACTTAATGTAGATTTAAAACACATCCTTGGGACTCTTTTTGACCAAGAACTTACTTGAAGGAAAGAAAAAAAAAAAAAAGGACATAAAAAATTTGCTGAAACACAACTGTAATTCCACATTCCTGATATTTCCTGCAATCATTTACCTTAGAAGCAACAAATACAAAACTATGCATGTTTGTTATTCAGCTGGAATTACCTGACAAGGTAAACTGGTACAGAGGCCAGCCAGGCAGCCCAGCCCAGCACACTGCCCTGTGCTGCAGCTATGCAAGCATAGCATGGCCAGGGTGGCACCGCACCCTCAGAAGAGAAATTCTGAGCAGCAGACCAATGCCTTTGCTCTCACAAGTTGTCCCTAATCTTCACACGTCACCAAAATAAAATAAAATAAATTCAAACAGAACCACTGTCACCTTTGACACTGACCTTACAGCCCCATCATCCTCCTTTGCTGCCTCCAGCCACAAAACACTGCAGAAGACCATGCACTGCCTTCAGTGCTCTCTCCAAGCAGCTCTCCTGTTCTCCTGCAGCCAGTCCAATCCCTCTGAGCTCTTGGTTCTCCACCCCCTCACCTGTGGCTGAGCAAGTGGCAGCACCTGCAGCTCATCTGGAGACAACAACAAGCTGATGGACCCAACTCAGCTCAGCTGAGCCCTTTCCAGCAGTGAGGGGCCTCTTTGGAACCTCTTCCCTTAACCCAGCATCTGATTCCCACAAAGACTTTGGGAACTTCTAAGCCTGAACCCTCTGTTCAGTAGGATTCATTTTGCCTCAGGGATTCCAAAATCTGTCTCACAGATTCTCAGTGATCCTTGTGGGTTCCTTCCAACTCAGCATATTCTGTGAAAAGATTTTACAGGAAGAAACCAGAACTGGATGTGGCAGAACAAACAATACTACACAAGCTTCAGTCTCTTAGGAGGAACCTTTATAAAGATCTCCACACCATGCCAGATCCCATTCGTTTCTTCGTAGCTGTTCTACTTTGCTCAGCATTGCAATGAGTCCTGTGGATAATTATCTTTTCATGACAAATTCCAGTGCTCCTATCATCTCAGAGCAGAAAGTTCCAGAACCAAAATCCATGCTTACATGACTTTTTTTTGATGCCTGGCTACAAGTCCACATAAACTTCTGATTTCAGGGTACATGGTCTATATATATATTGAATATACCTCTCTATATACTCCATATCTATAGAATGGATATATAGAAATATATATAGAATGTATCCATAGCTATGCTATAGACTATATTTATAGCATGTATCTACAGATATTCTACATTCTACAGGATATATCTATAGTACTCTATTATAAGAAATCTGTAATATATTCTATATCTACAGACAAGTTTCTGTTTGGAGGTTTGTGCTACAGAATCTAAGCTGCTGTTAATTAAAAAAGACACCACTCAAATTATATTTTACTCCAGTCCTTCATTTGTGTCTTCACACTGACTGGGTTTCATTCTTCAGTCAGTTACTTCAAGAACTCCAGGGAGAAAAAAAATGTGTTGCTGTGAAGATCTGCCTGGGTTCCTATTTAAGCTTTAAAGTTGGCTTCCAGCAGCCGAATAAGTAGCAGGAAAGTGGAAGGTTAAAAACTTCGCTTTTCATCTCTGCCAAAACAGTAAAAGAAAAATGAGATTGCTGAGTAGCTGACTGACTGCAGAATCAACACAGCAGTGATCTGCCTATAAGCTGCAAAGGGCAAACCCAAGGCATCTGCTTAAAAGCTTATGCCAACTGTGGGATAAAAAGAGTAAGGAAGCCACAATAAAACATAATTATTACAGGAGCTATAATTATGGCATTATTCTTTGGTGTATTCAATGTTGTGCACATTAAACCTTGTACTCCGTGAATATTTAATGATTATATGCTTACTCAGAGCCCTTTAATGTCCTTACAACACAGGTATTTTTCACTTATTAAGAAAAAAATTAAACATAATTTTTGTCATGAGCGCCTGCAGTTGAAATAGATGGACAACATTCTGTGAGTTTTCTGCAAATTTAAATCTCAAAGCTTTGAAAACTGTGTGTTTACAGACACTGTGAAACAATAATCCACCGTCTTGACCTCAAGAAAAGAAAAAGTAAGCTGTGGATGGTCAACTGTGGCTGTTTTATATTATCATCTGTAAGAATTACCGATCAAAAGCACTGGTAGGTCTCTAAGGAGTCCAAAAAAACTTTGGATATATTCAAACATTCTTCAGAAGTAATAAGAAAAAGATAAACTTGTGCACTAAGAAGTAGCAGGAACCTTGATTCACTGAGTGCCAACAGAGTATAAAGCACAGGAGTTCCTACTGAACTACTTTTCTATAAACCATGCACCCAGCAGCCATGTAAAGACATGTAGTATAACAGGGGCCAGACATATAGTTTTCAGCATTTTGCAGAGATATAGGAGAAAAATTATTAGACTTTTCTAGAATGCATTGAGGCTTTAGTACAGTAAACACTGGCAATGGATTTATGGCATTCTGTACATTCCATCCTTACCCGAATGGAGAGCACTACAGCTTGATGTGTCTGGGGTTTTATATTAGAAAAGACTGACTCTTAAAACAGCTTATTGATTTTTTTTTTTTCTGTAAAATTGCTAATGGCTTTACTCAAAATTTGACTTTTTTTTCAAATAGCAACCCTGTAAACACTGCAAACAAAACCAGAAGAAACAGCTCCCAAGAGCACTGGTTGGCTCACGGTATCAGGATGGGAATATTGCAAATCAAATAGCGCTGAACTGCTGCTGGTAACTCTTCTCCAAGTACAGTTTTCCAGTTTTCCATCCCTTTCCTAGTAACTTCTGCCAGGCATTCTTACAACTTACAAGGCAGTATCGAAAGCCCTGCTGAAATTAAGATGCGTGACAGCTGCTGCTCCTTCCTATCTACAGAGCCCACCACCAACCACAGGAGGATTCAACACAACCCATTTCTGACATATACATATATATATATGTATAAATTGTTAAATGACCTTTCTTTTTTGTTTAGGAGAGTACAATTAATTCCTTTGGTTGCTTACTACAGTACTTTTCCAGGAATGAGAGGTGAGCTGACTGACATTTAATTTCCAGGTTCCTTTTTCCCCTTCCTAAAAATAGGCATGACATTTCCTGGTGTTTTGCATCCCAAGCTCACATCCTGCATTCATTCCCCAGGATAACTGCTAACCATTCCAAAATCATTCAGTAGGTTCTCTACATAACCTAGATAAAGATCACCTGTCCAATTGATTAAGAAATATTTAAGCTACGACATCAAGTACGAGGGATGGTTATATATGTAATAAAGATGAAATATTGCTTGTTTTCAAAAGCACCGTGATGTTCTCATGTTTTTTATTATTACTTATTTCCAATTTATTACCTCAGCAACACTGAATGCTCTATCATTCCAGCTAGCCAGGGAGCACTTCTGATCCTCAGGATATGGTGTGTGGCCTTGAAAGGGTACTGAGTTGAAAACAAAATTAATGTGACCTAAATGAAGCCTCTCACTGCATGCTTTACTTTTTAAAACTGAAGCTAAATCACAGAATCAGAGACTACCAGGTTGGAAGGGGACCTCAAGGACAGTGTTCCCCAAGCCTCCATGGCAATCCAGCACTTGCTGCTTGCTCTGTGCAGCCACAGTTCTCCATCTGATGACTCCAGTCATCCAACAGAAGTCCCAACGTAAATGTGGAGCTCCTGAGAAGTAATTTAGATGTTTGCTGGAGAGTAGCCGATAAAAATAGGAGATCTCTTCACCCATGCTTCATAACACTCCAGATCGGGACAGAGGGAGTGGAGAACAGGAAAAACCAGCAGAGGTTTCTGCGTGTCCTGGGAGATGCAGCAGAGCAGAACACACCAAGCCTCATGTCAGGAAGGCAGACTCCTACCTTTCCCTGCTCTAGAAAATGTGAGAAGGAGGGAGAGATGTTGAAGAGAGTTTTTGCTTGTTTTCTGTGGTTATGGTTCAAGAGGATCCATGTACAAATGTGCTCCAAAGCATTGCCTGCGGTCTCCTGACCACCAATTTCTTGCTCTCAAACTACAGACAGCCAGTGATGTTCCCCTTTAGAGTATGTAAAGCAGTAAAGCATTGATAACCTCCCCTCTAGCTATATGCAGAAAAGAACACCAGCAAAGAGCAGCAGCACAGGAGCAACAGAGCCCCCCAGAACACCTGAATACATTATATATTGAATATTAATCCAAATTGCACACTGAGATTGTTCTTCAGTAGAATTACTTAACTACTTAAAGTAACTAAACACATATAAAGAGGCCATCTGCACAAGCTCAGTTGTCTGTAGAATTTCTTCAAATGATGTTCAAGCAAGTTTCAAGTGCTCTGGGGGCCAGGAATGGGAATTTTTGTGTTGCAAAAAGGATGTTGAACACGGCACTGAGAGAGATCTTATTTGCAAAGTCTCTCCATTTCCCGGTCAGCTCTGGTGTCTGGGGTCACAGAAAGTGGCATTTTTGTTTTGTTTTGCAATGCAATGAATGATTTAACATTTTACAACAGCAGTATTTGTAGTATCCAGGGTTAGCCCATGCCATGGCCTCTACCACTTGATATTTAACAGGCTTGTAGATAATTGTGGAATATTTGCATATTACTTGGAACCGTGTGTACTGTTCATAAATATGTATTACTTGGCACAGTGTGTGTACCAGTCATAAAGTTTAAAAGATCTAGGAATTACTTTAAGAAGTACAAGAATTGCCTGGATATTTATGTGCATTTATGAGCATGTACATAGTATTCCTGTAAAATATTTGTAAATGAACTGGAAATAGAATGGAAAAGGGATTTTCTAATCACACCTTTGACAAAATAATGGCACCATTATCTTTCTGCATTAGGTAACTGTAGAATATTGCACTGTCAGTGATGTATCTTCACTGTTTGTTTCTGTAAAATCTTTCTTATACCTGAGTGAATTGCAAAATGTAATTTCAGAACTCTAAAAATCTGCTAATTTGAGAAACGTAGTGCTCTAAAAATATCTCTGTTATCATGGTTTCTAGGAAGTAGATGGGGAAAGGGAGAGAACTAATTCTTAGATTATGCAGTATACTGATATGAAATCCATTTGATTAAAAATACAGAAAAACTATATTTTTTCACCCAAGCCATACATTCAATTTGTCTCTTCCCCCAGTTTTTAAACTACAGCTCCAACTTGTTGCTTCATCCCAGCCTCTTTTATGCATCAACAGTCTAATGAAAAAAACACCGCAGTCACCTAAAATATCCTTTTGTCACTGTGCAGCACCACTGCCACTCAGAACTTCAAAGCACCAGGACAGACCAAAGTGGGATCCTCCTACTTCAAAAGCACTGGCTCATGAGATACGAAAATCTCATAGCTGCTTCCTTTATGGAGCTGATGAAACAATTAAGGAATTCTGAATCCACGCAGCGAAGGGCAGCAATGTGAACGTACACCCCAGATAACCACCAGTTGTAAAACTTGTAAAACTTCTCACTGTTTAGATACTGCTGATATTAGAGCTACTTGTCTGATAACTTTGGGTTTACTGCAGTCCTGGCAGTTGGATTTTACTGAGCAGCAGTGGGGTATGGGCCACAAGAAGGCTTGCTTGCTTTGTCCTTCGACGCGTGTTTCAAACCCCGGATTTGGGATGAGTGTTTTTTTTTGTCGCCAATGAAATATTTCACAGACCAGAAAATTCCACTGATGTACTGTAAGCATTTGCATTCCACAGAAAGCATCTCGTGTGATAAGACCATTCTTAGTTCTCGTAAGTGGAATCATTCCAATTCCCTTTCTGGTGTTTGCAACTGAGCTGCTGAGAAGATACTGCTCAAAGATTCTTACCGTGGGAAATACAGTTGAATAGTTCATTTTCTGGAAGGGCTTGAATAAGCAGCTTTCTTATGCATTTATTCTTTAAAATTACTCCACTTTAATACAGTCAGTGCCATTGTTTTGGTTGTCCCCCTTTTAGATTTTATTTTTAGCACCAACATCCAAACAAAGCGTTACGACTGTAAACCCCCCCGGGCTGGTTTAACTTGGAATTAGAAAATGCAACGTTAACAGGGGGCAAATGGGAAGATATTTTTAAGTCACACACATAAATTAGGCAGAAGAAAAACAGATTGGCATTAGATAAGTTTAAATTTAGATCTGGTACTGCAGTTCTCAGTGCATTTTGCAATACTATCAAGCCTTAATAAATATACAACAGTAGGGTGGAAGTTATTAGAAATCTCCAGGTAAATTAGCAACTCCATTCCCAGCTGACTGTGTAATACTGCACAAGTTATTCTACTTGGTGAAAGTGAAGCTCCACCTAGAAAAAATTACACCTTTGCAAACTTTATCTCAGAAAAAAACCACTGATCCTGGTTGAAGAACTGATTTCAGTTAAAGTCCAAGCACTGTTGCAGTGCCTCCTGAAACAACTATTTCACCAATGCATAAAGGAGCCATCACTGGGAGTTTCCGTGGGAAAGGAATTAACCCATAAAATTACAGGGAAAAGCTCATTCAAAAATGTGATATGGAAAACTTACTAAAACTTATTCTGGAACAACATATAGAGGAGAAAAAATGTCCTTGTTTTTTCTCTTATGGAAGAGAGTTTTCTTCCTCAATTATGAACCTCAATTTAACACCTGACAAAGTCATAATTATTCTCAAATCAGAGTGAGCAAATACATGATTCATGTTTGGGGCTTTTTTCTGGCCACCTTTACTCATACAAGCTGGCAGCAATATGTATATATAGGCAGTCTATTATGTATTGCATGAATTAATCTAACCCCTCAACAAAAAAAGCAAAAAAAAGGAATATCGCAACACAATTCTCTACAACTAAGGCAAATATCAATTGTAACTTCTACGATTACAGCCTAATTTGATCCTCCTAATGATACTGGCCCAGCATCATTTGACCACTTGATACATAATAAAATTTAGAAGAAATTCTCAGGATTTTTTAACAGCTTAACAATTGCTGCAAATGTGGTGGATTACAGGAGTACAGAACTTTCCACATGGCATTAAACAGGGCTGCAGTTACACACAAACATCTGTGTGTTTCTATAAAAACACCCAAACATTCTCCAAATCCCTGCCCAGTACCTTCTTTTTAAAAATAAGTATTGCAACCATATAGTGTGTCACACAGAACTTGGTTTCCAATAGCAAAAATGGAAGTTGTGGCCGTATGTGAAAAATGGGGCAATAATTCTAAGAGGATTTAAACAGAACTTTGAAATGCAAAACTGCAAACTGAAAATCCTGTGGAAGGTGGCCTACAAAAAGAAAAGTCCTAAATCTCTAAGGGTAGAGGCAGAAGCCCACCCATATCCACATGCAGCCACTGTGATACAGTTTATTAAGGGTGCTAAGGGGAATTCAATCTCCAGACTGGAAGCAGAAATATCAGGCATGAGAGGGGATTTCTGCAGAGTAACTGCTCTGGCTTACAGATATCGATCAGAGCATGCAGATGAAAGGCAAACCCAGAGCTGGTCTTACAGACAAACCAAAACGTTATTAGTGTCACAAAATCAAGCCACCTCCCTTTCCCTCTTTTTTAATTAGACACCTCAGAAGGTATGGAGTGTACAGCTTGTCCTAATTTCCCCAATAACTGCAAGTAATTCTCTCTTCAGTTTAAATGCAGGATTAAGCTTTTGCTGACTCAGCTCACTCTGCCTCTGAAAGCTCGACTGCTACAAATTTAGAACTACTACTTAGAGATGCAGGTTAGTCATGAATAAATCAGTATCACAGTTCCCTTGGTTGCCAGGTCTTTCAGCTTTGGCTTTTAAGGGACACAAGCAATGAATTGCAATAAGTCAAGCTCCCCATGTTCTTGTAACATTTATTTTCTTTCTATTACAGTTGTTTGGAAAGTAACTGTGGCACAGCAATCTTGCCAAGAAGCCCCAAAAGCCCATCTGGCCTCTGAAAAGAAGCCATTGCTGGGTGACTCCAGAGTTAACTGGTCAGACTTGCTGTATCCTGGAAATACATATAAATATACTATAATAGTATATTTACTATTATATTTTTATATATATGTTTAGGATATTACATAGCATATTTACTCTAAAGAGCAGGGCTGGGAAACCAGGGATAGGGGTATCACTTCCCCTATGTCCCCTCGTGCTCCATATGGAGAGAAATGAACACATCTTGGCTTTCCTGGCAGATATATATTTATGCCTTAGAATTACAGAAGTGTAAGGAACTTCCTGGTGCTGTTACTGCAGACAATTAGTGTCCAAATACACAATCTATCTGCCATAAACAGGCTCCCTCAGCAGATTCTGAAGCTGCTCAGGTTTGGTGCCATTTCATTAATCACTGTTTGCCCGAGGCACAGCACATGAACTTACCCAAATTGCTGCTAGGGTTCCTCGATCATCCTTTGGCTTCCTCGTGCTTTTCAGAATGAGAATGACTCCACATCACACTCCCACATCCATCCCCACCTCGGGATGCATGCAGGACACACAGCCCAGGCAGCAGGCAGCTGCCATTACCGATGCAAATTAAGTCTCCCAAGACGAGGTGCAAGAGGAGAACATGACTTGTTAGAGACAATAAGTGGTGAAGGAGATGTGGCAAAGGAGACTGAGTCAACATTATTTTATCCAAAAGTGATTGTAAACTATCATTCCTTTAAGGCAGAATTTGACAAGAGTTCTGAAAATGCTGTGGGATAATTAGGCACAGATGCTGCAATTCCTGGCTTTAAAGGAAGTCAAGAACATTTAATACTTTGCATGATAAGAATATTAAACAAATGTGATCAGAGATGATTGTACCACATAGGGGAAACAAGGGGTTATGTCCTGCATCCTTACTGCAGGTCTATTAAAATCAAAAGCCTTGTCCAGCCTAGGAAGGAATATTCAAAGGTTTCAGACCTTGTGGTTTCAAGGTATCTGCTTATCAAAGGCACAGTTCTGAGCACTGCAATGAATGAACAAATCAGCTGCATAAACTTCAGATATTTCAAGCACATCCTAGACTCAAAGATTATAACCTTCTCCTTTTTAATTCAAAAAATCATTGATTTTTCTTCTTAAAAACATACCCATCCTCGACAGACCCACAATCCTGAGACACAGGAGTGCATTTGCTGAGCTCTCCAAGCACTGCCACTTACACCCAGATCCTGGGGAACCCGAAGTCCAATGACCTAATATTCCCTCCTTTCTATTAAAATCACCTCTTGTAGTTTCATATAATAATCTTCAGTAAGTTATATGGCCATGTAATTAAAATTCCACTTCAGAAACTAAACCAGCATCTCGAGATCTACATTCTTTAAAACAAAAAGCACGTGATGTTTAAATAAGAAACCCAGTACGAGTGGAAGGCTGAGACGTCTTGAGGAAGAGCATCAGAAGCCCTAATGGCCACTACACAATTTCCAATTCCAAGCAGTAAAACAAATCCACAATTAATTAGGTTTTAAAAAAATAGAATAAATGTAAAAAAAAAAACAAACCAAAACAAACCTACAAGAGGGGAAAAATCCAGATTGTTTAGGGAAAATATTTTTTTCTCTACATAGCAGGCCAGTGTGAGATGGTTTTTGACATCAGTTCTGTCTACTTAAAAAGCCCTTTTTGTACCAAACCCGCTGAAACAGCTTTTGCTGGTGCGTTATGTCACTGCAACGTGGTTATTTTGATGTGAGATAAAAAGTCACCCTATTTGAGAGCATGTTTGGGAAAAATAGCTTGAGCAACGCTGCAAAGCAGCTCACTTTGAAAACTACTACAGCAAGGAACTTTTATACGGCAAAAAATGTTGTGCTTTTATTTATTTTTACACATCATCTCCCACAAGTGTTGGACTGTTCACCTTCTGGCACAGACTAAAAGCTCTCGCTGAGTTCACAGACATCAAAGACTTAGTGGATTCTGACACATGGCTTAGCTCTTGCACATAACTATCTTATAATAATGGAAAAACATTACTAAGAAGTGACCATAGTTTACATGTCTGAAAGATACACCAGGGCGTTTTCAAATTTTCTAGTGCTATACAATATAATTCTCAAACCTAAATAACAATTACAGCTTCCCGAGGTTAGCTTGAATTAAAAATTTTCAATGTGCTGCATTGATACTATCAGAATCACCACCTTTGACACCCACAAAAGCAGTTGATGTTATCCCCACTTTATGCCCCTCGGGATCATTTGTAATCCCAGAGATCATAACCCAGAAGACAGATTGACTCTGGCACTCACCCACAGAGAGCAGGGATTTATTACAGGTTCATTTTACACAACTGCAGCTCTAATGCAATTCACTGTTCCGGCCTAAGATGGACAACTTGGCAATCTTAACATCTGTTACTTTTTCTATTCAAAAATCTCTTTCAGCGATGGGTGTCAAACTGCATTGCAAGACAGACGGGATGTTTATTTCATAAAAGTCAACAGAGAGGAGAAGTTCAGGCAGAAGGACAGAAGAGGAAGGGAGGAGGGAAAGAACATTAAGAGTTTAGCATTGTCTTTGTTAATTTAATAACACACTGAGGTATTCTATTAAAGTGTCATGTACTAAAAGCACCTCTTCAAAAGGGATGCCAAATTCTCTTCAGTGTCAAGGAAGTTAAACCTACAAAACAAACAGAAACCGTCCTCTAAAAGCATTTAGCTACTTTGTATTCCTGCCTGCTAATGTCTCATGTGGATTGTTTTTAGTGGTAAAATTTTGTCTATAATGTGCAAGCACTGCAGCACTTTGAAGTAATGAAACCCAATGGGCCCTTCAACCTTATTCTGTTTATGTTATATAATTATAAACTCATTATTTTTATATAAAATGCTATTCTAATCTAAAAAAGGATGCTACAAGATGTAGCAAATCTATCTGTCAACCCTGCAAACCAAACATGTATCTGTCAACCACACTCTGATGACAGCTGCTGTTTGGAATGGAAAAGAGCTGTGATTTATGACCATAAATAGCAAAATTCAAAAATTAAGCTGAACATTAAGCTGAGCTCTTTTCCTGCCTCTTTTTCCTCCTCACTGGCAATAAAGGTTATGATACCTGAATATCACTGTCAGCTGTGTGCTGCCATGACCTCCAGCACAACCACCGAGCCACCGTTTTACCACTTCTGGTAATTGTTCACATCACAGTCCTGAGCACAGAATTCATATTTTAAAAGCCCTGATTACAGCTCTCCCTTATACTGGCATCAAATCTAACTTTGAAGCCCCATTACTATGTATGTATTCAAATTATTTTTTCCAAAGTGCATTACTTTTCACTTACATTTTCCACACTGCTTATAGGCATGTCCTGTGTTATTTTGGCTAAATTAGTGAACAAAACTCAAAGGACTGTGTTTAGCCTCTTCTATCTCTCCTCATTACAGTCACTGTTAGAGGAACAGCTTAATATCACTGGGGCTTCTTATCAATTGTGTCACTCTGCCAGGAGACTCATAGAATCATGAAATCACAGAATGTTAAGGGGTTGGAATGGACCTTAAAGATCATCTAGTCCCAAACCCCCTGCCATAGGCAGGGACACCTTCCCCTAGACCAGGTTTCTCAAGGCCTTTTCTAACCTGGTCTTGAACACTCAGGGTTGGGGTATCCACAACTTCCCTGGGCAAAAAGAATGACTAGAACAGACACCACCACCATCATTCCTATTTTAGTTAAGCATCAGGAAGAGAATCTCAGTGTGCTCTAGGCTTGCACTGCATAAAAGAAGAGGTGAAGAACTGAACATGCCTTCGTGGCAGCACAGTCACTGCACCAGCGGTACAAGACCACTCAGAACTAGGAAATCTATTTTCAAGGCAGCTGGAACCTCACATGGGAAATCCTTACTCATTCATGCAAGAAAACATTTCTGTTGTAAACTTTCAGTAAACTGAAAGCTACTTCTGAGGCAGGAGAGATTTGTCTAGGAATGAATTCTGTGTTCAAGATGCCAACACAGAAGTAGGGAATTGAAATGTCCATGTAATCAACATCGTTATTAAGGGATTTTTTGGACACTAAGTTTTGTGAGACAAGAGTACGTCTTGCCATAAGTATATTGTGCCTTGTACCTTGAGCCAAGATCATATTTTATCCAGCAATGTCATTTTTCTGTTTAAACCTGCTGTCAAAGCACACTGATAGACAAGTCTCAGTGAAGAAATAAGGAAAAGGATGCAGTCAACCAATAAATTATTCCTCTATATTACCATTCTTCTTTATCTTAAAGCTTTTCTCTTACAAGAACTTTAAGCAGTTTATTTTTATGCTGGTTTATTTGTTCTGTAGAGTGCTGCTGCAGAGTGGTGTCTACACTTCAGTTAATGCAGAGTAATCCTGTTACACAATACAAGCCTGTATTCTCCAGAGTTTCAAAGTAACAGCCTTTCTGTTCAGACTCCAGAAGATAGTATGTTTTCTCTGCTGCTCTTCGCACTTCCAGCTGCTTTGACAATGGTGGTATTTACAACTGGGGAAAAATGGTTAATAAAATTATGGATCCCGGCAGTGATGTGCTGTCAGCCTGGTCTCACTCTGCCATGTCAGAGCCGTCCTTCTCCCGAAACCAAAGTCCTGGCTAAAGTCAAACTCCACATTTCCAGTCCCACCTGGCTTCCATGTTCAATCTTTATACTGCAGATCTAATTCTGTTTTAAGACAGCATGTGACTCAAGTGCAGCAAAGGATATATGATCAAAAAGAATCTCACCCCTTAATTAATCACATTTTCATTTTTATACCGTGTCCCCAGATCCCTTTAACAATAACTGAGCATTTGAAGGTAAAGGCTGCACTCACTTCAAGCACACAGCAATGTTAGAGTGGCAAGATCAGCTTTCTGCTGTCTGTGCCATGTGGAATTGTGTCCTGAGGGTTATGGTATGAAGCAATTTGTAATTTACAAAAATGGATTAAAAATATGTCACATTTGTAAAACACAGTTTCACAATGGCTTTAACGCTCCTGGATACAGTTCCTGTTCCTAACTTCAAATACATTTTGCAGTCAGAAATCTAGTTTTTCAACTACTGTCTTATTCCCTAACCAGTCCCATTGTCCCATTAACAATGGAGAGGGTCCAGTCTATATTCCAGCCATTTTTAAGGTCAGTTTATATTTTGTGTGTTCCCAGCAGAGCTTTGCACTCAAGAAGATTTCTAAACAAGCCCAGTCAGTCTCTGGAGAATGCTTACTTCAGTAGTTTCAAATCTTAAGAAAGTGTAACTTAAATTAACTTCCCAGCCAACACTGTGGTACCTTCCAAAGGGTCTTTTTCTTTGAGCTTGTTTTTCCCTGTAATCAGCATCCTGGCACTAATCTTATCACTGTCAATCAGGATGAAAATATTAACTGGGGAAAAACACATCTATTTAGACATCCTTAGTTTTATCAACTCTCTAGAGTTTAATTATGAACAATATTAACAGATAGGCAGAGATTTAGGAACTATGTGAATAAGACAGATAACAAAAGAAAAGGCAGAATTAATAGTCAACTGAACTACAAGGGTCAGATGAACATTTTCAGGAAAAAAGAAAGATTTCCTTAGTCTTACTCCTCAGTGATCTCTTCTGAATTAATTCATACTATCACTAAAAGTAGTGTAATTTATTTAGAACTGAGTGGAAAGGTAAGAGACGTAAACCAGCTTTTAACTGACAGCTCATCAGAACCTGCTACTGAAGATGACAATGTATTTTGGAAAAGGCTTTAAGGATAAGAAGAAAAGGATTTTTAAGGTTGAATAAATATTTGTAGATATGATACTACACCCTCGAGAGTTCTGTTTACACACTGAGGCATATTTTGTCAGCAGAGAAAACCATATTAAATAATTATGCCCCTTTTCTTCCTTTATGCACAATATAATTTTACAGAAAGGGAATGCAGGAGCCATTCCCCACTCCTGTCCTGCATGTAGATTCCAAACTGGATCAAAATATTGGAACAAACACTTGAGTTAAGAAGCACACTCCCAAAACTGAGGTGGTATTTGATTGCATTAAAGACCATTGATGAACATGGAAGGAACCTGGAGTTGGAGTGAGATGATCTTTCAGGTCCCTTCCAACTCAAACCATTCTGTGGCTCTGTGGTTCTTGCACACTGTACTGACTGGGACAAGGATTTATGAGAACAGGAGAATAAAAAAGTACAATGAATGCATTATTAAGATTGCAGCATTACTCATTAAAAACCCAGCAAAGCAGCAGACATCAGATGTGTGATTACATATCAGGTTTTCAAGCAAAGCTCTAGCATAAAGTTCAAGCTCTAGCTTCTCTCTCCTGAGAACCCACAATCATATTCAGATCTTCTTCAAAGCTCCCACTTCTGATGGCAATTCCTTTTCCCACCCCACACCTTATCTTTCAGAGCTCAAGCCAAGGAGAAGGTGCATTTCTGCGCTGTCTGCATTTGACTGTGACCATTTACCAACAAATCCAAAATCTCTTTGAAACACCACTGCTCTCTACACCACCCAAGCTCATTCTAGCCCTTCAGAAAATGACTGACCTTAAAAAAATCAGACTTTAAACTGGGTCAGAAAACCCAAAAGATGGACAAATATTTTCTTTCCAATGGTTTTTAATGTCACAAACAGGAAGCAAGACCTAAGGCACAGACAACTTTCAAAATTCAACTATCAGATTCAAAGATCTGGTAACTTTTTTCTGGGGTATTTTTGTGCAAAAGAGAACCAGAAGAAAGCACAGTTAACAAAGTCTTGGGTCAGACATATCCAGTCCTTTCTCACTATGAATTAGGTGAGGCACACAGAAAGGCAGTTTGCAGAAAGAACTGATTCTGAAAAGGCTTTCATCAGCTGCTCTGGGAAAAGCTGTTTGAATTTCAAAAAACATTTTTCTCCATCCCCACAGCACCAGCTAACTCTCTAATCTTAAATCTTTAAAATAAAACATCCAAGGAACGGGAGGACGTGCAGTTTGCAGGTGGTGATACTTGGAGTGTGTGTCTGAGACGGAGCAGATTAGTGAAGCATGAATTCACCAAGCATTCAAAACTGAGATGGATGAAAAAATTAGTCTGCATGTTTTACATTACCAATGTATATGAAATACTGAGGAGGTAAAGCTGACCTTATAAGCACTGACAGTATTTTCTGTGCATGGAAAGTTCTAATCAGCTGGTTTGTTTTTACAAAAACACCCAAGCCAAGCACCCACAAGCCTTCTTGAAGTAATGTCATTAAACTATGTATGTGGATTGTTTGAGAATTATAGTTTTAGTCTGTTCATTGTCAACTGATGTGTTTCTTCTCTGGCCAACAGAAAATCAGTATCAAAGACTTACTCTAAGGTTTTCCCCCTTTGGATTGCCCACTTGATTGTTATGATTCTCTCAGTAAACAGTGAAAAAATACTGTTATGCCAGAAAATGCTATTAAAAAAAAAAGACAGAAATGTGTTTCACCCAGTCTTAAAGAGACAGTCAAGTTTTATATGACTATAAATGGAATAACATGATAAACTGTGAGAATCCATTCCTAAGAATAAGAGCTGAAAGCCAAAAACTGTGGGTTTGAAACAATCCCATATCTACCAAACAAACAGGTAGAAAAACTGTGAAACTCAGCAGCTGACCTATCTCTAATTAAAAATAATTTCCTAATTTTAATAAAGCAAAGATCCCCATCAGTGTGTTGGACTACATTCAATATTACCAAAATACAGACTCATTGCAGCCATTTGAATGAAACAAATTTAGTCATCTGCCATTTGATCAACACTGTCAGGAGACTGACCCAGTTCCAGCTCAGTGTAATTCCTCTAAAAAATCCGTTTTCCTGTTCTTTTTCTTTGAGCAAGCAAGGAAAAAGTAGTCAAGAACCTATATGTGGAACTTCTTTTCGTTATATCCCATAAATTCAATTATAATTCTAAAGACTGTTTTATTAATAACATTCAGCTTCCTTAGCCAGACTTCCAAACCAAATTAAATTAATTCTTTTTACCACAAGACTTCTACATTGTCTCCTCTATCACAAAAAAGTTAATGCAGACCCATAAAGCTGGCTGGATACTAAGCCACTCTCAAAGCTCCCAACACTGCGAAGAATTGTGTTCCTGCGGCTCCACTGAGTCCACTAAAGACAGAAGAGCTTGCAAATTCATCTACAAAATCCCTTCTCTTTGCTTATCCCTGAAATTGTTCAGCATTTTCCAGCTCCAAATAGCAGACAAACATAATCCAGTCCCTCCAGGAGAAAAGTAAATCTTTACAATTTGCCCAGTTTGAGAAATCTTCGATATCAATGAGTACAATACTGAGATTTACTACATCATCAAGTTCCAAAGCAACAATTTCATTTCCATCCATTTATTCCTCCTAGAACTTCTAGTATATTAAATGCTACAGTATCTTTTTAGACTTAAATTTCAACTCTTTTAAAGTTTGAAGAACTATTTCACCACTAATTACCATTACATCTGTGTGGCAAATGGATTTTTAAAGCTTACTTTAGTCACTGACAGGGAGATATGAAAACACTGTTCTAAGAAAACATATTTCTGCTAATTTGAAGAGAATTATTCTGCCACCTCGCCTTTATCCTCCAAACCCAACGACTGCCAGAACCTTCTGCTCTGGCACTAAAACTGAAAATGGGAAGTGCTATGCAAAGCCCAGACATGTCCCCAGACACATAAAAAACAAACACACACATTAAATCCCAAATTGTCAGGAGCCCTCCTGCATTCTGCACTGTCCTGTTTGCACCCTGAGGTGGAAGAGGACATGATGATATAGCTCAGTTTATTATCAGACCTCCTTTGACAATGCTGAAGCAGGACCTAAGATACTCAGATTGCTCTTTCCAGTGGTAGAACATGGCAAGAGATTTGTCATATGGTCATAGGAAGCTCTATTAGTGGATGCAAAATGACAAAGTTAAGACATTTTTGCCCATTCTTATATTTACTTCAACCTTTCAAAAACTGATAGAGCCACAGACATTCCTACATAAGTGCAGTTACTGGATCATTTTGTTCCAAACTCTTTTCAGTTCCTGATGTATCAATGCTAGAATATTTCAGCTGCTTTTATTTCACCTTCCTGACCCTTTTGGGCTGCCAATGTCTAATTTTTGGCTGCCCTAATTTCTGTTTGTCCAAAACTTAGGTTTTCTTCACTGTTTGATGAAAGACAACTTTAGTTCAGGGTGTACAGGGAACAGAATAAAAAAGAAAACGCCGTGAAGTAGAAAAGAAGAGTCAAAGCCTGGGTAGCAGGTTAAAAGGGCATAATCAGCTCCATAAGCAGGGAACTAATAAAGCCTTGGCTCGTCTCAGATTGTACCTTCAGGCTGAGCTCCCGTGGGGACACTCTAATGTCTAAAAAGGGCTGCAGCTTTTCTCACACAGACGCATCACTGGCCTCTCCCTTCTGCCCAGCTTCACATTATCACCGAAACTTTTTACAATTCCAGACACCTCTCCTCTCGTCAACTTTGGTTGAAATCAGCCATGAGCTTCCAGAGGGATTGCAAGGGCCCAGAGTGGGCAGTGTCAGAGAGACAGGAGGGTGTGGAACTGGGGGAAACCAAGCAGAACAGGCACGAGGGGAAGTGGAAAGTTGGAGGGCTTTCTTAATTATTATTTATTATCAAGGTTCTTTTGGTTGTAAAATCCAGTTTAACAGTCATTCTTTCCATTGCAAACTTAAATCAATTTATGTAAGTTTCTAGTTTCAGGTTTTGGAGATAAAACAGCTTCTCCTCATTTAACTTTTCAGAGTAAAAGACACATTAAAGGGGAGTGAAGAGATGGGAGCTTATTATAATTTATCTACTCTTCTGCTCCATACAGGTTTCCATTCTATATTTATTTTGGAATTCAGTACACTACTTACTGCTGATTTTTTTACATTTTGTCTGATCTTTTTAATTATTAAATAAAGTAATTAAGTGGATTATAATGTCTGCAATACAGTAATGCAAATTCACTGCTGCTTTATTACCTTCGCGCCCACAGCAGCCAGTATGAGTTAAAAAAATACCTTTTTTGGTATTCTCTGCTGGAGATACCCCACATCATTAACTCATTTCTTACAGTTTATCAGACTGTCAACATGTGGATGTGATTTTGGTGATTTGCAGCCTGGATTAAGCTTCAGTGAATGACAAGGAATGAGATGCCCTCTGAGCCCCTGGTTCCCAAGCCAGCGAGCCATCAAACATCTTTCATGGGCCATCCAGTCTCCCTAAATAAATTCCATTAAGGTAATACTGCTCCTGCCTGATTAATTCATTTTCATATCATTTCCCACTGTAGTGTACCACCACTCTTGCTTTATTCCACCATCTGAATATTTCAGTTTTACATATTTTGCTTCCCTACTGAGTTGCTTCTATAATTTCCCCATCTCCCCGTCTCTTTTGCTGTACATTGCTTTCATGTTTCCTCCTGCTTCTCCAGCTCTCAGTCTTTTGAATCATTTCAGTCCCCCCTGTACATGTTCCACTTTTACACTGCAGGATACTTCCCTCACTGCTCTGCATTTCTCCAGTCCAGAAGATTCTGGGTGTGCTGACCTGGGACAGCAGCAGTGATTCCAGCAGGAGAACAGTCAGTGTTCCAGGGAAGGCAGACACCTGAACTGCTGTGTGGCACACCTGGGGGACAGTCACCAACTAAAAAATCGTGGCCAACAGTGCAATCACTCCCCTCATTAAACATGGCAGATTATAATTCACATTATTAGACATTTCAGTACAGCCCAGACTCTGTTTACCTCAGAGACAGCAGCCTGTGCACACCTGTGAGTGGCCACAGCTGACAGCAGAGAGGGATTAGAGGCAATAAAATCATGAAAACTGGCTACCAAATAAACAGCAGACATAACAACCCATCTCTGAAGAGGGAACTGGTGACAGCTCCCTGTGCTGCCATTCGCTTTCAAAGTCACAAAAACCCTTTTGAACCTCTTGTATTCCCCTGACTAATGCCATCATTATTTCAACACTGGCTGTTCAGAGTGAAACAGGTGCTATCTTGTCAAACGAGCCTCTCAGCTTTCATCATCCTGGAGTTCTTCATTGTGTATTGTTAAGCTGACAAGGTTTTGGGTTGCCTGGATACCAGGTCATGCTGATATAACTGCTAGTGATCTCTGCATAACCAAACTTTGGTGGTGAGAAGCAGGCAAGGGGAGGAACGGCGTGGAAAAGAATTGTTTTATTCCCATGTCATCCTCCCAGCAAAAGAAGTTCCATGAGCTTATCTCCAGAGGGCCGTGGAGAGAGGGCTGGTGGAATGCTTCCAGCGCCTGATTAAAATGATTCAACTCCATAATAAGCCAGCATTCTTAGTCTCATTTCTAAAAGCTTTTCTTCCTCCCTACTTACAACAGTCTGCTAGATTCCTAAATAGAAGGGAAAGATTAATCTATGCTAAATTACTTGACGTCGGTTTAAAATTATTCTGACAGAAAAGTAGAACAAAGTTTGCCCAAGGAAGCAAGAAATGTAGCATCAACCCCCCTCTCCAGTTCAGAATTCAGGGATGAATTCCACAGGAGCTGCCAGCACCATCCGAGTCACAGGAATACTCAAACTCCGTTGAATAAGATTTTAGTTCTGAATTTTCTTTATCTCTCTCAGGACAGATGGCTTTCAAAAATAAATGTTTTTCAGCCACACGCTTGCAGAAGCTTTCCCAGGAAATTTTTCTGTAAACACTATGCTTGTAGAAAGATTGTTACAGAAGAGGGTTTGTTTAATGTAAACTGCTTTTTGTTTTTCACAGCAGTGAAGTTTTATCTGTAATACATCGTTTTCCACTGAGATGCTGAAGGCTCATCCTGTTCTTGTCCCGGGACAAGAAGGTTTTTGATGGTATTGCTTTAGACAGAAAAGAGCCCAGCCTCACCTTTTGCACAGGAGTGAGGTTGGGCTCTCTCAAAAAATCTGTGCAAAAATCTGTGACAGAATTCTTTAAAACAACTGGGTTTTTTAAACGTTTCAGGCTTTGAAGACACAAATTGTAAATCTCCAAACTTCTGAGGCCATAAACAAAAGAGGGAAATCCATCTTACTCAATCAATGGCACTCACTCTCCTGTAGCCAGGTAAAAAGGTTTTGCCTAAATAATACACTTTGGCAGCTTACTCAGGCGTATCAATTGGAATATTGAAGTTGATTGAAATGCTCCTCAAGCCTTTAAGGTTTTAAGCTAATGTTATATGAAAGCCATCATCTATCACATGCAAGTTTAGAACCAGGCAGGCTTAGCCAACTAGCAAGTTTTCCTTGGATGATGTCCTGATGATTTTGGGCAGGCAGGGCTTAAAGAAGTCATGAAAACCCCTTGCTTTTAAATGGGAGAAAAGATGCCCAGCCATGCACATAGTTCATGTAGTCTGTTAATTAAAAGAAATCTTCTCAGTACCTTCAAGCCAGTAATTATAAACACAGCAATTAAAAATTATGGATAAATGCTCTTGACCACAACTGGCGAAAAAAAGAGATGCTAAATGGGTGATGCAGTGTGCAAGAATTCAAAACATGTTTTAATGTCCAACCAGGCAAACAAAACTTCATTAAAGTCCTGGGTATCATATGAAAACTAAAATTACAGCAGATACAAAGAGCAGGCATGTAGGAACAGGGAGGGAGGAAGCGAAGGGACGGAAAGGAAGAAAGAGCTGGTGTGTGGTGGAAAGGACAGAAACTGAGAATGAATTGATACAGCAAATTAGATCAAAAAGATGTGATTTTAGGTGAATTAATATAAAGAAATTGCAAGGAAGTGAGTGGGTTATTTTACTAATCTCAAACCACATTGAATGGATCGCTGTTTACATGGAAACAATTTTATACTCATGTCCTCAACAAAGCCTGGCATTGCTGTCATCCAGAAAGAGATGCCAAAAGAGAGACATTTGTGTCAGAGTTCACGTGTGAGAGTATCACGAGTCAGATGGAAGGAGTTCATTTGACTTCCTCCTCCTATGGCTGCTAAACAGTTGGAAAACTAAAAGCCTACACAGGGAAAACAGTGATGATGCAGCTTTAAAGTGCAGCACTACGTATTTTCAGGACTGAAATTAAACAGGAGTAAAAAAATATTGAAGAAAATGTACAAATCAAGTGACTCCCTACCCAAAGTCTTTGGGATTTTTTGAATGTGAACCTGTGACTCAAGTAGAACCATAAAATTCCCCGAGCCCCTGATGGGCAATGCTAATAGGCATGCAACTTGCAACAGTTTTTAACATGTATTTTTAATTTAATCCATTAGAACCACAAAGGAATAATGTATTAAAGTGATAAGTCTGTGCATTCAGTAAATAAATATCAAAGTGAAAGTCATGAAAGCTTTATGAAAAAAAATACAGTCAGAAAAGGGGAAAAAAAAAGAAAATTAAAGCCCTTGAAGGAATACATCACAGAAAAAATAAATTGATCTACTAAATTAATTAAGTAAATTGATTGTAAAAATTTACTACCCTATGCAGTATAGAATAAATCTCACGGGAGGTAAGTTAGCAGAGTCAATCTGAGCCTTTCAACCATGAGAAACTTGTAAAGCACCTCATAAACTCTCTCAATAATACCAGAGAAGAAAAATAAGAACTTTCTATACATGCAGAATACCTCAAGCAATAATCTACAAAACACCGTCCTGCTCTGCTTTTTTGCTAAGTGTTCCGAGCTTGTCCATTTTTATGAGATCCAAAATAACAAAATACATAGTTCCTCCAATGCACATTTATTTAATTTTGCTCTCAGGATGTGAATGTTTTTAAATAAAAAGCATCTGCTTGTTCTCCTTCTTTCACTTGACTTGTTGCGCCTTTTATTCATTAGGTGTAAATAAAATAACAACTTCAGAACTCAGCACTTTTGGGAAGCAAATGCCTTCCTAAATTTCCTACCCCGAGCTTCTGACAGAAGAGCTGCCTATGAATAATAACCTATTCCTCTTAATCACAGAGCCATGAATCACAGAATCAGCTATTTCTAGAGCAATCATAAGAGATCATCTAGATAAATCCTCCAGTTTAGGGCTCGACAGCAATACCTAGGTTATTGCAAAGGGAAATTTGTCTTATACTTATAAAAATTACCTGGAAAGGATTTGTCAAAAGCTCCTCTCACAGAAAAGTATCAGTATCCATTTTTTCTTCTGGTTAGAAAAACCTGCCTAACCCGAATCTCCCTTACAATAAATTATGCTCATTTATTTTCTTGTTCTATCTCCTTTCCCCAACAGCTATACAGAGGAACTGAGCATCACCCACTTAATAATCTAATATGTGCTAGAAAATGTTATCATGTTCCTTCCTAATCTTCTAAAACTAAACAAATCCCATTCCTTCATCTTTTCATCATTTGCCAGTTCTTCTGGGAGAATTGCTCCCTCCACAGTGACAGTGTCTCACAGCTTTGAGGAGATTTGATCTTTTTCCAGTCAACCCGGCAACAGACACAACGAAATAATTTCTAAATTCAGAAAGAACGGGTTGTGATCATGAAAAGCACTTCAGTCAATGCTTCTAACAGATATGCTAATTAACAGAGATAACCAGTCTTAATCAAACTAATTACATTACAGATTAAAGGTATTTGGAATTTAACACAGCTTCTTCTACGTATCTACATTACAGGATGGTGACCTTAAGCAGCAACCTGGAATAAATTTGTTAATATGTTCTTTAAAGAATTCTTAACACATAATTTAACTGCAAAATGTAAAAGAAAAGCAATAAATAAGAAGATATAAAATTTTTATGATTTCTGCTCTTGTTTAGAACTGGGGGGGAGGGGGGAAACCCAACCCTGTCAGCTCTGGTAAAGATCAAGGGATGTCTTGGAATAATTGACTTGAATTTCAGTTTCTTGCTCTTGATTCCCAGTGTGTGCATGTCAGGCCAGGGCTCACAGACACAGGGAGCTGGGAATACATAACCTGGTGTACCTGGGACACTGTGGTGTGATTGTGGGCATCAGCTGCCACCATGGCACCCACAGCTTTAGTGTGACACATGAGAGGATCACGTTACAGAATATGAAGGCCATGTATCCCCGAAAAAAAGGCTGCAGGTCCATTAATGCAGTGCAGTCGCTCTTCCAAAGTTCCTTACACCACTCTGAAGGTTTCAGACCGTGCACTGAGACAGCACCAACAAAGGCAGACGAGCAGGAGCACAGAGGTTTATGTGTGGCTGAGGGGATGTGACCCTCTCCACAGCTCTCAGTGCCCATCGAGAGGGTTTTCACTTGCATTCAGCACTTCCTTTCTCACAAAACATCAGCCAGCTCTCCAACTGCCCTGCACAATGTTTTATGGGAGAGCAGGTCCGACGAGGCGACTCTGAACTGCAGAGTGCACGAAACCACCACCTGTGCTGGGAGAAGTATTTTGTTTACCAGCTTTTGCTGCAAAAATCTCACTACTCCTCTTAAACTGCAACCTCTTTGCTCTCCCCATTTCTGACACTGAGTGGTGTCCTCCTTTTTGAACTCCTGTACCAGAATCTTACGCGACACCACCTGACTCTGGTCGGGCAGGATAAAACGATTCCCTCTAAAATATTCTCCATGGCCATTTTTTTTTCATTCTGCATTATGTTTTGTTTGGTTTTCCCACAAAAATAAATCTCATGGCAGGATCACAGTGTCACTGATGCCAAGAGGTTTCCATGGTATAGAAAAGTAAGAACACTGAACCGTTAAACGTCTGTAGAAGCTGGAAGGAAAACAATGTAGCAATTTTATTTTAATTGCTACCCTCACATTGTCTCATAAGGTCAATTTGAGATGCATATATTTAAACTAATTAACCAACATACTTGTAAACATGTTATTTGTTCTTCTTCTGCAGAGAATAAGAGCTGAAAATGATAAGGGAAGTACAGCTTCTCTGCACTACATAAATTAATAACCACACATGGACATGCATGGAAGAACAACTACAGGAGAAAGGAATGGTGGAGGAATCCTTCCTGTAAATTGCCATTATAGAGTAAATAAGGTAAAAACATTGAGCATCCCTCAGTTTTCATGATACAAGTCTGATATTAGCACTGAGATGGGAAAAAAAAAGTTATTTCAGATGCAAATGAATAATGCACCCACTGACATGTTCACCTATGAACTGACTGTTCCTATATCTATGGAGTGGTTTGCAGGCACCCTTGTGACTAAGCTCTCTTCTCTCCAAAGAAAATATTATATAGACTGAAATAGTTTAAAGGTATCAAGAGTTATCAGTACCCAAGTGCTGCCAATCATCAAAAAAAGTTGTCCTCCAGCCTTTTCCATCTACAGTCACTGTCCAAAAGGACATATATAAGGAATTTTTTTGTTTATTTAGCTGTTACTAACACTGGCAAAAAATAAACATTCTAGGTCCCAATTCTGACCAGAAAATCAGCAAACACTTCCGTTCTATTTTTGTTGCTGTCTTCCTGCTCTCCCCTTTCAGAAGCATGTCAGGTTTTTGTCTAAATCAGGCAAAATGCTGAAATGAAGTCCCACCTCTAGAAGCTGGAGGAAGGCTCCATCTAATCACATAATACATTTTATTGATCTGAATTAGAAATGGGTGGTTGGATAACAACCTCCTCCTCCTCACCTTTTTAATTTCACACCAGTTCAGACTATCTTTGTACACTGTGAGCCCAGAGAGTGTTTTAAACAATTCAATTCCATATGAATTCTACACCAGCAGATACATCTTCTCTTCATAAGCAAGTTTAGTATCTTTAGGCCAAATCAGAAATTATATGTAACATAATGTAAATTGTGCCCACTTAGATTTCATATGAGTCCTTAGGTCTATCTCACCCTGTTCTCTGTGAGATGTGCAATAGTATAAAATAGTTGTAACACAGGACATGCACATGTGAAGAGGCAAATTAAATGCCTGATTAAAGAAGTTAGAACCCTCACTGTCTCTTCTCATCCTCTTCTTTAATTAGGTTCTTAATTGCTCACTTGCTGGAGCAGCTCGGTAACAGAACACATCTGCAGCAGCTGTAACAGGAGCTCAGACTCCTCTGTGGATGTGCAGGTACTTGGATTTAGGTTTCTTCACCTGTTTTGATTGATTTCCTTCCGATATTTGAATCACTTGTCTAAAACCAAGTGACCAGCACCATGAGAGGGGACTGGGGATATGATACTCCAGGTGGAAGAGCACACGTGACACAAGGCACAGGGGAGACCTGTGTTGTCCTGCAGCTGTCCTCATCTGTCTTCCTCTGAGGAGTCATGTTTACCTGGAAAAATTACTCCAAAGGTCAGATGTAAACTTCAGTGTAGCAAACAAATAAGGACATTCCTCTTTTAAGAGGTAATAATTACTCTGGCCAACTGTCCCTCCTGTATACCAGTCCTGAATTCTGGAGAATTAGGAAAAGCAAAGGGGAGACTTCCTCAGACACTGTAGATGACTAAACACTAATGCATTACTTCAGTAAATTTAGCTCCTGCTGATTATATTATTGATGACTACATGTAACTACTATAATTTACTAACTACTAGAATATACTAGCAACTATAATAAATTGACTTTTTTGTTGACAGAAAGTTCCGTGTGTAAAAAATAACTTTCCATTATCTGACATCGTTACTCGTGACCTGCTCTGTTACCCTTTCAAAAGCTACAGTAACTCTATGAACACTGTTTTTCTTCTATTAACCTGATTAATAAAGGGTTTGACATGGGAAATCCTATGCTCCCTCAACTTCTAGACTGAATTAAAAGCATTCAACAGCTTGTAGGAGCAGTCTACAATGAAATGCCACCAGATTAAGATTTGTAAGTGTTCTACAACTGCTTCAACTTATGAAGCATTAAAACTGGACTGGAACTGAAGTACCTGGAGGAAAAACCAAAATGTTCCTGCAAGATGTAACAGCTTGCAGAGGAAGCTGCTGATAAACACATCCTCATCAACAGCCTCATCAAATTCCACTCCACTGAAAAACTAATTTTTTTCTCTTTTTTTTTTCCTTATTCTGAATGACAATGAGTTGGTGATGAAAAAATTACCATCCTTTCCCACACGTTATGAATGTCATCAAAGGAAAACTAATGCCAAAAATCCGCTTTAATTACTGCATCTGATCGTGGTTAATTTAACCAACTTTAAAAGTTTACTAAAAGGGCCAGGAAGTTTCCGTGGCTTTTCACATTAAGTAAAGCACTCGAGTTCTACTCCAAGCCCACCAGAAGTATCTTCTGAAGAATATCTGTATTGAAGCACTCATAAACAAGTGGCATTTCTCATATTTCTGGCCACAGCATGGGAAGGGTCAAGCTGTACTATTTGCCTCTGTAAGCTGGTGATGCCAAACACGAACAGGGACTAAAGGCATAAATTAATAACTGATATCATTTCTCACTGTGGTTTTGGAGTACTGTTTCATGCAAGCTGTGCTCTGAACAAGCTTTCTCTTCTCATGTTAAGAAGTACCTCACTCGTGAATAGTCCTCAAGACACCACAACATCTATTCAGGGTCACTGCAGGCCTACATACACCACATCAGTTATTCTCTGTTAGATGTTAAACTTGAGAATAATTATTTAGTAGAGGTTACCAACGCTACCTGTTTCACACACATCATCATTCTCCTTAGAATCCACATCTGGGCTCCCTCCTTAACATGCCTGTAGCCCTTCCAGCCCACCCACCCTCCTTCTTTAACACATACTTAGAAAAAAAATTCTTAATAGTGATATTTTATATTCACAATCTTCTATTTAGATGAGCTAAATACACAGTGTTGAAGTGATATTTATACTTTTGTGATTTCTATCCTCCTATTGTAGGGGATGACAAGTTGACTGCAAGATGTGAAATTTATCTACATAAAACCCTTTGTGAAGATGCACAGGAAGGTGAATCTCAGTTACAAGGTAAATTAAAACATACTGCACTTGAGCACAACAAAATTGTGAGTGAACATGTCAGAGCATGTAAAGGAAAAAGCAAACCTGTCATCATGACAACTGTTAAGCTTCAAAGGTGCTGCTTTTCATTTCATCACATGTGATGGGATCACATCATATCAGAAAATTAATATCATAGAATCGCAGAATTATTTAGGTTGGAAAAGCCTTCTAAGAGCATCAAGTCCAACCAATCCCCCAGCACTGCCAAGCCCATGTCCCCAGCTGCCACATCTACATGGCTTTTAAATCCCTCCAGGGATGGTGACTCCACCACTGCCCTGGGCAGCTGTGCCAGTGCTTGACAACCATTTTGGGGCAGAAATTGTTCCTAATATCCAACTTAAACCTCCCCTGGCACAACTTGAGGCTGTTTTCTCTAGTCTCATCTATTGTTCCCTGGGAGCAGAGACTGACCCTCCCCTGGCTCCACTCTCCTGTCAGGGAGTTGTAGAACAAGTGAGAAGGTCCCTCCTGAGCCTCCTTTTCTCCAGGCTGAGCCCCCCCAGCTCCCTCAGCTGCTCCTCATCAGACTTGTGCTCCAGACCTTTCCCCAGCACCGTTCCCTTCTCTGGACATGCTCCAGCCCCTCAGTGTCCTTCCTGCAGTGAGAGGTGCTAACACATTTATAACCCTGGTGGCTGTGCTGCCACGTGGATCTCCATCCATCCCCACCTTCCACTGAGACACCATCCCTCAAACACTGATGCTGACCCCAGGCTTACCTCTAGTGAGCATGGTTTTATCCCCTTCCCACTTCAAATCTAGTGTAATATGAGGGAAGAATGCTATTTTTTATTGATACATTCGTTATTTCTATATAACTTCATCCATACATGGTGCTGATTTTTGTAATTGCTGGTTGCTGTAATTCCCCAATATTAATCTTTCTAAAATAACGTGAAGTTATTCTGTTTATTTTAAACCATCTCTGGTTACGCAGATTTCAAAAATGTCATTTCACATGTCATCATATTTACGTTATCACCCTGATCCTTCCATGTTTACAATTCCAGTTTCAATGGGACAGTTCACAAATCTCTCAGCATACAGACAGATGTCAGAAGTGACAAATTACTGCAGCTTAGAGAGTCTCTACCAGTCACCTGAGCCATTACAGCTGACTCTGTATATCCTCTTAATCTGCTCGATTTACTGAGCAAAACATATAAACTGATTTATCTTCGAGGCTGTCACCAAAGGCTTATAATTACGTATAACAAAAGTAATTTAAGCTACACATTATAGTTTGCAACTGGAGTGAGGAAAAGAACAAATGCATTGTTAATAAATCTCACAACAACCTCTGGTTTCTATTTTAGATTTCTAACAAGGGCTGTCCTTCTCACACAGTTCTGGCTTTTAGAAGGGGAGCGTGTTCACAGTTCTGGACTCAGATTTGCTAATACTAAAATGGAACTTTTCCCACAGACTTCTCCAAAGCCAGAGAGCCCTGAATCAGAAGTGCTGCTGGTTCTGGCATCGGGGCAAAGTGAAGAGCACTGGGCACTGTGGACTCTGTTTGGGAACCAGTAATAGATGAAAGTCAAAGTAAGTCACGGAATGGGATATCCCAAAGGATGCAAAAGTCACTAAAGTCACTAGCAGCCCTTTATTATGTCCCAGTGTTAACCCATCTGCAGTGTGAGATGAGGTGAAGGAAACACAGCTCTGGAGGGGAGGTTTCTCGAGGTCTGCCCTGTGTCTCTGCTGTACAAATTATCTCCAGCCAATTCCTCAACGGCACCACTTTGAGAGGCTTTTGTGCTCGGCTTGTGAGGGAGTTTTAACAAGATCAGTCAGGAACTGAATGACATGAGGAGGGAAGAGAAGCTTCAGGAAAGACAGAGGCTGCTTTTTTTGTAACATAAAAGCTTACATTGTGGAGACCAAGTTGATAACCACTACACAAAGCCCACAGCTGCTTGTCTGCCATGGGCCAACTCAGTGCCAACTTTGAAGGACAGAGCTCCATGGATGAAAGCACTTCTGGGGGGAATGGGGTGACCGACAGAAAGGTTGGAACATCTCTACTCAGGTAACACAGTGATGACAAGTCTTTCAAAGATACTCTGTTCCTCTTTTGACTTAACTGGGGGGGGGGGGGGGGGGGGGGGGGGGGGGGGGGGGGGGGGGGGGGGGGGGGGGGGGGGGGGGAAGCAGTTCAGGAAAGCAAAAAAAAAAACAAAACAACAAAAAAACCCAAACCTGTGAAAAGGTTTGTAGCAAAATAAAACCAATACAATGGAACTCCCTGGCGAGCAGGGCCTTGGCCATTTCTCCTGAGCTGCTTAGTTCAAATTATGATCTGATACACGGGAAGGCCTCCTGAAAGAAAGGCCAATTTGTGGATTGTGGTTACAAAATGAGAAAGATGGACTGAAGAAATGATAGATGGACAGATGAAGAAAAAAACGTGGAAGAGAAAGGAAAACTGAGACACATAAGAATCATAAGGAAGCAATAAGGATTTATATAAAAAGGTTGGAAGAAGGGTAGAGACTGTTAAAAAAAATTATCAGTATAGAAATTAATCCTAGTGTTTTGTGTTGCACTTTTCAATATTTTCCACTTCTTTAAATCTTTCTAGCACATCATCTTTCATTTTAATTCGGGGCTTTTCTCCTTAAAAGCCAATGAAGCCTTGCAAACAGGTTTTCATCTTTTTAACTGGATGAGAAATACATCTCTCATCTCTCTTAAGTGGTTGCTTACTTTCAGTTCTTCCTTTCTTTATTCCTGTGACACTCCTTCAAGGACTTTTCTGTGTTAGAAGACTCTGAATGACAATTAATTTAGCTCACTTATCACATTTGTACCAGCAAGATACTCTCCAGATTCCTGAGGAGGAATAATTCTGCTCTCAGTGAAGGCAGATCCAGCCTTTTTGGTGCAACAGTAAGAATGTGTTACTTAATAAGTGAAAATTCTTCCCAGGAGATTACAATAAAAACCATGAAGAATTGGTTGAGATGGCAAATGGCTACAAATTTTTATTTGAAGTTCTGTTTTCCCCCCGCAGTATAATTCTGTGTGACAATTTGAGCATGAATCTGACTGTAATGCAAACACTTACAATGATTAAAGTATTTAGATGGAAAGTCTCCCTAATTTAACAGACATTTTTGACATGAAGAGAAGGCGTAGAAATCTACACTTGGTGTTTAAGGGAAAAAAACGCGAATATATCTGAGAATCTTCATTTCCTGGTCACTGCACTGCTTAACTGCTCACATTTTCTATGTCTATTTGGATAAATTACCGTCTAATTTTACCTTACGGTTCTAAAAACAGACCTTATAGTTTCTGCCACTGTAAAACAATGTATAGTGATTTACTGTGTTCCCTGTTTAGTGATTCTGATTATACATTAGATCTGTACACGGAACAAACAGCAGTCAGATAAAATCAATGCAGCAACAAGATTCCTGTTCAACGAAAAGCATCTCGACTCTCCTTTGCCATGCAAACAATCACTGAGTGCTACTTTTTTTCTCAATGTCTACTTATGATGCAAACCAAAATGGAAAAATCAATGCCCTTCAGCAGAGGGGCATCAGTGTCTCTCTGTAACCACAGCAAACGACCCATCCCCGTTCCTTATCACAGCCATGTCACTCTCGACAGCTTAAAAACCACATTCCCAGGAATGTCAGTCAGAAGGGGAAACCTCTTTAGTCATCCTTCACCAGGAAAGAGGTTATAAAGCTTTTCACAAACAGTTCTTACGTTCTGCTCACAGACTGAGGAAAATCTCCTGGGTATTGATTGGTTTATTTTATCGGAAAGCAAAAAGTAAAAAGTCTACAAATATAAACCCTCTGATACCACCAAAATTCACTGGAAATGTTACTTTCATTTTATTTTATTTTTTAATCTGTGATTGCTTTGAGTTTGATCATACAATTATCCTTATTTCTAATAAAAGAATAATTTTACTTAGATCAGTGAAGGGACTTAGAAGATAGTAGAGATTTGGAGAAGGGAAAAAAGGTGTTCAGGATATTTCATTCTAAACAAATTTGTCCAAAACCCTTGCATTGGGGCTTCACAGAAGCTACAGAACGTACACATTTGCCACTGATGGTAATTATATCTGCTGTACATCTTACTGATCTTGACTGCATTTGTAAATGAATGGTGTAAACCAACCCATTTATCTCTGAAGTCATTAACTACTTAAGACTGTTCAGAAAGCTACTGAAAGCCTTGCTAAGATTAAAAATAGAATCATTTCATATAATTTTCAGCATCAGTATAGAGTGTAAAAACACTGAATGAAGGGTTAATTTGCACAAGTAAAGAAAGCCAAATAAGAGATGACACTTGGGCTATGAGACCATCTTCAGGCTGTGGAAAAAAACTAGAATATATTTTCTCATAGCCCTAAGAAGAGCTTACAGCTGAAATGTCTTCTCTAATCTTATTGTTTATTTATAATCTGCATTTATTATCCTCTTTGCTTTTATTTTGCAGCTAACATCCTCCTGCAGGACCCTATTTGTCTCCAGATGTTGATCAGTATACATTCTTTTTGCTAAATGTCTTCTGGATCTAAAGCCTTTTTCATACTGGGATTTGGTAATCAAAACCTTTTCTATCTTCACTGTTAGGGCAAACCTCCTCCTGCAGGAACAAGAATGGATGGCACTCACTGGAGTTACATGCCATGCGAGCACATGCTATGGAATTTCTTGTATGAGATTTTGCAAATGTGCTTCATTGTAACATCCTGGCTGGAGAGAAAAAATGGAAAAATTAGAGTTCGTTCCACTCCCTTCCTTAGTGTGGTTGAAGTGCACTCTAAAGCAGACTCAATTTGATGGTTTATGAAATGGATTTTGACTGCTGTAATTCAGATACTTAATTACAATTACAAGCTCTGTTTTCAAAGAAACTGTAATTCTGTAGAGTCGTGTGGTCCAAAAGGCTTCCTTATGAAGAAAGTGGTAAATGCAGCATTGCCCAGAAATATTTACCTAGTAGTATCTTAGATGTCTTTGCTACTTATCACAGAAAATAGTCATCAGGCATGGAAGCATCCATGGAATCACAGAATGGTTTGGGTTGGAAGATACCTTAAAGATCACACAGTTCCAATCATCCTGCCATGGGCAGGGACACCTTCCATTAGCCCAGGTTGCTCCAACCTGGTCTTGGACACTTCCAGGGATGAGGCCACACGTTTCTCTGGGCAACCTGTGCCAGGGCCTCCCCACCCTCACAGGGAAGGATTCCTTCCCAATATCCCATCTAACCCTGCCCTCTGGCAGTGGGAAGTCATTCCCCCTCGTCCTGTCCCTCCAGATCCCTGTCCCAAGTCCCTCTCTATCTCTCTTGAGGTCCCTTTAGCCACTGGAAGGGGATCTGAAGGCTCCCCTGAACCTTCTCCAGGTGAACACCCCCAGCTCTCCCAGCCTGTCCCCAGAGCAGAGGGGCTCCAGCCCTCAGAACATCTCCGTGGCCTCCTCTGGACTCGCTCCAACAGCTCCACATCCTTCCTGTGCTGAGGATCCCAAACCTGGACACAGCACTGCAGGTGGGGGTCTCACCAGAGCACAGCAGAGGGGGAGAATCACCTCCCTCAACCTGCTGGTCAGGCTGTTCTTGATGCAGTTTTAGAAGTATTCCATAAATTCCTCCCAGGACAAGTGGCATTTTGTTCAGTTTGATGTTGTCACCTGCTCTTCCATGACTGAGGAAGGAGGGTTTGAAGGTCTGACCTTCAAACAACCCAGGAAACCGCCAGAGTTTGAAATCTCTCCACCAGAGGAAGAAGTTGATGAACTGTGTTTTAACCCAAGAAAATATTCCATGCTAAACATGGCTACTCAGTGCCTCTTTTGATGATTCATGAGTTATTGCCATGGATTGATGCATAGCTAATCCCCCTCCTGAGCACAGTGTCTTCACAACACATTAAACCTTAATCAGCTCAAAGCAGTGATGATAGGGCAGAATGGGAAAATGTTTCAGCCCATGGACAGCAGAGTAAGAGAGTTCAGGACATTTCTTCCACTTGTATTAGTAAAGCCTGAGAATTTTTGTCAACACAGTAAATTTGCTCGGAGATTTACAGGCATTCCTGGATCAGCAAAAGCCGTGATGTGGAAGTAGTTCTATCAGTTATATCTGCATAGGGATGGGAGAACCCTAACCCTGAAAAGAGGCTGGGGTTTAGTGATTAAAGGCCAATTTATCTCAGGTCTAATATATCCAGGTAGAAACATTCCCATTACTGGTGCACAGCTGTATCTGCCGGGAGATGCTGTCGGTGTAACTCCCAGGAAACCTTTTCTAACTTAGTCCTTTGTTAAACAGCCCAAAAGCAAAGATGAAAGAAATAAGAGAAGTAAGAGAAGCATATATTGCCCTCTTTCTGAATCAAGTTCAGAGGGTCAGATGATTACCCTGAAAGATCACACAAAAAGTTTTACTTTCTTTTTTTTGCCTTCCAGAACTCCTGGACTCAAACACTCTTCCTCTACCAGAGGAAGTGCCACCTCTTTATCATTAAACTGCCAGCCATATTTGGGTTTCTTTCCTTTTTTTTTTTTTTAAAAAGGAAACCATTTTTGAACCAAATGTCATCCTATATTTACCTTGTCTAATATCTCCAGACATCTCCTTCAGTCCTTTAGCATTCCATTAAATTTGGTATAAGCTGTGAACATACCACCATGGTATTATGTCTCATCTCTTTCCTAGACAAATCCTACAAACATGAAACAGGAAAAAAACTTTCACAGATCCATGTTGTCACACTAAAACAGTTCACTGTTTATATTAAGTTTTCCTCTACTTTTTTCCTAAGTCGAAATTTTTAAAGAAAAAAAATCATCCTGTTGTCAATACGCTGCCCTCCTGTTTTGTAAGTGCCCAAGGTACAGACAATCCTTTTGTTTGTTTGCAATATTCCTTATGTAATCTGTTTTAAAGAAATCAAATTTATTATTTATTGTTACATAAAGCTGTATCATAATTTTAATAATATTTAATGACAGCAAAGAGGAAAAAAAAAGGTAAATTTATGGAGACTGACAATATCAGCAGGTTCAAAAGAGGATTAGAGAAACTAATGGACAGCAAGTCTGTAAGCAGATACTAAAAGAACTGGGCAGAAATTAACCCTCCAACATTCCTAACCCAAAAATTCTGGAGGAGAACAAGGGACAAGAGCAGCATGCTCTCCCTGAAAAGCATCTCATTTTCCTAGTGGCAAGACAGAATATTGGGTTCAATGGATCATTAGTCTGAGCCAACAGGGCATTTCTATGTTCTAGTGGAAAACCTAATTTATCCCTTCTAAAGCCAATTAGACAACAGACTAAAGACAGATATTATTATCAAGTTAGGACAATCTGTAAAGGGAGATTCAAAGTTAGTAGCAGTTAGAGAAATGTAACTCATGTTAATTGAATACTAATTATACGTGCAATTATTTTGGATCACACTGAGCAGTAGGATGGTGAGTCAAAATTTAGTGTTCAGTAGAAGTCCATCATCTGAAAATTCAAACAAAGTGAAATGACTGGTTTCCCCTGTATCATTTTACATGTATTTTCCTTCAGTTTTTCCTGTTGCATGATTCAAGTTCATCTACAAAACTTCCCTTCCCTAATCTGTATTTCAAGGGCAATTACAGTGAACATGCAGAGGTGAAGAACTGGTCCCTTTATACCTTGTAGGGTTGCAACGCAGAAAACAGTCCTGATGTGGGAAACTCCTGAGGTAAACAGGGAAATGGGATTTATATCACCTATTTCTGGTACTAATTTAGAGAATCACCAGAAATACATCCTCAGGTGCCCAAGCCATCATTCAGAAAGGGTCAAAATGCTGTAATTTTAGGGTGGTGCAAACGGCTTCATCAAGGGCCACACGTAAGTGCAAAGCTCTAGAAGCCTTAGAATCAACTCACATCCTGGAGTAACAGGGCAACACAATTTGAATTTCATTACATGAATCTAAGCACAAGTTTCTGAAATCACCTACAAAAGGTGAAATACGGATTTATGCAGTAAACAATGGAACCTTACAATCCATGCACTGCAAGTGAGAGAAGAATAAAAGGGAAAGAAACGTGGAGAGAATGAAGGAAAAAAGGTATTTGGTATTCTATACATTTGGTATTAGAAAACTCATACGTCTACTGTTCATGATTTTGTTGTTCTAATCTGTAACATTTCATTGAAGTTGGTTTAAAGGACAGTACTTTTCACCTTTGTATTAACTGAATTTCTATGCCTGACAATCTGAATGGGATTTCACCTAAGAAAGTATTATTCTTTACACATCTTGCTGCTCTTTATGCTAATTTTTTTCATATTTTTAAAAGGAAAGTATCAGGTCAATCTGTAACACAGCTATCCTGGAATTAATGCTGCATTTGCCAATTTAGCAACTTTTTCATACGTTTCATTGATCTGTCTTTGTGTCTGTGGAAAAAGAAAAGATGTAAAGGGTTTATTAAAAAAAGAAATCCTTAGATCATGGAATATGGCATTATCATAACAGAAAAGAAAATAGTTATCCAAGTGTTTAATGCTACAGAGGAGACCAGAGAATGTAAACAAGAAAAGATGTTTCAGAGGGGTGTTAAGGCCAAACATTTCAGACATCATTTTCAAACAGTTGCTTCCTCATTTCTGCTTCACCAGTAAAGCAAGAGCAGAAGTAATGAATCCAGTAATACAGTTCCAAGAGTCATGTTGTCTAATTGGTCAGAGGAAAATGTCCCTAAGCAGTCAAAATGAATGTGGGATCATTTCCTCTGTGGTACCCATCATCTTAGAGCTGGACCAAGGGACACTTATGGGGAGATTTACCTGGACTGCCTTGGTCCAGCAGAAAAAAAATACAGTGACAGCAACATGTGCTCTGTTCCCAATACCAACTGCTCAGGTAAGTGCCAACATCAGGCAAGAGAGTCAGAGAAAGAGGAGAGAAAAATCACTCCAGCCTTTCCCTTATTTCCCAAGTCTACTCATTAGTTGAATCTGCATACACAGAAACAAAGCTCAGGCAGAAACAAATCAGTAAATGACACTCTAAAGAATTAAAGTAGGATGAATTTACCATTTTTTATTGCTACAGTGCCAACAGAGCCATTCAGCTCTCTGACCAGGACTGATGTCCCCTAATGACTGCCATTCAAGTCATTCTTTTGTTTCTTTAAGGACTGGAATTAGAGCAGTCATATAAGCCTTTGGATTTTACCAGACTCTGAAAGATTTGTTAAAAATTAACATTTCCAGATAAGAAGCCATCAGCTGGGTCCTTTAACACACTTAGAATCAATTACCAGGTAAGACTTCTGTTTAATCCACACTATTGTGTGGGTTCTACCCATCCATCCATCCACCCATCCAACTCCAGAGTGTTTGTTCTAAGCATAGAACACTTATGTCTATTCTAAATAAGCATCTAACTATAGGTCCATACCTGATTTCATTTACATTTGCTCCTGCTACAACTTAAAGCTTTGCATGACCCAACACCCTGAAATGGAGTCAGTTATTAGTTAAGCCTGAAATTTCTCCATCAGAGCCCCAGTTTTCAACCTGCACAGAGGAAAGATCCTTCATGGTGAGCAGTGAACAGCTTGTGATTCTCAGACCATTTTTACTGAACACTGAAATACAGCAAAGTAGGTCAGCATCATTCCCCCACAAGGTTTACCAGGAAGCTCCCCAAGTGAAAGCTCAAACATTAGATCAAAGCCACACCTCAGACTGACACACTCGAGGATCCCTCTAGGATGTGCTTCCTCATGAAAAACTCCTGTTAGGTTCCACAGGAGCTTAAAGCCTGCACAAATGAAACAGCAACATTGCCTTGTTGTTGTGCTTTACAGCTCCTTGAAATGCACTGTTATTCTCTCCGAAGACTGTAATTGAAAGTTATAAGTCATAAAAACTGATTTATTCTTGCTGAAGGACTATTTAAAATGATCTGAACTAACTGAAATTTAAAGTTTAAAAACCACATCAATAGTTCTATCCTCAACGTTTATTTAAAAGAGGTTTCGAACGGAGCAATATGATATAATTTAAAAACGAATTCAACAGTTGTTTTTACTCCCTCGGAGAGCAGTTATTGCCTGTCACATAATTAAGTGACTATGCCAGTGACAGAATACACAAAGCAGCAGGGAGCACAGGAAAATACTGAAGCTTCTTGTAGTCCATGAGATTTCAAGCTCACCACAATGAGAACAACCTGTCTAATATATGAGAGAGAGAGAATTAAAAGACATGATCAGAAAAACAAGAAATCACCATGGAAACGCTCTATCAGTGTATTTCATTCTGGGTGTGATCAATCCAGATGATGCTCAGCAAATTTTCTGACACGTTACAGAACATACTGTAACACTTTATCGCACATAAACATTTATTTAAAATCAATAAGTCAACTGAAAATAATATTCCCTTGAATAGCTACATTGAATGAATGAAAGATATTAATGCAGCTTCATTCCTTACTCAAGACTGTAGTATCAGAATCCATCTACTCTATTCAAATCAGACTAATGTGTATGTGTAACTGCAGACACCTTTGAAATTTTTTGTCTTCAATTATGAGACACCACAAAAAACTAAAAGGGAAGGGGAGGTTCTTCTCTAGACAGGAACAAAGTGAATGGGAAGTTTTGGATTATTGCATTTTGCTTCTGAAACAAATGTCCTTCTAAGTTATCGTTCTAAATATCTAAAACAAAAGACATTTAACCTTCCAACTAAAAATCCAGAAGTCTTCCCCATGAGATACAGAACCGGCTTTAGCACAGTGTATTTTGGACACCATAGCAGCCAGGAACACTTCCAAGAATATTTATTCACCTATCTCATCTCCACTGTCACTGATCTGGTGACACAATATTCTCTTTGTAAGCAATGCCATCAGAGATCATTGTCTGTGTCAGAATAAAACTGCAAATATGTCAGACGAAACATATCAGCCAAAATATTTTCATCTCTGATTTTTTGAGAACACCTTATAAAACAAAAAAAAAAAACAAAAAAACCCTGCAGGACAAATGTCTTCCTCTAGTGGAGGACACTGTCTGAACAAGTGGCCTCCCCAGTGCAGCCATCCATAAACCTGATTGAGTTCCCAGCAGCCCCACAACCACAGGCTGGATAAGGACAAGGGAATGGATGTGTCCATGTGGATCTATAGGAGCTGTGGAGGAGACTGGTCCAGGTGAGAGCCAGCTCCAGTTTTTCTCACTATCTCCCACTTTGGGGGAACATCAGAGAGGGCATTTCTTCCATGGTGATTTCTCTAATGCATTATTTACTCCTATACTCTGTAAATATTTATTGTTTTGTTTTAATCTACTACTGAAAATTCTGAAGAAGTTTCATGAAAAAATTGCCTTCAGAAGCTTAGGCTAAAATGGCAGAAGCTAAAACTGAAAGCCCAGCACAAAAGTTGTGCAAGCAAAGTTAATAACACAGTAACTGCTTCTCAAGAGCAAAGCAATTCTTCATGGGCTTGCCAGGGGAGATAAGCACAGGCACAGAATACTAAACCCTGACATCAGCCTAATGGGGCCACCAAAGTCATTGGCACTCTCTGCATGTGGCCATGTCCTACTGTTGAGGTATCTGGAAACAGGAATATCTTTTGAAGAAACATATGGTTTATGACAGAAATTAAGGTGTTTCCTCAGAGGTGAGCTGCTGTGCTATCACCTGTGATGAATTCCACCCTTCAGAACCCAGAACTAATCTGGGGTCCTGTGACTCTTATTGCTGCAACGCTCCACACATGAAAACATTCTTCTGGAAGCTTCCAATTACCGTGGAATTTTTCTTGGGGATTTTTTTTTTTTTTTGGTGCCACTGATTAAAGATAATCATGAGAAGAAAACTACGGCTACTAATTGTTGAAGTTGTAAGGGAATATATTGAGATGATTATCGACTTAATGAAGCTGGCATTGAAATACATTTTCCTGATCTGCTTACTCTGTGTACTGTCTCCTAACTGGATAATGCACTGTGATTTACTCAGCCTCAGTAAATAACAGACTGATCTCTCTTGTTTGCAAATGACAGCAAACATAGTTCCAGGAAAAATCATAAAACAAACAAGCACAAAATGCAATGCAAGTATCAACCATTTCAGTCTCTGTGAAATTAAGCTTCCCAGAGAAATGCTTGTTTCAACATACTTAAACCTGATGCCAGTTTGTAATTACAAATCTCAGTCTGAACTATTTACTAATTAAATATAATATGGGGTGAAAATCTTAGATAAAGGTCTCTTTTTCAAGTTCAAATCCACACAGATTAATTAACAAAGCTAAGTTATGTGCACATTCTGAGGAGGAAAAACTAAAATGATCAGTCAAAACAGTCCACCCTTTCCCTAATTTCAGTCAGGATTACTATCCCTGAACAAATTTTTAAACGGATTTTTTCTTGATTTGCTTTTATTTACTCTATGTATTGAGAATGACCTTTTTTCCATTGAATGAGCATAGAGGGAAGACTGGTTGGGTTTGACTTCCTCTCCCCAGTCTACCATGACTATTCAAAATTCTGTCTGTGGACACCCACTCTTTTACTTCACGTTAATATTCCAGCTTCACTTCTCATCTTCCTAACAGAAATCCTCCTTTCCAGGCTCTGGAAATTTGCTAGTATACATCTCAAACCACTTCTGATCTCTCGATGGATAGAAAAACCTCTTTTTGGAAGAAAAACCAGGGAAGGGCCAGAGCCCTAATTCTAGACTGCTACTTGAGGGCTCCTGGTGTGAACATTAAGAGTGAATTTAAAGCATTTAAAGGTGCCTCCCAGAGTTCATCAGGCAGCTGTGATCTTATGATCCAACTAACCAGGAATAGTTGTTCTTTAAACAAACTAAATACAGCATACAGTACTCTTGTGGGACAAATGATCTGTCAGTAACAAACACAGATGATTTAAAAAATTCATGTTGTTCTTAATTTGTACAGGGTATACAGATGAAATTAACTCTTGAGTTCCACAGGCGATCAGTCTGTAGCAATTCTTGGCATAAATTTAGAATTAATTATGTTCTAAATGCTGCACACATATTAACTAATTAATCTCACAAAACGTGAAATAGATTTGTAGGCATTAGCATAGGCCCTGAAGCATGAGATTTCATTACCTTTACCATTATTTCAGCTTTCACAAAGATAAGTGTTCACAGTAACACAAAGCGATGCAAAGGAAAAAGAGGTGGTTACCTGCACCTGGAGCATTTGACTTGAAAACCTTCCAAAACCTGCAATATTCCACAGCTTGAGTGCAAACAACACAAATGAACATTTATGCAAATCTACTGAATGCATCACAGATACAACTAATGGTAAAAACTCCCAAACAAACCAAAACCCAAACCCCAGACATTTCTTTTATGTCTTTCACGATGCAGACACTGCTCAACTATTGCCATTGCAAATCTTGTCTCAGTTGCCAAGGCAAGAACTAATTTCTTGCACTATTCTAAAAACATTAGGGCATTTTCCTTCCTGGATTACTTCTGTTCCTTTATCCTGTACAGGTCTGACTAATCATATTTGACAATTCTGTATCAGTATATGCAAATATCTCCCTAATGGCATTATAGTATTTTTTGTTCTTATTTAAGGTACCTAATATTATCTTCACTCTTAACAGTGCTATTAATGGGCAGATGCCTTCATTATAAATAAAAGCAATTAAAGCAGAGATTTCAAATGACACAGTTCACCTCCTGCTCAGTTTTCTGAGCAGGAAAATACTTTGTTCATTACAACACTTAGTTAGAAATGTTACATAGAAAATAAGATATGTTGTTCCAGTCTCTCAAACCTTAGAAGTCGTTACGGAAATAAAATCCTTAATGTAGGAAGCAGTGGCTTGAATTTTATGAACGTACAAATCTAATTTCAGTTTAAGCAGTTGATATTTGCAACACAATTATTTCATCTCGGAACCTGAAGGGAAGTTGAGAGATTTGTAATAACGTAAAAGACCTCAAATTTATAATGCACCACTGAGAATACAGTCAAGTGACTGCGTCATAAAGCCTTCAAACCCAACCGTGTTGCTTTGCTTTCTGCTCAGCGACTCTTTCAAAGAACACTGCAAATAGCAACGAGGTTATCCTGCAAAAACTGGTTGATTCATTAAACATGCTTAACTAAAATATGGGGGTTTAATCTTCAGAGATCAGATCCTATAAATATTTACACAAATAATGCAGCAAGTTCAACACATGCTAAAGAGAAGAACGTGGTTTAGCACTGATCCACTAAAACAACAGGCAGGGATCATGCTTGTTGTACACCAGGCAAAATGATTCAGGACTCATTAAGTGCTCAAGTATCCCAAGAATATTAAAAAAACCCTTCCCTGAGAATTAGAGTTTTCATAATAATTAAAAATTAAATTACCTTACACTACACCCTTCTTGATTTTGCTAAGTTATACCAATAAAGCAGCAGATGAAGGAGAAACTGCATGGTACTGACACCAGAACTTCCAAAAACTCTTTAACAAGCTGGTATTAAGAAAATCACATTTTCACAGAATAAGATGCAGAATAATGAGACAGATTAGGACTTGACTAATTTTGAGGTAAAATAACATTACATGCAAAGGGCAGAGTTATTCTGGACAATTCTGGTCCTTCTACAATTGGCTGATGTTGAAAGATAAAACTGTGCTATGGCAATGCACAAAGCAGTGTTTATCTACTCCTAACAACTGCACAGGTTGAAAGGAAAACGAAATGTTAACCAGTGTGAAACACTACAGGGTTTTGAAAAGAATAACATCAGCCCTTCCCATTCCAAAATGGCTCAGGGTAACTGTGACACACATCAGAAGGCAACCAGATCTCCCTCTGGTTTAGTTCTGATTTGAGCTGTTCTAGAAAGGTTTCCATTTTCGCTCTCTTTTGTCTCACTACATCCACCGAAGTTAAAATGCTACTGACACCACAAAACTGAGGCTGACTCAGAAGACCTGGGTTCTTCACTTCCCCGGGGCTCTGCACCATCCTGGGTCACCTGGGAAGTGACACTTTCCTGCTCTGCTGTTGCTATTTCCCCCACCTGCCAGAGCTCCTGCAGAGCTCCCCCTCCACTTCATGGCTGGCACAGCACAGGGTGAAATACTCTGGGCTGGTTAAAAGATTAAAGCACAAAGAGCTTCTTAAGTGTGACTTTATTAAAGGGGTCGGAACTGTTGGAACAGAAGGTAAATGTCAAAGGGAGAGGGTGCACCTTCCAAGCTCACCCAGCGCTCTGCACTTAAAAATGTAAATTTAGAAAAACTTATTAAAATACTAGATTTTATATTAGCATTTATAAGCACAAGCTCAAAGTCCTTTTCATAATTCTGGTAAATCCCTTTTGCAGTTTATAAAAGAAGATATTCACATTTGCATCTGAAGGAACGACCCAATGGACTTTTTTTTTTTTTTTTTTAAGGTCTGTGAGTGAGGAAAAAACCGCAACCCTATGGAAGTACGACCCCATGGAAAGTACTTTGATGTCATACTAAGGAAGGATTTATTACTGTGTTATTTCAGAGGTGTAAATTAAGCATTAGGAAATCAAAAACTGAGATTGTTAGCAAATCACCTGGCACTTAGCTGGGTAGCTTGGGTCTGTTGCCATCCTGTTTGACCATTTCACATCATGCCTATGCTCTTTACGTTCACAATTTATATACAGAACAAACTGCAGCAATACACTGTGCTGCCTTTGCTTTTGGTACAAAACAATCCACCTGTGCCATCTCATACAAACCTATCAAAAGAACCAAAATCTACTGCATTTGATGGAAATGTGTATTTTAGTACAGGATGATTAAAATTCACACCTACCAGCAACAGAAAGTGCTGGAGCAGATTAAGTGAATATCCCATTGGGTGCAGGCAGGTTTCAGAGGAGTTGACAGCACTCAGAGACCCCATAATTCACTGCAGTCTCCCAGGGAGAAAAAGAGAACTCTAAAAAGTGCTCCTCAATCAGAAATTTTCCTGCCGATGAAACAATTTTGCTTAAATAATTCAAAAATTCAGGCATGATGTTTGGATTCTTTATTCATCCAGTTTCACCTCTGCAGGTTTCATGAGAGAAAGGTGTATTTTGCACACCAGTTTTTCCACTCCATGCCTGGTACTTTTTTTCCACTCAGGAATCGGTTCCTGAATAAATGTGGTTCCCAAAGAGACAAGAGGATGACAACTGAAATTGTACCTTTATGAATCTGATTAGTGAACCTTCAGCACCATAAAGTCTTTTATTTAGTGAAATTAGCACTGACAGCTACGGATTAAAAGCTATCAGGCATTAAAATATTAAACTGCCACTTCTCTTAATATTTCACTGAAACAAGATGATTTGGCCAGCTCCCTGTTTTTATTAAATTATAAGTGACATTTTAGTTTATTTCTTGTATGAGAATATTTAAATCATCAACATACAACAAAGACCTTATTTACAGGACTTCTTCAAGGTATTTTCACTGTTTCTGCCAAAATAAGTTAAAAATTCTTAAAAATAAATTAATTTACTCTTCAAATAATGCTGTTAAAACCATAGTTGGGTGCAGCCAGTACTAGATCTAGGTCCCAGCAAAGCAGCTGCACAATATTCTCTGCTCACACTCTCTTGCTGTGCACCCTCAGCCACTACTTACCAGTTATTTATCATCTCCCTCACTGCAGCAGGTTTCTAACTACATATGTATGCAGACAAATCCATCTCTTTGAAAATATAGCTTGAATTGTTCATAATTATGCTAAATGCAAATAAATTATTGATAAACACACCCACATGAAGACGTGAGGGCAGACATTTAGTTTAGAAATTGGGTTTTTGTGATAAATACTGCACCAGTAACACGATCTGAGATCAGTCCTGGGAAAGCACTGACTGCAGAAAGGAGCAGGAACTGAGATTTGGGACAGGAAGAGTTTTTGCCAGCTTCTACAGTGGTTTTATGAGATGCTTCATGTTAGTGGAAACTCTTTAGAGTTAATTTGAGAGCCTGGGAAAATCAGCATTTCTCCCCTTGTACCTCAGCACTCGATGGAGCATCGAACAATTCCCTCTGTCCCCTTATTTTGCAAGACAAATCATCCTCAGTCTCATTCCAGCATGTTTATGTACATATGATCTATTTTGGCTCCAAATATTTCCTTGTAAGCCAGTTTACCCCTGTGATGATAAAAACAGTCTTAGAAGATGGGAGAAGAGGAGGGTTGTTTATTGGATATCAGGTCTGGTAATAGAACAGTCTTTCAAGATTCCAGATTTATCTTAAGTGGCTGCCTCACTCCTGAACCAAAATAATGATTTTCACTCTGAAGCAGTTGGAAGAAAAGTAAAAAAAAAAGCTGGCTGGATATGTATATTAATACTACATTCAATTAGTTGCCCTATTATTCTCTTTGATACTGAAATACTCCATAAAAATGTACAGCAAAACAGCATTTTTAAATCCACACTACTACTACTACTACTACTTACTGATTTGATCAATGGTTTTACAAATAACAAGAATTTGAGCTCTGGAGCAGGAAGATGAGCTGCAAACTTGGGGAAATGGTTGTTCTGGGGCAAAAGTTATGGAAGAAATAAGATTTTGGAGAGCAGAAACTCTGGGATAAGATTACCAAGGGACAATACTTAAAAGTGGGAGCCTCCACCTATCTTTTGCCCCCTCAAGGAGGGGAATTTTTCCATTTTTATTTTGCCACAGTCCCAGTTAAAACAACAGTAAGGACACTTGATGGAAACATCCAATATTGACTGCATATGAGGGAAATTACTGACATTTTCTCTCTTGATCATAACATTTCTGCTAAGTTGTGAAAAATATGAATAATGATATAAATACATTAAAATGAAATGTACATAGAATTTTAAAAGTGTATTATGAGGCTGTTGCTGCACTATCTGTTGGGTAAACAGAAAATGCAGCTGTCTAACAACAGCCATTGAAATGTGTAAGTATCCCAATAAACTCAGCTTCTGGTTGCTGCTAAGGCCAGTTTCAGTTCCCATGGAAACAGATGATGGATTGCCAAAAATGAGATTTGATGTTTTAAAATAATCAGTGATTTGAACTAGTGATTACTATGAAAGTATTGCACTCCTCTTGCAGTGAAGAGGCATTATGCAGGGAGCAGGGAGAGAACACATGGCAGCTGGCAGACAGCAGCAGAGTTGTTAAAATTCTTGCAAATGGTCTTGGCTGCTGAACGAAATGACAAATGCAGCTTCTTGAAAAATCATTGAATAAAATCTAGCAAAACCCCCATTTTATACAGTGAAGAGCCTTTGAGGTTTGGGAGAAAAACACATAAAAAGTTGTTGTACAGAGCTTAGCTTCAATGCTTTCAAGTGCTTTTCCTAAATAAGGTCTCCCTTATACCTGTATTTTGAGAATTGAAGGAGCCAGGAACACACAAGCCAGAAATTGCTTGATATTCCTTGTCCTGCTTTTTGAGCTGTGAATTTATTTGTCAATGACACATTAGGTTCTGATCCTACAAAGAGGCCACAACAAACAAAAATAAAGTGCTGGCAGCATTCAGTTCTGCAGCAACTGGAGGGTAGTTCCAGAGGGGACAACTGTCTGGAAGGGATCAGTGGGAACACAGGGAGTGGGAGTTTGGATTGAGAAGGTCAGTAAGCTTTTTGGGGGAAGAAACTGAAGAGTGAGGGCCACACTCTCAGGACCCTGGGCACTCCTGTGAGGTGAGTGGAAGCTGCAGAGCACCATTCCCAGACCACTGTCCTCCCAGCTCCCCCTCATCCATACTCTCCTTCTCCAAGGATCTGTGATCCTTTTCTTGAGCCATGCCATCTTCTAAGCTCCTCTCTGTCCTTCTTTTCCTCCACCAGGGTTGAACACCCCCATCCATCCCTCTCTCTCAGTATCCCTGACTTCACACACAAACCTGCCTTGGCTCAGCCACGTTTCCTTCCCCTCTGGGTGACAGCAAGTATCAGCCAGGTGGAAAGGGAGGAAAGGCACAGATTTCCTTCAGCATTTCCACTGCTTAGCCTTTCCCTTTGCTCCTGCTATGATGAAAAGTAGCCTGATCTATTCTACTCTTTCCCCACCCAACTGGCAGGAATTTTGAGAGGATGGCAAAGGGAACAAAGTTGAGCAAGCAAGTGATGGCTGTGGTGACCCCAGCAAACAGTTGCCTTGTCTGTCTGTGTCTAGAATTGGTCCTCTCATGTAAAACAACAGATTTGTGTAATATATAAAAATAGCCAGAGGCATGTATTAATAAAGAAAAGGCAGCACCAACATGCAGCAGACAAATAGATTTCATGTGAATATTGGTGGAGTTCGACTGTTTTCTCACTTCTAATTGCAAGATGCAAAGTTCCACCAGAGCCAAAAACCCCTCCTCCCATACAGACCAGGCAGACCCACGAAACATCAGAGAGCACATTTACAACGTATTTAAATTCATTTGGAACCTGTTCCATGAAGGCCAAACACAAACCAGCTGAAGACTCCACTCACAACCAGAGATAGGGCACAGGCAGGCTGCCAGATCCCTCCTTTCTCTGCAGCACTACTTAATGGAAGGGCTGCTTCCCATTTGCTCCCATGTACCAAATTCTTTAAATTCAAGTTGAATACTGTTAACAAAATAGACTTGATGCAAATCAACCACAAAAGCCACACTACATCCCCAGAGTGCCAAGTTCTGTGGTTTTGGTTTTTTTTTTTCTCCTTTCCTGAATCACACAGCAGCTTTCACTATGAAAGTAAATCTGCCAAAATCATTGGGCTTTTAAAGTATTCTATGTAAACCTGTATCATAAAGTTACAAACTTACATGTCTTAACACCTTTGTAGATCATATACAAATCCACTAGAATCACAAAGATTTTTGCTTTGTAGTACCCAGCCACAAGTACTGACAGATACATTTTACTTCAGTCAGTTTTGATTAATAAAAGTTAATTGGTAAACATAAGACATTACCTTCTGCTATATTTGATAAGTCACAAGCATTTTGCATCTATTTCCATAAAAATAGAGATATGTGAGGGGCTACAGGAGATAAACTGTTCCCAGGGATTTGTGAACAATTGCCACTTTTTAAGCATAAAGCAATAGTTTTCTTTTGCATATTCACTCTTAAGAATGACTGCGACACTTTTAAATATTCTTATCTTGGCTGCATATTAAAATATTTCCATTTGTAGACAGAGCAGTTCAAAGATTGACAGAAAAATGGTTTCCCACAAAAGCACATTAGTTATTAAAGGATTATTCATGATTTGCCCCTAATAGCATATTTAGTTCTGATTAGAAAATGCAGAAGATGCAAAAAGTGAGCCCCGAAGTACGATGACAGTGAGTCTTCATATTTACCTCTAAATTGGAGATGATTTTTTAAAAAACAGTGTATAGTTCACTTGCAAAGAGTAATGCTATTAACACTTCTTTCATAGTCCATATTTTCTCTCTCAAAGTACATTTGTCCCCAGAAAGCAACAAACTCATAAATCAACTTCTACTGCAAGCTGTGATAAGTAAATCATACTTAGAGCAAAAAGGTTTCCTTCCAGTGACACTTCCATTCCCTTTGTTTTACAAATTCCAAATCTATGATTAATAAGCGTAGTGGCACATAAAATGATTTTGTTCTTTATATGTGATCATCATAGGAAAAACAATATCCAGCAGTCAGATTTTCCTCTTAGACAGTGATCTTTGAAGTTTTATTGAAATTTACAGCTGTTGAAGATTGTGCTGAAAGATACTGGAAGCAGCTGAGGCCCATTAAAGCACAATATTAGTTCCAAGCAGCCACTTTTTTCCTAGCAAAAAATATGGATTTTACAGTGCAGCAGTTTCCCCTGGCTTATGAAAAAAAAAATATATTAAAAAACCCTCTGTGGTTTGTGGCTCAAATTTGTAATGAAACATATTGGTCAAATCCCAAAATGTGCCTCTCATCTCATCAGCCAGACTGTCTCACCTGGGAGGAATCCACTTCCAAATGAGCCTTGCTAAAAGGCACGTTCTTGGCAGGAACTTGTTTTGTACTGTCCCTCTTCCACCTAAACTGGGCTCTGTCACTCCCACACACACTGTGCTCAGCACGTCACGGTCCCCAAAAACGACCTCAATCTTCCTCCTCCTCTCCCCCTCATCAAACCAACACACAAAATTCCCCCCTAAAAGTTAAGAAATGCATATTTGAAACCTGTATTTAAAACCTGTGGCAAAGAAATTACGTGCAGGGAAGAAGACAGCGAGGTTGAACCCAGACAAGTCAAACAGCTTTAGAAAATAATCCTGGGATTTGCTTACCCTGAGGTGTTCCCGTTATCCTCTGCTGAACACAGCAGACAATAATACTCACACCAGCCCACTGACAGCATCAGGGCTGCTCAAACTTGAAGAGATGATGGGAGATTTCCCTACAGCCCTTCATATGCATATGGCCCTTGGGGAGAGCAGTAAAACTTGATGTAAAATGATTCCCGGTGTTGCCTGTTCCCTCAAACTGAAATTACTCAACGCAGCAGTTTAGTTAGATAAATGAATTAAGGGGTAGCAATGAAATTCTGTTTGAGGAAATAATTTAATTCTACCAAATAATCTTCTTTTTCAGGTACTGACTTCAAAATTAATGTGGAGGCTGTAAAAGGTACGAGCAGATAAAAATAATATTACAGGGGGTTTTGTCACATCTCCTACTGCTCAGAGGTGTCACTCCATAATGCCACCAGACAAGAGATCTTCAAAACTTTAGTCTTTTAAATTGCAAAGTTGACAGTCTCTGAATTTATTGTTCGGTAATGATAATCATCCCGATCTTAATGAAAGTATTTTCCAGTGTGTGTGAAAAGTAATTATGTGCAACTGGCACACGTTGTGTGACAGGCTGGTGTTTGTGGAGAAATGCATTGTGCCACCAGAACTGCTCACAGAAAAACAGTGTTTGTTCTAAAGTGAAAAATATATACATGGCACATTAAGTCAGCTGCTCTCATCAAAACAAACCCTAATCTAACCCTAACCCTAATCTAATCTAACCCTAAACCCTAACCCTAGCACCAGCCCAAAATCTGATGTATTATTCTTAGATATTTTAATTTTTCTTATTTTTTAAAGTCTATTTAGCTACAGCTACTTTTTTTTTTTTGGAGACTGCCATTAAGAGATGTACAATTTTACCTTAACAAACGACCAGTAAATCTGTGCCAGCTTTGCTTATTTGCAAGGCATTGTGAGTGTTCAAAACCACAGCAAGTCACATTGGACAGCTGCTGGTACAATCAGTCAGCACCTTTAGTCTCTATGAGAGACTCTGATGACCAAACACATCCAAATGCACAATGAATTGATCTTAGTGCAAAAAACCAGATATTAACTCGTGTACCTAAAGACAATGCAATTCCTTGCCCCTTTCCAGAGCTTTGAAGTGCATTTGTGAAGTGTTTTGGTTCATGGACAGTTAATTAAGTGACTAAATGCCCATCCAGCTAAAAGGGACACCCCTGGAGTGCCTTTATATGCCAAAAAATGAACTTTCCTGTTTTGTGTCAGACACAATTCCACTAACAAAAGACATGACTTAATATTCATCTAGCTGCAGCTTATTAGGGGAAAAAAATAGTTTCCCTGTAAGGACACTAATGAAGATGATAACAATGTCTACATAGAAGTTTTCTTCTTAGAGAAGAAACCCAGAATAAATGAATTGATGGCCTTTCAGTGAAAAGTGCTTCCCTTAGAAACTAAGGTAAAAAATCCTCTAAGAGTACTGAGAATTTAATTCCTCTGTACCACAACTGAAAGGTAATTGCAGACCTTGACTGTGCTACTGTCCTTTGTGCCTCTCCAAGGTACTGAACGTGCTTGTGTAAAGGAAGTTAAACGTGCCCTGCTTTTCAGGCTGATGAAGTACAGCCAGGCAAGACAAGCTGAATACTTGACAACCCAGAGCAGCAACTTCTTTTGATGCAGCCACCTTTAGAGAGGTAAAACTTACTGGTTTGGGTAAGATGTGCAGGGAAACAGCAAAATCATCCCATGAGTCAAGACCCTGGATAACAGTGCAGCTGTAATTCCACATTGGTTTAACAGTGCATTTGGCAAACATGAATCTCTCCATGTGTAATGCAAAGTCTTTTCTAAAATTTCTGGGGGAATGTAAAATAATAATAAACTTGTCAAACCCTAATTCCACTCCCTGCTCATGTTCTCTTGTTCTTGATCTTCTGGTCTTCTCTCTGATCATCCACACTTTTCTAGCATGTACACATTTTCTAGCAGCTTCCTTCTAGAAACAGCCCTTGACAACATCAAGCTGAGGCTTTGGTGACAGATAATGCATAGAAGCCAAAATGAATATACACTCACACTGTACTAAGTGGTGGTGGGACGACGACAGCGACTTTTAGGACTTAAATTTTTAAATACACACCCTCCCATCACTCTGGCTCTGCTGCAGATTTGTTAGTTGCCTTAAGTCATAAACTATAACAACAATCTCATGAGTATGTGCAGGCCATTTGCTTCACATTCATATATTATACAGGGATTTGTTGACTTTACGTGCCCGCTCATTTCAGAGGAGTTTGTCATCCCATTCTTGTTTTTATCTGGGGGCTTTAACAAAATATTACCAACACCACTAAAATGAGAACTACTACATAGTTATTTGCTGCAAAATCCCACCATGAGTAACACTAGCAGTTAAATTCAACAGAATATACAGTTGGAAAAAAATTGCCAATGTCTCAAAGGATACTTTCTCCCAGAAAATGTCACAGCCATGCATACTGACAGAGTAAGAGTCACCATTCTGACTAAAAAAAAGGTGAAATCAAAGCTATCCACTGAAGCTTCCCCCCCCCCCCCAATTGAAAAGGGCATGTATGGACAGGACAAGGGGTAAACAGTTTTAAACTAAAAGAGGGTAGATATAAGGAAGAAATTTTTCAAGATTGAGTGTGGTGAGGCCCTGGCACAGGTTACCCACAGATGTGGTGGATGCCCCATCCCTGGGAACATTCAAAGCCAGGCTGGACGTGGCTCTGAGCAACCTGGTGTAGTTGCAGATGTCCCTGCTCACTGCAGGGGGTGGGACTAGGTGACTTTAAAAAGTCCTTTCCAACCCAAACTATTCTATGATCTGACAGAAGTGGCAACTGTGTTAACGGGTATAATAATTATAAGAAAACACAAAGAAAAATAAAAGCCTTATTTGACATATTGTAAAGAACATTTAAAAAAATGCACAAAGTGATACCATAGTTTTTGACAACTTGGCTCCCTAGAAATACACCACTTCCGGAATGCTGAACATCTGGCAGAATCCCTCCCCATAAGTGTCCTAAATACCTGCATGTAGTGAAGGAGAATGACATCAGCACTTACTGCCTTAAAACTGGTAGGGAAACCCTTCTGCAGAGCCAATTAAATGACATTCCTTGAAACATCTTCAGAATTTATTTTTTCTCAGAACTGTTACGTGTGTGTAACTTTTGATCTTTCATCTCCCTCACATAAGGACAATTCAGCACATGCTCTGTTCCACACCAGTGGTGACAGCACCTCTGTCTACACGAGCATCGGGATCATTTTTATGGCATAAAAATGGTGCAGGGTTAAGAATGTGCACATTAAGGTTTCTGCATGAGTAAGACTTAACTTTACCAACTATTTGAATGAACTGTACCAAACCCACCACTCCTGTCCCCATTTTTATGTCCTCAGTCCACGAACGCTGACAGTGATGTCACTTAGAAATCATTGTTACAGCTGACACACAATATTATGGCTGATTGATTGAGCCAAATCATTGTAAGCTTTTTTAAGAGCATTAAAAAAGCTTTATATTGATTTAGCAATATAAGGTATTTTTAATCAGATTAAAGAGCATCATACAAGGTGGTTGCATCAATGTCACTGATGAGTTTAGCAGGAGATCCAGTCAGATGGATGCATCAGCCTGACTGGATCACTGGCTAAACTGAGCAGTTAAACTGATACATCCCTTTGTGTGCAAAGAACAAGCTAAATGCACAACTTGCTCCACAGATAAGAAACACTTTCCATAAGATATCTGTACATTTCTCAGGTTTTTATGCATCCTCTCCGTGTCTCAGGTTTTCCATATTTATAGGGCTGCCATATTTACTTCCTGAACTTCACAGACAGCAAGATGTGAGTAGATGCTCTCTGGTTTTTCCAATACTTTGAGACCTACAGCACACAGACTGCTCTGATGATTGGTATGTGTACCATAAATCTGTCACCTCCTGAATTTACCAGGTTTACTACCTGACATACATCAAACTTCCAACGAGGTTCACACTTTCAGCACATGCACTTCCACTGCAAGAGTACTCAGGAATTCCTACACAGGCCAGACAAATGTCTTCAAGTTCCTTCTAGACAAAATTTCTGACCAGGGAAATAAAATTTATACGGAAGCCCTGCTACAGAGCAGTGTTAAGAGTTCTCCCATTTGTGAGTATTTCCACACTCCATGAGTTTCAAGTGATTCTACCCCAACAATCCCAACAGGGCAGGAATAAGAGTAAAGCACAGCAGATGAAAAATAGGATATTTATATCAACAAATACAGGACACACATTTCTCTACTTGCAATTTCCCCAAACTGCAAGGGAACTCAGGCAAATCTCATTTTCAGACACCGCGTGCCTGCCTTGGTCACTCTGCTCTGTTCCCTTGTAAGGGTTCCCAAGAAACTCTTGGATATCGGGATAACAAGGCTTTGTCACCATCTGTGAGTTGATTTGTGTATTCTCATCACTGACAAAAGAAAATTTGTGATGTGGCACAAGTGGAGGAAGTAGATTCTTAATGGTTAATAACTCAGGATTTGTCACTTAGCTTTCTTCGAGAGATTGCCCAGGAACCCATTGTTTCATCTTCCAGCTGTTTCCCATCAAATTACTATTAAATTATTCATAAATTATTACACAGTTTCTTCACATCCCTGCAATACTAATTTTCACAGTTTCAAAGTGCCTGTAATACCAGCTTTCAGGTTTAAAAAATGCACATAAGCAACAGCAAAATACACTGTGCAGATTAACAAAATTCAAATCCAAGAATACTCTTCCCTTTTTAATATAAACTCTAAAGACTCAGCACTCCTGGAACACAGCAATATCCCATCACCATCATCTGCTAGCACATCTATCCCTTTGAACACGTGAAAATATAATACAGAAATAACCAGCAGCATTTCTGGTATTTCAACAGTTTTCCAATAAATGAGACAAGATTTAATCTACATTTTTTAATGTTACAGCCAAACCCTTCAGTCTCTGTGCAGGTGAAAACACGGGATGGCTTCATAACTGTTTCAGGAAAGGATAAATGAGCACACCTTGAGATAATATCTAATCAAAGTGCAAGTACTGTGTCATTAGTGGGTGAGCTGCTAATTAGTCAAAAAGAACTACAATTGTCATCGTAGGCTAAAAAAAAACCCCAAAATAAACAATATTTAGAATTTTATAGTGAGGAAAACAGAACTAAGCATAAATCTGTAAAAAAATCTCCATGGATTCACAGATTAAAAAAGAAAAATCTCAGTATTCATTAAGTTAGTCCACTCAAGTAAACATAATTGAGAGATGAGCATTTCCTTTTCCAAAATGTATCCTGAAAATGAATAGCGTGAAGGAAGCGCAGACATTCTGCACATCCAGCCCCTTATGCTGCACCAGGACCATTAAAACCACATGAATTATTTTGTCAAACTGCTTCAGAAGTTCAGAGATGGTCTTAAAATAGTAATTTATCTCCAACTCAGTATGAACGAGGCTACTTTATTCTCTTTAAACCTTAATTAGTGTACTTAGAATGTAAGCTGTGTTATCAAATACAATTAATCATATTTTAGGGTGGGTGCATTTTGAGCTTTAAATCGACTTACATTCTGCTGCTTGGGATAATCTTGTGCCCGTCTCTAAACCACGTCACTTGGGGTCTTGGATAGCTCAGGATGCGTGGGAAGTTCAGAACTGCAGCTTGTCCTTCAGTCACTGTTTTCCTCTGGTCCGTGTCCATGAAATTCCCCATGTCTGCAAATTAAAAAATGATGCTCAGAGTCCTGGAAGTTCTTGTCTCTCTCTCCCCATTTCTTTTCAGAGGACAGAGAAATAACCGTGTTTCCAGCAGCCACTGGCACTGCTGTAATTAGTGGACACAAGAGATCATGGGACAGTTCTGATGTTGATTTATACAGAGTCAGAGGAACATAAGGCATGAAGGAAACCCAAGTGCTGCTGGAGCATCCATCAGCAGTCCTGAATGGCCCCGGTGCTCTGTGGCAATAACTGAGTGCTTTTAACTGGAAGTGATATTTTAATGGAGGTTTGTTTGGTTTGGATTGTTAGGGGTTTGTTTTTTTTTTAGATAAGATCCTGCAATGCAAAGGAATGCTCGTGGTGTATATGAATTTATCAGTTTTTTGGTCATCCTTTTTTTTTTTAATCCATTGCTACACAAACAGACAAGCAGCTCTATCATTGTAGTCAAGGCAATGGATAGTCAGACCTATGCAAGTGAGCCACTACATCCAGATGGATTCCAAAATAACAAGGCCACAGCCATGTTGGGAGCTGTCAGTTCTGGCACTACACTATGATTTCAGCAGTGTCTGTGGACCTCCAGCATTTACAAAAGCATCCCTGGTCTCAGAGAGCAGCTTTTAACAAAAATTTTCATGGAAGAAAGGAATCTACCATTGCTGAACCTCTGCCTCTGAAGGCTTTATTTCACAGGCAAGTTCACATATCTGGGGAGTCCCCAAAAAAATTCAGAGAACGTTTTCTTCTTGTTTTTCTTTTGTCTCTTGTATCTCATTCTTAGCCATTAAAATAAACAGGGCTGTAGGCTCTTACTTCTTCACCCTCCAAAGAACTTCTATGCATTTTAATTTGATTTAAACTAAGGAACTGACACACACACACATAGAGAAGAACTATTCTGGTTTCTGTCAGTGAATTCCCTTCTTTTTTTTTTTTTTTTTTTAAGGACCACAGGGTTCTCTCCAAGTTCTGCGCAGCAGAGAGGGATGTAAAGGACTTAGGAAAGAGAAGACTTGCTGTCAGGTCTGTGAATGGCAGGAGATGAGAAGAGACAGAAGAAGAGCAGAAATTAAAAACACATGGTATTTTAAAGAAGCTTTAATCATCTTTGTGATTTTCAAGTTATTTATTCAGAGATAATCAGCATTGTACTTCCTCTGTTGCTCCATATTCCTCACAACTGTAATCAGATCAGCTACTTGAAAAGAAGTTTCAAACCGCGTAGGTGGATCTAATTAACTTCACTGTCATATGATTATTTCAGTTTTCACAATCCAAGAGTTTTAAAGCCCATTCTGTAATTAAGATTTACTCAGCAGTTTTCTCTCAAATATCTGCTCCCATTCAGTTAAGCAATATGTTAGCATGTGTTGAGAATATTTTTTAAATTATTGAACAAGTTCCCTGCTACTTCAGATATCTGGGACATGGAAAATACCTCAGATCTTTCTCAGTGCACATTATAATTATACCTTTCAATTTTTCACTTGAGATCATGAGCTGAAGTGAATTGGGAAGCATTCTCTATCCACTGGCAAAAATATATCATTTCCAGTGAATCCTTAGGAGTAAAATGTCTAAAATACAACTCCCTGTTAAGTCTTGATGAATGCACAAGACGATTTTAGGAGTCTCTTGGAATGTTGCTTTCTGATATGTTTTCAAGAATAACCAAAAAGTAATGTATGACAAAATACCAGGTACTTCACTATATCCATACAGCTTCAATCAATTTAGATCAAGAATGTTAAAACAGAGAAAACAATCACATGGTATCAGTAGCTACCCTGGGTGAAGGAGGAAGAGGATATTTAAAACTTGTGGGACACTTTAATCTGCAGGAATAAAGTGCAAATCTGACTGGCAATTTCACTACAGAAGCCATATATATGTCACTATAGGTTCAAGATAAAAGGTCTTCCAAGCCATATAAGATCTGGTTTCCTTTGTCTCAATGTCTTTATCAGTAAAATTAAATAAATAAATAAATAAACAAACTGCTTAATTCTCACAGAGAGTCTTAAGAGAGAGCTTTTTAACCTTGTTCAGCAATGCAGAACTACAAATTAAATGGGGGGTGGGGGTGGGGGGTGGAACTTAAACTGAAGAAAAGCAAACAATTGCATTTCTTTCTCTCTCCAGAACAACCAACCACACACACAAACCAGCCTGGAGAAACAAAACACTTCACTGCAAGTCTTACCCTCATTCAGAGGGGAATAAAACTGTCTTTTCAGGAGACAGAATTCTTCAGCAGCAGCATCAAGGTAAAGTATTCCTGTGTCTCCTTCTCACTGTTCCCACAAGTACTTCCTCGGGAATCGCTCCCTCCGCTCTGTCAGTACAACTGCTTGTGCAGCTGGGTAGGGAACTGGACGGAGAGGAGTGGGGGAAAGAACTGCTTTAACAACCTGACAAAATAATTGTTACTTTTTTTCCCAAATTTTGGAGAAGTTTCCCAGTCCACAGCTGCACAAACAAGTTTTCCTGCTGGGCCCAAAGGGATCGTGTGCTACACCGCAGTGCAAGAGCGGGAACGATCAGTGGGATGGAGGAGGAAATGGGTACATTTTTCTCTGGTGCTGCTGCCAAAGCCTTTGTCCCCTGAAAACACACCTGGAGATGCAACTCCAGAGGCATCCAAGCTCCTCTAATGGCTCAGTGCTGCACAATGAGGAGCATCTCACCCTCACCTTCCCCTGCTAACCTTGCTGGTCACCCCACACCTCGCTCGGAGTTATGTTCACTCACACCAGCTTTCAGTAGATCCTCTGTGACCTGATAGAATTCACTAAAACTGAAGAAGAATATTTGGAAAAGTACTTGCAAGGGTCTGACACACATCAGGGTGAGCACAAGGTCACTGCACAGCAGGGGCATAAGGGTTGGCAGAAGTCAGGGAAGGAAACCCCCAGTTTAGCAGCAGTTTGTTTTTACTTTAGCTCCCAGCAGCTCTGAAACAATAGGGAGATCAAACATCAAATTACTGGCATTACTGACATTACAGATATAGTAACATAATCTACTGTAATTCAGTAAACTGATGAATATGATACCAAAACTTACATAATACCATTTGCAGCTGGTTTTATTTTAAAACACAGGAAATTCCATGTAATTTCCCTCATTGACATACTGATTAACTTGAATCAGTTCCTTCAAATTGGGTTTCTAATAAATAATTCAATTTCTCTAAATTCCACTTATCAAGTGACATTTACTGCAACTGAATTTCCAGTTACTGACCCTGAGGAGAAGAAATCTGATCCATTTATCACTTCTTAGGCACAGTATGCAAATCTGTCTGTTTTGAATTTTTTTAATGCTTTTACTATGAAAAAAGAATAAGGTCTAATTTTATTGCTAATTCCAAAGACGTCATTTGGATTATATTTCCTACATGTTAACTGAAAAACAGAAAATTAAGAGTATGTGATCATTTCTTATGTCATGTTCACTGGCACCAACTCCTGAGAAAACTAACTTAACCTTTCCTAATGGCAGCTGGATTGCAAAAATTCTGCACAGTCCAAACTGAAGTGGTGCAAACACCGGAGGGTTTGCTTCAGGAAGGTGTTGAGAACAGACTTTCAAAGTATTGTTGTGAAACTGCTGATTTTGTATCACAGGGATTATGATCTGAAAGCTGCCTGGCGTTATCTCCACCACATCGTTCCCTCTCAGGTATCTGCTGCTGTCCTCTGGGCTTTTTTGGTGGTGGTGTTTTGATTGATAGTTTTGTGCTGTATGGCCTTGCTTAATCCCTGTGTATTCAGGGAAAGGTAAAATAGTTTTCTCATGTACAGCTGTCTCCAAATGATCTCTTTTGATGGCTCTGAACCCCTCAAAGCTTGTTCTGAAGACTTAACATTGCACCACTTTCAGCTGCTTCCCAGAGACACCCCAGACTATGAAACTTCTTGTGATGCAATAATTTAAAAACTTGTTAAATATGATATCTAATGACTTTTCAGGCTAACAAGTGTTATTGGTATGTTGTTTCTCTCCCCACAGAAAGAATCAGCCACAGGACTCCCATTCCAACGTACATGCCACTTGGACTTCAGATCTCCTCTGCAGCAGGGCCCCCATCCTGTTCCGGACAATGCACTGATAAAATCCAGCATCAGACCTCTGCAGAGCTGGGATGATGTACCTGCAAGACAAAATGCAGAATTATAGTGCACTTCTTCCTGTTTTATACATTGCCTTAAACACTTACTGTATTTTTTTCTGACAAGCAGCATTCTCATATCATCTCTGGCCTTTGATTACAATATTGTCTGTCATACACAGATTTAAAAAAAAAAAACCCACAAAAAACAAACAGAATAAAATGCATGAAATATCTTTCAGTATTAAGTTCTGGATGTGATAAATACCAAGTATATCCAAAAATTCTCTTGAAATATAGACTTAAATTTTTTCCTTAGTTTTCTCTACCCTCATTCCTCAGGCTGGTGAAAGCAGCCTGGTAATTTGTACAGAGGAGGTACAACAAGACTGCAAACTAAATGTGGGTATTAGGAAGACTTGCAAGGAACATCAAAGCTGTCCAATGAAAAAAATGTGATTATTCCACTGTAATTCAGAGGAATTCTGGAAATGACACCATGTGCTGTATACATTGTGTTTGTTCTGCCCTTCACTGTGCTTAAACAGACACTTAGTCCACTAATGCTCACCTTCCTCCTTCAGCTACATCTGATTACTCAACATGAAAATGAGCTGATAGGCACAGTTTTAATGGGACTAAAACACATGAATAATAGAGATAATCCTGCATTAAACAAACATTAATCAAAAGCACATATTCCCCCAGTCACCTTCAGGAGATATTATGGTAGGATTAATGAAAGTCTTTATGAAAGATAAGGAAAAAGAAAACGGCTGAATTTTAATCTTCAAAATTTAAAGCCACTAAAAGAAAACATCTCTTCTTATACTCAGATACACTGCACACACCCACACACAGATCTTAATATCTGAGCAGGATCAGACACCAGAAAAACAAAGGAGGTAGAAGAATCTGGTGTGATAAATGCAGGCTCTAATCACTGCAAAGTGCAATAAACACACTATAGGAAATAGGTCATACAACCAAATATAGGGAAATAAAAGAGAGTCCAACACCATGGACAAATTTTAGGGATTCCTGGGAGACCCTGGCAGCAAAGTGACAGCAAACGCAGCAATCAGAATAATTTCCTTTGTTGTAAAACATAATTATTAAAAAAATAAATTTAATATTCTGGCAAGTAAATATTGAAAATTAATTTGTACAATTCATTTTACCAGACAGTTTATAGCTTAGCAGGTTTTTTTCCTCTCATAAAGGTTTAGCATCCTACTTGGCCAACATTTAGTGCATTGGCTTTTCTATTAAATAAAGCCAAAATTAAAGGCTTCTTCTTTGGGTATTCATCTGTACTAAAACAGTAATGCAGAGTTAGCTTTGCTGCCACCAGGACAAAACAAATCAATTAGATCAGAAGTGTCCTACTTTGGTTTTCTTTTCTGACTTATTAATGTTTCAGCAGGAAACATTCTTAACATGTTGCCTGAAGAAATGAAAATCTTTTAAAAATTTACAGTGAAAATGCCATCTACCTTGGAAATTCCAAGGGAGCCTCAACCTACTGAGCAGCTGGATTCTCAGTGGAGCTACTGGGTATGATGTGCAGGTAAGGAAAGCAAAATTAGAAGAACTTAATAACAAAAGTGAAAAAAAAAAAAAAGGAGATGGGACATATGGTTATGCTATTTGAGACTAACATGAAAATTAAAAACCTGGCAAGAGATAAATATTAATGGAATTTCTGATTCTATGTTTACAATTGTAAACAGTCTTTATGCACCTCACGTGTCTTATTTTTTAAAAAATACTTTTTTATTGACCCAACAGTCATAATACTGCTTTTTTGTGCTATGCTTTCCCCATTCTACTTATTTTCTGATCTTCAAGAAGGGATATAAATAGTGCTTTCTAAATTCAAAACAAGACTTTCTTCCCCACAATGAATTTATATCAAAAGTTAATAAAATTTCCTCCAGTGACAAGACATAATTTGCTTTATTTTTGTCTATGCTCTCAACTCGCAAGAAGATCTTCCCATTGTATAGATGCCAGGAGGCTACTTAAGGTTTCTGGGGATCTCTGCAAGGACTTTAGAAAGTCAGAGTCGACAGTTTCTTCATTTTGAGTGGAACAGCCAACCAGAAACTGGTGCTTGGAAAGTTCCTATGGAAAGATGTAAAGCGACAAGCGGAAAGGGAGCTCCAAGGGAAGCCTTGCAGAGCGGAACATGCTCCATCACCACACTGCCAGGAGTCAGTTTAAGGATGGAGGGCTATCAGACACCCAAGGAGAAATGCACTAACACTTATATTTCCTCCCTAATTTAAAATTGAAACCCTCATTTGAATTTCAAATGCTCCGAGAGTTAAAAGCGAACCTATGGGCTACAGGATTTAATAGCCATAATTATGAACACAGAATTAAAAGCAAATGTATTTTATTAGATAGTCATGTAACTTATTATCTATTCAAACTTTCTAACAAGGGACTTATGCATCAAGTGATCTCACTTTTTTTATGCAGAATAAAATTAAAATGTGTCCGATGTCAAAAGCACAAATAGAATAATCAGATTCTTTAAAGTAATTTGAAATATTATATGGCTGCTGAGACCTAATCTTAGTTTCTTAAATTCATGTAAATTTCAGCCCACAAAAGCAAATATGGGAGACACACCTGGTCCCAAACTCAATTCAAAAGAAAACAAGGTGGGGGAGGAACCAAAAAAGAAAAAGGTCACTGCCTGAACTTTAAAGCCTCTTAACTTCTAGACATAAGCAGAATTGCCACTGCAGTCAGCAGCACTGATTTGTTTCCATTATGTGTATCTCAGATCACAAAGAATTTATAAGGTTGTTTTATAAATTCTTAATCCAGCCCAGTGTATGCACAGTCACTGTAAGAGCCAGGCTTTGCACATAATCAGCTTCGTTAGACAAAGAAAAGCTGTTCATTCAGGGTCACCAAGGTCAAAATGCAAAGACACCAATTAGTTCTTTACTCACTTGGGGTGTTATAATAATATATTTTCAGCCTGTTACAATATAGACATTACTTTAACTGAGGCTCACTAAGTAATATCAATTACCAAAACTCTTTGATTGATGATTCAAATTGCAGCAGAAGTCACTTACTCAGGAAGATTCGTGCATTTAAACAGACTATTTACCCATGAGAACTGCAGAGCAAACTATTATGGGGCCAAAGTTTAAATTCTGCAACTGGAATTTTTATGTCTAAGCATATCTTTTCCTTGCTTTCACTCACCCTTATGCACCTATGCCATATAATCTCTTTGTGGAAGCTTAAAGTTTTGCATTCCTATATAATCAAAATCCTGTTTGGTTTATGTCTGACTGTGGTGTAGTAACAGCAGTAGGGCTTCAACTTCTAAATTAGTATTTTCTATCAATGTTTTATTATTATAAACCAGTAGTTGCCTATCTTCTAAATCACCTCTGCATCAGATGTTTTAATTAGAAATAGAAGTAAGAACAATATAAAAAAATGCAGAATTATTAAATATAGCTTGAATCATGACCTGACATTCACTAGACTAAATTAAATGCAATGATGAGAAACAAAGGACTGATTGCAGGTGTGTGTAAACAGAGCTTGGCAAAGGTGTTCCAAGATCCTAACTCACACTGCAATACACAGTAAAATTCTCATTTTGTATTAGGGTGTCCACTTGGATAAAAAATACCATGGTATTCTGATCTTATTTCAAAATGTCACACGTTCTTATTCAGGTTTCTCCTAATATCGTGAAATGTCAGTCTCCCAGTGACGAGCACATCTACAAGGCTTGAGTTCTAACCTTTGCTTGTTGTTGATTCCATGTTCATGTTGTTTGTCCTCCCACACCATTTTTTATCCCACTTTTCTCAGCACCTTATGCATTAAAAGCTGTTTTCAGCTCCTTCTGCCGAGCAACTACAACTGACTCTGCTGTTGTTGATCAAAACAAGTGGCGTTTACACAAAGTGATGCTCAAACATTCTGTGATTTGTTGTGCTATTAGAGATTCTTTTTATTTTCTAGAAAGTGTTCACAAATCTCCTCTTCATGTGCATGTGGCTCATTTTGAGGTAGCAGGGCATCTCAAGGCTTGAAAACAGGACTAGGTGGGCTCATCTAAATCAAAAGTCTTGCACTTCCAGGAAACTTCACATATAACTACATGTGTGGTTGGAAGCATTTGGTAAATACTTTATGCTAAATGTTCTAAATCAGCCCCCAAAAGTTTAAAAAATTTATTTAGGGGACTTTTTTCCTCTTTGCTCAGTAAATGTAAATAATATCAAAAATAGATCTAATGTTAGCTTACAGTTTTGGAAATATTTAAGGTAAGTAATTATGGACTACCTGGTGGACCAGTATATAACTTCATATCATAACCTGCATTTTTATACTGAATTTTACTGCAATTTCTATCTGTAGTGATGAAGCACAAGTTTTTTCTGCCTAAACTCACGTAATCCCAAAAATGCAGTATTCAGCTTGGTTTGCTAAAGGTACAGGTGTTATACAAGGGCTCTGTTTGGCACAAACCCACCTCTCATAACTTCTGAATTCACCAGGTAATTTCTACAAAATCTGAGAGCAGCAAGTAAGCTGCATAAATGTTAAATCCTCTGAAGTTACGAAAATTGCCAACTGCACAGAGAAGACCCAGTCAATACTCCCACATTAAAGAAAAGCAGACAAAACTGGCTGTTTGACACTTTGATACTTGGCCAGTCATGTGCTACCTATCAGCATAAATGTAGCTCTGATAAGCCACTCCGTGCTTTTTCTCCTGTTTGATGGGAAGTCTGTGGGATGGGGAGGGAGTTGGGGAGGTCCCCAGGGCAAAGTGCATAATCATTAAAGAACAGTCTGTTAAACAATCAGCTTAATTTTGGCATTCTTAGTGGTGAAACAGAAAGGTTTGTGTGGAATTTAAGACAGACCACATTCTTCTGGACCTGATTGCAAAGAACAGTCCCACTGAGCTCAGCTCCCTTCCAGGAGGAGTCACATCACGTGGAACATTTAGCTGAGGAATATGTCTCCTATTTATACAAATACAGGTAAGGTTGCATCTCCAGCAAAAAGCATTTTTGGTACTCAAAAATTCTGTATTAAGACCTATGTTTTGAAGCGTTAAACACTCTTAGCAAAGGAGATTCTCTCACAGAGATCTCACCTGTTTACTAAACCCAGTCTTCTTCCATGATAAAAAAACCAATGGCCACATGTCTGTCCCTACAAAGCTCCTCGAGGTACTGAGGAACTGGGGGAGTGGCATTTGTTTTGGGTGGGTTTTTTTTTTGGCAATTACACTTAGAGAAGGTGATTATATAGATTATTTACTTATATTCACTGGAGTAGGAGGTGATTTCGCTGTCGTTGTGTAACCACTTGAATTCCAAGGGCCAGCTGCCTTCGGCAAGGCACGTCAGGACCAGCCGGTTCCCTTCCAGGTGCATCTGGGGCAGGCCTGGTTCTGTCTTGAAGTAGGGTGCAACATCATCTGAAACACAAAGGGGAAAATGGGTTTGGAGGCTACTGAAGAAAACAGGGGATACACCACTGATATTTAGCTCATTTCTTTTCAAAATGGACATCGTAAAACAAGAAACAACACGATTCCGCTCAGGTTTCATCATAACTAAGCTTTATTTCAGAGGCAGAATCCCCAAGATCTTTATAACCTTAGTCCTTGCCCACTCAGACAAGCTTTTGTCCATGTTTACTGTTTACCCCTATGAGAATTCCAGCATTGTCTGCTGTGGCAGGCAGTGATCAGCCCTATTGGCTTTTCCCCCCCCTCTCCTCTGTGAGGATTAAATCCACTCGAAGCTTTTTTTTTTTTTTTCGTTTCTTGAATAGAAACCAGAAGAGTAATCTTGGATAGAAATGATTATCACAGCAGGAGAAGTCTCAGGGTAAATAAAGAATTTTGATAGGGAAAAGAAGTTAGAAAAAAAAACATCTCACAAAATCACAAGTTTAACGTATTTTCCAACATTCTTGCCAACCAAAATGTGTTAAATTATACTACCTGAAGCCACTAACAGATTTTGAATTAGGGTTCTTCAATAATATGCAAGGGTCACATGTAGTCTCAAACTCTTGTGTATCACAGATACTCAAAATACTCCAAAGCAGCAAAATCCTTGATGGGTAAATTGCCAAATCTCTACTCAAACACAGATTTATTCTGAGTCCACACCTGCTGGAGATCCACCCCAGTCACCTCTGGAAGACGAAGTTTGTCACACTTCATGTGTTAAACTTCTACTTGTAACTAAAGGTTTAATCTTAGAAGTGTACAAATACCTTCTAAACCAAAATTAACACTGAATAATAGAATGGCCTGGGTTGGAAGGAATCTTAAAGATCATCCAGTTCCACCCCCTGCCATGGACAGGGACACCTTCCACTAGACCAGGTTGCTCAGAGCTCCATCCAACCTGCCTTAAACCATTCCAGGGAGTTTATGTCTATATATAAAACTCATGAGTTATATTCAGAGATTTAATCCAAAATATAAATAATATTTAATAGCCAGATGATACTGAAATCTGCTTTTAAGAGTGCAGGGTGTGTACTTTATACATAAAATACCAAAAAAACCCAAGATATACAAATGTTGTCCCAGTGCAAGTAATGGTTCAGTTAAACTGCTAACCTTTCATTTAAAATTTATTCTAGATAAGCTCAGGCATTTTTATACTTGCTATTTAAAGACTTCAAGATTTTTTTTTTTTTTTTTTTACAGTTTATAGGGAAGTGACCTCATGTAGTATTCAAGGCTGGCTGAAATTCTTGACTCCACAGGTCACACCCTGTAATCTTTAACAGGTGATGGCCCCAAGGCACCGAGCACATGGACTGGGCAAGAAGAGCTCAGGGCAAGGGCTGTTGGTGGTTTTCCAGGGGCTCTGGTGTTCTGGGTTTGCAGCCCAGCCTGGTGATGTCAACTTCTCTAAGCCCTTATCTTTCACTTGGCCTCTTATCAGGGAATTTTTATTACTTCACAGAGCACATGGAAGCACAGAGAATGTCCCAGGGCAGCAGCTGGACTCCAGCTGAGCGTGGTCAGGGAGCCCCAGGCTGACTGTCGCCAAAATATCTCCTGCAATTGGCCATAAATCAAACAGCAGCTCCCCACACGTCTGGTGATTTGTATTGACAAACTGCATCCTAAGTTTTTAGAACTTAAGAAACACAGCTATTTATGCAGAAAAAAAAAAAAGCAATACTTAGAAACTATCACACAAAATCTGTTCTTGCAAACTGAATTAAAAACTGCATTTTGAGGGAAGGGCCTTTTCTGATTTGTAGCACTTTAAAGAACCTGTTTTTCAAACAAACTGATATATGACGAGTGCAGATCAGCAATATCTTCTTTAAATTGGCCATACAGGAAGATACAAAAATTCAACATATGAGAAAAATTGGAACAATTCCAAACTAGCAGATATTCCCAGGCAAGCCAAGGAGAGTTTTTACACTTCTTCACTCTATTACATGACTGAGAATATATTGTGCAAAGCTTCTTGTTTTAATGACTGCAATTATTGTGGAGTCGTCTTATCTCAACTCTCATTTTCTCCTAACCAGTAAAATCAACCAATATCTTAAACGTTATAAATTAAAATTTAAGCTGGAGCCAGAGGAAGTTCATGCGAAAGGCAGTTATTTTACCCAGAGCGAAGAGCAAATTTTTGTAAAGCTATTTCTAAACAAGTGAGAAAATGTTAAGCCTTGTCAAAGGCTTCACAGATATTTTGGGGAGTCTCACAAGGGAGTTCCAAGACAGACATTCTACCCTTAAAAGATTAAAGGTGTCAGGCTTCCTCTGGAGATGGAAAGGCAGCAGCTGGGAGCAGTGCTGGTGTTCAGGGGAAGGGTTTGTAACAGAGACCAACTGGTACATGGAAATCATTAGTGCCAAGTCCCCCGAGAACATTTACCTGCTCGTGGAATGAGCTTCCTAAACTATTCCTCCCTGAAGAAAGTTGAGTCATTGAAGGAGATTACAGTGAAACTGGTGTCTGCTCTATAAACCCCTGCCCGAGTCATTTGTTGATCCTGGTTTTCAGTGATTTACAGACTCAGCAGCATAACCTCCTTCATTACTTCACTCTGAATTATCCACTTACTCCTTCTAACTTAGGTCTTTCCAAGAAAAAAAACGATTTATTTGGAAGACAAAGACTGCTGCCCACAGGTCTGTCACTGAGCCCTACATTTCCTACTCAAATATTCCAAACCCAGTGATACTGCAGCCCACTCAGAGCCATCTCCTATTTAAAGCATCACAATCAAGCTGGTGTTACATGAAAATGATTCTCCAAACTCAATCCAGTTCTGTTAGAAGCTAAAATTTAACAGACCTAGGGGACTATTTTTATAAAGAGTATAGCATGCTTTATAAATTACCCCGGCTCTCTGGAAGATTTACTTAAACCCTTGAAGTAATTTTATCTTCTAATCTTTTATTCCTGACTTTCCCATCAATCACATACCATCAGTTTATCAAATTCAATTACATAATCAGAGCTCACTAAATATTCACTGAAAGCAAAAATGAAAATAAAATAGGGAGCAAAGACTCCATGCAGAGAGGCTTTGATGACTTGGGCATTTCTGTAGCTCACACCTCAGGCTCATCATCACACCACTGCTGCACCCTTGAGCTTTATTTATATCTTTAGGCTGGAATGGAAAGCAAAATTTTAAATTGGACCTGCAAGGACAAGTTTGGTTGTTATAGAGCATCTCAGGGAAACAGGAAAATTGTCAGGAAAAACAGAAGCCATCTCAGAAAGGAAACTGTAGGAGAGAAATAACTGGTTGAGGGATGGAAGGTACAGGGGGTCAGTTAATAGGGGTGAGACACCTGCACTCAGGAATTAACGACAGCAAGGGCTCACCACAAGGCCAACCTTGGCCAACCAACGTTTGAGAAGCCAGGAAAGCATTTCTGTTGTTACTCTCTTTAAGAATGCAGTAAAATACTAACAGAAAGCCTATCTGAGTACTAGAAGCAAATATAATAAAATACTGCAATGAATATTCCTAGCTAGGATACTCTTCTACTTACAAAAAAAAAAAAAAAAAAAAAAAGAAAAAAAGCAAGCATTCACACTATATACAGTTGCTTTTTCTAAATGCTACATGTGTTAATATTTCCAGCCTCTTCTGGCTTTTCAGCAATGCTGATTTAAAAATAAAAGTAATAGTAATTAAAAAATTCTCTGGGTTGCAAGGAGGAGTAAAGGGATAAGGTGCCAATCTGTTGGCACATGTGCACACACAGCTCCAATAATTAATTTTCATTAAGTCTGCTTACCAAACTCGCCAGCATCCTGACCTGTATCCTTAAAAAGGATGATGCAGTTTATTTTTATGTAAATCACAAGAAAAAACAGCATTGAATACAGCCAAAATTATCTGGAAATTTGCTCCACAACATGTCTTCCTTGCTTTTGTGTATCACTGAACTGCAAGAGTCTCATTATACTGCCAGGGCAGCCCGTCTAGTTTCTTCGGTACATGCAAAGCTTAGATGGATTTTATCTCAAAATATAGTTTCAAGACTTAATTCAACAATGCACAAACACTTCTGCTTGGATTCATGCTGACAGTTCAATACAAAATGGTGCTGTCTGCAATTGTCACCTGCTTTGGGCTTGTCCTCAGCCCTGGCAGATGAAATGCACCACAGAACAGCTGAAAGCTCCCTCGTACCCCATCCTCCCTGAAAATCGCGTTCAGGCACAAACTTACAAATAGAGGAAAGAGGAAAAGGCTCTCTGACTGTACAGCTTTGTACTGAATGGAATGACAACAAAACTTCCAAGATACTCATTAGATAACCAAGGGAAGCCAAATCTCATAAGGATGGTGTGAGTGAACGTGACTTCAGAAAATGAGGAGAGCACCAACTCAGGGACCTCAAACACACCCTCTAAGAAACAAATTACAAGGCTTGGCTAATGATTCTCGGCCCTGTAAGAGCCTACCTTTGTAAAATATATAAAGCAAAGTCAGATTAAACAGATCTTTCAGTTACTACGAGGCATTACAAGATCATGAAAGCAGTCACGTGGTCCTATCCCTCAGGAATTAATATATTTTAATTAAAGACACAATTTGATCTTGAGAATCTCTATCCTACGGAGAACAGGAAAGTTACTGTACTCCAGAGAAGAATCACATCCCCTTCATCAGTAAAACTCACTGCAACTACCCTCTTGAAACCTCAGCATTATTTTTCTCCAGAGATGTTGGATACCAACAGTTACAGGCCAAATCATGGGTTCACATCCTGAGAAAATCAGTTCCCGTGGTCCTGAACACTCAGAGGAAGGAAACACAGTGAGTGCCCAGGGTCCACTGCCTCTGCTGTTTGTCTTGGTTATGTACCTCTACTTTTAAGTCATTTTTAGCTGAGCCAATATTGACTATTAAAGTAGATTAACCTGCACATAAACCAGCAATTCAGGGCAAATATAGCTCAATCACTAAAAGATACCATGTGAGCAGCTGCCTTTCCATCACTCAGTTCACCCAACAGGTACAATACTGAAAACTGGGACACATTTTTCAAACCCAAACAAAAACACAATTGGTTTATTAAGTAACACACCTCTGTTGATTTTAGCTTATTAATCCCTCGTCAAAGCATGATGCACGTCACTCTTTCTACAACTACATGTCTAAAATACAATCAACTGACACAGGAAAATAAAGAACCAAATTATCTCTGAGGAATTTTCCAGGAAAATGAGGCAGAGGCTGAACAATCAGCCCAGGAGAAGATCAACAACACAGAAATGCTTTTGCTCTCAGGATTTGCCAGGAAAGGAGATGTGAGCCATCTTCAGGTGGGTTAATGACTGCCAGGAAAAGAGTATTTCCAAAGAACCATCAAGGGGATTGAACTCGGAACACAAAGTATAGTTAAATTAAAAAGGCAACTAGAGTCAGGAAACCCTAACTAAAGGCAGGAAGAATCTTTTCAGTAATCCAAAGAAAGAAGGTACAACTATGGACAGCAGAACCCCATGAAGGCCAGGTTCAGGTTCAGCTGTGGCATTCACAAGCACACCCAGCTGAGCACGAGCTGCTCTGTGCTGACTGACAGCCACCAACTGCAACTTGCTGGGGAATCAGGACCATTTTCTTCTTATTCCCGACTTGGATATGGAAAAGATTTTTCTCTATTTCTTTTTCAAAAGGGTCTTTTAATCTTGCTATCTCAGTTGTTTAATCTTAGTGCCTCAGTTTCTGATACACACGCATACAATGTGCTAGCTCTGGATGCAAGTTGTATTCTCTCGTGGAAACGAACTTCAATAGCTTATATGACATATGAATTTGGAATTATTACACAGTAAATCTTGGGAAATGTACCAGAAAGTCAGACTGAACTCAGATATATTTGAGTCAATCTTCTTTTGAATTCAAACCTTCTGAAATGCATTGGTGAGATGCTGTGAAAGTTAGTATATGATCTATTCATAAACTGTCAACAATGTCAAACATACATTAGAGCATTCAGTCACTTTAACTGTATTGATTTGCAGGAAGTCTATTTCACCCAAAATATTGGATCTTTGAGATTCAAATTTTCATGGTTGGAAGTGTGACATAAATCACCAAGTACAACAATTAAATTTAAATTGCATTTTACTACCTCATTCTAAACCTCGATTGGAAAGGACTGATGCATCATGGTGAATATTTCATTAAAATATCAGGTTATTTTTCAAATATACTGCTGCAGCTAAGAATTTTCACACAATAGTATAAAGTATTCCCTTAAAATGGATTTCCTGAACTTTTATCAAAGACGGTATCTGATTTTATATTGGAAGAGTACTGAAGCAACTGTATTTAAATCAGTCTTTCTTCCTCAATTTCATATGTCAAGTAAATGAACCCACACTACCCATTTTTGTCCTGCTATAGATAAAAAAGATAACCTGCTTTTTGGATACCTCTATTATAATCCCTGAATGCAAATACAGTATCAGCTGAGGTTGATGGATAGTGCTTTTAAAGGTTTAATTGGGGATGGAATTAAATTGTTTTAGGACTCAGCAAGTTCTGTGAGGAAGCCTACATATTTCTAGAGTAAGTGACATTTATTTCTTTTAAATGCACAGTCACAGGGAGACAAGATTTCAATGGGTAACTTTTTTTTTTTTTTTTGCCTTGAACAGGTCACATAACTAATTGTCAAGTTAGTTATTGGGTAATTGCCAATCATATATTTGATTTGGATGGAAGAAATATCGAACTAAAGATTGCAAACCTGTTGCACTCTATCCCAAGAGGCAAACTAAACATTCTGTAATGTATAGTTATGATTAGCTTTCCACAATTCAATAGAATAGGAGTCCCAAGCGGCCAGAATGAGTGTTTCACACTGATAGTTAAGTAGATTTAATTAAAAACTCTCTCTTTTTTTTTTTTAATGGAAGTATCACTTCTCTATTTCAGGATTACCTAAATGGCACTGCAGAGTCCAGTTGGCTTCTATGCTCCTCATTTCTTGATGCAAACAGAGATCAAATGTTTTTCCCAAATCTTGGCTAACACACAGAACTGCTGAAAAGAACAAACAACCCAATTCATTCCCTCAGAAACTTCTACAATCCTAAGATAAACACCACAAAGTGACTTGCTACAGGAAAACCTGTTTTAATATTTCTAACCTTTCTTCCCTATTTTAAGGCCCAAACAGTCCCTGTTATCTCTCTTAACCTTCTTCCATTTTTCCCTACAAACAGCCTTAGATGAACTACAAAAATACATTTGCATGCTACGCTGAGACAACAGAAAAAAGCTAGAGCAGGTTTTCTCATGATTAAAAAGAAAATCTTACTATCACCAACTGCTTAAAACTCCTTAATATAACTATTCTTTGCATTCAGAAAATCTACGCCCTAACACTGCCATCTCTTTAAAGACCATCCATTCACTACAGAATCACTTCTTGAAGAATTCCCTTTTAAGAAAAGATTTCTCAAGTTTTATTAGAAACACTCAGAACTGAAAGGAGGAGGGCCCACAGAACGACAGAGGAGTTTTTATAGGACCTGGATTCTGATAGGAAAAAAAAAAAGACAGTGGTTGGTAACATGACTCCATTAACATTCAACATAAAACTCTCTCAGTTATCCCCAAATACACCGAGAAAGATTTTCCCACATGCAATTGTATCATTCTTTTCTTGGAATTGATTTCTTTAGCAGACCAGCCAAGGAGAAAAAAAATAATGAGCTGATATCATTTTAACGGAGCCTCAAGCAGCTCCTAATGTATTAACCTAAAGTCCCAATAAGGTTTCCTTTTCCCATTTAATTTCTACACCTCATGTTTTAGTCTCACTTTCTGACCTCCTGTAATAATTCAGTTCAGTCAGGGTAAAAAAAAAAATTGTTTTGTTGTGTTTCAGAAGGCAATCACTATTCATGGGTTTTTTAAATTCCTGGAAAACTGTAGAATCACAGAATGGTTTGGGTTGGAAGGGACCTGAAAGATCAACCCATTCCACCCCCCTGCCATGGGCAGGGACACCTTCCACTAGCCCAGGTTGCTCCAAGCCCTGTCCAACCCAGCCTTGAACACTCCCAGGGCTGGGGCAGCCACAGCTTCTCTGGGCAACCTGTGCCAGGGCCTCCCCACCCTCACAGGGAAGGATTCCTTCCCAATATCCCACCTAAATCTACCCTCTTTCAGTTTAAAGCCATTACCTGCCGCAAGATCAAAAATCAAGAAGCTGGAGATGATGTTCTTAAGCTACGTTTAGTGTAGTTCAGCCACCAAAAAAGCTGCAGAATTATTATTTTTTTTAAATATTCATGAGGATCCCTTAAAGTTACAAATGCGCTGAGAGAAAAAGGCGCGTACAAAGAGGGCGAATGAAAGAGAACCCATTAACCACCAAAACCTCCAAAGAAACCTAGAACCTCTCTGGGCTGAATTTGGCATCAAAGCACAATCTCTGTGCTTTTTATACTCCCTTCATATCTGTGATGTTTACAGAGACTCACGGAGCTCACAAGGAAATAAGTTGTTACCGTTTAAATCTCGGCCCACAGCGGGTGGAAGGCAACGCTGCCTTACCCAAAGAGAATCCAAATATAGCAGGATTTCCTTCATTATTTTAACCACAAAGGAAGCTATTGTTGCTGCTACATAATCTCCAATCTCCAACTACTGTAGGGTAGTCTGATCACACTGATATCTACCCAGTAATTTTTTTATATATATATATATATATATATATATATATATATATATATCTCCACTAAATATTCCAACTGATACCAGGATGAAGGTAAGACGAAACCCTACAGAACATTTAACAGAACAGAAAAGATAACAACATAAATGTGCTTTCCCCAAGTTCATCCCCGGTATAAAAGCCATTCTCAGTTGGTTACGCTGTAGAAGATAAATGAAATCAAAAAGGTAAACAGCTTAGGAGTGCCTGGAAGTACCAGAACAGAAACATGAGTGCAGCAAGAAGAAAAAAAAAAAGGCACAGTAAAGGCACTGCCAGATTTGAAAGCCATGTCAGCCCACCTATTTATTATTTCAAGGAGAGAATTATTTCTAAACAGCACAGTAGCTATGAATATCCAAAGAAGATATAAACACATCTCTTTTGATGAAGGGGACTGGAGGGGAAATGATTCATGCGAAAACCTTTGTTAAAAGCAACGCCCACTCTTTGCTGCTATTGTTATTTTGCTTAAATGTAACTTGTAATTTTCTTTTTTTGCTCTTTAAACTTGAAAAACGTTAATAGGTTTATAAATTGGATAACACCTGCCTCAACAAACCCAGCTCAAAGGAGCTCAGTGGTGCTGCTGAATTGGAGGGTGGTGAGCACAGGCTGAGCAGAGACAGGATTGTTCACATCCTCCTCTGATGCTGGACTAGGACAGGAATTAAAATAAAGCACGATCCAAAGTTCACAGAACTCAACTGAAATATTCCCCTCATCTTCAGCAAACTCTGGAACAGGCACCTGGGTCAGAAACAGGAGCACAGAGTGATCCCTGCAGAGCTCTCAGAGGATCTCATTGAAGGATCTGTGCGGACACTCCCCAAGGGTTGGATCAAAGGCTCTCTGGAAAACTCACATAAACTGGCTCCCTTCGTTTTCCCAAATATCATCACTTATTTCTGCATCTTTGACACTAAACCCTTTCAGAACTATCCAAGTGGAATTCTTTCACCACTTCAAGGATAATACACAGATCTAGAGACTACAGAATTATTTCCAACAATACCCATGAAACATATGATTTCTTCTTGTCAAATTAGAAGAAACATATCACTATTCTAGAAGACATAACTGAGCTTGGCATATCTGAAGGCAAAAAAAAGGAGTTAGTTGATTAATCTGGAAATTTTATTTAATTTTCTTCAGGTTATAAATAAGCAGCAAGTTAATACTGTTTTCAACTTTTGACAGTTCTAATGTTAATTATATGTACTGGATTTTATAAATCAATACTTCTTACACAAAGTGTTATTTAACTTGTCAAGTGTAGTAATAGATCAATGCATTTACTGTTCTTGCTAACATTGATGGATGACATCCATCAAAAGCATATGTAAAGGAAAAATAAAAGATTTATTTGTAAGTCAGACAGGGTTAAACCCCAGTTAGGCAGACAGGGAACTTAAAGTGTTCGGAAAATAACATCATAACTTTATTAAGGAGCGAAAGATTTTCTTCTTGTTTGGTTTTTTTTAGGTTTAGGGTTTGTTTGTTTGGGGTTTTTTTTGAGTTTGGGTTTTGTTTGGGGCTGATTTGTGGGGGGGGTGTTTGCTTTTAATATCAAGGCCTGAAGCCATCAGCAGCAGATTGTTCTGTGTACAGAACTATTACATTAAATCTCTGTATCCTATAGGGTAGAGGAGCAATGAATTGCACATCCCAAACTTCAAATATATTTTACTAAAGCACCATATCCCTCTGATCAGCACATGGGACTTCCATCTAAACATACTTATAGGTAATAAAATAAAATAAAGCACAGTTTTTAACTACTTCACTGTTTGCAAACATGCTACAGTTAATGTGCTTTAAATTTTAAAGGATGTGCAAGTACAATTTTGATCATAAATCATCTTCGAGATTGCATTCACTGCATTATGAGCTGTAATAAAAGAAACACTCAGTTAAAAGCCATTCTAAGAGCCAGTACTAATGCACCTGAACATCTTGAAGAGATATACAGCTCACAGTGCAACTAATATTCGTTACTCATTTGTGCCATTTGTAAAAAAAGACATTATGTTAAAATCATGAAATCCCAAAGAACTGAAAGTTATTACTCTCTATGTAACTACAGTAAATCAATAAAATATTGGTTAAAACCCATTATCAGAAGCATGTATATATACAGAATGTATAATCATGTACTGAAATAGAAGGGAAAATTGTTTTCCTTCCAATATGGATAAATTTCTCAGGACACAAGTAATAATTGCACTATATAACATTTCCAATTCACAAAATGGCAAAAAAGTCCTTTTGTATTAAAAGTTGTCATCAGAATGGGCTTTTTCAAGTTACAAAAGGTAATGAATGTAAACTTGAAGTGTTATCCTTTAGAAGTAATTCCTATAATTATTACATTTTAGTGCAATTCATCTGACTAGAAAATAAAAAGACACCTCTGTGTCCTATCACCACAATATTCAACTAAGTACAAGGAGGCTCTACTCCATTAGCTCTGTTATCTGGACAATACTCAGGAGAAGTAAAAAGCAGTGCCTACAACCTATGAGTGGTGTCAGGATGTTTAAGAAACAATTAACAAAAAAGAAGAACTGTAAACCAGTGGTGAGTCTGTGTCAATGACAACAGACCATTTATAAAGTTACCCTCAAACCTTGGGAAAAGATGAAATTCTATTAAACCAAAATTTTTAAAGTAAAAAAAAAAAAAAAAAAAAAAGAGATCACTTAGTCTACTACTAAGGCATGTCCTGCAGGACAGTCTTAATACCTTAATGAGGCTGACAATGCAAAAAAAAAGGTCATGAGTTTGTCTTCAGTTTGAGTACTTTGTCTAAAATAATCAGGCAAAAGGCTGCCCTTCACATAAATGGTTCTTCTAAATCGTTAAAGAAGAAAGTGGATCAACTGCCTCGTGTAAAGCTTGGTTTTGTAAGTCTGGTAGAGTTTTGTGTAAGTCCTCAGATGAGAAAATATTATCCAGTTGAGAAGTAGGAATTCTGCACATGTAACCTCTGTGTCCTGCTTTAAACTGTGGGTCAGGACACAGTCTGTGAGTGACTGCCCGAGGGATCTCACACAGAACTCCGAGTGCTGCCTCCTTGCAGAAACACAGCATCAAGCTTAGTCCCATCTCACTGGTGCACAACACACAGGCTGTCAAAGAAGAAAACTACCCAGCACCTGCATGTGAGACTTATTATACTGTGCCATAACCCTGCTCTCATGCAATCCAAGTCAGAAGCACCTGATCATCCGTGCTGGAGCCTAATGAAATAAATACAGATATCCTGCTCAATCCTGCTCAGCAGCATGACACAGACGGAGAGCAAAGCTCTGAACCCAGACCCCCTGACAACAGTGAAGATGTGCATTCACAGGGAATATGGAATCAGCCAGAACTCCCAGTCATGAGCACCCCTGTGCCCTGGAAGAGGGAAGCCCTGGGCGGGTTTACAAGTTCTATAAAACTGCTCACTGGGGGAAACAATCTGCCAGCTTAATTCTCGGCAGGATTTCACCAGTCCCTCCAGTCATCTGTTTCTGCTCTATACGTTCACATACATCATCAAGTTGACAATTTAGAAACTGGACCAGATGGATGTATAACCCCAAACAGTGCTGTTTGTTAAATCTAAAAGCTATTAATCAGAATAATTTCCTTTATTAAACTCTGCGGGAGAAAAGGACAAATAGAGATGACGTATTACCCATATTTACGGGGAGTGCATCACAGGACACCACAGACTGAGTTTATTTTCACCCGGCCCCAGAGAAAAATGGTGACAGCAGAAATGTTCCTCCAAAAAAAAGTAGATTATTGCAGGACAAAGAAAGCAGGAAAAGGCATCCTAAATGCTTTCTTTGAGTAGATAAGGTATATTATTTTCCCCAGAGGAAATAATTACATTCTCTGAAAGGACTGGCAGCTTCAAGTTATTTTTAAACAAAGAGCAGTTCTTTGTGTAAGAGGAGCACTGACTTCTTTTGAGAAGCGATAGGTGAGACCAGATCAACTAAACCAACTCCACCTTCCACCAGGCACTTAATGTCGACCCAGCTGGAAAACAACCTGGGCTATTTGAGGTTTAAAGCCTCACAAATAACACTTCCTGCTCTCCCTCTCCTGATTCACACACTGGAATGTGTAATTCTTCACATATTTAGATACATGGCCAAAAAATATCAAGGTATACTTCCTGTTCTTCCAAACTAAAGCTGTAAAACAAAACCATTTATCTACAACACATGCAAAAACATTCCAATTCTAACAATAAACTTGTACAAGCAAATGGCAGAAATAGAGTCCTCTAGAAACACCTGGAAAATGGTTTCTTCTGTATCAGATTTACAAAAGAAAAGAAAGCCTGTAGCTATTTGCTTAACAGACAAAAGATTTCTATAGATTAATTAATTTTGGAGTAGGCCACTGAAGCAGAACACAGTTGTAATCCTTTAGTAATACTCTGACACAGTGCTGCAAACAAACTTGATTTTGCAGGTTCTTTTGTGGGTAAAACACACCTCCCCTGGCACAGAGGAACTGAAGTGATCCCAGCAGTCAGGTCACAGGGCAGCCTTCTGGGCACTTCCACTGCTTTACTCCCCATCATGGTGTGAATAAGACAAAACCAATAAAAAAAGTCCATGTTATGGACCTGTTGGATGGGGCTTGGAGCAACCTGGGCTAGTGGAAGGTGTCCCTGCCCATGGCAGGGGGTGGAACTGGATGAGCTTTAAGGTCCTTCCAACCCAAACCATTCTGTGATTTTATGAATCTATTTATTGGAAAAAAAAAAAACCAGAGAGCAGTTTGGCCCAAATCTCATTGAACCTTCTGTGACATATTCCAATTACTTACAGTTATTATTTCAAGGGGCTATCACATAAATACTCCTATTCATATGTTTTTCACGTGCAGAACTTTCATTGATGTAGTTTATGAAAATGTATTTCTCTAGCATGGATTTCAAAAGGCTTCTTTGTGGAGGAAACCTCTGAAATCACCTTCAGCCAGAACCCCTGTCTGCCTTAAGAGTAAAGAGCCTGAAATGTTGGTGCATTATTGCTGGCTCATTAAGAAGCAAATTAGTTGTTTTTGTCTTTGTTTAGCAATACTCAACAGGTCCTTATTTTGACATGGTTTTAATGTCCAAACACATTAAATTAAGGTATTCCGTGGTTACAGGAAACATTTATTGGACAAAGGCCAATCCAGCAGCCTCACAGCAAAAAATATTAAAGATTCATATGTCAAATTACATAAGACACTTCTCTATGTGTGCTTTTTGCCAACTCATTGTATTTAGCAAAAGTTGATGACTTTTCTCCTTCTGGTTCCTATTTACAATGTATCTCAAACACAATTTATTACAAAAATAAATAAAAGTAATAAAACCAGTATACATGACAAAACAGCATGACCAGAGCTGACCTTCTGCTCTGTGTATACAACCCAACCATCACAATTGTGTGTGCAAAGTTCAAGAGCAGCCTCTCTGATTTCTCTTCTCTATATATAGAAAGCTAGTTCTATTAATAAACAGTCAGCCCAAATTAGCATGAAGACAATATTTATTTAGTTTAGACTTTTGGCCTTTAGTTTATATCAGCTTAGAAGTAAACAGAAGAAGTACAATAATGGCAAATAAAACAATGAAGCAGTAAAAATAACACAATGATGGATTAAAATATATTGTTCTAGTTGGGAGTCAATAGGGCAAGTGCTTTATAAAAATTATGTTTTCCTTTGACAAAATCAGTACAATACTTGCTGGTACAAGCAATAAAAAAACCTCCCATAAAACACTTCCGACTTCGCTTTCCATTTTAATGGCTGCAGGCAAAATTCAGAATACATTTGTCAAGTTGATATCATCAACACAACAGGGGTATGCCTGACTTGTTCTACATTTGTTCTGAAAGTTCACTTCAGAGGCCATCAGCCAAGAAAGAAGAACCCAGGAAACCAAAATCATTCCTACCAGGCAGACACAGAAATATATCTTCAAATATTTAAGAGAAGTTTCAGTAAATATTATCACATATTACTCTGCAAGGCATCAATCACATTCAGTTTAACATCGAAGACCAACCAATCTGAAAATTAAAGGTGATTCACGCTCTCTCTTTGCTCAGTTTAATGAGACATCTGAGTCTGATCCGTGACAACCACTGCCAACATCTTTAACTTTTTTCCTGACATCAGAAATTGATTTCAAAGACAGATACTGAGAAGGCAAGAATACTACAGAAAAGGACATAAGAAAAGCACTGCAAAAGAGAAAAATCAAATGTATAGCCTTAGCCTTTTTTTTTTCCCCCTTTGGTGCTTGAAAATCATCTGCATCATTAAGCAACTGAATTTCCATTATAAATTCCTAAATGCATCTGAACCTCACTCTTGTGCTTTTGAAATGAATACCAGCCAAGTATATTCAAAACAATTCTTTGCTTTCATACATTGTTCATGTTCTATTTTTATTCACTTTGATAATACCTGGGCAAGGTTTTTTTCACATATTGAAAGCCTGTTCTTTCACGAAAGTACATGCCTTTATATTTTTTTCTGTTTTAATTTCCTAGATTTCTTCTTTTCCGGACAGGACAAATATATAATGGAGATAAAAAAACCAACTGCTTGAACTATGTCATTTGCCCACAGATGGAATGAACGAAGGGTTAGTTGACCTGAGTGATAAAACCAACATTTATAAAATTATTTAAATGTCAAAACCAAGCCCGAATCCTTACTAACCATACCCTGGCTGAGAATGCACTGAACCCTTTTCATTGAGGTTCTCCATTAAAAACCTCCAATGAAAACTACTGTAACAGGAATTACTGTGTCAATGGGTTTCAAGGATAACATGGAATGGGTTTGGGCTGCTTATTTTTAATAAGGGCACAATGATATCAGGGCAAGAAGCTTCACTTTGGCACCAATACAATGCTTGTCAGAGAGGGATCTCAACAGCTGTCCTGTACAGATGGTTGCTTTTACTTACAAAGCTTTGAACTGAAGAAAGATTAAATCTATGGATGGGGGACCTTTACCTTGCAGCTCTGCCTGCACAGTTGGCAGAGGAAAAACAGCTAAGATAAACAAGGCATTTATTATAATCTATCTTATGCACACAGTATTTCTTACATGGACAAAACACCGTGTTTGTTTGATTTTAGCAGCGTGTGGTTCCCACTGAGAGTCCTGGAATTCTTCTGGGGAAAAAAAAAAAAAAAAACCAAAACAAATAAGAAATTCCATCTTTGCTGTATTCCCGTCAGAATGTCCAGTGGTGGAAAAAACAGAAAACCCAAACAAATACAAATTACACAGAGGGAAAGAATCCCAGGCAAAGTCAGAAGTAACCAGCACAAAAGCAGATTGCCGGGCACTGCATGACTAATGGTACCTGCCTGTGTTCCAAGGTAATTAATCCTATTTTTCATTGCTAGTTGAAAGTCTTGAAAGAGCCATTCCTGGAGAAAATGATGTTTTTCTTTAAAACAAGGCAAAAGTGTGAAGGATTTGATTTGCTGTGTTGACATAACCTTAGCAAGCAGCAATAAACACTATTCAGTGAAAATGTATTTGTATCAAGTTCACAAAGCTCAAACTGCTGTTCTGAGCTGAGCCTTCCTTTATGGAAGCCAGTTTCCATACTGACTTTTTAAAGATCTTGGTGAATTCCCTGGTTTACTACAACTGTTTATTGCAAATTGCTGCCTGATAACAACTGTTCATGTGTCACAAGAGTATCCATATCAGTAACAGAGGTTTTATTGAGCCTTAAAATTGGATATCAATATATGAGAGAAAGAAACTACAAAATCCATGGCAGCCATCACACGATTTCCAGCCTTTTACTTTTAAGGAGTGCTTCTAGTGCACATAGAGGTTCCAAGGAAATATTAATTAATTATATTCTGGCAGCTATGCACCATTTGGAAGCCAAAATGGAAGGAATCTGCAAACTTCTAAGGTAAAAATTTATTCTAAATTGCTCTAGAGAATTTGAGAGCTCTAAATTCTCTCAGGAGATTGAAAAGTGAAACCGATCTTTTGATTTTTATCGACCACATTTAGAACAGAAATACTTTTTTATAGAGGAGAAGTGGAACCATAAAACACTGCTGAAGCACAAAAACCCCCAAAATTCTGGAAGACAAAGGAGTTGAACTATTTGTATATTCTCTGGAATTACAAATATTTCTGAAAACCCAACGCTGTGTGTTGTTCCTCATCTTCTTACAGTAAACAACCATAAAACGTACCCAACAAGCAAGAGAGGGAGAGAAGAGCAGAAGTTTTGAAATCTGGTGTAGTTTTTGGGTCAGGGGGTCAATACATTGGCAGAACTGATCTTTCACTCCTAAAACAAGAGAGACTCAGCAGCAATTTCTTCTAATTTCTGATTACATTTCACCCGAGCCGATTCCAAATGAGTTGTTTTCGCAGCAGCTGCTGCAGGAGGCCGCACACGAGCTCCCGCTTTCATAAAACACACTTGGAGGACTCAGTTTGTGGCATCAGCCCATTGACAAATGGCTTTTGAAAACATGACAAGTTCGGGTTCCGTCTCCGCGTGTATCCTGTAGGATACAAACCCCGATGGATCGCGTTTCTCGCCTCCATCCCTCAGGGGAACGCGACTCATTTCACGATGGTCTGATTGTGAATCTCGCTGCCAAGTCCCCGCGCTGATACAATTTGAAAACCTGAATCGAGAAACCACTCAAAAGTACATTTTCTCCTCATTGTTCAGTGAAAGAACACTGCCTCAGTGCTTCCACATTTCCCTTCTGATCTATTTAACTCAAACATGCTTTTTCTAATGCCACCGTGCCCTCAGACACCAACCATCACCCACAGACCTACGGGATGTATCCAACAACCACGGCTGCTCCATCTACGGAGCACCAGCCACCTGAGATCAGGTGCCCACTTTGCAGCTCACCCCTTGCTGACACCTCTGAAAGTGAATCAAGAGAGACTTTTTACAGACAGACAGACCCAAACAAAAATACCCACGGCGACCACGCAAATAAAGAGAGCAATCTCCTCTTCTATTCTGAAGGTGTCGTCAGGGATAAGATTATAAAGTATTTATATCACACACTCCTAATAAACAGAGTTGGATCATTAGTGAAAATAAGCTTCATGAGTTCAAAATAAATCTTTGTACACCCATTACTTTAAAACTGTCGTGCTCCATCTAAATCGATGCAGTTTTTCAATTTTAATGGCAGCAGTGGTTCTGCCATATATTTCTCCATGCAAAAAAGATTTCAACTATTAATTCTCGTTCAAGCTCTCAAAAAAAAATTTACCCTCAAGCACAGAGTAGAATAAAATATTTCAGCTCAAAATTCAAGCAATTAAGAAAAAGTTTTCTGCAGCCAGATATGCCCTATAAAAAATAAACATGCATAGGCAAAATAAATCATTGTAGCTACTCCATTGTAATGATACAGGTTTATGTATCATTATGATATTTATACACATTTAATGTTTTCATTCTTCTTAACACCTGCCCTCTGTTCATTACCAAACACTGAAAATAGCCCTTTTTTCTCTCATTTCTTTCATGGGAACCTTTGCTGGTCTAAACACGCTGTTTAGGGAAAATGTAGTAACAGTTTATCAGTTCATCCTTCTTTCTATGGATACAATGATTAGAAGCTACATAAATATGTATATTTATCTCAATGGACACATTAAGAATCCGTTTATTATGGACTGAAAGGGTTCAAATTGCAGATGAATTCACAGAGAAATAACTCTGCATGTATCAACAGGGTCCACAATATGTGGGATTGTCACTCCTTGGAAGAAAACAGCAGGAAAACAGAAGATGCCTGAAAGATTCCCAAGTTTTGGAGAACATGTGGGTAAAGCTGTAGGAAAACCTGCTCCACCAACTTAAACTGCAAAGAAACAGAAACTCAGCAGAGACACTGTGTAAGTTTAACACAAAAAAGGCACAGAAAGGGGGGACTGTGGAACAGGTTGGGTGAAATCAGGTTAGATGAACTCAGTGGAGAGATGGAAAACAGAAAGAGAAGAATCTGAATCAGACTGTTTCCCAAAGGAGGTACTTGTGTCTGAGATGAAAAAAGATCAAGAAACTTGAATTCTAAAAGGAACATTGTCTCGAATACCGAAAATACACTGCAGTGGAGAGGAGTGTTGTGGTAAATTTTCACAGGCATTTTGATTCCCTGTCTTGAATTCTCCTCAAATACACAATATACAACAAAATTTCTCTTTGCTTTAACCTGAGACCCAGAACTTTGCGTGGAAATTCCAGAATCCAAATAGGGTCTAGTAACTCAACTACCTTCTGTTCATGCTGTCTCTGGTGAAAAGAAAATGGTGAAAAAGACTGTGTCTTTAAAATCAGATTAAAAACAAGCATCCACGAAATAGAAAATACAGATTTACAAAACTAAGTTATTTCTTATTTGCTGCTCTTTTCTTCAAACTGCACAGGCTGCCAGATGATGTACCCAGACATCCATTAACTACTTTAATTACAGTGACAACTAAAGGTGGACAGGTTGGAGTTTTTTGGTTGCTTTTTCCTCTCATTTATTTTCCCCTTTCCCCACAGCTTCCATAGCCACTGGAAGCTACTATGACCATTCCTTTCTCCCTGTCACACACACTTTCAAATCCACCCCTGAAGACAGAATTTCCCAAGTGACTGTAAATTGTTTCTAAATTAGAGCCACAAACTGCACTGATCTAAAATTCATTTCTTTAACCCCGCTTGAAAAGCCAACTTTCCGCCCTCTTATCTCTCCTTGCCACCCAAATAATAGATGACAGTCATCTGTTTTATGTTAGACTATCATTCCCAGATCTCTCCTGCTGATTCATTCTCAGCTTTCACAGCACAGGCACGAGTTGTCAGGAAGAGCTATGCTGGCTGCATTTCCCATATGGAATCCAGCAGCTGGAGTTCACTCATTAGAACAGGCAAAAAATCCTGATATAAATTAAAGAGAGCAAAACAACAGAGTGACAAACACATCTTCCTTTACCCCAAGTACAACACTGAGAAGTGTGTAAAGCAAGTACAGTGTTCTGTCTGCCAGGGAATCAATAAAGTCCAGTTATCCGTGGATATGCTGATGCCTATGAAATTCCCCTGTCTTCAAAGTCCAATAATCCCAAAGTCTTCCCCTTCATTCATGTCTCCCTAAGCAGCATTAGCTCAGCCCCACACCAGGTCCCCTCCACACCCCTACACCTCCATCCCTCATCAAATCTCCAGTTTGCTTCTACCTTTGGTAAATGCAAATCAAACTGTTTTCCTGTCTGCAGGTTATGCTTAAACCAATCCAATTATTTAACTATTTTTTTTAACTAAACTATCAACTTTAACAGCTCAGACAAATTAGTTCCTATGAAGACTTTTATCCTTAAGATAATCAACTTTCTGTTAGTAACATTTAAGCAGTCTGTAACACTCCACAAGTGATACTGAGCTAATGAGCTACTTCCAAGCTTCAAACTTCCTCAGTGGCATTTTAAATCAAACTTTTTAATTCATGCCAAGGAATTTCCTAAATTTTAATGGTTTAATAGAATAGCATGGGATTCCCTTCACAGTTTGGATTTTGTTGCTTCCATAAAAAGACCTATTTTAATGCAAGATTTCAGGAGCTTAACTGTTTTCATAGTAATGAGAAAATCTAATACAGTATTATTTTGTTTCAGAAGGGAAAACTGCCTGCAGTAAGGAAGTGTATTAAAAGGGGCAGAAAGGTTAAACAGCAGGATAGAGAAAGCCAAGAAGAAAAGATCCTTCAAAAATCAAAGTTCAAAAGATAGATAGAAAAAAATAGCTCAAAGCCTTGTGTGGTAAATGTGAAAAAATATAGTGAAGATACTCTCCCCCTCTCACCTCCCCCAGCAAAAAAACTTCCAAGAAAAACTTTATAAAGACAAGAACAACAAAAAAACACAAGCCCCCCAAAAATACCCACAAAAACCCCTTACATGTGTAGTTTTTCATACCTATTTGGAAATTATATATATTACAGAACAGACCATTTTACCATCAGTTAATGGTAACCCCCTTCATTTACAAGGAAAAGGGACTTCAGCTCAAATAATTATCGTGACCATTGACTGAATGTTTGATGTTAAACAGCACATTGCAAGACTAACCAAATATTTTAAGAGAATTATTTAAATATAGACATCTGAAAACTGGTGAGCCACCTGCATTTAAATTCTTGTGTCTGTGAACAAGTTTAGCAAAGGACTCTCCCATTCTTGAAGAATTCTATAAACCTGGGAACTGCAGCAGATTTTATCATCTGCCACAATTCCACAAAATCTAAACAAAAGGCAGCTCAATTTGGCTTGTGCAAGAAGCACAATGGATACTATTTGATCCAGTGAACACAGAGAATCATCCAAAGAACTCTTTGCATTAATCAGGAATGGTTTTAGTGCTAAATGGCCAGAAGAACTAAAAGATAATTTGAAGACTGTCTGATAAGCTGTGAAGCCAGGGATCAGATCCTGAGCTCCACTTCACATTTTCACTCTGCCCTTCAACAGAAAAGATGTCTGAGCTTTAGCACAAAGAAGTTTTATTGTAGTTCTATAGTTACTATTATTTCTGTTGTAATAATTAATCCATACATATTAAAAATCAATACTGCAAACAGAGTTACCATGGAGGAAACTAAGTTTGGCATTATTCCTCAGTTTGCCACTCCTTCATTTTTTAATCTTTTTCATTAAATGGATCAGTTTACTCTAGAAAAAGCAATCTGTATTTGATGTAGTTTTTGCTGTTATTTTTCTTCCAAGAACAAGCATCTGGATATTAAAATGCCATGTACTGATAGTTTATTTAGGTGGAATTATCTGCATTGGGAGCTATCACTGGGAAGACAGTTCTTAGAAGAGTCATTACTTGCACCTTAACTGACCAAAAACCAGCAGTGTTCTATTGTCAAAGAGATTAAACAGGCAAGATGGAAACCATGAAGAAGTAGCACATCAATACAGAGACAAAGAGAACCGTCCTGTAAATATGAAACAGAGGAAAATGCACTATATTTCACAGGGATATTGATCTTTGGAACACTAATGGTAAAGTGTTCAAGCACCTTTATTTAAAGGAAAGCTTCCATGAAATTCCCAGTCGATTTTTTTTCTTTAAAAAAGTCACAGAAAAACGCTCTAAGGCCACGCATGATGAATTGGAAAAAACTTCTGATGGATGTAGCACATGTTTGTGGATCACAAGATTTAATGTAAGAACTGTAAAGCAGTATGTCAGATGAAAGTCAGATTCTCAAACATCAGATACAAGAGCTCAGATTTATTGCCAGCCCCCTCCCTTATCATACATCTCCTTTGTCAAGCTTTAGCCATGACTGGCATTAGTGTAGCTTTGGCCTTGGAATTGTGTTAGTAATCAGATATGATGCTGGGAGTGACACTCAGAGCTGACTGATTAGAAAGGAAACACCCAGGGAACAGCATTCCCAAATCAAGTGCTTCACTACCCCTGGCAAAAGAGTTGAAAATAGTTTGCTTAAGGGTAAATCCAAAGAGGTGGCAAAGAAAGATCACAGTATGAAAAGGATCTGGACCTGTTAATTTTAATGTTTTCTGATTCTTGTTGTGTGCACCCTGTACCTTTAGAGCAATGAGCAATTAATGCTTTGTTCGGTGACTGGGTTTGGATCATTTTCCCCATGTTGCTGCTCACAGACCCAACAGGGAAAAAACAGCTTGTGGATGTTCAACTGGGCATGTGGTACTAGAGCAGCTGGAAAAAAAAACCATCCAAAGCATTGTGTCTAGGAAGGTGGGTACAGAAGTTTCAACTGGAAGTGGGAAGAGTGAAAGGAAGAATCACTCAAGGTATGCAATAAAGGGAATCTGAAAGTTTAAGGACGTTTCACCCATCATCATGACACAACTAATGAGGAAAGACCCAGAAGTAACACAATAATTCTCTCTGCACTACAGTCAGAGAACCCTTTGAATAGAATTATCTTATGAAAATACTAAATTTAAAGCCCATCTTTCCTGTCTAAACTACCAAGGGAAGGGTAAGAAATGCTTAAAAAGGCCTGGGGGCTTCCCAGGCCATTTCATTCAGTTTTGTAGCACAATCTTTTGAGGAAAGATACGACGCCAGTACAATTAAGCAAGTTACTTTTCCTAGTTTATTATTTATGATTTTAATATAGGACTTACAGTTGCACTATATAATTGCAATCCATATCCTTGTATCATCCCGTCTTACAAAGCACAATTGTTGAAGTGTTTAGCAATTTACCACTTTGAATTATATTACAAATTCGCCTGGAAGTTGGTTCTTATACTTTGATCTAAAACTATTACCCACGTCTTGTACAATGTAATTAAATAAATTAAACCAGCCCTTGGGGACCTTTTGCTCTGAAATGAAATTTCAGATCCAAGAGTGCCTGTAACCTTTACTGTAACCATGTCTAAAATGTTACTTGTAATTTCACAACTAATCAGATCTTGACAGAAAAGCAGGCACTTGTTGATGCAACCCCTCCTTCCTGATATCCCCAAGGATAAATTTACTACATCATGATTGAAACAGATCCTCTCCTATCAGAGCCCGTATTTTAAAAAGGGTATTACAGGCTCTGAGGAAAGGCTTCTGGAATATTGCTGCTCACTTGTAACCCACGGATATCACTCATCCCCTACCACAACCGCTGGACTGGTCAGCTCATTGAAAAAATTCATATTTTCTCATGTATAACATTTTCCTTTCAATTCAAATGACATAAAATCAGGCTGACTGCAACACCCACGTTAGCAGTGACCAGCCATGTTAAATCAGTACCAGGAAAGGTGCAGTGGAAGCACCAGTGTAAAAGGCCACGTTTAACATGGATCACTGACACAGTGAAGAAGGTAAATATTTTTAATCCTACCTCTAAAAAAAAAAATAAATCAATAATCACTAAGTGAAGAGCAAGAATTAACTGGACAGACAGCAACTTATGTGTCATTAAGAAAACATGCAATCAAAATCTGTGCAAAAAGCTACACTGATAAAGAATATAAGCACACAACAAAATATGGGCTCGAGACAATCACAGGAACCAGTCACAGCGAATTTTTACATGACAGCTAAAAATTCCACCCTTGGTTCATTGAGCAGGGCTCTGCTACCCTGGGCAGGGTCTGTGATTTGAGCAGTTCACACACAGAAGTAACAGCTGAATGTTAAGCCTGGTGCCTTGATTCCTCCCCCCTGAAGTTTTTAGAAGCAGCTCCAGCTGAGCTGGGACACAGCCCAGGGGCTGGGCTACAACCTGACAATGTCAGTTCAGCAGCTCCTAAAGGAAGAACTGGGGACCATCCACTGCCAGTCTTGTTAGTGCATCCTCTGATGTTATTTGTTCCTGCTGACACATTAGAGTTTAAAGCCTGTCAGTGGCCATTGATCAAATACAAGGATTTTTAAACCTGGATACCACCGGCCAAAAACCTGCCAGTCAGTGATGGCTGCTCTAGACTTTGCATCCTTCACTTCACCTGTTTTCCTCCTCATTAGAAGGTCTTTTATATGAATGACATTGAGCAGGAGAATGTTCTGCCATCTGAAAAATTTGTAATTTTATCCACAGCAACAGGACCATCATCTCCCAAGGGTCACCTCCCACCTCCCTGCCTCCGCCTGACAGTCCCTGTGCTCCGACATCAGCAAAACACTTGCCCTCAAGGTGTCCCTGCTCAAGGTGGTTCTGCAATTACAGAAGCACCAGTTGTGCTCCTTGGAGCTCTGTAACAGTAAGAGCTGATTTCTCACCCAGTATCTTACCTTGCTTTTTTGCCAGTTAGGCAATAGTTTGAAAAGTACAATAAATAACTCTTTCACAGTCGGCTGGACAGCTCATAGGTTTTTATCTCAAACAAGTATTAGGTACTTAGCTAAGCTGAATCTTGATCACTTGATTGTACCTAAAGACAGAATTATCAATAAAAAGGTATTGTACAAAAAGAATCCCTATGGAGAGTCAAGGAAATCGTTCTAATGCAGCTATTTTTGTTCCTTCCAGCCAGAAAAATAACACACTATCCATCTGAAACACAAAGGTAACCAAGGAAGCATTATGTCATTTGCAAAAGGTTCACTTCCCCAGAGCAAACTATTATTACTATCATTATTATTATTATTATTATTTAATTTCACTACTTCTGTATATTCAGCTTTGAAAGCAACACCACGCAGCGTCAAATCATTCCTGATGAAAAACGAGCCTGTAACAAGAACTACAAATGAAGAGATATTAAGAAAACATTAATTTCTCCATGTGAGTACTTTCAAAGGTCATCTCTGTTTTATTCATTTCTCCAAGCATGATCCTGCCTTGTCCAAAACAGCTCAAGCTTCTATCCCATTTATTTGGTTTTGCTACAGACCAGGAAAAAGTATAATGCTACACTAATTTGATCTCTCTAGCAGATGAGTCAATAGTCTGAAGAGCATCACTAATTAAAGTATGTTCATTAATAAAACTATGCATTTTCATGCATAACTGAATTTTAATTTTTCAAATACATACTCCAAAGAATACAGTTATAGTGTCTCTGTATGAAAACCACAGTATGACATCAATGCAGAATCTCCAAGGGCATTGGGGGAAGGCAAATAGAAACATATGGATTTGTTGCTTTACAGCCAGAAAACTACAGAGGAAGCACTACAGCCAACCAATACATCCAGGAAAACAGGTAATTTATGTCAATTATATATATATTTTTATATATATATACACATAAAAACAACAGCAGCCACTCAAAACTCTCTTGCCAAGCTCTAAAGTTTGCTTATGCCAGCCACTGCATTTAACAGCTGGGGGTATTGACAATCTCACTTATTTTGCAATAAACGGAAATTATTCCAGTTTCTACATTGTTTTAATCTCATGTTTGTCCACACAGTGAACTAAAATTCTGAGATGTACCAAGTGGAATAAGAAGAGTCAGAAGAGGCTTTCTGATCTCCCAGCTCACTGCTCCTCCCAGGGCAGAGCTCCAGGAGCGACGACATTTCACCCAAGAGCCAATGAACCAGGAGACTCCGGTATTTGCAGCCTTCCCTTTGCAGATATGATTCAAGATGACACAGCTCGCTAGGAATTAAAGACCTGCATGAAATAACTGCTGCTTCTTACTTACAAATCCATTAAATGGGTTAAAAGTGACTTAAACTATTGAGTCTCAGAGGGGTCTTTTTGTATCTACCAAGTGATCTTTTACTCACAGGGTAACAGCAGGTAACAAGATGCAAAAATTTCTGTGCCTGCTCCCTCGTTCTCCAGAGGCCTGATGCCTCTGTGTGACTTTGTACAGGTTACAACCTCTCTGGATTTCATTTACCCATCTCTAAAATGTGAATAATGCTTAACTTCCTCCTGGGAATTGTGTGGAGGCTTAGAATATTAATCCTGGTAAAGTGCTTTGAAATCAGTGAATCGAAAACAGCACAAAGTGCCAAGTTTTATTTTGTGCATCCTTTCCTTATTGCCTTTACCTTGTCAAGCTCATACAGAATTAACTGTGATCATTTCAATCAGTTTAGCTTCTGCAATAATAATCTGGCCTACTTCAATAATTTAAAAGAAAAAGATGACAAAGGTAAAATAACTTAAATCCACACTTCAGGTTTTTCTACTTACAGATGTAATACACACGGTGAAATTACTTTTAATAACTTCTCCCTGTCCTTCTCTATCTGGATGAACAGTGTTTAAGGAGCCTTCTAAAAGCAACAAACTGTTTCATTATGAAAATCTTCTTTAAAATGGTTATGAAGTGGCCCCAGCAGATGATTTTCCGTATTGATATCGAAAAGCTTTTCCTTACATCTTTCTATGCATAAAATACATTAAGTACCTCAATTCTATGGAAAATAAAATTTTGTTAACAAATTGTAAAAATCACTATAAAATGTGAAATATTTTTCTAGTTTCTACACAAATTAATGACCTCACGTTCAGAGCTAGAGAACAGTAAAAATCAATGGTTTACTAAATCCCTGCTGATGTCCATTATACATAAACACAGTGGGAATCTGTTAGATTTAAAAAAAAAAAGTAAATAACTTAGAATTCACAAGAAGTCTTTAAGTTCTGAAACAAGTTCCAAGGACTAGAAAAACACTTCCTTTCACAAGAACTACTTGTATTCTATAAGTGTGAAACTCAAGAGAATGTGAAATGCAATAAAACCCAATGAAACATGGGAGGGGAGGATCCACAATTAACCCAAACATTTGCAATATATACAGACAGAAGGAAATTCTGTCTATAACAGCTAGAAAGAAATTCCATGGGCTAAGGGAGCATCCAACTAAACAGATAACTTTTTCAAAGGTCATTTAAATATTTTAGTACTCCTGCTTATCGTGCATCACACCTGCTTCTGCCTGCATCTCTCCCCAGACTCCTGTGATTTCTGCAGGAAAAGTGATTTTTTTTTCTGCACCCACATCAGCCAGGCCTTGATCAACAGGATCCTGACACCACTAAAACCCTTATACATGGTCATGAAACATCAACTCTTTGTTGTGCCCTGACTCCACCTGAATCTACTGGAGTTTTCATCCCTGTAGTTGGGTTTTTTTGCTACAAGTTCCTGTAGATAGTCCTCTTCAAATGTTCTCCAGAATATAAACATCAGTAAATATGATGAAGGCCATTCTGTAAGACATCACAGAGGGAGTTTATCAGTTCTGACACCACGTTAGAACCTGGCTGGCTGACAGGAACATCCCCCAAAGAACACTCAGCTGGAGGGGTGGATTTACTGTTCACATCAGGGCAGTGAGTTGGTTGAAACAGGAGACAACCCCCCCTGAAAATGTGGTGGAATGAAGGGCTCTGTAATAGATCCCTCTCAAAAATCATATATTTTGATCTAGCAATAAACAGCAACTAAACTACATTTTTGCCACTGGTGTCACTGTGTTCAAAAAATACCTTTAAAATCTGAATCTGAATGTTAAGAAAAAAATTGGGAGAAGTTTAGAAATACACTCATCAGAAACACAGATGGATTTCTGCTACAAAAAAGTTTTGGCATTAGATTTAATAATAATAATAATAATTTGTTAAACATCTTCCTTCAACAACGAAATCAAACAATCTAAACATTCAATCTCCGGGAACTCCACGAGAAGGCATTTTTGAAGTTTGCTGTAATATCCTTTAAAAGCAGGCTCGGGGAGGGCAGTTAAAGCTCTGCAAAGCTCCTCCAATTGTTCTGTATTGTTTTAGGGAGCCCAGGGGAGCACGAGTGCCGGGGTGTTTTAGTGATGCACACAGCTCTGACGACACTTCAATTATCTCTGCCTGAAATTGAATCTGTTAAGAACACTGTAAACCGAATAATCCAATTCCTTCTAATACACCAGGCTCAATCCCTAAGCCCTAATGAACATTTTTCTTTTTTCATTCCCTCTCCCCAGAGCCAACTAAAGAGTTGAGTCAAGAACCCAGCAATTACGTATCATTTAAATATTTTAGTTTCTATGTGTTCATCGTGTGCAAGCGAGGACCTGATTGCACTGAGCTTCCCAACAATGCTCTCCAATTTTAATTACCAGAAATCCAACACAGTAGGTGAAGCAGTGCCATCAATATCCCAAACAACACACTAAACATGGCCAGCAATACTGGAATTATAGGGAAAGAATTACAGACAGGGGATGGGAGGGTTTCAACACTGTATCTTCATGCACTCTGCTTCATACCTAGAAGTTTATATTTTTTTTTAAAAAAAAAATAAAGGCAAGAACAACAAAAAATCAGTGCCTAAAACTTTTAATACCTCATCAGCATATATTGTCCAACAGATCTGAGAGTCTTAATACAGTGTCAAGACCTTACTAGTTCTGAGGAGACGTTGTATTATTCATCACTCAAAAATGTCATAAAACACAGCTGACAAAATAATGAGCAACTGAAAGAACAGTGACCAAAAAAAACCCAAATGAACTGCATAAAGATCTTCTCTTGTGTAGTTAAAGAACTTATTTTAAACTTATCTAAGATCACAATATGTGGTGATCTCAAAGTTTTTGAAGAAAGTGATACATGTCCCAAGTTTCCAAAAACACTTGCCAACCATTATCAAAGTAAATGCATATTTACTGAGACCATGCAATCTTCAGAAAATGTTACTGACATTTATTTATCTCTAAAAATAAACTGTAAACCCCAGTAAGTACCTTTCCAAAACCCAAATGAGTAGCATTAAGAACTGCATCTGAAGCTACTGAAAGCCATTTTAAAAAGATGTGATGGTAAAACCCATTATCTTTTAGCTAATAATTTCTGCTCTTGCAAGTTTTAAAGCACTTCACAGTGTACTCACAGTCTGAGAAATAATGACTAATAATTTTTAATATAAGAAGCAATACTTCATCTGGGAGAAAAAGGTTGGCTACCAAATGCAAACTCCTGGGAACCCAAATGGAAGAGTGGGAAGGCTGAGAGGAATGGGCTCTTTTCACTGTTGATTTTCAACTTCAAAACAACTACTCAGGAGCATTCCACAAAAATCAGATCAGGAGGATAACAAGACCACCTTGTACATCCAGCCTGCAACACATCTACAGAGTCAGGTTCTCTCTGAAATCCAGCCAGAGTCTGGAAATTAAACAGAATTGATCTCAAAACATCTGGGATAAAGCCAGTTTGGAAAACCCCACAAACTGCTGTGGGATTTTGGGCCCATGCTGAGAATCAAGGTGATTCTGTGATACAAATTACTGTAGTTTCTCTGAGGTCTTTACAGATAAGCAGGAGCAAACTGCAATATTAACTTTCAAACAAACAAAGCGCGCTTGGATCAATATTATTATATTGACTAAAATTTGATGATACCTTAAGTACCCAATACAAACTCCTCCAGGAAGTAATGCCAATCAACATGAAAACATTTGATTTACAAGCCAAATGTAAGTTGGATCAGCAGTAACTGAAAAATACCACCTTCTCAGGGCTGTATTTTCCAGACTTTGATTCTGTTAGATCTTTGAAATACTTGTAACATGCAAGGATAAAGGCATGAAGGTAAGTGGTTCTTGCTTCAAAGAAGAGTAAAACTTCTACCTTTCCTTTTGGTGACTGTTTGGCCTCTGAGCAAGATGCATCTTTCCTTGGACTTTTCATTCTATACTGTCTGTACAGTAAAAACCTGCATGACACAAACATTTTAAACCAGGCTGGAGAAACCTCCACCCTCTTCCTCTTGGGCAAACTGAAACATTTTCATATGTGAATCTCTTAGCAGTTTAAATTACCCACTCATTGTGACTAAGAATAATTCCCTGCGAAAGCATTTAAAACCAAATATATTTTCCTACTCTTTTTTTCAATGGCCAATTTAATGATTCATCTGATGATACAGCACCATCAACACAAAGTATCCCAGATGGGGGGATTAATTCCAGGCTTTGCAGAACTAGAGAACCAGCCACTGAGGACACTCTAAGTGCCTTCCTACATGCTCATTAACTCTGTTCAGACAAATGAGTAATGTCAGTAATCTCCACAAGTAGGTCCCTATAACCTCCTTCACAAAGTGGACATCTTAATGTACCCCCATTTCTCTTTACCCACAGCTGTTTTTCTCAGGTCTTGCTTCTTCATTTCAAAAAGAAAAACAAAAACCTAAACAATTAGAAGATTTTCAAAGGAGTCTGGTATCTGGTCTTCTTCTGTATCAACATTAATTCTGTGCCTTTCAAATGATAAACAACCTCCTTTCTTCTTAAAACCTTCCTCAATGAAGTTACATAAATCTTCTTCCAGCCATCCAAGCCATCTCAGAAACTAAAACTAGTTCAATTAGGTTTGCAGTTATTTTTATATTTTACTTACAAGTTCTATTCTGCATTTGTTCCAACACCATCCCCTTTGGTACCATCCCTACTGACACTACAGTATGTGATTTCAGTTACCTACTTTTAAAAATTTCAGACATCTACACGTTTTCTTGGAAATACATTGATACCATCCAGACCCTTACACTTTATTTTTTTGGCAAAACTATCATATACAAGAGGATTATGATTAGAGGTGACTTTTGGCCTGGGCAAACCAGGTAAGTGACATTTGGCAAACAACTGCTTGGGGGAAAGTACAGGATTTTCAGTCTGTGAAACCCTGAGCACTTCTGTGCAAGAGGCAGCAGTAGATACTTTCCTGAACACTAACAGACACCTGCAGTAAAATATTCTCTTCCCACTGCTTTCATAACCTGACTCTTCATTTCCCACATTTCTTCTTTCTTTCGACAGCATTTTAATATCCCACCTGACTCCTCACACTCACTCTAAAACCCCACTGAGATCACCTACCTCCTGCCACCCACCTTACTCTTGCAGAGAACTTCTGGTTTTGCATGAGCATATTTTTCCTACACTCCTGAGAAGCCTCCAGACAGCCCTCAAAATGATGTCCTTTAGGAATACCCACTCCCTTTGCATACTGGTTAAAACAAACAATGTTTGCAGAGGTCTCCCAGGTCACTCTGTCTCCCAAGGAACACACGAAGCAGAAATAAAAGGACTGTACTGTCATTTTTTTGGATGAGACTGAAAAATTAGGCCCTAAAAACAGATACCCATACAATAACCTGGGGGCATGGAGATCTTTGTAAGGGGGTGGTGCTCTAGTGAATGAATCTGGGTATGGCTGCTCACACTTCAGGGTCCATCTGGAGCTCAGGACACAAGTTTTTTGGGGTTGTCTGCAACAACATTCATCACCTTCAGAACAGGGAGTGCTTTGTGATTGTCACCTTCATCCTGACTCATCCACAGACTAATAACATGCAATTAATACTTGCTTAATTACTCTTACTTAAAATTCACAAAGCATGCCCCAGTCACTCGACCCAGACAGTCAAGCACTGAATAACTCCATAAGCCAGGCATGCAGGGTTTGTCACTGTGACACTCCCCAAACTCCCTCCCTTCCAAATCTGCAAAGGATCACACAAACTCTCCAAGCTGTACCAGTGGACCCTACGATTCTGGATCCTTCTTGGATCTAGGGGGCACCAATAATTATTTCATTGCTTTTTGCATTCACTCTGGAGCCATCCACTCCTCATTTAACCTGAACTGTTCCCTTTGCACAGCTGACTCATGATCCCCTTAAAATATGTACTTCATCATATATATATTTACATGATGTAGGATTTTATGTATTGTCATCTTTCCACTGAAACCACACATAAAACACTATTATGACAAACAACCTGTAGTATCAAATTATTCTGCTGTAAAAAGTTTGAGACAAAAAACACAGGATGGTTTGGGTTGGAAGGGACTTAAAGTTCATCCAGTTCCACCCCCTGCCATGGGCAGGGACACCTCCCACTATCCCAGGTTGCTCCAAGCCCCATCCAACCTGGCCTTGGACACTTCCAGGGATGGGGCAGCCACAACTTCTCTGGACAACCTGTGCCAGGGCCTCACTGCTCTCATCAGAAAGAACTTAAATATATTGTACATGTAAAGACCATTACAACTGAAAAAACGTATATTTACTTCTGGTCTGAAAAATAAGTAAGAAAAATACACAGGAATATACAAACAAGTTGTGCCTGTTTGTTACAGCTATTGAAGTATTAAAAGAAATGGTGAGATTGTAGATAAATATCTACATACATATAATACTTACATGAAAATAATGACAGTTGGAGAACTGGATAAAATATTTCTCTTATTTGGAAAACTGTTGAAAAGATCCTGTGGCTCTTCAGGACCAGTGAACAGTTATCTGCCATCTCAACCGTGGTGAACTCCAGTTCTGTTCTTATCTTTCTGGAACGTGAGTTGCCTCAGATACCCAAAGCTGTGCTTTGGAAAGACAATAATAGCATTTTCCCACCAGAAGACACATTTTTCAGATCCTGTTTTACAGATCAGACCAAAAGGGGAGGAAAAACACCCTAAAGGTTTGAGTCTCCCGACTCAAACGTCTCTTTAGCTGTGGGGTCTCCCAGCACCGAGCTTCGGAGGATCACTTTCTTTAAATCAATTATGATCAATAGGAGGCAGATGGCCGGGCTGTCAGGCTGGATAGAGCTGTCTGTGTGATAAGGTCACTGCATCTGTCAGTGCTCCAGAGGCAGCACAGCCCAGCCATCCAAGGGGAGAGCACCAGGGATCGGGATGCGCGCTCCAGGAATTACAGGAGGTCACCACGTCTGACAGTGTTTGTCAAAATTATCTTTTAGCACCTTTGCAGAAAGATACAAGAAATCAAACTGCTGCATTGCCCCTCTAGTCAAGAGGATTCGCTGACAATCTTTCCCCTGTGGGGAGGTATTTTCTTTCCTTTTATTTCCCGACAAGGTTTGGCTGTAATTTCTCACAGGCAGTATAATTTTAATGCACACCACACTGTGTATCAGCTATCAGTAAAGCTATTACCGTAATTAAATGTCATCTCTTTGAAGGGGCCAGAAATTGCAAGTTCCTGCTATATCATAACTGGTATTATACAGACACTTGTAAAATCATCTCTCCTGCTGCTCCAGAAACTCACTCCAGAATAGCTGTGATTACCAAACTCTATTACTTTTATCATTCCTGCTACTTGGATAGATGGTGATACACAGCATCACTGGGAGGAAAAAAAAAAATTAAGACAAAGGTAAACAATTTTAAACCCAAGTAACTAAACCAAACTGTCTTCAAAGAAGGTTTGAAAACACCCAGATGCTTCCTTTGGTGTTTAAATGTCAGTTTTTGTTATAAGCACCAAATTACAGCAGATTAAAATCTGTGATTTTTTTCTTTATTTTTTTTCTGATAGCCTTAGGGTTTTACTTTGCTTTCCTAAGAGTCTTAACTTTGCTTCCCTAACACAATAATTAAAAATAGCAGAACTTACATGACTCAACTGAAAAGAAACTTAAGAATCTGGGTTTTTTTCCCCCCAAGATGTGGTTTAGAATTAGTAGCTCTGTGCTAATAGCCTGAGTACTAATAAATAATTTACCACAGAAACACTGTAAAAAATTCAAAGATTGTTTGAATGGGACACTTAGTCCTTAATTTACATACAGTTAATTACTCAATAAAATTGTTTTCCATTCATGCTCTTTATTTCATTGTTGCAAAGAACAAAAGAAATGATGAAAACAAAAAATGAGGACTGTACACCCTCTGACATCAATAAATGTTATCACCAAATGTGAAGAAAATTAGAGCTACACTTGAGAAGTAAATGGGTGTAATAAGACTGCTTAAAAATCTCATTAATATTTCTAGCTAATAGAAAAGTTTTGTGTGTGCTCCCAGTTGCCATGTATTTATTGAACTATAGGGGTTTAACAGCAGAGTTGGCACCTTCAATATCAAAACATGAATGTGTTTGCAATACAAAGTATCTCAAATTCTCAGACACCGCAAAACAGATTCATAATCAGTAATAAAACATGATTGCTAAGCTTTAGGACATGTAAACTAGACAGTTTCAGAGGAGCAGGTGAGCCAGGAAAGGTGTTCATTGTATGTCCCAATCTCAAAGTCTCAATCCTTGTTTAAATGTTATTCTCTGTTCAGTTGGTTTCTTCCCTGACAATGAGAATAGTGTGTTCTTCAGGAAAATGCATTCTGAGGGTTTAGCTTTGAGCTCCCAGCAGAATAACACCAGTAAGACAGTCTTTGATTCCCTGGACAAGTAAATCTCCACTTATTAGTTAGAACATTTCTTCTACATTTCACCTACTACAATGATAAGAGACTTATGCAGCTTTTTTGACTTGTTTGACAGAATTATAGCAACACCTCGGTTAAACTTTAGAAAGCTGCTCATTTTTCTACAAAATAATCTGCTGCTGAACTAGACCTTTAGTGTTTTTCATTCCACTGACTTCAAACAACTTAAAATATCTGAAAATACTTGAAGTAATGAAGAAAAGTCATACAGGTAAACCAGAAAGTGTTCAGGCTCTCTGACAGTCAACAGGACACTTCTAAGGCATTACTATGCCTATACCATTTTATCGATGCTGTATTCACATTTCTATCTAGATTTACCATCTTTTTAAATGAACAAAATACTTTCCATATATCCTTCTACATTTACAACTCCTGAAGAGCTTCCATGCATCCATTAAATTAACAGATGAGCCTCGAGAGTTTTCAGGGAGCAAGGCAGAGGGAGAGAAGATGATTAACAAGCACTGAGGACACAAAACAGAGGAGGCCTCCCCAGCATCTCTCTCTGAGCACAGGCAAACATCACAGGAAAGCACTGAAAGCACAGAGAGCATCAAAGCCACTCAGAGGAATTTATGAAAACTACATCAGAACATACAACTGTGCCACTAAATTCAGTAGAAAGGTTTGCCTTTAATTTTACAGCTTTGAAATGTAAACTCAAGTCTAAACTGAGCTGATGTTTGTGCCGAGGGCTCCTCACAGCAAAGGTCTCCTGCACAAAGCACCGGGGACTTGCTCGTCACTGACACACATTAAGTGTCCGTGAGGTCTGAAAATATGAAATAACACATTTCATGCTGATTTTTATTACCAAATGAAGCTCCTGGTTCATACAGTTCTGGCCACTGATTTAAGTTGGTTTTGATAAAGTTGCAATTTAACCCTCTCTCCTACTACTCCAGAAACAGAATATGTAAGTTGTAATTCAGTAAGTATACATATCAATTTATTACTTCACATAAAGTTTCCATTAATCATCAATGCAACATAAAGCACAGATAAAGACAAAATTTTTCTAGTTCTATATAGTTACTACTGACTAGTTCCATTGGGCCCTAACAAAAAAGTCTTGTTTTCTTTGATCTCCCATTTCTGCATGTTAAAAAAAAAGGAATAATAATATATGAGTGTTAAATTTTACCCCCCCAAGGAAGAGTTTTAAGTAACAATTTCGAGCCACATAATGGTCAGGGGATATTAACTACTAGACACACTGTCAGTATTGAGACCCAGCATCTGACTAAAAGGCGGAAACATGTTTCACTTTTACTCCAGTTTATGCTTGGAAAAAAAAATTTACAAGTATTTCAGCTCCTCAGTAGGTATCAACCACAAAAAGCTTTCCAGAGGGGAAACGCTATTCTTTTCTGAGTTGCTTTCCTAATATAGTTGTCTCCACAGGAAGAGAAGTGAAGCAGGAATTTCAGAAAAAAAAAATATTTTCTGTGTTATTTGAACAAAGAAAACTGTTTTAGTACTCGTTCACAGCTGGGGAGATGAGGTTCATACTGGAAAGATACTTTAACTTTTATTAAATGGAGAGGTTGGGGACACATAAGATGTGCAGGGGAGACAGAAATGAATACAAACAAAAAAAAAATTTCTAGAGTCGATAACCTCTTTCCCTTACATTCAGCAGATTAATCCTGAAACATTGCTTGATAAATCAACAACTTCAATCATGTAGAAAGACTGATGGGATCTGGACATTTCAGGAAGGTTATGGGACAGGAGCAGCTTGATCCCAGTCAGACAATCTGAAGCAGAACAATCTGTGGAAGCAGAACACGTCTGGGGAGAACGCTGAGTTGAAGGGGCTTCCCCACCTCTGCCTCTCAGTTTTGCAATGCAAGAGGGGATTTCCAAGCTGCAGGTGGAATCCAAGGGCATTGGCAGCACAGGATGTATTGGTGCCACAGGGCTGAACGTGACCACAGCTCCAAACCTGCGCTCAGAACCCGGTCAGAGCATCCCTGCAGGAGCACGGAGCTGCTGCCACTTGGAAAAACCTAAAAGAACTGCTTGAAATGCTCTGGTGGTTCCCTTATGTGGAACATGGGGCTGCTAGAGCTGTTTATGGCTAAATGGGGCTGTTTGAAATCAGCTCCATTAAAATTGGGCCCATAAAGCCTTTAGAGGCTGCGATGCTGGTCAGATCCCATCTGTATCACGGGCATATCCTTATCTCACCTGCCATTTGTATTTGGTAAACTGAACATACAGGACGTCTTTGACACTCACCTTGTCGTATTTACTCATCAATCAGCTCTGCAGCTTCAACAAAGGATTATTGAAAGATATACTGCACAGCCTTGCCTTAAATACTGCTGTGCTCGGCCTCAATCTGCACACAACAACAGTGTGATATTTCTTGACTGGCTGGCAGTTAAAAGTTTGGGTCTGGTAGCTTTGGAAGAGCTTCCTATCCCTATGGGTTTGTTTTTTTTTTTTTTATAGGATGGGTTTTCAACAGCAGCAGCTTTTCTGAGTGGTTTCCTTTCTGGCAGAATGGGATGTCAGCCTGTAATTGGGGTGTGGAGCTTGACAAATGCAATAGGGACCCTTCGTGGCACAGAGACATTTATTCTCCCTGGGGAGAAGGACCCATCAATTTTGTTGGTGCTTAGGAACAAACAAATTAGGACTTAAAAATATGATTTACAAGAGACAGAGAAAACAAGACAACCCATAATAATATCCTTAGACCCAACCAGGCAAACAAGCAGACTATAGAAACAGTGATACAATATTCATTGTCACACTGGGATGTGACAACCCAAGAAAGCAGCAAACACCTTTAAACACCTCAGCAAGACAGACAGCTGAACTCTGAAAGATAAGGGGGAATGGGAGGGAAGTAAACATTCTTCTTTCCTCTAATTGCTATTTGATGATGAGGAATATTAACCTAAATTATTCCCAGCCCCTTTAAGAGACATTTAGGGACTCAGTTGCTTGGTTGAGGCAGCCCAGTAGCTATAGAATTAAGCAGTTGCTGACAAACCCACACTACACTTGTGGTAATTTCACTGAAGGCAGATTTCACAGCTAACTGGAGCCTAAACCCAAATATTGGAAATAAAAAATACAAACAAGAAGGAAATGCATGGTCTATAATTCTTGAGTATTCCTTCAATACAAATAAATAAATAATGTCATTTACAGGAAACCACCCAGCAATTAGGTCTTTATCTGTTTGTTGCTTCATACTCAATGGATATAATGTGCTTTAAGGGAAGAACATTTTTCAAACTTCCCACTTAGCATATTCATCTAAGAAAAAAAATTTATGACTTTTTACATTTGCTCAAACTCCTGTTGTGCATCTCTGGCTAAAAGGCAGAGCAGTGTCAAATTTTAAGTATTCACAGCTTAATATCCCTTCATCATCTTCATCACCTTATACTTACCACGTAAATAACTGATATGGCTTCATTAAAAATAAAGTTGCTTTTCTAGCATTTTTCCTACCCTTTATTTAAAAAAAAAAGTTGTTTTTCAAAAACCAAAATCCTCCAATTGTGCAATGCTTCACAAAATACTATATTTAGACGGCAATTTTCAAATTTTGTTTCTTCGAAAAAATCAGGACAATGTAGAAATGACACAATTTTTTTTTTTGAACAGAAAGCACATCTACCGGTTCTTTGACCAAAATAACCCCCAAAACAACCAGTTTCTGTCAGGGGTTCCAGTGCTGGTGCCTTCCAGACACAAAATACACAGAGCTATTTAGAAAGAGATTTTTTTTTTTTGAAGGACTGATGCATCAGACATTTTCTCAAGGACACCACCGACATCCTATGACAGCTCTGGGCATTCACTTCAGAACAAGCTGTCTCGTTCTTACCTGAGCTATTTAGTGTGAAATCCTGCTCTGAAAAATGACTGTGCAATGATAAGAACATCTTCCTCCCCTGTGTCTTAATCAGTTAGTAACAAAAGTAAGGTTAATAAATCCACTACAGTACAGTGTTGTCATGCTGTATAAATCCCTTCCAGATGTTGGTAGTTATACCAGTACATCGTGACCTCAAAATAATTTTTATATTTACCTACCTATGCCCTCAGTGCAATCCTTTTAAGCATCTCAATTAAAGCAGAAAGAACTTAACATAAAGTGTGGATGTGCATTTGAGACTGCACACCTAGATATCCACAAAGTTCTGCAAAATGGAAAAAGTTACAAGTCCTTCTTAGAATTCCTGAGCGTGCTCACATCAGTCACACTTATTCATAATGATACAAAACTTATTCATTTTTACCTCCAAGATAAATGGGAAAATGGCAATTACAAATTCATCCAACTTAATATCAAGCAATATCTTCCCAGCGACCTTCTCCCACATCATGTTTATTCATCAGAAAGGTTATTTTAATTTGAGGGGGTTGGTACTAAAACTCTGGCACAAGAGTGGGTTGAATCTGATGGCTGGAGAGCACACAAGGATATATGGGTCACAGCAGAGCACTGGGCAACCTGTCCTGGCTACAAATCCCTGCTGTGCTTCCTTCAAACAGCCCCTGCCCCGATCCCTGGGGCTGCCCTGCCCTGCTGGATCTTCAGAGCTGTTCCAGAGAAAAAAACTGCATCCTGAACACGGTCCTACCCACCCACAATGTTTCTCCCACTTTATATTAAATGTGAGCAGCCACACGCTTCACCAGCTCCCAGTGGCTCTGGTGGAAGTGAAGTGCACCAGGAAGAAATCCTGCTGCCGACCTTCCCAGGAGAAATTCCCGAGCCTTATTTGCACAGGAACATTGCAGCCCAGTTACCACTGCACAGCTAATAGAGCGAAAAATAATTGATCTCCGTTCCATTTCTTGGAATGGTAACTTTTATTGTTATTATTTTTTTAACACGAGGAAAGGCAAAGAAATGTAAATAAGAGGTAATCTGCATGAAACCTTATTTTACCACAGAGACCTCGACAGAAAACGAGCAAGGAGCCACAAAAAGTGCAGTTTTTACATATGGAAACATGTTCCAATTTGAAGTGAGGGGGTGAGGAAATGCTTAACTTCGTTCACTCAGTACTGGTTTAAGATGTAAATTCATAGGGTAAAAAAAAAAAAGACATAAGTTATTTGCCATAAACCTCATCATCTAAAGGCTGCAATTAGAATGAACCAGACTAGGAAATGTGAAGTTCTTGTTTACGAAAGGAAAGGGATTTTAATAAGCCATTAATCCATCACTGTGTATCACAAGTCAAGCAATTTGCAACTGAACACGAGAAAAACTTGTCTGGGTCACACCTGCTACTTACAGAGTGTTGACATTCGTGCCATGTTTCACAAATATACTGTCAAAACTTGAAAGTACATGACAAATTTATGCAATTAAGTTTTTGTTTGGATTACTAAAACAAGCCATAATTGATTGCTCATATTCTTTACTTCATTAATGACTCTCTAATTAGCAAAAACTTATCAGTATCTGTGGCTGGAGGGTTAGCAGTCAGCGATGGAAATACAGGTGTGAAATAACCCAATTTGCGATATCAGATCACATTAATGATTTCACAGGAAGAACGAAGGTCCCATGAAACACACTCTGGGTTCTTATTATGACCTACTGACAATCACAGTTTTATATCACAAGAAGATTACTATACTTATCTTCTCATTAGTAGCTAATTTCAGCCGTTCCTCTTGCCGTACTAATTATTAAAAAAAAATTTCAGGCTGAAATGAATTAATAGGGCACTTGGACCCCACTCATTTTTCTCATGATAAAATAATTAGTAAGCACTTATACACAAAAATCAAAACAGTTGGGTTAACTAATTAGTAAACCTAAGGACAATAAACCCTGTATTACACCACAAGTAATAAAACCTCCTTTTAGTGAGTAAGGATCATCAGATTTCCCTAACTTGCAGTTATATTATAACAATATCAGAGAAATTAAAGCAAAATACAGCTATTGTTATAAAAATATTTCCTTCTCAAAATCTCAGTAGCTGTTCCTCAAAATGGAAAATGTTGTACCAGTGCACCTTGAAGTTAGTCCTGAAATCAGTGTTGTGAGTTATTCCTGATTTAGAGGGACTGATTAATGAGCTGATGAATTTCACTGATTAAATTACATTGGTTTTATCAGAAAAAACAAATGGAGAATATTTTAAAACTCCACAGATATGGTTTAAAAGCAGAAAGACAAAACCTAATATCTTTGAGTGAATTCATCTTCCTCTGTAGCTCTACCAGGGCTGTTCCTGTTAAACTGCACCACATTTAGCAGAGATGCCACCAAGCCAAAAATGCACAGTGAGCAGGAAAATGGGTCTTGCCAAAAATACAGCCTGCAGGGTGTGAGACTATTTTGTCACCAACTGAAACAGCCCATAGTTCAAGGTATTCTGTGGGAAGATGAGGAAACTCAAATTGATACATAAAGACCCAGAAAGTAACTGCATCAAATGATACGGTCTATAAGTACCCAAACTGATTTTGTATAATCTTAACCCATCCCTCTGGGTAAACCTTAATCAAAGTTCTTCTACCTGTCCTTACACTCAAGGAGTAGCTGGATTAGTTCATGTTTCTGACATTGAGTAGCAACTGATCTGGTGATCTCATTGTGATTGATTCCAGGGGTCTAAAACAGGAGCACAGATTATTTGAAATTTTAATACAGAAATGTGGTCTCGAAGGAAGAACAAATGTAAACACAATTTTTTGTGCTGCAAATTAATATATCATTTAAATGTTTCAGATTGTAATATCATTTGTAAGCACAGTAGAATCTTTTTAACTTGCAAGACCAAATTTTGATTCATATGAACATCAGCATCTCAATATAAAGTAAAAAGTACTGAGAGGCTTATTTTGTTGCAATTACTTTATTGGAACCAAGGCTCTTGTAAGTCTCTAGAAACCTAATTTTGTCCACAGGGTACCAGATTCATCATCCCACTGGATTTTAATGAACACACAATGTTTTACAGAGAGCTGGTTGGGTTTTTTTGTTTGTCTTTCTTTCCAAAGGGTACAATACACATTGATGGATTTTCAGGTTTTGTTAAAAAACAAAGCTATGATCACAGCTCCAAATCCCAAACCAACCAACCCCCCCCAAACTATCTGACTTGGAATCATAGACAGTATTTGCATTGGGGAAAAAAATGCCTGATAGCTTTCCCTTTAATCTACCTTTACAAAGCTCTCTGAAGATCAAAAGAGGTCTCACTCGGGCAGCTGCATTTTCATGCCAATGGCCAGCAGAAAGAATGGCCTTCAAGGAAAGTGCTCAGTGAATCCCTAAGTAATCAAGCAGCAGAACTGAGGATAAAAACCTTCAAAAAGGTCAATGGAGATGGAAAAAAGAAATCTTGACTATTAACTTTAAGGCTTTCTAGGTTTGGGGTTTTTTTTTTTGCTTGTTTTTTTAACTCCACTACCCTGGAGTTAACCCATAACTGTGGAATTTCTCTGTGTTTGGCACTAATTTCTCTAACATAAGGAACTGTGTTAAGGAAAGCAACAACTGCTGGGAAAGAACACGAAACATGCAAAATTCAAATCGTTGCACTGTTTCTGCTCAAGATAAAATGCCTTTTGTTTCTTATTTCTAGGGCTACTGCTTAAGCAAATATTTAAAGAACAACAGCAAAAATCCCTCAGGATATTAAGAAATCAGCTGAGCAGATGATTAACCTCACTATGCATTTAATATAAACAATTAACAAAAAAATATACCGCGCTTCGTAAGAATCAATTAAACTGCCTTTCTGTGGTATAATGGGAATCTAATGAACTAATTCTAATCACATACGGCCTGTTACAATCTCAATGGATCTTATCCCTCATCCCTGCATTATCCCACACACTTTGCACTGCCGTTTGTCCTTCGGAGGCTCACAGGTGCTGTTCACCTACATTTCCAGCCCGGATTTCCATGTGAGAATTTATGCAACACTTGTGTCGTCCTTTTCCACGGATCTCCAACTTCCCAGGCCAACGGCAACTGTGCTGCACCAAGGGCCTGGTCACACACAGTAATTCTGAATCAATTCTGCCCGTGCCATGAAGTTGAACCGAACGTGGCCAACTGCCAAAATCTTTTGCTACAAAAACATCATTTGCAGATGGAACAAGAGAGCTGGTGCAGCACAGCCAGGAGTGGGGAATGTGGGAACGAGCCCCTGCCCTTCAGATGGGGCCAACAAAACAAATGACATTGAGATATCTGTAAGCAGCTCATTAGCTTTCCCTGCACTGAGGATGTTATTACATGTTTATTCCTTAACCAAAATCATTTGTGTTTTCGTTTTTTTTTACATAATTCTTTTCCCCAAAGTGAGTTCACACAACATACCTGCCTATGCTTTATTCTAGAGGTCTGCTTAATGGCAGGCGACCTTAAACCCCCAAGATGAGCACAACAATCTCTGCAGTCTTACCAGAGCACTTCCAGCCTGCTCCCCCCACCACCCTTTTGGTTTGGAGGTACCTTGAAGGGCCCAGCAGCAAGTTTCTCATTGAAACACCAGAATGACTTTTAAAACACTGAAATAATACCTGAATTGTGAGCAGGAGTACTTTTCCTAGCACCATTTAAACTGATAGATGGGAGGAGACAGTTCTAGAGGAACCCTGACAGATCTCCTTGAAACTCTGTACTGTGGGTTCCAAATGAAGACAAAGCAAAGTGGTTACTAAGAATAATTGGGAATTTTAGACTATTTTATATATAGGCCAAAATGTACTTGATGAGGTTGCAGTTCTTTACATCAATCCTAAAGTTAAAAAAAAAAAATATTGTAGTAGTCTTAAATCAAACTTCCTAAGCTTCCCTCAAGAACTGTGCAAGAGTCATCCCTCCCTTCACTGCTCATGAAAGCTTCAAGCATCAACATAAAGCTCTCAATGAACCTCAAACATGCAAAGAGCTCACAAGACTGGACTGCCACTATAGAATTCAGCCAGATTTATGTCTGGGAGCTTAACCAGAGGGCCAGGTCTGCCTTCTGGTTTCACTATTAACTGGGAGTGGTGCAGGGACCACAGCCCTGAAGGAAGGTGACCCAGAGCTGGCTCAGCTCCTCACTGCATCAGCTGCACACTTCTGGAGCAGAAGGGTTATGTTTCATAGTGCTGGGCTCTGAATCTCCCTGGGTTTACTTGTAGATGCTTTAAATATAATTTTCTGTGTATTTATCTCATCAAAGGGTGTGAAGCCATTTTCAGAGTATTGGTTTTAGGATCTGGAACACAATTCTTCTTTGCTTGCCTGCAGTTTGATACAAGGACATGATGTGGTTTTTTCGAGTGTTGCATTGCATTCTACTCTGTTGTGTTAGTGATTCAGGACAAACCAAGGCTGGCACAAAGTGGGGAGGACATGAGAAGGAAAAGATTTAAATAGAACCCCTACTTGTAAGTATTACTAGGGAAATCCAAAAAAGCATATGATGATTCAGAATTAATGGCACAACTACTATTTATAACACATCTCTTACATCACAGACACACTCCTACATTTCAGAATAAACCCAAAGCAAACATCATGCTTCACAGTTAATTTTAATGGCAAGATTAACCTTGTTACTGGAATAGCACTCAGCCTCAAGTATGAGCCACAGAGCACAAACTAAGGCTGCCAGCAAGACTGAAAAATCTAGATATGATTCAGCCAGTTTCTTAAGAAAATCTCTCCATGTTTCTATCATTCAGTGCTTCTCCACTAAAATATTCCTTATACTCAAGACAAAAACCAAGCTAATATTCATTGTCTTCAGAGGTATTTTACAGAATTCACCCTGGCTATGCACTACACACAGGGGAACCAGAGGGGCCTCCCTGTTTGAAAGGTTCTTATCAAGACTAACCAATGTGTTGAGCAAAAGGAACCTCGTACCATCTGCAGGGTTGACTTTGTTGTTCACTTCTTAATATCAGATGTTAACACCATCTCTGCAAGACAGTTTGCATCCTCGTTCATATGCCAGAGAAATTAAAACAGATGCTTAATGACTGTCCTCAAGTTCAGGGAAGACATCAAGGGTATTTATTTTACCTTCCAAAGCCTGTTCCTGAGCTGTAGCTGCTGCAGGATGTGCAGCACTTGCTGTTTGACAGCCTGGTGAGCTCCAGAGGTGTGACAGGGATGGAAGTCTCCCTGGGGTACCCTGGAGTTTGGAGAAACTAAGGTGGTACTGGGCAGAATCTTTGAGATTCCCCCTTCCCTCTGGTTCTGGAGCCTGTTAGTTTAAAGTAATAAAGCATATCCATGTCCCTGTGCCTTTCTGCTTTTCTCCAGATGCTGGATTCTCCCTGTGTTTGCTGCAGACCATCCCCATTCCAAGTCACAATGCTTTCTACCAACTGCACACCTCGTGCTATCTGTGCTCCACAATCCAGTTTTTAATCCACAAAACTTCTTCCCAGCCCAATATGAACCAGTCTCACTCAACTCAGCTCTTTCCCTCCCATAACTGAAAGCATCTACCTTATTATACCACATTCAATTAAGAATTCAATTTGCAAGAGAGAGAGACAGCAAGAGTGAAAGAGCAAGAGCACACAGAGAATAAGCATCAAAGGGTACAGGAAATCTCATGGGGGAAAAAAAATTAGCTAGATGGGGAAAAAACTGGATGCAGTTATTAAATGGCTTATACAGGACAGTTGACCTTTCAGAGGTTCACAGAATTCCCCAAGCAAGCAAACAACAATTAAGACAGCAAGAAAAAGCACAGGAGAGGTTCCTTGTCTCTTCCAGCTTGATGTGTTCCTCCTGCATTCTAATATGGAACTGAGTCCTGAAGGGAAGGATGTCACAGACTTCTGCCAGGACAGGAATGCTTCCTGGGCTGGGGGAAAGGGGAGGAGACACCAGCAGCTTTCACTACATTATTTCAACACAAACTCATTATCTCCTGATAACACTTCCCAGTGCTCCTCTTCACACAGTGCAAAGACTTGAGTTACCATCTCCCAGGACCTGAGCTTGATTTAACTTCTGGCACTTGTGGCAGGTGCTGGAGCCACTGTCAACTGAATGGAAATGAGCCTTTGCCCTGACCACCAGCACAACAAAGGAAGAGATCTAAAAAAAAATCCTTTGAAGAGGCACAGAATAATACACTTGAGAGAGCTGGTGACAGGCAGCTAGTGAGTGAACTCCAAGCTCATGACTCACATGTTTCTCCCTTAGATTAACCTGGTTTATTTATGGTGAAAAACAAAAAAAAGAAAATGTATTTTGCTAAATTACTCTGATTATTGTGATCCTATTCCTGCTGAGTCAGTTGTCAGCTCACAGCACTCCTCAGATGAGCACAAATAAATAAATCAGGAATACATAATGTAAATCAAAGAAAGGAAGCATAAAATAGCACAGTAGTGGAATTTACCATTCTCCCCTAGGAAAATTCTCTGCCGTGATTTCAGGCAGGCAACAAAAGAAGGGAACTCAGGAGTTTTTTCCATAATGTTCTGGTTTAAATTTTTCCAGTCATGTCCAACATGATAGCAGTGTGTTTCAAAAACTTAGGTTGTTTGTTATATACACTATAACCAATTAGACAGTAGTCTGAATTTCCAATTACTTCAAATTTTGCTCAAACAACCAAAATATTTTTAAAAGTTCAGCTGTAATATCTTGTCACATCAATATGCATTACAAAATACAGGTGAGTAAAAATTACTCAACCCCTGGATCACAGTCATGACAGCCCTGTGAAACTGCCAAATAATTCATCTGCACCAACTTGGATCCCTCCTGCTCATTTAAAGTTAATATTTGTTAACCTGTAAATCTATCAAAAGCAAAACCTGTGGTGAACATCCCACTGCCATAAGAGTTTGACCACAGGTCAGGTTGCTCTCAGCCCGTGTCTGACACTTTCTGTGAGCAGAGACTCCAGCTCTCAGCACTGTCCACGTGCCTGGCTGCTGTTACAGCACTATTATTTTATCTTGAACAGCTCATTCAGTCTTTATACCAACAGCTACTACACGTGCAAGATGAATAACAGGAGTAGAGGATGAAGCAATTCCTTCTCACTTCAGTATCACCCCCAGCCCGGAACTGCACAAGTCACAACTGCCTCCGATGTCACCACATTTCTTCCTCATCATTCATAAAGATGCTAAATAATGCCTGAGTCTCCTTGATAAATTATGTACTTCTAGAATACATACACATTCATAATAGGTGAGGATGTTTTTTGCCCTTTTTAATATAACAGATATTCTCATGAATCACAGCTAAACCTTCCACGAGATCAGCTGTAGTAACGATAGGCTTATACCAGCATATAAAAGATAAGGTTATCAAGCCTATTATTCCTATTTTTTATGAAAATAACAGCCACTCAAGTTTATCTATGCATTCTTATATAAAGACTAAGTAATTCAGCATACAAGGTCAATAGTTTGAAAGTCAGTAAGAATCAATGAGAAACAGTAACACATATAATGCATAAAATACTTAAACCTGCAATTTCTGATATTTTCAATATTGTGTATTAATTGCAGGTTTTCCGGTGGATCAAAATAGAAGGAAACTACATTTTTATGTATTCAATAACCATCCTGGTTAAGAAGTTAAAATTCTTAATGGTCACTACCTTGTCTGAGCTGCATGATGAGACACATTCGCTTGGATTTTTCCTTCAAACATTGTAACTAGAAAGATTCCTTTGTCAGGAATCAAAGGCTTCCCAAAGATCAATGAGCTCAGCACCAAGCTTTTGATTTGGAGCTATTTACCTACTTATTAACAAAGGGAAACAACACAAAGCACTGATCAACAGCAGAATACAAACACCCAAAACCACATGGGGCATTTTACCATCACAGAAATAACGCAAAAGTCTTCACAGTAAAAAAGCCTTACACACATTTTGTTTCAACAGTAATAAAACTCATAATATCAAACACCCATAACACCTAGGGTCAGTTTTTTAACTGTCCTGTAAACTGGAATTATGATATCTATACCTACTTCCTAGGATAACAAAGTAACTCAAACTAAACCCTACTTCCTCAGATAAGTGCAAGATCTTAAAACTTATCAAAAAAAGTTTAAGACACATTTCTTAATCCTGCCAGTTCTAAGACCTGTGCATCTCCAGTGGGGCAATTCCAGAGAGCTACAAAGTGGACCACATCTCTCTGAGGGTTACTTATTTTGTCTTAAAAGAATATATATAAAACCAAAGTACTTCTTTCCCCCTCCCTGTTCTTCCCATAGGTTATGGAGTGACCCTCCCTGGCAGGGTGGCCCCAGGCAGCAGCTGAGCACCCACACAGCCACCACCCACAACAGGAGGAAGGAGAGAATGAAGCAGAAGGGAGAAAACTCATAGGTGGGGATAAAGATGGTTTAATAAGTGAGTGAACAAACAAGTGATGCAAAGACAACCACTCTCCACCTCCCACTGATGCCCCCCAGTCTCTAAGCAACAGCCACCTTGGAAGACAAAACCCCCCACACTGTTTTTTCCTCAGGACTGGGGGGGTGTTGTTGCTGAGCCTGATGTTTTATGGGATGGAGTATCCCCTTGGCCAGCTCGGATCAGCTGCCTGACTGCATCCCCAGGCTGCAGAGCAAGGGAAATCCTGGACAACGCTCAGCAACAGCCAAAACATTGGTGGGTTATCGACAGCATTTCAGTCACAAATTCAAAACATGGCACCATATGGGCAACTACGAAGAAAATTAACTCCATTCCACCACCCCAAAGGATGGGGCACGAGTTATTAATAGATAATACCAAAGATAAGAATAGATCTGTTTAAAATCCTCTTTCCATCTGCCTTGTCTATACAAATGTCAGGGTTTGCTGTGAATTCCACTTGTCACTGCCAAATTCTATGAGGACTTCTTAAATCTGAAGGGAAAAATTCTTAGTTTTAAGACAAATCTTCTATTATTTTAGGAACAAACTCTAAGGCTGAAAATGCTGTAAAAACACCAGGAATTCTTTCTGTTATCTTGTTCTGCTCTTTCTAGCAATGCAGATTAGAAATAATAACTTATTTCTGTCTCCCAAAGAACACCAACAGAATTCTCTCTCATCCCCAAAGTAACCACAAATTTAAAATTCATGCAAAATAACTGTGGACACTACAGTACTGAGTCAGGTACATCAGATTTATGTTAAGCCATTAAAAAGCATTTACTGTATTTATTTCTGCAAGTATCCTGCCTGCCTAGACATTTCCAAACTTTATGCTCCTATATGCAGGAAATATATGTAAATGGAGTATCCACTGCAAAATACTCATTTTCTGTTCTTCTCATCTTTTTCCTTGGTTGAGGGAAGAGAGAGGAACTGAAGATTCTATCATCAGTTGGAGACAGAAATATTATATACACTGGGTTATCTTGAGGAATTAAAATGTCCCTTGGTTATCATATTCCAAAGCAAAATCTATTAGACTTACTCTGCATATATTATGAAAGTTTTAAATCCCATCTGACATAAATTCAATTAAGCACATCCTTAGAAGATGGCTGTACAGGTAACAGAACGACTCATAAGGATGTTTAAAACTTCATTAAGGGATGGGGTAAATTGTATTAAGATTTATTCAACTAACTCAGCAATAAAATAACTCCAGAACAGTCCTTAACAGGAATCATGTTCACTGACTACACCAGTGCTGCCTGAAAAGCAAAGAAAATGCTGGGAAGCGCCCAGTTTTCCCACTTCCTTTTGGATTTCCTTGCACATAGTCCATATTCTGGAGCCACCTTGTGAGGATGTCAAGGCCACCACCAAACAGGTGTGACAGTGACACAAACCCACCCGACACAGGCTGTGCCCTCACACCCTCCTCACACCCCCAGTGCCTCCACACTGTCAACAAACACAGCACAGTTCTCTTAAAAAACCATCCAGAGCACCTGATTTACAATTTTATATGATGCCATTGGGAAGCTGGGAACCTGGCTCTTGGGAAGGAGCCTGAGCACCTTGGAGGCAGGAATTCTTCTCCATACAAATGGAAACACAAAGAACACGTTTTTAGCACAGGCCAGGAGAAAACTCACACACAGGTTCCTCAACAACCCTCAACCAGGGTTACATATAACCTGTGCTCAGAGGAATGCATTTATACCAACTCTTAAAAAAAAAAAAACCCAGAGTCCTAATACTTTTATTTATTAACCATTTTTAAAGACTGACTACTTCCTAAAGATTTTTTTTTTCTGTTTTAGCTATTTATTTTGCCATTCCTGGAAGCAAAGTGAGCTTAATCTGAAAAATAACAATTTCCTTCCAGGTTCAAAGACAATATATGGATTACCCGTAACTTGTTATGTAAGAAATATAATTTTTGTTGAATGTAAGTCTACCACAGAACTCTTCATCTTTCAAAACAACAATTTCACACTCGTTAACTCTAAAGTAAATTCTGATTAAAACAAGAGAATCAGAACAATGGCAACACTCACTGATATAAAGTTCAAAGGAAATATTACTTTCGGTTGCCTCGTAACAGAATATTTACAACTACTGTTTTTAAATAAGATATCTCCAGCATTGATGTATCCTTTGCTTAGAATTTAAAATGAAGGCAAGTTTTTAATTTAGTTCTTAAACAATCACACCAACAATGATAACAGCTGCACCCTTTATCAAGGCAGAAAAGACATCCTGCTGTGCCTATTCATCAAGAACACGAGGCTATTACAACATAGATGGTTTAAACCTGTTTAGTCTTGATTATGCTGATGGGAAGCGAAAACTGCCTCATCCTTGCATCCAGCTGGAGCCCTTTTTGCTGTCTTTCTTTTCCCTTTAGGAAAAAGTAATAAATGAAAGTAAGATTACTGGTTAGAGGATGGCCAGAAAGTCAAGGGATTGATTCTTGTCTGTAGGCAGCACCTGGGAGACACCTCTGGAGCACCATATCCAGCTTCCCATTCCCTCATGTAGGAAAGACCTGGACAAAGATGAAATAACCAACTGGAAAGTCATCAGGGCAGTGGGAAATTGGAGACAACACTGTGTGGAAGAGGCTGATTTGTTGTTCAGACAGGATGCAATGGATTTCCTCAACTCCCCAGCAGCTCCTGCCTTACTCAAGGTTTTACACTGTGCTGGAAGGAGGAGCAGCAACACTTGGAAAATTCTTTAGAAGTCAGATCTGCTGACACAGTGAAATTAAAGTGAGAATATACTGTTGACTTCAATATCATAGAGTGGCTGTGTCTTAGCCTTTTGAACAGTCACTCCCAGAACACCAGCAAAATTAATGCTTAGGAGGGTGTGTTACCTAATCTGTACAAAGCACAGACTCAAACACTTTGTGCTTTCAGCAGCCACAGAGGTTAATAAACCTGATCTCCAGCGGGATCATTAATAAACAAGGCTTTCTCTCAAAGTGCAGGACGAGGTTCTCCAGTTCCTGTCCAAAACACTCATTTGATATTTATCTTTCTGAAAAGGAAAACTAAAAGCTCCATTCCAGCGACGACAGATTTGCCACCCAAGGAAGTGAGAGAGGAGTAGTGGACAACTAAAGGTGTTCAAAACCCAAACATAACTTTGTCCAGGCTTTTTAGCTCCATTTAGTAACACTGAGGGGCAGAAGCAGAACTCTAATTAACAGCCCAGAAAGAAGAAGGTCCCTTGAAAAACTCCTGGATAGAGTTAATTACTGAAAATAGGAAGTGTCCGGTTGTTTATTGATTATATTCTTGTATTTAAGAATATCCCTACACATAAAGCACCAGTCTGGGAAAGTGATATTGATTTCAGCTTGATAATTACAACCCGAATAGTCCCTTTGTAATACAAAGCTTTATTCAATAAAATATTTACCATGAAGCTCTTGGGGCCATACAGTCCAATCAATTACCACCCATGATCTCTCACAGCAGCAAAACACTCACATGGGCATTTGAACAAATTTGGTGAGGAGTTTTTTTTGATTATTTGGGCTTTTGTGTTGTTTTATTGTTTGGGTGGTTTTTGGGAGGGAGATGAAGTGGTGTCAACTCCCAGGAGGGTTCTTTCTATTTGCTTTAATAACTGACAGCATTAATGCTACAGAAAATATAACATCTCTTAAAATAGTAATTTTCTTCACCACGACAGTGCATAATTACATGTTCCAAGCTTTCTACTTGCATTCAGTAAATAATCAGCTCAAAAGAGAGAGACGTTTCCAAACTCTTTTGAGATTAAAGAGTACAATTAACATATTAAATATTCAGTGGGTTTTAATTTCCCAGTAGCCCCACTACATTGCCTTTAAGCACCACAGCACTCAGTAAAGTGGTCTGGGCCTATAAAACCAGAGAAATACAGAGACAAACCCAGGTAAACAAACATGCAATGTAACCGATATTTCTGCCTATTACAAAGTACTTTTTTCTGAAAGAACAGTTGGTAATTTAATTAGAATGCACTAAAAAACAATGATTGATAGTTCAACTAAACACTACCTTTTCCTTATCATTACTTGCTTTATGATTACCTGTAATTAGATATGACTTTCAATCAATTTAAATAAATCTGCAGCCACTTAATGAAAAATAGTCTGAGAACATTTCTCAGTCTCCAGTTCTGAGCAAGGAGGGTCAGCAGGCCATTAAAACATTAAATGTGAACAGCTAGAAAAGAGTATTCAGGATAAGAAAGAATATTTTATATTTATCTAGCACACCGACAGTGGAATGAAAATATACTCAGTATATTAATTCTCATTCCAAATTGAAAATAAGCTTAAAATAATGTATTCTAAGATAAGCTTTTCCAGTCTGGGATGGATGTGCAGGTCCAAATAATCATTTCTCAGATACTACTTGTCAGAGTTTAGACAAGGTCAGTTACCATGAATTTATTTAGGCAATAAAATAGATCAAAGTTTTCTCACTCAAGAATTAATGTCTACATTAAATATTTATAATCTTTATACAATATAATTAATGTAGGATACCTTGTGAAAACATCAAATACTGACATATTTGCTCCAAAAATATATACATATACTTTTTCCCCCCCTTCCTCTTTAAATCACTGTGGTGATTCTCCAATGGGGAAATGTAATGTTGCAGAATTAAAGCAAAGAAAGCCATGAGAGCCTTTGTACCATGCTGGTCTGTTCCATGATAGGAGGGGAAAAAAATCCAGCTGCATCTTGGAAACCTCATTGTAGCCAAACATTCTCCTGAAAATTACATCAAGCAAATAACTGGAGTTTTGTCACTCCTCAAAAATCTATTCTATACTTTGTTAAAATTGAAACTTTAAATCTTTAAAAAAAGGCAGTATTATGAAATCTGTCACTTGCTGTCACTATAGGAGTGATTTTAACTTTTACCAGAACGTTGCTGGCACCCTGAGTTCTACCTGAAGGAAAAAGAAATAACATTTGTGACAGAAACTAATATTTCTAAGTCAACACCATTTTTTCCAAGGTAGTTGCATGAAGTAATATCAGCATGTTTTATCTTGTAACAGACATCATTTGGTAAAGATCAAATTGGAATGGCAGATGAAGTTTCTCACATCTTTTCCATTTGTTCAGTATATTGACTATTTCCCTGATTTATGTACCAGGATGAAATGCTGGTGATGGTCACATAAAGATCTTTAACTGTGGGACAAGAAAATCCCTCAGCTGTAATGGTTCTAACTCAATATTTTCTGCAAATAAGCATTTAAACCTAGAAATGGGAAACTGTGAATCTACAAATTAAAAATGCTCACCAAATACTCCAAAGAGTATTGGCACAACAGCATCCACCCTCCATTTTATTTCATAAATGTTAATGGAAACCCTTCAAGAAGGGGCCTGAACATCATTTTTAAGCTGCCAACAGAATCAAAAGCTACTTGAAGAAGCTTTTACTTTTCCAAGGTCTTTGTAAACCCTAATATATTAAATTACTTCTAAAATTACAAGGAATCTTGCATTTAATAAGTCTTTTGAACTTGAATTAGTAGCTTTTAAAAAAATCACACAGCAAAGTTCAGAAAATGCTGTAGTGCAACAGGACTCCAGTGTTAAATGCCCAGTTAACCAGAAGGAAACCAGAATTTGTAACCTGTACTTGGGTTATTTCACTGTTGACAAGAACCTGACCAGGGTTTTCAACACATTTCTGCCCAAGCTCAAAAAACCATATCAAAATATACCTCCAGTCCTCCAAATACTCTTATACTTTGACTGTGCAAGAGTGATCATCTTGAAGTGAAGTGTAAGTAAAGTAAGATGAGGAAATGCAGGAGTGGTGATGTCTCTGATTTTAGTTCAGCACTTCAGTCAAGGTGAATTCTCACTGTGCAGCATCTTTAAAAATCCAGTCACTCAGGCAACTGTGTCTTTATTTCACTGTTAAAATTAGACAAGCATGTATTTATATGAATATTATAATTTATCTCTACAGTGTTTGCTACTAAGATGCTGCACATTCAAAATTTTAAGTGTTACTCCTGTTATATCTGTTATAACAGCCCTGTATTTTATACATTAAAAACCCAATTGCAACATTTTGTGTTTCCATGTGTCCATAAATTATTCCAGAAAAGATGAGAGACAATGCTACTCTAAGATGCAAAAATCAACCAAGTTCTCATTTTGTAAAATAATTACTTCTTATAAAATAAAAAAAGCACTGCAGAATATCCTACTGGGTTATAAACAAACCCAAAAGACATCCAGGGTCTTACCACAATTTCATGGAGAAGCCCTAAGGCAGAACAATCCTCACGCTTTTTTCAGCTAAAACCAGCTAATTTTCCTTCCACATTTTAAATAATGGTCATTATTTTAGTGCTGTGTATCCTTGCTTACAGGTACTGTGGCTTTCTTTTCCCTCCACCTGTCACTTCCACATGAAACCTTCAGCAGTCAGCAGCGTCTGTATATCTTAAAACTTATTATTATATATTAAGAACTACAAAGCTCTTCCAGAAAAGTCATCTCCAAACCTATATTCAAGTTAATAGTATTTAAGAAGAATTCCAGAGAACTCAATACCTTGATTGAATGGGTTCATTTTCACTGTTCCTTATCTTGGCTTTAACAGTAAAAGAACAAGTCATATTATGACAGGAACAGCTCTCACACCTTGAAGCTTCTATAATTCTTCTTTGAATTGTCATCATTCTTTAATATGTCCCATCCTGTGTGCCTGAGGCAATAGAGTATTAAACCACCATTGTAAAAAGGTGGGTTTGTCACATGTACTGCACTCTGTGTGTGCACTAACATGACCCTTTTACTGAAGGAATCACATGTACGAGCTACAAATGACCAGCTCACACAACTGTATCAAGCCTCAGTATCCTGGACAAGGTAGGAACAAACAATATTTAGTCCTAAAACTTGAAAAGCAAAAAGGAAGAAACAGACAAGTCTGACTGAGAACAGAGATAACACTGTGTCCATCTTCTTTCAACTCCCTACAATCCAACTTTTAAAAAATTACTTTCCATATTAAGAACATTAATGGAGCTGCTGTTTACCAGTGTTGGTCGTGTATCAAGAGTCTATGAGATACTATGAAGACCATGGTAAATTGTAAGTTTGGGGAGTTTCCTGATGCAGACTGAGCTGGTGCACAGAACTTAGTCTTGTTATTTGAATGCATCTCAGTCCCCTGTAATCTGTCTGTTTTCCAACGTATTAGATTAACATTTATCTCTTTAAGCACACAGCTTATCTGTCAAAAAAATCCTCTACAGTGTCTGGAGCGGTGTCTCCAAACAGAGTGTCCTAGTTCTGCACAGGCTGTTATTTAGTGTCCCAATTTTCTTTACTTTGATAAAGAAGAAAACTATTCAGTTCTGACAAGTTGATTAACAACAATCAGCATTATTTTCAGAAAAACAGATCAGCTCTTCCCAGAAAAACTGCAAAACTGCTCTCATCTATTTTTTGACATGGCAGAAAAGTACATCAATTCCAAATCTGAATGGCAGTGATAAAGTCAAAGCAGAGTTAAAGCAGGGTTAGAATTGGGTAAGAATTACACCTGCCAGCAACCATTTTTATGCTCCACATGCATGACTTGACCCCAAAATTGTACTTTGAAAGATGAAATATTTTCTACAGATCCTAAAGCTTTCATTTCAAAATAAATCTTTCTAACCTTATAACCACAAAAATAATCTCCAGAAACAAGGCTGGAGCTGTTTCACTATGTTAGCAAGGGTAAAAAAAGGAAAGTACATTTGTCTTTCCCTTTCCTATTTCTTTTCTCTTTTACCATAGTAATGTGTAACACAACTCTACTCCTCTCAGGAACTGTGTTTGTTCTCATCTTCTTACCCAAGTCGGGTTTTATTGCTGCATCATGAATTATTAGGTTGATTTTGACTTTACATTCCCATCTAACTCCACTGATTTTTCAGTTAATCCTACAACAGGATTCAAAAGATTTGCTGCTTTGTAATAAACCTATTCCAAAAGGGTGCAGTTCTACACTCTTTTGTGGTTTTCTATCCACCTAACAACTAGTGAGCTTCCCTATCCAAAATTGGACATTATAGATCAAAAGGAATTGTACATAAAATCCTAAACTTGTTATAGACATAATTACCTGCCCACAGATACAGGGGTATAGTATCAGAATATGTAATTTATAACACTTAAATTACATAATCTTTTGATATTATATTAGAGCTGCTGTTGTTGAAAAAATAGAATACTATTAATAATAAATTTAAAACATGCAGCACATCATTTTTCTTTATGAAATCATACATCTGGATTGAAATTTGGGCTATCACTATCAACTTTACCATAATCTGTGTGAAGGTTAATCAATTTTCATTAAGCATGGCATTCCTGACTCTATATTGGAAAAATAAGGATTCTGTGACAAGGAAAAAAAATGAAAATTCTACAGGTAACAAGAGCCGGAAACAGGCCCTAACTTCCTATATCTTGTAGTTTAACATTATATTATTAATAATACAGTGTTCTGGTGCATCATGAACAACTGGCTAAGACTTGACTATCAGGATTACACAGTGTTCTTCCAGGAACAGCATTCCAGGGAAGTCTGCATAAATCACAGTAACCTGCAAGCAAATTTCAGAAATATTGTATCTCTGTGACTTCCATCTCAGTCAGATGTGCCACGTCTCAAACAGGACCCAGAGTGACCAGAGAGAAGTATCTTATCCTTCAGGATGGGGAATTTCTTGAGGGATTAAACACATCGACAGCAACAAAGAATATCTGACTTCAGCATTTTCAGCTTTGTCTCTGCTACTCAGCAGGAGAGAACTTCCTGCTTCAGAAAACATTTTCTACCACTTGCCCACACTGCCAGTGGATTAACAGAATACATGGCACACACTGAAACCTTCTGCCAAGTGACAGAGAGGGATTCCAGCTGATGACCATTATAAGTGACCTGATGTGTTCAAACTGGGAGAACAACCAACACAAACCCATTCCAACTGGGAGGCCTTGAACTGGGGGAACAAGCAACACCAACCTATTAATAAGCTTAAAAAAAACTTCCTTTATAATGCAGAAGTCTATTTCTGTATCCAAAAAAACCAAATTAATGGCAGTACCTATATTTTTTTTCCTACAATGGTATTTTTTCTCTTCAAGAGTTAATGACAAAGAAAGTACTCAGTAATTAACATTTTCAATGCCCCTCATATCCCTGTCTGTATTCAGAACACTAAACACATTCCACTACAGCAATTTAAAGCAATACTATTCAGGTTATCTTTCAGATTATTACGATTAAATATAAATAGGTCATTTCTATTCAGCTTGTTCCCTGACAGAAATTTTGGAAGCCAATTTTTATTTCATTATATACAGAAGTCACATCTTCAAACATCGAGAGAGTCTTTGAATATCACCTGTCATAAACAGGACTCCAAAAGTCAAAGATAAAAATGAGAAGCTGGGATGTGGATTTGTGCTGAAAAGCTGGAATCATATGCAATCCTAAACCACAACAGAAGGGAGACAGCTCGTCATGTTCCTCTGCCCACATTAAAAAGTCACAAAATAACACAACTTTGCTGTAAGGCCGTGATCTTAAATGTAATTCTGATATATCCAAGCTGGGTGTAAAATGGAAACAATGCAGGACTTGGACTGAAATATTTTGAGCAAGTTCTGACACCAAACAAGTCAAGGTGCATCACCCCTGCCACTGACCACAGCTCAGTTATAGTCACATGTCACAGTCACTGCCTCATACCAGAATCTAAAGTTATGATCAATTTGACTCGAGGTCCCTATTAACATCTTTAATTTCATGTCATATTCATTTCTAAAACACTTGCAAAGGATACTTTTCCTTTTTTTTGGCTCACCACATTTCAAAGGAGCTGTCACAACACGTATGACAAGATTTATCTTGTAAACCTGCTCTGAAAACCACTGTGAAAGGGCAATCAAACAATACAGATGTAGATGGAATATAGATTCTGCATTAAAAAAAACCACATAAAACCAAGATCACTTCTATATTAAAACACTACTCCATAAAAAAAGATTTAAAACTTGCATTCAAGCTGTTAAAGATTAAAACAATACTCATAGTGTACTTCCTTCACTAGGGTTTTTACGAAATAAGGGAGAAATTTTTCCTTAAAAACAAATCCAAAAGTACTTGATGAATTTCTTAACATGGAAGTAAAAGTACACTGATCCAAACCATCTCAGGTACAAGGATGCCAACCCCCCGAGGCACAAAAATTGTAATTACTACTTCAAACACACACACAAGACTATCTGGTCTTACCACTATCAAACTGAGCAATCTTGAAACAGGGGTAGTTGATGTAAAATAAAAGTAGTTACATCAACTGTAACAAAATTACAAAACAAAGCCCAGGAAGCCTCTACTCAGAACTGCTCTTCTTTCTGCATTGCCAACATCAAAAAACATTGTGGTTGTGGGGTTTTTTAATAAATGCAAGTTCTACAAAGGATAAATGTATTTTTTTGCCAGTAATAATAATTACACTCATCTAAATCCAACACAAATGAGAAAACTAAATACCACATCACTGGCTTATTAAACAGACAGTTTATAACTGAACTTCCTCTTCATTTGCTTGCAAAACTGGAGCTGAAATCTCTTGCCAGTTAAAACCACTTTTGTTTTCGTATGTATATACTTCCAATACTGAGAATGCACATAAATATGATAAATACAATTTAAACTGACAGGAAAACCCACAAAGAACCAGGATTTTGCATTGTTAGCATTATGCAGGTACTCTCTTGGTGCCATTGGATTTTCCTCTTACTCTCCCTTAAAAAAAAAAAAATAAAAAAAGGAAAAACCCATTACTTTTTATCTATTGAGTTATTTCTTTTCCTGCTGGAAATCTAAAATGCCTGATCTCAGTATGACAACTCTGAAAGTACTAGTAAGGGAATTCTCTTGAGAAAAATGAAAAAATAAAAGAGTTACAAACGGGTAAGGCAGCCCTATTACCTCTCCTGGTTACTTGCACTCCAGAATTCCTTGCTACTTCCAAGCAACCAGGTGCAAACCAAACACCATAAATAAATAAGAGGAAAATTAGACACCATCCTTTAAAATCTGAAGTGCTAAAGGGCATTGCCTGGAATTAGGAATGAGCCAAACATTGTGTACTGCCACCAGAAAACCAAAAGAGGATGTGGGAGTTTCTTTCTACACAAGAAAACAAAAACTCCCTCAAGAGCAGCATTGCTGGAAGGCAGGCTTAGACAGAACTTTCTAGTTATTATTATTTTTCCTCTTTTAAGCATAACAACCCTCCAACAAGCAGTTGGAAGTGACAGTGAGTTATAGCACAGCCACAGCATGTGCAGGAATTCCTCGTATCTCACTGCAGCCATCTCCATTGCCCTGTCCCTTCTCAAATAACAATTTCCTGATGTCTCCTGCTTTCCAGGAAGAAAAAGGATATGAAGGGAGGACAATATGAAAGAGGTTTTGAAAAAAAATAATCTCTTACCATGAAACAGAAAGAGGAGACACAAGAGAAGTTTTGGAAAATTATTTTTACTTTAAGAAGTGGCAGCACCACCTGTGGAAGATGAGCAGGGAAAGCAAGTATGGAATGCAGAACACCTGGTTTCACAAAATTAGAAGCACGTGCTTTACAGAGCATCTTGTAGAGGTCAGAGAGAGAAAGGATCAAAGATCTTGTATCAGCACTGTCACTCTGTTTTGCTACTCAGTTCTCTGCAGATCTACAGCTCTCCAAGCACCAAAACTTCCAGAGGAGGCTACAAAGAGCTGCTGCATTTGCTTGGAAAAGGGGAGGGAGTACCTGACCCAAACGACAGCCCAGAGCTTGAGAGGGAATTTAATTTTTTCATGAGATTATTAAAGGCCATGAAAAATACATCAGTCTTCTTCCACAAGGACAACTGTACTCGTCAGTTTTAAACCTGGTGGTTTTTTCCCCAGTGTCGCCACATGTTAAACATAATTGCTCAGCTCCCCCCGGGCTCCAGGAGCACAGCAGAGGGAAAGGCTGGTGTGGGAAACAGCCACAGTTTTCTGACCGCTCTGTGGTCTCAGTCACAAATTACAGCATTTTAGAGACAACACTGAGCTGTCAGACAGTACAAGAGACTTCAAAACCAGTATTTTACACTTTATTATGACCTTCCTTAACTGCCCCATAGAGCAGAAAAGCTGCCAATGCAAGTGGTGCTTACACCATCAAGTTTAGACACTAAGTCTTTCCTCCCTTCCCAGTTCCAGAGCAATCCAGCAAGAGTCCTCCCACCAATATTTCAAGCTTCCTTTATTTTAATGAGAAGTGTTTCAGGTTCTTGCTATTTATTCTCATCACGCAACTTAATGAAACTCAGCAGAAAGTTAAATATGAACCAGAAAAAAAAAAATAAATACACCAGCTTAAGTTCCCTGACCAACACATAACAGCCCTCAACACCAGAAGTGAGGAGAGACTCACTTCAACATCTCTCTTCATGAACATAAGAAGTGTATGGAGTATTTTTGAGACATTCATAACAATAGAGATTGGAGATTTTTCTAGATATTTATATAGCATGCTGTTAACCTGTACTTATTAGACTATCAGCTTAATTTCTGCCATGATAAGTCAGCTATCATTAAATTCCTGATGACTGAATATTTTCCTACCATAAAGTTATCTACTGTCTTAAGTTATCTAAATAAAGTGCTTTCTGTTCCTAACAAGGTATGTTCAGCTGAGCACTATTTCAGATTGCCAGGCTGAGGTTGGTTCATGCAGCAAGATGCACACCCAGTACAAATCTAAATGATTTATAAATGCTTGAGAACACTGGGTGGAATTTACTGACTTGGAGAATGCAACCGTGTTATACATGAGTTCTTTGAAATGCCCCTATTTTTAAACCTGTCTTAGTCATAATGGCACCCTCTGAAGCTATTTATAAAACATTTTAGATGCCATTTTAATCATCACTGGCAATGCTTTTCCAATCTGGCAAGAAAGCCACCCAGTGGACCAACAACTCACACAAAACCCTTGTGCAACACAAACCACTCTGGTTCTTTCACAGCTTCTTGCCTGAGAGCAGAACTTGCTGTGTGTAGTCTCCCCAAATCAAAAGTTTTCATGCCTTTCTCTATTAATCCACACACCAAATATTATGTATCAAATATTAATGTTAAAAACACAGAGAATGGTAAACAGGATTTGAGATTCTAAGTCTTACTAAAGACATAAAACCAAAAATTCTGAGTTAATTGTCAGTTCTGACTGTCATTAATCTCTAGTTTTGGTTGAATCCCTTTATTTTTTTTAATGCCTCAGTTTATTTCCACAGACCATTGAAGGATTAGCTCGAGTTTCTAAGCTATTTTAAACAAAAAGGGATTTCCCTACAATTGCTAAGTAATACAATTACTGATGGTTTCCCTCTGAACTGAGAGAAAGGAATTCTTTTGAACACGAGTTTGCTTTTACAACATGCTTGTTCTGATTATAGTTTTTTTTATGGCCCAGTAACACTGTGGAAAGCATTTAAACTGGCTTTACCATTTATATTAGGTACTTTTTGTCACATTTAATGCATAACTCCTTGGGGTCCAATCTAGTTTTCTTTCTCAAAAAAAATGAAACATGCTTTTAAAATACGTTTATATAGGTAAAAACTAAACAAAAACCCAAATCAACCAACTAATCCTTGCTATAACATAAATCAAGGTTCTCAAATGCAGTTTTCCTAAGGTAGATTGGTTTTCAACTTGCTTAAATAGGATAACAACAGTTTTGCCTGAAACTCAACCCATGTCCTCAGAAACATTAGCAGTAGGCTAATACAAACATTAAGGTACAGTTCACTGTGTAACAATGGCTAAAGAGTAGCTCTCCATCTCCATCCACTCCATCAATCATCTTGGCAGCCACATCCTTAAATCTGTGCCAGACATAATCTGCATGGAGAATCTGCTGCTGGTTTCAGGTAAAAAAATGAGATGAAGCCACATTGCAAAGAAAGAGTCAGACAGAACTGCAGTTCTCTCTCCTTTTTGAAAAAACAGGTTCTACCCAGCGACACCAAACAATGTAGTTACTACCTCAGCATTAAGAAAAGAAAGCAAAAAGCAGGTTAAAGGATTTCCAAGCTTTAGGATCTTAGGAATTTATTAGAATAGTTTGTTAGTGAATATGAAAAAGAGTGGAAAAGCACAAAGAAAATCAGTAATTATATCAAATGTCCTTGGTCTATTCCCAGCAATAAAGATTATGAAACCACAGTCATGAGTAAAAACAAGAATACTGGGAAAAAGGAAACTTGGCAAGCTCTTCCAAAGACTCACCTGCAACTGCTTTTGGGTCACATACATGGCCTGAACTTCTTCAGATGAAATGAAGAAGAAAAGATATTGCAACGGCATCAGTTGTAAAGGTACTCCAGCCTTCCACATTCTCATCCCACACTATAAATAGTGTGAAAGACAAACTCTACTCTCAAATCAAACAGACCTATCATTTCAAACAGAATTTGAAGCCTAAGCAAACACAAGGTAAATACTGAGTTGTGAGGACATGTAACAAAACTAAAATACACTGAAATAAAGAGGTAGGAAAAGCCCAGGAGTGGTTCATCCAGAACTAAGAATTTCAGCTGCATCCAAAAACTAATTACTGCTTTAACAGGAGCAAATGAGTTCCAAATAAAAACACAGAAAGAACACAAAGGTACTGAAACCGCTGGCACTGTGATACTCTTTAGCACCCCAGTGCTGGTAATTTATCAAACAAAAAAAGTAAATATTACTCCAGCTAGTCCCTGTTAGCTCTGTTTGTTTAAAATTCCTTAAGTTCAAAAAGTCAGCTAAACGTACACCCTCAGAGTTCAGAAGTTACACACTTATTACAGAAGCAATTAATAAGACAAACACTAAAATATTCACTGAGAGTATCATTTAAAACTTAAAATGTAATAAAGACATATAATTTTTACATTGCTGATCTTTTTTTTTCTGCTACTTAACATGCCAGGCTGCCTTTGCTCACTAAATCAGTGCAGAGCTGCTGCTCACTCCACTTCAGCCAAGTACAAATCCTCTACTTTAACCAGATCTGCTGCATCCAATATCCCCAAGTTCTCGCCTAGTACAAATTTCAAGATCTTGAATCACTCTGGAGCCAATCCGTGACTTCCAAAGCTTCAAAAAAAAAAAAAAAGTCCTCTTAAAAAAACCCTGAAAACTAAGAACTGCTTTAGGGTTAAATTTTTTATAGAGCCTTCATGCACTGCTGAAAAACAAGGGATTTGAGCTCGAGGTTGATTTATGCTCTTGTGCACTTGTCATTTCCTTCCCCAGACATCAGCTCACTGCGTGCACATGCCTACCTTACAAAAATCAGGGCTGTGCTAACTTCTAATTAGATATAGGCCAACTTTCTTCTAACACAGCTCTGAAGACAGAAAAATTGCCTTGCCCGCCTTTAATATTTCTTTTCACCCATTATTTCCTTCACCAGTTGATACATATCTCCTCTTCCTATCAGCATCCTAAACTTGTACAACATTTAGGTACCTTAAGAATTAGATCATTTTTTTCCCCCTCCTATTTCTTTCACCCTCATTTGTGCACAGCTGGAATTCCAGGCTTCTATAACCAAAACAGTAGAAACTGTACCTGGAACAGCACTTCTTTTCCCCATTGTCCCTGGAAGTGTACCAACCTGTGCCTCTCTGTGCACAACACAAGGACTGGGATCTGGGCCCACATATTATATTTTTCAAGAGAACTCAGGGCTGTGCAACTCTCTAGCACCTGCCTCCCTTTATGGCTCTTCCAACCAGACAAAAAGAATCTGACTTCTGACCAAAAATTTACCCATCCTGGGACATTTTTTTCCAACCAGCCCAGTGATCTGTTTAGGATGCAGTACTGTAATGTTCTTTGGGAACGGAAAACTGAAGTGCACAAAGTATGAGCAGGATCCTCCTTCCCTTAAACACTGCCTCAGATTTCATTTCTTTCACTGTACTAGAAGACAAGTACTTAACAGGATTTTCTGACTTACCAGCTTTTTTTTTTTTTCTCCAATCTGAATCACAGTGAATTTATGTGAACTCCTTCTACTGGCTGCCAGTAGCTAAAAGTTCATGTCTCCTCACTCTCCTCCCAGGATATCTCCATTCACATGTAGACAGCTCTTTGTAATTCACTCAAGTTATTTGGGCTTGGCTCTCTTACCTGACCAGCACCTCTCACTCTCCTTCCCTTTCTTCCCCCACAAAATTCCACCAGCCCTACTCAGTTGCAACTGAAGATTGTGAGAAACATACATATTTATGGACGTGTTTTCCATTATATAGGAATTCCTCATAATATCCACACAGGAATAAAGTTTTTCTTTCCCGGTTACTGAGCAGAATATTTCTCCAAGTCTGAAATTTGGCAAAACACAGGCTTCCTCATAAAATCCCAAACATCCCAAAATACTGCACTTTTTCGGGGGTTGCTTTGCTTTGTTTTTTTAAAAAAAACTTTTCAACAAAATTCAACCTAAAACATGAATTGATTTTTTTTCCTGAAGTAATATCACATTCTAAAGGCAAAACAGAACACGAAAGGAGTGCAAAAAGTTTGCTTCCCCAGAGACCAACACATCTGCTCTGAAACAGTAAGAACAATGTCGGGGCAGCAGGTCCAAGCTGCTCCATAGAAAGCCTTGTCTGATTGACCCCGATCCCCCAAAATACACCAAGAGCTCAAGCAGTATCAGGTGATGTTCTCTCCTGGAACTGGCTGTACACATCCAGCAGAACTCTGTACCAAGGCACATTTGAAAACAAAAAATTGTGATTATTCATGGATTGTCTGCATCTCCCAGGTGGTGGAAGCTGCAGAACTCACCTGATTAAAACTAACAACAAAGTTTCTACTCAACCACGTGAAACGTTGTGTCAGAGTAACTGCAGTTTTCAATCTGTGTTTTCCTCCTCAGCTACAGAGATGGGCCTTGACAGATATGCAGAATTTAATTCCCACTTAAGAGCCCCTTACCTCATCACTCGTTATTTATTTATTTTTTAAAACAAGCACCAGACCTTATTGACAGCTTTCCCAGACAACTCTCCATCCAGGTTTTGACTACAGAATGTCCCAGGATCAATACACCTCTTGTATGGTAGGAGAGTAAACATATTCAGAGGCAGAAAATACGAATTCCAATGGACTGACCTCCTCTCCTCTCGTGCTACCAGAGGTCTGGCAGACCACACTTCAAGTACCAGGTTTTTATTTTTTGCCATTAAAAGAAAAGCACAACGCTGTCTGGGGTTTTTTTTCAGGAATTAAGAAGAACTTAACTTACATAACAACTTTAGCAGAACCACATACAGGACAAAACCACCAACCGAGATATTCTGCAAAGTCCTGACCTCACTATTCCAGAGAAAGATAGAGAAAAACAAATCTGTTGATTTGTCTGTACATTTTTAAACAGTCAAGCTGAAAGTTCAACTTCTTTACACCTGAAAGAAAGATTTGCAAGTAAGCCTTGCTAAACTTTTTTTTTTCCGAACTTCTAGCACAGCTTTTACATTTGCTTCTGATTAAAATCATTAGTGCTATTTATATCAACTTCTAAAGGACTTGGACATGGTGTGATTGGTCAAATTCACATCATTTATTGGATGTGCAGTTGTTGATATTGCAGTTATTGATCCCAGTTATGTTCTCTGACAAGAATGAGCTGTTTTTCAGGCTGTAAAACCACTTCTCAGCCTCTCACTAGTTTGGTTGCACAAACACTACTTTAGTTACCAAGAACAACAAAAAAAAGCACTACCACAAAACTCCATTTGAGTTACATCTTAATAAAGCTCATTATGAATCTTATGGATACAAGTTACTAAATTAGTTTCGCTTTTCCTCTGTTTGAGCAATACAACATTTGTTCAAACCATCATAATTTAAAGTGGTATTTTGCAATATACTAAATCTTAATTAAGAATGTCTTGTACTGAGGCACAAATACAAGTATCAACCTGCTGACAATATTAAATCTTCATTTTAAAAAATAAAGATGTCATGGCAGCTGTTAGCCTTCTTGTTTATTTAATCTTCCCAAGCTACTGTAAGCTCACTATCTAATGAGTAATAATTTAGTACGTTTACAACGACAAGTTATGGGTAGAATTATTTCTTCCTGCTCACTTTTCCCTATTTTTCTTTTTTTCAACTCAGAATTCTGCTTCGTGCTGTAACTTGAGCAGTTCTTTCTTATCCTTCCAGCATCAACATAAACCTTGACTTGTGAAAATTACACTCAGGATTCCTTTGTTTTACACTTCAATTGGCTTTTTTTTTTCCTAAAGAAAACCAATAAGTGAAGCAAGTTTAAACCAGTGTTGACTTCCCTATATCTGTATCACCCTGACACAACATCTCAGATCAGCACGAAATTAATTGAAATCTGTTATTGACTCTGAAATCTAAAGATGGCAATTTAGATGTCACCATTAGCTAACTCGATTTTAATGTTAACATACAACAACTCTGACAAATGAATTGATGACATGTACAAATTCCTGACATCTGTAACTCTGGACAGCAAATGGAGTTGACAAACGGATCTGATGGCAAATATTATGTGACTCCATAATTAAGGGTGTACTGAAGTCTGCACTGAAACTACACTGGAACAGAGTGAATTTTCCACTGACTTGCATATTAGGCAGCTATTTTCACACAAGTTCAATTATTAAAACGCCCCTACAAGCTCATTTAGTGTTGTTCTTCACCTATTTCACAGAATCAATTAGGTTGGAAAAGACCTCAGACCATTTCATACAGGTCCAAAGCAGGGTAAGACACTAAATCTCCATCTCTGAGTAATAAACAAAGAAAAGTTGAATATTTACTTCGATTATACTAAATACTGACCAAAATCAGTTTCAGTAATATCACATAGAAATTAATGATGAAAACTTCTAAAAACCATTCACCAGTTTATGAATTAAAAATAATCACTAGTTTTAATGATTCAAAATAAATACACAAGAACGAGTATTTAAGTAAATCAATTCCTCACTGACTAAGAACAAACACAAACAGAATTTGCTTTCTGCACCTGAGGAGATCCACTTTCCTCATCATTTCAGTAAGTTATGTTATCACTGCACATAAAATTCCCCACCACAGAGAAGGGACTTGGTCCCACTGGGCCAAAAGAGCAAAAGATAACAGGCAGAGAGCACACTAAGAAATTAAACACGAGCCTTTTTTAGAGATGCAAATTAAATAACACTTAAGCACACACTTTGATTAAGCACATCCATTAAGTGAAGCTTTTCTGAACACGTTCAGGTTCAGCTGATTTCCCCAGGACACAAGAATCATCAGGCACAGCCCCAGTGCAAGGTCAGCTTTGTACACATCGACCTTCAGCAGAAGGCTCTGATTTTGGGGGTGATTCACCTCCAGAAGCTCCTGTACAGCAGTTTTCCTTCCTCAGACAGGTAGGGTTGTGAAGCTGGAAAGTAGCCACGGTGCTACAGCAGGAGCAGTGCTGAAGGGCAAGGAAAAGGGAAGCAGGGACTAATTTGGAAGGTTTATGTGCCTTTAGCTCCTCTGTAATTTCAAAGCTGGTCTTAAGTACAAATTCAAATAATACCATGAACTGGGCAATAGTCCTTCTGAGTCTAAAAAAATCCCAAACGTCCCATGAACAGTCACTTTCCTGTCCCATTTTTTGGATTTCACCATTCAATTTGCCATTCCTAAACTGTAATCACTGATTATCCAGCTAAAAAAGCATCTGCAGCGAGTACTATTTACATACAGAAGGGAATGTTCAGCCCCACAGTTCTGATCCCCCTCTATCTGTGCTACCTGCAATAGTTCTGCTTCAGTGGGGCCAGAATTCAGCAAACCAAGGACACAACCAGGAAGCTGCTCTCCATTAAGATTTTGGCAAACAAATCCTACAAGCCAAAATTCTCCTATAGTATAATTAATACTCTGTCAATATGCTTTTCCAAAATAAAAGCACTCCAGAACATGAACTGCTGATAGATGTTCTTAGTGTCTCCTGGGCATTTTGGGAGGGAGGAGAGGGAAGAAGACTTTTCTTAAAGAGTCCAGCTGATAAGGGAGAATTAGGATTTCAAGCTACTGGTCAAATTTATTTCACGTTTCTTGGACAATCCAACATAACCCACTGAACAAATTGCTGCAGATCTACAGCAATTGTAGATCTACATTTGGAACCTTCTAAATTCTGTACTTAAAAAAAATAAGGCCATGGGGGAAAGAAATGGCTTGAGAATAAAAATAATCCATTTGCTTCCCGTTGAAGTCAAAATTGTCATCACGAACTACACCCACCTTAAAAAAAATATATTTCAAACCACTCTGCTTTCTTAGGGCATATTCTTGTTTCACTTGAAGAAATGTAATCATATATTTATGTATGACCTTTAGAGCCTCTTCGCTTCAGCTCAGTAACAACTTCCTGGTAATTTCTTTCCACACAACATTCAATCTTACTCGAGGAAAATCATAATAGAAAACTTAAACAATTCACATAAACAATGGCAATTCTGCCAAATGCTAAACTTGGGCTTTTCCACCTCTCAAATTAATATCAGATTTGATTTTTAAGCACTTGAATGTACAGAAAGCACAGGCAGACTAAGGTACTGAAAACACTCTAATTTTAAGGGCACTAAGAATATAACCAGTGGGTGATGTCAAACACTACTCAGAAAGTTAGAGATAACTCTGATATTTCAATTATTACCAAATTTTGGACTTGTGTATATTAGCTTATCAGAGACTGACAGTTCTAAGGGCTTTCACAATGTTCCCATCATCTTTTTAAATGAAAAAAATCAATCTCCGAATCTCCATAAAAATCATGAGGCAAAACCAGCTTAACATATCATAAGTTTTTAATCACTGCTGTAATAGAAAAAAGATATTTCTTTTCTGATAAATACTGCCCTTTTATCTTTTCTGAGAAATACTTAGGGTTTCCACATTTGACCAGAATGACAGTGTGAAAAAGCTGTATTTAGTCTTGTTCATTGATAATTCCTGTTTTACCTGGTAGGTACTGCAAGCCTCGTGAACTGGCTCACAGAACAGGGAACTACTGAAAGATCCTGTGGTATCTAAAATAAGGGCAAGGTTCCACACACCTTTTTCCTCAACAGCAGCGATGACTTAAGGGTTTTCCATTCCTCCTACTCAGCTCCTCATCCTTGTCCCCATTCTGCCCTTCACTTGTCCTGCACAACTGGTTTCCAGGGTTGCACTGTGGGATGTGACTGGGGAGCTAATCCAGGTTGAGAAAGGAAAAAAAAAAAGGCAGAAATGAGGGAATAATGAAATCAAATCAGCTCCCTGATCCAGTTCTGAATACTCCCAGAAACAGCTGTAGGAGCACATCCACAGGGTCAAGGTGAGCACGGGGAGGCTCTGAGTGGACGCGACATCATCAGCAACTGTTGCCACTGAAACCAATTCATGGTACAAATTGCTAAATAAAATAACTGATAAACATTCCAGAAACTCTAAATTTCAGGCTTCCAGTATTTCAATTAGGTATTGTTTGACTTGTATTTTTAATGAAAAACCTGGAAAAATACCTCAGACAATATTTTTGCCATTCGTTCTTTCTACTGAAAAAAACATCTTGTTCACTCTAAATGCCTGTATGTGTGCATTATGTGAACAACAAAGGGGTTCTAGAAGGGGACATTTCTTAATAGTCATCTCTTATTCTTTCTTTCACAGTCATACACAGCTGAAGACCATTTCCCACCACTTCCAACTCATTAAAACCACACAGAATTGATGCTTCCACCAGGTTTCTGTCCTTGACCAAAATCACTTATCACACCACTCTTTATCTACTTTACTTTCTAGAGTGGCTTGTCATTTTCAGCAAATGCCAATATTCAAGTAACAAAAGATAATTACAGAATATGATTAGAATTAGCTATGAAAGCAGGAACAGAAAACAGGTATTTTAATATTGAGAAGGTCAAAACTGTGCCATACTCTACATAGCTATTCACATATTTTAGCATGGTTTTACTGTATACTTCTATGCTTTAGTTATAAAAACCTCATGAAGCTCTAACTGTGGCTTCTGTAATTATTACATTTCAGGAATGCAAACACCATCCTTTAAAAATAAACGTACTTAGTGGAGCAACTCTAAGCAAACGTTCAAAACAAAAGGCAAAGTTGTAATAACACAGAACACCCTGCTCTTCACCCTTTGAATTCTGAAAACACTCTGTTGCCAACACTGCTGTAGCATGTACCATACAATAATCTTAGATTATGGTTGATTAGTGCCATTAAAAATCAACACTAACACAAATGACACCAATCCATCAGAAGTCACTGCAGAAATATCAGATTCGAACCACAAAAACAGAAAATATCTGTTTCTTTCCCCAGACCCAACTTAAGTGTTCACACAGTATGTGCTTATTGATCTGTCAAGCACAAGGCTCAGCCTCCACATTTCCACAGAAATACTGGTTCATAGTTAATAAAATTATATTGCATTTCTACGGAAGTTTTCCGTGATTCATAGTCATCTTTCACCCCCATTAACAGTTTAAGATGTGAAGTACAGGGGCCATTTGCTGTGGTTATTGGGCACAGCTGGCTCAGTTCAGCTACACACAGTCTTCCACACAGGAAGATGCAGGAACCCATTGCACCAAATGGAGGCAATAATTTCAAAGGTTTCTAGAAATTCTGAACTTGCTTGGCATGTGTGACTCAAATACAGGCACAAGTCCATAAAACAGGTTTCTAAAATATTTGACTTCCTACAGAGCAGATACTGAAGTTGCACAAAGTGTCCAGTGGAGTTCACAAGTAAACTTGGCTTTTGCAATGAGTACAGTTAACAGGGCTGGGATTGCCTGGTGGGGAGCAGCCCAGATCTCACTGCCAAGCAGCAGCTGGGTCCAGAAATATGGGAAAATGCAGGAGTGAAGCACACAGAGACACACAAACATATATAGACACATACAGAGAGAGTAAACAGATTGATAAATAACTCTTCAGGAAAGAAAGTCCAGGAAGAGGAGGACAAGCTGAGGAATCCTGATCATGCACAGCATCACACTGACACCAGCAAGGCTTTTACCCTTTTCTGTTAATACAGTAAATTCAATTTAGGCTTAACTGCCAGTTTGTTTTCCGAGTATTAGCACCTGCTCAAGAGCTGGATTAAGTTCCTTCAAGGCCTGACAGCAGCCAGGGTGTCTAAACAAGGGTAAAGGAACCCAGAGAGAGTGTTCATCTAAATTTAATATCTCTATGAATATATAATTTACTACATCGTACAGTAAAACTGAAGAACTAAATCTTGTAGTTAACGTTGTTTCCACAAAGAATTTAGGGGCTGCACACATAATTACGTGAAAATGACATCTGGTTCCACAGCAGAAGTTACTAATTTGAGAGAAATCAATGAGTTCACACTGAAAGACTGGAAACAGGTATAAAACTGAACATGATCTTGGTGTTGTCCTTCCTGTTAGACTCTATTAAGTTTGTATTTATTCTTTTTTTTTTTTTTTTTCATTTATTTATGCATACAACAACTTCATAGCAATATTTTGCCTTTGGGACCTATTACAAAATGTAATTCTATTTCCATATAAAATTTTCTATTGTACCAGGAGCATTATACAGGAGATGTAATGGGGGTCCCTGGTAGAAGTGATGGGGGTTAGAAAGATCAGTGAACACAAAGCTTAACCAGCCACAGGAAATGTGGCTTCAACGACAGAGATGGATCCAGTTGACAGAACTCAACCACTCTGTATTTCATACACTTCTGTAAATAAATGCTAAAATCACACTTTTGGAAAGCTAGTCTTAGATCACATTAAATTGTGGTGCTCCTACTTCTTTCTATAAATAACGGGGCCCAAAAAGGATTAGGAATAATTACAGAGGCAGATAAAGCATGACTGTGGAATCCCTCAGAACACTGTTAGCTTTAATCCAGCTAACAAAGGAAAACAACTTGTGGCAATATCGTGGCACAGGATACTTGGATTCCATTAACTGGCTTGAAGACAATGAAAATACAGAACTGCACAGATTTTTCTTTGGAAAATTAAATGGCTTCCACATTAGAAGAGTCTAGATATAGGAAAGAAAAAGAGTTATATGTGAAAAAGAGTCTAGAAAATCAATACTTGTCACTGTGTGGCAGGAAACACAAGTGCAGAAGAGTTTTTGCTCAGGGTGACTGTCCTGTGACATGAGTCAGGGACTGGCCACTGCCTGCTCTCTGCTCCAGGAATGGAGCACCGGGATCACTGCTCTGAACAGGAATTAGAACCACAACAGTTCCAGCTCAGCTTCTCTGGTGATGAACAGAAGCAACTATTTTAATGAAGAGCCCCTCCTCCTGTAGTACCTAATTCCTTGAAGTAGTGGAGACAATGGAAATTTAAATCTAAATTGTTGGAAGAATTATAAAATTAAACTAGTGGTTTACTCCATAAAAACGAGAGCTGACATGATCTCTGATGGAAAATTTTGGAAAAGCGTTTCAAAACATTGGCCAGATTTTCCCGAGCATCACAAACAACTGGGATGTTTTCTGTAACCTTCTGCAACCAAACTGGAACAAGGATGGAAACACAGGAGAGCAGTCAAGAGCTCTGTCAAGAGCTGCACGTGAAAGGCAGTAAAATTCCCTGGTTAAAAAACTGCAGAGTAGACAAACGTGTCAATATTTGATATTGGAACACCCAACACTTGGGGGAAGGTATCGAGTCTGTCAGTAAGGGTTAAAACAGAATAAAAACCACGACCTGGACTTCCCAGAGCGCACACTGACACAACCAGACAGCCATCCAGAACACAAGGAAATATTTATATGATCTGAATTAATTGCTAACAGTGGAAAACTGACCGTTTCACAGGCTCCGAGTCAGCAACGTTATGTAAATATTTTCCAAGAGCTGAAGGGCACCAGGAGGGCAGACACATCACCTCGGGGTTTAACTACAAGGCATCACGTTACAAGCTCAACAGATTCTTACAAGTGGTGGGGGGGTTAGGGAGGCTTTTTTTTTGTTGTTGTTCTGTTTTAAAGCTGAGAAAGGGAAGATCTGATACTGTAAAACTGGAGAATATCCTACAAGGAAAGAAACCAACTGAGATCTTCCCTTGCATATTTTAAAGTGCCATTTTTTCCAAGATTCTCTACAAAACTGAAATCCACTGGGGAGAGAAACAAGCATTGCTTAGACCTCATTAGAAAAGTATTTCAAGAAAGAACACTGCCTTGGCTTCTGTTTTTTTAAAATAACATAGCAAAAATTTAAATTATACACTTTAACAGCTTTTTTTTTTACCTTATAGGAACTAAAAAAAAAAAAAATTGGGATGCTACTAAAATAACAGTAAAAAAATATTTAAGTGCTCCCATAACTCAAAGTGAATCATCAGCTATAAAGATATTTGCCTGAGAAAATAACAGGTCGATGATTTGCTATGGTCATTCTGTTCTATGGAATATAAAAATACCATTTGTAGTAATTTTTACTATTAAAAGACTAAATTGCATTTTACAGCTTTCTATCACTTTTTTAGTGACAGAATACAATACAACTCATTTTCATACAGCTGTATGTTGAGTTTCAAGCCCCAAAATAAAACTAATAATACAGAAAGGTCAAAGATTGTCACCTTATAACTTGTTGGCTCTATAGTTGATTTAAAGGTTAAGCCAAGACCAAATATGATAGGTATATTGGCCCCAGGTTTTTTTAAACTTAAAAATACATACTCCTTCCATATTTTTAAGTAATTAAAATGAACCCTGCAATATGATGTGCCTGTGAGGATCACTCCTAAACACACACAGTGCAAACTGATGGACTGACTTCAAATCACTTCACAATTAAAGAGTTACCAATTTCCTTTACCTTTTCTACATTTCAAATTGAACAAGGGAACTTTTCTTCCAGTAAACACCCTGTGAAATGCTTTGCTGAAAAGCAATATATTCTGAACTGGAGCTTCTCCTGTGACCTTTTACAGTTTTCCTGCATCTGCTCATTTCTTAACGCTCCAAACAATCAGATCTGATCCTCACCACGCCTGCTGCCCTTGTCCACCTGACAATGAAATGCAGATTCCTATATTACTGACATCTACAGGAACCTGATTTTCACTTATCAGGTAGAACACTTGCTAAGCAGCAAGGACTCTTTGCACACAAGTCAAAAATTTCAATCTTGGTCTCTTAAGATTGAAAAAACTTCTTTAAAAATATGCAATATATGTATAAAATATACAAATCACAAATTTCTTAAGAAGTAGTACTGGAGACTTCTGCTGAAGATTGAGATAGTGTTTTGACTCAGCAAAACATAAGCAGCAATAATTCAATTATATGTTTAACATTTTTTCACCACATTATTATTGAGTCAGGACTATGAGTGAGGAAAAATAAGCACTAACTTCTGTAAAAACACTCACTGTAGATTTCAAAGTACACTCATATCTTGGAAACATGATTTCCCCCCCCCCAGCCCCCACAACTCTGGCCCCAAGATCCATTTTTTAATCATATATTGCCAACTAATGTTTCTCAGAGGTCCTGGGTCAGTGTAGCCTCTTCACTGTCCTTGCAGAAGCTGATGAAATTTATTCATTTATATATATATATATTCATGAATGTAAAGAATGCTAAGGCAGAAAGCCTGTTTCATTATTATCTTCCAATACAAAGTACAATGCCAGCAGGCAGTAATCAGCCACTTCATACTCCCATGAATCCTTAAATCCCTCACTCTGAACAAACGCTTTTAACAATTTGTTTACTGCCATTGTACTAAACTCAAATACTGGTCCCCCTTCTCGCACCCTCAAACCACTCAAAGACATAAATTAATTTACACCAACAAAAAGCAAAATTACTCAAATGTAGAAAAACGTTTGTTATTTGTTCAGCACCACCTTCAAATAATCCCAGATTCAGACACTGTCTGACACTTCAGTCCCATATCACAGCCCCTGGCAGCCCCAGGACACCTTAGAACACTTCTCCTTTTGCTCCAGAGTCATTTGACTTTATGTTTCTAGGCCAGCAGAACTCAGCTCCTAAATCAGGTGACTTTCTATAGAGTCCAGATGTGATGGAATATCCTGAGTCCTGTGTTGACTGATGATGTTTTCCCCTGTTCTCACTGAGATTCTGAGCTTCTCCTCAGCACAAACAAGTTTAACAACCTCTATTGCACTAATGGAAGGGAATGAAAAGCAGCAGAGACAGGGAAAATTTTCAGACAGCTTTCCTGTGTTTCTATTGATCAAAAATATCTTTCTTGGGCAATTCTGTCACTGATTGTACACTCAAACACTTCAGGAAGGAAAATGACTGTGCCCACTTGGAGAATTTCTCCTCTCCTCAGGATTGCTCTGATTGCACAAAGACCTGGCTCCAGTGAACAGATTCACTGCCTGTAACTGAAGCATCTTCAAGATCTTCCTCTTAAAAGACATTTTGCTGTCAAAGTCTCATGATTTCTTCTCAGGGATGAATTAATTTTCCTGTCAGATTGCACTCTTCAGAGGAAATCTTTCTCCACAAATACATTTGCATCCTTTGCTGAGATTTAACATTTTCACCTAATGTTGTTGCTTGACTAAAACGTGTGCTTTAATTTTGAACCCTGTGATATTTCAAATTTTAACTAATAAAATCAACTTTTTGCCACAAACTACTCATTCAAAACTCAACTTTGAACTACTGCACTCAAATAAGTAAAAGGTTTTTCAAAGAAAGAAGGCAGAAGCTCCCTATAATTACACATTTTGACCCTGGCTTGGGCTTCTGATTTACTTGAGCTTTTATTGGTTTTTCCCTAGACTGTTTGCACGCTTAATAACAGTATTTTGTCAAGGCAGAAGTGAAAACTGATGAACCCAAAGAAGAGTAACATGAAGTATTCAGGTTCAACAGGGACAAATCAGAATCCTGCAGAGATGACTGAGGAATTTTTGTCCTCAAAGAGCACAACCACAAGTGGTTTATCCAAGGAATACCTTGGAGTATCACTCTCTTCCTCACCCAGACCCTTCAGCAAATACATGGACTGAGAACCAATGAAACCCAAGTGCTGCTAGAACTGACATTTCCCCCCACTCCAGGGCTATTTCCTGATGTCTCTCACTTCTCCACAAGATGTTTTCACTGGATTTTTTTTTTTCCAAGCAATTGTATTTTTAAGAGGTCAAGTGTTGCTCAGAAACAGCCTTGCTTTTACCATTAACATTTCAGAAGACAGGCTGAAGCAAGGTAATTTTCTCCCCAAAAAATGTTTCTCTCTGTGTAATGTCAAAACTATAGAAATTTAGCACAGGATGACATTTGCACACAAGTCGAAGGTTTATCTCACTTACCAAACTGAAACCCTACAGATTTCCATTCTTTCTTACCCCTCACTGAAAGTTAAGGAGGAAATAAAAATAAAACAGAAACACAAACCCAACCTGTGACAAGAATCATTCCTATGGTAAAACTGGAAAAGTCATAGTCCCAAATAAAAAAAAAAAACAAACTTTGCAAGCTGGAATTTTTAAGACCCAGGATGGAGATGAAAAATTCAGTCTGTTGTTTAATGTGTTTGATGTTCAATTTTTTGGATCCTCTTGAAAGGGATTCACAGCTGGCCAATTTGATAATTTAAAGCATTTTGAATGTACACACTGTACATTTACATCTTCCATGAACTTATAGTAACATGAAAGTTGTTTATGAAAACAACGATTTTTCTTGAAATGTAGTTGAGCCTTGAGTTGACATTATTGTTTTCATGACCCCTATTTCTACCTGTATTCAATCAAACCAAAACCACCCTAGGACGAGAATTTTCCTTTCCCTTGCCCAAGAGGTTGCTATTTGTGCACAGTAAGAACGTGGTGAATTGATACTTTCCAGTTCAATTTATTAACAAAAAAATAAATAAATAAATTCAAACTCCCTTTACATTTATCAAGTCTTGGTCTATTTACAACAAAGTTAGTTCACCCTCTCTAGAAGCTCCAAGAGCCTTAAATAAAGCAGTACAAAAAAAGAAGACAGAACTTTAAATTATACAAATAAAGGAAAAACATCCAGTTGACAACCTGATTACAGAAAAATAAAGGTACTGGAGAAATCTTTCATTAGTGCTTTGCCAGTCACAGAGCTGGCTGAAAGGCCTCACACTGCCTTGGCTGAAGGTCAAGCTCCTTCCTGGAGGGTATGGGGTGAAGTTTTTTAGCTTTTCTATTAACTAACTTGCCAGTGCAGTCCAATAAACTCCATTTTCCCTCATTCCCAAATATACTAAAAGCTTCTCTAAGGAACAGTCCTAATTTCATATTGTGTTCAGATCTAAAAAAAAAAAAAAAAAAAAAAAAAAAAAAAAAAATCAATTGTTGACCTTTATAAAATCCAGAAAAATACAATTAGTGATTGCTGAAGGGGCCGAAATTGTTCCAGGTACAGGAAGCTATGCCAAATAAGTTTCTATACACCACCCTGCCCTAACTTATTTCACTAGAAAATTGGCCTATACTCTACTCCAGCAGCAGCCAAATGATTCCTGTATTTGCAGCACTGGAGACTAAAAACCACAGTGTAACTCTGAAATGAAAAAACTAAGAATACTACCTGGTCTCACTTCATCTGGCACTTCCTTCTACCAGAGACCAAGATCAGAATAGAAAAGCTCAAGTGCAAGTGAGTTGACACAATCTGACCTTAAAAAGGCTTTTACAGCCAACAGGTCCACTGGATATAAGAGAAAAACTGATTGAACAGCTGAGAGGAATAGAGGAGGTAGCTACTGGTTGCTGCTGCTAGCACTTAAATTCAAAGTATGCTATCATAACATGCTGACAGTTTGCAGAAATCACTTGTGCAATAAAAAAAAAAAATGAGTGTGTAGGCCAAAAATAATGTCAAGTTGGTTGTTTAAATAAATACATAAAAACAGTCAAGCAGTAACATCCAAAAAAAAGAAAAGGTTCAGTGATTGTTGAAGTCATTTAAGACTCAAGGGCTATCTGGAAATAAAATAATGTTCTATGGTGTCTGATATTGCATTACATTCTACTTCAGTCACACTCACAAGTTACTCCAGTATTTTGAATGGGATAATGCATAGTTTTTCCTATATATTCAAGAAAGAATTTAAGAACATCCAAAATGAAAACATTTTGACTTGAAATCCTTGCTTGCAGAACAAATCTATTAGCATTTATAATGTGTCTTACATTATATATAAACACACAGTTACAACTAACATAACCAAATAAAATTGGAAATGAGCTGATGAACTCTTAGGATTTATCTTCTACTAAAGTAAATTAAAAATATGCAAATTAAAAAGGTACAAGTAACCGTTGTGGTTACGGCAAAAAAAACCCCAATCGCTTCCATTTACCTCAATATGAGAGATACCTTTCATATTTTCTGGGCCAATTTTTTACTGTATTGAAAGAAAAGGATCTGAGAAAGTGGTTCACCCTCCCCAGGTGTCCTTTTCTCCTCCTCTCCTTTGTACTCTAATGGGAGCATTAAGACACTGCGGGGGAACTGGAAGGATTGTAATGACTACGGAGCATTTGCACAGTCTCAGAGCTGTGCAGGGCTTCTGCTCCTCCAACCCACTCTGCTGATACCCAGGGAAATCTTCCAGTTTGTTTCAGGGCACGCTCACCACCATTGAAAAAAAAAATAATCAAAGATATCAATTTTTTAAAAGCGAATTTCTCGAGGTGAAATGATCGAGCGGATGCTGAGGATGCAGCTGTTGCATTGGAGGAGGTGAATCTTAGAAAGATTTTACTGAAGGTTAGAGAGTTCTGGTAGGGTTGGTGCTGCTCACAACTAGAGATGCCCTGGTATGTAAAAAGTACTGTAAAATATTCCAGGAGGTGTAAATGCAGAGGTGAAATGAAGGCAGGTTCCAAGTGAACCCAAACCTCAGCAGTATGAGAACATTCACTTCCTTCAAAAATCAGGAATTCAGATTATCCAAAAGCTGGCTGCCCAGTTCCAGGGCTACACGTGGCACCCGGGACACTCAAACCACCCCAATGGGACAGGACAAACTCCTCTGCTGGAAAACCAAGGGAGTGCAGGAGGAGATGTAAAGCAAGAGCTGCAGAAGAGCTTTAACAGTCAGAAGGGTTTCACTGTTTAAATAACTGGTTGGATTTCACCCTCTGCCCCTAATCCATAGCACAGTATAATTCATACATTATATATATGAATTATATATAATTGGGCCAGCAGAATCCAGGAATGCAAAACCAGCACCATGAAAGGAAACTTAAATGAAACATAAAACTTATGAACTACTGAGAATGATCTTTAAACTAACAAACATGCTGTTAAAACTAGAACGTTCCTGCCTGTTTTCTGTACTGTTCATATTTTCTGTAAATAAGGCTTTAATAACCAGATTTTTTTAATTTGTCCTTCAAGTAAACTTTATTGCATACATATATAATGTCATTTAAGCTTGCATCCATATCATTTAATTAGACAATAAACCCTCCTCTCTTACACTAACAGTAAATAACATTTATGTAAGATTATTTTGCAGTTTCCACACCGTGTTAATTGTTTTTAGCATTTCAAATTTAGCTTTTAACTGTGAAATAACCTTGAAGAGCTAGCTGCAGCTATTTTTTCTTTTAAGCTTCCCAAGTTGCAATTTTCCTTCGCTATTTGGCTCAAGCAAAATTTTCAAGACCAACATAACTCAAGGTTACTCTCTTAACAGAGACATCAGAAATTCAGACATGATATTGATCTATCTCCTTATGACAGCAGGGAGAAGTTTTTTTAATTTTTTAAATGTCCAGCCATGTGCAGGAAACCAGAACCACAGTGGTTTGCTCCTCCTCACTTATTCCTCAATAATTTTATCTGGACATATTGGAAACAATGGGAAAAAGTACCCAGAAAGGGCACCGAATTTGCACATTTATGAAATACCATTAATTCATGTTATTTTCCTTCACGATAAACCAAATATTGTTGTTTTAAAGCAAACAATTCTAGGTACAAAGGAAACTTCCTTGCAGAAGGAGAACTTTCTGGCTCCACAGAATTCTCAGAGGGCACTGCAGTTATTCCAACCAAAGTGAGCTCCTGCTACAAAACAGGAAGGAGTGTTATCTCTTTATTTATTTCTCAGCTGCTGTGTACAAAACCTCTGTTCTGAACCACTAAACTTTGCATCAACCTCTGCCTGAATAATTTTCCTCTCTTATTCTGTTTTGCAAATAAATGCAAAGAGTAACTGCTCGTTCTGTCTGCGATATCTCAGACCTTCTCAACAGAAAATTGAATTTCCCTTCTACACCTGTTGGTCAAGCCTTTAGTATCTAAACACAAGCCCACATAAAAATCCAGATAAGAAAACGGCTTTCTTATTTTCAAAACTAGAAAAGTTAAAAAAAAAAAAATCAATGACATGAACTTGAATGGGCACAGAATAGCATGTGAAACTTATTTTAAAGGTCAAAGAATTTCAAAGAAAAAAAGTTTTGCTTTTAAATCACTACCTTACAGATCTGCTTGCAACCATGCACAAATCAGTTCTGCAGCAAGTTAGTAACCTCTTCTCTTAAATATATTTTAGCATCTTCATGATGCTGCACTTGATACACCCAGGACCTGAGGCAAATTTGGGGTTTTCATGCTTCATTATCCACACAACCACGTGTAAAACACCAGCTACTCAACTCCACTGCATTTCTGTACATGGGTATTTTTGGAAAGACAAAGTTTGAAAACTTACATTTAAAACCCAGAATATTTTGCAGTAATTAGATCAAAATTGCTATTTTGCTTTTCTTTTCAAACAGACAGTTGAGGGGGAGGCGGAGAGGGGGGGGACAATGACAGAGACTTCTCAATCCCTCAGGGGTTAACATTTGTATAGCTGTCTCTCTTTGTTGGCACAACCCAATTTGAAAAGAAAGAACCATCTGCCCAGCTGTCTGGAATCCAGCCCTGTCTGATAATTCCCATGTTGAAAAATAAACATTTCACAAATCCCATGTGCTGAGGAAACCGACTCCTCTTCTCACAGCAAAAAAACCAGGCTACCCAGGAACACCTCTGGAAGCCAGAAAAAAACACTCAAACTCGAATTTTGGGTTGAAGCCCTGATGCTTCTCTTTACTTTTCTATTGTGTACTATTTGTCAGGAGTTGCAGGTTCTGCAGTTTGGCTCATGAAACAGAGCAATTATCTAAAAAGACTGAATTAGTTCAGTTCTAGTTTGTGTGATAATGAGCTGCACTACTATGATGCTTTTAAGGAACAAGTGATCCGAGTTATGATGTTTTAATAACAATTCTGGTGCATAAAAATTAATTCAATAAAAGGCATATATAGTGGTAGTAATAGCATGTTGTGGAGTGATGATCAGAAAACTCTATTCTGGAGTAAATAACTTGAAGCAATTGGGCTCATTAGGTTTTTTTCCTAAACATTCCAATTACTGTTCAGACCAATTCAAAAGAGTAGAGGATACTAAAAGACATACATGTTCCTAAATACCAAAAAATGGCGCTTTTTTTAAGAATTTTCATATTGTAGCTCAGGTTTTAGGCTTCTTGAGAGAGGGGATGGGAAAAATTGTTTTATTATGTAGCAGAGAACATTTGGACATGGTGGATCCAGTCAACTCCCTGGTCCTCTGAAGGTCTCAAACATCAGATGTGCAAAGCTCCTCTCAGCTTTTACACTTCACTAAGTTGAACACTGAACTTCTCAGCCTTTCTTTTTAAAACTGAACAGTGAGCAATGGTTTCCAGACTCATGAAAGACAAACCCACAGAGACACACAGGTTTGCTCTCAAACTTCCCCTGTCACACAGGCCTGGAGTTGGGCAGTGTTTTTCATTCTCTCAATCACCATTAAACAGGGTACCAATGACTCCCCTGCTCAGTCTGAATGACCCAGTGATACCTCATGACTGTAAAGGTTAAGAAATTAGGAAAAGGGCTTCCAACTGTGTTGTATTAAAGCCATCTCTACTTGTGCTTTAGGATCTCTCATCTATTCTCAGGTAAATTAAGTTTAGAATGAAGTAATACTTAAATCTGTTTAAGTATCTGAAATCAAAACGTCCTGAAATGGGCTATTCTCTTTGAATATCACCTCAGAAAACTGCAGATAATCCAGTCAAAAGGCTACTGAATATGTAAAAGGCAGCAGTGAAACTATTTTTCCCCCTGTTATTTCCTTGCTGTCCAAACAATGGATATTTCAAGTAGGAGTAATCAGAATAAATAAATAAATAAAAGCAAGAGAGAGACTGCAGAGCATTATTTGGTTTTTTGAAGGGCCTCAATAGAGAGTATTAATTCCATCTGAATCCTGTTAAGTGTTGGGAGGCATTAGTTTAAGGAAAAAAGCTACTCTGATTCCATTGCTTGAATTGCAGAATTCCTTTTTCCAAAAATGGCAAGAGCTTGTACATATAAAAACATCCTCCTTACAACTACTAATTGCAGAAAAATAAACAGCCATTAGGGATGAAAATGGTTCTTAGCCACTAATTTTCCATCTTGGATGTTCTGTCTAGTTCTCCATCCAACAAAGTGTCCCACCCAGTTTGAGAGGATATTTCCTGTAAGCACAAATTTAATATGCAGTATGAAAAATATCCCAGAATTAGGAACCAAATCTGTCTTTATCTTTCCTCCCCTTTTAATTACAAGCTATTGTGCTATTCCAGACTCTTTCTTCTCATCCTCATCTCTGCACCCTTCCTGTTGCAACACACTTATCTGCTCTTCTCCATCTTCAAATAGCGAGTGAAGATTTTTTTTGTACTGAAACATTTAATTTTCCTGCTCCAACAATGTGCTCTGTCCTCTGATTTCTCAATCCTGCAGCAGCTCAGATTTGTATGCATGAAAAATTCACAATATAACCTTACCACACCATCTGAAAAGGGAGACCACTCTCCTCCCTTTGACATGATAATTAAATAAGAGAAATGTTACTGCACTGATCCCAAGTGCAACACCATTATATGTCATCATATATCCAAGATTAATTCTTCACTTGAGTGGATAGCAGGCTAAATTCAGACAAAAATACAGCAAATTAGCTTTTGCACTTCATTAATACTGTCAGCTTCACTCTAACAAAGAAAACCCCAAGCCTCCACCACAAAAGAACACCACTAGAGGACAAAACGAATAAAATAGGAAGTGTATTGGATTTAAAATGTATACGAAAATAAAAACGGTGATGGCAAATTGCTGTGTCTTAATTCCCCATTAAATAGAGCTTTGCTACCTGTCACAGCTCCCAATTCAAGAGCACACCATTTTACAGCCTCTTAATTGGTATACTTCATTAAAAAAATAGTGTTGATTTACAACAAATTATTCAGTGGTCTCACACCAACAGGATACTCAAAAAAGACATGATTAAAAAGGCAGAGCATGAGACGCATCTGAGATGCTGAATTCTATGGAACAGTGTGAACAGACACGAGGTATTTGGTGGGGATGGGGGTAAGCAAGGTAGAAAAAAAAAAAACCTTATCCAGAACTTCCACGAGGGTGAGAATCCATTTCAGTACCGTAAAATAAAAACTCAGAATGCCAATACATGAATCACCTTTGCACCATGAATACCAGAGAGCTGTTAGTAATCCTTCCCTACTCAGGAAGGTAAATGAATTCAGTAACATTTCAAAAATATTCAAGTCTTCCTTGCCTAAATTGTTTCCCTGAGAACACCAATAAAGCTGGTTCATGCTTTCTACTTCAAAGTTAAAGATGAGAATATGCAGACTGGGAAACTGCAGACCCGAGATAACTTTTTGGAATTCTCATAAACAGCAACAAAAGTCACGATATCACTGATATGTCAAGTTAAACTTTGACAAATCTCACACCACAAGGATCCATACAAAGCACGACCTTATCACAAGGTTTGTGTGTTATGAGGAGAATTTTTTGAGTTGTCAACTGAAACACAGACCAAAACCAGGTTACCCACAGTGCAGCAGCAATTTGTCTGTCAAGGAGGCAAAATCTCCATAGGCAGAGCTCTAACATCACCAGTCCTTTTAACAACATTTACAGTTGGATGTAAAATAACACACCTGAGCTCTAGAAAGAAATAAATCCCTTGGATTCCACAAAAGGGCAGACACACTGAAAGGCTGCCTGACTATTTTGTATATAGCGATGGAAAGAGTGGCCTTAACACAGTTTCCTGTTGATAAATTCTGTTTACTTTCCTTTACTCAGGAACTCCTCCAGATTCACAAGAACAGAACTATGCTATACCCAAAGTTCTCAAAGACAGACAAATGCATGGAAGGAATTTTGCTACATATGGCTTAAAATGGCCTTTTGCTGCACAGTTATACTGCAGAAACAATTAGGTTAAACACAGCAAAACAGAGCAATCTCATTAAACAGTTAAAATTTTTTAATTAAAGTTTCAACTAAGGTTCCAAGTGATATTACATAAAATCTAATCACCTTCTGCTGCTTTTCAAAGCTATTCTGACTGACTGGAGAGCACTGAAGATCTCTAGCTTTGATATGTCAAGGAGGTATAATGCAAAAAGACATTATTAAAAACCTGATGGCAAACCCTGGCTTTCTTCCTCTTTTCTCTCTTGGTAGAAAGGAAAAATCCTCCAGTTAGATACCAACAAAACTCCTATTGAAAACAAGAGCTTTCTTAACACTGTGATGTCACTTAAAAAGGTTAAGAAAAACTTTGCCTTTTACAGAAGGCTTTTGAGGCTTCTGAATTTCATTTTCTTCTTAAAGGTGAAAAGTTCACTTAAGCATTCCACATCTTACAGTCTGAAACACACATTCCTAAATGTAAGAGCTGCATATGAGGACTGGGGATTAGTTATACAGAAATGCTTCCTTAAGCTCCTCACCAAAGGGAAGGAAGGGTCATAAGACAAAGAGTATTATGTTCCCAAATACCTGTTTAAAAGCAGATATACTAAGAATTACAAGATAATAGAGTAAAAGAGTTCTTCAAGAAAGCAGAAGCCTTGTGTGCTGAAAGTAATTCCAGTTGAACTGGAATTACTAAACACCAAGACATTCATTTAATTACTGATGAAATTAGGAAACCAGAAAAAAATTGCTTAAAATCCAGACTTTGAAGACCTGAAGAAAAATTTTCCCTACAAGATAAAGGCAAACTAAACTGTCTGTTGTAGATAAAACAGGATGAGTCTTGTTGTAGGGGAGGGTCCTACCAGCAGGCTAAATTACTCAGCCTTCTTATCCACAAAAGTGATGTGACTAATCTATTACTGCTGTTAACAAAACAAATCAACCACACACAAAGTATTGTTTCATCCTCCAGTAGGTGAGGGCTAAGGTCTTTCACTTAATAGAAGTACGTGGAGTTTTCTGCTTCAGACTCTATTTACCAGAAAGGAAAAACTCTCATAATTTGTTTTGAAGTTGAGATTTCTATTCAACCACTTCATTTAATGTCAATAAAAAGGATAAATTCTAGCACAAGGCAGGAGGTAAGTAATCAGATTGGCTACCTGGTGACTATTTAAGAAACACAAGAGATTTAGGAAAACAGAAATACTTCGAATAAATGCAGTTTCTCATGGTTGGTTCTCTTAAAGTTATAGCTTTGATGTTTATCCGTAACAACCTATTTTTAAACTAATGGAATTGAACTCTCAAGTACAACACTTTGCTTGCTTTGATGCCACTAGGCAGGTAGAAAAACTGCACTGTGCCTCCTTCACTGCTTCCTCCAGGCAGCCAGAGATCTATGAAGGATAATACAGAAGACAAGTAGCCATAAAACCCTGACCCTGTTAATGTTACTGGGATTTCAGCTGCATATTGAACACAGTAGAGGATCTTGCATGAAATATTGCTTTCCTTGAAATGTACAGACCATTTTCTGAGATCGTTTTCCCTTGAGAAGATAACTGGATAGCCAACAAGCCATTAGTTATCAAAAAAGCTTCCTGTGAGTCTTAGCTCATCAAATGCTTCAACAGGTTAAACATGAAAACAAAATCAAACATGTTTTTCTCACAAATCAGACATGTTTTTCTGACCAAAATCAAATGGATTATGATAACCTTGCATTATTTGTTTGATTAGTCTATACCGGTCTTGGACTGAAGGGAGAAGAAAAACCCAGTTCACAACATGAAAAGGAATGTTAGAACATCATCTTCAGGTATCTCTTTCAAATTTTAAGTTCTTACTCATACACTGAACTGTATAAAAATCCTTTTCTTCCCAACTTAAACATACATGGCCTCATACAATGCCCTGAAGGCATTTTTGCTGTATGCTGTGCAGTTATTACTCCAAATATCCTTCTCTAAGACCCTGACTGTTCTAGCACAGGACAGGCTGAGGGCACTTGGTGTGTTCAGGTGGAGAAGAGAGCTCACTGCAGTTACAACTTCCTTGGGAAGGGCAGAGGAGGAGCAGGGACTACATCCTGCTCTGTGGGGACCAGGGACAGGAGCCAGGGAATGGCCTGGAGCTGTGTCAGGGCAGGGGCAGGTTGGATCTCAGGAAAAGGTTCCTCCCCCAGAGGGTGGTTGGGCACTGCCCAGGCTCCCCAGGGCAGTGGGCACAGCACCAAGGCTGCCAGAGCTCAAGGGGCGTTTGGATGATCCTCTGGGGCACAGGGTGTGACTCTTGGGGATGGTGCTGTGCAGGGCTGAGGGTTGGACTAGATGACCCTTGTGGGTCCCTTCCAACTCAGCACATCCTGTGATTCTGTGACTGGATCCTGCGGTCATTTAGGCTGGACCAAAGCAGCCTCTGCTCTGGATCCCTCCGCGGGCGCTGACAGAGATGATGACCTACATCAAACAAGCCAATTTAAATAAACATCTCAATCTCCGGGGAGGGACTCCGGCGGGGACTGACGCCCACAGCCGCCCCCGCCCGACGTGGGGTCGGGTCCGGGGTCGGTGCCGGGATCGGGTCTGGGATCGGGTCCGGGGTCGCTCCCGCCCCGCAGCGCGGCCCCGCCCGGGCCTCTGGCGCCCTCTGCCGGGGAAGGGGAGCGCTCACAGCGCCTCCCGCATCCCCGCCTTCCAGGGGCTCTTCCCTCTCGGACACTCGGCGTGTCCCCGCCTCGCCACCTTCCACCTACACGACCTTTAGCTTTCCTTCAGCTGTCCCTGCCCCCGCACTGGCTGTTCATATTCTCGTTTCAAAGCTCCCCGACACCCGCAGCAGCAGCAAAGCTCGGTGGGTGACAGAGCCCCATCGCCCCTCGGGGGGCTCGGGGCACCCACGGGCTGCACATCCCTTGGCACCGTTCTCTCCCAGAGCTCCAAACCTGGACCTGGTCCAACATCCAGCTTACTAACTCCAGATTTGAGAACTGAAGCACAAAACATCTTCACAGTTTAAAAGGAGTCACTGAAGTCACACAATGAAGGATGAATAAACAAGCAAAGAATTACTAGTTCCCTTGAGCTTCCCCTCTACACTTGCAGTGTTCACAAAAATTTAGGATTCCAAACTTCATACCTTGGGTCTCTGACCTCCTGGCTTGTCCTGAATTGTGGGCTCCAGTCCTTCTCCAAGCAGCTGTCTTTGGCAAACATATGACCTCCTATTTAATAAAAAAAAAAATCCCATTCTAAAATACTACACTTCTGCTCTTCTCTTTTGCTCCATTTCAGTTTTCTTAAACCCCACTCTAACATCTTTTTTCCTCCCCCCATACAAATTCCTCCTCCTCCCTGCAGATAAGCACATCCCAACAGCCTTCTTCCAAATTAAATAACTGTAGCAGTTCCTTGGGGAAAAAAACTCAAACCCTATAAGTCAAGGTAACAAAGCAATGGAATTTTGCTTGAGCCACAGGTGAGATTTCCTTAAACACTGGAATTTCCTACATTCTCTAACTTAAATATATTTACTTTCTAACTGGACTGCAAGCATTCAGTCTTGCAAAAGCAATACTTAATGCAACCACTATGAAGCAAGAAGAAAGATGGACTTCAGGCTCTGAAAACTGAAATTTTACATCTTAAGGAACAAGTTATTGGTGTTTCCTCCCCAGCTGAGCAGCCCTAAGGAATATATACTGGAGGGGAAAACTGGGATGTGTGTTGGATACTGAGCAAATGAGCTCAGAACTAAAGAATTTCTATCAGACATCTCTAAAAGATTTCTGACCTAAACAAGAGAACACATCAGACTGGAAAGAATCAAGCTTGAAAGGAGCATAAAACTTCACCACCATCTCTGACTGAAGGCTGCAAAAGTGCCACTGCCTACAGAAACTTGTTTTCATGTGGGTTTGTTTGGCTTGGTTTTTTCTTTTTTTTTTTTTAATTAAGGTCATAATTGCCAACTCTTCCTCAGCACTCTTATGACTTTCCAAGTGGTTTCCCAAACTTGGCTGCGTAATCCCTTGAGGATACAGTTTGGATACTTGTTTACTTCACCAACAAAGGATAGCTCGGTTCACTTCTTTTCAAATTTCAATGCGAGCAGCATAGGCTCATCAAACCCCTGAAACAGAAAAGGCTTATGGATAGCAGGTGTCCAAAATACCATCTACTCTAGCAATCTGGAGTACTGGTAGCAGCAAAAGCAATTAGACTCTGAACTCAAGAAAATTCTGTCTTTACAGCCCGGATAGTTAAATAGTGAACAGATTGACAATGGAATCTCTGGAATCTCCCTTACTGAAGTGCTTAGAAAACAGATTAAATAAATATCTGTCAGGAATTGTGTCACTATGATTGATCCTGCCATAGCCCAGGAGAAAATACTGTTGAACCTTTGAATCCCCTTCCAGCCCCCCTGTTTTTTTCTTCTCTTTGAGTCACTGAATTGCAGCATCTGCATCATTGTAGTTTAGTCAATTTATCTTCCGAAAGCACACTCAAAATTAAGCATATTTAATTCAGTCACGAAGAAGCAGATGATCATAAAAAGCTCACACAGCCTTATGGTGACAGTGGGGAAGAGTTAGCCTGGAAGAGTGTGATTCCAACAAGGCAAGGGGCTCAGAGGCAGGTGTGAGGAGCTGGAAGGTTGTGCTGGTGCCAGGAAACTGCAACTAAGCCAGAGAGCTGTGTTTGCCATTCCTGCCACTGATGGGAAAGGACAACAATAGGAATATTGACTGCCAATACTAAGAAAGGCTCTTTACTACAGAAGCTCACCCCAGAACAGGGCACTGAACGTGAGGCAGTGTCCAGCAGCAGCCAGGGCTGGCTGTTCCCAAACCAGGAGCCAAGTGTGATCCCAAGACAGGGGCTTCCCTCCATGCCTAGATGCAGCCCCCCAGCACCTGGAACACAACAGGCAGAGGGAGGTGCTGGGAATGGAACCCACTGACAATCCCAGACAAGAGAGGAAACAGGGACACCCAGGGAGAGCAGCCAGAGACAGAAAGAAACAGGTTCAGAGACAGGACACAAGTTCTAAAGCACATCCCAGGGCCCATCCAGGAGACAAGGCACTCACCATGCAGGGCTGAGTCCATCCAGCACACAGGGACTAAACACCCAGGGCTGAGCTTAAATGGAGCTCCTGGGCCCAGGGGTGGAGGGTGTGGGTGGAGAGGAAATTAGGACCTATTTGGGACACCTGATCCTCATGTCCAGTGGGAGAGGCAGACACAGGTGAGCCACAGCCACACCCCTGCAGTCTGTTCCTCCAGAGAGCTGCTAATCCTGATCACCTGAAGCTTTTACCTTCCTAAATGCAGACCACTTGTGTTAGATGAAAACCAGACTAGAGACGTCAATACAAAAAAAAAGATGCCCTAACTACAGAGATAAAATACATAATAAAACTTCAGTGATGCTGACAGATTTCACATAAATATTAAAATTAATGGCCCAAAAGTACAAGAAATTCTACACACCACTCAGAAATCTCAAAAACATTCCAGAGCAAACAAAGCCAAGCAAGGCTAACAGGAGGTTTTCCATTTACTAAGAATAATTTGCAGAAACTTTTCATTAAGAAAGACCTCAAAATGACTGGGAGCTTTTTAAATACAAATGATGATACAACTCAGTAAGATAAAGCATGCTTGACTTGTCAATAATATCACTTCTCATGTAGTTCAAATTAAGCTTTTGCTAAAATACCACACTGAATTTGGCCTATAAACAGAGTATTCATTTCATTAGTTTTAATAAAATTGTATGGAATCGCTGCCCAATGATCTGAGGATGGAACTCAGCTAAATGAAAACCATAATCAAACCAACCTTCCAAAACCAAGAATAACGATTTAATTTTTTGGGAAATGTTCTTCATTATCAATTTCTAGCAAAGAACCCTTTAACACCAAGAGTCAGGTCAAACTGTCCATAGCTGTCTTTCCCTGGCTTAGCAAGTATCTCTCTTGTTCCTAAGATGGAGAAAAATGTCTGTAAGAGAAGGCAGAAGTGTACCTGTAACAACACTTAAATGCTTCTAAGGTGAACAGAAAGCACTTAAAAGTGAAAGCAACTATTTTTAACATATCCCACCGTTTAAGATCTAACAAATGGGTATGTACTACACCCAACTCTTTGACAGCTGCTTGAGGCAGTTTAAAATCACAAATCCAGCTCTAGTGACAGCTGAGAAGAGCTGAGCACTTGAGATCCTCAGAAGTTATTATCAACAAGGAGCAGAAAATGCTAAAGGAGAAGAGTAGAAAAGGAGTAGAAAATTTAAGGTTAGCTGAAATACTTTAAATTGTACACATGACCCAGAGGGCAGGGACAAGATCATAGAACTTCCCACTTGAACCAAGTGTCCCTGCATTAAGCTCTGCACTATTGCTGCTGCATTATTCCAAGTTACCTGAGACAACTTTTCAACTCAGAAGTTATCTCTGCAGAGCCCTGTAAAACGGGAGCAGAGGTAGATCAACAGCTTCAATAAGTTAAATTTCAAAAAACAAAAAAACAGCAACATGGTGGCAAAAGTATCTTTCGTTTTCCTAAAGCTTTTTTAGTTCATTTAGTTCAAGCTTTTCATTCACTGGCTCTGTACTAGTAAAAACCTACAAAATTTGAATTTATCATCTAATTTTCCTTCATTTCCTAAGACAATGTTGTGCTTATTGTGGCTAAGCCTTGGCTGACAGATTAAGGGGCCATTTCCATCAATCCTTTAAACTTGTTTTGTGATTTTTTTCTTCTTTCTTGATATAGGTCTACCTGTAGAGAAATAATCTCAATGAAGAAAATAATAAATAAGAAAATAATCTCAATTACTTCTAAATATCCTTTAATATATATATATATATAAAACTACTTAAAATACAAACATATGTTTAACTGAGCTTTGCTCTTCTACTGACAAGCATTTATCTGCAGTTTTTCCACCAGACCAAACGAGCCCCAAAGAAGTGCTGTCTGAAAAGGAACAAACACACAATTAACAAAACCTCCAAGACCTCTTCAAACAGCTGCCTGCTCATAACACAGCTGAACCCCCCAGATACTTCTCAAAAGTCTTCTAAGCATTCTGCCACTGAACACACTAATTTTCCCTGCCAATTGTACATTTTTCTTTAATAGTAACGAGGTTGATGTCAAAGAACTGAAAATTATATACCATATGTCATACCAGAAGCAGCTTATGAAGATTAGCATATTTATAAGACAAATAAAAATGCATTTTAAATAATGCAAATATGAAAAAAATCTTTTTATTTGTAAAAGCACTTAAAGGATGCTTTTCTACTTCCCTTTTATGAGATCAAAGAAATTAAATTCCATCCTGTAGGAAAGATCTTAGAGAGACTAATATCTGATATCTTGCAAAATGCCAACAATCAATAATTTATCCTTTCAAACTGTAATTTTAGGCTCTAAACAATAATCCATTTTGTCCAAGATAAAACAGGAGTCAGTCTGTTTGAATGGCTCAAAACATTCCAAGTTGGAAACCATGTAGGACAAGGCTGAACACAGAACTGTAAGTTTCTAACTAAAACTCAGTATTTTTGACATGAGCCTATTTTTGCACATTTCTATCTCAATTCATTTAGATGAACTTTTTAAACCAGCCCTTTTCAAACTTTTTAAAAGCCCGTTCAAAAATCTGAAAAGTGATGGGAATTGAAGATGAACAATTAAAAGCAATGTGTTTTCAGCAGATGACCAATATGCAAATTAAAATGTTATTTAAAACAAAACTAGTGGAAAATTAGCAAGATATGCTTATTGTTATTATGGCCATTAACTCTCAAAGCAGCCATAAAGTCAGAATAATATTTGTCTGCCTTCCAAAGACATGGTTCTCTACAAAGTTGATGCACTACTAACATGTACTTCAATGTATTCCACAAAATTCCAATGAATTTTGTTATATTGCTTTTGTTGATAATACATAATTTATCTAACCTAATTTAATGTAATTTAGCTTGTCAGAGAAAACTGTATGCTAGTTAAATACATATTTTGCCTAGTAGGAATATCAATTTTTACACAACAACCATCACAAAAAATAGTTGCGATTCCCTGACAAAGTTCTCAGAAGGTGAAAACTGACTAAAAATAACTTTGGATCAATAATCAGAAGTACCAAAAAACCCATTGTGAAACTCCTTTGGACAATGAGGCCAATTTTCCCCATCACTGTGGCATTCATTTTAAAAGCCCACAGCTGCAAGTATCAGATTTTTCTATTATTACCACTGCCACATGAACTAGTCAATATGATCAAGTCTCCAGTAAACTCTGATCAGGCCACCTTCAAAGATTTGGTTCTTCTGTCTTCATTATTCTTTTCACTTCAACTGAGAGCAATCACACTTTATGATGCACCACTAATAATCTGTAATAGAATTAATCGGGTGGTTTCCAGGAAGTAAAGCAGCTACAAGAGTATTTTTGTTGCACAGTTCTTTTAACGTACTATTCATAGCTAAGAAAGTACTTTTAATTTCCCTAATTAGCTGTTCAGTAATACAGGAATATGCTAATTAAAATCTATTTTTCTTCTCTTAAAATATGTCACACTATCAAATAGATACGAGAAGTGAATGAATGAATGACATTTGCAATTTCAATGCAATATTGACACTGTGCAAGTGCTTCACCAGCACTCGCTCCCATTACTTTGCCCGAATGAGTTTGCAGAGTTTAACTGTTCAGAACTTAATGAATAATTTGGTAGATGATGCATGAAGAGAAAGAGGATCCAAGGTGGCCAAACAGTGAACAAGACACTGAAGAAGATAAATCACAGAATCACAGGATGTGCTGAGTTGTAAGGGACCCACAAGGGTCATCTAGTCCAACCCTCAGCCCTGCACAGCACCATCCCCAAGAGTCACACCCTGTGCCCCAGAGGATCATCCAAACACTCCTGGAGCTCTGTCAGCCTTGGTGCTGTGCCCACTGCCCTGGGGAGCCTGGTCAGTACCCAAATACCCTCTGGGGGAAGAACCTTTTTCTAACACCTGACCCCAAAATGCCGAAGGATTCCTCTGCCATTCCAATCACAGCAACCAAGTTAAATTCTCGTACCTATCTCCAGAGTTACACACTGGAAGTGTTACAGAGAGGGGACCCAGGCTATGGTACGTGACAAGCAGGTGCCCTTTTAAAATAAAGCTTTGGGATGTGCCGTTCTTAAGTATCACAACAGCAAACCTTGTTTGATGTGCAGAAACTTGTGGCTTCCACGCAATCCCAAAGGTTCCACGTTCATTTAGATAAACAGGCTGGCCTGTCTGGCACTGGAGGTGCTGCAGGGTGACAGGGACAACTGCAAGGGCCTCGGGATTCCAGCAGAGCTCTGCCCTTCTGAGCCCCAGAGACCTGCTCTGAGAAAACCTCTGCCAGAGCCCTCGGCTTTCGGCTGCTTTGCCTTTTGAACTTTTTTTTCCCCTGTACCTCACAGCTGTGAGATTTGTATTCTGTTCTCTGCCCAGATGGACAGTATCAGGAATTTACAGATAAGAACTCAGATCCTTCATCTTGCAGTGTGGGAAAAGCCATTTCTGCTTTCTCTCTGTTTTCTCCCACACAGGACGTCCGTTCTGCTCACCAAAGTCCACACACCGGCTACAAAAGAAATAAAAAAACAACCCAACACCACCAGAAAAAACCAACCAAAGGCAGGAGGGAAAAAAAAAAAAAAGGAGCAGGGGTAAGGGAAAGCTCTGGGAATATGGGATGCTGGTTTTTATAGGAAGGGGTTTCTACAGAAAGAAAGAGGATACATAAGGAAATAAAGTATCTTGAATTCTATTAGTGATTTTTAAAATCATGGCAACTAGAGGAAAGCCTTTTAATTTACTTATTTGCATTTTTTTGGAATCACCTAAAAGCTGTATAACTCTAAATAATTGTGTTATTAAGAACACATATCCTTCTTTCCTTTGGATCTAGTTAAAGGAAAGGCCAGAGCTTAGAACAAATACAACAACCTTTTTAAAATTTGGGGATCTACACATCTGCAACAGCCAAGTACAGTAAAATGCAACCCACAATTCAGTGTTGCTGTTTCTGTCTAGAATACCTTCATAAGCAACTAGCAAGACTTAAGACTTGGAAAAAATATCTAATTTTATTAACTAGCTCACACATACTTCAGTAGAAGACTGAGGATTATGGCTTCCTTTTATTAAGTTGGGGAGCCATCACATTGCTCTGTGCAACTTGGTAAGCAACATTAGTCAAAATGCACTACATTTGTTTTCTTTACTATATACATGAAGATACAGTCTCATGTCTTGTCTTCTGGTTCAAACAAAATTTCTGTTTAAAAAAACTTTCACGGTTTTGGTCTTTCCACCAACCTGATTCTGTTTATTTTCTTAAACCTCTTACATGGAGTCAAGATATGACATTAAAAAAAAACCTAACAGCCCAAAAAAAATCAACAAAAAAAGCAATCCACAAAACTAAAAACCAAAACATGGGACTCCTTGGCTTTATTAAGAACTGCTATGAAAGCTATATATCCCAAAAGCCAAGTATTTCATCATAAAATCCTTATATTTCAACTGACTTTTTACCTGGATAGTTTATTACTTCCATTACCAATCTGAGTGAGGGAACAGACTAATTTTTCAGTTCCTGAAACCTGCTGCAGAACATCCTTTTTCACACACAAAATTCCTCACATTTACTCAGGTTCAAAAAAAAAAAAAAAATAGATCAGAGTGACAGAAAGAACAGGAGAGCAGCTTGCACACTGACATTGAAGAAATTCATAGGAATGACTCTGTATAACTTCAGCAGTACTTATTAACAAAACCTACCACACACGTTAATTCTTCTACCAAAAAAGTTTTAAAACCATCCCAACACAAGCTTTTAAAGCTTTTAAATGTCTAAAGGAAAACTATTAAGAATCTTGTAATAGCAACACAAATGTTGAAAGCTTACCCTTCAGAGCTGTTTTAAGTGCAAATCACCATGTCAGAGAATGTTTCTAACATATAAACTATACAGAATATAGGCTAAAAATAAAATCACCTGGTTTTATACATCATGCTATATAATTACCTCAGTTATCATATTTAACCAAGTCATACAAATCTTAACCTCTCTTTTTATTATATTAGTTTAAAAGGTCAATCTAGGGTTCACTGTAATTAAGTCAGTAACTTTTTCAAGTTATTTTTATAAAGCCTTTCTGTGATACGTGAATATGTAATGATGCACTTGATTTTTTTTTTCCCCACAAATTTAAAAGAACACTTAAAAAGTGACCAATAGTTATGACAGACCATCCTTTACCAAGAACTCAAAGGGAAAAGGCTTCAAAGAGCTTGAAACCTGTTGCCTTCAGCTGTTTCTTCAAAGATGGTTCATCTGAAAGCGCCGAATTCTTTGTTTCTGACAGAACTGCTTCACACGCGGTGATATGAAAAAGCACCACTAAGTAATTGAAAAACCACAAGAGTTCTGCCTCTAACATGATTACATTTCACAATGCAGATTTATGAGATTTAAGATCTCCATTTAAGATCATGCCACTTCATACAGTTTCCCTCAGTCAATCTACAAGGTACCAAATGAAAATGCTTTTAGAGCTGCAGTCATGGGCTGGTTTGGGCTGGGGAAGAGTCAGTTTTCTTCACAGTCGCTGGGATGGGACTGTGTTTGGGATTTGTGCTGAAAAAAAAGGAAGTGATGGTAATATAGAGATGATTTTGTTGTTGCTGAGCAGCACTTGCACTCAGTAAGTGCCTTTTGTGCTTCTCACACTGCCCTGCCAGCGAGCGGGCTGGGGGTGCACAAGGAATTGGGATGGGACACAGCCAGGACAGCTGATCCAACCGACCCCAGGGATATTCCAGACCATATGGGGCCATGCTTAGCATATAAAGCTGGGGAAGAAGAAGGAAGGGGAGGACATGTGATGGCATTTGCCTTCCCAAGTCCCTGTTCAGCATGAGGGAGCCCTGCAGGGCTGGGGATGGCCGAGCACCTGCCTGGCAGGGGACGAGGGGAATGAAAGCCTTGTGCTGCCTTGTTTGCACACACAGCTTCTGCTTTACCTGATAAACTGTCTTTAGCTCAACCTACGGGTTTTCTCACTTTTACTCCTCCAATCCTCTCCCTCATCCCACCAATGGGGGAGGAGAGTGAGCGGCTGCTCGGTGCTTAGTTGCCAGCTGGGCTTAAACCATAACAAGTCATAAATACAAATTACACTCAGAAATCTGAAATTCAGTTACATATGCATTTAAATCACAAAAACATTCCGCCTACAAAAATCAGAACGGTAAAAGAACTTCTGACCAGCACCAGAAATAGGACTTCAGAAGCCTTGAACACACTGAAGACTTCAAAAATCCCCAATGTATCAATCACTACAGACAGTTCTTCATATGTACAGTACATTCTACTTGCCAAATTACTACATGAGCTCTGAATAGCTGTGTCTTTGCCTTGATGCAGCACTGAAACAAGCAGGCAAACACACAGCTTTTTCAGCATGTAGCCATTTCTCCAGAATTTCAAGACAGCTGAGGCTGCTGGATGCCTGGAAAAGTGACTGAGAGCTGCAAACATGTAGAAAGTCGACATTTGCCTTTCACTCAGAATGTTAAGATTTGACTGAATTATGAAAAATCCATATCTGGCAACTCTAGTACTGGTGTTGGGAGCTTTTCAGTCAAGGCAGTCATGTCCTCAGAACAGCACTAGCTCTGGTCTTGTACTAAATCACACAATGGCAAGTATTTTCTGTCTTTCCTGGGTTATATATACGTGTCTCCACTGTCTTTGTCACATGTTAAAAGCTCCAAGAGAACTCTTCTGGTAAACATACAGATATGGTTGTTAATGAGATGAGTGACAACGAGGTGCACTGCACGTGCCCAAGACCAACACTCACTAATTGGTTATAAAAAATGTGCAATATGCCATAATTCACCAAAGCACTAATGCCTAATCACTTCATGCTGCAATGAATTCCAAGTAAACATGAGTAATTATGCCATTAATTTTAATAAAGTGACAGCTAACACTTACTCCACTCTAGTGAACATTTGCACAAAAGTTGGTTTATCAGTATTTATCAAGCCCAGCAGCTCTAGAGAAAGACACTTAGAACATTAAGAATCTTTTCTAAGATTTGTTCTTACATGTAAGAACATTTGTTCACGTTAAGTGTGGCAAATCTAAAATTACTCAGCCCTTCAGTTTTTACATACAACATAAAAGCTTTGATCTCATTTGTCAATGATAAGGATGAAAAGTATCCATCTCTGCCCCTGGGATCAGGATGGTCCAACTGCAGAGCCATCCTGTCTTTTCTAACTGCCTGCTCCACTCTATAGTGGGTCTAAAATATATATTTGGGTAACACAAGACACAGTCACATCCAGTGTACAAAAGCTGAAAATTATACTCACAAGAAACCTGAGTGGGATTGACAAGGCATCATTTTAATTATGTTGCATTTACATAGTGAATGTAACGTTGAATTACCAGCACTTAAAACTTTTGAGTTTGACATGAGTGCCATTAACTCAGAATTCTCAACTGAAGAGTCAGAAAAATATGCATAAATATTTGACCCATTAAATGCTAATAATAAATCACATATAATTAATTAAATCTGAGTAAGATTGCTATCAACACTAGCACCGAGGAACTTGAAATAAAGATGTTAGGTACTACGTAAACGACTTCAAGAGAAGTTTTCAAAACACAAATCTTGCTTTCTTATTCATTGCTGCTTCAGACTTGTGGATAAATGGGAGATTTATCCTGAGAGTAACTTGAAATTTTTCTGTTGATGATTTCATTAAACAATAGCATCACTGGCCTATTTTGTAATTGAATTAAGGTAGAGTCAATTGACCTATTCTCCCATTTCCATGAACAAGAGCACCTAAAAGTGAAATTTTAGCCTTGTTCTGTGGATTAGGAGCACTAGCATGATCAGGCTCTGTGAACAGGAAACACCTTCTCTCAGAATATAAATTTCATTAAGTTACTATATAAAATATGTATTCTTTTCAAGAGGATAAAAAATCCCCACTGACCTCTCAATAGTCCTTAAAACCTAAGAATCTTGAGTACTAGTTCCAAGAGAGAAGATAACACAGAACTTTAAAACAGAAGTGTAAGATGAAAGGAAAACAATATTCTTTCTAGTTAAAATATGATATTTTATAAAATTATGGTTGCACATGCCAATGCAGGAACTTAATTTAAGAACAATCCAAATATTTTTCTTTAAGACACATCCAAAGTTGCTCATAAGTAGCTAACTGTTTGTAACAAAACAAATTCTAAAGAGAAATGGGAAATTAGTTGATAAATTTACCTTAAAATCTGGCATTTGAAGTGCCATGTACTCAAATGGTTTCTAAAAATATTCTCAGGTACTCCATTTTCAAAAAGAAATCTAACTTCTTCATGGCAATAAAAACAGCAAAAGGTGGAACACAGGAGTAATTATTCTTGATCTCTTGCCTCAGTCTTATCTAACATTTAAAAACAAAAATGCTGGGATAATCTACCATTAAACAATCTCCCTGCTCATCTGTTCTGAACAAGGCCCCCAGCACAACACGAGCCCTGCTTAACACAATGCAAGTGTCCTAGAAAAGCTGCTCCGTGTCCAGTCAGAGGATAAGGATGGAATCTGTTCCACATTTCCCATGAGGAATCAGAGGTTTTAAGCTGTTTCCTCACCCCTTCACCAAGAGTAGGCATTGCTTGCATTACAACAGCAAGTGGGAGCCCTGACCACAGAGCAGAAACACGTTGTGGGAGAGGCTCTGTCACCCTGGGACAACAGGATAAGGCAAATGGGGGACAAGAGTGAGACACACAGATGGACACCCCCAGCAACAATGGGCCAGTCTTCACCACGGACAACACTATTGCCAGGGCATTATCAGCTAAGCTACTGTAAAAGTTCTTCTGTGCATCATAGGATAAAACAGCAGTGCCAGAGAGTTTCTCCTAAATGACAGGAAGAAAGCACAAGGGTGCTGGTTTGCAACATTCCATTAGCACGATGCATCAGAATCTAAGTTTATTCAACCTCTTGATCCTGAAGGAGTCACAAACAATCTGCAAGAAAAGTCTGTTGTGCCTCTGTGCTCACAGATTCAACAAGACTTAAAATGACACTTCTCAGTACACACATTTAGAAACACTGATGGAGAATTCCCCTTCCCTCCTCCCACCACCTCAGTACTACAGCACTGTTCACTTGCCGTGTGTTCCATGTTATGATAAATGTGTTATCTTTGAACTGCAAGTATGGCACAGCACTGTATATTTCTTTTCCAGTCATCACACACCATTCAGTTATTTCAGAAGTATTTAGTCATGACTGGCCTTTGCACTTCTTGACAGGTAAGAAATAAGAAACAAGGGACGTTCATTCCTCAACGTGTAAGGAAGGCAGCAATGATGGTGTTAGTACTGAGTCTGTATTTAACATAAATATTGGGTGAGAAAGCAGTACCAGTTTGACAAAATGCATTTTTCTTAAGTGTTTAAACATTTGAAATATTTGCACTAAAGTTCCATTGTTTTCTTAGCACCTTCCCTTAAAAGGCAGCATTGCTAAAGAGCAGATTTCCTATGAACTCAATGCCAAAACCACATATCAAAGCCACAACATTCTGGGCTAATAAATATACAGAGTCTGACAAATATGAATCTGAGGATGAAAGCAACGTCTACCAGATCTTCTGATTCTTTGTGTAATAATGAGTAACAAACTTCAATTTCAGTCTGGAATCAATGGAGGACCATTCTGGCAACACATACTGGGGCTATGTATCATTATTCTCTACTTTCTGGTCTGAGCGGGCTGTACTGAACAAATTATTTTTTAGATAACATGTTAGACCTAGGAGTTTATTAGAAAAAAATATGGCTTATAGCTTAAAAGACCATAAAGTGGTTTAAAGAGACTTAAGGGACAATGATTTATCTCCCAGAATCAACTTTCTCTTCAGGCTGCTGCAACAGAGCATGGAAATGTGAAAAACAGGATTAAGGAATCGAGTTATCTGCATAAAAACAACAAATGCTTTATTGTTTATCAAAAATGACACTTTAAAAGTTATCTGGATGGTGTGACATAAGATTGTACAATCCACTTCCACATTTTGTACAAAGTAGTGTAAAAGACTTCCTTTAGTCAGAGCTGTTGGAGCTCACACCACCCTTTTTAGATACAAACATTAAGAAGTAATACCAGAGAAATTTGCAACTTCAGTTACAGAGTTCTTTTCTTTTTTTTTTTTTTTTTTTAGAAAAAAATATCATTCCTATTATCAGCTACAGAACTGAGGGATCAGGGGATTAAGGGAAATAAGCAATTCACATTGCTCAACTTTAGCACTTACCTTACATGCTCAGGTCAGGAAGACTCCACCTGACAGAGGGAGAAACTCACTGAAAGGTTCTTCCAGAGGAAAAAAAAAAAAAGTTAAGTCTTCTAAACCACCTCCCTAACCTATTTTCTACCCAGGAACAGCGGCCTCCACATATTTGTAAGAAGTCAGGCAGTGCACATTCCCTTGTGTTTTGTCGGAGTCAGAAAATTCTCCAACAATTCGAACTGATCTGAGATGGCTGGCAGGGTCATGCCCCCGGCCATGACTCCCATCACCTCCTTTCCATTGTCCCTGATGCTGCTGTGATCCCAGGCTGAGCCAGTTCAGGGAGCTCAACAGCTGAAAATTAACTTTAAAAACACTTCCCTTAAAAAGCCTAGATCTACACTTTTAATATTAGTGAGAGTGGCGTTTATATTACACTTCAGGGACATTCCACAGATAAAACATATGATTAGCAACAGACTAATATATATTCTGGTAACAGCTTTGTTATTTCTCATAGAAAGGACAGAACAAAAAATAGCTCTTAGTAAACTTAAAATACTATATACTCAAGATACCATATACAAATGCCATGTATGTCTAGAAGTTAAGAATCTGTATAATGAGGAGATCCTACAAAACCACTGATACATGTTTAAAGGTAATTAAGTTATTCTGCACATTAAAATAAAAGGTTTCCACTTCTCAGCCATGTCACCCCTTGAACTCAGACCTGCAAGTGCTACATGAACTAGTTCCTACAGCATCTCTTGGAATCTCCAAGGCTGTGATGTTTCAAAGACCACGTCTGTAAAGGAGTTGGAAAGTTTTACTTAACTGTGTGGGCAGATATAACTCCAGAAAGCCCAACTTCTTTGGGAACAGACCTTTCATGGAGTGATATTTCTGTTCTGCATGAGCTGAATGGATGGTGAAGGGTTGTCTTTGAGGCACGTGGAGCGAAGAGTCTTTATTCACTAGAAAATACTCACTTGATAGTCAGAAATAGAAACCAAATCTCACCAATTACTTGCTTTCCAGCTGTAATAACTGTAAGTAGACTAATCCAATGCCACGCTATAGCTGCTAACAGTTCTTCCTTTAGTTCACACAAAAGTCTTCTTGTGCTGAATTTAAAAGATTTGAAGCAAATGAAAGATGGAGCCAAGCACTGACAAGAAAACAAACTACTGAAAAACTAATCAGTGAGCAGTATTCAGTCTCTAGTTCTGACATAGACAGTAAAATAGTAAGTATCAATTTAAACTTGATCATAATGCACATGCATAAAGAATGTACATTAAAGATGCAAAACTTACCTTAGTTCTGGTATTTTATAATCTCTGCACACATCTTATAAAAATTATCCTACTTATAAAACTCCAAGAAAACACAATTTTGAAGATACCAACAAATCATCAATTTGTTCCTTAAAAACTGTTTAAATACACATTACGTATGTACATATGCAGAGGGAGGAAGAAAGGTCTATTTCTGTAATGAACTCAGCATGAACAAGATTTTGCTCCATGAGGAGTCTAATTGCCTCTAGTCAGCCCACAGATTCATTACAGCAAAAAGGTCCCAGTGAACCAAATAACTAGTCCATTCAGAATGGGATGTTCAGGTAAAGCTGTAGAGAAAGTTCATAAATGCACGAAAACAAAAAAAATGTTCCAGACTTGTACATCTGTGGTGGAACAGTAAGACAATAAAAAAGTTATCTCTGAGTCATACAAAAGCCCAAGCCCTCCACTTAACAGCTTCCTAATAATCCACTTTAAGATCGTTTATTAATCTTTCTATGGTTTGTTTAATCAATCATTAAAATATTAGACAATATTTGCCTCTGTTATCCAAAATACATGACTGTGCAGAGACATGACAGAACCTTCCAGAACAACCTTTCAAGGACTATGAGCCGCGGACACAGATTTGCCTTCTGTTCCTCTGAAGTGATGTGAAAGCCACACAGCACAACTGCCACAGCCTCTCTCTCCAAACCCAGGTTGTTCCCAGTCTAAGGACCTCCTGGTAAAGCATGGAAGCAGCATTGATAACCATCTCTCATTTACAGCCTCCCTTCAGCTCTAACAGCACCTTTACACTGCACCCTCGAGAAACCCTCTCAAACACTGCACTTAAAATGTTCACAGATAAATACTCACATCTCTTTGAACTTGCTTTGAGAAGTCTTGAGAATACGTAATTTTCCAGCAAAACATAAACATATCAAGCAAACCAAGAGTTACCACACTAGAGACACTGAGAAGTCACAGGATCCGGCCACAGAAAACTCCAACTCTCTCCACCCCGTTGCTATTTAGACTGGGCTTGTCTCTGCTCTGCCAAATCAATTTGATAATTATTATAATTATATACACAAGAAAAATCACCTGTTCAAAAACTAACACAAAACGCTCATCTAAAGAAAGGAAACACAAGAGGTGAATCCAATACAAAATAATAAGTTTTCATTAAACAGTAACAGAAGCCTCTGGAATTAGAAATGCTTCATCCTACATCTAGTTCAGAACACTTTTTACTTCCTAATAAGTATTGCCCTCACATTTCACCATCTCTCCATCTCTTCCAACAACCAAATACTCTGTGCAAGTTCTTTATCATCTCTGCACCTAATGCAGTTTGAAATTTGCTTGAAAATGCTTCTTACGCTCCACATAATTACAATACACCAGATCAAATATTTGAATTTAAAAAGTTGGGCCCCGGAAACATTTTCATCTATTTACCATGACATGGCTTCTGTCAAAGCCATTGGTATCGATACCACCTTAAATGTATATTCAGGTATGTGTAGAATTCTGAATTATAAATTTGATTAAGCAGCATAAAAAGATTACAATTCCATTGCTGTTATGCTAAGATAAATCAGACAAGCTTCTCTTTCTTAATATTTAAAGATACCAGGCTCCAGCTGGAGAAGCTTAAAGCTTTGCACTGCTTTTATCTATTTTAAAATCTTTCTGAACAACAGCCATCAATCCAGAGAAATATATTTTCTAAGTGTTCTTTCATTCCTCAACAAAAGACAGCCATTGGGAAGGTACTTAAATCCATTAAGATGCATGTAGAGCAGCCTCTAGCAACTTCCAACCTATTTAAATAAGCAGACTTTTTCTATTTCCATACAAATATTCCAGTAGTTTAGTAAACATTTTGTAGCTCAGTAGGCATCACTGTTTGTTAATCTCATACATAAAGCATAAATTCCAACCCTGCGAGGGCTCTGTGTGCTCACAGGACTCTGCCCAGGCATGCAGACCACGGGCCAGACGTCTCTGTGGGAGGAGGATGCTCCTCCAAGTACAGGAGTCAGTTACTGTGTCCAAATGATTCACTTGTACCATCACCTCGCAAATTCTAATTTGATAATTACGGTGATTACCCATTAGCAGCTCAGCATTTTTTGATGACACACAATGACTTGAGGCTAACTAGCATCTCGAGCTCAAATTTAACAAAAATGCCGTGAAAAGAGGGCCGATGGCAGAGGCCAGGAGGCACAAAGAGCTGAGTAAACAAAGAGATGTGCAACAGTTTTGGGACTCTTACAGGTTCATTCTCCTGAGAAGCCCCTGATCAGAGATGGGGCAGGGCAGTGAGTGGGGTGGGACACACCCTCAGTCTGGGAGCACCATTCCCAGCTGTGCACATGGAACAGGCCACAACCTTTGTCATCTCCACATCTCTTCCACCCAGGAAGTCACTCCCACGGTGAGAAGGTGTGCACTGACAATCCCAAGGTTTGAAGAGAATCCTTTATTACTCACGACAACAAACCGCTGTACGTTTCATGCTAATTAAATTCGCTTTGGAAAGGAAAAAGAAATCAAATAAATTTTTATATTGATTTACGTAACACGACCACAGAAGACAGAAAAGCTGAAGAGCTAAGTACAAAATGAATTTACAAGTGGTTTTATTTACAGTTCACCTCTAGATCAGCTTTCACTTGCATGGCCATTGAAGTTTAGAGAACAGTCAACCAACCTGTTGCAGCCGAAACTCTTTTCTTCCATTCACCTTACAGGAGAAGACACTTAATCTCAACCAATTTATCTAATCTGCTTCATATGAACTGAGAACCTGCATTTCAGTACGCCTGAAATATTTCTTACTCCTTTAATGCTGAAATAGTTATTTTAGAAACATTAGCTGGTTATAGCACAGTAATATGATTCATTCAAAATAGGCATGGCCCATATATTTAAAATGTTCATTTTTTTATCATATAAAAAGACTGAAGTCATGTAATTCTCTCATGCATATGACCACATCATTCCATTAGAAACTTCTGTGGCCGTAGCAGAATTTCCATTTTCATGAAGGACTTTTATAAAAACTGTCATCTTCTCTCTAAAGTAAATTTTTGCATAAAAATGATGAATGTCTTAGAATCCATTAGCATTCAGACTGCTAAAAGAACCGTAAGTTATAAATTAAAACAAATTTTGTGAAACCAAATAGAAGCCCTCTGCATCAAGATCTCCATAGTGGTTTATATTTGAAAGAATTCTTAAGAGGATTAACCACAATTTGTATATTCTGCATTATATAAAAATTAAAATAGTTTTATTTTTCATTGTTCATGTCTTCTAAACTTCATACTTTTATCTGCACCAATATTTCTCAGAAATAATGTATCTTATTCTGTTCACTTCCCCTCCCCCTCTTAAATATTGATGGGTAAAACTAACTTGGTGTTAGGACTTTTCTTTAGGATAGTTTGTAAACACCTCATCCCTCCCGGAGATACACAGTACCTGAAATTGATAGTACTGCAAATGCTGAGTAATCTGGAAGACGCTACTGAAAAATTATTCTATACTATGTGCTAAACAAAAGTTTCAGTTCACTTTTAATTCAATTAGATGACTGGTTTACTACTAAACCATAGAAAACCAGTTTTTGTATGGCATCTGATTTCTGAATCACTGGCACTTAAAACTATCTTTTATTAATTTTTTTTTCATTTTTAATGTAAATAGCAAGAATCATCAACATTTACCTTCAAAAATGAAGCATCATTTTGGCATCTATCAACAACAACTACCAAAAGAAAAACACAAAAAGTGACGTGAATCTAAAATTTCAGAGATAATTATGTCAGGTATGGCTTGTTTCGGGATAACAATACTCTGTTAGGGCTTGCAGGCCTCGGCAGAGGTAATTTGGGAATAGCAATGACAGCATAAACAAAGCACTGAGATAGGTTTATGAGGGTGGAGTCCATATAAAACACTGGATTAAATCTCTTCTGTATCCTGCGGCTCCAAACTTTTGGAGGATGCAGCAGCAAACCCTGAGCACACAAACTACAGCAGACTTGGCTTCCAACCCCTCTTCCTCAACACACGAGCCCCATCCAGTTATTAAAACTGAATGCACCGTTGTTCCCTATGAAATACTTGAAAACAAAGAACTAAAACACAAAGCCCATTCCCCTTCATGGAGTATTAACTTCCGCTTTTAATAACCAGCTCCCGGTCCCCCACGACACAGCCCTGCATTGTCCAGCACACACCACTTCAGCCAGACAATGCTCCCAGCAATAAAACTCAGCCCCAGCAAAGAAAGTGAAAGCTGCGTTTGTTCAGCGTGTTATTTGGCGCAGCCAACTGTAATGCTTCTGCCTGCCATTTATTGTTTACTCTCTCAAAGGATTATTAAGAATTAGGCTACATTTGGCGATTTTTTTTCGAGAGGGGAATTTACATGCAAAGTGACTGACACTTGATATTTAGAGTCTATTGGTCGACTCTGACCCTTCGTTTACAAGTGACTCATTTGACTGCAAGGATCTCTGATGTGGAAATGCTCAGATACGAATCAATTGCAGTTTTTGTCTCGGGTAAATGTTACTTGGCAATCCAAAAGAAATGAACAGTGCTAAGACCGAGGTTCACATAGAATAGTGTTCATATGTTTAAAGAATTCCTTTTACATGCCCGATTTAGTTCTAGTCGGAGGATTTATGACTCCCCTTCTCCTAATAACTTATCTCGGTGCACAGCGTTTCAAACACACACACACAGACACACACACACACAGACACAACCAGCAGTTAACTCTTTTGCTGCCTGAAAGAACAGTACGGATGTATTCAAGCAAATAATAAAAGCAGGTTTGGTACCGATGGGGCTTTTGATTCTCTGTGGGAGGTTGGGATAGGGGAAGGATAGGACGAGAAAGGGAGAGAAACATGTAGGTACAGTTTGCAAATCCCTGTTCCATAAAGAAACGATTGTGTTTAAGAAAAGACCATTCCTACATGAAATCAGCTCAACGAGAATTCTGCAGTTTACCTCTGATAAGGATAAAAGTCAAAGGGTTTCTCTGTACCCCAGCGAGATTCCCTTCCTCTTAAAAGGCAGATGCAGCATTTCTATAAACAAAAATGTCTCTAGCCCTACCTTGTGCCAGTGCTTGCAACATGTGGAGCTGAAGCAACAGAAACGCCCACCATCCCCGACAGAAGATGAAACAGAAGTTTAACTTTATCATCATTCCGCCTCGCCTGCTATTCCTTCGGGCAATAATTTCGCGATCCACCTTTCTTTCAACCGCTATTGCCTCACTGATCCCCATCGGATCCGGCTGCCCGCCACTCCTGACAGCGCTTTGGTCATTGCTCATTCCGCACCGCCGGGCCGGGCTCCCCGGGGGGGGTCGGGAGCCTCTGCCCCGCAGTCTGGGGGGAAGCGAAGCCCCCGCTTCCCAGGAACGGCGGGCTCTTTGATTTGTGCTCACTGTGCCTGCAAGCCGAGAGCTGCACTCCGTGTGCCTCCCGCTATGACAGTCGCCACCTAAGTCAATGTTTCTTGTGGAGGTATTGATTGCACCAAAACAACCAGTCAGAAATGTGAAACACATGTTCCTCTGCACTGTCACATCCGATGCCTTCAGCAGAGAGGGAGTAAGTTTATAGGCGTCAGTATTTCACTAAATCCGGATCCTTCAGCACATCGCAAACAGGAACAGGGAAAGACTGATCCATCGTAGCCACCAGCAGACAATCCATCGAGAACCTTTCATACCGCAACGCTGATGGAAACTGTTACCCCCGTGATTTTTATGAAGCGTGCTGAGTTTTCCAGCATGTGTCCCATTCTCCTGTAAAAACCCTCCAATGGAAGTGTTAAATTCTCGCAGAAGGGGAAAAAAAAAAAGCGTCAAGGAAAAAAAAAACTAATTGAAAGTATCTCGTTATTCCTTGCGCTGAGGATTTATTTCAGACAATTTCAAGATTAGCCATGCAGACAGAGTAGTCTCCAGATATCCCCGCAAAGCTCTGCATAGTTTATATTAATCCGATTTTCCTTGGGATACAAATCTCTACCGTCAACAAAAGGGTTTGAAGGGTCCTCGAGCAGGTAAATTGAGCAGCTCTGGCTGTGATTCCAGCCCGCCGTGCAGTCAGTCAGCCACAGGCCACTGCCGGTGTCACTTGAACTCTCACGTTCAGCCGGAGGTAGGGAAAACCTCAGTTGATCCCGTCTCCCTTCTGGGAGGCTGGTGCCGCTCTCTTCCTCGCAGGGAGACCACGACAAAAATCACCTCTTAACATGGAAAAGCGCTTTTTTTTTTTTTTTCAGGCCGCCTGTGGACGCAGCAAGGAAACAAACGCTCAGCTGGACAGTGTCCGAGGCGGGGGGAGAGCGAAAATCTCCCGAAACAAGCAGCAACAAGGTGAAATCCTTCCCGGCTCTGCTGAGCCCTCCGCGCTGATGCAGCCCAGGGATCCTGGTGGTTCTTCCTCCGAGCGTCTCTCGCTCACAGGCGCTGTAAACACAAGGGGGAAAGCGCGATCACAACAGCGGCAGCGGCGGCAATAAAACCCCACCAAAAAAAAAAAAGAAAAAAAAGAAAAAAAAGAAAAAAAAGAAAGAGAAAGCGCTGGAGGTTTTACATTTGAACAATGCATCGGGTATCGTTTCAGTCCCGCCTTCCGTAAAGAGAAAAACTTTCCTGGGAGACTCGCTCCCCGCCCCCCCCCTTCTTAAAAAAAAATAAGAAAGAAGTAGTTATAAGAGAAGTGCACCCAGGATAAAGGCGAGTTAAAAACAAAGCACCTAAGCGACAAGTTGATCAAACACGAACCCCGTCGGCTCGCTCCCGCCCCCGAGAGCCGCCTCAACTTTTCTGGTCGCCGCAGGCGGCGGCGGCGCGACCCCCCCCGCGCCCCCCGCCATCCCCGCCCCGCGTCCCGGCTCCCCCGCACCTCCCTCCGAACCGGCAGCGGCGCTGCTGGATCACCTCCCGCTCCCCTGAGCGGCTCTCCCGCCCACAGCGGCTCGTCCCACCTTCCCCTGACCTACACCTCCAGTCGGGGGTGATGGCGGGGGGTGCGTGTCGGGGGAAAGGCGCTGGAGCGGGGGCTCTGTGTGTGCATCTGTGCGTGTCTCTGTGCGTGTCTCTGTCCGTGTGTGCATCTGTGCGTGTCGGGACTGGGCGGTGGAGGTGGGGGGGGTGTCGGCGTTTCAGTGCAGGTTCCACGGCCGCAGGAGCGGGGACACAAACACAACACCCCCTTCCATCCCCGCCGACGCCGCGGGACCTGTTCCCCCCTCTCCCCCCCGGTCCCTCCATTGCTCCCCCCCCCCTCAATGGCCGGGCCGCTCATTGGGCGGCGGGTGCGCGCGCAGGGGCCGCGCGCGCCGAGGCGGGGGCGACGCCGTCCCGCGCCCGCTGAGGGCACCCCCGCGGCACCCGATCCCCGTCCCTATCCCCATTCCCATCCTTGTCCCCGTCCTCCCCGTTCCCGTCCCTGTCCCATCCGTCCCCGTGCCCACGGCCGCGCGCGCCCGCGCGCCCCCGGCGGGTTCGCTCCGCCGCGTCCCCGCGCCAACAGCGCCCCCTGTGCGCGCACGGCGGTGCCGCGGGCGGGGACGCGCCGGGCCCGCCCGGACAGGCCGGGCCGCCGCCGCCTCAGCCCGGGCGAGCCCCGCGGGGCCGCTTGTCGCCCGCACGGCGGGCACGGGGCAGGAATGCGGTGACAGAGCCGGGGGAGCCCCGAGGGGCGGGTTAACCCCGTCCCCGCGCGCTGCGCCGTGCGGGGCTGAGCCCGCGGGGCTGCCGCGCTCCCCCCGGGCGCGCCGCGGTTCTGCCCCGCGAGGGCAGCGAGGGCTGGAGGTTGGCAGAGCCGAAGCCGGAGGTCTGGCCGCGGGTCCCGCTCCTTCTGCCTTTCTGCCGGGCTGCGCGTGGTGATCGAGCCGTGCAGCAGACACTGTACATTATCACACCAATTGCAAGGTCATTTTTTCCCGTCATTAGCAGCTGAGTGTGGGACTGAGGTGTGTTATCCAATAAAGCACCTTTTTTCCTCAAGCCTTTGTTATTCTATAGCGTAAAAAAAAAAAAAAAAAAAAAAAGGAAAATGTGTTCACTGTTTGCACCCCAGCACGTGCAAATGGCATTCCCTGGTTCCCTGGCAGCGTCTCCCGTGCCCAACACTTGCCCCTCACCTTTCCTATCCGAGCCATCGCATCCATCAGCATCCAAAGCTGATGGGCAGCTTTTCCTCCTGACTCTCCCTTTGTATCTTACAGGTACATCTTGTCTGCCAGACTCCCACCTACGCCAGTCCCTGCTGCTTCCAATATCCAACAGGTTATTAAGTTTTAGTACATCCATTTTCTGCCCACCCTTCATCCCTGTGTGTGCCAGCTTGTTCCTGTGTTCATGAAGTTGCTGGACTTAAATCCTTCTCCTGTTCTGGCACCTTTTCCTGGTAACTAAGAGATATGAGCTGTATTATTCACCAGCCATCTCTTCCTCGTGGTAAATAGAGTGAAAACAGCGATTCTGTTGAGCCTCTCACGTCACACTTTCCTTTTTTTGTGCACAGACCACATGAATAATTATCTACACATATCAGGACCCGGCGTTTATGATTTTCCCTTTAATGCATCCGTTTTGAGAACAATGCAAAATGAACCCAGATTGTTTTGAGCTGCATTCAGAACTGACCTCAAGGAAGTAACAATCTGTTTGTAGCTCCCACTGCACCATTAATAGTCATTAATTTACTGCAGCATGAAGAAACCAGTAATTTTGGGTGGGACTGATTTGCCTTAACTGAAAACGGAAAATATATTTAATTACGTGCTGGGTGGTTGTTATTTTTTGAGGACTGTTAACAAAGGAGCATAGGGCTGCCCATGGAAATTTTAGACTTCAAATTCAGTTTGATATCTAAGAAGTTCTTTGGTGCTTCCTCGTAAGTTCTGAGGGAGGCGGTTTGCAGTGGTTGTGATGTTATGGCCTAAAGTCTGCTGAAAGAGTCATTGTCAAACTGTTAAAACCAAGATGCTACAAAGGAGAAATACTAATTTCTGTAACCTTGTTAAATTATAGTGAAAGTTTGTGTCATCTTGGAATTAATACTTTTTCCTTGTAGCACTTTAAATCTGTTCAATGTGCAAACATTAAGAGTAGGAAGGTAACCTATTTTCAGCATTCAGGCCTTGCTTTTGAAATTATTTAAATATGGTAGTGTTTTTTATAGCTGCCAACTCCACAGTTTGGGTGAAATGTTTGCAATTTGTTATTTCCCTATTTTTAGCAATAAGCATGTCCCTTTGACACGTCTTAGAAGACAACATTCATGGTTGGGTTTTTTTCTGTTTACCTCGATTACAATAAATGTACTTAATATTGTTCATCAGAAAAAAGTTATTTGAAATCTTGTTATTTAGGTTAGTTAAAAGCATTTTACCATTTTACTGCTGATTCTCCCTTGTGCGTGCACCTGACAAGTGAGGAACTAAACCATTAAACATGTAGCAGGAATACCATAGGAGAACAGCTCCCCCACCTAAAAAAAGCAGAAAACAAATCTGATGGTGGTAAGGACAGAAAAAAAGAAGGCAATGAGTTTTCAGGAATTTTAAAAGTAAGCAAAAGAGCAAATAAGCAGGGTAGTTACTTTCATTTAAATGTGGAAAAAAGCAGATTAAAAACTTTTTTTCAGTGACTGTTGTGTTTTGAAATGAGGTGTAAATGCAGTGAGATAATGACACAGAAGAGAAAGGAACAGAAGGCTCCAGTACTCAAGACAGGCCACTTAGTGAAAGGCAGCCTTCTAGCCAAGAAAATGTAATCTTGGAACTACTTCCACAGGAAAATCTAACCCATATTGTCTTTAAGGGTACAGCTTATTGACTCTCTAACATTTGGAATTAGCTAAACTCCAATAGGCAGAGCATTCTCATGTACAAATAATTTTTTATGCTTGTTTTCTGAGAGAGATACAGAGGATTGTTTGGATCTAGTGTTCCTCCTGATGCAGTCTCTGGTTGTAGTCATTGATGGGTAGCACCCAACTGGGGTATAGATTATACAAAATATGACAGCCAGATAATTACTGTAGTTTAAAGAAAAAACCCTTACCAAAACCTTTGAAAATTAAATGGAGAGAGATATGAACACCATAACAGGCAAAATCATAATATATGCAATATATAACACAACAGTTAATATTGTAAAAAGGTCTTCATCATAAGCAATGTAGAACGATTAATATTTTTAATTCTTTGGATAGAAGGTATAGATCTTGTCAGTACCCTGAAAACAGTTTCATGGTTTGTTCCTACACTTCCATTTTTCTTCACTCAAAAGCTTAAAGTGCAGAACTGGTCCCAGGCTATTTTATTGACTCAGGGCTGTCCCAGAAGGGTTTTATATTGCCTTTCACTTTCTCCCAGGAGGGACAGTGCTTTAGAAAACAATAAGTATGTGAGTAGAAAGTAACTTACTTTCAAATGGGATTGGTTTTCAGCATACTAAATAAACTGTTGGGAGGGGGCTAAAATCCTCCCTAACGAGGGGACATTCCCAAGGGACACGGGGCAGCTGCTTTGGTTTTATCATGTAAAGATGTTTCTACGTCAATAATAAACGTTGGAAGAGAAGGAAAAAACTATCCCATTACATAGCTGGGAGTCACAGGGGAGACATTAGACGATGACTTCACCACAGTTCTGGAAGTATCTTCTGCAGGAAACGCTGTTGCAAGAACAAGAATAACTCCCATTAAATTTTACTGGGCTTAAATAACTTAATATGGTGTCAGTTTATAAAGCCCCAAACAAAACAGAATGACAAATTTTTGTTTTCTCCATGTGGTTTGAATTTACATAAAAGAAATTAGAATTAGATTTATGTACCTCTTAGGTCTGATTTTAAATTCAGAAATGCGAGCAAATTCAGAGTTAAATTCCTTCTCTTGCTGCTTAATATGATTGTCCTCAGGAGTTTGGGAACAGACGAGGTGCAGTTCTGAGGCACAGTGGTGAAAGTTGAGGGCAGAGTGAATATATTGAAATGTTTCATGGCTTTTATGAGCCTGAGAAGGACCCTGCTAGAGCTGTAGCACAGCTGTGTTTGTGTTCAAATACAGTTCAGCTGATGGGGACGATGTCTGTACAGTCAGGAGAAGGGGCTGGCACAGCTTCTGAGTTACCCCATCTCCTGTATTATCCCAAGGTAACAATAGGCTTTCCCATTTAGCCATCAGAAGACATTCACAATGCCCCAGCCATGTTGCCCTGCTGTGTTTTATGGAGTAGAGAGTTAGCAAAGTAACATAAAGGATCAAGACAACAGGTCCTGCGTTTTTGAAATGCAGACGTTTGAAAACGTTCTTAGAGCCTCCCAGAGGAGGTCTACGGGGGCTGTAAAGATCCTGCTCCAGCCAAGTTGGGCTGGAATGTAGAGAGAGATCTTATTTTAAGAAGTCTGCATCTTCAAACACCGGCGGGTCTGGCTCTCCAGCCATGGGTTGCTGGGTTTGCCCTTTCATGATTCAGATGATGCCCCAGGCACGAGTGACCTGAGCACTTTGAGGAATGTCTGAAGTTGCCCGTAAATACGAGGGCGGACTTTGGACAAAGACTAAATGTTCCCGTTTAACCTCACCTTTGTACCTGTGAGGGGCCATCTTGGTGACTTCCTCAACCTTCCAGTTGATCAGGAAAAAAATAAATGAAGCAGAATCTGAAACCATAAGTACCAAAGAAATCTACTAAATTGCAACTGAATATTACTACTGAAAAGCATTAGTGCATCAGCTTACACTTGATCATACTGGGCAGAAGACTCTCAGAGAATACATCAGACTGGAGGGAATGCAGTGTCAGCTATTTTCTTTTTTTCCCCCTCCTTTTTTTTATCTCCGGAACTAAACCAAAACCCGTTTACAGCATTAAGAGGTGTTGCAGGAGATGTCAGGTAGAACATAAAATGTTAAACACTTTGAAGTGAGATACAATATCATGGTGTTTGCTATTTTTTTCAATGACGTTGATAATTACAAAAAAAAGCAAACCCCATAACTGAAGTCCTTGTATACCCTTCAAGATCTAGTGTGATTTCTGTTGGTTATAGTTTTCTTAATTTACTGATCTTCCTGTATGGAGATGCTGTAATATTGCCATGGTTTCACCCAGAGAGGATTCTAGTTCAGTGATCAGGGAACTGGTTCTTATTCTTCTTGGTTTTGTTCACAGAGATATTATGAAGACCTAAATAACTTTCTTGCAGTCCCTGAATGGTGCAGTAGACTGCTTTTATCAAGTGCACGGGTTATTTTCAGATGCAGTATAAATGCCTTTTCTTAAGTAAACAAAGACATCTGTTGAACATTTTGTGAGGGGATCACTTTATTGCAGTGAAGAACAGTGTTAAGTGTATACATGGAGATAATAGTCCAAAAAATAATGTGTCCTTGAGATCCTGTAATGAAGAAAAGCAAAGTGCTGGACGTGATGAGTTGGTTTATTATTACAACCCTGCATTTTTCTAAATTGATCAACATGATTCAGATGGAATAACCTTAAAAGAAAAATCCCTGTGTGATAAACAGATAACAAGAAGGAGGATGAAAACAATTACCACGAGGGCTTGGGCAATCACACTCACTAAAGGGGATAAAGCTGAACATCTTGGCCACATTACTGCTGTCACAGGCTACAATTTGCTCATCATAGAAAATAAATGGGTCATGAAATGGGGAAGTGAGCTTTAAAGAATGCATAGAAAGTACTTACAGTGATTGCAGCATTGGCACCTTAGTTATAAATTATTTTTTCTCCATAGGGTATGAATACCATTGATTAGTGGTATTTTGAATTAAGATTCAGATCCAGAGGACTCTGTCGCTGTGGGGACTTCAGCAGAGAGTTTTCTGCCATAACGAGACCGTTACTTGTCTTCTGATGATATTTTGCCTTTATTAATCTTTTGGGCCTGAACACTTGTGTATCCAAGAATTTTCCAGATTTACTGATGACTGAAGTTGAGGCATCAGCTTTAGATCCCGTAGCTCTGGCTTAGAAAAATAAAAAGTGGACCAGACTGTCGGTTCAGGAAGGTGAAGTAAGAGGGTTAACATGAGTGGGCCACTGTGCCAGCTGGATTTTACAACTCCTGCTATTTTGGCATAAAATTAATGCTGTCCCAAAATATTTTTCACCAGATATTTGGTGCAGAGATCTTCACCAGCAGGTTCTTATATTTAGCAGCCAAAGTAATTTATTTGTCATCACACTTCTGGCTGCATCCTTGTGTACATCAGCTCAGCCCTTCTCTTGAGTGACTATCTATAATTCCACTGGCATCTGGTCAGTGCTTCACTGCTTTTCTAGACTGATTCTTCTTGGTTCTGTGATTCTTCCTTTTCTTCTAAGTTCTTTCTGTTTGTTCGTTTTTGTTGGTTTTTTTTTTCATTTTTCCTTCTTTCTTTTCACTTTTTCTTTTTTTTTAAGATGATCAAAACCAATTATGATATATCTTTGAATCTCTTCAAGATAGGGCAAGAGTTCAGATTAACACTGAAGAGCTTTCCTTTCCACAGGTCTCTTATCATGATTCTACCAACAGAAATTAATTTTGTGGAAATCCAGGCTTGGACACGGACGGAACATTTCACCGTTCTTATGGCTTTAGCTCAAGGTTATTATTGCTGCTCTGTGCTCAGAAGGGGAGAATGCATACTAATTACAGACATTTTATCTTAATTTCCATGGCAATTAAATGTTGTTTTAAAAGGCTAATTTGAAATATTTCCTAAGCAATCCACTTGGGTGACACCCTTGCACCGTTTTTAAGAAAGCTATGAAAATGCATTTAGATGTGTACCAAGGTCTTGATTCAGAATCCAAATCTCACTTTTCAGTAATAAATACAATAGGAAATGCATATTCCTTGAAAAAAAACACCCACAACAAAGGAGTTCACACCAGTGGTAAATTTAAACAGCAGCAGAATATTATGATAGCTTTGACAGGATTAGCTGATGTAAAGGAGAAATATTGGAGTAAAAATAAAATAAAACCATCTTTATTAAAGAAATTTATGCTTTAAAGAAAGTAGCAAAGCTTTGTGGTTATTTACATAGAAACCATTGATTTTTCTTAACTACTCTGTAATGCATCTATGCAGTAATTTAGAAAGCTTATACTTAAAACAGATGCCAGCATTATTCTTCAGAGAGTACTCGGAACACAGTGAGTGTGAGACAGATGGATGCAGGAAAATCAATAGTTCAGAGAACTCCATCAGATGCCTGCATTTCACATAGGTCAGGTTTGATGAAACCTCAGCCTCATGAATCAACACTTCTGATGTAAATAATTCACAGTAATGGAAAAACCCCCACCACGCTTCTATGGGAGGAATGTAAATACACTTCTAAAATAATTGTCAGTGAGCTGTAAGAAGATCTGACTCCTGTAGGTGGTTTATACATACATGTGATCCTACTAATACATAGTTTTAGGACAGCAAAAGATTGGATGTTTTTCTTTTAGTCATGAGTTTAGCAAAAGAAGGAAAACGATGGCATTTAATTCGAGTGGCATTTGCAGTACAATAATGCTGCAGCCTCTTGGCTCTTTTCATGAATATACTGTAAACTCTATAAATCTTCAATTAGTATTTAAACCTGATCTCATTCCTGCTTCTGTATGCACATCATCAGGTTTTAAGTGTTCCAAGATGACTATAATGTGACCTTCCTTTGGGAACAGCTCCACAGGGCTCTCAGAGGTACAAGAGGAAAAGGTACAAACTGCGAAGTGAGAGGAGTGAAAAACCCAGTGATCAGGACAGGACTCCTGTTGCCTTAACAGCGAAGCAAAGTAAAGCTCAGGCCAGTCTGATCTCTATACAGAAATGGAGCTTAATTCTGATCCTGCATGTCTGTGCTGCTGCCCTACAGATTTGGGTGTCACTGGTAAGGTGAAAAAAACATACAGAGTCATGTCTTTTTACTTCCCCTGCCACCAAAACTGTAGTGGATTCCAGATCAGAGACTATGAGAATAAGGGCTACTTTGTTTTGCTGAGAATGTATATCATTGCTTTTCATGAAGTCTTATAAAGGAGCTTTTAAAGTCCTCTCACAGGGACAAATATTAAGCAGATCAGGGTGAAACTTCAATGTTGTGTTGTAACTTGGGTTTATTCACACACAACTGAACTTACTTATGAAATTTATAAACTTAAAAGCCTGAATACCAATAACTGCAGCTAAAGAAACTGATGGGAGTTGATGTATTTTTCATCCGTGTTTATAAAGAAATAACAATATTTTTCTTTGTTAGGCAAAGTTAATACTTTATGAGGGTCACAGATATGCAAAATACCTTCAAGTTTACAATGCCTAAATAATGTTATATTGTATTACTTTGTATTATATAATGTCTGGATATACCAGGGATTCTTAAAAGAATTACCTGAGAAGTCCTATGAACTATCAGTGTTCTCCATAGCTACAGAAGTTCCAGAAGACTGCAAAGAAAACCCAATGTTGTGTAAATATTTTAAGGTTAATTTAATGTTGTCATGAGTAATCCCAGACATGTTAATTGAAGATTAGTTCTCGTGCACTTAAGGGCTGGTTAAGATGGAAACAGTAGAAACAAAAATTAACAATCAGTGGTGATTGATACGATTTTTATGGAAAACAGATACTGAATGAGCATTCTGGTGCTTTGGATGAGATTGCAGCGTTGACAGATAATCTGCTATTGCTTCATTTAATGCACTTCAGCGCTGTCATTTGGCCATCAAGTCTTGCATGATTATGGTTTTGAAAACAAGTGTGTTAACTGATGTTCAGCCCTTTACATAAACTGAAACAAGCTTCAGGAAATCATCAGGTTTAAAGGTGTGTGGAAGAAGTGTCTGTTTGGGGGAACTTTGTCAGATCTATTTTTCGGCCTGATGTTGTTCAGGCTCCTCCCTAGAGAATGATGTTCTGATAAATCTTTATAATCTGTCAGGAAAACCACGCTTTGGGAGGTAAAATAAAAAGTCCACGGTGGAAAAGTGATGCTAAATCATTTCAGACTACAGATAAGAGTAGAGGTTGTCAACAGTGAATTTGCATCTCTATGGTGACACTTGAAAAAGCTCAGCTGAGGCAACTGAAAGTGTGAAATTAGAGAACATAAATTGAAGAATGATAAATCCCTTTGTGGATGCCATCATTCCTGAGTAGTGTGAACTCTAGTATGCTGAAGTTTGGAATTTAACAAACTTTTAAACATCTGAAATGCTTTTTAACATCTGAAATGAAATAATGTCCATTGAGTTTAACTTGTTTAATTTCTTGCTGGTGTTCACCAGCTTAGCTTTCCTGATCCATCCACTTAGATCATTCCAGTTGGTAACTGGTCTTTGCATTTTAGCTAGAAATGCAATGGCTTCCCTGTCTGTAGAAGATGTTGTTGCTTACTGAGAAAATAATCTGTAAATAGTTTTTTCTTAATGGTCAGTATTGTTTCCCAATAAAAATAATAGTTATGTTAACATTTTAATTTTAAAAATGGTTTTGTGCATTATTTAGCTTTAAAAATTAATGGAAGTTTACAATATAAACCAGCCCTGCTCCATCAAACCTTAAAGAAACAGCTGCCTCTCAAGCTGCAGTAAAATTCTGACTTTATCAATGGAAGCTTTTCCAGTAATTTCAGGGAGAAGAGAGGAAAGGAAGTTGCCATTGCACAGTGGTTGGTTGTCCTTAGTTTCCTGACTCAGGTGACCTTTGTTGGTCACAGGAGCACCCAAAGAATTTCTCTAACGGGCAACAACAGAAGAAAACAAAGACACTAAAAAGTTCCAAATTCTGATTTTTCAGGAGAAAAACAAGATGGTTGCTTTGGAGATAAGAACAAAGCCAGCAAGGAGGGACATTTACAATTAAATCTTAAAAAAAATGTTTCCAAATAAATTTATCTGTAAAATGCTCTGGGAAAAAAAAAAAAGGTTATTTGGAGGTTCCATATTTCTCTTACTTGACAAGAGAAACTTTGCTTTGTGGCATTCATTGAACAACATCACATCTTGCTTTTTCCTTCTCAACTCTTGACTTCAGCCTCTCAGAAGGAGATTTACACACTGTCTCAGACATCTTACAAACATAGATTAACAAGAAATAAATTGGCCTTGGATGTTGGCAAATCTCAAAACCATATGTTCAGAGAGTTCTTTCATTCGGCTGTAATTAATTTTTTACAAAATTAGTAGCTGTAATCAATTGATACCTGAATGGAGGCTGAATCCTGCTCCGGGTGTTTGAAGTCTCAGGGAGTTGTAATAGATCAAGAAAAGCTTTCATAGCTGTGGCCTTTATACTTGCACTATATACATCTGTTCTAAATAATATTGAGACTAATTCTGCCCTTTGTCATAATGATATAAATCCAAAATAAAGCCTTAATACTGCAAGGACTTAGTGCACATACTCCAGGCAAGGGACAAATCCTATATATTGCAGCAGTAATATATACATGTTTAACTTCCAGCAGATGAATATCTCTGCAGGATTTAATTTAAGCAGACACTTCTAGTTTCAGTGAATGTCACCTGGAGCAGAACTCGGTCCTGTGGATGGAGACATTGTGCCTTGCTTACTGTTATTGCTTGATCTCTAACAAGTCCCAGGGGCTTACAGTCACTTAGTGTTCATTATTTAGGCAAAAACTCATTAAGAGGGATCCTAAAATGCTGTAAAATAGGTGATTATAAAAACTCTGAAAAAATGAAAGAACAATGCATCTTAAATTGCTGCTTGAAATACTACAGGTGTAGAATTTTTCGATTACAAAGCGTTTTAAATTATTCCGAGTTTAGTTATTTCCAGATGTATTGTTAGGCAATGTCCATAAATGTGTCCCTAGAAAAACATCAAAAGGGTGAAAAAGAGCCCTTGTTTTAGTCGTGTCCCCGTGCTGACTCGTCACACTTTGCATTGGCTCCTGAGAAACATTGCAGGGGAGAGTCACTGTGGAAGAGAAAAATGAAGGAGCAGCTTTCCTTCGAGCACATTGCAGTATAACGTCTTATGACACAGCTAAGTATAGCTAATTTATTTGGAGCAGAGGGGTTATTAAGATGAAGATTAATGCACAAATAACTCTTTCCTGGAAGCTTTACTGTGATGCATAAACTCACAAAATCTGTTGCATGGGAGGGTTTACGACTGTGCTCAGTGCTGGGATCCTTTTATCAGTGCAGTAATACTCCAAGTACTCTTCCAGAGGCTGCTGCAGAATAAGGGAGGAGGGCCTGGACATCGTTTTTATCACCACAAACTTTTAAATGCATATACTGGAAGAAGAATTATTGTATGTAGGGTTCAAGATCAGTTATGATTGCAAGAGGAGTCAGTACCATGATTCCACGCTGAGAGAGAGCCTGGAGAAGCCACTAAGCAACCAATGGGAATTGTTTTTTCTTCTGTGTTTTCTAAATTACTATGCCATTGTGGACTGCTTTGGGCTTGTTTTGCCTTTCTTTGGAGAGCTGGGTATTAGGTAGAAGTAATGTTGTGATTTTTAGCAGATCTGGGATCTTGCTCTCAGTAACCCCACTGTAAATCCCCCCATCCATCTGATGTGTATCATATGTCTGGGGTTCCAAGGTCAAACCTTAGTTCTTTCTATGGAAATAAAAGATAGTGCTGCATTACCTTGTCAGGTTAATACAGTGTGATAGAGCAGCTCAGGCAGCACATCCTGAAAGACTGTAAATGTCTAATAGATTTAGGAAAACTGTACCTCAGGGAACATATTAGGAAGAATTCATCAATGGATCAAAACTGTCTTGGAGCCTTACTTATTGGGGACCAGCACAGCTTTAAATTATTGCTTTCTTTAGAAAAGCCTCAAGACAAATTGTATTTCTTAGATTAGCTTTACACCAGTGGTCAATAGTTTGTGTTGGAGAGTTTCGAGGTTTTGTGGTGTTTTTGTTTGGTTGTTTTTTTTAACACTGGCATGAGCAATTTCAATAATTTGAACTCTGTAATTAAGTTTTGATTTTTTTCCCAAATGATTTTCAAATTGCTTCATGTGCTGCTTATAATCTGTCATTCTTTGCAGATGAAATTGGACATACTTGTGAAGTGTCTTAGCAGTGTGTCTCTAATGACAAAAATCTTTAATTATAAGACATGGGTTTGCAAGTTTTGCATTAATTAGACACAAAATTAGCAAAGTGTAAAGTTTGTACACATGTTCACACATATATAGAACATCAGGAAGTTTTCAGACATAGTCCCAATGTATCTAAAAATTTGGAATCAATACTGGTTTAAGGGTAATAGCAATTAATAAGAATTCTACTCCTACGTGTGTTTCGAATTACTCCTTCTACAACTCGTCCCTGTGAAATCAGTGACTCGATATTTAAAATGTAGCCAAAGTAGAAGGAACTGGCCTCTCCTTATTTTTCATGTATGATGGAATTTAGATCTCCCAATTGTGCTTATGCTGCTTAAAATGATGATGGACTGTAACTCACAACCTAAGCAAGGAAGCTTTAAACAGAGGAGCAGATAACCAGGATTAAGTTAATAATTCTGCAGTTCTGGAGTAATTGCTATTTACAAAGCACAAACTGGTTTACTGATGACATCATTAGAGCCTTGCTTTAATTAAACTCTGTATTGCCTGTGGTTTACTATGACTGCCTCTTACTGTAAATTGATTTTATAGGGCACTAATTTGTGAACTGGATATTGCTGCAGAATAAGACTTGGTTATATTTTTGGTGGCCTAAATGCTACACAGTAGTTAAGAAAAGCTTAAAGTTAAGTATGTGTTCAGCAGTTTGGTTGAACTGTTGCTTCTTTTATTCCACTTCATTCGAATTCATGCCTCAAATAGACATACCAAGGATCTGATTCTTATAATCTTATTGATGTTGAGTAATGACTTAATTGCTAGACTGTCATTTTGACACAGACTATTCTAATTTCAGAACACGAAAAAACAAATGCAGGTTATTTAGCAAGTGGTGTTCAAGCCTGGAATTAAAATGTTTTGACAGTATCACACAGAAGAAGAAATAAGGTTTTATATTAGTCTATTATCCACTGTAAGCAATGGCTTGCAGTGCATGGAAAGGAATGGATGTGGCTTATTTATCAAGTGCCTATTGATTTTTAGTGTTGAGAAGAGTGACCAACCAAAATGAATTTGGAGAAAAATGGCATTTTTTACTGATGCCTGCAATTTTCAAATCTCTAGTTTTGTAGTTCCCATAACAACACCCAAATGACTGAAGGCTCTGCACCATTGCTGTCCATTGAACCAACAGGCTGTGGCAGCCTAGTGCTCCATTTACCTCGCTTCTTGGAGAAGGGCAAGTGCTTTGGGAAGCTGACTTCATGTTTTCCTCCAGAAAACAAAACTTTACTGCTATTCACTGTCTGTGTTTTTCCACCTATAAAAACAACAAAACCCAAACACCCAGCATTGGAAAATTCTTACATTCCATTTACAGTTCATGTCTTTGTTCTCCTTCGAGTGCCCATAGAAATACAATACAGCTGGATCTTTGTTGCTTCAGAATTGTAGCAACCAAGAAGTAAAAATATGCTTTTTGTAAGCTGCATTTTATTTCCGGGGAAGTTGTATCAGTTCAGGCAGAACAACAGCAGAATCCTGAGCCTTAAGAGGTTGAGGGACTATTTCTTTAAAATAATTTTAATCCTTTGGGATGCAAATTAATTAAGAGCGTGTAAATGCTTTACAGTAAGAAAATAATACTTTTGTGGCTGCAACTTATGCCTTGCTGAGTTAGATATTCATTTCACCAAAACTTTTTTTGTTCTCCAAATAATGAAGCCCACAGGTAAACCTGGGAGCTGTGCCCTGAGGTCTGTGTGCACACAGTGGTTTATCCCAACAAATTGGCAGCACTCATACTCCATCTAACCTGCTGACAGTACAGCCAGTTGATTCTACCTTGAATTTGTTGAGACATAGACAGGAGAGGGATTTACAGGCTGGGGAATGGGGTTTTTTGTTCATCCTGCTGGTGATGAAACTAACCCTCTAAATATCTGATGGCAACTTGCTCTTTTAGAGATAAAAAATGCCTGAACTGCCTGTAAAATAGTGAACAGCTTCCTTTGCAAGTGGCCATGATCTTTAATTTGTTTATAAAAGTTATTTCCATAGAATATCTGTTAGACCTGACAGCTTGATTGCACTGGGGTCCTGCCCCAGGGCAAGCTCTTTGGGTGCATCGTGGACACAGAATATCCACACAAAGTAATTTTGCTGGAATAAAAAGTCTGTCTATCTTGCTGTCCATATTTACTGTCTCAAGTGCACAATTCAACAGTTTTGTAAAATTGAATAGTATATGCTCCAATTCTCTCTTGGAATGTCGTGGTGTTAGGAAACTATTGTGTTTCTGTGCAGAAGGAGATGGATCTTTATTCCATAGCAAAACCTTGCCCAGAGCATTGTGATTTTTTCCCTACCCATATGTTTAATGTGTGTTCTTATATACAAATTACTGTTAGGCCAAACCTCTTCACAAACAGCTTTTAGCTATCCCTTGCAAACTCTTGTTATGTTAATTAAGCAGTTTTTGTTGCCCCTCCCCTCCCCAGCACTAAGCCTGGAAGAAAACAATTTAAAATACACAGAAACAAAGGTATATGTTTATGTCAGGAAAATGTAATAGCTGTTCCCAACCCAAGAATTACAAAGCTAGAAAATCGCATTAGTGTATTCGGATTTAAATGGATCTGTGAGGTGTGGAAGCAGAGTTAGAGACTAAATGGTCTGTCAGCAGTGCCATTCAGGGAAACTTAAGAATGCCAACAGGGAGGAAAATATATGTAGAGTTCTGCAGGCTGCTTCAGGGTGGTGTGCAGCAAGGGAACAGCATTGCCACCCCGGCAAAAAAGTGAAGAACCTCTGCATTAAGTACGTAATTACTTATGTCCTTATGAAAATATGTTTGTAGCACTGGTTTAGATAAACCAGAGCTCTAAGCCATGCCCTTTTTTCTTTTCTGAATATACTTTCCTCCACTCCAGGCCATGCCTCCAGCATGGAATTGAATGAGGAACAGAGACCCCCAGCATGGGAGAAAGATCAGGAAAACTGCAACCAGAAATAACTGAGGACCTGAAATGGTCTTTCCCAGTCCTACATTGCTCCATGGGGGTGTTTTAGCTTGGACTGGCACCAGCTCAGGCCCTTCCATGTGGTTCTTGGCTGTCTCCTGCAGGATTCCATCACTGCCACAGCAACACTGTTCTTACGCCTTAACAAGGCACGTCCAAGTCTTAACACATTTGGATTTCATTTGGATCTGATCTGTGCTGTTAGTAATGCTGAAATTTGTCACTCTGGACATTGAAATTCCGCTCTAAAAGTTTAGAGCTTTGCCTGCAATTTACCAGTAGGCAGGTACAGCCTAAGTTAAATTTTAATGTGGAACTCAATTGGGTTTTGATCAGTTTTGCCTCAGAAAATTACAAATTCGCTCAGAGAGCACAGTCACTTGGAATGCAGGAATTCCTGTGCAAGCTCTGGATAAGCATTTATGCCTGAAGTCAGGAGCAGACAGTTCACAGCAGCCCAGAGCTGCAGCTGCAGAGGGAAGGCTTGACTGTGGTGTGTTCAACACATCACTGGGACTAACCCATCACTGTAGGTGCCTTCCTGGTGAACTGTCCTGTTTGCAGTGTGGATGGAATCTTGCAGGCATTGGCAGCTAAAATGAAAGTCTCCAGTGAGCTATACAAGCTCATTTTTCAAAGATTTACAGCAACTAAATTTGGGCAAATTTTAGGAAGAGTGGCAAAAGCTAAATCCCTGAGATGAGTAATGGGCACTTGCCAGTATCTCACTTCTATTTCTAGTCCATGGGGCTTAATGTTCATTCCACCATTGAGTTTCTTCTTATATTTTTATAGCTAATTGTGCTATATATGAATTGCTCAGTAATCCTTTATTTTGCTTGCTAGATCCCTTGGTTTACTTTAAAAAAAATTCAACAACTAAACTCACAGCTTAGAAAGAGCAACACAATAAAACCTTAAAATATAGATCTATTCTTATGTTTTTCTATCTGCAGCCTATTTGAGAAGTTTGAAAAATCTAGGTGAAGGAGTGGGGAGAGTGCACCTGTCTCTTTTAGCTGACATTGGAATAATTAATTTTATGAAAATGACTTCTATTGGAGGTTAATTTATTTTGGCTGACAGTCACATACATTAGTAGACATATCTAATGCTGCAGTCAGTCTGAACTTTATTTAGAATAGTTTATTTATATCTTTGGGTGATTTCATTGCAAAGAGATGGAAGACATTTAGGATCATCAGGCCATGAGCATTTTTTCCCAGTTTAAAAAACCACAAACAAACAAAAAAACCCCAGAATTTTGACTGCATGAATGTTTTAGCCTTCTGATGTAAAATGATTTGATTTCTTTCACCGGTGAAGCTTAAGTAGTTCCTTCAGATGAAGCAAACACAGGCAGCTCTCCTCTAACTCTCTGGTGTGTGGCTGTAGGGACAAGGAGGTATGTTGCATAAACTCTGTATATAAATTATGTTTGTAGGGAACTCGGATGACTTACCTGTTCCTCTGGCCATAATTTAATGTTTACAATTGCCTTAGACAAAAATGGCCAAGGACAATAATCTAGTGTGTCTATTTGAAATGGCTCAGATGTGGTAGAATGGACTGAATCTATCCCCTAGAAAGTAGACCAAACCTGAGAATATTTAGTCAGTTTATGTCCTATTCAAGTCTGAAAAATCTGGCTATAGAAAATAATCTACATGCCCATTTCAACTGTATTTTTTGAAAGCTTATATTATGATAATAATTTCCCGTGAGGTAGTTATGCCTTCTGCTTTTTTTATGGATAAGGAGAGAGTGTAATGTAATTTTTAAGTCTTAGCTTTATCCTAGTTTATCCTTGTGTTCCCACTGACCTCAGCTAATCAAGGAAGCAGAACCAGTGGATTCTGTGTTTAGATAATTAAGCCAATGCTTGGCTTTCTAAGTCTGTGTGAGAAGCAGGTTGATGGTGCTTGTGGAGAGAGAGAATATATTTATAAACTTATAGACATGGCTAAGTTGCCTTTTTTGACCATGTTGTCCAGTTTTCTCATGCACTGAAAATCTCCTCACAGTCTGATGTCCTTCCCAAAGCTCATGTTATCATGGGCATTGTGTAAAGTGGAAAACAATGATTCTTCCTACCCTGATATATGACATCTGCTCTATCATTCATTTTCATAACCCTTTCCCGTGGCTAAGGTCCAACTGTTGGATGGAATTTATTAATTTTAGTGACATCAACCTGTTACAGTGTCAGTGGTACAAAGTCAATCTTTGTATGCAAGCTGGATTGAATGATGTTTCCATTGTTCGTTCTGCATCCTTTGGAAAGGCATTTTGAGACAAAAATATTAGATCAGAAAAGGAAAACCAAGAGAAAGAGCTTTATTTAAAAAAATGTTGTGGTCATCAGAGACTTAAAGAATCTTCTGTACATCCTTAAAGAGTGTAACAGGGGGATTTTAGTACTGACAGGATCACGAGTTCAGAGTAGCTCCCTAAATTGTGGAAAACAAACCTAGACCTTTCCAGTTAGCACCCCAGAATTCATCCTGAGGCCAACTCACCTTTATGGTCTGGGAGGAACATCAGAAGAGAGATGTTTGTTCAATTATCTTGGAGCTGTATTATTAAGCATATATCGAAATAAGCTTTTTGCGTTCCCCGACTTCAATCCACGACCTCTGTTCCTACAAAACCCAGCAGAATCCATCAGGAGCCTGGCTGGCAGCCAGTCTACCTGCAAACAGCTGGCATTAGATTAGGATGTGAGCAGTGGGGATTGACTCCTGTCTGCATTGGCCTGGAAGAAAATAAAGACACGAGTTCGCACAACCCCCAAAATAGGGCAGTGAAGCAGAGAGAGGAGCGATGGCAGAGTTCAAGGAGTGTCTGGATGACACTCTCAGTCATATGGTTTAGTTTCAGGTCGTCCTGTGAGGAGCAGGGAATTGAACTCTATGATCCTTATGGGTCCCTTCCAACTTGGGAGATTCTGTGATTCTGTGATTGCTTTAGACATAAAGCTCAAAAGATCTTTACTGTATCTTGATGAACCTGTGAAACACGGCCATTTGGGTCATTAGTATGTTCTAGAAGTAGTGGTCTTGCCTTAGGATTCTGCTTTGAAACAAGATTGATTTCAGTGCAGCCAGGTTTTCTCTCCCATGTTTCTATCAGCTTTGTGTGTGTAAGTGCATGTACTGAAGAACACAAGAACTGCAGGAGGAATAGTATTTGCAGATAGTAATAACTAAACTAATTATCCAGTGACTGTTGGCATTTGGTTTTCTTGTCATTCATGCCTGTGTGGAGTAAATATATATACTGAGAGAGAGAACCAGCAGGATCTGATGGAGTCCTGGTATTTTTTACAATAACAGTTTTACAATCCTTTCTGCACCCATGTGGCAGGCAGTGAGAGTGAGGTCTAAGCTGAATCAGATTTATCTTAATTTAGGCACAAATTTATTCTACTTGTGTGGAATACCCGAGATATTTAAATGCAGAATGTGTATCCTGACTGTGTTCAGATTTAGGACTGAATAAGAGACCCTGAGCAGATATCCCTACAGAAAATGAAGCAGAGGTATGTATTTCCAATTACAATTCAGTAGGTCAAATGGTGGGTCAGCTGCTCGGTCCCTCAAAGCCAGGTGGGATGAATGGAGTTGTGGAAAGTTTCACTGATACTTTTCCCTTCAGAGGTATTTTATCGAGCGTGAGGCTGTGGTTCCCTTGCTCCTGACACAATGGCAGCCACATGGAGTTAACCTGATTTTTTTTTAATTTTTTTGTTTTTTTTTAGTTATGCTTCAGTTTCTCAGTTGCAACAGTGGCAATGCCTCTGTTCATCAGTCATTCTCCTCAGTTATTAATCTGAAGTACGAATCCGTTTATATTCAGGGAAACTTTCTTTAAAGCCCTGGGGATCACAGTTCTCAGTGCAGTTCCCCCTTTCTATAGATTTTGCAGATTCTGTCATAAGTGTCCAAGGTCACGGAGAAAAGGAGGGTGACAGACAGACAATGCTAATTCTGCTGACGTTGAAGTGTTATGTTGGAATTGACCTGGAAAAAAATTCCCTGAAGAGCAGGAGGGTGTCAGTGTGAACTCCTGAAGAAAGAAAACAGTGAAACTATCGAGCTGTGCCAAGTGCCATCTTTTTCATCTTCTCTAACTGTTAAAAGACCGAGTAGTCTTGTTCACACAGCAAGACCCTCTAAATCCTCCCTCTAGAGGTTCCTCATTAGAAGAATAATTATCGTGGTAGTAGTCTCACAAAATTAATGGTTGGGAAAAAAAGCACAAAATGTATAGAATCTGTAACTATCACGCTCTTTCTGAAGGACTTTTGAAACCCCTGCCCTCCACAGTCATCCTGTGGTGTCAGTTGGCAATGCCAGGACATGTTTGGGAGGAGGCAGATGTTACACTCATGATACACCACATCACATTTGCTGAACTTGGACTGTTTGAGGACTTCTAATGGAAAAAAATCCGCAGCAGTGGAAATAAATGGGTTTTTTCTTCTTTCCCCCACCTCCCTCTTTTCACTGTTTTTCTTCTTTTCCTTGTTGACCTAATTCTCTTCCACTGGTTTCCTTTAGGCTTTCCCCGAGCTTGTGGGCATATGGGTTTCCAACTGTAATTTTATGCTGGATATGAAAATTAAATATGTCACATGAAAACTCTGCTTCATGGGGAAGGTGCTGCCTTACACTGTGAGGCTTACTAGAATTCTGAGACCCTTGTTCCCAGTACAAAATACAAGAACTTGCACAAACAAGAAGAAAAAGGTGACCTTTCATCCAAGATGTTTTTCGTCTCACTCCTGTTGGGTCTTAGACTTTAAGTATAAGGTAAGTCTACCTGCCTTTCTCTCCTTCAGGAAACATGTCTCAACTTGGTGAACTGCATCAGCAACTCTGACCAGAAAGAATATATTCCCTTTGGGTTAACATTTATGTGGACACTGCATTATAGTCCTTGTACAGGTACAATAATACAAGTTTTATGTCTGAATCCCATTTTGTGTTTCCAAAGAAGGTGCAATGCTGGCATCATAAAAGCTGGAGCAATTTATACATGGCAGCAGGAGCCTGTGATTGAATTACAGGGTTACTATTTAGCCATGAAACTCTATATTGTTATTGACCATGTGTGTTAAGAGAATATCAGTAGTTGGGCCCCAGGGGCTATAATTTGTAATTCACTTTGCAGGTGGAAAAAGTTTATAGTTCAAGAAACTATGTGTGTGTGAAATCACATTTGTGCCATTGTGCAGGGAGAAGGGAGAAAGAGAGAATCAAGGAATTTTTTATTTTAATGGAAAAATCCGTGGATTATAAGAACATGAGGTAGATACTCCCCTTTTTTTCTTTGGTGTCTGTACAGTGCGCTGTTGTCTGTGTAGTTCTGGAGCCATCATAGCATTCTGCACTTTTCCAGGATAGCCCTTCCTCTGTATTAAGGCAGTTTCATGCTTGAAAAGATGCAAAAAGGCTTCCTATAAATTTTTCACTCAGCGTTATTAAAATATACATGGGGCTCAAAAAATATACAGTGCACTAAAGAACGTGTAATGAATGTCCTATAAAAAGTTTTGTGTGGTGACAGGATTATTACATTCTAGGTACCAACTAAGTGAAAGTGAAATACGTGTGTTGCACACAACTGTCATGTTTAATAACAAAAATAAAATCAGATTCTAAATTAAATTATTAACACCGTTGATGCTATTGCACATTCCTTTTAAACAAAAATAATTACTGTTCTGCTACTTGATTCCAGTTGATTTGGGCTTTCACAGTGAATATTGCAAAAACTCTTCTACAGTTTTTAAGAAGATAAGATTTGCCAGATCCAACTGGTTGTTCGTTTAAGGTTCATCTGTGGGACATCTGCATGAAACAGACTGGTGACAGGTAGAAAAAAAACCCCACTACGAGGAGTTTGTATCCCTGTTAATTAACTTTGTTGTCTCTGAAGGAATTATGGGTGTTTCTCTGTGAACGTCTGATCCTTTTTTTTTTAGTTCTGCTGAAACTGTGGAGTGAGATTTATTGTAGCAGGGTCTGTGTAGCAAATGATTCACTGTGGTGATGATTTCCATGTGTTGTCATGATAAGTCACAAGGAGACTAATCAGAAGTTCGCAACATTTTATTGGGGAAGTTATTTTTTTAAAAATTAAAGGGCTTTGTGCAGTTTATGTGCTTACTTAGATAGAATGCACATGCAAAGGTAGCACATTTAAGGCAGTTAGATAAGCATTTAACTTATTTATGTGAGCAGAACACTTCATCACAGAGGGGAATCAACAAGTGGTTTGTGATAAGATATACAGCCTCCACTAAATTGTAGTGGACTATTCCCCAGCTGAAATTCTATTAAATGATTAAAACCTGCCTCTGTGCATGCCTTGCAGAATCCACAGTTTTAAAATAAGGCAGAAGGTTCCGTGATACACTGAAAACGCCAGGGTTATAGTGTCATTTCCAGCAGTAAATTATTCATGAGGATCAATTAGGCAATGTTTGTACTGTTCTTTGGAAATGCAAAGCTTCATGGAAGTACCAAGTCCCAGTATTAGGCCATGAATTTTAGTTCCCTGGGATCTGTGTTCCTTTCTTTGGATGGCAGGACTTCCTATTATGTGCCTCATTTTTCAGTCCGTTTTCATGAATAGCCAGTGTTTGCTGTAATCTCTACCAGATAACACTGACAAGAAATAATACTACTTGAATAGCTTCTTGCTATATGTTACAAACAACCAAACCCCCATTTTCCTCGTGTCTCTGAGCTGTTGTTCTTCCTCAGGAGCCGACGTCTCCCCCGAGTGAGTTGGCAGTGAACAGTCAGGTCGAGATAACTGTGTGTTTGTTGTAGGAATTGCCACACTGTGTTAAGGCCATGGAATGCTTTTAATCCAGTGCAGTTTGACATGACATACAATGCAAGTCAGTGCCAGCAAAGCAGAAAAAAAAACAGAACAGTGTATGAATTGTAGGTGGGACACTCTTGTGGATTAGGCTGCACAAATATGCTATTTGTTCTTTTTCCTGTGTGTTGTCTTTTTATGGGGGGGTGTGTGGGGGGGGGGTGGAGGAAGTCAGACCTGCCACAAAACCGGGTTTGAGCCCATCATCCCCTAAGATCCATGAACTGCAGTCGTTGTCCTGAGGGCTTAACTATTATGGTCATAAAAGCCATTGGTGTAACACCTACAGGCAGAAACGAAGTGGGAATGTCTCAAGAGTCTGACCTGGCCCACAGATTTGTTGACAGAAATGTTAGAAACTGAGCCAATTTCCCTTACTTAGGAAGATCATATTTTTAGGCCGTTGTTGTCCCAGATCCCCCAAGCACTTATGAAATGACAGCAGATGGCTCCTTGTGTTTGCACAGCTGCCAGGACCAGTGCTAATAACAATGCTGCTCTTGGCTTTTGTGACACCTTCTGTGTGACAGCCTTGGGAAGGTGTGTAGGTTGTTCTGTGGGTTTTTTGTGTTGTGCTGGGGAACATCCCTTGGGGACATAATTTACCAAAGGTTCCCAGCAGGTTTTCTCTCATGCTGTCCCTGTGCTGAGGCACTGAGGCAGCCCCAGCTACAGCTCTGTTTGGTATTTTTGACTTCTTGTTGCCTGTCTGGTTTTTGTTCATACACAACCTTCTGATTACTTTTTGGCAATGTTTTGATTGTGCCCTCTTTAGAGACCTCAGGATACATCAGATGCTGCTGGAATGGTGAGAGGAGTCGACAACAGTGAACAGGCTTATAATTTAAATTGGTTTTCAACTGTACTATATGGAATATGTAGGCCTGCTTTGTCATTTGCCACTGCAAACCAGAAAATACATGTTGGTGGATCCTGACAAGTTTTGGTTTTAATGCTGCAAGGGAGAACAGTTTCATTTTAAAAGCCTGCATGAACTCTTGCATTCCCCACCATATAAATCATGTCTGAATGCATATTTGTAGATATACATACATGTATATCTCTAAAGGCAACCTATATATGCTGTATGTAATGCAGGCATGTTTGTAGGTACTGCTGGGTTTATATGACTCTGTGTGTATGTAGTCATCTGAAATCAGATGACTGTATATATATATATTAATATTGATTAATAGACATAAATGTGAGGATCTGTGTCTGTACTGCAGCTGAAAACTTTGTCATGAGTTTGGTTTGGATTAACCTAGAATAACTTCATGGAATTTGCTAGAATTTTCTTTGACCTGTAATATTGGAGTTTAATTGTGATGTAATTTCTTTTCTTTCCCTTGGCACTAATTGTACTGTTTTAATATATTTACTAATCTTGCACATTTTCCTCTTCTCCCCCTCCTTTGCACAAAAAGGAAAGTAATTCCATTTGCTCTAAGGTTCCCAGACTACTCATCAATTTGTGCACCATTTCCAATATTTAAAAAATTAGAATTTCACACAAATCAAAAAGAAATATTTCTGTCTGTCTATGAAAATAGCATTACTAGTTCTAGTGAGGGATATTGAATGTTCAGGGAAAACTCCAGTGTCCACTTTTAAGACTAAATAAAACCTCTAAGCAGGCTTTTATGACACTCTATAAATGAAAACATGTGGGGAGAATGGGTTTTATCATCCACTTACCTTTTTTTTTCTTTTTGTTCCTCTTATTTCCTGCTTCTCAGTTGACTACATTTTCTGACCAGTGAGCAGGGTACCACAATCTTGTTTTGCAGAAGTCCAGCTCCAATTTCACTCAGCACTGTAAGCTGAGAGTCCCCAGACTTGCTAATTGGACCCTTTCAAAACAGACATGTTTTTTTTTTCCTCACTAAAAAGCAATCCTGTGAGTGGCAATGTAAGGAAGACTCTGAAAAAGAAGATAAACCCTTTGCAGTCACAAGAGCAGTTTCATTTTGTTTATTTAATAGGGTTAAGATGAATGTACCATTATTCAAAAAAATTGTGCACTGGAGCTGTAAACCAGCTGTTCTGATAAATGAAAACGCTCTGGACAGATCAAATATGCAACAAAAGCCAGAGCCTACTTTTTGCTGGAACATTGCTGGAAGGCTGCCTGGCTGTTATTTCACTCTTTTTTGCTGGCTCCAGGCCTCATACATGTACTTGTATTTTATGTTTCAGCATTTCCTATCTTTAAATATATATATATATATAATTAATAAGAAACAGGCTATGTATAGAAAATAATAAAGTGGAGATGACACGGTTAGAAAGCTAAAAGTGAGCTTGTTTTCATTAAAAGTGCACATCATTTAGCACAGCTCCAGCATCTATTGATAAAAGGGAAGTGTGACACAGAAAACCAAAAACAGAACCAGGAGTAGGTTAAGGCAAAAGAACTCCAGTTGACAGAATTCCAATTGCCAATATATAAAAGAGGATGGCACATACATTCTTTTGAAAGCATGTGCTATAATTCCTATTAAAGAAGAAATGGGTTTACAGAGCTTTTAAATATTTCCAGAGTTCTGGAGAAGGTCCTGGAAATGGATACGTAACACTGTTCATGCAGAGATCTCCAAGCACTATGCAGAGGGATGAATTAGGACTCAGAGTAGTATTAATATTTACTCTCTCAGCTGAGAAAGATTCTGTGATGCTTTAGTCATCAAGAACATCTATATTTAGACATGCAAAGGCATGATTTTCAAAATTGCTGAATAGCCGGTATTTTTCAGGTAGGAGTGACTTAGGAGTACAAATACTTAATTTTAAAAGTCTTGGACAGTGCTTTATAAAGTCACGTGTTACAGAGCTACCAGCAGTAAATTGGCAGTTCAAGTTGCATTGAGATTTTTATACCAAAGTAGGACTTGCACTTAATTGACTGGATTTACTCTCCAGAACGGTTCTGTTCAGATGAAAATCAAGTTGTTTTAATAAAACTTCTGCAAGCTTTCGCAGAATAAACATTTATTTAAAACATTCAATATTTGAAATGTGGTCTTGTTTTATCACATTCTTTGTTTCCTATTTCCTGATCTTTAATGATAGCAGTCCTCACTGCAGTTATCCATGTCTTTGCCCTGTCCAGAATTGACTGTAGATTTGTCATCTGCATTGGAGCAATACTGTAAGATCAGTGAAATCTCAGCTGTTGTAGAATCCTCCTGTCTTGCTGCTTGGTAAAGCAAATAATCTTTGTTCTTTTTAGATCTAATTGGCTTTTAGTCTGCTTCTGGGTACAGTTTAATCTATACAATGGCTGTAATGGTGTTAATCCAACATAACCTGGAGACCATCCCTCTCTAAGGCATATCTACTCATTTGAAATAAACTCAGAAGCAAAAAAGTATTTATCAGGAATCAAGGACTAGAACATTTTCCATTGAGGAGCAATTAATTCCTTTCCTTGGTCCATCAGAGTCTAAGTGCATTAAGCTTCACAGCATCCAGTAAAACCCTGCTTTTTCCCAGGGGCTGATTAAAAGACAGCACAGTGGATTCCATGGATTTGACTGAGTGACTGGAAATATTCTGTTTTCCCTTTGTGTACAACACAGGCACTTCCAAACTATTGCAGATTACCAAGAAGTTAGTGGGTGAATCTGCTAAGAAATAAGCCCAAACTTGCTTGTCAAATTAAGAACTGAAATCCATTAAGTTGTCACGGAATTCATCCCATCCTTCTAATTTCATGACAATAATTGCAAGCAAGGCTTCCATTGTGCAGTGGAGATTGCAGGGCCCTACCTGGGGTAAGTGTTCCACAAAGCCTGAGAGAGAGACACGGGTCACATAATGAACATGGAAAGCAGTTCAAATCAAACATGATGAGTTTGTTAATTTTTTTTTTTTCTTTAATAATTTTACAACTCCGTTCTCTGGTGCTAAGGAAGTCTGGCAGAAATTACAGTACTGGGGGGGAAATGGAAAGCAGGAACCTACAGGATTTTAGATGACAGTCCTGGGCAGTGAAAACACACAAATGCTGATTACATGGGGAGCTGGAAACACAACTGCTGATCAGGATTTATTAGAGCCTATTTTGTGGGCAAATGAATATTGGTGTGCCTGGAACCGTGCACACATGGGCCCTCTCAGGGTCATGGCATTTCTGGAATCACACAGATCTGTGCTTTGCATCACTCTCAGTTGCACTTCCAGAACTGTATGGGCTTCTGCCCCCTGTCCAGGGATATTTGTCTCTTTTTGGCCTCAGGTTTTCTATCTAGAACTCTCACTTGTAGTGTTGTGATGTCTTACTGTACTTCTAGAATGTTTGAAAATCAGCAATTGACAGATTTACAGCAAAAATTATAAGACACACGTGGAACAAAGGAGCAGCAGTAACCACAAATGTGTTTTCATAAGGGGAAAAACCCCCCAATCAACAACACAACCCTCCAACCCAAGCTTCTTACTCCTGTCTGGGAGTGGTGAGTGCAATTCTTCTTTCATTGTTTTCCCATGAAGTGATCTAATAAAATCTATAACCTGCCATAAAACATTTTCCACAGGAAAAAGTATATGAAGAAGGGTTTGTGGGGTTTTTTAACTTTTTTATAATTGGTTAATGGTAGCCAAGTGGAGGGTGACATCCTATATCCAAGTTCTGATCTTTGATTAAGTAAATTTCTTACCAGGCACTCTGAGTGACCGTTCAGCACAAGGCAAGTTAGATTGCAGTACCTGACATTCTGGACATCTGAAGTTGTGATTAATGTGCCTCCTCCTGTTGAGCGAGGAGATGATTTAAATTGACACCTCTGACCAGCAAGTAGCTGGCAAAGAACCATCAAGTCCAGATTTCTGTGGTATATTCTAAATTTTCCTAGTTAAACTGGTCAAGGCAATCAAGCATGATTTGTCACTGTAAATGCTTATGGAACATGTGTAGTCATTCCACATTTCCTGACTTGATGGCAGTTTCTGGTAAAGCATGAATTAGCCAAGCACATGTCAGCACTGATAGTAATGGGAGTTTGTCAGCTTTGAAATGTGCAAATCTTCCTTTTCTCAACTCCTTTAACAGATAGACTTCTACAACCTTATTTATTCTCCACTAACTGAAATATTGCCACATTTGTTTTCAAAATGTGCAAAGTGGAAATTGCTGTCAGGCTAAAAATTTATATTAAAAACCTCTGCCTCCAGCAAATTTTCGTAGTTAAATTAAGCAAGACTTACAAGTTTAACACTGATAGAGTTTTTATTACAGCCACACCAAGGTGAGAATCCCTGGTAGAAGCTTTTTTTTTTTGAGACACTGCTGCAGTGGGAAGATTTGCTTCTGTCCAGTTTAGTTTTTAACAGCTGATTGCCTGGACAGCAAATAACCCTGGTTGTTGTGATGTGGAGCTCCTGTGTCTTGGCTGTGCCCACACACGACCATCGATCTCACCGCTGAGAGTTTTCCGTTTGAAAAAGGTCTGAAACTCGTCTCCCAGTGCTTTCAAACATTTACATTTCCTGGGAAAATTAAGAGATCGCAAACACAGACTCTTTCTTCCTTAATTAATCTTTATCAAAGAACTTTTGAAGACCCTCACAGGCAAATTTGCAGAGATGCCAGGCAGGAGCAGCCAACTCGGAAAGACCTTTGCTTACTAGAAGCCTACGATAATTTTAACCACATTTTAACCAAAGTGTTAATGTATTTATATCACAAGCTTTCCTGTGTTAGAAGTGTTGGTGAAAGAGGGAGGTAGTACTCCATAGTTTCACCAGCAAAATAGCTGCATTCTGTAGCAGTGGGAAGTGTGGAAAATCCTCACACTTGGAATCCCCATCCCTCATTTTCACTGATGTTTGTGAGAGTGAGGACATTATAATACCGGTGGACTTATAGTTAAGATTTGGGTGTGCTATACATTTTACTTCTTTCAGATTATTGCACTTAAATATTGGAAATCTCTAAAGTCAATTTATAAGGGGTCTCAGTGGGGTTTTGTTTTGTTGGGTTTTTTAACTTGATAGAGGGCAGAACTCTCCGCATCTGCTTTCAGTGCAGCTCAAAGTTCAAAATTGTTGATTTCCTCGCTCAATTTGTTTATGCAGAGAAAGCGAAACAAAATACACCAGCTGTAAAATACCAGCTGTGAATGGATGATGCTTTTTAATGAGTGAGTGGTTCAGATCCTCCTTTCCTCTTTCTGTCCTCTGAACCTGCTTCTGTTAACCAATTTAAATGTGAGTGTTTTCCAACGGTACGGGTCATCTTTGGTTAGTCAGACTTACAGGAAGGAAGCCAAACAGTGTGAAGAGCATACTGTGCACAAATGAGCAGCATAAGGATGTCCAGCAAATGGGACTTTGATATGTAGAGCTCACATAATTTGTTTCTTAACTAAGCATTGAAAAACAAGTCTGAATTTTAAGTTGAACACACGGAGCTGACCTCCAGTGTTTCTTTACATCCACATCAGTTCTACAGTTGCTTCCTTGCAACTTCTCTCTCCAGGTGCCTCAGCCACCCATGTTGCACTCTTTTATTGCAGGGTTGTTAGTGTACACAGTGATTTACAAGAGGTTGACTAACACATATAAAAGTAAATCCTTGCTTTAGGGGATTTGCAGATTAAAGGCTTGAGCAGTGCCCATATTCTGAGTTTTTAAGAAGCAGAACATAGAATAAACACTATATACTACCAAAACTCTTAGAGAGTTGCAGGTTATGCAGCTTTTCCGTGGCTGGGGTCAGTTCCTCAGTGTCTTCAGTCCATGCCTTCTCAGTTGCCTTCCCTCTGCGTGGCACATTTGAGACGTGCCCTCCTTTCGCGCGTGGCTTTCACAGCTTTGTTATCCCGTGCCCACGGCCTTCCACAGAACTTGGCCAGCTACGTGTCCTTCCTGGGGATCCTGGCTGAGAAGAATAATGAGAATGAGATGAGAATATAGATATCACTTTGCTCTGAGTGACTGCACGGTGACCGTTCTTGCCAAGAGCTGATTGTGAGCGCAGCTCTCGGTCTTTGCAGAGCGGGCTCGGCGATGGCTGACGGGGGGAGATCGCTGCCAACCGCAAATTTGGTGAACGAAAACAATGATTATGTTACAATGGGTTGGAATTCTAATTGCAGCTAAATGCGTGTTTTCTGAGCCCTCCTTCTGCTCTGTCCTCGTCTCTAATTCTTAAAGCAGGAGCTCCATGTGCTGTTGATCCTCCTGAACTGTGCTCAGGGGGTGCAGCTGCCCAGTGATGCGTTCAGCTTCTTTGAATGAATGATGCTTTATAATGAGGGAGTAATCCAGGCTACCTTTAATCTCCTTTTGATATTCAGTATGTGAATTAGAGCATAGGGCATCGTGATCTGTATGAAACAGAATATTATAACCGATGTCTTCGCATTTGGGAGGGAAGAGCCAAGTGGTGGGATTAGAATGGCTGCATCCCAGAGGCAGGCTCAGGCTGCAGGGATATTGTGCTCTGTGTCTCTGCTATGTGGTGTCTGGGTAGTGATTTTCGTAATAGGCTAATCTTGGTGGAGGGGAAAGCAAAAGAATACATTCCAAATTGTAATAGGAAGTTATTCACACGGAGCAATTAACTTTTTATTCTCCAACCTATAATACAGAACAGCAGAATTTTGTCTTTACCAAACCCTAAATGCAGAGATCTGGGAGGGTAAAGCAGCCAACTGACAAGAGAAACACAGAGACATGAGGAAATATTGCAAGTGAACCAGTTTTCAGTGTGTCCTGAAATTAGCATTCATTTTGTTCCCAGTTGCTTTCAAACATTAGAGATCAAATGACAGTTGGCTTGTTGTCCCCCAAAAAGCTGCACTCTCTCTTCGAGGGGGTGCCCTTCACACATGCAGCTGAGAACTGGCAAAATTCACTTGCCTTGTGTTCCACACTACCCTTCTATCACAGTATGGACCACGTGCTCTGTTGCTGGGTATATGAGGAGAAGTGATGTTGAATGTTGCATCTTCCTGTGCTTCTAATGTAACATGAGAGGAAAAGCCACTAAAAGCACCCTCCTTTGTTCGTTATTATTTTTTTCTTGGAGCTTGCTAATTAAATCATTAAAATTTTATCATCACTTAACCATGGATAAAGCCTTTTGAAACATTTAATTAGTATGCTGCAAGAGATACGTGTGAAACCAAAAGCATTTATATGGTGTGAATGACTAAGGAAGATAGATAGAGAAAAAGAATATATGAGAATGCATTTCCCTGCAACAAAGCTGCCCATGTTCCAAACAGGCTGGAGATAAAATTATATTGTTGTCAGTAGGTGCAGTTCCAATTGAGACAGTGGCACTCACAGGAAAATACCAATAGCTAACCCATAGATTTAAGTACAACTATATTATAAATACATTTTGCATTACAGTGTGTTGTGGTTTTCCTTTAGTAGAATGGGTTTATTGTCCAAGCTCATTTTAGGAGTGCCTGGGCCAAAGAAAGGAAATGTGATTTTGGCCATAACATTCTCCTGCCCTGTACAATAATTTTACCATCCATATCATATCTGTTCTGCAATTCCTTCAGCTGTTTTATAAGGGGAAAAAAAGCCTGGCAGTACAATTAGGCAGAAGAGAAGAATTCCAGTCTTTCAAAAACATTTACAAGAAACTGGAAATCAGAACTGCCATTATTCAGGGCACTGATGTGTAATTCTGGGGTAGTGTCTGACACAGGGATCAAACTCTGGCCTTGAAGCTGGGGTTCAAATCTGAGTCATGTAGGTCTCCAGTGAGTACCACCAGTTGTGTGTGGGAACAGGAATGTTACACAGCAGGAAGGTGGGAAATAGTCCCTAAACAAGCCTATATTATATTGTAGGAAGCTTTGGGAACACTGCATAGCAATTTCCAATTCTATTCTGAGTGTTGTGAGTCCAGTTTCCTTAGGACAATTTTGTTAAGTAAGGAGGAGAGATCAAGAAAGGCTCGTTAGTCTGTAGCTGCTTTTCCATCTCCTCTCAAAGGGGAGTATTTTTTTATTATCTTTTTTAACTGCACCTCTCTTCTTTCCATAAATAAATTTCTCTCTGGCTGTTTTGCTGACAGACTGGCCTCCTCCAGGCGTTTCTCATATGTCAGAAAAGTTGCAAGAGTTGTGCAGGAAACAGCATTAAATTAGAATGAAGAAGAAAAACATTTCTGTTTTCGCTCTCCTTTTCCCTCTCTAACCTAAACACCACCTTCACTAAAGTCTCATAAGGTCTGCAAATATCAAAACATCTTGCAAAACATCATTGCTGTTATTGTGTGAGGTTACAGGAGTGCTGCAGTAGGGATGTGCTCCTGGCAGCTCTAACAATGCATAATGATGCAGTTCTCTATTTAGAAAGGCAATGACAGCTATTAACCTATTCTGTTTGTTACAGGATAATAGTGCCAAGTAATCCCTTGATTTTGGTTAAGCAGCATGAGAGTTTAATGCTGCCCTAGGAGACGGAATCATTGGCTTCACTGAAAGGAAATTGCAAAATAACTTTTGCCTACATCTTTATTTTTAGAATTCCATACTCGGAATTATGGTCCTGCAGTCTGGACCAGGATTTAAGTTCACCTGTGAAAAAGAAGAATCTTACTTTTGTTTGATCTGTAGTTTTCAGTCCCCGGTTCAGACATTTTTTTTTTTCCCTTCAATGAAACTTGATTAGTCCTGAATTCTCTGCATTTGGTTAAGAAGTGAAGCTGCAACTCTGACCTAGCAAAACTGAAGAAAAAAAAAAGCCTCTCTTTGGGGTTTTGTTACACATTGGTGTTGTTAAAGACAGGCTTCCAAAAAGTCTCGTTTTTCTTTCCATTCATCTTGAAGGTAAATCACACATTTGCTCATGCAAACCAGGTAACAGTGAATTTCCGCTTTCATTCAGTCTTTCCTTTCTGGAGCTCTTATACAGTGGGATGAATCTGAGACAGTTTGCCTTGGATTTTAAAAGCCTTTTCATGTGACAGGAATGTACTTTACCTAAATGTAAGGCAGCTTCTCCCTCTCTGACCCGGTGTAGTCTGGTGGTTTGGGAACAGCAGATCACTTCAGGCTCAGGGAGCTGTCACAGCCCTGCTCCCCTTCTACCCTGGTGTGGCACAGACGTGCTGGCTCAGTTCTCCTGCAAAGACTGACTGGGTGGAAGCCTGGGAACAGCAGGAACACTCCCCCCTCTCAGCATGTCCAAGTGCCTCTGGATCACAGCCGGTCCATTGTGCAGCCAGAGGAGAACAAAGGATGCTGGGCACACCATTGTCTGCACTTCACCATTTAGGCATGGCCTATATTTTCCCTGTCCATGTATAGAATCAGGGAACAATCCCAGTCAGTGTATGGGACTGAGCTGTAACTGTACCCAGCAGAACTGAGAAGGTCACAGTGTACTCCATTCCCATCAACCTGGAGAAGAGAGGTGGAACCCTGTCTCCAGAGATTCCAGAAAAACTCTGCAGTATCCAAAAGTTTTATTTTGTTTCTGCCACAAACTTGTTCCCATCTGCTCTTCACAAAGAGAACTCGTTAGTGTGAGGTTAGTTTAATTACCCTGCAACAGGCTGCTTGGAAATCCAAACTCAGAAATACGTGATGGTATTTTCATAAGGTTTTTCTCTGTTCCTCCTCCCAGAAAATTCTTTGTTCCAAATAAAGGAGACTGGACTGATTAAAAAGAAAAAAAAAAGAAAAGCCAAAGAGGAAAATCCATTTGCAGTCCTCCTAAGGTTTATGCTGCTTGTGCCTTCTGTCATTGGTGTATTTATTCATACTGGAGTCAGGGGCTCACAACAGAGCAGCTAAATATCAGCAGAGCACAGCTGCAGACTCCAGCAGTATCCATGGTCATTTCTAAATTGCTGATCAAATTCTACCCAGAGTTACATTTGTGCAAAGCTATTGACTTTAAATAGAGTTGTGTGGAAGTACTAGGGACAGAGCAGACCCCTTCAAATCTCTCATCGTGTCAAGACAGTTATCCTTTGGTGACATCAGTTTCCCCAAATATACTATGGGAGAATCAGAGAATCACAGAATGGGTTGGGTTGGAAGGGACCATGAAGCTCATCCAGTTCCACCCTCTGCCATGGGCAGGGACACCTTCTACTATCCCAGGTTGCTTCAAGCCCCATCCAGCCTGGCCTTGGACACTTCCAGGGTTGGGGCAGCCACAGCTTCTCTGGGCAACCTGTGCCAGGGCCTCACCACCCTCACAGGGAAGGATTTCTTCCCAATATCTGACCTAAACCTGCTCTCTTTTAATTTGAATCCATTCTCCCTTCTCCTGTCACTCCATGCTCTTGTAAATAGTCTCTCTCCCTCTTTTTTGCAGGCTCCCTTCAGGAACTGGAAGGCCACAATTAGGTCACCCTGAAGCCGTAAGTAAAACAGCAATGCAAAACACTGTTACATGTTATTTTTTGGCACATAGATAAAAATACTATGCTCATATGTGGTTTGTGTTGTAGTTCATTTTAGTGGAATCACATCATAATTATCAAGAGATACTTATAGTTGCCCTTTCCCTTATTTTCTCTAACTAGAGAAAACTCTAATGGTGCATCAACCTTTTATTTCAGTGGCTGCTGGCAGAGCAGGGGAAGTGCAGCCATGGGACGTGTACCCAGGAACCTCAAAATGAGAATAAAAAATGGTTTGCAAGTTTCCTTTTCTTTTGGGAAGAAACTATCCAACTAACAGACTAAGATGCTCAAGTTTTCCCCCCATCAGGAAGAACAGTTTTGAAAGGATCAGCAGGCTCAACAAGCACACGAAGCAGGATTCCCTCTGAAGTGCTGAGATCCTTCTTTTGAAAATGCTTTTTGAGCTTACAGGTCACGTTGGGATGAGCAATATTGACAAGAGTAATGTCAAAGTTTACAGCAACATTCTATAATTGCAAATTCTGTTCCACTGAGCTAAAACTGGATTATTCAGATAACAAGATTCTTTGACTTAAAGATCTTCAGAGCATGATAGGGATGGAGGAATATCTACTACTTGTTGTTGACAGGAAGGCACCTGGGCCATTCCCCTGCCTTGCCAGATACGTCAAATTTGCATTATTCACCTGCTTTAGTGACTTATTTTGCCACGAACTCAGAGCCATCACTGTGCAATTACCATTTCTCCTGTGCATGCTTAAAACCCGATAGGTGAGTGTTTGCACTCTGCTTTGCATCAGCCAACTTTCTGACTCTGATAAGGAAATCAAATTCCAGCCTCTCAAGCAGTTTTATCTATCTGCAAGTTTTGCAGTCCCCTCCTCTCATCCCAGTGTGGCAGGAGGGCTTGCTAACAACTCACTGCCTAGTTTAACAAAACAAAACAAAATTATACCTTCTGCAGGGCGCAGACATGGCTGTGGATCTTCTGTTTATTTAATTTTTTCACTTCTTGTTCAGAATGAGGATTTTGCTGGTGAATTATTTATATGACAAGAGGAAATGAGAGGGGGAGTGGTGTGAAAAATTTCCATAAAAACCTTATGCATTTTCATTGAAAGCGTTGGGGGTTTTTTGTTTTCTTTGCAAGTTTCGTTTGTATTTCGTCACTAGAGAAAGCTGCCACTGATTTAATTTAAATATTTATACAGAATTACGGTCTTAAGATACACGCACACATTAAGGAGCCATACATTAGGGAGGTTTGTCTCCAAATAAAGAGTGGGAAAGGTTGTGGATACAAACATCAAGTGATTCCTTCTCTGCTAATCACTGACACTAAAACTAAGTCTTTTGGTCAGCGTTGGTTGTAACGAGATGGGATAAAAGCATCTTCCATTTGTTACAGAATATACAAGTTGCACAACACAGCAAATGAAGAAAGGAATGGGATAGGAGGGATGGCTTGTTCTTTTCACAATAAAGGAAGTGTTGTAGCTCCCTGAACTGCAGCTATTCCTGCTCGTGCTGTAGCCAGACACAGAGCAGCCCTGGCTCTGCCAAGCACTGTGTATGAACCACACCATTTTTAAACTTCACCTCTCCACAAATGTCTTGGCCATGACAGTCTTGGATATTTTCTGTCTTTATTTCCCTTTTGTTGCATTGCTCACAGTCCTGAGGTGACAAACTGGGACACATCATCCTCTCTGTTTGTCAACCAGTCAGAGAAATGAGATCTGAAATGGAGGGAACCTTGCAGCTCCAACTGGGTGGGGGTAGATGGCCCTGGGTGGAATTGTTCAAGCATGAACATGGAATATTGAGGAAAGAGAGGTAAAACCCCAGCTCTTTAGTTCAGTCATATACTGTGACACAACTCATTCTGGCCTCATCCTTCTACTCGCGTTGGCTCAGGCGACATGCAGAGTGTTCTCCCAGCTTCAGCTTTGTGGCAAAAGAAATCAAGAGTTTATAGGAAAAGAAAAATAAATATTTTCTACTGCACATCCTTCCATCTCTTACTGTGACAGCAGATTCTGCAGAAAACTGAAAAAGTACACCCTGATGGAGAAATGTCTTCAACCCTGACCTCAGAAAGGAAGACAAACCCGTGGGACCATCTCTCCTGGTCGCAGTGCTTTTTGCTTTGATGAACAAGATCAGTTCTGTACAGCACAGGCAACTCTCAGAAGGCTTCTGGAATGGAAATTAAATCCCATGGTATAGAGGTGCTTCTGTCAAAATGGAAGGGTTATTTTCATGTTTGCTTGAACATTTGGTAGGAGGTCACCACAGGAATAGGAGGCTTGGACTAAAGGATATAAACTCATCCTAAAATCCCCATTTTGGTGGTTTCCCATTCCTATAATAGCCCTTTCCACTTGAGTTTGGAATCTCCACATGGCTGGCACAGCTTACCAGCTGCTAACAGGCAGCTGTAAACAAATTATAAACAAATTAGGTGACAGTTGCACAAATTCAGCTGGGTGTTGCAGGGTTTCTAAATGCTCCCCTAAATGAGACACTTTTTCTTCCAATCTCTCTGAAACCTCTTATCAAATTGTAACAACAGAATCTCTTTCCAGAACTTCAGAATAAACAGACCAAGGCCATTGTGTCTGAAATCCAAGCATCTTTCTCACCTGGGGGATTTCAAACGGGTGGAAGGACATTATTATATCTCCAGTGGCCTCTTCCCATCCTGCCCTGAGTTCCAAAACATGCAGAATGGCACTGGACTTTGAATTAATATGCATAGAATGTGTAACACATAAATTGGAGTGCCTGGGACTTGATAGTTTGTGCTTAATGTTGTACTTAACTGTGTGTGAAGTCCCTCTGCCCCTCAGATCATGGGGTCTCTTGGGAGCCCCCCCATGCACAGGCATTTCCTCACTGCTGTCCTTGTGTCACTGGCACAGTCAAGGCACTTCCTCAGTAATTGCTCCTCCTAAGCACCACAGTTATGTATCAGGGAGATATTCTGGGCTGTTACAGCTCCATAAACCAGATATAATTGTTCTTTACTGCTGTTAACATTAGATAAAGAGAAAGCAATCTTGTGGTGTGGATGAATTTATCACAATCAAAAGTTTTATGTGGTTCATCCTGCCTAAAGCAAGCAAGGTGGGGAAGTGGAGCTTGGAAAGAAAGGCACAGAATTCAGGTGTGTTTGGAAAGAAATGGGGAGTTATTATAAGTTGCTTCAAAATAAATGTAAACACTGTCTTGCCATACAGTTTTGTATCTGTCAATATTTAGGTTTAGATTTTACATTATTAGCTAATGATAATGAACAGGAAGCACTGAGTACATGTGAAAATAACTTGAACATCAAGGAGCATTTTCCTCCCTTGTTCATCTGCTGGCACACTGTGTTGATAATAAATCATTAATCCCATGCAAATGTAAGTATTTTCTGAATTTTCTTTTCAAGGGGTAGAAAACAGGGATTGACAGTAAGCGATGGAAACGTAAATCCCAAACCTCCTTCCTGGTGTTCAGTTTCTGAGCACACAACCAAATCCGTAACTCATTTCCTTAATCTGTGCCATCTGTGCCACCTTTGTAATTCTTACTTTTGTAAATTATTATAAAGTAGCTATGCTTCCCAATAGTAAATGCTATATAAAATAAATTGCACTTGTATTTCTTTTTTTATTCCTTAACAGTATTTTTAAGAACATTGCTTGACAACTTCATTAGTGTATGCTACTGTGGTATTTATTTTATAGTGTAGTGATGTTCTCTTTGCATGTATCACCATCACAAATGTTATTCCACAGCTCTCCATGTAGTTTTTTTCCTTGGTGCTTCTTAAGGCACACTCCTCTTGACTATGGACTGCCTTTTAAAGAGGTGGTATCAGCTAAATTAAGCTTGCCCTTTGGAAGTACTCCAACAGATAAAAGAAATAACACATTCACTTAGCAGGCTGGATCTACTGCTGCCACTCACCACAACTTCACTTGGAATTGCATTCACTTGGCAGTGAGGCTTGGAGGCAGCCAGGCACCATCCAGGTTTTTGTGCAGCTTGTAGCCCACGAGGTTGTGACTGTGAGGTTAAAGCCACGTTGGATTCTTTAACCTCATGGTCACATTCAAGTGCTTGCTTACCTAAAGCTTTTGAAGTGCCTTAAAAAAATTATTTCATCAGCCCTTCAGAACTGTGAGTGAAATGTGGTGGATAAGCCCTTCAGGAAAATGATGCTAAAGCTCCTCCTCCACCTCAACAAGTGCAGCGATGCTTCCTTTAGATTTTATTGCTGAACTTGTAGCATCGGTGCATTCCTGACTCGGGGGCCATTAGGTGGCACACTTGGGCTATGGGTTTGGCAGGGCATGCCATGAATTCCTGTGTGGAACCCAAAGCACAACTGATTAATCACACATCTTTTAATTTATAAGGAATGAAGCAGAGAGAATGCAATAAAATGACATTTAGGCATGAGGCTCTGCAAATATTCTGTCAACTGGAAACCACTGAGCTTTGTGTATCTTTGTTTGTAGGGCACTAGCAAAGGGATGTCTCCAGGAACCTTGTGCTACTTGTATGGATTTCATCACTGCTTCAGTGGAATTCTCAGGTTGTGGTTGTTTAACCCCAGACAGCCACTCACCCACGTCCCTGGTGGGATGGGGGAGAGAACTGGAAAAGTGAGAACACTCGTGGGTGGAGATAAAGACAGTTTAATAGGTAAAGCAAAAGCTGTGTGCCAAAGCAAAGCAAAGCAAAGCCAAGCCAGGCATTCATTGAGCTCTCCCCCTCAGCAGGAGGGTGCTCAGCCACCCTCAGGACTGCAGGGCTCCATCACACCAAGTGGTGGCTTGGGAAGACAAACACCATCACTCCAAACATCCCCCCTTCCTCCTTCTTCCTGCAACTCTACATGCTGAGCATGACACCACATGTTCTGGGATATCCCTGTGGTCAGTTGGATCCCAGCTGTATCCCATCCCAACTCCTTGGGCACCCCCAGCCCGCTCGCTGGTGGACTGGGGTGAGGAGCACAAAAAGCCTTTATTCTGTGTAAGTGCTGCCCAGCAGTAACTAAAACATCCCTGTGTTAACTCTTTTTCCAGCACAAATCCCAAATACAGCCCCATACCAGCTGCTGTGAAGAGAATTAACTGTCCCCCAGCCCAAACCAGCACACAGGTGCTCTCCAGTGCACAACTGCCAGTGAAACCAGGGGTAGTTGGGCCCATACTTGTGGAGATCTGCAAATACCTGGAAAAGAACTGTTGTTTATGTTCTTTAAAAAACAAATAGGCCAACAAGAACTTAATGATTTCAGTTTTCTCCAGTTAGAAAGTGGATTTTTGGTATGGCTGTGCTGTGGGAGTTATGTTAGCTGTAGAAAAATGCATACTTGGGATCATGTAGGATTGTTATACAGGGACAGACACCTGGGATTTCACAAACGTGGGGATTTTTTTACTCTCTAAGCAATGTGGCACCAATAGGGAAGTAGAGCTCTGGGATGGTTTTGCTCTAGTTGGGGTTTATTTCCAGTTTTCATTAATAACAGAAGGAGCTGCAGAAATGACATCTGAAGGCTCCAAAGTATTCCTGGCTGCTGGCCTAGGGATGATTCCTAATGCAATCAAAGGAAGTGTGCATTCCTGGAATGTCTAGTAGACCTTCCATTTTCATTGGAACAAGAAAGAAGTTCAAAACCTTTAAGTTTGCTTAAAAATCTAGGGGAAGAGGCCTTGCATAATGAGGAAAATCAGCATGGGAACACATAATTTTTATTTTTTTTTGTTTTTGATCTTATGTCCAATTCCCTTTAGGTTTCCTCTGGCTTGATTTTAAGCAACTGCTTTGTGTTATATGGCCATGCAGCACCAGATATGACTTGAAGTTCACTGTATTTTACAAAAGAAAAATAAATGAATAAATGAATAAATGAATAAATAAATAAATAAATATCATATGCCTCAGCATATGAGCATGACTGGAACTCTGAGTTCCCATTTTGTCAGGAGGGAGAAGCCTGAGTTACTGTAATTCCTCCAATTGGCCAGTGCTCTTTCTTTAAGCTTTGACATCACCTGAAATTTCTTTTGGATATGATTGCACACATATTCCCACCTATCTGCATTCTGATGTGAGAATTAGGTGCTCTGCTTATGTGGATTTGGGAATATTTGTTTATATTTAAAATTTCATGGCTTTGGGGGGATGTTTGTGCATGACAAGAAATGTAGAAGTTGCTTGATATAACACGAGATTAGTTAGCGTGGAAGTTGTATTATGTTTTCAGATTCTTTTGACAATAAAAATCAGTTTCCAGGGAATATCTCAATGCAGAGTGCAAACAAACACTAAGTATACAAACTTATATACAAACAACTTGTATACAAACAACTTATATACAAACAACTGTATACAAACAACTTGGTGTTGCTTTTCCTTGGGAAGGGAAGATGTTTAATTTATGATAAGGTTACAGCTACTAATTTAAAGCCCTTAAAACATTTAGAATTAATTCTTTGAAATATTAAAATTCTTGAAGAAAGAAGCCTTTAAAGTGGTAGCTTTACTAATCCACTATTCTGAGTCTCCCCAATGCTTCTGCCCTCATTAGAAATAAGGTTTTTATTGGAGCTGGGGGTATTGGCTGAACTAAGGCAAGGATCAATAAGGACAAGAACAGTGTCCAAATGATGAAAGTTTCCATCTAGCTGTTCCTCTCTCCAATTTCCTTACTGCAAGTAGCCTCTTTAAGAGAGGTAATGCTCCAGCAGTGAACTACACTATAAACCTGAAAAAGATGAATGATTCTTGTAATTTCGATCATAAATTTGCTGTGCACGGGAACAGGGGGGGAATTCAAGCTCTGTTTCAGTGATGACCAAAGGGGGAACCTGCAGGAGTGCCACATGTTTGGGGTGTTGACAGAGGGGTTATGGCTTGGCTAAGAGGCAAGTCACAAACATCAGTCCCAAAATACGCCGAAAAGAGTTAAAAAGAAGCACTGTGGGACTGAAATAGGAGCAAGAGCTCTGGGGCCAGAAAGAAACCCTTTGCTAAGCACATGGGTTTACTGGGAAGGTGAATGGTACAAGATACATTAGCAGAGTTGATAAAGCTGGGAATTAGATGAGTTTAAAATCAGGATTAAGGAGTTTTAGCAGAGCTCCTGAGGCCTAAACATATTTTCTAAAAATACAACACAAGTCATTGTGTGAAAGACATTTGAAGCTTTCTGTTCTGAAAGTGAGAAATGTTACTCTTTGTCTATTTGTGTGAGAAAAGAAAGAACATTAACTAATTGGTATGCAAATAAGGATTGATCCTGACCCAGTTCTTTGCTGTCACTTGTCATCCTCTCAGACAGTCCAGCCATTATTCCAGTTCACATAGTTAATATTTACACAACCTGGGATGACAGCAGGGGGGAAGCTCACGGAATGAGCTCTTGCCCTTCCCCACCCTTTGCATTTAAATTAAATGCCTCTTTATACTTCCCCACCTTCACTTTTCCTGTTTCTCCCTCCACATGGCCAGCAGGCCACCTAATTTCTTCGAATCACAGAATCCCAGAATGGTTTGGGTTGGAAGCCACCTTTAAGGCCACCCAGTTCTACCCCACTGCCATGGGCAGGACATTTCCACTAGACCAGGTTGCTCCAAGCCCATCCAACCTGGCCTTTGATATGGATTCAACAGTCCATGAGCTAAAAACATGCTCAGTGTTCCAGCCACGGAAAAGCAGCTTTCTAGGGAATTGTAATTGTCACAAGGTGCTGGTGTCTGGTGTGTTAAAGGGGTGTCTGGTGTGTTAAAGGGTAGCACAGCTGAGAACATTGGATTTGGTCCTTTCCTCTGAGAAGACCTCAGAGACCCAGGTCTCTGAGAAGATGATTTCTGCTGTATGAGCTTCATTACTTAATAATGTACTAATTGTTTTGATCACCCCCCGAGACACTCCCTAGCAGTATGAAGGTGCCTCAGTACCAAAAGAAAAGTGACAGCTTTTCTTTTTTCCTTTTCTGAGTTTTGCCAGAGGATATTTTAGTGGGCATTGTGCTGAAGGATGTTACGGGGCAGAACCAAGCCTGATTCTGCTGCAGATGTGGGCTGGGGGCAGGGGTGCATTTTGCCTGCTCTTTCCGAGAGGTGAAACCCTCTCTACCCTGGCTGTGTGTGGCTGGAGCCGTGGGCTCCGGAGGCAGCCGGGAACAGGGATGAGCTGCGGCAGGAGCGCTGCGGGAGCTCTGCAAAGCACCGGCAGAGCCGGAGCTGCCCGCGCAGGGCTCGGGGTGAGGAGCTGCCTGCTCGGAGCAGATGCGTTTCTAAATAGGAAATATTCCTGTCTCGCTTTTTTTTTTTTTTTCTTTTTTTCCCAGCATGGAAAGGAGGCTCGTTTGATTGATTTCAGTGCCATATTCCTGTGGCATATGCCGTGCCATTGTTCCACAGACGCTGTCACCAGCAGCACGGCACAAAGATAACGCGTTTTCAGAGCTCTGTGACTGCTCACAAGAAGCCCGAACCTCTCATAACTATTCAAAGCGATCTGTACGGGAAAACCATACTCTCATGCTATATTTGGAAGAAGTCAGCATGTGCAGCTCCATGTTCATTCCAACCTGTGGTAATTTGATGCAACAGTTCCTCCTGGTGCTGTTGCTTCTGGACATTACTGAATTATTGTGCAGGTTTGTGTAGCAATGGCACAGCATCACCTTGTCCTGTGTTGCAGCAGAGTCTTCCACCAGGACAAGCTGGAAAAGTGCTTCCTTCCTTGCTGTTTGTTCCATGTGTGCACACACACGAGCACCTTGCAGTTTGGTTGGTATTTTACATGCTGTAGCTCTACGTGTTGGGCATCTTAAGGCACTTTTAGCAACAGCTTATTAAAGAGTGATACATGAAGACAACAACTGTATTTGCAACAGCAAACGTGTGCGCAGCGATTGAGTACATAATATTGAAATAATGAGCAAAAATGCCTGCAGTGATATCCAAGAGGAGAATAGTTGTTGCTTTTTCTGTGTAGTGTTGAAGTGGCAGAGGGGAAATGGTGATGAAGATAAGGATAAAGACTAGTGGCTATGTGGCATTCCTGATGCACTGCTCAAGGGCTGATAACGGGCTTGGGTTGAGAATTAGTAAAGAGAGTCTATAAATCAGGCAAGTACTTGGAAATTCTGATCTTATATGTTTGGTCTCTGGGATTTATTTTTGTTTGGTTGGTTTTCATTGATTTACACACAGTTAATGGCTTGCTGGAATTTACTCTTAGTCTGATGTGGGATGTAGGGATATTGTGTAAGGGAGATACCTCCTCCTTTCAAATCCCAGAGCTGCTGGAGGTTAAACCCTTGTAAAAAATGTGCAACAAAGAAGTGTTAGAAACAAATTGCCCTCTATTTTCTGATCCCAGTCACCTGGCATAGATCCAGGCTATAAAAATTTAATGTCTCCTGTCACATGGGTAGATTATTATCAGTGGATTGGAATGATTTACCTGTGGTTTCCTTTTCCAAATTTCAATTGCTTTGTTTTAGCAAGTAAAAAATAAGTGTTTATACTGAACATAGGGATTTCTATTGTGTAGTCTACATACTAATTCTGTGAATAGCCAGGAGACAACTTCCACATTTGGAAACCTTCATTCTTTTTGCCTGTGGTCATTACGAGCATTCTTAAGAAACACATATTCTTGTCTTCCCTTCTGAGTCCTCTTGCAGTTCAGGAAAGGAAAGTGCTTAGGTGTGAAATTGTTTCCTCTTCTGCTTTCAGATATTATTTTAAAGTAGACATCACACCTCATGAGATCAGAGATTCGTTACATTCCCACTAAAGGAAATGGAATTTAAGGATATGCTAAAATTCAAGAAGTTGATTACATTTGCTCAGACACAGCTTTAGTGAGCACCATCTATCCTTAAGACAAAAGGATTGTGTAATTAAATACAGTAAATTATACTTTTCAGCAGTTTGTAAAACTGAGTGCAGAGTCATCCTTGGAATGTCAGTGAAACAGGAGCATCTGATTCCCTTAATTGCCTTTGAAACCTGTGCTAGTGTGGATGAGGGGCAGTACACACCTCCAGAGGAAGCAAGGATGCAAAGGCAACCTCAACTGTGTCATTCTTGGGCTGGGAGGTGATTATTTTTACAGGCATTCCTTATGCCAGCTGGGGGAGTGCAGCATTATTCATTGTGATGTTGTGCACATTGCAGCTCCAGAAAAAGCCCTCGTAATTCCTGGGCATGCCAGTACACACCTAAATCAGGATTCCTCCTGAAGCTGTGCTCCTTGATTGCAAAATGCCGTGTACAAGAGCATCAAAACTCTCCAGAAACACCTGAAGAGGAGCCAGGGTGAGTGAAAGTCAATGGACTTGGGAATGTCAAGGGCACTTTGTTGAGGAAGCAGCAGAAGCAGGTGCAGTAGCTCTGAAATGCTGGGAAAGGCTCAGCAATCGGACCAATATTTTGTCTGAAATGCAAGGCAGGTCAGGTTTGAATTACAGAGCTGTAATTTATGGTTTGGGCTCTGGTTGCACCATCACAGAATCACAGATCAGGGTTACTGTGGTTCCAAGGAACAGTTTGAAAGGTAGCAGGGGAGCCCAGGGGGAGTTTTGCAAGGTTTCCCATGTACATGACAACTCATCACACTGACTTGTGCTCAGTCTGTACCACAGTATTAAAGGGAAGGGTTTGAAGATGTTGCTTCCCAGCTCTGTTGGAGGATCAAAGTGCACACTCCGAGATCCCATCCTTTGCAAACGAGTAGATTTTGATTCAGTCAGTGGTTCAACATTAGGATACCACACACTGTCGTTTGATTAAGCACTTAACTATACACCAGAAAAAAAGATATTTTTAGTAGGCATTTCTAATTAAATAAAAAAGCAGCAGTATCAACCCACTTCATGCCTTAGCAGGTTATAAACAGTGCTATTGGTAGTACCTCAGTAGTTGTGAGGGGGAAAGTATATAGAAGTTTGGTCATATGATGGCAGAAATGTGAAAATGTGTGCCTCGATCATCAACTGTGCAGCCAAACCTGCCAGTGATCAGCTTTGATTTTCACAGCTTTTGTCAGGTTTAATTTACATTTGTAATGATATTTTAGCACAGTTTTCCAGAAGTAATAGAATCATGGAAAAGAAATGATACCATATGTCACATAAAACTGGATGTAAGAGGTACAGCACTGTGGTAATGGGACATCCAGCCTGCTGGGATACCTTTGGAAATGGAAATTGATTTTCTGAAGGATTCTTTACTGGCTGAAATAAATTAAATATGCATTTAGTTTTTTACCAGTTTAAAAACTTCTTAGTTAAAATAAGTACAGTGATATAGAAACATGTTCCAATAGATTAAAGTCAGATAAATTATATGCAGCAGCTTGTTGAATGCCTCAACTTACGAGGTTTTTTAAAATCTGAAGAATACAACAGGGGTCTCACAGAAAGAAAGCCCACTAGTCCACTGGAACACTTGGACTAGTTACAGATGATGTTATCTTTGATGATGTAAACATGTGTCTTTTCTCTGTTTTCCTCTTTCACTTCCTGCTTTTAGTCTGATGGGGTTCTTCTTGTGAATATTTGAGGGAGAGTCTGTTTGATTTAGGTCAGTTAGCCCAAGTATGACCTTAGAAATAACATAGTCAGCCTCAAAAAGCTACACAATTTCTACTCAGAAACTTAATAGGTTTTTAGGACACAAATGAAACTGTTGTAGCCATTTTGCTGGTATAATTTACTACATTAGTGATCAAAAAAGTGAAAAAAGCCAGAGTAAAAATGTTAATTTCAAGCACCATTACAGAAATACAATACAATAAAATAAAAAAAAAAAATCAGATAAATGTTCATTTGCTGTAAACTGATGGTTGTTAAGAGACTATTGCCCTAAAGCAAGTTTTGCTTGCAGCAGCAGCAGAGCGAGGTCACTGTCATTTGTGAAATGCAGATTTACTTATTGGGGATTTTTGTTAATATAAAATAGAAAAAGTGATTTAAATAGTATTTCTTCACTAATGAAGAGTCGTCATTGTTATGGTGACTGTGTTAATACACTGCTGCCTGTTACTGTAGTGGCTCAGGCACTGGAATAAATAAAACAGACCAAGTGGTAACTCAACAGCCCAACATGGCTCTGGACACCCAGTCCTGGGCTCCCCTTGCTCTTGTTCACATTCTTGCTTGTGGAGCTCTCACCTTCTGCCCTGCCAGCGAGAGCAAACAGGATCTGAGCTGTGCTGAAGGGCACCAGGAGCCTTGGTACGGCCAGGGACTGACTCTCTGCCTGTTTGCTGGCAGAGCTGTTCTCAGGCTGAAGATGAAGACTCGTGTATTCTGCTTTACTTGTTATTGGTTCAGTTGTCATCGCATCATTTAACTACCTGTGGTAGTTTGGTCTAGGCTTTCCTTGATGACCAGTTTGTAGCCAAGGAAGGGCTCAGATTTACCCAGTATTCCCTACGATTTTCACATCAGTCAGGCTATAAGAAGAAAGGAGGAGAGGCCTTCGCTCTCTTTCCTTCCGGCGGCTCGGAGGTGCAGGTTCCCTGCTGTTGAGTCTGTCGTGCTGGGGAGCGAGGCCTGGTGAGGCCTTGTCGACCTTGGGAGACGGAGGTTGCCGGCGATTGCTCCAGCGTGACTCTCCGTTGTCCCAAGGAAAGTAGTAAGATAGTTTTTTGCCAATTCTTTTAGTTGCTAGATATTGGGCTACTAATCAGGTATTTTGATTTGGGGGGGTGGGGGGACTTCTTGTGGTAAGGTTTGGAGACTTGGCAAGGAGCCAACTTCAAACCATATCACTACCACAGCAACATAACTGTGTTTGCCCAGGACCAAAACTGAACTGCAACCCCTTACAAAGTTCACAGGTATAAAAAACTTCGCAGTGCTCAGGTGAACACAGCAGATCCTTCTGTAGCTGCTTCCCTCTGACGAAAATCATGTGGAAGGTTGAAAATAAGGGATGCCAAATATAAGAAGCATTCGGGTTTAAAACCGAGCAGCATTAGTTGAAGCATGGCTCCTTTGGGAAGATTTGTCTCTCCAGCATTAGTCAACACAGAACAATTTTCAGAGTTGTTCCTTTGGTAGGAGCTGGAAGGCACCTTAACTGTTCCCATTTGTTTGAAACCTCAGTTATGATGAGCCTGCTCAGTTGAGGCTGTTGTGCATATTCACATCTCAGTCTGGATCTGAGTCCTGTTAATACTTTGGTTTGCATTACTTATGAATATCTAAAAATCAGCGAGAAATTTCTTTAAAAAACTAGTTGTTGAGTGCTGAAGGTATAGTAGGAGAAATGTAATTTGGAATATATAATATTTTATTTAAAATAAAATAATTTCTCCAGTGCTCTTTTGCATACCAAACAGGCCTGCTGACACTTCTGATATACTTCATGCATTGTGACATTTTTACATTTTCAGCCAGGGAAGCATGCAGTACACAGCAGAAATGATTGTATTAGCTTCTTAGTTTCTGCACTGCCTATTGTATTAAATAATGGCTTAGAAAAATAAAATAAACCCAGTTCATGCATAAAGATGAATGGTGTAGAATAACAATTATGTGCATTAGTTCAGACCTCAAGTGTGGTAGGTTATGGGAGAAGCCAGGCTCCATGCTCAGGAAGTGCATGCTCCCATCCTGCTGGACACGAGGGAGATTTATTTCTGGAGTCTGAGCAGGCTGTTCCAGTCCTGGCTGTGGAGGTGTGGGGACAGGGATCTCCTCCTGAGGGATTCAGGTGAGCTCAACTGCTCTTCCTTGAAGACTCTCCCAGCAGAGGCTGTGCAGAATTTCTCTCTCACTATGAATTAGAGCAGATGATTTGCTTCCCCCCATCTCCTTAGACCTTAACTCCCCAAATACTCACCCCTTTGCATTTCCCTGCATAAAGCCCCCATTGCACACAGAAGAGCCCCCCTCACTGTGCAGCACTTGGATTCATGTCAGCAAGGAACAGATTTTTCTCCAAGTCCCTTTTATGCCAGACTGAGCACACTTTGTACTGCAGATTGCAGGGCTACATGTGCCCATATCCCCTCTGGGAGCAGGGCACTTGTAGTTGGTAATTTGCCCAGGTATCAGGGAGCTGTTTGTGCTGGGAAACATTACGTATGATGGCAAGTTTTCAGAATTAAACACAACTAATTTTGCGTCCCGTTCATTTTTGTGGGTGTTTTTGCTGTGATAAGGTAGCGAGATTAAATGTTCTAATTTCTGTGGTGCACTTGGAATGCAGGTAAGGATATTCTACAGTTTCATGAATAGGGAAACTCCCAAAAAAGAGCAGTGGCTTGGATCTGCAAACCTCTCCACTTCCAGTGTCATGAAATGCATGGGAATGGAACAGAGCAGTGGAGAATAGTATAGAATAGATCAGAAGAGAAGCAAAACCTTTCTTACCTGTTCACATCTATTTAACCTCTGAGATTACATTTCCTCTTTAAACAGTAAGAAAAAATAGCCCAGAGAAGCTCATGGAAACCTTAGGAAGGATTTAAAATATCCCATCTGTGAAACTGTTTATGATTAAAATATTGACATGCAATCAATAAACCTATGAAATTTTACCAAAATAACTCTGCAGTGGTTGCAAAATTTTGTAGGATAATTAATACTGGAATAGTGTGAATTAATTAAGCATAGTATTAAAAATACATGCATAGAATTTGAAAAGATTTTGGCAGAATCATAAGAAGAGACACTTAAGAGAGATGAGCATCCTGCTTTCTCCTGGTTCTCACAGAAATTTGTGCTTTCCAACTTTCTTGGGCAATCTTCCAGTAAAGAAAGCCCAAATGGCTTTTTCTGTTACAGGAGTCACTGCTGTCAGGGACTGAGCTATAAAGAGAAACCTGGGTTTGTGATGAAATGAATGGAACTGGAAGGGTCCAAGATTATTCCAGAATTTTATTTTGCTGTAGGTGCATGTGTATATTTGTTCTAAAATAACTGTGAGTTTTTAAGCACATTATGATTTTATTAATTTTGAGGAAATGTTTCAGTATTTAATACAGGAATTTGTCTATAGATTTGAATATGCTTCCACTCAGAATCTCTTCAAAAATGAGATGAAGAAAAAAAGCAGGTTTATTGACGTTATGGCTTCATATTACTAGCAGTAGATCTGATCTGCTTATTTATCCTCTTTTATATTTGATCAGAGCATTTTTTTTATTTAATTGAAATATGTCAGTAAGACAGAAGATTAGAATAGCACAAGAATAAGGGAAGAATGTCTAATCTCCACTTTCATAACTTGGACCCCCAAAGAGATCCCCACCTCATGAAACTACAACTTAAAGGAAAGCAATGTTATTTATGACACTAACAAACAAACCCACTGGAAGTCAGGGAGCAGCCAGCATAATATCAGTCTCTCACAGTGTAGATATTAGCCAGAGCTGTATTTAAAATTATTCCTAATTGGAGTGTGAGTCTGCATATTTTGTACCCCTATGCAAATCCAGCGTTCAGATAAGATTCTTAAAAAGAGATGTTCAGAACAGCAGACACTTGGAAAACAGAGTGTGAAATCCAGAAGCAGTTGGTTGTTAATTTTCTGTTTTCTGCATGGTTTTTATTGACCCAAAGTGATCTATTCCTTTATGAAATAAGACACAACCTCACCAGCATTCACCAACGTGTGTGAGCCCCACTCTGTGCTGGGCTGCTGGGTTTGGAGAATTAACAAACGCGCTAAATGAATGCAATAAAAATAAATCAGGGATGGTGCAGTGCAAAATGGGCTTTGTTCATTTATTTCTGACATGAATGGTTTAGTTTTAATTATTTATAATCCTTCACAGTGCATTGGTAAATGTGCTGCAACATATTTTGTCGAAGTAATGAAGTTTTTGAGGCAGCAGAGCACGGCCCGGCTGTCGGGGTTTGGGATGGTGGGGAGTGACCACTGCAGGGGCAGAGGGAGAGGAAGAGGAAGGGGGGGTTTGCTCCTGTTTGCTGTGGTGTGGGAACGTTTGTGATCTGGACATTTGGTTTCTACCCACGCTGTCAGATGGAAGTGGCACATCAGGTGCAAATCAGAGCCCAGGGCCTTATGCTGGGATTTATGCAAGTACTGTGCTTAGGAGAGGAAAGCTGCGCTCACCCTCCTGGCCCAAACCAGGGAGGTCTCTCTGAGCTGAATAAATCAGTGTCACACGTGCAGGTGGCAGAAAGCAGCAGGGGACACCAAGGCAGCTGAGGGGGTTGTGCTGCTGGTTTGGGGAAGGCAAACAGGGACAGCAAACGCCACGAGTGACCGAGTGTCTACGGGAACGAGGAGCTGGAAACTGCCAAGTGTGCACATTCTCTGGTTCCACATTTTCGGATCATTGCCTGCTCTCTTAAGTCAGCACTAGGAAGCAAATGAGGGCCTGAGTTCGGAGGCAAAGATTTCTTAAACAACCCCTAATCTCCTTCATATGATTTTGCATGGAAACTAAGGAATGGAATTGTCTCTTTTCACACAGGAACAAGGAAAAGAGTAGGGCACTTGGGGAGGAGGGGGAAAAAAAACTCAAAAAGAACCAAGTATAATAATTTAGTCTACTGTAAATACAAAAGAAATGAGCAGAAGTATGTTTTAATCCATCTTTCAATTTGGACAGAGCCTTAAAGTTCACTTTTGATTCTGACTCTGCTATCTGTTAGGAGTTTGTAAACTCTAAAACCATTTCAATTAGATTTTCTGGGGTTTGCTTTTAGTACTTTTTGTCTGGTTGAAGTCATTAGCTATCTGAATAAAAAGCTAATGTACGAGATAACCCTCTCTGCATCCATGTGGAGGTAATGGAAGATGTCTGATACAGGGGGGGTTGATGCAACTTGCTTGAGGCAGTGAAAACAGTCACAGAAGCACCATGGAAAGAGTCTTTTTGCCTCTTATGTGAAAAACCCACCCCAAACCCTCTCCTTTTCTCTGCATGTGTCATTGCATTGATAATAACACAGCTAATGACTTACCCTTGATGGGAGGAAAGGCTGGATTTGCACAGCTGTTTATGATATATGTTCTCTCTCCTTTCTCTCCTGCTTTTACCTTGCTGTTTCACAGTATTGATAGATTCAGCACTCAAAATAATGCAGAGAAATTAGTGTCTTGTTTTTACCACTTTATGACAGCAAATATATCAATACAAATACAAAGATGCTGTACAGAGGCAATCAAATTTAGTCTGGCTTTATATGCATGTAAATGTTTTATTTCTCAATAGTATTTGTAGCCCTTTGCTGCAGCAATGATATTAATCTCTGATGACTTTGAGGAAGACCAGAAATTCTAATGACTAGCACAGCTTGCATAGGTTCTAGGATCCTAGAAATAATGGAATATACTTTACAGTCTACTTTATTCTAATGTCTTTCTCATAAAGCCACTTTTGTAGATTAACATGGGATTTAAAATACAATCCTTGATCCCGATCCTGCAGAGACTTACTAGTAGCCTTAATTTTAAGCACTGCTACTTCAGTAGGACTGTTCACAGCATGGAAGAGGAAGAACCTATGGAAGACTTTGCAGAATTGGGATCCAGGATACTAACTTTGTCTTAGCCTTGTTCCTTAATTATAATGGTGCACTATTTTCAGGGACAATTAGCAGCTACCTTAATTACAGGGAGCTGCAGAGTGGCAGGTTTTGTTTGTGCATTGATCCTCCAGTCTCTGACTGGTACCCTGGTACCATCCAGTCATTGAACACACAGAGAATGTCTATTCTTGTTTTCTCTTACTCTCTGTTGCTCTATGACAGAATTAGCTACCCTTTGCTTCTGACCATTCCAGCAGCATAGCTGGGTGCTGCCTCCTCTTCCTCCTCTTCTTCCACAGTAGTACTGAGTATCCATTAGAAAAAAGAGAGGTCCCAAAGTTGTCTCCTCCTTTGGAAGTCTCACAGTGGGCTAATCTAAATTCTGTGACCAAAAAGAAGCAGTTGGCCTCTGAAGTGCCCCTTTCTCTGCTCTCAGGGTCATGCCTGAAATAATCTGTCCTTTCTGCATTACCTTCACCCTCTCACAGCGTGTGGAGACATCCTGAATTCAGCTAAAAAGGATCTATATGTCTTATTCCAGAAATAAGATTTGCCCAGTGTCTCTACCATGTGCACATTCCACTGCATATCCCGAGAGTTCTCCCTATCCTCCCTTCCTCTCTTCAAGGACAGCAAGTTCCTACAAGGTCTCCTGTCTTGCTGGTGCTGTCCTCTGGGCTTGTCACAGCAGACATTGTGTTCCTGCCTCCCTGTTGTAAAGCTGTTGAGATTTATACAAACAAAAGTAGCTATCCCTGGTTCTCTGCTTCACCCAAGTGATGTAAAGCTGAGGCACTGAAGATGAGCCTGCAGTGGTTTTGTGGGGGTACCACGGAATGAGCCAATAAACCACACAGTTACTGCCTTCCCAGATGTCATTTACTTTCTGCAGGGCAGGGAAAGCCAATCCAGGGTGAGCAGTAATGGTCTCCAGCAACCATAAAAGCAAAATGAAAAGTGACACTTTTCAACTCAGCAAAATATAAAAGTGAGCTCTCCTTCCCCACCCCTCTGAACATTGGAGCTTTTGCTCCCAGCCAGGGCTGTCAGTTCAGACCAGACTCAGCAAAGTGAAAGCTTCTGCTGAAAGCATTGGATCATCAGCTTAGTCTTTCTCCTCACTTTTCTTCCTTGTTAATTCATCTTTACCAGGCCTTTTGTTCCTTACTGTCACACTTGTTTTGTTTCTTATACCTAAGGCGTCCACAATGGTTTCCCACCCGGAAAAAAGGTTGGACCTTGATTTTAATGTAATAAGGATCAAGTTGTGCTAAGTCTTATGAGGCCACTTCTTGTTTGCCTCTGGTGAGAACGTCTGTGGCTGTTCTGTGAAATTTCCAGTCCTGTTTCTTTCTGCATGGGCAGGTCAATATTACTGAGCTCCTTTCTTTGGGAAAAATAGTGACTGCTGAGAACTTTAGGTTAAGGTATTGTAGCACTGTGCAGTAGTACTCACAATAAATGCATAGTTCTTATCTTTTGCTGAAAGCAGAACACTACCAGAGTCTCTAGAAATGTAAACTTATTCCTGGGCTGTTTTAAGAAATCAAGACAAAATCTCTCCCTTTATCTGTATATCTGTGTTTTCATCATTACTGAACCTTCCACACCTGCTCAGCAGCCCCTTCCACCAATACTCCATGTCCAAGGTTTGGTTTTCTGTTCTCTCCTTCCATTTCCATCATCTGAAGTACAATATTTCTGTATGATTTTTTGATTCCCTGCAGATTCTACATTTAGATCTTTCTTCTATTCCTTCCTGTCATCTCTATTCTTCTCTCTGAGCCCATCAAGTACCAGAGTATTCCTCAGACAGGTCTTTGACCAGTGACTGCTGTGTGATTTTTGGACCACAATAATATTCTCTATGTATGGAATCACTTATATGACAATTTCACTACCCTTCCATTTCCATTAGTTAGTTTTTTTTTACTTTGTCCATTCAGAACTATGGAGAGCTACAGCTTTTGTACCTGAGATCTTCATATGTTGGCAACTAAGAGCTTGTACTCTTGCCTTTTCAAGAGTTAATTCTTCTGTAACTTATGTACCCATCTCCAAATCCTGTTTGTTTGCCTCATTACTTTGATTACATGATTGCTTAGTTACTTTGCTTGTATTTCCAGACACAGGCTGTGCCTAAATGTGAAATATTTTCTAGACCTTCGTATAAAGAAATAAATTAAATGGTATTATCCCTATATGGTGGATTACCCACTCTCTTTCTCATCCTTCATTAAATTCCAGACACTCTCTTTGTTACTGTCATGTGCTGGATTAACTCTCTGCAGAGAATATTTTATGGATGCTCACTATTACAACAGGATATTATTTACCAAAGATAATTTTGCTTGTACTGCAGCACACTTGAAAGTAAATACACAATTTTGGGAAGCGTATGGAGATTGTCCAGTGAGTAGTAATTTTAACTAAGTTACCAATGTTTGAGACATCTGGTTACACATTAAAGAGACAACCAGAAATATCTTCCTGGACCAAGCTGGACCCAGATACAGCCACTCACTAACCCCCTGTTTGGTGCAGGGGTCTCAGGGAAGGGCATCTGCTGCTGCATTTGTGTGGTTTGCTGCAGTTTCAGGAGCTGGTCACGGTTCTGCCGTGTGTCTGACTCGCCCCTCTGGCAGGCAGAACTAAAGATAGCGTTACTGGCAAGGTTTGCAGCCTGTAGGAAATGGAAGCTTTTTTGTTTCCTTCCCCTTTTTCCCTTCCTTGCCTGCACATGGTCACAGAGCCAGACAAGGACTTCATGTTCCTCTGTGGTTGTGCTTCCTGAAAGTGGACCTGGAGGTGCTGGAGTTCTGCTGGACCCCAAACACATGCACAGAACCAGGTCAGTTTAATTGGCTCAGGCACCCACCTTTTGTTAGAATTTACTGCCTTTTGAATTCATTCCCATGCTGGAAATAATATGTACTTAATTTAAGAATGTCCTATTACTGAAATCAGTTTTTGTATGAAAAGGCACTTTCTAAAACTAAAAGCCAGAGAAAAATCAGATTCCCCGTTTCAAATTCTCTGACATTTTATGAGCAACTTCCATCTACCAGTCACCAGTGTCAGGCTCTGAGAAAAATCAGAATAGGACAAAGATTTTGGAGAATACTTCCTAGGAAACCCATTCCCCGACGTGTCAGTAGAAGACTGATAGTTTTCCAAGCAGCTCTCAGCCTTCCTGACAGCCTGCTGTTGATGTGTTAGTCTCTTAAGACCCAAACCACACTTGACTCTTTCCCTGGGAAGCTGGCACAGCCAGAAATGGATTGCTGACCGTTCCTGAAGGAAGCCTTCTGTCTTGTTTGTTAAATGGATGGTGCTAAAAGCCCTTTAATCACCTATTAGTGAGCTGTTAAATACAGTGAAAGCAAATATGCTCCATGCACACATTAATTTTTAATGATGAGAGAAATACCTGAGGTACAGGATGTGCATGACTTCTGCTCAGAAGAAAGGCAGGCAAGTCGGTAACAACAGGGATGTAATTAGTAAAAGACTGTCTGGTGGTATGTTTTGAGAAGGAACTATTTTGTTGTGGATAAATATTCAGGATTAGTGTGAGCAACTGTTAAATTCCTCAATTATATTGGTGTAGAAAAAGAGCTCAGTGGATCCACGATGGAATATAGAATTTGGTTTGTTTCATAATGTAAGGATAAGAATTTGATGCAGTAGTTGCAAGGGGAATCTATAATTCCCTAAATCCTAATATAAACTGGTAGGTTCCCTATTTCTGTCAATACTCTTAAGATTATTGCTTCTTTGTCTCACTGAAAGTCCAATTTAGGAGTCACTGGGGTTTCTTAAAATTTACAGGTTTTACTCACTGGAAGCTTAAGCCTACAAGTTTATAAGCAGTTTTTCATGTTTTGGTGAGCCAAAATAGGATAAATACATAATTTGATGTCTCTTCATAAACAGATAATATGGTTTCTTTGTTCTACCCAAAACTTTTTAGACTCTTAAATTCTAAAGTACTTTGCAGTGCTGTAGATTTTGGACAAACATTTTTTTTCAGTCTTAATATGAAGGGACTGTGTCCCTCTCTCTATCCTTTCCCTCCTACATACAAAACACAACATAGGCATATTTCTGTGGATGGATGGGGGTCAGTGAGCTCTGCAGTGGCCTGGTGTGTTTTACACACAAATCAGGTAATTAACACATCAAACCAGGTAATTAGTGTAATGTCTTATAAAATCAGCCTTCAGTTTTATTAGAGATTATTATCTATTAATGTCATAAATATAGGAAGTTACTACAATCGTGGTAATTTAGATCTACAGATAAAAAACCTGGACTCGGTCTGTGGAAACTTAAATTAATTTTCATTTCCATTGCATATTTTGAGATGTGGTATCTGCATTCTGTTACATCAGGTGCATCAGAAGTAACTCCATGAATGACAAGTGAAATAACGCTTGTTACAAATTCCATGGCCTGTAATGTCTGTGGGTATATGGGTATTGGAATGAAAGTCCTCTATATAGATGCAAAGGTATTTAATACTCTAACACAGAGTTGTCATGCAGTGAAAAAGCACAGCTTCCAGAAACCTATACCATTGTTTCAAAGAGAAATGTTAAAAATTCAGACCCAGGTATTCATTTATGGATCAATAAAAAGCAGTCATATAGTTTTATGGCCATGTTTAATCTCACATATGTAAAATATTCCGTGATATATGACCACTATTTATATGCATCTTAGGAGCTCTTCTACAGGAATGTTCAGTGTCCTTCCCTTGGGGGCTGCACAGTTGAAAAGAAAATGAGCAAGAGAGCTTGGAAGAGCAACTACATCCAAAGCTGAAAAACGTAATTTATAAGCAGCAAGTCACAGAGAAATCACACATCCTGATCAGGTGTGAGCTCTCTGTGAGCTCAGGGCTGGGCCCTAAGTCACACAGGCCACTTCAGCCTTGCAGGCTGTTCAAAACCACTCGAGAACTCCCCACTGCCTGCTGCTCCTGCCCTCTTCCCCCTGCTTGGAATGCATGATATGTTGATAACCTGCCTGGGAAAGCTCTGCTCTCAGCAGTGATCAGTGCTGTTGTGGCAGAAGAGCTGTGCATACGAGTTTGGCTCGTTCTGTTTAAAGGAAACAATAAGGAGAAATAAGGCATAACATGGTAATATCTCAGTCTGGCCTCTGGGCTCTGGTAACTTCTCCATCAAATTACTGACTTAGCCCAAGTTGCTTTTGGCAAATTCCTGTTTCATAACCTTATCCCTGTCTCCTCTGTAATGAACCAGCTCTTGTTCCTGCAGTGGAGCTGTATTTCCATACGGATGAGTTCAGCTTCCAGCTTTGGGGAAATACAGTTTCTGTTCTCTGGGAGAGGTGGATCTTTGGTGTGACTCAATATAGTAATTCTTGCTTTTCTAACAGTTACTTATGATGTGCTCACGTGGGGCTCCATGGTCTGGTTTTGACACACCTCATTTATGTAACAGTTTCGAGTTCAAGGGTGTTGTGATTCTCTGCTGGATTTTGTGAATCACAGAGGATGTTGGCATCAGAGCTGCAATGAAAGTTAAAAACTCCTTAACTTCCAGGTCTGTGCTGCATTCCCTGGACACTTAAGCTATGGAAAAAAACCCCTTGTAATTCAAACTATGTGGATCAATATAAAATTCTTTTTTAGATATTACATCATTTATATTATTAATATTCTTGTTTCTGTGAGGTATGTTTTCTCTCAAAGCACAGCTCTTAGCACAAGTTTTCCTCCTCCTGACCTTTTGAAGAATTTGTACAGATTAAAAAGAGAGAAAATGTTGAAGGATGGGACCCATTCTGCAGTTGCTTTCAATTTGTCTCTATTAAAAATCTGCATACTTTTATAATTTGAATAAATGCTGACCTATAAAGAAGACAAGAAACCTTCCAGTTTCAAACAAACAAACAAAAAAAATAAGTAACTCAATCTCTCCATATATCTTCTAAATTTCAAGTTTGATAGATTATTCCTTCAGATTGCAGATATGTTAAATCCTTCAGTCTAATAATCAGAATACATACTGACAATGCTGCTATTGCATAAATGGGGAAAGATGACCTTGTATTTTAAGCAAAAGATGAGATATGGGACTGATTAATTTATTTACAAAAAATTTTAACAGAAGTTTTTGAACTAAAATGATTTTTTTCCCAGTATTTGTTCTGGTGATAATGACCTGAACTCTTTATTTTTTTTTTCAGTAATAGTGATTGGATTCCTTCCTGTCCCCCTTAATTTCATAAAAAATGCTATAAGTTTCGGCCTTGATTTTTTTAACTTTTTCCAGTTGTTGTTTTGTGGGGTGTTTTGAATTGAATTATATGAAAATACCTCCATTTTAAACACTTTTAAGGGGAATAAATATTCCTTTCTTATCACCCCAATACTTTGTCTCATCATCTATTGAGTATGGATATAAATATGTAACTCATTGGTTGCTGTGAAACTGAATTATTTGTCTGGAAAGTTTAAAGATCCTTGGATTTTAAGCCCTATGGACATGTAATTAAGAACAGAAGGAAGAGCATAAACACCTGAGCTATGGCTCATACCCAGTTTTACTGAATTATATATGTGTGATGAAAAGAGACTTGTTGGAGTAATAACTAAATTAACTCTGACTTTTCTGGAAAGAGCATCAGAGTCTGGAGCTTCCCTCCCTTTGACCCCAAGAAGGGGCAGAATAGGTCATAGAATCATAGAATTGTAGAATCCCAGAATGGTTTGGGTTGGAAGGGGCCTTAAATCCCATCCAGTTCCACCCCCTGCCATGGGCAGGGACACCTTCCACTGTCCCAAGCCCTGTCCAACCTGGCCTTGGACACTTCCAGGGCTGGGGCAGCCACAGCTTCTCTGGGCAACCTGTGCCAGGGCCTCCCCACCCTCACAGGGAGAAATTTATTCCCAATATCCAACCTAAATCTACCCTCTTTCAGCCTAAAGCTGTTCCACCTTGTCCTGTCAGAACCCCAAATCTGGGTTCTTTGCTTCAGTGGAGGGCTGGTCTTTTGGCAAGGCACTACCCCCTGTGCCATGGCTTGGGAACCCGGATCCTGAATTGGATTTGAACCCAAATTTTCCATAATGGGTGCATATGCTACTATCTGACTCAGATAAATCCCATTATGCTGTTGAACTCAACAGAGATTGTACATTTAGTGCAAAAATACATAACCCCTACCACTGTCAAATGAAAGAGGAAATTTTATTCTGTCTGTTCCCCACTGATATATGTTTGCCTGTCATCTTATTTCATAGTTCAGGCAATTGAAACACTGTTAAATGTGTATCATAAACCTATAGATAAGAACATTTCCCTGTTGGATTTAAGCCATTACCCCCAAAGGTGTTAAAGAAATCCCACCGTGTGTCACTTTTTAAGATCAAGGGGCATTTTTGATGTTAATGCCTAGAAAAGGCAAATGAACACTAACAGCTGCTTATCCACAGGCTGGTGAATTGAATAGGGAAATACTACTGTTCTGGAAGTCAGATCTCCAGAGAAAAATGATAAATTGTGAGCATCCTTAAGTAAGAGTGATAGTCTCTGAGGATAGTTGAGCAAGGCTGATAATATAAAATATGTAAAACGGGGAAAATATTTAATACTTCTCTTTCTCTGCTCTAAAGAGTTGGAAGGGTTGTGTTAACAATATAGAGGGTGCTGCTGTGCCCAGGCATGCAGGAGAAATGCAATATATTAGTTCTCAAATCACTAGTTTGTGAAATGCGTTTCTGGTATCCAGGGATTTTCAGGACTGTTACACTGATAAGGAGTCAAGGGCAGTCTCCTCGCGGGCTGGGATGGATCTCTGGGGAGAAGAAGGGGATAGAAGAAAAGGAGCAGCAGATTAAGAGCTGGATAGTTTCGTGTTTCTTTACTTCCAAATGCCGATATTTTTTTAACTCTTCGGTCTGCAGCTACTTAAAGCTCTGTGGCAGCTTCAGTTCTGACTTACGGCCTCTCCTGAGCTGATGAATCACCTCTGTAAAAAGGCCTTCTGTAGGAAGTCATGGTGTAGAAGGAGAACCAGTGTAGGAAGTTTAAGAATGAGAAGAAGAGAAACTTTCCATAGATTTCATACCAATAACAATGTCACGGTATGAACGTCCCCGTCAGCAAAATACTTAGGAGGCCAGCAACAACGGGGAGGAGTATCTGAGATTCCAAATCTTCCCCACTGTTTGATCACCCTAATGGAATAGTAGAATAATGTTGAAATTTTGCTGGCTTTTTTTATGCAAGGATCCCAAAGTAAAAGCCTGGAGGAAGGGAAGGTGCAGCACCACCAAAGGGCTTAACGTGTATTTGTTATTCAGGTTATACCATTAGGGCTCAGATCCTGCAAAATCAGAGTGATTGGTAGGAACTAAATCTACCCTTCTTTTCTGAAGTCTCTGGGAAAGAGGGAGACAGCAAATACACCAGGTGTGTCCTTCCAGGTGACTTTGCAGGCAGAGGTGAAATTTATTGTTTCCTATACCAAGTTTAATAAAAAGAGTTTGAGAAGCCATAACCAACGAAAAATAACAAAAAAAAAGGAAGCATTGTTTATTGTTACCCCTTAACTGGACAGCATGTTAAACTGAAAATTCCAGTGGATTTTTTTTTTACTATTGTAAAAAAAAGAAACAGATGACAAAGACAGGCATCTTTTTGAGGCAATTCCTTTTTCTCACCAAAAAAGAAAGGAAATTTTCCTGCTTAGAACTCTACTAGTCAAGGTCCTAGACCTTACATTTGGGTCAGGAAAGCCCACGATTCAAACTCTGCAGCTTTTTGCTGTATTTTAGGTTGTGCACCTGAATTTTCTTGTATTTTCTGGTTGGCAAACAGAACATAATTATTTTCTACACTTACATTGTGTGAAACACATAACTTCGGTCCACCAGCCTCAAGGAACTGTAACCTCACCATAACACTTTTATAGCTTGAGAGAGTTTTTTATAACCGAAAACTGGGATTAAGACTGTAAATTCTTATAAGAAAAAGTTGATGCTCAGTTACATGTGGCTTTGTGATTGATGGCTGGATCCTGCTCAGCTAATCTCAGTTTGCCAGTAAAGCCTTTATGACTATGAGAATTTTAGGTCCTTTGAGTTTCAGTGATAGATTCCTTAAAGCTGCTCAGGCTTCACTGGATAATTGCTTCATCTCTAGGGCACCACTTTAGGCCCAGGGAAATGTGGGATCTCCTTTAAAACAGTTGTTGTACTTTTTGAGCTGTTTGTAATCTACAACATTAAAAAAAAAACCAAAAAACCAAAAGCAAAAACAGGAACAAATGATACCTGATCCCCTGCTCGGCTCCGTAGGGCGATTTCAGAGTGTGCTGTCTGACACCCTGTTTGCCAAAGAAACCAAGGACAGAAGGAGAAAGCTGTAATGAGACTTGGTGAGTCTTGATTTGAATTTCTAGCATGTTTTTCCTTTCAGGTTGGGAACCATGTGTGGAAGATCTGTGGGTTTTAAATCGAAGTGCAGCCACAAAGCCTCCCGCCAGCAGAGTTTCTCTGGTTGTGCTTAAAATGGTTCCTCTGTTGCATGCACGAATCAGCTTCCTCTGTGAAAGCAGCAGAAAGCTTGACTCAAAAGTAATATATTGGCTTTGACTGAATAATTGTGGGCCATGATTCTTACAGCTCTGTTTCACAGTTTTTTCCCCAAAATATCACTTTCCCCCGGTCAGAAATTGCAGAACCTCGCCTGTGCTGTTGTCACATGGATAGATTTTTTTGGCTGCTCAAAGCAGGAGGATTTCCTGCACCTTGTCACAGGCAGCTCCAAGTTTGTTCAACAGGGAATTTTGGTAAAGTTGCACGTGAATATCAGTAGCACAAAACAGTATAGTCCTCACTGGAAAAAAATTGATAGGGACACATAGTGTGTTCTGCTATTGTTCAGCCAGAGACAGAAATTCCTGCCTTCCTTAATCTTGGAGAAATCTTGATTTAGAGAACTGGAATTCCTTCCAGAATTCCTTTCAGTATCAACTTTACAGATAAACTTACATCCTCACCAGTCCAGGTACAGGTACAAACATGTGAAACTAGAGAAGAAATCAGAGAGAACTGAGGCAGAGCTGCCCTCCACATTTTGCTCCCTCGCGATTTTCACAGGATTCGGGCTTTAAGTTTGCTAAGAACACTTTTGCATGTTATTGTAACAACCCTTTGAGCCATGTATTTTCTCCCTCACATTTCCTCTTCTCACTTTATCATCTCACTTCCTCCATTCTGTTGTCTTTGACGCCCCTGTATCCTTTGATCGTTTTTCCACTGTTCTTTTATACTTATTTCCGTTTGTTGTGTTTTCTTTTATTCTCTACCAGCTATTTTTTCCTTTCTCATTCTCTTACTCCATTACTGTCCTCGTGCTTTTCCACTCCCCACATTCCTAAGTTATCTATCATACGTCGCTTATGCTTTTTATCCCTTGTGTTTCTGCTTTTATTTCTGTTATTTCCTCTCAGGAAATAAAAACACACCCATATATACATAGTTGCTTTCTTCTGGTCACCCTCAAAGAAAAACAACCTCGCAAAAATTCAGGGAGCAGAATGTATTCCAGGCTGGTGAGCTTGGCAATCACCCTCACAAACACACATCCTTATCACACTCATATAACTCTTCCTTCAAGTGGTCTTTTCTCTGATCCTCACACATCCAGGACCTATTCCTGACTCCAGTGAGGCTTCACTTGTGCACATCTGCCCAGTGCAAAGGTAAAGCCTCGGGAGCGACCGGGACCGCAATGGCACTTGTGCCTTGTTTTCCCCCCTTGGGATTAAATAGGCAGCAGCAGAACAGGAACTAGCACATCATGCAAGGTGTCCAGGCTCAGGATCCCAGAGCAGGATAGCAGCAGCACTGAAGGATGTTTCTAGAAGTGATGGTGACTCCTGGTCCCACAGGAGCGGGAGCACAGCGAGGGCAGGGACTGGCTCCGGTCGGTTTGCCTGTGGTGGGAGGCTCCTGGTTGCAGCCTAGAGGTGAATGTCCTCAGTGAGACCCATCAACAGGTTTGCCTGTTGGCCTTAAGCCTGGAGTCCAGCACTGAAGCAATACAAGATGCTGTGGCTTCTTTGTGTCAGCAAAACTTCCTTTGGAAAATGCATTGTTTAAAGTATCATTCAACTGCAAAATAATCTAATGCATAAAGTAAACCCTGTTGACTACATTTCTAGCAGAAGCACCTATTAATAAAATAGATGGTTTCTTGAAAAAACTTTGAAACCTCGGGAAAACCCAGAACTCCTTCTGCCTGGAACTGTTGTTCTTGAAACTGTTTTCTTCAGTTCTTTCTTTCTTTTTCCTTTCCCTCCTGCTTTAGTCCAGCATGTGCCCTGAGACTATCTGTGGTGGGAGAGGCAGAGCAGCAGCAAGGCTGGCATTCAGCATGTCCCCTCTTGGCTGAGGGAACATGGAAGTCTGGAGAGCTGGAAGTGAGGCAGTGGAGCCAGGCTGCTTTCTCTGTCTGAGCCAGGCTTTGCGCTGCTGCTGCCTCTGCCCACTGCTCTTCCCGGGGAAGGGGCAAAGGTGCCCCTTTATTTGCTTGCACAGTGCTTGGGGCTCTGCTGTCACCTGTGTGCAGAGTCATTTGCAAACAGGCTCTATCGCTGGGGAGCAGAAATGTGTTTTTTTCAAACCCTAAGCAGATTTATAGTCTGGTTTCCTGTCAGATCTTTGCATTTTCCTTCTCCGCCCCTCCCAGTCTCTGACACACTTTTTCTTACTTTCTGTGTGGCTCTTTGCTCGTTCTGACACCAGTGCACCAGATTCTCCCGAAACTTTCGTCCTTAAGGGGCCAGGGGTTGCTTTGCTCCTTGTGTTTCCTTTACTTTTCAACCGCTGCAGAGCACAAATAACCTCTCCAAGACTCCTGGAAATACAATTGCATGGAGGCGACGTAGAGAGCTTCAGCCTGCAGCAGCTGCAGCGAGACAGCCCGGTCACTCATGAACACCCAAGGTAAGGAGAGCAGCTGTCAGAGCAGCTCCACCTCCCTGACCAGCACAGCACTTGGCTCTGACCACTGCAGGTTCCACCTTTCATTGGTTTTGTCTTGATTTTCAAGACGGTGTTTCTCTGGAAGTGGCTCCGTTCGCACCTTCCGTGCCCCCAACAGCCACAATCCTTGGAGCCCCAGGTTCAGGGAGGCAAACAGGCTGCGGCTGGAGGTGCAAACATGTTCTTAAAGGAGGAGTCCACTGGGAAGGAGAGTTGACATGGAGGTCTGGAAAGGGCAGATGAAAGGGCTGGTCTGCAAGGAATTTCTGGTTCTGCCCATAGTGTGTTGTGCCTTAGCCTTTTCTTTAAATCTCTTCACTGAGATTTGTGCTTTCTGTTGACTAATAAATCTTTCTTGTTCTTTTTTTTTCTCTTTTAATCTGTTCTTCGCACTTCCTTTATTCTATTCTCAACCCTATGTATCTCTTATTATCTTTTTCACCATCCTCTTATACCTGTTTTTCATCAAGTGTGTTTTCTGTGTGACAAACGTTTCCCTTGTTGGTTCCTTTCCCTTCCCTCTGCCTTCTCTTTCATGCCTGTGCAAGACTGTACATCCCCCCCCCCCCCAAGTTCTTAATCTTTGTCTCCTTCCCCTCTGTCAGTTCCTTCTTGTTCTGGTGTTCCCCTTTCCCAGTGCTCCTCTAGCTTCACACACACACTCCTACTTCCCGCTCCATCCTCTCTCATGCACACTGTGTATTTTGCACACACAGTGGTGTTGTCTCTCCACTGGGTTGTCCTTGCACACACATCTCTGTCCTGTCTGTCATGTACATGTGCAGGATTTGCAGGTTTGGGGGGTGCATCCCAAAATACAAGACTTCTGCACTTCCTTCCACTTCTCAGACTCACATTTAGTCATTCACAGCAAATAACCACTGTCATCCTGTGTCTCTGTTTCTGTCTCAAAATCAGACTTTTCTAACACCTATAACACCCCTTGGCTTTCTCTCCACTCCCAAACACAGCCTGCCCTGACTTTGTGTATTCTATCCCTTCTCTTTCTACCATCCCACTCCTTCCTATCTCCTCACTACAGCTCTCCATCAGGTTTCTCTATCTGTTTTTATCTTGATGTTGCATTCGAATTAGGAGGAACTACTGGTGCATATGGGCTTGCTTTCTCCTGCCTTACCATGCCCACTGTGTCCTTGCAGGTAAACTGGAGGAACTATTGCAGTCTCCCAGCTCCCCTTTCCTCTGCAGACTATGCAACCTGCAGCAGAGGAAGAGCTTAGTGATGGAATTGAAAGTAGATGAAAAAATGAAAGAGCACAATGCAAATTGTCTTTGGAAAGCTGTAAAAAAATAGTTCTAGTGGTTCATAAGCCTTTTTACTAAACTTAATGGACTTTTTGACTTCCTGCCCCACAGCAGAACTTCTGGTCTGACGTATGGCGGAGTTTTTGTCCTGTTGATTCCTTGTGGAATCCTTGTGGGATTCCAAGTCTCAGAGGTAGAGGTTCTCAACTTTAGTGCTGTAGTGGGAGTAACTTTGCTCCTAGGATCTGGAAACAGTTCATTTCTTTTATACCAGATATATTGGTGAGTCACCAAGATCAGGCATGGCTGAAAACTGCATCCAAGGACAATAGCAGGTATTATTCCTTGCTGAATTTTGTAAACTTTGAATCAGATGTGACAAATAAGTACATTTCTTTGATGAAGCATTTTAGCCTCACCTTCTTAAGCAGGACCATTGAGACTGAAGATTTATTTCTATGGATGTTCTGGTGCAGGCTTTTGGGAACTGAGGAAGGATCACTTATTAAACTCATCTGAATTAATAAGAGAATTATTATGTGGGAGAATTCTCTTTAGCGATCTGTCCTGCTCTCTCAAATTGTCCCTCTTCTTATGAGTGAAAGGAGCTTAAATTTTATGTTTGCAATTATAATATATCCTTTCTGATTCAGAGCTGAAAACTGTGGCCTTTGAGCTGTGAGCATTCTCTTCTGAATACAGAAACGGGTACATTAAAATATCTTTGCCTTTCGGATCTTGCAAAAAGTCCGCAAGTCTAGAACAATAAAATAAGAGCTCATTTTATACATAGAGGTCTAACATGACTCTTTCTTACTCTGTTACAAGTCACCTTGTGCTGTGAACAGCACTTGTGTTCCTTTGAGTCATTCTACAAAACTTGTTGATTTTGTGCTTTTCTTTTCTTCAGCGTTTTGTGCCCTCATTACTGGTTCTTTTTGTAAAGGCTTGATCTCTCCCAGAAATAAATTGACTGAGCCAACATCTCTTCTCTCTCTCTCTCTCTTCCTCCTTTTTCTTTTGTGTCATGATAGTTTGCTGTATGTTGTGTTAAAAATAGGCATTGTCCAAGTTGGGTTGTGACATTTGCAAGAGGATCTGGAGCCAGAAATTTTATTTTTTGTGTGTGTGTATGTCTAGTTTCTTGAATCATGTGTCTGGCAGAGGAGAAATTTCAGCTGGAAAGAGCCTGGGAACTTTCTATCCTACCCAGCAAATCCTGTATTGAAAGAGCCAACCTCAGAACAGAAATTCAGAATCATGTTTGACTCCCTGTTCTTTTGCAAATAGTGATTTCCAATTAGATTTTACTCTGAATTAAAAGAACAATAAAGTTTCAACATGTGTGAAAAGAGAGAACCATCTGACTGCATGTATCTGTTAAAATGAAAGGCAATTTGAACCTTCTCTGGAAGGATACATCCCAAATAACTGGGATGTGCTGAAGAAATCTGAATGCCATGTACCAAAACACCTTAGTTTATCTGCTGTTTTTTGGTGAAGCTTTTCATCAGGTATATGGAATGATTGCTCACAGAGGATGAAATCCATAGAGATCCTGAGATCTCCCAATATCATGTCTCTGTTACAGAGAAAGAACAAGGTACCCACTTGTTAGCAGATGCCTCAACTCTCTCTTTGATATTGAAATACATGTTTCATGAAATATAAATCCTTCACTTAGATGTGGTCATTACGTGTGTAACTGTGGAGTCTGATCTATGGCAGCTTTCTTTGTCAGTAGCCTCCATAGCAATCTAAACTTAAAAGCACAAGGAATATGGGACCAGGCCTTGTGATTTTTTAAACTGGAGGGCGAAACCATAAACCTCACCAAATTTAGTCAAGTGTTGACACTGGTATCAGAGAGAAATTCTTTCTCTCGCCTGTTTTGTCCCTGCTGTCTGTAGGATTTGCATTTGCAGAACACTGTCTGCTCTGCTGCAAATCCAGTATCTGCAGTGAATCTGCAATTCCTCTTTCAGAACAAACGATGGGGTTTTCTCAGGTGTACATGTAATAAGATTCTCCACTTCCTCCCTTCCCCCAAATTCTCTCTTAAGTGCTGCCTTCACCCTCTAGTCTGGGTCAGTTATTTAATGGCAATGAACATTTTCAAGGAAGGTAACCTTTCTGCTTGTGATTTGTTCAAGGACTCTGGAATTATAATGGTTGCTGTCAAATGTATATAATTGGTCTCTGTGGCACACATCCAACTGGTGATAAAAGCTTCCTTCTCTCTGCTGCTTTTGTCTGTATTCTCTCCCTATATCATCCTCTCACTTCTGCTCCTCTCAGGCAAGAGGAGAAGACAGTGCCAGGCTGTTTAAAGTGCAGTTTGACAAAGCAGCAGCTCTGCCATGTTCCCTGGCATGGGGTGTCCCAGCTGTGGGCTGTGGGTTTGGCTGGAGGTTTGCTCACTGACTTGGGTTAAACATGAAGGTCTTCTCTAAACATGAAGGTCTTCTCTGAACTTTGATTTCTAACACTTTTCTTCCTTCATGACCTTCTGCCAAATAGTTGGGCTCTAGGAATGGTGATAGTTTGTGAGTACCACGAGTTCTCATGCTTAATGATCTACATGGGGTGCCTGTAACATTTCACCAGCAGGTAAGAACTTTGTACTTTCTTATACAAAAAGCAAACACATGGTTTTTTTTTTTCACAGCCTGTAAAAGTACATTACTTACAGCACCAAAAATTGGCAACCTGGTGTGCACTGTCTGCGGCTGAACATGGAGTGAGGAGAATATTCCTGTTAAGTTAGTGTGCAAAACCCATTTTATCTTCAGGGCTGGATGGGGCATTACTTTCTGATGCCATCTACTTCAGTGAATCCGTTTAGCAGCTCAAGAGGAAAAAGAAATTTGTCAAATCTCTCTGGAAATCTATCAGAAATGTCAAATGGAATGCTATAACATTCTGGTTTTGTCAAAAGGATAAATGTATATACAGCTGTGTATGTGATACTATTTGCAGTAATTGTTGCCTCAGTGAATTTGTCTGTGTGAAGTAACTTGGTGTAATGTCAAGGGATATGTTTGTTCTGGTCCCTGAGGCCAGTTTGGCCTTACACAAAGATACCTGTTATTTGCCCAAGTCAGTCCTGGTTTTTGTAGTTCAGGGGAGAATCAGCTTCAGTGTAGCCAAGGAAAAGATTCCCACCAACCTCCTGAGCACTGGGTGTTTGCTGGCAAATTCTCCTCAGGTTGTAATTGAGATGCTGAAGAGTAAATGTAACATAAGGTTTCTGTTTAAACTGGGATAAGGATTTTGTTTTTGCTTTTTGAATGCAGAAAAGGCTGTGTGCTAGCAGTACATATCTGGTTATCATTAGCAGTTAATGGATTGTTTCAATTTCATTTTTATAGCTCTATATGTGTATAAACATTTCCAATCTATCTGTGCCCATATTTGAAATCAGGATGAGTATGTTTAATAGGTTGTTACACATATTTAATATATTTGAGCACAAAAGTAAGTTCCTCTAAGGTTTGAAACACTAATAAAGACACCTTTCAAATATTTCCTTCTGGAAATTTTGATTCCTGAGAAAACTGGGAAAACACCCAATGGCTGTTTTAACTCATTTTCTGAAGATTAAACCAAATACATTTCCAAACTACAGTGGAAATGGTGATTGAAACTTTTCTCCTTGATCATGAACGGAGAGATTATCACATAATAAGATCATTTGAAAGCTTTTGGCTTTTAAATCTCAATTAAAATACCAGTGACCTACACTACTCACTGATCAAGCAGGTCCATTCATAGAGTCTGTGTTTAAAAGAACTTTCCTCCCTGGTTGCAATTTTGACCCAAAGTCTACTGGTGCATCCCAGTCTTTCACAAGAACAGTGTCACAGTGTCTTTCCAGCATCTGCTTCCTGCATCTCTGTTTCCTGGCTTTTTCTGAGTCATAGAATTATTTGGTTTGGAAAAGAACTTTAAGGTCTTTAAGTCAGACCATTAACCCAGCACTGCCAAATCCAACACTAAATCGTGCCTCTGAGCATCACATCAAGGTAGTTACCATTCCATGTGTTTTTTGAGGCAATTAGTGAGATCATCAAACTTATTTCTCTAATGATTTGCACTGACTGAAAATATAAATTTCCATAAATTTTCCCCAGCACCTTAACTGTTGCTGAGCTGATTTTCTTCTGAGAAAAAAAAACAAGCTTAAGATAAGACTCTTCCCTGCTACTGCACTGCTATTCTTCCTTCACAGTTCCTGCCAAAGTTAAGTCAGAATACATCTCAATATTTGATTGTTTAAGAAGATTTTGGGTGTGTTTCATCCTTTCAGTAACAGATTCCTGTATTTCCAGTTACATATTTTTCAGGAACACCCAAGACTAACAGGTTTTATTGTAGAAGGTTTCATTTCCTTCTGTCTTTTATTCTCTCATTTTTGCAATTTATGCCATGAAAGATATCAATGCAGTATGAAACAGAAAATATTTAAACTGTTGCGTCAGGAAAGAAAAGAGTGTGTTTTTCTTTGGCTTGAGTTGTTTGAGAAAAATTAAGGAGTTTTACATTTCCTGTAAGGCTGGAAACACTGAATTGGTTGGGGTTTTTAATCTGTAAGTCCGTGGCCTGAAGGAAAAGTGATACTTGGGTATTTTCATATGGAGTGTTACACTACAGAACGGTGGGTTTGTGACTCATCCATATCCATACTGAGAGCAGCTTCCAGGCAGTTTTGCTGGATTAAATGCTATTGACAGCAACACCTTCACTGAATCACTGAAAAACAAGGGTTGCACACCTGGGAGGATGGTGTCTGGCTCGATATTTGCCTTAGAAGCCATGTGAGAATACAGTAGCAGGAAGGATGGAAGTTTTTCACCTGCAAGGAACAACGGGAAAATGCTGTGTCTGAGACAGGAATGATCAGAATTTGAATGCCCTTTTGAAGGCTGTGGATTTATTGAGAAGCTACTGATACACTGTAGTACGTGCTGCAATGCAGGAAAATGTAAACTCATTGCAACTGCATCATTATAGCATGATAATAGTGCAGAAATCCAGAGCTATTTGAGCAGGATGATATTAGAAATCTTGGATGCATTTAGAAATCTTGGCTATTAAATATAATGCTGTCAGCACAGATCTAGCAGAGTCTCTGCACAAAGGGAGTGAACGTAAAGATGATTTGAACATTCAACTACTGCGAGGAAAGAACATGAGAAAAGGCACAGGGTGGTTTGTTATTGCTCCTTTGGTCCTCACAGGACATCCTAAGCCCTCTCTCCCCTCAAACTGACCGGTTTGTCTGACTCACCTCACTTGTCTTGTTTAATATCTCCTTTCCTCTTCCTCCCTGATTCTGATTCTCAGCCCATATAAGGCAGATGCATCAGGTGAGAGAAGGGAACTGCCAAACTTCTCTGTGTACAGCAGACTCCAGAGCTGAAGGCATCAGTCACCTCCTTTGTGACTGATCCTCAGGGAAATGAAGCGAAGCATCAAGCACAGCAAATCAAGAAAAAACTCTGTGTGAAGGCAGAGACAGGCCATTGTGTCTTGGCAAGGGTTCTGACCTCACTGACAGAGTCATATGTTCAGCTGGGATATTCTTCCACTTCTTTTCTCCTGTGGAGAATGCTTAACACAAACAGCTGGCTGCACAGTACAGGTTGTTCAGGTTGTTGTACTGGGTTTCAGACAATGTGGTCCAAAAGTGACCCTCTGGCTGTGCATCTAGAGCTGCTGGAAAGGGTCAGATCAGAGCATCAGGTTCTGTGGGCTGGGCACATCCTGGCCTTCTGTATTGTGTTCTTTGTGGGTAAAAATGAGTTCCTGCCCACCTTCCCCCTCCCCTCATGAAGGCACTGAACTCTGTAACCTCAGACCAGAAATATCTTCTACCACAAATTTGACCTTATGCAAGTCCAAGAGAAAATGCCCAGCTGTCTGTTGCCTAAACCAGCAATCCTTATTTCCTCCAGAGAAAAACCCAGTGAGTGGAATGAACGCCTTCTGATGGTTGGATGTGGGTTCTAAGCCACCAGCTGGACCATTCCGTCCTGAAAAGGAACAGCAACATTTTTGGCTAAGTGCCAAAAGCTTGCACATAAAAATCTAAAAGTAGCATATGGTTATTGCTTTAAACTTGCCTTATTCTTTTAAAATATGCTTTACTAGAATTATTTATTTCAGATTCTCAAACTATGGAGTGAGAAAGCTTAAGTTCCTCTTTTTTTTCCTTGCTGGGGTGAGTGACATCATAAATATTAAAAAGAAACAAAGAGTTATTTCAGGAATTTGGACTGGGATAAGTCTGATTTACAGAGACTGACGTCACCGCTCCACTGAAGATACCAGGGGCTGTGATGTTTGAAGAAAGCTGTTTGTCCTTGCTCAGCTCACCTCAGCTCTACCAATCACCTCATCACCAACATTGCTGATAAAATATCCAGTGTTCCCCAAGTCAGTCTTGGCAATGACATCTCTGGGTTGTGGCTGTTTGCTACTGCAAGTGAATGACCATGTAACAGCAATATAAAATTGTCCTGATGTATTTAAGTAACCAGGACCAGCACTAATAAAGCCCTTTTTACCCCAGAGAATTGAGAGCAGCCAAGGGGCAATGCCCACTCACAGAGTTACTCCTCAAGCTCTTCTAGCAATCTGGGAATTATTAGTAATTAGTGGCTCTCAGGACAGGTCCTGTAAACACTTCCTCCCACACTGACTTGCTGTGAACAATTTCAGTGTGAGTCTAAGGAGAAAGTACACTTTTGTGGTTACTGCAGCTCAGCAGCCCTTGCAGAGCTCTCCCACGGTCCTTGCTCTCGTCCCCACGAGTCCTGTCTCCTGGGATGGTCTCTGTGAGGTGCTCCCTCTCCCAGGCTCCTCGTGGAGCAGCAGCAGTGGGACACCTGTCCCTGCCTTCAGCCCAGGTAACTGTGCTGCTGTGCAGGGCAATGTCCTCGTGTGACCCCCTCACACAGACGTGGGTGGGCAAAGTCAGAGCAAGAGCTCCTGACCTCTCGAGAACTGCAGAGAGAAGATGGCAGAGATACCTCACAGTGCCAGAACCCAGCAATGCCACCCTCGGTGCTGATGTCAGCCAGGACGTGGCTTCTAGGAGTGCTAACAATGAAAAGCCTGGACACATTCCTATTTGAAGAGGCTTTTAAAATTCTCCATATGCTTCCCTTAAAAAAATTCCTTTAATCTTCCTGATGTTTGCAGTACCCTGGAGAATAATGAGAGTTCTCTTCTCAGTTGATGAGTCTATTGCTTTTACAGGATTGGAAACACTTGCTGACCTGAGTAGCTTATGACAAAACAGGATTTTGAATTCAGATCCAACTTGCTCTGCCTTGCTTCTTTTTCTAATCCAGAGTGAACCTTATCTATTGTTATTTTGTATTTCACATGATGCTGGAGTAATTACTGCCACAGAGGACAGAAGGGCCTTGCTATCAGAGAAGGAAACCTGTGAACACAGCACATCATTCTTAAAATACCTGAAACGTGGGTGAAGGAGAGCAGGAGTTAAACTGGCTCCTGCATAACACTTGTTTTGTTTCATGCTTTGTGTTCCGTTCCCAGGCCTAATTCCTCAGTCTTGTCTTCCACGGTGACTTCGTTAGCAACGAGATGCTAATTAAATTTCATATTTACGATTAGAAAATAAAATCATTGGACCTTTTTTTAAATAGATTTTTATGAGTTTTGGCTCAGTTAGCTGAGTCAGCAGCATGGATTCTGCAAGGCTGAACTCACCGGCTTTGGGGAAAAAAAAAAGATAAATAAAGCAACTAATGATGAAAGGAGAGTCTAATCTAAAACCTCATACAGTTTCTACACTGTATTAGCTTTTGAGCATAAGAAAAATAAATAAGCTTTGGTTCCTCCTAGAAATAAATACTGTTAGTCATGTAGAAAGAACCCTTCTTTTATTATGTCTCAGAGGGTTCAAAGCTTAAAATGTCATTTAATTCTTAAAATCTCAGCTGTGGCTGTAGACAATATGCTGAAAAGAGGTTGATGCATCAGCAGTGTTTGCCATCACCTGTTAGCTGGCAAAATATTTATTTCACAGCTTCAGAAGGGTTAGACTTAACACAGGTAAGCGCTGACACACAGCATCTGCCCCCTTCCCTGTGGAATGTGTACTGCTGGAGAGTTTATACAGCACCAGAGAATCAGAGCCACCTAAATACTGCTGCCAGCCAGATTTATAGGCACTATATAGAGCAGTTCCCTATTCATGTAAAAATTAGCACCTCACAAAGCTTTAAAGGCCCATTTTTCCAATACTTAGAATTTGAAGGATGTTCCAGTTGTGAGAAGATTTTTGAAAGGGCTCAGCTTCAATTTAGGTGTGTACAAAAGACCTGATTTTAAGAAGTGTTTAACGCTCAGCAGCTCTGTGATTCATAGCACTATCTTAGCCCACACTCTGAGGCAAATCTTACAAAAATCTGGCCATTTATTTTGATGCCTAAATACCACCTGCACTCTTTGAAAACCTGACCCTAATTATGAGCTGTGCCCTTGAGTGGGAATGAGAAATAGGGGAAATCAATCCTCCTGCGTGGGAGCCATTTGCTGGTGCTCATCTTGTGTGTAACCTCACTGCAGACACAAAAGCAACACTGCTTTTAAAACAAAGGCTTTTCTGCACATTCTGCAGATGATTTTGTTGTCAGCTTGTGCTCAGGAATTGTTGTGCTTCAAGGCATAAATTTGGAGAATAAAACACAACTTCCTCTGACTTTGAGTTGGTTACCACCCTTCATAACATCAAACACCTCCTTAAGATCAGGGTTTGGGTGCAAATAATCCTGAAAATCTTGCCTGTGTAATATTGCTTGTAGATGCTGTTTAAACAGCAGCTGCCCATGCCTAAAGACTGGGATGGTCACAGATGGAATGTAATTCTGGCACCACTTCACAATTGTTATTTCCACAAATATTTATTTCCACAGTCAGCAGAGAATTCACTACAGTTCTCATACTTCTTATGTTGACTCGTGCTCAAGAACCACACCAGGTGAAGACAGATAGTCAGATTTATTGCTATTTTAGTACTTCACTTCTTTGGTCTTTACAAAAAAATACACATTAACCATGAACTGAACCGGTCAGAGTTTCCTGATGAGACCAGAGTTTAGTCTCTTCCCATGGTTAGTTAATTCTTCTGGGATAAATTTTCCACATGAAAGCTTTACAATATTTTATTCTCTATCACCAGAGCAAAGGGCTTAGTTATGGAGAGAGCAACAGAAGATGCTTAATTCCTCCTTGCAATGCTTTGAAGGTAGAAAATATACAATTGACAAGTATTTGGTATTATCTCTTCCCCAAGACAGCAAGAGAAGGTCATGGAGACATTACCACTGCAGAAATAATGTAGAGACAATGTGAAAACAGACGATTTTTGCTTTAAATTGCTGCAGAGGTGACTTACAGGAGCCTTCCTGCAGGATGGAGAGGGAATTGTCTCTCTCTTTTCCAGGGATTGCTTTTCTGCTCTTAATTGCAGCCTTATGGTGAGGTTTTTTGGTGACATGGAATGGCTGAGAAAACCCAGCTGTGTTACCTGTAGGAAAAAGGGACCTGTTTGAGGAGCTCCTGAGGCCCTTCCTGCTCCATGCAGAGCACACAGCTCTCTGTGGCTGGGACAGCACTTCCTCTAAGACTTTCCTCTGTGGGGGTGTCGTGTTTGAAAGTTACCCACACCCTCTGTTCAGAAGAAAAGGGAAGTAAGGCAGCCCCCAGAACCTTTCTGTCTGCTATTTATAGACAGGAGGCTTGAGAGAGGGGATGGTGGGTGTTGTGTTTCCGGGGCTACGTGACACAGTCCCACAACACTGGTGCAGAAAGAGAGAGGACACAGAGCAAGGGGAAGACGAGGTGACCAGCAAGCATAGGTGGGAACAACCTATTCATAAAACAAGTACAACCATCTCCATGTGAAAGGAAAATTCTAATTTCCAGAGCTCCTTCTGATTCCTGGAGAGGGTTTGCCCTTCCTAGGCCAGGCTGCTGTGATCTCTTGTAGACTTTTTCTTGTCAAACTGCTTCCACTTGTCCTCTGTGTGTGTTGAGCACAGCTGGCTGAGATGTTCATGAAGCTTTAAGCAAACCACAAGGATCTGGTCAATGAGCAGAACGTCAAGGACTATGGCAGACTGTGACTAGGAGTGAAGTTTACTGCTTCCAGTGACTTTGAGGTGGAAAGGCTACAGGTATTTGTTATATTGGTATGTTTGTTGTTGTTCAAGCTTCAGTGGAGCTGCATGTGCAAGAGAGCAGCCTGTTCTTTGAAATTAGAGTCTGTTTTAAAGTAATAGTTACCAACAGGTCACAAAAAGAAATAATGTGGACGTATCTGTTGTCTGTACATGAAGCTGTGCTTTTACATAAAATTATACCTTTGCACAGTGCATTTAAAATATTTAACTGAAGCATATTCTCATTACAATCAGTGCTCTTACAAGTCAGTGAACAGTTTGCATGTGGGTTGTTTTTCATGTGTTTGGAGTAGTTTGTTAAGGTTGATCTTAATATGAAGGTTATGAGAGTTGGCTTCTTATTTGTTCTTTCTTTATATTTCGTGTATTTTGACTAACTGTAGGATTCTTTAACAGCATGAAGCACTGACAGGGGAGGCTTACCTGGTTATTAGGAAAAGGTTCTTCACCAGAGGGTGGTTGGGCACTGGAACAGGCTCCCAAGGGAAGTGGTCACAGCCTGACAGATTTCAAGAAGCATTTGGACAATGATCTCAGGCTCATGGTGTGATCTTTGGGTTGTCCTGTGCAGGGCCAGCAGTTGGACACGATGATCCTCGTGGGTCCATTCCAACTCAGGAGATTCTATGATTCTTCATGTAGGGTTCTATCTTATTTTCCTGCCATGTTATAAAGCTTGCTATATGAAATATTATTTTCAAACTTTCTTGGGCCATGGTGAATCACAGTGAGATTATCTGGCAGTATTCAAGACTGGAGTGTGACCTTTTCTGTTTTAAGAATGGCCTACACATTTACTGTCAGTTGTTTCTGAATTTGGAGATTGTTAAACCAGAGTGGAGTCCTCTCCTGGAACATGTTCTGCATTATCCTTTAACTGTTTGGAGACAAGAATATCACCTACAAAGAGTCATTATCTGACTGTGTGGAATATGTTCTTCTCTGAGGATTTTTTGTTATTTTTTTTTAACTTGTGTAATAGAAGAGTTTGCAGAAAGTGGCAGCTTTTTTAAGAAACGGACTAAGTAGGAGTTTGTTTGGCAGAGCTACACTCCTTTCTCTGTTCCTGTTTTATGTTACTTGTATTAATAGAAGTGAAGTGTTAATAACACCAATAAGAATCAGGCTGGCTGTGCAAGGGTACATATCAAATAATGAACCTTTATCCTCACCAGGTTCTTATATAGCTCAGTCCATGGAAATCCCTCCCAACACTGGCTCTCTGTACCACAGAATGTGCTGGGGTTTGTAATGCAAGCTCACATTTTACCAGGACCTGAGGTCATCAAAGCCACTTGCACCTTTGGGCAACTTGAATTTTTAATTCAGGGTTCCTCCTAAGCACCCAGGACTCTGTGCTTGCCCCCAGCTGTGCCTCTTCCTCCTCCTCCTGAGCTGGTGAGAATCTCATTATCAGTTGTAAAAACAGACTGAGTCAGTCTCAAGGAAAAATGAACCTGGGACCTGGTAGTGACTCCTGAGGCGTTTATTGGGCCAGCACTGTCATGAGCCCTCTGCAGCCTGAGGATGGCAGCTTCTTCCTCAGATCTTGGCTTTTAGCAAACATTAGTTGGAAGGAAGTGCTTGTGTCAGTAGCTGATGCTCCAGAACAGAGGGCCAGCTCTATAAACATATTTGTCCACTGTCAGCACAGCAATTTCTGTTGCCCTCCTCATCATCATGCAGAGCAGGATGGAGCATGTGCAGATTACAGCATTTGTTAAATGTCAGGTGCTCACCCTCCACTGCTGCTTTGCAAATCCTTTAAAACAGATGCACTGAAGTCCTGCGGTAAATTATTTTTTTTAATTATTTTTCCATTATCTTGATTTGCATGCTCAGAAGTAACACTGATTTCTAATGTGTGGTAGGTCCTTCCCTACTTATTCCTTTATTTGCTTTACACCCCACGTTCCTTGCTTTTGCCTTTATACTAAGCCTTTCCTGTTCCCATCTCTGTCTCACTTGTGTTCCTCACTTTCATTCTGAGTCCCCCTCTTTCTAACTTTCTTTTTCTTTTCCTGCTCCCTTTTTATATTTCCTTTCCCCTTGACCTCACCATTTTTCATCCTCCAATCTTGTATTTCTCTCCCCTCTTCACTTTTTTTCTCCATCTCTCATTGCTCACCTCTCTCATTTCTCATTTAATTTTACATGTATTATCATTGAAATGGTATCACTGGCAGTTTCTGAAACCTGGGAGTCAGATTCTCAAACAATATGTGAAAACAAAGTAATTTCCATTTAATCACCAGTGCAGGTGTTGACATCAGAAGGGACAAATCTCTCTCCATGGGCCCTGGAGGAACCCAAGTGACCAGGAGTGGCTTGAAACCAACCTTCAGAGGGCATTCCAAGGTGGGAGTATAAAATGATGGAAGGAAGTTTTGAACAGAGCATTTGGCATTCACTAGAGAGGAACTAGGTTTCTAAATTAAAACATCTGCCTAATTCAAACTGGTGAGATGGATCCACCCCCCAAAATTGCTCCTCTATCAGTAGTGCTTAGACAGGGTGTTATTGCTGGAGGTAAAACAGCTTCACTGTATGCAGGAAATAGTGACACACAGAAAAGTGACAGTTGTCAAAACATCATTTAACCATATTTGTAGAGGAGTATTTTTCCATCCTCTTTGTTTATTGTTGATAATAAGTGCTCTACAACCACACCTGATTGAGTGCTGCATGTTGGAGGCAGCACAACCTGCTGTGGGTTCACCATTGAGGCAAAATGAGTCATTTCCTTCCTCCCAGATCAGATGATAGGAACTCTGAGGCTCTGAAGCTGCCAGACTTGAGGAAGATGTAGACTAGACACTCTCAGCAGGTGGAGTGCAAAATGGGAAAGCACAGATCTCAGTCTTTTATGAATAGAAATCATTACAGAGTCCTAATAAGTTTTACTGCACTGATTAGGGTCTTTTCAACGATATTTCATTGGGAAGAACAACATTATTGATGTGTAAATAGTTTTTTCCTGCAGAAAGTGATAGGTATTGTAAAGAATTTAATTTGCAATTTCAGAACAGGCAAAAGCTCAATGTAGTCAGTGTGGAATTCAGTGCCAGGATTGTTCAGCTCTTAGGCAGTATTAGCCTGCAATATTGAGAACTTGTCTGTCTTTGTTGCACACAGTGTTTTCTGGTTTAGGTGATACTGAGCAAACTGTTGGGTGTCCTGACTAACAATACTAATATCTGATCCCTGCTTTATGTATGTGTTACCCTTTCCTTTTTTTTCTGAGATGGAGTTTTATATGGATCTGTTCCTAGGAAAGTAAATAAAGACAAAGAAAGAGAAAATTAAAGAGAGTTCCTAGAGTATTAATTCTTCTGACCCCCTTCTGTTAGGACAGGAATAGTTGACTAGACACAAATCTCTGATTTGTTCCATTGCTTCCTTTTTTTCATCAGAGAGCAGAGATACTGAATGAGAGTAACATGATAGAATTCTTCATTTCTTTTTCTCTCACTTGGTTGTTGAGCTTATAGTTATGAAAATAAAGGGAATTTTCCTTCTGTCCTCTGAAGCCAGATGAATATGCCTCCAGAGCTCTCTGAACCAGTTAAGAGAGTTGGTTTTGGTTACTTCTATCTCTCTTCTGTTCAAAAAATGGGAGTACTGTTCATTACTGTGGCTCTCATCTGGCTTCACCTCACTGAAGCCTTGCAGCTCTGCTGGTGTTTGGGGTTTCTTTTGTAGGCTGTGTGTAACAGGAAGATTGACTCAATGGAATTGAATAGGATACTTTTGTGCAAAAATAATCCTATTTCATGTTTAAAGCTTCCTGCTCTTCTATTACTTTGGTATCTCTTATTCTATATTTTTTCTTTTATGTATTTTGTTGAAATAAGTAAGCTGGTTGAATATTTTCTATAAAAAAGAGGTTCTGAGATACATGGAATGGTTCTTTCCATATACACTGTGACCCAAAACAGAAATACAGCCCAGCTCATCCAGCAGTGCTGTGGCTTCAGAAAGTATTCTGGGGCCTGCAAAGTATAAACTAATAAAACTTCACTAATAATAAATGTTTTTCTAGGGCCTTCCCATCTTGGTGGTTCCATGTGCTTCGCAATCACTAATTTGCAAGTCCTACCTTGTCATAAACATACCTATTACCAGCCCTGTTTTCAGGTTGGGACACTGAGGTAGAAAGAATGAATATGAAGTGCAAATTCCTAAAGGCAGATGAAGGCACTGCCTCCTCTCCTTTGGGAGCCCAGGTGTAGACACCTGCATTGAAAAAAATTACAAGTATAGGTAAGCAAATTTAGTCTTTTTTATCAACGTTTAAGCCTTTTAAAAGTGGTTTTCAGTACCACAGAACATCCAGCAGTGCCACTAAAATAATTGGAAACTGCTGGTATTCAGCGTTTCGGAAAGCCTGTAGGGCACACAGAGCTCTCCTGTCCTGAAGCAAAGGAATATAATTTCCTTATCACACTTTAAACTGTGACTTTCCTCTACAAGTAAAAATAGCTCTAAATCCCTTTGTGGTTTTGTGGTTCTCTGATGCTGCAAATCTGCACATATCCACACAAGCAGCTTTTGAGAAAATCGCCCAATTGTTATACTTTGTCATGTGAGGTGCTGTACAAACTTGAGGGAGAAAGGGCATTGCCCCACGGAATCTAGAGATGTGCAGGGGGAGAGGATGTGATACAACACCCCCAAAATGTTGAGGATAATTATATACACAGGTTTAGAGTGCTATTTGCATCTTTATTTTTGATTTAAAGTGTGATGATTTATATGTCATTCTGTCCTGGTTTATATACACATATTTACCATAAACTTCTGTTCTTATTAATGTATAATTTGCAAAACATTTTGTGTGCTGTGGTTTCTTTTTAAATTCTGCCAGTCCGTGAACATCTGTGAAAAACACACAAGTCCAAAACACTCCAATTGATTACCTGTTCCAAAATAAACTTCCTCCTGCTTCTCAGCAGGAGGACAACCCCCTTTTTTTTTCATATTCCACAAAGGAGATATCAGGAAATCAGAAACCTGAGCTGCAAATAAAGGGAATTTTCCTTCTGTCCTCTGAAACCAGATGAATATGCCTCCAGAGCTCTCTGAACCAGTTAAGAGAGTTGGTTTTGGTTACTTCTATCTCTCTTCTGTTCAAAAAATGTAGCATCTGCAGTCTGCTACACGGGGATTCCTCAGTATTGACAGGCTGACAGGAATTCAGAGCACGGGGATGCAAATAATTAAACGGCTGAAGGGTTAATTTCTGCACCATCATGAAACGAGACACAAAAAAAAAAAAAAAAAAATAAAAAAAGAAGCTTTAGATGTGACCTGATGATGAGGACTTTATAGAACCCCTGGGTCTGAAGCCTGCAGGCTTTATTCCCTTGATCAGTGGAGAGTGTCACTGACATATGAGAGTGTGGAGTCTGAGTGAGAACAGGGAGCAGCTTCAACTGCAAGGTGATTTGTTCTGCTGAAAAATATAACAGAAAAAAATAGCAAACACATAGAACAATTCATTTGTGTGTAACAGGAGAGGGATAGTCCCTGGGAGAGAAAAGGAGACAAGGAAGCAGAGTGTTCCTTTTAATGTAAAAAGGGATTCTCTCTTTTGTCTGTGTCTACAGAGACCTTTGAAATAGATGGAACTAGCTGAGATTATTACTGGATTAAGCTCTCCTGCAGTTAAAAGCAATTTTGTGTACTAACTACCAAAAGGAGCAGCAGGAGAACAATTTTTTAACTGCTGTGGTGATTCTGATTTCTTTTTGGTTAATGCCTGTTGAAGTCAGTCCAAGTCTGTGACTTCACACCTGTGATTTGTAATGGATGCCATAGTATTTCTATGACATATCACAACTCCTGAATGTGTTAGGTTACAGCTCAAGAGGTGTTGGAATCAGAAAGTAGGTAATGATGATAAAAATCAGGTTAAATAAGTGATTACACATTTGAAAAAAAAAAATTAAATCTCTCATTTTTAATTTTATAAGTGAAAAAAAGTTTTCTGCAATATCATCATATGAACAAAGGACAGAATAAGGGAATAAGGGCCTTTAAATGCCTAGAAAATGCATGTGCTGCTGAAAAACTTCTGAAATTAAAGCCAGTAATACAAAACTTTTATTGGTTTCCCACTGAGTTTTAGTTGTTACATGTGGGGTTTTGACCAGCACACCAAAATTCTCACCAACAGCAAACATTTTGTTTCCTATTCAATATTATATTAAATACTAAATCAAATAACTATTTGCTCCTTAAGAGGGGTGCTGCACTAATATCAGCTGTCCATGGCTATTTTCTCTGGAGTGGCTCCACAGGACAGTGGAGTTATGTGGGGGTTGTGCACCAGCCTGGCCAAAGAAACACAACAAAGGCAATGCCTGAAGCTCTAGGAGAGAGAGGAGTGATCCCTCTTACACCTCCCTGGCAGGGGATGAACAGCAGGGGATGACAGGGAGTTAGGACAGAGCTCAGCTGTCCTTCTGGCATTTCCAAGGTGGAATTCCAGAGAAGAAAGTAAAAGGAAGATTCTGATATTCCTGCAGGGCAGTGAAGGACCACTCCACTAAATGTCATTTCTCAGGGCTTGCTCCTGATAATAGACTGTGTTTAACAGGAGTTTGCTACCAGAAATCTCCTTTTAGAATTCTTAGCCACTCATGCAATATACTTATTACTTTCCCATTAAACATTATGTCCCCAAAATAACAGTATGGATGTATTATGCCCATACACGAGGGACTATTTGATAAAGGTATTTTTAATGTCAGGTAAAAAAAAAAAGCGTGTTCATGTTGAGAATTACGCTGATGAGTGAACTCTTCTTGGAATCATTTAATGGAGAAATCCCTTACTAATGTCCTGAGGGAACTGCTGACAGTGTGCAATAATTCCTGGTTCAGTGCAGCAGATTACAGGATATCTTGCATTTTATGGAATTCAGGCAAGTGCTTCCTTTGCACTCTGAGGTCCATCTGTGAGCTCCCTGCTGCACTCCAGAATTAAAGGGCCTGCCACACTCCTTTTTTTAGCTGCAGAAGGTGGCTGTGGCTGTGAGATGACTGAGGTACTGTGTGACCTTCTGCTTCACTGCCTTCTACTCCCAAAAGTTCACCTTCTCCAATTATGTGGTGTTTGTTAAATTCACCTTTGAAGTGAAATACAGTTACTTCCAGAATAAGTGGTGGAGAGTGAGGTTCATGAGAATGTGTGTGGATTTCAGATGAGGCTCTTTCACCTCCAGCATTCCTCCCACTGCTACCAGCTTTAGAAAGCTTTTTTTCCTGTTGTTTTACCTTTCTTTTGATTGTTCCTGCAGTGTCATCTTTACCCTGCATAAATACTGTGGCTTTCAGTGAGAATTTCATGCAGCTTGTGTGGAGTTCATAAGATCAGGGAGGTTTTTCCCACAGCTACAGCCATGCCCCCATGATTCTGGATCCCACTGAGCAGCCCTGGTCTTCTTCACCCTATGAGGACCATTGTCTCTCCCAGAACATTTAATAGCAGTCACTGGAGTAATGAATCTACAGAGCAAATGCAGAATAAGTGGTTCCCAAAATGAAAAGAACCCTGGGAAAGCTGCTGGAGTACAGGAGAAGAGCAGAGCCCCTGGCAATTCTCCTCTAAGCTGTCCATACTATGGAGAACCCATCTAAACTTAAACTTTTCTCACAGGGATTTTGAAACCCAGACTATGATTTTTGACAAATTGGGAAAGCTTTTAAAAGCATCAAGCAGAGAGCATGGTTTGGTTTTTTGTTTTGGTAGGAATGTTCTATATTTCATCACGCAAGGACACTGACAAACACATTATTTAGCAGATTAGCACTTTTGGCTTTAGTTTTCAAAATGAGCCCTTGGCTTTGCAGTTTACAAGCTGGTTTTGCCCAGGGATGCTCAGTGTAACACAGGCTGCTGTGCAGTTCCTGAAGCTGGAAGCTGAGAAAAACATGTTGCTTTTGAGGTCTTTAGTTACTGATTACCAGCAAAGCCTCATAAAGCACAGCTCTCGTCTCCTATGACCCAAGAACTGCACGTTCTTGTTTCACCACAGTCTCTGATGGGGTAAGATAACTTGAAATAGAAGCTTGTGTTCCATGTGCCACCTGGATCACAAGACCCTGCGAAAGTTAGAATGCAAAAATAGGATTTGTTTAAAGGTTAACATTTATTACAGAATAAAGAAGGAAAGTTTTTTGCCTTTTTTTTTTCTTGCAAAGTTTCTTTAGTTTTAACTTCAATACAAGTTCTCTTGCCTCAGTGTTGCCTGCCTCATAACCTTCTCTAATGAGGTGGGTGCAAATTAGGAGTTGGCAGGAAATTGCTTATCAAGCACTCAGAAATCATGTGACAACATTTGCATGAGTCAAGAACATTTTCAGCCTGCAGTGATGCAACACTCATACCTACCCACTCACGGGGGAAAGGCAAGGTCTGAGCTCACAGGTGCTTGCACTCACACCCCTCAGACCATCCCAGCCTGGCTGCAGAGCTGTCTGCTCATGAATTAACTCTCCTTGTGTGCAGCCATTTACAGGTGTTGGCTCATTACATATATGCAGGTTCACATGGGTATAGCTGGGAGGAGCAAAGGAGGGGAGGGTGAAAACCTTCCTTGCTTGCAGCAAGTATTTGTCTTTGCTCAGAGCTCTGCAGGTTTGTTCCCTTCCTGCCTTGCACGGTGCCCTTTGCCACTGCTCCCATTGAGCAGAGGGATTCTCTGACTTGTAGAGACCTTTGTGGAGTTGGCTGAGTGCAGATCCATCACTGGAGAGCGAGGAGCAATAGTTGATAGACTGGAGACAGCATTTCTGTGAATTGCCACTCCCCAGACGAGCTGTGGACAGGCTGCACTTCGCTTCAAACAGTTTCAGTGTTAGTCAGGAATGGTTCCAAGCTCATCCTATAGGACATGGAAGCACAAAAAAAGTGCTGGGGTTGAAGCTGTCCTGTTTGGTGTTCATTTGCCAACTGTTTCCCTTGTTAAGGAGGAGAGCCAGAGATGGACGACTGCCTGGAGACACTGAAAGATGAGGAGGAGGCTTTGTGGGAGAACGTGGAATGCAACCGGCACATGCTCAGCCGGTACATCAACCCCGCCAAGCTGACCCCCTACCTGCGGCAGTGCAAGGTCATCGACGAGCAGGACGAGGATGAGGTGCTCAACTCACTTATGCTGCCCTCCAAAATTAACAGAGCAGGTAATTATTTGGTGAATGGCTGCATCTGCATCCCTTTGTGAACGGCATTGCTTTGCTAAGCCTGGAGGGAGCCTCTATCCAGTTACAGATTATCAAATGGAAACCCTGTATCTCGTTTGTGGAAGATTTAATGTAGGGAGGGATTCTGCTGCTGCTATTTTGATAACAAAGACTCTTTGCAGTGCTGTGCAGACTGGAGCTCTTGGGGTTCATGTTCCCATCAAAGCCTTGGTAAATATTTCAGTTAATACAGAGCAGCAGCCAGTGCCATTCCAGGAGTAGCTCTCCAGCTGTCTTGCTGTACCTCGTGATTTGTCAGTGAAGGACCTGCCATCCCTGCCTGTAAAGGCTCTGCTGAATAATGAGTCTTTTGAAATCTCTGTTCCAGAGACCAGTTTGCCAGCACTCCTTCAGAATAACCATCACCACAAACATAAGGAATTGGAGCCATTGCTTTATGAGTTCAGCTGAACTCAGTTAATCAGCCAGATTGTGCTCAGCCCGTTGTTGTGGCAGAGATGAACCTTAAGCAGAGTTGACTTCAGGGATATGGTGCTTGCTGATGGTGCTGATGTGTCACCTCTCTGTCTGTCCTTAGGCCGACTGCTGGACATCCTCCACACCAAGGGCCAAAGGGGCTACGTGGTTTTCTTAGAGAGCCTGGAGTTCTACTACCCTGAGCTCTACAAACTGGTAACAGGGAAAGAACCTACACGGAGATTTTCCACTATTGTTGGTGAGTAGAATCAATCACGGAGGAGCCTGTTGAAGTAAGGACTATTTTGGAAACTGAGTTTGTTTTTTTTCAGGCAGGAAATGGAAATAAAAGCTAATCTTGTTGTAGCATTCTGCAGTTTTTCAGTCCCCTTCAAAGCAAAACATGATAGCAACAGGTAATATATAAAGAGAAGGGATATCTCAGCTATCTGAATGCAGCTGAAGAGCTTCAAATTGAATGAGAGGCATTACCAGAAATCCCGAGAGGAAGTAACACTGGAACTGTGGACTAAATCACACTGATGATCTACACATGTGCAGCACGTTTGAGGCATTCACATTAATTGTACTTGTATAGATTCATTTTACAATACTTGTGCTGTTTCCACAGGCTCAGTCGAAACAGGACAAATGTAAAGGCTTCATCTTCTATCCAGACAAGCTGCATGTGCCTATATTGTGATTCTGATAGCAGTGTGCTGTGGAATATTTGTACTGTTCCCAGTTAGATATACAAACATGTATGAATTTGTACAAATTCTGCCCCTCTGTGCATACTCTGGACCATTTGTTTCTCAGTTCTGCCGATCCTACTTATTACCTTATTAATAAAATAACTTAAATAAGATGCTTTACTGGATGTTGACAAGCTGTTCAAACATTTTCAGTGGAGGAGGGACACGAAGGCCTTACCCATTTCCTAATGAATGAGATCATTAAGCTCCAGCAGCAAGTGAAGACAAAGGACGTGCAGCGCTGCGAACTCCTGGCCAAGTCTCGGCAGCTGGAGGACGAGCGGAAGCAGCTCAAACTGAACAAGATAGAGCTGCTGACCTTCCAGGAGAGGTACAACAAGATGAAGGAGGAGAGGAACAACTACAACGACGAGCTGGTGAAGGTGAAGGATGAGAACTACAACCTGGCCATGAGATACGCCCAGCTGAGTGACGAGAAGAGCATGGCCGTGATAAGGAGCCGAGACCTCCAGCTAGAGGTGAGAGAAATGCTCTTGGGGGGCTTCAGTCAGGAGCAGCAATGGAGGGTGCCAGTGGCATCTGACAAAACAAGACCTTCTCTGACAGCAGAAAGGTGCAGAGCTCTCATTTTCTGTGCTCACCCAGATGATTAGAGGCATGACTGTACAGAAATGCCAACTGCAGTGATGTGTATTAATAGCAGATAATTTACATACTTGCAATGGATGAGCAGAACAGAAGTAAAAATAAAATTTTAAAAGACATAATTGTTTGCTAAAAACATAATTTTAACTTTTGAGGCTCAGTAATATCTTGGTATTACTGTTATCAGTTGTCCAGTTTTGCACTACAGCTGCTGGAGATCTATTCAAAAAGTCTCACATAGAGAAGTCTCACATAGAGCATTGGAACAGGTTGAGGTAATTTAGGAAATACAGAGAAGTGCTTGAAGTGCCATAGAATTCATGCCTGTGTGTGTGTGTGACAGATGAGATGGAGCAAACAACTACCCATAGTGGATGCTGCATTTTAACTTTGAACCCATGATATCAAACATTTTACATCAGACACTACTTTTTATTTTTTGGGAACCTTTCTTTCCTATCCAGAACTCAAAGCTCTTGTTTTTCCTGTGCAAAAAGCGCAGTGTGTGGTCAGCCCCTTAAGTGTTAGTTCTGTTTCATATCTCTTTATTCTTTATTCATTGGAGGATTGAGAATGTGCCACATTTTTTTTTTCAGTCCAGGTGTTCTAAAAATTCACAACCAGGCCATACCAGCTGTAGCTGGGAAGTAACAGGTTTGTGCTTTGAGAGTTCAACACACATTCACATACACCCAATTGTCTGCTCCTTGTTAGCATTCACAGTTTAAGATATCTTTTCCACCTATGACAGTATGTTTTCACCTGGAAGTGAGTGTTATCAGAGCAATCTTTTTCTTTCCTTTCCTGTTTCTCCTTTTCGCTGCTCCAGATTGACCAGCTGAAGCATCGCTTGAACAAGGTGGAGGAGGAGTGCAAGCTGGAGAGGAACCAGTCTTTGAAGCTGAAAAATGACATTGAAAACCGGCCCAAAAAGGAACAGGTTCTGGAGCTGGAACGGGAAAATGAGATGATGAAGACCAAAATCCAGGAATTACAGTCCATCATTCAGGTATAAAAGGAGGTTGCTACATTTAAAATTCCTGATGCTTCAGCTTGCCCCTCCTGCTTACCCTGAGGATGGATTCAGCAGGTTACAACCAGTCTTTGTGTCCAGGCACCCCCACATCTCCTCACAACCTGCCTTGGAGGCTGCCCTTTAGGATCTAAATGTCTGGAGGAGTCTGGGAGAGTGGTGACAGCTCCTGTGTGTTTTCAGTAAGAGACAGGGAGATGAGTGTCTAACAGGGAAACTGGTACCTATGGACAGGAGGCAGTGGCATGGTCTCTGCTACTGCTCCTCACCTTAAACTCGCACACACTCCTGTTATAGTGCAGGAAGTGCTGGGTGAAACCTCCACTTGCAAAGCTACAACAAGCATAAGTGCAGAGTTTGGATAAACAGAAGGTTGGTTGTACAGCTCCCAGCTGTCTGTGGTGCTCTTTGCACAAGCACATGCAGGAGGAGGAGTGCTCCAAAAAAGAAATTGTCATCTAATAAATCAAGGTGTACAGGAGACATTGGCTCCTTCAAGGTGCAGAGTGCAGCTGTTTAATTGCTGAGCATTCAGCTCTGTGGTTTGCCCTGCTGTGGTTCTTTGTACCAGCCTGTCACTACAGAACTGTGCTAAATGCAGCCCAGAAATTTCTGCCAGTGGCTCTGTGTACCCCATTTTAGGTTATTGTCATATCTGTGCCAAACAGTCTTAATGGAGCAGAAGGTAATAAAGGTCTCTGTGCTTGGGTGGTCAGCGGGTACCAGGGTGCCCTGTAGAACTCTGCTGTAACTTGCACAGGGAAAAATGTGATGCAGCAAATTTAGAACTCCTCTGTGAAAAGCTTAGCCAAATATTAGGGTACCTGTGAGAGTACTTAGCACTTTGTTGGAAAAGGCTTGTGGCATTTTAAAATGACACTCAAAAAATTATCAATAGAATGTCTTTCAGAAGGGGCTGTAGCCTCTAGCAGTGCCTAATGATTCCTAGTTCTAACACAAATCCAATTCAAAGGTTGAAAAAGGGTGTAGTGTAGAAAGTTCTGGGAGTTCTGGTCCATGTGGAATCTCTTATATTAATTGAAATGGTCTTATAGCACTTAAAGGAACAGAGAAATAATCATGAAATATCTGAAAATAGGATTGACATACTCCAAAGCAAAAGTATAGACAAACTCTAAGCAGTTTGTTTTAGAAATGCTTAGGTATGCTTAGAAATATTGGATAACCAAAGTGTCCCTAAGATCTCGACTTTAATCTAGGTATTTCAAAAATAAATATGCATATTCCATGCTGGCAATTTTATGTTTTTTTCATCTTCCTTTTATGGTAAATTTTGGATGGCACTTTGTGTTGGAACATGTTCTGGCAATCTTGTTAATTTTAAATCTGAAAGAAATAACATTGCTGGACAGTACAGAAAATGAAACAATGGTACAAACCACTCCAGTCATGTTTAATATTCTCTGAGCACAGCCCTGCAAAGGCTGTGCATGCTTTAAAAATTCCCCTGAATGTTTTCTTAGGCTCTGCTCTTTGGCAAAGGGTGATTTTTGTGCTCAGTGAGGGCTGATTAATAGAAAAAAGTTTTGAATGCAGGGCTTGGAGAGAAGAATTGTCACTACATCCAATATGGATCAAATTACAGCCAGTACAATAGACCACTAAAACAATTCCTTCATCAGACTATTCTGACAGTAAGACAGCCTTTATTTATCTTTTCTGACACTGTTTTAAAATATGAACAGATGTCTATCTCTTCTCCTGCTTTCCCACTGCAATACCTTGTTCATTTTCTATTCCTCCTGCTTGTTACTGTCTCTGTTACTTCTCTCCTTGCAATGGTATCTTCTGTTTCCCTGGCCTGGTTCATGACAATGTCTTTCCTCAGGCTGACAAGCGGAGTTTGCCGGATTCAGACAAAGCAATTCTGGATATTCTGGAACACGACCGTAAGGAGGCACTGGAAGATCGTCACGAGTTGGTCAACAAGATCTTTAATCTCCAGGAGGAGATTCGTCATGTGGAGGACTTGAGAGACAAGGTGAGAAGTGGAAGGGGAGAGAGATGGAATATCTCAGGGTGGTGCCCAAAAGGCCTCTGAGAGCAGTGGTGGTTAACAGTGTGTCATTTCCAGTATCTTGAGGAGAAAGAGGATTTGGAGTTGAAGTGCTCAACACTAGGAAAAGACTGTGAGATGTACAAGCACCGTATGAACACTGTGATGATACAGCTGGAAGAGGTGGAAAAGGAGCGAGACCAGGTATCTAACAGTTAAAGTGGGGGAAATCAGTAGCAACAGCTTCATCTGTTCTGTGTCACTTTGGGGAATTGTGGGTAATTGGGCCCAAAATACTGTTATAAAATAAGCAGTTAAAAGAATTACTTGTTGGAATTTGCATTACAGTAATTAAGCATAGGATAATATTGGGTTGTTTCCACTGTGTAGCATCTGGCAGGCAGGACCAAGGTCTTAACAACAGCCACTGCAAGGCTTTATGTCAGTGTTAAGTCACCCCATTTGCACTCTGGAGCATTTTCCCACCAGCCAAGAGGGAGCTGTAAATGAACCACCCTCATCATCATAATTTTTAATGGTTCTGCTGTGGCACATCCAGCTCCTTACTGCTGTGTTAATTGGTGACTGGGTGCCAGTTCTGAAGTCCCTGTTCCAAACACCTCACAAACAAACCCAGCAGGAGAAGTGTCTGGTGCCCAGGTGCCGAAGAGGTTTCTCCTCCCCACCGCAGGCGTTCCGCTCACGCGACGAGGCTCAGACGCAGTACTCACACTGTCTGATCGAGAAGGATAAATACAGGAAGCAGATCCGAGAGCTGGAGGAGAGGAATGACGAGCTCCGGATCGAGGTGGTTCGGAAGGAAGCGTGTATTGTCAACCTGGAGTGCAAACTCCGGCGGCTCTCCAAGGACAACAACTTCCTCGACCAGGTAGGGCTGAGGAACACAGATGTGATTTCTTTGGTTAAGGCTTGCTTTTACAAACATTTTGGTGTGGAAGGGAGAGGGAGCTTTTTTAATTCTCTCCGTGAATTAACTGAAAAAAATAATCTCCTCCTACTAAATGTGAATGCTGGGAGTTCTTCTGTGTAGTGTGGTTCAGCTTGTCTGTCATGGACATGGTTTCCCAAAGGCTGGAATTTCGCAGCCTGATTTTTAAATGGAAGGGAATGAAATGCAACAAACCAATTGTTTTCTGCACTGGGATAGAAACTACAAATACTTCTGAGGAATATGCTCCAGTGAACAGGAATCCCCACAAATAATCTAAATCACTGATTTGGGTCTGGTGCCATGTTCTGCGTGAGCTTCTGAGGCACTGGAGTCACAACGTGCTCAACCAGATTACTCTAAAGAAAGGTCATGAGTTGTACCAAGCTGGTCTCAGAAGTAAAGTGTTTCCTTGTGATCTTTAGAGTTTGCCACGGAATCTACCCATTACCATTATCTCCCAGACCTTCGGGAATTCCAGCCCAAAAGCCAACGGTCAGGAAGCCGATGACTCCTCCACTTCTGAAGACTCTCCAGAAGACAACAAGTTCTTCTTGCCTGATCAAGCTCGTCTCAAGAGAAGACTGAATCTAAAGGGAATCCAGGTGTGTCTGAATGTGAGGCTGGACTGATATGTTGATACTGATAGAACTAAGGGACATAACACATGTTGTGGTCAGGCCTCTGAAAGGGCTGTGGTGTAAAGATAAGAATTGTTTCGTGTATGATAGTGAGCTGTCAGGTTTTGCCCTGTGGTGATTTGCATCTTGAGGAGCAGATATAATCAGGCTTCATAGGCCATTTTCTGTCCCTTCTGCCCATTTTGTGTTTTCATCTTGCTTCTGCTGTTCATTCACGTTCTTGGAGCATTGTCAATAAATTGATTCTTTGCTGCCTTAACATTAGTGGGAAAAAAAATTACATAATGCCCAAGGTCCAACACACACTGAAGGAGAAAAAAGAAGCATTGGTGAAAAAGCTCACATCAGCTGGAAGGAAAAATAGAAAGAAATGGACACAATCTAGAGCAAAATTAACTGTCTAATTTAGAATTAAATTATGGCAATTTCCTCTCCCTTAAGAGGAAGGGGCAGCATGGGTTAGGTTCGTGATTTCCCTGACTAGCTGCATTCACAGAGCTATTACCTGATGCTACATTCATGAATTGTAAAAAAATATAAAATCTAACATTTGGGGTTTTGAGGTTCCCTTTCCTTTTATCTGCGTCTGAATTGTCCCTGCCCTTCATAACCTTTCTGAGCTCTGACTGTCGTTATTACTTATGGCAACAGAGCTGCATTTTTCACATTGCGCCCTCCAAAATGATGCCTGTTGTATTAACAGCTGCCTGAAACCAGTCCCAAGGCACCCAATTCACCTTTTGTCTCTTTGTTCCCTTGGCAGAATCTGGAAATTGCAAGGCATTTAGGCCAGACTTTCCAAAGCAGTCAAGTAGCCAACCCTCGATGACTGCCATGGCATTTAAATAGCTAAATATCTTCTGAATTTGGGGTCCTGTTGTTTAAAGGAGGGTAAATATATTGCAGCATAACAGTGAAGAAAAAAAAGGGTGAAAATATCTGGTTTACAGTGTGTGGCAAGTGTTCTGCATTTGTGCTGATTTTTGTCCTCTTTCTTTTAGATAAGTCCAAGAGCTAAATCCCCTGTCAGCATGAACAAAACATCAGAGTTTCAAGGTCAGAAAGAACATCCATGTCCTTATTCCTTTTCCACTGCTTTGTCTCATTCACTTAATCTCTTTAAGTTGTTTTAACAAATATGCCAACCAGGGAAAGTCTTAACTAAGTCCAAGTCAGTAAAATAGGCAGTTTCTCTCATAGTTACCAATGTCATAATATAAAGTACTCTAGTGTTCTATCTGAATGTCCTCTCCATCTAAAGATAACTCCACAGACACACAAAATACTGCAGCCCATAGCTTACCTAAATTTTCTGTTTACTTGATTTTCCCTTTAAGTTTACAAAAATTTTAAAGTCATTTGTGTAACATCTGTACTAGAAGTCATTATACCATTCTCCCTTTGCTGTTGGAAAAATCATTCAAGCTGAAAAGGCCCTCATCTAGTCATTGTCTAATGAATTCTTTTGTCCTTCAGCAAAAGGGAATTAATTTTAAATCTAAAGCATTGCAAAGGCTGGGGGAGGGTGATTGACCCACCCACCAGCCAGCTGCCAAGTTACCAAGTTTGTTGCTGTATAGTCATGTTTGAACTACCCCTAATTCCGCTTATTTATTAAACACCATTGTAGGCAGCACTTCCTTTAGTTGTTATGTGTGGCAGTGGGATCCCTGTTTTTTACAAAATATGATGGGAAACGCTGTTTCTGCTCTGAGATATTCCATGTTAAATAGTAGGTTTGGTATCAGGCATTGAGCATCACTAGTACAAATCAGAGGTGCTGAGGAAGGGAAGGAGTCCACAAAGACATTGACACTGTTTTATCTGGGGCTGCTGAGGGATCTCAGGCTTCTTGGTCCCTGCTGTGAATTTTTTGTTGTGAAAAAAAGCACGATCAGTGAGTCAGCCTTATTGCAGACTGCCAGGTTCAGGTGATGAAGTTAAAACAGAAATTGATGAAACAATCCTTCTTCAATTTGCAGACAGCATTCATAGATCTGTTAAAAACATACAGGACAGAGCTGAGAGACAGAGTCTGTCCAGGGTGTTGGGTCTTTGTGTGCATTGTTGGGAGCTGACGGGAAAGGAAAGGGAACCGGAGCTGCAGGGCACAGAGTGTGTCCAGTACAGGGTAGGGGAAACAAGATCAAATGGGAAGATAACCGAACTGTTGTTGCACATTTGTGACAGACTGTCTGGGCAGTGATCTGACCTGGTTCCCTGTGCTGTCTGTGTTTCCCTGTCTCCCCCGAGTGCAGCAGTGAGAGCGCAGGACGAGGACGGGGCCGACGCCAGCAACGGCCGCACGGACACGAGTTCTTCTGTCTCCATCAGCAGCTCTGAAGTCAGCAAGATTGTAAGGAGCCTCCACGTGCCCCTGGCCTGTCTAGACTGTTCCTCCTGTTGTAGCTCAGATCTCTCACAATCTAGCATTAGCACTTCCCAGCATCCCAGCTGTGATCACGTTCAAGGCCCTTGTCAGCGACTCCCTTAATCCTTTTACCAGCATTTTGTTAGAACCATGTTATTAGCCTTTTCCAAAATAACAGAATTGGTTTATGTTTATTTAAAGATGTTTCAAAGGTATTTATGACCTCTTGCTGTCTCCTCATGCCATTTCACATTTACTGTTAGAAGAAAGAGATTTGCTTTCAAAGCTGCTTTGTAACTTATTTAAGAAAATTTTAAGCATTTTTTGAGTTCTCTAATGCCTTTCCCGTCTTTAAGTATCAGTGAGTGAGAAAAGGGGTGCAGATCACAGTTGGAAATTTCTGCATACCATACTCAAACCATTTCTTCCCTGCTTGCTGTATCCCCGTAATCTCCCAAGGTAGATATTCCATTATACATATGTGAGCACTGACACAGCAGGACAACTAGATAGAGAGAGTGCTCTCGCAGAGTGTTAATAACAAAGAACAAAACATCTTTCTAGAACACCGTGAAAAATGCTGCCCCCAGGAAATTAAAATTATGCTCAAGAATAGCCAGGAAAGAACTCCCTGCCACTTTTAATAAGCTTAGCAGGGTTAGGAATATTCTTTGGAATATCTGTTGGATGTTTAGATGATTTACACTGTCTTCCCCCTCCTACAATTCAAAGTTTAGTTTCCAGTGTACTGGGAGATTAATATATATATATATATATATATATATAAGTATGCATACATTCTGCTTTGCATCCTCTTCATCCTGTATGTCAGCTGTGCAACACATGCACACATCAAGGGTAAAGTTACAATGGTTTAGTAAATCAGGCAGCCCTGTGGTCCCAGGAAAAGGTACAGTGCCAGCACCCAAGCTGTGCACAGTGCTGAGACACTGCAATGAATGAATTCTCCTGTAAGCAGCACTCTGCACAGCCAGAATCAATTTTTCTTACTGTTGTGTGCAGAGCGGAGGACCACAGGCTAATGCAGCTGTGAGTTAGAAATGAGAGCACATTTCAGACAGATAACCTTGCTGACACCTTTCTGGTGTTTTGCTTAAAGCAAGCGCTGAGGAATCGCAACGACAGCATCATGTCGACCACTCCCGAGCCTCCAGGAAATGATTCCATAGTCCGGCGGTGCAAAGAGGATGCCCCTCATTGCAGGTGGGTCTCCACGCTGGGGAAACGTGTCTGGAACCTGCTGTCACAAGGAGAAGGCAGAAAGGACCACAGATGTCCTTGTGTCTGGCTCTAGTTGAGGAGCTTCTATAAGGCGGCAGGATTAACTTGCTTAAACTTCTCAAGGCTGCAGTCCTTGATCCCACATCTTGTCCAAAACACTCAGGGGTCTCTGATAGTTCAGCTGGGATGAATGATAGTGATACCCCTGCAACAGTGACTTCTTAATGTACATAAATAGAAATAGTACTGAAATGGCACCAGTGCTATTGGAGAAAGTGCTCTACCTTCATACACTGATACAGCTTCACCTTTTGCTGCCTGTGTCTGTCCCTGTCCTTTCCCCTTCTCTCAAAGCCCTTCCTTCTGCTCTGTAAAGCTGCCAAAATAGAGCAGAGCTGCTTGAATGGCTGTGAAGAACAGGGGGGAGAAGTGGAGGAGGGAGGTGGTTTTTGTCAGGCTCAGGGCTCTGTATCTCAGCATAGCAATGAGGAGAGAGAGAGAGAGAGGCATTGCCCTTGGCTTCACCTTCTGCTGCAGCTTCCAATTCTGTGGGGTCACGGCCCTGTGGACTTCCCCTGGCATAGAAATCAGATCAGCTGGTGAGTGGGAAGTCGGTGGCAGGAAGGAGAGAGACCTCTCCTGCCTCACAGTTCCCTAAATGGCACTGACTCCTTTTCTGAAAGGTTTGTAGCAATGTCACACTGTGTTGGTGTCAATGGCATCAGTGTTTGCATCAGAAACATCAGAAGATACAAATACAGTCCCCAAAGGTCTCAAGCAGAAGGAGGAAAAAACCAAAGCAAAGCAATTTAGAAGAAAGCAACACATGTGAAGGGTTTGAGTCTTTATTAGATCTGGTTTTAATATCTAATCTTTGTTAGAACTTTATTCAGATTTTTACATTTTTCAAAACTGATTTTGGGAAGACAACCACTTGCCTCTCTCTTTCTGGACAGCTTTGCAAGACAGCTTTCCATTGAGGGCATCCTCAGCTGGTTCTCCCTCAAGAACGTGCCCAAAAGTTCACTGTAGTTTATAACTTTATAATTAGCCTGGTAAATTCTTTTTAATTTATTTGTCAACATAATACCAAATACTTGCTATTAACATGCCAAGATGCAGGTTTTACAGTTCATCTGATCTTAATTTGTGTGGGGAAAAAAAAAGTGAGATCATCACTTAATGTAGGAGAAGGTATATTATTTCTCTGCTTATGCATGGTATAAAAATAGCTGACTCTCTGCAGCCTGGCTGCAAAAATTCACCCTTCATCTGAAGCCAAATATGAGGAATATCAGTTCCACAGGAGACCTACAAATCATTCTGAATGGGAAAAACAACAAACTGTTATTTAAACAGCTTTGCAACCAAAGGACATGCTTTAATGAAGTCCTTCCAGGGAAGCAGGCAGATCACTCACTTGGCTGGACAGCCCCAGTATCCCTGGAAGAGAAAAATTTTGGTTAATTTTCACTGTTTGTTTATAAGGGCAACCAATTTAGGCACCTTTCACAGGAAGGGCCGTGTTAGTGGGAGCTGGACTGGGAGCAGAGCTGGGGCAGTTTCTGTGCCTGGTACACCTTCATTCTGTGCTGTAGGTACCTGAGTAAAGGTGTGAGGTACCATTAAACTGATATAAAATGCTTCAAGGGTTTTAAATCAGGCGGGTGAATTACTCCTTTACTGCTGCACCTCAGTCCCTTCCCTTGCATTCTCTCTGTCCATCAGTGAGCTTCTGACATTTTTGATATCTCTTGGAAAAAGCCCATGGTGCAGGGTATGTACAGCAGGCATTATGCAGCCATTTATCTCGGTGCTGAAGCAGATGTGGTGTGAGTCACACATGAGACCATCAGTCAGCAGCTTCCCCTTGGCTTCAGCAAGGTCTTCATTCCCTCACTGCTGTTAGCAGTTCTTCACTCTGAACCTTTCTGCTGCTTCCCATCTTGGCTGACACATATTGTCTTCCTGCCATTTTCCCTCATTTTCCCTGGACCCACAAGTACATTGCTGGCTTGATTTTCTGCAGCTGTGCCATTGCCTGATGCAACACCTCCAACTTCTTCCTTTTTCACAGAAGTTCCTCCTTCAGAACTTAATGAAATCTGCTGAGGTTGGAAATCTGCTGAAAGCTGACAAGTGAACAGCTTTCTGTCTCTCCCTCTCCCCCCTCCTCTCTCTCTCTTTCTCTCTCTCTCTCTTCCATTATCTCATGCTTTGTTTTTAATTCCAGCCTGGTTGAAGAGGACAATGACAGCTTTGGATGTGATGCTTTGGAGCTGGATGGTAAGCAAGAGGATATCATGTGTGTAGTTGAGCTATGAGATCTGTGTGATTAGCTCCCCAGCTAATCAGAAACTGGCAAATAACCAACTCCTGCTCTAAATAATGGGACACACAATCTGAGAATAAATCAAGAAAACAAAGGGTCAGCTAGTGGTGAGAATGAGAAAGCAGTTATTCCTGAAGAACTGAGTGGGAAGAAGGTTAATTTTCTTACCATGAGGGTGGTCAAACATTGGAACAGGGTTATCCAGAGATGTTGACTAGTCTCTGTCCTTGGAGATATTCAAAACCCAAGTCCTGAGCAATCTCCTTGAGCTGAACCTGCATTGAGCAGTGACTTAGACAAGTCTCCAGAGCCCCCTTCCCACTTGCTGTTCTGTGACAGTGATCAGGAAGGTCCAGTAAGCAAGGCTGGCATTCCTTGTGCTCTGTCCTGCAGGTATGAATCATGCCTGTGTTAGGAATTTCCTCCTTCAGCTTTGGCTGGACCAATCAAACATTTATTTTCCCCTTTTGCATTTTTGTCACTCTATCTAGGACTCATTTTCATTCTTGTTTCTCTTTCCAGATGACAGTCATGACAGGCAGTCACATGGAGCTCCTTCAGTGCATTCTTCCTCTTCTTCTCATCAGTCAGAAGGCCTGGATGCCTATGACCTTGAGCATGTCAACTCCCTGTTTAGGAAGTTCTCTCTGGAAAGGTATTTGAGATGACAGAAACTGAGGGGACAGTCTGCTATGGTAGAGGTCCTCTGTTTATCTATTAGTTGCTGAAGATATGGCAGGAATGATGCCACAAGTTGTTATTTGACACAAATACCTTATGATACTGTGCTAAGTCTTTACTTCTTTATGGTGGCAGTATAACATGTTATCTTGGAGCCCTTTCATGTCCTCTAAACCCACAAAGGTCATCCTAAAATTTCAAAAACTTCGAGGCAGACAAAATTTTCTAAAGGCTTGAATTTATCCTTGTGATCTTGCTGCAAGAGGTTGCTGGGTGGAGTACTGTTGCACACTGAGTTACTCAGTCATGCCAGAGCACTTGAAGCTGTCCAGCTGCCCTTCTCCAGAACCTGTGCAGCATCGAGAAGGACTTCTTTTGGAGTCCTTAGACCTCAGTGCTTGATAATACTGAAAGTTTATTTATATGTCCCTCATTTATCATGCATTTAACTGAGACTGAGGTAACTGCCCCTTCCTTTTGTGACCACAGGCCCTTTCGTCCCTCTGTCACGTCCGTGGGCCGCCTCAGGAACTCGTGCCACGCGATCCAGCGCGTGACGCTGAGCGGGGACAGCCTCAACTCCGAGATCACCCTGGTGGGGGGCAACGACAGGGGGAGCTTCATCAGCTCTGTCAAGACAGGATCACCTGCGGAGAAAGCTGGACTTCGAGAGGGCCACCAAATCCTCCTGGTGAGCCAGAAATAATCACCAAACAGTTCTGGGTGTCTGGCCACCTATGTATGCTGTCCCTGGCCTCACATAAGTTCAACAGTGCTCCTGCTAAATTTCTGTTTGCTCGGTTTTCTCTCTATTGCCAATGTTCCCAAAATATTTTCCTATTAAAATGCCTCCAAGGGGGAAAAAAACCCCATCCCACAATTTATATTCCTGCACAACTTACTCCTGGGAAGCCTGGGATTGCCAAAGTGCTGCAGTTGTGTTGAATTCTGGCATTCCTAATTTGAGAGAAAAGAAATTAAATAATTACAATATAATTTACATCCAAATAGTGAAGTGTCTGCATTGTTTAATCAGAAAAAGATTATGGCACTTTAAAAAAAATGGTATAATTGACTTAGAGATTGAACCTGCACTGGAAAGTAATATTTCTTTCATATCTAGTTGGAGGGCTGCATTAAAGGGGAAAATCAGAGTGTTCCCTTGGATACTTGCACAAAGGAAGAAGTTCACTGGACAATTCAGAGGTGCAGTGGTCCAGTAACACTCCAGTATAAATCAAATCATGAAGGTAAGACCAGAAATATTTCTTATCTCAAATAGTCCCAGGTCTGTTACAGCAGTCTGTCTGGAAGAGAATGACAAAACCAGAACATCCTTTGTATTGGGATAAATCTGGAGAATGCCACTGGTGTTAATTACAGTTGGTCTTTGGAACTGTTCCAGCTTTTAGCCTTGTGACTGAGAACAAAAAAAGCCCATATGCTTGTCACTACAGGATTCTGAAGAATTTACATGGTGGGCCAATGAAGACATGAATCACAAAACACATTCAAGCTTATTTTTATATACAGTTTTCTGCAATACAATGTGGTGAGCTGAGTGATCTTTACCCAGCTGGTCGATTTAGCATTTACCTGATGGAGTTGCCCTGTTTATTACCTTTGTGGCTTTATCTTATCTTTAACAGCTGGAGTTCATGTTTGGCAAACAGAATTTGATTTTTGTGTTCATGGCCTATAATGATAATTTCAGGTTATGGATCAAAAGTTACATTCCAAAATCCATTTTTTACTGGTGTGTGTAAATTGGCTTTTGTTTGGGGGGGGGGTGCTGGTTAGAGAATTTCAGCTGCATAGATCACGCACAAAGTGATGTCTTTGATTTTCTTTGATGTTTTCAGATGTAGGGAAGGCTATTGCAATTTTTTTTGAGCACCACTTAACTGCAGATAAAGCATGTTATAGATTCTGGGAGTGCCAATTAGAGCTTATAATAAGGAGAATAGCTTGTCATTAAATTGGTGGCAGAACTCACCCTGTACTTAGAGGATGGAGCTATGGCTGTGTGTGTGTCTTTGCAGAGTTCTCTGTTTCACAGGTCATGGGTGGAGTACTGAAAACGGAGTTCCCTAAAAGTAGCATTATAATGAGAATATTCTCACAGATCTGACCCCAGCAGCATGAGCTGTCCCTGAGCCCCATTGGTGTCTCTAAGGGGCAGACTCACGACCTTGCTGCAACCAGTGTAACCAGCACTCTGCAAGTACAGATCCCCTCTCAGAGGAGCCTCAGGAGTTTGTGCTGTGGCTTCTCACAGAGGATTCCCGGGAATGCAGCAACACCGTGGCGTGAGATCCTGCTTCAGCCCTTCCCTCACTGCTGCAGGTTACAGGAAGCTGCTGTCGGAGCTGGAGGAAGGGCTGATCACATCGGGGGACTCGTTCCACATCCGCCTGAACCTGAACATCTCCAGCCAGCTGGACTGCTGCTCCCTGTCCGTGAGGTGTGACGAGATCGTCCACATCCTGGACACCATGTACCAGGGCAGGTGTGAGTGGCACTGTGCCAGGGTGGATCCATTCACGGACAGAGACCTGGAAATGGGGACCATCCCCAGCTACAGCAGGTGAGTGTGATGCTGAGTGACCACGACTGAGAGCAGTGGCTCTGTGAACAGGGACATGAATAACTGGTGTAAGGAAAGAGGTATATGTCTTAATTTTTGATATAAGGGCTGGTGATGTTAAACTGCAATACAAGCTATAAAGCTGTAGAAAAGAGATTCCAGTTGTTACTTGAAAGAATAATGTGGGTTACTCAAAAAAGTATCATGTGAAAATATGCCGTGGAGATTCTTCAATCCTTAACTGCACTGCAGTTCTGCTCATTATTTTGTTCCTGCATTTACTGTGTGGTTCAGTCAGTCCTCACTGCTATTTCTATTCAATCCTTTCTGTAGGCACAGAGCCATTACAATCCAGCTTTCTTTTGAGTGGTTTCAGAAATGTCTTGATCAATGCGATCCCGTTCCTTCTTTCAGAGCCCAGCAACTTCTTTTGGTGAAACTGCAGCGGTTGATGCACAGAGGAAGCAAAGATGAGACAGAAAACTCCTATAACACCCTTCGGGCACTCCGGGTAAGTGTGTACAAACAAGGTCTTTTTAACACCTGATACTTCCCTGGTACTTGTTTTTCATTTTTCCGTTTTCATCATCAGTTTACAGAAAGTCCTGTTTACACTCTGTGTAGGTTTTGATTCTGCCAGGAAATGGGTACCTTATATTTACTTTAAATAATATTGTGAACGTAGCTCTGACTCACAATTAACCCTTCCAGCTATGAGGGAGCACACTTTAAAAGTCAGATCTCTGTTCTGTGTTTTAGTTAATCCTTTCCATTCTTCTCAGCTTGTAAACCTCCAATGCACTTTCATATGTACATGAGAAAGCTGTGTCCTTGGAGTTAATAATCAGAATTATGTCTCTCCTATTGTGAACAAACCTCTAACCCACAGAGCCCATTGTCCCACATTAGAAAGACCTGTCTCTTCCAACTTACATGCTATGGAGAGAACTGGGATTATCAAATCTTCACACACAGTAGCCTTTCTAATTTCTCCTTTTTCATCAGTCAAAATAATTTGATTTTTCTTTCTCTAGATTCCAAAGTTCCATCTTTACATGATTAAAACTACCTTCTGGGTGTATTAGTTACCATAAGTTACTTTTAGAGTCTGGGAGACACATATGCTTTTAACACTTGCAGGGACAGGTAGACAGTGCTTGTACTTGATTTCAGTCAAGGTTAAATGTCACACATTCCTTCTGTACTTGTGTCCCCACTGATCAGAGGGACAGAGATCGCTGGCAGAGGTGCTGGTGAAAGCAAGAGCTTTGCATGCTCTCTGTCTTGGTCCACAAATTACTTCTTTCTTAAGGTGTGGAGAGCAGTCTCCTATGAAAAAGGGAATGTGGAAGAGCAGTGAATGAGCAGGGTTTCTCAGCATAGGCCATGCTATGTCTGCAGTTTGTTCAGAACATTGTATTTGGAATAGATATCAATTAGTATCCCTTTAATTGGAAATATAAAGCATCTGCTTTTGCTTGTTTGTTTTTTTTCTCAGTTGTTATGATAAAAAAAAAATATATATATAAAAGAGGGTGGGGAAGAAAAATTCCTGTGTTAATTTTGATAGAATACATTGCAGCCAGAGGAGCCTGCCCAGCCGAACGACCCAAAAACCAGCCCTCGCCTGTCCAGAGCCAGCTTTCTTTTGGGTCAGATTTTACAGGTAATAAAGTTCAAATCTTCAATGCAGTGTTTGAAATGGTGGATCTGAACAGCAGATATTCTCAGGCTACCCTAATTCCCCCAGAAATCCCAGCTCAGGTACAGAGGCTGTATCAGAATTTATTCCTATCAAAAAGAGATTTAATACATGAAAGAGAAGGATGGGTTGTGTTTTCTCTGGTGATGTGGGGTGTTCATTTTTAAGAGCATACCTTCCATTACTGATGTACCTTGAGGAATCCCACATGTCTACCATCAGAGGCTGAAATGTGTTTTGCTTGAACCATAAGGACAAATCCATTGGGCTACACCAAATCTCCAAGTCTGTGAGATAAGGCTCCATCAGAAAATAGTTCTTTATTTGTGGGTCAGTGACTCTGAGCGTGACAGAGACTGTGTGGGTGAAAGATAGTCTTGTGAAAGAAGGTGGTTGTGAAGGTTAGCAAATACACAGGAGGAGGAATTAATATTTGGATAGAGGAATAGCTGGGTGGATGAGGAAGGAAAGCATGAAACCTGTTTCTCATGTAAAATGACTGTGAAAGATGCCATTTGGGAGGTTTTAAGTCTCTCTGGTAGAGCAAAGAAGAGGCAGTTTGGGTATAACCTGTGACACATTTGTGCACATACTCTGGGTATGTTACTCTGCTGAGGGCACATCAGTGCTTGTACTGGAGATAGCAGAGAGCTCTGTGAAGGGAAACCATGCCTCTTAAGAGCAGAGAACAAAACAAGAAATCCCAAAGGGGATTAGCAAAGGCTCTGAATCAGATCTATGATATTTAAAGAGTCTTACAATTCGGTCAACAGATCCATGGGGTCCTGTCTTTGATAGACATTGGTAATTCAGACCTCGTAGGTAACACGTGTTGGCTGATGAATACATGGGAGAATAAACAATGCAAGAAATGAGGGTCAAATCTCTTTTTTTTTTTTTTTCTTTTTTTGTTCACTTTTTCAGTTTGTCAGTAGGTCTGAAAACAAATACAAGCGTATGAACAGCAACGAGCGCGTCCGCATCGTCACCGGCTGGCCCTCTGGTCTGGCACGGACCTCATCAGAAGCAAAGAAGCAGTTGCCTGAGAAACTAGAAGGTATGGACATAAAATAGCTTTTACACACATGGCACTGATTTTGCTACAAGTGCTTGGGGAACTAAAGCCTTCACGAGCAAGTTTAGGACACTGAAACTTCCTGTTTGGCTGGAAGATCTTCCTAGGTGCTTTCTTGCTTTTTGTTCAAAAACATTTAACTCAAAGAAAGTCAGGCTAAGAAGCAGAAAGAGTCCCCAAGCAAGTGTTGTGTTGAAGAGATTATAGAATAATCTCTTGAAAGCAAAAGGCACATAAATTACATAGTGCTTTGTTGGACATCGTACTGCTGCATACATAGTAAAGACAATCCTGGCAAAAGGGAAAGGAGGACCAGTATGACTGACCATGTTATTTCTGGTTCATGTGTTTCTTCTTCTTTTTCTCCAAATATTGATGGAGAGGAAACCAGAGGATGAATGTCTTGTTCTCTACTCAGATTTGGATTCTGAAAGTGAAATCAATAAGAAGCTCAGTCTGATCCCCTATAGCCTGGTGAGACCCATCCACTGTGAGCGCAGGCGCCCCGTGCTTTTCACCCCCACCATGCTTGCCAAGCCCTTGGTACAGAAGCTTCTCAACTCTGGAGGTGCCCTGGAATTCAACATATGCAAGCCAGGTAACGGGATAAAAGAGGGCCATGACTGCCACCCTCAGTGCTGGAAATACCAACATATATATGCGCACACACGTAGGGCCATGAGCGTGGGAGAGTTGCTTGAGGTACTTCAAGTCACATCAGAGTGATGTGTAGCTGTAAATCTTGCTTTTTTGAGACTATCTGAGATATTTGAATGTTTTTGAGACAGCCAGTGCACATGGTTATGAGATTCTGTGTCTATAAATATTATCCATGTGTATGCTGTGTGGTTGCTAGGCTGCCCCTCAGAGACTGAAATGCTGCGAGTGCTCTTTCTGTTTGCATACTGTTTGCATACTGCATATCTAGGCAATGTGAAATTTTGATTAATTTGTTTCTAGTATTTGCTATTATGAGGAATATCTTCCCTAGAGCGACTTTAGGTTTCTGTCTCATCCAAGCTGTGAAGATTGTGCATTTGATCTACTCGAAAGACTGATTTTCTTCCATGCTAAGTATTTACTATTAAAGCAATAGCAGTACCGTGATGGCTGGAGGGCAGGATTGTACACAACACAGCATTAAACTGAGCTGACGTTTCATTTTTACACTAATATTGAATACCCACCGCATAGAGTGCAGCCTTACCGTCATCCAGACACAGAAGCTGAGAAGTTAAGTATTGTAATAAATATCCCCTGTCTTGCAACATGAAACAAAAGCTTTGATGTAGAGCTGCAATTCACAAGGGGGCCGGTATCACACATTGCAACCTAAGCCAAATTTTTTTGAAACTTTAAACACAAATGTTGGAACACTAAATCCCTGCTTTAGGATCTTGTGCTGAAGAGACCTCCTTTTTTTAGCACTTCTCAGCATCCTCCATCCCAGAACTGTTGCTATATAACATTAGGTGCTGGAATTGTATTTACTGTTTTAATTTAATGTCTTCATAGTGCTGTAGTAATTGCCCAAGGACTCATTGGTGCAGGATATAGCTGAGATGCTCAGCTGTGATCAGATTAGGCTTTAATTGAATTCAATGGAAGAAATGAGGCAGCTGTTAAGACAATTCATTGCTCGTCTTCCTTCCCTGAACCATCCTTGCATCCCGGGTGAAGTATTATTGAATAGTTTTCTACATGTTCTGCTGTTGTAAACTTGATTTTGTCCCCATTCACATCTCTTTCTAGATATTGTAACAAAGGAGGAGTTCTTAAGGAAGCAAAGGACAGAGACTGTCATCTTCAGCAGAGAAAAGAATCTGAACACGTATGAATGTATTGTACCTGCCAATATCGAGGCTGTCACTGCCAAGGTGTGCAGAGTCCTCAGTGTCCCTTCACTAGGCTGGCTGTGAACCTCTCTGCAGTGCTTTGAATAAGAGACTGACCAATTTACAGCTGCACGTTCTCTCTCTTGGCCACCTTCAATCTCAGATTTGTATTTATTCCCCCCAATGGCTTTTATTTGTGCTCTGGCTTCTCCTTTTCTTTTCCATCCTCAGCCCTATCCTTTTATATTCTCGCTCTTTCCCTGTGATGACCCACACTGATGCAGCAAAATATCCTTTGGTTTTCTGTGCTCTATCCCTTATTCATTTCCTTTTCGTATCATAAGCACACATGAATACACGAGAGAGTAAGAGATACGAGGACCTAGACAAAGGAAAGGAAAGCCTGAAACCCAGACACAAAGGTGTTCAGAACAAAGATAACAATGCCAAAGACAGAGATCTGATGTCAAGTAGAGTAGATTTGATGCACAGCATGGAAAAAAAAAGGAGAATTAAAGTGATGTTTTTTTCTCTCACAAGTAGTTGCAGTGGATGTTCTTTCTGAACAAAAAGCAAGTCTGTGTGTTTGTGCCTATATGTAAAACTGGTGTTTTATCATACTTTTCATCTTTAGAACAAATCATTTCTATTTAAACCTTTTTAAAAAGCTGTTAAGCTCAGCTGTTATTTGTCTGACTAGTTTAAACTAGTAGAAGGAGTTGGACTTTAAATCTATATATGATTAAAAGGTTTTAAATCAGTACAATGGTAAATAAAGAGCTTTCCAGCTGACCCCATAAGGGTTGGATACCTTTACCATGAGATTTCACAGCAGTGAATATTCCTTTGTGACAATGTTATGACTTTGTTTTTAGAACAAGCATTGTCTCCTGGAGGCTGGAATAAGCTGCACAAAGGATTTAATCAAAGCCAAGATATATCCTATTGTTCTCTTTATCAGAGTCTCAGAGAAAAACATCAAGAGGTTCAGGTAACATATCAAACCTTTTCCATATTTGATGTCCCATCTTATTCGGTGAATAACTCTTGAGTCCAATAATGTTCTCACTGAGAGAAATAAAGGACCTCATCTCTCTTAATGTATGTGCACTGTTTCCTCCCATGACTCCTCCCTGAAATCTTACAACAGGAGAAAGCAGGAATTCCCCAAATCTAGCACTCTTTCACTGTCACTGGTAGCAATGAGCATTGTGGGAGGATGAGACTGAAGAATATGTGTTTTTCTCTGTGCTCAGCACTCCCACAGCATTTCTTAAGGTAGTGCTGGCTGGAAGAGGGAAGATTGTAAACACTTGCACTCTCCTCCATTCAATCCTCTTAAATTGTTTCCCCATAAGCAAAAATTTTTCCTTGGGGCAGCGTGGAGGTAAGGGGAGGGTAGGCCTGGAGTAGCTGTGTTCTGCACTGCTTTTATTGCTTGTACATAGTTAGTAGACAATAAATTTCTGATGGGACAGCTGGGACTGCAGGATTAACCTAAACTGTAAGACATTTATTTTTGGTCTGCTCATTTGATACAGGAAACTATTGCCAAAGCCGGAGGCTGAGGATGAGTTTTTACGTCTGTGCCGTCTGAAGGAGAAAGAGCTGGAAGCACTGCCCTGCCTTTATGCCTCTGTGGAGGCAGATGCTTGGAGCAGCATTGAGGATCTCATCCGAATAATAAAAGACAGGATTGGGGAAGAGCAGCGTAAAACCATCTGGGTGGATGAAGATCAGCTGTAAAAAAACAACAGGTAAAATGGAACTCTTTGGCGACCAAAGGACACATCCAGGTGGAGCAGGGGCTCCCAGAGTTCTCTGTTGGGTGCCCAGAGCTCACTCCTGTTTCACCCTCGCTGGCTGAGGACTTCTGCTGGCAGGATGCACGTATGGCATGGAACTGGAGCCGTGTTGAAGAGCCAGTGTCTCGGGTGCTGGGATCCAGGTTGTGGGTCAGACCACAGCCACTGCCACAACTCCTGATGCACCAGCATCTCCTAAGGGACAGCAGCTGTTTAAACCGTGAGGACAAAGATGCTGAGAGGGAGATGGGGGTAATTTATTATGTTAAAAATATAGATCTCACCTGGCTTAGTGAAAACGTCTGGTGAGACCAAAGAAGTGGAATCTGAGAGGAAAAAAACGTGGGAATTGGGCTACAGGATATGAAATTGAGATGTGCCCCACCCACCCCCCAAGGTGAGATTCTGAACATACCCAGTTGAGGAAGCTGAACTGTTGGTTGGTAGCAGCAGCAACACAACCACTGATGGCTGGAGCAGCTCTGTAGCCTTGTTTCTCCATAACCATTTTAATCAGAAGAGAAGAAAATAGCTATTCTTCCTGGCATTAATTAAAATGAAAGCTCCAGTTTTATTTAACAGTCTTTCAGGTTTCCTTTGTAGTCCTGGCACTTATAGGAAAATAGATTACACTGTCCCAGTGGCACATCAGATCTTTCCAGATCTGCCAGTGTCTCATTTAGTTTATCCCTGCCTCTGAATCCTGTTCATTTGTACATCTCTCAATTTTTAACATTTTTTTTACTTGTGGAAAATACGATGGTGCTTCCTCCAGACAACAGGTTTCTCTGCTTCTCCACTGAAATATTTCTCTACATCATTGCCTGCCAACATGCCTGCTCTCAACAGGAGGGACTGTTCTGAGAGGAAGAAAAGGAGAATTTCATAAGCCAGTAATTGCTGTGAACCACTCAGTCCTTGACCTCTGTGCTGTGATTGACAGCGAGGAGACCAGCGAGCACCACGCTGTGCTGGGGCCAAGGAGGAGAATTCTTTCAGAAGTGTGTACATGACTAAGGAGACCATGTCCCATTTTCAAAAGCACTTAAGTCCTTGGAGAGTTTAAGCTCCACCGATCAGGAGTGGGGCTCAGACTCCTAAATCTCTTCAGTCTTTTAACATCTTTCCCCTATGCATTAGATGCTGTATTGAGATTGTCAAATTGGTTCAATAATAACGACCCGCGCAATTGCTGATCTGAAATGCAATAAAAATTGACCTACAGATGAAGAGTTTTACATCCCATTGTCCTCAGATCCTTCACTCCTTGCCCTATCCCTCCCTTTTAAGATGCATGTAATAGTAAGTTTACCTCTGCTTCTGTGTTCATCCCAAGTCCCCCATCTTGGGGCCGTGGGCTAGTGCACAGCAGCTGGCAAGAAAATACAATCAGAATCCAAACAAACATCTGGCCTGGTTGCCCTCACTAGATTAGCTGCTCCCTTGTCTTTGCAATGAGCTCCTGATGCTGTGGATGTGTCTCAGTTAGACTAGATCAGTCCTTGTTGGCTTGTGGGATTGTGCTTTTCTGCTCTTCTCTTTTATGCACATCATTTTTTTAACTAATGGAACCTTCTAGAAGTAATTTGCGTCGCTTTACATCTAATTTCTGCTACCATGTTTCTTGAGTTATTAATGTTTGAAAGACTGTTCATAGCTGCCACTTCTCAGAGAATAGCTCTTTACCTGCCCAGTGCCATCTGCTTGGACTGTGCAAGCAGGGAGATACTTCTGTGTGCAATCTCCTTCCAGAAAGTACAGGCTGCACACACAATTTGCAACTCCCTCCAGGGCAAAGAACAACAACCAGTTGGGGTATATATAGAACAAATTGCATAATTCTTCAGAGATCCTCTGTAGCTCAAGCAGAAATAAGAAAATATCAGTTGGAAGAACTAAGCCTTCCAGGAGCATTTTGCATTCATTCCTAGTGTCCTCATATCGCAACCTTGCGGAACAGCTGCCTGTGGTTTGTTCCTGCCCCTCTTGTGAGAGCTTTTGAGTCCACAGCTGAACAAGGGGAGGGACTGTAGGAACATTTCTCAGCTGCTTCAGCAAAAAGTTCAGCCAGGTCAGCATCAGATGCCTCCAGGAGCAACCAGCTGACTGCTCACCGGACAGAACGCGGAGGATGTCCGTGTCCCACTGGCTGTGCCACAGGGATCAGTACCATCTGCTGGAATGGCTGGAACAGATGGCTGGTGGGGCAGAGGGGATGGAGTATCTCAGGCTGCCATGGTTGTTTCTGCAGTGATCTTATCTCACCACAGCTTTACATCTGAGCCCTCTGTACATGGGCAACAGCTGTGGATGTGATTTATCCCACTGCACTTTCGGCACAGGAAAGGCATATGTCAAACTCTGGAGGAGGTTCCTTCTGCAGTGAACAGGGATACACCTCCTTGTCTGACTTACTGGAGATGGCTATCCAAGGGTGAGGTGAATTGCCCTCTGAACTGTCTGGGGTTTTCAGAGACTACACAGAGAAAGAAACAAGAGAATTAGCCTGGCCTTTAGCATTTAGCTTTTTGATCTGTAATTTAGGACAGTTAAACCAGCTTATGGGAAAAGTGGAACTAGAGATTGTGGCAGAGAACAAGAGATCTAATTATTTCTGTGAAACAAGAGAGGAATGAATACATGGAACAGTTTTTTCTTCTCTGTATCCGAGTACATCTGTAAATTCCCAGCTCTGCAGGTGCTGGAAGGCATTGTGGTTGTCGACTCACGTGATGCAAAGCAACCAGACCCTGTCAAGTGAAGTTCATGACACAGCTGTGTGCTGTAGCTTGCACAACTCTCATCTCTCTGTGACAGTGGAGAAGGACTGAAAACTCTATTCCCTCTTGACTTCTGGGTGTGAACTCAAAGAGCAGATCTGTACCCAGAGTTGAGCTGCAGAACAGCCACAAAGTGAAAGAGGCCACTGTCATTTACACTGGCTGGGGGGTGGTTCTGGTCTCGATCTAAGTGCTGTCCCTCTGAATTGGAGGAAATCAACCTCTGCATATTTTGAAATATATTCAAATCTTGAAAAGAGGCCATGATTTTCCCTAAATGTCAGATTGCTGGAATCAGTGTGGATTCCAAGTCCTGAACTGGCAGATTTGAAGTGCAAACTTGGAACTTGGGCTGTAGATCCTTGTGGTATTTTCAATTCTGCTAAATCTCGCTTGTGAGGTGTCACTTGAAGCCACCAGCCACTTCCCTCCTCACATACACATCCCATATACACAAACCTGGACTCAAATGCACAAATGCCCAGCCAGGCATAGTCAGCTTCAGGAGGGATTGTGTGGTTGAAAAACTGGGAGCAATAATAAGGAAAACAAAAGGGGAATTGGAAATGTAAATTTTTCCTGTAAACAGTGTCACAGCAGAATCCCAGGCAGATTCTTCACCTGATCTCATCAAAGGGTAAGGACGGGACAAGTTTTATGTTGGGTTATTCTTTGGGTGGTTTTGTACTGTTAGACAGTACTTGCTATGAGATTTGGGATCAATAACTGGACTTGCAGGTACCACCAAAATTCAGATTATAATCTAAATCAGTCTAATAAGGAAGAAAATCAAGCTGCAGACCCAAGTTTGAACTGGAGGCCATGCTTGGACACCAGAGCTCAGGCCTAGCTCTGACACACCCGTGTCTGGATCCCAGGTGTGTATCCCTACCGAAGGTAAGCAACATTTACAGCACAACCCATTTTAAAATTACTCATGGTTCTTAATTAAAGTCTGGGAACATTTCTCAGTAATTTGTATTTTAAGTTAAGAAAAGAGGTAACGGAAAGTCTGGAAACTGCCCTGTGCTTGGTCTGCTGCTTTTGCTGTAAAAGGCATAAAACACAGAATAATAACTGCCTTTCAAAATGGATTATTTGAAAACTACTTCTTCTTGCCCTTAAGAGCTCACAAGAGCTTGTTGGAAAATTTTTCAGATGCAGATTGTTCTTTTGAAAATGTCATTGAAAAATTGCCCACTAGGAAATGCAATTGGAAATTTTTTCAATGGAATCTTGTTCTGTTAGAAAACATGTTTTCATCTAAATCAATTGTCTGTGGAAATCTCTCCATTCTAACGTTTCATTTTCTAAAAATCTAGAATATTTCAATAATACTGAGGCAGTCCTTTTCAATATTTCACGTACTTCCAATCTTTTACCCGGAAACATTTTTTTTTAATTTTTAATTTTTGTAGTTGAAATATTTTTAAAAGACCACATTTGAACATTTGATTTGATTTAAACACTTGTTGTATTTGATGTTTATATACTAAAAAATGATGGAGGTAATAGCTTATAGCTCTCAGATGTGGTATAATGTCTGTGATCACGAGAGAAAAATCAAACTGAGTCTGGCTTTGCATTTTGTTTAACTCTGCTGCAAAAATGATGTATTATATAAGTCGGTATCACGCAGTTCAGCACATTGGGGAATTGTTGCAGGTAAAAATTTCATGCAAACTTTATTACACAGAATTGGATATTGCTTTGAATCAGAAATCTGGCTGGAGGCAAAGCTGTCAATCGGTCCTCCTGCAGCTCAGGCAGCTCTGGCAGCACAATTTGCAAGGGGGTAGGAACACACACAAAGCAGACTTGAGCCTACAAACTTTAAGTGGAAATAGATGCCAAAGCTGGAAAAATGCCTATAAACCTGTTAGAGGTTTCTGTTTTCTTTTATGCCAAGCTATTTTCATGGCCTAGGGTTGGAAAACTCAGTAGCAAGGATGGAGTCAGAGGCACTGCTTGGGCTGAGCCCCGGAGCTGCCATGAGGGTTTCAGCACTGCATGGGCACACAGGCTGAGCTGTCTAAACAGCATTTATTATTATGCTGCTCCCTGGAGACTGGAAAAGCAAGACATAGAAGTTAGGCAGAGCTTCTGGGAGAGCAACATTCTAGAATTTTGCAATTATTTATATTGTGTACTCCAAGTAATTCAGCCTTAATCAGCTTATACCGTGAAAATGTCTTCCCCTTTGGTGCACTTTCCACCTCCCTTGCTTTCATTCAGTTCTGAGAATTCAACAGTACCTCACAAAGAGGTACATGATTTCAACCAGGAGATTGTGATTCAGTTCTTATAAGTTACCTTGTTTTCTCCATTTCTCCTGCTTGCTCACTTTCCAGAGTTGTTTGCCCTCCACCCTGGGTAACACAAGGGCTGATTCGGCCCCGAGATCCCTCATCAAAGCACTGCTCTGTGCAGTGGTCTAGTGCACCAAAAGATTCAGGAAAGTCTGTAAATTGAAACTGTAATTGCAGAAAAACCTTTTGCTTTTCCAGACTCATCTCTCATGGATCAAGGCAATGGGCCTTTTGGCTTTGGATACCAAATCCAGTGTGCATTTTGGTTCAAGCACAGTGACTAGGGCTCTTTAGCACTGGCACCTCGGATGGCTGTACAGTCACTGGCACAGCAGAATTCTGCTGTGTTCCCAGAAATCACACTTGATATCTCTGGAAAGCTGTCTGTCCCTCAGGGATGATCCTGTACCCAAACACTGAAGAACCTGTGCCCTTTTCACTGGACTTTTCCTTGGTTCCTTGTAAATTTTCATCTCTGAGGCTGCGAAAGCAAACAGGTGGCCTCCCATCCCCACAATTGTCATCAGTAGAACTAATGCTGCTTTATGAAGAAGGTGCTGTTAATGTCTTGGTACAGATGGAGCAGGTGGACAGAGCTGAGAGGGCTTGTCCAGATGGGCCAGAGACACAACCTGGCTCCCCTCGGGCTACGCTGCTCTATCTCAAGACTCTGAACCAGGGTGTGATTCCATCTGGCAGCTGCATCAAGGGTTTGAGTGGTACCTGCCCCAAGTGGTGAGATCCCTAATTTGATTTGAGAACCCTACCAGTAAGCCAAGTTAGAACAACAGGAAGCTCACCCACCCTCTCTCCCTCACCTCCTTTTTTTCTGTTCCTCTGCAGTGGAAACTGTCTGATGTTCAGATCAGAGACTCTCCGGGGTTAAATGCACCATTAGTCACTAGAAAAAAGGGAAAAAACAGACCCTTTAAAAGCAGATGGTAGATGATAGAGAACCTGTTTGAGAGTAACTATCTACAACAGCATGTCTGCTTCATCAGATATTAGCATCAAAAGCTGTCTGACAATTTAGCAACAAACAGCAATATTGATTTTCTTCCAAAGTGCAGATGCAGAAAGACAAAGATAGAGAGATGGCTCTCTCAGAGGATCCCCATCATGCCTGGGCAAAGATGAGGCAGTAAAGTGCCTGCAGGCCCCAGTTCCATCAGGGTGGTACGAGCAGCCTGTAGGTTAGAGGTTATGGAAGGATACATGGGGTAGATCCACTTCAGGCTTGCCAGGAGTCTGTGCAGAATGAAGGGTTACCATCCTAGGGGTGAAGAACTGGGACCAGGGCCAGGACCAGGAGCAGGCTGCTCCCACCAGGGGAAATGGGAAGTAGTGCAAAGTAGTGGAGCTGGGATGGAGTGTGGAAGAGCCCTGGGATGCAGTTTACTTCCCTTGCTGCAAAACATTCCGAACAGTAACAGCTACCACTCCACCTGTCCCTCTCTCAGGTACAGCAGCCATCCTGACTTTTCAAGGCACTGCCAACATAGCCCCTTTGTCACCTTGGCAATCTGGAAAAATTCCATTTGAGGACTAGGATTTTTTCTTTATTCCCCGTCCCATTAACTTCTTTTTCACAAGTTGGTAGAAAAGCCTCCTGGTGGTCAGCAGTTGGCCCTTGGAACCATTTCTTGATTACAAGTGTTTGGTGTACCCAGTTCTTTGGACAACATCTCCCTACTTCTGATTTAAATTCACTGCAGCCAGTGGTCTCACATCAATTATGTACGCTGCTCCTTGTGTCTGAAATGTCACTGAATCTGATAATTTTTGCTCACAGAGGTGGGGGACTAACAAGGATCTCTGGCACAGCCTGCAGCGATTGCATCTACCAAGGCATCAACAAAACAGCAAGGAAACAGAAACAGACACTGACACTTGCTGAAGTTCAACCCCCTGCTCAAACACTGGTATTCAGTGAGTAACTCCTGATAGTGCTTAGGAAGGCACCAGGGCACAGCAGGACGATGCTCAGGAAGGGCTACACAAAGCCCATCTCTAGCTGTGGTCATGGGGACATTCAGAATGTTCAGGAAAGAAAAAAACACGCTAAGAAATAAAGAATATTTCATAATCGAACTGATTTATTCCTGGCATGAACGGACACAATTCCATTAGCCCTCAGTTCTGTCTAAATATGCACCAGAAGGAACTAAGCTGGATATTGACTCTGACCTAGTTGGAGTTCTTTATACCAAAATCACTGTATTCTTAAAACACTGTTTTAAGAGCCAATTTTGGGCTGTTGCGCCCTTCATCTTTGCACCCTAGAGAAACCCAATGGGGTAAACTTCTATTAAATGAATGTGAAAAATTGATGCCTGGTTCTAAGTGCACGTTTATAAATATCAAATCCAGTGGTTTACAGCAGCTTCTCTCCTAAGGAGCTCCACCCTCAGAGCCCTGAGGTGGTCATGGTGTCTCTGACCAGGCCCCTGGATCAGTCCAGCACCTTCCAAACACAACCTGGTGCTGGGGAGATTCAGCTTTGTCCCTGTAGCAGCTCTGCAGCATTTCCTTTGCCATATCCTGGTGCTGAGCTGATTTGCTCATTATCAGATTGCTGTTTATTAATCAAAGCAGTAACAATGGGACAGAGGAGCTGGAATACAGCACAGACAGTGCTTCATTTGTTCCAATTGATTTTCCTATCACATTTTATTACCACTATTTACTTTGCATGCCTTGGGAAGATTGAACTGCACTGTGCAGTAGGGGTATGTATTTGAATTTCTCTTCTATTTAGCTCTTGCTATTTTCTGTGGTGATAGTCAGAACAGTGGGTTCTTCCAGCAACTAAGCCATGACCTTCTCTGCTCTAAAACAGCATATGGAGATTTTGTGATAGTGAGAGTCCACCAGTGTGTGAAGTCCTGCAGGTGGAGTCCGAGGGAAACCCATGAGAATCATGGATACAGAGCACAGATTAGCTCTCCAAGATGACACCTTACAAATCCTCAGCACTGACCAGAATCACTGCTGGAGCTGGAAGGCACAAGCAGAGAGAACAGCCCCACTCATGCTTAGGCTGGGACAATCTGGTGGTGTCAGGGTGAGGTTTTGTCCTGCAGTAAAATTAATGGGGCTGATGGCGATGATGTTTTTTCCTGCTCCTTCCTAGCTCCTCTCTAACGTCTTTAGATCACCAGCTGGATCTTGCAGACTTCAGCTAGCACATCTAAGCCATCAGGGAAGAGCAGATGATTACTGTCAGGAGGCACGTGGTGCTTTATGGAAGCTGACGTGCAGGTCAACAGAAAGACACAGGACGGCACAGGCTGTAAGACTGCATTAATCATCCCCTTGCCATTAACAAGGCTCGCTGGGAACCAAAAGCAACTTAAAAACTGCCTGAAAAAACTATCAAAATCTGTGGTGAAGCTCCTATTTTCAGCACAGCAGGGATTTCACTCTAGAGATTTATAAGCGTTTGAACTATATTTACTCTGAAATTGCCCCATTCAGTGAGTACAACAGGAAACTCATGGTTGGCTGCAGCTGTAGGTGTGAGATGCAGTTGCGTGGGGAGGTGATGAGAATATCTGTTTAACAAAAGCTTTATTTTCTGCACTAATTTTAGAATTAGCCTGCCTGAGGAGTGAAGAGGAGGCAGCTCACAGGTGGCAGCACGTGTCATCAGTGGAGCTCAAAACACAAACCACAGACAGTCAGCTGAGCTGAAAGTTTCCGTAGGCTCCTCACTGTTACTGGGAATGTGAGAGTCCCTCACACAGGAATTTCTTTGTTATCACATGTTTTATCTTGCTGAGATGCTGTTTTGTGACTTAGGCAGGATGGGTGACTGCATGTACATGTGTAAACACACATCTGTGTGCACCACACAGCAGAGTGAGTCCATACATACATGACCAACATCATCCTCTTTGGGTGTGTGCCACATGACCTTGGAGAGTATTGCTCCTTTTTTGTTGTTTGTTTTTAGCAGAACTGCCTCTTTTGTCCTACCAGCAGAAGCTTTTTGTGTTTAGAGCTGAGTTGTAGTGCCCTGGCCCCTCTCTGAAGTACATCCATGCAGTTGTCAGTGGGCCAACAGTGCCTGAGTGACTTGGAGCTCAGCTCATGGCTCCCCCTCCTCCTGCAGCTTGACGACCTTGAGCTGCACCAAATAATTATTTTCTCCCTGTGTTTTTTTCAGCAGCAGTGGGGGTAATTGGATGATTGTAAAATAGGCCACTAGGCCACTAGGAGTTAAGTGAAAATGAAAATAACGCCATTGGCGGGAACATTTGTTGGTCGCACTTAAGGTCACAGTGAGATAAAGGGTTAGGAAATATCAGCCTGAGAGTTTAACATCACAAGTGGTTTCTGCAAGCACAGATTGTGAGTGATGGGAGGGGGAGAGGAAGAAGGGAGGGGAATATGTCAGACACTGGTGGTGGATTTAACCAGGACTAAGTTCAGACACCTGGAGCAAACTCACTTCAGTATTGATCAGAGTGGAAACATTAAGTATCTCTGTTAATCTGGCACTGTTTCATTCCTGCTGCATTATTGTTGTTATTAGAACCTGTGATTTACCGTGTCCAGCCTGGATCAAATTCAGCAGCTGTATTTCTCCAGATTATTTTTTTCCTCTTTCTTACCAAAGTGCAGTGATGACAGCAGAAGTTTTACAGCTTTTTAAAGGAATGATGTCTCCCTCCAGTGGTGATGGGAAACAGCTTCGGCTCCCAAAATCAGTCGGGGCATGTGAGTCTGGGTGAGTGAGCATGACAACACACTTTTATGTAAAATAATTCTTTGAAGAAGGGAATGACCCTTCACTATCAGAGATCTCTTTTTATAACATTTCTCCCAGTAGAACCCAGTCTCTTTGAAAATCCTCTCTTTTATAACAAATCTCAATTTCATACTGCCTGTTTTAACAAAATAGTTTAATATATGCAAATAGCACTGAATTCCTACTCAATTGGCATGGTTTACTATTTCAGTAGTAATAGTCTCTATTTGCTGATTCCCAAGTTGTACAATAAAACACTGGGTTGGATCCCATCACCCTGTGGCATGAGGTAATACAGTGCTTTAGCCATTCTTCAGAAAAAATATCCCTTTGGATTAAGCTGTTTTCAGTTCAGAAGAGACATGTCCGAGCCCTGGTCACCTTGTAACAGAAAGCCATATGACACAAGTGCACTGGGGTGAGGAGATATTGATTTACCTTCTGTAAAATAAATGTAAAGTCAAAAGTCTGAGTGTTTTTCAACACCTCTGCAGCACTCTGCCTGATTGGTGTGACCCTGGCTGCAAGTCCCATGTCTCAGACCTTCCACTACACATCCCAAACCTTTCTAATCATCCCCAAATTGCAGATTCACAATTTAAGTGGCAAAACTTGTGTGGTCTGTGATGTCAGCTACCAGTGCTCCCTTATTCATCCATTTTGTGTTCCTTACTCGAGTTCTCTGTTTTTCCATCTCCCTCCTCACATTTCCATATCTGGGATGAACTTCATAAACCACTTTTCTTTACCTTCTTACTGTAGCCCAGTAAAAACAGTGAAATATCAGAAAGGATATTAAAATAGCAGAGTGATGCCTCCAATATGGGAACCAGCAACAAACATTGTTCTGTTTAAACCAGTATTTAGTGTTGATTATGCTTTTCCTTCCAGTAGTGAATAACCACTCAGTGCTGAAGTTGGAAGAATTGCTCAGAAAGAGTTCCATGGCATTATCTGATCATCTTATGTCAGTGGTGCTTGTAGTTACAATTCTGCTGATTTCAGGCAAAAATAATAGGCAGTGATGGCTTGAGATTCAGCTAAACAGATTCCCTTCTTCTGAGCATCATAAATGGGTTGGAGAAAACATATTGGAACGTTTTCTTCCTGAGGTCTTTCATCATCAGAACTGTGTTATAGAGTAGCTTTCTTCCGTTCTCACTGTATCCCCACTGTTTCCTAAAATATTAATTTATTTCTGAAGATAAAATGTTACCTTGTCTCTTCCAGGAGAATGCATTCTCCATCCATTTATTTTGGGTTTCTGGTTGTAGTTTTGCCCTGTCACCCACAAATATTCATTGTATGTTTCTTCCTTCTTCTAGCCAAGGTTATAAATTAAAATTCAATTTCATTAAAGTTGTAAGTAATCACTCTCTGGCTCTCATTAGTAATGATTCGGTGCAGGGGGATCCCGGCTGCTCTCACCACTGTAATTCAATTGGACTCACCAGCTCTTGTTCACAAATCGCTTGAGCTGCACTTTCTTCCCAAATTTATGGCATCAGCACTGTCCAGAGGTTGAATTACAGCTGCAGGTTTGATCAGGGACTGCATTATTCTGCATCTAATCCCTGCATTCTGACAGTGGCGGGGGGAGCACTGTTGTTTTACAGGAACTGTGCATTGTTCCTCTGCTTTATGTCAGGGGCTGAATTGCCTTTGGAATCAGGGAACTGTCAGCCCAAAGCTACAAGCAAACAACAAGCTCCAGATGACACAGTGTATAAATAACAAACATGGAGACAGTCAAAAGCCAGCCCTCCTTCCTCTGCACTCTCCTGAATTACTGGAATGGTGATTGACCACAGCCTGTGCTCTTGCATCAGCGGGTGCCATGTGAATATATTGGTGCTTTCTGAATACACTGTTGAAATGTGACTCCCAGCCTTTACCCAAAATGAGGAGCGTTGATATTCACTGGTGGCAGAAAGTCACTTACACACTGATTAAATATTTCAGCCAGGAGCCATGTTCATGCATTCATTCACATCCAAGCCTTTCCTCTTGAGCAGTGGTCTGCAGCCTACGGCATTCTTGGCAGAAAGGGATCTGGAATGGCATGCAGCAGGACCTGTGCCATTTTCCATAGAGGTGATGTTGTCACCATCAGCTGACAGACAGGACTTTGCCTCCTGCAAGGCAACGTGCCCCCAAACCCACTGGTACCCAGGGTTTAAACCCAGTGGGGTACAGAAACCCTCATCCCTCCTAAAAACACTGTCCTCCAGCTGACTGAGGCAGAGACTGGCAGCTCTTAGGCTGGAACTGAGCTTCCTTAGGACTAGAGGAACATGCCCCAGGCACATCTACCTCGGATCAGACCCGGGAGAAATGGTGCATTGCCTTTGGAAGCTTCTCCTGCTTTAACATATCCATATGCATGTGCTCCACCAACACAGAGCAGAGCCACAGCCCGTGTGTATCAGTGTCTGCTACTCACTTAATTGACCTTTACTGTTAAATCATTGATGGAAATCGCTGAACACGGGGCAATAAGGTGGTTTCACCACTGGTCTGCTGCTTGTGGTTTCTACTAATTTTCTGGTGTAGTTTTGCTTGTTTTAATAGCAAAATCTGTCATCTTCTAGTTTTGCACAAATCCTGAGAGGCAAATTAGAAGAGATGTGGAGCAATTCCTGTGGACTCTAATGAGGGTTGTGGTTTTTAAAAACTACGTTAAGAGGAAAACTAAGCTTCTTTCATTTCTTTATGCAACCTTGCCTTTTTTATATGCTTTGTGGTTGGAAAGACTCTGACAGGAGACAGGCTATGGAAAATGTCTGCTTTCATATAACAACTCAAAGCAACAGCATTTGGCTGCTGGACTGCAGCTTTCAGCTGAGCTGTCTGCATCACCTGTTGTGTCAGTCCCCTGGGGCTGCAGATCCCCCTGCAAGATTCTCAGTCAGCTGCCCAGGTGTGTTCCAACATGTTTTCAGTGTATTTTAGCTCTTTCATTTGTCCATTTTTTATTCCTTTTCAAACTGAAATATATTTTTTCCATTCCTAATTAACTCCCTGCCACCCTACTTGTGGTAAAACCTGATTTATTTCTCCTTTTTTTGCACTGAGAGGACAGGATACTTAATCTCCTCTGGGTGGACACTGAAACACTGTCTGAATAAAATGCTGATCACTCATCTGGTTAGCTCCTGCCAGCTCTTCTCTGCATTCCTACCACCTGGGTTTTGCATCATTTGCTGTCGTTTCTTTAAGTGACAGAGTCTCTTCCTTCTCCATTTTTTGGAGAGTAATAATTCCTAAATTAGCTGGTAGTCACATTTAGGTGTGGCGTGTGTGTTTATCACTTCATATTGCCTGTAAGACCATGAATATTCACAGGCTAAAAAAGGATTGTTTGGATAAACACTTATAAAGGTTATTATAAGCCAATGTCTACAATTTATTGCGCTTGCTGTTGTTTTGGGGCATTTTTTTTGTGGACAGGGAGCAGCTTTTTGTATTAATGTCCACTTGGTAGCTGCAGAGGAATAAAGAAGGCTTGGGATCCCCCATTCAGGGAGCAATGAATAAATACGTTGTCGAAACAAACAAATATTAGCATTTTGAAAGCCTCTGTGTTTGACTCCCACCCCCAAAGCAAAGGATGAATCCCAGATATATGTGCATGCATGCATCCGTGTTTGCAGGGGCAAACACTTTCAGATGGCAAACACTCACTGTAAGTGCCAAGGTTTCTGCACATCTTGAAAATATTTGTGTAAAAATGGGAAGAGGAAAGATTGCCCATCTGCAACGGGAGTGGAAAACGCCGTGGGCAGGATGCACGTGTGCTCAGTGAAGGGAGGCAGGTGAAGGAGGTGAGGAATCAAGGCTTTTCTTCTCCATGCTGAAGCCTAGAGAGGCCCATTTAGTGACAACTCTAGTAACACTTTTCAGATGCACATCCATTCTGCCTCATCTTTGGAACTCACTGGGGCCGAGGAACTCCACAGTGGGTTCAGTGAGGGGCTGGAGCCTGGCCCACCACCCTGCCAGTGATCTCAGCAAATCCTGGGGACTCTCTTCCATTTATTCATCCTGGAGTGTAGGTGTTAAGAAATATGAGGCTGGTAAGTGGGTGACAGGCATCTGCAAGTGTCGCCTCAGCAGTTCAGGTTCACAGAGAGCCTTAGAGTAGGATTGCAAAAATTGCATCATTTGTAACCTTTTCAACACCAGCCTTTTTAAAAAACAAACTGTAACCAACAGCTTTCCTTCGGACATGAAGAGAATAACTAAAGAGAACATCTGTTTTCCCTTTAGATGTGGAACTGCAATAGCAAGCCATGCATAAATTTTATTAAGGCTTGCTAATTTCCGACCAGTTTTGGGAGATACGCATTACCCGTGGAGATATTTTGGCTCTGCATCACCAGTTGAAAAGTCATTTTAAAAACAATGCAGAAAGAATGGACATAGCTTGGCAGCAAATGTATTAGGTTCTGTTCTCAGGGCTTTGGCTTTTTTTGTGCACTTCATAGATTTGTGCCTTCCTCCCTCCCCCCTTAATGTCACTCATCTTGGTTTCCAGTGACTTTTTATGTCATCAATGACTAAAAAAAATGCACCTAAATTGACAGAGCTACTTAGTGCTTGAGCCTTTTGTATTCAAAATCAGAGATCCGAATGCTTTCAGGACTTATGTCTGGTTTTAGGTTGTTTCTACTTTTTGTGTACACCAGGAACATGTCCTTGAGGCAGCACGAGCCTGTTCTGTCCCTTTGTGCCATAGGAGTGTGTCACCAGATCTAGAACTCAGAAGCAAGAGCTGTTGAGGCAGCACAGCTCTGGTCCCACAAGCCCAGATTCTGTGCCCTCTGAGGAAACACCTTGGAGCAGAGCCTTAATTTCTGGTCTTTCTGTACTCTCAGAACCAAGGTACATCATCTCCCTGTGTCATCACAGTAACTTCATAGAATCACAGAATGGTCTGGGTTGGAAGGGATCTTGAAGATCATCTTGTTCCAACCCCCCTGCCATGGGCAGGGACACCTTCCACTGGACCAGTTGGCTCCAAGCCCTGTCCTACCTGGCCTGGAACACTTCCAGGGATGTGGAATCCACAGCTTCTCTGGGCAACCTGTTCCAGAGCCTCATCACCCTCATAGGGAAGAATTTCTTGCTAATATCCAGTCTTCACACTAAGCACTGCAGGATGCTTGGCAGGACATGCCTGGAATTACACAGATCATGCCTTGCTGCATTAAATAAGTAGAAAAGTCACAGGCTGGGTTCAAAATATGCTTGTCTTCTCTCAATAATTAATTGTTTGGGGATTAATATGAGGTTCTGTGTTTTGAAAGTAAACTAATCCATTCGCTGGCTGGTGTGTAATGAAGGAGAACAGGCTGCTGTCAAGCAGTCTGAAAATAGTGAAAATTAACTCCATGAAGTGTCACGACTCCCATATTTTATGTATATGAGTAATGTGTCTTCTGTGGGACAGAAGATGAAAATATCACACGGAAAATAAAAAATAGTGCCTACCAATTTAATAAAAGAAGGAAGAATACATTACTTTGGTGTAATTTGGCATTTTTACTGCTCAGTGGCAGCTGGGCTGGGCCACTGCAAGAGAATCCACAGTAATGAACTCTCAAATAGTATGAACCAAAGGTTCTGTATTCACAGCTGGCAAATGAGAAAGAAAACACAATTAAAAATCAGAATACACTGAAATCATAGAATCCCTCCTCAGATGGGAAGGGACCTCAAGGATCATTTAGTCCAACCTTTCTTGGCAAAAGCCTGGTCTAGACAAGATGGCCCAGCACCCTGTCCAGCTGAACCTTAAAAGTGTCCAGTGTTGGAGAATCCACCATTTCCCTGGGGAGATTATTCCAGCTGTGAGCAGATTGTTCTCATTGTGAAAATTTTTCCTCTTGTGTCCAATCAGAATCTCTCCAGGAATAACTTGTACCTGTTACCCCTGCCTGTTCCATGTGATTCCTTATAAAAAAGGGAGTCTCCATCTTCTTTGTAGCCACCTTTTAAATACTGGAACATGGTGGTAAGGTCTCCCCTGGGCCTTCTTTTCTCAAGGCTGAACAAACCCAGTTCTCTCAGCCTTTCCAGAGATGTTAAAAGGGACAAGGTAAATACTGAGATACAAATTCACTAGTAAGTGGATTTTTTCTTGAGAGATGCCTAACTACTTCAGTTTTCTTCAGCTTCATGGGAGTTAAGACTGCAATCACTTCAAAAAATTGGGACCTCTCAGAGAGAGCGTGTTACAATAGGGATCATAAAGCCTTGCAGATAACAACCAGCCAAGGGCTCAATACCTACAGCAAAAAACTAATATATTCATACCAGAAGGTTCCCATATATTTAATGATTTTACTAGAAAATGGTTGATCTGTTTGAACTGTTCTTGTTTCATTCCTCCACGGGAGAATATTATTCCCTTTGCCTCTCTCCACTTTTTCATTCTGCCACGGGGAGTGTGCAGGGAGAAGGCCATTGAAAAAGCCATATAAAACCTCGAGAATGCAATAAGCAGAACATGGCACTTTTAACACGACAAAACTGCCAGCTTAGGTAAGGCTTGAAGTGCACATAAACTCCAGCACCTCCTCAGGCAAAGAGAGTCACAGTCTCAACAGAGAAGCGGCGAAAGGAGTTTAGATCATAAATGTTCTTCAGATCTACAAGCTTTGCGACCTGAATGCACAACGAGCAACTCAAGGGCCCAGACATCTTCAAATAAACCAGGCTGAGCCAGGAGTGCATCTGCCCTGTGGTAGCAACAGCTCAATATTCTGGCTCAGTTTGCTCACCCAGCACAGTGGTCAGACAGGACGAGGTGGGTGATTTATCACCTCAGGTGGCTCCAGCAGTGCACACTTTTTCTTGCTGTTGTCTTAAGATCACCAGGTTCTTGCCTAAACTCTGAAGTTTTGATTCTGTTGGCACTAGCTCTGGTATTACTGCATGGTGCTGTACTGTAGCATGGGAATATCCTCCTGGTGGTTTATCTGCTTCCCAGTTTCACGGAGCATAATATTCTTCCTGGCAGTGCCAGTGTCTGGTGGTGCTCAGGAAAACAACAGCTGTGTCCTAGGTATGGACAAATAGTCCATTTTTAATACTTACAGGGTCCATCAGGTGCACTTTCAGCTGAAGTGGTAGCAGCTCCTTTAAACTGAGCCTCCTCTGTCGATGTTGGTAATATGCTTTCAGAGGAAAAACAGTCTTTAAGCTATGGGACACACTGGATAAAGAATCATCATCCAGGTGGGGACCTGGGAAGATCTTTGAATGAGTCAACTGCACAATTCAAGACACTGCAGTGACAGCACTGCACCCTTTCAAGGGCTAAATCCATATATCCTCTTTGTGCTTGACCCAGGTAGAAAAAAAAAGGGGCTCAAATGAGATAAAAGGAGCCAACATCGGGCACCTCAGCCCTTCTCATTCCACAGACTTTGTGCCAGCATTTAACAGCAAGGCTGCGTCCTCTTCTGTACTTTAATTGGAGTTTACTGACTGGGCCTCACTATCAGTGTGTTTTCCATAACTTCTTTATTCACCAGAGTTGTCCAGATGTCACTCCCATCTGCAATCAGGTCTTCTTCATGTACAAACAGTCCACTACCTTCTCCAACTCCCATACAGCTTTCCTGCTTCAATCTGGAAATATTTTAGGGCCAGGGCCTCAGGAGTCCTTTCCCTACCTGTTCCCCCAAGAGCTCCCTGTCTTTCTGTTCATAATTCAGTTGCTTTGGAGCCAATGAGTGAAATGGTTGCACTCACTGCCTCTTTCTTTCTATCCTCCAGTTCTCTATTCTCTTCCATCTTTTAGTTTCCTTTTCCCCCTCTCTATGGGAGATGAAGGAAGGAGAAAGAGAAGGACCTGTACAAGCATTTTTAATCTCAGCAGAAAGAACAAGAGTTACAGGAAGAAACAGAGATGGGGAAGAGGAAACGCAGTAGAAACAGGAAAAAAACCTGTAAAAAAATGGAAAACTGAGAACGTAAAAGAAAGAGTAGCAAAATTAAGTAATTGATATTGTTTTGGTTTATTTTGTGTCAGTATAAGTGGTTTTAATTTCAGTCTAGGCTCAAAGAAGGGAGATGAAATCGGGAGAGGGAAGGTACTGAGTCCAAGCCTGTCTCTCACACCTCCTGCTTATGCTCATAACAAAACCTCTGCAGAAACATCAGTAGGGATGATCACGTGTGGCTGTGGGCTCTGCCCCGTCCCTCGGCACAGAACCAGCCAGTGGCTGCTGCAGACCTGCAGGAGTAAACAGAATTCTGCTTTGTCCTGCTTTTAGGGCAGCTTCTGAATGCTTAGAAGAGGAACAACAGTGCTGTGGGAGCTGGAGGGAGGGGTGGACCTTTTCCTTTTGACAATTAGATGGGAGCTGTTGAAAGCTGCTTTCAGGGATGAATGCATGGAGAACTAAGGATGTCTGGCAACTGATTTATTTGATTAGTTTATTGTATGCCATAATTTCACTCTCCCAGATGAAGCAGGCCTGTTGCTGGAGTTGGACTTTGTAGTTGTTTGAAATCTCTGCCAAAACCCCTCACAACCTCAGAAGTCTGAAGAGGATGTCAAGTAGGGCACAGACAAAGCTGATGGGGCAGGAGAATCTGAGCTAATCAGAAAACACCAATCTGGGCACTCCACAGTTCCATAGGGCCTGATTTCCAAGCAGTTTAGCATTTGTGGATTCCAGCAGGAGTCCTGAGTGCTCAGCTGTTGGGAAAATCAGGCCTGCAGAGTACAGGGGGCTCGGGGCTGGTTGGTTTGTCTCCATCCCACCGGTGTGACTGGGTTCTGGCAGGACAAGGATGACATCCAGTGGGAAACTCCTGAACTACAGCAGCATTTTATACATGGAATGAGATACAGCGGCACCTGAATCTCCAACTAGAATCGAAGGATAAGATCCTGGATGGGAAAATAACTGTTCAAGAAAGGTTCTGTAGTGAATGGCTCATGGCTAAGAGTCCTGTCTTGTTATTCTCCTCTGCTGTTCTTCTCCTGAAATCTGCAATACCTAAAGGTGTTTGGGGGTGTCTCTTCTTCCCAGGGAGAAAATGTCTTGTTCTTTGGGGAAGTGTTGACAATAGCATCTCAGTGGAATTAACACTCACACAGAATTCTCACTTTCATGAAAGGTTTTCTTTAATTGTTTTTGCTTTAAATCTGTGACTCCCTGATCTTTTGGGATGTCTCAATGCCTACAAGAAGGCTGGAGAGGGGCTTTGTACAAGGACACACAGTGATAGGACAAGGGAGAATGGCTTTAAGCTGAAGAGAAGTAGATTTAATTTGGATATTAGGAAGAAATTCTTCCCTGTGAGGGTGATGAGGCCCTGGCACAGGTTGCCCAAAGAAGTTGTGGCTGCTCCATCCCTAGAAGTTTTCTAGGCCAGGCTGGACAGGGCTTGGAGCATCCTGGGATTGTGGAAGGTGTCCCTGCCCATGGCAGGGGGTGCAACGAGATGAACTTTACAGTCCCTTCCAGCCCAAACCATTTTGTGATTCTTAACATCCTTAACTTTCAATGAAATCCCAGTCATTTTAGTAGTTTCCCTCAGCAATCTGCATTTGCGTCACTTGTCCCAGTGTGTGGTACAGACCTGGGGAGAATAAGTTATCTGCAACAAACTGGAATAAATATTTACCGTGTAAATAATTGGATGTACAGACGGAAGTAATGCAGAAAGGACAAATAATCTTGTACAACTGAGGACATGTGCCTGTCTGCTTTGGTTTCATTCAGCAGCCAGAAGGCCTGGGATCCCAGCCACTGCTCTGAGATCACACACCAGCTGCTTCCCAAAATGTTTTTTCCCTCTAGTCCCTAATCAGGAGACCGGGAGGGGGGGATTTCATTTCAGATGTGCACTTGGATACTTTAATTCCTGCCTTGCCATCAGCCCAGCGCTGAATTGCTTCAGTATGTTTGCAGGGAATTACGCCTGACGTCAGCCAAGGAGTGAAGTGTCCTGGGCTCAGCCTGGATGTGGGATGTGGACGTCAGATGTCACCTGGACAGGCTGAACCCACTTGGGAGCAGCTCCCAGGGGCAACCGGGCTTGTGGGGAGAAATCCCTGCACGTTTTAACACTGGCTGAGCAAGGCAATGCCCTGACTGCATGTGCCGATGACGTCACCGATGACACATTTACGTCACCGCATGACCTGGTACAACTTGGCCACTGGGTTGCTCCGGTGAAAATGAACCCCGCTGATTGTCTACCTCCCCAGCACGTTACCAGTGCTGGCCCTGGGATGCTGAAGGGTCCGTTCGGGGCCTCGGCTCCCCCCTCCCACCATCTCAGGACGGGTCGTGACGTCACGGAAACAGAACGGGACGCGCCGTGACGTCACGCCCAACGCTCCCTCAGGCCCCGCCTCCATCAGTAACGCCCCGCCCATTCGCCGATGATTGGTTCTCTCCCTCTGCGCTCCGCCCCGCCTCGCCCCGAGCCGTGTCTCCGGCTTAGCCCCGCCCCGCGCGCCGACTCATCCAATCGGAGGCGGTAGGCCGTTGACCGACAGCGATGCCGCCCAATGATGTGCGGCTCTGGGCCGGCTGGCCCCTCCCCTGGCGGGCGGTGGCGCTCGCTGTGAGGGGCCGGGGCCGCGCGCCCCCCGCCCCGCGGCACCGCCGTGACCCCGCCCGGGCGCCCCCGCCGCCCCCGGCCCCGCCGAGCCCCCGCGGGCCGGCCGTGCCCCCTCCCCGGGCAGCGCCCGCCGCCCCCCAGCCCTCCCCCCGGCCGGAATGGGCGGTCCCGGCCCGTAGCCCCCGGGGCTGCGGCGGCTGCTCCTCCTCCTCCACCCGCTGGGTCGCAGCGTCTCGGCGGCCTCCGCCCGATGCTGTCGGAGCTCGGGGTGTCGGCGGCGGCGTTGTGAGCGCTGCGGGCCCGCCGCCGCCGCCGCCATGTCCGGCGTGGTGCGCACCCTGAGCCGCTGCCTGCTGCCGGCCGAGGCCGCGGGCCGCGCCGGGGACGGGCCGCGCCGGGACGCCAAGGAGCGGAGCCGCGACGCGGAGCGGGAGGCGCGGCGGCGCAGCCGGGAGATCGACGCGATGCTCGCCCGGGAGCGCCGCGCCGTCCGCCGCCTCGTCAAGATCCTGCTGCTGGGCGCCGGCGAGAGCGGCAAGTCCACCTTCCTCAAGCAGATGCGGATCATCCACGGCCGCGAGTTCGACCAGAAGGCGCTGCTGGAGTTCCGGGCCACCATCTACGAGAACATCCTCAAGGTGAGGGAGGGCGGGATGGAAGCGGGGGGATGGAGGCCGGCGCCGGCACATCCCGCAGCGCCGGGAGCTGGGGCCGTGCCCGGGGTCGCCGTCGGGAAGGGATGTGAGCCCGGGCGGGGCCCCCCCGAGCGCCCCGGCCCCGCTCCCGGCGCTCCCCCCCGGGGAAGGGGCTCGGCGCAGGTGTTCGGGTACCTTTGTGCTCCGGGATGGGGGTTTCAGCGCTGCCCGACGACGAAAAAGGCTCAAAGGAAACTTCCCCCGCAAAGGGGGATTGAGGAAAGCTTTGTGGAAGCGCAGAGGAAAGAGGATATAGGTGTGGCCTGCCTTCTGGAAAAGGCATTGCGAGAGCATCCTCGGAGTCAGAACGGGAGAAACTTCAAGGTTTGAAGAAATGAGGAGATTCCTCTGCCTGTCCGAAGTGCCCCCGAGCCTGTCTGCTCGAGATGGGATGAGAAATGCGTCCTTGTGTAGATGTTGTGGCTGCAAGTGGTTGTTAGTTGGTACATCCTCAGAAATGGGGGAGTGCAGGCCCCTGGAGTGGGGCATGGGGGTGTTATCAAAGCCAGCGCTGGAATGGAAATAACTTTGGTTTGGTACCTTTGGCAAAAAGTTTCTGTTCAGTGTGTGTGCAGGCTTTATAGTGCTGGCAGTATATTTCTGTAGTGACTGGAGAATATAAAGGCTACTGGTAGAGCCTTTGCTTTACACACCAATATTTCCTTAATTAAGGAAGATCAGCCTTGACAAATACTGTTCCTTTCAGGGGTGCAAGCTCTGATGCCCTGTGCAGGTGGCCCTGTGCCACTATTTCAGAAAATACCTGAAGATGCATAAAAAGCTGACTTAAGAGTATATCTCTTCTCATCTTCATAATCTTTCCCTAAAAGAAATGCTACTTTCCTGCCTAGATTTTTCTGTAGGACTGCCTCCATTCTTATGTGGGCATGGATTTGTGAGACTCCATGAGATTTCAGAGAAAGTTAACGGAAAGGGAACTGTGCAAGTTAAAGATAACGAGTTACTTTTGAATTTTCAGACTTGTGTTTAAATAGAAGCTTTATGTGCACTTAATAAGTGCAAGCATACAATGACTCCTGTTTTTAAGAATGCCACTATTCCATGAAGGGCTTTCACTTCTGTTAGTGAACAGGAAAATTGTTGTCTAATTTTCTTTTCCTTTTTTTTCATCCATTTTCAGGCTGGAGCCCATTAACTGCAAGAAAGTTGAAGCTCAGAAGCTTCTCTCTGATTGTAGTTACTTAGGCAAAGAACATTATGATTTCTTTTAGCTATACACCTAGAAATAAGGACTCTTATTTTAAGTCTTAATGCTTATTTTGGTCTTGCCAGTGATTTATTTTTTAGTGCTACTGATTTCAAGTGGTAGCAGAGGCTTTTAAGGAAGCATTTTGTGAAAACGGAAAAATCTGAGACTCCTTCCTCTTCTGAGTTGTCTAAGCAATACCAGTTATGGTAAAATGATGTAATATTTTATGTATGCAGAAAGTGTAGAGCTTTCAGCAGTAGAACTTGGTGTGCTTTGAAAAGGAAAGTAAGTGTCTCCAGCTTGCAGTAGGGGAGGCTGAGTTATGCACTTGAAACACTTGTCTGCTGGATGGCTTTGGGCAGATCTGCAGAATTTAAAGTAAAATCCAGGTCCTCGAGGTAGCAGTCAGGAGTTCTGATAGTTAACAACACTGCTTGGGCTGTGTCAGCTGAACATCTGTTTAAGTCTTCTAATTGTCAAAATAAATTTTGGATTATTTTTAAGTGAGTTCAGCAGATCCATCGCCCTTTGGGCCTTGCAGGTTATTATTTGGGAGTGTTAAGGTTGGGCTCTCCTTTAGGTACGTGTCAGACTCTTCCTTCTCTTACTTCTACAGGTGACAGAGGTGGCTCTTGCACATAAGAATACAACTGACACTTCCCTCGTAGGCTCAGGAGGGGTTACTATGGAAAGAGTAGGCAGAAGGAGGGAGAGCAAACCAAGGGAACTAAGAGAGTTTCCTGGTAGGAAGGAGGTCTGGGATGAGTGTGGGGACAAGACAGTAGATGTTTTGTGTTTTGCTTATCAGAAAGAAATCTGATAACACCTTGATATTCTGCTGTAATCATCAGGAAGAAATCAAATACCGAGACAGAACTGCAGGACTTTGAAAACAGAGAAATGTTGTCAATGCGTTTATTTTAGGGTAATTGTGGAATACTGTCTTGTATTAAACTTTGTTCATGAATAAACATTGAGTGTTTAAAGTAAACTTACTTTACTTCTTTGACAATGCAGATTGTCAAGTGACCAGACTGCTGCTCTAAAGTGTTTAGGCTGCAGGTTCTTTTCTCTTTTTCAGGAAGTTCAGAACGATCACCCATTAAGACTTAACTTACAGGAAAAGATATAAGATGAATTTGTATAGTACTATATGTTGACAGTGTGAAGTGAAAACAATCCTATGAAATAGCATGTAAATCTGTGTGACACTGTGAAGTCCAGCTGCAGCAACCTTAGCCCCTTTTTCCACACAGTTCTCAGCATGGTCAAACAATGGTTCTGTTAAGCTTCTGCAGCACTGAGATCTGAGTTATAAATGCAGTGTAAATCTCTGGGATTAAATGGTCAATTTTCATTTTCCAGCCATGACTAAACTGCTCTCTGAAGGAGGAGCATTCCTACTCTCTTAGCAGAGCTGGGTATTTCTAAAATCCTCATTGCAGGAGTGTTTAGGCACTTTGTGCAACTTACTGAAAATGAGGGAACTGATTCAGGGAACAGAACGTGAAACCTCTTTGAAAATAACAGTGCTAAGTATGAACTGACATTAGTGTCAGCCTCCACTTTGAGTTTTCAGCTTCTCACTTCTCTGATATCTTCTTAATGCTGAGTTCTTTGCTTACCCTGTTCTCTCTGCTTCTCATCCCCCATTTTGGGGAAACCCTAGTTAGAAACAAAATGCTGAAACAAAATAAATCTGTGCTACAGAATTTACTTTTCCATTTAGTACAGGTGATGGTTCAGGGCCTTGCTGGCTTTTTCTGGCATTTGTGGGGTGGTATTCAAATACATTAGTTTTGCTTTGGTTTAAGGTAAATAGTCATCGGTTAACTCGGGTTTTGCTTGTTAATCGAGGCTAAGTTTCAAAGTAACTTTTTGGAACTTTTTGATGATTGAAGTGAAAAGCAGCAGTGTTAATGTTCTGGTATGAGTACACAGGCTCCAGGACTTCAGCACACCCACCTGGAAAAGGAAAGTGGATAGGACAGGGCTGGCTGACGCTGGCAGCGTGAATTTTAAGGTGACTCTTGGTTATACAGAGAAACTTGGAAAACTTTCATGTGCCTTAAGTCTGGTGGTGTTACGTGAGCATTTTGGTGCTTTCTGACTGTAGCTGAAGGAATCTTCTGATACCTTTCAAAACAGATGGGTTGGCCTTGCTACTCTACTTGCTTCCTTTGATAACAGTTAAAGAGCTCAGATACACGATGAATCACAGCTCTGATGTTCCTTGTCTAAATGTTTTTTTGTTTCAAGTACGAGAATATCATGCTGCTTGAAAAAACCTGGTTTAGCTGTGTAAGAAAATAATTAAAGCAATCTACAAGCACCAGAGTGGTACTTGCACCAGCTTGTTTGAGAGATTTCAATCTGAAGAGAGAAAATGTTCGGCTTTTAAAAGCCTGAAGTATAATCTCTTGAGCTCTTCTGGTAATGTTAGTTTTTGTGTTGAAAATGAGAAGGCCAGCTCAAGGTTCCAGTACATCTGTGAGTGTTTTCTTGTTGTCTGTGGCCTGAGTTGTAATGATTGACTAAGGAATTGAAAAACCTGGAGTTGCAGAGGGAAGGACTATGCAGGAAATGATGTGGAACTTCAACTGTGGGCTCTGAGCGTGGAAAAACAAGGAAAGATTTTAAACGTGAAAACTGTCTGAGGAACAGTCCTTTGGGACTTCTGAGTGCAATACACGTGGGCACACCTGAGAGCATTTCTCCTTGATGGCAGGAATGAGTGGCAGGAAAGCAGGCAAAATAAGTGGTCTGTGCTGAAGGCAGTTTTAAGAAGAACTTTGGACTTCTGCAGCCATTACAAAATGTGGATTGTTGTTGCAGGGACTCTGTGTACCTGCAATGTACCTGTGTTCTGTTTATGGTGGCTGCCTGTGAGGTGGTTGTACCTCCTGTCATTGACAAACCAACCAAGAAAACTTGCTTGCAGGTTTAAGTCAGGTACAGACACAAATTGTGGGAAGGGCAAAAAGAATATTCCTCAATTTAGTTGGGAGCTACAGTTTAAGTGACCAAGTTATCTACTCATTCACAATGCAAGCATCTCTTCCAATAATCTACAAACAAAGGTGGGAATACATCTTTTCATTATGTGAACTTGCTACTCTTTAAATTGACTTGACTCCACACTTCCTTGGGTTTACATGCAAATGAATTCAGAAACCCATTAGGAGGTGATGATGGTGACACTCCATCTGTTACTTCAGAGCTGGGATCCAGCTGTTTGAGTAGTTGGTGTCAGTCTCCTTTCTGCTGGGACAGCTTCTTTTGAGAGGAGTGACAAGGAGAACGTAGGAGCTGTGGTTAATCAGGACCTTTTCCATCACATTTACTATACAAGTGCTAAAGTTCTGTGCTAGAACCGCTTCTTAATTCCAATTATCTTTGCTCTGAGCTTAATTTAGTATGAACAAATAATATTCACCAAATTATGTAGAAAAGAAAAAACCCCTGAGTCTTGTTGTTCTTACTGTTCCAGGTTCATTTAAACACTGAAACTCTTGCTGACTTCGAGGTGATGTCTTTTCTGTGTCTTCAGTGTGAATTCCATCAACTCTGGTGGTCCCTTTGCATTTGAGATGTCTCTTGGTTGGTCTGGGAGGCAGCAATCTGTCTTCATCATAGCAGATAGTGGAAGAGGAGTCCTGGTCAGTTTTAAGTGATAAATATTCATTGTTATTCCAAAATGGAGCTCACAGTGCTCTTGAGATGTAGTCATTAGTATTGCAGAACATGACTTAGTCCCTGGAGACTGAAGACACATACTTTGATGTTTTCCAGACATAAGTTTAGTCACTTGAGTGACTAAATTTGGGAGCTTACATTATATTCAGTTGGTTGACTATACATATATTTTTATAATTAACTTGGAAACAGCATTGGCAAAAAGAAAGCAAATTGTGCTACTGACAGTGTTTACAGGAAAACTTTGGAGCAAGCCTGTACACATTGTCTGAGAAATAAGAGGAAAAGCTGGAAGGAATCGGAGGCTGCAGAGTTTCCAAATGAGTCCCCTCAACTTGCTTGGGTTTTTTCCCTCTAGTGAGGGTCAGGAACTGATGTTGAAGGGCCCTCCCTGTGTGTTGAGCACGTGCTGGGTACTGTGTTCCTGAGGGCAGCATGGCAGGGTCTTGCCAAACCTGATGGAGATACTTTTGGAACTGCAGATTCTACTTCTGCTCTATTGAGAGCATGAACTAAGTATGAACGAGATGTTGGCCTGATGGTCTCAGGACAAGGAGAAAGCTGGTAGTACAACTCTGAAAGCGTTAATTTTGTGTAAGGTCCTGCACCAGTCACCACCTCTGAGGTCATCATCTCTCTGCTTTGGGCCCAGTTACGAGTAAAGTTTGCAGCGAGAATATTTTTCTTCTGCTGCATTTGTCGTCATTTTGCTACATTCAGTCAAAGACAAGGACTCTTTTCAGAGTTTCCAGACAAGCAGACATCACTGCTGCTCCCAATCCAGAGAGTCAGTGGCTAATCCAAATGTTTTTTAATGTTTGTGTTCCTGTGGACTAAGTAAATGACACTTCTCCTTTGTTCCCATTTTTTATTTGTGAGTTTGGCTGGAAGGTAGGTCGTCTTTGCTGTTTACCTTGCTCTCACCTGGGTGGCACTGGAATTTGTGAATGGTGAAAATGCATGCACAACTGGTGAGCCTTTTTGTCTGACTGGGCTAACTGGTGCTGCTCCCACCCCTACCCCTGTGTCTGTCTTGCCTTGCAGCAAACTAATATAGGCAGTGGAAACCACTTTTTGTATAAATGGCCAGGATTTAGGTGATGTTTGCTCATTGGATTGGATTGTGGGCTCAGACAAATGACAGACATATCAAACAGGAGAGGGTGTTACTTTGCTGCCAGGAAAGATGCCCCTTTTGATGGTACCTGGTCATTTGACTGACTGTTCTGTAATGTGAAACCTTATCCTTAATGACATTGGCTTCTTGGGTACTGCTTGGCTGGAATGGTCCAAGGACACACATCAAAGCAAAGCTCTGTTAATGCTTTTATGATAGTGTGGTGTAAAAATCTGATTGTCTTGCTATGACCTTGTTAGCAGTAGGTCACCTTCTCTCCAGTGTTCCAGACAGCAATTTTAATAAAGTGCATGTGATTATATTTGCAAACACTGACAACTTTATTTTTAAAAGTTGTATCGAAAATGGCTTTTTTAAAAGGTTGAGAGATGTCTTCTAAAAATACATGTAGGCTACATTTTATCATCTTTCTTAGCTTGCCAGAAAGCTGCTGAGAGGTCCAGCTCCATCCATGGCTGAGGGATTCAGCTCTCTCGTGTACTGGCAGCAGTGAATATGGAGCTGTTGCAGATTTTTGGTGCAGCTGGACCTGTGTTCCCATAGCTGCATCCCCTTGTACTGTTTCTCTGGCTCGAAGAAATATCTTGTCAAGGTGGGAACCCTCCTTTTGGCATTAGTTCAGATTTGTATTGGTCTCTGTGAGATGTGATTTCCCAGACCTTGTCAGTCTCTTGTCAACAACAGTGAGGAAAAACACACAGTAGGAAACCCATTGCAATCTCCCTGTGCCATGTTCCTGTTGGATTACAACCACAGGAGAACAGTATTGCCTGGTAGCTGTGCCTTGGAGTCCCCCAGTGAGTATTCAGCAGCGATCAGCACTTCTCTCAGGACGATATTTCCATACGTGATATGTAGATACTGCACATCCAGAGCTTTGGTAGGAGGTTGAACAGTGAATTAATGGTAAAAGCTTCAAAAGTAGCTGCTGTAGTATTTCATGTGTAACAGTTACTCTGTTGTCTGTGATCTCATATCCCGTAGTAGTTCCTTAAAATTATTTCGAGAAAATGCACTGTAGGAGACTCTTGTATTTGTATACAAACTCTAAGGAGGTTTGCAAGTTCTCTCTAGACACTTGGCTTGAATAATCAAATTTTTTGATCCCTTGGCTGCTGGTGTGTGCATGGAAAAACCTGCCCTTGCCTATGAGTGAGTGTCCCCCAAACCTGTTGTTCCCATTGTGTGTTTGGTGCTTAACTGAGATGTGTTCACTCAGCCTCTGAGTTGGTCCATCTGGTGAAAGGTGTGAGGTTTTAAGGATAATGAATCCTTCAAGTACTGGAGTATGTGAATAATTTAAAATGTGAATGTTGTGTTTTATGTAGCAGTGTAACTACTAATGTAAGGTAACTTTAAATCATGCTGCTCTTTAAATACTGCAACACTTCATGTATTGGCAAACATCACTGGCTTCAAGTGACATTAGCTGGTGATAACCTTTCTAATAATTCCCACAAAATCATTTATGTATTATTTAAAAGTACAAGGCAACCTGGATTTTTTTCAATGCTAGGCTGCTTTCAAAAGTAAAAGAAAAAAATACATTTGAGCCCGTCCTAGTAACGAGCATTTGTGGAAATGCTCATAAAACCTTCATACTGCTGGTGAGCAGCAAACACACTGAGGGCCAACAGCTGTGCTGTGTCAGGGAGAGCAGCTCCAGCTTTGTCTGTGACATGAAAAAACAACCCACAACCAAAAAGGGTACGAGCACAAGGCAGTGTGATCCCTTGGTGTGCTCTTCCACTTACTGGCAGCCTTTGGCTTCGGAAACTTCTCGCGCCAGGATTTGCATCTGGAATGTAATCGAATAGTCCTCTTTGGACTTTTCTTCCATCTATTTGTCTTCATTGCTTTTTAAGTCCATTTATACTTTTGGCCAACATCCTGTGTGAATGAGTTTGTCTCGCTGGGGGTGTGCAGGAAAACCTCTTCTTTTAGTTTAACCTGCTGTTTGATAACTTGTGCTTGTGTAGGAAGGGGAGGGAGAAGAACAGTCTTTGTCTACTTTGTCTACTCCCTTTCTGCAGGTTCTTTGTAATTTCTGTAGATTTCTTGTATATCATGCCTTAGTTATCTTTTTTAGAATCTGTGGATTTCTAGATTTCTTCTGTGTAAGATATGATACTTCATGAGTTAGATCACATCACATTCTTGTTACACATTTTCTACCTTGTCTCCATTCAGGTTTTGTGTGTGCCAGGGATTTATACAACTACTTGAATATATTAGAAATTATTAGGAAAGGAATGAAATGGAGAATTTTATATTTTTTCCTCTCTAGCTGGTTCTTCCATTATGCTGCTGGTTTGCCATTTCTAATGCCTGACACTGTCCTTACCTGTGAATTTTAATTCTTTCCATCTGAGCTTATTCTGGGTCCTGCTTTGGTTGCAGCACAAAAGCTTTAGATCAGTTGAACTGTTCAGTAATTTATTTCACATCAAAAGTTTTCCCTACATTTTTTTTCTATATTCCAAATTTGAAAAGAGAATGGTAATTGATTGTGTTCAGTCTTCTACGTGAAAGGGTGAATTGATGTTTCCTGTAGTAGTAGAAGATCAGAAAAACTGTTACAGCAATGTTGGGAAGATTTATTGTGAATTAAGTGATGCAATGAACTAAGTCTGGTGTTACCTTCATTGTCAGAGCTTGAGAGGGAGGGTTGTCCATGTAATAAGACTTGTTTGGTGTTTTTTTTCCTTATTTGTACCAAGAGTATTTGAGTCTAAATTCAGTTGTGATAAAATTACTTTACAAATATATGCAACTTTTCTGTTCATCCTATAATAAATGGAAATCCCAGAAATTTTAATTACATCTAATCTTCTAAATGAAACCTTCACCTCTGGGCATCAACAGTATATACAAACCTTTAAGCAGTTTTAACTATAGATGAAAGTGACTCTCTGGCTGCATCCCACAATGGTCTTTTTGGAGCAAAGAGGCAGGGAAAGTGTTTTGCATGGGCTTTCAGTAAGAGGAAACCTTTCCTCTCATAACTTGTTCTGCAGATTAATGAGGCAAGGATTATCAAATGCTCAGTGAGGCTGCAAAATATAGTGTTACCAGTAACTCAGAGATGCGAGAATAGCAGTACAGGGGATCTAAATTTAGCAATTTCTCTGTTTCTCCTCATCTTTCTGACATCTGTTTGTAGCATTTATGGAGCTGTTTTGTGGAGATGGAGAAATGTTTGGATTCACTTTACTGGAGATTTTGCTGAGTCACTTACACTTTTAACTGCTCAGAGTTGGGAGAGTGAAACATTAGTTGGTTGGTTGTTATGTAAAGCTTTGACTCCTGGTGCATTGGAGATACACACCTTGAAGCAGCTGTGTTCTAAAAATTCAGATTTTGAGAGGTGCTGTTCCTGTGGATGTGCATAGGACAGCATTCCTGCTAACCCCTATCCTATTTATATTTTTTCCTTCATTCAGTGTGTGTCTGGTTGTTAGTGCTGATATCCCTACCTCTGGATCTGCCTCTTTGTCCCAGAGTGGGCTCTGCATGGATTTTGGTGGCAGCCACCTCTGTCTCTAGAACAGTCAGAGGAAGGTGCTGATGCCACACACTCCCCATGGGTGACCCTGCAGTAGTTAGTGCACTCACATAAAGTTGGTGAGGTCTAAGTTTAGTTCCCTCTCTTGCCTCAGGGAGGTTCAAACCTGCATTTCCAAGGAGCAGCAGCCAGCAGATAAGTGACTATTCTGGGACTGGAGCAGTCTCTACATCCTTGATTGAAACTGTTTTGTGGTTTTCTCCAAACAAATAATGAAACTTTCCTTAACAACAGTCTCTCAAGAACCTCTGTGTCTCCAGTGGGAGCAGGGAAAGTCAGAGTGAGATGTGGGGAAATCAGAACAGGAATCGGGCGGTTTTGCCATCGCTCCACTGGGACGCTCTGAAGGGTCTGTGAGAGGGATAAGGGTTAAATCAGCCCCAAAGCTGTGAGATGGAAAAGCTGGAGCTGAGCTGCAGAGCTGGGGCCCAGGCAGGCGAAAGGTCAGGGCTGGTCTGCGTGGGCTGGGAGCTCCACACAGGGCCAGGGCAGCGTGGGGAGAGGTGGGCAGGCTGTGGGGAGAGATGGTGATCTGTTCACTTCCCACTGAGCAGAGACAAACCTGGCATTAAAAACCTAGAAATAGCTGTGTCATATTGGTCTCGGTTGCCGCAACACTTTGGAAAATCTCCAAGTCCTGGGCATAGTGGGGAGCTGCCCCTGGCTTTCAGTTGCAGCCAGGATGGTGTTCTGTGAGCAAGGGAGGGTTTGCAGAAGTGTCTAAAGCTGTGAGATGTCGTGGAGGCATCTGCAGTTCAGAGACAGAGCCTTATAAGCGGGGTTTTCATGCTGATGTTTGTTAGTGCTGTTCAAATAATGATCCAAAGACTTGTGTTACTAAAGGGATAAACTCTGTAACTAGGAATGAGGGTTGGCTTTTGGTCGGTATGACAGAGTTACTAAATAGTTATGTCTGGAATTTAAAGCAGCAGTTTGTAAATACATTCAGTTTTCATCTTTTCCTGGTATTGTGGAGATATATTCTCTACTTTATAAAACAAAATAACAATCACTAGAGAAGCATAAATATTTACATTTTTGGGAAGCTGCACTTCAGGAACACTGTTGCATAGTGACAACTGTGACACTTTGCTTTGAGTTCCTATTCTGTGACACCCCACTAAGTTGCTTCTCACTTCCCTCTCCAACCTTAGTTTCTATTGGAAAAGTTGTTGTTGTTGTTGTTGTTGTGTGGTGCTGTTAAAGAACTGGAGAGCAGAAAGGTATGAGTGTTGAGAAAATATAGGTGCAGTCTTGATAGCTTAAAGTATGCAAAACAAATATCAGTGCAGTAATGTGGAGGTTCATGTGAATAGCTGTGGAAACAGAGCTTCAGTTTTGGAGGTTTTTATTTTATTTATTTTCCTATCTATAAAACCAAAAGATCAACACAATAAGAAAAGTAGTTCACTGTAACCCACAGATTTTACCTGTGAATCTGATGGCAGTGGAGATGCTAAGCCACCATTTACAGATCTGTCCATTATTAAAATGGTGCTCACTATTGAGAAATCTGAAGCTTTTTAGTACAGGTGAAATCAGAGTCAAGACTGAAGTTTCAAATTTACTTAACCTTGTGTGTTTGGCTTGCTGCCATGAATATGAAATTAAGTTTCCATAAAAACTGCAAAATGTTAAAATGAGCAGCTCAGTAATCCTGAGTTAAGTATGAGAACAAGATCACTTTGCTCCCAGATTTCTTTTCTAGAATTGGAGTACCAGAGCCTACCTGTCACACAGTGCTTAGCAGATGTATGGCTGGTTCAAAAAGAAAGCTGATTCTGGGGAAAAACTGCACCTGCTTTTCTGAGCATGGGAGCCATGTCTTGAGTCCTCTAGTGCTCTTCTGATCTCCTACTGTTTGAGAAAGCCAGGATGTTCCTTTTGGTATCTAAACCCTAAATGCAAAGAAAAAAATAAAAGGTGGAAGAATATGGTTTCAGGCATGATGTTACTTTAAAACTACACATCAGTTCCCAGACACTTCTCTTGCTCATTTGATGTTTACTTTCATTATCTGTTGGCAGCATTGCTTGTTGCCAGTAGCTGTTGCTGCTAATACTTCTTCCACCTGGAGAAATATTTTGTGGCTGAGCTGCTTACAGAAGCAAGCTCTATCTTATTTCTGTTGGAGATGTTGCAATAAACAACATGATTCTCGGCTGAGTTCAGTCTCACCAGAACAGTGTCAAAAAAATAATCTTCCAGTACCTTCAAGTCCTTTTTCTTTTGCACTTTCGTCTTTTTATCACTGACTTTCTTATCTGAATCGTCCTTTAGGGCTGCAGGGTTCTGGTGGATGCACGGGACAAGCTGGGGATCCCTTGGCAGTACACGGAGAACGAGAAGCACGGAATGTTTTTGATGGCCTTTGAAAACAAAGCTGGAATGCCCATCGAGCCTGCCACCTTCCAGCTCTATGTACCCGCCCTGGGCGCGCTCTGGAGGGATTCGGGAATCAAGGAAGCCTTCAGCCGTCGGAGCGAGTACCAGCTGGTGAGTACACCCATCTTCCCAGGGGCAGGAGGAGTTCCCTGCTGGACAAATCTCTCCTCAGCTGGCAGAGCACTCTACCTGCACCATTCAGCCCCCCCCCCCGAGCTGTTTGCAGTAGTGCTGTAAATCTGAGCACTCCAGCAGCAGACACAAGTGGTAATTGGAGCCAAACTCGAAAAACTGCATGGCAGTAAGAGGGAGTGGAAGAGTGCACACGACTGGATAAACTGGAAGAGCAGGAGGAACCAAAAAAGGCAGGAATTGGTTGAACTAAAAATATTTTAGCAGCTCAGTAGGTCTGTGCATAGTAGGTCACTGATGAAGGCACACTTAATTTGTAACTTCTCAGCCCTGCCAGCCTGCAGTGTATTGATACTGGCAAACTCCTCCTGCATGCAGCTCTTTTGAAGTGAATGCAGCACCCATCCCACTGCAGCTCTTTGGCTGGTTCTTTTCATCCTGACGGCTGCAAGGGAAACTTGGATAAGCAGCTGAAAGATGACAGTGAGCCTAAAAATGTGCTGTCTTCCCTGCTTTCTTGTGAGGTTTTCATGCCCCTGTGCCAAAATAGCCGCACTTCTGGTATGGAATATGTTTCTGTCAGCTGTTCATAATCCTCTCCTTTTTCCAATCTCAGATGGAGATGATTTTTTTTTTTCTCTCTATTTTTCCTTGTTCAGTGAAACAAGCTACTAGTTACTGGTTACTAGTCCTTGGAAAATTATATAGGATTTTTTCCTAATTCTTCTAATAAATCTAGTTTATGATTTTAGTGTATTATTTAAGCTTCAGTCTGCAGGTAGAATTCATTCTTTGGGGTGTTCTATCCCCAAACTATATTCAGGTTTTCTTGGGGAAAAAAAAACCAAAAAAACAAACAGTGCAAGGTGAAATTCTTCATGCCTGGATGTGTTATGTATGTTTCATTAGAGGAATTAAAGGATAGAAACATGGCTTTGCACAGTCTCCCTTAGATTCTTTTACAAATACAGGTAAAGGAGAAGTAGAGAAACTCACTAGTGAAATTCTGATTGTCTCCTCGTGCTGCTCCTCTCTGTGGGTTCTCTGGTGTCTAACAGTATAGTTAAACTCGTGCTGCAGCCCTGAGGTGCTCATCTGTCTCCACTAATAAGGTGCCTGTTTGAGTCTTGTTGCACGTCTTTGAAATCTGTCTCTGAAGCCTCGTGCGACTGCCAAATGGCTCAAGAATAAATGAAATGCTGAGGTAAAGCTGTCACAGGATGATTGTATAAACCTCACTTCCTTAGGCTAAAAATGAAACAATTTCCATGTTACAGCACGGGGGGCGGGGGGAAGGATGTGCAGAGGGGGAGAGAGGATGGATTAATTGTTCCATTATTCCTTGCATCTGCAGACACAGACTTTGCTGTTCTAAGCACTGTTCAAATGTGGAATAAAAAGATGGTTCGTGCCACGGGGAACTTGAAATTATCATGATACAACTGCCAGGGCAATCCAGTATAGTAAGCAATAGTTGCATCAGCAGCCTGCTAAGACTGTTATTTGGTTTTTTTCCTTTTCCTGGGAAAGGCTATGATCAAGCATGGATTTTGTTTGTAGAGGGAGATTCAGATTGGGATCATGTGGGAGATTCATTCCCACAATAAAATTGCATCAAACTGGAAAAAAGAGCCCAGTTGGTGGATAAGGAGTGTTCCAAGAGTGGTAGGCCTCTACCTCTGCATTCTCTGGCTTTGAGGGCTAAACAGGAAATGCCAAAAAATAAAAAAAGCCCCCGAAAAATAAAGCAGACATGGAAGTGATCATTTAATATTCTGTCATCTTCAATATCATGGTTTAGTTCTTTGGTGCATCTTTTTGGGTGGCATTCACATAACCTGTGTGATGTTACTGGGGCAGCTGGAACTGCTGCAGGCACCAGCCCTGTTCCCTTGTGAGTAGTATAGAAACAGTGTGTAACTCAGTCCCAGTGTCAGCATCTTGAAAATCCTGGGTGCTGTTATTTTATTGTGCAGGCTGCAACACCAGGGGATTAGAAAGTAACTCAGCTGTAACTTAAAAAAAAAGCGCTTGCTGCATAAAAGTTTTTTAAATGGAGTAGATTGGTCTCAAGGATACAAATGCTGCTTTTGGATTGATCACTAAACAAATTAATCACTTGAACAAGTTTCCATGCCCTGCTACTGGCTTCAGCAGGAGTCTGATTCCCTGAATACATGGGAATCAGCAACAGTCCAATTCCTTTAAAAAGAAAAAAAGTTTAAAGCTGCATAACTTTTTAAAGAAAGAGGTGGTTTAAGGAGATTCCTAATTTGTAACTGCATATGATATGTATAAACCCATACCTTCATTTAGTTTAAACCCTTGCTGGATATAGACTCATGTAAATAAATAGAAGCCAGATATAGTGGACTCTGAAAAAATAAATCTTTTCTGAACTGATTTTAACTAAGACTGAAGAAAACCTCTGCATCAGCACTCTCTTTCTTCCATAGTATAAGTGAAGTATTAAATGGAATGTGCTTGGTTTAAACTGAATTTATTGTCTTTAAAATAGTTTTTAAATCATCACCAAAATTTTTAGGCTTTACATTACTGTGATCTTTCTGAATGTGTCTCGACACTGTTTGAAAAAACAACCTCACTCAGCACTTGCATTTCCTTTACCCTGGTCTTGCAGTCAACTGAACACCAGCTCTTTTTTTATTATTATTATTATTGTTATTTTTTTGGCTTTTTAAGCTGTAAGGTTATTGGCCTGTTTTTGAATGCTCTTGTTTCTCCAGGAAGTTGTGTGACTGTTAAAAATAAAAAGTAAAACATGTTGGTTGGTGTTGGTTGGTTAACTAGAGCTGAAAATCACAGTGTGCAGGTGCCTTCCTATGGTCTGTAATGCCAAGCTCAGTGACTGACTCAGCAGTAACAAACTTGTTGAAAGAAAATGGCTCTGACCATAACCCTGTGCAATCTAAAAGCTGCTTCTCTGGCACCACACAAACTGCCTCTGGGCATTTGAGTGTTTTCTGCTTCACACTCAGTGCTAGAAGTGCTGGTTGTAAATCCCTGTCTGGGTCTTTGAGCATTTCAGAAGTGAGTGGGTGGATTCTACAATAGCAGGCTGCTTTTTTCTTTTTTTTTTTTCTCTACAGCGTTTCTTAAAGCAGACTAACCAATTTCTCTTTCTTTTCACAAACATCAGCCTCTCCCTCTTCCCCTGCCCCAGCCAGTCCCCACCGACCCAAGTTCCTCTGTTCCTTGTACACAAGCCAAGTAGTTTGGGGACAAAAGCCTCATTGTATGTTTGGTTACATTGTCACGTCTGTGTCCTCGTTTTTAACCACTAGAATAGGAATTCCTTTGTAATCAGGATGTGATTCTTCCCCCTTCTCCTTTCCCCTCATTATCCCACCCCATTTTCTGTCTGTATGGTGGAAAGGAATACACTGATCACGTGTCTCCAAACGTCCTGTAACATTTGTTCTTTGCCTCTGGTAGTTTGGGCAACTGGCTGTAAATCCTCCATTGCCACCAGAGGGAGACAAATCCCACTTGGAATGGTTTCTGGAGAAAGGGCCTTGGGATTTCCAGGAGGATTTAGCTGGAAGGTGGAAGTGTCTTCAGTTTGAGCCCAGTAACAAGTATTTAGGAGCTCAGTTGCAATCTTTTTTCACCCATAAATGATGTTTCTGTTTAAGTCACAAACCATGGACAGCAAGACCAAGGTAGGAATTGCTTTGGTCAGGTGGTTTCTCTTTTGTTGGGTGTTTTGGTTTTTTGGGTCTTTTTCATCCTCCCAGGTCTTTAGTGGGAGAATGTGAGATTCATTCACTTCAGCTTTAATGTGTCCAGAACAAAAAATCTGAAGCAAGGTTAGATACTTTTTTGACTTCTTGCAGCTTGGCATGCTTGATGTCATTGTGGGTAAAGATGGGACAAACAGGGCTTGGCATGCAAAGGGTATTTTTGTCACAGTAAGAACAGATGTATTTTGTGTGCTGGCTCTGCTGGAGAGCTTCAGCTGATGATGAGCAGATCTGCAAAGGCCATCAACTGGCTTCAGCAATTCTTAAAGAAAAATTGTGATCCATCACCAGAGTATCAATTGATATTTAATGGTTGCTGTTGATGTATTATTATTATTATTATTACTGATGTTCACTGCATTGTTGAAAGAATTTCTGGTGTTTTAATAGCTCCTTTTTTTAAATAATACATGTCAGTGTTAATGGGAAGTCGTGGTTCCTGAGAGGGAAGTAAGAGTCTTGCAAATATAGACAAAAACTTACTACTGTGTCCATACCTATTTTTAGATCTGTGCACAGGGAATTGTATGGAACATTTCCATTAATACTTCAGATACTAAGAGCCTCTGAAGCCATGGATGTGGGAAGACTCTGGAAAATGTTTTAAAGACCCTTTTTTTTTTCCTGTTGATTCACCATTCTCTGGGTGTTTTGAGCTGGGGGGAAGTTGGAGGGTGTTTGTCATAGGATATGGGTCACTCCCCCTATAAATTACCATGTTTTTTGGTTTGTTTTTTTTTTTAAGCAGACACTTGAACTAAATGGAAGTGGTTAAATTGTGCCTGCCAGAACAGACAGTGTGCTGGAAATGCTGCACAGGGAACAGCCTGGGGTTAGTAGAGCTTTTTGCTGCCTTCTCCCTCTACAAGGAGCTGATGGCTTCAAAACCTCACAGGCAGCCAGCTGTGTGTTTTGGGCAGCATGGAGGTGAGGCACTAGTCTTTTGCACTAATTCTTGATTCAGAGTGGACAAACTGTGGCTGAAATGTCTTTGTTTTGGTGTGGAAGTGCTGGGTACAGCAGCGATGTGATCAGGAACTGGGCTGTACAGCAGCTGCTGAGGCTCAGGGAGGTTTTGTGGCAACATTTGACTGCCTCTAGAAGCCAAGTGAATTGAGAGGTGGGGCAGCAGAAGTAGGTGACTTTTGAAGTGGCACGTTCAAAGAAATCTCCAGGATTGGGCTGCGTTTTGTCAGAATTACTCAGTGCACTTTAACAGATTTCTTGAATCCTGAAGTGTAAAGTTTCCAACTGATAATTTGTCTTTTTAAGGTGCAGTGGCAGAGTAGAGGTGGCCTTAAAAGCATGTTCCTAAGCAGTTTACTCTTTGAGCACATATGGCACAGCCCTGAAATGCAGGAGTGCTTGTGCATTGATGTAACACGCTGCTAATGCACTTTCTCCTGAGGAAATACCGAGTGTCAAATCAAGCCCAGCTTATCCCATTGGCTGCAACACAAACATGAGCTCTTCTTTTTGCAAACTACTGTTTGAACATGAGCTTACACAAGAGACTGTGAATGTTGCTTATTCTGCAAGGATGATTTTTTTTTTTCCAGAGCCATGAAACTCTCATATTTCATGAGTGAAATCCAGTGGGGCTTGACCAATGCTGGAGAGTTGTACAAAGGGAATAACCACGCTGCTCAAAGCACCAGCCTGGGAAATCTTGTTACCATTTAATGCATGTAATTGGGAGTAGGCAGCAACTCTTTGCCAAATTGCTTTTGAGCTTTGCATGGGCATTCCTAGTGTGCAGAGCTCCTGTGAAACTAAATTATTGCTGGGGAAGTTATGTGGGTTTTTTAATTTTCTAGATCTGGATGGACCATACCACTCCAACCCACAAAATTCTTTAAAAACCAAGGGATTGACAGTAGTGCTACAAAGCAGAAACTCACATTTGCTGTTGCCTTGATGCTTTATAATTGCATTGCACCATTAGTGCTGAAAGTCAAGTATAAATCTGTATCTAAGAATATTAAAAGGTTTGGGTTTTTTTAAAGCAAATTGTGAACAAGTGGGTGGGAAATAGGCTTGTCTGAATTATAGCTATGACATGTAAGGAATGATAATGCTGTATTATATGTATATATATAACCTAAGCCTTCCCTTAATTTTGCCACTTGCTTGTTATAAAAATAATAGTAACAGCCCTATATAATCTGATTTTCTTATGTTAATATTTTGAAACAGTGGCTTAATCTGACATAGAATGTAAGATTAATTTAAAAGGTCACTATCTTGCAGATTTTATCAATGCAGCATGAAAAATACCCGGCTCTGGACTCATACACCAGGGAGAGTTATGGAGATGTTTCTCCTTAGTTAAATATCTAAGCAGAGTTTTAGGCAAGTAGTGTGGCAATTAAGTGCCAGAGACCCAGATTTAAATTCTTAGTTCTAGTTCTGTTCTCTGATCCCAAGACCTCGTAAGTTTATGGTCAAGTTATGGAGTCTGACTCATCTTCCTACAGCAGCAGAAGTTAATTGCTTGTTTAAGTATAACACGGCAAAGCATCGTGGCAGGTCTGCAGCAGGAAGGATTAGCAGCTGGAGTCCCTGGCTTCTAATCCTGTCTCTATGACCAAATAGGAAAATTTTTTCAGATCAGGGTCTTAAGTAAGAACTCTCTAACAAAAGTGGCATTTTGTTAAAGGAGGCGAGAGTCAGTGAGTTATAGTTTGGGTTTTATTAAAAACCTTTACACACAATTCTGTGGGTGTTGGCTAATGCTCTAGAGTCTGTCAGTTTGCATCTACAGGAGTTATATCCTCAATCTCCTTATATATTTGCAGTATTCTAAAAATAAATGCTTAAATGAGATATGTTAATGGGCCTGCTGCCACCAGAGAGCTCCTGGAGCAGTGTTTGTGTGGGGTTTGGCTGTGCCAGCGTGTCTTGACAGTCAGAGGTTCCAACTGAGGACTGGGCTGAGAGCAGGAGGCAGAGCTGGAGATGTCACCTTGTCTGTCACCCCTAGGAAGGAATTCTGCACTTGGGAGTCTCAGTTCTGCTTAAAGTGCCACTGAGCAAGAGGTGAGAAGAACTACATTTAAAGCCGGCTGGATTCAAAACCATTCAGAGAATCAAAGGCTGTAGATTGTTTTACACTGCAAATCATTTTGAATTTCAGCAAAATCCACTCGTGCAGTATCTTTTCTCAGGGACAGGAGCTGTTCTCTCAAGCAGAAAGCTGTGATGGGTAAAACAGTTATTAGCCATTCTTAAATACTTTCTGCTATTGGAGAGAAATAATAAGAACCAGAAAGGTCATGAGTTATGACTTTTTTTAAAATGGTGCAAATGGAAAAGTGTTAGAGAACAGCAATCTCTTACTGTACCTACCTGAATTCTTAGCATTAAAGGCCTCTGTGTTAAATTCTCTGTGGGAAAAAAAAAAAAAAGGATTCCTGCCATGAATTTCTCCTGGCCTTAGATTATGACAAAGTGCAACAGCTGGATGAAATGTAGCCTGCATGGAATTGGGAGGATAAGTTGGAAAGTAATGAGCAGATCATACATAATAAATAAGTGGATAACAAGAAATTGATATGCCTACCATATGGGAACTGGGATGGATGCTGAGTAAAAAGAGCTGTGCTACTGGCTGTCCTAGTACTCTGTATAGTGAATTCCCAGCACTTTACTTTTTTTTTTTAAATTTTTATTTTACTTCAAGATCAAAACTTTCTGTAAAATCACTGCTGAAGTCCATAAGATGTACAGTTAATGCACTTCATTAATACCCTGCTGTCTGTGGGTACCAAAAGGCTGAAATTCAGACTTTGTGTGGCCCTACCTTTTAACTTCCTTAATCTTGGAGGTAGATTAAAAAGCCTGGTATTTTTATGGTACTGGGTAGGGCTTCCTGTAGGGGTTTTTTGCTTTTGGCCCTTGGATGCCAATACATCGTGACTGTATTTTTGGTGTGGTTAAGCTGAATGAGAGAAACAACTTCATATTTACAGCTCCCATGTTGAAAATTCATTAGAAGAGTTTGCATCTTGCCTAATGATTGCCATTTTTCTGGTTTAAAGATTTACTGCTGTGTATTTTGCCAAGTACAAAATTTTTTTTGTCTTTGCCTCTTGGTAATTGAGCTCATTAGAGAACTGTCTGTGTGTCCCAAAAGATTTTGTGCTCATCCCTATCTCTCTGTATGTGTGTGGAAGCAGTTATAGTTTGATGTCTTAACCTTCAGCAATAGCACTGAAACACTAAATCTAATGTTCTTAGACTGGAAAAGTTCTTTTGGCTCCCAGCTCTTGAGAATAAATACCACCCTGCTTCTGGAAAGGAGCTTTAATTTTATTATGCTTAAAATAATTAGAAAAAATACTCGGTGTGTCTGTCTTTGCAGAATTGTTGTTCTAAGCCCTAATTAGTGCTACTCTAAATCTTGCAGGACTGTATTGAATATGAGGATTTGTTCAGAGCAAGTACAGCTGTAATTAATCTTTGCATTCCCATCAAGAAATGCTGGCACATGCTGTGAGAAACAAGGAAGGAAACTTTCAGTTCAGGCTGTCTGAGCCAGTACCCAACTGCAGCTACAAACCACTGGAGTAATCTCTTTATCCCTTTCTAGTGTGCAGGAAAGGTCTGGGCAGAGGCAAATCCAGCCCAGTGAGCAGCCTGTAGCTTTTGATTATGCTATTTAATTTCGTATTCAGAAAGTTCCTAATGGATCTCAATAATTCAAGAGACCTTAAAGTTGGCAACCGGTATCTCCCTAGAGATTCCCAGTATTGAAAATATATTCCAGAAGCCTGAAAAGTTAGGCTCATTTAAAGGTGCACCCTTTGTGTGACTTGGGAAGTCTAATGAAGAGTTCCTACTGAAATTTGGTGGAAGCAGGAGAGCTCATATATTAGGTAATGAGCATATGTGTACATTAAAGCCATGGTAGCACAAGGACAACTTTTTAGTTGGATTAAAAATACCTGAATTATGCAGAGACGCATATATTAATATTTATCTGTTGAAAAACAATCAAAGAACATGGTTTCTAGTGGAAGGGCTCCACTGGTCAGACTGGTTTCAACCCTTCAGTCTCAAAGATACAGCTGAAAAGGAGACTTTAATGTTTGTGTTCCCATGATATGGGTGTTCAAAGTTTTTGGTGCATGAAACCTATATCCACTACTTGAAGATCCAGCAAGGACTGGCTTAGATGTGTGAAATAAAAGAGGGAGCTCCTGATGCTTGCTGTGTGCTGTATTAGCAGTTTTCTGACCCTGTGGCTGATTTCAGGAAATTAGGCCAAAAAAAAGGCTCTGCACGAGAAGAGGTGACTGGTTTTGTTCAGTCTGTGTCCCTGACGTGGCTCGCTCTGTGCTCAGAACAGCAGTGCTGACAATGCACTTCAGAAAGTTCCAGTTTTACAAGTCAGCCTTTTGCACCTCATTTATATGTTCTTTGTAGTAATTCAGCTTTCTTTTGGTACCAGTTCAGCTTTTTATTGGTGCCAAACCTTGTGCTCTCTCCACCTAGAATTGGGACAGCGAGCAAGGGTGATTTCAGTGTCTTTAAAAATTCTCTAAAAGGTTCCCTTGAGAAAAAGCAGTAAGAGGTTAAGGCTTGGATTTTTCAAAGGGGCCACTGAATTTAATAGGATAATGGGTAATGAATGCTTTCAGGCTTTCCTGAATATCCTAGTTTACAGGAAGCTACGTAGGATCAAGAACAAGTAACAAGAACAAATGAACAAAACTAGGTCTGTTTTTATGAGGAAGTCTTATTGGCATATCTTCTGTATTTTTATATTTAACAGAGATTTGAAGTAATTCTTGTCACTGTGACAGTGCATTCTGTTCAATGAGCCCATGTTCTTTAAAAGACATGGCAGAAAGCTGAAAAGAAAGATGCAGGTGGGATAGTTAGGCAGCAGTAACTTGTTCTTGGTGATGTTTTATTCTTGCTGACTCTCCTGATCTTTTTGCAATGACTTCTTGAAAAGATTGTAATTGGCTTTAACCTACTTTTCTTCTATTTCTTCCCCTGCTCCTGCTGTCTCCCAGACAAGCCTGCTTTGCCCTGAACATGGAGTGTTTTACAGCTCCCCTTGGGCTGTAGCTCTGGGACAGAGTAATCACGGTGAGCAGTAGGAAATGGTGGTTTGGGGAGTTCTGCTTTGCATTGTGCTCCTCTTTATGTTGGCACAACTGGTTTTCTTGGAAACCCTGCTGTAAATTGGGAAGCTCATGTGAGGCAGAGTGCAGCCCTGCAACTGAGGTAAGCACAGCTGAGGCAGGGATGTGCTGTGGTGTTGGTGAAGGAACGAGCAAGTGGCATCACAAGTGATCACAAGTCGCCTTAACCTGGCACATGCCAAGGAATGCTGTCTTTGTCTCACTGATCCCTCTTCCAAACAATGGCTCCTTTCCTCTATAAATCTTTCCTGGTGCTAAAATAAGATGCCTGTACCTCAAAAATCAGTTTTTTAAATTTTGGTGTTCCAAGTTTTTTGAGTATCTGAAATGTTCAGACTGTTCGAATCCAGGCTCTGTTTCACAGGTACTGAATGTGGAGGAGGACATGGTGAGCAGAGGGAGGGAGGAAACACAGTGTTTGGCTTTTGACTTCTGAGTTTATGTGCAATGATAGCTGTGCAACAGAGGGTTTCATAGATGGGATGACTTAAGATGCATCTAAACATGATCCTGTTGCAGAAAATATCTCCCTGCTCCATACTTCCACAAACTGATGATTGAACACTGATGGAAGGAGCAGAGGCGTTGAGGTCTCTTCTCAAAGAAGATGATCAGTACTTCACTTTCTCCTTTCTCTGGACCTGCACTAGCTTGGAAGGCTTCTGTCCCAAAAGCAGAAGGCAGCATGGTCTCCACCTTCTCGTCATTTTGCAGCTATACCTAAAGCAGCTCTGTGGAGTAAACCTGTTTTGCTCTATTATTGACTTAGTATTTGGGGGAGGGCAGGAAAACTTCTTGGAAACATCATGCAAGATTTTCTGTTTGAGAAAGTGGAAAACATGTTGCTCTGAGAAGTAATTTATTGACACCTTTCAAATGTCTCCTCTGTATACAACACAGATTCCTGCAGTCAGACTGTGGCAGACTTGTGCTTCACTTGGCTTTACTCCTGAACAAACTGCTGGTGTTTGTCCTTAGAAGGTCTTCTCTCCACCCCACCCCCAAAGCCTCTTAATTTGACTTGCTTTCCTTGATATTCACTTAATTCTACTTTGGAAAACTCAGTAAAATCTCAAACTGAAAAAGCAGTGATTTATGGATGGAACTCTTTCCCATTTAATTCCATCTCTGAATTGAAGACTTTGATCCATGTAGTTTCAGTCTGGTCAGAGCACAGCACTGAATCAGTAATGATGTCAGATGTGGGCAGGAGACAAAAGAGCCACCTACTCTATCCTCTTTTTCTGTCTTCTTTCCCCTGTTCCAGCACATGCATTCCTGGTTGCAGGGAGTTCAGCTGGCCATGCACGTGGCTGGACTGTTGCCCTCTCTGCAGTTCAGTAGGATGTGACTGAGGCTTTAATTAGGATTTTTTTTAATAGGCTAGTCTGCTCAACAGCTTGGAAAAGTTTGTTAAACCCACTTCATTTTCCACTGGGGCTTGATTAATTTCTGTGTGTGGATGAGGCCTTAAGGATGGAACCTGTCACTTATTTCAAATCACTTATTTCATCTTTAGAGTTCTTTTCAGATCTGAAAGAGAACAAATTCTGAAAATAAATAAAAAGCAGTTCAGTGTGCTTGAAACCTTCACACTGAAGTATCAGTAGTGCTAAGGTTTAAGTGCAAATTTGGAAGAACTTCCCCTCCTCATGCCAAAACAATCTTTAAAAGAGGAGAGAATATTTAAAATAGTTGCTATGATGTGATTAGATATGAATAAATAAAACAAGTTTTGAGATAATGACCATAAGTCTGATCACTGTGAACACTTAACCTGATTGTGAATGGAAACTGAGGTTTATTTCAGGTCACCAGAGTTCCTTTGAGGTTCATTCATCTGCTGAACCTGACACACAGGGCTGGCACTGGCACTGGAGCAGGAGAGATGAGGTTGTGGGGAGGGCAGTCACTTCCAGAGGGAAACATGAGACAACTTGATCACTCATGATCTGGGGGATTTACAGGTGTGTGTAAAGGTCAGAGTTGGTAGAAGCCAGTACAAGTCTTGATGTGAGTGAACACAAGATGTTGAGTAACATCGTGCTGAGAGCAAGGTAGTGCATGTTCTGAATTTCCACTGAGTTGAAAGTCCCTGGGGGAGCAAATACAGTAACAGCTGATAAACTTCAGAGTTGGTCAGTCTCTTAGAATTAACAAATACCAAACTATTATTGGAAAAAGGAGTTTTTTGTTTCTGGGCCAAATGAATTTTGAAAATCAGATGTGGAAACTGGCTTGAGGAGTCCTTCAGACTTGCAAGCCTTCTGTTCTCTGTGGTTGAGCCTGCCAAGTGCTGAGGTAATGGGCATGGGGAACAAATTCAGAGTAATGTCAGCAAGGTGGAATTTAATTTTTTTTCTGCACTCTGTTCTCTACACACTTGATTTTATAGCAATCAAACTGTTAAATAGCACACCTGAGTGCAACTAAGACTTAGCTTGCATTTTAGGTCAGTTGAGTTCCACCTAAAACCTAATTTTCACATACTGAGCAGCTTTCTGAATCTTTCAGTACTGTAATTTTCATCTGCATTGCATCTAAAAACCTCTTGGTTGAATACATACAGACAAAAGGAGAAAATCTTGTTCAAAACAAATTTTTAAAGCATTATAAGGGATAAATGACACCTTCCAATCCTCATAGTCACCTTTCAACACCAGACATGGACAAATTTCAGTAAAACATGTCTGAGCTGATATTTCCACAGAAAGTGGAGCATTAGGGCACTGCAGCAGATCTTTGGTGTGTAAGTGGAGCAGGAAGCATCGTTCTGCGAGATATTCAAGGTTATGCCTTTTGTAAGTGCATCCAAGTTGCTTAGTTTTCCAGCTGGCCACCTGCCATGGAAAAGTCCAAGCTCAACATTCTCTGATGGCTGGTGTTAGCTGCCTTTTCAGCCCACAAGATCTAAGATACTTATTTCCCATCCCTCAATCTGATAAGATTTGGAAGGGAAACTCGCTGGTAAACTTGTGATTTCGTCTTGATCAGATAGTCAGTACTGCTGACTGGATTAATTCAGAAGGTACTTTTTTATTGTCAGTGTCTATTCTAGTTCTGCAGATGTCTTCTGTAAACAGAGCAAGTTTCAGGTTTTCATACTGCTCTGCTGGGAACAAAGCACAGGACTGGGACACAGACTAACGGGATTGCACATCATTCCCGGTGATGTAAAAACATCCCGTCGCTTCTAAATTCTGACGTGTTAGTTGAAAATGCCCATTTTTGCATGGCAGCTGCCCACTGAGAATAAATGGGGTAATTTACTAGTGATTGGCCAGAATCTTGGACCCATCCTTCCTTTTTCAGCTCAGGACTTTGTTGGAGCCGTGGCAGCAGTGGAGCCGGCTGTGCCGGGAGTGAGGAGCTGGGCTGGCGTGTGCTCGTTCAGCTTCACGGAGAACCTCCGGTGTGTGAGATGAAAGGGCTCTGGCAGCAGCCTCAGACAATGTATTCCCTCAGACAGTTGGCAGGGAAACAGGAAGGAATCCTTTCATGGGATGCTTATGAGTAGGTCTGTCGCCCAGTCGTGCCAGGATGAGTGTGTGTGAGCCGGGCTCGCTGCTGATGTTGGACACAGCAGTCAAACTCTCTTCATTGTCTAAACACATTCTTCCACGTGAATTTGGTACATATCCTGTTGCATCTGCTCCTTCGCTCTTCTTAGCTGCAAGTCAGTGGTTAATGTGCAAGTTTGGTTAAGGATTTTTCTAGATTTATGTTTTCGAAGCTAAAATTTCGCATGTTAGTGTTCACTCTGCATCTTTGTGTTTTCTTTGTGGCCGGTACTGTTTTCTCTGCTGTTTGCACCTGTTTTTCTTCCAGTCATTGTGAATCTGGGAAGCAGGAACAGCAGTGATGAAGACAGTAAGTAGGAGTAAAATCAAAATAATAGGGATTTTTTTGTTAATGTTTCTTGAAGCTTAGAGTGAAGGATGAGCCTGCCTTAGTCTGTTAACAGAAAGTCCCTTTCCTGCTGGAAGCACTGCTGCTGTTGTGCATATTTGAGACAAATGGACAAAATTGTTAACATAGCACCAAAAGTAATTTATCTCATCTACATCCTGTTGATGTAGAAACACGTAGCATTTCAGGAAAAAATGTAACTTCATTTTTCCCTTGCAGCACTTTGAGAAAGAATTGCTGTGCTTGATTGCTGGAAAAAGCTAACACATCTTAAAGAGTCACCCTTCAGCACAAGAACTCTGCTCCTCTTAGGAGTGTTTCTTAGCTGTGGATAGAATTCCAGTCACGAGGATCCACAAATCTTAGCACTGATGTGGGAGCTCAGATTAGCCTAAACTTCGTGGGGAAAATCAAATACATATTTATCACCTGTTTTTTTAATCCATGTGCTGTAAATCACACTGATTGGCCATGTCAGGTAGAATGAGTTTATAAAAACCCATCTTCACATGTACAAACCAATTCTTCCATTGTCCATTTGTACTGAGCTGACAAATAGTGAATTTTGAAAATCTTTTCAGACTTCAACATCTGATACCTCTACTGTACAACTAGGCAGTATAAAGAAGAGGTAATTTTTAGAAGTTTAGAACCATATGGTACTTTTTTGTAGTTGGTGTGTTGGTAGGGTACAGATAGCCACGACTTGGATAAGCCCTGGAGTTGCTGGATAAGAGCCAGGAGCTCAGTCTGTTGTTAAGGAGGAAGTTAAATAACACTGGAGAGATTTGATAGTTAAAATTCTGTACAGCTTAAATATGGAGAAGTGGTTGGTCTCTGCCTTGGAGCTGGTGATTGAATGAAAAATTAATGTTTGTCTTGTGTCAATAAATTTCAGTGCCCAGACAGGATGTAGAACAGAATTATGGTGTAATGGGCATCAGCTTTTTGGGGCAATTTAGGTTACTTCAGCATCCTCGGAGGGAATTCTGAACAAGCCCAGACTTGCTCACCTCCTTGGAAAATAATACTTAATTCGTCAGCTGTCACAGAGAACAGAACAGCTTTTGGCTGTAGTAAATCCATGCCCTGCTACCAGTGAGGCTGAAAAGAAGTGCAGGTTTAGAAATAAGTGCTGAAGGAGCCTGCTGGTTTGGGAAGGGGGAGTTGTTTGTTTGTTGTTGCAAAAAATTCTACAATTCATACAAATTTTAACCCTTGGACAGAACCAGGGTGTGGAACCTGGAGCCGTGTCCCTGTGCTCACTTCCAAAGGCTGTGTGTGTTCTGGAGGCAGGATGTTAAACCTGCTGCTTGTGTCCAGTAGGGCTCACTAAGGAAAGTGCTTCCTGTATCTCTGTTTTCTGGTGAGGTTTTGGGTTCTAAAAACTTGGCTGATGTAACATCTCCAACATTTTCAAATGCTTGTCTCCTGGTTATTTTATCCGGCTTGTGCTCGTAACCTTGCTCTTCCCTTGGGCCTCTTGCTTTTATAAAACATCTGAAATAGTAACATTCAAACTTTTTACAATCAAGAGATGATTGACATCCCAGGAAAGCTGGAAAAAATGAGGTCTTGATGTTTGAAAAACAAAGGTTTTGGTTGCAAGTTTGCATTCTGTCTCTATGTGTCTCTGGCAGCCCTAATGGAATGGTGCCTTATATAAAGGCCAGCTTTGGGTGAAATTACCTGTCAGTGCTTTAAGTCCATTGTATTTGTGTATTTGAGATCTCAGAGCTTAAAGGCTGGGAGGATTCCCATGTGTCCTTCTGGATTTCCTCCGTGTTTCTCAGCCCTGCTGCTGAACAATTTACAGCTCCTGAGCAGAGGGTGGGTTCCCAACAGTGAAAGATCACTGTTCTTTCACCTTGCAGATTCAGCTGCAGTTTGTGGCAATTAAAATATCTCTTTTTCTGGGTGTTTTGTGGTATTTGTGAGAATCCTGTTGGATCTGCATTATGGGAATTGTTAGATGTGTATTTTATGCTTCCTTGAAGCATAGCATTTCCTTCCTGTGTGTGGTTTAATTCATCATCTGAAACAAGCTGAGACGGACAGGTCTGCCTTAAATTGTGCACTCTAAATTTAGCAGCCAGAGACAGAATGATCAGGAAGGGCTAAATTAATATTATGTCAAAAAGGCCTTGGGACAAGGAAAGGAAAAAAACCAGTTTGGAACACAGGGTCCCCTTTCAAGTCTTTTTAGTTCAGAGCAGAATTCAGAGGAACTGCTTTTCAGAAGGAAAAGTTTGAAATGAGCCAGTATTTCAGGGAACTGAACACTGGGATGTTTCACTGCCCCTTATGATCTGACCAAGAGTCACTTTGAATAACTGGCTGAGTGAGAAGTTGATAAATTCTGGCCTTGCAGAACATGTCTTATTACTGAGTTTCTGTGGGTATTTTAAAGTAATCTGCATATGATCTGTTGTGCATTTATTTTCATGAAATGAATACTGCTTGGGAACCCTGCCCGAAATGAGGCTATCAATGGCAAAGGAAGTGATGCCAGATTAGTTATAATATTTCTGTGTAGAGATTTCCTATGTGCTCCCAATGTTGCCTGAAGGGACAGGGATGTTGAATTCAATTAGTTATTTTCATAGTGACTTGTTTGGAGCTAATGTTAAGATGGCATTGACATAGTACAAAATACAGAGATTAAAAATTCCTTAATTTCATGGCCTTTGCCCCTTGAGAATGCCGTGGTCGAAATAATCTAGCATATAAAAAGAGTTTCAGAGGACTATTTCAGGAAGCAGGAATATATGTTTACATTTTAACTTTCCTCCCTTTCTCCTCCACCAGTCAGTTTTTAAACAAATTGTACTATTTTGTCTGGCTTCACCAAACTTCATGCTGCAGATAGGGCAGTTAAAAAAATAATAATTGAAAAAAAAAAAATCCAGTAGAGATGCTGCATTGTGGAACTTGTGGGCTCATTTCTGGCCTTCTGTTTGTGTTTCTTGATTCTCCCAGTTCCCAGATGTGCAGTGACTCATCCTACTTGAACAATGGGAACAGCATCTCTTATTCCTTCTCTTGGTCCCAGTTGGCAAAACTGTTACTCAGAGGATATGTACTGCAGAGGGAGAGGAGATTAGCACTGAGAGGATGAGTCAGCCAGGCCTTTGTGGTAACTCTTGTGTGGGGAGAAGAAGCTGAGGACTAATGGTCTGTGCTCTGGTGCACTCAAAAGGACTGTCTGAATTATGTAAAATTCATAACTCAGAGGTCACTCTTCCCTTCCCCACCGCTGTCCTGTGCAGGACAACGCTTGGACATCTTGATTTATAATCAAGGAGGATTAAAAAAAACCCCAAAACCAGCTAGCTGGTTTGTGTCAACAGCCACATACATGATGGTCATCTCAGGCTTTGCTGTTAAAACTTTCAAATGTGAAAATACTAATGGACTACTTGTTAAAAATGAATTAAATAAGAATTATCAGTGCACGTGTGCTTCACTGGCAGACTCTGCTGGGACTGTGACGTGATGGGGCTTCCTATCTAAGTACTGTGGTGGTTGAAATTAAAAGTCTTTCAGATTTTAATGTTATTTATGAATATTGTTAGAATATATTTTAAAGGAAATAATGTACTAACAACGAAATACAACAAGATTTGAGTTTTATTAGTTTCTGAAAAGCTCAACAACCTTCTATGAATGTCATTGATCTAAGGAAGTTTCTTGAGCTGCAACAGTTTTTTTCCCAACACCAGCCTGTAAAAGATCTGACCTGGACCTTTTTTGTTTGTTTTTTTTAAGTGAACACACCACGAAGTGATTATATTTAGGTATTTACATTCAGTATAAATACACATATAGTGTATAAATAATATACATATAGTATAAATAACTTTGGCTTTCTATTTTGCTACTTGCAAACGTGGCTTAAAATAGATGGCGAGTTTAAAAATCTCTTTTTCACTAGAACTGTTAAAATACCGAAACTGGAGTCATCAATCTGCATAAAGATATTTTTAGTATCTGATGAATCAATTGCAAATATTTGCTGCCACTTTTATAGGAAGTCATGCTGCTGAACCAGAAATAACTAGCTAAGATCTGGAGAAGGAGAGCATTTGAAGTGCTAAGCCAGCTTTGAATGCAGCTGAATGGTCAGACAGATATTAGAGAAACACTAAGAATTTGCCCCAAAAGAGCCAAACCAGCTTCTTTATGGTCAGTGTCTTCAAGAGAAAAAAATAATTTAACATGAGATGGGCAGCTGATACTTTATTTTGGTAATACTTTGCCTTGAATGGAAAATCTACTTGGATTTATAAACTCTTTGTGGGTGTGTATTTTATATACATGCATATAAATACCCACAGACATTTGTATGGGTTTATAATACCTGAAGCACGAGGTAGCTTTGGAAAAATAATAATTTATCAATGGAATTCAAAACTGCATTCAAGTGCACCTTGATGTAAAGCTAAATAAACTTGCCTTCTAGATCTCATTAATATTGCTGTCTATTTTCCCTGGATGCCAAGGAAAAATTTGAATAGAAAGGAATGTTCAGTTAGTATAATTGTTCTGATTAAAAATACTAACACAGAACAGTCATAAAACCTGGAGTTTCAGTAATTTCCTCATTTAAATATGTTACAAGTTGCTCATCAAGTCAATGCTGAATCAGTTGTGTGCTGCCTGGGGATGAACTGAAATGCCCCCCCCCACTTCCCAGAACATCCCAGTTTTCTGTGAATCTGACTAAGATGTAGGGCAAGGTTATTCCAGAAGCCTTTGGAGCAGGAACTGAATCCACACTTCCGTAGGCCATAACTCAGGACTTAATCAGGGAATCATTAAAGCAGCTTTTCAGTGTGTGGTGGGCTTGGGGTTGTTGTTTTGGGAGCTTTTTGGTGGGTGGTTTTCCTCCTTTCATGTTTGTGTGCTTTAATGTTTTGAGCTTTTTTTTGACTTCAGACCCTCTGGAGCTTGTTGGGGGTTTGTTGTTTTGACTGGAAACAGATATTTTGACTTAAATACTTGGATGTCTTTGAATTCTGTGCTAGAAGAGAATATTCAGGCACCTTCAGATCTGTCAGACCGTGCATATGGTGCTCACACCTGTTCCAGCAACCTGACTTGGTTACCCAGCTCTCCAAGTGTTTTGCAATTACTGCTTAAAATTTCCCAGAGTTAATTAACTTGGCTTAATTGGAGCGTTAGGAAGAGCTGTGTAAGAAACTAGAGAAGCCTGCTTTCCCTAAATCCCTGCAAAAATGAACATTTTTTTCTTCAGTAATCAGTTTATTTTCTTACCTCCTTATAAATGTGCAAAATGTCCAAGTGATTGATGTGTGGGGTGGGAAATAGGGGAGGCAGAAGCTGTAAATCAGGTGATCCTGCCTGTGTGTCCCAGCAGTTTAAGGCATCCAGCTGTTTCCTGCTCTGTGTGGGAGGGTGGATGGACAGCAAGGCCTCTTAAAGCAACTGGGTTCCTGCTAGAAAATAGGAAGAAGCTGTATCAGAGATGGCCCCTTTGCAGTATTTTTGCACATCTAAGGGTACTGTGTGGGACAGAGCACAATAGAGAGAGAAGGGGTTTTTTTTGTAGCTTCAGTGATCTTTTCTTTTTGGGCTCTCCCATCTCCCAAACATGACTAATGCTGTACAGGAAGCCCTTTTCTCTTATTCATGCGGTCTGTGATATCTCTTCTGATCCACAGAGTGCCAAAAAATACAGGAAATTACTTTCACCTTATGAAAATTCATGATTGTAAGGAAGCTCTTAGAGCAATTGTTCTTTGGAAACTTTCCCCCCCCCCCCCCGCCACTACCACTCTCTCTCAAAAAAAGATAATTTGTTCTGCTAGCAATCCACTGTAAATCTTTTGTTGATACATGGTAGTCTTTTGCAAATACTGTGTTCTCTCTCTTTTATGAAAAGACACTTTTAGTTTTAAATGTTAGGAAATAATCAGCTCCAGCTCCTTTTTGTCTGTGCCTTATGCTGGGAGTGTGTACTTGTGTGATACCCTGACTCCTCTGATCTCCAGTCTGATTCCTCACAATGAACTGTTGTCTTGGCATCTGTTTACAGTTGTACTGCAGGGGAATAATTCTGTTCTGCTGCCTCAAGCCTGTGGTGTCGAGGAGAAGGTGTGATTTAAGAATTTATATTGCTCTTGGAGTCTGAGCTGGTACTTGGAGAAAGTTCCATTCTGAGTTAGTGACTTGGTTGAGGGCACCTACGGTCAGTTAGGTCACTGCTGACACAGCCGTGATAAAGAATTTGTTTTGCTGCCTAAAATTATTAAAAGGCAGCAGGATTTTCCATTTTATCACTCTCATTACATGGCTACAACTGCAAGACACATGTCCTGGACAATGAAGAATACTTTCTCACTGAATAGATCTTCATCTGAAGAAATGCAGGGGAAGTGTTGGAAGGAGAGTTTCACCCCAGAGCAGTCTGCACAAACCTCTTATGCAAGAGGAAATTTTCACCAAAAAAAATGTTTTTTCCCTGTAAATGCTGCCTATTTCTTCTCAGTATAAGTGCTAAACTTTTTACAAGATGGGCAAATCCGTTGTTAAACTCTTGAGCCTAAAAGGGAAGCTGTCTGTAAAAGAGAAAGTCCTTCAGAATGTTCCTTTTTTTCATTTGTTTGTGACAAGCAAGTTTAGCTTAAATCATCACAAATTGTGGGTGACTTAAATCTTTCTCTTTCCTGAAGATATGCCACCCAGTCTAGGATATGCCTTTGTTAATTTTAAACAAAATACATTGGTTTCTTAGAAATGTTTCGTTTTACTCCCATTCAGTGTCAGTTAACTGCATTCACCTTACAAGGGGAAAAAAACCTAATTCTTTAAGTCAAAGAACTGACTTTAATGACACTTCCTTTTCATTGTGAAGATGTACTGGATAGATTTGAGCATTTATTCAAATCTCTACTCACCTTTGATTTCTCTAGACCTAACAGAGAACTGCATTTAGAAGAAATTCTGCCTTTCCTACACATTAGTACTATATTATGGCAGCCCCACTTGGTTATCAGCAGTTTGTGAATTAGGTTCTGTAATGCTTGTATTGTTCCAGCCCCTGAAGTGTATCGGGATGGTGTCCAAGCTTCCACTTGGGATGTTGCTCTGTTAGCCCTCAGTGCATGTTGGAAAGTGAAAAGGCCTTCAATTGGATTTGCTGTCCTAGAAACAAGCTTAGTTCCCATCTCTTTCCTTTTCCACAGGGTGAATCGGTGAAATACTTCCTGGATAACCTGGATCGCATCGGTCAGCTGGTAAGACACCACCTTCTCTTTCTGAACCAGAGAGCTCAAAGAGACAGTGGAAGCCTGGGTGTGCAATGAGCATTGATTTTTGTTTGGGGTTTTTTGTTGTTTTCTAAATAATAGTGTAGTAAATAATTCCAGTGTTGTTTCTCTAGAAATAGTAGACTCCAGCCTATGAAACTGAAGCTTAGTATTTGCTTAATCGTTTTTGACAGATGATGGAAGTTGTATTTATGCACATATTTTCTTTTATCAGCCCTTCTACGCAATCTCTGGATCTCATTCACTTTTCATGATGCTCTGGTGGCTGGTGCTACTTAAGGTAGCAGAATGGAACCTTAAAAAAATTAAAAACATTACTAGCACTTCTAGGATTCAAACATCTGTCAGGAGACTTGGAAGGGAAAGAAGGGAGATGATTTTCCCAAATAGTAACAATGATAAGCTGCTGAAGAACAAATCTCTCTACAGTGGTAGGTTGGGCCACAACTTATGGTAGAATGTGTTGCTGTACTCACTGGTCATGGGAGTGTGAACCTGGAAGGAATATTTCCACTAAAGCTTTTGAGATGGTCTTTTTAGGAGTAATGAACTGTGAAAAACTAGATTTTTAAAAAACAAAAAATCCTTTCAGTGATGACTTGGTGATCTGCTTTATTGAACACTAAGTGGAAATAACAAATAACACTAAGAATTTGATCATGAAAAAATAGACTTCAGCCTGAAAACAAGAGGCTTGCAGGATAAAAATGTGAACAAGTGGATTAGTCCTGTATTTTTATTCTTGTTTGTCTCAGGGTCTTCTAGATGTTCACCAGTGTTGAGCTAAATGGTCAACAGTTGAGTATTTTAAAGCTGAGTATTCATTGTTCACCTGATAATTTAAAAAGTATGGCTCCTGGTGATTTTACCCATTACTTCAGTATTCTGGCCTTGGACAGCATTTTTGAAGGACTCCTTTTGACAGTTCTCTCCTTTCTTTTCCAGAATTACTTCCCCAGCAAACAAGATATTTTGCTGGCCAGGAAAGCCACGAAGGGGATCGTAGAGCACGATTTCATCATTAAAAAAATTCCTTTCAAGATGGTGGATGTGGGTGGACAGAGATCTCAGCGTCAGAAATGGTTCCAGTGCTTTGATGGAATAACTTCCATTTTGTTCATGGTCTCCTCCAGCGAATACGATCAGGTTCTCATGGAAGACAGGCGCACAAACAGACTCGTGGAGTCCATGAATATCTTTGAGACAATAGTCAATAACAAGCTCTTCTTTAACGTTTCTATTATCCTATTCCTCAACAAGATGGATCTTCTCGTTGAGAAGGTAAAGACTGTCAGCATTAAGAAGTATTTCTCGGACTTCAAGGGCGACCCTCACAGGCTGGAGGACGTGCAGCGTTACCTGGTGCAGTGCTTCGACAGGAAGAGGAGGAACCGCTCCAAGCCGCTCTTCCACCACTTCACCACGGCCATAGACACGGAGAACATCCGCTTCGTGTTCCACGCAGTGAAGGACACGATCCTGCAGGAGAACCTGAAGGATATCATGTTGCAGTGAAGGAGAGCAGCCAGTGTTCTGTTACAATTTTGCTGGAGGGTTAGATCAAAGTTTTTGTCCTTTCTTTATGGCCCTTGCATGCGGTGTAGGACCCATGCGAATTACTTGGCTCAGGAATGCTGTAAACTAGCCAGTCCAAACAGGAGCTATAGGCCGGAGGAGTCACATGTTGATGTTAGCTACTGAATCATTTGGACTAGAAACACTACTGAACCCTGGCCATGGTAGGTTCTGTACCAATTTTGGGACGCTGAACAACACAAACCACCTTCTGCCTTCTTAGAAAAAAAGAGATCTCTGACAAACCATGTATGGAAGACACATTGTTTTAAGTGAATACGCTCGTTTTTCAGAGACACTAGTCGTACAAACTGCCTTTTTTTTTTTTTTTGTAGTTTGGAGGTGCTGAATCGATCAAACTAATCTAAACATAATGAGATTGGCAGCTGTATTGGAGAATGTTAATGGAAGTCCTGTTGTTAACCCTTAGGAATATAACCAGATCTTGTGTGCGTGTTCAGCTTTGCCAAGGGTCTACAGTCCACTTGCCGAGGTGGATGCACAGCTCTTGTCTGAAGGTTTTGCCTGAGTCTCCTGAGGCAGAAATCTAAAGCTGTGTAAGGAAACTCGTGTTGGAGTGAATGGGATGGGAAGCTGAAGCCTCACTGATATGGAGAAGGGTTTATTTTGCACTATAGGTGAAGGTTGTTCCATCATGGGAAAACTGATTTCCTTGGTGAAGCAGCCTGTGCTGGAGCACCCAACCACGTATCTGCACAGTGGGTGCTCAAGTGAGATGTACTCCATGGAAACCCAGCACTGTTCTCACAGTGGGCAGCGTGTGTGAAGGTTCAGTATCTCGTGTGACAGGGCTTCATCTACACTCACAGGTTTAAAAGCTGATCAAACTCTTAAGCAAAGGTTTTGGTAGCACAGCAGCTGCTTGATTAGTCCCAACAGCTGACCTTATAGGAAGACTGAGCACCCTAGAGATCCCAGCTTTTCCAGCTGCACTGATGTGTTTGGACAGCAAGACCTTGCTGTAAAATTAGCCTTTAATCTGTGTCTTAATGGGATCTTTAGCCTATAGTAATGCACATGTAACTCTGAGCACAGCTGAGTTTGGAGTTGCCAGTTTTGGGCAGTGGATTGTGTGTGAAATGGTAAGAGGCTGTGAATAATGTTGATCTGAACTCCGAATTTCCTTGTGCTCTCAGTCTCTGTCAGGTGCCTTTTTTGTGTACAGACATTGAATCTTTTCTACTACAGTGGGGTACATGGACAAACCGAAGATATTGTAGTGCTCTCCTTTAGGTAACTCTCACACATAGTTTACTGTGCAATTTTTGTCGTAGTTTTTATCCAAGAATAAAACCTGAAGGGCTGTTTGTACCCATAAAAAGTCAGCAGATTCCCTGGAGTTCTTATCCCCTTTGAGCCTGTAATGGCATGTCAAAACAAGCAATGTTTTACTTCAGCTGGTAATCCCATGGGAAATGTGGTCAAAGAAAAGTCCCGTTCCGTTGTCCTTTCATGTTAATTTGGATAAAATCTGGAATCTTTCTTCCCCTCTGAAGCTTGCAGATGTTCATATCAGTATTTTTGTGTAGTTGCCTGATGTAGCAGCCCCCTTGGCTTTCTTTGTGCAGGCTCCAGAGTGGAAAAGCTGTGGCTGTGTCAGTGCTTGTAACAGGCACAGTCCCGAGGTAAGAAGCAACTGAAAAGTTGCAGATGGGAAAATCTAACTTAAATTTGAGCAAACTTAAACAGGAATTAGTTTCCTTGCAACAAGTCTTATTTTGCCAGGACCAACTTGTCTTTTTAAATATTTATTCATTTCTAACCTTGAAGGAGAATAATGTTGTGACTCTTAATATTCAGATGGGAGGAAGATCTTAAGATTATTACATTTGAAAAGGTAAATGTTCCAACACGGTGTGATGCAGACAAGTTTAGTCATCACATGAGGTTGGTTTCTCTAAGCCCATTTGTTTGGCTGAAGGCTAAGGCTGCTTTCAAAGCTGTCAGATGTTTTCTGAGTTCCTGGTAGTGGTTTTCACTTCACACAAGACACTGGGAAAGAGAAGGCAGTTGTGGGCTGACCTGACTTCTAGGTTGACTTGACTTCAGTTCTTAGTTTGCTGTGAGCTTTATTCTTTCACTAAATTTTCCAGATGGGTTAATATTATGCTTGTTTTCTCAGATGAGTTAAACATTCCCTTTCAACTGTATTTTTTCTCAAGAATTACCTCAGTTTTTTTGTCTGAATCTACTGTAGTTTTACCTGGAGGCATAGCATGGAATTTCCTGTCCTGTTTTTCTCTTGATACTCATCCATGGTTTTGTATCCTTGGTCACCCTATGGATTTAAAACTCTCAACAGAGCTAATAATGCAACTTTTATTTTAAGTAACTTAAAATCTGCACCTGGAAAAGAAACAGCATGAGAGATCTCATATTGAGCTCTCAAGCTTTTTTTTTGTTACAATATGGCAGTTTTGCACACTAAGTCAGGTTTAGGGAGCCAGTTTGCTCACCTTAGGCCCATTGTTGCCTTTCTTCTTTTCATTGATGGAATGGGCCTAAGTGAGGGGCCAGTCAGTAGTTTGGCTCTGTGGGCTCAGTGTTCTGTCAAATTTGGATAGTGATGGATCACAGTAGGAACCCGAGATCAGGAAACTCTTTTTGCAAAAGTCAAGCACTTTTCAAGTTTGCCAAGTTGGTGACCCATGAGTAAAAAGGACGTGGGGGGGGGGGGGTTTAAGTGTCAGCTTCCTCTGCAAAATACACTCCACTTCTTGCCACAACTGAGGGGTTTGTGTTTGGGTTTTTTCAAGGTAAGTTTTAGTATAGTAAAGCCAGAAAATCGTGTTATGGTAAATCGGTTAGTTACTACAGCAGAGCTTAAGTAGGTGAGGTTGTTCAAACATCTCGGGACAGGCTTGGTTGGTTGCTTAGTCCTTTCACTAGAAACAAATAGAAAACTTTAAGTGACATCCTGGAGAACTTTGCAGGTAAACACAGCTGGAGAGAACATCTCTTTTTGTTAACTTTATGGGCTTATTGTTCATTTGGCTGGTCAGGAAATGGGTCACAGGCAGGATGATAACCAAATGGAGACCTTGAACAACTCCTTTTTTTTTTTTTTTTTTTTTAAAGAAAAAAGCAGCTTTTTGCTGTCCCTCCTCTGCCACCCCAGGGTCAGTGACCAGTGATGGAGTGTTGCAAACAGGTTGTCTCTCCTGAGGACAAAGAGAGGAAGTGCTTCCAGCCTGTGCCTGTGGGAGAGACTTACATAATCTTGCAGTTTAAGTAGAAAAACTAACTAAATGGGAGTCATTTATCAAACACTACTTTATATTTGTTGTCCTCAAAACAGGCTTTAAGCTAATAGATGTGTCAGTCAGTCCCATTCCTTCAGATTGCAGTGCTGTCATTCTCTGAACAATTCTTGGATGCACTGCAAGGTGACACGGGGAATTGGAACTAAAAAGGAAGAATGGTTTTCTGGAAGTGACATATTTAATAGGCACTTGTCACTTAAAAGGAATTAAGTGGTTCTTAATGTTTAAAATTAATATTGTTTATGGAATTGAAGTTACTGGCCACTCAATTTTACAACTCAAAGATTCTTTCAGTTTGATACAAAGAATTGATCTTATTAAGCATGGCAGCATAAATTATTTGACTTATTAACTTGATAATATATTTGATTTTTTTCAATTATTGCTGTGTAAAACCTAGAACTAGGCATGTTACAAGCGCAAAGGAGCTCCTGAAGATGACCATTTCCAGGCTTTCTGAGGCAGCTGAAGCCTGAACCTCAGCCAGGCAGGCAGAGTGGAGAAACTAATAGCAAAGGAACTGTAGGGAGATGGAGTAGGAAGAACTCATTTGTCCATGGCACTGCAGACAAAAATGGAATTCCACCAGGAGAGCTAAAATATGGTATGAAAAACAGTGCATTTGAAAAGTGTGTCCCATCCTGCTGATGTGTTGTCCCCCCATCCCTATGGCCCCATGCCCCCAGGTATTCACCCATCCTGGTTACTGTGATCTGCAAAAAATTATGGAATTGAAGAAATTAAAGGAATAGAAACGGAACCACTGAAGAAACCAGCAGCTTTCTTTAGTGAGCCACAGCTGCCTTCCACAGAACAGCATCTTAGAGAACAAGTCCTCTGCTGCCTTTAGATGGGTGTCTTTGTATTAACTATGTTTAAACTTACATTAACTTATGTTTTGGAGTCTTTTCTATGCATGTACCTCTTTACTTCTGGGAAAAAAAAAAAGTTGTTCTGCTGCATGGACGTACAGGATTTCTGTAAAAGGCCCCTCTGGGTTTTGAAACCTGACTTAGGTTGGCTTGTGTCATCAAATTTTCAGGAGTATCTGCTGGATTGATGGATGATTTGATGCACACCAGCTTGAGAGACAAACATGATATGCAACAACACCTCCACACAGTGCAGTTTGTCTTGTCAGCCAGACCCTGATCTCTCATGACAAGAACTGTAAGTTTAGCTGTAGCCTCTTTTCTATATCCTTTTTCTAGTATAAAATCACGTGGTGTAGTCAGGGGTTTAATATAGCACTGCCAACTCTTTACCTCATACTCCAATTCTGTAACACAAAGTGCTGGGTGGGGTGTTTCAGTAGCAACTCTAAAACATCTGTGCCTACTTTTGTAAATGAGCTTTTAACAGTTTTTTTTAGGGAGCATCCATTATGGATCAGGAAGACTGGCATGGTCTGGGCCAGACTTGGCCTGAGTTAATACTGACTCCCCACACTTCTAGATGAGGACTGTCTAGCCTAGTGAGGAATAATTGGTAAGACAATACAAAACCTAGTGCTTTTTAATAATACCTGTTTTGTAATTAGCTGGAGTGATCTCTGCTTTGTGCTGTGAAGTGGGCACTTCTTTGTTTTAACACTAATCTTTTTTTACATAGATGGAAATGAGAAAAGCCAGGACATTTGAAGCTGAAACTGCTGCTGTGTTACCAGATGATGCTGTCCCTGTGCTCATCTTGGTGGTTGGGCAGTTCAGCTCAATTCTTGACGTTTTTATCTTTCTAATGGCATTTGGAAAGCGGTGTTGAAGTTTGTCTGTGTGTCTATGCTTGTTTTGTTATGGGGTGGGGAGTGTGGAGGTACTAGATTGTCAGTGCTAGTGGTTCTGTGCCTGGCTTGAGGAACTGTATCACAGCCCAGCTCTTGGCATTCGTCTGAAAGTCGTATCTTCTGTCTGGTGTGAAAATACTCAGTCAGAGGGGGAAAAAAAGAGCAGCACTGACTTCCAAGGTGGGCATTCTGGTAAAAAAAGCCAAAGTATGTTGGAAGGGAGCAGGAGAGGGGAGCTAGTTTCTAAACAGATCCCAAAAGCTGATGGTGCTTGAGGACTGACTGTATTGAAGTGAAATGCCATCTGCACTGACCCAAAAGCTTTGAGTGACTCCAGAGAGCTATTGGCTGTGAATTAAGAACAGCAGGCTGGCAAGGCTGGCCCTGCCATTGTAAATCTCTCTTCATCTGTTCATAACTGGGTGCTAAACCTCAATTTTTACTAAAATACACTATGCAGATCTCTGGCCAGACAGTGCATCTTACTCCTTCCTGACAGCTACTTAAACTTTCTTCAAGATACCAGAGCATGAGAAGGTAAGAGACCTGGGTAAGAGGCTGTTTCCATTATTTGAATAAAAACTACATGTGATGGAGAGCATGTGATGGAGAGCAAAATTTTTTAAGAACTAGGACCTGAGAGAGCATCTTTTGAGGGAAGTGACAGATTTGGAGTGGTGTGGATTCTCTGCCGGTCCTTCCCATCAATCTCTTGTGCTGAGCTCGTGTGCAGGTGGTTGGGCACAAAGGCTGAGAGGAGACAGAAGGGAGAAGGGGGATGTGGAAGAGAAATGATCTGTTGGGAGCTCATGAGACTTGGAAAGGTGGTTGGTGGACTAAGGTTTGGAAATGAGTGTTCAAACTCCCGTTTGCATTGAAGCCATTAACTCTCCGTAGGATGACGAGCGTCCCTCCAGTGGACAGCTCGTGTTACCTGGAATGTGGAATGAGCTTGAATTGTTGATACACATTAAAAAGTATTTCTGGAGACTGTGCTGAACATGGCTAGTGTTTCTTGCTCTAGTGATGAGTTGTCTTGTTTGTGGAACCAATATGTACGAAAGCAAACTGAGAAAACACCAGGTTATCTCGTGACATGACCACGTAGCTTAGGAAGCCAAGTAATGTTATCTTCTATTCTGCAATGTACTTGCTCTCTGGTGCCTATGCATTAACACACATACTATGCAATATCAGTCTTTTTTTAAACCAGTTCACTGCATTGGGCAACAAAGGCCTGAGTTTAGCCTTAATTTTCTTAACAATTCACAGGAAAGTACTTAAAAACCAGTGACAAACTAAAAGAAGGTGAAAAATGCATGAAGTAAAAGCACAGTTCCAGACTGCTCACATAAGTGTCTTTCTAGCACCAAAACAGCATCTGTGATAGAAGCAGCTACTTGCTGTAATAGTTTCAACTTATGAAAACTGTGTACTAGATAAAATTATATTGTGATGTGTAAAAAGTGTATTTTATAGCTTTGGTGACTTAGTTTACTGTTTTGTATATATGAATTTTATAAATCTATTAAAACTTGACTTGTTATACTGTTCTTTATGGGTTTTATCTTTTCACCAGTCTGAAGTGACATTGTTTTGCTTTATTCAAAAATTTTCTGCGAGAGAAATGCTTTTTGAATAAATTACAGCATGGAACTGCAGCTGTCATGCAATGAAATCTCTGTGTAATCTCTAGGTATCTCCCACCCCTCCACTTCGAGGCTGAGTCATTCTTCCTGTGTCCAGGAGCTAAGGCTGATGAGACATTAACCTGTGTAAAACTTGTAACTCGTTCTCTGTAGTGTTCCAGGAGCTGATTCTGGGGCATTAGCACTGATGGGAAGTGGGAGGGGGGACACAGCTGGAGTTTGCTTATGCATTTGAAGCTCAGCAAGAGAAGATAGTTAAGCCTGTGCAGTTGCCAGCACCTGTTAGAGATTCCTCTCTGCTGTGCAGCATCTGGTAATAAACAGCCATGGGAACTGGACTTGCTGCTTTCCCAGTGCCAGTCCACTCTTTTGGGCTCACTTGTGTGCCCTGGTACCTTGTGCAGCACTGCAGAACCATTGACCTTTGGAGAGTCACCGGTGTCCCTGTCACATGGCAGTGCCACCCTGTGCCAGCTAATGCTGCCAGAACTCGAGCTGCAGTTCTTAGGAATGCTGTTCACCTTTCCTCCCTTGTACTTGGAAAGGTCACGTCTGGCAGACTTTCGTGGCAAGTCTTAGTTGTTTCTTGTGTGATCTGTTAATGCCAGCTCAGTTCCACTGGCAGGGGCACAATTCAGGATACTTCATGGAGTGTTGTTTGTCCTCTTTACTGATCATTGGAAGTGTAGTTTGGGAATGATTGTCTCTTTGTCCCTGGAGTTGATGAGTACTTTCAGGTAACGTGTTGTCAGTGTTCAGCATCTCTGAAAGTGAGGGCAGATGAATTGCAAACTCAGGGTGCACTAATAGGAGGTTTCCAGGTGTGATCACATACTTGGGAATCTGGAAAGCTCTCAGCAACAGCAGCAGCTCCACATGATCTCCTTGGTCAGCTCTGCAAAGGCAAATTGGCCCTTTTCAGAGCCAAAATATTCTTGTGAGGTGTACCTTTCATAGCTGCACAGATGTTGCTCCATGAGAGCAGAGGCTGAAGCAGTTGGTTCTGCAGGTAGGTTTGCTCACAGTGCCAGTGAATGTCTATACCCCAAGGAGAGCCTAAACTCCATCTATTAACTTGGAATTCTCTTTCCCGGATCTGCACGACTACCTGTTACTCGAGCATCTCTTCTGTAATTTCAGTAATCCAACACTCAGAAGATAAAAGGGAAAACATGTCTGTTTCCCCAGGGAGAGGCTTCTCTAAAATGCAAAGTATAGCTTGTATTTTTGCTCCAGTGCACAAGGTGGAAGGTTTGGGGAGGTTATAGTAATATTTAAGTGTTTGTTAGAACTCTTTGAGAAGAGAAATTAAATCCTTGTGGTTTCTAGCTCCAGCCTGGTATCTCATTATCCTGTACAGATCTGGGAGGAAGTTTGCTCAGTTATTAATATCAAATTTCTTGCCACTTTTCCCAAGGCTGGCTGGCATCTTGGGAAGCTGCGTGGTGTTAAGGGAGGAAGACTTATGAGGAAAAGTGTTCAGGGATTTTTACAAAAAATAGCTTTCCTTTAAAGCCTCAATTCTGCAGAGCAGAAACAGACTTCAGTGAAAAGTACCATTTTTAGGGGAGGGAGGTGGTCACAGCCACTGTTAAATCACAAAGTGCTGGATACTGCTGATGAAATCTGTATGGAAGACGCCGGTTTCTCCTCTCCCACCTTTCCAAGCTGTTGTAGGCAAATTCACCCCTAACTAGTAAAGACTCTGGGGGGATTTGTTGGTGTTTTTTCCTGTGGATGGTTGTGTTGTACTCCCACTCTTCAATTACAGCAAGTTCTTGTTTTCAGAGTAGGAGTGGAATGTTCTGCCTGTTTATTCTCGGGAGAAGATATTTGTCTTTATGAGCTCGTAAAACTATTAAAAGACTCTGTTTTCTGCTCTCTTCAGGATTACAGACTTTACAAGTTGCTTCAAAACAAGTCTTCTTGAGCTTGGGGCAGAAGGGGTGTGACTGAGCTGCTTTGATGGTGGAGGATGCTCTAGGTAGCCACAGGATGGTGTGGTCTGGGAGATATTCTGAGCCAGAGGAGTCTGACACGAGTCCATGTTGTGCCATTGCCTTGGAGATTGTTACATGAAAGCCAACAGCAGCATCAGGCAGGAGGTCCCTGGGGGATCTCCTGAAGGTGGGTCACGTGCACAATTCATCTCAGGATCCTCTGCCTGTCACAACGCGGCGCCCACAGTCCCGAGGCAGAGAGACGCGAGCGCTGCCTCGCAGGGCTGGCAGAGCCCCGAGCCCCTGCTCAGGGAGCTCCAGGGCTGCTGGGCCTGCTGCCCCATGGGACCCACAGGCCCTTCCCACCTGAAAGCCCAGTTCCTTTCCCTGCCTGCCTTCTGCCAAAGGCTCACCAGACTGTGGCTGCACAGGGAACAACACCCAGGTCTCCTGCCCGCTGCCTGCCACGCAGGGAAACTGTTCTGGACCTTTTGTAGCCAACTCCAGTCCCGGCTGCTGAGCTGCAAGTGACTTCTGGGTGTGCACTTATATATAGAGTACCCTCCTCCTTGCTGGTGGTTGATCCACAGCTTGACCTTCTAAAGTGACTCCTAATTATCTCATCTGTATTTCAGTTCCACAGCTTACTCAGCAGCTTATTAACTGCAAGTTATGCTGCTGTTCCCACAGCTTTCCAAGTAGAAGTATCTCCCCAGAAACCTGCTGCTTAAAATGCAGGAAATCTTATTTAGGGGCTTATCTTGAAATTGTTTTACTACTTATTCCTCTGTCAGCTGTTTTCTGTCCCCCTACAACTCTGGCATGTGCAGAGAAGAGTAGGAATTGTGCCTTTGAGCTTTACTTCTGGCTGTAACCTTTGTTTTCTGTGTAACCTTGGCCAGTCCTTTTATGCCTCTGAGACCCAGGTTGCCTCCAGTCCTTACTCATACTGGTGTAGTGTAGTCCAGGTGCAAAGTACTACTTACAGACCCTGTGCTGTAATTTACAGCAGCACCTCTGGAAACCTTTGCTGGTGTGAAGAGTAGCTGCCTCCACGGGAATATCTTTGCATGACCAAACCCTGCAGTGTTATTGCAGGAACCCCTCTGCTCCAGCTGCCTGAGGCTTAAAAGGGTTTTCAGTCACTTTTCTGCCTTTCACTGCAAAGCTGCCTGTGGGCTGTGGACCCTGCTGAGCTGCCCAGGTGAAGCTCTGAGTTGCCGTGCTCGTTTGCTTCTTACCTGGAGCACTTCTGGACGAGCTGAGCAGGTAAGTGATGATTCTGTCAGTGATGGTGTCAAAAATATTGGTTATTGGTCAGCAACAGCTCTTGAGCAGAAATTCCTGCTCTCACAGCAGCACTAAGGTGGGTCTTTAAGTGAAGTGTCACAGGGAGTTTCCCACCTGTGACTTCTGCCAGCAGATCATTTGTTCCTGTGCCACCCCTGTCCTCTTTGTCTTTGGACTTTTATGATAGAAAGCTGCCCCTTTCCCTTAGGCAGGACTATCATCCTGAGTTTACGGCCTCTTTCTGGAAAGTCTCTAAAGTTCAGCCTCATACCTCAGTACAGAACAAGCGAGGCTGAACAGAAAGCAATCTCGTGCTTAAAATAGTAAATCTGTCAAGGCAACAACCGAGCAAGTGCGGGGGCAGCGCATGGATTTGTAATTCAAGCAGGGTTTGTTTGGAAAATTTCTGCTGCTGGGAAGAATGTCTTGGATGAGAAGCCCCATCACCTTTGCGGCTGCCAGGAGAGGGCGGCAGCAGCGGCCCCGCGCCTGCGCCCGTCCGGGCTCAGCCTGGAAAAACGCTTCCAGGAATTGCCGTCATCAGCCCCGAAGCCAAACTCCCTTTCTCTCCCTGCATGAATCATGCGGATGTGAAGTGCTTGTGTTTCCGGAATCCAGCTGAATTTATTACAGGATCATCTCTTCCACTCACCTGCGTGCGTAAATCTCAAGCGTTTCTCAGATGCGTCCCAGTGATCCTCTTCCCTAAAATTGTACTGCGGGGTTCGTGCGTGGTTGGAGGCCCTTAAAGTGCACAGGGCAAGTGCTCAGGAAAGCCAAAGTCGTCACTCCTTGGAGAGAAACATCCTCTCCTCCCTCCCAGCTGTGCTGGACCTGGTCCTACCTGCTGGTATTTTTAGACTGGAGAAATCTGAAGCGTAGCCACGAGCTGTGGGAGTGTTATCAGTGCTGGGAGAACTGGGCATGGAGAGGGTCGGCCTTCCCCTGGTGTTCTGCAGTTACAAAGCAAAAAACCCATCGGCCTCTTGAGCTCTGGCTATAAATAGCCCCAGGGAACAGCGTGCCCTGGCAATGGGAAGGCAGGCTCTGCGCTCCTACTGCCAGCACAGCACCCGTTCCTGCTCAGGGGGTGACTTACGGAGCAGAGAAGGCCAAAGGGTAACTTCTCAAGGTAAAAAAAAAGAGGAATGCACATGCAGTTCCCCCTTTTAAGTTAATAGTCAATGAGTGTGTGAATGTTTCCAAAGGTTTCCTCTCCTCTGCCAATCTACAGAGGATGTGAGTAGTTCCAGCTCACGCTCCAAGCCTGGCTTTGTTTGAAGTGAAGCAGCTCTGGAGATCCCCTTGAGAGTCGGCCAAAAGACAGTCGTCACACTGACACTGCTCTTTGTGGCAGCTGATCCCAGTGCCAGGGATCTCTCTGCTTTGCTCACTGACTCTGTGCCCATCCTCCTCCATCTCTCCCCCCCCAACTCATAGCGAGAGTCCATCAGCCTTGGTTGTGCTCCTGTGCTCGGCACAACCTCCAGCTCATGGGGCCAGAGCAGAGATGAGCATTTGGAGTGGGGAGAAAGGAGAGGGAGGAATATCATCTGTGCCTGGGACTAAAGTGCTAAGCAGAGGAGAGCTCTGCATGCGGGAGAGCTGCCCAGGTTTAACTTACATCTGTTTGGTCAGGCAGCCCAAGCTTCTGTGTGAGCATGTTCAGTGCTTAGTGTGGACCTGGCTGACCTCTTCCTGGCCAACTTCAGACCAAATGAAACACAGCAAGAAAATACAAGCACCTACATATGGCTTGGTGTGGGTTTGGGGTCATGTCACTTAGACCAGCACAGGAAAAACCCTTAGAGAAGAACCGATCACATCAAAACCGTGGTAGCAATCTCAGAAAACAAAACACCTTTTATTCCTGTGGGGAGTTGCTTTTTCTCTCTGACAGCAACAACTTGGGGTTAGGAAGGTTGTAAGCAGGGCAGTAACGTACCCAGAGCTGTGGGAGCAAAGCTGGCCCAACCCAAGGCAGACCCAGCCTAGTTGTCCTCCCACCGCCAACGATGAGGGGACGATTCCCCTTTGGACAGTTTTCTGGAACTCAGTTTCCTCCGCAAGGAGGAAAATTTGTCTCCAAGAACTTTCCGTAGCCCAGTGTTGTCCCTGGCAAAGGGCAGGTCCTTCCTCATAGCAGGCAGCTGTCCTGTAAACATTTCCCACTTAGCCAGGGCATCCACGGCCTTGTCTACCTGAGCCAGTTCCTCCTCGGAGACGTTCCTCTCCAGGGCAGCGATGCACATCTCCAGCCACAGCTCGTAGTCCTTGATGGTGTCTGTGGACTTGGCGGGCCCGGCGAGCTGGGGCTGGCTCTGTGCCTCTGCCAGGGAGCAGGGCTGCTCATCCTGCTCCAGCTCCTGGCCGATGGACAGGCCCTGGCTGCACGTGTCCGGGGTCAGCGGCTCCGACAGGGAGGTCACGGCCTCGGAGTCGTTCTCGCAGCACATCCCAGAGTCGGAGCTGAACGGAAGGATGTCCTCCGAGGCAGACAGGTCTGATGACTCTTTCCTTGGCCATGTGGACAAGACGGTCTGTGTCCAAGTGTAGAGCTTCTGTGGTGAGAGGGGAAAAGGTTTCATTGTAGAGAATGAGAGAAGCCAGTTACACCTTTCCCAGTGTTTGCCAGGTAAACCTGTTCGTCTTGGGTGGCCCAGCTTCAGCTGCCACAGTCCTCTCTGCCAGAAGATGGGTTCAGACAACTCGTGGTCACCCTACTCTGGCTTTCTCTTATCTCATTTTCTTGGAGCCAATGTCTGTGGCAGAGCTGCCTCCAGTCAGATGTGGACTTAATCTGCCCTATTAGTGAAGATGGTAGGAGAAAACTGCACCAAATCACTCCCTGCTGTGTGGATGTGATCTCCAGGAGAGCCAAACGAGTGCCTCTCCAGAGGAAGCCGTGTCATTATAAAAGCTCCTGAGATAGTGGTAAAGAATCTTGTTTCATCATGTTGTTAATGCCTGTGGTAATGTGCATTTTATTCCTAAGAATAGCTCTTCCCCTCTCGAGCTGAATTGCACAAGTGGGAAGGCTGGGCTCCAGGAAAGAATTAATGAAAGGAAAATGTCTGAGACAATTTCCTTTTAAAATATTAAATGCTACAATGAGGCATAAAACAGATTTCTCCTGGCACATTTATTCCTTATGCTTTAGGGAATGAATTGCAGTACTCCAGTCATCCCTGGATAAAAGGTGATCTCTCCCTGTTGACAGTGTTTGGGGGCGGAGGGGGGGAGAGTTGTGTGTTTTTTGATTTTTTTTCACACCCCTGTGGCCTATTTCTTCATCTTTACTTTCTGTAGCTCTCAGCTGATACCTTTGCACAGGCCTTGGTTGCTCTAAGGAACAGCAGTGACAGTATTAGCCTGGGATGCCACCCCTGGTGTTCCAGGCTGGGTCCATCCGTGCTCAGCTCAGGGTGAGCTGCAGTGTTGGAGGAGCAGGCAGGAGCTTCCCAGCCCTGCAGAGCTCTCTTCTCCCACAGTGCCCTGCTGCTCCCTCCCCCTTCCCTCCTCTTTTGCTCTCTCTTCAGGCAAGTGACAGAAAGGATAAAGAGCTCAAATTGAGTGGGTGGGAGAAATCGGCCCCGGTTCTCATTTCAGTCTGTGCATGAAGCCTCAGGGAAGAATTTCATACAAGAATAAAATGGACTCTTTCAGCTTAGTTAATCCACCCTGCCCCCTCTCTCTGGGACAAGAAAAATTGTAAAGGGACAACTTTTCTCCTGCCTCATCCCACCTCCAATGGCCCTTCCCTCCCTCTGGGTTTATAAAACAAAGGCGGCGCCAGAAGCTGCAATGGGAGCTGGACTGGGGGACAGCAAAGCTACTGGAAGGCTGCAACCAGCCTGTGATTTCATAGTGCCTCTTAAAATTCCCAGGAATAGACAATCTGGGAAGGAATCATAGCTGCTACTAGCCCAATTCCCAAGAAGAAAAAAAGCTGTGGAAATGTGGATGTTCAAACACTAGATATGAGTTATTTAAGGCAAAAGATGATTGACTAGAGATCACAACCAGAACCACGAAATTCAGTCTCTCATCCTTTGGGTGGTTTATTGATTTGGACTTCGGGTGGGTTTTTAGGGCTGCAGCCTCCTCCTGTGTTCTCCTGTTTAACTAGGAAGGGATAACCTCTGCATGGATTTTGCTTATCTACAGGCAAGAGCGTTTGGAGTGGATGCCCACCCTAAGGATGTCACTGAGACCTGTTGTCTCTGTGTGTGTGGCCACTGCAACCACATCGAGGTGCCACCTCCAGAACAGCCAGGGATGCTGCAGAGGCAGCAGGTAGAGATGTTGGTTGTGGTGGGGAAACACCAGGAGAATTAATTTGTTTTCGGTTTTCAAGATGACTCATGCTGGAATTAGCAGCTGTGATGAAAGAAAGGAGTGTGTTTCTGAGTGCAACTCAGATAAATAAATAAAGAGAGGGGATCATTCTGCTGCATAAGGACTGGTTTCCTGCCCCATGTGCTGCTCTTCCCATAACAGTGTCTCATTCCCAGACTTCAGCAGTGCCTCACCTGCTGCTGGTGAGGCACAACTAAGGTCTGGCATTTCCTGGAGTTGTTAGGAGTGTCTGGGGCTGTTTTGAGGCAGGTGGGGATCCATGATAGTTTTCCAAAAGGAAATGTGACTTCAGACTTGCACTTAACCTTCTTGGCAAGTTAACTTTGCTGGCTGATATTGTCTCCAAATGCTTTCTGCTCTCTTCTGTCAGGTTCCTTAACTATTTAATTCATCTCTGGCATTTATGTTTCCTCTCGACATTATGGCAAAGCCTCTTACAGAGATTATCACAACTCTCTTATTGTACTTGTACTATATCTAACTGAGCTTTGCCTTGTCAAGGAAGCAGATGTGACACTTGGCAAGTGTATCCTTCCTTCAGGTTTGTGTTCCCTGTTTCTGGAGGATGCTGAGCCAATTACCGTATTTGCTGGAGGTGTAAAGGCAAAAATGTTTCTAGAAAAGCTTAATTCAGGTAGCAGTTAGTTTTAGTCTAGAAAGCACTGGCTGGATGCTGACAGGCTGTGGGTTTAAACAAAGCAGAATTTATTCCTCTGTTAGAGGGCAATTTAGACTCCTCTTGGGCAGATGCAGGGACCAAACACCCAGAGAGTCAGAGAAGGGTCTGACAGCACCACAGAAAAGTAGCAAAACCACACCAATGTGTATTTTCCCACATCCTTTGCCATGGTTCTGTGTGTCTGATTGCAAGTTGAATGAAACTACAAGCATCCCCTTTCTCATTCTGCTCCTATCTTGTTACAAATACAACCCCCAGGCTTTAAAATAGGCAGCCGTGGAAAATCCTGTCTCTGAACATGATGTGTGTCAGGCAGGAATTACAGCCAGGGAGGAGATGGGTGCTGAGTGAGAATGGTGACATTATTTCTATTACAGCAGCCATTTGGCTACTGAATCCTGCTTTTTAAATCCTGCTTTTTACAGAGCAGAGGTGGAAAACCCTTTGCAAGAGCTAAGGGTGTCTTAGCACTACTCCTGATTTGTCTAAATGTGGTGTTAGCAGTTGTATGGGTGGGAGAGAAGGGACAAAAGGTGAGTCTGTGACCCTCCACTTATTAGGGGGTAATAATTTGGGATCCCTTCTCATGTCTTTAAACAGAGGAATTGCAGCACAATACACATTTAATATTTCCTCCCTGTTCCCAGCAGCCCCAGAGAGGCAGAAATCCAGGGTGGCACAGGAAAGGGTGTTGCTGTGGGAATCGGTGCTCGCTGCCGCTCCGGCTTGGAATCTGCCTGCCCTCCCCACCTCATTTTTGGGAGTAAGAAAACATGGTTGGACTGTGGCAGTGTCCCGTGGGAAGAGCCAAAAGCCCCTGAGCTTGTGCAAAGTGCTTCCTTGTGACCAACCCCCCCCTGTTCAGGTGTGAGCTGCTCCCTTAGCACCTCACCCTGGGAGCGCCTGCCTTCCCCCCGCTGCTGCAGCACCTGTGCCCCGTGCTTTGGGGGGAGCTGCCCTGCTCCCCTCTCTGCCCCTCGCTCCAGGGGGGGCTGGGGGGTCTCACCCTGTAGCGCTCGATGAGTTTGAAGCCCACGACGTGCTGCAGCTTCCTCAGGCAGATGGGACACGGCTCCAGGGGCCGCAGCAGGGCCTCGTCCAGGCTCAGCGCTCCCTGCATGATGCACTGCAGCCAGCGGCACGTCCCCAGCCCCATCAGGTGGCAGATCTCGTGACAGGTCACCTTTCAGGAAAGCAAAAATCACAGCAGTGCGTTGTCATTCCTGCTTCCACTGCCCCCTCCTCTTCCTCCTCTGCTGTTCCACTTTCCCCACACCCTGATGGTCTAAACCAGCTTGTTGCTCAGCTCTGGCAATCCTCCAGCACAGGCTTTTCTGAGGTGAATGGAGAACCTGGGTCCCTTCTCCCAGCTCCCCCAGCATCCATGTTTGTGTTGTGGAGAAGGAAGGGTGGGTGTGGGAGAAGCAGCTGTGGGAAGCCCCTGTGGGCAGCATGTTCGGAGCTGTGGGGCAGTGCTGCTGTCGCTCTCCACCAAGGACACTGTGGTTCTTGGAGGTTTTTTGTTGTTTTGGGGTTTTTAAGGAGGAAAACTAGTCCCACTGGGGTCTGAAAAGAGCAGCACAGTCCATGTGAGAAATCTGAGAAGCGTTATTGGCAATAACAGATCTGGGCCCTTCCAAAACAGATGCTATTAACATTTGTGCCAAAGCAAAAAAAACTAAGCTGGAGTCAGCTGGCCAAGCATTACTGCCTTGGGAATTGGCAACCGTGGAAAGGCTGAGGATGGAGGATTCCCTTCTTCCTCCCTTTGCCACCTAATCTCATTGGAAATTACTACAGGAAAAGACCTCAGACTTGAAAATCCTGAGCAAATGCCAGGTTAGCAAAGAGAAATGGCATCAAAGGTGCTGGTGTGGCTGCTCCACGTGGGCCAGCTTTGGGAGGAACACCAGAGACAAAGCTGGCCCAGGGAAGATGCTGGGATGAGGGAGGACAGCGCTCCTGAAGAGGATGTGATGGAGATGAAGGGGGTTTAAGGGCATCTGCATATATTTATATGTGCAAACCTGCCTCAGGTATCTTTCTCATCCATCCATGTAACAGGTCTGGCACATGGACCTCTCCCCTTATGGATGCCGATGTCCGAGGAAGAAGTTACCCCTTCCCAGCCATTAATTAGTTACACACAACTCCACCAGATATTCTGATTAACTCCAACTTCTGAATCAGCTCACAGATCCTACTGGCCCTGCACTGCCTGGCAAGCAAAGTACTCAGGATTACCCAAGCATGAGCCTGGGAGCTGGGCAGGAGTTTATCTCAGTGCTGCTCCATGACATAACCTGGTGTAGTGGAATGTGTCCTTGCCCATGGCAGGGGGTTGGAACTAGGTGGTCTTTAATGTCCCTTCTAACCCAAACCATTCTGTGATTCTGTGATAAGGCAAGTCCTGTAGCTTCACTATAACTGATGGTATTGTTGTCTACACAGTGCAGTAAAACACAAGCTTTTTATGTCTGAATTAAGTGTGTGTGGCCTTAGCTGTGATTGCCTGTGCCTTCTGGGAGCAGAGCCTCATTCCTGCTTCGCTGGGCTGAGACACAGATTATGCCCAGGCCTGAAATATTTAACCCTACACAGGAAGAAACATGGGGTGCAGGAGCTGGCTGGTCCTACCTTACAGCACTGGACCATCTCCTGGGCACTGAACTGCAGCGTCCGGTCTCTGCTCTCCTTGAGGACTTCACACAACTCTTCCTTCTGTGTGGGTGGGTTCAAGCTGCTACAACCAGCCTGGGGAAAATCCCCAGAAAACCTGGCAAAGCTGCAGACTCCCACTTCTGTGAAGAGAGGTGAGTACAAGTTAGGCATCTACTCTCTTACGACTCTGTCTCACCTTAGGCAGCATGAAAATACAGCTGTCGTAGCACAGCCCAGTTGAGCACACAGGGTGTGATAGACCCCCTTCCAAAAAGGTCCAAAAGGTTTGTAGCACCTTGGATCAGGAGCCCCAGATCCCTTAGTTTTAAGTTGGGAAAACCTAGTTCCCCTTATCAGGGATTGAATAATATTTTAAGATTTGGCCATTCCAGCCTCCTAGGGAAGGCTTTTTGGGACAGTGCTGCCTTATTCATATGCAGTGCAAGATCATCATGGGATACCAATCCCACCTTGTCCTGGCAGGAATTTGCTGAATGTGAAGCTCCAGGTCTCACATGGATAAAGATCCAGCAGAGTGAGTCCAAGGACGCACAGGGCATCCATTGGCTTGTTGTTCTTCAGGAAATTCAGGATCCCATCTGGAAAAATACCAGAGAGACATTCATTAAAATGAAGCATCCCTGGAAGGCACCTAAGAGCCAGAATTTCTGCTGCTCGTGGGGAGGAGGATGTAATCCAAGCCACAGGCAGACAGAGCTGCTCCATTCATTATCTCAGATGGAGAACCACAGCTGTGGAGCCCATCCCTGGAAATCAGAGCAGACCTGACTTTGGAAGTGGTGCTGAGCACAGAGTTAAAACAAAGCAGAGCTAAGGGCAGGGGTGTAGGTGAATTGGGTACTAACCCATGGAAATAAACACCTGGGAGAAGAATTTCCCTTCAGGCATTTCAGAATGGAGCTGGAACAGCCACATGGCTGCAGTGCTGGGCTGTGCTGGGCTGTGCTGAGCATGTGCTGCCTGTGGTACCTGCAAACAGCTCATTCCAGGGGGATGTTTGTGCAGCAGGAGTTTGGCAGGTGGAAAACCTGTTTCCCCAGGGAACTGTGACACTTGAACCGAAGTTTCCTAACATGAAAGGCCAGTGAGTTCCCCACCTACACCACCCAGGCCAATCATTTACTTTGGCTCGGGGCAAGAGATGGGAGAACTCAGACTACACCAAACCAACAGTGCCTTCCCTTGGAGCTGATCCGATCGCTCTGCAGAGCTGGACCTAATCATAATAGCACCAAAAAATACAAACAGCAGAGGAAAATATGATGAAAGTCACTTTGTTTTTCATTCCTATTTCCAGCCTCAAAGCTCTGGGCTTTCCACGGGAACAGGATTTCTCCCTTTTCACTCCCTTCCTCATCCCCTCCCTGCTCTGGCAATGAAGGGCTGTTTCAGGCATTTCCTAAGGGAGGGCTCATGCCCATGTGCCAAGCTGGTGCCTTTATGGGCTCCCTGGTGCCAGGTCCTCACCTGCGTGGAGCTGCACCCTGTCGGAGTCCCGGCTGTGGCGGAAGCAGCAGTGAATGGAAGAGACGGGGATGGAGGGAAGGCACTTCACACGGAGACCCAGGAAGAAAGACTCGACACAGCTCTGGAGGGAATCCAGCAGCGAGAGCCCAGCAGGCCCTTCGATTAAGTCTGAGAAGAGAAGCTCTGTTATCAGCCCCTGAAAGGCAGGGTGAACCACAGGGTCTGAAGGGATTCTGTGGGACTGGCCACAGCCACTGGGGAGGAGGCAGGCTGGGTCATTCTGGAGTTAATTGCTCATTCTGGGATGTGGCAGACACCTCTAGATGGTTATGGATATAGAGGAGAAGAGGGAGCTCTTCCTGAGAGGTGACTTGAGGCATTAGTACGCTCTCATTAGCAGAGCAGATATCTAGGAAGATTGTCTCTTGTTTAAGTTATGCAGAAAGATCAATGTGGGAATGGGTGGCTGTGTTTAATGAACCATCAGGGAGGGACCTCCAGAAATGCTGTATTTTCCAGCATTGTTTCATAGTTAGATATGTATATGTATATATATATATATGCATAAATTCATAGCAAGTCTCAGCCAGGGGCACATATACCATTTATATGGGAGGTCTACCCATGGTTGTCATCGTGGCTTGTGACCCTGGACTGGGGGTGTGTCAGAGCCTTTGCTACTACGCTTATCTTCACTGGGGCAATTGCATTTTGCAGGTTAGTCCTTAGAGGAGGGAGTTAGCAGCACTCAGCACCACCCACCTCCCTCCTTGGTGGCTCAGTACAGATGCCCACATTACCTATAGGCTGCAGGTAGATGTGCTTTCGGTAGAAGTTCTGCTTCCTCCTCAGCATGGCGTGGTAGAACGTCTCGAAGTCCTCGGGGGCATCGGGGTGGCTGAGGATCCAGTCGAAGGCCGTGCGGATGAGCAGCGAGCAGAACAGCGTCCTCTGGGGGTTGTAGGCCTCGGAGAGGAACAGCTTCTCCGCCCTGGAGAAGGCCTTGGCATAGAGCTCCTGCAGGGCGGGGTTGGTGGAGATCAGCGCGTCCTTCAGCGCGCGGGGCCCGAAGCTGAACTCCTGGGCGTGTTTGCACTGCAGCATCGCGGAGGGACCGTGGCACTGCCTGAGGAAGGAGACGTTGCCATCAGCCGTGGCCTCCTGAGGGACCTGCACACCTCCTCTGCTCTCACAGCAGTTCCCCCAACACCCCAGCTGTGAGGTTTGACTGGGAGCTTATCAGAACCGTGCTGGCCTGGAGCCCCGCGCCTTGAGCAGCTCTTACAGGGTTCTCTACGTGTGTGTGCAGACACCAGCTCATGGACCCTGTGCCAGTAGATGGTGCTCAAGAATGCACAGCCCCAGGTTGCTGCAGGGTATCTGGAGCAAATCAGATGGTTTGATCGGTGTTTGGGGTTGGCTGATGGGGATCTGGGGGTTTTTTGGTGCTCTATCCTGAGGGCCCAACAGGATGGGAAATACCTCTGGGTGTTGTGCAACTGGTTGCGCTGGACCTTGCAGGATGTGGGAAGGTGGTGCTGCTTTTTGCTTGGGCTAAACCACATCCCTTGGAATAGGTCCATGAAGAGGTCAATTGTCCTTTATCTGTCCATCAGAAGCCTGCACTTCTGACTTACTTGTGAAAGCAGCAGTTCACTGCTGATGATTTCCTCTAACAGCTTTTAATCTTAGATATTACCCTCAGGCACCTTCTGGCTCACAGTGCTGTTGTGAGGCTGCAGGATTTGGGAGGGTTTGCCCAGCAGGATTTGGGAAGGTTTGACCCCCAGGTGGGACTTGGTGTGTGAGATTCCTGTGTGCTGGTACTGCCTCTCTACCAAGACACATACGGGCCTGCTGCCATCATGTCACTTCATGAATAGCTTCATGTCACACCGTGTTAGCATCAGCAGGGCTGGGGATGATGTAAAGCAGCAAATAAAGAGCAAATGAAAGCCTGCAGCACAAAGAAATTAATTCAGAGCATCCCAGAAATATCCTCTCCAGGGTCCTTTCTAAGGCTGGTGTTCTCCAAAGCTGCGAGTCAAGCACCTATTTTCCACTGCATTTTATGCACTTATGGAAATTCCAGTTGGCAGCTTGAGGAAAGGGAAGAAAAAGAGGCAACACAACCTCTTTGACTAACCTATGTCTGGATTTTTCCAAAGGCAGTGATTTTTTGGTAAGGAGGTCATTCCAAGTAGAACTGGAGTATTTTGGAGCAGTACTTCAGGCAACGTTGCCTACCACAGGTAAGTGCTCCACCTGTACTCAGCAGAATGAAAAACACACAGGTGTATGTGTACAAAAGCACAAGGTTTCTAGTAATAAGTGTTATCTTCTTCTAGGCAAGTTAATAGTAACTTAGAAGGAGCCAGACAAGCTTTCTGGGTGGATACCAAATGCATCAACTGCTGACCATCACTGCTAAAACAGCAGCATTCAATCAGAGAAAAGAAAAGGATTAAATATTTCAAGGAGGAGCTGGTTAAGGCTATGATTTAAGTAGGTCTGCAGTTTAGCTCTGCCAGGTAAATGGCGTTCAGTGGCCCTTGAGGACAGCAGTATAATTAAGAAAATTCAACATTTGAAAAAATAGTACCGAATGAGCCGAAGTCTTTCCTCAGTTATGCAGAGGTAGTTTGCACTGTAAGAGGAAGGTGCCAGCCCATTAAAATTAACACTGAATTCCTTCACATCTAACCCTTGGGAAGAGAAGTGTATGTATTAGCAGTCCTTAAAAGGACTCGTTTTGTGTGATCTTTTTGTCTCTAAGGGTGTGTAGCCCAGAGAGGGAGCAGGAAAGCAGTTTTCTTTCATTTTTGCAAGCTTTCTATTTCGCTCACATTAAAGGCTGACAGCAGATGGCACAGGGGGATCTGAAGTGGTACAAGGGCCCTAATCCAGGGAAAGTTTAGAAATCCAACCTGAGATGCTTTCTCAGACGCCTCTTTTTGCTGCCCAGAAAAATGTACAAATTGGTCCTGCTGGTTTTTACAGGCAGCAGCGAGAGTTTGTGTAAGGTTGTTCTGTGTTTTGTCACCCAAATCTCTGCTCTTCTGACTTGCTTCCAGATTTGGGAGACAGAAGTGAGAGTCTGACCCCACCAGGTCATCAGGAGTTTTGCCTTGGGCAAGGTGAAGGTTTTCCTAAGGGACAAGATTTCACTTGTTCTGCACAAACTTTAAATACAAGCATCATTTTCCTGGTCATATGCAGAACTTTCACTGGGAAACTGTTAGCAATATTGAGCTCCCTGAGGATGTGAGCTACTGCCTGCCTGGTGCTCCCAGGGAAATGAGGGAAAGACTTTGCACTTGGTCCAGGCTGAGAGTGGTCTCGTCAAAGGGGGTTTCTGGAGCCTCTTTCATTGGTGTTTTGGGCGACAACTGGAGTGTGGGTCTGGGGAGGAGGAGCTGGTTAGAAAATGAATGGGTTTTTCTCTGCTGAATGGGAAGCAGCGAGGAGTGGATGTATGTGACAGCAAACACAATGAGTGCACAGTCTTGTAGCATGTGTTCCCCCCAGGCTCTCTCGTGGAATACAGAGTGAGCCCAAAGCTATGGGTTATACATTGTTTCTCAGGACTCCCTAAAAGGGGATATTCACCCAGCTCCAGACATTCCCAGCTATGCCCATGGGTGTTTTGTGACGTTCACCATGCCCAAGGATGCCCATGGTGACAGTTTAGTGACTCGAAAGCTCAAGCACAGGAATTCACTTGCAGGAATTCAGTCTGGAGTGACATGTGCCTCCTTCTCCTGGAGTGTCTGGGTTTGCTTCTCAAAGAATAGCAGCAACCCACTGCACTCTCCAAATCCAACACAATTACTTCTCTTTAGCAAGCTTTTCTAAAATACTTCACTGGAGAAAATGAATGCTTCAGAAAATGTTTATGGGCAACTTCAGCAGTTGAAAAAAGAAGCCATTTTACAACATTAACTGTAGTAGATGTTATTTGTGCTTGATCTAATATATGGATATGGTGTTTCATTAACTGAATAGTTTAACAGGGCTTTGTAATTTTTAGCTCTTCTTTCGAGAGTGCCTGGTTTAACTCCCTGATGCAGTGCTTCAGGAGGGAATGGCACTTTAGCTTGGATATTTCTCCCTTTCTCCTCAGTTTTTTAGATGCCAAGGTGAGGCTGAAGAAATGGAAGCACCAGTGCATCCTTCTGCCCTTCAGGTATTTAGGAAGGAGATATCATGCCTTTAAAGTAAAAAGCAGTTAATTTGGCTTCTTGTTCAATGACAAACTGTAGGACCTGGCTAATGAGTCCCAGGAAGGAGAAAGTAACTCTTTTTATTTAAAAGGCCAATAATTTGGAATTACACTTGAGAAAATGCTTTAAAGATGATAATGTAAAGACCTGCTGCAAGTGGAGACACTCACCACCTCCACTCCCATGCCATTGTTTACTTTTACCCTTAGGAAAACATCCTATTCCCAATCTGTACTTTGTCATCCTGCAGCCATTTACTAACACTATTTTTTCCTAAACAAGGAGCACCCGTGTTGGATCATGTGAAGTCCGTGAAAGTCGGACTGATGATCTTGGAGGCCTTTTCCAATCTGAACAAGCAATGTCCTTCTGTGCAGCATGAAACGTGTTTGTGTCCTGGCACCCACAGGCTCCTAACAGGGCAGGGAAGGAGCCAGCCTGAGCTGGGAATCCTTATCCAGTTTGTGGAGACTCTTCTCTTTTTTTTTGCTGTTTCAGGTTGTTCATCATCACATCCATGCAGTGCAGTGGAACCACACACAGCTCAAAGGTTTGGGTACTTAGCTGTTTGTGTGCTGGGAACAGCCTTTTCCCATGATTATGTTGTAGGATTCAGTTGTGGCCTTTCTGCTTGTGGGGTGGGATATGAGGCAGGAGCTCCAAGGACAACATGCTCTGTGTGTCTGGCTTTCAGTACCATACAAGAGGTTTCAGCTCAGATTGGGCATATTGCACAAATCTGTTTACTATGGAATTTGACACACATTTTTTTCCACAGTGAGTGTTCTCACACAAAATGCCCCAAAATCCAGGCTCAGCATGTGACAGCTGAGCAGTCACTATGCTCCCTTTCCCACAGTAACCTGTTAATGTGCTTCATGTGCAATTCAGGTTACTCATAAATTATTCTCTTTGCAAATCAGACACATATAAATTATTCTCTGTAATTGAAAATTAGCTATGAATTATTCTTTTTGTAATTCCCAGATATGTCATTTATTCTCTAATATATTGGCATTGCTTTCTTGGATAGATATGCCTGGGGCTGACAGTAACAGGGAAATTCTCAAAGGCCGAGGCAATACATACAGTGCAAGTATTTGGGATATTCTAACAAGACAGAAAGGGTCTTGTGTGCAGAAATTCTGTGTTGTACAGGTCCAGAAAGGGCACTCAGTGCATAATGGATTTATTTGGTATTGTATGGAATTTGGCCTTAACACTGTAGAGATGGTATTTGTATATTTTGTTTTCTGTTGGTTTGTTTGTTTGTTTTTAAGCTGGTCATTCTGAAGTTGTTTATTTTACAAGTCAGCCTGCAAGTAATTTCTACGTCTGACTCTCCCAGGCTGCAGATGCACAGAAGGAGATTCCCTCAGTTCCATCCCGGCTCTTTTGAAGTATTTGGAGGCAGACTGACTTAACTGGGCTCTTTGGGTGTCAGAGGGATGTTAGTGGAGTCTCTTAAAACTGATTAATTGCCTTCATTAGGAGCTGTACTGTAAACAAGCAGTGATAGTGCAGAAAATTCATCGCCAGTCAACAGAAATGAAAAGCCCAGAGCAAACATAACAAGCGATAACTAATTATCAACACATGCCCTAGTTGCTTAATAGCTCTTTCCCTGAGATTTGCAGTTGGTGTCTGTAAGTGCTGCTCGAGGATCAGCCCCTCCTTGCCTGTGCTTCCCAGGATCACACTGATGACAGCCTGAAAGCAATTTTCTCAGTGTACTTGTTAACACATACAGAAAGAGATTTTCCTTGACTGAGAAGCCCTGGTCCAAGTAAAATTCTGACTGGTCCAGCTCCTTCCTTGAGGAGCTCAACACAGCCCCTCACACGGAGCCAGGCTTTGCCTGCCGAGCTTGCTCAGCTGCTGGGGTCAGACCAAATCTGTTTGGCCGTGTTCAGACCTGAAATGGAGGCAATTTCGAGATGCTCAGCACTTCTCAGAATCAATCCCCTCTGCTCACAGAGAAAACATGCTTTGGACCTGATCAGCTCTGCACTTGTACCCACATAGAACTGTAGCATCCTCTGTTCACTTCACATTAAACAGCCACAAAACACCGAGTCAGATCTGTGTATGTTCCAGACCATAAAGTCAGATAAAGCCTTCTGGCCTCACCTACTGCCAGATCCCAATAATATTTACTTGTAATGTCTCTAGAATATGTTTGTGACTTGGAAACAGATGGTATGTGTGGTCTCTCTCAGAAAGAGTCATTCCGGGTGCTGTGGAAACCTTCAGGGATTCAAACATGCATTCACTAGGAGGAGAATCTACCTGTCCTACTGGAACTGTGATCAATATGTTATTGCCACAAGGCTCAGTCCTGAAAGTTTGTCCTCCCATGAATCTGCCTTATAAATTAACTTGGACTGCTGGACAAGTCAGATGGACAACTCCCCAATATGCAAAAAAGGTTTGCAAGATGAAAGACTAGATTTGTAAAGCTCATTAAATACCTAAGATGGAGACAGATGCTTCCACCCATCCTTATTTAAATATTCTTATTTGAGTGTTCTTAAGTACTTAAGAACACATACACATCCACTTTGCCCTTGATTTTGTTTTATGTGAGAGCCTGCTCTCTCAATACGCTGTTCTTCATTTTAATATGTATTGAGGACATACATTATCCTTAGTTCCAGTCTTCTCTTCTAAGGATTTTATTTATTCTGTGCTCGTACATAGTGCTACTCTTTTTTTTCAGTCCCTGCCATTTGAGGCTCTCTAAGTGTCATACAAGCATTCATGAACTTCTCTGTGCTACCCTCAAGAAAGCAAGCTGGCAGTATATGGCTTTCCCCCTCACCACCCATTTATTCATCATTTTCAGTGCCTTCTCTGCTCTTTTTAGTCTGGTTAAACTGCCTGTGATGCTTCTCCCATGCACATGTGTGATGAAGGGTTGGCTGCATTCTCCTTCCCTTGCTCTGACACGGAACAACCCCCCCAAGTCCATGGCTGTTTGCTGTGCACTTGCCAACCCAAAAGCACTGAGCAGCATCTATCAGAGCTGTACAACAAACGCGGCACTGCAGAGATACCCGAGCTCTAATCACTCACAGCTCCAGGCACTTTGCTCTTCATCATATTTGTCTAGACAGACTAAATGGTCTCTGTGAGACAACCCCAGTGTTAGCCGGGAGAGAGGCTGCATTTTCCAGGTATGGCTAAGGGGAGATGGTTGCTGGAGCACAGGCGTTATAAAAGTGGTTCATCACACGGTACAAAAGCGCTGGAAGGCTGTGCCTCCTCCCAGCATCGAGTGCTTTTTAAGTGGTGCCGCCAGGTAGGGGGTGTTTGTGGGCGTTTCACAGCCAAGGAGAAGGAGGGGGCTCCAGGGTGTTACTGCGACCAGCGCGGCTGCGGGTGACAATGACAGACCCCAATCCTGAGCCTTCATAGGGGCTGTGCCCTGACCACCAGCCAGCTCTGCCAGCCAGAGCTTTGCTGGGCACGAGGCATGTTCTGGAAGCGCTGCAAAAGCAGGTGCTGCTCCTGGGACACCTAAGCCCCCGTGATATGGAAAAGGGGCTGTTGATGCTGATCCCCGGTGCAGGAATCGCATGGATGGGTGTGCAGGGAAGGAATAAGTCCCCCAGCACCTTGGGACGATGCATCGAGCACAATCCCCAGCACGGCGGGACAGGATGCCCCGAGCTGAGCCCCTGGCACCCCAAACCCCCAGGAGGGTGCACCAAGGGCAGCCCCAGCACCCCAGGAGAGGGTGAGAGGAGAGTGCCCAGGCAGGACCCCTGGAGCCCGTGGGGGTGATGCCCGGAGCGCAGCCCCGAGCTCCCGGTGGGAGATGCACCGAGCGCGGCCACCAGCCCCCGGCGGGAGATGCCCTGAGCGTGACCCGCCGCCACCGAGGTGGCCACCATCGCCCGTAGAGTGATGCCCGTCACGGGCGGAGCGATACCCATCACCCCGGGAGATGCCCCGCGCCCGACCACCCTCACCGGGGGAGCGATGCCCATCACACGGGGGATGCTCCAGCCCGCACTCCCCCCTCCAGGGGGGTCCCGCCGCATCCAGGGGCCGCCCGGACTCCCGTGCCCTCCCCTCCATAGAGGAAATCCTGCGACTCCCCCCACCCCCCCCCGATCTGCCCGAGGGGCCAGGACAGGACTCACCGCCCGCCGGGCCGGGGCTGCGGAGGCCGGGAGGTGCGGCAGGGCCGGGGCACCCGGCGCGGGGCTGGCGAGGCGGAGCGGAGCCCGGCGGCGGCAGGAGGAGCGGCAGGAGGAGACGGAGGAGGAGGAGGAGGAAGAAAAGGGGGAGCAAAGGGGGGCTCGGCGCCGGGAGCCCGCGGGATTCGCCGAGCGGCCGCTCAGAGCCGCCTCCTGCGGGTGCGCGGGGCAACCACCGGGGGGCGGCGGAAGGAGGGGGGGGGCGGCTTTAGGGACCGGGCACGGAGCGGGGGGACACCGGGAAAGGAGGGACACCGGGAAAGGAGGGACACAGGGTGCCGGGAGGACACGGGGTGCAGGAGGCAGGACCCTTGGGGCGAGGGGCGGGACGGGTCCCGGGAGCGGCGGGTCCCGCCCGGCTGCTGGAGCCTGGGAGAGGAGCGGGAGCGCAGTCAGCCCTCGTTCGGGGAAGCGCATTCCCGCAAGAGCCCGGGGCTGAGCAGCGCGGCGGTGCCGGGGGGTGGAAACCCTTTAATCTCTGCTCTAATGAGAGCTGGGCGAGGAGCGGGTGTCTGGAGACTGGTTTTGCCGGCGGCTGGTGCCGTCCCCGCCCTGGGAGCCGTGTTTGCATTCGCCTTGATGCCTCGTTCAGAGCATCGCTCCCACATGACCTGGATGCATTTCTGCGTCCCACGATGTCCTTTAATTTGGGAATATTATCTGTTCTTGGAAAGGTTAATTACAATAAAGGACTGGATCTCTCTTCCCATTTCTTCATGGCTTCATTTATTCTGCCTTTCATGTTTTGATCCCTTGAGTGCTTTGATCCCTCATTTCTGCCATCCTTAGATAGAAGGTAAAAGGAATACCCTGCCTGGGTATTCCTGGGTAAGTGTGTCCCTAAGTGACATAAACTGAAATTAAGGAAAAAAAAATATGTTTTACAGGCTCAGGAGCTGTAGTGCCCAAATGGCATTGGCACACCTGGCACAACCACAGGCTTTGCAAGGGCCAGCAGAACGTCCCACTGGAGACAAGGTGGCCATGGAAGTGCACAGATGCCCATGTGCTGTTCTGCAGGGTTAGCAAGCACCAGGATAAGACCATCCCTGCGTGCTGCAGCCTGTGTTCCCAGGACCTGCATTGCTCTCAAGGCACTGACAGCATCACTGGTGAAAAACTGCCCTAATTTGCTGCTCTTGTAATCAGGCCGAGGCGAAGCAGCAGCTTCTCCTGGCAGCAGTGACTGCTCATGAATCCTCCTTATGGGAAACCTTCCCGAGATTCAGCATGTGGGGAGGGCAGGAGAGAGTCCTAAGGCCTTGGAATAGCATCCTCTTCCACTCCAGCTGCTACCCCAAGCACAGGAGATGCCCTCTGTGCTGTTTTAATTGGTTGCTTCTTGTAATTAGAGTTTATTTGTATTAATTAACTTCAATTATCTGTTTGCAAGTTGCTCCAAGTACACCATCAACATGTTTAGAACCACACAGCCTCGAAGAGCCGGCTCCTACCTGAGGAAGCTGTGAGTTAAAACCAGACGTGCTGATAGACCGTGCTCCAAAAATGCATCATTTTTTTTGTTAAGAAAACTATTGTGTAAACTTAATGATTAATAGTTGGCTTAGCTGCCAGCCCACTGACTGACCAACACAGGTAAACAGGACTGGTGTTATTAAATATTCTCATAATGATGCATTTTTCCTGGAAAGGCACAGGAGGAGGTGGGTAGTCCTTGCCCAGGAGAGCTGGCAGTGAGGGAGATGGAGGCAGGGACAGAGAGTGAAGATGAAACAGCCACACAGTCATTCTCTGACTTTTTAGGAAGCAAGTGGTTTTATTAAGAGATCAGTAGAAGGGGAAGGGAAAAGGGAGCAGGAAGAGGTCAAAAATTGGATGAGAAGACAACCAGGAGTTAGAGAGGGCAGACACACAGTGAATTGGAGGGGTGGGGATTTGGGGCTACGGAGGGAGTGGAAGGACACCGGGATGGCCACGCTCAGAATTAGCTCAGCTGCAATTAAAGCTGGTCACAGCAGAGGCATGATGCTCACCACAAGTGGCCTTTATCTGCAGTGATCAGCAGCAGTCATTATTCTGCTCTGAACTCAGTTGTTTATGCTGAGTTGTGTTTCCTGGAGAGACCACGATGCGTTAGCTTTGTGCAGAAGGATGTAAAATAGAGAGGCACATGCCTTGGGCAGGTGAGTGCAGGAAACTTCATGGAGCAGCAAGTCCTTGGGGAGAAACAGCATGGAAAAATCCCCAGACTGATGCCTTAGATTGGAATTTAAGCAACTGTAGCTGTTTATCTGAAGAAAATTGTGTAGATACACAAATAGCTCCACGAGGAGAAAAGGCAGGTACCCCACGAGCTGTGTAAGCCAGAGGGAAGAGGCACAGCCCAAACCCACAGCTGCAGGCTGAGCCAGACCAACTGAAATGAGAAAATGGGCGTTAATTTTTTAAAGAATAAAGTTGATTAGCTGCTGGAACAAATTACTGGGGAAAGGAAAATCTTCCCATATGATAGTGTTTTCTATTCAAGATAAGATGCCTTTCCTCAAACGGGCTTCAGCCAAGCATGTGTTCTTGGGTTCAGCAGAGCAAGGATGGGGTGAAAGGTAGTGATCTCTGCGAAGAGGTGACTTTGTGGCCCCACCTAGATTTTAGGAAATGACTCAAAGACTGTACTCTCGATGTGTATTTCTACATCCTTCCTGGATGGTGCTGCTCTGGGTTGTCCCCTTCTGAATAGCAGCTGGGCAAGGGCAGCCAGGGAATTACTCAGACCCAGCCTGTCTGATGGGGCTTTTTTTACCCTGTCCTGCCATCCAGGGTGGGGTGTTCGTGCACGTGAGACTGGTGGTGTTGGCCTGTGTTGGGTCTCTCTGTATTTGTCACCCCAGGTGGACATGAGGCTGCTGGAAGCCTGACTGAAGGGAGGTGACCCCAGGCAGCATCAACCAGCTGCTGCAGGGGCTCCTTCCCAGTGGATTGCACTCTCAGTATCAGTGCAGCTGTTTTTCAGAAAGCAAATTGCTCACTGCAGGAGTGAAATATTCTCCTGTTGTTGGAGTTTTGGCTATTCAAAAGTCAGAGTGTTATTTCTGCATGTTTGTAATCCTGAGGCAGTTTCAAAGGGGCCAGGGCACCTCTTCATTTCAGTTTGTGCTGCCACTGCAAAGCATAAATGAACCCAAGCAAACTTTCTGAAAGTTTGGACATGAGCAGCAATCTAGAGAGAGCAATGTGGGTTCAGCTCATGTTCTCTGCCTGCTGGTCAGCCACCAAGCTCTGACCTACGTTTGGGCAGCACCACAGAATTACTAGCAGCTACTTGGTGTTGGTCCTAAAGCAATTGCAGCCACAGCTGGGCCAGGAGCTGTTTCACCTCTGGACTCTGCTGTGCACAAGAAGGAGAATTAGGGAATGCACACATAGAAGAAGTAAGAATCTGGTCTCATGTTGCTGCCTCTACGGAAATGAGGCAACTGCAAGATTTGCTAGGAGGAACAGGCACAAAAGCCAAGGGGTGAGATCTTCTACATATTAATGGTGATGGGAAGGAGGAGAAACAGGACTGACTGGTTTGCAGAGGAGATTGAGAGTTCCCATGGAATTATTGGGAGGATGTAGCATGGACCTGTCTGGGGACAGGTTCATTCCCTTTGCAAGCTGAAGATCTGGTGGTTCTGGCAGACAGACAGTCTGAAGGAGGAGATGAGGAATTAGTAAAGCAGAATTTCACCTTGAACAGGGGAGTTTGAGGGACTGTGGCTGACAAGGCTACGGGAGCTTTGTGCTTCCTGACTGAAATTAGTTGTTTTGGCTCCCTGCCATACATCAGGGGACATGGAAGGGAGATGAAATGTTCCTTGTCTCCTGCACTGATACCATAAAAATGCAGTGCATTGTGCTGGTGCTGTGGAAAGGCCCCTCCTTTGCCCAGCTGCTGCCTTGGGAGCTACCCAAGCTGTCCCATTTGTGTGTCAGGACATGCCCTGTGACTCTGACTTGTGTCCTGTCCATCACCCTTTCCTACAGGGCCCTACAGATGAACCTCATGGATGAATAGCAACGCGAGTGTGGTACTCACATTCTTCCCTGCTTCCCTTGAGAAACCCAAGTGAGGCAGCTGAGATCAACAGCAATGAAGAACAGTTTCCTTCCCTCAGTAGGAAGTGGCAGAAGAGGAGAAGAGAGCAGCAGGCACCTTCTGGTAGGTGATGGAGTGGGGGCATTAGTGTCCCTAAGGCAGCGCTCGTGCTCCGTCTGGAAACAAGATGGACCAGCAAAACTGTCCCTCTCTGCTGTGTCCTGGCACAGCCCAGGCTCTGTTGGCAGGCTTGGGAGGAGCTTTAATGAAAACAAGTGTTTGGCTGGTGCTACCGTGGTGCCACAGACTTTAAGGAACAAACACAGAGAGCCCAGCCCCTCTTTGATTAGTAAGTGCAATCTGCTGCCACAGCTGATGCTGGAGGAAAAGATAAGAGAGAGAAAAAGAGAACAGCGCTGGAGTGAGGATGAAAACACTGGGCAGAAGATCTGCAGGGGGATGAAAGGGAGCCATTTATTTGCAAATAAGTTGCTAGATCAGGCTTCCGTGTGTGTCTGGGCAGCTTCTAATATTATGGGTTTATTCGGAATTAAGACTTATTACTGGAGTTGGACACTCTTGAGAAGAGATGTCAGCCCACAGATCTAGGCAGTACCTGATCGAAGTCTTTCTTGTGCCAATCTAAGAGTAATTTAAGGGTCTTTTTCAGTTTTTACCAGTGATTTTGTGTTTGAAGTCTCTCTGTAGGAAGCCAGCATGGATGCTCCATGATTCATTCCCATGAGGAATCATGATTTCAGGTACCCAGATGGTCGCAGAGGCAGAGGAGGGGGCAGATACATATTTTTACAGCAAGGAGAACACAACTTCATTGTACAGATCTGGCCTGGCTTAGAAGATTTGGAAAATGTACAGCATGACTATTTATCTTTTTTTTCCTTTTTTTTTTTCTTTTTTTTTCATGATTATTTCCTCTTGGCTCCTGATTAGGCCTTAGGAACACTGAGGAAGGAGGAGACTGCTGCCTGAACATTCCATCCCAGTACTCCGCCTGGTGTCTGCTCTGTGGGTTCCCTGGAATTCAGCAGAGCCCATTTATTGAGGCCAGCAGAAATAGCATCTCAATTCCTGGTTTCAGAGGAGATGTTAAGTAGGACATAGTTAAATTTGGGATTATTAGTGAGTGAAGAAGGGTAGCTCTTTTTTTTTTTGAAATAGATCTTTGATAATAGATCCTTGGGCAGAGCACTGTGAAGAGGATGAGACGTTTACAGATAGGAAACTTCTTCTGATACAATAAATTATTGGGCAGAAGTGAATGTTTGAGAGCATTTCAAGTTTCTATACATGCAGACCTGACTGGCACCAAGTCCTGCAGTATTTCAGCTCAAGGAGCATCTTGCTGATGTCACCAGTTCAGAGCTGGGTCACGTCCTGCATTGGCATCTCGGTCTACAGGAATTTGGCATCTCTGTTTTAAGGTTTATCAGAGGTTTCCCTAAGACAGAGGTGCAGAGACATCAAGTTTCCCATGGTCAGTAATCTGAAACAAGCCCTCCCTACAGAATCACTCCCTATAGACGAAAGGAAGCCTGTGAATGAGAGACCTTGAAATGAGCTGTCTGCATAATTAAAACCCTGCAGTGAGATGAAATACGAGATGGAGGGGAGAGATAGTTGGAGGCACCGAGGAACAGAAGCGCTTTCAAGTATTTTGCTGCAGAGATGGCTGGAGGATTTGCCAGGGGGCTGATTTTGCCCTCGTGCTGTCCTTGGCCAGGTGACAGGTGCTGTGCAGCCGGGTGGACACGTCACTGACCCAGAAACCTCCCCGTGCCAGGACAGGTGGGAGCACTAAACGGAGCTTAGGCGCAAGGCAGAGAGGGCTGCAGAGCTTTAAATCAGAGCTAATCTCTGTGTCTTGTTGGACTGAGTTTTTGCTCTTGGGTGGGTAGACCACAGCCCAGTTTGCTCTGGGCTGGGTGATGATCCACTTGTGCCTGGTGATGCTGCAAAGGAGGCAAAAGGCCAAGCACTGCCATTGGGAACCAACTGTGAATTAACACACGGTGTGTGATTAATGTGCTTTTTAAATGCATTCATGTCCTGTCGCACTGGCTGCGGATCTTGTGTCACATTTGGTGTTCTCAGAACATTTATTAGCCTTACAGATCCCTTGATTATTGCTTTCTCTTTTATAATTAAGCTATGAAACTCAGCATGGTGCAGCTTATGCAGTATTAATTCATGGCTGCCGTATTCTGCCTGTGCCCTAGGATAAGGCTAAATGCTGGCAGCTGGATTGCTCTCTGCACAGTTGCTATTCTGAAATTTCTTAATATGATTATAAAAATCACATTCTGAGTGCATATGGGCAACTTGGGGCTCAGCACTGCCAGGAGCAAGAGTGAGATGTGGTGTGACTTTCTCAGGAGCAGTTTCTGCCCCTGGCAGCGGTGAGAGACGGGGATTCCTCCTGCCCCAGGTGCTGGCTGATGCTCTCCAGGTGGATGCTCTTAGCTCTGCTCCAGTGCTAATGCAGCCTCACGTGCTTTCCAGGCCCTGCTCACCCTTCTCAGGACATGCCTGTGAAAATGTGAGTCTTGCAAATGAGTTCTGCTTCTCTCCTTTTTTTCCTCCTTTTCTTCATGTGAGAGTCGAGCAGAACCCGGGATTTCCTGCGAGGCTGCGGCTCCCCGGCCCCGTTCTGTCGGCAGCAGCTGCCGTGGCTGTTTGAATAGTCTTCTTCCCGGCTGGTTGCTCCTGCCCCCAGCACGACAGTTTAACAGTTTGTGTGGCCATGTGGTGAACTGAACAGGGAACAAAAATAGCATTAAACATGTCTGGTTTACTTAATTTTTTTTATTTTCCCCTCTCCTGGGAACTAGTTGTGGGAGTGACTGTGCTGAAGAAACAGGAGGTTCTGGGAGGGAAGTGACTGGAATGACCCATCCCCGGTGCCCCAGGCACTGCTGGTCCAGAGGCAACAGTTGGAAGGCAGAATTCATGAAGTCTTTGCTGGGCTGGGTGTTGGGCCACTTGCTGTTTCCATTGGGTAAATCCAAGCAGCTCCAGCAGCTCTGCCCACATGTCTCTGGTCTCTGTAGCTGCTGGAAGTCCTACCAAACTTCAGATGTGAGGACAAAGTGCTGAGGTGCCAACTGCTGAGGAACACCTCTGTCAGTGTCCCACATCTGCTCTGGACATGAGGGAAGCAGTTTGGAAGCTGAAGGGTCCATGGACCACAGATTCCATGACAGTGGCAGTTCCTCTCTGCAGTGTGTGTGTTACACACTCACCCACACTGCACAGACTATTGATTATTACTAATCAAACCACTTCTGTAGGGACCCGAGTGCTGATCATCTCAAAGCTTCTGTTTCAAAAACCAGTGCCAAGCCCTACGTGCAGGATGTAAAGCTGTAGTGCAGAAACTCTTTGAGCTCAGATGTTTCCATGGAGATGAATCTTTGATCTCGTTGTAATAAATAGAGGGCGGAGAAGATGCTCCCAAACTAGGGAGGAAGGCAAGGCTGATCCCTACGGGGCAGAAGTTCTCAACAGGAATTAGGGTGACAGGAGGTTTCTCTCTCTCTCTGTCTCTCTCTCTCTGTTTTCCCCCTCCATGATGCCATGTTTGTGGCAGTGGCAGAGTTGAGCTCTCTGCCCGCCAGCACCGTGGCGCACGAGGGGAACGTGCCTTTCATCCAGCCAGCCGCCACTACACCTTTGAGCTGCCTAATCTAATGCTGCTGAAAAGTCAGACCTTTGTCTGCACAGCAATATTCACCCTGTGCTGCAGGATTTGGAGAGCAGTGACACGGGGTTTTAGTACCAGTACGAGACACACTCGTTTTCTTGGCTGTGGTGAAGGAATCTGAGGGATGAGAACAGCCAGGGAAAGTGCTGTGTTTACGGATAAAATATGGAGGAACAAAAAAAATCACATTTTACACTGGCACAGTGCAAAATAGAAGTGTTTACCATGCTGACATGGAGATAAGTGACCACAGGCAACAGTCAATTGGCTTTATCCACACGGATGAGCTTTGACCGCACCAAAAACTCGTGTGTTGTTAGAGCTGTCAGCAGGATCAGGGCTCTTACTCCTGGCACTGGAAATAGAGGCTTCTGTGGATGGTGCAGAGGAGAATTCATTAGGAAAGGGTATAATTATCTTCGGTAGTCACTGAGAACTGCTGCTTGGGGTGACTGTGGCCACACACACTCTGGTAGGACGTTTCACACCACGATGCTCTGCGTTGGCAGTTGAAGATGATCCCGGTGTTTGATCCCAGCATGGATGTGCCGTACGGCTCCCAGGGGTGTGCTGTGGGGTGTGTGTGTGTGCTGAGCTGTGTGTGCTGAGCTGTGTGTGCTGAGCTGTGTGTGCTGAGCTGTGCTCGCCTGTTGGTGCATTTCTCGCTCCGTTTGGCAGCCGGGTGGTGGCTTTTCCTGGTCACTTCTGCTCTGCTCACAGGCCGCTGACAGATCCGTCCCTTTGTCCCTGCTGCCAGCGCGGCCTCGAACAGGTTCTTCTGCAGCATGTAGGAGCACACAGGGTAAGAAAGATACTGTGCACAGCCTGCTGCAATACTACTTTTCCTCTTTTTAAACAAATAATCTTTCTTGGATGCATTTTGCTGCCGGTTGTGCTAATTAGGGTCTCTTTAATTTAGGGGTTTGCAATACCACACCCAGGAAAAATGGGGCTTTGGTCCCACCACTCCTTTCACTGGAGCAAGTGAGCCCTTTGTGCCTTGCTGGATCTCAGGCTCCTGAACAACTCAACCATCACTTCATGTAATTTTAAATTTACAGTTTAAATACTTTATTTATAAGGCTATGTGTTGTTTGCAGCTCCGAAATGTTATATTTTTTTCCAAATATTGCAGAAAGCTTCAGTGGTTGAACAAAGACCACAGGTTCACTTTAGAAGCCGACAGGTGGGGTTTTCTGCTGATTTTGTTGTTGTTGTTTCACATGACTCTCTCTGAAAATGCTGTCACTAGCTCCCTGTTTGTCAGAAATGGACCACTTAGCTGAGAAAGACTTGTTGTTGTCTTATGTACTACTTCACTGGGAAGAAAATATGTTGAAGGAGTATGCAATATTAAAAGTATTTTGAATCAGAATCACTTTGGCTACAGTCAGTGGAGGCTTTAGCCTTGTTTTCATGGGGGTCTTTGTCAGAACCTAAAGCACAAAATACTCTGATAGGTCGAAGTCAAGGTTACCAGACAGTAATGAAAACAGCATTTTTATCCTCAATTACATGGACAAGACAGGATTGCTGTGCAGCCACAGCTGTTTGTCTCAGGGCTGTGACAAGCCTGTATGGATGCTGTCACTTAGCAACCATTGCCATTTGTGTTTTAACTGCAGCTTTTTTGTTGTTGGCACATAATAAGAGTTGTAATCATGAGATCAGTCCTCTCAGGGGTGTTTGTTACTGGGAGTGATGGGCTCCAGGGCTCACCTGTGCCCCAGCCTATAGGAGCTAAATTAGAAGAACTTCAAGTGCAATGGCTAATGCAGCTTAATAAGGGTTTATTTTCAAGCTGGCTTGGCTGGGTCAAGTCGTGTTTCAAGACATACAGCCTGGATTCACCATCTGCCAGACCTGGCTCTGCAGCTCCTTCGTGCTGGTCACAGCCCAGCCCAGAAGCTGGTTTGAGGCCAAAGCTCAGTGGTAGGGGACCAGCCAGGACAAGCCTGGATGTCCCTGGGCACAGCAGCATGAGCTCCCTGCTCCCCTCTACTGACCCAGCCTGAAAGCTTGGGGAATATGGGGTCAGTGGAGGCTGGAAATGCGAGACCCGAGAGATAATGAACTGGGAGAACTGAAGATCTGAAGGATATCTACATCTCAAGGGTAATTCCCACCTATCTTGCACTGACAAGGAGGGAAAAGGGTCAGACCTGTGACAATTCAAGCCCCAACACTCTCCAGGAGCTAACGTTGTGGTTTTGCTTTACATCTGGTCTGATCTCATCAAGCAACGTCTCTCAAAGGAGTGGGTGCACCCTCTGACCCAGACAGTGAGCTCCTGCCCTGGCACAAGAGTTTAATAACCAGGCAACTGGGGAGTAACTTGGTTTGGAGGGGTTTGTTTTGGAGGCAGCAGTGTGAAAGGCATCTTTGCAGCCCTGTTATATGTTTATTATAACGTAAATAAACACTCTCAGCTGCAGAGACTCGGTATTGATATCACGGACAGAAACACTGTTTTCTTTAGCTTTATTTTGCTCTGAGGTAAACCTTTGTGTAATTGCACCTGTGGTTCTGCAGGAACTCTTGATGAGGACTCCTCGTTTCCCCTTCCACCAGGGGATGAGGTATGAGAGTACCCACGATGTGTGTGTTTCCTTACAGCTTTGTTCCACCTCGTTCAGACGGACACACTGCTCCTTTGAATCCCATTTCTCCGTGTGCTGGCTCGAAGGTTAAAGGCAAGACCTGTCCTGTCTGTGGAGCAGCACAGCTGACGCAGGCTGAGGTCTGGCTGCGTTGAAGTGGTGCTTTATTTCTCAGCAGAGGACAAAAACCACTGCTCAGAAGGGAAATGACACAGAGCTGCTGCCACTGGTATATTTTTCCATTGTAAATTGCTGAGACCTTCTGCAGTGAAGTTGGTTGCTGAGTTTCCTCTCTAATGCACAGTGGGTTTTAGAAGCCTTGATGAATATGCATTGAAAGGTAGGGCAAATTTTATTGGAGATGTACAGAAGAAAATTGCAAAGATGTGCATGGGTTGATCTGTAATCACAGGTCACATACGCCGAAGCTAAAGCAACGGCCTTAGTCATTTATGGACCATTTTTTTTCTAAGTTGTGCAATTAGTATAATTAGGCAAAGAATATTCTTTGTACTGTAAATGTCTAGTGTATTAAACCAGAAAATTAGCAGCCATTCTTTTGGCAGCTTTCATAAAGCCATTGCTTGTGTAGGACTGAGCCAAAGATGCTTATTCTCTCCTGTGTCTGTCTGAGCCTGAGCAGTTAAAGGATGAATCCTTTCTTCAGAGCTTTGTTGAAATGTGTTGAAAGCAACTCTGAGAATTTCATACCTGTGTACAGATCAGACAACATAACATTGCCCCTATGCAGACAAAGAGCTGAAATGAGCTTTGTAATCTTTTCCTTTCACAGTACCAGCCACCAGAGATATAATTTCTTTCTGATCTGTGATGTTCTGCGTTGATACCACCTGGATTGCCATTGCCTGCTTCTCACAGCACAATCTAAAGGAAACGACAGTTCCGATTCTAGCTGCCTCTTGCGTTAAACGAGGCTCATGTCCGGCCACAGCCGCTGCCAAATCAGCTGCGGTTGTGTTTGTGCCTCTGTGTGTTGGAAAAGCTCTCGGTGGTGCCTCCTGCAGGAACCGAGCACAGCTACAGCGCTGACGGGGTGAACGCGGCAGTTTCCCCAGAAATCCATCCCGAAAAGGGCATCTTTGAACTTTCTCCTGTGCCTGTAACAGCAGGTCAGGCAGCCCAGCTCCCTCTCCACGTCTCTGGAGTCCTCAGTGTGTGACAGGAGCGAGCTGATGTGCAGTTTATGGAGGGACGGCTGTTGTCGTGCTGGGAAGTGGTGAGTAGCAGCAGCACTTGTTGGAGCGAATGCTCAGGATGCATCTGGGGGAAACCAGTCTGCCAAGGATGGTCTCCTTGGGAGCTAATCTTCCCCAGAGGGGCACCATGACCACAACCCCATGGCAAGACATACCACAGGGTGTAACTCTTAACCCAGTAGGAAGCTGTGTGGCTGGGATAAGGATCTTGTGGAGGTGCAAAACAAGCCTTGGTAGGTAAGAAGTGGGTTTAAAATGAGTTGGCAATGTGAGCAAGTGGGGTGGGGCTTGTATGAGTCCTCAAATGTGCAAAGATGAGCATCCTAGAGAGGGTATCCCAGCATGATGGATGATCTACATTGGGGCATGTTCACAAATCAGGTAGCTAAATTTCAAGCTCACAAATCCCATCCCATCATTTCCTGTAGAAAGAATTGTTAGTTTTTAATTTGCCTTATTCCCCCTTAATCCCTCTAGTCCCTGGCATTTGTTCTGCACACTGTTCAGATGTTCATGACTCTTCCTGTCTCTCCCAATTATCAGGTGCAGAATGTCAGTGCAAACACCTCAGTGTTAATAGGATTCCACTGTAACTGGAGCAGGAGAGAAAACAAAGTAAGGCAAAGCTCAGAGAGAGAGGGAATCACAGAGTCAGCTCTGAGTCACATAATTGCTGGAGGTGGAGACCTGTTTTTAATGAAAGATGAAGCGAGTCATTAATACCCCTCCTAGAGATAAGGAGCCCTCCCAGTTTGTTGTACATTTGGGTTTTAGTGTACAAGCACCCTGTGTATAAACATGACTTTGGACTGCAATTTGGCAAATGTTATAAACTTAATGTCACCATCACCCCAGCTGATTAAAATAAAAATAAGTCCCATGAAAAATTAATAGGTCTGGGAGCTGAGAGACCTCAGTAATAAGCAGTGAGTTTCCCTTCTGTAACAACTCACTGTTTCAATTTGCTGATATCTGAATAATTCCTTGGAGTGTCCTAAACTGCACAGCCCAGAAATCACAAGAGTTCGAGCGCTGAACAGGAAGGAGCCATTTACACAGCAACCTGCTGTCTCCTTTCCTGGAGCATATCTGACCTACTGTCAACACAGAATGCTGGTTTTGGAACTGTAAATCCCTTCACTAGAACTCCACAAACAATCCATGCTTCTTTAAAAGCACATCCCTCTCACTAACCCTTTCAGTTTCTGAGACGAACACAGTGGCAGGAAAAGGCCTGAATTTTATTCTCTTCTGTCCTTTGCCAGGTGTCGACCCTGCTCAAGTAGAATTGTGTATCAGAAGCAGAGCTACCCTCTCCTAATAACAGCTGCTGGTACAACACCCAAGGGCTCTGTCACACATAAAGCTGTGCTGACTTCATCAAAAGGCACGGAGTAAATCTTCAGCCTCACCAGCAAAAGATCCAAGCTACATCTCACCCCATTGTATCGCTGCAGGGATAATATTGCAAGAGGAGATTGCAGAAGTCCTTTCACTGCATTAGATGCTGCAGCCTCCATTAGCCTAAAATGAGTGTGGTGTGCCTGCCCCTACAGAGGCAGCAGGAGGGTGAAGGATGCTCAGTAACACCTCAGCGATGGAAAAGGAGACAGCACGGTTTGATCTACTGGTAAAGGTACTGCTTTTGTTTTTTTTTTCTAAGTTGAACAAAGCTTCTTAGCACGTGGCAGGACACTGAAGTAAGTTGCAAACTAGTCTTTCCTGAGTTTTTATGAAATTGGCAATTTTTTCTCAGAAAAGTGTTGCCATTCACACTATAGCTGCTGTTTTCTGATTGTTTGCCAAAGCTAAGCATAGATCAAATTTATCATGAAAAAGCTGCAGGTGTCAGTTTCTCTTAAAAGTTAAGAAACTATCCCAGTGCTTCAGGAATGGAGAAGCACTTGAAAAAAACCATCAAAATGGACTTGCTTATGGCTTCAATTAAAACCAAAGTCAGCACGTTACTGTCACTGCTGAGATCAAACAAGTATATGGTCTACAGGAGACAATTTGTAAGGCTAAGGCTTTTTACTCCTTAAATCCCACCTTCTGCTCTAAAGGTCAAAACCAGTCTTCATCAGTTTTAGCTACTCTTGATCTGAAAGGAGCCTACAACTTGTTTTCAGTCACTGTTTTCTTTTTTTCAAATGATTCCTTACGGAGGCTTGGTCAGGTGCTTTCTTAAAAGACACACAACTTAAAAAAAAAAGAACAAACGCAATTCTCATGTTTTTACTTTGAAAAAGAAACAACTGTTTATTGCAAATTACACTTTTTAACAAAAAAAAAATCATCAGTATTAAAGATTTTCTAACCCATTTAACAGCTAACAAAACCACCCTTCTCCTCCAGAAGAAAACTGCTTAAGCATTGCTCCCTCAGAGCAAGAAATGTCTTCAGTAACAGTCGACTTCATTCTCCTCTATAGTCCCCATAGTAGCAAGGATGTCCTGTAAGAGGGACTGAGGGCTTTCTTCCACATGGTCACTACTTTTATTTAGTTCATCATGTAGCTCTAGTAAGTCTATTGCACCCAAAGCTACCATCATGCTCTCTGGATCTTGAAAATCCACCCCGTTACCACCATCTGTGGGGAAGTTCTGGGCCAGAGAACCCTGTCTTAGTGTCCTCTGTAACCAGGCAATGCCACGTCCTGCAGGTGAATCTTCAATCTCTTGTGGATTCTCCAAAGTACTCACCGGATAGAAATTCCCTCTTAGGCCAATCAGGATGTCACAGGCTCTCTGACCCACTGGTTTGTCACAGTCACACAATGATCGAAACAAAAAGCCGAACAGTTTTGCTCGGCAGAACACCCTCAGCAGCTCGTTCCGAGGGGTGGAACTGGTGACTGCAGAGGAGACAGGAGCATAGGGGCACTCAGAAAGGCCAAGCTGGCAAATAGTCTGGCTACAGAAAACTTCAACCAGTTCCAAACCACCAAGTCTGACTTCCCAGTCTAAGTCATGCTCCACAGTTTGGATGACTCTAGAGACAAACTGCTCTCTGTCTTCCAGCTGAGCTGTGCAGCCTTCTCTCAGCCACTTGGTGAAGATGCTGATCACAGCCCTCCTAGGAAAGCCCTCAGAGTCTGTTGACAAGATTTCTTGAAGCTTTGCTACAGTGTTCTAGATGCAAAAAGACAAAAGAGAAAGCACAGTGAGGGGAGAAACACGCAAAGAAACAAGAACAGCAGAAGTACAAAATCTTGTCACTGCTGGTTGTTAAATCTGCCTGCATGAGTCTGCAAATGACTTGTGAAAAAAAGTTATAAGTAATACAGCAGTGCATTGATGGGTAGTTCTGCTTGTGCAGAGGAAGTTATCATACCTCTTTGTTACACTGATTCCCTGCTACAGGTGATTCCGGAGCAAAGTAAGTAACAAAGGCCAGGTGGCCCACAGCAGTCACAGCACTCGCCCGCACGTAGCTCTCTGGATCCTCCAGCAGATTTTCTGTAAGCCTTGGCACCTCTGAGGACAGCAGACACTGCCTGAACCCATCCTGGTCTGTAAACAAGACAGCAAGCCAAAGAAGTGGGGCATTATTCTCTCTGAGCATGAAGCTGTTTCCAAAGCAAACAGCTCTTTGCGTCATACAAGGATGCCCACTGCCTGCAGGGACAGCTGCCAGTGAGACGAGACTTTGCAGAGACCGGGCAGCTGCTCACAAGAGCACAGATGCTCTGTGTCAGGCTCCCCATTTCCCAGCAGCTTGGTGACTTTCAGTCAAGCTCTGCTAGACATTGGAACTCGGAAAATTGCATTTACAGTTGTTTTAGCAGCAAGAAAAAACTTTCCGCGGGCAAGCGGGGATGTGGTTTGAGCCTCATCAAACTTATGCCTTTGTTTAAAGGAAGAAAAAATAGTCCTCCTTTCTTGTTGTCAAGGCATATGGCAGAGAAAACAAAAGTAACAGCAGCACTTAGAGGGGCTGCAGGGTAATCTGCTAATGCAGCTGAGTGTGCTGAATGCTTCCTTTGTGACCTGGGGACAACAGCAGTCGACATCAGTGAGCTACCACAGGAAAATTAACATTGCCTCAGTGCTACCTGCTGCAGAGCCTGAGCTACCAGTAAAGTGGAAAACCAGTAAATAATCCAGAGCATGCAAAGCAGGTCTATGTTTTTAGCCTTCTAAAGCCCAGCCCCCAGCCTGCTGATAGAAACCGGGCTCCACTGCAGAGCAAACTGAAAAAAGGGAAAGTATTATCTGCCATTAAGCACTGTCACCTGCCTTGACATACGTGTCTCAACACCCTTCAGTTTAACTCACCAAAACTGCCATTAAGGCAGGCACAGCAATCTGAGTTCAACAGAAAAGTAGGATAAGTTTATTAATATTTTTGTCAGATTTTGATCATGATCTGAGAGTAAAAATGTTGACACTTCTTTCTTTTCTTAGCCCTCCAGTTATGGGTCAGAAGATGCTTTACCAGCCCGACTGACTTTCACAACATTAAAAGAAGCACTCTTTCAATCTGAACTGTTAAATCTTCGCACCTACCTCTCAAGCATTTAATCATGGCAGTGAGGAACTCCAGAGAAGAATCTCTTACTTCCCAGCAAGGACTGCACAAACGCTTCTGCAGCACCACAAACACATCTGTAAAAGCCAAGTGAGAAGCCTGAATGGACATGAAAGGTAACAAGCCTTACTGGAGCCATCACTGTACAACCTCCACATCCCTTCATCTGATGCAATCCCTTTTGCTGTGTGCTTCTACCAGAGTGCTTCAAAGCACTGTTTGGGCAGCTAAACTTGAATTTAACATAATTGTGAACAAGTCAATCCTAAGTGCTTTGAGCAGGATAGGTAGGCAAAAGCAGATTTCATATATGCTACTAGCTGCTGTTAGTCTCAAATAGTTTAATTACCTTCCAAAATCTTCTCAGTTTGTTGGCACTGCCTGTTGGAGCAGGACAGTTCCTGCAAGCGCACCAACCACTTGGATGTAGCTTGAAAGGCTTTCTTTAGAACCTGAAACAATGTAAAGCAGATTTATTTTACTACAGGAGGAGGCAGTGTTGCCTTTATGCCATTAGAAGTGAAATTCATTTTAGCCTCAAACTTACAGAGCAATTCTCAGAGTAAACAAGTACTTACAAAGAAGTAAGCCACAAATAAGTGGTGCTTATATATAATTTCTAACAAACACGCAGAAAATGCCTGTTCTCAACTTATTATTCTGAAGTACCTCCAGCTTTTGATTTGCAGTTGTCATTGGAGTCATTTGAACAAGACAAAGCAAGAAAACAAATTCCCTTATGCAAAGAATTCAATGCTTCATGGCCATGTCAGGTTGAGTTTGTCAGTGCTACTCTTAGATGTGATGGCTCCTGTCTTCTCAAGGACACTCAGTGCATTGCTCAGTTACTCTCTCATTACAATTTTAGCTATTTCCTAAGCCAGCCAGAACCAAGACAAGTCTCCTACATATTCCGATACAAACTGTGCTAAGAAACAACCAACTGGTCAGACAATTTCTCAGGATTACATCCCACCAGGGCAAGCTATTAGATGTGGATGTCTCCTTAGTTCTGCACTCACAGTAGGGCTGGTGTTTGGACTCTCCAGGTATGCCAGAAGGACATCAAATAGACTTCCTATGAGAGTGTCACAGCCTGAAACCGAGAAAACAAAACTAAAGGACCAACACTGAGAGAAGGAGCATCCCAATCCCAATTCAACTGCTGAAATACAGAAAGACTCAGGATTGTAAACTGTTTTGGAGGAGAAAGCGACGATTAACTCACCTTTTTTCTCTGAGAGTGCTGCAAGGACATCGAGAGCTGACTTTTGCACCCTGAAACAATTGATCAAGTTTCGGCTTATTGTGCTTCCCAGAGGGGAAGCAGGACTCAGGAGGCCATTACAGAATTGTAATATTGCCATGAGAGAGCGCAGCAAGGACACACAGGGTAAATCCACTCTTAAATGTTTCTAACGGGTGAGAAAGAAAAAAAAAAAAAAGAAAAGTAAAAGAGTTTCCTGCAAAAATTCCAAGTGTGTACAGAGAGTTTTTGGTCAGGAAGGAGTGAAATCTGCAATTTCTAGAGGGTTCTTAAGGTAGCACAATGTTAAGAAGTACAAAAAAATTATCTTTGTTTTTTTTCACTGCATCAATAATTGCAGCAGGAGGTATGGTAACAAAGCTTGTGAAGATGGATTTAGAACTTACGTGCAGTCCTTCTTTACAAGCCTCAGTATTGTTCTGTTTTCATATTTGAAAGGTTTTTGCTAATATTTGCTGATTTCTTTAACCTATGGAAGCCCTCACTGTCAACTCCTCTCCATGTTCTATTAAGCTCTGCTGCAAAAATTTGCAACCAATCTTAACGCTGTCTTTCAAGGACCAATTTGATCCCCAGGCTTTTTTCCGCTCTCTGAATGTTACCAAAGACAGCAGCTTCTCCAGGTGAGCCAAGGTCTGACACAGGAGGCCAGCACAAGATGTCTTGGAGGACAGAAGACTTTCAACAGTGACAGGATCACTAACAGACTCATCCAGCAAACCTAGAGGACCAGAGAAGGGAAGAGCTCAAGTTGTTATTGAGTACAAAAGACTGTGATTTTCAAAGTTAATCAAGATATTCAGTGATGTAGTATGAATATCCCTTCAAATGCAACTGTCAGTAGGATGCTGCACTTTATCACAAACACTGCTACCGTCCTTGACTTGTTCTACTCTTTCACCTGCAGTTTTGCCTGCACCAGACCCTTGAAACACTGGCAAGCAGACTGGCCTCTAACTTTTCTATCACAACTGTACCTGCATATTCCAGAGGCTGGGAGGCTGCTCTCAAAATACAGTCCATTGGCTGAAGTAGAACAGTCAGTGCCTGAATCCTCACATCTTGTGGGCTTCAAGGAGGAAACAGCAGTTACCAAAACAAGAACAATTCCTTCCCAAACGTCTGCCCCCAAATTCTGAACAGGATAATGATTTTTATGCAGGCTTTTAACCAAGCCAGCAATGACAGAACAACAGAAGCAGTACCACAATTTGAGCCTTCTTCCAAGCTTCCCCTGCTAACTGAAAGCAGAGGAGAAATGGCTCTGGAATTTAGAAGGAGCTTTATCAAGTTATGCAAATAGAGAGTGGGATCCTGTGTAAGAAGGAGGCTGAGAGGGAAGTGTTTCTTGTCAACAAAATGGTGTCCTTCTATCTTAAAACATGAGTGTTACTTAGCCTGTAAACCAGAATCTGTATTTGCTGTATTCATCTGATGATTTCTTGATACTTTTTCACCACCTAAGGGGAGTTATGGAGCAGGTGCAGGCAGACTTCTCAGAGGTGCAGAAGATGTGAATCTTAGATTGCAACAAGGTAGATTCCAACTGGGTACACAGAAAATACTCTTCATAGTGAAGTGAAACTGGAACAGGTTGCCCACAGAAGCTGTGGAATCCTCATCCTTGGGGATATTTGAAGTTTGAAGGGTGAAGGCCCTTCATGGGCAACCTGACCTGTCTTTGAAGTGAACCCTGCACTGAGCAAGAGGTTAAACTAGATCACTTCTACAGGTTCTTTCTAACTTCAGTTATTCTACAACTGTCTCCAGAGTCTCCAGATCCCTCCTTCTGCTGGACAGAGTGAAAGCTCTTACACTAGCCAGGGTTTCTGTGAAAGGGAAAATGGAACAGACTACTGGATTTGACAGGCAGCCAAATTGTGTTCATCTCAGTCGACCTTGGCAATACAGTTACCAGAGTTTGCTATTTCTTCCTGGAATTGGCTGGCTGTAGGTAAGATGCAAGAGTATACACATACTGGCTCCTTTAATCTCTCTCTCTTTGAAACTATATTATCCTTACTATCAGTACAGTCTGAAGCCTGTTAGTTACTGGCATGACTCTTGCCAACCAGTCTCACATATTAAAGGATGTAACAGAAAATGCAGTGAGGACAAAAACAGTTCCTGGAAAGACACCAGAGATCTTAGTACAGAAACATCTGCAGAGTGCAAAAATTTCATTGCAGTAAGTCCTACCATTTGCAGAGCTTCAGAAGTCCCACTGCTAAAGGACATGCTTGTACTGGGGTTAAGTGTTCCAGAGCAGAAGTTACTAATGCCCAAAAACTGCCTTCAGTGTCACAAAACACAGGGGACCTGAGAAGAAAGAAGTGTAAGTTCTATATACTATTAAACAATGGAAAACAGATATATATGACCATGGGATCCAAGGTGCCAGATCCTTACCGTGCCACGTTAAGCAAAAGGTTTGCCAACATGTGCTGTGCTTGAAGACTCTCTTCCATCAGAAAGGATTCTATTTGCTTTGCTATATCTGACCAAAGCACTTCAGTCCATGCAGCATAACAACTGCCAAACAAACTGGTTAATAGCTTTAGTGACTGCTCAATGTGAGAGGCAGAGCCGGCCTGAAGGGAATCCTCCACATGCTTTTTAATCATCTGGGCACACGCTGGCCACTCACAGTCCTTTGGGCTGAGAGCTTTAGATGTTTCAGACTCTACAGAGAAGGTGAGCATGTGCACCAGGAGCTGACTGGCAGCCGAAGCCACAAAGAGGCTGGGATCCCCTTGCAGAGCGAAGATCACATCCATGCCTCCTGTGGGAAAACAGAACAAGTCACTGGAGGAAAAAACAACAGCGTTCCTACGGTGAGGTGGAGCCTTGTTGAACTCCAAACACGTGTGACTCTAACTCAGGTACCACACAGCTTTAAATGGTGGTGGTGGAGTTTCTTATCCTTTATTTTGTAGCCTCTACTCTAAGTCAGCCAGTCCTTAACAATAAGCAAACAAAATAAGAAAACTGTTTTCAGATCCTCAATGACTTTGGTGCTTTTGACAAATGGCTTACTTTAACTCTTAAATAAATGAAGACTCGTCTCGCTCATTTGACATATGAGCAACTGGAATTTGACATCTGAGCGAACACCTGACTGGAATGGAAGGGACACAGAGGATTTGGAGAGTGGGTTAGCAGAGCTGGCAGTACTCACCCCCGCTGCAGAGGAAGTGCAGGGCAGGCTGGTGGTGCACCATGCTGTGCACTCCCTTGACCCAACCGCTGCACACCGACGCGTCCTCCCACACCGCGCGGCCCCGGGGCCCGTCCTGGCCAAAGAGCCTCCCCAGCAGCTTCTCCTGCTGAGGCCAGACAGAACACAGAGGAAACGGTGAGCAGAGGGGCTAAAGGGGAGGGGAGAGGCTGCTCTGTCCTCCAAGTCAAGAGTATCGATAGTGTAGTGAAAGATTCTCTTGCTAGAAGTACCACGAAAATAGAAAAACTTCAGAATGCCAGGTTTAAACTCAATGTATGGCTCTCTGAGGGACTAAGCAACAGAGCTGTTCAGCACCAAAACTGCTTGTTTTTCAGGTGGTAGAGACAACTTCTGTATATCATGAGTTGGTATACATCAACTTATATGGAATGGAACTTGAATGGAACTTATCAGTTCCATTAGACTGCTCTGTGCACTTGTACACATCTCTTCCCTGAATGAAGCCTTTCAGGTTTTGTACTATAAATGTATTTTGGTGTAGAAAGTAGGGCTTTATAAAGCTCCCTCGTTTTTGCAGGGAATCAGAAACTTCCTGTCAACCTACTATAGAGGGAAACTGACAGTTTAAATCCAGGGATTCAGTGTTGTGCAGTGACTGCTCGGAGGTAGAGTTATCCCATAATCCCAGGTAGCTGACTCACCTGCAGGTGCTGGAAGCGGTTTTCGGAGGCAGCGAGTATCCCGGCCAACTGCAGGGTGAAGGACAGGATGCTGGGGCTGGGCTCGGGCAGGGCCAGCACGGAGCTGATGAGCTCTGTCAGACACGGGTTGTCCTGCACCAGCTCCACAGTCGGGTCTAGTGGTGCCAGAGAACAGCAGGTCACTGCCAGGACTGTCCTCTCCCACTGAGGTGATTCCCTGAGCTGAGGTAACCCCTGACAACTCTTAGAACTGAGGAATTTGGGTCCAAGCCCAGGTGTAGCCTCAGCTACTAAACAGCGTTTTCAGGTGTCTCCGAGGGGACAGCACCTCCAGAGGGTCATGGAGTCTTCCTCTCTGCAGACATGCAAATCCCACCTGGACGCGTTCCCGTGTCACCTGCTCTGGGTTGGCCCTGTCTCGGCAGGGGGTTGGACTGGAGGATCCCCAGAGTTCCCTTCCAACCCAAACCGTTCCGTGATGGACCCTCCCCTATGGTGCTGACCTGCCGCCCTCCCCACCTCGGCCCGGCCCCCGGCGCTCACCGAACCACGTCAGGCTGCGGAACCAGTCCAGCAGCTTCTCCAGGCAAGTGTCGTCGAGGCCGGGCTGCCGCGGGTCGGCCAGGGCGGCGCACACGCCGGGCAGCAGGACGGCGCACTCGCGGGTCATGGCGAAGCGGCGGCGGGCCCGGGCCACGAACCAGGACTGAGGGCCGGACATGGCCGGGGGGCACCGGGACAGGGACCGGCACTGGGACGGGGACAGGAACGGGGACCGCCACTGGGACCGGCCCCGGCGCGGCCGCACCGCGAGTGTCGCAAAGGGGGCGTGACCGAGGCCCGGTCGGGGGGCGTGGCCAATGCCCGGTCGGGGGGCGTGGCCGATCCCCGGCGAGGGGCGTGGGCCGCGCGCGCCCCGCGGGCGGGCAGTGGGTGCGGGATGGGGGCGCGATCTGCCCGCGGTTGTCCCGCTGCTCCCGCGCAGGAGCTCCCGGCGCGCTGGCGGAGCGGAGCCCTGGCAGGGGCTGTCCCGCCGCCCGCCGGCGTTCCCGCCCCGCGGCGCCGCTTGGTGTCACTCGCGCTCTGCGCACGGACCGAACCCTGCCTGGCGCAGCCCCCAGGCGCGCCGAGGTTCTGCGCATGCGCTGCCATCCTGGGCCGCAAGGGGGCGCTCGTTCGCCCCGGCACGCGGCGTTTGCCATGGTTACCGCGACCCGGAAGTGCCGCCGCGGGGCCATGGCCGCCCCCAGCCCCGACACGGCCCGAGGGGGCCCCCGCGGCCCCGCCGCCCCGTGAGGCCTCCCCGCCACCCTCCCAACATGGCCCGCGGGGCCGGCGAGGCGGCACCGGAGGGGGAACTGGTAAGGAGTGAGCGGCGGGGAGGAGGAGGAGGAGGCCCCGGGTCTAGGCCTGCTTCAGCCCGGGGCCGGCCCGCGAAGCGCTCCCTCGGGGCCGGGACAAAGCCCCCTCAGTAAGTGGGAGGAGGATGGCTTGGTCCGTGTCCAGCCCGCAGGACTCTTGGGTCCTACCTCTGTCTCCCTGGCCGGTCCATGGTACGGCGTGGGGGTGGCCTCGTCTAAAGCTATGCCGGGGCAGGTTTAGGTTCCACATTAGGAAGAATTTCTTCTCAGAAAGGGTGATTAGACATTGGAATGGGCTGCCCAGGGAGGTGGTGGAGTCACCGTCCCTGGAGGTGTTTAAGGAAAGACTGGACATGGCCCTGAGTACCATGGTCTGGTTCACAGAGTGGTGTTCGGTCACAGGTTGGACTCGGTGATCTCAGAGGTCTTTTCCAACCCAGTTCATCCCGTGATTCTGTGTTGGTGTTCGTTTCCCACCCCCTCAGCAGCCAGGTGGAGATTTTTAGCCCCTTTGGGAGTCCCCATGTTCTCCTGTTGCCTGTCGTGGGTGGCTCTGGTTGGGCCAGTTTTGCAGGAGCAAAGAGGCTGTGAAGGTTTTCAAGGACAGAGATGGGTTTGTTATTGCATGTTTGTGTCCTGATGAATGTTTTGTTATTTACCATTTATCAGGGCTGAGAGCCTTCCACGTTCTCTGATTCCAAGTGTGATAGCTGCACTTGGGGAGAGAGATATTTCAGACTGAGATGCCTTAAAATAACAAAAATAATCACTGTGCTGCAAGGAGCATCACCTCAGGAAATTAAAAACTCTGTGGCATGGTGTGTGAGATACAGACCTGCCTCCTCTCAGCCAGCATAGAAAGTTGTTTTACCTGCTCTGTGGTCAGTCCTTGCTCCTGTTCTGCCAACCAGGGTTCTCAAAAACACTTCACCCTCTCCCCTGCCTCTGACAGACACGAATCAGCATCTGTCCAAAGAATGGTGCTGTGAGTGCCATGGAGTCAGCAGCAAGTGGAAAAGGTCTTTGTGAGGGCAGAATGCATCCAGATAACTTGAAAGAAAAGTGGAAATTTCCATTCTTCTCTGGATATGGTTACATTTGAGAAGCAGGGAAACTTGTCATTTTCTTTGGTTTGAGTTTTTTTCCCTCAGCCTGATCACTTCTCCAGTTGAATATGGGAACTGAACCATCCCACAGCATGGCAAGGGTAGGACAAACAAGCGGGGAAGAGAACAGATGAATGAGTTGCAGCTTAACTGGTGGAGAAATTCAGACAGAATCAGCTGGAGGTTCTTGTGCACTGCAGTGCACAAGTCTCTGTGACTCAGGTGGAAGGTGACAGGGGAGCTGGAATTTGATGATCTTTAAGGTCCTTTCCAACCCAAACCATTCTGTGATGGTTCATGACTGAAGTGACTTGCACAGCATCACAAGACCATTTGTGTTACAGCAAGTGATGCTGGGATTTGCAACAACCATCTCTCAGCAACTTAAGTGGTTTTGACAAATGGCTTATTTTTATCAGAAAGAATTGAAAACTCCTATCTCATCCATTTGACATTTGAGCAATGAAATAGAAGAGAAACAGAGGATCTGGTGACAACATTTACTGTTTGAATTTATTGCACTCTCACTTTGTTGTGATAGTAAATGATATGAAGTTTTCTGGATATGTGTTATAACCAGTTGTTTAGCAGCAGATGTCACAGTTCCTGTGTCTTTCCCAGGGAGATGACAGCCTGTCTGTGATAACCTGTGAGTCAGACACAGAAATGGTGAGTTTTCATGTCAGCTGTTTATCTGTGGCATCAAACTTCAGCGGGTACCACCTTCATGGTGACCACTGATGTGGCCAAATCTGCATATACTTAATGCTTCTGTTTTTCTTTTCTGTGGACAAGATATTGTCTTATTAGAATACAAGACATACACAGACAGTGGAGCCAATTTTGAGATTATATGCAGAAATCTTAAGAGTTGAATATTTTCAATCATAAAAACGTGTTTCTCTTTCAGAAGTTAAAGAAGAAGATTTTTCACAAACCTCCCAAGTCACCAAGTAAGTGTTGCAAAATTTTGTCTTCTGCTCTTCACAGGAACTGAAGTGTTTATTTGAGACAACATCTTGTTCTTCTCTTCAGAATTATTCACTGCTGTGTGCAGAGCACACCTGAGATTTGTTCTGAAACCTGTCAAGTTCGATTTGTATAGGCTAAATATTGAAGTTTATGGAATAGCTGTAGTCTTGATTCTCCAGCATAAGCTACTTTTTTATCATGTTATTCATTCTATTGGCAAATATTCTGAATTTCTTATTGTAGTTTTGGAGAAATGCTGATACTTGCAATGTAGAATTACTGGAGCTCCCTACCACCCAATAGATATGTGTGTGGATTTAGCAGTTCTCTGTTTCATTTGTTGGGTTTGTTGGTGGGGTTTTTATTCACGTAACCTTAGAAGTGCAATGTTATTATTAGATCTGCACTTTTAATATGGGGTTTGTCCTTTTCTTTTCTTTTCTGGAGTTTGTTTCTTGCTATACTTTTCCATTTAACTGGTTTTTTAGGCTTCCAGTAAATGTTTCAAAGAAGACTTTACCTTAGAGTGTTATTAACAATGTTAGTTTAGATGTGCAGGTATCTTAAGGTTGCTTATCCAAACTGTACATGTAAATATTTCCATCTGTTGAATCATACTACTGTCACTATGCTTCTTTCTAAGCCTCTTCATTTTTTGGAATTCTATTTCTTCAATACAGTGTTTTTAGGTTTTTTTTTTTTAGGTAAGTGTCCTGTTACTCTGTACAAGCCAGGATGTTAATTCTAATTTGATAATATTAGGACTGTGTCTGAGAACTTTGAAGCACAAGACAACAAGAATTTTTGTGACCTTAAGGCAACACTGAGATGTTTTCTTTTGCTCTAGAGTCTCCCTACAGCTCTAGCACACAACTGTATCCCAAAAAAGCTGCAGCTTGGCGATCTCTGCAGGGAATGGGCAGTGCATGTTCAGAGAGTGCAGCTGTAAAAAAGCCAAGGCAGCTGTGGCTGGAATCACTGAAACAAGGTAATAGTATGGAAATTAGATCTGCATATGTGGATAAAATTGGGTGTTGTGGACAGCTTAACGTATAAACTCTTAAAAAATAGAGTTGTATTTGATGAAAGTTTGCATAGGAAGTCATTTCACTGTTATTTATTTGGGAGGTTGAAATTATCTGATCTTGAGCATTGTAATTTATAGAGGGAAAAATTAACAGCATCTGGAGCTTTCTGTGTTGCATTTGCTCAGAATAAATCCACACATTTAACTCAGAATTAGCCCTGATTTTTGCATTTTTGTTCCATTTTTGTTGGCAGGAATGAGCCATCCTCTGAAATCAGGTGTTGACATGGGGCATATGCGAACCAACATTTCCAGTAGCACTCCGGAATATTTGAAGGAAGCTCTAGGAATGAAGAAGCCAAAACATTCTCGTTCTTCTAGTAATGGTAAAGTCTGCAGTGGTGAGGTGGATAACAGTTAATGATATTTTTCCTCTGTGAAAACACACATTGCTTAAGATCTTCGCTTCAATAAAGCAAGAGCCATTTCAGTTGGTTAAAATATATGTGTCAAAATATGATCCCTGGGATACTTTTTGAATTTTCTAAATTGGTTAAGGCAGGGATTTCCAATTTTTTTTTTTGAGCAATGAATCACTGTTAGCTTTCAGAACTTCTGCAAATTGCCATGCATTTGCAGCTGAAAATGTTGCAAGTATAATATGGTTCAATGGGACAGCTGTAGACAATTTATTGTGACTTTGCAAGACATAGTTTAGGAACCATTGATAGAAACCATCTGCTTGCCTGAAATTCTGTGTAATTGACTCCTTTCACTTCTTCTCTAGAAAGTGTTTTATCGTGTGGTTGTGACGTTAAGATCAAATGAGTTTTATGAGAAGAGCAAACTTTAATGCTGGTTTTCTTAAAGCAGAACTGTGAACTTAAAAATTCCACTTCCATTTAAAATTACACCTCTACTTCTACTGGTAATACACAGTTTCTGGCAACTTTTGAAGTTGATAGATTATCGCATGTTAAGCATACAGAGAAAAGTGGATTCTGGACACCTTGTAGAAAACTTTTGTAGATAATAGATTTGTTGGGATGAGAAGACTTCAGTCTTCTATACCTTTCTTGAGATGGATATTTTAATATAGCACCAGAGAGAAGTAATTAGGAGAAATTGGCTGTAAAATCTGGCAGAAGTTTCATATAGCTACACTTCCATTTCACCTCCATTTCTAAAATTAATTTCCTTGCTGATTTTTCTTCTTCTGGGAAAAAAAAGGCCTAGTTTCCAGTTTGGTGCTGTTCTAGATATTTTTCTTTAACTGTAAGGTTCCTGACGAGTTAAAAATACCTCTTTTGGATCTACTTATTTTACATACCCCTTTCTGTAGGCTACATTCCTGGAACTCCTGACTACAAAGAAAAAGAAGATATGTATGATGAAATTATAGAACTGAAGAAGGTACAGTCTCTCTGATACTCACAGAAAAATTCACAGTCTTGCTCCATCCACCTGAAGGTGCCCAGGCCTTACTGCTCCAGAATACTTTGGTTTCTACAACTGGGACATCCACTACATTTTTTGCATTTGTAATGTAAGGCTTAACTAAAATTTGTGTCAGACTGAGGCATTTTCATTGTTCTCATGGTGTGATAGATGCTTCTGAGTGCTGCATGTGGAAGCCTTGAAGTGTAGCCAGTGCTGAGCCCCAACCATGGCCCTAGCTGAATGCTAAAAAGTTTCATTACTTTTGGTTTCTTTGCCCCCACCTCCTTTTTTTTTCCCCCTCACCTTCCTGTCCATTACCCATTTACTGATCACACTTTAACAATTTGTCTGTTGAGGTGAGTGCAGTGTGTGAAAGGTGAGGACTGTCACCTCCCTGAGCTGTCAGCCCTGCTCCAGTGGGATGGTATTTTTTCATTGTTGTTGTTGTTTGTTTTCTCTTTTGCTTCACTGTCACCATCGTCACTGGATTGTTACTGACATCAAAATGTGTGTTCCTATTTCTGAAATGTGAAATGTGCTTTCAATTTGTCTCCCCTCTCTTAGACAATACAAGCTCAGAAAAATGAGGGAGATCGAATGAAAACGAAGCTCCGTCGACTGGAACAGGAGAACAATAGGAAGGATAAACAGATTGAACAACTGTTGGATCCTTCCAGGGTGACTATTTCTTGGGGGGATAGAAGTGGGACAGAAGAATGCAAGTCTGTTGCATGTTGACCCCTGTGAATGATGAGCTTGAATATGAGAGGTGGCTGGTTGGTGCAAAGGGATTTCTGTTTTGTGTATCTCAGCTCAGTTCCAAGGAATATTATGCCATGCAGTGCAGAGAAGTTCATTTAGCAAAGATACCTATAATTGCTGAAGGTACAATGAAAATCCTGTCTCTTTAGGGGCCCACTTTCGGAATATTTTGCCTGAGAGTAGAAGGGAGTTAACCACAGGGTCACCAGTGCATGCAGTCCTGAGACTTGACCAGGAAGCAAAAGAGCAGCCTTATTGTCAGACCCACAAGGCTCAGAAGTGTTTGTGGTTACACTTAGACTTGAATCCCACTAAATTTCTCGTGGCTGTCACTTTCTGTGTGCAGATCTACAATAAATGTGCTAATATTGAATAATGAGCATAGGGTCTTCAGAATTTGGTTTGTGAAGTGACTGTGGAGATGAGTAGGTTGGAAAATTCTGTGGGAAGGGCCAGCAGTAGAATAAAGTAGCAGGGTTGGTCACTTGCTTTCTGTGTCTTGTTTTTCAGGGCTCTGAGCTGGCACGAGCTTTATTAGAAAAGAAGAATGATAATGGATGGGTAATGGTTTCTTCATTATTTCTGCTTTCATTTTTTCTTCTTTCTCTTGCCGAGTTGAAACACTACTGAAAATAAAATGAAGTAGAGAAAAAATAAGCAATTAGGGAATCATGTAATCTTTATCTCTGTAGTCAGGTAAAGTACTGGTGCTTTGTCAACCAGTAACAAAGATCTAGAATTAACATTATTTTAGGGAGCTTTCTTTGTCATTGTCTTGAGTCTGTTTAGGGAGTATTCTCCCTTTTATTTGCTGCTTTGAATAGGCAAAGGTATAGGAAGGTAATAGGCAAAGTTGTTTTTATTTTACAATTGTGTATAAATATTCTTAAGCTGGTGATGTTACCACAGATACAAATTAGGGATCTGATTTCATTAGATCTTTTCATTAGATCATTTCATTCTCTTTTTCACAGGGTAGCAGATATGTATGATCTAAGTACTGAAGTATGTAGGAATAAGTATGTCTTGTTATGTACAATTTATAAAGGCAGGACAAGGTTATGGAGGAATAGAATTTATTTGAAGAGATATTATTTGAGGGCTCATGAGTGTTTTATTCTTTCTGTAGGTGGTCAGTGGATTAAAGCAGAAGGTTCTCAAGCTTGAACAGCAGTGCAAGGAGAAAGACAACACTATTAAGTATGATTTTGTGGGGGCAAGGGGTAGAGGCTTGAATTGGGTGAGCTAATAAAGAAAATTGGAAATCCATGTTATTTTGCATTTGTGTTCTTATATTCTTTAAGACATTTTAATAAACTGCAAGAATGTATTAGCAGTTATAAACCACCCACCCAGAAATTGTGAACCAACAGGTATTGCAGTGTCTTTGCTGGTCTGACTGGGTTATTTTTTGTATTATTCTGTTTTCAGTGAATTCCAGGCAGACATGAAGACCAGCAATTTGGAAGAAGTGAGGTTAGCTATGGAAACCTACTATGAAGAGGTAGGTCTGACAGGTCCTTCAATGCATGCAGGAGGGAAAGCTGTTCAGTTGTTGAGTCCAAATATAAATGGAATATTTTAGATAGGTTTCTTATAGCTTAGCTGCACCTGTTTTCATAGATATTCTCATAGCTCCAACTGCATGTACTGAAAAAATGTTTTCCTTCAAGAAGTTGAGCATGTTAACTAAAAAGAGCAAATAAAGAAACTACTGTACATCCCTAAGTGTACTGTCAAGATGAAAGGCAGTATAACAGTAGCCTGATTTTCAGTGATAGCATTGTTACCTTTGCTGCTACCCAAAGTCTTGTTCTGATTTTCACCTAGTGAATAAATCTGTGCTGTGGAAGCTGACATTGCTAATGCTCCTTAATGGAATCTGTATTTCACAGGTTCATCGCCTCCAGCTCCTCCTGGCAAAGTCTGAGGCTATGAGGAAAAAGTATGTTTAATTCTTTTGAGGCAAATGTTTGCATGTATGTGTTTGATATATCACTCATGTACTACTGTAGCTGATGGAAAACTATTACAGGGGAACAGTTTGTCATTTAGATTGCTGGATTTGCTTTTTGTTATTAATTTGGTTGGCTTCACAGCCTTGGCATATGTCTCAGTCACGTTTTTTTTCTTGTAGATAAATCATTTTGTGGATGTGGAAAAATACTAGAGCTATTTTAGAAGTACATGAAAGCTCTGAGAATTTATCTCTTAAATAAAATTCATCTTCCCCCATAATCACACGCATTCTGGCATCACTGGTGATTGAAAAAAAACTCACTGGGTGTTTGGCATTTTACTCTTGAGTCAGTTCTGCATCTTGCTCTGTGTGCTGCAAAGAAAGGGGTTTTGGAGTAAACATTATTTTTCTTTAGTACAGACAGGCAGACTAGTAAGTCCCTGTGAGAGAAACTTGTTCTTGTCACGGGTGTGTGGGTGTGTCGGTGGTGGTGAGGGTGAGCAGTCCATAGAAGCAATAAAAATCAAAGCACAAAGGCAGAAGACAAAGCCCCAGTAAGAGACAAATTAAAACCATCAATGCAAGTGCATGTTGTCCAAGCTCAGAAGAGGGTAAGAGTGTCTGGTGGGATAGGAAAATTTGTTACCTCACCACTTCAAAATATGCTTGACCTCCTCACGTTAAGTACAGGCAACCATCTTAATGTTGGGTGTAATTATGTAGATTGATAGAAACATACGAGAACTCTTTAGAGTAATTATTTAAACTGCTTGTGTTTCCCTAATTCACTGTTACTTGTGGCTTGAAAACTGCAATTTGTTCTGTCACTGTTTTAAAAAAAATAATTCTCTTTTGGCTCAGGCCTGCAGTGACCAGCCTCTTGAGGCTGTAAACCATCACACCTAATTTATTTACAGGTGAAAATGAGTCATCAGGTCTCTTCCTTGTCCTCATTTATTCATAGCTTCAAAAAGCAGTGGTCAGGGCAGTCTCCCTCCATTAGGTGACTGTCAGTCTCCTCTTGAGAGGCTGAGCACTGAAATAATAAATGATGTTGAAGGTCAGGGCTCTGGCACATAGAAAGTATTGTAGGAGAGTGTTTCTTTCATGATGCCTGTCTACATTATTTCTGGCTGAAGTGAATGACTTTTGGCTCCTGTTTTTCAGTGTAAATGCTAAAGTGTGATTATTTATATGTGAAGCTGTAGAATTCAATTGTAGCTGGAAACTAGGCAGCCTTTCAAGTCCTCAAAATGGTCTGCAATTCTTTAATTTAGGTTTTGATGAGCCTAAAATAATGTCACTCAGTGGTATGGTTATGATTTCTATCGTTTCAGTCCCTGCCTGGTTTTGGTGGTGTGTTGTGTTTTGGTTTTCACTCTTTTTTTCCTCCTGCCTGGGACAGCTGTATGAACAGTCATCCATGACATCTGGACAGCCTTGGTTTTTTTATGTCTTCATTTCCTTTTAATTTCTAAAAAGGAGATCAAATTCAGCTTCTCACTCTGATATGCCAACTGTAGGCTGTCTCCTGCTTTACCTTGTAATTGTTCCTGTGGGTGGGATGTAAGATTCCTTCACAAACTGTTCTGTGTTTGTCACTGGTGGTGGCATTTGTCCAAAACTAGGTCCATCAGTTATTTCAGATCTTTATTTCTAGAAGTAATTTTTTTAAGATTTTTCTCATTAGCAATGAAGAACAAATATTTCATATTTAAAGTAGTTATAACACATAGCAGGCTTTCCTTTTTCTCTTTTCTTTTTTCTATTTCCCTTTTCTGATGTCTTTTATTCCCATGTTAGTAGAATTCTTCAAATCTGTTTCAAATCTGATTGATTGAAATATACCTTAAATGAAGAAATTTCTCTGGGGTTTATAGACACAAGGATAGTTTCTCTGACATTAGAGCAGCATTCCCAGCTATCTGAAAACACACTTGTGTGTTGGATTTGTTAGAGAGTTATTCTATGTGTGTCCAGCCCTCTCTCTCTCCCAGTCTCAGGTTGTTTGTTAGGTGAACAACAGCAGTTTAGAGCACACAGGTCTCTGTGCTGAACAGTTTTTTAGAGGAGTCTCACAGTTGACTGAAGATAAGTGTTTTTTAAATCAGGTTCAGGGTACTGCTAAAGCTTTATAAAGTTAGCTACAAAACAAGCAGAAAGCAAAATAAACAACACTCATACGAGCACCCTTGTTTATGTGTTAATGAAACAGAGTGGGGGAGGAAGTGAAAGTACTAAATGAATTTTCAAAGTTTTAAAGTATCTTCTTCCTTTGACGCAAATTAAAACAATTATCAAAGTGTTGAGCAAGATGGCCTTTGAATGGAGTTTTTTGCTAAAAGAATAGATAACTTCCCAAGTAAAAGATGTTGAGAAATGCTTACTGGGGGAAGCTGAGACAATTAACTTAGCCAGCTGACTTGAATAGTGAGGCTGCTCCACTCTTTTTAATGCTGGTTCTTTGTCCTGTGCTTTAAAGTTAACTCTCTGGTTTTGACCCCTTTTCCAAGTACAGAGGGCAGAGATACCCAGAAGAGACTGAAGGCACTGAATGCTGCTGTGCTGAGATTGTCCAGGAACATCAAGGAGTTGCAGACTGAGAATCGGAGGCTGAAGGAAGATCTGGATCATGTACTGAGCAGTTCTCCTCCTCCCAGTAAAACAAAAAGTATGTGCTGAAAAGTTGGTGAATGTAGGATAAGGGATTTAGGTAACAGCTGAAAGATGTTTGGGAGCAGGACCTTGCAGTGGTAGAAATAAGGGAGTTATTACAAAGGTGAAGATTTGGGAGTGGCAAAGGTTGGAATGAAAACTTTCTCACAGGAGTCACTCTCTGACTTCTGGATGTGTTGCTCCAGTCAGACCTGCACTTCCTCTATTATTATCCCTGAGAATTCTGAACTGAAATCACTAGAGGATTTAGCATTGCACTGAAAAACTGTCTGTCAGTTGTTGAAAACTGATGAATGTGAATGGTTTATATTGCTTTCTGAGCTAATTGATTTAGAAGTTGCATATTTTAAGCCCATTCTCCCTTTTCCATTGGTATATATTTAAAGTTGGCATTCAGAGGTCTTCAGATGGTCTTTCTGAATGGACAGAAGTTTCAAAAAGTGAGAACAATGTTGACCCACTGATGTAGCTACATGTTTAAAGCTTTGTTATTGTGTTTAGATTATAGTGAGTGGAGCAGACAGAGGCTGGTGAGGCGGATTTCGGAACTGGAAAAAGTAAGTGGTCATGGTTGTGTGGCCTTACCTGTCTTGGAGCAGAAAATGTAGAACCACTGGCTTGTTTCCTTGGCATGTTACCCCTCAGTGTATCAGCTGTGTGTGTTCTGCCTTACATGATGTCTGTAGCATGTGCCCTTCCTCCCTGTTTTCTTCGATCGTATTTGTCACATATAGGTGCACGTTTTAGAATTAGCTTTCATTTAATCTTTTCTCATGGCCTAACTAAAATTTTTTTACAGTAAATTTGAATTTCCCCCCCCCCCCTTTTCTTTTTTTCTCTTTTGTGTTTTTCCATGTAAATTTATCCTGCTTAGAAAGTATGTGCCATGGAGAGCACCAGGGTGTCACCAGCAGGTAGTGACTCATCACAGTTGCCTGCTGTGTCATCTTCACCTTCTGTAGACCTGGATCATCCAGCCCCCCAATACACAGACCATGTTGAGGAATGTCATCATCTCCAAAGGGAAGTGAAGAAACTGAAGAGTGACAGGAAGGCACTTCAAAATCTCCTGCTCAGTAAAGAGTAAGTGTGACTCTTGTCTGGGATGTTGTTCTTTTGTAGGTGTGAATTATTATTTCTGATCACCTTATGAAATAATGTAATAAGTACTTCACATTTTTCAGCAAAAAAATTAATTTTGAGGGTCCCTTCAGCTTTTATTTCAAATGCTTCTTCTAATCCTACTCTCTTTGTAAAATTACATTGCAGAAAAAAAGGTCAGAGGATGGAAAATGAGAATTTCTGCTTGTTTCTCACATATTTTTCAAGGCTTATTTTTCTGCCAGCCACACTGAAAACCCTTTGGCAGATTCTGTGTCTCTTTATGCAGCACTTCTTGCAAGTATTGTGCTGTAAAAGTTTGTGGGTTTCTTTCAACATGATTTCTCCTGTGTCACTTCTGAATGAAGATGCACAGTGAGAGCATGTGAGGAGGCCTTTTCCTTCTGAACAACGTGTGCTCGTGTTCTGTTTTGTTTAGAAGGAAAACTTGAGCATTTAGTTACTTTACAAATTCGAGGAAACTCATTTTATTTAGAAGTTTAAACAAAAATAACTACTTTGTGGAAGCATGAATGCCTTAAGTATCACTTAGATTTCCTTATTCCTCTGAAGATCAGATATCAAGCAGTTACTGCAGGCTAAGGCTGAAGTGGAGCTGGAGCTGCAGAAGTGGCAGAGTAAGATGGAAGAAAAGAGTACAGAAGAACAGACTTTAAGGTATCACACCTTGTATTAGTAGATCCTTTCAGAACCAAAAGACTGTTGAAGTATAATTCTCTTTTGAAGTGGCTCAAAATCCATAAGAGTTCATCTGAGCTGCAAGAAGCTGGGAATTCTTTTAAGCAGAACTGTTTTGGAAAGGAGTAAGTTACTAGTGGAAGAATTCTGTAGAGTGATTTTAGAGGAAGTGGAAGACTAAGGAGTAGAGTAAAAATAAGAATTAAATTATAATAAAAATTAATAAGATAAATGGAAATAGCTGCCATATTGGGCTCAGAGATGTTTTCTCTAAGGAAAAATTGTGGTATCTTTACCTTAACCTGTGCTCCTAGACTATTGCCAATGTGTCATTGCAGTTGCTCCATGTATTCTGTATAAATGTGAGTAATAATCCTGTGTGAGGGTGTCAAAAAAAGGTGACTTCATAATTGTTTTGTAAGAAAGGAGTTTGACTGACAAATATGAAACTCTAGCAGATTTAGATGTATTATTAATAGTATTAAGGGTACCACTGTAACCTTGGGACTTCTTAATTTTAGCATAAGGCTGTGCTGTCACAACTTGAGAATTGATGTGACTTGTCTGTTACTATGAGAATAGATATTGTTATCCTGAGAAGTTTCCAATTTTGGCCTTAAAAAAAAAAAGCCCAAAGCAACGAAGTGTTATGAAATAGGTTCAGTATTTTTAAAGCAGGAACATCAGAAAACTTCTAGCTATGAATATCTTTGCTTTTCCAACCATAGTGAGGAAATCCAGAACCTGACACAGAAAGTAGAGAAACTGGAGTCAAAATTGGAGGAAGAGAAAAGACAAATGGCAGAAGATACAATGGAAAATCTTCATAAGGTACAGACACACAGGTTTTTTGTGGTTTGGGGTTTTTTTTGTGTAGTCATGTTAAGCTCATTTCACTAAATACTACTGGGAAATTATTCCTGGGGATTTTGATTGCACTTAAAAATAAATAGACCCTGAAATACATGTAGTAAAAAATATGAATAAAAATGTCCACTTGCTTAAGAGGTTTCTGGGTTTTGATATACTGTGCAATTCTTTAGATTCTTTTTTGTGTGTTATAGGCTGATGGATGCTAGAGGATGTTTTGAATACCAAGTAACTCGAGCCTTTAAAAACAGCCAACAAACAGCTCCTTTTTTCCTCTGCAGACTATATATATTCTTGGCCAGTAACCATCCATTTATTGAAATGTTCCCATTATTTGTAATTATCACTAAGTTCCTACCAATTTCTCATTTTAATAGTAGGTTGTCATTTTTAATATGACATGATCCATTTGCTAAACTTAAGCCTGTAACTTGGCATTTTTAGGTTATAAATAAATCCTTTTCATGGAATCGAGGTTTTTTTAGAGTCTATAAAATCTCTTGTTCCTCTATTTAAAATTTTACACCAATAAATTAAATTAGTCTTTTAAACTTGCAGCTAACTTTTGTTTGGCAAGTGAGGTCTGACAATTAGTGTGGGATAATTAGGGATCAAAAGGATCAAATGGTGAGAGGGGGAATATGCAACCACACCTCAGAAGAAATAACTGGAACAAAATCTTGTTTTGTTCTTGGTTTCTTTCTTTGTCCTCTAATTAATTTCTTCAAGATAGAAGAGTAGAGTTATGCCAACTTACACAAAGCCCTCTGTTTGCTCAGTGTCAGACAAGGCCAACTAATCAGTAAGTTTAAGCAGATAATTATGGGGCTACAGTTGCCAGGATGAGACATTAGAGAATTCCCTGGTTAATTAATACTTGTCTTTCCTGGAGAACTGCAAAATTAGGTAACCTGACATTTCTTCTCAGTCTGTTCATAACATACAAACCATTTCTGACCAACAAAGCAGCGGGTTAGCAGTGCCTTAGCAAAGCACAGAAAAATAGGAGTATGTGGAGATGAGAACTTTTCCATTCCCATGCTCTGCTAAGGGCTGAAAAGGGGGCAGGAATGTGTTTCACTGTAACAGTCATCTGGATGATGAGTTTGAACATTGACCAGGGTTCAGAACTAAGAGTTTCCTCTTGAACTTCCTTCTGCCCTGCAGGCAGGATGAACTCTGGTGCTGATTTTCCTGAGTCATTAGTAACCTGTCTCCCTCACAGCTTTGTGTCTTGACTGTACTAACTTAAAGATTCTCCTTTGCAGTATTCACCAGTCTGCACAGTTAAAGTCAAAGATCACAGGGAAGAACAAGCAGCCAAAATCATCCAGAGACACTGGAAGATGTACAAAACCAAGGTGAGATTGTCCTAACAGGGAACAGCGAGGACATGCCCCTCTGAATTTTACTCTTTACCATCTGTCCACATATCTTAAAAGATGAAAAGGGTTTTTTTCCTTAGGTTTGTTGTTTGAGGTTTTTTTGGGGTTGGAACAAGTATTTTCTGTGTGTTTTAATTGTTGGGGAATACTTGGAAAGTCTTTGTTAGATAAAGCTCATATATATTTGTGGCATTAACATGAGCATCTTTCATTTCAGAAAGAAGAAATTGCTCTGGATGAGGTGAGTCTGTTTACACCCAACAAAATAGTACAACAGATGTAATTTGTATCAAAGAGCAAACAAATAACTTCAAAGATGTTTTACCACAGTGATGTTTGTTTTTCAGGCTGGCTTATAATCTTCCTTCTGACATCCTGGTTTTGTTTCATACATCTTGTCAGTGATTCCCTTTTGGTCTCAGATTTTCCTTACTTAGTACCTTCTGCAAGATGAATGTACTTCTGAAAATTTTGATACCAACAGACAGGAATTTTTTTCCAAACTAGATAATTCTAATAATGCTTTAATTTTTACTGTGATGAATCTTGAGAAGGATTTGAAGTAGGATTTGAAGTTTTTGCTAAGGAAAAATGTCTCAGAGTATTATGAAGAAATTGGCAAGTTTATCAAACAAAGACACTTCTTCATTAATGTTTTGCAGAAAGGTTTTGATTAAACTGTTTTTTCCAATAGCCCGGTGTGGCATCTTATGTTTGTTTCTTCCAGAACATTAAAAATCCCACTTTCAGAAATTAGTCTTTACATCTAAATGCTTCTTGTAGACAACAACCCAGTAAACTCTCTGAGTGGAGGGGAAAGACTTACAGTCAGTGTTATCACCACAATGATCTGCCAGGCTTGGCTTGGTTTTTTGATTGTGCCAGAGCAACCCAGAGCCCACTGGGTAGCCAGAGTCTAACATGGAAATGGGAGCATGTAGCTGTATCTGTTGGTGCTGGCACTTGGAACTTACCTGCATTTGATAGGATCAATCATGAGCACCTCCCAGATGGAATTTAAACCCTGGTGGTGACCCCAGAGGTGTATGTCTGTGGGTTATCTTTCCAAGGAGCTAATATCTACTTCCTTCTCTCCCTGCTAGGCAGTTGTGGTGCTGCAGGCAGCTCTCAGAGGGCATTTAGCTCGACAGAAACTGTTACTGAATAATGAGATCCATGAAGCAAAATCTCTCAACAAGGTAATTGTGGGGCAAATGGGTACCCCAACATCCCATTATGTTTGGTTTGCAGTGTAAAGGGCTGCACTTCCAGGCTTGATTCTCTGAATCACCTGGTGATGTTGTTTTAATGTGCTGGTTGGCAACTCCACTGTAATTCCAGGAAGATACTGAGCTCATTCCCTGGGCTCCCTTTCCACCTTCTGTAGTTCTCACTTTTTCTCAGAAGTAAAGCTATAAATTCTCAGTGTTGTGGACTGTAACTGGGTCTCTTTTTTTTCTGGTTCTCCCATCATCTAATAATGTGCTCCTTAACTCCTTAATTCAGGGTGCTATTGAAAACTTCACTTGCTCTCAAGTGTTCACTACTTGATCATTGTAGTAATAGATAAACTTTTGTCACTGAAGTTCAGAAATAAGAAGCTGAAAAGCATCTTTGATTAGACTGAAAAATAAAGGAGTCTTGATGTACCATGCTCAACCAAAGACTTGGTGTCCTCTGTCATGTTCAGCTTGCTTCAGATTATTTAGTTCTGCATATGAAAAATTTTCCTTACCAATTAAACATTCAGTTTCTGTAAATGATTTGCCAATTTATATAAACATCCTTTGGACCTTTATCAGGCCAAAGTTAGTTTGTAATTCTCCATCCAGGTTGTCCACCTGGTTGCACTTTACATGCTCTTTTATTTTGGCAAACTGGCCCCACGTAGTAGGACTGAATACTTTGCTTGATAGCACAGAAGATAGATCCATTATGAAGGTTGCCTTACCTCCTTCATCTTCAAAAGGTTTCCTTCCTGGAAAATAAATGAACTTTCCTTGCAGGTGTCTGCTTTTTCATTAATTGAATGCTGGTTCTTCAAAGCTTGCATGATGATCAGATTTGCATTTCCTGCTGTTTTAGTCCTACAGAACCTTAAAGACTGCAGACCAAAAGATGGGAATGTTTGTTCTGCTGCTGCTTTCACAATCAGGAGTAAGATTGTGAAAGGTTCTGTCAAGCTTCTGTGCAGTCTGTAAAAGGTCAGTTTTCTTTAATCTGATTGTTTTGCAGAACTCCTGCATGTCTTCCATGTCAGACTCCTCGGGCTCGTCCTCTGATTGCGAGGAGAGAGATGAGATCGTGACGTTCATTCAGTCCATTTTCAGGGCTCACTCAGCACGTACAGTTCTGCTTGAGGAGAGGTAAGTGAGGAGTAGATATTTCTGCAACATGCAGTAGCAAAATTGGTTTTATTAGAAGAGAGGAGTATTTGTTTAATAGAATTGTAGTGTGGGTTCCTTGGCAGAGAAAGAGAACAAGGCCATTGTTACAACAAAGACATGGGAGAGCTTGCTCCTGAGAAAAGTCGAAGGACGTGCAACTAAAAGGAATTTTGTAGCAGCAGGAGTCTTTCCATATCCTGCTGCATTTTCTCTTCCATAGCAATGAGTAGAAGTAAAGTAAAATAATTATTCTTTGGAAAAAAACAGGTTGCCGTTGCTATCAAACAGATTGCTAGTACACTTGCTTAATATATGAATCTGAGGCCCTGACATGTACAAGTTAAGGGCTGTGGAGGAAGAATAGGGGAAAACTAGAATACCATCAAATGACTTGGGCAGAGTGCAGTGGTTTGCTTACTCTGGAGTCTGTCTCTTTGCAGGTCTTCCGTGTCCAGTACACCAAGTGAGAAAGCAGATTCTGCACTTTACAGTACAGAGAAGAAACCAGTCTCAGCAGCGCTCCAGAGACCTCCTTCAGTCCTCATGTCGCCTCTTCCTGGTAATCTCATTTCCCTGTGTTCAAAAGTGTGTGTGTTTTGAGTGGGTGCACACACAGTTTTATGGAGAGCATCTGCACGTGCACACACATGTGCAAGTGCACAGTTGTACTCTGTGTGTGGGGCTTAATTTAATGACATGTTGCTTATCCTGGCACGTGCAGTTCCTTACATAAAAAATAAAAGATCTGAGAGTACCACTACCAGCTTCCTCACAGTGCTTTGTGTTTTTGTCACAACTGTGGTTTGGAAAGTCTCTCTGGTGCAAGTGGTAATTATTTGAGGAACATGGTGTTCCCCTGTATTGCCTCTCTAGTTCCTTTTCAGCCCTCCCATCCCTGTAGCTGTAGGATGGTACTTTCCACTACATTTTTGGGCCCTTAGCCATAGACAAGCTGAGAATGTTTTCACCACCCTGACTTAGTTTCTGCAGCAGACAGACAGACAACTGGTAAAAAGAACCATCCTGGGCAGCCATGTGTGTTCAGTCACGTTTTTTTTCAGCAGCCTTCAGCTGCTGCAGTGAGGGGGGAAAAATGAAGTCCTGAATAACCTTGCCAACTAGTACTACTGTAATACAAACTGAGAAAATCTGTCTTTTTTATGGCTCTTATGCCATTTGGTTTTCTTCTTGAATTCTTTATAGCTGTTTGTGAGAAGATGGAGTTAAAGCCAAAGAGGCTTTTAGGAGGATGTTAGAAGTCCTGAGTGGGAAAGGCAAAACAATGCTGCAGATAAGGCAGCTTCAGACATGCAGCTTCAAAGGAGTTAAAAACAAATTGAAAAAGGTTGGTTCTGTCCAGAGTGGGATATTTGAGGCTTTAATGGACCAGTTGGGGGGGAAAAAAGAGCAACTTTGAGTGTGACCCGAGAAACACTGACTTGTTTTTTGTCGATGAAAAGCTGACAGTCCCTGCAGACTTGCTCAGAAACAGAGAATGCTTTAAGCAGCTGAGGCTGTTTCTCTAAGATAGGAGATGGGGAATAAGCCAGATTTGCAGGGGTTGTGAAAACAGAGGTCACACTTCAGTGAAAGAAAATGTGTTTAAGAAACTTTACTGTGTTCCATTTTCAGAGGCACATTCCACTTTGTGAAGGAGTAGGTAGTGCTTGCTTCTGAAGATGTTTGAGTTTTGAGTGATCTTAATTATGTCTAGTGACAGTATCCAGGAAAAAAAAAATGCTGCAGCACCCTGTTTTGCCTGAACTCTACTGCAGTAGTCATTATTGGCATGCTCTGTGTAAACCTAGAGTAAATCAGTTGTGAAATTCTACCCAAAGAGGAAGAATCACTTAATTATGCTTAGTGCTTCTAAGACCCAAAAAAGGGTGTAAGATGAAGCTTGTCTGGGAAACGTGGTCATGTGAATCCCAACAGAGCACAGTCACTGTCTGGCTATGAAGTCTCCAAAGCTAAGTTTTATTGCAGATTATGATGACAAATTGATGAGTGAAGAAGTTTTGGAATTGTTTATACTAAAAGAGATAGAGAGGAAATCATGAACTTTCAGACTTTCTTTCTTGCGGTCCTTTACTAGGGAATATCAAAAAGGAGAGATTGGGAGCAAAGCAGGGTAAATTTGCTGCTGGTTTTAGGAATATGGGAGACCTTTTCAAAATCTGGGATGAGGATAGAATGTATCCAGGTGGCTTGTGGAGAGGCATACTGGGTGTGTGCTTCTGTAGCTGCACAACTGCCCAAAGACTGCCTGGCACTAAGCTCTCTGAATTATTAGGTCCATAATCTATGGTGTATTGGAGTATTTAACCAAAGTGTCCCAAAAGACAAATTAGGAAGGAGAGCATTCTGATGTAAATGCCACCTTTCTGAAGAAATGTGACCCCTTGGTGATCTGTTTGGTTGTTTGCCACGTCAATTTATGTAGCTTAAACTAAAGTTAACCAAAAGTCCACCTCTGCCATTCTGAGCTCATAACTGGGTTTTGATGGTGAATTGGGATTTCCATGGTCATCCTGCAGCTTGGAAACTACTTGAGACAAAGAGCTTGTTGAGCAGCTGAGTGATTTAAAGCAATCAGATTCTTTTAGCTTTTAATCATGCAGCTGGACAGGCTCTTACTTCATTTGTCCCAAGTCCAAACTTTCATTTTGTGACCTCTAGGTCTTACAATGATCTTAAGCTTCCAGTCAGTGTCTATATTGCAATAAGTCATTTCACTTCACTACCCTTCCAGCACTACTTTGAGAGGAATGGGGAAGATAAAAATGTGTTTTAAAAAACCTTATATATCTGCTAGAATGAATGTATATAATCCTTGTCTAGCATTGCAGACTTTGGATTCATTGTTTGTATCAGGTTAGATGTCTCTGTATTTTCTAAAAAAAAAAAAAAAAAAAAAATTAATTAAAAAATTCTGGTGTAGCATTCAGTGCTGCTTTGCTTGTCTTTAGAATGTGAACAGTACTTGGAGATTTTATAGAGCCATGTCTGCTGATTCCCATGAAATGGAACAGATATTAACTATTCAGTCTGCAAAATGTGGTGTTTTGTTTCGTTCTGTCAGGGGAGTGTCAGGAAGGAAGAATATGTTCTGTACATGCACAGCAATCTCGATTAAGGGCAGAATTTCTCTCTGCTTATTACTGGCCACTCTGGCTACTACTGTTAACTTCATTTGAGGCTTTCTTGAAATCATAATGAATTTACATACAACCCTTAACTCTAATGAGTTCTTAACCTTCACAAGCACAAAGATAAAGTTGTTTCTGAAGTGTATTAAATTGAACATGAGGACAAGAATCTCAGACATCAAGAGCAGGATATAATCAAGAATGGTTTGGATAATATTAAGCTATTTGATGTGTAATATGTTTATTGTTGGAGTTGCTTCTTCTAGTTACCATGCCTGCTTCTGGAAGTTCCCTTTGTTCCTCTGTATCACCAGAGCTACTGTCTCATAAACCTTCCTGAAAAATTCTGACATTGTTTGTTGACTGATGCAGAGAAGAATTTCACTTAACTAGAAAGTCATGTGTTTCTTTGCTTCTGTAGGCTGAGGTCAATGTAATGGCCTGCCTTCATTCCTCCTTGCCATTCACAGGCTCTCTGTCTGTCACTCTTTTTATATTTCTGGGCCAGTTGTGGTCCCCTTTCTTTATTTCATATTCCAGTTTTTATGCTTGTTCTTCCATACCAGGAGATTTTTTCCGGTGTCAGGAACCTCTTATTTCACTACAAGACCCGTGGCTTGTCTGTTCTCCTCAGGTAATATTCTCTGTGTGCCCTCCCTTTCAGGTCAAAATCTCAGTGTATGGCCTCTTGCCTGCTTCCCCTTCTACCACAGGTTGTCTTGATTAGTTTTCCTCTCTGGGAGAGTCTATTCAGATAATTTATATTTGAAACTGAAAAGTAAGTGGAGCTGAGGGGAGAATATTGTGCTGGAAGGTATTAATAGCTGAGGGGAGGATATTGTGCTGGAAGGTATTAATAGCAGTCATCATTTAGTTCATAGATCTCTTGTAGAGGGCAAGCTGATGGTTCTGCTCTTCAGGTGTTAGGGAATTTGTATGGGTTCATTTTATCCCTCTGGTTTTCCAGTGTTTACTGGAATCATTAGGGATCTATCTGTTCATGCCCTGAACACGTTGGAATGGATGAGACACATAGAAACACACATCCAGAAAAATGGCAAAGAAGGAAAATGAAAAAAAAATAAAGAAAAACAAACCCCATGGTGTGGTGTGGTCACTGTTTCGTTGTCATTACAGTAGTGCAGCTGGTGAATAATATTTTTGGTATTTTACAGGTATAAGGATGAAAGACAGTGGCTGAGAGCTTCTCTCTCTCTTTGTATCCATTTCCCTTTGCTCCATCTGTATTCTCATTGTTACCTTTCTGCATAGTTTAAGCTTGGGTCAGTTTTTCCTTTTCTGGGCGTGTAATAAATATTTGGTTTTATGACCTGTGATGGCTTCAGTATCAAATTGCTTTACTTGGTGGTGTGTAACCACCTGCAGAGATTTAAAGGCAATAAGACAAATGAGGTGTGGTCGGTCTGTCAGCTCAACACTGGCCATGCACGGCTGGCTCACTCAGGAGAGCAGGAGCAGCTCTGTGCAGAAACAGATAGATCAGGCTTATCCATACCTGTGGGTAGGTCTGGAAACTCAGTGGCTCGGAGAATATCACACTTCTCACAAGGGCTTGTTTTTGTCAATGTTGTTTATTGATGACCTTGTTTCCTCTGGAATCGTTTCAGCCAGGTCCTTTGAGGGGCCGTCCCATCCTGCTCCAGCCCTGCCCGGGGATGAAGCTCACTCAGACGACTCGGATGATGTTGTTATTGTGTCTCCTTTGTTGCAGATGAAGAAAAGCTACAGCCACTTTTAAGCTTTGGTGACAGGCTCTGGTGATCTTGAATTATTGAATTCACGAACAAAACTGTTTGTACCAAGATCAGGCATGTCAAAGATGAAGAGAGGAGGAATAGCAGCCCCTTTTTAATGGCAGTTGACATTATTTCAGCCATTCTTTCATATGTCATCTCTGCAGACTTTATGGCTAAAAGCCACTGACTGACTGTTAACCTTGCCCTGGCACACAGAGAGTTTGGATTTAAAAACTCAACCAAAACACTTTAATGTTTTGTTTCACAATGAGGATTGTAAATTCAGCTGACAAATTCAAGTGAAAGCAATAAAGCCTTAAGCTATTTCATGTCAAACAAAGTTTTGTTTCAGATCAACTAAAATATAATTTGTGTAATCAGAAAGCAGTTAATGACGTGACTCCAATTTTCAGCCTGTGTAGGTTCAGGGGTACAGCTGGTATTTGTTACCTGGACCTTCCTATTTAAAAATTTTGCTTGTCATATTTTGTATCTTTTTTTGTTTATTTTTATACTGAACATTTACAGACCTTGTAAACCATTCCTCTGTCATAGGGCCATTCTAGGCCTACTGTATCAACTGGCTTTCCTTATTTATTGCTTTTTCCACGTGTGCTTGTGATGATGTGTACAGAATGTTTTGTATTTGAAATGTCTGATCACATAATCAGATTTTTGGATTTGTCAGGGCAGGTGTGTAGTGGCAGGAGTGTTCTGTGAAGGTATCCCCTTGTGACTGCTTTCTGCTTACAGATCACAAATTTCAGTTCATTATACAGAGTCATCTCTAAGATGTGAAAACATCTGCCACAGGAGATAGGACTGTCTGAAATGTTCACCTGACTGCAGTGCTCATGCACTGAGGGGAGGAGCACTATGGTTTTAAGTCTGATGTTGCTTTGCTGTGGTTGATGCCTCTTCCCAGTACTCCCTTTGCCTGTGCACACCTGCACAGTGGCTCCAGTCAGAATTTGAGAGAGGGATCACATATCCACCCATCTTCTGTCCTCAGGTAAGGCTGCCAGGCTGGTGCTGGAGAACATGGGCACTGCCCACTTAGTTCTGTGCATTGTGGATTAGGATGAGCATAATAAACAAAACCTAATCCATGCAGTTTGGTTTGGGAACAGAAGTGGTAGGTTGAATTAAGAAATTAAGACTGCATCCAGAAACAGCACTGACAATAGCATTGTCCATGGAAAGACCAAAGACCTAATGGGCTGTGGAGAATATAATCAGAGGGGTCTTTCCAGATCTTCTGTGCAGACTGTACTTTTTGACTGGAGAATTCCTGCTGTCACACCAACACCCTTCAAAAGCATTAAAATGCTTGTGTGGTTTTTTTTAATCGTGATATTTATTGAAAGGAGAATTTAATTTTACATGCACACAGCGAAGGTTTGCTGGAAACTCTAATGGTTTCTTTGTCATCAAAGAGTAATAAAGTCTCCTGTAAACAGAAAGCACACTCTTAAATATAAGATTTTTATCACCTTCTCTTTTTTAAATTAAAAATCAGTCACCACTGTTTTGCAGAATACCAATAAGTCAGGGCTGTCTCAGTTCTGTGATTTCAGTGAAGCACTATCTGAAGCTTATCAGAGTTTGTGCCAGTACTTGCAGCCAAAGAGGAAACTGGATGGCTGCAGCACAATGCAGCTGATTTCATTTAATCCCATCGGTAGAAATGCTGCCTGTACTATTTCCAAAGGCAGTTCTGGGAGCTCTCCATACCCAAAGCAGCCTGAAGAATGTCATTTGCACTCCCAATGGGTAAATTTTTCCTGGCTGTACTTTGGTCACATGACTGTCATCTGCAGAAAGGATAAAAAAATATATATAAAATAAAAGGGATAGAATCCTCTTGGTAGAAGCTGAGACCTGCTTCCCTCTGTTTCTGGAAGTCATGTTAAGAAGAAGGGTCATTTTGCTAAATGGAAGCAGAGCTGTACTGAGTTGCCTGTGTATAATATTTCAAGTCTGTAACTGGGGCTCTGTCATGGATCTCTCCAGAGAGAGTAACTAGAGCTGAGGACTGACACATTAAGGGAAGGGTATGTAGTGTGTCAGGACCCAGACTGGTATCAAATACCTACCTAGCTGTTATCCTACAGGGAAATACTGAGACAGCAAATATAATAAAGATGACATTCTTTTACTTTACTGTGCTGTAATGACCAATATGAAAGCATTAGGAAGTTGATACAGAGCAGGAAGATTTGTGTTTTACCTGAGCCTGTGACCAGCAGTAGAGCTGTCAACAGACAACTTCTGGCATAAAGGGGAGCTGGTATCTTGGGATGACCCAAAGGCACAGGATCAGGATGAAAAAGATGAAACATTTTCTGGAAGGAATGAAAATATGTCTAGAGCTTTCTAAATTTGAGACTGCTTTCTCCTAGGTATCAAAAATCAGATACTTTACTTGAGATGGGTTTCAAAGTGATATTTTGGTTTGGAGGAGAACTTGCTCACTGCACAACGAGTTTGGTGTGGTACAGTAGGAAGAGAAACCTCCACAGTATCAGTAGCCTTTAACATGGTTGTGTTGTACACTGGAATGGAGTGTGTTGAAGGGAACAGTGGTGGACACAAGGTTTTGTTCTGTGGTTACCTGAATGCCAGCACCTGTGGGAAGAAGTGTGGAACAATGATGGAAGAAAAAATTATTTGAATAAATGGCATTTTTCCTCAACAGGGAGCTGAGGACAGTGAAAGTCAGTGTGGCTCAAACCTGTCAAAATAAATCCAATACAAACATGTTGTTTCTGAAAAATAAGTTTTCTGTAGAAAGCCCTGGAAACCTTGTGGGGGCATCAAGGTCTTGAATTAAAATTAAATTCCACTGTAACCTGTGTAATCTAAAAGCACACTTTCCATGCTGTTGATATGGAATGATGTTTCCAACTTAAAACCTTTTGCAGTGTTTAGTTAGAGATTGTGTGTGAGTACAGAGGTTGGACTTTAATGGGACATTATCTCTCTTGATCTCTTTTTGCCCTTAAGTGCCTTTGCCTGTAAATCTTTACTGAGGCATCAAGACATGAAAACTGTGGTTTTTTGCATAGCTATAAAAATAATCCCTGCACAGGCAACTTTTAATGTAGTCAAAATGGAAAAGGAGTAATCTTGGCATATGAGAGCACCATTAATTTTTATGATCTTTTTAATATTCAGAACTGTGCAAGTATTTTATGTAACTTATTTTGGAATCCTCGAAAAGCTAACACAATTGCAATGTGTTTACTCCTGATTGTTGAATTTTGAAATAAAGTTTGTATACGAAGAGGTGATGTGTTTGTGCTGCCGTTGCTGTGTTTGCATTGCCCCTCTGGCCTCTGCCGTGTTCCTGCTTTCACTTTGCACCTGGGTTGACCTTTTATCCCTGACTGTTTTCCTGAGCTTACAGTAACAAGGTAACTGGGAAACATGCAGGGTGTGGAATTTCTGCTTTAGTACAGGTTTAAGGTTGTCCCATCAGGAGTGAACAGGGTTCCTGACCAAAGCCTGGTGGAACTGAAAGAGCTGACGGACTTTTGCTTTCAGTCTTGCCTTCTGGTGTTTTATAGGGATAATCAGTGTTGGAACTCACCATGGGCACAGAGGTTCAGTTGTGCTGTAGAGAGGCACAGGACTGGGACAAACTGGTCTGCCAGCAGCTGTGGGAGAGCAGGAGTCTACAGGTTTCAACTCTCCAGTTTGCTGACAGTGTATCTATCCCCTCACCTCAGTTCCTGTTGCTGTTTATGAAGCTCTGGAAGGAACTAGGACACATGCATTCCTTTCCAGGTCCACTGAGAAAGCCTTTGGGGACTCACAGGAAAAAGAAGCCTTATGCTGCTCTGTGGACATAGAAGACCTCATTAACTGCTGCCAAGACGTGGGAATCCTGCAGTCACCTTCCTGTCAAGCAGAGTCCTTGTTGCAGGACTAAAACAGCTATAAGAGTACAAGATGAAATAATCTGTGTTTGATGAATATATTAACTAATTTCACTTTTTTATTCTTCCTTCTCTGCTCTACTGACATATTCTCTGGATTTCTTAGGACCAATTTTGGTTTTAAATCCTAAACACTGGAGGTAATCCATGAGGCACGAATGGAAAAGTTTTGATACAATTTCCTGGAGCAGACTAGCCTTGAATTCAGTTGAAAGCAATTAAATGTTTGTAGTTGTATTAAATCATAATTTGTCTTCATCTGAAGTCAAAATGCCCTTGACTCTTGCAAGCTCTGCAGCATCTGTTTATGGAAGGTTTGTCAGCTGATGAATTGCTTTCCCATATGAACTTTTAAGGGGGGAAAAAAGGTTTCGTTTGATGGGCACCATTGAGACCTGCAAAGAGCAACATTTCCATGTTAAACTCGGGGTTATTGGTGGGAGGGTTTTCGAGTGTGGTTGGTGGTCAGGTGCTGCATCAGTTCCTCTGATGTTTCCTAATGTTTGCTGAAGTGTTTCTCTGCTGGTAGAGACAGCACTGACATCACCTTCCAGATGTTTGCCCTGTGTACAGGTGTGTGTAAAGCACATGGCTCTTGGTTATATGTGGCTTTTAGCACTTGTTCTGTCCTTGCTGTGCACAAAGGAATAGCCTTGAATGGTGAGTGTTGCTATGTTCTTCCTATTTACACTCTGTTGTAGTCCACTGGTTAAGTTGCTCCCCTTGCCCCTCTCACAGCCTGTCTTTCCCATTTTCCCAGTCACCTTTTTCAAATCAGTGTGTGGATTCCCACTGGTCTCCAGGACAGCATTTGTGTTGTTCCCCTCACTAGAGCTGTGTATAAACAACCTTCCTCTGCCAAGGTGTTGCTCAGACTGTAACAGCTCCTCTTCTATTTGGGAGGATTTTGCCAACACGCCTCACAGACACGTTGTGCCAGGTACCACAGAAGCCCCTTTAGGGCTTCTATTGTTGGTAGTGTGAACAGATGTGTCATAAAATCTTGATGCTCAAAATGGTCTGGGAAGAACCAGGAGGGACATCATGTCCATTGTCAAGGACTGTCTTACTCCCCTCTCTATCAGCCAGATAATCCCACACCTGGATCTCACTCCTCTCCCTTCCTCAGCCCGTCATCTCTGTTTCACTAATGTAACAGAGCTTGAAGGTTCTTGCTGCAATATGACTTCAGGGATGAAATACTGTAAAATCTGTCACTTGGTTACAGTGCTGGTTTTAAAAAGGCTGTGTTTGAATGGCCTCTAGGTATATGCATGGAAAATTAGAATAGCTCTTAATAAATAGGATTGTCCATGAATGCCTGTAGTACAACATTGTGCACAAACATTGCTTAGCATTGCCATTATCTAGCAATAATCCTTATTTGGATCTTACACAAATTGTGGCAGAACCTTCTATTTATCTAACCTGGAAATTTTTCCTGAGCAGGCTCTCTATAATTTACTCACAGAACTGGCAGTTTTCTTCTCTCTCTCAGCAGATATTTAATAGCCACATATTGCATTTCCATGCTAGTAAACCTTCATTATTAAACAAAATGTACCAGAATGTTATGAAGAAATACCTTAAATAATTAAACAGAAACTATGAGTGACAAAACAAACCAACAAAGTGGAATTTGAGCTGTGTGACTCTTTCCTTTTTGTATTCACTTATTTGCTAATTTGCTGAACTTACTGGACTGCAAATAGGTCTTGCTGTGATTAGAGAGAGTTTGCCAAGTTCCTTTGTAATTGTTTCTTTGCAATTAACTAAATAATAGAATGTTCTGTGTGGCTCTCTGGGGAAAGGAGCGGGCAGGTGCTTTTGCAATAGGATTTCCACATCTTCCACCCATTTCCCTGGAACTCACAGAGTTTAAAAAGCCTGGTAGAACATGAGAGAGAGAGAATATTGCCTCAGGACTGGAAATGAGAGAATTAACCTTTTCTTGTGCCGTTTTTGAGTTTGCTTGCAGTGTTTTATGCTGGCCCTGGTAGTGGCTATTCTTTGTGTAAACCTAAAAGTCCCTGGGAGGATGTCAGAGGAAAGTAATGAAGACCCAAATGTTCCTGCCTGCAGATGCCTCCACTCAGGGGAAATCCTTCAAGCTGGGAGGAGAAGTCAGCTGGGAAGATCCCTGGCAACGTGGCTTTGCTGGGAAGAGGGGAGACTGGGGACTGAGCTGCTGTGGAGGGGGCAGCAATAACTGGGGGAGGCTGGAGAGCAGCCCTGGCTTTGTTATTTCCTTTGACTTTGAGTAGAAAATTACAGAGGAAGCCCTGGGAGGAGAGGAAGGGTAATTTTAATGGAGGCACAGTCCAGCTCAGCGGGAAGGAGGCACAGCTTGATGTAAGGGCAGAGTTTGTGGAGTGGCAGAGCCAGAGGTGTTGCCTAACAGTGGTAGCTGATGCAGAGACATGATTGTCTCACTGACCTCCCTCTGACTGTCCATAATTTAGTCCCTGTCTCAGGAGGGTAACTCGTCCATCTGCTGGCACTCAGAGTTCAAACTTGCCTTTTTTGGGTTTTTTTGAATCTGTATTTTGGCTAAAACCTTTTGTAGCACGTATTAGGTCTGACAGTTAGGAGGACTCCTCACTCCACAGTATATTAAAAGCTGAATTATTTAATTTCAGAGTGAATAACAAAAGCTGGGGATATGGGATTGCTGTTTCAAAAAGTACTCTCGTTGCCAGCATCACATCAGCAGTAGGGATGTCTGCAGTAGAAAGAAGCTTGTGAAGAGTGAAAAATGCTGCATTTCTAGGAGTGCTTCTGCAGACTGCTTGATGGCCTCACGAGGATGGAGAACAGTGCTGGCTGCCTTATTTTGGAGGTTTAAACCAGTCTGGTTTATCTTCATTTTCTTTAATTTGGAGTATTTCTCGTTTGTCCATTTTGTCCAGTGATTCTTTAGCAAAGCCACTGTCAGAGCAATTTAGTGAATGCTAATACAGCTCTTTGGGTTACTTTTCAGCAGGATTACCAGTGAACAAGCTGACATTTGCAGTTTGCTTTGGTTGACTGTAGAACAGCTTTCCATGCAAGGGTGATTTACTGTTAGATTTTGTTCCTGGGATGTCACAGCAGTGTCATGTTTTGTTCATTTTGCTTTGGCGCAACAGAGCGAACCTATTTGTGTGGGAAGGGAAAAAGGCTGCTATAATCTAAACATGAGAGCCCTGATAACTCTCTTGTTGTCATGTAATTAAGAATCACCTGAATTGAATCAAATGAGCGATGCTAGACATCCCAGCACTGCAAACATTGCTTCTGGAGGTGGTACAACAGGCTGAAGTGCCTTGCAATGGAAAGTATGGTTGGTGCTGGATCTTGTGGTTTGTCTCTCATTCCTAGTTTGCTGAATCCACTTTACTCTTCTTTTCCCCATATCATTATAAATAATTGTGGTGGAGAAATGAAAACTGTTGATGCCTCTGTTTCTCCGTAATCCCAAATGCTCATTCTGCTATAATTTAATCCAGTTGTCCTCACAGCAAAAGGCTGAGGGAGAGGCATGAACACCAGCACTGCTGAGCTGCTCCCTTTCCCACTTACCCCTGTCCCCATTATGGTGCCTCAAACTGGGGCTGACGTGCTGATGTCACACCCCCATGTAACAGCATCCAGCTTTTTCTCTCGTCTCTTCCAAAACATTTCATTCAGTTTGATTTACATCAACTCCATCGAACGGGATCTCGGTGTGGAGCGTTTGCTGCATCTGCTTCTATTCCGTGTCCATCATTTGCTGACGAAGGTACTTGGCCTTGCAGCCCAGTGGGGGTTTTGTGTCATTCCAGAGGCAGCAGTAACATCTGCAGGACAGATCCCAGCCCTGGGCGTTTTAGAGCTGAATTGCATAAACTCTGTGCCATAAGTGGCTTATGCAGAGATCTCTCACCCCCTGCAAGGTCTCTCCTCTCCTTGTCTTTGGGATTTTAGAACCGGAGGTGAAATACGTTGGATTCATTGGCCTTTAAAATAATTCCTTCTTCATTCTCGCTGGCGCTGTGAGAAAAAAAAATGAAAATAACAGGGAAGAAAACTAAATTAGCTGACGTTGAGCTGTCCTTTTGCAGAAAATAAGCCCTTTTCTTGGAGAAAGCTGGGGGGAGTTGAGGTCTTGTATCTTGTACCCTCGTATATCTTGTACTTGGGCTCACCCTGCGTGGTGTGAACCCTCTGACGTGTGCCTTAATGCTATTTGGGAGTGATAAGATTTCCTTTTAGCTATGCTGATAATACTCATACGAAAATCCCGTCCCAGTCAAAAGCTATTAAAGTTGATGTTATATTTCAGAACATCAGCAGAAATATGTTTATTTGGTCTCCTAAGGTGTTAAATAGCCCATTGTAGCATTTTTTGCTCTCCTTATTTATGAAACGCATCAGTCAGGACAACATAAAGTATGAAATCCTGGCTGCATTTGGGAAAAGTAATAAAATCATACTTGCAAAGGAGATGTCTCTATGATATGTACTGACCTGCTGCCATTTAGGAGAATAAAACCCCGCTGGTATTACCCTTTTTTCTTTTTTCTTTTTTTTTTTTTTTTTTTGGATGCACAGCACTCCCATATTTTCATGGGCCATAACGGTTTCTAATTCTAAACAGATGAGGGTTTCTCAAGCCTATAAGACCTATGAGACATTTGCCTGAAGTCTGTTAGAGGACTGGATAGTCCTTTTTCCTTTTCCAACTCCAAATTTTGTTGAGTGATATTTAAACACAGTGCTCTGAGCAGTCAGCAGTGGGTGAGGTGTGCTGCTGCAGGGCTGGGACGGGGAGACTGGGGTAGAGAGAACAAAGGCCCAGAAGATGGTCTGAATAGACTGGCCAAGTTTAGGAACTCCTGCATTAATGCTGGACTACACTACATACTTACAACAAGAATGAAATTATTTGGTCTATTCCTTTAAAAAGAAAACAGCAAATATTTGTATACATTTCAATTGTAACAGGAACAGCACGATCTTTGTAATGAAGTGAATAAATTTGGGATTGCTGCTGCTTAGCATAATCTTTTCTATTCCACTATGCTATCCTAGTGTTATACGGAGCATTTATATAGTCACTTGATTCTGAGAAGTCCCGGAGAGGATACGCTCATATTTTTTTACCTTTAAGACTAAAAATAGTTTGGTTATGTTCTGTTTAGAGAGAAATGAAAAGCTTTTTCCATTGAGTTGGAGTATAATCCCTGGGAAAGTGGCGTCTGAGTGGCTCTGTGGGGAGCCCAGCACACGCTGTTATGTTGTGCACAGCTCCCAGGTGTTGTGCAGTTGGATGCTGTCATTGCTGAAACATTCAGATGTTTCATTCAAGGCTCTGATTTATTATGTCATCGACACAAGCTGACAGCTCCAGGTCTGTTGGAGTTGATGAAGCAATGCACTGGCTGTGGGTCAGGGTTTGGGTGAGGCCAAACCTTTGCCCACAGAGAGAAGGGTGGAAGGTGAACCAGAGTCAGTGCAGGTACCATTGTTCATGGGACCAGAGAAGCATTAAGTTGGAAAAGACCTCTAAGATCACCAAGTCCACTGTCAACTCAGCACCACCACGATGTTCACCATGAAACCACATCTTCAGGTGCCATATCCACACATTTTTTGAGACACTCAGATTCTGAAACTCAGTTCAAATTATTATTTTGTTATTTTTCCAAATGCCTCTTGAACTCTGTCAGGCTCAGTGCTGTGACCATTGCTCAAGTTCCTCTTGACATATAATTAATCCATCTCAACCCCCCCTCCAAAAATCCAGAGATGGCAAATTTCCTCTTCCTGAGCTCACAGTTCCTAGAGGTAGAGCGTTATCCAGCACTCCCTGACTGGGTGCACACATGGCAACATGCATTGCAGCAGAGGGAGCACAGATGAACGTTTAGGAGACACTCATCTCTCTCACTGTGTGTCAGCATAAGGGGGAAAAATAACAAAATAATCACTTGAACAGAGTATTTCTGGAGGTATTTAAAAAGAGATAATTATTTATGGAGGAGTTTAAGAAGAGACTGGATGTGGCACTTGGTGCCATGGTCTAGCAGACAAGGTGGTGTTGGGTCACGGGTTGGATGATCTCAGAGGTCCTTTGCAACCTGGCTGGTTCTGGGTCGTGCAAACCGCGTGGCAGCAGCACATTAATCGGTGTCCGCGGGATGTCCGCGGGATATTTGCGGGGAGCGCGGTGTGCGGGGCAGGGACAGGAGCAGCGATCCCAGCGCGGGGGCCGGGCCGGGGCGGGGCGGCGGCGGCGGCGGCTCCAATGGGAGCGGGCGGGCGGTGCCGGGCGCGGGCGGCGGAGCCTCTCGGGCGAACAAAGAGGGAGCGGGAGAGCGCGGGGGCCGCGGGGGCGATCGGGCCATGCGGGGCCGGCGGTGAGGCGGGAGGCGCTCCATGGCCCGCGGGTCGGGGTGAGGCGCGGCGCGGGCCATGGCGGGCGTGAGCTACTCGCCGCCCTGGTGGGTGAGCCTCCTGCACCGCCTGCCGCACCTCAGCCTGCGCTGGGAGCTCACCGCCGCCGACTTCCGACCGCACGACGCCGAGTACCAGCAGGTGGGTGCTGGGCAGCGGGCTCGGACCGCCTGGGGGGGGAGGAGGAGGAGGAGGAGGAGGAGGAGGAAAGGGGGATGCCCGGTCCCCGCTCGGGCTCCCCGGGTGGGTGCCCGTGGGTGTCGGTCGGTGCCGTGTCCCCCCTGTCCGTGAGGTTTTGGCAGGCAGGAGCTGCCCCCTCCATCCCCTTGCCCCGGGTCGGGGCAGGGGTCTCCCTGCTGGCGGCTGGAGGTTGTCGCTGCCGGCGAGGTGAGCAGGAGCCCTGAGCTGCCCCCCACCCCCGCCAGGCTGCTGGAAGCCCCAAGTTCTTCTTGGGAGAAGGTGAAATTATAAAATCGTTAAGGTTGCAATGGACCTCCAGGGTCATCATGCCCAACCTTTGACCGAACGCCACCGTGCCCACTAAACCGCATCGCGGAGCGGCCCCGGCAGCGGGGCTGGAGCTGCCCGGGTGGGTGCCCGGGTGGGTGCCCTGGTGGGTACCCTGGCCAGGTCCCAGCGCTGCCCAGGCGAAGGCACCGTCCCGGCCTGGTGCCCCTGGCTGGACCGTAACCCCCCATGGCCGGCAATAACCCTGTGCAGGCTGCGCTGACCATCCTCATTGATGCCGCCAGCCCTGCAGAGAGGCCAGCAGTGCCTTCCCAAAACCGCCTGCCTGCCTGCTGGAAAACAGATGACTTAATGCACGAGAGCGGCATTCGCATCAAGTGCACGGGAGGATGCTCACACAATACTTGTGTGCCGCTTTTTTTTTTTTTTTTTTTAATGCTGCTTAGCCCGTACCCTGTGCTTGGTTGGCTAGGCATGTAATTAAAATGATTGTGGAGTGAATCTGTGCGCTCCAACATCTGTGATCTCTGCTGTCATCTTGGAACAGAGCTGCAGTGGCTCTGCTGCCTCGTTCTGCCACGCTCTCTGGTTTTGAAAACACCATTTTGCTTTTCTGAACATACTTGCAGTGTCCTATATATGCAGCCTACTGTCATGCACACAGGCAGGAAGGCTGAGGCACCTAAACAGTTCTCATTTTATCCTGGAAATAGAAGATATTAGAAATACTTGAGAAATCAGTGTGTTTTGGCTTTTTGTTTTGAACAGATGAACGGACCTGTGGGCTGACTCTAGAGCAAAATGCAAGAGGTGTATTTAAGGAGTGATGAGTGGATACAAAGAAACACCTTGAAACCTGTAAATCAAAGGGACTTTTGACATAACTTTGTATTTGGGGCTTCAATTTGTTAATTTTAGTTCCCTTGGCTTAGCAGAGTTCAAGATGGCCACATGCAGATGTAATGCTGCACAGCAGCTGAACTGTGTTTCCATGACCTCAGAGGGTAACTGCCTTTAAAACAAGGTATATGAGAAGCTGGAGATCAGAAGTTAAGAGTTCATGGAAAAATGTTCTTGGGAGTGTGTTATCATGAAACAAGCAGTAGTTGACCTTTGAATAGATGGCAGATGTACTGATTTTCACTTAAATTGCTTGAAAGCATTCCTAGCCACAATCTGGGGTTGTGTTTGTTTGTCAGATAATTTTTCTACAGTAATCATATTCCCACTTAAAGCCTTCTGCTGTTCTCCTCCTGTGTAGCTGCCTCCCCTCCCTTGATGATATTAAGGACTTCTTGCACAGCAGTCGATGGCCTTTTAAGTTTTAACATCAGCTCGCAAGAAAACGTCTTATCAAATCCAAACTCGAATGTCTGGATTACTGAGGCGTCTGTCGTCAAGAGAATGATTTGAGCAGCAGCAGCTTTGCTGGTTTTGGTGTTGGTGAGGGGGAGCAAACAGGCTCCAGCAATGCAGCCTTGTGCTATCGGTGTCGTGGTTATATAACGAAGCTGCTGTGGCTCTGCGAGTTGACTCTGGAGTTCGTAGCCACACAGATTAATTCTAATGCAGTGAAAGAGGGAAACTTAATCCTGGGCTGGGAACTGAAATGCTGAATGCTCTCTCATGCTTTAAATTGTTCAGAAGGCCTTTTGGGTTTGAGTTCTAGCTTTTTTTCTATTAGCTTTGTTATGAATATGCATCTCTTGCTCTGTGTTTGCAGCCTGTGCTGGCATTGTCTCCCCTTGTCTTTAGGAACCTTTTGTATTTAGCAGGTGGGATTGTATACATCCTCAAAATAAGGAAGTCCATTTTTAATCTTAAGTTCTGCTTATTTTCTTTACTTTGTAGGTCTCATTGCCACAAATTGTGTGTATTTTTGTTTTATATTCCATTAGTGATTGATACCCTGATTCTTAAGTATGAACTGTTAAGCTACACACTGCATTTGAGTTCTCCAGAGGTTGAGGAGAGGTCAGTAAGGGATGCTAGCTGGGAGTTTAGGGGGGTGGATAAGGGCAGGGCATCCCTAGCTATAGTAAGGAAAGATCACCTTTACTAAACTCCATGACTTCAAGGCACTGGTTAGTTGCACTGTCATCATAAATAGACATACAGCTGGCCTCAGTGTCCCTTCCCATTCTGATTTGTTATGAGGAAGGAAGCAATGTATCCTTTCTGATTCTCTGCTGCTTCTCTAGAAAAGATTTCTCAACCCGTGGCCAAGGGAAAGCATTGCTTTCCTTATAAAACTGTTTCATTTTGTAACCTCTTAGTAAATATTTACCTGTTCCTTGTACTCATGTTTTGATGACAGGCTTTGAATTTCTGCATCAGCTGAACATCTCACTTCAGCCAGAAGTGAAATGCAGTGCCTTGCATTAGCCCGTTGTCATGTCACTTGTTGCAGTGCCACGTGTTCCTGCAGGTGAGGAGGCTGCTGATTTAACAAGCTTTCCACCTCTACCTGGCAAGGATTAGTGTGATGTGCAAGCTGCTGTTCCACTGAAGCAGCAGACGAGCTGCTGTCCCCTGAAATCTCTCTGAAGCACAGCTAGATAAGCACACACTGCCAGTCTTTGAAGTCCAGCTCTTTGTCAAGTCTTCTGGGCCCCTGGATGATGGGGACTATCTAGCAGGACGCAGATCTGATGGCTACTTGTGCTGTTCTGTCCCGTGTAGTCCCCTTGGTCGGAGCAGGAGGGACGCCCCCTGTGCACCAGCCTCTCTCAAGGCAGCTGTGTCCATTGTGTACCAACCTACCAGGGCTTCCTTCTTTTGTCTGAGAACATGAGAAATACTTAGGGTGGTGTTGCTGCCAAGGGCTGACATCAGTGCAGCTGCAGGTCTTGGCTGCATACACCTGAGTCAGGCTCTGAAACACTTTCTCTTGGTATTACTTACTCTTATCTTCTCCCACAGCATATCTTGTTGCATTAGGCTAGAACAGTGTGTGTGAGTGTGGAGGAGCAGAACAGATCCTTCCCCTCCAGACTAGATTGTTTAAAAATGTATGTCTGTACTGATGTCCTTCAGATGCTCCACTTCCCCCACGACAAGCTGTGGACAGCAGTACAACTAGTTGTTTGGTTTTGTTTTTTTTTTTTTCTGGGGGAATTGAGGTGAACCTCAATGTAGACTGAGCTGGGGTTGTAATCCTTCTTCTCCAGGGGGTTTGGCATGCTGGTGAGTCCTATCAGATCTGTCTTCGTGCGCTGCTTGCAGGACTTGCTCCATAGCCCTCCCTATAGAGGATCTTATCAGACTGGTTCTTTTCCTAATCCTCCCATGAATCATTGGGGTTGAAAATATCTTGATATGAACAGCTTTGTTCTGGCTGTATTCTCATCTGAGTCATACTGCAGTGCACTGCAAAGCCTTTTCACTGTGTAGTGAGTCACAAATTCTGGAGTGAAGGGAATGTAAAAATGGAGCAGAGCTCCTGTTCCTTCTGACAGCATCATGCTAACACCAATTCTGGTGTCCCTGCCTTTTGCTGCTGAACAAATGACGATGATCTTACCAGTACTGTCCACTTACTTCCAATTCAGTTGATTGGCCCAGTAAGATGGCCCTGAGACTGGTGATGTCACTGGTTTAATCTGTTCAGTAATGTAAGTATTTGTGACTGACTTAGTTGAATTCACTTTCTTTCTCAAGGTAGAATTGGGTAAGAGCCTTGAGGTTGTGTGGAGGTCACATGCTGGAAAGAAGTAGAAAAGCTGAATAGCTTTGGTAATACAGCACAACAACAGGTAATGGGATATCTGCTTGAGTCAGGGTGTCTGTGGCACTGACAGAAAAGGAGCCCACAATGCTTTAGCTCTTGAGTCTCTGTGTGCTGAGAAGTGTGCTGTGAACAGTGAAGGAGAAAAGAGGCTGTGAAAGCTAAGCCAGGGAGCCTTGACTTGAAATTCAGCTTTTTGCTCATTACTGGAAACTGGCAGTGTTGACATGACTCTGTGTAGACGCATAGGTTGTGTGTGAATCAGGCTTGGAAAAAGCAAAGTTCTCCAGCATCTTTGAAACTCATTCCTTGCACCACTTCGTGCTTTCTCAGTAAGAGTCAGAACTGCAGATGCACAGTTAGTAGGTGTAATGGCAACAGTGTGTGCTTTGGAAAGTGACTGGATGATTGATTCACACCAATTAAGATGCAGAATCGTGCTAAAGGAAGCATCAATAAGAGCAGGGATATGCTCTAGTCCTTGGTTTTGAGATGGTCTCTTCAGTGTTGTCACCCAGGAGTTCCCTGTCATACATCTGTCAGTGCTTTTGTCCTGTAATATTCTTTTTCTCCTACCAAACGTGTGCTGAGGAGGGATCCAGCAGGGAAAGGTGCTGTGGAAGCCCAGAGATGCTTCCCTTCTTTTGGCTTGCCAACTCTAATCCAAGGCATGTGTGTTTGAACCCGTAGCCAAAGGTTCAGCAAGAAATTAATTCTGTCAGGTACTTTCTGGCTCTGTGAGGCTGTTTCCCTGCACATGACAGCTAATGTCATCTTTGGAAGTATTTCTTGGCTGGAGAAACATGATGGAGCCTAAACTGCCAAAAAACTTGGATTATAGAGATTGTTTTAGAACTTCCTCTACTGTACTGGCGTCTTATTTCAATTTTGAAACCAAGAGTCTTTCTGTAAATTGGAAACATGTGTATTAGTCAAGTTGGATGACGTGTTTTTGTCTAGTTGGCTCAAAGTCAGAGGGTAATGTGCCTTCCTTAAAGGGGTTGGACTGAAGGTTTCTTTCTTTCAAGAATAGATGGACCATTTCCAAGGTCTGATCAGCTCTCCTGCTGTAGCACTACTTTGCTTGTATTTCCAGAAGGGTCAAGCGACCCCTGTTAGTAGAATCCAATGTTTTCTAATGAATTTGAAGTTACTTTTATTTTTCTAAGAACTGATGGTAAATCCCTCCTTCCCTTTACTCGTCAGTCTCTGCTGCATGAGTAACCATCAGCAAATTGGTGCCGTGGTCTGACTCCTCTATTCTGTGCTTTATCTGGAAGAGCCTTTCCTAAGGAACTGCAGCACAATGAATAACCAAAAATGTAGAATCGAGACAACTTTTGATGGCTGTTTTTTACCAAAGGTAGACATACAATGTTTTCTGTTGACTGTACATCCGGTCATGCAGCAGCATATGGTGTACAGACAGGAAAAAAAAAAATCAACCTTTGCCAGCTTTCTGTCTGCAGCCTTACTTTTGTTTTGCTGACCCATGCTGTGCTGCTACGTTTTCAGATGGTCTCCTGAGAACTGACAGTTTCTGGAAACCCTGACTGTAGATTACCTTACTCTGGACAAAAAAAAGTAACTGTTCTAAATGTATGGTTTGAACAGAGCAGAGCACACGGGGGGGTGAGAGGTGTCTTGGAAAAATGTGAAACACCTTGTGGGGGTTGGAGGGAAAGAGGTGCAAGTGAGTATGCAAAGGTGTAAACCATGCTTGCTTCATCTGGGCAGGATCCTAAAAGTATTAATCCTGCACAGAGAGGATGCTGCTGTCCACCCCCGTGAGCTTCCCACTCTTAAGAGACCTTTATGCAGCTTGCTCTGAAGGTACCATGGAAGGTATCATGCTGCTCTTAGCTGGAAGAGTAGAACCAGAATTTAAAAGATTTGTTTGGTGGTTGTGGTGGCCAGCCAGTGGCACCTTGGTACTTCTGCACCAAGACAACATTTGTCCTCTTGAAAAATCTTTTTTTTTTTTTTTTTTTTTTTTTTTAATATGAGTGTAACACTATATGTCTCCTGGGCTGCAAAACCTGATCACTAGCATTCTGGAGAAAGGGCTAGTCAAAATCAGTTCAGTCTTACCTTCTCTTTTTTTTTTTTTTTTTTCTTTTTTTTTTTCTTTCCCTCTTCCCATCAATTCTTAATGCCTTTTTGAGCACAGGAACATCTGTGCTTTTCAGGTTAACAAAGCACCTTTGTTTAAATGTTGATCCAATAAAACAAGCACTGCTTAAAGCAGATGTGGATGTGGATTTTTGGTGCTCCTTCTTTTTCATTATTAGGGAAAGTGAGATGAGAAATTCTCACCCAGAAGAACATATCCCATTAGGCACAACTCTGGAGATTAAGGGTAGGAAGTCAGGTGCTTTCTCTGACTTAATCCCAAGGCTTTGAATGTGGATTAAGGAGCTGTGCTACAAGTCTTCTTGATATCTTACTTTTATTTTGGGATTAGGTTTATTTTTGAACTTGTAAACAAAAGTCTGTCCATTGATAGTGAGATGTAAGTTATGAACCTTTGTCACATCAGATTTCCTGACATATGTGACTTCAGAACAGACAGTTGAAGGGACAAGTGCCTTACAATCCCTTGAGTTTCTGGTTTTTCCATTTTTTCTTTTTTTTCCTCCTTGTTCTTCTAGGACAAGGCTAATTTTATACCCCTTGCCCCCACCAGCACAGTTGCTGATGGAAGGGGTGAAGTCCAGAGTTGATGGTTGGTGCTGTTTGTGTTGATGCAATAGGACTGTGCTGTGGCAGAGCTCGCCTGGTCACCTTGGTGTGACTCCTCTCAGGGACAGTCCTGTACCTGTTTTAAGGATTGGGGTGCTGAATGCTAAACAGTGATGGCCAAGGCTTCTCCTGAAGTCACTCTTTTTATGTTCTTTGATGTCAACTGAATACGCTTGGGTGGCTGAAAGCAAGCAGTGAGTAAGATAGTGCTCACTCTTAATTTTCTTGGAGTGGAGGGGAGTCAGCATCTCGTCTGCATTAACCTCTCAATGACTGTCAATTCTCTTCTTGTTTCTGTTAAATCTTTCAGTAGTAAACTTTTTACCAGTTATGGTGAGACTTCCCATTCCCCTTGAGTGGGTAGGAGAACTTGGCTTGTTTTCAACTGAATGTGATTCCCATAGCTGGGGGAAGGGATGTGATGTCTGGGAATTTATTTGCTGTAAGGTTCAGATGACACTTGAGTAACTTTGGAATATATCAGGATTATCTTCTGTACTGAACCTTAATTCTCACTTTTAAGACCTGAATAAGGCTAAGAATGCTCAGGGATATATTGATATATCCTGGAGAGTTATTTATTATAATAATAATAAAAACAGAACCCAGTAACCTTGCTTCTCTCTTTGCCAGGCTGTTTGTACTTTCAGGGTATGTCATCCTACCAGTTCTTTGTTTCAGCTGACAATGGTGATTAACAAGACAGGTGAGCTAAAATGAAGGAGGATCAAGTTCATGCAGGACTTTTAGTCCTGGGGATGCACTCATATGACAGTCTAAAAAAAAAAGAAAAAAGTCCTCACTGTTGGAAATCCTCCCTTTTCTTCCACTTCAAGGGGTGACTGAGACTGTTGGTTGTGTTGTGGTGAAAAACTAGAAATTGGTTACATTTATCCTCAAACCAGGAATTACTTTTGTTGCACGGTGACAGGGTCTGCAGGTATCTAGTGAACAGAAGCTGTGGGGCAGAGCCATGCTGATGCAATTTCTTTTTTTTTTTTTTCATATTAGATAAACTGGGAAAGAGCAAACCACAGAGCACTTTCATGTTGCAAAAGGCTTTCATTTCAGACCTTTTTTTTTTTTTTTTTTAAGATTTCTGGGTAATGAGCCACTCTAAGTTTGATCTTGTAATTGTGAGCTTTAGGGTTTGGTAAGCTGCAAATGTGCACGTTTTTTGCAAAGTAGTCATTTGTGTGCTAAGGCTGCAAGGCTATTCTCTTGCAAGAAAAGAAAAGTAGGTTAGCGTGCAATCCATGGACACAGCAGTTGGTGTGACTCGGTCATGACACTTGCACCATTCCCTTCTCTGAGCACTTGGGTGTGAGGGTAACATTTACAATCATTTGTGCTTTCACATGGTCATCAGGTTGCTTGCTTCAGCAGATGTAATGTGTGCCTGACCTCTTTTAAGTTGTTATTTTAAAAAATGAGCGCTTTTTGGTCAATAGTAAGAGCAGTGTTGAAACCAGCCGGGGGAAGAGCTGACAGTCCCCTTCACCCTCACTTAAACTGGAGCTGCGTCCTCAGATTTGGATTTCCTTGGTCAGTACTAAATGCTTTTTGTGGCTGATATGGCTCAGAATGGTGCCACACGTGCATATGCATGAAGGCCCTTTGTAGTGTGAAATTAGGGGTGAAAGATATTGCTAATCAGTCCTAACAATGAGGGACTTATTCCTGGACAAGGGGAAAGGGGAATGTGGGGAATGGATGTTTCACAAATGTATAACACATTCAGACGAGTTTTTATGCCAGTGTTGGTGCCTGTGCACGGACACCCTTTTCAGGCTGTAAAATGCTGCTGTTCATGCTGAGAATTTAAACAAGCTGCCTATTCAACACCGAAATCCAAAATAACGCCAAAATCCAAATGGAGGCACTTCAGTTGCATAATGGTGTCTGTTACAAGGAGGCCTTGGTGCAGCAGATGATGTAATGCTCCTTAAGATAAGGCCCAGGCTGGGGTCGGGAGAGAGAGGGAAAAGGATGTCGGTGACGGAACCATTAAGAGTATTGCTAATGCTATCAAAGCTCTCCATAGGGTGTTAATTAGCAAAACTGAATAATCCCAAAGTTGATTGTGTTACAACTGTACATGTGGAAAAAATGACCCATTGCTTGGCGCTACCTGTTCTCTCCGATTACCATCGCTTTTTCCCTGGGGTGAACTTTCTTGCAGTTAACAGTGTGCTCAAGTTCCTGTAGCTGATAAACTGGTTATTTTGATTCTTGGTGTAGTAGCTAAGAATTCTTCAGCCTGCCAAAGAGATGCTTTCTGTTGCTTGCTGAAATTGTAGTGCTTCACATCTGGGCTGTGCCTGCAGCCTTGTTATTTAAGTCCTGGTCGTAAGGGAGGTTGTTACTGTTTGGAGGCCTCTGGCAGTTGGTTATTTCACTTCCTCCCTAAACTTATGTTTAGCATATACTTATTTTCTTTTGTTTGGGAATAGTCGTGTCCTCACTGCAAGTGCCCCTAGTCTGTTTTTGGACTGGTGTGGTCAGAGGGGTGACACAGGATTGCTGCCCTACCTCCAGCCCTCCTGTCCCCTCTCTCCCTTGTCTTACAGTATTCACTCCAGGAAATGCTGAGAAAGTCGAGAGTAATGGAATTCATGAAATTCAAGCTGTGCTTCAATGAAAACGTGTTTTCAATTTCTGCCTCCTTGGGAGCCTGAGACTGAACTGTAATTGTTGGCGCTGGGTGGGGGCTGGGGCCGGGATGAATGGAAGTGGCGGAGTCAGCGCTCTGCGGAGCCTCTCGCCCGGCATCTCCCCGCTCTCGGCATTCAAAGGCTGGTGTGTGCTTTGTGGCAGCTTCAGGAAGCATTTTTGTATTCAGCTGTCCAAAAGGCCCAGCCGTTTTCCTGCTGGGTTTGATCTGGCTGTCGGGGTCTGAATGACAGTGACATGTTGGAGAGGAACGTGATGGGGAGAAGCATCAGCTGGGGGTGGTTTATCCATCCCCCGTCTCTGCTCTTGATCCTGCTCCCGCTGTCCTTTGAGTGTCCTGCTGCCGATTAAGGGTGAGAATTATAATGGGGACTCAAAAGCCTTTGGTAAAACTCATTAATTCATTCCTCCTTTAATTAGACACCCAGCCATGGGCTTATAATTATCAGAGCCCAGGAATGTTTGCAGCTGTAACAAGCTGTGCTGCATCAGTTGCAGAATCCATGGGTTTTTTGGCAAATGCAGATCTGATGAGCTCTTCCTTGGTTTGGATTTTGGTGAGGAACATGCAAGGGCATAGAAATGAAGGAAGCAGCTGAGTGTATGTAGTTGCTGACCTCTACCTGAATCTTGTGGCTGACCTCAGCTGAATCTTGCCTCGGTGTTGAACTAAGAGGAAAGGGTGGAGTTGTCCTGCTTACAAATATTATTTTTCCTTAGGAGGTGTAATAATGTAACTTTCAAGGAGAGAAAAGAGGAAGGAGAATCTAAGGAAAAGTTACTCAGACATGATATCTTAAACCTTTAGCACCTGAGGGAATCACACTTTTGGAATAAGTCTAACAGGAGCAGTTGCAGACAGTGCCCATTTTACTGTTTGGAAGTTAGAGAATAGCTGAGTGTTCTACAATGAAAAGTACCAGGTACTTTTTTTTGAGTCTTCTGGGGGGGAAAAAAGTCAATAATGAACTTCTATAATTTTGTAATCTCTTCTTGTTTCCGAAATGGGAAGGAAGGTAATTTTCAGAACTAATTTTTGTGGCTGACCCCCAGCAACAGATGACTGGGGTCTTCTGTGAGAGCTTCATGCTACTTCTGGTATCTTTGAAATACTCATGGGCTTTTTTCTTTTGCAGAAGGAGAACTAGAGGGAAGGCTGAAAGGACTTCAGAAAAGGACTTATTTCTACTTTATTGCAACTCTTCTTGTAGTTCTGATCACTGTGAATGCCGTAGTAGACCCTGACAACATGATCTCCATTTAGCATTAGACTGACAGGCTGTCAAGTGCAAGCAAACCAGAAAGGCACAAATCTAGGAAAAGGCTGGGGACGGAGATATCTGGCTGTCACTGACCTTAGACAAATATGATTAAAAAGATAGGTTTGCTTCTTTTTTTTTTCCTTAAGATTTTGACTTGAGTAAGGTTAGAATGAACACTTTGGACTTGAGAAAATGGGAGCTATTGCACAAGAGTAGATTAGAGGTATTGCTAGGCAATGGCAAGTGTTAATGTTCATGTTCCTTTAAGAGGGGAAACTGTTTCAGTTGTAGTAGGTGGCAGGAAAAAATGGATCAGCTGTGTTTTGGGTCTTTTTCTGTCTGGATTTAGTGGAAAGCACAGATAGCACATCCAGTGAAGATGGAATGATTTGTTTGACACTTGTGTAGCTATAACAGAAATCTTTACTTTGGATGAGAGTGCTATTTTAATACCACTGAACAGCACTTCTTGTGTGCTTTTTAGTATTTCAAAATGTGACCGTCTTCTTCTGTTTGTCCTTCCTGTCCTCTCCCCACACAGTCTGAGTTGTTGTTGGCTTATGAGACCGAGCAGTGCCTGGAGCTTGGGCAGGACAGGGCTTCATCCCTGGCTTCTGAGGTCAAATGTACTGGATCACTGGCCTTTCCTTACATATGTATATATCCAAAATTCTTACAGGTTAGACAATAGACGTTGGATCAACCTGAGTAGACAAGTTAGTGAGAGCAACAGATTTCCAAGGCTAAAATAGCCTTTCATTCCCATAAGGACAGCTGGGTAAACGTTCTGGTGAAGCTCTTGGCTGGTCTCGGAGTCCATGATCTAGGAAGACTGATGCTCTAACAGTGAACCTCTTGATCACTGCAGAGGTTGTTTTTTGGGCTTTTTCAGCTTGACCTGTTAAAAATTAAAAACCTCTTCAAACACAAGCTTTTCAGCATTTTCAATGCTTTAATATTAAATAGGAAACTAAAGGTGGCGAACATAAAATACGTCAAGTGCTGTTGAAAGAATTCTCCACGTGGACAAACGGTGCTCTGGGATGTGCTTCCAAGGCCTCTGTGCTTGCAGGCAGCTCTTGGAGGAGCTGTGTGAGTGATAGTAGATGCTGGGAGGGTTCTGCTGAGGTGTAAATAACAAGGTTGGACAGTTAACGCTGGCTCTGCTGTTTTTATTAGTGCAGCTTAGCTCTCGCCTCGGGTGATCTGGAGGTTATGGGAGAAGGAGGAAGGGACAAGCTGTGAACTTACCTCCTCTCCCAGCAGAGGATGATGAGAAGGTATGAGGATCTCGTTACCCTAATCCCCCCTTGGCATGTTAATTCTTCTTGTCTGTGTACTCCCCGTATCTTAAGTCTGAAATTCCTACTGAGGCAACAGCTTGCTGGGTCACGTGTGTCTCACTGCAGTGCCCTTTGCACCTTTTTTGTGTGCATTTTGTTGCAGCTATTAAAGTTCAGTTGGCTGCTATAGTATTTCATTGCTCTTAATTTCGTTCTCAAGAAAATGTTGCTTTGAGAGACTTATTACTGTCCTAAATACATTTACTAGCTATTTGCTAGCTATTGCATCTTCTGCCTGTGACTGACCCACCTCTTAATGTCCTCTGCAGGTCCAACTTCATTTTGTGGTTATATCTGAATCATCTGCTCATGGGAGGAGATGTACCTCTTGTACCACAGCAGTGACATATCCAACTGGTGAAAGGTAGTTCTGCAGGTATAACCTCTGGGCAGGACTTTCATCACTAACTTAATTATTAGGTTTGGTTTACATGTGTTGGCTTTGATAAGAGTGGTCTTGACTGTTTGGTGCAATAAATGAAATATAAGGTTCCTAAGAAAGAAGCAGTTTTAAGGATAGACTTTGAGTGCTCATCAAGTACATCATCGAGTTCAAACCAGGCATGTCTGTATTTCTTTTCCCTGCCAAAGTGAAATTTGCTGCTTTGTCTGATGTAGTGAATGCTGAGCTTCCTTTCTAACATCTGTGCCTTCAGATGGGATTCACCAGTAATTTAGTTCTTTACCTCCTACTCACAAACACATACATGACAATTTCTTTGATACTAAAGCTAGTCCTACAAGACTTTCATCCTTGGGGATGTGCTCAACTAGCCTTTGACATGCTGCTGCCTTCTGACAAGTCACTGGTCACGTCTCCTGGGAAAACGGAGATCCCGAGTGTTTTCTGTGTAGGTGCACTCAGACCTTGGTCAGTGCAGTCTTGCCCATGTCCTTTGAACATAGGCTAACTGTAAACAGGGCTGAGAGCCTCTGGAAACAAGTGTTGTCCTCAGATTTATTCTCCATGAGGGATATCTTTTTCTGTTAGAACAGGACAGGTGCAAAGAGGAACCGCAGTGTTGTTCTAAAGCTGCAGTTGGTGCAAGGTTTGATGTTAACTGCAAGCTGTATATTCTTTTTGTAGTCAAAACGTTTGCTATCCTGGGGTAAGCATCTTCTTCTTGGTATACCTGTGGTTTGGGCTGTGTGGCTCTTTGTGTTCCACTACAGCATTTCTGTCTTGCCTGACCTGGATGGATGTGCTGGTGGCTGGAGCTATGCTGTAGGTAAGGAAGGGCTCAGAGCACATGTGGGCTCATACCATCAGTTGGGGGAATGGTGCTGGCCCACTGCATGTTGTCATCAATGCTGCACTTGGGGTGATGGCTTCTTGGGCAACCCTGGCTGTAAAAATCTAAAGCCCCTCCAGTGCTGCTGAGTGGGGTCTCAGTAGGTAGGAAAGTGTCTCGTGTGATTCCCAGCTGCTTGCAAGGAACAGGGTCTCCAGGCTATTTACACTGCACTCTTCACTGTCATGTATTCACCATCCAGGCAGCACCCAGATAACCCCCCATGCCTGTGCCCATGGCAAATAGGCTTCCTAGTGGGGTTACTCATTCCAGGCACGTCCGCTGTCCTGCTCTGTAGCTCCAGCTGGGTTAGTCATGCGTCTCACCGAGCGTGTCAGATCTGAGACGATCTGTCTCTCTTGCCTCTGCTCTCTGAATCCTTGCTCTTATAAAAGACAGTAATCAACAAAAGGGCAGTTAGAGTTGTGGAGCTTGGTTATATGATCTTGTCACTTCTTTCATCCTGATCTTTAGACTAAAGAGATGATGTTTTGAGCGCTGAAGTATTTTCAGGGTCCTGGGAAAGTGGCTGGGACTGTACTGTTCAGCTGCAGGGCACTGTCTAAAATTAAATAGTGGCAGCTGGTGACAGGAAAATGGAAAAAAATCTTTTTTTTTTTTTTTTTTTTTTAGGAGAAAACCAAATTAAAACTCGATGCCATGCTATTCCTTGTGGTCATACTCTGTGTCTGGAAGCTACTGTTAAAGCTCCCAGTTATTACATGTGGGATTGCACTATCATGCCTTTAAATGTATGCAAAAACCTGCTCATGTTCCTTCACTTACATGCTTTCCACATGAGGGTATAATCTAGTGACAATATAATCACTTCCATAGCAACCAGCATGTCATAAACAGGATTATAGTGCCTAGTAAGGATGGAGGGCACAAAGAATTCAGGGAGGAAGTGCCCCCTCATGTAAATACCCTCATTAATGTGGAGCAAAGCAGGGTAAATAATGATGTATGTGCAGAGAGCAGCATCCTGCTTCACCTGCTGTGTGGCACTCAGGGGCTGTGTCACCAGAGAAGAGGGGAGGAGGAAGGGAATACATTCACGTGTGTGGTGTGTCCTTTAAAACCACAAAGCCTTAAGAAGGTGAATCTGTGTCATTAGCAAGGCAGGATAAACTCTGTAGAGAGCCTGTTACTGATCTCAAGGTGCAAGTGCAGTGGGCAGCCTTGTCTCAGCTAATGTGATTAAAACCCTGAAGGCACCAGGGACATATTCTTGCCATCTCTCTCCCTGAATTCCTTCTTCCTGCTCCCCTATCAAGAGCACCCTCACCCTCCAGTCTGAAGAGGGTAAGGTTTGTCTGCTACAAAGTACTGCATTTTCCCCCCACTAGTGCTGTCTGTAGAGTTAAGTTAAAATGCTTTCTCAATACACACTCAAGCTTGCTTTCTCTTTTTAGTAAAAACTTGAGATGGCTGTTTTATTTTTAAAGATGGGAAGAACCAGCAAAATCAAAAGCTTCTGTCTTTAGCTCCTTCTGCAGTGAAGACTAAGGGTGTCTTGTGATGTTCTTCTGCAGACCCATAAAGGAAAGAGAACTACTTCACTAGGTTTCGTGGCTGGTTTTATGCTGCATAGATTTAAGTGAGAACAGTTAGTGAGTGCTTTAAGAGTGTTTGAGCAGATGCTCTGCCCTACTTTGTTCTGCAGTTTATGCACCACTTGCCTTCATTCAATAAAAAGCAACATGAAAACATGGGAGTTATTGCAGATATTTGCTCTGTGGCTTCAGGATATCTTATCATGGGGCTGCTCAAAACCTTTTTCTAGTGAATTGCTCCCACTTTTTGCTGTGTTTTGGTGATGTAACAAATGATTCAATTGCTTCAGTAACTCGAATGTACTGTTTGGCTCTTTCCCAGGAGGTTTAACACTTGCTTAAAGGGTGAAGAATTCTGGGCAACTGCTGCCAGCCCTTAAGTGCTGTGAAAGGTCTCTTGTCAATGTTCCAGCTTTCTGTATAGGTTGGGAGTCAAGATAATGTTCCCCACTAATCTAATGTGCTTGGTCAGACCGGATCTAACTCTGTATTTTTACCTAAACTACTTTTCTTGGTGGTGGTGTTTTTAGAGAGCTGAGTTTGTGGAAAGGGATCCTGATCACTAGTAGTGAATTGCTAAGGAGGACATAACTCTCTTCTTTTTAGCTTCAGAGAATCTGCAATGGATGCATTTTTACTGGTGGTCCTGCAGTTAATGAAGTCTGACAGCCCCACTTGATTAGAAAATAAGCTTCAGTAAGAGATTCTCTGAGTCCTACACTGGAGCATGTAGTTTATGCTTCTCTTTGTCCTCATTAGGATGCTCACTGAAAATACATTCACAAATGAGGCTTAAAATACCTGTCTATAAAGAATAGAAAGAAAAATTCCATGTAGGGAAGGGTGGATCTTAAGTTTGAGATATTTCAAGTGCAAGGCGAATGTCTGGTGTGGCCTGGCCTAGAAATATGTATAAAACTACTCAAATGCAAAATGATTCACCTGGCTCCCTTTTGTGGCATCTTTTATGGGAGAGTTCATACACAGCCTGGGGGTTTTCTGCTTTACACACTGATGAATCCCACTTTGGGATAATGTTCCAAACAGGCAAATTGCTGATCTGCACAGGTAACAAGGTACCTGGGGCTACAGAAAAGCTGTTTTCAAACCAAAGTTAGCCATGAAGGTAGCTGTAGGTATTAACACTGAAGGTTGCTATAAAGCCAAGGAATGTGCTGCACCGATCAAGGTAAGGAGGCTGAAAGTCCATCCAGCTGTAGCAGTGAACTGAAAGACATTGAAACAAAAGCAAACAAAGCAGGAGGTGGTTGGCAAATAACAAATGAGTAACTAAACACCAGTTCCTGGCGTAGGTCTGATGAGACTTTTTCAGGAACCACAACAGCAAGAAAAGGTGAGATCATGTATTTCTGCATTTGTCATTCTGGAAGCTCTGAGAATGCTGATCTGGCACTAACAGCTGTTTTTAATAGCCTAATTTAATTTTTAAGTTTCTGTAAGTATTCCCTGCAGGACTGGTAAATGCTATTCTTGTTGTTGTTAGTGGAAGTGGCCAACCCTGGTGATGTTGCAAACATACACCACAAGGCACGTGTTGGGTGGCTTGCCAAGCCCAAGGTCTGAGCAACCCCAGGGATGGCTGATAGCAGGAATGACCCACTGCTCAGCTGTCAGTGGCTATGGCCTGGATGCTGTATGGGAGGCTGGATTAAATAGTCCTTTCCAAGAGTTTTCAGGCCAGGAATCTGTCCTGTGTTGCTCCAAGGGGCTGCAGTACTTGAGTATGTAATAGTGAGTGGAGGAGGCAGCTGGATGTTGTCCATTGGATTTCTTCTTACTTTGCTGGATCTCTCCTTGTACTTCCAGTTTGAATGCTGGGGGCTGTGTTTCTAACCTGAGATGTGAAGTTAAAAACAAAACAGCAGAGTGAAGAATCTGTGCTCCTGGGTTTTCATTCTGAAAGATGACGTATCTGTCATTCTTCTGCCAGTCAGTAGTTGTGAAAGTGCTGGAGAAAGGAAAAGAGCCTTGTTTGTGGTTAGAAATTAAAGTACCTCACACAGCCCTATGAAGACCTGTTGAGCAGGAGCACTAGAGCCTGTTCAGCTGGTGCTGGTGTGACCAGCTTGTTGCATCCTTCTCCGGTGGCTGCTCTTGCTCAGGTACCGGTGCCGTGACAGGGTTGTGTTCACAGCAGCTGTTTGCAGTGAAAAAGCTGCAGTGAAAAAGCCTTTCCCTTGAGATTTACCAAGTGGCTGTGCAACACCTTGGGCTTGACCTGCTAAGCTCTTCAGCTGCAGTGCTTCTGACTTGTTGTGATTCTTCATGGATAGAAAGGGTTCATCTCAAGCAGTGGCTATTAATCTAAAGGTAGCATTGAGAAGACACAGAAATATACTGTATATTCAGTAATTTCAGCATACCTAGCTAGAGGCAAAAGAAAAAGGAGTTGGTGGGAAGCACAGCTCAGGATTACACTGTGAGGGGGGAGCTATCAGCCAATTTAGGATGTGAAAGAAAATGTACTTCCTCCTTCTGCTTTATAATTTTGTCCTCAGGGAGTAGTGTTGCTGTGTTCTCTGAAGGAAGTCTTCAGTGTGTTTAAGGGCTTCAAGGTTGAAGGCCTAGGACTGCTGATTACTGACTCTATTTGTGGGAGGATGTGATGCTTTCAAAATGCAGAACTGCAGTGGTGAGATGAATAGTGTCTTAGTGGGCAGAGAAATGGGGAAAGTCCCTGTTATCAAGTGTCCAAAATGGCTTAAATTTCCCAATGAAATTGAAGCTGAAAGATCCCAAAGGGTGAGTTTATGAGAAGTAGGGAAATCAATCTGCAGTCAGTGACTCTTTTATAAAAGACACAGATTTTGCTTTTAGCTTGTGGGGATCACTTTTTTTTTCCTAAACAAAAGTGGGTGTTTAGTGCACGTCAGCAGCAGTGAGTGAGTCGTGAGCTGAATGGTCCTCGAAGAGCGACGTTGCCCGGTGAAGGCCTGTCAGGATGCTGGCTTCCCTCTCTGCTTATCAGGTGTGACAGTGACAGGGGAGCTGTTGGCTCTGCTAACTCTGGTACTCCAGGCTCTGCTTGGGAGCAGCAATCCCAAGTAATGGGATATGCTCAGTGTCTGTGTCCAAGTGACACACGGTTCGTATTGACAAGGTGTGGGTCTGTGAAGCTCCAAGCAGCAAAGCTTCAGCAGAGCGTATGGACTTTGCGTTTCTGCCTCTAAAACTGATCCAAGCAGTGATCTGCTGAGAGGTAGAAGCTGTGCAGTAATTTCTTCCCCAGCTGTAGCTGCTATGAAAACAAATGTTGAAGGGCGTATTTTTCTCACAATGGCCCCTCTATCAAGGGCGCTTCACAAGTTACTGGATTAGCATAACAAGGGTGGATTGAAGCAATGCCGATAAGAGCAGAGTGTTTCCTGCTGGAATTATGATCGAGTGACTTATAATTCTGCTGTCTTGCACATTTTTCAATCCTGGACTTAATAGGAAAGATTAGGCTGCCTGAAGTGTCACCACTTCCTCTTCTGCATCTGCAAATTGCAGCAGGATTTGGTGCTGTCCAAGCCAGCACACACAAACTGGGGCTGGAGCTAGGAGAAGTCACTCTTCTCTTGACTGTGGAGCATTGTGAAATGTTTCCTCCCTTGTACTGTGTTTGGAAATGCTGTTTTTTGTAATAACCCAGTTAAACTGCATGTTCTCAAGTCCCATGTGGTTTGAGTTTTGTTGTTGTTAGTAGTGGTTTTTTATTTAGATTCTTTGTGGAACATGCAGGTGCATGTTAGATATGCTCAGGGGCCCAGGAGAAAACAGTGTTGTCGCTTTCCTTACAAGTTGGACAAAAGTTTTGAAGTTGTTTTAACCTCTCCCCCAAACAATGAAACCCAAACACCTTTATGTTGTAGAACTCCATGCAAACAAATTGCCTTTGTTTACCTCTTTGTACACTGAAAACCCAGGAAATCCCATAGCTATATGCAGCCCAAACTTTGCTAGTAGGTTTGTATTTTCAATCTGAACCTTTGAAGAATGAGTCCACTTCTCTACAGAGTTGCAGATCTGGTTTTGAAACATTATGGGAGGGCAAGGTTCTGAGCAGCACTTTCTGGCATTACCTGTGTCAGTGTGCTCAAAGACTCCTTATTAGCTTTTTGACTTTTCCACAAAATGTGGCACAAAGCTGCAGCCTTGAAATTTGGATATTTTTTTTTTTCTTTTAATGGCATCACAGACTTCTTTGCTCCTGATCTCCTGTGGAATGGCACTGCTGTATCAGTGCTGCAGTGCCAAGACCCATGTGCATTCGTGAAATTGTTTCCAGCACCCATTTGGAATAAATACATGTCTGTTGCTTGCTGGACAATATTTCATACACAATAAAGAAATGGATAGTACTGTATTCTAACATCCTGGGCATGATTTAAGGTTAGATTTGGGCTGTGAACAGGGATGTTTGTCTGTGATAAGCCTCTTCAGGTAAGACCTCAGTGGAGAAATAGTGCAAAACTGTGGTTTCAACATTGTTAAAATGGGACCTAAACCTTAGGTCCTGCTTGGCAAATCCTGGCACTGATGTGACTCTCCCATCCCTAATAAAGTTTGCAGCTTTAGACCCTTTAATCACAGCTGTCTGAAGTGGAAGTTTGTTGTTCCTGAGGTCATGGTTCAGGAGGATGGCTGGAACACTTTGCACTCTGGGGCTGCTCGGTGATCAAATCAAGGACCTGCCCTGGCTGAGAACACGTTTCCACACCAGCACAGGGGTTCTCCTGGTTGCAGTTACAGTGTAACCAGCCCTGGTAGGCACAGAAGCTGCTACCTGAGGCCAGGGTGTTTGAACAGCTGCCCCGTGAACCAGACTGAGCATCTGATCAAGGCATAAAACACTGTTTATTCTTGTCAGATGAATTGTTATAACCCTGGTCTGGCATGAACTTGGGGCAGGAACAAAGTCCCCATGCCTTCAGAGTGCTGTGGCACTAAGATTGAGTGGAAAAGTGTGGGACATGCCAGGCTTTGTGTTGAATCTCCCTTTTGGAATATTTTGGGGTATTGAATCAAGAAGTAGAATTCAGGAACCAAATACAAGGTTCCTGGCTGACTTCTATCTTCATGTGAGCCCGTAGGCTTTTCTAAACCATAGCTCTTTCTAAACCATCATGGAAAAAACACACTTCTGGGTTTGGCTTAGAGATGAGCTGTTTCCTGCCCTTTATGGCTTTTTTCTGGTTTGAAGTCGGAAACAATACTGAGAGTAAATAGAACAACCCACTGTACTGCTGGTGAAGGGGGTCTGTAATAGCACTTTATTTCTGGTTACTTTGTGACCTGAAGAATTGTAGCGGAGCGGAGCATATTCCTGTTAAAAGTTCTAACACCAACCAGTATTTATCAAAGCTTATTCTTTCTTGGTTTCTCTTTGCCCTGAAGACCACACTCTCCATCACTTTAACAGTCTTGAGCTGTGCTTGTTGCCACACGAGCAGATGATCAATTTTTCGCTTCTGTGGCAGCAGGTTATCTGTGATTTGATGCTCTCGTTGGGTGGTGTGTGTGCATCTCCTCCTCACCAGGGTGCATTAAAGCCTTGGATGTGACCTGTGAAATCAGACACGACCACACTGTGTCACAGAGTGTGTCTGAGGTGGTGGTGTAAGGTCACTGCACAGTTGGACAAGCAGTAACACATGTGAGTGTCTTCACTCGACCCTGGAGCTCAGCTGGTGTCTGTGAGGCAGCCACAGTCCCCACCTTCCCTGCAAGCTCCCCTCCTGCAAGTCTATTCTGCATTTTGAAGCCCTTTTCAGAGTTGTGCCTCTTTAAAAGAGTAATGAGGTTGAAAGCAAGATACGGGGCTGTGTGACGGGTTGAGGCCCATCCATTTGTCAGGGAAATGGTTTCCCAGTGCTGCATACCGATAGGAAGTGTCAAGCCTGATAAATATGCTCGAGCTTCCTTACTTCTTCATTTTCCCTAGAGCTTGGTTTTCAGAAAGAAATATTGATATGTAAAATATTAGAGATAGTCACCAGGGACCAACCTGGAGTGGAGACAGGGCAGGAATATTTTAATTTTGAAGCTGGCTGGATAAACAGTTAAATGAACAAACATTTTCTTTTGTTTTATAGAGACTTTATTTAACCAAAAAATAAAAAAAAAAAGAGGAAGGGCACCAAACTTCATACACTGAAGTGTCTGGGAGGGAACATCCTTTCAGATGTTTGGTGTGTTGGAGATAAAGGCACCCTTCCTTTCATCAGTAGCCTTTTTTCCAAGGGATTTTTTAATGCAGTGCAGTCAGTGAGTCTGGGTTTCTGGGCTCCTTGTTTCTGGGCTCTGGCTGAAATAGCTCTTCCTGCTGGAATTGAAATCGGAAATGACCTGAGCTACTCATGGTGAACAAGAGGAAGGTGGGGAGTGGACTTGCTAGCTGGAAACTTGTTAATTCTGTTTTTATTTTCAGTAGCTGAGAAACAATTATTTTTTAAATGTTCAGAATTTGGCTAGTGGGAGCATTTGCTGTCTTGTTATCCAGGGAAGTATGAAGATGGGAAAAAGTGGTATCCTCCTCGTAAGATTTTAGTTATAATAAAATTTGTGACTAATATGGTTACAAAACTCTCCCCCCCCCTCCAACACCAGTTTCGCAGAGAGGATTGCCTTGGATCAGCATCAGATTTGTTAGTCTGAATAAGGATTTCTACACACTTGGTGACCAGGAGAATGGCAGCCAGGTGACAGCCGTACATGGGACATGGCTGGACATGCTTTAACCCCAGTCACATTGGTTTGCAATGTCTCATTGGTCTTGTATGGTATTTAAATGTTGTGCTGCTATTCCTGGGCTTCAGGGGTGAAATTATAAGTTGACTTTAGAACCCAGAACCTCTTGAATAGTTTTTTCTTACAATATCAGTGTTAAGAGCTCTATTTTAAAGATCATATGTTATGTTGATACTTTTGAATACTTTAGTCTGAAGTGCATAAATACCAAAGGGCTGCTTCTCTTATTTAAGTGTTGTGGGAGTAAATTTTTCCTAATGCCTGTTTGCTAGGTAGTAGCCAAAGGATCTAGATCTTAACTATGGCTTAGATTTTGTCTTTTCAGTTGAGGGGACAGAAAAAAAGAATAGAGTGTCTCAGAAGGACAGACTGAAGTGACCAACGTGTCTTAAATGTGAATGATGAAGTCTTCCCAAATGCTTTGCCCTGGCAATCCCTGGTGCTTTTATATTTCCTTTAGGATGGGCAGTATCTCCAGACTAGCAATAGGTCTCAGGGATGGCCATGTTTTCCAGAGGGACAAACTGAAGTTGAGGAACAATTACAGTAACCAAGTTCTATGAATAGCAGGTCTTTCCTATGTCTAGGAGAACCATTTTTGTGCTTGGAGAAATTACTATGGATTTGAGCAAAAAGGAGAGAAGACTAAACCTAGCTTGTCTAGAGATCAAATGCTCCACTAGAGTGAGTATTAAAAATAGTTTGGGGAGCTAAAATGGTCTTTGGTGCCTACAGCAATGAGCTACATGAAATAATCCTGCTCAAGTCCTGGGACATCAGAGGCTTACTTTGAGCTGACCTCCCGTTAAAGGACTTGAAACGACAGCCCTTGCAATTCAGCTTGTCCAACTTGATTAGATTTTATCTGGAGCTTGATTGAATTTGTGAACAAGATTATGAAAAGCAACATGACTGTCAATGAGGTGAGCAGTCTTTGAGGGAAAATTCTCTAGTATCCCAGAGGGTAGTGCTTTTAAGTTCAGTTATGAATATTAGAATTCCTTGATTTAGTTACAGGTTTTAATAAGGCATTCTTGCAGCTGTGCATCAATGGTACTAGTTTATCACATAACTTGTGTGGTGTTTGCTTCCATATGAAGTATCCTGAAAGAGAAGGGTTTTCTTCCCATCTTGGCTCTTGCCAAAAATGGTCTTAGCCCCTGGGATCACAGTTTTTTGGGGAAGAGCTTTGATCATTAAGCACAGCAGGAAGAACAGCCTTGCTTGTTAGGGTGGAGCTGTGTGTGCTGTGCTTCGTTGCTCTAGCAGGTCAGGCTGTAGGTGATGACCTCTGGATAGCTCACTTAAACAACACATCTTAATGTTTGTGTGGTGGATATCAAAGTCAGAGTCATTTGAGGGCATAGGGATTTACAGTCAATTTGTAAAAAGAGGGGAAAATGGAGGAGAGCCTGGATATCTTCCCCCTGTGCATGGGGTAAATGACAAGTTTTGGAAGCAGATGTGCTGCCTACTGTTTCCTTCTTTCCCTGGCTCTGTTCTACTAAGTGCAGCATTGTCTCCAGCTCAGAGATCGTACCAGTGATTGCTTGAGCCCTGTGAGAGCCAACCTACCCATCACAGTGCTGCATTGTCCACAACTCTTCATGTTGGTTTTCTTGTTTTAATTCTGTTGCTGAATATTCAGTGGTGATGCTGGAGAAAAAAAAGAAAAAAGCCTCTGACACCTTCATATGTAGCAGCAGCTGTTAACGGGGAAAGTAGTACTTTGTTAAAACTGGGGACATCTCACTTATTAAAACTATGCTTTTTACCTTTTTTTTTTTTTCCTTGGTGAAGAAAAAGCAAGTTGGTGCAGAAATAACAGTAATTTATAAGCTTGAGAACAGTGCCCACATAAATGATTACAACCCTTTTTGGCTACTGCCAAGTGATAAAGAAATCTAGTATTTAATTGTCTGCTTATCAAATGTCTTTACAACTAGTTTTACTTGAAGGAACCAGTAGATGATGTGACAGATTTTCAAATGAATTTGTACACTCAGTCCCTAAAAACTTTTAAATTGTTTTTGTACTGAGTAGGCTGGCAGGATCTACTTCTCTCTGACAAGAAAAGAAAGTGCATGGAGGTGGTGTATTTCTTGGAGCTGTTCTCCGTTTGAGACAACCACAGCAGAAATGGGTGTGTGTATGTTTGCATGCAGGAAATCTGTGGGGTTTGTCTTTAAGATATTAAATCTGCTCTTTGTTCTATCCCCAGCAGAGCTGGCAGCATGGATTGCTTCAGGGGCTCCCATTTCATTGCAGAGTTTGGCCGTCAGGAGCCAAGCTTATCTATTTGACTTCGTGCTAGTGCTTCTCATCTGCCTCAGTGCCACTTGATCAGCTGAGGGGCAGCAATTTTGGAGAGGCAGCGACATAAAACACAGTTGTTTCTGCAGTGGTTTGACTTTGGGTTTATAAATAATGGGAAGCAGGTAGGTGTTCTAGGCTGCATAAACAATTGCTGTAAGTACAGGGGTGTGATGGCAAAAGGGAGAGGTGCTGAGGCTTCTCCCCCTCTCACCGAGTGGGGCAAGCTCAGTCAGCACTGTGTGGCTTCCCTGCCTGAGAAGATGCACCTGATCAGATGCACCAGATGATGAGCTTCTCCTGCACATACTGGGAAACAGAGCAGAGGAGTTCATCGTGTCCTTTGCTTGGCTCTGACTCAGTGCTTCTGGGAGGTAATGATTTGGGATCTGGATGAAAAGAATTCCAGACCTTTCTCGTGCTAGAGCCTGCAAGAACTCATTCCATTTGAGTTCTATGTCCAATCCTTTTTTTTCTTTGTGTATATCTTAGGTTAATTTTTGCTTGCATCTAACGGGGATTTGGTTTAGGTGGTTGTGCTGTAGGAAAGCTATAACAAGCTCTCCTGCTGTGAGCTGCTGTGCTCAGGCACTAGAACTAGTCTCTACTCCTCCCCATCAATAGCATGCTTTGTGATCTGCTTTGTGGATGTGGTGGTGGTAAACCCAACAGCTGGATCAGTTGCTTTTCCACGTTGTTCCAGTTTCTGTACTCTCTCCTGCTTTCCTTCTGTGAGAAGCTCTTGTCTTCTCTTATAAATGTTGGTGTGGTCTAGAACCCTGTGATTGGAGCCCTTTTGTAGGGAAGCTGAGACAGGGTAACTCTATTGTGACTGTTTCCTCCTTCACTTTCCTAAATCAGTGGAGCAAAACACCTACAAGAGCAGCACTCACAGCTTTTGCTAGGAGAACCCGTGTCAGACAGAAGCACAGCTGCACATCGTGCCCCTTCCCCTCCACCCCATCCTTATTTCTGCAGTTCTGCCTTCCCGCTTGCCAAGAAAAACCTGAGCTGGGAATGGAGGTAAAACATGGGGTTGTCCTATCTTGTTTTTGTTGAGATAACTTGGTGTGGCTGCTCAGCACTGACCCTGTTATTTGTTTAACCGAGGTCCTACCTCCTTTGTCTCTCCCTAGTTGACCTCCGTTGGGGGACGGGCGATCGATCCTGTGATGAGCTGGGGCAGGATGAGCTGGAGCAGCAGCAGTGCTTGCCAGGCTGGGCTGTGGGGATGCAGAGGAGGGGTTGAGCAGGGAGCTCTCATGCGTGCTGGCAGCCTCCCACCTCCCGGGCTCGTTGCTGTGCAGCTCTGGAAGGCAGCAGCCAATGGGAAGCACGAGCATCCATGCAGTTGGGCTTGCTGAATAACTCCTGAGGTGCCTTGTTTTCAGTCAGAAGAATGTACCTTCTCTGTTGCTGCCCTTTTCCCATCCCTACGTCTCCTTTCCTCTCCCCTGAGCTGTCTCATTGTGTTGTTTGGAGTGATAACATCTGTGCTGTTGAGCCTCTCTCTTGGACCCTGATGGTACTTGCTGCATTTCTCGTGCCCTCAGAGTGACTGTCCAGTGTGGGGGGGCATCTGTCACCTTTTGGTGCTTGGTGACCATATCAGGTTGGGTAGGTCATGCAGCTGGAGGCTAACCCGAGTTTTGAGGGTTAGTGCTTTGCTTAGCTCTCTAAGCAAACTGAAAGTAGCCTAAAATGGGGCCATCAGCCATTTCACATGCATGGGCTCCCTCCAGCTATGTGTGCCAGCATAAATGCTGTGTTACTTCCTCATGGTTTGGGGCCCTAGTGCAGGAGAGGTGCTCCTCAGGTGCAGGGAAAGGTCACTGAGATGGTTAGAGCCTGACTGGTGAAGGGAGGCTGGAAGGCTTGGGGCCCTTCAGCCTGAAGTGGAGAAGGAGGAAAGACAGATCCGTGGGCAGCCTTTGCATGACTGAAGATGGTTCCAGGCTCTTCTCGGTGGTGCCCAACAAAAGGAGCAGGGACAACAACCACAGGCTGAAATGGGAAATGGCACATGGGTGCAGTCACTTATGAGCATTTTTGCCTTGTAATACTGGAGCAGGGGCTGAGGGAAGCTTTGGAAACTCCAGCCTTAAGAGACAGTTGGAATTTCCCTAGGCAAGGCTCTGAGCAACCTCATCTATTAAATTAGCCCTACTTTTAGCAGCAGGTTGCACTACAGTGACCTCCAGAGGTCTCTTCCAGCCTATTGTTTTCTATTATTGTATGGAATCTGTGGAATTGAGGTTTGTCTCTGAAATCTCGCAGCAGTAGCATGTTGACATAGTGGAGTGAATGCTGTAGAGCTGGAGCTTTAAACATGGACATTTAGCACTTGTGGAAATTAATCTTTTGGGATCCTGTGGTGCCTATTTTCAAGACTAGAATGGGAAAGGAGATGAAATAACTGGAAAGGAGATGAATGCTGCTTTCCCCCCTCCCTGTGGGGGCTGAGTTAAGCTGAATGGTGCTTCGTTTCCCCAGGTACCCCCTCCTGCCCTGTTAGTGTGATCTCTATTTTAAAAGTATACCTCACATTCATGTGTTCTCCATACAGTCCTTTCAGAATAGTCAAGACTGACATGTAAAGACATAGTCATTCTTATTTTGTCTTTATTAAGTCCAGTGTGTGTGCAAGTAGGTTACAATCTAAGTGTAATGAGAAGCTAATCACCAGCCTCCTCCACCCCCTGGGATCCCGGGAGGTTACTGGAGCAGCACACTGCCCCACTTTCTTTCCTCATGTGTGGTGATGATTGCATTTTTTTGTCTTGTTTGGTATTTTAAGCATGACTCTTGATAAGCTAGTTTGATAGCTGGCTGCTTTGTCTAGGACCAGCATTTGACAGATGACTTCAGAGGGGGAAAGCAACTTAAGTAGCCTTAATAGGATTTAGCTCTGTCTACACTGTCCTGCCAGAGCATGTTATAAACCACTTTAGTGGGATTCCTCCTTTAAATATAGCCATGACATAAGTGCAGGCAGAACCCTAAGAGAACTCTGGGAACTTCCCTGAAAAATCAATCTCAAGATGTGGCTCAGAAGAATTGCTGAATGAATGAGTATCTGTGCAGAAACTTGAGGAATCCTACCAAAGCTGATCTAATGAGCAGGATAAAAGGATCTCTGAAGAGATAATGTGTATTAGTTTACCTATAAAGTGCACTGATTTCTAGTGGATAAGATGTGTATGTCCTGGGAAAGCAAAGCAGCTATCGAAAAATTCCATTAGGACACAGGGGAGAACACCTCCTTTTAACTGATGTAACATCTATTACAGGAAAATAGTCCTGTGTCCCAAACTTGGTGGGAAAGGAAGCTAAAAGTGAGGTGTATTTGTCTTTAAATAGCTGATATAAACCCAGGACTTAAAATTTTTTTTTTAGGCCAGTGGTCCATGACAGCTTTCAGCTTTGCAGGCAAACCCTAAGAGAGTTGAACAGCTTTGAAACTGTTGAAAGGAGACACATCCCCCTCTTCCCCCAGCTCCGTGGGGAAATGGAGAAACTGCAAGAAGAGCTGCTCAGACCTGGAGTCACAGAGCAGGGTGGATGCAGTGGATGCCCTCTGTGAATACAAGGGGGTTCAATGTGTAAGTTCATCTACTACTGGCTGTGTCCCTGTTCACTCATGAATGGCATTAAGGGGATGAATTTAAAAATCATGGGCTCCCCTTTCATCAGCACAGTGGCTGGGGAGCAGAAGCAGAGGGGTGAGGCAGTGACCACTCTCTTGAGGGGGCAGCCTCTGACTTGACCCTGGCTGCTGAGAGGGCCATCTGCAGCTCTGCAGCGCTGATGGGCAGAGCTGTAAAGAAAGCATCTCTATTCAGAGTGCATTTCCCTTCAGGATAGCTGCTGGAGGAGGCCCTAATCCCTTCTCACATTTGGCCAGGAGCCTGCATGAGGCCTTTCTCAGCTCCGTAGCCTCCCTTGCATAGGCTGAGGAGAAGTGGTTAATGACTGAGGAGAAGTGGTTAATGACGCTCCCAGTCTTGTCAGTGGTGCAGAAACACGGGCTCCAGCTGTGACTGTGGTGGGTCTTGGCTAGCTTGGATAGTTTTTTGATCTGCTTCCTCTGTTAGTCCCTCTATGGTATTTTCTTTCCCGGTTTTGAAGGTTCTCAGTAGTGAATATTGCTTGTCTTTGTCCCTGAGGGTTTGGGGTTTTTTTTGAGAGAGAGCTTTTTTTCCTTTAAAGAAAGAAAAGGAAAAAAGGCAACTCAAAAATCCCAAAATAAAACCAAAGAAGACTCAATATGGAAATCTTTCCTGCACATGAAGGAGCCTCTTTCGTATGATGGAAAGGTACAGCTTAAGTTGAAGGAACAAACTTTTTCCTTTTTCCCTAGATTTTTTTTTTAATTTTTTTTTTTTTAAGCTCTGACTGTAGTAGCCTTCAAAGAGGCAGTTTGGAGTGAATTTATGGTGAGAAGTGTGGCACTTGTTTGTCTCTGACATTTAAATGGCACGTTTGCATTGTTTGTGCAAGAAGGTCAGTGCAGGTCCACAGTCAATAGATGGGTCAGAGGTCTCTGTTCTCCCTTCCCAACTTACAGAAGTTATCCCTATAGGATATTGCCCCTTTCCAGTTCTCCGTGGCCTCTCCACATGACTGACATACTGCATTAAAGCTGCCTTCAGATACAAATTATTTTAAGGAAGATGTCGTGTGGGCTGCTGGCTGTAGCACAGTGGGCCTTGACTTTCTGAAGATGTAGGGCAGTGTGCCTTTGATTTTTATTTTTTATCCCCTCCCAGAGGTCAGTGCTCAGGGCAGCCAGACCTGTGTAATTTGCTAATGTAATCAACTGCTGTTTCTCTCACACTGCAGTAGGCTTAACGTGCATTCTGAACTGCACCAAGTTTTTGCTGTGTAAACAACCATTTGACCTGCTTTGCCTGTGTAGACAAATGCCAGTGAAGCTGGATGGGGTAAATATCAGTGGAAACTCAGCGCTCTGTTTTTTTCCTCCTGGTTATTTTCATGTTGTTCCAAACTTCTCACTCTTGATTCGGAAGATTTATTTCGGGTTAAAAACTGAGCACAAACTGGACATGGATCTCCATGTTAAAGGCACCTGAGTACACCAGTCTAACCCATTCTCATCACATATAAATGCAGAAGCCAAATTATTGCAACTTACCTTCCTGCCCATTCCATGCTAATAGAAACAGTTTATGAAGCCATTTGCAGTGGATTTGTTATCTTGGCCAGAAAGTATCTCTTTTCCTCCTAATTAATTTTTTTTTTTTTAAACTTGGGTGCCTCCAAATGCCAGAGTGTGTGCTTGAGCTTCTTACTGTGGCTTAAACATTTTCCTAATAGCTGCTGTTTAGAAAAAGACCTCTTCATGGTGTTCATGGTGCTAATGATATGGAACAAGTCGTATACATTAAAAAAAAAAAAAAAAGGGGGCAGCATTAAGTTGCCTTTCAAGTCTAACATTAGTAACAATTTGATGTTAAGAGTTTCCATTCCAATTTGGAATCTCTCTCTGTTATTCTGTATAACTTTTGTGGTTCAGTGCAGCAAATGTGTACGCTCAAGTTTATAGTGTGCAGCTGTAGATGCACAGTGCCAAAACTTCCAGGACATAAATGGGATTAAAATGGTGCCTGAAACAGGCCAGCAAGTTCAAAATAATGCAAAATAATGGCAACAGCAAGCAGAACCACATTATCTACAGTGGAAACACTGCCATCCCTGATGATGGGATGGGCTAACCCTGTTGATGGGTTGATGTTCCTTTGGAGAAAGTTTCCATAACTGGGACAAGTTTTTGTTTTCTGTTCCACTTAGGGGTGGCTCTGCTCATTTCCATGCTCTTTCCTCTCCCTCCCCAATGCCCTTTTTTATCCTCTTCCAAATAGAAATGACATGTGGAAGACTGATGGCTGCCAGCTGAGGGGGTCCTGCATGGTGTGTGCAGCTTGCAGTGACCTCCCTGCCAGGACATCAGAGCTGAGGATTGAACTCAGTGTCTGCAAACACAGCAGCAGCTGATCACCTTCAGGTTTGGTTGGCTGGTTTAAGAGGAGATGATTAAGAAGATCAAGAAGTTACAGTGAGCCTAAATACAGCATTTAATCCTAACTGGTGCCATGATGGGGTTTAGATCCTACAGAGAAACAGGAGACTTGTAGATGATGCATATAATCAGCTCTACTGAGAGACTCAACCTTTGTGGAGGACTCTTGAAAGTCACAGGAGCATTTGGGTTTGAAACTCAAATCTAATAAGAAGCATCAAAAGCTAAAGAGCAGCTAACGTGGAGGAAAGCACACTCTGTACAGCTGGAGTCTTGGAAAAAATTCCTTGAGGTTGGTATCTATGCCAAAGCATGAGTGGTCAAAATAAACAGATAAAAAAATGCAGTGTCCCAGCACTTGGCTTGATAGAGTGCAAGGACAGGCACACAGGAGAGAGTATTTTTTTTTCCCCTCTAAATGAAGTGTATTGTCTCCAAGAGCACACGTTGTAGGAGGGGGAAGGGAAAAAGGATGGAAATTGGATTAAGTCACTGGGCTTCAGGCCTAAGCATTTCCTGCTCGCTCTTTCTTTCTTTCTTTTTTTTTTTTTTTTTTTTTTTTTAAACACACCAGTGCTGCCTCACTCATGTGCTGGGCTGTGCAAATGTGCCCAGGTCCCTGCCTGCATGCACAGGCAGCTTGGCAGTGCCATGTCTTGCCTTCAGGGAGTTCCAGGCCAGCAGGAGCAGAGCTCCTGCTGCAGAGCTGGGGATGGGAACTGTCTTGGCATGGGAATTTATACAGCACTTGGGCTTGAGCCAGGTAACACAGGCAGTGCTTCCTTATCCCCGAGTTGTAGGAGCATTAAATTCATGCTTCCTTTATAGCATGGGGGTTCTTTCCATTATGCCATTTGCTGGAAAATTACCTTGCAGGGAGATTGTGTTTTAAGACGTTAATGGATGATACAGTTTTCTAACCAAGGAAATCAAGTGGCTTCTAAAAGACCTTGAGTAGAGGAGCCCTCTCGGGTGGGAATGTGTGAGCTAATCTGTTGTGGGAAAGGAATGTCTGGTGGAATTGTGCAGATCTGCCATGGCTGAGCTGGATGTGAATGATGCAGGACACCCACCAAATTGCTCCAGCTATCCTTTTGGTGCCCCTTCACCTCAGCATTCCAAATAATTATCTGATTCTTGTCTTCAAACAAAGTTAACTAATGGTTTTATCTTTATCCAAGTGGGAATACGAGGAAGAAATAATCTCCTGAAGCTGAAGGCCTGTTCCCATGAGGATTCCTTACACGTTTTGCTGCTCTGGAATTTGAGGCAAAGACCTGCATGAGCACTGTTGCATCCATGGTGGTGTTTTTTTAGAGCCCTGTAAGGGAATTTGCAGAATCCCCAGAAAGGAAATCCGCCTTTTCAGTGAGAATGCTCATTTGACAAGCTGCCAGTTCTGAGCTAAGCCTCATTTAATAAAGATTTAGTCTGTGGGGACCTGTCACTAGAAACTGAATTTGGTGAGAGTGTCTCATTCTTTTCATTGCTGTAGTGCATAGAGACTTTCAGCCAGCATTATGGAGAAACTAGGGATAAGAACATCCAATTTAGAGGACCCCCTTACCTCTGGGAATGTTTCCTTGCTGTGTAAGATGGAGATTGCTGAGTTGGTAACAGCTAAGGGAATAAATGGATTGTTACTTGACTTCAACCCAATAGGACTCCAGTGTTCACTGCTGATTAGAACGGCTTAGGTCTGCATTCGTGGGCAGGAATAAAAAAATCCAACCCAATTGTCAAGCAAATCCTTTCTACTCAGTTCTTTCCATCTCTTTGGTGTGTGATATGAACTGCTCTGATGAATTCTAGCACCTGCCCCTGTGCAACCTGTGGAAGTTGAGGTGTGCAGATGTACCCCTGCTCTATATGATTTAACCACAACTCGGAAAACCCTGGTGATGATTGTACTGAGTTGGTCACTGCAATAAACCAAGGATCAGAAAGTTTGGGTCTTTTTGGCCTCTGCCCTGGTGTCTTCTGTGAATTGGACCAATTTTAAAGGCAGTGTTGAGTCTTTAATTATGAAATAAGGGGTCAGAATATTTGTTAGTACGGAGGAAATGATGATGAATCTGTAATCAACCTAGCCTTGTTCTCAGTCGTTGCCTACACTTGAGAAATTAATCTGAATTAACTGGAGGAATAAATTCAAAATAGATTAGTAGAACCACTTTAAATGCACTAAAGTGAATTAAACTACACTGAATTAAGACCATTCTAGTTAAACTACATTAAAACCCTGTGTGAACACTCATTTTTAATTAAAGTGGCTTTAGTTCACAGCTCTAATACCAATGAACTGTGTAATGCCCTTGCCTATGTAGAGAGCTTTGCAACATTGAGGAAACTGGCCTGGTCATTTAACCAACTTGGTAAGTGGAATTGAGCTATCTAGTCATGCTAGGAGAGGTCTCAACTGCAGATCTGTTTTTATTCTAATGTATCTGCTGTATTGTCCTAAGGTGACTTGAAAAAAAAGAGTAAAAAAGGCATGACACAATGCTTGGCATTTCCTCCTTTCCGGAAAGGAAAGCCAACAACCAAAAAAAGCTAAAGGCAAAGTGTTGGCCTATATTGCTTGCTCCAGTGTGGACTTGCCCTAAATATATCTCTACTGCACTCTGTTAACAGTGTGCTTTCTCTGGGAGATGTCTGTGTAAGGGGATGACACAGTGGAACCTGTCCTCTGTTTCCATGGTGCTCTTCCATGCTGCTGAGGGATCCCTCATAGAGGAGATTACATCCCAGTACCGTGGGAAAAGCCTCTTCCACAGCACATTTCCTGCCCAGCTTTGCTCCTCCACTGTGTTGAGTGCAGTAATTGGCCTGGGAAGGCCTGTCCCCCGGCAGAGGAGATAGGGATGGTTTAGTGCTGAGATCAGCAGAGGTTTCCACATCCTCCCCCCACATCACATTTGCCAATAAACGGTTGGCTGTGTTCCCTATCAAAGCTTGCATCCTTCTGGAGGGGCTGTGGGATGAGTGGCATCCTGAGACACTCAAGTATCTCCACAAACATCTCGTACAACATTTTTCAGAAACGAAAATCAAGTCTCTGAACACACAAGCACGTTCAGAACAAGCTGATGAGGAGGTCAGAGTGTGCTCCTTGTGTTGCCAGTGTTACAAAAAAAACCCTCAGTTAAAATCAGTTTGGTAGGACAGAGCTGCTTATTATCTATGAGTATGTAAGCTTTTTAAAGATATGTCCCAAAGTCAAGGGGAAAAAAAAAAGAAAAAGGCAGTGTAGGAAGTTGTGTAGGCATGACACTATCCCACAGCAGTTTCTTTTCTTGCTAAGATGACTTCCGTCCTTCATGGAATAAATAGAGATGAGTGCTCCTTTGGCAGCAGCCCAGGTGGCTTCATTTGTTCTTCTGGGTGAACTTTTTTCTCTTCCCACACTCCTTTAACCTCTTCCCTCTGTTTTATTCTCACAATCTCAAATCGCTGCGTGGAAATGCAGAAAGAATAGTAGTTGCAGATTCAGTGGAAAGCTTTCTTTGGGCAAAAGCAAACTTTAAGGTAAAACTACAAACCATTCTCAAGCTGGCAGTGATTAAGACACTGTGTTTTTGAGGTGCTCAAAAACTGTAGCTATTTTGCCCTGTTGGTTGAAATTACGAAGTTTTAAGATAAAATACCTTGAAAATCATCAATGGAAGATTAAAAGTGAAACCTTCTCAGGAACCACCTGAAGGCTTCATCTTTTGGGTTTCTTAATGAGTTTTAGTGGACTTCCTAACTAATAGTAAAATAGCAATCATCTGTTTCATGTGAAGAGCTGCTCACTACAAAATGCTGCTGTTAGTACAGTCAAGGTCTAAACAACGTGGTAATTGGAAGTTGGATAGATTGAGATTGGTAAAACTTGTACTTGATTAACACATGGAGTGTCCTGAGCCTTTGTGTACTCAGAATCAACTTCCTAAACCTATTCTGCTGCCAGGACTTCTTGTGCCCAGTAACCTTCATGGCAGAGGGGACAAGATGGTGTGAAGAAGGGTCATTAAGCCAACACTCTCCTGTACAGTTGTGTGATGAATGAACAGCACTTAAGGCAGTGGTAAACCCCTTGAAATTTAACCTGAATGCAACCCAGTGTTTACCTCCAGCATTACAGTGCATCATGGCTTTCTTTAGGCTTTCCCTGTTTCTGAGGGAGTAAATATATCTTGTATTTATTCTCAGGTTCTTATGTAGATCTCTTCCTTTGTGACTGTAGGATGTGATGAAGTATCCATTCCTTAAGTGCAGTCTCAGCAGCTAAAATTAGCCTTTCAGGACCACAGTCCATAGATATTTCAGGTAACTAATGGTGTGGATCACTTGGAACTTGCCAGCTGAAAGCGGCTGTTTTGTATGGAGATTTTTCATCCAGTAGACAAGACTGTTTATTGGTTTATTTGATCCCCAGGAACACAAGGCATGGTCTAGGAGACCAAGGATTGAATTAACTGAAGGCTGATCTACAAATATGTCCTTAGGAATGGTGTCAGCACCTGTGGGTATCCCCACACCACATGGAAGAGTTAACCAGCCCCCGGGTAGTTTTGGGGGGGGGGGTTTTGTCCTCTCCTTTGTTCCTTATTGTGATGGTGACCCTTTCTGCACATGAGGACCTAGATATTTTCTGCCTTTTTTTTTTGGCTTCTTACTCCCATGGAGAGGATAAATACCATGAATCCTGGCAACCATGCTGGAGCTGAGAGAGGCTCTTAACGCTGCAGCACCATCCCTGCACAAGACCAAGCACAGTCAGGTTTTGTGGTGCCTTTCCAAACCAGCAATGCTCATGTGGGTACTTCCCTGTGTACAGCTATTAACTTTTATTTTGAAAGCGCTTCCTGACACTGTAGCTTTGTCTCCTGCCAGTCTGGCGGATACCACTTGGATTTACACTCATTTTCAGGGACTGCTCTGTCTCCACTTCTGCCATTAGTGTCAGCGCCGTGGTAAAATGTTGCTCCTCCAAGTTGTCTCCATTTTCCTGTAAGGGCAGTTCATGCATCATTTGCTATAAAGGTTCTGATAGCTCAGCAAATGTTCGAAGACGAATTGATGCTCCTTTGTGGCAAAAGGCCCAGTGCATAATTTTACATTTACTCGGGATAATGTGGCCTTGGATAACCGAGTCCCAGATTTACTGTTGCAGGATAGAGTGTCTGAGGGTTTATCCAGCCTCAACCCCCCTTTTTTAAATACTGTCATTTAATCCTGACAGGCAGGCAGAGGCATATCTTTGGTTGCAACCAGGCTTTCACTGCCAGCCAGTCTCTGGGTCCTAAACTGACTCATCAGTCAGAAAGATTAATAACTGCTCTGCTGGATGATTTCACTTGTTGTCATGGCACATATCCATTAATGGAAAACAAATATTCTCTGGAAAATGAAATGCAGATTGTGGTATAGTGGCCAGCCAAGTCCTTTTTGGCCAGATGCAAATTTAAAGCATATATTAAGCATCCCTTCAAAGCACGAACTTCAGGTTGCTTGCTGCATGGCAGTCTTTAATATTAATTTTTCCTTCTTTTTTTTTTTTTTAAGTATTTCCTTTTATTTCCTCTTAATGGGGGCTGTTCCCCTACATCTGGAGCTCTGCAGTGTGAATTTTTTGCTGATAAAGAGTTGCTGGGAGGATGTTTTCAACTGAGCTCGTCTTTCCACAGTGATGCCTTTTAGCGTGTGCAGGAGGGTTGAGGGTGTGAAGAAAGAAGTGCAGGCGAGCAGGGCAGGAAAGCTTTGCCTTACAGCAGCCTGACATGTTTAAAAAATAAAGAATATCCCTGAGGAGCTTTGGTATGCCAAATGTGTTAGTTAAATTAGTATTGAGTGCTCGTACATGGCGAGCCTTCAGAAGTGGGAGAACGTGGGGCTCCGAGCGCAGCTTCCCTCTCAGAGGCCCCTTTCTGCTCAGGATCTCAAGCAGCGCTCACACCATCTGGTGAAAGCATGGGAAAGGGGGATAGGGATTTTTCCCTTCAACCCCCACTCCTCTCTGGTAAAGATCCCAAAGTTCGCTTTCTGCAGCGGGACTGAGTTTCTGCTGTCCGGTTTGGGAAAGCAGCACCTGTAAACTCCCCCCCCCCCCCCCCAGCGTCCCAGGGAGCCTGGTGGACTTTGGGTGGGTTTCTGAAGGCTGGGAGGGCAAAAAGCACATGGCTACGTGGAGTATCTGTGGTGCAGCACTGGGGTTTAACCAGCATGGATCTCGTTATGTATGGCTGACGTTTGCTTGGCTGGGAAGGACGTTGTGTGGCTCGTATAGTTTGCCAGGATAATAACTCAGCAGGGAGTACCTATGGAACAGAGAGGGGGGAAAGAGGGGAAAGAAAAGCCTGCAAAGAGCAAGTTACTACCAGACCCTGTTAGAAACAGTCACCAGTTTTGTTGAGAGTCTTACTTTAATCTCAGCATTCTTTGTTGTATTTCTTTGATCAGAAGGAAGTTATTGTTTTGATCAGGAGGAAGCATATAAATGTTCTTTAAGGAATTTCTGCGTGGGGAGGAAAAGAGATACTGATTTAAGAACCCAAACCTTTGTTCTAGGTTTGCTGATACAGATCTATGTCTGCCTCCCCAATTTTGGGGCATCAGTAGGTGACTTGGACCCTTTCCAGACATTTAAGTAATTTCTAGTAAGTTGGCTTTTGTCACCACTACCAAGGGTTACCCAAAAAAGCTTATGGATAAAATGATATCCTTTCTCACATCTGAATGAATCAAGTAAATGTGGCTATATTTGGTGTTAGAATGGATTTAAATTATTTTATTGTATTTAGCAAAATTGGTTTGCATTTTTGGATTTCAGCCAGCATTTTTCAAATAAAAAGAAATAGGAATGGAGTTAAACACTTACTGCTTCCCTTTCCTCCCAGGAACACGACTAGAAGTAGCTATAACACACTAATTCAGCTTGTGACAGCTTCAAGCCGGTGTGTCTGTGCCATCCACGTTTGTTGTACCTATATATGTGGATGGTATATGGAAGGGGTTTGCCATTTATTCTAGGTCTACCTTGAACAGAAGCATTGCATGGGGATTAATTTTTTTAAAAATCAATCTCATGCATGTATAATAAATTCCACCCACTTTCAAACCCACTCATGCACTTGGATTTCTAATGAATAAGCCTGCATATTTATTCATGAAGATTAAAAAACTGTAGAGATAGAGAGGCAGCTGGCTGAACTATTTTTTTTTATTATTATTATTTTTGTTCTTTAAATCTGCTGACCTGTGATCAGGAGTAAAGAGGAAACCCTCACTGATTAACTCAGCTGAGACAGACAAAATGGCTCAGTGATTTACAGCTTAGGTACAGAACGTGGAATGCAGAGAAGGGAGAAAGTGGGACTGAAAACATCCTGTTTATGTTTAAAAAACCACACCAAACCCACAAAATGACTTGTTTTCGAGGTACACCTTGCAGAGCCCTCACACACGGGGGCCCTGGTTGACCTGCCCTGCTGCGGCTGTGCCGTGCCCAGGTGTGAGTGTTTCCTGCCCCTGTTTCCCGCAGGCCCTGTTGCTGTTGGGTGGCATCGCTCTCTCCTGCCTGGCTCTGGACCTGCTCTTCCTCCTGTTCTACTCCTTCTGGCTGTGCTGCCGCCATCGGAAGAGCGAGGAACACCTGAATGCTGACTGCTGCTGCACGGCCTGGTGCGTCATCATCGCGACCCTCGTGTGCAGGTACGGCCGGGCACCCAAAGTTTTGTGGGTTCCCCGAAGTTATTTGGGGTGGTGCATCGTCTGCATGCGCCTCCATACTTGAACTGCTGTCTGTAGTTAGTGACTGTTGGCAGTAGTTCCTCTTTCTGTTTGATGTGTGTGTGTGTTTTAAATATCTGTCATGTGTTTTCTTCCTTTCTACCGCTTGCTGAAGTGCCTAATGGTTCGAGCAGTGTGAAAAGGAACAGCTGATGTCCTGCTCTTTGATACTTTTCAAGTGAGAAATGAAGGACACTCCGTCCTTGAGAGCTTATCACTTAAATAGGATGCACACGGTTGAAGTATTTATCAGGTCTAAATGCAGATTTCTTAGAATCTGGTGTCCAAAAAGAGTGGCTGTGTGGGAGAGTAGATTAGGAAGAAAGAGACACAGATGATTCTTTTGGGTTTGGAATGATTGGTGTTTGACTGGAGGGAATGTTCAGATTTTGTGAGACACTGCTGCATTTCATTATCTGTGCTAATGTGCCATCTCCAAGGGCACTCCAAGTAATGGTTCAAGGGTCAGCAATGCTTCCTGTTATGACTGAGCAACAGAAGCTTTTGGGCGTGAGGTGACAAAAAGGATTTCTGAAAAACAAGAAAAATCCAGTAATTAGTGAAGAATGTGTGTAGAAAGAATTCGTAGAGAGAATTTCCTAGAAAGTGAATGGTGGGGCATCTGCAGGGAGGTACATGTTTGCAGACTTTGAGAAGGAGCCTTGGATCTTGTTGTGACTTGGGCAGAATGAGTATTTGGAGCTCTCTGGATGTGTGTGCCCCACACTGAGCACTGCATTTCTTACCAATTCCAAACATCATCTACTCTTGCCCAAGACTTGGTGTGGTCTTGGTTGCCCCTCTGTGGGTCTGGCAGGTCTGGGAGCAGTCCCTTAGTCAGAGGAGACAGCAATGAGTTGATGGTATTTGACAGTGCCTTGTGGTTCACTTTTTGTGTGAGCCTGCTGATGAGTGGTAGATCTGATGTGTGATCTGTTTGGAGTGTGTTCCTTGAAGCCCAGGCTCAGCTGTTCAAGGGCCAGACTGTGCTGCTGAGGCATTTGTGTATTTTCTCTTTCGAGGCACATACTTAAGAGAATAGCAAACCCTTGAAGTATTGGAACAAATGCTGCAGAGCAGGCATTGTGTGTTGAGTTTAGCAGCTGGGGATGGATTTACTTGTAGAAGCAGAGGCTCAGGGCTGTGGAGGAGACCTTCTGTACCACCTGGTATTGCTGTGTTTGCAGGGAGCTCTTCCGTGCTCTGCTGATTGCAAATAGGTGCCTGGAATGGAAAGGCAAACCACAGAACAACTCGCAAGGAAGAAATCTCAGCCTCATTCACCTTCCTTTTAGTGAGCTTAAGAGCTTCAGCTGCATCCATTCCAATCCACTGAGAGTGCTGTGGTCCTAACCCCCTCTTACAGAAGCTCTGGCTGATGCTATTTATAGCCTGTGCTGCTGCTACAGGCCCTTGTTAGCTATTGTTGTGCAGCATATGTGACCGAGACAGCTGCTGCAGTGTGGTAGTTGTGTTTGTTTTTAATTGTAGAAAGGGTGACAAGGAGGTATTCTACACCTCTCCAGAGCGTGTGTGAGACAATTTAAAATTGGAAAGTCTGAGTATAAATTCTGGTAAACTTGATGCAACTCTGACAAGTCCACAAGCTGGAAAACTGCTTAGGCTTCCTCAAAATCTTAACCACTGGTGTACCATTTGTTTCTGCAAGTATTAAATGCAGAAGTATCCTTAGAACTTAGAATCTACAGTGATTATTGGGTGAATATTTGTCTTGACTTTTTTAATTAAGTTTTTAATTTCCTCCCTGAAGTCAGCACACTTGAACAATGAGCAGGTTGAGTGAAGGTGCTGTCCCAGTGCTGCTGTTCCTCTGCAGAGCCAAGGTTGGTTTTCTACCCCTCTACAGCAGCTGGATGCCACAGGGCCCTGGAACCAGAGCCTCCTGGCACTCTGTGCGTGTCTGGGAATGCAGATACAGATTCCAACAAGTAGGGACTCTAATCTGTGCTAGCAGGAAGTCACAGTTAAGTACCAATAGTTAGATTGGTCCACTGGCTATATTCTATCCTAGCTGTGTGTTACACGTAACAGAAGTGCCAGACCAGCTGTGGCTGTAGTGGGGTGTAAGTCTGTTCCAAACATCAGCCTGGGAGGCAGTTTGTAGCACTGTTTGCAAGAGGAGAGGAGAAGCTTGGGTGCTGAAACAATAAGAGGTTCCAACCAGCAGCTGGTCCGGTCTGTCTGAGTACTTTGAAGTGGACTATTGTCTTCCCAGGTGAGAACTAGTTAACTCTGGTTAAGTGCAGCTGTGCCTAGTACATGCTTATCTAGGTTGTACTTAATCCCAGGGGGCTGTTTGTACTGTGAATCCTGCTGTATGCACTGGATCACTGTTTCCTAATCTCTCACTGTTTCCGGTGTGCAAAAGGGAGAATGCTGAGCCAGCAGGGAGGCAGAACTGGTTAACAGGAACTCTCCAACAAAATGTCTCTAATGAGCCTTCCCAGTTGCTCCAGCCACAAAGCTGCAGGAATTATTAGCCTACATTATTCCTTGAACACTTAGTTCATTTCTAGTCCTTACCAATTTTGCTTGGTTTCTGTGTGTGGGGAGCTGTCTTATAAATCACCTCATCCACCAGTTAGGTGACCCTAACTGTCCCAGAAGGGAGCTCAGCACCTAGGGTGGGAAGAAAGCTTTGTGGAGATGATACCTGAAAGAAATGGGTACAAATAAATGGTGAAAACTTGCTTTCTCAAGTGCCAGTAATAGCACTTTCCCTTGGTGCGAAAGTGCAAGGTGGTAATTAGACAGACAAATTAACATTCCTCCTGAGAACGAGAAGTCTAAAAAGGGTTCTTCATAAGAAGTTCCTGTAATTAAAGATGACTTGGTGTAGTTAGATTATTCATTTCTAAGGATGTGATTTGAATGGCTAGTGCTCATCTTTTCAGACTGGTGGCTGAGTACCCAGGAGGGTTTTGCTGCGTGTGTGGGTATTACAGCAGGAGGATCTCATCACTAGAAGGCACATATGTGCTCTCTCTATCAGATTAATGTGCTGCTGTTTGTGTATATCTTGTGCAAATCCAGAAAACACTTTTTGGCTTTTTGCAGGTCATGTCACAAGCAAATTCAGATTGACACTTGATTTGTCTTTTCTGGTTCTTTATCAGGGGGTTTCCAAAGCCCATGTGACTCTTGCATACCAACAATGGGAAAGCTGCTCTCCAGACTTGAATTTCTTGAGTCTTGCTGAAAAGTGATACTAAAGTGTGTGTACAACCTGCAGCCCTTTAAATCACACTGTTGTATCTGTAGGAATACATAGAAATCCTGGCATGCTGCTCTTCTGTCTCACTTGTATAACTCTTTGAGGAGCTGGTAGTGTACTGTCTAGTGGGTTTCTGTGGGTGTGCACTGGTAGTGATAGCATTAAGTTCAAAAGTACAATGTTTTCTTGACTTAAATAAGTGGGTTTCCTAAAACTTACCAAAATTATTGAGTAGCCAAGTGGTTTTTTAAGTGCACTATTGAGTAGCAGGAGCAACTTTTTAGATGGTCTGTAAGACCTTGATAGATTAATTTTTAAGATTTTATTAAAAAATATGAATGAGAAGGAAAGCAGGGGAGGGGTGGTGATGGTAGTGGAAGTGACAGGAGACTGATAAAGGTAAGTTTGGAAGGAGGAATTGAGGATGGGATAGTATAGAGTGGGGAGGAGAGAGGTGTGTGTGCGCTAGGGAGGGGAGTGTGACAGAAGTAAGATTGGCAGAAATAGAGATGACTTTCCTATAAGAGCACTGAAAATGTGTTGGAGTATCTTTCAGAGGGTGCTAGGGTGGAAAAGAGCTGTGTCATTCAGGAATTATGTGCTTGTATCCAGGCTGTGTGACAAAAATACAGGCTTCTTCACAGGGTGATGATTTTGTCATCCTGTACTGGGAGATGGATCTGCTGTATCTTAGGCTGCTGTGCCTCCCGGGGTTCGTGCAAGAAGCCATGTGATTTGTCCTGACCTCAAGGACTTACGCTGTTGGGTTAGGATGAGTTGATCTATTTTTGTTTTAGAAGAATGCACTTAAATAGAAGGAGCCCCTCTGTTTCCCTTTAATCATATAAAAGGTAGTTAAAAACTAGTGTAAATCCTTAAATCTGCTTTAAACAATAGCAACTCATATCAGCGTGTGTGGGCAGGGATTTGAAACAACTGGATTGGATTTAGATGAAGCCAAATGCAAACAGAAAACTAAGCAGCAGCAGTTCCCTCACTGCCTGCCCTTCAGCTCTGCTCCCTCCTCATCACAGCATGAGTCCAGGCAGCTGCCCCTGACCTGGCTTCTGGAATGGTTTCCCTCCCTCTTTAGAGTGATAGAAAGGGAACTGCCACAAAACCTCCCCCTAGCCTGCTCCTAGGGGGAGGAATGGCTGTGTAAGTGCCCCTTGCTAGCACAGGGTGTGAAAGCAGGGCTGGCTTTTGCTGGGCAGTAATGGAATAATTAATGCTTTATGTGTAGTTTCCAGTGAATGTATGAGCCGCATGTCTGGAGGAATTTATTACTTGGATTAAATGGCTTTTATCCCAGTTCTTGTTGCTATAGTGTTTTCTTTCAGGAGTAGTGGCTGTGCCTGGAGGGTTGGGGCAGTGGGAGCTGTGGTTGGTGCAGGGATGGATGGGAAGCCTATGGAAGGCTGCTGGGGTAGTTCTGCCTCCAACAGGGTAACGAGTTTCAAGTCATTTCCCTGTAGTTGCCAGCTCTTCACTGCTGGTACCTCTGAGTAACCTGGCTAATGTACCTGCCTGGGCTGCATCTTTAAGGACAACATATCTGCTGCTACTTCAGAGTGCTGGTTCTGAGTCTTTCTCAGCAAAACGGTGCTACTGTGCTGGGAATACTGAGAGCCAAGCAGCAGGTTTTGGGTACTTACCAAGTGCTGAAAGAATAGGCTTCTAGTAGCTGTAATAGGCTGAATAGAAATTGCTCGCTAATTAAAAGGGTCAGATCTGCCTATTCAGTGTCAAGAATGTTCTGGAATTTATTTGGTGTCTATAACAGAAACAACTGTTAAAGTTTTCTGCAGCTCAGGAGGATGAAAGGGTCCATCTGAATTTGTTTGCTCTGATAAGAAAAGGGGAAATTCAAGCCATGGCTTTGCAATTGCTGCGATGGGATGCTGAGTTGCCTTTATCCTGGGCATAGCTCTGGATCTGTAATCTCTCTAGTTCAGGGGGAGGAGGAGGGGTGTCTTTTTTATCCCCTCCACCCCCGTGCATCCTAGGCATGTGTTATCAAACTCTGATAATAGCTGCAACCAGGGAGGAATGCAGAGGGCTTTTCTCTCTTTAGTTATCAGCATAATTTGCATTGGGAAAATGTTTGAGGAATGGTGTTCATGAAGAAAGAGGCTCATTTCTTCTATTAATGCTAAATATTTAGAGTTCCATACCTGCTGCCTCTCTTTCTGTATACAGTGTGGGCTGCCTCATGTCCCTAGAAGACTCCTCAGCTGAGGCTTTTATGGGCCAAACTCTCTATAATTTATGGAGATTCAATTGCTGGAAAAAGCATGAGGCTGACAGAGATTTTCCTAGTGGATCTGCTTCCAGTTCATGAGCTTGCCTTCTGTTTCTTGTTACGTATGAGGAGAAAGTACAAATATGACCAGGTGAACTATATTATTCTGCTCACTCTTTCGAAATGGATGAGGCCAGGAAAGGAGGGAGGGATGCAAGAGAGAGAGTTGTTTGGACTGCAATGAACATGCCAGAGCAGATCTTTGCAAGGGTCTGTTCTGTAGACAAAGCCCACTCTGGCCTGCTTGCTTGGGTTCATTTCCCAGCTGGGTGGTGGTGGTGGTGAGGAAAGCCTAGTGTCCTTTGGTGACCCTTCCTATTAAACAAAGGCACTTACTTGTTCTGAAAGCTCTTGTTTGGCTTGTTTCCTTCCTCTTTGATTCCTCCTTCAGACCCACTTTGTAAGGGCAGTGCTATAACCCAAGCACAAAGCTGTTGTGAAGGAACTAAATGTTTCATCCAGAATAACTTCAGATTTACAACAAAACCATCACCACCACCACTTTGCTTGCCGCTGCCACAAACACAACCTTGGTGTCTTGAGAACCTTCCTAGAAAAGATCATGGATGCTCTCAAGCTAAACATGACATGAGAACAGAAAAACTGTCTTGGTAATGTTTGTTTTCCCTGAGTTTAGTTGTGTGATCCCTCCATAAGTTCTTTACTCTTCTATTATTAGGAAATATGGGCTTGGGAAGAGGAACTGTGAGTTCCTGCAGTGATATCTTAATATAAGAGGTATTGCTGACTTGCATGAGATAATCCTCTGGTTGCAACTCATTTACAGGATCTTCCTCCTTTAAGTGAGGCTTAAGTTAATATGGTTTACTTGATAATTGGGCCAGACTGATATGTGTGGACAGTTATGGCAAATCAGCTGATAGGTGGTAATTTGTTAAGCAGCTGGAGTTGAATTGTGTCTGCAAGCTTGAAATTCACTTGCCTTAAAAAATAAATAAGCCTTTTTGTCCCAGTAAGTTATTAAACCTCCCTTCCCAGTACTCTAAATCAGTGTGACACAAATGTTTCTAATGGGAAGATAAATCAAGATGATGTTCATCAAAATGTATCCAGAGGAACCACCACCATGGGCAAGCAGTCACAGCAAGCTCTTTGTGTCCTGCTTTAAACAAATGTAACAAAACAATCCCCATTTCCTGTCCGGAGAGAGCACATGTCTCCTGACACAGCAATGGCAGCTCTCGCAGGAGCCACTGGAGAGCTGCGCGGCCGGCTGGGTTTTTGGGAGTTCAGATCCAGCCACAGACAACCAGGCAGTTCTCTGACAGATTTTCATTATTTTACCATAAATCAAATATGCATCTTGTGTTTTGCCCTTCATCACAGGGATGCTGTGCAGAATGTTTACAGGTGTGTTTTTCCAGCGGTTGCCGAGGAGCATAATCACTCCAAGCTCCCTTTGGGAGGCAGCGGCTTCCCTTCCTCTGGAAGGTGCTGATGTGCCTACCCGCGGCGCTGTAGCCCTGTGTTATACAACTTGCCTGTTAGCTTTAACTCTCCCCTTTCTTGCTTTCTCCCTCCACAGTGCTGGGATTGCTGTGGGATTCTATGGGAATGGGGAGACCAGCGACGGCATCCACCGGCTGACGTACTCGCTGCGCCACGCGAACCGCACCGTGGCCGGTGTCCAGGACCGGGTGAGCACCGGGAGGGGTGGCAGCAGATATGGGCAGGGTGGGAATGAGCAGACTTGCTCAGCCCCTCTCCTCTGCAGTCTGGCTGTGTCTCTTCCTGTTTTTCGTTCGTATCTGGGCTTATCCATGTGCTAACATTTCCATTAATGGCGCGGTGATTTCTTCAGCTCTTCTAAAAATATCAAAGCAAACACAGCTTGTTAAACGAAGTCTTCTCTTTGCTAGGTTTAAAAACAGCTTCTGATCAGCTCTCTTCCACAACAGGAAGAGGAGGCAGGCCAAAGCAGACAAATCTCTTAGTAAAATGTTGCCTTTTAATACCATCAGTTGTTCCTGTGCTACCTCTGCTTCCACAGTATCACACTGCAACCCTGATGGCTGCAAAATGTGAATGTGTGTTAAAGGTTCAGCTGAAGTACCATCACTGGGCTACTTGCAAACAATCTCCATTATAGATGCTTTTAAGTTGCTTTTGAAGGGTAAGCAGTCTGAGCCTCATAATGCAGAGGACGGATAATCTGGAAGCTACCCATGACTTGCTAGTAAGAATGACTTCCCTTTAACTTCCTTGATTTCCTGTCCTTCAATATTTTTCTTTTTTTCCCCTCTTTTTGCTTTCCCATACTCCAGGTGCTGGATACTGCAGTGGCCCTGAACCAAACAGTGGAACCCAACTTGCTGGTGCTGGAGGAGATGTTCACAAAGCAGACAGACTACCTGCATGTTGTCCAGAAACTGCAAAGTCTCTTGGATGATCTGGTCAGGCAAACAACTGAGATCCCCTTTTGGAAGAATGAAGAGGTGTCTCTGGAGGAGCTGGCGATTCAGATTGACCTCTATGACTGGTACAGGTGTGTCACAGTAGTAGTGCTGTAGTGCAGTGGTTGTAGAATCTGCTTTGGCCTGTTCTGCAAAAATTATGTGCATGTTCTGGGTGGCTGAGCCAGAGGCTCTATATATCACTGCAGATGCTCTTGGCCCCCGCAGCTGATTCATTTTACAGCAAAACTGAATCCACTTTTAATCAAAATGCACAACAACTTTTTTTTCTAAACTGTGTTTACAACCAGCTGAAGAGAAACTTATTCTCAATGTACCAAATCTGTAGTTTGTGTTCTAGCATACAAACCGTGGGGGGGGGAAAAAGCATGGCTATAGAACAGATTAACTAAATAGAGTAGAAAACCGCACTAGTTCCATAAGTTAACACCGCACCCTAACATTCCTTTTTATTAAACAAATTTAATAAAAGATTGCATCAGCTGTATTCCACAACAGAAAACCTCTACCCACACATGTGGAATAAATAACCGAAGCATTTCCTAACAAATGCCTCGGAAGTTCATGAAGCTACAATGCCTTTTCTTCTTCTAATGGTGACCAGTTGCATATAACTTCACACTATTGTGTGAACAAGACTAGCAGTCTCATTTCTCAACAACTGTGTATGATGGGTGTGTTGTATAAATGCTTCTACCTGCCTCAACTCCAGACCCCACAAATAGCCAGAGCTCTCTGAAGGTTAGTCATTAGTGGTGGTTTTTACTTGAAGAAAACCAGGGCCATGTTTTCCTCATAAATCACACTATCTTCTTGATCTGTACTTTTTATACACCAGTTTTCCTTTGCAGACCGTGTTTTTGTTTTCTGCAGGTGGCTGGGATACCTGGGCCTGCTCCTGTTTCATGTCCTGATATGTTTGCTGGTGCTCTTTGGGCTCATTAGAAACTCCAGGGCCATTCTTATGGGGTAAGTGCTGACCTGGGCACAGGGCATAAGGAAAGCTAGCTGAATGCAAGTGCCTGCCAGTGTGAACCTCTGCCTGTTGTCAGTTGATATCAAGAACATCTGAAGCTGAACATTTTAAATTTGCCTCTCAGAGTGGAGCGACTTTGTAGAGCGTAGCTCTGTGGACAGGATTACGTACAAGAGATGTTCACAGGAAGGTTCTTGAGCTGTAAAAGGCAGTGGTTCTGGTGTCCATTGCTTTCTCATCAAAGATAGGGAACTCATCTGCACGGTCTGCTTTCCACTGGGTGGCATTGGTGGCTCCCATTTACTGTGAACATCCTCCCTTAAAATTACAGGCTTTAAAAATCTCCCTTTGATTCTCTCCAGTTGGGAAGGTGTTTGTTAGTTGATGATGAGCATTGCATGTGTCTACACAACCTGGTAGCATGCCTTCTGTGTCACGATCTGCTCTTGTTTACCTCGGGCTGTCACACCTGGAGAAATGTTAAACTGAGAACAAGCAATGGTTTACAGTTATGAGGAGGAGTCTTGTTGCCATGGTACTGCAATATTAATGCATGACTATATCTAAAAAGCACTGGAAACACCCCATTACAAGGAAAAACCATTCCCCTCCCCATCTTGTAGCTTGGTGTAGCTTGGCATGTTTGGCAAAGACACTGGTATCATAAACATAGTGACAGTTTGACAACTGACACGGCCAAGAGTTTATCCTGCTACATGGTGATACCATTAATAATTGGAGTGTGTATTCAATTTTGTTATTTGCCAGATGATTTCATACCTGGCAGGTTATACAGACAAAAGTCCAAGTGCACACACAGATGGCAAACCCAGGGTTTAAATTAGAATCTCATTCCCTGTTAGCCAGAAGTTCATACGAAGGCATTCCCCAAAGGGAGCACATGGCATAAAGAAGCAAGTGTATCACAGCCAGGCAAGATGGTGAAATGCCAGTTTTAGATCTTTTAGCCAAGCAATCAGTTACTGACCCAGTCATCTTCATTTAAAGTAAAACAACAAATGTGTCTTATTGATTAACATGCTCAGCTGGAGGCACCAAGCTGTGTTGTCCTTATGTCATAAAACCTCAGAACCTTGCTGATCCATGGCTGATAATTTTTGTGTCCATTTGGAAAAGGCATAATAAAGTCTTTAGTGTCTTATTTCAGAGTGCAGCGCAGATGTCAGCCTGGTGAAGCTCCCTTAGTTCTGCAAGATAAGCCACAGATCCATTCACAGAATAGGGATTACTTGGAATTAAAATAAGTTGGTAAACTGAGGGATAGATTTTCTTTTTTAATGGAGGCCCATTAAGTTTATTTTTTAAAGCTCTAGTACTCAGTGAGACAAATGTAGCAGAAAAAAGGTATGTCCCTTCCTCACAGAGATGCTTGCACTAGGTTTGAATAAAGAATATCTTGGTTATAAACAGATTTTTGTGTTGTTTAGGGTGTGGGTGGGAAGGAATCTACTTATGTTTCAAAGCCTGAGGGGAAAAAGAATCCCTAAAAGAGCAAGCCAGTGTCCCTTTACTTTGAAGACAGAGACACATAAAATGAAACTGCTTATTAGTCTGCATCCCTGTACCTGAGGGAGTTGAGGAGCACTATTGCCTGAATATCTCTACCACTCATACTGACAGCAAGGGTGAAGAGCTAATTTGCTGGTTGGGGAAGTGCAAAAGCCTTTTCCACCACTGTGTGCCAGCTGAATGTCACCAAGACCACTGCTCTGTCATCCCTCTGCCTTGTATCTGCTTGATAGCAGACACTTCCCACTCTTTCTGTCAGTGATGAGGTCCAGCTGTCAGAACAAAACCTTAAATCTGTGCAGAGATGGACTCACATGGCAGTGGTAGGGACCTGAACTGTTGCTGTGAACTGTTTGCCTGTAGGTGACTGTCTCTCCTGGTGCTGTGTGGGTTGCTTAGGTGCTGTTCAGGTGCATCAGCTTGGAACCAAAGTCAGGTGTCCTAACAGGGGATGAATGTTTCCTCGCACTGTAGCCATGTAGTGCTTACACCAAAAAACCTCATTTATTGTAGACACAGGAGAGATTTGTCCAATTTTTAATCAGTATGGTTAGTGAGGTTTTCTTTATATATTCTTATATATATATATGAAATAATATATATAGACTATATTCTTTATATAGAATATCTTTGATTATCTTTGGACCTGGAAAATAAAGTCCCGAAAGGGAACAGGGAAAGTGATGGATCACCCACCTGCCAATCTGCCTCCCCTACAGCCACCCCAATGTCTTTGTGCCTTTGGTTTCCCTGCTAGAAGTAGGCAATACTTTGCTTCCGCACTCTCCCCCTTTCCCCTGCAGCCTCAGGGCAGGCAACGTGGGAACCAACAGCTGGACATGAACCTCTCTGGTTGCTGCTGTCCATGGCATTTAAAACAGGAATGTTTATCTGAAGATACAGTCAGTGGTTGATAATTTCTTGGGTTTGGTAACTGTTTTGGACTCCAAATAATACATCTTGTGAAAGGAACTGCTTGAAATCAGGTCTGCTGCATCTGCCATCTGTCTGTCTCCCACAGGGTGTGCTTGCTTGGGGTGTTTGCCCTGATTGTCAGCTGGGGATCCCTGGGCCTGGAGCTGGCTGTGGCTGTGGTAAGTGGCTCTCATCCAAGTCCCATCCACTCTTTGCCGCAGGTTAAGCAGACACGAGATTAATGTTGTGCTGTGCCAGTTTTTATAGCATATCCCATTCTAACTGTCCTAGCAATTTCCATCTAGGAAAAGTACAGAGCTGCTCCTTGGTGTGGTGTGGTAGCTTGTACTCCAGCCCTGCTGTGGTTGTGTAAAGCAGTGCTGGTGGAGGTGGCGATGAGAGACCTCAACATCTGAAACACCCCTAGAATAGAAGGTTCTCTGATGCTAACCTGGCTCAACTGCTCTTTGATACTAGTGTGCTTTGATATGCCTTTTCCCTTTTGTCTTCCACGTATCCAGGGCTCCAGTGACTTCTGTATCAACCCTGATGCTTATATCTCCAAAGTGGTTGAAGAGAATGCAGTGCTCAGTCCTGGTAAGTGCTGGGACTGGCTTTGGGACAGGGTTCTGCAGCTCCAGCTGTCACATGGGAGCATGGCAGTGGCTGGGAATTTGAGGCTGTGTTTGAAACAGAGGAGCTGGCATACGGTGGGAAAACAATACTTGTGGAGCTCTGGAAATAGCGGTTTTTTCCAAAGAGGCATTTATACCCTGGTCAGAGGTGTAGACATATGCCTCAGAAAAACCTTCAGAACTTTTCTTCTGCCTTGACCCTTAAATGGAAATAACTGATAAGATGGAATAGCTGAAGTCCCTCGATTATTTTGCATTAAATGTAGCACTCTTGACTCTTGTTCTCCTTTCTAAGTGACAGAATTGTGGCAAGAGCAGTGTGCAGTTTGAGTTGGCATTTTTAAAACTTGCTTAGGTCTATATTCTTGAATCTAGAATGCTTATTTTTGTATCTGTTATCAACAAAAACATGTAAACTTTTATCTTAATGGTGGCTATAAATAGTAGCTTCTCTAAAGCTAATTGAAAGAGTAAATGAATGGAAACTGCCACAAAGAAGTATGAATTTCCCTTTCCATTATAAATGCAGTATTTTGACCACTTTGCTAATCCTGTTCCACTTAATATACCTGCAACACAGTGGCATCCAGCTGAAGCACTGATGGATTTGGGGGTTGTTTTTCCTAATTTAGACTCAAGTGGCTGGTGAGATTGGGGGTACCTCTAATTTGAACCTCAGGGGGCAAAAGTGGCACTCAGAATCATTGCTTTACAAAAAGGTGGCTTGGTGCCTGCCAGCAGAGACACTGTAAGTTCTAAAAAGAAAAGTATTTTTAGGACTCAGTTTGCTACTTAATTAAGAAAGTTAACTTTTTTCCCTGTATCTTCTGTCCTCTGATGGTTCCTTTATCTAGTTCTGTGTATGATGGAACACAAATAAGCAATGACACTGATTTGCAAAAGGAGCCACTTGCATTTTTCCTGGTTCTTATTTAGTGGAATCAGAGAATCTTTACCATGTGTGCAGAAGGTCGAGTGCATGGCTGTGTGTTTAGCCAAATACTGTCTCTCTCTGTGCATCTGGTAGGAAATTAGGTATTTAGCTGTGGCTGTGGATACAGGGATTGGAAACAATAAGAAGCATCTATGTCTGGAGGCAGAATGTAGAATAAAAGAGTATGTACAGATTGATATTGCCACCCTACATCTTATTTTTGGAATGCCTTATTTATTGATTTCCTGGGAAGGAGATGATAGAGCCAGGCAGCTCTCTTCGTAACAGAGAGATGTAGTGAGGGAAGAGAATGCGTGTTTAACACTGCACAAGATGAAAATCCTGTCTTGGCTGTGAAGGTGACAAAGATGTGGCTTCAGGTGCCAAGCTGGTTTCCTGGTTGTTCAAGGAGGCAAATGGGTCAGTGAGGCCAAGGGGAAACATCTGATGCTGATGCCAGCTGTGGGCTGTGATAATTTGGTAACCCAGATCAGCTCTGGAGCGTGTTTGGTAACAATCAGGTTGACCCTGGGAAACTGAAGAAAGGCCCCTTTGTGCTCCTTCTCCGTTTCAGTTGTCCTTGTCTGCTTGGCTCCTGCAGTTTTCGTTAATCAGTGTCGTTCATTTGGAGGCCAACGGGACTGATGTTCCACCCGTCCTCCCGCTTCCCCCGGCACAGACAGGGACAGGCAGCTCCCCCGGGTGAAATCAGGCTCTGCTCTGGCAGCACAGCTAGAACAGTTGTCAGGGCTCCATAAATAACAGTGAATGGGTCTGAGCAAAACGGTGAAGAGGAGGAAGAGCAGGTGTTGCCACAGGCTGGAGTCGGAAGGGTGGCCCCTCCGTGGGTGGCTGGTGTGTCAGCTCCCTGCTGTGAGGCAGCCGTTGAGCGTTCGTGTTTTTCCCTTTTTCCAGAAGGATATCAGTCTAACTCCCGAGCCTGCCATCACACCAGGCAGCTGGTCGGGCGATGATCGAATCCTCTGCCTTTCCCATGTGGGTTTTCACTGCTGTGTCATAGTTTATGATCAGGAAGCTGCAGAAATAGCTTTTGGTCTCCGCTGTTGGAACCCTCATGAGGAGGAAGGAAAATCACGACACGAGGAGTGCAGTGTGGCACTGCTCAGTGGCACTTTAATCCCAGTAATGGCTCCTTAGAAAAATCTTTAAAAGTCTGGAATAAGTGTCGGTGCCCCTGAATGTGCCTGGCTGTAAATTGTAGCAGCTGCTTTGTGGATCAGTTGAGCAGTGTATACAACCGGAGCGATGAGCTCGAGGAGACAGGGCAGGCAGCTGGGAGCCAGCATTGATGCTGTCCTCTCGGAGGAAGATGCCCTGTTTGAAGGCTCCTGGTTTCAGTGCATGGGCTCTTTATACTCTCTGGTTTGCTGTCTCTGCTTTTTGGATGATGTTCTCCAACATTAACACCAGTGTAGACACGTGAGGCAGAAACACTTCGATTGCTCCAGCAAGTTTCACCACAGGGTACCCAACCGTGAATTTTTCAGTTCAGAAAAGAAGTGACTAAAAAAGGGAGCATGAGTGGGTGGAGGGGCTCTGGTAGAACATGGAAGAAGAATCCATGGGGAGTTAACATATATGTAGGAATCACACTTGCCTTGGGAATCACTTTAGCTGAAGTTGGACTGAGTCTTGCCAAAGAGGTATCTGCTTTTGGCCAGTGCTGGGATCTGTCATACTGGGCTAGGTGCTGCCATTTGATTTTAAGCATATAAGAACTAATAAGTAATCTTAAGAAGCTTGGTAGTGCTGGGTCAATTTTTCTCTTTAATCATTGTTTTTAGTTGGTGTTATTAAATACAATGTATTGTAAGATTCCCTATGCTCTGCCATTAACACTGGGACTGAGTCATCTATATTTGCAATGGGTTTTTTGTTGGTGGTGGTTGTAGTTTTCACAGAAAAATAACTGTGTTGAATACTGAGCAACTAGTATGTTAATATTCTTGTTTATGCATTAATTGCTGTTTTTCAAATCTAAATGGAATTAATGGAGCTGAGAATAATCTGATTAAGTGCATTATTATTGTCATGTTTTTAGCTAGAGAGGAGATGTTCTTGTTTTGCAGATAATAAAATGTGCTGCATTAAAAAAATGATGGAGGGGGGCAGAAGAAGGAGGCAAAGAACCTTAATGCAGGTTTTCTGGAGAAGGAAATAATTAAATAATTTTGCAGAAGAGGCTGATGTATGTGACTAACCCACCCTGTATTCATTAACTGAGATAAAGCCAGTGGAGTTGAACAGTGGTTGTATAATCGGCTCCTGCTGCTTCTAAAAAGACTTGGTGCAGCCAAGATGTTTATTTTCAAAGCAGGAGGCCATCTTCTAGTCCCATTCTTTTTCATTGATATAATGCTATTATCAGATGACTTATTGCATAAAATTAAATAAAAAGGCACAATCTGTCTAAACAACAGGAAGAGCTTTCTCCAAATTCTCCCACCAGAAATCTGCATGGTGAACAGCCACTCACTTCGTCCGAGGGGACTGTAAACCTCAGGGGGCGGATAATGGAGCCTTTTACCTCTTGTCCAGCCAAGCTGGCCAGGTTGGATGCTCAGATATAAGCAGGGAGTGTTCTGGTCATGCCCAGCCTCCTGACTGGCCTCTCACTGATTCACTCTCATCTTAGAAGCCCAGAGCTGAGTGAACCAGAGGATTGACACCACCACCACCTCAGTTTCCTCTCTAGAAGTAAGATCAGGACCAAACCTCAGGTGGGGCATGTGGTGTCTGCACACTTACCTGAGCTCAGAGAACGCTGCAGAAAAGAGTTTGCCACAGAAGCACTCTCGAGGATCCTACTGAGCTGATGGTGGCATTGGGAAGCTGTTTTCTTGTGTGGTTTTGTTGGACTCCTGATTAGCAGAGAGCAAGTGGGGTGGCTACAAGCTCTCTGCTTTCACCAATACAAGAGTAGGATATGCGAGAGAAATGTAAATGTTATGCAGATACTTCCCTTTACTGTCAGGCTGGTGCCTTAGGGAAACAAAACTCCTGGGGGAGAACAGGTTACCTGGGCAAGAAACTTCAGCCAAAAGGGTCGCCTTCCTTTGACATCACAGGTGATATTCTTCAGCTTTCTCTGATTGAACCCACAGGGACAGCCTCTTCTGGGTGTCTATGTAAAATGCAAACTGCTTGGAGAATGCTCAAGTAGAGATGCAGAAGAGCTGTGAAAAGCTGTTCTAGGTGTGGGGATTTTTTTTTTTTTTTTGAGCTAGCATTTTTTTTCTGATTGCTTTCTACAGACCCTCTCACTGCCTTTTGGCGGGTGCTTAATGCCATTTTTGCATTTTGGCTGGGCTTTGAAGTGAGTAGTAAGTCTCCACAGTTGCAGAACCAGTAAGTAGTTCTAGCAGCTGAAACTGTCTTTAGTAGGCAGCTCTACTTTCCTTTCTAGGAAAAACAGACTTTGCAAAAATAAAGCATTTTAGGTAGTTCCTTTCCTTGCCTTCTGCTCCCACATTGCCTCTGTACCAAGAGTGGGTCAGGAGGACTGTTGCTGGCAACAGCAGGCATGGACAGCTGCAGATGTGACCCTACCTAACCCTTCTGCTATGAACTAGATCACCTAAAGGCCAGCTTCAAAAATCAAATCAACCTTCAGGAATTTTCCTTGAGAGGAAAATGCATCAGGAAGATAATTATAGAAAGAAATTGCCTGGAGCTGTTTTAGCAAAGTGCAAGTGATGGGTTAGTGTAGCCGTTTTCAGGTCAGAAATGTGAGATTTGGTGATGTACAGGATAGCCTCCACCACGCTTAAAACCCGTGAAAGTGCCTCCTGCTCTTTCCCTGGTGTTATGGAGGCAGGGGACACTGTCCCTAATTTCCAGACTTTGCAGCTCAAGAGCACTTTAAGGCAGCTTCCCTGCCTATTGTCACCTGAGCTTTAAAGCACCACAGCTTGTAGCACACTGGGTTCAGTGCAGAGGAAAGCTGCTCCTGATGGCATTGTCATTTTGGGAAGCATGTTTTATGTATGGAGTGTCACACTTGTCAGCAGCAAAGCCAGTGCTACCACAGTGAATCCTTGTTGATCCTGCCTTCCAGGGTGAAGCAAGGCAAGCACTTATTTCACTGTACTGCTTTTTGCTTCACTTGTAACCAGCAATCTTTATCCTGGGCTTACAAGCTGCAAACTATGATATCAGGAACTCTCATCTCTAATCTGCCCACCAGGGATGATCCAGAAGGCCCTCAAGAAATATTTCTAGGGCTCTGCATTAGCAGTATGTCATGCAACTTACTGCACTTACAAAGGTGATGTAAACTTGATACCGCTGTGGGAGCCCAAGAGAAACTATTAATGTTTTGTTGGTTTAAACGAAATTGGTGACAAGATCACAGCTCCTTTGGGTCACCATGTGTGATGCTGTGAGTTGCTGTTGCTATGCTGTTCTCTCAGTGCAGGTGTGTTTTAATCCATTTTCCCGTAGCCATTGAATGAGATTTATGTGCTGGGGAGGAGCAGCGTTTTCCTTGGCTCAGCAGTGGCAGACAGTCTCTTCTGTGGTCAACCCAAAGTGAGGCACAGAGCAGCTCTTGCTGCCCTCCTATCTGCCCAGAATTTGCTAATTGCTGTTTAGAGGCTTGGCTGGGGCAGTGTAAGTCATCCCAGAGAAGGAGTCGGTGGGAGGGAGATGGAGCAGCTGGCAGAAGCTGCCCCAAAGTAGGCTAATGAATTATAAATAACAGCTGTCAGGTTGCATTGCCAGCATGCAGGAGCTGACAGTCTGTGTTGTACCACTTGGTCTCCAGCGTGTTGGTTTGCCGAAAGGTGCATTCAATATTTATGGGAAGCACAGCAGAGTCAGGATACAGTCAGGTCTGCTTCCTTCACGGCTCCCCTCACTTCTGGCTGTGCCTTTTGCTGATTTCTGAGCTGGGACTCATCACAATAGCTTAGCAGCCTGGAGTATGTGTTACTGGAAGTCACAGACAGAAGATTAAAAAGAATGGAGGAAAAGATGCTGGTGGAGAGGGAATGCAGAGGGTATGTGTGTTTTGGGGCCTTTGTAGTCTTTACCGAGCTAGAGCTCACCCTTGATTTTGCTGAGCTGGCACACCCATATTCATCTGAAGAGGAACTGTAAATGTTTGAGAAATAATCTAAAGGTATTTGGATGATCAAGTCTTTCAGAGCTCCCTCCCTTGGTAGTATTATTGAGAGTGGCAGGGGAAAGCCTGATATTTGTAATTTGTGTGTGCTGGCAGTTGATGTAGTTATGTAGAGGGCTCACGAGGGCACCAGGCTGGTTTCACACACATCTGAATGAAGAGAAACACAACACTGTCTTCAAGCCTGGAAATAAATGATGCTGCTGGAAGAGCACAGTATCAGTTCTGTCTGGAAATTTATGAGTATGTTTCCACTGTACTGTAGTTGGATTTATCCTAGACTGATGTCTTGTCTTAAGTTTATACAGTGGATAGTGCTGACTTCTGAATAAAAATTTCTATGTTTTATCTAAGTTTTTAAGTGGAGCAGCCCCACTGCCTTTCACTGGCTTAAAAAAAAAAAGACAGGAAACAAATCTTTCTTTTGTCCCCAAAGGCAGTTTACATCCCTTTCTCTAGTGCCATCTACGCACTATAGTCCTACATGGAGAGAGGGAACTGATTCCATTTATATTGCATTTTCATTTTGTGCATTGCTTTCAGAGCTGAACACCTCCCTCGTGGCAGTTGTAAAATGCTGCAAAGCTGGAGCGATGTATCTGGCCTGACTTTCTTCTCTTGTGTCTTAATAGATATTCTGCGCTATTACATGACCTGTAGTGCTGGATACCCCAACCCTTTCCAGCAGGTGAGTATAAGCACCCTAACTCCCTTCACCTCTGGGTCTTGTCATCCTGCAGGGTATAGGTGAAGTGCTTTTGATGCCAGCATGCAGCAAGTTGCAGATTGTTGGCTTTAAGGAGCACTCCAACTGTTGGTAAAGCTTTGGTAGCTCCTTCCCAGCTGTACAGGAGGTGGCACTGCGATTTAGTGAGGAGATTTTTCCAACTTCATCACTATCTGCACAGCTTCAGGTCCAGGATGCCCCCTCAGAAGGGCCTGTGTGTGATGTGGTGAGGACTATGGCTTTTGTTGTGGTACCTCTGTTTACATGGTGCTTGTCTAAGAGCAGCAATGTAGAGACAGAGCACCCACAATTAATGCCAGGGTGAGAAACTGCTGCTTCCTGCTTTGAATCTCTTCTTGAAAGTTCTTTCGGGTTAAACAGTGGCAATGCTCTGCTCCCAAAACGCAGCCACTTCTGTGGGTTGAAGGAGTGGTTTTCACATATGCCTCTTACAAACCTTTCAACATCCAAAGGATTTTTCCTGAAGCATAAATGTGAGTCATTATTCTTTTTTGTGGGGGCTGAAGAACAGCACCTGGGCCCATCCCAAACTTGGTCGTATGTATCAGAGGCCAGATGAGCCCACACCACCCACCATTTGGCAGGCCCCAGCTACTTCACCATTTATATTTAGGATTTTTTTAAGTTTGTCTTCCTCTGTTTTAAAGGGTGGGTTAGGAACACTCCAGGCTGTGGTATGATGTACTGTTGGTATCTGTTGCATTTCTGGTTGCTCCATGTACTCTCTGACATGCTATTGCATGTGAAATTCTCGTGGATGCTTTAATGGGATGTGAAGGCTGCACCCTAATACAAACAACTTCTGGTGTTAACATTAAGTCTTTCTCATCCACCTGATTTAGTAAAAAAATCCAGCTGTATTCTGTGGTGAGAACTCGAGGGCTTTATGTCTTCTCTTTCTCCTTCCCCTCTGTCCTAGAGCCAGCCCCAGCTGTGTGTATAGTTTGTGTATGTGTTTTGTTCTTTGTTTGTTTTTTTTTCCTTTCCTTATGGTTCTTCCCTTCCCCTCATCTTTCTAGCTGTACTTCTTCCAGTTTGGTAAAACTCAAGCTTAACCCTTTCACAGCTGAACCCTTGTCAGTTGAGACAACTTTGACTTGTACCATTCATGCTTCAATATTTGGGAAATAGGATTTCAGTCTTTTTCCAGGGGATCTTTCAGTGCATGTGACCTGAACTGCTGAAACATTGCATGTTTTGTGTTGAGCAGAAGCTGTCAGGAAGTCACAAGGCTCTGGTAGAAATGCAGGATGATGTTATGGAACTCATGAGGTCAGCGACCAGAGAGCACCCCACCTCCAAGGTAACTCTCCTCAAGTTTGCTCTTCCTGGCTTCCCTCAACCTTGTACAGAACCCATGACCAGCTTCTGCTAAGCCATTGCCTTGCAGTAATCAATAGCTTGTTCCTTACAGGAGTATCTTACTCGGATCCAGGAGGTTTTGAATTCAACAGAGATCAACTTGCAGCAGCTGACAGCTTTAGTGGACTGTCGGAGTCTGCATTTGGTGAGTACTCAATAACTGGGCTTGAGCTGAGAAAGAACAAAGGGGGTGTATAGCCTGTAACCTACTGATTATTTCGGAGTTTCAAGTCTCTAGTGTGCCAGAACAGTTTACAACAGCTTTTTACTGATTGATTCCAGCAGAAAGAGGAATGGGAATTTGGATCAAGTTAGCTTTCTGCTTAAAGATCAATATAGGAAAGTAGATAATGTAGCTTTATACATCTACAAATTGGAGCCATAAGGTTTTAGGGGCCTTCAGCTTTGGTTTGCTTTTTTTTTTGTCTATAGCACATAACTTGTTGCCTTTCCCATGGAGTGCAGTGCCTTGGAGCTGCAGGATAGCACGGCCTAGCTGTTGTTCCAGCTGTGTCTCTAAAGGCAGATACACAGATAGTCCATGCTTGTGTTCTTGGGCATGGGACACAGTGAGGGAGCTGAAAGGCTTAATGAAAAATATGGTGTCTTCAGCTGGGTGGATAAGTCTGCCTTGGCTTTTTTTTTTTTTTTCCCCTCCCTTGAAGTCTTATTGTGTGGGGTTGAAAATATTTCCACGTCTAAATCCAAACTGGGTTTTGTGAGGGGAAATAAAGGTTAGATCAGTTATGAAAAACACTTAAGGTCCCTGAAATTAAAATAGAAATATGCTCTGGAAAAGGGACTGCAATCTCTATAAATTGTTTCAGAGAATGTAGCTGGAGAAGGGCTTTTGAGTTAGAACTCAATGTTAACTGTGTAATGATCAGGAAACTGCTCCTTTCTCTCTGCAGGATTATGTCCAGGCTTTGACGGGCTTCTGCTATGATGGAGTGGAAGGCCTCATCTACCTGGTTCTCTTCTCCTTTGTCACAGCCCTCATGTTCAGTTCCATTGTCTGCAGCGTCCCACACACTTGGCAGAATAAGAGGTATAGAGAGGGTTTAGATCCTGTAGCATTGTAAAGCTCTTTCCCAATGAAGACTGGCTGTTGGATTTGTGCCCGTGAGCATATGGAGCTCATTCCCATATGATCCCAGGAGTGTGAGGGATGAGGATTTATAAGCACAGGTCTAACAGAAAAAAAAAATTGTTACCTTTTGCTCTGGCTGTGGTTAATACTAACATCTGAACCTTATTGCACTGGAATATTCTGTGTGCAGAGTATTCAGTCCACTGTAGGACTATGAGTCAAGTCAGAGATGAATGATTATAGCTGTAATATAGAGGTAATGCTTGAGCTATTGCCATCTCTGTAAAATTCCTATTCTCTTGCATTGCTTTGAGGCATTTGTTCTAGTATGGGGAGGAGAACTGAAATAAGAAGCAGTTTACACTTGCCTTTTTAACTTTGCTCAAGCTGGGGCAACTTTGCATAGATAATGGAAACCAACTGTTGTTGGCAATGGTATGGGCAGGTGAGACACTTGCAGACTGGAACTAGTATTAATGATAGTAACCAGGTTGATCTGTAAGTCTTTAGCAAACCTTTGCTTCATTGACTGGCTGCTGCCCCACGTGCAGCTGTTAAAAGAGCACTGAGTTTTTTGTTCTTGCAGAAGAGCAGCAGACTGCAGCAAATTCTCTTCTGTGGTCCTGAAACGTGATTTTCGTGCTCTTAAGCCCAGGCTCAAGGTTCAAAGTAAAAGGGAATGTCCTGAACAATAGCAGGAAGTCAGAGCCAGCCAAGCCTGCAGTGCCCACAGAGAAGTGGCCTTGGGAAGTGCGTCAGAGTAGCACTTGAGAAAATGGCTGGTTTCCTCACCTCTTCCACATGCAGCTGCTGCAGAGACCTTACCAAGAAGAGCATAGCAGTCTGCCTGTTTGAAGGAGAAAGGTTTACCCAGTGGCATCTCTTGTGCTGCCTTCCTTGTGGGTTGCTGCCTGCCCTGCCAACCCCAGCAGACTCAGGCTGCTGCTGTGAATTGAAGGGTTCCCTCTTGCATTCCCTGGAGCACCATTTCTCCCTCTGCTTCCCTCTGGGAGGTGGAGAATGTCATGCTTTACTGCCTCTAAGAGACTGTACAGGCTGCAATTCTCCGATCTTCACTGCCACCATGTGGTACAGAAGCTGCAGGTGATGTGTGGGATGTTCTAGTGATACCCATGCTGTAGAACCTTTTACTGGCTTTGACAAGCATGGATAAAATATATTTCAAACCTTGGTGCTTCACCCCATAATTAGGGAGATAAGTTAGCAGTGTGTATTATATAGGAGGGGCAAGAGAATGCTATGGGAGAGGGGGAAGGAACCAGCTGGCAAACAGTTCTGCTCTGTATTGAAGTTGATTTAAAATCCTGGCATTTTTGAGAGGATAAAGACTTTAGACACAAATTTTGCAACTTAGTTCTATAAAGACTTCTGTGGTTTTGCTAGAAGCTGAAGCAGACCTTTTTTAACCAGAATGGGAGTTCAGGGAAGTCTACAGAGACTTATCCTTACAAGCTCTTTGGACATGTCTACAAGAAATGAAAGGACAGAGAGTGCAGTTTTCAAGGGTGCTTTCTGTGGGGTGTGTGGCACTACATCCCCACTGCCTCTCTTTCTTGTTGTTTGTTGAGATTTGTTTTAGTGCTGTACGTTTTGGGATGTGTGTCCATCCCTTGGTTGTGTGACTGGGCAGTTGCAGAGCTGTGCTCTCTGCCAAGCCCTGGCAGAAGACCGTGGGGAGGCTGTAGGGGATCACGCAGTGTACAGGTCCAGATGGGATCTGTGGGAGGTCTGAGTCACTGTGGTGTAGGCTGTGTTTGACACTGCCACCCTGAGGCATCCCAAATGGGTGTGAATGTGGAGGTGTGGAAGATGGTTGGGAGGTTCCTAGGATTACCATGGTTTCCTGCAAACCCCACATGTGGGGGGTAATTGTAGGGTTCTAGGAGGAACTTTTTCTCCTTCTTGCAGAGGCTCAGATGATGATGGGGAAGAAGAATCAGCTGCTCAAGGGAGTAGACAGACACATGATAATCTGTACAGAGTGCACATGCCCAGCCTCTATAGCTGTGGGAGTAGTTATGGCAGTGAGACCAGCATTCCAGCAGCAGCACACACAGTCAGCAATGCTCCCGTCACGGAGTACATGTGAGTATCCCAAAAACAAGCTTGTCCACATTACTTCATTCTGATTTCTGTTGTCACGAGTGCTGCAAGGTTGGAACTTCTGAACGAGCAGTAGAAAGCGATGAAGGATTTTGTCCAAAGTGTCAAATGGCAGAATGACATGTTTTCTGATGATTGGCATCCACTGGGAGAAGGGAATGGCTTGACAGTGCTGCAGTAGAAAGAGTTTTATTAGACAGCGTGCTCCAAAATGTGAACAGCTTTGTCCTCCAGGATTTAGAAATCTGTCTAGAGAAAAGAAGTAGGAAAGTATTGTCTGGGCTCCTTATTACACAATGAATCTGATCACCAGAAGACTTAATTCTTCAGACAGAGTAGTCTTGCCAGAAGATTTTAAGCCTCCCAAGAGGCTGAGAGCCAAGACAAAACCTGTGGGCAATGTCTTCCTACAGTATTTGCAGTTAGCTCTGACAGCTGTTGCAGTTTGGAGCTACCTAGTCCAGGTGGGATCTTCAGAGGTTTCTCCAGAAGTGCCTAACCCTGATCACACTTGGACTACCATCAGGACCCATCTTTTTTTGGGGCTGCCACATCATTTTGTTCATCCCCTGAGACTTTGTCCTCGTTTTATCTCCGTTTCTGCAGCTTGGCAGGTCTGATGCTGCAGGGAGGCAGATTTTCACACAGACCTATTTTTAAATCACTTGACATGATTCAGTGTGGGCCCTTCTGAGTAAGAATGTAAAAATAGTGCTCTCTCTGAGGAAAATTATAGTTTTGTGCCCTTGTCTGAAAAAGGGGGACCCACCTGGCCTGCAGGAAAATCTTTGAGGGACACTGACCTGATGTGGTTGCTCTGGGGGTGCGGATGCTCTGTCCCATGTCACCATTGGAGACCTTCCCCAGAGAAGCATGGCACATGCCCCCTGTTACCATGTGTGTCTTCCTTTCCTAGGAGCCAGAATGCAAATTTCCAGAACCCCCGTTGCGAGAATACCCCGCTCATTGGCCGGGAGTCCCCACCTCCCTCAGTAAGTCTTTCTTTACTGCTCCTCTCTGCTTCAGCAACTTTGGGGAACACACGTTTGCCACTCCTGTGTACTCCCAAGGGAGCTGATTGTGCAGCCAAACACAGGATCTGGCCCATAAATGGCAGCAACTTGACTAGACAAGCCGTGTCTCACGTGCCATGGAGAATGAAACCCTGCTATGCTACTTTGGACATTGCACATAAAAAGAATAAAAGTCAATCAATTAACACTGGTAATCCTATGGGCCCAGTCCTGCCACCACTGAAGTGCATGAGTATCTTGATGGGTGACTTCAGCAGGATGGTTCACTTGCATGCAGTGTACTTGCTATCTGTGGCATTGGTTCCTCAAGTTTAAAACTGTAAATTCAGAGTTATTGCTGAACCTCTCTCCTTAATCTGCCCTAAAGAGATGGTAGGATGAAACCTGTATTCTTTTTTTATTTTTGGTTGAGATTTTTTTTTTTTAAATCTTTCTTTCACGACTGTTTTTACTTTCTTTAAAATCTATTTTTGTATTTAATTTCCTATGGAGGAAAAAAAAGGAAACTTTCATGGAAGGTTTTGGTATTTGGAGTGGCCTGATAGCCATTTCTGTATGCTGGATAAAACATGGACTTGCCTTCATGTCTGTGTAAGAACTAGACGAATCTCGTCCTTCGCTGGATCCTGTAAGCCTTACTTACAGGAGATTTTTGAGAACATGCCATAGCAGTGCTCACAAACTTGGTGATGTGATTACAGAGGATGAGTAGTAGCATGTCTAATGATCAACCAGTCTTCAGGTATAGGTAAAAAAAAATACACTTTGTGGTGCACGGCTCAAATTCGTGGGAAGGGGAGGAAGAGGAGGCTGGAGGAGTAGGAACTGTGGTGGAAAAGAGGACATCACATTCATGGTTTCACTTCAAGAGGACCAGTTCATCTTGCTGTAGAGAAAGTGAAAATGTGGAGAGTTGATCCTTGTCTCTGTCCTTGGCCAAACCTCTTTCACCCTTCCCAAAGAGGTTTCCTGACCCCTGGTACTCCGACCGCAAGCTCTGGTGGCATCATCAGCTCTCAGCAACGAGATGGTCCTCAAGAGAAGAGCTCATGTGCTGCACCAGTGCAGTGTGGCACACGCTGTACCACTGGCATTTCCTGTGGCAGAAGGGCACTGTCCCCCTGGTACTGCCAAGGCTTATGTTCCTTCAATATCCTGCTTCCCCTTGCCCTACAGCTCTTCTGCTTCAGGGAAAGCACACTCCTTTCCACAGGGGCTGTAGTGAGGCAAGAAGTTCCCTGGTTCTTCAGTAGCTATTTGTGTTAATAACCTGAGGGGGGATCCAAGTCCTGGTGCCTTAAGCTCGTTTCTGGGAGGAGATAAAAATATGCTTTTTCAGAGTAACTTGACTTGGCAGCCATCGGTGTGGGCTATAGGGTAGCACAGGAGCTGGGGAGGAGAGTGCAGCACTGCACCTATAGACAAAGGAGCTTCTCCCTAGACAAGACAGGGAACAGACTATAGGATGTGTTTTTTGGAGGGTTGTAGTAGACAGACAGCGAAGAGAAATAAAATACTGCCTGCTCTCATGTTGGCAGGCAACGGGAAAAAGCTTTTCTGGGATTTTTGTATTCACAGCTCTCCATAGCAGGTGGCTGAGACTGTACTGAGGCAGAAGAAATTGTAACTTTTCATAGCGAATTGTCTGTGGGAGGAGAGAGTTGAAAAGGGAATACCAATGCACATGTCCCTACCTCTTTTTGGGAGGGAGGAGACGGGGATAACCGTCCAAGTAGGTTATGTCCAGTGGATGGACAGAGCTGACCTATTCCATTTAGCTTTCTGTGAACAGATGGTGAAAACTAAGATGTGATGATCCTGCTGCATTGTTTGTCCGTTACTTTTCCTGGCTTTTTGTTTGTTTGTTTGTGTTTTTTCCTTCTCTCATTCCTTCTGTTTTCTCCTTCTTGCCGCAGGGAGATTCCCTTAGGGTTGTAGAGCCCACCTTGTCGCTGACACACACCACAGCGTTTCACTTGCTTGCACTGTGTTTTTCATGCACGTTGAGGCTGCACTCTCTTTTTCTCTCTCTTTCTTGCGTCATCACAGTTGTATTTGGCTGCCATGGACAGTAGCAGCCATATGAGCTGGCAGCTTAAGCCCTCGGACAGTGCACGGACATACTGGTAACAGCGCCCGCAAATGGAACAGGTACTGGAAAAAAAGGTCCTTCTTGCTCAACCCCTTCTCCACTCCCAACCACTCCCTTCATCCCTGCACTGTTTATCCCAGGCCAGTGCCTTTTATTTCTTCACATTCCTTCCCTCTGCACCTCCCACCCCATTCCCTCCTGCCAAGGGTTAAAATTAAAATCCGTTTTGGCTCTGGTGCAGACTCAAGGAGCAGTATCAACCTTCTAGAGGCTTCTGGGGCACATTGTGAAGGTTACAGGCACCTATGCCTTGGAAAAGCCACCTCACAGCAGCTTCAACTCAAAGTCCACACTTGAGAACAACTTGAACTGAGTGCTGCTCAAATGCAGAAATAACCTTGCACTTCAAATGTAGTATAGGAGTTCTTCTATCACAAGAAGCCATTTTCTAGAAGTAAAGAGAACCAATCTAGCAGCTTTTCAGTCAGGACTGGTTGTCTTAATTCAGCTTTTGGCTTCCCTTGAGCCCTACTGCTGTTCTGCTTGTCTTGACTGGCCATAACAGCATGTGCCCAAAACCACCGATACTGACCCGCCACAAGCTTTTAGCTCATTCATAGGATTTTTAATTAGTTCAAAGATCCTGGCTGGTATTGGTGGCCTGTCCTGAAGAGTTACTTCATTGCCTGTCAGATCTGTGCGTAGCTTCTCCTTTTATCCTTGCACTGAAAGTCAGAATGCAGCAAGTTCAAAAAAAAAACTTCCCTAAAGGACCAGACATAATCACTAAGATCTGTTTCATTCTGTTTCAAAACCTTTTGCTGTTTTGTTTGTTCTGTGTGTGTCCAAATCATCCCATCCATGTCCTGCAGGCTCTGTGAGCAGGGCCCTCCTAGAACCATTTCACTGTCTGAATTCCTCATGGGCTGTAGTTGCTGATGTTCTCCAAGATAGCCGGTGTTTCCTCCCTCACAGGGGTCCATGGCAAAGCCACATGCCTACAGAAAAGAGTAGGTGGTCTGCATTTTGTGGTTTTGTAGCTTGGTTAAATATAGGGTATAATTAGGGCTACCAGACAACTCACCTGGTGTGAAGGACAGTGCTCCTTCAGGGGAACTCCAGTCATGCAGTAACAGGAAGGTGTTGGTTCCAGCTGGAACAGGGAGAGCCCATTGCCTTTGGCTCATGCGATCAGTGACTATCTTGCATTCTTTTCCCAGAAATACATGTGCATAAAGCTGCTGTCTCTTCTTCTCTGCTGTTCTTGTTGGGACTTTTGTCAGCCTTGCATTGGATTCCTTTCTGTCCTGTTGGTGCTTGGTCTGCATCCCTGCTGCCTCTTGCTGTCTGCCTGCCTGCCTTGTGACCTGCTGGGAAGGGGCTCTCTGGATCAGGTGTCTTGATGTCCTCTGCATGAACGCAAACAACCTTGTCTGGAAGCATGGTGCTACCACCCCGGGGAGGGTCACAGCTTTCTTCAGTCTTAAGTCTTGCTAAGACTGCTCTTGGGCCTCAGCTTATGGTGGGTTTTCCGCATTTTGGTTCCTGCAGGTGGTATTGTAGCGATGTTAACTGGATCTATTCCATGAAATAAAATACTGCTTGGGGTGGAGGTGGGGAAATTCTAATGCCTTCATTCTGGACTTGAAATCTCTGGGCTGAAACATGACCTGATCCTGGTCTGCACTGTCTTCTGTTTATCTATGCTCCCACCTGAGCTTAATGTGGCTGTCTGCAGGGCTGTGCAAAAGCCATTGCATTCTTTCCAAGGCTTTAAAAACAAACAAAACAAACAGAAGCTCTGTTCTTTTGACTTGAAAAACTTAAGTCCCTTTGAATTCAGAACCCACTGGCTGGAATTAGCTGTTTCCCTGCATCTTGTACCTCCCATGCATAATAAGATCAACCCCTGTGTGTTTACTGTGCTCTAGCTATTTGAGATCAACCTTTCAGAACTTGAATCCAGAAGCTTTGGTCTTTATTGGATTACCTGAATAGCTCTGGCAGGAAATCAAAGCCAGGGTAGCTCGAGAGAGATAGGCGTGGGTTTTTAACCACAAATAGTAAATAGTTTGTACTCACAGTCATGGTTTCATATGGTAAGTGATCTTTCAGCATAGCTTAGTTAGCTGTGAAGTACTTATGGAGTTCACAGTTCACAGAAGTCAGTGGAATTTATGGCCTCTAAAATGAGCTGACTATTCCCTTAATTTTTTTATTTATTTTTTTTGCCACCAAAGATTCTTTTGTACCCAGGCTATATGTGTTAAGCACCCAACTAGTATGCGCTGGCAAACCATACCTGTGAAAGTTTATACCCTCAACAAGGCTGAATATGAAGGAGAGACTTTAATTTTCTTTGGAGAAATACAAAAATAAGCTTGTGTGCAATCAGCTGTGTTTGTCCTAGCTGGCTGGTAAGTGACTGAGAGGTGTGCTGTTGAATAGCACCAGCGACCACCAGAAATGGTAACAAGGAGTCTTTCAGGTACTTTTTAAGGAAGCTGAAAGTGAGGGGAAGGTATGGGTTGAAACTTGTCCTCAGTGCTGTTTTTGAAAGGGTGAATGAGGGTGTATAGGCACATGGGTACTTCCAGTGAGTGCTGGAAGAATGACTGCATTGTAAATGTTCTTTAACCTTCTATGAAAGCTCCTCTTTAAAGGAAACTAAATGCAACTGTGTACCTTATAGCTGTGTACCTCAGAGTGGAGTCCAAGACCTCCTCAGTCTGAATTGTGCTCGGGCGTTTTGGCTTCAGAATTATTTTTTAAAGGAGCTAAAGACTTAGTGATTTTTTTTTTTAAAGGAACTGAAGACTTAATCATTTTAACTTGGGGTAATATAGTTTGGTTACACATCCAAAGACTGGCAAGTGTCTGCTGATACATCTTCATCTGCTGGCCTGTCCAGATGTTGGGATCTGTGTGTTCCAGAGCATTTTTCCTGAAGGACTTGGAGGAAGGACTGCTGTCAATAGCATGTGGAGCAAAGCAGATGGAGGCAAATGCTGTGACTGAAGATCCAGTGCACGCTGATAGAGCTGTGCTGGTTGGGAGGTGCACAGTGAAGTGTTGGCTCTCTACCTCCAGGTTTCAATCATATTTATCACTGTCATTAAAAACACACTTAACAGAAAGAGTAACTGGTTTAAACTGTAATGGGAAAAGATACAAAGGTGCAAAAATCCTGAGTTAAGGAGAGAACATCAGCCCTAACTCTGACTGCTCAGTCTTGATTTATTCCTTCTGGTGGATTTGCAGGTAGGTTTGAATGTAAAATGCTCTCTGCTCAATTGTCCAGATCTCATGTTCCTGATTACTTTGTTTTAGTGACACTTTAACAACTGTGGGGTCTTTTCTTGGTGGAGGAAGGAGGGAATTCTTTTCAACTTCTCCCTCCGTGATAGGTGTACTTTGTACATCCCTGAAATGCAATTCATCAAGTGGCCCTTCTTGATTTTAATGCTCTAAAGGAAGTTGGTGTTGCATGTTGTGTGCTGAACCTACATGACTTGGCCAGAAGCATGCACAATAACCTTCCATGATCTGAGATTTATTTTTTTTCTAAACACTTCTTCTTACAAATCCCTAGCACCTGGAAAAGTTCTCTGCTCATACTCATCTCCTATCACATGGCACCATACAGAATGCAAGTGAAAAATGAGCAATCAAACACATTTTGCCTTCTAAGACTCTCTTCTTAGCATGATGATTGGCTGGTAATTTCAGCACTGCATTACCTAAAATGTGCCCTACTTACTCTATGAGAAAGTTCTTTGACTTCTAAGCCTATCTGAGCCTGTTGGGTTAGTCTATATGTTTTAATAATGCCCTAAACTTTATTTCTAAAACAGTAATCGCATTTAATAAACTGAATAGAATATAGTCCTTAAAGTGGCTCAGCTTGGTATTTTCTATCTTTTACCCTCTCACTGACAAAAAATGCATCTTAGAAAGAACAGACGTACCCTTTGTCTTCTAAATATAGGTGCTGTTTCTGGGCCAGAGTTTTATATTAAGGTCCATGTTCTGCAGAAAGTTTTCCAATTATGGAAGACACTAAAAGCTGAGTGTGCAAATAAGCCACAGGTGTCTTCATCTTATGCCGATGGGATCATCTCTGCCAAAAGAGCAGTTTCTCTCTTCTATTATGCAGAGGTTCAACCTGGGTCAGTCTTTGAAGGAAAACTGATAAAATACTGTTAATTCTCTGAAAACCCCTATGGACAGCTGAGCTTTTGAGAACCTAAAGATGCCTCATAATGTTCTTTCCCAGTGGGCAAGATAAATCATACCTCCTGGTGCGGAACTGCCTTTCAGTTGTCTCTTTGCCAGCTTAACTGGCTATTTTATGTGGTTCAGTTTAAAAGGTGATAAAAAGTCAGTATGCTGAAGAGCACTCTTGGGAAGCAAGCTGTGGATATTATAGAATTATTCAAGCTCCAGCAGGTATAAAAAGAGGAATGAAATGTCTGTCCTCATTGCTTGGTTGTTCGTATCATGGTAGCACAACCCCAGAAGCAGTAATGTGGTCACAATGAAGACGTTGAACACATTGGCATAAAGAGGCAAAGTCTTTTGTTCTTACTGCTGGATATTATTTACATGATTTTCAGCTCATTATTCAAAGCTGAATGACATATGTTACCTCAGTAGCTTCTGGGAGCTGTTTCAGATTGCCTTGCTTAGAATAAAAAAGAAAATAAGAACACCACCACCACCCCCCAAATCGAAACAACTTCTTATCTTTCTGACCTGCTCTTCTCACCCCTACACTGGAGTCTTGTCTGCTGCTGCACAGTGCACAGGTTGGATCCCAAGCCACAGTGGGCTGTTACCCACCTGATAACTTAGGTGGGCTATCATCCTGTTTGATGGCAGCCTGTTTCCAGCCGGGCAGGGTCTGTTCTTTCTTGGCCAGAAATGTAGAGATTTGTTCTTCCACACTTTCCTTTCAAGCTGCCCATCTGTAGCATGAGCAGTCTTCTGATGCCCTCATTGCCATAAAATGCAATGTGAAAATGCAGTGAGCACCCATTTTCTTTTCAACCTCCTTTTCTGGCATGGTTGAAAGCAGTAACAAGACTAAGAGAGGATGAAGGTGTGGGGTGGGTTTTTGCATCTGCGTCATTCGCATTTCCCTCTCTTCTGCTGAGTGACCTATGTCATATTTTGACTTAGTGACTATTGGATTTCCTTCTCTGTAGAGAGCTTGGATAAATCATTAGCCCATCTGTACTGACCTGGCCAGCACCATCCTCACAGCAGACTGACAGGATGTTACTCAGAGGGGACTATACAGTGACTTGTGAAACTTTCCTTGTAAGACTGAGCCAGCAGCTCCTTGGTATGCTTGCTGTGGATACAGACCATTTTATGCTGTGAGGTGATAGAAATCTGTGGTTCTGTCTTTGCATTAGTCGTTCTGACTTACTTTTCTGTTTGTTTATTTTGTTTTTTTCTGTCTTGTCTTCCTCCAGTACACCTCCAGCATGAGAGCCAAATACCTCGCCACCAACCAACCTCGTCCAGATGCTGGCAGTGTGCATTAAAATGAAAAAGCAAAAGCAAAAAAAAAAACAACAAAACAAAACCCACATGTGCAGTCAGACTAAACAATGTGCCAACTGCTGTGCCCCTGTGCTGTCCTCGTAGAACAATCCTGCTGTTCTGCCCAAAATCCAGTGCAGCTCCTTCTGTTTCTCCAGTCCAGACCACCCCTCCAACCTGGTACCTGCCCACTGGAGTTGGAAGCTCCTTTTGAAATTAAACTTTCACCTTATTGTACCTGATGTGAAAGAGGAAATACGTGCAGGCAAGCAACTGAGAGCACCCAGGCAGGAAACTGGGTCCACCAGCCCGCGGGCCAGCTGACTAGAGCAGCCTGTCAGAAAGAGTTGGTGAATACCTTCTGCCCCCCTTTTTCCCCCCTTCTGTTCCCAGAGGGACTCGGTGAAAGATGGTGGTAGATCTTCTTCACTTCTGCAGTGGGATCAACAGTCTGTCAAACCCTGAAGACGCAGAGACTCGGTGCCTGGGACCAGTGTACAACAAGGGAATGCTGAGTCAGTGGGACTCAATATCCCACAGCATCTCAGTGGGAGTCCTCTGGTCCACTGCCCTGTGGGAGGGAGGAGGGAAACTCCTGCCTCATGGTGTCACTGCATATCCACTGGAATTTGCTCTTTCAGAGCAAACCATTTCACTACCCTGGTTAACTTTTTTTCTTTTTAAGTCCATTAAGAAAATGCCTTTGTCTTTGCCACTATATCTATCATGTGAATTCTTGAGGAGGAGCAGGGGGCCCAGCACCAGTCAGCTACCCTGTCCATTGCTCTGAACCTGATCTCTCTGCTCCATCAGGGAAGCTCAGGTACTTGCAGATGGCATTCTGGGTGCTGCCTTTACGAGGCTGACACACAGATCAAACAGGAGCCAGCCACTCGGTGCCAAATTTTTCCAGGGAGAGACTCATAAGACTTTATGGGGGACATTTTTGCACTAAAGAGTTTTGACTCTCTGATGCTAAATCTTACGGGACAGTCAGCTTGGAAAAGCGAGAGAAACTGGAAGCACCAACGGATTTATAGCAAATGGAAGCTCTCCCCGCAGGAGTGACCTGTGAACTCTGCTGGACTTTTTTTCCTTTTTTATAAATCATAATTTACAGCACAGGGTTGCTGAACTGGCACTGAAGGAGGTTTTTGGAGCCTCAATCCTAGCAAACTCACAAGATCATCGGTGTATCTTCTGTGTTTTAGATCAGAAACCCAGTTGATGTCTGGAGAACATTGTGACTGTCAGAACAGGTTTATATTTTATTCTGGTTTATTTTGTTTAGTTTTTCAAGGCACATTGCTGACCACTATCTGACCATACTAATGCACATGTAAGGCATTTTCTAGACACGAGGCAGAACAAGGCTTGCAAAGGGGCAGCTGGGTGCCTGCAGAGGGCAACATCCTTCATTGGTGCTGTACTTCCCACTGAAGAGCAGTGCTCCAAAGGGCACTGACAGCTTCCTGCTGGAAGAGGAGACTGCCTCTTGGGAGGTACTGTCGAGTACTGCCCTTTCAGTAGGGTAACTATGATGTTCCTTTTTGTCTTTTTACCTCTTAGTAGGGGCATCTTAGCGTAGCTGCTGGGCATTATATTAAATAACTGGCAGAGGAAATAAAATGGGAAACATCTCTCAAACTGGAGTTGAGCCATTGGCAGAGGCAGTTAGTTTTCACCTCAGTGATGTTCAGACTGGGTGTCTGTTTACCCCATGTTTGCTGGTCGGGGCACAGAATCTACCAATCTGCCTTTACTCAATTCAGTTGCCTTCTTGCAGTGAGGTAGGAATTGCTCCTAGCAGGCAGCTCACTAGGCTGATGGCATCTGCTGTGAGATGGTACCAGCTCTGTGGCAGAGCAAGCTTTGAGACTCTTCTTAAGATAGAAACCACTAATTAACTGCAAAAGCTGTAGGCCAGCTGTTACCATGCAAAGGAGTGAGGGAGACAGGGAGGAGGCACCACCATGCAGACAGGAAGAGGTGGTTTTGGAGAAAAGTTCACACTTCACCATAAATCTCTGGAAGCAGGATTTTCTTGCTCAGGACCGAGTATGCCCTTTCAGACATGTTGGATGGGCTTCACACTGAAACATACCTCTGTTTTATCAAATAACAAGGGCAGGGAAATGTAGTCACAGGTGGTATGGAGGGACACTGTGGCTCATGAGCACCAGGTTTTGCACCCTGTCTTAGAGCCTACCAGGAGACCCGGGTGTGCACGTGTGGTTTGGTGAGTTTGCAGCCCCAACCACCCAATTGCTATCTGGAGGGAACCCAACCTTTCCTTCACTTTGAAAAAAGAAGTAAGAGCCATATAATCCTTATTAAAACTGAGTTGTTCTGCCATCATCCTCCTTGCAAGGATGTGCTCCGATTGCTACTCACACTATCAATTTTAGGGGAGCTGCCCTGAAATCTGTGGCCTGGTCCTACTCATTTGAAGGCAAGTGTTTTGAAGGCTGGAGGGTGTGGGGAACCCTGTGAAAACAAGTGCTTCTGTATACTGATTTCTCTGTATACAGAGTGCACCCTGAACATGTGTGTGACTGCACTTGGGGTTGGGTCTGAATTGTCACAGTGGCATCGCCTGTGCCGGGCGGTAACGGGGAGCGAGCCGATGCCTTTTTGTTTGCAGAATGGAGCAGCCACCTTGACCTGCTTCCTTCCAAGGTTTGGCACAGCCACTTACAACACCCAGAACAACTTCTGGCAGTGTTTGGGGCTTGCAGCAAGGCACAGCTGTGGAGACATGTGCTCTGTGACTTCAACATGTAACTGGAAAGAATGTTGCGGAGATGACGTTTTACTCTCTGGAGGCCAGCACAACGGGACTGCGGTGTGAGCTGTGTACCTGTGTCCAGCCAGCACTTCCTTTACTTGACATGGATATTGCACTTTTGTAAAGCATCCTGGAACGCTGCTGCCCCGCTGCATGCTGTGCAGAGCGCTGGATAGGAAACACAGACAAATGCGTTTCTTTTGGTTTATTATTATTGTTATTACTACTACTTTTTTTTGGTTTGTTTTCCTTTTTTTATTTTACTGGAACCTTGAGCAACAGCGTGGCATTTTTTGCAGGCTGGTCTGAAAGGATCTGCTGAAGAACAGATGGCCTTTGCCTATTCTTATGGCTGCGACATAATCAGTCTCATCCATATGGTCACATTCTGTCTGAGGAGTGGACTTTGAAAAGCCAAGATCTCCCAGACTCTGTGCCTCCCTCTCGGGTGAACAGCAGGTGCTATCTGGCAAAGACTCATCTGTTCTGGATGGCATTCATGGTTGAGGGAGTCCAGACTCTTCAAGCTGCAGGAGGTAAAGCTGTGGAGACTTCTCTCTCTTCCATCGTGTCTCTCTGTTTTTAATGTGACAAAATGCCAAGGCCATATCACTTGGTGTGTCCCAGCTGACCTTATCGGACATTTCTCACGTGACTGGTTGCTAGCAAAAGGGTCCAGAAGTCAGGGGAGCTGAGACTGGCCTCTGGACACCTCTCTGACTGCAGAACAGAAGGCAGCTTGTCCGGTGGAGGGTGACTGCATCGGTGAAGACACTTCATGTTACTTTTTCAGAAGCACAAATGTGGTCATTGGCTTGTCTGGTTGGCTTGGTTTATTTCCACCGCGTCATCATGTGTGAATGACACTTTCTTTTGGAACTGAGAACTCTTCCAAGCACACAAACATCTCCACAATGTGAAATGTAAATAGCATGTTGGACTCTTGTGTCCAGTGTTCAAGACTGCATTGTAATTGTAAAGGAAATCAAATCAAGACTTGGCTGTGAATTTCTTGTGCTGTCTTGGGAATTATAACTGTAGTATTTGTATCCTGTATGTATTATTAAATTGAGTTCATTTTGTGTGCTGATAAAAGGGTTCAAGCTAAGATTTTTAGCGTGCATCCATGTATCCAAATGTGAAGGATGGAGTGCTCCCTTCCCCTCCTGTCCTTTTAAGTTTCTCCATTTGATAGGTGTTGATTTTCCGTGTACAGTCATCTCAGCCAAGATGCAAGGGATGTTCATATGAGTGCTTTGAGGGGGACACAGTGCATGGGGTTTCAAGAGATCCTGAGTTAGGATTTCCATAGCAGTTCCCTGAAACTACATGAAAAGTTTGGCCTTTCTGAGAGTGGAACCCTTTCTCAGGGAGCTGCTCAGCCATTGCTCTGGAGAGCTTTTGGTGCTGCAGGGTGGCAGCAGGCAGGAGTGGGTGGGTGCCCGTCCGAGCAAGGTACAGGTACCTGCGTGAATAAACCCAGGCTTTGCTTCTGGTCCCACCTTCTCTTCCTTCCAGTAGCAGCTGAAATACCATACTGAGCCCTTTGAAGAAGAAAGTGTCTTGGCTCGTTGATCCTCACCACCCCACCTGATTCAGGAGGAGATGAGGTGGATGGGTTTTCCTTTAGCTCGGGAGAGGAGCTGTCTTTGAAGTACTTCCTACCCGGGAACCAGGGAGAAGCCAGGGTCTTCCCCAGCTCAACAAGCCTGTGCGTGTAACTCAGTGAACATCTCTGGGTGGGAGGGGAAAAGCCCTCCAGGGAGATACCGAGGAGTAGATCTAATGCCTTGAGAAAGAGGCCTGACAAGACCCAATCTGTATCTCCTTTCATCACAGCCTACTCCCGTTTTCCAGAAATTATTTCTGTGCATGCTATGGATGGCTTCCCCAGTCATTCCAGGAGGCCCAGCAGAAGCGTGGGATGCTTTGGTAGCAGTTCCTAGATGGCTAACAAGTGATTCAGTGGGGTGTGGGATCTCCTGCCAAGCTGTGATGGTGAGCATGTTGCCCAGTTGGGAGAGAAGGGATGGGTTACAGGTGGCCTGGAGCTCCCAGGTGCTCACCCAGCCCCTGTGGCTGCATGAACAAAGTGGAACATAAATTGATGTACAACCAGAAAGTTCAAAATACTCCTTTCCTAATGAGGATAACTGTAGCATGAAGCTCTTAGGTGCTCTGCATATTTGATACCACATTGCTCCTCACTATGCAATTCCCAGCTCCTTCCTTCCTGTTCCTCCTCTAATCTCACACCAAGACTTCTCCAGTGGCCTCTGCCCAGGAGGCTGCTGAAGTCCCAGGAAAGCTTCACTCCTTTTGTTGTGCTCTGCATCGGGTCCAGCCGCCCAGCCTCACGTCGTGTGCCTCAGGTCCCTTGGTAACAGGAGGCTCCACGAGTTTTATTCACGTCATTCAGAGGGAAGTTTATTTTCTTGGACACTGTGCACAGAAACCTAATGGTGAACACGTACCTGGCCTTTTTGTAACTTCTCTGGGTTTGTTTTTTTTTTTTCTTTTTTTTTTTTTTTCTCTTCTTAACCATAATGGTTGTATATCATACCACTTTATATACATATATAATATATAAATATATATAATTTTTTTTTTAAAACTTTGGACCTGCTAGTTTCTTTCAAGTGTTCCTGCACTTACCCAAAATGTTTTTAAATTGTGAGGATTAAAGAGGATTGAGCCCATTTTTGTATCTTTACTTTTAATTCTGTAGTTCTATTGATTGTAACGTAGCTATTTTTTACTGTAACTTTTTGGTTTGCAAATACTAAACAAAAAAACCTAAATGTAATTTCTGTGGTTTCTATTCAGCTTGGGTTTCATGTTTTAAAAATAAACGATTTAAAACCACTGTTCCTAGTTATTGATTTGTATTTGCTCCTGGAGGGATGCATGGAGCCAGGCTGGTACCAGGGACCTCCAGGGCTACAGGAAATGCAGCAGAAAGTGCTGGAGCAGCTGAGGGATGTGCACATCAGCCTGGGGAGATGTTCCCCCTGTGCATGGTCTGTGTGACTGTGAACTCCTTTGAACCTCTTTTGCTACCTTGGCTGTTCCACACTGGAGCAACAGCAAATGGGAGTGGTTCATTTTCACCAGCAGAAGTACAAGAAGTGTGGAAAAATGGTGTGGGAGGGTGCACCCCCAGCTCAGCCACAGCAAAGGTGTCCCTCTTCAGGAGGTGATGAAATGTATTACATGTCTTTGGTAGCGAGCTGGGGGGCTGGTGCAGCTCAGTGTGGGTTCATCTTTCTCAGTGCTGCCCCCAGGCTATCGTGGGCTTCTTTTTAGTTCTTCCTTTGTACTGTTCTCTGATCACAGGCCCGCTGCTGCATCACTGTCAAGTAGTAAACTGAAACCTTTACCTTCCTGTAATTTTCTTGATCTCTTTTCTGCCTGATCCTGCCAGTCAAATGGAGGGATTGGGCTCCTGCCTCCATCCTGTGCTATTCTTGCCCTGACCTCAGCCCATCCCTTCCTAGGTGTGGGGATAAGCAATAATTTAACTCTGTCTTTGTAAATGCCATCTATTTTTTTTAATGCTCTGAATATGGCTGAAACCCACACCTGTGCTCTTGAGTCCTGTCTGTTGGTCCAGTGCAGAACTACAGAGGACTCCTTGTTGTGACTTTCCCCCTCATGCCTGTGAATCTCAACAGACACCAGTTTTCCTCCCTTCACCAATAAATAATTGACAGATTTGTCTCCCTTCCCCCCCCCCCCCCCATCTAAAGGAGAAACCCATGTTTTCCACCTTCATCCCTGATCTGAGATGATTAAACCTGCTCTCTTAAAGCTCTAAAAGGGCTTGGAGCAGTCAAGGGAGTCTGATGGTGAGAAGGAAAATAAAGCCTCTGTCAGAGTCATCATGTAAATATTTTACCAGGTTTATGGGCTCCACCAGGGATGGGAACCTGCAAAGGCCACCTGCCCAGTGACCTCTCCTGGTGCTTTCCAGCCAACCATCCCCAGCAGCTCACCCTCTGCACCGCTCCCTGTCCCAGCGGGAGCAGGGCAGGACTCTCTCCTGAGCCATTCGGAGCTCGGAGAAAACAGAGGGAAGGGTGCAGTATGTGTTTGAATAAACCTCGCCTTCAGATCAGCCTTCAGTAGTGGTCCCTTAGATCTCTGTCCTCCGAGATAAGGCAGGGAGGGATGCCCTGGGGAGATGCTTTCAAGCGTGTTTGCTCTGTGGTCTGCTGAGCTGTGCTAACAGGAGCGCTGCCTCCGGGAGCTGTTGGTGGGTTGGCAGCTGGAAAACCATCGGGCAGAGCTGGTGGTTCTCGGACACAGTTACGGACTGTGCCCCCATCTCCTGTCACTTCTTGGGATGGCAAATGGCCCAAGCTACATGTTTTCTGCCAAGCATGGTACTGTGCAGGTGGCATCTGCCCAACTCCTTCCACTTGAGAGCTGGGTTCATGGTTCTCCTTCGGGATGGTCCAACAGGGACTTGCACTCCCCATGTGTCCAGGAAGGCAACAAGCAGCTGAAATTGCAGCTCATCTTCTCTAACGCCTTCTGAAGCACCCTTGTCCCCGAGTAAACACCCCATCTCCCCACCCTTCCCTGCGGTGCTTTCAGGAGGTGGCAGGGAGGCCAGGACAGAGCTGAGTGTCTGCCAGCCCTGGAAAGGAAACCCTGAACGGGGAGACTCCGATCAGTCTGACCACGTGGGGATGCTGGAGCCCTGCACTTGGAAGTCGGGAGGGTTTGTAGAGGAGGCAGCTACGGGGATGCTCCTCCTCACCCCGTGTCTGCAGCCCAGCTTGGACCAGTTTGGTGGGTCCCAGCACCCTGGGACCTCCCAGCTCGTTTGCCTTCACCTGCTGAGGTGACCAGGCAGGGCCAGAGGGTGGCCTGGCTGTGGCCACGGTGATGGAGCAGCTGGTCACACATCAGTGCCCTCGGGCTGTTGTGTGGTGGAGAGGGGTTGGACGGTGACAGGGCCAGAAGGATGTTTCCTCCTGCAGCTGACGGTGGGACCGCAGGGCTCTACAAGCAAGGAAGGCTTTGCCTAAAGCAGGCGGTGTTTTCTCACCATGACCTCAGCAAAAATCCCAGCTCAGGGATTTTTTTAATCCCTCCCAGTCCTTGGAGGGAAGTGGGAGGAAGCACAGCTCCCTTCTCACTGCGAGGTGTTGCAGATGCTGGTGCTTCTCCCACCCGCTTCCTCTTCCCACCAGCCAAACATCACGGAACCTGGCGCTTGCACCCCATAAATCACCCGGCCACTCATGATCTGTTCCAGACACGTCAGCTCTGGGGCCTGGGGATGGGTTGCTCAACAGGGAACAAGCATGGTCCCCTGCTCCCGAGGGCTACCAAGCTCAACAGCCCATCCTGTGTCCCCCTAAATAAGGGGGGGCTCACTAGGATGATGTGGACATGGCTGGAGCATCACCCAGTGCGGACCAACACAGTGACACTGCTTGTGATGTCACTGCTGCTTTCAAGTCCCTGTCCTCAGCATGGACAGGCACAAACCTGACACTGTTGCCCTGGTGAAACCACCCTGGTTTGAGGGGGAATGGATGTGGGACACACCCAAGGAGGAGGAGGAAGGAGAGGCTGGGAGCGGGGCTGTGCGGTAAAGCCACAGCTTCATGGATCTCATCTGGCAGAGCCGTGGGAAGTGTTTCCAGCTGTTTTTAAGATGCTCCATTTATCTCCTCCTCCACTCTTGGCTTGCCAAATGGCTACAGGAGCAGAGCTGGCCCCACTGGGCAGCTGAGGCAGACCAGAAGCAGCGGCTGCTGGGAGCTCTGAGGCTGAGGGAATTCATTTTGATAGATTCAAGGCTGGTCTTAAAAGTCAGGAAGAGAAAAAATAAACTTTGTGGAGCTTGGGGGGTATTTATTATAACCACCTGCGTGTTATGCAGGAGTGGGAAATAGTAGAAAGCCAAAAAAAATAAAGGGGATGTGGGTGATGGCTGGGAGCTGCTTTTGAGGGGCTGCCCTGCACATCCCAACGCTGCATCTCGGCCATCCTGCAGCCGTCACTCTCTGCCACAGGGCTTTGCGGCCCCTCGCTCCAAGACAGACAATGCTGGCGGTGGATTTAGTCACCTCCAGGTGCACAGAGATGGTGGGATGTAGATCATGAGCCCAGGGGGTCCCAGCACTCTCCCATCCAGCACTGGGACAGGCAACTCCCAAAGCTGGAGCACTGCACACATTGCTCACGCCCCGCGACTCGGATGCTTTTATGTTCGTTTCCCACAAATATTCCAGTTTGCTGGGCCAAAGCAGCTGGAAGTGGCTCTTGGAGCCGATTCACACAAGTTTTGTTGTCTCCCAACACTGCCCTCCCACCCCAAGTCTCAAGCATTTCTCGCCGCCGTCAGTGCCAGGGTGGGTGTTCGTTCCGCCGCCGCGCACACGCTCCCCACTGAGAGTCCCCGCAGCCGGGCTGGGAACGCAGTGATTCACATGAAGTCCAGGGCTGCAAGTGACCCAAATGCAAATTAAACCAAAAAAAAGAGGAGATGGGAAGCAACAAAAAGGACTAAACCACTGTGTTACTCTCTGCCCTCGATGTTGCAACCACCCAGGGATGGGGAAAGCCTTTGGCCGGGCACGGTGCTGGAGCATCCCTTGGGCACGGTGGTGTCGACAGCAGTGGTCCCTACACAGCAGCAGTGTCCCCAGTAAACTGGGCTTGTCCCCACCCCCCCACCACACACCAGACTCTCCAAAAGGTACAGCCTCCTTATCAGCTGCCGCGAGCCGGGGAGAGTAAACAGGACGTCCCACAACAGCGCCGGGGTGCAGATGAAAGCAGGCTGGCCTGTGGAGCTGCCAAGTATGCGAGAGCAGCAGGCTTTGCTTTTGTTTTCCTTTTGTTTATTATTGCGTGTATTTATTTACTTTTCGGCCCACGAGTAGGGAAGGGAGGAGGGAGAGGCTGGGAGCCTGGTGGGAGACAAACTGGAGGGCTGGTGAGCTGCCTGCCCCCGCTCCTGAAGGCTCGATGGGGTAATTTTATTTTATTTTACTTTATTTCTATTTTATTTTATTTTATTTCTATTTTTTTATTTTATTTTTATTTTATTTTATTTTTTTATTTTATTTTTATTTTATTTTATCTTTATTTTATTTTAATTTAATTTCATTTTATTTATTCGTGGGGTATTATTTTGTATTTTATTTTAATTTATTTTGCTTTTTAAGTCCCCTGCAGGTGTTGCACCATTCCCAGCACCCTCCCAGCCTTTCACCCTGTCAGGGGCTCCTGTTCCTTGCAGCACCATACCAGTCCCATGCCACATCCCCTGACTCCCCAGTGCCTTGGTGACCACTTAACACAAGATTTGGGCTGTTCTGCAGCCAACAGCTGCCCTGCACCCAGCCCTGCGTGGGGTGCGATGGGTGATGCCCTGTCCTGGGTGCAACTCTCCATCCCACCCCCCGGGGGCCAAGGGAAAGTCAGGCTCAGAGAGGGTGACGGGGCTGCCGGGAAGAGCCGGCACTGCTGAAACCGCAGCTGATGAGCAATAGGAAAACACGCGGGCGAGGGGACGGTGCCACAGCGTCACAGCTTCCTGCTCCTGACACAGGTCCCTTCACTGACCCTGCACCAGGGCAGGGCTGAGGGGCACCAAATCCTGCACCCATCCCTGGCCCCAGTCAGCTGGGGGAAGGCAGCACTGCTCTCCACCCCTCCCTTTCTCTGGGGAGCTTTTTGGGGCGGCCAGGTCAGGGCAATACTTCGTTCTCTGGGGCAGCAGCCACAGCCCCACCTCGCCCATGGCAGCCCAAGGGCTGCAGAGTTTGGGGGACTTTTGATTTTTGTGGCTGTCTGAAGGGTGAGAGGGTGTTGGGAGGAGCAGTGGCTGCTTCAGCACACGCCGACTTCCTGCCAGGCCGTATTTTTAGCAGCGCCGACCCCTGATAACCCAGAGATTCAAGTGAAACTGTGAAGTAAGTAAGTGTGCCTCGAAAAGGAAAAAAAAAAAAGTTCTGGGATGTAGGCAGATGGGGGAAGGTGGGGATGGCACAGGTGGAAGATCTTATGATATTGCTACAGTGCAGGAAAGCTGGGGCTTGTTACTGGCAGGTGGATATTCAGTGACGGCTGAAACTGTGGTGAGGAGGATGAAGGGAGGGCTGGGAGAGAAGGGGCTCTTTGCCCCCCCTGCAGCCCCCAACCTTCCCACGCACACGCCTGCCGGCCGGCTGTTAACAACACCCTGCTAACAACCGGCTCTCACCTCATCCCCGCCGCCTCCGCTCCCACCCCTGAGCCTGGGAAAAACCAGCCCTGAGGTGACAAGCCCTATCCAAGCCTTTTGGGAAGGGGAAGGAGGAGAGGGTCCTCACGCCCTGTGATGCAAATGGCTAGCAGATCCCTGTACCCGTGGGAAAAGAGGGATGATAGGTGCAACCCCTCCTCGGTGCCTCCCTGAGAGCTTGGGCAGAGGTGACAACATCCGCGGGGGATCAAGGGGTGTTCAGAGCAGCTCATCCATAAAGAGACACAGGAGCCCAGGACCAGGTGACTGTGGTCAGCAAAAAAGCCACTTTATTGGTGACCGCTCCCACGGGAACCCCGTGGCAGCAGTCGGGTTCAGGTCCCTGAGAACACACTGTCCATGCTGGTTCCCCTTCCCACAGCTATTGCTTTAAACACATCCTAGTTACAAAAAGCACAGAGTGACATTCCAGATACTGGAACATATAAATTAAGGTAAGTGATAGTTACAAGACATCGCAAATTTTTTTTTTCTTTCTTTCTTTCTTAAACAGATTATCAAAGGTTGGGGATTTTTCTTTTTCTGATCCACAGAAAATGTATAAAAAGCATTTTAAATCTACATATTTCTCAATGTGGTTTTTTTTTCCTTAAAAAAAAGGCACAGTAAAAAAAATACTGGCACAATAACGTATTTACAACACACCCATTATGGGCTATTTTCACTCAGCTTCAGGTTGGAAACGTTCAGCTCTGGCTCAGCCGAGGGGCAGAGGGCTGATGGTGGCAGGCAAGGCAGCTCTCAGAAGATGTAGGGTCCCTCTCTCTCCCTGGATAAATCCCTTTCCATCAGGGAGAGCATAACAGCCAGGCTGGGAAACACTGCCTGCCCATGGCAGGAGCTTGGCTGGCCGGATGCCTCCTGGGTGCTCCGGCCACCCCAGCAACACCCACAGCCAGGTCAGTGCTGGAGGATGCTCTGGCCCCACAGTGGGGCAGGGGACACCCACAGAGCCCCTGCCTGGACTTTGAGGTGCTCCTCTGCAGAGGTGCAGGGCTGCCTGTGAGCAGGCAGGGAGGCGGCACTGGAGGGAGACCCTGCACAAACACGATGCCCACGCCGCTCTGGCAGCTCCGGAAAAGCCCTCCTCCCACCCCTGTATTTATAGAAAGTCTTTACATGAGTCTATAAATAGTGTGCAGATCAGTGCTGCCGGCAACAGTTCAGCCATACAGGGGGAGCTCCAGGAAACAGAGCTAATGCCAACGCCGGCTCCCAGCCCACCCCATCTCCCTCCAGTGCAGCCATCGAGCACCCAGCAGCTTTGCAGCACCCTGGAGCAGCCACTGCCATGGCCAGAGGATTCCCCTGCCTGCCCCTGCCTGCCTGCCGAGCCAGGGAGCAAAACTCACAGGGATCCCTCATCTGAATTGGGAGCCAGAGCTTTGCTGCTGAGATTTTGGGACTGCGAGAGAGGGTGGGGTGGGTGAGGGGTTATGGGAGTGGGGTGGAGGGTAGATGAAAAGAGGGGAAGAACACACCAAAAAACTTGACATTTGAAAGGAAAAAAAAAATGAAGGAGAAGCAAGCCCGGGGCGGGCAAGGCCCCGCGCTGTGGTCGCTTCCCACGCATGGCGTGGGGCCCACCAGCCGCGGGTGCCCAACAGTTTAAGTGCTCAGGACCCGTCCCTGTCCACCATCCCGGCCGGATCAGGCGGCGGGCACGGGCAGCCAGGCAGGCAGGGCAGGGGACAAGGGGCCGCACAGCAGCCTTCAGTACACACACACTGTGCAATACCACAGCAACGACGTCCGTCCGTCCGTCCGTCCGCCTCGCGACGAGGCCAGACTGAGACACCCGCACGCAGGTCCCGCACGCCCGTCGGATACCGGGGAAATTCGGGACGAGGTTGGAGGGGACACGCGCCTCCTAGTAAACCATGTTGGTGGGGCACCACGGCGTGTCGGGGTACAGCAGGCAGTGCACGGAGCGAAACCTGCAGAGGAGAGGAGCAATGCTGAGCACGGGACAGTGGCAGCCCCGCAGCACCCCAGCCTGGGGGGGGACGGGGTCCCCTGTTCTCACCTGGATGGGTCCTCCTCGACAGAGAAGGCTCCCTTCATGTGGATGGAGTTGCGCTTGTTTTCGAACATGCCGTAGCTTAGTGTCACCTGGGGGGCAAGCACAGGGGGGTCAAGTGGCCGACGTGGCCATAAGGATCAAGCAGGGGCATGGAGGGCTGCAAGATTCACCCCACTTCCCAAAGCCTCCAGTCACACTCTGCATCACCCCACAGGGATGGGCCGATGGGGCTTTTCCCCTCTGCTGATGTTTGGGTCTCATGTCAATTAATATCTTAGCCGCGATGCCCAATTTTTAGGTGACAACTTGGGGTACCTGTTTGTGGATCTCCGACTTGGGCACCTGGTGGAGGTTCTCCAGGTGCGAGTGGAAAAGGTTGCTCCGGATGAGCTTCACGCCCAGCACGGACTCGATGATGTAGCCGATGGTGCAGTCGTCGGGCAGGCGGATCTTCTCCGCGGTGCTCATGAAGTGACCCCCGCTGCGGGGAGACAGAGAGGGGCTGCAGAGGAGCAAATCCCAGGGGATGTGGGCACCCTGCAGGGTCTGGGCTTGGCCAGTGGGTGCCCAGCTCTGATTAAAAGTCAATTTGGGGGAACTGAAGCCCTTCCCAGCCTGTTTCCAAGCCCCCTGCAGACAACCTCAGCAAGGCAAAGAGTAAGGTGAGGGGACACGGTTCAACATCCATCTCGAAAGATATCGCTTCTCTGTGCCCTGCTTGAGCCCATGATGAGTCCCCATGGGAGGGCAACACCAAAGCTCTTACCTGGCCCAAGGGCTCATCTTCAGCGCCAGCCCCCGGCTGATACAGAACCCCGCTCCACCTGTGGCAAACCAGAAATGCACAGGGTGCTGCAAGAGATGGGAGACAACAGCAGTGAGACCTCCTCCTCCACCCAGCCCAAATTAAGCCCGATCCAATTCCTCTCCCCACCCTCACCATCTTGTTCTCGCTGATCCTCTCTGTAGCCTGGATGGGCCGGTCCAGGCTGGGCTTCCCGATGTAGATGTCCTGTGTGTGGGGGTAGCTGGAGAGCAGCTTGACCAGCATCCGCACGTTCACATAGTTGTCATCGTCCACGTGGCAGAACCACCTGCAGGGACAGCAGTGTCACACCGGCCCGGGGCAGCTCCACAGACCCCACACTGAAATAAGGCCCCAAAAATACGAATCGTCTCTGCTTGCACCATCCCTTCCCCTCAGCCCCACCATCCTCCACGGCAGCTCTGGACACCACTTACTTTCTGCCCGACTCAATGAACTTGTCGTACTCCACAGCCATCTTGCAGGACAGGGCCTGGCGGCTGTGGGCAGCCGAGCAGTTGGTGTTGATGACGTTTCCTGCGTGAAGAGACGGGGGTCAAAGCCCGGCATTGCAGCATCCCATACCCCCCCCACGTGCTCAGATGGTGACACTTCACCACACATGTCCCAGGTGTGCCAGGGGGATGGAAATTCAGGGATGATCCTGATGCTCAAAGACCTCCATGCCACACCATTTTGGGCAATTGATGAATTTTTAGAGAACGTCTTTTGTGTCCACGTGAGATAAGGGAAGGGGTGATCAAGGGATGTAGATGCAGTGGATGTAACTGATGCACCATAGTTCGGCCCTATCCCGTGTTCTAGGAGTTATGCCATCCTACAACGCCTTGCTCATCCCAGAGCCATGCACCAGCCACCCTGGGGGTGAGGGGGTGTCTGTGAGCCAGCTCCTCCAGGACATGATAGCAAAAATCCTGCCCTATTTTACTTGCCTGGCTCAAAGGCAATCACTTCCCAGCCTGAAAAGGAGTCATTTGCATGGGAAGAACAGACCACGCTGACCCCAGCCTGGAGAATGACTGCCAGGGAAATGCTCCCATGAAACCCTGTCTGTATTGCCCATCAGTCCCAGCTCACCCCAGGGACAAAGCAGTGCAAAGGCACCCCACCCTGTTAGCGTGCTCCCCAGCAGCATCATACAGGAGACAGGCTGGGCTGACTGGGAAAGAAACCTGCCCCCAGGTGGGGCTCCTGGGCAGAGGGTGCTTTAAGCATAATCAGTGAAAAAAACTGCCTCCTTCTCAGTCCAGGTCTCTGTGGTGAGGGCTTTTCCAGGGTTCCCAGGACAAGCTCCATGCCAGCCATGCTCCACAAGCAGGGCTCTTCAGGGGACCTGGCCATGTCACACACACAAAGGGACAAGCGCCACAGACTCACGTGCTTGCTTCTTCAGCTCCTCATCCTCCCCGTCTGTGAAGATGAAGGTCTGAAAGAGAAGACAAGGCACCTCTGAGGACCAAGGGGCTGAGACCACGTGGCTTTGGATGCAACACAGTGCCCCTGGGCAGCACCTGGGATCAGTTCCTCCAGGATGCTGGCGATGACTTCTTCCTTCTCGCCAAAACCCAAACCAGCACCTGGGAGCTGGGCATCCCCATAACACACTCAGCTTTAGACCAAGAAGGGTGCCAAGCCCCCCTGGGATGCAAACCCCAGCCCACACGCCGAGCATCCCCATCCTCTCGCCTTTCCCACAGGGCAGCAGCTGGCAGGGAGGTTTCGGGTGCTGGGGCCTGTCCCCAGAGTGAGACGGGGTGTGTGCAGGGCAGCAGGTGCAGAGCGCGGCTCGATCTGAGCGGGGATTTCAGACTTTGGCCAGCGCCTGTGGCCAGGGATGCCAAAGCAGCCGCCCAGGCAGGTGTGTTTGCCTGTGGTGCCAGCTGCCAACTGCGTCCCCACCTGTGTCAACAGCACATGGCTGTCCCTGGCCACTTGCACAATACCCCCACGACTCCTCTCTGCTCCCCATGTCCCCCCCCAGGGTGGCTGAGATGGTGCCTTACAGGTGCCTCTCACCAGCCCCAAGGAGTGGACAGTCCCTCACTGCCCATCCCAGCACGGCCCCAAGTTCCAGAAAGCACCCTATCTCCTCCCTGGGCTCCTGAGCTACCCCCCAGGCTGCACTCCTCTATTTACACAGCTAATTCCTGGCATATGCTGCCCGGGAAGGAGGACTGGGGGGGCTGCTGCTGGCCTGGGATTTGGGGAAGGGCGAGAAGCAAGAAGAGAGAGCAGGGGGTGGGAAAGGCATCGCCATCAATCAGCGGGCAGCAAACAAAGCTGGAGGAGAGAAACCACAACCAGCTGCCAAGCGCTATTAAAAACCAGACGTGCACAAAAGGGCAAAGGAAGAAAGACAAAAGGGCTTGGGGGGGAGGTAGGAGGCAGCAGAGGGGGGACGATGGAGCCCGAGCGCTGGGGATGATGAATTACAAGTGAGCTGGAAATTGGGTGCCACCCCACAGCCGGCCCCGGAACGCGCTGGGGTTTTGTGGCTTGTTGGAGGAGGTGGGTACAATAGTGGGGTTGACTTTACTCAGCGGAGGAGAGTTAAGCGGGCAGCGGTCATTAGCATACAGCTGCGCTGGTTAACCCGGCCCTGTTTGCTCAGGTCCCCAGCCGGGGCTGGTGGGGAGAGCCCGGATCTGCAAGAAGGCTCAATGGGAGGGGACGGGGCTACAAGTGACCTTTGGGGCTTGAAAAGGAGAAAAGAGAAAGGGGAAAAAAAAAAAAAAAAAAAAGGATGGAGGAGGTGGGAAGGCAAGTTCTCACAAATGCAGAGCCTGTCGTGCAGCCTGGCTTTTGGGGAGGGACAGAGGTCAGGAAGGCCTTGAGCAAAGGGGAGGGGGAATCGTTGATGAGGAGGGGACAGCTGGGGGATGGGGACCTCAGCCCATCAGCTGCGGGGCCAAGGATGCCCGTGGTTGTTTTGGCTCCATGGACATATCACTGCTTGGTGGGACAGGGTCAGTGCTGTGTGTAGAGGAGGGGGATGTCACCCCCAACCAATGCAGGGTACAGCACCTTGCTGCTGGTCCCCATGTCCCCCAGGTGCCTGGGGTGTGGTTCAGTAGCTGAACCAGGTATGAGCTGAACCAGGGCAGCAGGAGACCATCCAAGGATGTCCAAGACAAGCTCATCACACTTGCCCTGGCACCCCACCCCAGGTTTCCGCCTCACCAGAGGGTGACAGGGGACACGGAGCCTCCGCACAGGCGAGACAGAAAATGTTTGCTTGATTAGCTCAGAAACGCCGTCCAGCAACTGCCTTCAGCTGCTCCAAAAATAACCCCACAACTAATCCTCCGGCTCAACCGCTATAAATAGACCACAGGGACAATTGTTTATTACTCGCCCGCACCAAAAGGCTTCATCCTACCAAGGCATCTCCCCTGCCCTTTCACCACATACATCCCTGCAATATTCCTGATGTGGGTGGACCAGGTGGCAACTTGGAAACCAGGACAGGGGCACACAGCTGCAAGTCACCCCATGTGGGCACCTACCGGGGCCTCATAGGTTTCCCACAACCCTCCCAGCCCCACCATGATATTCAATTAAAACTAAAAAAATTAAAGGCTTTATTTCTTTAATTATTTTGTCTGCATTTCTTGGAGGGCAGCTGCACCCTTTCTGCACGGCCCCTTGCCTGGGGCTGCAGGGGCAAGGAGCACAGGTGACAGCCAAGCCTGGGGAGGGACAGGCCAGGAAAGGAGGAGAACAAAAAAACCTCAAAAAACATGAATCCACCTTTGGCACCTCCAGTGTGGGATGCTGGACATGATGGCAGCATCCAGTTCACAGTGGTGCAAGTCAATGGGACACTGCAGCCAACATCCTTGAGCTGTCACCTACCAACCAGCTATCTCCAGACCCAACATCAGCAGGGCCAGCCTCCACTCCCCTCCCAGGCAGAAGTACCCCAAGCCCTTACATCCACCCCTCTCCCACTTGGCCCCTGTCCCACCCGTGGCACTGAAGGGTGCCAGGACCTCTTGGACCCCCCCCGCAGTAACTTTTCCTGCGGGGTGCAGGAGAGGAAGGGCCCGCTGCACCCCCCTCAGCCCCTGCAGGAAACCTCATTGTTCTCAGAACTGCAGCTTCAAGAAACACAGGATGCCAAATCCCTCCCGAACAATAGCTGCCACCACTCCACACAGCCCCGCACAATGTACGGCCCCTGCGGACGGGACTGAGCGGCACCCGGGGTCCCCATGGCCAGAATGGGGTCAGCCCCCCCCAGCAGTCTACCAGGAGCCAGGTAGCCACCAGCAGCCCCCCCCGCCTCCTCCTCACTCTTGGGGAGGGCTCCTCCTCTCTTTTTTTTTTTTTTTTTTCCCCCCTCCCCCTCATTTCTCCTCTCAGGGTGACTCATTTCCCCTCCACCACCGGAGCTCGTGGGTTGCTCATGGCTGAGTGCTGCATAAGGTGTCCCACCAGCTGGGGCCACCCCAGGGCCATCCTGCCCCTCTCTGAGCTGCCTGGCTGAGTGGTTTGGTGACTTCTTGGGGTGACAGGGTGACACACAATCAGTGGTTTCCCGGGGTGACACACACTCAACACACCCCGTGCCTGCTGCCACCACACCAGCACACTGCCAAAAAGGGGAACCTCAGCCAGGCAGGCACCTTGTGACCCCACAGTGCACAAATCCTGACCTTGTGCCACATTTCACTTCCCCTTGCTGGGAAAGGATGGAGCACTCCAGCACACACCTACACAGCACACAGAGGGGGCTGCACCCCCTTTCACAGACACCCCACTTGGGTGCAGGGGAAAGGAGGCAGTGAGGAAGTGCTGGAGGAAGAGCTCAGTCTCCAGCTGGGCAAAGGGCTCCCGAGGAGGTGAGGATGCTGCTGGAGCAGGTCCCTGCCCAGCTTTGTGTTCCCCAGCAAATGCTTTCCTTTTCCCTCCCTGCAGAGGTTAGGAGGGAAAATCCCCACCCCTTTTCAGCGGGTTGGCAGCAGTGCGAGGGCAGCGTCCCCATGATGGCAGCGTCCCCATGATGGCAGCGTCCCCATGATGGCAGCGTCCCCACTTCGTGGCTGTGTCTTTCCCCAGGACTGGAGGGGTAGTCTGTGCTGGCACAGGATCCCAGGGCTGGGACCTGCAGAGGCGGGGAAGGGGCTTGCAAGGCCTCAGGCCCTTCCTCCCCCAGCTCCTTTCAGCAAGAGGAAGAATCCTCCACTGTAATTTTAAATGCTATAATTTTTTAATAACCTCCTCAAAAACAATGAGCTCATTGTGTGGCAAGGGTCCCCCACCCTCCCGCCTGGTGCTCCACGCGCCGCTCACCGGCTCCAGGGCTTTTATGCACAAGGACAGCAGCATCGTTTGGGACAGGTAATTAAGGGGGCCCACACCTCTAAAAGCCACACAGGCTGCCCGGGGGGACAGCAGGGAGGGACCCTCACACATGAGCTGAGTTCAACAGTGCTCAGCAGGCCCTGGCACACAGCCCAGCTGCACCGTGGAGCTGGTTTGGGATGAGCAGCCCCCTGGTCTCAGCCACTCTGGTGGGAGTCCAAGTGGGACATGCACGCCAGCACACTCCACGGCCACCTCGAGGGTGGGGACCCTGGCCAAGGTGCTAGAGAAATTTGGGAGCCGCCATCAGAGGAGCACTGTCTCTGGAAGGCAAAAGCATTCCCTTTGCCCCGAGAGCAGGAATTTTTCAAAGCCTGCAATTACCGTGCCGAGGAGCGGGAGGCAGCCAGCAGATCCCACGCTGGCGGGACGGCGGCCCAGGCTGGAGCCCTCGCGGGCTCCACGGCGTGTGCCGAGCTGCCCGGCTGCCTCTGGGGTGCCCCAGGGACAGGGGAGACCTGGGCACCTTCCAGGAGTTGCACGGCTGCCCTTGAGGTGTCCCAGAGGCAGGGGACACCCAGCCACCTTTGGGGTACCCCAGGGGCAGGAGATGCATCTTATGCAACTCCGCCACTGCAAATCAGCTGACTCAGCAGGAAAGCAGTGGGTTTGGACTTGCTCCTGTCCAGGGTTTCTGCTTAATGGCCATTTTCCTCCCCCCTTCTCTTTTATTTCAAGTGCAAAGCTTCTCCAACCTCCACTCCGGCATCCTAAGGATACTGAGACAGCTGGGAACTCTCCCCAAAGCAAGGAGGGGAAAACCCATAACTCTCCTCCCAAAAGCAGCTTGTCCAGCCTCGATTGTGCAACCCAAGGAGCAGATTTAGAAGGGAATAGGGATCTGCCCTCCCTGTGCAGAGAGGCAGGAAGGAGAAGGGGGTGCCCTTTGCAGTGTCTTGGAGGGGACAGAGGGCAGGAAACAGGGACCATTGTGGGCAGAACAAAGAGCAGTCAAGGAAGGACACAATAGCTGTTCCCTCTATCTGCCAGGGTCCAGCCAGGAGCTACCTGCTGGATTTAACCCCTTCTTACCAGTGTCTGCATCCCTTCTGCCTGGCTAATGAACAGCCAGAGGGAGGCTGGGGTTTGATGTGAGAGGAGGATCAGAGACACAGCATCAGACATGGGGGATTCTCAACCCTTGGGCAGGAACTTCCCCGTGTTGTTGAGGCAGTACATGTGCCTGAGCCGTTAGTGAAACCAGAGCGAGAGAGGGGCAGGATGAGCAGAAAGAGGCCTGACTCAGACCAAGAGAGACATTTGAGTAGTGGCAGTGCCCTGCTGTCACCAAACCACCCTCCTGGGACAGAAACTGGGGGCCAGGCAAGGAAGAGATACAGGGAAGCAAGGGAGAGGAGCCCCATGGAGCCAATCCTGCACTCTGCAGGCAAAGAAATCCTCAACTCGATGCCAAGTTTTGGGAAGCCCAGTGTACCTCAGCTTCCCAGAGGCAGCAGCTGGGTCATAGCAGGAAGAGCGGAGCCGGCGGGTTCATCTCCTCTGCCTCCATGTGTCCCCCCCAGCCCTCGCTTCGCTCCGCAGGAGTTTGCGCCGCCTCCAGCTCTCTCTCGGCAGCTCCTTGTCCTCAAGTGCTGTACAAGAGCCGTCACTCAGCAGCTTGGCTTGTCAGGCGGGCACCTCGCCGGGCTGCGGCCCCCCTGGCTTCATGGCCCTCATCTCTAGGCAACCTGACCTGGACACGGCCGGCTCCGGCTCCCTCGTTCCCATGGAAAGTGCCACACAAGAGGCTGCGAAGCCTTTTCTCCGCGCCAGGAGAAAAGGGGCTTTGTTAGCTTGCCCAGGGGGACAGCGTGAGAGCCGAGCCTTGGGGCTCTGGGAATCCAAACTGACAAACGGAGCACAAAAAAAAAAAAAAGAAAACCTAGAAGAAAGCCGTAGCTCACAAGAGGGAGGAGAAAAAAAAAAAGAGCAGCCATTCCCAGGATCATCTGTAGGTGCTCAAAGAGCGTTTCCCCCCACCAAAACTCACTACCCCCTCACAGTGACAGCAGAGCATAAAAGAGGTTTCCATTAAATAAGTGGACCAAAGAGAGATGGCACATCCACTGCCAAGCCAAGGAAACCTGAGCAAAAAAAAAAAAAAAAAAAAAAAGAAGAAGGAACAAGATTCACAGGAGGAAAAAAAAAGAAGGATAATTCTTGAGGTAAGCTGCAGGAGCCAAGATCCCACAGAGTCCAGCAGACTTGGGTGAGGAAGGTTGATTCTTCCCCTGTCGCCTCCCCCCCCTCAGCCACTCCAGATTTCCAAGGAAAACAGTTTGCAAGGAAGAAACTCAATTCCAGGCCGGGAGGAAACACGTGAAGACAGTAGGATGGAAAGGTTAGGACCAGACATAACTTTCTTGGGAAGCTGTCTAAGGGTAGAAAAAGTGTCTTAAGAGCAGATGGCAAGGCACATTTCCTAAGGAAACAGCTTTTTTTTTTTCCTTTTCAATTTTGCTTCAGTACTTGAAGGACAGATTAAGGGACTGCCATGGCTCTGGGTAGGACATAGTAAGGTCAGGAACCAGACTAGGTAGAACTGCCCCGGTGTGGATGAGCCATCACAGACCCAAAAGAGCCTCTAGCTACTCCAGTCCTGCCCAGTTCCTTGCAAGGGGACCGACAGCCTTGGCACATCCCAACACTCTCCCAGCCCTGGCCTGCTAAACTGGGTGTCCTTTGGGCAGCCCAACTACAGGCACTTCATAGGGCTCTGCCAAACCTCATCGCAGGGACTCAACCCTGACTGAGGCACCCGTGGGATGGGCTGCACCTCTACACTGTGCCTCATTTTCACCAGTGGAAAACAACTCAGGCAGGCTCTGCAATGGCAAGTGCTCAGTGAGAAGTACCCCAGAACAGAATTTTGGGGGGCTGCTGAGTGTGAGGAGCCCAAGTCGGGCTCTCTCCATCACTCCCCTCCCCTGTTCCAAACTCACCCTTCAACGCTGCATTTTACCCTCCCAAAAACACATCCGGCTTTAGAACAGCCCAGTCAGCCTCGAAATACCTGGCTCAGCGATATGGGGGAAATGGGAAGGGGAGGTGGCATTTGGTATTTTACAGCAACCCGCGGTCCCGAACGAAGGGCCGGGACCGCGGCGGACACGCGTGGGCTACAGATCGGCCTGAGCCACTCCATCCCGGCCAGCGGTGGGGACCGTCCCCGTCTCCATCTCCATCCCTCTCCTCATCCCTTACCATGTCGCGATTGCGGGAGATCCAGGTGTCGAGCAGCAGCTCCAGCCGCGCCTTGTGAAACTTCTTGGTGGTCTTGACAGCGATGAAGACATCGCGGGGGGAGATGTCCTCGGCCGGCGGCCTCGGGGGGCTCGGTGGGGCCGCGGGCAGCTCCCGCCGCGCTCGGCTCAGCCGCCCGAAGTAGTCGGCGAAGCTGCGGAGCCCGGGGGGCCCCTGTGCCGCCGGGGGGGCCACGGCCGCCGCCGCCCCCAGGCTCTGCAGCGCCCGCTGCGCCCCGCCGGCCTCCCCCCGGGTCAGCCCCGGCCTCCCCGGCGGCTCCACCATGAGCACCAGGAGGCAGGTGAACATGGAGCCCACGAGGGACAGGAGCAGCTTCCTCCCGCAGCTCTTCAGCATCCTTCTCTCCGCTCGCTCCTCGCCTCTCCGCTCCTCCTCGCCGCCGCCGCCGCCACCGCCGGCCCCCGCCGCGCCGCCGCCTTTAAACCGCCCCCGCCCCGCCCGGGGAGGGACGGACCCGGGGCCGCCCCACGCGGGGCGTGGGCACCGCCCGGCCCTGCCCGCGGACCGCCCGCGCCCCTCCGACCCCCGCGGCCTCCCCGCCGGCCCCTACACGCGTCCCGCCCGGCCCCGGTCCCTGCCCTGCGATCTCCGTGCCCGCGGCCGGGAGCGCACGGCTGGGTGCGGGCGGGATGCCGGCGCCTCCTTCTCCTCCTCCTCCTCCCTTCCCCTTGATGCTCGGGGCTGGGGACACGCTGGTCCCCTGCAGCCCCCAGCAGGCCGGGAGCATCGCTCACCGCTCCATCCCGCCCATCCCGAGCTGTTTTCCCAAAGCCCTGCACCGAGATTTTCTCGCAGCCCTGTCCAGGAGGTTTTCAGAAAGATGACCAGCCTGACTACACTCCGGGCAGTTTCCCACCAGTCTCTTCCAAGGCCAAGCATAATTTAAAAAACGCCACACCAAATCCCCAGAAAACCACAGCACTCCTCTCACTTTCACTAATCTCAAGTCTGATGGGTAAATCTGGGAATCGGGAGCTGGGAGGGGTTGTTTCTATCGCTGCCCAGGGAGAACTGGAGATGCTCCCAGACCTGACTAACCCCACCGCGGGAACAGCACCGTGCTTTGGAGCTGATGAATGACCCCAGAGTGCTGGGATATCTGAAAATAAACGCTACATAGATGCCAAGCAGTCACCCCCCCTTCCCTCTCCCAAGTGATCATGATGGCTTGTTAAATGAAACACTATTGTTCCAGACAGACAGTGGGCGAAATGGTGGCTGAAAGAGAAAACTGGGTTGAAATCTGGTCCTGGATGTGCCACCAACCTTATATTTTACTGACGTCAAATCTCAAGGCCCCTTTCCCCCCATACCCTCTGCCTCTGCAAGCAGTGAGCTTTTGGGGTTTTCTTTCCCAGGGAGTGTGCTGCTACAGGGAGGCGGATTTGGGTTTGGGCCTGTGCTGCAATGTAATGCCATAATCAGGGGCTGCTGCATTTTTGGGCAGGGACCTTGTCCAACTTGCATTTTTCCTGATGTCACGTGCTCCATTCATCTCTGGCACTGGATAAACAATACCATAATACCAGGCAGGACGAAGCAGGGAAGCTGCTTCCTCAGGCAAGCCCCAGCATTTGCCTTCTCTTGATTTTAGACTATGCATTCTCCTGGTCAGCCCTTGAACCATGGTACCAGGCTAAAAATGCTCAGGGAGGCTGTGGGGTTTGGTTTCACAGGGCATTGCCCATGCCTGGAGAGAGACCTGGGCTGCCAAAGAAGCCTCCCATGATAAAAAAAAAAAAAAAAAAGGCAGTTAGACCGTACAAACACAGGAACCTAATCCCACACTCCCCACTTCCCGCTATTGCTGTGGAGCCCAGCCTTCCAGCCTCAATTTGCTTTTTTTTGGGCGCCCTTTGTCTCCAACCCGATGGCACAGCAACCGCTGCTCGAGAGGCAGCTGAAAAGCCTGAACGGCAAAACCCTGAATGAAGAAAGACTCCCTTTCTCCAGGAGCCAAAAGGGGAGGAAAGGCACTTTTCCCCCGACCAGCTGCTCTCCCGCTCCCGCAGTCCCGGCACTGGCTGGGGACACGCGCTGTGGCCAGATGTTGGGGTCCCGGCCGGCGCCGCGGGGCAAGTGACAATACGGGCTCTGTGTGCCGGCGGCCCCGAGCGATGCAGAGGGGTTTGACGAGCCGCTGTGCTGCCACCAGCACAAGGGCTCTCCCGGCCTCCCAGCACTGCCTGTAACCCCCTTCCCGGGTCTGCCTCTCGGCTCCGCCCGGCTGTGCAGGGTCAGTGAGCCACAGCAGCGAGGGGAAGCTGTTCTTTTGGTGGGATTGTCCCTCCACGAGACTCCTCCGGGATTGTCCAGCCACTAGCCGCACCCCTGCAGACTTCCTCCCTTAGGCACCTGGCCTCCTGACTCGGTCCTCACCTGCCTCATAGATGTCCCCAGTGAGGCACTGTCCCCTTGGGGAAATGGTGACGTGGTGAGTGGTCACTCTGCTTACTCCCTCGGTGGGCACAGGGTAGTACCTGAGGGGCAGGGAGCAGCAGGGGATGGTCTCAGGAACATCTGGTGCCCAGTTTGTTGGCATTCAAACACTCTTGGGTACAAAAAACCTAACCCCAACAGGGGTGGCTCCAGCACCAAATAAATTTGAGTGCCCCATAAATAAAAGGGCCAGGGGAGAGGGATGCTGTCGTGGCTGCTCTGCAAGAGGGATGCCAAGGCTGGACTGGGAGAGGCATCTCACTTCCTCTCCCAAAAAGGATCCCATTTTGGGCACAGTCTATAACTCACCCCTCTGAGATGCCACAGGGTGAGGCCCGCTATGGCTGCAGGGTGGTGTGTGCTCTCCACTATTCCTGACTCCACAGGGATGGTTCCAAGCCAGAACACACTGCCCAAGTCCGTCAAATCTCAGGGATATGCTCACTCCCACTTCAACTTAACTTCAGTGAAATCCCACACTGGTTTTGCACTGGAGCTGGCTGGATTTAGCCCTGCACCAGCCCAGGACTGGGGCTGCACGTGGAGCATCTCCCTTTCAGCCATACCACAGTATTAGGTCGGTTTAAATTGGTTTAAACTCTCTGCATCACCCCTGCTCGCAGCCTGACCCCAGCACTCGATAGGTGGTCCCTAAGAGGCTCCCAGGTTCTCAGGGCTGCTAGAAATGGTTAATAAATCCCCAGTAATAAAGTGTTCAGGTCATCCGAGAGAAATGCCGCGCTCGAGCTGCAAAGCTGCATTGTCTGCCCGCAACGATTTACGTGCTCCGTCGGACAGGGGTTAAAAGCTCTGTCAGGCGTCGACTTCGCCGCTGTCGTATTGTCGGGGGTATTTAACGGGGTTCGGCCCCGACGTGCGACCGGGCGGCCACTGCTCCAACCCTCAGCTGAGATCTGTGAGGGAGACGTCGGAGGAGGGCAGCCCAGGAGCTGGATCCTGCCCGTGGTCTGCTTCTAAACACTCCACCCCACCCCCCCAGCCTCCGCTTTTTCTTTCTGGGATTTTCTGAGAACACAAAAGGGACTTTGCATCAATTACTGGTAGGAAAACGGCAGCGCCCCGCGGCAGAACTCTGCGCTCCCGGCCCGGGTTTGGTTAACTTCCCATTGTCTGATGGGCTCCACTATTCAGGGCCAGGGCAAGCGCTCAGTTTTTTCATCTACTGACGTTCTTTTAACCACCTTCAGAACATAAAACCTTCCTGCCCGTGTAGCAGAGGGTCTGGCAGTGCCTTTGAGGTGGCTGCAAAGAGTGGAGCATGTCATCATCTCTCTGCCCAGCACCCAAATCTCCTGTAATGGGTTCTCATGATGCATCTCCCCACGCTGAACTGTCTCCATTACCATCATCCCCCAGCGTGCTCCAGCGCTGGCACCACTCTATGCCAGGTCCTGCTGCAAGCCCCATCCACTCTCCGTGGCCTCAGACCCTACACTGCTTTTTCCCTCCACCTCGGGGGACTGCGGGTCCCCTCAGCGGGGTGGAGGGACACGATTCGATCCGTACAGGGCACTGTGAGATCCCACGGGGCCGGGGGGCTATACAAATGCAAAGCGTCATTATTTTCCCGGGGCTGAAGCAGAGGCCTGAGAAAGGTTGAGTGAGAGAGGCAGCGAGCAGGGAACAGCGGGGGATTTAGCTCCTGAAAAGGAGCCAGGGAAAAAAGCGGGCGAAGCGTTTCATTGTGCGCTGGGCAGAGGGGGTCACGAGCAAGTTAAACTGGTTAATGTATTGGAGCAGCTTCCTCCGAGCTGCTGGGAGCAAGCAAAGCCCTGCAACAAAAGGCCGAGGGAGCATTCTTGCGGGGAAAGTGGGCTCTCTTTAAAAGGATTTGATTTCTTTTCTGTCAGTTGAATGGAATTTGGTGGTGACTCCTCCAGGTCTAAGAATTTGGGGCTTTGGCGGTGGTGGTGGTGGCGGGTGGGGACAGTCCCTGTCTCCCCCTCCCTGCTCCTGCATTTTTCTCCATCTCCAAGCCCACTGCCCCAGATTACAGCCCCCGACGTTGCAGGGGGAGAGGAGCTGGGGGAACACAGGCGGCCCCGTAGATGCTCTGATCCTGAAAGAAAGCGAGGGGCACGGGGCCGTCCCTGCCCAGCCTGGTTTCTCATGCTCCCTATTCAGTCCAGGGGAGGGGAGGTAGATGTGGAAAGAGGGGAGGCTGGTGGGGTGTTTGCCACTGATTTAATGCCTCTCTTAGCACTTCACAGTCGAGGTGGATCTCAGGGGAGTTTCGGCAGTGTAAGGTGTGCAAGGGGCGCTTTCCAGTTCTTCCTTTGGGGTATGAAATCGTGATGTTAAAACCATGGAATGAAGGTAAAAACATGAGGGAAACTGAGCCTGAACTAGCAAAACCAGCTGGATATAACCCCACTTTCCCGCAGCCTGTGCATCTCTCTTCTCCCAACAGGAGCTCATGGGGCAGATGAAGACTGTCCTCGCAGACCTGGCTTTCCTATCCCAAAATCCCTGGGATTTTGGGAGGACAACCGCCTCTTCATGGGTACACCTGCTGGGCCGTGGAGGGGGGGGACACTGCTGCCAAACAGGAATGCTGAGCTGGATGCCTGGGATGCTGGACTGGATGTGGCTGTCTCCGGCTGCAGGTCTCTCGTTTGGGGTTGACCCTGAGAGAAAACTAGGGAGCTTTAGAGCTGTCCTGGGCTGGAGACTTGCTCTCACACACTGCTTAGACTAACTGGCAGAGTGGGCTTGGGGTGGTATAAGACAGCAATTAATTAAGCAGAGTTTAAATGTCTTGTAACCCAGCATTGCATGAGCGATTGCAGAGCCAGAGCTTCAGCAGTGCTCCGTTAGTGGGACTGACAGACAGAGATGAGTGTGGCTTCTACTGACTGTTCATCTTACCTCAATTTCCCAGGAGGTGACGTTGGCAGACACCCCATGGTCCCTGTCCCCTGGGCTGCTGCCTGTTTGAGAGACTCCCTTACAGGCTGTGCATGCAGTCTGTACATGTCGATCTGTATGTGTCTGTCTGTACAGGCCAGGACAGAGCACAACAAACTGAGGTCACAGTTTGCTGCAGATGATGGACAGCCTGTCCCAAGCTCCTTCCAGAGGTGTGGTCAGCAGAGCCTGCAGCTCCTGGCCTTTAACTTTTGGCCTCTTATTCTTTCTGGCCCCAAATTTCTTCATGTTCCCATTGTGAGCTGTCCCTCTCCCCAATGCCTTTCTGAAGAGGAGCCAGAAGCTGATGTCAGGGGAAGCATTTAACGATTACCCCAAGGAGGAGGCAGGAATCAAATCTCATACTGGGTTGAACTGAACTGGACAAAGGCCCAGTGAACCTAATATCCAGTCTCCAGCAACAGCAGAAATGGAGTATAAGGAACAGCAACCAAAAGCAGGCAGGCAGGCTGCTCCCAGAGCCCATCCCAGCCAAACCCTGTGCTGTGTTTGGCAGCCACTGCTGTGGGTCCTGTGCAAAGGGAGAGAAGGAAGAACCAAGGAAGGCAGAAAGCAGGAGCATGTGAGGTCAGGCCCTGAAACACTGCACAGCAGCCCACTTTAGGGCAGAGCCCAGCTGTGCCCAGCTGTGCCAGCAGCCACGGGAAAGAGCAATGCTTGGACTTTCTGTGCTGGGGACAGCCCTGGTGCTGCATCAGGGGACTGAGACAAGCCCAAGGTGGCTTCTTGCCTCTGGGGCTCCCTTCCAGTCTTAATAATTCCCTAATTTTTCACCTGCCTTAATAATTGCCTAAATTTCCTTTTTTAAGGTCCATGTCTGATGCAGTGGTCAGTCCCCACTCCGTGATGGGACATTGGCCACTCTTTTCCTGCCCACAGCTACCTACAAGTCCAGGTGTCCAAAATCTCCTGGGGACAGAGAGATGTGGAGAGGATCAGGGATGCATTTTGACTCCCTGTGCAGACCTGAGCATCTCAGTGCCTGCAGCTGGCCCTGGAGCAGTGATAGGTCACGCAGTTGACAATCTCTGCATCTGAACCAGATCAAATACATGTCACCCTGGCCCTGCAACACTCCTGCCAAGGCTGTTTCAAAAAGTTGGTTGCCCCCGGGAAATTTGACTTCCTTCTGGGCCCCCACAGCTTCTTGGATTCTTCCTTGACCCTGGAGAGTCCCGATTAAGCTGCTGAGTGGTTTTTCAAAGGTAGAAGAGTGAGCCATTATTCACACACAGCTTCCCCCAACTCGCCTTGGTGTGTCCCAAAAGCCCCTTCCCCACTGCACCCCTGGGAAATTGTTTGTTCCCCTCTCATTCCCCCTGCAAAAGGGATTAGAAGCAACAGTTCATTTTTCATGTGATGCTAGTTTAAATAGGAGTTTCACTGCTCTGGCTTTGCCTGGTTTCCGGGAGCTGAAGCTGAGAGAGGATGGTATTAGTGCTGTGCGAGGCGGGAGGAGGAGGAGGAGGGAGGTGGGAGCTGAAAGGGGGAAAGGCGGGGGGGACGTGCGGGGGTGAAGATGGGATTAAAACATCCCATTAGAATTTCTGTTTTTGGAAAGCTCACAAAAATGTTGACATGTAGCATGACTAACATAGTGCAAATGTCAGCCCAGCGCTGCGAACGGGGGCCCTTGCTCTCCTCCCAACACACTGGCCCCCTTTTAAGGCAAAAATATACAATGAGCCGCACAATGGCCGAATTCCAGAGAGCAGCGCTAATTGTTCCTCACTCACGTAGGGCTAATTGCTTTGCTGAAACCATTCGTGCCTGGCCTGGATCCCACGTGTTTTTAACATTTAATTAGGACAGAAAAGCTGGGGCCAGGAAATGGGATGAGATAAAGACAGGCAGAGATGGAGGACAGGTCGGGTGCCCTAACCTGGAGAGGAGACGTGCTACGTGCGCTCCATGGGTGAGGGAACAATCCCTGCTCCGCATCAGCCTCCAGCAGGATTGAAGCTGTGCAGACACCTGGGATAGGAACAGGAGAGTGGGATGGCTGTTGAGACTGGTGAGACCAGCTGTGAGGTGGAGAAATGCTGCCAGCAACAAATATTTGCAAGAAACACCTTCATCCAGCTGCTCAGTGACCGCTCCAAGGCTCATGGACACAAAATGTGTGCGCAGCTCTTCACCTGGTGCTATGATTAGAAAATCTGTCCACTTGCAGACCATGTGCAAACCATGATCAGGGCTCAGAGAGGGGAACAATAGATAGGCAGGAAATGCCTTTTGATGGCTGCTTATTGTCTTCCACCTTCTGGGGGAACTGGAAGTTTAACTATAGTCTTCCTCTTTCAGGTATTCCTGTAAAGCTTCGTCCTTCGAGGATGCGCCTGGACCAGAGCATCGTCTGGCGCTGGGCTCCATTGTGCTCAGGAATGTGCATGTGTTTTTCCCCTTGAATAGCTCCTCTGAGACTGCAGCGACCCAGAAACACTGCAGGGCCCCAGCACCTCCCCTCTGGGGGAGAAGGGTTTGCTAAGAGGTACCACTGTCTTCTCCCCCAAGGACCAGCACAGCATCTCTGCTGCCTCTCACCTCATTGCTATGCTGCAGGTGATGTCAACCCCCCTGCTGTAAACAGGGGTGGGTGCACAGGGTTTAATATTAACAACTTCTTTGCTTTCTCCCCATCCACCTTACAGAGCTCTGCTTGCTCTACGGCATCCTCTGGGAAGCCTTCATCCATGCCATGCAGCTCCCTAGGCAGGGAAAACCACTTAATATACATGATCTAGCTCTGTAGTACAGCATCTGGCTGGACCTTGATGGAGCTGATCTCTGACTCCTGGAGCCATGCATACAGCTGGGGATTCCTGCACTGCCTATCTACACATCTTCCTTTGATGACAGCACCAGCAAGAAGCCACCAGTATTCCTCTCTCACAAGCCTGTACCACCCCTCATCCCCCCAACAGGTGCTTTTAGGGTCACTGCAATGCAATTTGCACTTGGTAAGTTTAATTGCTTGGTGGCCTCCGTGTCAGAACAGCTCTTGGCCTTATAAGCAGTATTATAAGCTGTACCCTGGTGGGTCTGGGCACTCAGCACAATCATTTCAGATCAGTGTGAAAAGATTGTCACACAGTTCAAAGCGCAAATCTCCAAGTGAACCTGGCTCCAGCCTCCACTGGCTGCAGAACAGCCCCGGGAGCTCTGTTGGGCTGTCACTCCTGTGTGGGCAGAGAGGCTGAGACATCTGTGGCTGGAAGTGTTTTCTTCCAGCTGCCCCATAGGTAAGGTATGTGCTTGGACTCCCCCTCCCAAAATTAGGGTCTCAGCTTTCAGGTCTCTTGAGAACAGGAATCATTTTGCCCAACTGCAGATGAAGGAGAAATTTGCCACACAGAGCTCAACCATGAGCAGATAAGTAAACCACTAAAAACAGGAAATCCAAACTTCAAAAATTCTCCAGAAAATCTGCAATTCCCTGTCCCAGTATAAAAAGGATGATCTTCTCTTTGTGTTTCCATGAAAGCCACAGGAGCACACCCATACCCTGAGGACAAGGATGTGAACAAACACTGGAATTTACAACAGCAATTTATTCAGACTAAAGGCTGCAGGTGAAAAGCACTGATACTAAAACAAGAGAGAGAGAATTCTTCATAGATGCAAATGCAATACTTGTAAGTCAATATTTGCTCTTTCAATATTGGCACATGCAGCAACGGTTTTCCAAACATGAATAGGTTTCAGCACAGCTGCTCCAGGATCATGTTGTTTAGAAGCATTCAGATCCAGTTCTTAAACTTCATTAAAACTGTGGTTTTTAAAAGCCTTTGGGGAGCTAAGAGTCTTTTATGACAAGTCCTTCTAGCCATTGAAATCCACCAGTGCCAAGGGGTGGCCTCATGGTAGCTAACCAAGAACAGATGATCCCTTTGGGAAGAGAATATTTAAAACCCTAAAACATAGACAAGCCAGAACAAATCCATGTGGCAATAAGAGAGTTGAGAACAATTCTCCTCAGATCAGTCAGTCACAGACAAACCCTCAGATGATGTTTAGTCTGGGACTAACCTCCCACCACATGCCACCCCACCCATGCGTGTTTCCAGCTCCATACATGTGCTGGAACATCACATCAGGATACCCAGTGCTGGTCTCCCAGTGAGTTCCTTTGAAGCTGCTGTCATGTGTGTATGAGCAGGGTGCCTGGAAAGCCCAGGTAACATTAGGACATGCTGGTCATGTGTACTGCAACCCAATGTCCCTGCCCACACACAGAGCCCAGTAGGGAACTCCACAGCCAAGAGATGTGGAATGATGCTCACAGCACCCAGAGAGGTCAAAAGCCTTTCTTCAGAGCTGGTATTATTTATACAGAAGAGAGTAAAAATATTGAAATTTAATTCTCCTATCTGGAAGAGGAGAAAACAATCCATTTTATCCCTGCGCTGGGTGCTCTGGGAGCAGCTGTCCCAGTTTTTGAGGTACCCTGGGACTCATGGACAACTGTGTTGCCTGTTATCCTGCTGTAACAGGACGAGCCAAGAAGCAAGCAAGTGTTCTGTAGGCTGGGAAACTAAGATGTGTTGGAGAACTGTGCAGTACCTCTGCATACCACTGGGAGAAAGTTTAGGCCAGTGATCATCATCAAAATCTGGGAGCAAAATGAGGAAACTCCTTATTCCTGTTCCCCGTGGCTCATTAAGGTTTCCATCAGGAAGGGTGGAGGCGATGCATTTTGTACTCTTGGAAGGGACTCGACGTCCTCGACAGACCGACTGCTCCTCTTGTTGCTACAGAACAGCCACTGTCCTTTGTCCCCTCAGGGTCCCCTTTGTCCCCCTTTCCCTGAGCTTGAAGGACCCCATCTAAGGATGTGGTCAAGAAAATTTCTTTTGGGTTTATTTCAAGTGTTGCCCAGGTAGAGAATTAACTGCAATCTCCATCTAGGAATAGCATCCTGCACAGGGGTTGCCCACTCAGGTGGAGGAAGGACATACTTAAATAGTTACCCTGGTTTTTACAGTCAGAATGACATGACTTTTATTCTGGAATAAGCTGGTTGCTGGCTGCTCATCTGGAAGAGGGTGCAGGGAGTGTGCCAAGCCCACGGAGGGGATGCAGCCACCTACCCCATAGGAAGTGGGCTGGGAGCCAGCACACACCGCTGGACAGGCACCCAGCAGCACGGCATCCTCCACTACCGACCTGGGCTGCAGTCAAACTGGCAGCTGAGAGGGAAGAGGAAACCATATTCTATCGTTATCTCTCACCTTGCTTCCCTTTCGTAATAACCCCATCCCTTTGCAGAACAGAAAAACACACCGGGGCTTTGCAGGGGCTGCAGGAGCCCACGCGCTGAGCAGTGGCCAGGGAGGGCTGGAGCTTCCCTCGGCAGGAGCTGTGCACAGACAAGCTGTCATTTCCCCAAACTGGGTCAAATGCAAAAGAGAAAGGCTCAGGGAACAGCAAGACTTTGTTTCCAGCTCGATCCCAGCCTCTGCATGGTGGGATGCTGTTGCAGAGGGGTTTTCTTCAGGAGGCAGGACTGGGCTCCTGCAGGTGCTCTGTCCCAAGCCTTGGGACCCTGCAACACCACCTCATCACTTTTACCAGGGTCATGTACTAAAAATGCTCAGGGGTATGAGTCAGAAATGCGTGGGGAAAGACAGACTAAGGTCCCAAGATGGCTGTTGTGCTCTCCCCTTGCACTGCATGACAGTCTCATTTCTTTTTGGTTTAAGCTGCTGAAGTCTCAGTGCCTGGTCTAACAGAGTGCCTGGGTCAGCTCTGCCCACCCTGACCCGCTCATGTGGCTCCTGTACTGGCTCTCAGGAGTGACAGAGGCCATTTCTCTGGTTTTCACATGAGCTAGTTTCACATTTGTTTTTCTTTCAAACTGGAGGCTTTGCAGATATTAAAATATAATCCAGGAAGAATTTGCTTTGTGAGGGAAGAGTGTGGGATCACGGAGGGGAGAGGGGTCAGCGGGGGAGCGCAGGGAGGTGGGGGTGGCAAAAAGGTTTTCATTTCCCCTTTATGTCCCATTGGGATCGAAGTTTTTACTTCCCTGCAAACAATAGTGGCCAATATGGGACAAGTTAGAGACTTCGGGAGACTCCAGGCTCCCCCAAGCTGGGAATTTCTGTTCGCAGCAGAAATTTTATGCACTGCCTATGAAGAGGTCAGAAGAAAAGATCCCTGCAGGTGGTGAGACCTGGAGAAGATGGCTGGCACCGTGGAGGAATGAGTAGAAAGGAGAGAAGAAAACATCTTTCCTAGTACTGAGTTGTTGTTCTACATTAAAAAAAAAAAATCAAACAAATACAATTTGAGTTATGGGTAAACAGAGGAACTGGGCAGGCAGGACAGGAAGGCAGGGCCCCATCAGAGCCCCGCACCATGCAGGGAGGTAAACAAGAATCCTAGAAATGTGGAGAGAGGCTTAAGGTGATTGCTCAATGCACGAGGAAATATGGAGCAAAAGCCAGATATCAGGGAGAGGAAGCTGGAAAAGGGCAGGCTGATAGGAGCCATGAGGTCAGCACTGCAAAAATAGTGCAGGAAGGCTTCCCAGAGGCACTGAGTCCGTAGAACGTTTACGTCCCTGCTGATCCTCCTGCCTTAGATGCGCAGGTGGCAAGGGATTACTAGCCTGATATTGGCTTAAAATTGCCCAGTGGTGGTGAGTTCAGTCCATCAGAGGCTCCTTAGCTGCAAATCCCACTTCACAGCACCTGCAGCTGATCTTTATTTCCAAGAGAGCACTTTCAGATCGATGCGGCTCCGTCAGCAAAGCCCCGCTGAGCTGCCCTTGCTGAGGCCATCACCCAAGGAGCATGAGGAACGAGCGGCTGCATCCGCTCAAACCAGCCATTTTTCTTGAATAAGCGTATGACTGGCCCTGTCTCGCTGTCAGAGTGAGTGTGAGACAGACAGACTGCCCTCCCGCTCGGGTTTGGTCTCCAGGCTCCCTGCGTGGTGAGCTCATCCCCTCTGGACTGTGAGGCACACTGCTGGGAGCACAGCCAGCTGACCCACGGCCCCGACAGCACTGGCAGCACGGTTTGTTTGGGTTCCTGATATGCCAGGGGTCTCGAGGCTTGTTTTGAGTTCAGCTCAGTTCGGCGATTTTGATGGATTCTGCCTTTCTGGTCTGTTCACAAGCAGTTGGACATTCATAACAATCTTGCTCTAAGACAAACAGCATCCATAAATCTCTGGTTGAAGCCAAGGCAATCTTGACTTTCATTACTCTGTGTTGTCCCCTCAGCCCTTTGAACCCCCAGTGCCCTTACAGGCATGGAAGCCTTAATCAATGTCCTACCAAAAGGAGCAGAATAAATCTTGTTATCTTGTGAGACAAGGTCACACTCCCTGTGTGGCCGTCTGGCAATAGATGGGGTTGTTCCTTGGGTTGTCTTCTCCTTGCAGGAAGTGTCCCATCAACTCTTCTAAGCATGAACCTCCGTGTGCCTCCAAAATGCAGTTTCAGCAGTTGTCTATGCTATGGTTTGTTCAGTGGGTCACTGCTAAAAGCAGAGGACTTCCCACGATGATCCATTTTACCAATCCACCCTGCTCCAAGGAGACAGTATGACATGCTTCCAGCTTTGCTTCCAGGATCTCACAAAGGATCTCCCATTAGGATTCTACAAAGTATTGAGTAACTTCTCCAGTTTCTTTGAAATATGACTGTTCTTTTCAGTTGCCTTTAGAAGGAGGGATCCTGAAGCATTACAGTCCCTTGTGCTTGGACAGATTTGTTTCTCTAGCTCATCTGCCCTCTGCTCCTGCTGCTCTGCCTTCTCCCATGTTCCCAGTGAGTTGTTAAAAGATTGCACCAAAGCCTGACAAAAACCACCTCTAGCATCAGTGACTTTGGGTCAGAGCTTGAATTCATAGAAAAACTCATTTTCCTGCTCCATTTCCCTGGCTGGACCTGCTGCTGGGGCCAGTGTCCCTGGGCTACCGGGGTCAAGAATAGCCATGCTGACATAAACATGCATTTTTAGCTGATTTTCCCTTCCATCCTCAGGCAGGGAAGAGAATGGGGATGTTCTGTGGCTGCTTGAAGAAGATACACAGTTGACAGTGACCGCATCCATGACAATGTTTATTTGGATTTCCAGAAAGTCTTTGATAAAACCTGGCTCCTGCCTGTGCTGCTCAAGCTCCAGGGACCTTGAGAATGCTAGGAGGGCCATCTCCCCATCTGGGACAGGACACAGGAGAACCAGTGACCAGCCCACTGGCCCAGTAGCACATTCAGCTGGACACACATCCACTATAAGGGACAAAGGGGCTGGTTGAGAGAGGAAGAATCCATGTGTGGCCTACAGGAAAGAGGGGGCTGAAGAGGACTTGACTTCACCAGCAGCAGGGAGAGAAAATAAGAATGGAAAATCAGGTTGTTTCCAGCTCGTGTCTGGGCAGTCCATGGGAAACAGGCAATTAGATCCATGTGTGATGTGAAGGGTCCACAGGTTGGGCAGACTTGGGAGACCCTGCAGGAGACCCTATGGAGTTTCTTTGTCCCCATGAAGATGGTGTCTTGCCACGGTGGCTTTGGCAGGAGAGGGGTCTGAGTGCGGCACAGTGAAGCCAACCCCACTACCACCCACTGCCCTTCAGTCTCTGCTGGATCTTATCATGGCTGCCCTTCTCAGAGCCCAGAAAGGATGTTATGGGTAGTATCCAAGCACTTCACTCCATGTGAAATATCAGATCAGGTAGCTGGAGAGTCAGGCAGAGATGACTGCATGTTTCCCCTTCTCCTTAGCACCCTCCAGCCCTGCCTGCTTGCAAGGCCACCAGCAGCAAGGAGCTGCTGGGCAGAGGGGTCTGCTCACCCTCCCTGAGAACAGGGACCCTTCTCTGCCTGTCATCCTATAGCCATGACCCAGTTTCACCGAGACATTTCTCAACCCCAGGCTTTTTCCTTTTTGTCTCCTCTCTCACCATCCCCTCCCTCCCCTTTAGCATTGGTATTTGATATTTACTTTCAGACTGGGAGGGACAGAGGAGGCTTTTCCTTGCATTGCCCCCACATTGTTCCCTGCTGGTATTTGGGAACAAGTGTGACATTCAGGGGAGCCAGGGCGGACAAAGCCTGCCTGCAGGTAATCATACCGCAGGCGGGCATATCGGGTGTCCGTGGACACAGGGCATCCGAGAGCTTTTGACTGTGTCTTTTTTAGGAAGAGCTTTCTCAGCCTCGGTATCTCTCAGATTAGGTTTTGTCCCCAGAGGAGCCTGTTGTGCCTCCATTGTGGGGCAGCTGTGGGAACCCGCGGCGCGGCACGGCACCGGAGCGGTGGGACAATGCTGGGAGGCACCGGCGCTCCCGACCTGCCCCTGGTCCGGAGGGACCGATCTCTAACGAGGAGGCTCTGCCAACATCTGCTTCCCGGTGCCTTCTCTTCCCTACTCGGATGTCCACAAAAGAGCAGGTATGGATGGAAGCCCTGTGCCCTTGGCAATCATCCCTGCGCCCGTGTGTGGAGGTGGAGAGGGCGAGGCACACACACACACACACACACTCACACACACACGCGCACACAAACACACACACACACAAACACACACAGACACACACAGACACACACACAGACACACACACACAGACACACAGACACACAGACACACAGACACACAGACACAGACACACAGACACACACAGACACACAGACACACAGACACACAGACAAACACACATGTACCAGCAGGGAATGCAGTGACTGGTGCATCACATACATATCTGGTTTTGTGCCTTGGATGTGCAAGGAGGAGGCAACACAAGGAAGCCATCTCGACTTCCATTGCTCTGTGCCAGGGGAGCAGCAACAACCTCAAAAATTCAGTGACAAGGGTGAAAATTAAGAGGAAATCCAGGACTGTCTCCATTCACTCCCATGCACCCTTTGGCATGGCCAGACAGAGCTGGTCCTGGGCACAAAGCACCTTCAGCCTCTCCCGAAAAGTGGGAGATGTTTACTTGTGTCCTGCTGTCTTTTGCACTTAGGAATTTGCAGGGATGTTAAATGCTTCCCAAAGACACAGGAAGGGATATTGGTCCTCAGTCTCTGCTGCAGCACCAGCTCATATTGCCAGGTGTCCCATCTGAGAATGTCCAGCGCCATCCAACACAGACAGAGCCTGGCTGCTGCATGGCCCTGCCCATCCTGGGACAGAATGACATCTAGAGCACTGACAAGGCCAAGGAGACTGCGGTGTCTCTTCTTCTCAAAGAAATCATCACTCGCCCCTCCCCGATCCCATTAAAACGCCTGATTTAGCACAGATACTGCATTTAGTCCACGCAGAACCACTTCTGGCTCCTCACGCTGAGGAGCTGCGTAACCCCGGTGAAGCCTCACTGATATAAACCAGTCACTGGCTGATCCCTTATCTCCAGCCCTCTCGTGCTGACTGATCGGTTCCTCCCTGTTCTCTCAGCTGAGCCTCTGCTCTGCATTAATACAGACTTTTCATCACTTCTAAAATCCTGGCCCAATAAAACATTAAAGCACTTGAACACGAATGTGAATGTTTACTTGCTCAAACCTAAACATGGGACGTAGTTGGACCAAGACCTTTCTCTTCCTGCCCAGTGCTTCCTCCTCCAGTGTCCTGGTCCCTCTCCTCGGCATCGTCTGTGGTTTCCCTGTGCTACAGTGCAATGTCATGGAGAATTTGCAGTTTCCCATTTGTGGCACACTGGTTTTGCCTAAGGTGACAAATGACCTTCTCCCTCAGCGATAAACCAATTTGCTCATCCCAGGCTGTGTCTGCTGGTTCGTCACGGTCTGCCCGCAGAGCGGAGGCTTTCGGTTCTGCTCAGCATCTGCACCACAGCTGTTTGCCATTGACTTTCCCCTGTTGTCTTTAGCACCCGGCCACTCACTTCCTACTGCACTTCGGCTCATTGTGTTTCCCTTTATTATTCTCAGTTCTCCAAACCAAGCTGGCTCCTTGCTACTTATTCCGGGACAAGCAATTCCCCTGCCAGGCTGTGAGGCAGCTCTCTGCGTCTCCATGTGATTGAGCACGTTGAGTTTGGTGGGAAATCACGAGCATTTCTGGAGATGATGGGACAGGCAGGTGGGAGATGCTGCTTGGTTGGCTGCCATCCAGGATGGCTGGTTGTGGAGGGGACGTGACCTGTTGCCGTGTCCCTGGATGGGGAGGGATGTTCTCAGATGGGTGGAAACACCCATGCAGCAGGTGGGGATGTGGTGGTAGGGCTCTCCCCAGGCTGAGCTGCTGCAGCACACATGAGCCTGCAGCCCGTCGGATGCAGCCCTGGCCGAGGTGTTTGGGAGCAGGTCCAGGTTTGGGAGCAGGTCCAGGCTTGGGAGCAGGTCCAGGCTTATGCCGAACACACGCATCCTCCGTGCGAGGAAAAGATGTCTTAGCGGGAATACAAACACATGATGGGCAGGTCCCTGGATAAAGCAACTTCCCTCCAGCACATCTGGAAAATTACTCCCCATCTTCTAGTAAACAGGCTTCCAGAGGAAGATCTGTGCTCGTGTTGTCCTCCCTTTGGGACGTGGTGGAGCCAAGGTAGGAAAATCCAGCAGGATGGGAGGATAAAGGCTCTCCTGGAATAATTTACAGCTGTCCTGGAAGCTCAGAGACCTGGAGGGCTGAGGAGAATGTGGGCAAAGTCACAGATTTTATAATTTTTCTTTACTCTTGGCAAAGGGCTGGTGGAAGATACAGTTTCCACAGAAGACAAGGGATGACGGAGGGCCATCTGACTCTCTATTGAGTTCAGCTTTTCTTCCATCTCCATAGACCGAGAGCAGCAGCAGCACAGGTGGGTCTCTGGGGCCAGGATCAGGAGAAAACCTAGAGGAGCCAGTGTAGCTGATACACCTCTGTCTCCTCCTGAGGATACCACTGTGATGTGGTGTCTAAAAATCATTGCAAAACATCCAGCATCATCAAGGATGGGTTATGGTTCTAAGAGGTTGGTGAGAAGAGAAAAGAAGTAGTGCCATAGTGTGAAGTCCTCCAAGGAAGGGGAAGGATCCAAGTGAAGGAACTCAGGTTCTCAGTTCCAGAGCAGAAATTTGGAAGGGGTTATCTCAGGGATCCTGCTCCAGCACAGGGAGAAGTGATGAGAAGGTGCTGTAGTCCTTGGACAGCAAAGGGAGGGAGGGTTTACTTAAATCTCTGGTAACAATAATTATGTCACAGCTGCCGAGGAGACAGCCCAGAGCTGTTTTGTTAAAGATTGTGAGCCCGGATATGGATAAATCAGGAAGTTCAACTCCCTCTTCAGAGGAGGGTAAGCAAGGAGGTTGTTCTCTAATGTAGATGGATGTGGTGCCCCACATACCCTCCAGACACCACAGGCAGATGTCACACATGAAAGGAACAAACCAGAGGCAAGATTTGCCTGTGGTACATTGCGTGTGGTACTGAGGTCCCACTCCAGGATTGTGCTTCAGACTTTTCCAGCATCCCCAGGAGTGGAAACCTCTCTTGTACTAAAGGGAGATTCCTCTTAAGAAACCAGGAAACTGCTAAGTTCAGCTCTGGTTATAACCTTAAAACATCATGTCATAAATCTTCCCTGCAGCATCCTTGGCCAGGGTGTTGTCCACCAAATGCCTTGATTGGCAGCATAGACAATGAACATAGCAGCTGTTTTGAGGGCTCTAACTCTCTGCTATGGGAAGGACATCCCCAAACTAGCCTCTAAGGTATACTCAGGCCTTGGGAGCCCAGCATGGTGGCCTGGGGGGGTGACAGAAGAGCGACTTTTTCAGTCTCCCCAAGGCCTCTCCCATCAGGAGCTCCCAGCCTTCCCCAACTGAGCCTCCCTGGGCAGTGTGACAAGGCAGATGGTGTTGGACATGTGACTCTGACCGTGCCAACCCTCCTTCCAGCACGATGAGGTGCTCAGGCAGGCTGACCAAAGCCAGTCTTTCCTCCCCAGACTGATGCCCATTCGCTCACTCAACAGTGTGAGAGCAGGAGGTCACAGTGCCACTCTGTGGTTGGGACACTGGTTCCCTGGGACAGAAGTGAGCTGGACGTGGGCACAGTTAAAGATGAGGGCTCTGGGTTACAGGGTCAGCACTGAACTCCAGAGGCTTTTTATATTAGAAAAACACCTACAGGAGCCTGCTGAGACTGAGTGTTTCAGAACTCTCCCAGGCACCTCTTTCCTGCCCCTCTCCCCACCCCTCGTGCAGCTCAACCTCATCTCCTGCGAAATCTCCAAGTGACAAAAGGCTCTTTGGGGCTCAGCATCAGCCACAGCCCATCGCCCACCTGCCCAGCCGCATGGATGGAGGACAGGACCATCTGCTCCAGGGCAAATGAACCCCAGGGCCAGATGCTCTGCTTTGCTAAGGAGGCTGTATAAGCCTTGGACCCGGTTCATGGGAACCGCTTCCCTTTTCCCCCGCCTCCTCCTCCTCCCACACGCATTAACCTCTTTACTGCCACTGATGTCTTTACAGCAACATCTGAGGGAGGAGTGGGAGGTGGGTGAGAAGGCACGGGGGCGGAGGGGTAGGATGCTGTGGAGGTGTGCTGGGAGCTTGCCTGACACGATGGTGTGAAGTTTGCCGTCCTTCCTCCCGGCTTCGGGAAGGTGGGGAATGAGAGCCCGTTCCCGGCAGGGGTCCGTAGGCAGCACGGGAGCGGGTGCGGAGACGCCGCAGGGGTGGGAGGAGGAGGTGGCAGGATTGGCACTTGCTTTGGAAGTGTCCCCGCAGGGGTTTGCTCTCCACTGCAGCCGATTCCCACGAGCCAGCCCAGCCCCATCCCCCAAAGCCTGTTCCAAGGTTTCCATGAACCATCCTGATGGTCCCAGTATTTAGGGCATCAATCAAGGCAGCCCGTGTTTGCTCTATGGAGAGGACGGGAGACACCGTGTCTGCCCGCAGGTCTCTGAGGCTGTTGGTCCTCACCACACTCATCCCTGAACCAGTATCCCCACAGGCACTGCTGGAGGGGGACGCACAGCATGAGGAGATGGGTACTGTGGTCCAGGCCTGGGTCTGCCCTCCTGGTCAGTATTGCACACAATACCATACATTTACACCACCACACGGCATACATTTGACCCAAACAGCACGGTTTTAGGGGAGGCAGGGACTCAGAAGTCCTGCCTGGTAGTCCCTGCCACGTTGCTAATTGGGAAGAAAACACATAAGCTCTGTATTACCCATATTCCATCCAGTAACAGAAAGGAGACCCCAGTCCCACCTGGCAGGGTGCTCCCACAGAGCTGACAAGCATCTGGACTGTGAGGAGGTACCACCTGCACACTGCTTAGCACTGTGAGGCCCATGACATGGCAGGTGAACAACTGCTGATCCGGGCTGGATCCAACCCTGCTGCCTGGACAGGGAGGCTTTTAGCCTATTAACAGGTACAGGGTGATGAGCTGCTGCTGAGATGAGGTATCTACCTCTCCCCTCCTGCCCCCTCTGTTTTCTGCCCCTCTAAATTCATTCCCAGTCACCCAGGCCACCAAGGGTTAAGGCTGCCCCGCTCCGGTGGGCTGTCTGAGGGGGAGCACGAACTGGGGACATCACAGGTGGGATGCGAGCTTGCAGGGCACAGTGGCCTGCTGGAAAAGACCTTGGCTATTGAACCCTGAAAAATCTCCTCCTTTCTAGCAGAGCCTTCCTCGCCCTGGTTCCCACAGGGCTCCTCAGCCGCGCCGCACCTCCGGGAAGGTCACACGCCGCTGCTGTATCTCGCCTGGCGCGGTGGGAATCCGATTAACAACCGGCCCCCGGCTCTGGGATTGGGCAGCGATGGGCGAGAGAAGGGCCCCGCGCCCGGAGAAGAGCTTTCCCACACTCTGTCCCCCCTCGCCGGCGACGGCGGAGGAAATCGTCCATATCTAAATGTGTCCTGATAGCTGCGCTAATCTAGGGCTGAATGTGCAGCTCGGGGTGGGCTCACCGGCAGCATTAGCGCAACACATGGCCCGCATTCAGCTCACACAAAGGGCCGTATTCTTCCTCGTCCGCTCCGGCTTCGCATGCTCCAGTGGAAAAACAGAGCGATGCCGGGGGTGAGGGAATACGGGAGACCGTTGAGCTGGAGCAGCTGGCTCCCCCCGGGGACGCGGGGGGACTTCTGACCCCGGGGAGCATTTGCTCTTTACCCAAATGTGTTTCCCCAGCAGGCAGACAGAGCTGATCGATGCTGCGTTCTCAGCTCCGAAAAACTGGCAGAGGAAAGGAGAAAACGGGTTATTTTAAGCAGCAGAGGGGTATTTTGGGGAGGCTGCATGGCAAACTCCATCTCTGGTTGGCAGGGGTGCTCCACAGGATGGGGTTTCTGCACTTGCTCTCTGAGCCAAAAAAAATACCAAGTAGGAAAATAGCTGGCGAGATGTCAAAAAAAGTTGTTTCAGCCCAACCTGCAACATCCCTCCAACCAAATTCACAATGTTTCCTTCCCTTTGCACCTTTTTAACCCTTTTCCTTTTGGCTTCCAGTGCTGATCAAATAGGAAAAGCTGTTTTGAAATAAAGAAGAAAAAAAACTCACCACATTTTGTTTTGAAAAAAAAATGTTGAAACTAGATGTTTCGACATCTTCCAAATGATCTCCCTCCCTTGTTTTGGCTGTAGTCCTGCATTTGCTTTTGACCTGGATTTGCACATTGTTGGTTCCCCACAAAAGGGCACATTTTTTAGTGAACTCAATCCTGTTCACCAAAAGCAGCTCAGCTCTGGGGCCAAGCTGCTGTAAGCAGACATTTTCAAAACGATGGACTAAGTGGTTGGTCTGGTTAAAGGTGAAGATCCTCTTCCCCAAAGGACTTTAAAATATGCCTTTTCACCCCACAAAGTTCCTCTTTTCTGTTCCCCATTTTCCTTCACTGTCTCTTCTCCTTTTGCCTCCATACTTATTCCAACCTCTCACCTAAACCTCTTGCTTCCGCAAACTCCCTTTTTTGGGTCATTTAGTGAATAAATGCTGCTGCCAGGCTTGGATGCAAATTCTTGGAGCTTTAGAGAGTCCAGAAAACCATAAAGCCCATCACCAGGATGGGTAATCTACCCTTGGGGATTTGTTCTTGGCCACTGGAGAAACTTTCCAGTTCTAGAAAAGGAAAAATTTCCCCCTGAGGAAAGAGGTGCCCCAACCCTGCCCTGTATTCCTGAGCCCTGGGGATACCTTGGGGCCGGGTGAGAGGGAGAACTCTCAGAGATGCCAGGGCTGTGAACAACCCTTGCCCAACCACCCTTCAGCTCACATTAGCAGCAAAGTCCCCACCCTCGCTCCGAGCCCTGTTGTGTAGATTCCCCATCACTTCCCCATCACCAGTGTGAGGAGTTTCCTCCTCCTTGCCAGGGACCAGCCTCTTTGCATCAGGCTTGTGGACGCTGGTGGGGAAGAAAACCCCCACACTGGAAGCTGGGAAAGCAGTAACCTTCCTGATTTCCACTGGGAAGGACGGGGAGTGAGGGGAGGCAGCCCTTCCATGCCTGGCAGATCCTCCACAGCCCTCTTTCTGGGCCCTGTCGAAATCTGCCTGTTTTAACTTGTCTGTATGTCTCACTGGGGAGATGGACTGGAAAACATAAGGCGGCTCCAAGCAGCTTTCTCCATGGGGAAAACTTTCAGCACATAATAGTCTGGGGCTTGTTTGATGCCTGGTGTAAGATGCAGCTGAATAAAACCACGTAGAAGGAGCTTGAATAGTAAAGGGCATCTTGAGAAACAAGCAGCCTTTTCTTCCCTCTCCCGCTTCAGAAGCTGCCCCGGAGCTGCTGTGTGTGAGGGGAGAGGGGCTGGTTCCCATTTAATCTCAGGATGAAGGCTGCCACTATAAATAAAAGCAAATATATAATTCCTCCTATTCCTGCCCGGTTGCTGGGGAGACCGCAGTTTAATTAACCACAATGCTGATGCCCTGCATGCCACAAAGCTGCCCGGGAAAATATTACAGATGTCTCTATACACGTCAGTCCCACGTTTTACTCACTTCCAGAACTTGCCAAAAGTGCCTGATGGGCATGTGGTACATCCTGGCATCATCGTTCAAGGTGTGTTCATGCTTCCTACAAGGTGGACTGGGAGGGCAGGAGCTACCAAAACCAGGTTCCTTGCTATAATGTGCAGGCTGGATGGAAAAAACCATTCCACACAGGCAATTTCTGGAGAATAAAGGGGAGAGATTAACATTATTTAGTCTTCCAAGGACTTCACTTGGAAAACCCGCAGATATACGGCTTGTGTGATCCCAATTATTTCTGTCTTGTGGACTGTGGCTTGGCAGGAGGCAGCGGAGTGAGGCAGAAGGCGGCTGCACGTCTCACCCGTGCAAGGTTGGATCCCTAGACAGCCTCCAGCTGGGCCCTCGGGAAACCTTTGAAGGGAGCTGGGCTTGGAAGAGGTTTTACCTTCCTGCTGGAGTATTTCCATCACACTCAATCTCTACTTGAGGGCTGAAGCTGCTCTGCTGTGCTCCAAGTCCCTTCTCCCTGCAGTCCCTCCCCATCAGGGAGCACTGGGGCGAATCCAATGGGAAAGCCGCCTGCAGAGCGAAAGGTTTTCAGACCCCTTGCTGCACCCCCAGATTTCTCCAGCTCCTCATCTCCAGATCTCCAGGGGAGAAGAAGCCCCAGGAACTGCACAGGGATTGGGGAGAAAGCTGCAGTCGGGTGCTGGCACAGGCACAGGAAATCCAGCTGTCAAGAAGACTCCAGCGTGCTCACCCATCCCTGCCTCCCGGCACCTTTTTCTGGTGTGCGCTTGTGTTTCAGACAGCGCTGATCCTGCCGGCCAGCCCTTACCTGCCAGCAGCTGTCAGACACCGCAGTCAAGAGCAGCCCCAGGGCACGAACAGCCCGCCACGGGGCCGCACCCACATCCACCTCCGTGATGCAACGTCTTGCTGCGCAGCTGCTCGCCCCGCTGCCAACAGCCCCCGCGGCCCCGATGCAGAGAGGGTCTCTGAGGCAGCAGCTTTGGCACCTCCCCAGCTGCTTGCTCAGCCCCAGTTCTTGAAAGTGAATCTGAACAAAAGTCACCAAAAACCTTCTCCTGTTCCGGGTAGAGAAGTCCGGGGGGAAGGTCTTGATTTGGTCAGTCAGGAGAAGGAGTGATGACCAACATGAAGGATGTGTCCCCGTGCCCTCACAGCTGCTGTCACCATGCGAGCCATGGAGAAGAGGAAAATTTCTCTCAGTTTCTGTCAGCAGGACAAGAACCAAGCCTGGACAGCCACCCCAGCTGATGTCACAGGGACCCCAGTGAATGTGCACCATGGTGGGAAGTCAAGCCATGTCCTCGGTGTGTAGGATGCTGTCGTGGGGTGTCACTGCAGGGTTTGGAGACAATGTCATCAGCTGTGCCACCATGCTGTGTTGTGTGTGACAACAATGCCAGTTAATAAATAAAAAGAGGGCAACAGAGTGTTTATGGGGTCAAATTTAACCAGCCAGGTCCTGGTGAGAGCTGGTTCAGGATAGCTGTGCTGTTATCCCAGCAATAGAATCCACATGGGTTACATCAGCATCACGCCAGGCTCTCACCTGGATCCCTGGTGCAGTGTTAGCACAGAAACAACCACTGATGCCCAAAACTCAGCCAAAGATATGGGAGATACAAGCCCAGGTCCCAAAGGGACAAAGTCAGGGGATTGCAGAGAAGGAGGAGCTGTCTGGCACCTCCAAACTTTCGGATTGTCTTGACCTCATCCAGAGAGACTCGCCTCCCTGGCTCATTGGGGTAGTTTATTTTTCCTCATTCCCAGTCCTGAGCTCCCCAGGGCACTGGAGCAGTCCTGCACTGTTTTTACAGTTTGCATTGCTTCCCCTCGCCTTCTGTTTTCCTTTCCCTCTTCTCCATGACATGAAGCTTAACTAAACTCTGGGGAGAGGAGAGAAGGGAGGGGAACAGATGCTGCTCTGGCTCAGCATTTCTGTAAGATCCCCAGACATACAGGCATGGGTTTGAGTGTCTTGCACTCACATGGAGAGCCAGGGGATTGCCCTTTGGGCCAGCCAGAGCTGGATGAGTAATTCTCATCACTTCTTCACCTTTTCCATGGGACTTTCCATTCCCTTCGTCTGGGCTCTGATCTGACCACTCAGGGCAGCCAGGATGGCTTGGAAGGATGTGTTTTTCTGGGATGATTTCACTTGCACTTTCTCAGTGTGGGGGGTTGATATCAATAGTGTTTCTACCTTTTCTGCTCTCTCGGGTGAGACATTAATACACCAGGGGATTTTCATTTCTGGAGAAGTCCATAAGATGCTCCCACAGGACTGCAGCCTGGCAGTCAGAAGGCCTGTTCTCAGCTCACCAGGCTGAACCTCATGGGAACGCTGGCACCCGTTTGGCCCATGTGGTGGGAACTGAGCTGAGGATCTCAAAACCACAGGATAGCTTTGGAAAGCTGGTTAGCAGGGGGCTGTCATCATGACTCTGATCCCTGCAGGACAGACAGTGTGCAGAGCAGTAGGCATCCCTTCAGGCTGGGTTTGGCACTTAGCAAGGCTGCTGTTTTTGGGGCAGGTATTGAACTGCCAAAACATACTTGGTGCCTCTTCAGTGGCTTGTCTGCCAGTTGGAGGACAAGGGGGACAGCCCTATTGGGAACAGCCCTGGATTGAAAACCATAAATTGTGGCCAGTGGGAAGAACAAAGGCACCTCGTTGGATGGGGTGGGGGGCAAGAGGCATCACTCGGGGTCACCTGAATTTATGGTTCCCTCTGGCTTCCTTAGCAATGGATGCTTTTGACACAGGACTCAAAACAACAGCCTTAGAAGGGGAGATAAAAGCCTGGGAGAAAAGAAAGGATCATCTTTTTTCTCCTCTTTCATTTTTTTTAAATCAGCAGAGGGAGAGGAGGCACCATGGCAACCTCAGTCTGCAGTGGAAACCCCATGCTGACCACTCTCCTCTGACTGAACAGCTCTCGGCAAACCCCACTGCAAGGCCATCCCTGCCTGTGATGCACCACACACCCATCACCAGCGCTGCCTACCTGGCTGGCAGGAAAATCCATTCCCAAGGCTGGATCAGCCACTGCCTCAGCTCCTCAGTGCAGAGTAGGAAGAGAGGGAAGGGAGGAGGAGGGTGATCCTGTTAACAAACCTCAGCTAAACAGGCTGCTTGGGGCTGTGCAGGCAGAGCCATACCCTCATTGATATTGAAATCAGGTGCAATCCATCACTGGGAGGACAGCCTCCTTCCATGGGAAGCTGAAAAGACCCACTCTCAAAGGGAGGGGGAAAAACTTGTCCAGGGGAAGGGTGAACCAAAGCGTGGCAGGTGTGGTATGGAGAGGGATCCTGTCCACACCAGACAGTGATTCATTGCCGAGTGTGCTGGGCCATTGCCAGGGCAGCACAGAGCGCAGGCGACACGATGTCCCTGGAGGGTGGGAGGGTAGTGGGCAGGGGGACATGCTGTGTTTTGTTGGGGTCTGGTCAGAACACTGCCATCACTGAAGGAGAACAGCTCTGGTTTGTACCCCAGCATGAGAAGGTCCTCGATGGAGGAGTCAGCATGACCAGGGCAGACAGTTCATGAGTGTTGGGAGAGGAGGTGGTATCTGGTGTAGCCATGGGATGTGTCTTCTGGGCCACCCTGACCCCTTTCACCTGTGACTGAGCTCCCTCCCCAGTGAGTGAAAATGCAATTTTGCACTTTCACCCGTGGGCACTCTGGGTCCCCCTGGGACCGCACAAAGATACCACATGCACGGCAGGCTAAAATGAGCATTTTCACTCCTCATCTCAGTCAGCATCCCTGGGATTCTTTGAGGCCCAGGGCTGCCACCCTCACCAGACCCAACACCAAGACTCCCCAGGGTATTCCCCAGGCAGGGATGGAGACCAGCCTGCAAAGGCCTTTGAACTTGGCTTGCTCTCAGATCTGTAGGTCTAGCTCAGAATTAAAAAAAAAAAACAACCAACACAAAGTGAAACTGAGTTTGGTTTCCTGTGTCTCAAACCAACTTTCCACCAAGCTTGGGGGCCACTGCTGGCTTTGGCTCAGCCTGATGTGGTGGGAACCATGTCTTGTGGAGAGTAGCTTGAAAACTGGGTCAGTGGGAGGAGAAGGCACTGGGGATGGTGACCAGCCTTGTGAGCTCCCCAAAACTGCCTCCCTGCTGCAGACTACTCCCTGGGCTCAAGGTATGGTCACTCTCACTCCACTGAGTCTTGTCTTTCGGTTTATGTACTGAGGGTCAGCCCAGAGTCATCCCATCACAGCCAACACTGCTCAAGCAGAACGAGCCAAATCTGTCCCAGCATCTCAGTGCTCAGCCTCCAGCCTCGGCTCCCTACACCTGGACGCAATCACAGCACCGCCGGAGAATGGGAACAAGCTGTCAGATCCAGTTCAGCAGCAGCTGCTGTTTATTTACCGGGAATCCTTCCTACCGACGAAAGATGGAGCAGGGGGGACGAAGCACTTCCCACCGCCACAGGGCTGCCACTGCGGGATGATGCGGGATGCGGGGGATGCCCCAGCGGGGGGGGGGTGATGTTCTTGACAGAGCTGTGAAAAGCCCATGGCAGGTTTGGCCTTTCCCAGCGCAGCGCCGGGGGCCCGGGGGATGCCCACATCTGTGTGCGGGGGAGCCGGGCCAGCGCCGGTGTCCTGCGGGGGCGGGCGGTGGCGGAAGCAGCCGAGGGGCTGCAAACCCCTGTGATCCCGCGGAGGCGGGGGGCGTTCTCAAAAATTGCATTCTTCTCTGCTTCTCTTTCTAGGTTTTTTTTTTTTCTTTTACCCCAAAAAGAATACCATACAAGCTCTGTAGTTAATTAAGCAAAAGACAGAGAGGCTGGGAAGTGCCGGGGCGCAGCTACGAAAGAAATTCTGCTTCAACGGGAGAAGGGGTTTGCTCCTTGAAGGCTTCCCCTCTCACGGTGTCATGCTTTGCATTGGCCGTGGGACGAGCCCTGGGGTTGGCAGGGTTGCTCCGTGCCCCCCTTGGCATCTCCTCTGAGGATCATCTCTGAAGATGTGAGTGGGGCTGAGCTCAGCTTCAATGCTGTCATAGGGTTTGCTGCTGCTTGTGCCCTCTCCTTGCCAGCAGACTTGGATATGTCACGTCCCTGCCTTGTGCCTTAATTTTCTCTCTGCCTTTTGCCTGCTGTATATAAACTAAGCAGTTTTTTGGCAGAGCAGCTCTGTACACCGCCTTGCACCATTAGTGTGCTAGCGAGACTTGCAATACTCCCATTTACAACAGTGACTTGAAAGGCACAGAACACAGGAGCCCACCAAGGGAATCTCCCCTTCTAGGCCTGGGATTAGGGCATTTATCCCAGGATATGAGCTCTGCCACACCAGAGCAAGTAGGTGTTCCTCAGGGGAAGGAGAAACATCAGAGGCTGCATCTGTGCCATTGTGCTCTGCTGAATGGTGGGAAGGGGAACAAAGGGTAAAATTAAATTTGCACCCTGAGTCTGCAGATAAGTTTCCCTTTATTGTTGTAAGAATAATTAAAAATTTTTGGCCACATTGTTCCTTTTCTCCTTCTCATAACCCACTTGCTGTATTAGGTTCTACAACCTCCTCCTGATAATTACACATCACAGTGTGTTCTTATGGCCCTTCACATTCTGTGTCACCACAAGTTCTTTTTCACTGCCACCCTCGCTTTTCACTCTTGCCATTTGCCAATAACACTTTGCACCCACCTGAGCAAGTGTCCCTCATTCCCAAGCATGGGGCTGGGAGGCCAAGATGTGTCCCCATGGACCAACACAGGACCCACATTGATTTAAATGACTGAGAACAGGCGTGGAGTTGGCAGAGCCATCTGCATGCTGTGCTGTCCCAGGCTCGCTGAGGAGCAGAGCTGTTATCCTGGATGGGTTACGGCTGCCTTGCTCCTTCCCATGCTGCTGGAGCTGGGTTTGACCAGGCTGTGCCTTGACCTGTACAGACCCTGGCAGAAAGACGTGGTGAAAGCCGCTGTTGGGGAAAGCACAGTCCCGGCCCTGGGGATCGACAGCGTGATCCAGGCAGGAAAGCACGAGCATGGCTGGGATGAAGGCTGCCACCCGAGCAGGGCCAGCAGGGACCAGCCCTTTCGGCCACATTAGACAAATAAACAGAGAGCCCGGGGCCGGCGGGGGCTCAGGCAGTGACGGCGGCGGTTTAACAGGTCACCCGCCCCCACCGCTGCCATCTGCTGCTGCAACCTGAGGGACCCCGGGGCTGCCGGGAGCGGCGTGTGAGGGTCCCCGAGGGGATGGGGATGGCAGGACAGGGATGAGGAAGACGAGGAGGAGGGAAGGTTGCCCCTGGCAGCCTAGGGAGTGGAGCTGGCGTGAGGTCATGAGCTGGAGAAGACATACTCTGGCAGAATAATAATGAAAATAATGAAAATAAACTGGACTTATTTTTAGCCCTGCTGATGATGCTGAGACTATTTAGGGGCTGGCTGACACTGTGGTCTGGGGCTCTTTGACAAGCCTTAGTTATCTTGTGTTTTGTCCTTCGATCATAAAACTTGGTGGGAAAGAGAGAATATTTTCTGTGTGTTGGTCAAGGACCCCATGCCTAGAATGCCTGGGCCCTTTGGTGTATCAAATAATAAACACAAATAGTAATTCACCAAGAATTTACTATGTCTGATAGAAACTACCCAGCTGTTCAAATAGGCAGGAGATCTGCAGGATGACTTTGGTCAGTTTAAGAGTGAGATGGATGCAGAATCAGGCCGGTAGCTCAGCAGACCACAAGCTTTCAAGTCTTTTCCAAATACACATGGAAAATGTCAATGAAAAGTACAAAACCTTTGTGGAAATTAAATGAAAGTCAAAGAAGAAAAAAAAGGCGGTAGGGTCTTGCTATGGCACACTGGCAAGGGAGATGGGATAGCTGTGTTTGAGTGATGATGGGCAACTCTTGGAACTGCACATGCTGCCACAGGTGGATGGGTGGCACAGCGATGCTGCCCTTCTTGTAGGGCACAGCCAGCCTCCAGGATGAGTCCCAGATTTGCTGCATGGGGTCAGGAGGGACATGGAGTCAACATGATACACAGCAAACCAGCAGCTCTTACATTTCAGTCTGCACAGCGAAGCGACTTTCAGGGAAACTAACACAAACCGCTTTTTTAACGGCTTTAAACCCTCTCTGCAAGATGGTTTGACAGGGTAAACACATGCAGACCCATAAATTAGCTGTTGTAGCTGAAGCCCCATTGTGCAGGCAATGGTTCACAGCAAAGAGCAGCTACTCCCGCTTAACAATGCGAGGAAAGTGGCTCCGCACATTTTTTATCCTTTGACACAAAGTGCAGCTGCAGAAATACCTCAAGTGGGATTTTACTAAAAGACAATCATGTTCTTGCAGCTCTGCACATTCAAGAATGAACCCATGGAGATAACAGGCCCAGGCTCACAGTGATAAACATGTCAAGATAATTAAAATTGTCTTTCTTCTAATAGAAAGGGCAAGATTCTCATCTGATACAAGCTGTTGTAGCTCCGTACAGTCAGTGGAGTCATTCCTGCTCACCCCACTGGAGACTGAGCCCACAGAATTGGCAGAATGAAATGGGATCCAGCAACCAGGCTCTGCGAATGCAGCGTGGTCAGAGAGGTCACATTTTGGTTGTACGTGCCAAATTCTCATCTTTCTCCATCCAAAACAAATCCGGGATTTTTGTATGTGTGTGCAGATGTCATTTAGGACCTAAGCTGAAGGCAGACAAGCTGCCTGTGCAATCAGGGAGTCAGCTTTCAGGAGGGTGCTAATCAAAGGAATCAAGCGAATTTTCAAAGCGGGAACAAGCCTGAATTTGGCCGGGAGGTTTTTGCAAGGATCGGGGGCAGCAGGAGAGCAGGGTCATGCACATGCTTGGGAAGGGCTGGGGGCAGCTTTCACTGGGATGAGAAGCACCAAAATCCACAAGACAGCCTGGGCCAGGTTCTTGGAGGACTTTCAGGCAGGGAGAAGTCCTGGAAAAACGGCAGCCTGAAGGAAAAAGTCTGGAGGAGCCTCTGGCAGCAGGAGGGGAGAGCAAGCAGGCAGGATTGCCCTGCAGAGGAGGAGCGGGAGCGCGCGCGGGGCCGGTGTCAGGGCTTGTCGGCACAGAGCAGAATAGCAAAGCTGCTATTGTGGAATAAAATATGCTGGAATGTGGACACGCCTATTCCAGAATAAAGCTGCTTTTTCCTAATTTAACTTAATCCACTATTTGTTTTTATTATTTTTATCATCATCAGATGCAGCTAATTTGGAAAAGCTGTTCCAATTAATTTCCCTGCATAGACAAGCAGCTACAAGCTGGAAAGCCTTTGTCTGTTCAGTGGCAGCCTGACCAGCAGCTTCTATTCATTCCAAACCCAGCTCCTTTCTTCTCTCCTCTGATCATTTTTTCTACTTTGTCTCATCAGACTGTGAGGGAAACAGGAGTGGGAATTTCTCCTGGCACTGTGGAGCCTGGTAGCTCTGTTTATGGGAGGGAGAGCAAGAAAAAGTGCTATTTAAAGGGAGGGAAGACAAGGACCTCAGGAGAAGAAGAGTCCAGGACAATGGTCAAGGAGGCCATGATGGCTTCATGGATAACCATGAGGAACTTGGCATGAGGTGTGTGCCATCCCCTCTCTTTAGACTATTTAAGCCATGGGTAGAGCAAGGCCTGAGACATCAGCAGGGGCACAGGAGGCTGGAGCACACTGGGCTGTCCATGTTGGAGAGATCCAAAACTTGAATCAGGGCCAGTGTTGGTGGCATCAAGACTGTGCTCAAGATCGAGTAGGTCCCTTGGATGCATCCATGGCACTGGACAGTGGGAACATCCCATACCCAGGGGGGCTACAGTTGCTGTGCTTCTCCCAGAGATCCAGAGCCGGCTTTCACGGAGCCCAGATGTTGCAGAGGAAGCTGCTGAAGAATGATCCATCCTTTCCTTTGGCTCAGAGATGAAAGCAGCTCACAGGAGCTCGGGGCTATGAGCGAGTAACTGATTAACCAGTGCTCAGCCACAGACACTGCAGGAGCCTCTGTTCTGTTTTTGAACAGTTCTTTCACCAGCCCCTCTTCAGCTTTCAGCCAGAGCAAGATTACACTGGGGGGACCTGCACATAGGGAAAAACAAGACACAAACCTCCATCTCCAAGCTGATTTTCTCCCTCTGATTCTTCAGTCTATCTCTTTTCCTACTTTTTTTTCTTCATCCACCGTTTTGATTTGGGACTCTACTATCTCCTCACTGCATTCCAGGTAGCCTTGTCCCCTGGTACTTCAGAGACTTGGCTCATCCTCCTGCTGACTGGCAAATGTTGGGAGGCCACAGCTACACATTTAACTCCAAAAGCAACCTGAAAATGGTCCAGTCCATCATCCCCTGTGGTTTGGGCAATGAAGCCAGTGCCAGCAGAATGAGTCAAGTATATCCACCACTGCTTGTGTGGCAGGGACCTTGCAGGAGAGACACTGGGAGAGAAGGATGCAAGCTAAAAACCCGAAGTGTTCTGCCAGATGTTGGGTGCACATAAAAAGATGGTAGCAGCTGATATTGGAAGGAAGGACAGCCAACCTTTCTCCCTTCCAAGCAATTCTTACATTGTTTGTGGAGTCTCTTTCCCTCACAAGGTTTGACCTTGAAGGACACTATCAATTCCTTAAAATTTTGGTGCAGGACTGTTGTGAGCTATTTCAGCATGTGACCAGGCACAGCACCTCTCTTTCCTTTTCCCTCTCCTACCTTCCAGAAGGCTGTGTTCAGGGGAAGCTCAGAGGTGAACTCCCCATGCCCAGTCTCTGATGAGTCAAAAAATTACTTCTGCCCCACCAATGTATTTGGTTCTTCTCGCCAGTGCCTGCTACTTAAGCCCAGTACATTTTAGGGGCAGGCTCACACAAAAACAACAGCTTCAGTAAAAGGGATGTGCTGCCAGCCCCCCTCCCTTCTCCTGTGAGGGTTTGTACAGTCCTGACTTCCTCACAGAGACTCTGATCTGCAAGTTGTATGCACGACTATAAAACAGAGATTAGCTCTTATCTCTGGCAGGTAACAATATCAGGCACCAGCCCTTGCTCCAGAGCATTGGCAGCCGTGGACCAGACCAGCACATGAAGACGAACTTCTTGGAAGAGGAGGAGGATGTAGAAAACATGGGGAAAACCAGTTACAGGAGGTGAACCTGGAGGATGGGGTGATGCCAACCTGCCCTGGGCTGCGAGGGCAGCGGTGCAGGGGAGGAAGCGGTGATTAGACACCAGCATCTGCAATCAAGAGGCAGGAAGTGTGATTGCCGGGAAACACTCGCCTCTCTTACCGTGCCTGATAAGCCGCCGAGTGCCCCGCGGAGGAGGCACCCAGCCCTTCCGTGCCCCCCTGGAATGATGCCTGCCCGGCAGCGCCCCAGCCCTGCACACACAGGGAGCTGGTCCTTGCCGCTGAGCCACCGAAAATGTTTCCACTGGTTCCCAGTGGCCACTAATTGCCAGCGCTCCCACAGAAATCCCCAAGCCCATTGACTTGCAGGAGGGGTGGCCCAACAGGGAAGCATTTCCAGCATCAGTCCTTCCCTTTTGCTGGCAGTGGGGTATCATTGTACCTGGATGGAAGAGCTGTATAGACAGGCAAAAACCCAGGGCTGGTTTGGAGTGTTACTCACAGCAAGACAAGCACAGCTCTGCTTATGTAGAGGACCGGGTTGATTCGGCAGTGGGATGTGTGGGATCAGGCTTTGGTCATCAGATGGCTGCAGGAGGGAAAGAGTAGGAGAGGGAGAGGGGGACAGAGAGAGGGGAGGTAGGGAGGAAAAAAGAAAAAGCAAACCAAAAGAAAAGAGAAAGAAATGAAAGAAAGGAGAAAAAAGAAAGGAAGGAAAAGGAAAAGGAAAAGGAAAAGGAAGACGAGAAAAGGAAGAGGAGAAGAGAAAAAAAAGAGAAGAAAGAAAAGAAAAAAGAAGAGAAAAGGAAGAGAAGAGAAAAAAGAAAGGAAAGAAAAGAAAAGAAAAGAAAAGAAAAGAAAAGAAAAGAAAAGAAAAGAAAAGAAAAGAAAAGAAAAGAAAAGAAAAGAAAAGAAAAGAAAAGAAAAGAAAAGAAAAGAAAAGAAAAGAAAAGAAAAGAGAAGAGAAAAAGAGAAAAAGAGAAAAGAGAAGCCCCTTTGAAAGCCTTAAACCTGCCTCTTTATCTCCCTAATCTGTATTTCCCCCCCAAGCCTCTTTCTGTACAGGATGAAAGCAGATTTCTCCTCTTTATTTTCGTTTTCTGTGTCCTTTAGGAAGGCATTTGCTCGAGACTAATTGAATTTTCTGCCCGTGAAGAGAAAGACACGACACAGAGTGAGTTAAAGTCCGACACCAGGACAGGGCGCAGGAGCCGTGTTAACTGGTGTGGGGGACAGCCCCTCACTTAACAAAAGTGTTTAATTCTGTCCCCTCTTGTTAAGAAGGGGCGGAAGGAGGGGATATTTATTCTGTTCTTTTCTCAAGGTTTTTCCTTTCGGGTCACAAAGTGCCCCCCACGCTCCCAGCCCCCCTTCTCTCCCTGCTTTTGTGGCAGCAGCAGCTGGTGGGTTGCAAAGGGGACAGGCTTTGTCTTTTGACACACTTGAACATTTCTGCACAGAGCTGGGGAAACCTTTCCCTTCCCACCTCTTGCCTTTACGGGCAAGGAGGAGGGAGCAAGGGGCAAGTGGTGGAGGAGTTATGACTGAGGGGATAAAATGGCACAATGGGTTGTGGAGCCACAGTGGACAAGGGATCAGGGCTGGGCTGTGCAAGGTTGTGGTGAGCAGATGGTGATGGGCACTGGGGAGGGGGTGGGACGGCCCTGAATGCAGGGGAAGCTTGTGTCGAGCAACCTGTTGAAGGGAGAGGGGAAGAAAGCAATGCAAGAGGCTGCAATCCCATAAAGGAGGGTGCAGTGGCTGCCTCTTCCCAAATCCAACAAAGGAACCTCTTCTGTCTCTTTGTTGCCCTCCTAGAGACGGGCCCCAGTTAATCTTCTGGCCATGACATGTGGAGGATTCGCTTGGTTTGTTCTACAAGTCCGTAAAACCAGCTCCTCTTTCTGTGAGCAGCGCCCTTGAGTCCTCCACAAAGGTTGTGCAGACCCTTTGGTCCCTCCATGAAGGCTGTGCAAACCCTTTGGCCTCTCTACACCTCCTCTAGGGATGAGACAATACAGCTGATCCCCAGGAACTGGTGAGATACAGCCGTGTTTGACAGCAGGACTTGAGGAATGTCATCGTGCAAACCAGTGACAGTGACTTGGGACTGGAATGAGAGCAGGTTCCTTGTAGGCATGAGCAGGAAATTGGGGCTTGACCCCTGAGCTGACCCCACAGCAGTTGGTATAACCTGCCTTCGTCCACTCTGTACATATGGGTTTTCAGGTTGGGAATGGCCCCAGCACCTTCTCTGTCCTAGGCAAAATTAAAAGCAGAAAGATGAAAACCAGCTTAAAGTAGGAAAGTAAAAGCCATCTCTTTCATGATCTTACAGCTTGATTTGAGAACCAAATCTCTCCACCCTTCCTGATGACCAAACACCTCATATGAGACCCCCAGCCCTGTCCCTGGGACAACACCACGTCTTTATCCTGCAAACCAAGCCCTCACAGCCTAATTGCTGTTACTGGGTGTTCACCCACAGCAATACCCAACAGCCTGCACTGGGAGAGGCACGTGTGGACACTGAAGGATAAGCCTCCCAAATTGCAGCCAGTGGCCCGATTAAAGCCTGTCCAGCTCTGCCTTGTACCAGTGCAAGCTGGCAGCTTCAGTGTGTGGACACTGGGGCAAAACCAGTTATGAGGTGAGTGACAACAGAGATGTGAATTTTAACTTTTGTGCGGCACCGGACAGATACACGAGACTTTGGGAAATGCCTGTTTCCGCAGGAGCTTCCAGGAGAGTCCTCATGAATGGAAAATAAATAGATACATTCATTATCCAAATTGTCTTATTTTTGTGGTGCCTCTTGAGTAAACCCACTTCTGAGGCCGTCCTAATTGCTTTGCAATAGAGCAGAGATAAATATTTATCAAACAGCTGCATCAGGAAACCACAGTTCAGAGAATCAGTATCGGGCGATGTGTCTCAGGAAGGATGAGTCTGAGTGGTTTTAAGCTTGCTGACCTGTCAGGCTTCCTCCCTTGCACGAGGCAGAGCTTCACCCAAGCCCAGACCCATGTGGCATCACACCAGTCCCATACCATCACTCAGAAGTGGTCACACAGAGCCTTTGGAGGACTCTTCTCCATGCTGGAGACTCCCCATTGCCTGTCTCATTGACCTCTTTTTTTTCTGACACCTTTTCTTCCTCTGACTTCATGGCCTCTCTTGCTTTCTATTAAAAACCCCAGAAATGTGGCCCATATTCCTCTGGGAGCCCCAGTGCTAAAAGAGGCCCACATGCAAATATTTAGCCGCACTAATATTAGCGCAGAAACACCCAACCAGATGGCAACGTTTCTAGGTCTCACTGTGCAAAACTGGCTCTCCAGAATAAAACAGGCTGTGACAGAGCTCTGTGATCACCTGCCACTCCCTGAAATCCCAGACCACTTCACCAAGCCAGCCAGGCACATGGGACAAGGGTTTTCTAGCATCTTGCACATGAGGGACATCCCTCAGCTGGTGGTGTTTCATCTAAAAAGAAAGGAAATGACAACCAAATTTTGAGGTTCAGTGTGTCAGACAAGAGGGTTGGCTTGCATGGGTTTGCAGCACGGGTGTGCAGGTCTCTTGCTCCAGGTGTGTCTGATCCCTCAGTAGAGAGCTGGCATTTTGCATTGGCCGCAATCGCCATGTGCCGTCCATAGCTGGGGAGAGCAAAAACTCGTCTGTGATTGTTAACATCTGCATTAAGCAGCAAAGAAAAGCAGAATTTCCTCTGCTGAGGAATTTGTGCCCATCCTTTAAAAAACTTATCCTCCCAGGAGTGCCCTCCCAAGCTGGAAATGCTCAAAGAGATGATTGCAATGCCGAGCACAAGCCAGCTGAAGCGCCGGTCTAGCCCTCGGATGGATGACGTTCCTGTTTAATTGGGAGCGGGTGTTCTTTGACTCATGCAAAGGGCATGCTATTTTTATAATGAGCTGATTCCAGATCACAGCCTCCTTATGTTAGGCTCTGCACATACATCTAATGAAAGCCAGGTCCTGCCTAGAAGTCCATACAACGGGCAGAGAGCTGGGAAGAGCGCTCTGAAGCATCTCACCCAGGGGCTTTGTGAGGTTGCCCGCCAGGGTCTGTTTTTTCCATCCTCACTCATGTCAGAGAAGTTAAATATTTACTGAAGCTATTAAATATTTATGCTAAGCTGCTTCTCCCGTGGGGAGGCATCCTATGGCCGGCTCCTGGGGGTCTGTGGCCAACTCACTCACGTGTCTGTGCTAAGCTCAGCTCTGCTCCAGAGTGCAAACACATGGGGACTTCACAGGACTGCCATGTCCTGTAGGGCAGGGAAGGCTCTGGTTTTGGCAATAAATAACACTTTTAGATGATGGACTTGGTGGTTTTCTGACTGTCTTCCTTAAAGGTAAAATCCCTCAAGAAGGTGTAGGTTGCTCTTTGCTGTCCTTACCCCCATGGTTTGCAATACCACCTCACCCCTGGTGTGTGGGAAGCTGCTCGAGAACATCCAGCCTGATCCATCTCCAGCTCCCTTCATTCTCCCAGCAGCTCATCAGCACTTCCAGGAAAGCATCAGGACATGAGGCAGAGAGTCCTTATTCAATAGCATCCCAGGGGAACCACGGTCAACACGGTAAGAGCAGGAAATGTGGTGGCAGTGCCAAACCTTGCTGCTCTGCAAAGCACAAGCCAAATGGGAGAAGCCCCATCCCATCCCTGGGGAGCCAGCACCAGACCTGGGACGAGCTCCCCACTCCCACCCGGGCTGAGTGGGTTAAATATGCTGTGACTCCTCACTGGAACAGGGCCAGAGGAAAAAGGCTCCACCACTTCCCGGTCTGCCTGGAAAACAGGCCAGCTGTTTTCTCCAGCGGCTGAAATGTGTTTATTCTGGGCCATATTCAATAGTGTGTTGTACCCCCTAACCCTGATCTCCAGCCTATGGTGAGGCTGGAGAGCACAACTTGCCAGGAGGAGCTGGGCACTCTGCCCACCTGGTGTGACCCCTCCTCGGGCGCCACTCTGCCCTTTCTGTCCCCATCCCTTTCCTTTCCTCGTCCTGCTCCAAGCAGGGCTGGGGACGCCCTTTCCTGCCTGGCACCCGACTGGCCCGACAGCAGAGACGGTGCCGCCAAGCACCACTACACCGTTTCCCCTTCACAATCCTGGCCAAAGCCCCACCACGTTATCACCCTCTCTGCTGCACTATCAACCTGGAAAACGTGCCTGGGAAAGAAAGACTAAAGAAAGGAAAAAGAAAGAAAGAAAGTAACCAGCCTTCGGCTCGAGCGTGCCAAAGGCAGCGACGGCGCGCGAGGGCTTGGCTCACTTTCTCGCCAGCTCTTTTCCCAGCAGAGCGATAAGAGGCTGGGCGAGTACAATCACAAGCAGAGCAGGTCCCAGAGGCTCAACCAGCTCTGGGCTGGGATGGCCAAGGGACACTGAGTGCTCCACAGGGACATATTTCCAAAATAAAGTCATTCTGGTGCTCCTCCAGCCCCGCCAGCCACCCAACAGCTCGCTGCAAAGCATCGCTGCCGCCCCCACAGCCAAAATAAAGCTGTGAGGAGCCCTGACCCAGCAGAGGCAAGTTTGAGTGCTCCCCAGGCAGCCCCTTCCTCCAGCAGCAGCAGTTCTCAGTGCGAAGAGTAGCACGTGGGTTTGGCCGGATGCACACGCAGCCCCCGCAGCCTTCCCAGCTTGGCCCTCTGCCCTCTCTCCTCTCCCTCCCATCCTCTCCATCTCCCATTTTCCCCCCCAGTATTGCTGCCTTCTTTGCCAGGTATATCCACACACATGCTTGCTGTAAACTGAGCTCTGCTCATCCTGAACACAGGATGGATGTTCAGAGCCCAAAACGCAGATGACGTCGTAGAAGGGCAGCTGGGAGGACCAATGTGAGCCTGGTCCTCAGCTCACAGAGCTACACTGTGTACCCAGCCTGCTGGAAGAGGGGTTCTGTGGGCTTTGGTCACTGCAGGACACTTTTGAGCACACATGCTGTGGATGTGAGATACCTGTTTTTCTGGGAGAGGGGCCCCAGAGGAATTTTATAGTGGAAATTAAGGCTGGGAGAGGTTCGAAGTCATCCCAGGAGATGGAGTCATGAGACCCAGACACGGAGCCTTCAGAGTCCCATTTGTTCATCTCAACCTGTCCAGAACCTCCCCTACTCCAGCCCCACAACCAAGCACCAAAGTCCTTCTCCATTTCTCAGCAGTTCCACAACTAATCCCCTCCATTTTCACACCCACGGACAAAGAGCAAACCCTATCCATGTGCTCTCCCATGGGACCCCACTCATTTAACACCAGCCTAGAGGTGCTGGAAGTGGATCAAATCCTGAGACCATCATCCACCCAATGCAATGGTGGAGGTGATGGATCTGCCCAGAAAACGACAGCCCCAGCCCTGAGCTCCTCATGGAACAGCATCTGAAATCCAGAGGCCCCACAGGGCCTGCCCCCCTCAGTCTCCAGCACAACCTGGAAATGTCACAGCGTGCAGCTGGCACACTCAGGTCACCCTGACCGCTGTCCCCAGCCCTTCCTCTTAGTCACCTCTTCCTTACAGAAATAAATTTAAAAATCCAATGGATATTACAACACACTGATGGCTGCCCACATTATCCTCTCATCAGCGTTAAATTAGCATCCTGACAATGCACTGATGGCAGCACCAGCAGGGCTGAGATAAGCAGCAATAACAAAAGGAAATCAATGACCTGGCATTCAGGGACTTCCCAACAAAGAGTCCATGTCCCCATGGCCCTCACACCAAGGATGCTCAGCACACCATAAAGGACCCCAGCAACCGGGATCCTGTGCCCCTCCATGGTGCAAATGAGATGGAGGAGAGACCACAATTCCCATTAGAGGAGGCTGGGACTAAGGAAAAGCACTCTTCAGTGATAGGGAAACAGGGATGTCTGAAAACCTCATCCAAAATAGCTGTGGATGCCTCATCATCATGGCCCATCCGCAGCTGATGTGAGCAGGAGTTGACTTGAACACACCAGCAAAGGTCTGGGTGACGTTTTGCTTAGAGGCCCTCGCTGGAAGGGGCTGTGAGGAGGGTAACCCACCCCCCTCTCTCCACATCCTCCTGGAAAATGGCCAGAAAAGGTGCAGCAGTTAGAGATCCTTTCACCCCAGCTCAGGGTCTGAATGGAGCAGTGCTTGCAGGCAGGCACTGACAGGGGGGCTCAGGCCACCCCTGCTCCCTGGGGAGAGATGCACGGAGAGGTGGGACACACCCCCCTTGGGAGGGGTTCCTGTTTTGAGGGAAGAAGAAAAGGACACGGACGTGGCGGTCAGGGATGTACTGTTGGCCCTGCTAATAGAAACCCTCTGTATAAACAGGGAGAGGATCCAACAGAGATCAGAGATGGTTTTTCTTTCAAGAAAATTAAACATTTAAAACATTTGAGAACACACGCCCTCACCCCCCGGACAGTAATTAACTTCTTCCTGTGCAGAGCATGGAGCACTTTCCAAAAACAGAGCTAGATGGATTATTTTTCAAAGGAAATGTTGTTGAAAAGATCTTCTGTTATGTCCTAAAGTGGGAAAACAGTCACAGTGGCTGAGGAAGGGCTTGCTCTATCCATGTGCCACACGGTGGCTGCCCGAGGAGGTGATGCCACTCCAGATGCTGCAGGTTTGGGGGCTACATGGTGGTTGAGCAGCAGGTATGCTGTTTGATGGAAAAAAGTCCTTGTTTGGTCATTATATGACCCTAAAAAGCAACACAAAGTAAAGCAGCCACCAACAGTGGAAAAATAATCCCAAACTCAACCTGTGAGGGATGCATTGCATTTCCCCAACATGACAGGACAGGGAATCTTGCAATGCGAGAGAGGATGTAAAATCAGATGCAGATGCAAATATATGCAGCGTTCAAGGGGATTTGCATCCCCCGTCCCCATCTGAGCCCATCTTCCTGTGAACTTAGGAAGAGCTCTGCCCTCATTCTGAGAGCAGTAGCATGAAAAGAGGCAGCTGGTATGTGTGTTAAACAAGCACAGTGTGAATGACATCCCGGCAATAAAAGGACTCCACTGCTAGCCAAGGTGTTTGGTGGGAACTAATAACTTCCCAGGCTGATCCCACCACACTCCCTGAGCCTGTAGAGAGGCGGGAGCAGCACAGGGAGGCAGGATTGGAGGGAAATGGGTAAAAGCTGGTCTGGAGAGACAATCGTGCTTTGTAGCAAACTCTGAGGTTTGGATGTTTGTTTTCAGTGCTGCATTGGGAAGAAAATAAAACCCAACATTTTTTTGCAACACTGACTTGCATGGAAACAGCCTTTCTCTGGTTGAAAAGGTCAGGTTTTCTTTCCATATCTCCCTCACATCAAAAATGTCCTGCAATCCCTGGAGCTCGGGAGAAAATTTCCTTTTACAAAGCGAGGGCAGGTCTACAGGGAGAACTCATTTCTTTTCCTAGACCAGCTTGAGCGAGCTGGAAGGAATGGAGCTGGGTTTGAGCACCCAAGTGCCCTTTCAGGTCTGGATTAAAGTCACAGCACAGACAGGCTGCTCAGTGGGACCCTCCTGCCTGGCAGCCCAGGGCATCTCACCCAAGGATGTTCACTCAGGGCCTTGTCCTAGAGCAGGGGCCAGCAGGAGTTGTCATTGCCCAAAGCTGCATGTGGCCTGTGCCAGAGCAGCCCTTGTGCCTCTCCCTGGGGTACAACATCCACAGGAGACCCATGTGGCCCCACAGAGCTGGGGGACTGTGCCTCATTTGGCATGGGAAATTATATGCTTGGGGTAAGAAGTCTTCTGGCTCTGCTCCTGTAATTTTTCTTCATCCCCTTTATAATCCTAAAATCATCCCAAAGTTTCAAAATTCCCTTTGGGTATCTTTCCTCTCTGACTTCACACTATGGTCTTCCCCTGGCTGAGATTTAACTTTTAGCATCTTTGCTCCAGTAAGGATCCCTCTGTGTCAGCATCGCGAGGAGTTTTGGCACCGCTGACCAGAATCTCCCTCATAATGAGACATCCAGTGCTGAGCCTGGGAGGATGGCAAATGCATACAAAGAAAATATAATTCAAAGCGACAAGACAAAGGAATCTGTTGGATGGGGACCAGTGCATCTGGGGAAACATCTTTGTTTTAGAGGGAGAAGAGAGCAAAGGCAAGAAAAAGGAAAAGAAAGAAAGAGAGGAAAAAGGCATCTGGAGCAGGATTGTTCCTTGCCTGCAGGTGTGTGTGCAGGGAAGGCAGGAAAGCACAGTGCATTTTTGACATTAAAAGCATTGCAGGCTGGTCACCTTTGGCTGTTCACTCCCCACTCCCTCGCGGGGTGTTGTGTTCCCGTGCCCGCAGGCAGCGCACTCCGTCCTTTTCTCTTTCCCTCACCATCTGCCATCGCAAATTCCCCCGAGCATCTCCCACCCTCGCGTAGAGTTTCAACACAGGGCAGAAAACAACAGGGAGAGAAACCCAAACCCGACCTGTGACAGCACGGGGAGAGACAGGACCCAGCTGTGCCTGGTCCCCACCACAGTGTTCTCTGGCCTCTGCCATTGGGTGCTTTGGGGGCACCCCTGGGTGCCAGTGGGTGCTGGGGGTTGCTTATCCCAGGCTGGGGCAGGGGGAGGATGGGGAATGCAGGGCTGTGCACACAGTGGAATCCTCTTTCCTTGTATGGCTGGGCCGCCAGCAGCACAGTCCCCCCCTAACCCCATTGTTTCAAATTACAAAGCTGCCCTGATCCCACTGAGCCACCTCAGATCCAAGGAAAAAACCGGCAGCTGCTTTGAAATCCAGACTGGAGTGTCTCGAGCAGGCAGTGTTTAAAACAACAGCTGGGCTCCCTCCCCACAGGGCACAGGACCCCAGCCCTGGGTACCAGGGAGGGGCCTGTGGGCTTGGAGCATGTCAGGTAAAGGAAAAGGACATTCAGACCTGGAGAAAGGCTTCCACAGCCAGCATCCTCCTGCATCATGCTCGGCTGTTGCCCATCTCCCTTAAGGGCCTGGAGAAGTCCCTGGGTCCTGGTAACTGTTGCACAGGGATGTGTTCTTGCATCCCCATGCACCCTGGTCCCTTCTCCACAGGGCATGCTAGTCGCTGAGACCTCTCCTCCAGCATGTGTCCAGCTCATTGACTGTTGAGAGAGCAATCATGGCAAAGGTCTGGAATTTATGCCAAGTTTATAATCTTAAATGTGGTTTAAATCCCTCCGTGCCCGTCAGTGCCTCCAGCACACTCTCCTGGGTCTTGGGCCACCCACCCCTGACCTTGAGATGCTGTGGTGGTGGGAGCTGGGAGGGTGGAAGGGGGGCACTGGGGGCTGGCAGTCCCATGGGCTGATCCGATTCTTCACGCATAGTTAACTCCTGCTTGGATGGTCGGGGAGGAGAGCACAGGGCCATCGCTGGGACAAACTTGGTCATGCTCAGCCACATTCCTGCCTTCAGAAGGGTCCGGGGTGCCTGGGCCTCGGTGGACAAGGGCCCCAGGAGATCACATTACTCGGGGCTTTTGTAGCATTAACAGCTGTGACGAGGTAGCAAAAACTGTTGGTGTGCACGGCTGTGTGTGCGAGTGGGGCGGGGAGACACCGTCCCCCCCAGCTCAGTCTGGCATTAATCCCCCAAACAGATTAATGACGCTTAGTGCTTTGAAGAGAAGAAAAAGGAGATGGGAGACTAATTGGGGAGATCAGCAGGACGAAAGCCGGCACAGGACGAAAGCCCCCAAAGCCCCAGAGAGCGATTGGAGAATCGGCTTCTCCCTCGGGGAACTCAGGGCATCTGCACGGGGAGCTCAGCCTATCCCTGGAACTGCAGCCAGACAGAACTGTGTGGGTGGAACCTCCTTTGGGGGGGTACAACTGACTGGGAAGGGGTGACACGAACCAATGGTTGCAGCTCGGTGCACACCTGGAGCCATGGATCTGTGCCTCCTGCTCCTCAGGGAATGCTGAGCTCCCACTGCGCACTCAGCCCGTGCCAGGAGCCGAACTCAACCCTCGGCTGTGCAGCCTTAAGCCCTGGCACGCTTGTGCCTCGTCGCTGCGAGCAGCCTGAACAAACGCGGGCTGTTTGCAGAGCAGCGGCAGGAATGCTGGCCCCGAGCCCGGGGCGCTGCAGGGCCCGCAGCTCCCGTCCCTTCCCACTGCCAGCCTGCTCCCTATGGCCCCAAGGGAAGGAAAAAGGCTTTGTGGGGGCTGTTGGGCAAAGAGGAGAGGATTTGTCAGTATAAACCAATGAACCCACTTCGGGAGTGCGTTTTCTGCCCCGCGGGATGTACCCACCCACGCTGACAGGGGTGTAAGCAACAGCCCCATCCCTAAAAACCTGTTATGCATCCTTCTAGCTGCTCCAGCCTCTTCACCGGTGTGGTCCCTACTCCTCCATCAGCAGCACATCGAGCTGTCACCTTCCTGCAGCTCCCGATGCCCAGCCAGGCTCTGAAAACGGTGGTTTCCCAGGGTCTTGGGCTGAGATTAGAGAGTGTGTTCAGCCCTGGATCGAGGGCTGTCAGCAGGGTGCTCTGCCTGAGAGCTTTCATGGTTCCTTACTTCCCTAATTATAAACATGCAGCCACCAATTAGTTTTACCTGCTCTCCCCTTGACACCTCCCTTTCCCTCAGCCCAGCCTTGATCAACCACAACCCTGCAAACTCTTGGTGGGAAAAGGGTCTCTCCCATTCTCCGAGGATCCACCCAAGGGGTTTTTTATTTGCATTCATGATCCTGGCCATGATTACTGCTGCAGAGGCTGTTGGTATTTCCTCCATGCTTCCTAATAGCCCTTTGCAAAGGGCTGGCACCAGGAGACCAAGCTGAAGACCTCCTAAGCTGGAAAGCACATGTCTCTACATCGTGCACTCTAGGGCCAGGTTCCCAGACTGGGACAGCAGTAGACCTAAGTCTCTGGGTCACGGGCAGTCAATGAAACATCCTTCTCCCAAGCTTTGGCTGCTCCAGCCCCCCACTCTGCCTGCCCTGCAGCATCCGGGCTTTCTCAGCCCATTCCCTCTTCCCAAAGAGGTATGAAAGCTCCTAGGAGCAATTTACCCCGTCTGTGCAGCAGGGAAAGCATTTAAGGCTTGGAGGTGTACCAGGGCCACTGCAAACAGGAAAGAAAAATAAACAGGCACAGGATCTCACTGCAAACTGGCAGCCCTGGGAAGGGGAGTCACAAACCCCCAGTGCTCAGGGAGGAGAATTTGTCAGGCTCTGGGCATTGCTGCCATCATTTTCTCTGAGTTGGCACAGGTACAGCTGCAGCCTCCATGCTGGATACATAAACATATCAGAAACCTTCACATCAGCTGTCACACTTCCTAACCCATTTTTCTCCAAACTTGTCTTATCCCCCAGTCAGTGGGCAATCAGCTTTGCCACCCCCTTGGCCAAGAAATGCTTCCCAGGCAGTTTGGGTAAGAGCTGCCTTTTCCAGTCTGCCCTCCCCAGTCATCTGGTTGCTCCCCCCCACTGCCAAGAGGTTCCCAAGCATCTGCAGGCACGCTCTGGATGTGAAGGGGCACCTACAACCCAGCTGACTTCTGCAAAACGCTCCTCATTGCACCATCTGTACCAAAATCACTGTGGGAACCTTGTCCCTTCATCTCACTGTGCCTCAGTTCCCCATCCAGCCTCTGGGAACACTGTTTCCCAGGGAACAGGGAGAAACTGTGGATTTTCCCTCCCTCCCCTGATGCTTGGTGCTTCCCTTTCACCTGACTCCCCCCTGTCTCCCCTGTTTGGATATAACTGTGTCCATCTCTTCCCCACTGGGCTGATTAAAGAGCCTCCTGGTCCCACCCATCACTCTGACGCTCCATCACAGTGAGCCCCTGTTTTGCAGAACTAGGAATTCAAGCTACTGGCGATGCTTTCAGGCTAATCTAACGACTTCCAGAGCCTTAATTTAATTTAATTACCATCCCCTTCTTATCTTAATCATCCCGCCTGTGTTTATAAACAAAACACTGACTCCCTGCCCCACGGCTGCAACCTGAGCGCGGCACCTCCCATCTGCACAACTCATTACATTCCTCTCCGGGCCCATCTGCCAGATGTCCGCAAGGGAGCCCGTGCAAGCCACGACTGGAAAGTCGGCGCGGAGAAGGCGCTGCATTAACCACTCAGCTTTCATCTGCCGGCCCAGATTTTCCCGGAACGCCTTCTCTGCTCCATGCCCGGGGTGAGGTATTTGCGTTGAGGTTACTCAGCCCATTCCCTGCTCTCCCGCTGGGGGTGGTGGTTCCCGCTGCTGCCAGCTCAGCCTCGGCCCTTCAGTCGGGGTGTATATGCCAAGCAGACGGCCTGACTGGTTGATTTTGGGGAAAACCGGGATGCTGTGAACAGCCAGGATGGTGTCTGTAAACTGCTGCCCTGCAAAATATTCAGCAGAGAGCACATGGGTCTCCTGGGGATGCCCTTCTCCTGCCAGCCAGAAAGGTGCCACGGCCAGAGCTCTCACAGTAGCTGTGCAATTCCAAAAAGAGCTAAAAGTGAAGGAACAGTCACTCTCTGCTCAAACCCCATGAGATGCTGGGGGTCCCTCCCATCCAGTTTAGAGCATCTTCTTCCTGCAGCACGGATGTGGGATGAGGAATGGCACAGCTGACTCCATCCCTACTCTGTGGACTACAAGGCCCTGTTTTTGAGGTTCTCCCTGTTGCTCCTAAAGGATGTCTATCTTCAAAATCTGTGTCTTCCCCTCTAGGGAATCCTGATAATCTCAGTCACAGCTGAAAAGAGAGCTGGAAATCTTCCAGTAGAGCTGTTGCTTGGTGTCTCATGATGTTGATTTTCGGTCCTTCAAGAGCCCAGATTCCTTGCAGTCTGGACAAACATTGCTGAGATAACCCCACTGTTATAAAGGTGAGGTGAGCTCCTGCTAACCAAAGAAACTCTCGTAAACACCAGAACAAGGGACTTGGCTCGAATCAGGCGTAAAAACAAACTTTGGCTTTGACTTCAAAAGCCCCTGAGTTTAAAAAGCAGTTATGATGCAACCTCCTTTGTATGTGAGCAGGGATGGCAGTGCCGGGTTCTGCAGGAGGGCGGGATGTGCTGGCTGGCCCAGGGGGGCATTTGCAGGAAGCATGGCAAGCCCAGTGTGCTTTATAGGCAGCAGGTCCAGGGAAAAGGGCATCCCACTCCCAGTGTTTGGCTCCTGCCTCCTCTGACATTGCTGAAGCTTCTGAAGGGATGCCCAGGGAATGGAAGTATGGGGGAGGAAAGAAAATATCTTGCTCTGTTTTCACTCTTCACTGCAATACTTGTGTTGCTCCCTGAGCTTTCCTCTGCCCCATCCCCTGCCAGTTGCAGCATGGCAGAAGCTCAGAGCATTGTTCTGCTGAGACGTGGTGTGGCTGGGATGAGGGACCAGCTTAAAGCCCTGTGCTGGGAAGAGGTCTCAACCAAAATGTAAAAATCAGCCCTTTCCCCATCACTTGGACTCTTGACAGATTTACATCCACAGGGCGTGCCTGGCCACAGTTTGTATCTGTTGGCCCAGAATACTTTGAATAATTGGTCCTTTCATACAGAGACAGCAGCAGTAACTTTGAGCTGCTTTGTTTTCGTGGCATGTTGATCTCGCAGCACATCCCAGGTCCCAGAAGTTCCTAATTCATTTCCGTGGGGCCAGGTCCAGGACAGTCACACACCCTGGGGACTAGGGGATGCTGACAGCACAGCCACACCCAGCCAGTGTCCGACAGCATCTCTCCTGGAGATATTTGTTTATGCCCTGTGCCTCAGCCAGCAGCCAGGGTATCTGGTATCTACCATCTTGGAAGTAGAAGACATATATTCTGGAAAGATCTTGGTGTGTTCGGTTTGGTAAGAACAAGGCAAAGTTCAAAAAAAAGGTAATTTTTCTGTTAGACTGATGGATAAATCAGGAAGACCAGGCTCCCTGGCAGTGCTTTGTGGGTGTTTGTGCAGCTCCTCTCTGTAGCTCAGGTCACAGCACAGATTTAGGGGAAGATTGGTTTAAGTCCTTGCAGACAAATCCTTTCCCAAGAACTGCAGCCTCAGCAGTGCCCCGTGTCCTTGGACATCACTGTCCCCATGAGCAGGGGCAGGTTAAACCACCAGCACTTGCAAGAGAGCTGCAAGGTGAAAGCCCTCTGCAGCCAATCCTGCTGGGAGCAGGGACATGGGCCCCAAACAGCCTAGTAGAGACTACAAGTAGAGACTACATACAACCATATTCATGTCTGACATTAAGTTCCCTGGGCATTTGTTGGGATAAAACAGATCAGAAAATCCTCTAATGTGGCCACAGCATTGTCCTCTGCTCCAAGCTGGGCAGCTGGGGCAGGGCATTCATGGTGAGCTGTTCCCCTCGTGCTGGTCACTGACAGGAAGGACACAGGTTTTTCCTATTATAGTTTAGTCATGGGACTAATAAAGCCTCTTTAATCATTGTTCGTCACTTGTACGCACACGCAGACAAAGGCGTACTCAGAGCTGAAGTGCAGAAGGAGTCAGCACCTGGCAAAGTCATTACTGGCCAGTCTAATTTATTTCTAATCTGATGCTAAGGAAAAGAAAAAAATAAAATGCAAACCTCCGCCAAGAGAAGAACTTGGCCCACGTGGGAGGAAAGGTCGTGATGGATGTGTGTGGAGTGGAGAGGGAAACCGAGGCAGAAGAGTGTGCAAAGTGCTCCATTCCCAGGTGGGATGGCCTGGCAGGGTGCAGAGGGGAGCCCTTGCCATACAAAGGGGGTCCTGAGGTGTGTTATGAGGCCAAAGTGTGGATAGGATGCTGCAGACACCACATCTCTATGGCTGCTTCCTCTTGCAGCGGGGTGGAATGAAATGAAACCCAATTCCTTGGTACAAAGTGCAGCTGCTCTTGGAGCCGTCTGACATGGACCTTCCCAGGTGTGCCTGAGCTGGACACAAAACTGCCTGGGTTTTACTTAAAACCCGTGTCCAGACTACTAAGTGGAAATTGGAGCTGCCTAGACTGCTCTCCTTCAGTCCAGACATCCATCAATAAGTCTGGTTCCAATAAAACCTTATCAACCCATAAAACACACCGTCCCAAGCACATATTCCGGCAGCGAGGCTGTGATAAGGGGTTCAAATACAGGAAACCGCAGAGAGAGCTCAGCAGCAAAGGCATTTTAGGGAGGTCCTACATAAACAATGTCCCATCTGTGCAGTACCCAAGGGACGGGGCGGATGGGCACCCATTCCTACAGCAGCACTGTGAGTGTCTGTGGAGTGTGATGGAGATGGGACAGGCTCTCCTGGTGCTGTGCCAGGCACGGTGTTCCATGGGTGATATGCTTGGGTCAGCACCCCTATTTGAGTTTTTGATCCCACAAGGATCCCAGGAGTGCTGAGGTGAGCACAGTCCGTGGTGACGGTGGCTGCTGAGCGTGGAGTGAGCAGCAAGGTTACCTGAGGGAATCACATCTGGCAGAGTCCAGTAAAACCTTTTCCACTTTTTTTTTAATTTATTGTGGAATAACACATAAAGTTCAGTGAATATTATTCAAATATTTGTGAAGTCAAGGCTGGTGTCCTCGTGTCTGACAGCAGCTTCCTTGTGTCCTTTCTATGAGCTCAGAAAGATCAACCCATTAGAAAGGAAAATACTTCAGTGACATGTTTACTGTTTTCACAGCTTGTTTTCTCGCCTGGATGGGAAAGCCTGAGGCCATCAGGGTTTAAATCTGGGTTTAAATCCCGCCAGCCTGCTGTGGGCTGGCAGGTGGAGGCACCCGCCCCAGCATGCAAGAGTCACTCACCCTGACTCCCAAATGCTCTCTGAAGAAATTAAAGATTTCATGGCAGTCAGTTCAGGGGAAAGGGGGCCCCAGTCTCCATTTAAATATCTCAGATGATCTGAGTGTTCATTCCAGCCCACAGTTATATGTTTTGGTATCCATTCATTTATCTTATTCTGGTTTTCCTGTTGACCCAGGAAACCCTCTCCCATCTCAGCCCATATGTTTTAGGGATACCATAATCTGCCAGCCAAAACTTTTCAATATACAGTGCTAAAATAAATAGCAAAAAATAATAAAAAAATAAACTGAGCTTCCCCACCCTGTCTGAATAAGCAACGTTTCCAGTCCCTGAATCACTTCTGGGGCTCTTTTCCTGTCCACTCCCAGTGTGCCACCCTCCTCTTGGCAAGGGGGCACCAGAGCTGGGGACATCGCCCTCCCTGCTCTCACCCCACTACCACAGCCACAGCAAATAAACCTCCATCCTCATCCCACCCTATCCAAGGATGGTGATTGCCCCTATAGCTGATGGGGACACAGTTAGAGTTACTGCAGGACTTTGCAACCACAAATCTGAGGACTGACCCTGGGAGCCTGGATTACCTCTGAAGGACCACAGAAATGTTTGTTGTCCCACTAAAATGAGGTTAAAAGTCATGGTTCTGTCATGGCTTTCACATGCTTTGCTTTCCAAGACAGAGAGGTTCTCCCATCCTATAAATCCCACCTTCCCCTTTTGTTCCTAGACTCTCTTTGTGGTTTTACCAAAAGTGGCAGTTTTGGCTTGCACCAGGCTGAGTGATCCAGCCCATTTTGTAACAGCCATCTAAAAATGTTACCAGAAGGGTTTTATTTTTTTCACCAAACAGGTGAAACTGGGGAGGCTCAAGAACCAACCACTTTGCAACCCCACAGTGAACCACACTTCCCCAGGGCAGCTGCATCTCCCAGCCCCATTTGTCCTCCCATCAGGTGAGCCTGGTTTTGTATCCTCAGCATTTATGAATCTTAGCGGGAGACTCCACTCCAGCTCTATTTGTACCACAGCCTGATGCCAAGTCAAACCACACAACCAAGGCTGTTGCTTTGACAAGATCCTCTTTATCAGTCCAAATCCCAGCCCTGTAGAAATGAAGAAGTTAGCAGAGATCTATTCTGATCCTTTGCTGGGGTTGGCATCAGTTACACCCCTCCTTTAATTAACTACATGTTGCTTTGTATTCAAAGCCATCTCAGTATTTCAGCAGTGATGGATGCCAAGCTGGCAGACTCCAAATAACCCAAGGGGCCTCATTACCCTTTCCAAAATTCTGGTTTCTTTCTAGGCCTCCTCCCAGCCTGGATGTAGCAGGGTTTGGGTCTGGGAGACCAAAACGCCCACACTGCACAGTGGCACATCCTGTGCTAAGATGATGGGCATTGGTGGGCACTGGTAGATCCTCCTCCAGGCATGGTCCCAGGGGAGCAGGACCCAGAGGCATGTGATGGTGTGGAGAGGGTCTCACTGGGTTTTTTCCAACTGTTTTCCTTTGTGAGTGGAGCGAGGATTTGAATTCAGCCATTCCCAAGTGCTGCTCTCAAGCATTAATCTAACAGGGTGCCTCTGTTTCCATGACCTTATTTCCACCCTCAGCATTACACTCCACTCCAGCTCCATGAGCTGTTCCAGATGTTTTGGAAAACCCCTTGCAGTTTGGTAAAAGCTCCAAAAAATAAGATAATTTCTCCCATCAGCCAGATCTAAAGGAGGAGGAGGAGGAGTAGCAGAGGATGTGAGGAGCAGAGTCATGGTCAGATAATATCTCCCCAGGCTACGATCCACATCAAGTACAAAACAGGATTGATGAAGTGCTGAGGCAGGTCAGAGCTACCACAGATCTCCCTTGAAGATGGAGGCCAAAATCCCTGCAGTCCCTCTCCTTTTCCATCAGCGTGAGTTTGTCCCCTGACTGCAGCAAATGGCATCTCCCTCTGAGCCTGCTCCACAGCCCTGAGGGGTTGGAACCCCACCATCCACTGTGGCAGGAGCAGGAAAGATGGATACAACACATTCTGAAGTGGCAGTTCTGTCCTCAGGTCCTGAGCGTGCCTTAGCTTCTCCTGAGCTGCTGCTGAGGTGCAGATGGGACTTCATCCCCAATTCCCAGAGCTGCAGGAAAACTGCAGCCAAGGTGTGGATGGGTCTAAGTTGAGTCTTCTGTGGATTAAACCCTTTGCAGGGTCTGTGGCATTCCCGCACATCGTGCTTTTCCTGCCAGTTTGTATCCCTTCCTCTTGGGGAAACCTTACTCTAACAAATGTTTCATTCATAAAGCATCCCTTCACCTCCCTGCTGAAGTTCTCACACTCTGCTTAGTTCTATCCATAACTATATAGAATCAAATTATATATAAACCCAGAACCAGAAATAGAGAGGGACTGAATCAGCAGCCTGGATTCAGCCTCCACCCAAGTCAGGAGTTGCTGGAAGCTGGACCTGCCTCCAGACTTTGTGGCTGAAGCCCATCTGCAACTCTAAAAGCCAAAATGAAAATAGAGAAGAAACCAAATAGCAGGGCATCTCCTCGCCTTGACCACAGGCTCCCTGGGGCAGGGACTGTGTTTGTTTGTCTCAAGAAGAACAATTTTACTGTCTGTGAATGAGGAGCTGGAGTGGGGTCAGGGAGTCTCACTGCGGGAAGGGGCAGAGAAGAGCAGAGCTCATGAGGGGGAGCTGGGCTTGTTGCCACTCCAGCTCCAGAGGAGCCAGCAGCAGGATGGTCAGCAACAAACATGACTATAGGGGAGCTTACACTTACCCTTCTTCACTTCTCAGCACCACTATGTGCCCCAAAATCTCCAAAAAATATGGTACCGTTGACTGGCACCTCCTTGGCTTCCCCCAGTGGCTCTGGGGTGTGACTGCAAGGCAGCTATTCCTGTACAGTGGCTGGGGAAGAGGATGGAGAGGAACCAGGCAAAGGAGAAAAGCATTTGGGCAAAGACACCTCCCAGACTCTGGGCAGGTCAGGGGCCAAGGGGGCTGGTTGGGTCCTTTCCAATAGGTCCACCCTTGCCCTGGGCCCTGAGGAGCTGCCACTTAGTAAGTTGAACTTGTGTCCCTTGGTTTGAGCTATCCTGGACACATCAGGAAACAAATGCATTTGGTTCCCTAAATGGGAGGAGGTTTTTTGTCATCGTCGTCACTTTTCTAGTTTCGGTCTTTGTTAGCAGCCCTTCCTCTTCCTCCCTGCTCTCTGAAATAGCAAGAAGCTGCATCCTCCTCCCCAGCTGCCTCTTGTAGGTTGCTGCAACAACACCCGGCGCTTCTCCTCAGCCACCATAGCAAAGGTCAGAGCCCCTGCGGAGGGGACCAGTTCTCCAAGTTCAAGGGTTGGTGACTCGGTGGCCTGAGGCAGAAAAGTGCGGGGTCTTGCTGCTGCTGGTACCCTGTGGATGAGTGCCAGGCTCTACCAGGCTGAAAATGCCCTTCCCACTGCTCACTTCCCACATGTTGTCCCACCTTCTCCCAGGGGCTGGGATGGGAAGTGAACCCTATGTGCCCTCTGCAAATGTCACTACCCCTCTGTGTCACTGATGTGTCAGGGCAGATGACAGCCTGGTGGCTTCAGGGAAACAGGACCAAGAGAAGAAAGCAGTGATGGTGCAAGGAGTGCATCAAATGCTCAGAGGCAGAGGAAGGACATGCTTTGGATCCCAGACCTGCAAGTCTCTCAGTCCCTAAGCCCTTTGCCTTGACCAAACCCAGATTTCCTCCAACCACAAATACCTCTAAAACCTTGCTAAGCTCCCTGGTGGTCTCCTTGGGGTGGAGTTCACAGTTCCATCAACAGCTCCATGAGCCCAGCATGATGCCCATCTATTGTGTCCCAGTGCTGCCCACCACTGATGTGCCTGGAGGAAAAACTACTCATCCTGGTCAGAGGTAGCACCATCTCTGGCACATCCTGCCACCCTGATGGATGGTGGCTCTTGGGCAGAGCTTCCTGGGCTGGCTGCCTGCTGGGAAGGGGCTGTGCTTTCTCTGGGCTTGGCACATCTTCCTCCTGGGTAAGTATTATTTGCACTTTTGTGTGCCTGGGAAAGGTCACCCAGATCTGGGCTGGGTAACTAACTGGAAGAGGCTGAAAGGTTTGTGATGCTGGTGGCCCCATTGTTTTCTTCTCTTTTGAGTTTTTCCACCTCCTTTGGTGTCTGTCACCATCTGACCCCAAAGTGGACCTTCTCTAGGACCCAGCCTGTAGGACAGCTGTTTTCAGGGGTGATGGGGTTATCAAACATGGGCATGGGAAGGTTTGTATGATTCCATCACCTGACTATGACTCCTTATGCTAATAAATCTCAGTAGTAAATTGTGAAAAACACAAATTCTGATATTCCCCAGACCTGAAAAGTCTTCACGAAACCTACCAATCTCCAGAAGGGCTCCAGCACATAGAACACACCTGTGACTGGCTGCTCCCTGAACCCTAGAGCATCCCCAAAACTTCCCAGGTTGCCTCCCTCCTATTCTCCACAGCCCCAGGCTTTCCTCTCCTCTGCATCTTCTCCAAACCCACCTGCAGGCGCACGACTGCAGCTCCAACCCACGCGCTGGTCCCTGAGGCAGGAATCCAGGCTTTGATACATGGAGCATGGCCCAGCTGTGCCGTGCTCAGGCCTGTTGCCACGTGGACTCCCTGGCCAAGGAGCTGGCACGAAGCTTGCAGGGGGGAGCACCAGAGAGAGGTGGTTGTGCTGTTACCTGTGCGCAGAGCTGAGCACAAGGGCAGAGCACGTCACCAAGCTGCAGCCCCTCCAGTGACGTGCCTCCTCCTCCCCTTCTGTTCTGGGGCAGTAAATCAGTCAACACAGAATAACCAAGGAATCATGGCTCCCAGAGACAAACCTCCCCTGAAGGTGAGAAGAAGCTGAGAAGCACTTCTGAATTGGCAAGAGTTAGCGATGGCGGATGAAGGGGGCTTTGGCAATGCTGATGTTGGGGATTCAACCAAAAAGTGAGCAGGGAGAGTTCACATGTGACCCTCCCTCCCCCTGAGGATCTGTCATTGCTGTAGCTCTGAGCCAGAGACCACCATGGAAGGACAGGCAGTACACCCACACACCGACTCTGAGGAGCACAACGGGGCCAAGTGCCAGCTCTTCTCCTTCCCCCCATCAATCACCAGGAAGAGGGAGACAGATGTCTCCCTGGGGAGTTTGGAAGGTATAATCGAGGAGCAGGATAAATCAGGTCCCTGCATATACAACAGGGCAATTATTTACAGATGATTAAATATTGGCTCTAGAAACCCCAGGCAATAAACAACAGCCTGTGCCAGGTTGTGTGTTTACCTTCTGCCTGCATCTCATGGAGCAGGAGCGATGGGTGAGGACCAACACCAGCCACGCCCTAAACCCACCACTCCTTTCCAGCTGGAGTCACTGGTGGAGGCAATGGGACCTACTTTGACATAGTTTTACCACCTCATCCCTGGGGAATGGAGCAGGAAACGATGGAGTCGTGGTTCACAAAGCCTGGCTAGATAACAGCACAGAAGGCATGAGTATGGACCGGCTGGGATGTGCTGGCTGCAGGGACATTGTGTTGTAGCACAAGTAACTGCCCTGAACCGAGGAAGTAGGGGTAGGTGCAACCTGAGCCACTCTCTGCCTGAGGCCCTTCACCTCCAGAGCATCCAGGCTCAGTTTCTGGCTGAGCCTGGCCATCCCCTCACATGAGCAGCAGCAAGGTGGCAGCAGGCAACGCCTGGTGGGATGCCCATATAAGAGCAAACTCGAGCTCCAGATCATAAACGAAACCTTGCTCTTTCATTTACTCATCTGACCTGGCAGTGCTTGGACTGATAATGCTGGTTTCCTTTTAAGCAGAGGCTAGTCACAAATAAAATAAACCAGGCATGCTTTGTGTTTCCACTGCCTTGCCTTTCATCCCCACTCCTCAAAGCCACAGAAGGGAAGTCCTGAGCAGCGAGCAGGAGCTGTGCTGAGGACAACAGAAGCTCCAGGCTTGGCCTCAGTTGCACTTGTGTGGGTTCATGGCCCCAGCAAGGGGTGGGATCACCTTCCCCTTTTCACCCGCGCGGGGGAAGAGCACAACGAGAGGCAGAGATTTTGCTTGCCATGATTCGCATTCACGGCGCTGCCTGGGACAGAACCAGGCTGCTTTTCTCAGCCAACAAGAGTAAAAGCAGAATTCCATACCCAGCAGCTAGCCAGACAGATGCTCAGGGAGAAGACATGCCCTTCCCTTCCCCAGCGCCAGTGCCTTACTGGGGGGATGATGGGGCACACTAACAGGCAGACAGAGAGTGGAAAATCTGACAAACGCGTCGCTCCCAGAAGCCGCCGGCGCTGGGGCCGCTCTCGTTAGCGGAGCTGACACTGGTGGGGCACAGGAGGCTCAGCCAGACCCGGCAGCGTGTGCCGGGGTGTCAGCTTCCCCTGTTTCTCTTGCCACCTTACAGGGTGTGATGTTTTCTTTCCGTGCTCCCCGATGAGCTGCCCTGAGATGCTTAGGCTGAGCAGCTGCAAGGGGCTCCTGCCTCGCGTGTTGAGAGAGCCTGGAGTCTCCTTACGGCAGAGAATGAGAGGTGCAGGATAGAGCACAAACCCCTATCCTGGAGCAGCAGTGGGTGTTGCATCAGGCTCTTTAGAGTCAAGAGTTAGACCCGTGTGTGATTTTCTTATGGTTATCACTTATCTCAGGGATTTGCCTGGACTCTCCAGCCCCCTCCTGGCCGGTTCCATAAAGCACAGCAGAAATAAATAGATAATGGTTTATGGCACAAAGTTTTAACTCAAAAGGGTTATGTCCACCCATAAATAGTTATTTTCTCTCCAGCACTAAACCTTGAGGAACACCTGCACTGTGCAGCCCTGACATGGCACAGAGATGGCTGGTCTGTGGATGCTGCTTGGAGGCAGCAGTGCTGGAGAGAGCAACCAGGAGCAGGGAGACATTGCAGAGCCGTAGGCCTGGGGGAAAGGGAATGGGGGAAAGCCAACAAAACGATGTCCCAAACCCTCCCTGGAGTAACACATTCCCAAGGTAACATGTTTGGAGCAGAGGGCTGACTCCTGTTTGCATGGGGGAGTTTTAGGAGTTCCCTGGAGAAGCTGAAATAGATGCAGAGGAGGTATAAGTAACTGCTAAGCGGCAGCTAAGCAAGTCTGGAGAACCCTTGCGTGGAGGTGTGAGTTGGGGAAATCACAGATCCTGATTTGGTCTGGTGGGAGAAGGCTCTGGGAGACCTGTCTGGATTTGGGGTGACCGAGACCCACCCACTGAGAAGAAGCTGAGCCTTCCTGCAACCTGACCTGCCCTGCAGTGTCCAAGCCTTTTCCCAGTCCACTGATATCATTAACATAATTCCGATAAACTTGGCACACTTTTTAAGCCTGTAGATCCCTCCTTTCTTACATGCAGGATAGCAGCACTGCCTGGTTGTGCCCACTGTCGTGGTGGGTGTCTCAAAAGCAGCCCCTTCTCCCTGCAGTTCCTTGCCTGGCAGGCAGGAGAAACAAGCATGGAGGGATGATCTAGGGAGTGAAAACACAACGTGGGGTTCAAGCCATAAATAGGGGAATGATGCAGCTGGACAAATTGGAGAGGTCAATGCCATCATCCCACAGTACCCCAAGGAGGGATGAGTGGGATGTCCCTGTCCCTCCAATACCACCTCAGCCCTTCTGCTGCTGATTCACAGCTCTCTTGCACGTCCCAATGCTGCCATCTGTAGCACAGAGCTCAGCTCCAGTGCTCCCCAGCAGAGCGCCTGGAGAGCTGAGACCAAGGCAGAGCTCAGCTTCAAGAGGTTTGATTTTGTAAGAGTCCAAACTAACAAATCCCAGCCTGGGACTTGGCTTTTTCAGCCCCGAGAGAGGCTGTTGGCTTCTACGTCGGCAGATTTGCATTTTTAGTAGCCTGCCAAGGGCACCAGAGCCTGGGATAGTCATTATCATTCTGCTTATCTGCCGGAAATAAAATAAACACATTTAATGACATCAGTACTGTGGCCCATACAGTAAGGGGGTTTTAACCACGAAAGCCATGGATTCCTGTAAGACCAGCCAGGGAGCATCACAGCCTCCCATACATACAGAGATGAGGACAGCATTTAATGTTTTTGAGGCATTTACCCTGTGAAAGAGGGGGATGTGCAGCCATCCCTCCCTCCCCCAGCTTGGCTCCGTAGTAGCACATGCTGACTGTCGGCGTAAAACCCTCACCACTGAAATTCATTTCATCGCTGCTCATTTCTTGGTGCCTTTCCATGACAGGAAATATCGGACAAAGGCTCACTCACCCTGCTCCTAAATCCCTGTATTGTCCCCAGCAGGGAAGGGAAAGGCAGAACCGGGGCGTGCTGAGCTCAGCACAGCAGCATCCCGAGCCTCGGGGTGTCACGAGGTGGAAAAACGGCTGTGACAGAGCTGGCATCAGCTCATTTCAGGCCAGGCTGTGACCCACAGAGTGAACAAAAAGTGAAACAGAGAGAAAAAGAAATCTCTGATGATTGCGGTGAAGCTGAGCCCCGGTTGGAGCCCCCGTTTCTCCTCTGCCACTTCCATTCTCTCTTGACCTTGTGGTGGATGTGACTCCTGGTATCTCCCTCAGCTTTGGGAGTCCCCATCCTTCCTTCATGCCTTAAACACATCTGCCCCCTCTGGATCACAACCTTAAAGCCTTGTATGCCCCGTGGCTGCCTCACACGGGCTCCATCACGTCACAGCTCAGGACCGCGGGCAGCAGCAGGGCTGGATTAGCCCCGCACGCATGAACGGGCTGACCCTGCCGGGCGTCAGCGGGATTTACCGCTCCCCATCTCCCAGCTGTGCCTGGCAGCTCGCTCTGACCGGAGGCCTGGGGAGGCCAATCCCTGAACACGAGGGTTCCTGGCCGGTGGCATCTATAAAGGCCCCCCGGCCGTGCTCTCGGGCGGGTCTGCGGCGCGGGGCCGGCGAGCGCGATGGCACTGCGGGTAAGCGCTGGGGACAGGAGGTGGCACAGCCTGGTCTGTGTGAGGGGTGATGGCACGGGTCAGGTGATGGACAAAGGAAAGCAGCACAGGGAAGGGCAGGAAAGGTAGAAATCCCAAAAGATGTAGGAGTGATACAACGCTGCTCCTCTGTGTCAGTCTGGTCCAGGCTATCGCAGAACTGAGCTTCGTGGTGTTTGATAAAGGGCAATAGAATGGATTTTCATCTTGGTTGTACCAGGGCTGGTCTGGGGTAATGCTGCCCTAATGGCAGCTACTCTGACTTGGAGGGTTTTAGCTGAGACCAAAACACAACCAGTGCAGACTAGACCTGTGTGTGGCCACCCATCCCCGATGGGACAGCCGGCAGCAAAGAGGGAACGGCTGTTTCCTGTGGATGTGGTGTGTCTCTTGCTGGGGCTGTTGTAATGATGACAAGTTAAGGGTCAAGGCAAGGTGAACCTTGTTGCTGCCACCACCACTTGCTGTTTGCAGTCAGAACTCAGTCAGCTCCATCAGCTCTCTGTGTCTCACAGGGACAAACACTGGTGTGGGCAGAGCCTTCGAGTGACCATGTGTGGGTTCCTAAACCTGCCCTCCAAAAGTAGCCAGGCACGAGGGTATGAGGCTGGCCATCTCCACCTCTCAGCTCCTGCCCAAAAACATACTTATCCCTAAAATGCATTGGAAATAGGAAGTCATGACAGAGAAAGAAACAGGGCAGTGAAAAGGAGGGAGAGACAGGCCTGGAACTCGCAGGGGAGATGCCAAGGCTGGAGAAATTTTACCAGTGTGAGCAATGAGTTTGGGAGAGCGGGATGCTCAGAAATGCAAGATCATTAGAGTGTTAAAAAAAAAGTGGGGTGAAATGGCAAGCACTTCTTATTAAAATGAGTTATTTAGTAAAACTATGAATTATTCAAAAAGGAACATTTTTGAGCTCATTTTATGCAAGTTTAACCTTGGAGATAGGGAGAGCAGGTGGAAAGGGGGATCAGGCAGGAACTTGAGGGAAGAGTCAGCCATGTAATGCTGGGGTAGCTCAGGCTGGATGCCACTTTACACCTATTCCTCTGATGCAAAGCATCACAAAGTTTTCTGCTTCAGATTTTGTATTGCTCAGGCACAGAGAGGAGCAGAGAGTCTTTGTGTCTTGACAGCAATGAAGACATCCAGCTCTTTACAAAAGACCTTGGGGACAGCAAATCCCACCTCACTGACTGGATGTCATAGCGACCTTATTTCTTAACCATCTGGGGCCCTTGAGGTTATTTAGGAGTGACAAAAATACATAGGCAGAGAATGTGTGTGTGTGGGAAGGGGGGAGAAATAAGAAGAAAATGAGAGGGTGAGAAAGAAACGTAAGGAATGAGTGGGGTAGTGCACCTCTACCACCTTGTCATGCTTTACCAGCACCTCCTTGTCTGTAGTTCGAGGCCCTGTACCCAGAGGGAATCTGTCCTGGATGGAGCATCGTGGTCAAGGGTGAGACCAGTTCCAGTTCAAGCATGTAAGGACATTCTGCTCACAGCTCTCCTGGCTGGTGACAGCCAGCAGCAGCACCCCACAGCTCTCCATCACTTCTTTCTCTCACTGTCTCAGGTTTGAAATCAATTTGCTCTGTGATCCTGGAGACCAGATCGCTCTCCACTTTAACCCTCGCTTCTCCAGCTCCAGAATCATCTGCAACTCCTTCCTAGACAGCCAGTGGGGGAAGGAAGAGGTTAACACCACCTTCCCCTTCGAAGCAAAGGAGCCTTTCCAGGTAACCCTGTGTCACCCCACCAGTCTCCTCAGCTGTAACAGGAGTGACCCAGTCAATATTTGGATTCTCCTCATGGATCTAGTGCTGCCTTTCCTGCCAGCACTATATGCAGCAACATCTCCTCTCTAGCTCTGTCTCCTGTTAGTATCTCTGTTGTATCCTGGTGATTTACACACAGGTTTGGCACAGACCTGCAGAGCTCCAGCAGTAATTCCTGGATGCTGCAATTGCTTTCAGTTTAGGCTTTGCACTACCACCAGTTTATGTTATCATGAAATGAAAACCCAGTTATTTCCTCCTTTTGCCCAAAATGGGGGTGAGCACTGTGTGTGTGTGTCAGCTCTGGCAGGATTTGAAGTGGGTGCACTCACTGACATGATGGAAACAAGGTCCAGTGAGGACATGTGGCCGCATGAACTTAACACAGTCTCTGTCTCTCAGGTTGAAATCTACTCTGATCAGGACTATTTCCACGTTTTCATCAATGAAAACAAAGTCCTGCAGTACAAGCACCGGCAGAAGAATCTTTCATCCATCACCAAGCTGCAGATTCTCAATGATATTGACATTTCTTCAGTGGAAATCACCAAACGAGGTCTTTACTAGAGACCAGAGTGGGGAACTCTCACAAACCATTCCCTCTTAAGCTCCTGATCCAGCCAGGGACCATCTGCTCTCTGGTTCCACACACCATCAGCAACCAGGGAGATAGCTATGCACATGTCCTCATAGTGGAAGGGATGGTCATTCCCACCACAAGCCACAGCACCCAGCCACATCACTTACTGTAGCCCAGACCTTCTACCCCTGTACCTTGGGGTGCACAACAGGCTTTGTAGGTCTGATCATCTTTGCTGTTGGACAGCCTGGGAAATCACCACAGCCTATAAAAATCTCCCTCAAGTAGTCTGGACACCTGAAATTGTGTTTCAAACAGCTTAGAAATTCCATTTGCCCAAGAGTAGGGTGTGAATTAGCACTAGTCCTCGGCTGGCCACGTGGTAAAGGATGTAATGGGTGTGGATGTTAGGAGTGGAAAGGGAATTTCTGTCCAGGAGCTGGGTAAGAATTCTACCATATTTGCCAATAAAATCAACCAAGGAAATAACCTACTGAGACATCCCTCCCTGGGCAGGTCAATCATGTTTTTCATTCCCTGCCAATCTCCAGACACCTGGCATAAACAAAGGCTGGTGACTGGGCAGGAGGACACAGAGGAGGGTTGCTTGGGTTTGGCACTGGGAAAATACTGCCTTTTTGCTTTGAAGGCTAATAGCAGGTGATGCTCCCTCATCAGCAGATCAGTGGGATAAGGTTCATCTTGTCAGATATTGCCAGAAATTCCTTTCACTGGTTCAAGGAAATTTGCTCAGCCCAAGTCCTGCCAACTCCAGGCTTCCTAGACAGACCCCTAAGAGTGGTGTAGTGGGTCAGAAAAGGACAAGAGCTTAAGGAGACACATAAAAACACATGGGCCCTCTATCATGCACCAGAAATGCAGCTGGACTCCAAACAAAAGGAACTGAGTACATCAGGGTCTAGAAATTATGATATGTTTGGAATGAACAAAGTGCCATTATTCCCATGGATAGCCTCTGGATTTTCTCTTTGCTCCGCTTTCTTGTTTTCTTTTCTCCCCCTTCTTAGTTGTCTTTCAAAACAGTCCACTTGTTCCTTGCACCCTCTTCTCTTTTCCAACCTCTTCCTTGGAGCACAACATATCTCTGACTCCTCCACCAGGCCACAGCAGGCTAAAAGATGTTATTTTTACTTTGTTTTAATTACACGCGTCATAAACAGCATAATGTCACAGTGTTAAATCTGAACAAGAACTTATTCCAAAAATGCAATTGCAGCTGCCCCCAAATCACTCTTTTGTTCCTCAGACATAAGACAGACCACATTCCTGATGCAAAAGGAATGATCCTGCCTTGCCTGTCCTTTCCACTGAGGAGAAATCACTTCGTAAGAAGTCAGCCCTGATCCATCTTTGCCTTAGGGTGAGATCTGGGCTTTGCTCCAGCCTTTTCTCAATGCTCAAATTGGCCATTCCCAACTTTTCCTTCTATTTATACTTTCAAGGACTCATGAGGAAGAGGTGGCTGCAGCAAACCCCAACACATGATGCCACAAAGTTGACATTTATGAATCTGTTCGAAAGTTTATAATGTTTTCCCAGACTATAAAAGAACAATAACTGAAAACCACCCTGTTCTTGTGGCAAAGAGCTCAATGGGAACACAATATGGTACCAAATGGTACCTTTACCCTAAAGAACAGAAAATATGGTTTGGAAATGGCAGCGGTCTTGATTGCAAGTCAGGAAAACTGGGGATGGTGAGACTTTCTCTGGCCTGGAATAAATTTGTCACCACTGGAACAAGAGGGTCAACTCAAATTCTGGTTGTCTGTTTGTTCAACAAACTGCTCTCATGGCCATCCCTTCAGTAAAACAGGCACAAACTCAGACAAAATCAGGCCCACTGGGATCTCTGTGTCATCCATCTGATAATACTGAGCAGCATTTGAAAGAAATCACTTTTTTTGGTGCTTATTTGGGGGCTGATAGACATAGATAATTTTTCATGAAGGAAAAGTGGTTAAATGATTCATAAGGGTAATGCTTTGTACTTACATGGCCACCAGCTCCATCTATAGCCACTGCTGCAGAAACACCCCACAATTCCATTGTTCTCCAGAAGTGAGCACCAAGGGCCACAGAAAAACAGGGTAAAAAACATTTCAAGTACAAACAAATAAAGAGATGTCACAAAAATCAGGCAGAGACAGAGATTATGCCCTGACTCCTGCTGGACACGTTCCCTCCAGCTCCTGCCAGCGGCTGATCTCACTGCATTACCATCTGCACCGAGAGAGCCCCATCTCTCCTGACACATCCACAGCTCTGCTGCCTCCTCCAGCCAAAACACAGCCAAGGGGGAAGGGGACTGCAGAGCAAGAGAGGTCTGGGAATCTACTGAGCACTGCTGGGAGGAAAACTTCAGGGCTGGCTGTTTATAGCTGTTTTGCACAGTTTTATGGGGAAAGAAATGCCCTCCAAGTCTGTGCCCCTCATCTGCCCCTTAAGGAGAAACTCCAGAAAAAAAATGAATCCCCATAATTATGATGGTCAGTTAAACTCTCAGGATCAGGGTTGGCACACCAGACTTCCACAGAAGCATCTTATGCTGGCATTGAGGGGATCAAATGGAACAAATCAATTCTTCTTCCAAATTTCAACCAGTCTTCCTGTTCATGACCCAGGATTTGAAACTGGGGAGGGAACTGATGGAGACAAGCTCTTGTCCAGGGGTATTTTTGAAGAGCTGGAAAGCTTTTGAAGGGGAAGGAGCTGCAGCTGCTGGGGGTGCAGCTCTGGAGGGTTCCACCAGAATTTCACTGCCCAACCTCAAGGTCAAGCTCAATATTTTTGCTGTGGCCAAGTGCTGCATAAGAGCCCTCTGGAATGTTCTAGAGAGAGCAATTGCTGCAGGATGGAATAGGGACTGTCCTAGTCAGGATTTTCAGATAAAGCAGCAGTTGCTGCCCATAGAGCTTATAGGAGGGATACCTGAGAAAGAGAAATGTCCCTCAGGAGGCAAAGCCAACAGAGGTGGTGACCTCCCACTGATTCTCCTCATTTGGGCTGGATCTGCAGAGCTCAGAAATGCTCTGGCGTGTCTCCAGAGGGGAAAGTCAGGCTCATAATCCTTTGTGCTTGAACTGTGCCAGGACTCCCAGGGCCAAGATCCCCTCTGGCAGTGTCACGGATCTCCTGTGGAGCATCTGCTGCTGCACGATCAGAGCCACCCCTTGGTGTCCCTGACACCACTGGCAATCATCCCACACCCCAGCAGCAAACACCAGCAAATTCCTCACAGGCTGGTGAGCAAACAGCTCCCACATCAGCCACAGTCACATCTCATCAGCAGAGCAGCAGCCTGGGGACATCGGACTGACACCATCCCTGCCAGCCTGAGCAAGAGACAATTGAATATCAGACACTGGGTCCTGCCTCAAGTTAGGAAAGGCAGTGAGGGAAAGGGAAGACTTGTTGTCAGTGCAGTGAGAAGACTTCTAGGAAAGCTCAAAAAAAGGAGGAAGTCATGCAGGTTGCCTGTGCCCCATGCTCACTTTGAGAGTTAATATTATTTTTTTTTACATGACCATCCCTGTCGTGTAAAAAAGCTCAAACCTACCAAATTTGATGCTGGGGGTTTAGCTACTTACAGCTCGACGACAGCTCTGGTGAAGAAATGCAGGAGAAGGGCAGTTGTTAACCATTTAACCAACAATTCCCTTTCTCCTCCCATTTCAATGGCCCCAGGAGCATCTCCTGATAGACAACAGCTGGGTTGCAGCAGAGATCTTCTCTCTACTAATAACAAGCAGCTGTGTCACAGTACAGCTCAGTGATCCTGGTCCCCCTATCTGTGGCATCTCTAATTTCCCACATCCCCCAAGGCTTCTGGTTTCCCAACACATTGTTACAGAAACACCTGCTGGAAATGCAGACCTTATCAGCAAGGACTTTCTTCCTTATGTCTCTGAGTACTTATCTAAGAGGCTGATTGTTCAACACTGTGGGCTGTCAAACTTCTTAAATGCTCAGGAGTCGCAGGTGTTTGCTGACAGGACCAAGAAACACAGAGGGAAATTGTTCAGCCTTTTTCTGAAACATATGAGGAAAGCTAAAAAAAAGAAAAAAAAAAAAAGAAAAAAGAGGAAAAGAGCAGTAGCTGTCAGTTCTGGCTGGGAAGAGGCATTTCTGAGGCAGCAGGCAGCCCCAGATTGCAGCTAGAAAAGAGTCTCTGCTGGAAAGCAGAGGGATGGTTCCCTTATTGCAGTTAAAGACAGGTTTATAAAGCCATTCTAACTCACAGCATCTCCACCCAGAGCGAGCTCAGACACAGAAGCACACCTCCCAACCCTGATCTTGCATACATGGTGGCAGGAACCAGCTGCAGACATGAAAGGCTGGAGAGGGATTATTTTTTGAAAGAAAGGATCTGCTCTAGAGGTTGGAGAATCGGAAGCTAACGGTATCACTATTTTGGCAGCTGAGTTATTGTACATCCTCTGCTGCCTGAGGAAAAGGTGACAGAACTTAGCCTGATGCCCAAATTTGCTGGCCCTTCAGTTCCACAGTCAGTTCAAGACCCTCTTGCCAAAGCTAGATGCAATTTATCATGTTATTCCTTCAAGCTACATGAACATCACTAGCCAAATCTCTGAATTTACCAGAGCACAAGGCAACAGCTTGTGGAGATCAGGATGTTTTCTCTGCACCATCACCCCATTGTAAGGCTGTTTGGGTCTTACAAAGCACTTCTAAATCACAAGGATCCAAGTAAACTATAAAAAGAACTATCATAACACCCTTGTGCAGGTGAGGGAACCAAGGCAAGAAAGAAGAAGAGCAGAAAAGGAAAGAGGGAACCAAGTGCTTTTAGCTCCAGCCTGATGTTCTCACCCTGCAGCTCATGGCCTGGCCATGGAGCTTATGGGTAGGTTGGGCCGGGACTTTTGGTGATCTATCAGGTGTTGCCCCAAGCCTTAATGAGCCAACAAGCTCCATGCTGGACCCCTTCATAGCTCAGGTTCCACAGCTGAGCCAGCCCCTTGTCTTCAGTGAGGGACCAGGGCTGCAGAGCAGCTCATTAGCCCAGGGAGTTTCTGTGCACCTCTACACACTGTACACACTGTGCTCACAGACTCTAATCAACTGTTTTCTAGCTTTGTTCATGCTCCAGCCCGCACAACAACCAAAGAACCATCAACATCCCTTCATTTTCCTCCCCTTCCTTGATACATCCCCTTTCCAAAGAAAGACTCGGCAACTTCTGTGTGACCTAAGGCACAAAAATCTTGCTGCTTTCAAAAATGGGGAGTAGAACTGAAGTGCAGCTTTTTCGCCTTGTAACCCCCTCTGCTTTTGTGCCGAACTGCAGCTATTGTCAGCTTTCATTTCCTGAAGTTGCTCTGTGCTGTGAACACAGACTGGAAGCAGAAAGGCAGAAGCGGTCAGTGGTGATGAGAGGGCACTGATTGTACTTCCAGTAAATTGCCCGAGCCTTTCCACATGAGTCACTGCACAGAGAGAGGTGAGGCATTAGAGAGAAGTTTACAGCTGAACCTGACAGTGTTTAACAACCCCTCAAAGCCTCTCCCTGCCTGCTTTTCTATGACTTTAGTTACAGAAAAAGGTGATTCCTTCTAAGTGGCTGCTGAAGGTAAATAACTCACAGATTATCCTCTACTGTCTCAGAGCATTCAGAGCCAGGATTACATCTCTCCCTGACTCCCAGCTTATTCACTCCTGAATCCATAGAGCACAAATCCTAAGGATTTCCTGATTAGAAGTAAGAAATACAGGAAAGCTTATTTTTAAATGCATAACACTTGATTGATCATCATTGTTGTAAATGTGCTCAAGTTCTAATCCTTATTGCAACCTGATCCCAGGAGTATCTGTTTTGTGACAGCTACTGGCAAAGTGTCACCTCAGCTGAAAGCAAATTAGCTTGCTCAGAAAGACAAACTCCCTCCTATTGTATTCTCTAAAATCTCTATCTCCTCCCTCATGTTCACAGATCTGGGCCCTGAGAGCATTTTTTTCTCGGATCCTTTCCTTCCTGCCTCCCCTCGTTTCCCTGCTGCAAGCCTCTGCAGCTGGAAAAAGGCAAACAGTGGCAAATTTAAAGCCTTTGTCAGATTTCCCCCAGATGGCAATCAGCTGATGGAGCCCAGAAAGCTTTGTCATCTAAAAAGCCCTTTACTAGCCTGTTGCACCTGGGTATAGAGCACCAGGGAAGGAATATTGAAATGCAAGTCTGGCAGTGTGCAGGTAGAAGGATGGAGGGAGGACTGGATGCCCTAGCAGACCCTGATCTTAATGCTGTTTTATCTGCCTCTCTTCTTGGTAGTATCAGTGCCAAACTGTTAAGAGCACTGAAGACATAACAGGATGAAATGGAGCCCCACAAATCTGGTGGTTTCAGCAGATTTCCTCAATTACCAGAATCTGTTTGACGTGGGCTCTGCTTTCTGTCTGGTTCTAATTATTTCTCCTTGGGGCTGGTGGTGGCTGTATTGATGAAGAGAGCAAGAACCACCACACAAAACATGAACACGGAGGAAATCCCACTGTTGCTTCATCTGATCCTGAATCACAGCTCCAGGGAGAGAAGGGCTGCGTGCAGCCAGTGTTAGACAGTTGCTTTACATGTCAGCTGCCACCCCTGTCAAGTTCTGGCTTCTCTTAACTTCTCAAAGGCTTGACTTGAGTGCTCAGTATCACTTCAAAACCTTGTCTGTAAGTTTGTGCAATGATTTGGGGATCCACAACACTGATTTCTCCTTAAAAAAACCCATTTATTATGCAGTACCTCTCCATTTAGGACTCTCCTTTTATTGAGACAGGGTCAAGTTGATCTGATGTGGTCCTGGGTTTAAGCAGGGGTTCTGCAGGATCACATTCAGCCTTGCACTCCCAGGCTGCTACTTGCCAAAAGCAAAGATATCTGAAAGACAGATTTTTCTATCACTCCAATGTCAAAATGGTGTTTTGTTTCATTGTTCTTGAGTGAGTGAACATGGTATCAGACAAATTCTTCTGTGCAAAATTATCTCTCTGTTTCAGCCACTACATTTCCGGAGCACTCAATCTAAAAGGCTTCCAATAAAAAGGACAGAAGATATGGAATTTGGCACATATCTGTTTATGAAAACAGACCAGTGAATATTCCCAGATATAAAAATGCACACATTCTCCATTTAAAATCCTCCAAAGGACGCTTGAGATAGTTTAAATGTTTCATTCTTTGCTTGAGAGAGAAGACTAGTGGGAGAAGAAAGATTTTCACTCTCATGGAAGTAATTACAAACAACAAACATCAATTCCCAGATGTTTTTTATTTGCTTCGCTATTTTATTTTCAAAGAATCTGAAGTACACTTGGCATCTTCTTTGTATTGCCTTTGATTGTGTGCAGCGCTGGCCTCTTATCTCCTCCTGGATTCACAGCCGCATCAAAGCGCTGACATTCGCAAATGCCACGCCAGAACTATGATAAGGACCTGGACCACGGGGCCAGAAATAGCTCGTGTTCCCTCCAAAACTGAGGTGCCGGAGCAGAGATGGCACGGGGACGGAGCAGTCACCAGCAGAGGGAGCAGCAAAGCCGGCTCAGAGATCCCCAGACCGATGGCACTCAGGATTTGGGGAGTTTTATCGCTGGGTTAGAGATTTGTAAGAAAACGTCCCAGGGGAAAAAAATAGACACTTCTTTTGTCCAATGAGAGCTAGGAAAAGGTGATGCTGTCTCTCTCGTCTAATGGCAACACAGACGGAGAGAGACAGGTTTCAGTGTTACTCCTGTTTATATCAGCATTGGAAATGCTCACGCACCATGTCCCAGCCTGCAGCGGCAGCAGGGACCTGGAAGGGAGAAGGAGTACAGGGCAGTGAGGGCTGGAGGAGTCTTCCTTATCCCTCCCATCTCCATGCCATCAGTCAAATAGTGTGAGAGGCAGAAGAGCTAAGGGGCAATGAAAGATTTGTCCAGTGCTTTCCAAGGGTAGCACCTCCCGGCAAAATCAAGTGGGAAACTCACCGGTGCCAGTGTTCCCCTCTTGACATCGAGCTGGGTTGTGCTCCCAGCTCACCTAACCCAAGCAGCACCACGGCAGTCCATCCTGGCAGCAACAATCCAGCCAGTGCGTGACTGAGACAAGCCCTAATTTTATTTAATCTCTGTGAAGTGAGCAGACCCCACCTCACCTATCTTATGGGCAAGCACAGAGGGAGAAAGCTATATACTCAAAACAGGCCTTTACATCAAACTGTGACAGCTGAGACACATCAGGCATGTCAAGATATGCACTGGAAGAAAGCTAAGAAAGCAAAGTGCCCTTTGGTTGGGTGCCAGCCACCACACAGGGGTCAAGGATGCAGATGCAACACACAGGGGTGTGCATTCCCCAAATCCTGGCAGAGAGTTTGGGTACTGTGCCCCTTTTGCTCAGCAGGAAGAAAAGTTTGAGTGGAGAGGGCACATGAGCAGCTGTAAGTAGATGCACAACCATGGGATTTGCTCCACCTTCACACTCAAGGTCCAACATAAACTGGAAAAGCATCAGGATTTCCTGAAATCACCCCCATTCTTGGGCATGGGACAGGCAGAGCATCACTGCAGCCATGTGACACCCAGCTCCTGCTGCAGGGGCAGTGAGTTGTGCTGAGACAGCGAGGCTAAATTTACCCTGCCCTGGGACTCTGACGCGCAGTGGGCAGAGCAGGTTTGGGCGCATGGGAAATGTGAGGGTTTTTGAGATTCTGGCAAAGCCCCAAAGTGGCTGACTCATTCCTCCTCTCAGGTCAGTTGTTCACAGCTGTAACTCCGGTGAGACCAGTGGGTTATTTCTGATGCACATCGCTGTATGATCACAGCCCAGCCCATTACCCTTGCTGGTGAAGGATGGCTCCTGTCTCCACTGGGCTTTATTTAGCTTCTGCTTCAAAGCTATTCCATAAGAGGCAAACAAATGTGAAAAGGGTACAGCATTTCTTTTTGTTGGAGACTCCCCATCTTGAGTTATCTGGTGACTTTGAACTTGTTAGAATCAATGAACTCATTATAATCAATGCCCTGTCCTCTCTCTCAGCTGTACATACCATACAGATTCGTCATTTGCTGTTAGAGATGACTTGGCACTTGTGAGTTGTGTCAATGGATGCAATAGCAGATTCATTCTAATTATATTGAACCATTGATCAACTTAGTAATCTAGTCTTTAAGTTGTAAAGGTTCCTTAGCAGTAAATCATGAGGGTTACAAATAAAATGCTTGGGGGAGAAAAAGAAGTGTATTTATTAACTTGACAATTTGGAAGGTGACTACCTGAACAGAACAAGTCCTGGCACATTTCTGCACTCTCTTCTCTTGTATTCTGTTAATACCCTACTAAAAATATTGACTTAACCACCTCCATTCTTTGTTTTCTGTATAGGGAGGCTGGCAGAGGCTGGCAAGGGCTCGAGTGCATGGAGGTTTCCAATTGCTAGCTCCAACCATGGCCTGTGTAGTTGCCTGTTTGCCACAGATCTATTTGCTTGTGGAGCAGCTGTGAAATTGCAGCAGCTTTTAGGTGTCCATGAGAGTATCTGTGCATTTCACTGCATGGAATAATGTGTACCTTGTGCTCTGGGCAACACTCTGAAATTAGTTTGTAGAAGTTGTTTGTCTCTGAAGACCTATAAATACACATGCATAAAACTATAAGGGAATGAGCAGTCACATGTTTAAAGCAAATTCATTCTCATGCAGAAGAGTTTTATATGCTGATCACATTTCCCTGCCCCCGAAATGTGTTTCCACTGCTGATCTTTCTTTCATTTCACGTAAGGCTGACCAAAAATATTTACTTTATTCTTTCACACACATGAACTAAAATGGATTGGGAATTTCCCGGTGAAATCAAGGGCATTCACCATTCAGTGACAGACAGCTTCCACATGGGCTGTATTTGTTACCTTACTCTCTCTCAGGGAAGGCAAAGAAAGAGAATAAAAATTAAACACCTCGAGCAGAGGTATCAGTTACTCTCACCAAGCATCTTCCCCTGTGATTCACTGGCATCCTCTGAGCAGCTGCAGTCAAAAGCTTCATTTTACAAACCAACCTTGCCCCCCAAGCAAGCCCTTCCACTTTTCAAGTGATTCTTTCCATGACCCATTCTTCTCATTCCTTCAGTTTAGTAGAAAAGACCAAAGGTTCGGTTCCTTTGGGAACACTTCTCGCTTGGGTGGGGTTAACCTTTGGTGTGCCAGGCTCTGCCAGAGCCAAGAGAGTGGGTGATGTTAGAGCAGAAGTGAAGCGCCCGGGTCCCTCCTTGCCCTGCTGCGGCTGAGCCCAGGGACCCCAGGAGAGGAGGAGAAGGGGAACATCGAGAATAGTCCACGACTGGACCAGTCCCCCCCTGTCCGTGCCCGGTGCCTGCCCGGCCCTGGCGGAGCTGTCCCTTCAGCACCCCGGCCGGGCCGGTCGGGCTCTTGGCGCCTGGCGGGAGGGGAAGCTGGCACAGTTCGGCTCGGCTCAGTCTACCCCGGCCCGGGCAAGGACTAGGCTTGGCTGAGCCTATCCTGGCTCGGCTCGGCCCGGCTTGGCTCGGCTCGGGCAGGGGCTCAGTCCATCCCGTGCCGCCCCAGCCAGTGCTCCCGGCAGAAGGTCAGGGGGCTCCTCTGCAGTGCAGGGCAGGACTGGGGGAAGGGGTGTGTGGAGGGGTGTGAAGGGGTGCGGAGGCTGAGCCGCCCCTGTGTGTGCGGGGAGGGGTCGGGGAGTGCAAAACGAGCGCGGACACGCAGAGGTGTGGGAGTGGGTTGGAGGTGGAGGTGAGGAGCGGGGCGGGTGGATGCTCAGGGTGCCTGCGGGTGTGCAGGACACCTGTAGGAAGGTGCGTGCAGCCGAGTGCGTGCAGGGGGAGTGTGCACAGTGTGTGTGTGTGCGGGTCTACAGACCTGCGTGTGCGCTGGAGGGGGTGTGTGGAGTCTGTCGGGGGTCCCTGTGTGTGTGCGCGGGGGTCGCAGGACAGGGCTGTGCGTGCGTGCGGGGCTGTGTGCGGGGCTGTGTGCGTGTGTGCGGGGTGCAACCTGTGCGGGGTGTGCACCGTGTGCGGGTGTGCACCGTGTGCGGGGTGTGCACCGTGTGCGGGTGTGCACCGTGTGCGGGTGTGCACCGTGTGTGCGGCGCGGGGAGGTTGCCGGGCTGGCGGTGCGGTGGGTGCGTGGGTGCGAGCACGCGCGTGTGGTAGCGGGTCGGGTGCTGCCGCCGTGCACACGGACACACGGACACACGGACACGCTCACAGACACACACACACGGCAGAGCTGCCGGCGGGAGGAGCCCGCCCGCCGTCCGCCCGGTGAGTGCCGCCGCGCCGCGGGAGAGCCGGGGAACCGGGGGGAACCGGGGGTTTGGGGCCAGCCCGGGGTCCGGCAGCGCGACTGCGGGACACGCAACTTTCCCGGGAGGGAGCGGGGGAAGTGGCGGCGAACCGGGGATGGGGCTACTCTCCGGGATGCGGGGGTACCAGGGCGCCTTCCCGGTTCTCCCACCGGAGGCGCCGTCTCGCCGCGGCCGAACACGGGGCTCCCGCCGGGCTCGGGGCTCCCGCCGGCCCCGCCGCCGCTGCCCGGACCGCTGCCGGTGCCGGTGCCGCTGCCCAGCCCTCCCACCCCGCACTACAGCCGCTTCTCAAGTAAGTTGCGGGTAAGCAATTGCTGGTCCGGCAGGTCCTCGCGAAGGGCGATCGCTGCCCCGAGTGGCCGCTCACCCCTTCTCTCCGCACCCTCTCTTGCAGGCAGGGCTGGTCCCGGCTCGCCATGCCCGGAGCGCTGAGAGCAGCGCGGCAGGCTCTGCCCCGTTAGCCCGGGGCGCCCGGGGGGCCTCAGCCATGGATTCGTCCCCCCCTATCCCCGGGCCCCCCCCTGGACTTCTGCAGGTCTGGGAGGAGGAGAATCAGACCCAAGGCGGGCTCTGGAATGTGAGCCAGGAACTGGGGTGGGAAGAGCTGGAGAAGATGCTCTTCCTCTTCGCGAAGGAGCCCGTCACCATCAGCCTCACAGTGATGTACCTGGTGTCCTTCGTGGTGGGATTCGTGGGCAACATCATGTCCATCAGGGTGCTGACCCGCAAGCGCCGGAGTCGGGTGTCCAGCCTGAGTGCCACCCGCAGCCTCCTCATCAACCTGGCGGTGTGTGACCTCATGGTGGTGTGCATCTGCATGCCCATCACCGTGGGCAACCTCATCTACAAAGCCTGGGTGTACGGGGACTTCCTCTGCCGGGCAGTGCCCTTCATTCAGGCTGTTTCTGTCTCCGCCAGCGTCCTCAGCCTGACGGTGATCAGTGTGAACCGGTACTACAGCGTGCACAACCCTCTCAACGCCCGCTCTTTCTTCACCCAGAAGAGGATCCTCAGCACCATCCTGGTGGTGTGGTTGTTGTCCTCAGGGATATGCATGCCCCTCATCTTCATGAACAAGCGGGATGAGATTGGGGTGGTGGAGGGCTTGCCCCTGGTGTTTTCCATCTGCAGGGAGATCTGGCCTCAGGAGAGGCTCAAGCAAGCCTACAACTTTCTGCTCTTCTGTGCCCTCTACTGCCTGCCAGTCCTGTTCAACATGGCCATCTGCTTCCTGACGGTGCGCCGGCTGTGGAGCCGCGGCAGCCAGCTGAAGGAGAGCACCGCCCTGAACCGATCCCTGCCGGCCTCCAGGCTGAAGGTCCGCAGGAAGGTCGCACAGATGGTGGTGGCCCTGGTCCTGCTGTTCGCCATCTCCTGGCTGCCCGTCTACCTGATGGACATCTGGATTGATTTCAACATCCCCAAGTCTTTGCAGGATGTGACTCCTTCTCCTTGGATCCTGCAGCTCAGACCTTTTGCCCAGTGGCTTGGCCTCACCAATTCCAGCCTCAACCCCATATGCTATTGCTTTGTTGGGAACCTCTACAGATCGGCCAAGGAAATGAAGAGCAAATACCACCAAAGAATGGTCTCTCTCTTTAACTTCTCTCTGTCTGAAGGGGCAACTCGTTCCTCGGTCCCAGAGCTGCTCTCTTACCCGAGTTCAGTGGAGCCAGCAAGGAAAGGACCCACCACTACCCCTACCCTGGGCAGGAGATGTCAGGGGGGTCATGGCCACAAGAACAAGTGTGGACAGTTGAACTCCTGCCAGCATCCACCTCTGAACACTGTCTCCAGTGAGAACACTTCCTTGTAATTCTGCTCAGGAAGTGCCTCTCATACCCTCATCTGCATTTAAGGACTCTAGAGGTCTTTCTGAACCCAGTATTTTAATGATGGAAGAGAACTTGATTATAATAACTCTCGACACAGGTTCAAAAGTACTGTGACAGGGAAAGAAACAGGTAAAGAGAGAAAAAGATGATGTATTTTAACTCAAATCAAATTTTAAGACAAATGATTTTTACTGGGGACAACTGGATGTGTAGCCCGTTGCCCAGTCAACAGTCACATTAATTAGATAGATCAAGTTCCCAGCGAGTGAGCTCTCCCTGCAGCTCCAGCTCTGGATGCAGAAATGCTGTTTGGATACAGCAACAATTTGACTGCTTGCTGCTGCTCACCCTTGATGATGAAGAGCAGCGATAAGAGGCACTCTCTGCTCCAAATCCATCAGTTGTAGTTGTAAGCAGTGAAGAAAAGCTGGAAACAGCATCATAAAAAGTAATATAGATGGAGAATTTCACGCATTTTACCACTTGAGATTTCATTGTCTGGTCGTATTGTTTCACTCCTCCATGCAAATAAATTCTCCTTATGTGAAGAGACAGTGCCAGAAGTACTAAAGAAACCATCACCACTCCACATTTGGGAATTCAGAAGGGATAATGTGGCTTCAGAGGTGATTTAGGAAATGCAATAGGAAAATATTTTTTGGGCATCAGCTCTCTTTCTTACAGTTCCTGTGTGTGGAGTGGAAAGAACTGGGCATCTATTAACATGATTTGCACTTGAAAAACCAGTCTTGTTCAGCTGTGTCTGTACCAAACAAAGTCAATGGCATGTGAAAATAAAAATAGAAAGTGGTTTATAGCTAATAAAATCAGAAACAATGAATGCAATGTTATTTGTCTGGGAAGGAACAAATCAAAGTGCTTGCTTTTCCTGAGGATCACAAGTATGTTAAAACCTATTTCTTCCCTCATCTCCTTTAAAGGAGGCTTTGATAAATAAATTGTGTATTTTTATTATGTTAGCATCGAAAGGCTCCAGTAAGGCTTGAACATTCTGTTGTGCTGAGCACTGGATCTGTATTCATAAAGAAAAGAGACCTTTCTCCCCAAGATCTAAGTGAGAACACGTCAGACCAGACAACAAGTAGGAGGAAAAAAAGGTACAAAAGAGCCAAAAGGCTGGAATGAAACCAGAGATGAGCCCCTTCCCCATGCCTGGCCAGTGCCAGATGTGAGGGGACGTGCATCATCTCCTGGTGCCAGAACAGCCCATGCCCTGGCTACCTGTGCCCCAGCACTCAGCACAGCTTCTCTCTCCTCTCAGCAAACCACAGACCCAACCCAGCAGTGTCCCTGGGAGAGTATTTTGCATTTAATGGAACTCAGGCTTTTCATGACTGGGGGCTTTTTTTTTTTATTTATTTCTGAAGAGAGGAAGGATGTTTTGTGAAATCTAAGTTTCGCATAATATCCTGCTGCCTTCCAGAGGGCCTTTTGCCCACAAAAGACAAAAAATAGCCATTCAACCTAACCTTTGTCATGATCACTCAATAGCATTTTATTTTAACAATGATCTGCCTGGAAAACAAGATTCCTCCTTGCCAGGTAGTGCCATCCGCAATTTGTATTCTCTTTATATGAATGAAAAAGACATTACAACTGCCCAGATTTATGGCTTCTATGTGTGCTGGAGATGAGAACATCTGCATTTTTGCAGGTGATATAGGAGTGTACCTACTACCTGATCTTTTGGTAGCTGTGGAGAAAAGCCTGTAGAGATTTTATTTCTTCTTTCAAGGCATATTTTTAGGGCTGGCAAAATGTGGCAGGCTGAGGGCCATCAAAAGCTCACTCTGAACACCCGCTGACTCCAGGTCCTGTAAACAGATGGCCTCCATCCCCAGACCAGATGTGACACAATATTGAAATTTCCCTAAGTTGTCCTGACCAAGGTGTTTGTTCCTACCCTGAATAAACCACAGTGAAAGGATCATGAAGATGCCAGACCAGCTCCATTCTCTGTGGTGTCCTGGCTCAGAAAGTGGCCGGGATCAAATGATGCAGTCAAAGGTACAAGAAATCTACATTTTAGTATCCCGGAGGAGAATTTTTTTCTCTGAGTTCACGAGGTGATGCCTGGGTCCTGCCTGAGAGTCTCTGTACCCCCCACAGAGGCAGAAATACTGGGAACTGTGTTGTCCTGAGCCTACCTGGGCCTTCCCCTCCTGATGCACATGTCCATACCTTCCTCCAGCCCCACAGCACTCCTGATCACCGAGATATGCTGCAGCAAGGTTATCTCCTCTTCACCCTTTTAAATGTATTTTGCAGTTTCATTCAGTGTCCCTGTTTTCCTATAATAAAGTCAAACTGCTCACTTTATCTCCTCTTTGTCTCCTTGGTCACTCCCTCTCTATCCCCCACACTCCAACTCCTTCTCCACTGTCTCTACAGTGAAATCTCCCCCTGCCTCTCTCTGTTATCACTCCCTGCCACTGAATTCCCCTCGCTCTATCGATTCATTCATGTCTTCACTCCCCTGATGAAAAATCCCTTCCTGCCCTGCTAGTCTGAATGGCTCCTTTAGTGCTGCAGACACCTGTTTGCTGTGGAGAACACTGATTTATTTTGCACGGCTTTTACCCGACGGCTGCCAGGTAGTAATGAATTTCGGTCACTGTCACCCAAGGGTAAATGAGAAGCAGTGACGTCAATGTGAAAGCCACACAGCATCCCGTGAGCCACCCAGGCTCTGGCAGTGATTTTATTAACCTGAACAGGTCTGGGTAGTGCAGCAGTGCCTGGGTGACTCACGCAGGATCCAAGTGAGGTGAAACCTCAGCACTTGGGAAGGTGGCTTTTTCCCTCTCTGATCTGATAAAAGATCTCTTTATATTTAGGGCTGAGAAGACATCTCAGTGTCCTCCAGGCTGCACAAGGTGCTTGTTTCAGATGGCAGGTGCTTTGATAGGCATTCAAGGGACTCCTGGTCCTTCGAGGAATCAGGAGCAGACACGGCTCTGGTTGGTGAACACAGATGGTTTCCTCATAGGAGCTCAAGCCGAACGTCTTGCACTCAGTGTGTGCTTGAGGAAATGTGTTTCCCTCTAAATGTGCCCAGGCAGACTGAAGATGTGAATTTTAGGTTTTCTCAAGGACGTTTTCCTGCAGCAATGCTGCTAATGTATCGCAGTCCCACTCTTCCCCCCATGGGTCTTTCTTCTCTGCTTTGCCATTTGAATCAATACAGGCATTTTATCACATTACCGAAATAGGATGTTTAAAGCAGCTTTACTTAGAATCACTAAATCATTTCAGTTGGAAAAGACCTCTAAGATCATTGAGTCCAGCCATTAATCCAGCACTGCCAAGCCCCACTAAAGCATGTCTCCAAGTGCCATGCCTACACATTTTTTAAGTCGCTCCAGGGGTGGTGACTCCACCATTGCCCTGGGCAGCCTGTGCCAGTGCTTGAATCCATTTGCTGTGGTAGGAGCTTACAGAGAGTTGCTGTTTGGTAACTCCCTTTGGGAACATTCCATGAACTGTTCTTGTACTGTCAGTGCTGTCTCAAAGATGCGACAGGTTTATTTTCTGCCTGCGAACCACGGGGGAGATGGAAAAAGAGACAATCTTTCATACCAGGTATCATAGATGTACATACAATCACGACTGGTATGCAGGCCTCGCATGGAGATTGATGAATCACTGTTCCTTATAATAAAATACTCGGGGGAAGCCAGTGAAATGATTATACAGCATGTGTAAGGGCAAGGCAGAAGCTCTTCTCCCACCGTGGCAGCCACTGGGCTCACAGGCAGAGGAGGTGGTGAGGCTGAAAGCAATAAAAAGGGTCCAAGAGGAGACTGGACTGTTCACTGCAGAAAAAGCCATCAATGGTTATTAAATACAATGATGAAACATCCTAGAGGGCACTGGGTACATAACCTATAACTTCCACGCTTGCTCCTTCCCAGGACACGTGCTACCAGCCACCACTGGGAGCAGGCTGCTGGGCTGAGCATCGTTATCTATTCAGTATCCTTGTTCTTACATTCCTGTGCAAAAAATCCTCCACATTGACCCGAGTCCTGTTTTAAAGAGGAGGGTGAGAGCAGAGGATGATTTCAGACCTGGCATAACTTGACCAAGAGTAAAACTTTGCAGGACACAGCCATCTGGAGGCAGGACACGTTAGCGCTGACACAGCGCAGGCAGAGAGATGCTCACTCAGTCACTTCCAGAGCAAGAGCTGAGGAGCCCTGGGGGATGGTGCCCACTCCTGTGCAACACAACAGAATCAACAGATCCATCCCTCTTCTAATAATCATCAACCCTCTTGATGGGTCAGCACCTTCATTGCAATGACCCTGAACATCCCAGAAAGAAGAATGCCCTCCAAAGGGAAACTCCTGCCTGCTGGAATTTTACATATTATTCTTATGGATGCTGGGATTCAAACCAGGATGGAAGCTGGCTGGTGAGTTATCTGCAACACCAGCAGCCCCAGCATGGTTCCTGTGTCTCCTCCTGCACTCCTCCCACCACAGCACATGCCACACACAACACCACCCGAGCTCTTCTGACTTGAAATATCTAAAGGAACAGAGAGAAAGAAGGGCTCGACTGGGTTTCCAGTGCATTGTGATGCTGTTGCTGTAAAGAATCAGAGAACTATCAGTGTACATTTTCTAGGAAAACCAGTGCAGCTCAGTTTACCTTTGTGATTATATTAGGCAAGAAAATAAATCCTTGGCGTCTGCTACAAGAACAAATAAAAGAGCAGCTAGAAGCAGGTATAACCAAAGGGAGTGCTGGAGCCCTCTGGGAGAGTCAGCTTCCAGGAAAGTACAGCTTGCCTGGCACGTATGGGGATCATATAAGACTTTCCCAAACTTTCTGGGAATGAATGACTACTGGTCTGGTCAGCCCAGGGGCACAGGAACTGTAATATTTGCTTTCTCTGCCTGCTAAACATCTTCAGGCACAGTCCCCAGACTCAGAACTGACACAACATGTCTGCAAAGTCAATGCAGCCTCATGTGACTGCCCACCCCCAGGTTTCCCTGCCAGACCCTGAATGAGGCTCCTGACTGCCCTGACTTAGGGATTTTTTTTCCTCCCTTAGCTTGAAACAACCAGCAAATATTTTAAAGTATTTCAGCAATAAAGATGGATGCAGCACTTGCAGATAACATTTTTCCAAGTGAGGAATCTACACCAGAGCCTTCCTGTTTGGTGTCTCTTGCTGATTGCAAGACACCCCCAGAAGAAATCAATACCCAGAGCACACTGGTGAGGAGCTGGCTCAGGAATGCCAGAGCAGGGGGCACTGATTAGCTTGTGATTATCCTCACCCCATGGGGTAGGAGAAGGCTCATGGAGCTGCAATGTGACCTTTGATTTTAAATGTGACCTTTAGTTTTCTATGCCCAACCTTTTCCTCTTACCTCATTGCACCCTGACTAAGACAGAGGGTTTATGTTGCAAACTGGTGTGTGTGCATGAATTATCCAAAGATAATTTATTTTTAAAAATACATATGAAATATTTCTGCACCTGAAAGGTCCAGGAATTAACAGCTTGTCCCCGTATGCCTTACCCTTGTCTCTGTGAGATTTTATGATACTGAGGAGCACAAGCTGCTGTGTGCACTGTGGGATAAAATCACCAAACTTAAATCACTCCTTTATCAGGCAGCATTTCCCAGCTGTAGCCCTCTGCCGGGCTCTCTGGGTCCAACCTGCAGAGCAGTGAGCAATGGCCTTCCCCTGCCCCTGCCAAAGGTGGCTGTTTGGTGCCTGGCCAAGCACCTCCAAGCACCAGGGATCACATCCTCAAGCAGAGCCACCAGGGAGGATTTCCAGGCTGGCTCCTGTGCTCCATGGAACAGGCTTGGCCACAGCCTGGAGATCTATTGCACTTGGCCAATGCAGACTGGGGAGATTAAACTCTTCTCATTACTAATCCCTGCAGTGAGACTGAGTTTGCAGAGAGTGGCTGCAAGGACCTGCCAAGCACGAGCTGGGGATGCTCCAGCGTCCGGGTGCCTGAATGGAAATGCTGCTACCCCAGGTGCTGCATAGTCTTCTGCCTTTCTTAATTTTCCACTTGAGGTGCTTTCAGTCAAGCCCTGCTTTCCTGTCCTCAGCCATTCAACCACAAGAATGAAGCTGCTGAATTAAAGAGCTTTATGAAAGAGTCTTCAGGCAGATGTATCCCATTACCCGGTGCTCACAGGTCATGAGCTGCTATTTCTCAGTGTGAGGAAGGAAAATGTGGCAAAACGTTCAGGAAATAAGCTAAAAGATAAAAAGGGGAATGAAAGAAAGTCCAGACAGTGAAATAAAACCATCTTAAGGCAATTACAGGGGGAGAAATAGATCTGCCAAGGATATTAAAGATCTCATGCACCTGCTAATCTCTTCTGATAAAGGTCTGACTGGCTAAACTAATAACACTATTAAATCTGCAGTAATCAGTACCAGAGGCAGCCTAAGGATCTCACAAAGCCACATGCCTGGAGGAAAACCTTTTCCAGCATGACTGTGCACAAGCAGCAGCAGGTAAGTGGTACCTGCGCCTGAGACGCAGCATAATTGCTGAGGGACTGTGACTCAGTCACCTCCTCGTTGCCTCCCTCAGCTGAGAACTGAACCCAGAATTCCAGAGGCTTCGTCCAGCACTTCTGCTTTTTCAGACTGTTTCTCTGGGTTCTGGGTAGCACAGGAGCAAACAAAAGAGTTCCTGCGCTGCGTCACCGCACGGATCGGTATTTGGAGTGGGCTGACTCATAAAGCCTCCATCGAGGTGGGATGTTCTCCTTCAGCAGCTATCGACATAACACAGCCCCTGGCAGAAATGCATCAAGGATATGTAATGGCAAAAGTATCCAAAATCCTCCTCCTCAAGTCCTCCTTCATGAGTCTTTTCTCAGTTGTGAGAAAAGCCTTGGCAGGGGCAAGGCTGCATCTGCTCCTCTGAGCAGGAGGGGAAACAGGCTGGGGTGGGACAAGCAGCCACATGAGGTCCTCGTGGTAGCCCTGGAACATCAGGGAGAAGGTGCAGAGGTGCATCCATGCAGCAACATGAAAGGGTGATCAAGAGTTTGTGCAAAAGCATTTTTTGGCATCATCTTTCCAGCACAGCTCCCGAGTGCCCGGTGAGGCGGTGGGGATGCTGCTGCTCTGTGGCTGGAGAGTGTGCCCAGGATATCTGCTGCCCAAAAACATGCACATCCTGCTTCTCTTTCATTCCCTCTCCACCACTGTTGGTTTCAGCAGTTTCTTCTGATTCATACCAGCAGGATGTTAGAGATATTAGAGGCACACAGTGAATGAAATATTGCCAAGGTGAGGCTGCTGTCACATCAGCTGCTGTAATTCCATCGCCTGAATGGATCTACTCCTAATTTACAAGTGAGAGCTGGATCTGGCACCACAGGCTGAGTACAAAGGTGTCATTTTTATATAGTCAAATTTATATCTGAAATAAATACCACGTTAGACCTTTCCAAGAGGTCTGAGCTGCAATGCATTCCTTTCTCTCCCTGCAGAAAGGTGAAATTCTCACTAATCCTTTCAGGTTACCTTCAGGTCTCGAGTTTGGATATATTTTAGCCATCTGCTTGTTCCACACAGACCATCAGGGGCCAAAACGGGCAACAGTGTCCTCCAGGGAGTCCTCCAGCAATTTGCTGTGAGGGATATTAAGCCCCTTCTTGAGGCTGCCTTTTGCCAGAACAATACAGCAGCCCAATGATGTGCAGCTTCTTGCAGCAAAAATTCAGATAATGAAGAATAAGTAATTTTCCATGTATATGGGCTTTTCTTGTATACTTCAGCAATAAGAAACCCTTACATATAAATATACTTCCTACCCAATAACAGTGTAGGCATATCAAGTTTAAAACCCCTTGGTCCCTCCAAAAATTGATGAATATCTTTGTGATCACAGGCTGTGAATGGAAATTTATGGCTTAGCCAAGATCATGTCACACCGAACTGACAGTGGGAGATTGAAATGGATCTGCTGACACACATCCCAGAAGGAAAATACCTCCAGCAGCCACATTTCCACATCTGCAAGCACAGCACGGGAAGGCTGTGTAAAGTGGGAAAGTCTTTGCTCTCAAATAACAAAATACTCCTCTTGATCTCATCTCCTTAATTCCCTTCGTGAAGTCCAGGCATGACAGTCCAGAAGCCAGAAATCTGCCAAATTTGTCATGGAAACAGCAAAGCTTTTCTGCAAGGCACAGGGCCAGAGATGGAAGCCAGAACTCCTAGAAACAGCCAACGACTCTTTCCCAGCCTTTTGCTCCATCAAGCAAAAAGCAAAACTTGGATAAATGGGGGGACAGTGATGGATGTGTGAGTCTGGGCAGTGGTAATGGAGCAGGTCCCCTTCCTCCATACCCACCACCAAGGAAAGCCAAGAGAGACGCTGCCAGGACACAGGGAAAGCTCCTCACTCCAGGCTTGGTTGGCTGCAAAAGTACAACACTAGCTGGACAGCAAGGCCTTTAATTTCTTATCTGAAGATTTGAACCTGTTAAACCAGAGGCAATCTTTGCTGCCTGCTCTTGTAGCACAGAAATATGGGCCATAACCCAAGGACTCTTCTGACGCTGGCAATCGGAGCTGACTGGAGGAAATTCTCAGGGAACAGCACTTCTGGTGAAAATCCTACCCCGTGGGAGCAGAGATGTGCAGTGCTGGGGAGAAGAACTCAAAAGGGGTGAGAAAGGGAAAAGTAGTGTTTCATTTTTGCTGATAAGCCTGAGCATGTTTGGTCAAGCAGCTTTTGCTCATGGGAAATGTTTTGATAGATTGTTGTTGTACAGGTTTTTTTTCCCCAAGTCCTTTCTCAACTGTGAGAAAAGTTGATCATTATATTTTTTATTCCTTGGCATGTTGTGCTGGAATAAGATAAATCTGCAAATAAAGGAGTGAGATGATGGACTGTGACACTGAAAAAAGAGCTGGACACAGTGTTGAAAACAACATAGATCGTGAAGTAGCAAGAAAGTATATAAATAAATTAACCTTAGGTGAGCACATATCTGTACCTCTGCTGGGAGGAGCTGCTCAAGAACCAAAATACCACCATGGGGACTACACAAATTTGTCTTATTTTACATGCCTCTCCTCTTACTATGTGATGGTCTGCTGTCCACAAAGGGGAAGGGAGAGACAACTGGCTTTGGGAGTCCCTGCTGTCCTTTCCATGGCCTCTTAAATAGAAAATGGTCCCCACGTCTCCATTGTAACATCACATGAGCTGAGACTTGATTTCCCTCAGTCCTGCCACCCTTGAGGAGATGCCAGGAGTGTGGTGCCACAGGCTCCACAGCCCATGGATTCAGTCCAGGAAATAACAGGCTGGAGCCACACAGACTCCATTGCAAGGACTGGGCCCTCAAAGGGAGTGGTATCTGCATGTGTCTGAAAGCATGGCCATTTAATTTGTCCTTTCTTTGCTCCTATTTTTATTGTGAGCTGTTTAAATTATACAAATGAGGTTTTCTCTTGTTTCATCCCCAGAGAGTCAACAGCATTAAACAAAACATTAAAATATACTCATAATCACGGAAACTCTCTCATATATATTTATAATCTCAGAATTACTGGCATTAATGCAGAAGTGGTTTCTTTGTGCTTATCTCTTCTCGCTGCTTCTATATCCAAAATATACAGCACACAAAAGATAAACACATTGAAAGCGCCCAGCCATTAACACATCTGCCATCCAGAAACAAATTCAAGGAACAAATTTACAAGGAAAAGCCAGTGAAGGAGACAAACACAATTACAGTGATGTGTCTCCACCGCCGTCTGATCACTAAGGACAAGAAGTGTCATTCCAAAGACTGGCTACCTGGGGGCAGTTTTCAACATGAAAAACACCAAGAAGAGACAAGGAGCGAGGTGGAAAACCACAGTGACCCAGGGCAAACAGGCTGGCTTGCTACCTACCCTCCAGAAATACTGGCTGATAGCCAATACAGAAGGCAGGAGTTAGCCCATGTTTTCAATGGTTACACTAAAAATACTTCCCATTTCCAGAGAGAAACAAGACACCCAGAGCAGCCCTCAACTGTACTCTACAGAAGAGGGGGACAGGAAAGGGTGAAGGTGCTCAGTGCTTTCCTCCTGGGGAGGGATTGCTGCAGGTTTATCCAAGGGTGGGGAGAGTCAAGCATGATGTATCTAACCAAGGAGACAGCCTCTTCTTTGTGCTCTAAGCACTAAACACAGATACAAACCCTCTGACACACACAGCTCAGCTGGGGCATCTTTGCAACCCCATGAACAGCCCCAACACTGCACAGCTTTCCTTCTAAGTTCTTGGAAGTTTAAGGCAGGAGCTGCTCTCCAGCACAGCAGCATGATAATCTGACTTATTCAGAAGCCCTCAGCCTCCAGATTCCATTTCACACTGATGCTTTACGCCTGTTTGTAGGTGGCCAGTGTCTGCTTGATTTGCGAGTACCCCTGAACCGCTCACAAATTCAATCAACCACCCTGGCAGGAATCACTCCCACGGTTGCACCAAATTCGAGGGAGGTTACAAGCAATGACCAGTCACAAAAAGCTGACCTTCAGCATCAATAACTGGTGCTGCTAAAGCTGACTCCTCAGACATTAGTAAGACTGACTGCTGCTCCCTGCAAGATGCATCGATGCCAAGTGCACCTTGAGTGTGTATTAGCAATAAGTTACTGTAGGTACCTCTCAGTTTCTTCCATCAAAAGCCAATCACCCTCCTCCTTTCCCCATGGCAACCAGGGTTTAGTAATCACCTCATCACCCATTCCAAATTGAGGCTGTAATACATGTTCCCAAAGACTGAAAGCTCCCGTCTTTATTAAACTGCAAATATTTGTTACTCACTCAGACAAAGCATCTTACAGGCTGCATGTGGATAAATGTTCCCTTCTCCAGTTTGAAGTATGGTGGGATGGGAAGGGCAGAGAAAGTAAATATTTAAACAGCCTGCTAAAGGAAAGCCGTGCTTTGAGACGCAGGAAACCAAATGCTCTGCAGGTGAAACTTCCAACAAAAAAAGCAAACAAAGAATCGGGAATGAAGAATTGCATTTTGCCCACAGGGGAGCCTTCTCTCATATCTTTTTTTCTGGCTTTTGCAGACAAGCTGACAGCCTGAATTATCAAAGCATTTGTGCTACACAGAAGGTATTCTCATTTGGAGGCTGATGCAGCAGAAGACATCTAAGATGGAAATGGAGCTCAACATTTGTTCCTTTGCTGTCAGCTCTGGTTACAAGAAATGAGCTTCTACAGCTTCCAGCCTGGCCAGAGACAAAACCAACAGTGGATCTCCCACTTCCAAATGTGCTGCCAAGGAGTCTGGAAGTGGAGAGCTAAGACTCTCAAGACGTGACTGAGGGTGCTGAGCACTCACTCACTCACAGCATTTCTTCTCCAGAACCACTTGTTTCACAGAAGTTTTCTAACAGCAGATTCTGGTCCAATAAAAAAATCTGAGGGATGAATTTTACTCAAAAAACATGAAAAGCCAACTGAAGCATATAAATTCAAAAAGGAATGATCACTGTTTAGGGGCTTTTTTCAAAATATTTGTATGGTAAAAATGATGCTAATTAGATGGCATGATAAAAATAGGGGGAAATTAAAGGTGACAATGCCTTCTGGGGTAATATCCAAAACTTCGGGAAAAACTCTTTACAGAGAGGGAAGGAAGATCATAAGATGTGCAGGGTTTGGAATAAACTTAAAATGCCTCCGATAAGAAACCACTCACATAAATGTGCTACTTGGTGGCACCATCTACTGGGTGTCACAGAAACAGCTGAGACATGGAGGAACTGAAGCCAGAGTCATTTGCTGTGTCCAGCAGACAGGACAGAGCACAGAACAGGGTGGGGCTGTGGCATGGGACTGTCAGGGTGTAGGATCTGCAAAATCCAGAAGAGCTCCTGGCTCCATCTCACAGAGTCTTCCCTACCAGGTAGGAGACCCTCTTCCACAGGCTCTCTCTTCCCATAGTCTTCAAAGAAAATCGCAAAATAGGGCACCTGAATTGTCATTCTGGTGAGAACACACGAGCCCCATGTTAGTGTCCAGCTAGGAAAAGCTGCGTGCACATTTCTCCTCCTTCATCCAAGAAATATAAACCTAAGAGAACATCCAACAGAAACATTAAGTAGCCCTTTTTGAACTCTTTCTCTTTCAATCCACACAGGGGACAGGGTGTGGAGCCAGCTCAGAAGGAGGGTTTAAATTAAAGCATACAGTAATCACGATGCCTTCATAAAGGCCTCCTGCTGGACTCACCCTCAGCTGATGGTGACTAATCCTTGTGCTCTTTGGTGGCTCTTTGACACACATGAAAGCACCCAGCCCCTCCACCATGTCATGGAGGTGGCCTCCCATGACCTTGCTGCCTCACATCCCCAAGGTCAGCATGGATTTCCAATAAAACTCCTCTTCCCAAACCCCAGCCTCCCAGGCACTCATGGAGCTCACATCTGCTCTCCTTTAAAGCACATTCCTTCAACAGGAACAGACCTCACAGTATCCTCATAAAGGATCCTTAAGCTTTTCCTTACAGGTTTCAAAGATTATATAAAGATCTCCCAAACACTCACACCTTGTTCCTGGAGAATTACATGCTGTGCCTGTCACTGAGTAAGATAAAGTCATAAACAATTGCAAGAAGAAGATGCCAGTTTGGTATTGCCCTCTGTTAAATTGCTTAACACTAATCCAAGTTTTTCACAAGGCTGCTCTCAGGTATATGCCTGGAACATTTGATATGTGGATTTAATCTCTACCATCACAGATTCAGTGGCTCTTGAAGAAATAATACACTTCTCCATGACGTAATTGGCCCAGAGATCCTTAAGATGATATGAAATGAATAGGAAGCCATGCATTTTCCTAGGTCTGCTGCTGCAATGTGATACCTCATCAGATCTACTGAGAGGCTACTAGTACTTTTCTGACCCAGGTTTTGATGACAGTTGGACATGTCACTGTGCCCTAGAGACACTTCAGTGACCTGAAAGTGAATTCTGGGATATCTGAAATGGTGGTTCATTGTATTTTGTCTTGTTCCAGCTCTGTAGGGAACAGCCCAGGAATCCTAGCCCATGCCTGAATTGCACCATTCCATAAGCAACCCCATTTAAACAGTAATGACATGTTAAAAATCAGCTTGAAAAGAACCCAGCATTAAAATTATTGAGTCTCTGGACTCTATAAAGAGAGTTAAATTTAATTCCTCTGCTTCTGTAACATGTACCAGATATAGAGAAATTGAGAGGTCTTTTTTTTTTTAGAATTCAGCTTTGAAACCTAGTTGATGCCTCAGCAGAATCACTGCCCTGCATCCCACGCCTGCTCACATCAAGACTTCAACACCACGTCTCAAGGACAAAAAAGGGGATTTCCACAGGGACTTGTGATGTAACAGGATACAAGTTGCTGCTTGTCTTTATGACGAGCTGGTGAGATACTGGAATCTTCACTCCATGTAAGTGGAACTTAAATTATTTATAGATGAGCTACTTCAACCAACAAGTTTTGTGAGACGTGAGGGAATTCTAGATTTCACCACATTTCCCAGCCACAGATAAAAACAATCTGGAAAAAGATTTTCTGACGACTTCGTGATGATTTTGAACTGTAGTTTCTTCCCCATACACCAGCTTGGTGTCTCTTACAGGTCAGAAACGTGGATCTTGTTACTTACATCAACTTTCATTTATGGTGAGAAAGCTTTTATCTCTTCTCTGACCCAGACTCCTCCAACACCTGAACTTTTAAAGCAAACAGCAAAACTGGATTTTTATGACCTTTAAACTTCAAGAATAATTTTTTCAAAAAACATGTAGCAATAGTTCTATTTTTATTCCAGCCATTGATGATGACTATGCTTTGCGATGTTTTATTTCTGTTTTTAAGACCATCAGAAGGATACTACTTGAGACAATCCATGTATCTGCTGCAGTGATATTTTTGTACTTTGTTTTTAAGATAAATAGATAAGGGTAAGCTGAACTCTACAGAGTAAAAAAACCAGCTTGTGAAAACACTTGCTGAGGATGCTGTTTATCAGTTGCTGCAGAACCACAACAGAACATGGCTTAGTAATATATACTCTATAATGCTAATCAATAAAGTAATTGAAATATTTAAGGCGTTTCTTTCATGTTTTTCTCTTCATGAGAAATGAGTATTAGACATTAAACACATTCTTTCAAAACACTTGAGAGTTGCAGGGTTTTTTTTCAAAACGATGCAAAGCCCTTATCCCTCTCCTGTCTTATCTCAGCCCCTTTGTGTGTCCCAGGGTTCTTAGAGCATGGTCCACTTAGAAGCCATTAGTCACCTATTGGCATATTTAGGAGTCTGATAGCTTTGAAGATCCGATCCTTGTGAGCACAAAGTGTTTGGTCACATCCGGAGCACGCAACACCAGATTGCTTGGCAGCACAAACACAGAGTGACAGAAGGACGCGGACGCAATCGCCCGTCCTTGCTGCTGAACCGGCCACAGAGCTCGATGCCATGGTGAGTCTGACTAAACTCAGAGTTGGGCACACTGGCCCCCAAGATGGCAAAACACCCACCCTGGGTGCCTGTCTCTCCAGGACCATCCTCCACATGCAGGCAGGATGCTTGTGGAAGACTTCTTTAGGACAACACTTTCTCTCCTAAGTCAGCTCGTGGCCCGGAAAAGCACTGAGCCACTGCCCACTCACTGCAATGTTTGTTCCTCAGCAGTTTTAAGGCTGCATGTCATAACAGCAGGAACTCTCCTCTGACAGTGCCTCTGCAAGTCTGTCTTGAAACCTGGTGATGGTGACAGATGCCAAACCCCACCACAAGAAATGGCTGTATGTGCTGTTCATCCCCTGTCTGCAGAGGGCATGACAAGGGAGAGAGTTGACTAACAGACAAATAGGATGGTCTGGAGGCTTTGCTTACCTGGGATTCTTCAGGTCCATCTCTATCTTCTGCCTTCTCACCCTCCTCCACCAACAGGACATTTCTCCATCATCAGCAACCTGTCACAACAATGAGAGAGAGAGAGAGAGAGAAGTCATTGTGGGTCTGGCTTCCCAGCTGGTATTTTTTGCCTTCCAGGCAGACAGGGAGTTTGCTCTGGGATCTGGGTCAGTAGTGTCGTTTTTCTCCCTTGCTGTTTGACAAACCTTCTGCCTGCTACACACAGGCAGGTCTTGTCCATCACCAGCATCTCTTCAAACATCTCCTGAGCAGCAGGGGAACAGCAATGAGAGGTGCTCTCAGCCAGCTGGAAACAAGGCAGATGGCTTCCTCTTCAGAGCTTCAGCTCCACCATCAGCTCCAGATTTACAAAACACTTGGACAGCAGGAGCTGTCTGATGGATGAGGGAACCAAGACAGGCCCAGTCCAGGGACTGGTGAAACTTGTTTTCTTGCCTGATTTTCTTTCTGATCATCTCTGTCCTTTATGCCATTTCTCTTCACATCCAACTCTACTGCCCTTTGTGATACTCATCTCCCAGGTCAGCAATTCTTTGCTCCTCCCCTTTTTTCTCACTTTCCACCATCACCTTTTCAGAGCTGCAACAGGAATGAAAGCAGGGGAACAATGTAAGATTTTGAAGTGTACTGTCAGAAACAAGATACCAACACACGCTGTTGGCTACAAATGAATCTCATTCACAGCAGTCCCTAAATCCAGGCTCCTGCATCACTTTGTCCTCCTAAAATATTCATGCTCTCCCATAAAAGTCATCCCTAGTTCTTTTACCTCCCCAGAGCCCCAGCTTTGCCCGCAGCCGGATGAGATTTCCCAGCCGGGCACTAGGTGGCAAAACATCCCGAGAACGGGAATTTCCCACCTCGGCTCCTTCGGCAGGGGCTACGGGAGCTTTGGAGGGTGCTTCAAACGCAGCTGAATATGCAGAAATCGCAAATCTAAACGCACGGAGGCCAACAGAGAGAGGAGTTGATTTGTATTCCCGACCTACCTTCGGGCAGAAGGGTTTGCGTACGAGCGTCTGAAGCTGTTTCCTTCACCGCAGCTCTCCCGCTGACAGACTGTGGCCGGAGAGCTTCAAATATGCAAACAGCGGCCCCGGTGAGAGCAGAGCCGTATCTATTTGCAGAGATGCGCTTGCGACACGTTCCTTGAGACAGGCACGGGTCAAGAGAATGTGCAGCACGTGGCCCGTGGATGTCTGCCCAAATCCTGCTGCTGTGGCACTGCCACCTCTGTCTATAGGGCACCCCATCCCTGGACTGTGGGTGGCAGGACCACTGTGAAGGAGAGGACAGAGCCATCACAGCCTCCCAGGTCTCTCTCCCTCACCCTAAAGAGCCCCCAGTCCCACGGATGCAACCTGACCCTGCAGGGTTTAGCTCACAGAGAGATTCCTGCTGTTCTTTGTTACACATGCAGCGGGGTCACCTGAACCACAGTCCAAGTCTTACCTCCAAACACACCTCCTGACCAGGCTTGGGCAGATCTCTTGGTGGGAATCACCTCTCCCCTTCAGAGCCAGAGCCTTTCCTTAGTCTGTAAAAGCAGACACAGAAGATATAGGGCCATGCAAGTGACAGACCCCAATATTTAACTATTAGGTTCTTGTGCCAAGAGGCTGAACTCTCCTCTTTCCCCCAGGGCCTGTGTCCTTCACTTACCAGTGTAATTACCATGTTCTGCCCTGTCCCTACTATATCATTCACTGTTTTGGCCAGCTGCAGGGTCCAGAGCAGGTGACTGAAAGCCACTTGTCCAAAAAAAAGCCTGGCCCTCAGGTCCTTGCTCTTGTGATTCCTTGCTAGCAAGAGCCATCTTTTTATTCCGTAGTAATCAGCCCCTTGATGGGACTCAGGGACTGAGCAGCCTCAGCTGCAAAGTGGTGTCAGTCATTTCTGCCTTCCCTGCCAAAAGCTCTCCTTCCTCAGTTATAAAAACTCACACACTGGACTTTGTTGGGAGGTGGGAGCTGAAACAAACCCACAGATACTTGACCTCACAAGCTGCTTTTTCCTCCTCTTGTAGATCTCAGGATGTGAAATTCTCACACAGACCTCTCCTGACTCTCTGCACTTCCACAGCCCCTTTGCTCAAAGGCTCCACAGCAGTTTTAAGTGCAGATTGTGCAGATCACAGAGGTAATACTGGCCAAAATGGGTGACACTTGGCAGGGTCCAGCTCTCCAGCTCTGGGTGCTCTGCACTGCTGGTAGCATCTGTGGATGAAGACATCTCTGCTGCCTCACTCCAAGGAAGCTGGACTGGAAAAAACTTCATCTGAGACCCCCATCAAGAAGGAGATGGGAGGGACTCCGGGGCACGTGGTGCCTGTAGCTGTATCAGAGCAGGAGGCTCTCGAGTGGGCACCCTCAACCTGTGTCACATGAGTCTGGTGGAGCAGTTTAATCCTGCATGAAGGTACCAGAAAGGGATGTTATGTCAGCTCAACAGCCTGGCAAACAGAGGGGAAAATGTGTTAAAAGCTATGACTTTCTGAGCATGTTCTCTGTCTGGAATCTGCCTGCAAAACAACTCAAATTTCTCAAAGGGATTCATTATTCAAAACTATTTGCTGAGTAATTTCTGTGAGTAATTGCAGGTCTGAACCTTGTCTGCAAACAATTCATTGTGAGCATCTGAGCAGGCAGCTACAACCATGCTCAGGGTCTGGTCTGTGTTCCCTGGCTGTGGGTGGATAACCCCAGAGCTGGGTGGGAAGGGTAAACAAACTTGTTTACAAAATCAGAGTCTTGGGAAAAAAAAAAAAGAAGGAAATTGTATCAGCTTAAAATAAGCTGTTTTCACCATGATTTCTAGATATAATTGGCTGAAACAATCTGGCAAAGAGAACTGGGCATTGGAGACCAGCCCTGGGCTGCCACATCCCTGCACGTGGTGTGTGGCTCTGTCCTCCAGCTGCACCCATGTCCCTGAGGCAGCAGCCAAACTGGTCCCCAGGCTGGGAAAGGAGAGGTGCAGGAGATGGGGAAGGAGGAGCTGCCTTAGTCCTTGTAGGGCCCTGAACATCACAGGGAGAGCTGTCTGCTAGAGGAGTGTGTCACAGAACCACTGCCCCTGGAAAATCCCCCCAAGCAGCACTGACAATGCACATACACGCTTGGAGAAGGAGCAGAGACCGACTGGAAGCATTTCCATAATTCAGGGCTCAGAAAGTGCACAGTAGCACTGGGCTGGGTACCAAAGTCATCACTCAAGCTATGTTTCCTGCTGAAATAATGAAATAACAGATGTCCAATTAACTGGCAAAGCAATATGCAAAGAGAAATATTGCTTGCAGAGACCTGGCATAATGCCCATGGAGTTATAATAAGAATATTTTATTTGTCCAGGCTTTAGATAACCTATTTCTATTCTCTCTCTGGCTGCCTCTGGAGCTCCTGAGAGTATGTTGGTTTCTTGTAATAACTTTTCTTTTCCAGTATCTCTGAAGTCTTCTCCCAATTCCACCAGCTCAAATTGATCTCAAATACTGTTAGACTAAACACTCCCTAATAGCTGGTGTTATAGACCAGAGTATCTGACACACTCAAACGGCAGAGGTTGCAAATCTGAGGCAGTGGTACTTTCCAAAAAGTACCTGTGTGGGAGCAGGAAGGAGAAGAAGGGCTAACCCGCTTCAGCCCTTAAAATAGGCAGAGTTAGAGCAGGAATAGGAAAAGAAAAAAAAAATCACCCTAGGAAAAAAATTATTTGGCCTGTTTCACACTGCAGTTTCCCAAGTCAAAATGAAACCCAAGGAATTGCCAATAGGACTGGACAGATGTCAACTCACCATCGACCTGCCCAGTAAGTTATTAAAATCCAGAGACTATTGCATGCAGAAAATCTTGTGTACAGTGCCCTGGAGCTCATGCAAGGCACGTACCTCACATCCCTGAAAAGCACAACAGGAAAGGATCCAATGGCAGCACGCTGGCCTATCAAATACACATGATTTAGATTAGGGATAACTAGCATAAACTAAAACCTCTGAACAAGGTGTCCAGCAAAATAAGATTTTTAATGGGTCAGTCCCTCCCTGTGGGCACCGCAGCAGTAACTGAACTGTTTGCTTAACTTGCCATGTAACCACAGCCCCGGGTCGGGAAGAACTGAACCCATTTAATTGTTGCAGCCATTAACCTAAAACATGTTCTCTGCAATTCTCTGTACCTGTTTGGCCCAAGAGCATTTCTGAATCCTTAGAAACAAGTCAGTAGTTGTAACCTCAGCAAAACTGGAGGCATCAAGCAGATAAGTGACTCACTGAAGATCAGAGTGTGACCCAGTTGCAGAATTAAGAATGGAAAACCTTTCACTGCATCCCGGTTGCATTCCTGGTGCTCTCTGATCTTGGGAAAGGCAACACAAAGGCAGCTCCAACACACTTACACACAGGAATTTGTTGTAAACTGCTACTGAGACAGCCCAGAAACATGACCTGTCAGTTCTGTTTCCTTCTTCCTTCCTCTTTAATTCTTAATTTTTTTTCTTCTCTTCTTAAATCTTTTATTCATAAATTTCTTTTATTGTTCCTTTTTTCTATCATGTTCTTAAGCTCCTTGTTTTGCAAAATTTCTCTTTATTTGCAGAGAACTTCACTGGAGAAAAACAGGAGATGCATAATAGAAAGGGAGCCCTTAAAATCACCTGCCAGTTAATCCCTTGGCTGCTGGTGGTTGCCATGTTCGTGGCCTGACAGCAGCCAGGAACACAAGGGTGGATGGCTGTGCAAACGTGCAGATGTGAGCTTGGGATTTTACTCTGTAAAGTGATGACAGAGCGAGAAGGAAAACACAGGATGCGACTGGAGAGTGGAAGATGTTTCCTCTCCGACAGCACCGTTCTGGGAGCCCAGCAAAGCCCCAGTTCTCACCAGTGGAAGTCTGGTGCAGGTGCAAAAAAGCAATCAAGTAACCAAAAATACAATGAGACAGCCTTTTCCTGCCATTCCTTGACCTCATCCTTTCTCAAACCAAACACTGCTGTTCTTTCAGGGAGGGGGGGGGAAAAATCCCCCGTTGCTTTTGACCAAACAAGAAAAGAAGAAAAACAAATCCCAGTCCAGCTCCTGCTATCTGTGGGTGACTGTCTAAACAGGGCTGAGGAGAGCAGTGTCTCAGCACCACACTGTCAAGCCTTGCAGCTGCGGGCAGTGAGCTGCAGCAGCACAATGGCATCAGAAATGCCCTGCCAGGGTCAGGCAGATCAAGCCAAACACGTGTAGTTTCCCCATTTTTACTTGGAAGGCACCGAATGAGGTCCTGGAGGCAAATACATAGTGTCTAGTAACTCCCAGAAAGAAGGATCATTTAGGTTGTAAAAGACCTTCGAGATCATCGAGCCCAACCTTTGATCCAGGAAGATCAGAAGACAAGAGAAAACCCAGGTTTGCCTCCAGTGCCTTGCCCACATGTTGGTCCTGCACCAGCATATTAAGTCCATCCTCTGGATTTGGAAGAATTCCTCCTGCTGTTGCTCTCCACTCCCAGTACAACACAGAAAGACTCTGCTTGTGGACATCCGAGTGGCATCACCATCTCCACAGAGTGGGAACAAGCTTGTCCAAAGCAAACACCAGCAAAAAAAAAAAAAAAAACAACAGAAATAAAGAAAATATCAAGCTCAGAGGTAAGAACAAGGCAGCCAATTGCTAGGTGTTCTCACACTAAATGGCATCACTGCAAGGAGCAAGTCGGAATATTTTAACCAAAATGTTCCAGCAAAGAATTCGTTTCTGGCAACCAAGCTGTATTGGAAATTTCCTTCCAATCAGCATGGCCAGAAAAAAACAGCTAACACTGACAGCAGCAAACTAATCTATACTGAAAGCTTTTTCCTGTATATTGGAGGAAAAAACAAAGAAAGAGAGAAAAATTAAATGAAACCCACCATACCTTCCCCCCTAAAAATCTTGTCCCTAGTTGTCTTTTTATTCTAAAATAATGAGAGCTAAATTTCACTGGCATCTCAATTCCAAAGGCAAACTTTGCAAGCAGGCTGTTTTCCTATTGAAAATAAAATGAAAAGCACTACTCGCAAACCTGCAGACTTTCCAAAAGCCAGGAACTGTGTCCAAGCACACTGACCTTTTGCTAAGCTCTAAAAAATGTAATAAATGCAAAGTGCAACAGCATCTGGAACCTGCCCCGACATCTTGAATTCACATTCTCACTTGCTGATGAAAGATGCTTTGCATTTTCCTTTAAACAGGTTTGCTCCCAAAAATCATGCTGCAGCCTGGAGCCATGGCTGTGCTGGGGGCCTGATCCCAACCTGACCCAAATTTGGAACATGAAGGGGCCCTCACCACACAGCAGCTTCATCCTGCTGCTCTGCCTCTACCTGGTGCTGTGCAGTGGAAGAGAAACACGGTTTGTTGTGACCTTACTAAGGGCTTTTGTTTTCAGGCTGGCTCCCAGGACCCTCATTTTCCCCAGGAAAATCTGTGTGTATGATGCAAAACCAATACAAGAATTGCCTCAGTTCAGGAGTATCTGTGGAATAACACTATGAGTTTTATTGCCCACCATACACTGAACTCTCTCTCCTGTTGCAGCTGGCAGGTCTTCAAAGGAAACTTGATGCTATTTTGAGAATCCAAGAAATCCAGAAAGCTCAGACTTGAGGCATCTAAGCGAGAAGAGGGAAACCCAACAGGATCCCAACTCCATCATTTTGAATCAGGGATTAACTCCCAGCCCCAGATATAACCCCCCAGATCCATGCAGTGAAAACTGCACATGCAGCCATGTCTGGGTTCATTCTTTGGCTGCTGAGGGTGGCTGGAACAGGAACAAAGCAAGTGGGCTCAGGGATGTACAGGAGAAGGATATCCAGAGCCACTGGTGGAGCCTGACTGTCCCACATCCACAGCATCCTGGTGGTTGCACAGCACAAACATCCCCGGGACACAACAAGGATTTGCTTACGAGAACTGAAGAACAAAACTGGGTTAACAGGGAGGAGCGACCCTCCTAGAAATGACAATCCATTGCAACGTACTAACTGTAATCACAAAAATGATCTGCTGCTTATAGAAAACAAAAGGCCATCACCTGCATATATTTCACCCCATCAAAAACATATATGTTTGTTTAAACATTTCAAACGTGTTCACCTGCCCAAGACTGTGGACTGATTCTGACACCTGACATCACACACATACATTCACACAATAGACAGGACACAAATGGAGGCAATCAAGAAGCACAAATGTAGGTCATCCTGACCTGATGCAAGAACCTTTGTCCAGGAGACCTGCATGCCCAGGCTACTACTGGGTAGCTGTGTCATGCCAAGGTGGGTCCCCACTGTGCACAGCAACACCCAGCACTCAGGAGATGCTTATATACACTCAGTTCACTGATTTCCCATTAGCTAAAGGTCACTGAAGACTTTGTAAAAAGCTTTATACTCTCAGCATGATCATTCTAGGTGACAAATACTTCTGATTTACCCAAGACACAAAATATACAGAGTCAGAAATCAATAAGGCACGCAAAGGTTGAGAGAGAAAAACTGGAGGTAGAGAGAGGTGCCCAATAACATGTGAAAGGTCATTGGCACCATCTCTCCTGCATCACTTCCACCCCCCATGGACATTGTCCTGCTTGCAGAGACTGACAGCTAGAGAAGCTGCAAGCCTTCCACTCCCAGCACAGGCAAGCAGCACCTTAGCCCACTGCTCTTTTTAGTCTGCTTCTCAACAACTGTTTGGTGCAAGTCTACAGCTCCCACCACCGTTTATCTATTTCAGATAATCTGCCCCCACATGGTGTATTAAAACCCCCAGGATTTTGCCCACTGCATTCCGATAACCGTTTGCCACTTAATTATTCATTTCTTTCTCTTCTCCTCTACTTTGGGCCCTCCTTCCTCCCTGGAAAAGCAGACAGGGAAGGTCTCCATGCTGCAGCAGATGGTTTCTCAGCAGCCCCTCTCACTCAGCATTTACCCACTCCAAAGCATCCCCATTTTGTTTGTAGATGCCTTCCACTCCCTTTTCATCCTTCAGAAACACATCCCCAGCCCTACTCCACTCCCTTCTGACCACTCTTTTGGCTACCACTGCCTTTTTGACACATCTTCTTGGCTCTTCTCTGTCCCCTGCACTCCTCCTATGTTTTCCACAGAGACCTGCGCAGGGTCCAAACAAAACAAGAGTCAATCCCAATGGCATTTTCTTCCATCCATTTTGAATTCCTGCAAGACAGAGAAATAAACACTGAAACTGCAGCTTCTCCACCACAAAATGTGGTTTTGCCAAAGCTGTGTGTGATCCATCTGCCTGGGGGACAAAACATGGAATTTGTGAAGGCACTGCCTGGTGGATCAGAAAAAGTCTCCCTCATTTGCTTAGCACATGGTTTGGGTAAGGCTGGGAGTACTTTGATACTGGCACAGTTTGCTGATGAGAATCTGAGACAAAATTACAAACCCCTTCATTAGGTGAAAAGTACCAGCCCCACTAATGCTCACTGGCATCTTAGCTGGCTGAGCACACTGCTCAAGGATGCCCAGCATTTCCCAAGATAAAGAAAGACATTTTGTTCGGAGTGATGGTGCACTGTGCCTCCCTCTCATCCCGAGCTGCCTGGAAGCCAGCCAGGGACAGAGCAGGATGGTGAGCTGTGACCTCTGCATTTCTGTAGCAGAGTTTTGCCCATGGACCCATACAAGCCCCTGAGCACTCCAAAGCGTACACACTTCTTGAATCAACACAGTTTTCATGCCAACAGCTTCCAGGCCAACCTCATGGTAAGAAATGTCTGGATTGAGGCATTTCTTCATGGCTTTCACTGCCAAATGCTGCAGCTCTGTATCCCAACATTCCCACTGAAGTCACTGCTCCTCCTGGAGACCTCCAAACCTCCTGTGGACACAGCTCACAGTGAGAAGCCCTCCAGAAAACAGGGATCTTCCCCTCCCCCTTTATGGGGGACAAAGAGAAGACAGCTTGAGTAGCCCACCAAAGGGCTCAGAGCAAACAATTAGCATCACTGATAATTAAATACATGCTCCTCGGCTCTGCCTTGTGTTTTGAGGAGGAGAACATGGTCCATTACATGAGTTCCTGGGTTTGTAACATCATTCACATCAGCCCTGCAAGGGAAACTCCTGCCACCCTCCATCCCTCCGCTGCCTGGGGGTCATCATCTCTCTCCAGATGCAACGGACCAGGTCCAAACCCACAGCCCACACGGCAAGGACACCATCACCTGAAAAGCCAGAAATAAAAAGCAAGTCTTAAGGTATAAATGGTGAGCCCCACTTACTTGCCCCACTTCCCCTCTGGGGCAGTCTGTTAAAATTACTGCACCATTCTCCATCAGCACCCATGGTGTGACTCCCAGGTGTGTCCTGTGAAGGACTGAGAGTTGGACTCGATGATTCTTGTGGTGGTCCCTTTCAACTCATGATATTCTACAATTCTATAGGATATGTTTTAAATCACCTCCTTCCGTGAGGTTTTCCAGAGCCTTTGGCAGCAATTACTTTTCCAGTTTCAGACGGCCTCACCTGCAGCACAGGTTGCACAAATAAAAGCTCCTGCTGAGCACAGGAACTGCACTGTGGGCTTGGGTTGTGCTTTGCTCATCGTCTCGCAGGGCATCGGTGACAGGAATTACTGCTGACAGCGGGTGTAAGAGACGGACTCCTGCTGCCGCAGGAGCCTGGCCGGGGGGAGCGGCAGCGGCGTCTGTCAGAGCCCAGGAATACAAAATGGGTTTCAGATGGGCCGCTGCGGAGCGGCTCCCACAGCGCCTCGTACAGACACAGCAGCGAGAGGCTCGACCAGACCCGCCGCCCTGCCGAGCATCCCCCCCATCCCAGCACGGGGCCCTCCGGCATCCCCCCCATCCCACCACGGGGCTCTCCTGCGTCGCTCTCGCCTGGGAATGCGGTTCTCCCGCATCGCTCCCATCCCAGCGCGGGGCTCTCCAACATCGCTCCCGGCATGTCCTGGCGCTCTCCCACAGCTCCCAAGCCAAATGTCCCAGCTCCTGCAAGGACAAACCTCAGCCTGCACAGCTCGAGCTAGATCCCCGATCAGATTGAACCAAGGATAGAGGAGAAGAGCCGCATTATGCCAGCTCCAGACCCAGCGCCGCCCACCCTCCCCATCCCTTCCCCAAACAGCCAGGTACCAATGGCTTTATTAAATTCTGCTTTATTTTTCCCTGCTGCCCTTGCCTAGAGGGCTTACAAGCAAGACCAACGTGGGCAAGCCCTTAAATTCAAGCAACACGACTTGCTTATATGCCATCACACCCCACACCCTCCCTGGCACCGTTCTGCACCACAGCCCTGCAGTGCCCTGCCAAGTCACCGGCTTTCCCCCGCGGCCACTGCAAAGGTCCAGCTTGTGTAAGAAGGAACAAACTGGCTTTTCTTCACCACCCTTTCAATGCTGCCATTCATCCCCTACCCTCCATCCTCCCAGTGCCACCTTGAAGGATGCAAAACACACAGCCAAAGCACTTCATTTCATGTTATCCCAGGGCAAATGTTGTCCATGGGTGATGAGTCTACAATTTTGTCCCCATTAAGCACAAGTGAATTAAAGGGTTAAGGCAAAAAAATACAGAGATGCAAAGGTACCCATGTGTTAAGGACGCTCCTACCCTGGCAAAGTCATGTCACTGCTCAAAAAGCAAAGAGTTCTGAGACTTGACAGCCCCTTCCTGGAGGATGCAGGGGCTGCAAAGCCAGGTCACATGAATCCCACTGTACCAGTGAATCCGGCATCTGACAGTGAGGGACGGAATCTGTTCAATGGTTGTGTAAAGACTTTGGCTCCGATGCTGAGCAAGCACTAAAGCTGGTTTTAGTTCTACCCAGCTGGAAACATCTTGGTCAAACCCCAGGTTATTTTTGCATCTGCACATCAGTTCTGCCTGGTTAGAGACTCCGTGCTGACTTTGGCCAAGTGGTCAACCCCAGGGAAAAGCAAGCCAGGAGGGGAACAGGACACAGCTTTGCAGGCTGAGCATGAAATGACAAAGCCAGGTTTATTCAGACACAAATAGGCAGCTTCAAAGCATTTTTCCACCCCTCATAAAATCAATACTAGTATCATAACCATCTACACTCCAAGACTTTTAGCCCTCTTCTGACTTCAGGCCAGCACGGATGCATTCTGCCTGCCATTATTTGTCAAATACCAAATTCCAACTCCTCTAGGAAACCAGGGGGGAAGGAAGCATGGCTGGTTGAAATCTTTGTCCTTCTCCCCCCCCCCCATACACACTTTCACATCATGAGAACAGAGCAAGAAACCCACAAAAAATGCACATTCCCAAAGCCAGAGGCTACATCCCAGTTCTGGCAACCCAGTGGTCTCACCACAAAGCTCAGCGCAGCCTGGATCCCCTTTGACTTCTTAACAATACATTCACAGTGGTGGCAGGGTGGGGAAGGAGGGCTTCAAAAGGAAGGAGCAGCAAGGAACAAGCTATTTTGAATCCAGAAGCCAACCACTGCAAGATGCACACTCCCCATCCGAGCTTTACTGCTCCTCCCGGGCAAGTGCTTTGAAGCGTGGCAATGGAAAATGAGGAGAGAGCCAACAGCACCCGGCACACTGGATGGATACGAGTCTGCAAACACTAAAATGCCTAAGATGTCAGTAAAGGCTGGGCTTGGTGGGGTGAAAGAGGGAAAGCAGAGAAGACAGAGCCCTCAGTACACCATCCGTACATTCTCCTGACTTCAGCTTCCAGGGATGCTGATGAAACCATTGGGATGCAGGCAGCCTGCAGGCAGCCTCACACATTTGGACTTCAGCATGATGCAGGGTGGTATTAGCACATAAATCTGGAATTTACCCACTTTATCCAGCTTTGGATGGGGAGAGAGAAGGCGGTGTTCAAAGGCCTCCACAGTTTCCTCTCTCTAGCCAGTGTCAGCAAGGGAAAGGAGGTTTTTTACTTCTACTGCTGTTAAATCACAAAGCAGTCACGTGGAGATGATAGACTCCCACATCACATGCACCAGCTGCTGGGCAGGATTTGCAGCCATTTTGCACCTTTTCTGCCAATTGCACAACCGGGCCCTTGCTGCCAAAAATGATGGTAACACTCTGCAGCCCATTCCTCCCCTGCCCTGGATGACCAACAGCCAGGCCTTGAAAAGATGCTCCTGGGCTCTTGCCTGGGACGAGCCATGGCCATGAATCACAGGACAACTGTGGCTGAGGAGGCAGCAGCTGGTTTACAGTGTCACCAGGGTACAGCAGCCAAGCCCTGGTCGGAGGGGCAGGAAGAGACAGGACCAGAAGAAGAGGTGCAGGGGAAGCAGCTGGGAGGAAGTTTGCGCAGCATCTGCGCCACGGTCCCAGCCACCCACGTCTACTCATACTAAACATCAATTACATGGAAATTAAAAGAGGAAAAAATAAACACTCTGAAAAGACAAGAGATGAAAACATCCACGCTTTATCTTTGAAGAGTGAGATGAACCCACCCTGAAGAAATGTAAATGTAGCAGGAGTCAAGATACTCCTGGGATTACTCATTACAGGAGACGAGATTCTCTACATCTTTCTGTTTTGCAGCAATTAGCTGGTAACTGGGAAAAAAATTGAATAGATCAACACTTTTCTATTATTAGTTTTAAATAATGACTCAGAAACAGGCACTTCCTTTTTTCCCAAGCTGTGAGGAGCTAGGCACCAAGACCCTGATAATGGCTTCAGGCTCATTTAAACTGCAAATGTCTCTGCAGAAATTACAAGAGAGCAGTGTGAATACAATGCGAAACAAACCCTTTGTTTCAAGTGGAACTACTAGCAATTACCTTTCATTTACAGGTTAAAAAGCTTGATGCAGCATATTTGTTAGGAAGAGCATGCAGTGCCAAAAAGATGTACGTGTACAGAAATTGGGAAAGTGAGGGGAGACAGAAAAAGTCATGCCTGCTGATGGCCTTGGAGAGGAACCGAGTAAAAGGCCAATACAAAGAAGTCTGCCCAAAACACAGGGCTGCCTCCCAAGGCCTGACCATGGACCTTAGTCACCAATACCATCCACAGTGCAGGGAAATAATTAAGCATTTCAGCTCTGAAAGAGTTGCCTGCCTAATGTGCTAAGCAGACAGTTTTTGCAGAGCAATTCAGAAAGAAAAAGAGAAGCAGATTCAGCTGATGAGACACAAAAAGTCTCTCTAAAGGCATTAATTTCCTTTGGGAAGCAGCCCACATGCTCCTGGCACAGTGGGAACCATCACTCCTGCAGCAGGTCCCAGCAAGGCAGATGATCAAATCTGCACCAGTCACTTGGAATCAGCAGAAAGGCAGTGGATGAGGATGCAGTGTCACGAGCGGGAGCTGGCATGCTGAAAACAAACGAGCTTGGAGCTCACCTTGACATCTGCTTATTGAAAGAAACCTTTTGGATCTTCTTCCAGGGATAAGCATCTGCATCCCTGCCACATTCCCTTAAAGCGTGCACAGGAACGAGGACACAGCAGAGCTCTCGAGGGACCTGCAGTGCACACAGCAGTGACCAGGACAGCTGGGCCATCCAAGAGCACACTCTGCCCCTCCTGGCTGGTCACAACCCCCAAAAACGTCAGGCACCATCATGCAACAGGACATGTCAAGGGAGATGCTCCACACTAGCAAGGTATACAAGGGCTGAACCACAGCTTTTTGGACAGTAGAGTCCCACACTGCTTTCCCAAAAGGTGAGGCAGTGCAGAGGTGCTGTGTTGGCCACCTGCACGTCCCAAAGCACCTCACAGGCTTGGTGTCACTGCTCCCAGCGCTATTTCCTTCCCGTGACCCTGGCATCAGGCTCACCAGCTGTGAGCAGCACACGTCGCCGGAGCCCTGGCGCTCTTCCAGGACTGTTTGGCAGAGTCAGGCACTGACCCATCCCATCTGCCTTGAGCCAGCTTAGAGCCAACCACCAGCAGACCTGGCTGGTGAAGGCACCACTGACATCCCAACTTCCAGAGAGATCTGAGTGCTCTGCAGACCTCAGACCTCCAAAACAGCAGCCCTGAGACAACACACAGAGGCAGGTGCATAATTTCTTGGGGTTTTCTTTTACTGTCTTTTTTTTTATTCCTTCCCTTCCTTTGCCACGACACACGCTTTGTATTAAATATCTTAAATATATTAATTTTTAAAAAGTATTAATAAAAAGCTACTGAAGGACACAGTTGGCAGAGTGACCAAGGGCAGCGACCCATTGCAAAATATGGGGACATTTTAAAAAACAGAAAACCAATGATAACCAAAAAAATGGCATTTTTTGCATATGCACAGCTGGCTGGAATACCCTGGATTCTGACATTATTGCAAAAATGGAAGGGGAAGCAGTAGAAAAAATATATTCCATTGTACCAACCTGTATGGGGAAGGGAGTTAAGAGCAAAAATGAGGAGGCTTTAAACATTTTTGGTATTTCAGATGTTCCCTCCCACACCCACTGCCCAATCACATTTAGTCTTTAAGCAAGTTTTCTGGCTTGGGGTAGCCAAAGAGTACAAAATCTGCTTCGTAAAGCTTGTAGAGCTGCTGCCTCCAAGCCAGTGGGATTTTGGCAAACCAGTTATCTTCCCAGCTGCTGGCAGTCCTGTTCCTGTAGCTGGGTGGGAAGCGAAGCAGCCTGTCCACTTTGAGGAGCTGCAATAAATAAGCAGCATCCTCATCCAGCGTCTCCAGCTTTCCAATGAAATCATAGTCTATCTGGCACGGGTGGCACAGGCGGTAAATCTGCCTCCAGTGCTCATTGAAGGGGGTCATCTTCTCTGTCCTGGGATCCAGTAAGTACTGGATGAAGTCAGAAAAGGAGACTTTGAGGCCTGCCCCGAAGGCCTCGCTAACGGAGGTGGGGAGGTTGGTGTGGTTGGAGTAGAGCTTTAACATGGGGATGGCGAAACGCCGGTAGAACTCCTCGTTCTCCAGCTCAAATTTGCTGCGGAAGGCGGAGATGAGGCGGACAAAAGGGTCCCTCACAAAGAGGAACTTGGTGTACTTCTTCAGCTTGATCTTCATGAGGTGCCGGGAGAACTTCCCGTAGCGGCGCCAGAATTTGTTGAACGTCAGGTGGGTGCTGGTGTTGTGGACGTGTTCCCGGGGGATGTCCAGAGGGTTCCGGTACGGGACCCCCTGGTCCAGGAGGCTCTCACTGAGCACAATCATCACTCGTTTCCAGTTGGTGCAGGCCACCTTGGGCACGTAGCAGTAGATGATGCCATGGCGGTCATCCACGATCAGGTGGTTGAGCTCGTAGTTTGGGATGTCATCAAAGGAGCGCTCCTTGGTGGGAAAGGTGAAGCTGGAATTGGCACAAAACTCCCGCAGCGTTCTCTGCCTCTCCACCTGCAGCTTCTCTTGGTCCAGGCTGTTCCTGTCCTTGTGCGTAGACCAATCATAGCCCCGCACCTTCTCCTCCAAATTACTCACCACGGGCTTGTTGGAGCCCTGGACAAGGAGCTGCTCTGTCTTTCGGGGGGTAGAGTTGTTCTGTCTCAGGCTCGAACTAAGAAGCTTTGCCAAAAATTCATCTACATCTGGCAAGGCTTCCCAGTCTTCACCTGCCGTGATACCAGGGATGGCTCCTGGGGAACGAGGCCTGGAGAAGGACGTGTGCAGGTAGAAGTGAGCTGTCCCCACGTTGTCCCAGTACACAATGATCAGGAGGATCATGAAGATGGAGACCAGCACCACAGAGAGACGGAGGAGCCGTGCTTTGGTCATCCTGACACCTACTGTGGTAGCTGACTTTCACCTGGATTCACCTCTGACTCACAGAGTGAGGCTTGGGATCCAGCATGGTGCTGCAGAGCAGGATCCTGGAAAGGCATGAGAAAAAAAAAAAAGTCAGTAGAGCCCTTAATCCCTCTGGTTTAGGGAGAATGACCTGGCACAATCAAGACTTGCTGTGGGGCCAGCCATGCCCATTTTCACACAGGGAGAACTCTGAGAGTACCCAGAGGGACCCTGTGGAGAAGAGCTGACTGGCCAAAAGGAGGCACAATGTGTTGCAATTTTATCAGTTTCATAGCAATCGTGGCTTTTTATCAATCTTAAGCTTCTGGAATCACATGATTTCAAGAAAAGTTCTGTTTTAATTTAAAAAAAATAAGTAAAATACAATGATTTCAGGCCTAGAGCTCACAGAAGCAAGTTTGAGAGTATTAAAATATACAACCGTATACAGGAAGTATGCAGAGCCAACCACCCCCTTGAATTTTACACATATCTAACACACAAGAAAAAAGAAGGCTTAATCCATGATTTTAAATTGTGATATCACAATGTGGTCTCATCTCCCCGTGAAGGTGCTCTGTGCTGAAAACAAATTCTTTATTGGAGTTACAAACACAGGGCTGAAGATGCCACTGCCTCAGTGCCTAAAGCAAGTCCCTGCTGAGAGCACATCACTGACCTGAACACATCATCTTATCTACTCTGTGTAGATAAGTGTGAAGGCACCCAGTAGATGTTCCCTCCACAACCTTTCTTGATAGCTACTTCATTTTGTCAGGAACAGAGATTACACAAAGAGTTTTCTTACAAAAACCCCCAAAGGGACACAGCCCTGATAAGAGCCACTCATCAATAAAAATCTAAAGGAGTAATTACTTTTAACTGAATGATTTCTGAGATTAAGGATGCTCTGGTAAATCTCTGTTCGTTTTCAGACACTTGACTCGGGACCTCTTTTCCTTGTTTAATGTAATTTATATTTCTATCACACTCATCACTAAACTCTTGATCACCAAAGAGAGGTATGAAATCACTGTTAAAAGGGCACCTCAGATCATCTGTTCTAGAGGGTGCAGCAGGTAGGCTCCATGCAGAGGCAGGCTGGCAAACCAGCCTTGTTCTCTCCCCCAGCCATCAAGGAGTCAGTGCCTCCGGCCAGGGAAGAACATCATAGCAAAGTGAGGAGCTAAAAGTAATCACTCCAATGTCCTCCTCCCCTCCAAGCACAGTCCAGGCCCTGATTGTAAACACAGAACAGCACCTACAGATAGAAAACAAGAACTGCCCTTTCTGCAGCCATTCCAAATCTCTCCAACGACTTCAGAACAAACCCTGCAAACAGCAGCTCTGAAAAACAAAGCCACTTCAGGGCAAGCTGCCCTGAAAAACTTTTCAAAATGAAGGCTGGGTCTCTCTCCCAAAACACAGAGGTTGCTCCCCAGCCAATTCACATCACCCTTAAACAGCACCAACCCCACCCTGCAGAGAGATACAGAAGAACCCGAGTTCAGATATGCAGAAGTGCTGAGCTCTGTCGTTCCCAAGGAAAAGGTGCTCAGCACAGCCTTGCAGCAAATAACCTGGTAAGGAGCCCCCTTCATGGCTGTGCTTGTGTCTCAGGGGTGCCAGATTTTAACAACCAAACTCCAGGTTTGAAATATTAGACAAGAATTTAGTTACAAACAGGAACAATACCAGATATTGTTACATGTTGAAGCATTAGGTCAGCTTGTCCCAAAAGACAGAAAACACAGATCTGAAGGCTTAGGGTTTCTCCACCCTGGTGTATTTATTTACAATCTGGAACTAGGGAGAGCCAGAATTTCAGCAGAGCTGTGGCCTAACACATAGCTTTGCACTGCAACACCAAAAAGTACCTTTCCTGGAGCCAGGCTCTTATTCTGCCTGGGAAGAGGAGCTGGAGGAACTGCAGACATAACGTTTTACAGTCTGCAGAGCAAGAAGCAGGTATTACTCAGCAGTAATTCTCTACGTTTAGCTAGTCAAGATTGAGGATGGAGCAGACCTAAGAAGAAACACCCAGAGAGATGAGCATGGAGCTAAAGAAGGGCCAAATTACATATGTGCGTCAGCACTTCAAGCCAAGCATCTCCGTCCAGCAGCAGAAGATAATGGAGGGACGCTGCCAAGCCTCCTGCTTGGCACACTCCTGGGTTTGCGTTTTGCCCAAATCTGTTCTTGCTTTTGAGCCCGTTCAGCTGCTCAGGGCAGGGACTGCTTCCCACTCTGGATGAATAGGGTGCCCACTGCGCACATAATCCCAGCACGCTGCGTTTCCAACGCTGCTTGAGACCTCTAGGCTGGCTGGAATGCAGCAAGCCTGGAAAGCTGCACGGAGCATCCTTTTCTGCTATTCCCATACCCAGCAGGTTCCACAGCCCCGGGCAGCACAGCAGCCTGCTGACATTCCTGCAAAGCTGTCCCAGCCCAGGCGTGGACAGATCGCCCTCTGGGCAGCAGTGACAGGAGCAAACGGGACACTGTGTGTGGCACACACATTCCTGGGGCAAAGGGAAGGAGGGCTCTTCCTCAAAGCCACCATCATAATGCAGCTTTACTGAGAGCACCCCAAGGGCTCCAGCCTGCTTTCCAGGACATGCACAGAGGCCTGCCAGAGAGTTTGGCTTTTCCAAGACACACAGCAGTGAGCAGCAAAGGGCTCCACTTCTATTAACTCTACCAGTGCCAGAGAGGAGCCCTGGAAAAGAGCAGTAAGACAGCTTAATTCCCCCTGAGGAGGAAAACAGTGCAGAAAACAGAGTTACTCTATTGATTACGATACATCCTCTTCCTGAGCACTTCACAAAGGATGCCAAACTGAAAGGACAAATTACAGGTCTCTGTGCACATAAGAGGGAACATGTCTCTGTCTTCCCCTTGCCAGAATCAAAACGAGAAGTCTCCAGAAAGAGCCAAGAATTTACATTCAAGTTCAACCCAAAGTCACCAGCCAACAGGAACGTGCACCTGGATCCACACAAAGCTGCCTCTGTGACACGACGCTGGCAAATTGAGAAGTGGACCAAGTGCTATAATCATCCTACAGAGTCCCCTGAGCAGCCAGACCATGACCAGCTCCAACCTGAACCTGGCCTGCCTATGAACCAAGGAGTCTTCTCCCGAGTCCGAGTCAAACACTGAGGTCTGAGGTCACTGTTTCCATTCTCTCCTATCACAAGCTGCCGTTTCAAACAATCACCTCTCAAACTTTCATTTAACACCAGAAAGGAGGGATGTGTCCCCAGCACTCTTATTGCAAAAGCTATTGCAGATGCAACTCCTCGGGGATTTGGAAACCTTATTTCCACTTCACAGCCCAATTGTAACTGTTTATTCTCAGGGCAGATAACAGCTTAAGTAATTTGTGTCTCTTTTTTCCCCTCTTCTTGGCTTTGTGCAAGGACTACATTCTTTCACAGCCTCACCGCAAAAGGAAGTAACTCCAGCTCACTTGCAGGAGCAGTAAGGCCTACAGAAAATAAAGCAGCTTACACAAAGCCATGCACCAGAGACAAGGGGCAATAACCCCTTTCTGTGAACAGGCATGGTTTTGAAATGAGTGTGCCTCCAAAGGCTTGGGTGCAGGTCTCATCTCTTTGTATTTCCCCAGGCTTGTCCCTCTCCCACAGCTTCCCCCCAGGGAAGCACATGGCACAGGTCAGGCACTAAGTACCAGTTCACCTCCTCCAGCACCCACTCATCCTAGCAGGTGAAGATATGGGATTTCAGGTAGCTTGCTTGGGCTTTACCTCCTTCTGAAGACAGAAAGAAGTGGAATAAGAACTTTTAAAAACATACAATCCTCCCCCCACCCAAAAAAAAAAAAAATTCAAATGGATATTTTCCCTTGGAGCGCCTGCATTTACCAGCAATCACTGGACCCGTGCAGCCTTCTGTACCCACACACCATTACACACACCTGGCACCAGTTGCACTTAGGGAATCATCAGCCTCTAGAAACATAGAACCAAGTTAATCTCCTAAAGGTGAAGGAGAACAAGCTACCACCAGCCAAAGCAGATAGACTATACCAAGAAGCAAATTTCATATGCTCGGCCATCACTCACCTCATTGCTTCTCCCCAGCTTCCCAAAAGTCTGGCACTCTTTGCAGTGCAGGGTGGTTTTAACCCATGGTTACATTAGTATTACTGCACAGTATAAGCAAAAAATAGGAATTGCATTGCATGTTTCTCTCCATCTTAGCACATATACCCTGGACCCTGAACATTCTAACCTACAGTCATGGCAGCTGTAGATTGCTGCGAATTGCTGCCAAAAAAGCCTGGTTTGTACAGGCTTAGCAGTGCCAGTTGCCTCTTTTTTAATGTCCATACTTGGAAGCTGTCACAATAACAGTGTGTCTAAAATTTCCAGAAGGAAACTCCCAAAACACAGCATGTCCTGCGTATCCACTACTTTTATCACAAACTTCCAGCACACGCATCTTCCCCGCCCTTACAAAAGCAGGAAGCGCCTCCGGCAGCCCCGGTGCTGCAGCCCGGGCCAGCAACACGCCGGGACACTCGTTGTGTGCCAACAGGGGGGCCAGAAACCAGCCCCCGACACCCGCACTGCCTGCGACCGCCTCGCGAACACCTGATTCCGGCACACTTTCCAGCCTGAGCTCGGCGGTGAAGTTCTGCGCGTGGAGTTCAGGCGGGATTAGCGGCGTTTTCCGCCGGATCTCTTGGAGCGGCGCTGAAAGCCGGGCTCTGCGCTCGGGAGGCGGCCGATTCCCGGGATGGCTCTCGGTCGCCAACGAGCCCAGCGGCACCGGCTGCAGAGCACCGGGCAGAGCTGCTGCTTCCAGCCTCAGGCCCAGCACCAGGATCATTAAGGTTGGAAAAGACCTGTAAGATCATCGAGACCAACCCATTCACCAAGCACTGTCAGCCCCGCCACCAAACCGCGACCCTCAGCGCCACATCCACGTCTGCCTCCAAGGGGACGGTGTCACCACCAGCTCCCCGGGCAGCTCCTTCCCTGCCTCAGCTCGAGGCCGTTCCCTCTCGCTCTACCTCTTGTCACCCGGGAGAAAAGACCGACGCCCACCTGCCCCCACCCTCCTCCCAGGCAGGGAGCGACAAGGTCCCCCCTGTGCCCCCTTTCCCCCCGGCTGAGCCCCCCCTGCTCGCCGGGGAATGTCCATCCCGGCGGCACCGCGGGGAAGGTGAAGGAGAAGCGGAGCCGCCCCGCAGAGCCCCGCGCACGATGCCCCGTGTCCCGCCGGAGCCGAGCCCTACCTGGCACCGGGCAGAGCGCAGGAACGGGGAGGGGGGAACACCTCGCTGCGCCTCATAACCGGGGCTGGCCCGGCCCCGGGGCGGCACCGCCTCACCGCGCCCCGCCCGGCCCCGCAGGCACCGAGCGGCCGCGGCCCCGCGCTCACCTCCCGCCGGGGAGCCTTCGCCTCCCTCCTCCTCCTCCTCTTCCTCCTCCTCCTCCCGCTCCTGCTCCGCCCGTCCCGGGCCCGGCGCCGCCGCCTCTCGCGAGACGCCGGCGCGGGGGCTCCCCGCGGGGCCGCGCAGGCGCCGCTCCGCCCGCGGGGGGCGGCCCCGGCCCCGCTCACGGCGTGGGGATTCGGGACACGGAGGGAGCGGGACACCCGGGGACGCCCCTCGGGCCCCCCCCACGCTGGGGAGGCGCTGCCGGACCCTCTGCGAGCGCCGTTGCACGGGGGGGGGGGGGGGGAATCAAAGTGTTTTCTTGTGCTTTCTCAGCGCAAGGAGAGGGTCCGACAAAGGGGGTCAGGGGTCTTGGAGCGTCTCTCTGGGAGCTGGGTTTGTTCAGCCTTCTGGTCCTTCGAGTGTAGTTCCGGGCTTGGCTCAGGAACTGCTGGCACAGATTTATCTTATACACACTCTGCTTATTTTATCTGTGTGCTCTTTTTTTTCTTTATATCTTTGTTTATCCAGAAGAATCAGCCCTGGGAACAAGTGTTCCTGACCTAGTTCACCATCACACTTCTGTTTTCTGTTTCATAAGGAAAATGGGCTGTTTGCTGGACCTGCTCATACACCTGCATTGCATGCCCACCTCAGGGGTTTAAGACATTAATAAATGCAAGTAATTAAGCTTCCTCACCCCTGGAGTGAACTATCCCTCATCTTCCCCAGAGCAAAGCAAGGCTCATGGAGGAATAGAGAGCGTGCACAATGGCACCTGATCAGAAAGAGGATGTAGGAGAATTCTTTGCAAGTGCTACAGCTGTAAAAAAGGCTCTTCCTCCATTTGAAAAAAAGCACAAACCTACCTGAGATTGTCACCTTGGATACTTACAGGAGGGAAGACACTCCCATATGGAGCACAGAGTCACCATTCAGTGCAGTGACCAGAACCATTTTATTTGCATTATATTTAATAAATCCCTTATGGAATAGGCTGCTGCCTGGAGACTTTTGTTCCAAAAAGAAAACCACATTCCCACAGTTTACCTCCAGGCTAGTAGCTGTTATCAGGGTCTTCACTTATCACCACACTGCCTCTCTGGCTGCAGCCAGGTCTGAAATGCTCTGCAGATACACAAGAGCTTAGAGCAATCTCACAGCCAAAAACATCTGCTCACCCAAACAGCATTCCAGGCGTGCATCACACCTCCCAGCTTCACAGCAACACACAGGGACAGCAGGGAAGAATGGGGAAACTATTCATCGGGCATTTACATTTGTTTTTAAGTCAGGGAGCCTTTGGGATGCAGGAGTGGCATCCATACCTTTGCCCTGGGAAAAAAAGGCAGCTTGGTCTCAATGCTGATATCTTCTGGGAGGCAAACAGTGCTGGGAAAATGAGGTTTTCCTCTTCTCTTGGGCTCTCTTAACACTCTACTTGTCTTAAACTCAAGCTAACAGCTAGAGCACACAGTACAGAGGACAGACTTGAAGTAGGGATAGAGAAAAAGTATTCTACAGCATATAAGGTTCTTCTCCTCCCTGCTCACCTCCCCTCTGCTTTTCAGCATCATGACACAGAAGCCAAAATACATTTTAAGGCACATTTCTCCTGTATCCACTTCCTTGACTTCCAGCAATCTTGAAATTGCAATCCCTTGGGGCCACAAAGAGTTCCTGCTCCCTGGGTGACTTGTATTTAGTCTTGGGCTGGCTCCCCAGGCAGGCGACTGGCTGCAGCTTTTGCCGCCTGCTGGCACCATCTGCAGGCCCTGCAAGCGAGGGAAGATGAACTTAATCAAGTTTCTCACACTTCAATTTGAGTCTCATTTCCAGTTGAAATGGGGAAGAGACAGATTGCCACAGGCTGTGGAGGGGCGAGTTTGGCAAAGGCACTGGGATCTGCACACTGCTGCCTGAAGAAGATCCCAAGGTGACACCTTGGAAGCAGTTATGTTGACGCGTGGCTAGCTGAGATTAAATTTTGTCCTTTACATATGGGTTAGACTGGGATTATTAGCACCTCTGAAAATGTTATTTCCTCTTCCTAGGAGGTTATTTTTGGCTAAGAGGGAGATGTTCCTTCTGGAACATTGCCCGTGTCATCTGTTGCAAAGAAAAAAAAAGGCTTAAAACTTGGCCGCAAAACCTCTGCTCATGTGACTGCTTTCCCAACTGGACCATTTGTGTTGCATTTACAGCTCTTTTGGTTCAGATTGCAACAGAGCAAGTGCTGAAGAGTATCACAGTGCCTCCTGAGCCAGCCAACCTGGTATTTCATGCACTCACCCTTGACTTGTTTCTGGAGGTCTTGTCCTTTGACATGATCAGCATTGCTGTGCTGGGTGGCACTTGCAGGAGCGTTGCCTTTTGGCAGCACCTCGAGTGGAGTCCCCTCTGTCAAAGGCAGGGAGAGCTTTGTTATAAACAGTGCGAGCAGAGCAGAGTTTAAAAGCATTTTGCAACGTATGAGTTGCTAATAGCTAGCCAAAATAAATTATATTATTGTAAATCAAAAGTTAACCATTTTTTAGTAAAAAAAGTTAGAAAAACTAAGGAGGATCAGTTACACCCCTTGTCAGAATGGGGAAGGATTCTGGCAATGTTTCAATAGGATTTGGGTGTCCAGTTCTCCTAAACTCATCCTGGCCTTGTGTATCTGCACAAGGCAAAACAACTGAAGCTGACAGATGGTCAGCCCAGCTTGTCATGTCTTGGTATCCTCGCTGAGGCTTGGATGTGAAACACAGATTAAACTGAGATCAATCACTTGTTGCACATAAACACAACTGAACATTAATTCTTCCCCATAGGTTACAGGCATAGCTGAGGCAGTGGCTTACAAAGGATGTGCTTTCTTACCTGTCAAAAATCCACTTAGACCATATAAAAACCAATCAGATCAGCTTACTAATCGTTCTGATCATTAGTGTTTACTCTGGCTTATTTCTTGCATGACAATCCATCTTCAACAGAGCTGGTGCAGGATGTCACCATCTGTCAGAGCTGATGTCAGGCACAGACAAATCTCTCTGGCCCCTACCTGACTGGTGGCTGGCAGGAGCCCTGACCTTTGTGGCAATGGATAGGCTTCTCGCAGCTTTTGACTGATGGAAGAGGCTGGCTCGGCGCAGGTGGTTCTCACCACCTGTGTCTGTGTTGGGGCTTGAGGGAGTCCAGGGCTTAGCATTCGAGATCTGAAAGACACCAAGTGCAGTTAACCTCAGTGGTGATGTCTCTGACCTCTGACTGTTGCCACATTGTACCAAAAAGATTCCTTTCCCACCCGACCGGCTTAGCTTGCTCTTTAGGCAGGAGGTCAAGGGTAAAGATATTTAGAAGAAGAATAAAGATATTTAACTTATTTCCCCATGCAGTTTGTACTACATTTCTCTTCCTGTATTTAAAAACCACCCTAGCTTCACTGGGTCTATGCCTTATGCTCAACCCATCCCCTTCAGAAAGAAACACAAAGGGAGTTTGTGTTCCTACCCTGTGGAAGTTCGGTTCAAGAGAGCGAGATCTTTTCTTTCTGGCTGTCCTCCCAGCAGACACCTCCTGGTCTCTCCTGCTCCTCAGCTCTCCCCTGGCTGGGGAGCACAGCTGGCTCCCAGCTGTGGGCTCCAACAGCAACCCTCCAATACATGCCCTGTCTCTTGTCTGACAGTCTGGGGTAGAATTGGCCTTTGGATACTTCAGCTCAAGCACATCCTCCCCAGAGGTGTGGACTCCTCCTTTGCTCCCAGGGTCTCTGTGCTGGGCTCTGGAGCGGCGACTGGCTGCAATGAGGGAGATGCTTTTGGTGCTGGTGGCAATTTCCTCCAAGGTCTCTGGACTCAGTAGAACAGCAGCAATGTCTGCAGGTGACTTTTTCCCACGGAAGCCTAGAGAGGTGGGGGAGTGCAGCCTGGGAGTCAACTTCCCTGCAGCAACATCTGTTGGTTTCTGCTAAAAATCAAAGCAATTGCAGCGTAATTTGCTTTTCATTCAAAGCTTTTATGCTTTCCCCCTTCGAAGCACTTTGAAACGCTTGGAAGACATTAAGTTTCACCTGAAATATTGTTACAATAACTTCTGTGCACAGAGAAACAAAAGCAAAGCTTTTTGACTGTGTATCTCCCATACACAGCCATGGCTACAGAGTCAGTCAGCCAGTGAGCAAGGAACTGATGAGCTCCTAACTGTCCCTCCTCTTCCAGGGTGCTGAGTGAACTGGACACACTGGAGACGGGTGAGTCACACAGAGTGCCTAAACTGGAGAAGGCAGTTAAGCCTTGGCCTCTTAGTTAAATCCCAGGTTTTAAACCCAAGGCCACTGCTCTAGGAGCAATTTTACCACCTTCCTCACTATATTTAGCTGCTGTGCATGTTTTTGTCATCACAAGAGCAAGGTGCTTTCCACATCAAATGTGCCCTGAATTCAGTTCCTGCCATACTGACCTGCCAAGCTGGGCTTTTTGGCAAACCAGAGAAAGTTGGGCTGATGTGGGTGTCCAGAGACCCCTCCTTCCTACAGGGTGTTGTTTTAGATGATCTGCAGCTGCCACTGTGAACAGAATATGCCAGCAGGTTATGAGATGAAAGCACAGGCCCCTTATCAACAGGGAGAGATGCAACATGTTTAGCTGAGAGTTCTCAAGCTGTGGAGAAAGCCAGAAACCTGGCAAACACGATAATAAAGAACACAGCAAGGAATACTTCAGGATGCATGAAGGAGAGATATTTTGTCCCCTGATCCTCACAAACTTGGCTGCTTTATTTGCTTTAAATGCTTGCCCACCAACAGAAGCAAATTGAAACTTGTCTCATAGCCTCTCTCTGCAGAGAAGGCTCCTGCTAAAACATGGAGCTGCTTTGCAAGAACAATGTACCAGGAAAGTCTCTTCTGGCAGATTCCAGTTTCTAGAGGTCCTTCCAGTTTGATATGTCCCAGCTTTGTGGACTTAGCTGGGAGCTACCACGTCTCTGTGCCCTAGAGAATAAGTCTAATAATGAGAAAGACTCACATTACCTGTCTGAGTCAAGGGTGATGGAGGGAATGTCAAAATTCACCTCCCAGGGAATATCCTTCATGTTCCCAGACAGACCCTTTCTGATCTCATCTTTATTAGGATCCGGACGCTGACTTACATCCAGAGAAGGGCTTTTGTGGGGCTGCAGGAAGAGGGAAGAACGAGACCCTCAGCAGATTTTTCTCACTGTAAAGCCCCTTCAACAGCCCAGGCTCTCAGCCTGCATCACAAAGACACTCTTGATACCCCATGTGCTTCTGCATAGTTCCAGCCACCTGCTATTTGCTCCCCTCCTGTAGAGGGGCACTCAAGGTAGTTTAATTTCTCATATAACAACATGACTAACATTAAGTTTATTATTCAAGGTGAAACCCAACTCCTTGCCCTGTTCATTCTAGACAATCATAATAAACAGAAGACGCTGGTGCTTGGACTCCCTGCTGAAGGCTGGCAATTTCCTGGCAGCCCCTTACTGTCTCTCAAACACTGTTTTCCAAAAGAAAGGGGCCAGCAGCATGTTTCCATTCTGTCAGGAAAGATCTGAAGACCTCAATAACAACTGTGCCATGAGCAAGTAGATGTCTCTAGGTAAGAGTCTCCTTCAGCAGGCCCTTGGAGCACTGCATGTTTGGCCATCTAACCTTTGCTTTTCTCTTTGCAACAAAACCAGTTCTCTCTCAAATCTGACACAACAGAAGCTGGGTCATTCACAGCACTGCCTGGGTGCTTCTGTGCTGCTAAAAGCCTTAATTCTCTGAGGTAAGGGGAAGGAGGGAAGGAGAGTAGAACTCCAGAGGCAACATGTTCATAAAACAGCGTGCAGCCTCTGACTGGCACTAGGACCCAGCCAGGTTTTGTGTGTGAATCCATGGCCATGACAACATCATGGGATATCGTGGATTCTCCAGCACAACAGGCTGCTCTGCCTTACCCTGAGCATGCTGGACATCACTGAGTGTAGCAGCAGCAGGCGGTTCAGCATCCCCTCCTCCAGCTCAGAGAGGTGCAGGTGGTGTAACCTCTCCAGTGTCTCTGGGACAGGAATGTTCTGGGCTGGAGCAGAGATAAGGAGGAAGACTTAAAAATAAATCCTAGAGAAACAACTGAGAGCTGTGAAGTCATGACACCCAAGACCATGTTTTCTGGATGGATTGTTCTCCAGTTTACCATCAGAAAACAAAGCTTGGAGATAAGGACAAAGCAGGAGAAAAGGTGCTGCTTTACCTTTTATCAGCATATGCTGCTGCTGAATAATTTCTTCACAGAGTAACAAGTGCTGCTGCAGTTGCTGGATCACAAAATCCTTCTGGCACAATAGATTCTCCCTGTACAGTGTATTTGCCTGCAGCTCTGTGTTGCCAAGCTGAAGCTCATGGGCTCTGCAGAGAAGCCTGAGCACCTCCTGCTGATCCTCACTAGTGATTTGTCTGGGGAAAAACTCCTCCATCTGGGAAGCTTTTTCCTTGGCATTTGCTAAGTGCTGCTCCAGCTCTGTCTGAAAAAGACAGATAGGGGTTTGCCAAGGCAGCTCAGCTTCTTGGGGCAACAAAGGCATTTGAGCAGATCTTTGTTGTGTCCTTCATGCTGAGATTGAAGTAATATCTACAAGAAGTATTTTGTATTTTGCTTGTTCTACTACCAGCCACCATATTTCAGTCACGGCAGATATGTACAGATGCACAGTCCTCGCCTAGAGGAACTCAAATGTTAATGGGAACTACCCAAAAAAACAACAACTAAAAGCAATTACCAACACATTGAACAACCAGTGAGTGACAAACCCTCAAAATGGAAAGGATTAGCTCACTTATAGATAATACAAGCCCAGTGGGTGCTTTTCCCTCATCCTAAAAACCACAAGGACATGGGGATGATGCAAAGATCAGTGTTCTATGCTGCTTCCTTCAGCACCTCAAATTATTTAGGAGTCCAGCTGCCCCACTGCTTCTGTGGTGCGAGCCCAAATCCGCATGAACCTCTGAGTTATGCTGCTGCCATCCTGCCCTCAAGCACCCACCAGGCAGGAGGCAGACTAGAAATCTTAAGGGCACCTTCACCTCCTCACCTTCAGGGCCGCTGTCTTGCGCTGTTCTGCCAGCAGAAGGTTGATCTCTTCTCTTGCTACTGTAACTTCATGAGGTTCAGGTGAATTCGTCACATCCACTTCCCTGTCTTCCTCCTCCACGTTTTCTCCTTTCTCCTCCTTTGCTGGCATGTCATCCTTACATGCAACCTGAGCCTTCTCTTGTTCCCAGCTGCCAGCCAGAAAAAGAAAGGAACTTCTGGGACATAGTGACATAGCTCTAGTGGTGCATAGCCCTTCATTGTGTCTGTCCAGCTTGTTCTTCCATGGCAGCAACAGAAATAATTAGTCCAGGCTGCTTTGGAGCTGGACAAACCACTCAGAAGAGCACAGTTAGCTTCCTCCCCTTTGGAAATTTGTAAGACAGGCCTCCTATGTGTTCTTTCCATGGGAAGGACAGTGCTTTTCCCCACTTTTAGTCTTGAGCCTAAACTCAATGCAATACGTGCTGGTTGCCTTATGGAGCTACAGCTACTCACTTCCCATGGCGAGTTTGGAGGTCCCTGTATACATTGTGCTGGAAGCTAAGGAGACACTCACTCAGCAATTGTTAGGAGGTGCCTGCAGGTATCCACGTGCAGCTCAATGTTGGTGTTTTCCAGCTCCATCAGGCTGTGACGCATCTCCATCTGCTCCCTGAAAGCCCCGATCAGCTGCGCCCGCAAGGTGCTCATTGCTTGGCTGCTGGGTGCCTCAGAGCCCTGCTGCCCCTCTGCTGCAGGAAAAGACATTTCTGAGCTGACATTAGGCCAAGTGAAATTCTGTGAAGTCCCCCCAGAAACTACTCTGGGACCAAGCCACATGTAACGAGACATTCATTTACAGGACTCTGCCTCATTCTGCAGCCTTGTCAAGTTCATCACGTGCCGAGGAAATCTGGTATAGTTTTATATTATTAGCAATAAATAGGGCTCATTGCCATGCTTTTGTGAATATTAAGAGGATACTGCATTGCAGGGACATCTCTTCTGCCTTTACACCCACCAAAACCAAAAAAGTTTTCTGTGCTTGTTATCTAGAAACGACCTTGGGTACTGGTAGCAGAGGCCTATTATATCTCATGTCTAGTCTGTCAGGGAACTTGACTATTTTTATTTCATTTTTTGCCAGGTTCACTGACAAAAGGAACAATCCCTGGGGCAGAACAATCAGTGTTTTAAAATCTTTGCCCTGCCTGTCTCTGTTTTTTTCTTTCTTTAATTACATGCAACGAACCATAGAGCAGAGCTCGGTGTCCTGACACAGCCTCAGAGCCCATGGTGACGCAGGCTACAACAACTCGGTCACCTCTCTGTGATAGACAGGACTTCCCCCCAGCAAATGCCATCATTTGATGTCAAATCTCTTTTCAAGGGCAGGTTTGTGAAATGTAACACGTTTTAACGTTGATGGGGATGCTGAGAAGGGTGATATCCAGAGTTACACGGTACATCAGAGAGAGGCTCCTGCAGAAGAATAACCTCAGTTCCCCACCTGCCTCCACTGCCCATCAGACTGTGTTTTCCACTTCGCTTCTCTACAAGCATTGCTGAGCTTCCCCCAGCTGTGTCTGCACAGAGACCCAACAGGCACAGCCACAACCCACCCACACAGCTCCTCTCCCGCTCTCGTCCTTCCAGACAGCCCAGAACCATTCCAGCTCCTGGCTCTACCTTGCAGAACCCCGAGGTTGGGGCCAGCTGCACTTTTCTCCTTCTCCTGGTCCTCGACCCTTGCCTTCAGACGCTCGATCTCCCTGCGGAGCTCCGCGATGATGTCAGTGTACTGGTCCAGGTGGTAGGAGACATTCCTCAGGTTACACTTCACCTGGGGAGCCAGAATAGGTGAGTGTTGGTCCCGTGATTGGTACAAGGGCTGCAAACAAACCCAGGCTTTCAGCTGGAGGGCACTGAATCTTGTGACAGGAAAGGATTTTCCCTCGTGAGTGGGGAGACTAAGTGGTTTTCCCTAATCCTTGGAAATTCCCAAAATATGACAGAGAAAAGCCAGGGAGCCTGTGTCCACAGGAAAAACACATAGATCCAGAAGGAAGGAAAACCTTGTTGTAGATCACTGTTCCTCTTCCTTCACCCCATGAACCTCTCCATTTTATTCTTCATTGCTATAGGTCTTTAGTTCCTCTTCCAAGCCCAGCACCTCCACTGGGACATTCCCAATACACTGTCACCATCTTCCATCCATCATTCCTCATGTTGCACACCCAGATCCATACCAGGCACATCGTCCTCTGCCTTTCCATTATTCTGCCCCCTTCTTTTCACCTTCAGATTCCTCTTCTCATTCACAACCCAAACAATTTGCTTTCCACTGTTCCCTTCATCTGTATTTCTTCTCTCACTCACACTGAGCCCCTACACCAACCTCCACTGCCCCCTCCTGAAGTGTGTTCTCCCTTCACCCACCACATCTTCTATTTCCACTTGAAAGCTTTTAGTCATAGAGTCATGGAATGGTTTGGGTTGGAAGGGACCTTAAAGATCGTCTCTAAGGCAGGGACACCTTCCACTATCCCAGGTTGCTCCAAGCCCTGTACAACCTGGCCTTGAACAGTTCCAGGGATGGGGCAAGCACACCTTCCCTGGGCAACCCATGCCAGGGCCTCACCACCCTCAGTGAATCTCTAAGCCCAAACTCCTTGGGACTGGTTTGCTCTGGTACCTGTGTCTTGATGTTTTTTGCTCGGTAGGCATAGATCAGGGTCATTCGAGATTCTTCAAAGGAGGAACTGGCTGGGCTGATGTGTGCAATCATAACGGTCCTGCTGTTGCCCCCTAAGGAATCCTGGAGGGATGCAATGTTGGTGTGGTTAGTAGGGATGTGACAGGGTTTTTGCTGCTCAGGGTCTGGGTACCCCTGCAGTTCATTGAGATTCTGATGGAGAATCCCAATTAAGAGTGAAGGAAGTGCTGGTAAAAGACCATTCATTAGGCCCTCTCACTACCAACAGCAAAATCAATAAGTAATTAACTTCCTACAAAAGAAGAATTTTTGCAAGAGAATTGCAATTTCCACAAATGCACTGGCAGCTTCTGAATTCCACTCACAACAGGAGCCTTGAGTTTCTCTCCATCTCTCCTCCTCCCCACTATCCTCTAGAAAACACATCTGTCATGCAGCAGCAGTGATAGCTCAGCACCAAGGCTTGAGGGGAGGTTCATAAATGAGGTTGTAAAGGATCCATAAAATAACCAGCGGGGCAAAGAGTGTGTCTGCAGCCTTTCTGATTTCCTAAGGGAGAGACAACTTGTGACAGCACACAGTCACTCTCAGTCTTCCTTCCTCGTGCCCCAACAAATTTATTGGCCAATTTCAGCCAAATCTTATAGAAGGGATAAAACATTCAAAGGCAGTAAGTTAATTTAAGGAATCCCTGGTCACTTGTAAGCTTTGAGATGTACAACCCAAATCTTTAGGATTGCTTTAACCCTATAGAAGGTCCTCCCTTAATCACAGAGATCACATGTAACAGGCACAGCTCTGTCCAAGTCAAGCCCTGACGCATTGCAAAGCTCGCGCGAGATCCTGGAGGAGCATTCCAAGCTGGATAATGGCAATGCACGGGGATAGTCAAGGATCAGCCCTCAAGCCCTGATCTGAGCAGTGATGCCAAGCCCCGTGCTGGGTGCAGGGGGCTGTGCCCCACCTTCAGCAGGCGGGTGAGTTTGCTGTCTCGAAAGTTGACAAACTGGGCCCGGCTCCCGCCCTTCTCGCTCAAAGCGTTGATGCAGTTGCCTAAAGCCAGCAGGGAGCGGTTGATGTGGGCTCCTTCCTTCATCCTCTTGCCCCGGTTCTGAGTCTGTTGGGAGGAGAAAGTGGGAAGAGGGACAGACAGACAAACCCCATGCTTGAGAACAGTGGGGCTGCACCTTGGGAAGACGTGTGGCATCACCGGGGTCAAGGTTTGGATATCAAAGCAATCCCTCACGCAAAAATCAACCTGAAAGTGCTGGGTTAAACCCCACTCTGAGGCACAGAGGTGCTGATGGGAATAAGTTTCTTGGAGAATGGCCCAGGTTTGACCTCTTAGTTCTTAAAAGATAATTAATAACTATCTTCTAAAGATTGTTTCAGAAATTAAGGTGCATAACTACATCACTCCAGAATTTCTGGTCTCAGTAAAAATACTTGGTATGTAAAACCACTCTTCTTCAAATCACCTCCCCAAGTTCAAGCATTTCCTCCTTCCCATAGGAGCCAGCTGACTTATTTTCCACCCACCAGCATCCCTCTATTCCACCAGCACCAGCTTTCTCTCCAACAGCCCAGCCAATCCCAGCCAAACCACAGCCTCTCTTCAAATGTGAAATTTGCTGCTTTTTTTTTCAGACCTGAGGGAAGGCTTGAACCCAAAAGCAGATTTACGTTTTTCCAATTACTGCAGTTGGCCTAATAAAAGGTACCACCAATATCTTCACACTGAGTCATGATTTTCAGGCTGTCTCAGGTACAAACTACTGCTCTGAAGCAGCAGAGAAGCGCACAGTGCTGCTCCTCACCCCAGGGCTGAGGGCAGGCAGACCCCACGCCCAGCAGGCCAGGGAATCGAGCCAAGTCTCACCAAAAGCTGCTGAGCTCTGGCCATACCTGAGCTGCTCTCTCTGACCCTGCCAAGTCGACCATGAAGAGCTTCCCAACCCGCACTTCCTCGCCAGTCTCCTTCCGTGGGCTCCTCCGTGTCACCGTCACCTGCAGCACCGCGTGCGAGCGGGAGGACGCCCCGTTGGCCGCCGTGGGCTCCTGGGTGCGCTGCTTGTTGCCTTTCATCAGCAGCTGCATGATCTGAAGGGAGTAGAACAGCCTGTGAACATGCACAGCTCTCCCTGAGCCACAGCACAGCGTTCCCTCAGACTGAACCCCTCACCCAGGGTGCTGGCAAACTCTGTTCTGCTCGTGCAGGCAGGGGTTTGCTGTTGATTTTCCCCAGATCTCTCCCTGTGGCTCATGGGGAGTGCTGTGTTTGGGGCTGTTTTCTGTGAGGCCTGTTTATCTCACGTCCAAGGCACATGTTTAAGTGCACATCAGTGTCGCTCAAGGGGGTTTAGTTAATTCTTCTCACTCTCCAAATGGTTGTTGACACATGTACACAAATCAAAGCACTCCTGCCCTTCCCAGAACGCAGGGTGCACCCTGGGGAGGCAGAGCTAGCAGATGGACAGCTGGGGATTTTACCCTGGTTCCTACACCTCACTTGACTCCCTGATCAGCCCTTTTCATATAATTCATCACATTAATCCAGTCCCACCAGTGTCCTGCTACAAAATGTCCTTACTACTGAGTAAGTACAGGCAATAGGAAAGCGTCAAGAAATTTTAAAGCACTGCTGCATGAAAGCACAAACACCCTCCCTTTCCCCTCACTGCAGACCACAGTACCTCCTGAGCATTTGTAGTGGAGACTTCTGTAATTCCTGCTATCTGGATGCTGCCTCTGGAGTCCTCTCTCAGGTCTAAGAACCCCGAGGATGGGTTCAGGAGGTCACGGATCACTTCATTATAGATCTGAGGGTAAGAAATGGCAGGTTGGTTTGAGACTAGCACTGGGTCCTTAGGGTTGAGCTGGTCCTGCATTTCAATGGACAGACTCAGACACCCCATTTCCTATTACAGCTGCTCCACAGAGGCTGGATCCAAGGCAGTACAGACCTCACCTCCAGGTAGGACATGGAGACTGTGTAATCCACCTCCTCAGCAGTGGCTCCAAGGCCCTTGAAGAGGTCACCAAGAGCACGGATGTAAATCCCTGGTTCTCTGTCTGTTCCCAACATCGTGTAGGTTTTTCCTGTTCCTGTTGAAGATAAATAGAGCAGCAGCAAAGCCCAACTTCCACTTGAGAAAGTTTCCACAATGAGTGATACCTGGTTTCCTAGGGATTTCTGTGCTTTACCCCCTAATTTCCTCCAGTTAACTCCAGTTTCTTATGCTGCAATGACACTGCCTGAGGAGTGACACGGTGCATGCCATCCAAAAAGAGTGGGCAGAGGCCTGGCAGATGGGCAGACAGGTAGGGTAACTGCTCACCGAGGTGTTCAGAGCAAGAGTAGAAACATATTTTCATATACTCTGTTCTGTATAAATGCTTTCTACAGCTACATCGGTTCTCCTGAGATCAGCCTCCAGCACTGCACAGATGCCCTTATTACCTCCTCCTTTTAATGGGAAGATTTGTCTCTACTGAATTCTACCTCAATTAAGTGACTTTTCAAATAAAGCAGCTTCACCGTTACTTTGGCATTTCAGTGAGGTTCACGCTTCCCAATGAGAATGGTATTTCACTCTTGTCCTCATAGCAAGCACTTAATTGGCTCAATATTTCTGGCTTTCACTGTGATATTTTATTCATCTGGAGCAGTACAGCTACAGGAACTACTTTACCTGTCGGACCGTATGCAAAAATGGTTGCATTGTATCCAGAAATAACTCCTTCTATCAGGTTTTTGGTCGTGGACACATATACTTCCTCCTAATTCAGTCAAAAAAGCACAGATTTTCCGTCAGGCATAACAGCTGCTCAAATATCCTATAACTAATTGCATTCCCCATTATTTTCTCACTTTATTTTAGAAATTTCCTGGGCTTTGGAAGGATTCTCAAGCTGTTTGAATTCTGATACATCATCAAAATGAGCAGAAAAGCACAGAGGTTTATTGAATTTTCTAAAGGCAGGCAAGATGCAGGAGCCTACTGAAAGAAATAACCTTAAATATGATTATTTTCTTGGACTCAGAACATGAAATACTGTGTCTTTTTCTTTGTGTCTGCTGAAGAAGGGAATAAATTCTCTCCATGACCTTATCCTTTATGGAGAAGTGCCACTGGGCCTCCAAAAATGTCTTAGGTAGCATACGAGGGTGCCACTCTGAAGTTGGATGTGAAAGAGAGCACAGATGACCAAACAGCTGTGAGAAGCAAGGCTGTGGCGATCACAAAATGCAGGTGCTGATTAAATCCTCACAGTGTAGCTCATACCTGTCTGCAAAACATGGCTCAGTGAGGGCACCAGAGTTCCCTCCATGAGCCTGTAAAACCACAGAGGCACAGGGAAGAGCTGTGTGAGCAACAGAGCCAAAAACATGACAGTGATCTCATCCCCCAGAGACCTTGGGAGACAAAGCTCTTCATCCCTGCTCAGGTCTGTTGCCCCTGGGGAGGCCACAGCAGGAGGGAGAGGCAGACTGAACACTGCACATGTCTCCCCCCCACTTGTCTGGCAAAAGGAAAACCCTCACAGCCCTCTCACCTTCAGCACTGTCACCTTTTATCTGGGTGACATGTGGCCTCTGGGCTGTGCAGTTCTACTCACCTGCCAAAAACATTCTTCTAAGCAGGGAAAACAATTGTAGTGTTAAGCCTTTGGATTAAGAAAAGGGAAGGCTGTTACCTGGGTTGCTGTGTGATCAAAAACCACGTCAAATACAAAGGTTTTTTCTCGGGATCTGTTGGCTCGCAGGATGTCATCTGGATCTTCACTTGGATCCATCAGGACCACCCTCTGTTACAGGACAAAGACAGAAGATGAAATGTTAGGTCTGCGTTTGGTTAACAGCCTGTGGGGATTCCTTACAGCACTATCCCTTGGCCAGGGGAATGCTGCACTACAGCCTTGCCTGGAAAACACTTACACACACAATGCTGAGGCTGACAGACTTGGTTTTGCAAGTGATGTTGCAACTTCTGTAATTTGGAGAACTGTAAAATGCTTTGAAGGTCTGTTGAGCAGTGGAACGGTCGCTGGCATTGGGCAAGAGCAGTGGTTGCAGGGACATGACACCCAACAGGCCCCCATGCAGGCAGGGGGGGACAGGACCTCTTAACTCAATTTTCAGCTATGATTCAGACAGGAATTATGAAAGAAAATAGTCAGGTTCTTCAGGAGAACCATTGCCCAAAGTCATCTGCCAAGGCCTTTTGAGCAGCAGGACTGATCGAAATACCTGCATTGCTCAGGGACAGAAACTTCATTCCATTTCTGGCTTTTATGAAGGAAAAAACAAAGGTGGGAGAGGATTTGCAGCAGGTTACAGAACTGGTTCTGTTTCCTTTCAGTCCTTTAGGATCTATTTTAGTACATGATTATCAGTGTATTATTACTGTGGAGAATGGGTTCCTGCTCCACTGAGATGGCTCATAAGGAGATGCTCAAGGCTCAAGGGAAGGACAGAGAGCCCTGTGTCTCCTGCTCCAGAGCAGCTTTCACTCTCTCCCAGGTAAACAGATCATTAGATAAGCAATTAGAGCATAGATCAACCACTACTTGACTGTCAGAATAACTGCATTGGTGCACCAGGAGAGAGAGAAGTATCCAGGACAGGTGCCCATGGAGTTCAGGAAATGTCAAAACTTTGGGTTTTCTTTTTCTTTTGCATTTCCCACTAAATTCCAAATCTCTAACAAGTACCTCCTTGATTTGCAAGTTTTCAATTAGCAGAATTACTTTTTTGTTGTTGCTTTTTAAAAATTCTTTAGTTTTCACTGGTCCAGCTCAGGCCTTAAAAACCTGAAGCAACACAAGAATAAACTCCAAAGGGAACTCCTGGTTTGTCCTCAGCAGCAGGATTTGCCTGCAAAAGAGGGACTGACACTTAATCATGTGCACATGCAACTGTGACAGGCAAGAGCAGAGCTTGGAGAATGAGGTCATCATGTTTCCTTTAGAAGTTTAGGAGCATTTACTAACACTTTCAGGCCTCTTTTACTGAGCTCTTGTAACATCCAAATTTTGCTCACAGTGTATCCATGCATCCAAAGGGTCCTTTTCCAACCTGGGGCTACTGCCTGGTCTAACCAGCAGTATTCTAAAAGCACAAATCTTCTGCGTCTCTTCTGCTATTGCATGGAAGCATTAAAACACAACAAGCCACTAGGAGAGTCAGTTTTGAGTTAGAGTTAATAAGCAGACAGAAGCAGTTCTAAATGAGTTCAGCTGAGAGTAAAAATAGAAAGGAACATAAATGCAAATCAAAATACACCAGGAAATTTAAGTACTTCAATTGCCCAGTCAATTAATTTGCTTTCATAATTACAGTTATTTGCATTATTAAGAGAAAAGCATTCTCATAGACAGAAGTTACTCAGACTAATGCAAAGCACATTTCCTTCCCAGATTTCCATTAGAGAAAATAGATCTTGGGGGAGATGATGCAAGTCTGAATAAGCTGTATAAAAATAAAACTGATATCCTTGTGAGATTAATGGTTGCTTTAAAAATAGAAAAGAAAAAAGAAAAGGTATTTCACGGGTAAGGTGCTAAACAAAAATTGCATTTGTAAGATAATCCATAAAGGGAAAGAGAGATTCATGTTCTCTTTGCTTCAGAGGGCTTCTATCATTTGACTATTGAGTGGAGACCAGATATATTACAGAATTAGTCTGTGTTCAGGAAGGGTTCAGAGATAGATCAACTGAAGCACAAAAGAAAATAATGGGATTTACATTGAAAATGAAGGTAAATAACAAGGACACAATAAAAATATGTAAACAGATATAGCAATGTAGAAGAGGTCAGTGGGGGCCTCCTGCAATTCCTACCTCTGAAAAAAGGGGAGCAAGAGGTGGGAAATGCAGAACTGGAAAAAAGAGGTGCCATTGCATGGGAAGCTGCATCCCTGCTGTGTCCCAGCAAGGGCAGGGGTTTTGCAGGATTTGAAAGCAGGTGCTTTCACATGGACCAGAAGAGCCAGAGGCTTGGGGTGGCCCGTGGGGTACCCAGCAGAGTCCCCAGTGCCCATGGTGGGGGTCCCCAGCTCACCTGTTCGCCAACTCTGCGGGCAGCGAGCGCAGCTCCCTCCTCCACTTCGGCCTCACTGAGGGGTCGGAGGCGAAGGGCCACCTGCACACACAGCACACACGTGGCTTGTCTGTGCTGAGGCCACCCAGACATACCTGCAGCAGGGCTCAGCTCTGAGCAGGCACCAGCAAGGGCTACAGCTTCTCGCTGCGTCTCTTCTGCTGATCAAACTCAAAACCTTAAAGTTTAAGGCCTAAAAGTTTAAGGAAGTTTATAAAGTTTAAATGAGTTCATTCTCTCGTGATTTGCACTTTTATCTTGACAAATTCTTCCTCCCTCTTCCCCCATTTCTGCCTCTAACACAGCAAGACTCCGACTGATTGACAGAGAAGGTGGCAGAGTGAACTCAGCCGTGTCATTGCAGCTGCCAGCAGGAACCTTCGGAGGTCTGGGACCATGGTACCAACAGTCCTAGGGCTGAGCACGATTACAGATTCCCCTGGTGCTTCCAAAACACTGATTACAGTTATCCATGACAAAGAAAGGGAATTGCATTTCACTAAGTACCCATTTTGTTTAATCCCAGGTAGCAATCCTTATGAGCCTGTTCAACCAGATCAGAGCAAGTTGGCCCTGATCTGTGCAGTTCCCACAGGGTTCCTCAGGAGCTGGAATTCATTGCAGGACTGATTATAAAGTAGCAATTAATTGCCAGTGCCTCGTGCCACAACTCAATCAGCCAGAAACACACTGCTTTGCTTGAAAGGCAGACGATAATTTGACTCGAAGATTTAAAACACAATGGCACAACCTATTTGTCAGCATTAATAATAGACAAGAGCACATGTATTTCAGCCTGTTTAATCTACACGTGAAGTCATAGAGAAAATGTGGTGTCACAGATCAGCTGTGGGGTTAATTGGGCCCCCTGAAGCTGAGGTCCTGCTCTGGCCCTGACTCACTTTGCAGTTGTGGCACAATCCCAAACCTGTGTGCCTGCTGGAGGGTCTATTTGAAATCCCACCTAACAGCTGTCCTTGAGGTCTCAGTTAATAACAAAGATTTGAAAAATTTTCACTTTTCCACGGTTTTTTTCCCCTTCCATAAAACACAGTAACATCCCCTTTGCAGCTCCTGCCAGGAGAGCTGATGCTTCTAAAACACTGCACAGGAACAACACCACATCAGGAGGGTGGGAGTTATCAAAACAGACTCATTCTACAGCCCCACCAGTCACAAGCAGCTAGTTTCTATAGGAATCAGATTTATTTCCACAATAACAAGCTATGTGTCAATTAAATGAGGGTTTCACAAACAGCTCCCAGTCTTAAGTACTGTAGAAGCCAATTTTGAGTAGCTCCACAAAGGAACATTTCTTCACTGGGAGCATCTCCGAGTACAAGGTAAGCTCCTCAGCTTTGGATAGCTTTTAATATTCACAAGAATAAGTTAATTGTTGCAGCTTCATCATCTCCCTAAACACGGCTGAGTGACACTGTTATAAGCATCTCGTTCCCAAGGGCTGAACTAATCTCTTAAAAGCATTTAAAAATATTATCTGGTACACCATAATCCCAAATTCTGCAGGAGGCAGAGGGGATCGTGCAAGTCTCTCTTGAACAGACTTAACCTTCAGAATGGTCCAGTTAATCACAGTATTTGTGAGCCCCAGCCAGTGAGGGTAAGAAAACAAACCCAAATAAGCAGCATGTGGAGCTGGGTCACACCAAGTACTAAGGCTTTTCCTTGCATTAGAGAGGAATGCAAGGTATTCCACATATTATTGACTTTATTTTAAGCGATTCCAGTTTGAGCAGGGGTTTCTGTGTTTGCCCCAGTCATGTTCCAGCACACTGTGAGAGCAATGCTTCAATTTAACTGGGAGGCAGAGGGTTGAAGGTTGAAACTTGGGAGAGGATTACATTTTCAAAGCATTCCTCTTACTGGGATCAACAAAGAGAGATGCAGGACTGTAACCCCAGCTGCTTTTGGCTGTTTATTGTGAATATGTCAGACCCCAAAAAGACAGGCACACTGAGGACTAACTACCATCATCATCTGCCAGGTTACCCAGCCTCACCTGCCCTACAGCACATTTTTTTTCCTCTGCAGGACACTTATACACAACTTTTGCTTTAAATCATGCCCAGTTAGCACAAGTCTGGGTTTTTCTCTGTGGTTCCTGGACCACAATGCCCAGGAACACCAGAAGACAGCTGGAGAACACAATATGTAAGGATACTGAAGGATACCAGGGCTGGGTACAACCCAGCTGCTCCTCCCCATCCCATTTCCCCCCCCCAGCAGGTGGACTCACCGTCAGCTGCTGCTCCTTCATGGCTGAGGTGTGGGACGATCCCAGCTCCAGGCTGGGGGATTTGCCCAGGGAGGAGCACATGGAGCTGGAGCCCTTCAGGCTGCAGAGGCAGGAGACTGAACGGTTCAGAGGCAGCAGCCATCACCCCAGGGATGGAAAGGAGAGGCAACACCTGCGCTCCCCCGGGTGGGAGGTGACTGCAGGTACAGGGAGAGGTGGCAGCCACAGGCTGAGCCCCGGGGCAGGAATGGGCTGCAGGAAGCAGCATCTTGCACAGGAAACAGTGAAAGGGGTCAGGATCAGCAAAATGACCCAAATTCAGGCCCAACTCACTGAGCAAACTTCCACTGCGCTGTCACTTCACACACAGTGGCAATTCACGATTCCCACATTCAGGAAGTCAATCCCCTTCAGCATTTTTAGTGTCAGCCCATTCATCACAACCTATTAAAAAAATCACAAAGACAAGATCACCTTTTGTCTTCATTATTTATTGACAGTAAATGAGCCAAAGCTCATGAAAGTTACATAAGGCTTCATAAAAAATATTAGAATTTAAGTAGTTAAAGCTTAGTATAGGAAGTGAACAAAATTTGTTCTGTGGTTTGCATTAAGGGCTGTAGGTGGTTAAAAGGTCATGGGAATATTTATTACAAATTCAAAACAAAGACTGTGAGAATGAAGACTAGCCCAGGATTATATGAATTGGTCCAGTTAATCTTGCTATTTAAGAACAATCATTAAAAATACTTTATAGAATACATTAACAAAAACAATGAGAGATACTATCTTAATGCTTAAGGTTTGTTTCCCTTCCCACCCAAATTCCAGACCCTTAAGGGCACTCAGTGGAAGTACAAGAGCTGTTGGAAGCCTTTTTCCCCACCCTTATATAGCTCTAGACAGTACCTACAAACCTGCTTCTGCTTTGACCATCCTTCTGAAGCCCTTAAAAAGGCAGAGGCTGAAAACCAGTGGTGGAGAATGTGAAGGTGCACAGTACATGGATTCAATCCAAGATGGTTCTTCTTCTCTACTACAACTCCTAGTGATATTACAAGATATGCCAAAGGGACTGATTTAATACAACCCCATAAAGCAATTTCAGTAGCACACAATTTGCAAAAGCATTTGAAATAAGAAACACAAGAGAAAAGATGCAATAGTTGAAAGGAGCAGCGTCAGAAATGCCAGTTACACATGAGAAAAGGCCTCAGCCACTGGTCAGGACAACTTATCAACTTCCAAAGCTCCTCCAGGAGCAACAGTTTTGGGTGCTTTTTCTTTGTTGTTTTTTTTCCCCCCTCAGTGATGATTCACACTTCAGAGAAGCATCTTAGAAGAGAACTCAGTTCCTCTGACACTGCCATTACACTTCATTACTTTGAAAAGAGTCAGGAATAAAACTTCATTGCATGGATACAGAGGAAAAAAACCTTTCAGCTCAATTTGTGACTTAGAAAATGGTTGAGAAGTCATCTCATCACAACAAAAGGGTAATAAAAATGATTCCTGCTATGTAAGTTCAAGACACCATTCTTGAGGGAGATGAGACACTGGAACAAGTTGCCCAGAGTAATTCAGGTGGATGTCCCATCCCTGGAAGTTTTCCAGGCCAGGCTGGAGCTTGGAGCAACATGGTTAAGTGGAAGGTGCCCCTGCCCACAGCAGGGGGGTGGAACTGGATGATCTTTAAGGTCCTCTTCAAGCCAAATCACTCTATTATCACCAGAGATCTTTGATGTGTTGGAAGTTCTTCCTCATTGTTTTTCTACAAAGTCTTCCAGAAAGTTTTTTTCCAGTCAAGTTGAGAAACGAGCTTGGGAAATACTGTGGACAAAACTTTTAATCAACTATACATTTTATATGGATTATGAATGAACAAATGCAAAACACTGGAAACTAATACAGACTTCTGGAAAAACAACACCCTCTGGTTAAAGAGTGAACTATTGAAACTAGGTCACTACCACGATTATGGAAAAATCATTTTGAAAAGTTCCTGGTGAAGGGGCCATGGGATTTAACCAAGGGATTTGTGCATTTGCTATCACAGCAAGCTCACCTAAGGAAAAAAAAAAGTGAGTGCTGAAAACACCCCTGAGCCAGAGCTGCCTGCAGCTGACTGGGTCTACCCTGTGCCCAGAGGGTGCTGTCTGCTTCCCACACTGCCATACAAGTGAGCTCAGGGTTTAGGAAGTCAGTCAAGAGGGATGACCTTAACAACTTCCCTGGTCAGTCCAGGAGAGGAGACAGGAATATCCTCATTTTCCTCCTGCCCTTCCCAGGGCAAGGAGCAGGCCAATCTCTAACTGCCCTGACAATATCCAGGAAAGAATTTCTACTCATAAATACAAATACAGAGAAGCTGCTGCACCACCTTTAGGTACAGTTTTCCTCACTGAGCACAGGGGCCTTTGGAAATGAAACTAGGTACTGTAACAAGGAGCACAAGGCATGTGCATACAGAGCACTGCTCTGGAAGTTTGCAAGGCTTAAGAATAAGACAGACTAACCCAGTAATTCCTCAGGCTTTTATCAGTTTGCAAACAGTTCCAGAAATCCAGTCATTTTCTAGTCACTCCACTAGAGTGAACAGGTCAACTTGACAGATTAATGAGCTGTACCACATTGTAAAAAACAAACCAACCACAACACAAAGCCGGAAGAGCCATGAGGAACTAGGATAAAGAAATCCAAAAGAACCATACAGTCATTACAGCAAACACACTCTTATTACTGTGGGTGTGTTTGACTTTGATCACTCAGGGAAAGATTCCCTACAAACCACGCGTAGCCAGCCTGGTTTTAGTATAGGTCTGCTTTTATTTCCATATTCAGCTCTTTGAGGGAGAGGCATCCTTTCACAATCTGAAAGGAGGAGGATATAGCCCACTGTAGTGCTGCTTCAGCACACTAAGACACATCATACGAGAAATGGTTCTGCTGACTTTTCCCCAAACAAAATGAACACCTGTCCATGCCCTCGGGACACGGAAAGAGTCCTGAAACTGGAACATCGTGCGTGTGAGACAGAGGTGCACTGGTGAATCCCACCTCACTGGCAATAGGCAAAAACTGCCAGCTGGTAAGGACTGCACGAGGGTCAGGAAGTAAATACTGGTAGTAGTGGATTTAAAAAGAAAAAAAAAAATAATCAAACCCTAAAAAAAAAAAAAATAAAAATAAAGAATAAAGATTTAAAAGCAGCGCCTTTCCAGTATCTCACTGCAGCAGGTAGCAAGACTTAAAGGCACTACAATGTGTCAGAATGGAGAAAATTTGGTGCATCCACCCTTCCAGAGTGCAAGAATATGGATAAAGAATTCCAAAGTTGATATAGGCTTTCGGAAAATGAACAAACTTCTTTTCAGCACAAGATCTGGTGGTGCTGCAGAAAAGGAAAGAAGAGGTGAGTTAGTTACTGTGCTTTTATACCAACAGCTCAACCTCTGCCAGCTGGTGAAAGGCTACATCAGCTTGTGTTTCACCTCTTCCTGAACTCATGTTTGTTTAAGTCCATACACTAAGCAGCTTCTCTCCCTCTCTCTTCCATAAAAAGATTTCCCATGTAAGGGACACAGATAAGCCAGATCCAAATATATTCGAAGGTATCAAGGCTATTAATTTTTCTACAACTCCAAGAGATACATGTTTCACTTGAGCTCCTTAAGATATCTAGAGGCTAAAGAGCTACAGGGTGACTTACAGCTGCAAAAGGCACATTTCCAGTCTCCCCTTCCTCTTCCTTAAGTGAGATCCTACACATGCCTTCACTAGCAAAGTAATTTTTCTCCTCAATTCAACATTAAGCTCCCTAAAGGACATTTCCTACAAGGGGCTGAAAGTAGCCTCCATTTTCAAGACTAAATATATAATATGAATTCACAAAAAGCAACTGGGAAAAGCCCTGGACTAAATAAAAGATTTCAGCAAGAAGCCATGACAGTCAGTACACAAAAATCTGCTACCATCTGAATTCTAGACAACTTCTCTAGAAAACAAGGGCTGAGTTCACAGCCCACAGTCAACTTGCTGTATAATACACAGTATATAAATTCTGTCAGGTCTTGAACTAACATGTAAACCTTTCAAAAGGCAAAATTCCTATCTCATACCAACTACAATTCCTCCTACTGACAGAACTTACAGTGTCTGCAAAATACTGTGTTCAGAGGTTGACCCTCACTGTTGTGGGTTTGATCTCTCTGGCAAAACAAGACATAGAGAGTATTCTGCTCAGTATAGCTCAAAAAGCCAACTGCCTGCAATTAGTTCTCTAAAAGCTTTTGACCCCTCTAACCACAGAGAAAACAAACCAACTTAAAGAACAATACACCCATGCAATAGACTCTCTCAAGCAAATTATCCAATCTATAGCAACAGTTGACTGAAAAAGTTTCTCTCTACTGAGAGAGTTATGTTATCTTACCACAGTTTTATTAATTACTCTGGTTCTGCAAGGGTAATAATTTCTTCATTGATAAAAAATTCCACAGTCTCCTCCTCCCAGTCATCAACATTGCTGTCCAGCTCATCTGTATCTACCCCTGCAATGGAGAAAAATATTAACTCTGAATACGTCAAATGAGGCAGCAATGGAAAGATTTGATGCTCTTGGCAGAAAAAGTCCTTAAACCACCAGTGAAAAATGGAAGTATTTGGTGCTTTAACTCATAACAAACACACGCTAAATTTACTGAACGATAACCAAGGCATTACTGTCTTCCACTACAGGGCTTCTGGGGATTTCCTGCTTAAATGCAACATCCAAATCTCTTCACAGTTTTATCCCAAGGTCAAGCCAATACTTTCCCCACCCCCCTTAAATCCCGTCACGATTCAGAATAAAAAAGTACAAATAACCTTCAGAGAACAAGGGACTCACTTTAGCAGGAAACAGAGGGAGAGGAGAAGTGGACGAACCCCCAGGACAAGGTATTTATTGGGTGAGAGGCAGCAGTTAACCAGTAGCAGCCCTTCCCAAGCCCTGTCCACGGCTCACCTCCGCGGAGCTCCAGGCGCTCGTTCCGCTGCTCCATGTACAGCTCTTGTGCCATCTTGCGGTACTTCCTGAACTCCTCCATCATCGTCCGCCTCCTCTCCACCAACTCCTGCACAGGCAGGAACAGGTTGTTAAACCTCCCCAGTAAATCAAACCCACGTGCAACACCTGTGTTGGAAGTCAAACCTTTTTCCTCACACACACACTTTCTATTGACTTGAAAGAATAAGGATTCTCTTCTGTAATCAAGAAGCTGTTTTGGTGAGGGGTTTTTTTTGTGACTGAAAGAGCTTCTCTTAATTTAAAAACCAATGAAGCAACACACTAAGAACTCCAAAATTTTACCACCTTTGCTTAACGAGGTAACAGGAGTTCCTCTGCAGACTCATTATTGTTTGACCTGACAGTTCAGCAGCATCTCTCTGAGCTACCTATTGAACCAACTCTAACCATCTGGACTCAAATGAACACAGATGGTTGTTATAAAAGAAAAGTAACTTGCACTTCACTGTTACAAAATAACTAAGGACAGGTTACAAGAGTTTCATCTACATTATATTCCAAAAGTATCTTGCCTTTGAAGCTTTGGACTGGCTCAGGCGATCCTTCTGCTCAAATATCTTGGAGTATTTCTTCAGGTCCTTCTTAATTTGCTGTAAAACAGATAATTTTATTTCAATTAAAGTATCAAGACTAGCAATCACATCCATCATCTTCTCTAAGAACTCCCCTGGTAGGCCTAAGCAGGCTATGCTTTTTTGAAAAACGTCTCCCTGCAAGACAATTTCCCTTCACTACAATTTTGTTTGTTTTTCCTGCCATACAGATCATGTAAATGCTTCTGTACACATGCAACCAGTGAAGTCTGGACAGCTAAATACAATTTGAGTATTATTTATAACCTTCCACTGTACCCTAACTCTAAGAACAATTGGTAACCATATCTATTTTGAGCTTAAAATACAGTTAATATTTACAGCCATTCCCAGAAGTGAGGTTCACACATTCAGGGCAAAAGGCAGTTGCATAACAAGCCTCATCCTTAAGAAGGAGAAACCAAGTATGCTTATACACCAAATCAATGTCAGCACAAAGTGGGATACACTACCTTTATCTGATCCTCACTGAGCAGGGTAGCTGGTCGTGGTCTCCAGAGCAGCTGACAGAACCTGTCTTTATTGTTTTTCTGAAGCAGACGGCCTTGGAAGGTCCATAACCAATAGGCATTGTCCACCTGGAAGAGAAGTGCACCAGCTCAGCCAAGGTAAGCTATTACTTCACACTGTAGTCCTCACTCCATCTCTCAAGGGTCTTTTTTCAGAAAATCAGCACCAGAGAACCAGAATGTGCTTTTGTTAGTGCCTTCCCTGCACAAGACAAAATCCTCAGCAAAATATTTGTTTCACCGAATCTTTCCAAGAAGTTACCTTCTGGAGATTACAACAGTTTGAAATTTAGTCAATCCTCTGTCATATTCTAAAGTCTCAGATCCTGTTATTTGTACAGGAGAGGATTACAGTGCAGTGGCTGGAAGCATGCAAAAGCCACGACAGGTGTGATAAATCCTGCCGTTCCGTGCGGACCACCAGGAGACTGAGTTTTAAACTGCTAAAGACATAGTGAAAAATTCAGAAAAAGGACACTCAGTTTAGACTCATGAACTGCCCTTCCAGAACTTATTCTGGACAAAAAGGCATCAGTACCTTGTGGCTCCACCAAGACACAGAAGTCACGATGTATCTGCCCGTAGGATCCCACTCCACGTCCGAGGCCGTGTAGTGTTCCGCGATGTTCATCATGGTGCAGTCGGACGTATCGACAAATGCTAAGGCACCATTCATGCTGCAAAGACAAAACAGGACAGATTGTTTTACACACTAACGTAGCCTGGTCATTTTTTAAAAGCATTTCACAAGCTGCATCCCTAAAACTCCTCAGTACAAAGATAAATTTCCACCGCAACCAAGAGACAGGTTCTGTGGCTAGGAAATAACGTGATGGATAAAAACAAAACTCCAAGTAAGAATGACACTTTTGTTTCTATGTTCAGTGACCTTTAAGATTATAAATAAAATGGCTTAAAGTCAGAGTGAAAACATACTCTAGGCAAGTTAAAATCAAGCTTAAATATCGCGTGCTTAGACATATTTTAGCAGTGACAAAGAGATTAGAGAAAAAAAAGAATTCTAAGATGAACACAGCGCTCATCTCAAAGCATGTGAAGGCAAATATTACTTGACTGGTTAATATAAATAATTTTTGGTTGCTCTGAAGTGAAGCTCCTGGTAACTCTTTTACAAAATAGCACAGTCATTAACAGGTATTGTCCATGAAGGGGCACAAAGCTACAGCAACAACAAATGCATAGGAGCCACATGCATGGTGCAAACTAGATTAGCTTAGAGTCAGTATTTAACTTTAACAGCTGAAAGGTGTTTCTTAATGTCCACTTTCCTGATGAAAAAATACATTCGCCATTTGGTGTGGTAAAAAATAGCAAGTGAAAGGTACAAAGGACTAAGCTACATCATGAAGTTGCACCTCTGCTCTTCCTTTGCTTTTGCACAGCTGTATCAGGATTACACAGTAATCCACATTCACAGGGACACCAAACACTTCTTGGTGAGATACTCTAGCTCTCTTCCTCCTTACAATGGAAGTGGTGATGTTCAGCAGCCTTTGAAATACTCACCTTCTGAGGCCAGCCAACACTACAAACTGCCCTTGGGGACTCCAGAATATCGTGTTCGCCTGCTGTTTGTCAAACGTTTCTGAAAACGAACCAGACAAATTCAGAAAGACATCTCAATGCAACACCATCAGTTATCTTACAAGCATCAACCCCACTGATTCCTCAAAAGTCATTTGTAAACTCTGCAAGCAAGTCCTAACAACAGCCCTTACCTCTTCACTTCTACAGACAAAATGCAGTAGCACCAGGACATCCAAAGCTGGCAGATAAAAGAGATCAGAAGACCCAAGCACATCCTTGGGAATAAATTTTATCTAAAGTGAGCCAAATCTGTACTTTTGCCTCACATGAGCTTCCCAAAGCCACAAAAATTATTCTGACTCATAGGCCTTTTATTCCCAGGCACTGGGCTTACTCAAGTAACAGTTTAGTTCTCACCAGGAAGTTAATTTCTGGAATACAGTGTTAGAATAGCAGCAACTCCCACACTACCCACCACAAACAGCCACTATTTTGAGTTCACTGCATCTATTGCCATGTAAAATGCTTAGTACCTGTACTTTCACGTGGTTTTCAGTCACTTACTTATGAGTTCTATTTTCCCGTTGTTTTTAACGTGGTAAAAGGAAACTGAAATTCGTGGAGTTTCTCCATGCAACACAGCAAACTTGCTTCCATTTGGTTCCCAAGCAAAGGCTATGATGCTTTCTGTAAAAAAAAAAAAAAAAAAAAAAAAAAAAAAAAAGGAGTTAAAACTCTGTCAAAGGACAATACAAACCTCTGGTTTCAAGCAGTTACCAAAGAAAACCAAAATGCTTAAGAGAGGGAACCCTTCAGTTAAAAGACTTTGCCATACAGACTCTCTTTTAAAACACAGGTTGATAAGGCAATTGCAGGGAGTTATGGGAAGTGTTTCCAACTATAGCTATGAAGTCCTTCATCTTCTACAAAATACAGTCATTATTATATTAATATGTCATTACTAAGACATTTTCAGTTTCGTAATTTTTCAAGTCAGTCACAAGCCCCAATAGCAACAGAAGTTTTGATTTCTCATTTTTGCAGGAAATGTCCTGCACATTAATAATTCAGCTCCCAAGAGTTAATTCCCTAATTATGTCAAATGCTGACAGGAATTTCTTAGAAACACAGAATTTTGTGTCCATACCTGAGAGTTAAAGCTCAAAAGTAAGGAAATAACGTGGCATTACCTTTCATTTCTACCACATCCACTGGCACCTGTTTCTCTCTCATGCGGAATATTTCAAAGTTGGTCACTACTCCCTGTAAAGGTCAAAATCAGCTTTTTATCCAGCACAAAAAGAGCAGAGTAAATAATTTTATCACTAGGCATAGAAGGACAACTACACAATTAGCCTGTCATAATAAGAGTCAAGGTTTGTTCCTTTAATGAGAGCAGATATATGCCTCCTTACCAAACACATTCCAAATTTCTCTGTTCTGATAAAGAATAACTTAGTAGTTGTACAAAAGCATTTGTTGCTTTTCAGACTGTTATGAAATTTAATTAGGACAGATAAACATATGGCTCATTGTGCTGCATGAACAGCTGCTTAACTGTGAGCAGGAAAACAGGGGAGGCACAGAGCTCTCACCCAAGTCCAAGAGGCCACTAAAGTCAAAGCAAATCCTGGATACAATCACTGCACAGATTTTCCTCTTTGCTTCAAATTCAAATGGAAAAAAAATAGTTTTTGCATGATACAGTTTACATTGTCTATATTAAAAGACAGTACTGTCAGCATGAGATAGAACCAAATTTTGCCAATAAAATCAGAATCCACCTACCTGTGTGCCTTTGGGAGTCCTGTCTACCTTCACACACAGGTAGTCCCCGTTCTTCTGCCAGTGCAGTTTACAATCTACTACATTGAACAAATTCCGCACACGAATTTCTTGTCTAGAAGGCAGCTGCATCAAAGTCACTCTTGCTGGGATGTCTTTGTCCTCAGGCACCCAGAAAGCAATTATGTTACCACCTGGAGACCACGAGAAGTCTCTACAGGAACAAAGTTAAAAATAGGCCATTTTAATTTTTAGTTAAGAGATACTACAAGCAGAAACCATTTTCTCTCATTGTATCTGAATGTTGCAGATAAATATCAGTTCTCAATATAAAAGGCAATAACTGAGGGCAACTTAATAACCTTACATATAACAACACCGAACTAAATTTTTAAACTGCTATTTAAATTTGCTATATCACCAATGTTATCAGGACAGTACATTTTACTGAAAAGCAGGGGTGACACACAGAGTAACCACCAAAGATCTAAAAACAAGCTGATTAAACCAATGAGCCAAAAAAAACCCCCAAACCCAACCCTATTAAATTACCCTGGTGAGAATCTTCTTGCACCTGGGTACACTTAATTTTCTTGTTGCTTCACAGAGAAGTACTTCAAAAACTCTCACAGGAGTCAGTGTCTCTTGTGCAGAGAAGCACAAACCAGGCAGTACACAGCACACTGCTCTAAGCCAGCACACCAACCCCATTAGGGAGAGATTCCCTAACAAACTGCATTCCAGTCTGGTTTGGTAGACAAGGAACAGGACTCCCAAGCTAGATCCTGGATTAAGGAGTTCCACAGAGCATTTCATAGCACAGAAGCTGTCAACTGTGTTCACTGATGAATGGAGAGTTTCCCATTTCTTTTTCCCAGTTTGTCTAATTTAACCACCTCAGCATAGAAGGCCTTTTGCCCTAGTCAACAGTCTAAAGATTTCTCTCGCCATAACAAAGCCACAGAAAAAAAGATTACAATTAAAGAGAGCAGTCATGTTTACAAAGGAATAGACTCACCTTATCCCATTGATTTTCAAGCTCTTTTTGTCCAACAAACCCATAGACTAGAAGAGGAGAGAAGGACAAATTTTCAAGTCAGTAGCATTCTTATATGTACACATATACCTTCTACTCTCATCATTAGAGCACAGAAACCAGGAAATTCTGTAGCTTTCAGAGCTCCTGCACTATACATATGCAACCACAATCACAAACAAAATAAAAGTTGCTGTAGATAATTAGTAGGCACAGCAGCCTGAATGATAAAGAAAAAGCAAAACAGAATAGATCAGGCTGCAATTTATAGTGCTTTTTGGGTACTTTGGCACTCACCTGCTACTGAGAACTGGGAGGAATCACACAACCTTGATCCTACTGATTCTTTTAAGTAGTATATTGAGCTGTCTAATCCTTCTAGATATGTGGTGTAAAATTTACTGTCACACTCAGCTAAAGCTTTTCACCCAGCAAAGAACAAGACAAGAGCAAATTGATTTCTTCCCTCTAAGCCCAGCTCTAAAGTGCATTACTGAAAACCATAGGAAAGACTGACATTGTAATGCAATAAGCATTATAAAAAAAAAAAGGAAGAACTTACAGGTGTTTCATAGATGCTGAGGGTATCTGAAGTCATTCGAGCAAAGAATTTACCATCATGACTCCATCTAAGCAAAAAAGAAAAAAAATATTAATTTGGAACTGCCTTTTTAATAAATGAAGTCTGGGACTACAATTCTCTACTCTAATCCTGCTTCTCAACCTACTTAAAAATAGGCCAGTGAGCTGAGTTTTCACAGTGGAATCCTCGCTTCTTTTGGCCAGTCAGAATATCCCAGATGATGATGGCCTGAGGGTCATCCTGCGTGTCCATCAAAGGGCTGAAGGTCACTAAATACCTACAAAAGAAATAATTAATTTCACAATTGGAACTTCATCCAGTATGTCAGTACCATAAGGCTTTCATCCAAGTAATATTTAAACACCACACACCTTCAGACAGCAGTTTCTCTAACGGGATTTTTCAGAGAGGAGGGAAAAATAGGAGCAGCATGACAAAGGAGGAGAAAGCTTCCAAGATACAGTATTTCCCTGGCATGCTTCTGGGTGAAAAGACTCCAGATTTATGTGCAAGTCTTCCCATGTTGACGTTACAAGGAAGGGGAACTCACCAAATACACTGTTACCTACTATATAGTTTCAACACAAGAACTTCATTGGTTTTGAACCAAACATGAATCCATTGACCTTATCCAACCCAAACTACAGGTTTGCTAAACTTCTCCACTTAAAGATAGATAACCTCTCTTTAACACAATAAAGCATAAAACCTAACTGCTTCCAAATATCTCACTTGAAAACTATCAACAGAAGATGCATCTCAGTCCTGGAATTATTTTAGCCTTCTCTGAAGAGCTCTTTAATGTTAAAGAAGGCTTAAGGAATTCGTTTCAGCACTACAGATTTGGAGGATGCTACTAATGCCTCATGCTTTTGATCCCTTATCCCAGTGTCATGTTCCATACCTTTCACAAGGTGAGAAGTCAATAAGCTGCACTCCTTGGTGACTAAACCTCTGAATCTGCTTGAACTTCTCTCCACCCCACAGTGCGATGCCTCTCTGGTGGAACGTGGCCAAGTAGGTACCTTTGGGGGACCAACGCACGTAGGTCTCTGTCCACCTCTGATTTAAAAAAAAAAAAATACACACAAAGGTTTAAATTTCATGCTGTATTCCCAAAAGAGGGAAAGAATTAGTGTGTGGCTTGCAGCATCACATTTTGAAAATCCATTTACTAAGTGAAGACCTTAGAATTCGTGATACCTTGGACCAGTTGTGAAGTGCACATTCATGCACATAAGGTATGGGTACTTATTCTTCAGGTTGTAAACTGTCAGTTGAGACCTTTTCAACTTAGTGATCACCAAAAACATATTCCAGGTACAGTGACAACCTTTGTATAATAACAACTAATCCCACCTAACAGGCCTGGGGTTCCTTGTTGTCTTTCAGCCCTGGTAACAACTATTCTCAGAAGGAAGGGTATTTCAAGTTTCTTAACCACACAGCTCTCAACCTTCAGCTAAGTTAGAGAGCTTTCAGCAATACAGAGCACAGCCAGTGACCATGGTGATGAGCAAATATTCTCACCATCCCAAAGCAAACTTCTTTCTACTGTAATGCACAATGGTTATTAAGGAAAATGCTGCTGGGTCCTAACAGTTCCCAGCAAGTCAAGTGCCTGCAGCAGACAGGCAGACTAACTCTCCCTTTTATATGCCATTACCAAACCAGCTATTCCTCTTTAACACCTCTGTAGTCAGCACAAAAGCAAGAAGTCATCTGAAGCAGCAAACATAGGCACACATTCAGCTCTAATGACTAGTGCTCCTCAAACTCTGACTTTGCATTTCAGGTCTTTCTGAATCACCTGTAACAGAGAGATGAAGGAAACTAATAGGTATCATGGACCAGTTAAAAAAAAACAAACACCACCACAAACTCCAAAAGTTCACTCCACATTATTTTCACCTAAGCAGCTAAGCCTAATTCTAAATGATGTGGTTTCACCACTCTTCACAAGGAAAAGTATTTCAGCAATGGGGGAAAAAAGATTTGTTTTTTATTAAAAAGCTGCAATGTCATAAAATGAAGGAAGGAGACTGACAGTGTATCTGCCATGTACAGCACTTCCAGGACACTCACTGCTCTGTCCTCAATTTGAACAGGTTCCTTGATGTCGTTCCAAAAAATGGAGGTCCGGTCTCCTGACTCAAAGATGACACTGTACTGATCCCTACAATCAGGATCTTCCAACCAGTACCGGAGATTCCCCTAAGAAAAACAGAAGCAAGAAGATTATCAGTGAGTCAAAGGCTAAGACAAGTTCCCCAAATTAGTATCTACCTGGCGGGGGAAGTTGGTCTCACCAGAGTGTGCAGCTTTGGGGTCTTAGCACTGCAAGTATGTTTTTGAAGTGAAATTAAAGAACTCCAACTAAGGCTAAGAGAGCACATTATGAACAGGTGGACTTTCAAGGTGGTTTGATGATGTTTAATACTTCTTGCATAAAATATCTTATTTGGTTTGTTGTTAATTTTTTTTTAAAAAACCCTATCCCTTTTTCCACCAGACCATTTACAAAGCTGCTGGTAACAAACACCAAAGTTTGCCTCAAACAATTAAAAATATAAAAAGATGCTTTTGAAAATCTATTTTTAAATTATTTGTGCAAAACTATTATTTACTCTCAAGCTTTATACTATGTGGTACTATTAAGCAGAACCACAAAGTTCTTCCTGTCACTTCATGACAGTGAAAACTAAGGAACAGGAGCATGTGATTCCTACTGCTACTTATAACACTATGAACACATCATTTCTATTTTCATATGGACACTCCAGCAATGAAGTAACCATTTAACATTATGCTGAATATTCTTTCCACTTTTCCAGAAATTCCTTACCAAATCCTTAAATGGCTGTTTCTCAGGGATTTCCCATTCATCACTGATTGTCATGTACCTGAAAGAGCAATTAGGTTGGTTACACTCCACACAGGCACTCTTGATTAGAAATCCCAAATCTACAGATACCCACAATGGTTGCACTCACTTATCAAAGTCTGTGAAAAGGTTGACTCTGAAGGTGTGCTGCTTATCCAGTTTGTATCCATCTGCATTCTTCACAGCATCCACTGCGTGAGATGGAGACATGTACTCCAGAAAGATGTACCTACAGGGAAGGAAGACCAAAGCAGGAAGACCTTGTTGACTACAGAACCAGCTCATAATAAAGATAAAACAACGGGGATAAATTAAGAATTCAGTACAGAGCATCTACAAAATAACTTCTTGTCTTGTCCCTAGCCAATTAGGCAAAGGCAATTAACCTCCATTTTGGCCACAGGCACACATGCACTTTTTAGCTCTACTGGCCTGACCTCAATTAATCAGATATCCTTTCTGAATGGGCCAGAGTCAGTGATGAATGCAAATTCAACACAACACAGGACAACAATGACAGCCAGGAACAGGCAAGTTATGTCTGCAGCTCTCCCCAGCTGAATGACACATCATGTTTAGGAGTTGTAACTGTTGCTGTCACAGGCACAGCAAAGCACCACTCTTGTTTCAATTACCCAGCTCAGCTTCCTTCTGGCCACTGATCCAACCCAGCTGGTAGCCCAGCAGACTTAAGACTAACAGTATCCTGAACAGCATCAGACATTGCCTCAAAGAGACGCACGAACACAGAGACTGAATAATTTTCTCACACTGACCTCATAGAACCAACAACCTATCCACTCCAGAAAACTCACTTTTTTATGCCTTCCAAACTATGTATTCCTCCAATACTCAGCAATATATGCTACATATACTGACAGCCTATTTTGCATTACTTAGTACATTCCCTGGTACTAAGTTTTTAACTCAAGTGGACCTTTAACTCATTGATCAGCCAGAGCAGAAATTTAACAAAAACCCACTCATGTAGTACTGCACAGAAATCTGTTTTCCAAACCCAGCTGAACTGTTTCCATAATTAATTCCTGCCATGCTCCACATTGGAGCCTAATGAGCTATTAAGCTTCTCAGCTCCCTCATACACTTGTCTGTCACTGAGATGAGGTGTCAGGATTGTACAGACTAAGGTAGAAGCAGGTGATAATAATGACTATGAGGTTATCATAAAAACTGGCCATAAAGTATTGACACCAATAATCAAGGCAAAGTCAGAGCTGTGCTTCAATCCTGTTAGTTGGAGCTATCATGACTTACCCTTTTGTTTTTCCGTCTGCTTCTGGATAAAATTCATTGATAATTTTACCAAACTTGGAAAATATTTTGTGGATGACATTCTTCAGTTTCTCAAGTCGGTCTGGCCCAACCTGGGGAACATTATCCACGACAATCACCGAGTCTATCCCATCTGCTTCCTGTGGCTGGTCTTTCAGTATATCACCAAGCAGTTCTGCAAAGAGAGCACACACAGGAAACTAAGGCACCCGTCTGCAACGTGAAGGAGGAAGACAAAGATGGAAAGAATAGTGAGAGGAACAGAACAGAAGAGCTCCAAATCTGAGGAAATTTAAAGAATCATTTAAGAAACTTGGCAGTGAACGAACATTCTATCAGAGAAACCACTGAAGGGAACACACAACACTCCAACAGCACTTCCTGCCTCAGAGACATGATTATGTGGCTTCGTGACAAATTTCAAGCTGCCAACTCTTGAAGTCTTTTTTAAAGAAATACCTTACATTGTGATCATCAACACCTGCACTATTACCTTTTTTTTTCAGGAGATGGAACTGGCTCACAAAGTCCTCAAAACTGACAACAGCACAGACAACTGTAAGATTTACTACCCAAACTCTGCTTAGTCCCCTTGCTCGAACTACAACCAGATGATTTTGAGGGGGAAAACAAGTACCATGCACCTCCCTCCTGAATTACACAAGTTTTAGCCTAATTCAAAATTATCTGCCATACTGGAAGCTCTGCATGTCTCAGCATCACTATAATTAAGAACTCGCACTCCTTCTAAACCTTTAATTAAACACAAAAATAAAGGTCTAGGACAAGACACTTAAAGCCATATTTAAGCCTTCACTGCAGACAGGACACACACCTGTTCACACTGTGGATATTCTTCAATTATATTAATTCCTGAATATCTGCAGTAAGTCTCAGGTGAAAACCATTATAAAATACAAGACCACACAGAAAATAAGTTCATGCTGCTATACTTTTGAATTTGAACAAGGATAAAACTTGGAAACTCAAACTATATATGGTATTCACAGAAAAAGAAAAAAAATCCAAGCATAGGTAGAAATATTTAAAATATGACAAGAAACTAAAAAGGATGTTGGATATGCTGATATTTTGAAGACATTTTTATAGATTTTTGCTGGTTTGGGAATTCTACAAATTATTCTGCCCAGAAACAACACTGGAAAGATCTCTAGCAATGAAGAAATAGGAGAAACATGCTTACTTTCAACTACCAGAAAACCTTTGCTTTCTATAACTTTAACCTTCAACAGGTTATTACACATGATGGTTTGCACTCATCTGGGGCAATAAGCTTCAAAAACGTTTAGGCCATTACCACCAAGATTATGTAGTACTCACAGAATGTTGTTGTTTGTACCATTTATTGCTCAAAAAGATGCTCTCCATGTGCACGAAGGAACTACAATTAACAATATACAATATAGAAAAGAAAAGCATGTCCCACAAGGACATTTTCACAGAAGTCTACAAGATGAAAAAAAGGAAAAAAACCAAACCAAAATACAAAAGGATGATTTTAAGGCTCCATTACTCATTTTTTTCACAACCACTTCTCACAAAAGACTTTGTAGCCCTTCAGACAAGCCAAGGAATGCGTGTTAAGATTCCTGTGCAAGAATGCAGCACTCTGTCTTGACTCAAAACTGTAACAGAGTGAAAACAAATTCCTCCACTGTGCCCTTCCTCTGCCTTAAATTCAAAATTGTGAACAAAGGAATCTTCAAAGGGTAAGAAGCTGGTTTAGCCAGCTCTTATTGCACCCAGAAGGGAAGCAGGGTGTGGTGGATACATGGCTATCTTCAGCTGGCAGTATTTTAAGGACCACTGTCATTATCTGAGCTAAAGCTTCATTGCACCTAAGTGATTGTCCAACACACCCCCTTCTCCTGCTTTAACTTGGGTCAGCTGTTCTGCCCTGCCACCACCACTCTGGGGAAAAAAAGCTGAAGGAATGGATCTGAGATGGTCCAGTCCCAAAGCTGGGCCATCTCACAGGTGTTCCTGAAGATGGATGTTATCCTGAGCCTTGATCAGTGACACTGATGGGCTGCCTTTCTCCTTGGGGAGGCATCAGGATAAGGGGAAAAGAATAAGGAAACTCATGAAGTAACACACAGATGGGAAAGCCAGACCAGCAAGGCTGACTAAACTTAAACACTGTAATTCAGCCACTAACACTGGATTATTCATACAGCTGAGAAGTTAGCCAAATTAATTAACAAATAAAACAGGTGAGGATGGAAAATATGCCCAGTTTCTGAAGAAAGAACTGAACGTAACAATCTGAGATGTAGACCAAGTGTATCAAGCAAACACTTAACTAAACAAAAAGAATCCAAGCCAAAGTCTCTTTAAGGAACAAATGTACAAGTTCAAAGAGCAACACAACTACTATACTGAGAACAGCAAATACTTTCTTAATCTAAGATATTTGGCTGCTATTTTATTAAGCTAAACACAGGCCTGGAACACTAGGAGGCAAATGTATGACCTGTATTCCACCAATTTAATAACTGACTGATTTACAATCACGTGCTTTAGAAACATCTTTCTAGTTCTGATATGTGTAACGGACCCAAAATATGCAGGAGGCACATACATGAGTCCCTACAACAGCACATATGCTGAACAAATATTGGCCAAATAAGTACTTTTGCTAACTAAAAACTAAGACAATTTACCGATAAAGATTTATCTGAGAAACAGTAAAATAGAGTTCTAATACCTGTATGCTGAAATCAACTATTTCCTTGATTGTCTGTGCAGTTACACAACAGCTTTGCCATTTTAAGGCAGTAAATATTCAATACTTTTAAAAGAGCCTGGGTTGGAATTTTCCACTGCAAGAAACAACTTTTCCCTATTTCCTTGTCACAAACTGCCTATGTCGCATCTTCATGAACAGTAACTCTTCTGAAACCAGTGCTATTTACCTACAGATTTCACTCTGGATGCATGGAAAAAAAACCCCGAGAACGATGAAACCCCAGTTTGCAATCACCGCGTCAACCATTTAAAACTTCTGGTTTTACAGCTGAGTTCAACTAATGGAGGCAAAGGGAAGGGGCACGAGTTGAGAACTCCCCTCTTTGAGGGGAGCCCAGAGATTGATACCTGAAGTTTAGCAGTAGATTTTTAAACACTTTTAACAGCATATTTTAGCACAACAGATGTTCTAACGCGATGCAGACCGTGCTGGGTACCACCAGCATCCCCAGGGGTCGGGGCAGAGCGTTCCCAGCCCGGGCTCACCCGGCCCCCCACGGGCTCCCCCAGCTCCGGGCAGGGCCGGGGTCCCCGCAGCGCCCCCGCGGCCGCTCCTGCCCCGCACCTTCGTCGCTGATGTCGTCCACGAAGTCCTCGGGGTCGCTGAAGGAAATCTCGTCCTCGGGCTCGGCGGGGGCGGCGGGCGCGGCCTCCCCGTTCTGCTGCGCCGCGCTGGGCTCGGCCTGGGCCGGCGGCGGCTGCTCGGGCTGGGGCTCCGCGGCGGGCTCGGCCCCGGCCTGGGGCTCGGCCTCGGGCTCGGGCTCGGCCTTGGCGGGGCTCTCCCGGCCCGACGGCGGCTTCGGCTCCGCCGGTGGCTGCTCCTGTTCGGGCTCCTCGGCGGGCGGCGGCGGCTCGGGGGGCCCCGGCGGCGCCTCGGACTCGCCTCCATCATCATTATCCTCCTCCTCTTCTTCTTCGTCCTCCTCCTCCTGCTGCTCCTGCTGCTGCGGCGGCGGCTCCGCCGGCGGCGCGGGCGCGTCCGTGTGCTCGGGGTCCTCGGCGGGGCCCTGCGCGCCGGGCGGCGCGGCGGCCGCCGGGCTCTCCTCGGTGTCCTGCATGGGGGTCGGCGGCGGGCGCGGTGCCCGGTGCGGTGCGCGGTGCTCGGTCCCGGTGCCCGGTCGGTCGGAGGGGGGGGTGCGGGCGGCTCCTACTGCCGGGCCATGTGCGCCAGGCCCAGCGGCCCGCGCGCGCCGGCGCCTACCAACGCTCGCGGGGTGGGAGGGGGGAGATCCTTATCCTCCCCGCAGCTCCCGCCCACTGCCACGCCCACCACTACAGCCGTCTTGTCCCTGCTCCGAGCTCAAGAAGGTCTGGACACTTTGCTACCCTTATTTTCCTCAGCGAGCGGCGGCTTCCTCTCGTTTTCACCCCACCGCACCTCCGGCGCCCCTATTTCATGCCTGCTGTGGTCGAGCCCAAGATGGCGCTTCCTTCCATTCTACTGGGGCTGGGCTCGGCCGAACCATTTTTCGGGAGGCGCGAGGCGCCGTGACATTTAACTGGACTGGCACACAGTGAAACTTCCCTGCACGTGCGGCCGCTCACCGGATGCTGCTGCTCAGCGCTGCGCAGGCGGTGACAGGAGAGCGCACTGGCGCGAAACACTCTCCGTCTCCCCCCTGCAAATGGGCTCGCCCGAAGGCTGGCGGGGCGCGCGCGCGGGTGCTACCAAGCCCGTGCGGAGAGGGGAGGCGCGGGGCGCTGCACGGACACCGCCGCGTTTGTGCTGGAGGGCGGTGAGCGCGGGAGGCCAGCGCCCACCCCCGCGGCGGCGGGCCCTCGTGGTACTGCCCGGCGGCAGCGCCACATCAGCCAGGCGCGATGGCGGCGGTGGGAGCTGAGGGGGCACGTCCTCACGACCGCCTCCCAGCGCTCTATTAATCCCTATTAGACCTTTGTGGGGTTAAAATAATATTTTCCGTGAGGTAAAAGGTGAGGGGGGCCATGCCCTGGCACCGCTGCACGCCCCGGTTAGCGCGAGAGGCCTTCAGAGGGGCGATGACCTCCCGGTGCAGTCGGACACTCAGTAGGGGCAGTGATCTGAGGGGTCACGGTGCACAGTCCTGGCGTTTTAGGATGATTTTTAAATTGTTTTAAAGCTTGAATTTATTTTTCACACCGGCTACCAACGTGGCTGACCATTAGAGAGACCTGGCCCCACGTTATCGATTAAACTACTGCCTTCTGTCCCGGGCACCTCAAGCTGATGAAAAATACGTAGAATGTCACTTTTCTCAGCATGTGTGCTAATACAGTGTGTTCAAAGCGGCTAAGGGAACTTGGAATTTACCTTCTTGAGATGACAACTGTAGAGGAAAAAGCTCAGACTAGTTCTCGAGGAATAGTTCTGTGCCCTCTTCGGAGGTGAACACTTGCGTTTTGAGTAGGACTTTTGGTGGTTTTATTTTTTTAGCCCAGTGCTTTCAGTCAGATCATCCAAACAGTAAAAATGCCACCATGAAAACAAACAAGCAAACAAACAAACAAACACGAGAAGGACAGAGCAGGCATTGTACTTGGCATTTTAAATTTAGACCCCGTTGCAGTATCTCTCATAAAATCTCGAGGGAAGAGGATACGAAGCGAAGGCGGACAGTCCCGTTGTGTGATTTATCGGGCAGTCACACGATGGCAGCCGAGCTCCGCTCACATTCCGTTCGCCGAGCGTGTCCATTCCTTTCTGGAGCCACGGGCAGCACGTATGAATGGAAACGATGACTGGCACTTTGTGCGGCTATTTTTTCCCCTCATTATATCATGGTAGCTGACCAGACTTTGACTCCCCAGTCAGCAGAAGCACCGACACGCTGAAGTGAACAGAGAATGCTGTTTCCTGCCATCACAACCACATATTTCTCCAAATGTGAGGGAGGAGGTGCTGCCGTTCCATTCGTAGTCCCAGCTGGGTCCTCAGTATTCCATGGCTCTTCAGGACTGTGTATGTGGTCTCTGTTCCTTGCGTTTCACCACCCCCACAGTTGTCTGTATTGCTGGAATGTGCAATTTCTGCAATTAACTTTCTTCCTGTTTGCACTTCTCCAGTCACTTTGGTTAAACTCTGGATCTAAACGTTGGATCCTCCTTTCCCTGACTTTGCATGGGCTGTTCTCGGCATTTTCCTGTACTTTTCAGCAACTTCTGATTTATCTGCTCTTCCTTCCTTCCCCTTTTCCTTTCTTCTGTTGAAATTTCCCCTCAGTCCCTGTTTTATCTCACTGCTATTCTTTTTCCTCCAGTCCTCACTCAGCAATCTGAGGGGAAGTGGAACAACTTTTAAAACCAGAGATTTTGGCACTGGCAGCTGAAGCCTGTTCCTTTAAGCATTCCACATGCAAAACTCCCAATCAATGGGAAATCTGGGGAAGGAAATCTAGCGGGAATGGCTTTTTATAGCACAACCCTCAAACCAGCAGCGCCTCATGAATTTCAGTGTGTGCAGGTGATCTGAGAATAGTGGAGCTGACAGCTCTGCTTCCTAAACTGAATTCTGAGGGAGTAAGCAAGCTCTTGTATGAAATTCTATCTAATACTGACAGGACGTGCCTGGAATGAGGCAGGGCCTCGGGTGGGGACCTGCTTGTGCATTACATTGGTCACTACACTGGGCTGGTTCTGCCCCTCTGCCCTGCTCTGGGGAGCCCCCCCTGCAGAGCTGCCTCCAGCTCTGGGGTCCCAGCACAGGAAGGACATGGAGCTGTGGGAGTGAGCCCAGAAAAGCCACCAAGATGATCAGAGGGGTGGAGCACCTCTACTGTGAGGAAAGGCTGAGAGAATTGGGATTGTTCAGCCTGGAAGTGGGGTGACCTAATTGTAGCCCCTTCCGGTGCCTGAAGGGAGATACAAGAAGGGTGGAGAGAAATGTCTTACAAAGGCCTGGAGTGACAGGACAAGGGCTTCACACTGACAGAGGGCAGGGTTAGGTTAGATATTAGAGAAAAATTCTTCCCTGTGAGGGTAGTGAGGCCTTGGCACAGAGAAGCTGTGGCTGCCCCATCCCTGGGAATGTTCAAGGCCAGGTTGAACGGAGCTTGGAGCAGCCTGGGCTGGTGGAAGGTGTCCCTGCCCATGGGACAAGAGGATCTTTAAGGTCCCTTGCAGCTGAAACCATTCTGTGATTCTATGACATTATTTTATTGTTTCTTTATGCTTGAAGTTTTCCAGAAGCTTTCACTGCAGTTACAGCGAATATAGAAGTGTTCAACGACTCATGTCAAGCAGAGTCTTTCTGGCCCTGTTCAAAAATTATTTCTGCAATTGAATTATTTTTCACAGTATTTTTCTTCAAGACTCCAAAGCAATCTTCAGTTGAGAATGTCTTATTTATACCAAATAAATAGTTATGCTATTAGCTTAAGTACAGACCAATCAAAAATCTATAGCTAAATGAGAACGTGTTGATTCCTCTATTCATTTTCTCAAAAAATGCTATATAGGCGAAAAATCCTGTGGGGCTTAGTTTTCAGAAGTGCTGAGCATGCAAAACTGCTCTGCTGCTGTACAAACATGATTTGAAGGGCCTCTCAGCTCAAATAATGCCGTGCTTTTCTAATTTTATACCCAGCTTTCGTCTGCACCCACGCTCTGGGACCGAGCTGGAGCAGCACCGAGGGAGGAGGAGAAGGAGAATCACTCGACTCATTCACATCTTTGTAGCAGCACAGAAAGTTTCGAGGGGGAGCCTTATGGTTGCAATTACACCTGAAATAATTCTCACTTCATAATTTTCTGGTTTAGTTCTCTCTGCATACGGTGGACATAACCATTTCTCTTCCCGTGACTAAGAAATACCAGGAACATTAACTAGTGAATGCATCCAATACTTTGGATATTGAAAACATAAAGCCTTATTATGGATTGGTAATATCTCAGTCTGGAGGTCCAGAATCTATAGAGAGTTTTGCTTGTTTGATGGTGTTTTCAGGAAAACCACATGTGCCTTACATTTCATCAGTGTCAGCCATGTCATTCCTGACTAATAAACTACAGGAAGTGGGGGGAAAAAAATCAGTAATAAAATGAGAAGTGCTCATACCTGCAATTCTTATTTTTATGCAGTTTTGGAAAGGGTATTTGCATTTCAAATGCTCATATTTCTGGGCTTTCCTGAATAGGTTAATATTGATTTTTACCATATTTACCTGTATTAGTGCATTCCTTCAGGAGCATAGCACAAAATGTGCAATGGCGTTTTCTTTGAAAAAAACATTAAATAACTACTTTCAACTTATCATTAAGAATATCTCAGAAAAATCCACATGCATCCAAAATATAGAAACATATTGAATATAGGAAACTTCATTAATTGACTAGATGGCAGCAGGACTGCCGTGGGGAAAGGGAACTCTGTGAAAGAAAATATACCAGAATTGTCTGGGAGTAATTAATATGATGAGAGGACATAGTATTAATCCCACCAGGAAAGGTTTAGCTTGGATGTTAGGAGGAATTTCTTCTCAGAAAGGGTGATTAGACATTGGAATGGGCTGCCCAGGGAGGTGGTGGAGTCACCATCCCTGGAGGTGTTTAAGGAGGGACTGGGTTTGGTGCTGAGTGCCATGGTCTGGTTGACAAAGGTGCTGTTCTGTCTTAGGTTGGACTCGGTGATCTCAGAAGTCTTTTCCAACCCAATTGATCCTGTGATTCTCTGACTTAAAACCCCAAAGTACAGCCTCAACAGCAATTTACCTACTTTTCATAGCTCACAACAAAGTCTCCCTGAACTTCGCATTCCCAACAACCATCCTTTTCAGATTTCACGAAAAAAAAAAAAATCAGTTACATTTCGGAATAGTCCCATATTAAGCCCGTGAGCCGATCGCTTCTCTTTATATGGTTTAAGATGTTTGGGAGATTTGCTACTAAGATGTTTGGGAGATTTGCTACTAAGATGTTTGGGAGATTTGCTATTAAGATGGTTAGGGGATTTGTTATTAACCCCGCAGCGGTCCCGAAGCGCTCGGAGCCATCCCGTCGGCGGCAGGGACGGCTCGTTGCCCCTGCGAGAGCCGCGGGGTGCTGCTGTGCGGGGACACGGCCGCGCAGTGGTGGCGTTTGTACCCTCCCCGGCGGGCACAGCCCCCCGTGTCACCCCTCGCCCCCGGCCCCGCGGGAGGCGGCTCTGCCCGCCCGCCCCGCCCGCGCTCACGGGCGGGCGCTGCGGAGGAAGGGGAGGGGAGGGCGGCCGCGCCGGGCCGGCCTCACATGACCGCGGCCGCGATGGACGGCGAGCCGCCCGCGGGCACGGCCGGCACCGGCACAGGTACGGGGGGACACAGCGGGATGTGTTTGCGGAGGGGCCGCCCCCGCTCCGTGCGCTGCCCGCCCGCTGCCGGCCCGGGCGGTCGGGGCCGCGCTCCCCGCCAAAACCGGCGGGGAAGCGCCGCCGCCTCCCCTTCCTCGCCCCGGGGCGGCGGGGCCCGGCTCCGGGCGGGGCTGCCCGCGGCGATGCCGCTGAGGGTCCCGTCCCCGTCCCACGGTGGGCTCTGCCCCGCGGGGGTGAACCGGGGCGCCCGGGCCGGGGGGTTTGTACCTGCCCGCGGAGGTCGCCCCGGTGCCCGGCTCGGTGCCCGGCTGGGTGTCCGCGCCGGTGTCCGCGGGCGATGAGCTCCCCGGAGCCCTCCTGCGGGGCTGGACGGGGACAGGGGCGCGGTCCAGAACTTCTCCCGTGGGGAGTCACGCGGCCGAGCGCTCCCTGCGCTCTGGGGACCCTTCATTTGGCCCCCGGTCCCCGCCCGCCCAGCTGGACCCGGGCACCTTGGAGCCGTTCTGCGGCGGGGCAATGGGGCAGACCCCGCGCCGGCCCGAGCGGCACATCCAGCCGGGAAACGCTGGAGTTTTGGGAGCGTGCAGCTGGATCTGGGATGGAGAAACTTCGCAGCCAAGTGCTGCCAGCGCTTATTGCGAAATGATAGATGGAGGGAGCTCCTGGGTGAATTGAGGGAATAACATGTTGGACTCCTTAACGTTTAAACTGAGGGAAACTTTTAGAGGGAAACGGGGTAATACGGTTCTCTAAAGTTCTCTTTAAAGTGGCTAAAGTTTTGTACCTGCTCCGTGCATAGTGTGTTGTTTGGGTTTTTTTCTCTGTTTGGAAAAGAAATTGAGTAGAAGTTACTAGTAGGTGAGCCTAATGCAGGGAAAAATGGTTTGGTTGGATTATATTCAGGATGCTTTTGTTAGGCCTGTGATGCTCCTGATGCAGATAATGCTTATAAATAAATTATTTTGGAATATTTCTGTCCAGGACTGATGTAACATATTGAGCAGCAGCCTTTGTGGAAAAAATGTCCTACTGTACCAAAGAGAGAGCTTGCTCAGGTACGTCTGTTCTGGATTTACCATCTGCTTCAGGAGCCTTATAGAGATAAAACAGTTGTCTCCAAGTCGAGTATTGATCTGATTAACTTCTGGTGATGGTGCTTCTGTACCTGTCTAGTCTACTCAACCCTCTTTAGAAAACTTGGCTTTCTTTGAAAACGATTATATGGTGAGCACTGAGAGGAGGTATCTAATGGTTTTATGTAAAGAAAAATAATGCTGTGAAAGCAGGAATGTTTTTATTTTAAGCATCATGATGAGAGTTCAGAGATCTTGGAAGTTTTGCACCCCTGTGTAATTTTTTTGGACATCAGCAGCTCGTCAGTGAGTATTTTGGGAGGATCTGAATCTCCAGAGTAAAGAGAGTCCTGGCAGGGATCATTAATGCCCATCTAGGACAGCACAAACAAATGCTGTCTTTTTGATTTTGCAGAGTTAAAAGTACTTTAGCACAATCAAGAGAGAGAAGAAAAAGGATAATGTCTAATACATTAAAGTCAGTTTTGCAGAGTTGCTTTTATTGACTTTTCTTTCCTTTTGCTTCCATTTGAGTGTTTTGCAATGATTGCAGGGAGCTAATCCAGGTGTGTTGGCTGGGGAGGGAGGGGGGGTGTCTCTTTTTCTTCTAATGGTAAATCTTTAACTGTGTGTGCAGCCTGTGGAGGGCTTGGTGGGGAGGGCTCTACCCGTTATAGACAGTATGATTTGGACATAAGTAGTCTGATTTCCCCACTAGTCTTTAAGTTTTATGGGTTGGTGCAGGTTGATGGAGAAAAATTTACCAGTTACAGACATGTGGAACTGGTAGAAAAGGACAGGAGCTTTGATAATTACCTTTCAACAGTATTTTTGGATGTGAACGAGCTGCTTCTACCTGTGAAATGTGTGAAAAGACCACTGGGAGGCTGAAGTGTGTGGAGTGGCAATGCCAGTTTTTTTAATGCTTAAATGCTGACATCGAGTTTTTCCCCCAGTGTAACTGGGAGGGTGAGAAACAGGCAAGGAAGATGAGAAGCAAAACAAAGATAAACCATTTCTTCTGATGGGATGTTCTTGACCTGTGTAAGGACAGATGGTTGTGGAAACTTGCCAGTTCTGTAGTCAGGCTAAAATGTCCTTGTAAAAATTTCCCAGAGAACAGTTGTATGGGTTGTTGCTTGCTGGGTTACCATTTTGGGTGTGAATTTTTACACTTCCAACCTCTTTGTGAGAAGTGGTAGTTTAGAAGTCTGTCACTGTGAGCTGGGAATGTGCCCTAGTGAGGATTTAACTTTTTGTCTCTGTAATCCTTGGGCACATTCCTCCATGGACTTTTCTCTGCTAATCCTGTTATTTCTTTAAAGTGTGTAGCTCCATCTCACTTTACTGTGTGTGCTACATGTGAGGACTGTGGTTCATGGCTGACTTGTGAATGGAATGTGTTCCTTGTATTCCCAGACTTGGGAAATCAATTAATCAGTTGATCTAACAGCACAGATCAAAAGAGCAGGGTGCTAGGCTTAAAGGTAGTTCTTTACACACAGTAAATCTGTGTTACATCGGAAGGGGGTAACTTGCTTTTGGTTTTTTTTTTCTGCTGGAGTGTGTGACTGTGATATTTCGGGAAGCAGTTGGAGGCCTACAACTGTAGGGGAATGCAGAAATGCAGGTGCTTTCAAAATATTATTAAATAAAGCTATAGCCTCAGCTATTTTTGAGCTGTGCCATTGCTTCTCCTTTTCAATTTTAGAAGCACCAAGTGCTGAATAACAATCTTAAACTTAGTTGGAAAAAAGCCCAAAACAAACAACCACCAAAAAAACCCCTCCAGAAATGAAAACCAAATTACCCTCAATATCTCAAAAACAAAGGAAAATATAAAAACTTAACCGACCAACCAACCAAAAAAAAAATCCCCAAAACCCCAGACCAGCTAGTGCAGGGTACATATTTGACATCTGCACTGAGAAAGCTGTGGTGATGGTTTTCAGTTGGTTTTTTTTTTTTTTTCCTTAAGGAGAAAAACAAAATGCTGCTTTCCAACATCTAATTTTATGATAGTATGTGTGTTACTTTATCTTGTCTTGTTTTGGTATTGGAAAGCTTGTATTTACAAGGGGATTGTTGGGAAGGAGAAGGAAGGGCACTCTTAATTAGAGTGAAGCTAAATATAATTACTTTTCTTGTACCCAGTAAGAAATACAGACCTGCCTTCCATGTTGAACTCAGAGCTGTGGAGCCGTTGGCTTTGTTACATAGACTGATTCCTTTGCTTTGCTCCTTTCTAAATAAGAATGCCATGGTTTTAAGTTCCTTAAAAACCCCAAAACAAGCTGCATACAGTTGTCTCAAAAAACATGTAAAGCCTTTAATAGGAACAAAGTTCTGTTTGCTCTTTCTTTTTTTTCTTTTTTTGTGGGACTTCTGTTTTTCTTTCTGTGTTTTTAGGGGATTTCAAATTATGTAAGATTTTAAAAAAATAAAACAAAGAAGGGAATCTATTTGAGTTTGTAGTTGAAATCTGCACCAGCTTTCAGAGAGGCTGATGTGGACAGTGGATTCTGGAATTATGGAGGAATGTGTTTGACACAATAAGGGGGAAAGGCATTTCCATAATTCCTGAGGCTTTTCATGAGAAGACAGAAAGGAAGGGGAAATGCTGATGAACAATATTTACATTGCTGCTTTAGAATTCCTGGCCCAGGAGTTTGTAGTGGAGCCCTCATTTTTTCCAGGGGGAAATCTGAGGTATCTGTGTACAAAACCAGTTTTTGTACTCTTTGTGTTTCCTGTGGGTTGGATCCCCTGTGCTCCCCACAGCTGTGGTCTGTGAGGATGGAGAATAAATCTTAGCTGTTATTCCTAAAGGTTTTGCTTCCTTTCAAACTCCTTCCTCCTTCTAGAAAATATGCTACTAATGTTACAAGTAATTCTCAGGCACCATCTGCTTAATCGTGTCTGATAAATTTATCTGATTAGCACCTGGTGTAATAAAGAGTTTGTATCAGCCCTCAGTAAAATGGAGATAAGGCCTCCAAATCTGATTGACGGAGCTTAAATAGGGAAGGGAGATCGGTGGCGTGATTTGCTCCTGAGCTTCCAGCCCTGGCATTGCTCCTCTCCGCTGGATGTGCTTCCATGTAAAACCTCTGTGCAGCTGACCAGATACTTGGAATTCTACTCTGGCTTTCACAGTTGCATGATTTTAGAAATTTACGTGGAGGAAACCGGTAACGGTGGAGGGCAGGTTGGTGCCTGGTTGTATCACTGGAGTAATGAACGTCAGGTGCTAACTGAGGTGTGAAATACGTGGTCTAAAGTGGAGAAATTTTCTATTTCAGTTGTTCTCTGGGTGAGTTTCTCAACTCCCTTCAGTCCAAAGGCTACCTGACTTGGCACAAAAAAAAAAGAAAGTATTATGCAGTGTTTTCGTTGCTGTTTTCTTTTACGGTGTAACAAAAATTAGGCCATGCTTTGAATGCTTCTTCAGACTTTTGTTTCTTGTCATCTTATTGTCTTCTTGTTTTGCATATGTGTGTTTATATGTATTATTTTTAACTTTTATATTAACTTGTTTTCAGTTATATCAGTCCACTTCCTGATCTCTTATTGACAACAGATTGAGAAACTGCTGTAGCAAGAGCATAGCTTGCAGAAAAAACTGATTTTTATTTTTGTCTGCTTCCCAGTGTTCCAGGGGACCATTCCATACCTCGTTTCTGTATTCACTTGCTGCTCTCTATATATAAACTTCACTAGATAATGATCTGCTGAAACCAAAGGGAATGTTTTCAAAATTAGCTGTTCTCCAGCAGAGAGTGCGTGATGGGAAGCGTTAAGTGTTCTGTTACAATGCATGTAAATCCTTTTACTGGTTGAACACAGGAGCTCATACCAATGAGTTCCCACTATTATCCACCATTCCTGGCCAGGGCTCTTGAGGCTGTTCTGGAATGGACTCTTTAGTAAGTAGAATGAAAAATGGGCTGAAGAATAGCTCCAGTATATATTGCTCTGTAGGGTTAGTGTTAATGCCACGTTAAGTGTTTCCTAAAACAGGTTAACAGCTGTTCCAAAGTCATCTTATTGTGCTATCAGACCAGAGTCTGAGGGTGTAGATTCAGTCTGAGTAGCTGTCTTGTTGATAGCAGACATGCTGAGATTATTAATTAAACAGTAATTATTCAAACTTGTTTGCATGGTTGTCTGGTTTGTGTGATTTCACACGTTTAGACAAGGTTGAGGTGTAAAGAAGCTACAGAATATTTCAAGAAGACCCAAATGTGTGAGCTGCTGATAAAGAGAAGGTATTCCCTGTAGGTGAATTTTAGAAAGCAAATTTAGAGAATAACTTGATGAAAACTGGAGAAGAATCACCAAGAAAAGAGCAACATGGCTGAATTGTCAAAGAAATGTGGAGTCTTGTCTGGATCTGTGGGGGGCTTCACTCTGTAGATGTCTTAGGGGGTAATGTGGGTTCAGATCACTGTAATGAACCTGAGAGTCCTCAGCATCCCTTTGGCTGATTGTGCTGCAGGATCTGGGTGTTACAGATGAAATACTGAGGGTTTCATGGTTCATCCTGTATTATCTTTTCTCCTGATACCTGTCTTTTGCCACTGGGGTTTCAGTAGTTTACCAGACAGTGCCGAGCCCAAGGTCAGGGACCAGTTTATGCTGTGAAAGCACTGCTTTGTTGGTTGTCCAGCAGAAGGATGGGAAGCAGAGACAGTGAATCAATAGGCAGGAGAGTGTTGTGTCAGTACAGATTGGCACTGCTCTTAGGGAAGAAGTTGGGGTGTATTTTGAGTAGCCTCTCCTGGGGAGGCCAGCTTGGAGCAATTCTGTGTGAGCCAGTGTTGAACATCACAGAGGGCTCTGGAATTCTCTGTGTGTGTGTGTGTGTGTGTGTGTGTGTGTGTGCGCCTTGGAGGAGTAACAACATCTGCTGCGTCATGTTGCACTTCGTTGCTGTGTCTTGAGCAGTTAAACCCAAGAATTACAAGGGTGCACACTCAGAGAACCTCTGCTCTGGAGGTCCAGGATGCCCTGTGCTTTCCATAGTTCTTTTTGTGTGTATTTTTGACCCTTCTTCTTGATACTGTGATTTATGGCACCTCGCTGCTCCATGAAAGGTCAGGCAGTCAAGGATTTTTCTACACAAGAAAATCATCTGCCTTGAATTTTCTTTCCTCCTTTTTCTTTCAGTTCAGCATCTCTCTGAAAAGTGGCTGTACAGGTGTTATCACTTTATCCAGCAGTATCCCATGCCAACACTGAATTAGCTTGCATTGTTTCACTGCAAATTTCTGGCAGGTAGCTGGAAATTTTTAGGAGCTGCTGCATAGGTGGGGTTAGCAGGTGATATATATTAGTCTAATAAAGCAGAGGTGTTAAGACTTGCTTCTCTGAGTCACATTCGCAGGCATCTGAAGCCTGATGAGACATGTGGAATAAGGTCATTTGTCCTGGATTTGGTTTCCTTAAGCCATTTTGTGGAGCAAATAATGAAGAGTCTGATGCCATGTATCTGAGAAACTGAAGATTATCTGTTTTCCCCATTTATCAGGGCCTGGAGGACATGAAGGAGCAGGTAGGAAATCCTTATCAGAAGGAGGTCAGAGTTTCAAGTTAAGGGTATGAGTTCTTATCTTCCCTGAGTTTATCTCTTACCAAGTTAACAACTTTTTGAACTATGTATCAAAGCTTAAAGAAATGCTTATTGCTTTCATAGTGTTACTGTCTTTTTGTGTTCTCAAAACTGTAGCTACATTTAGGAACTTCTGCACAATGGCAAGGAAGGGATGATGAATCCTACCTGGCTTTTCTAGGTACCTTTTCATCAGTGGATTTGACTGAACTCAGGTATGGGCTGAATAGGTTCCAGGGTTATACCCACATCTTTCACACTGATTCTTATGGGTGGAAAAAAAGGATTGCTTTGAAAACTAATGTAAGCTTAGTTTACAGCCACACAGTAGTGTTGTTATGAAGTCAAATTGAGATAATGGACTCTGGTCAGTCACTTGATTACTCTGAATCATCAGCTTTGCCCCTTCTTTGATGTAGTTTGTCCTCTGGGGCCACATTCTTAAGACCTGTCTTTTTTTGACTTTGCATCTAGCAGAGGATCAGTTAGGCTCTCTCTATGCAAAGCTGCCTAGCTATGATTTTATTCACTGTTGAAGTGTTTGTTTTCTAGCTGTGAGCAGTGGAATAGGTTTGTTTGAAAGATTTTGCCACAGCTTGCTGTGTCTGAGGAATTGTTGTGTTGGTAGCCCTTGTTAGGAACCCTTTTTCCCTGCTCTTGAGCTTGAGCATGTTGACATAGTAAATTATTGTAATTCGCTCTCACTGTAGCATAGTGTCAGAGAGTTTAATAAAATTATGCCAAATGAAGTGTCTCCTTCCTTTGTAATGACATGCAAAATTAATGGATTAAATTTCTGCAGCGCAGTAAAATGACACATTTTTCTTTCCTTCCATGAGTTGTTCTAGGCAGGATCCAAAAGTGCTGAGCTGGGGTTTCGTTCATTTTGGCAGATCCTGCTGTGGTGGGAGCTGGACAGACAGGAAATGCAGGCCTCTTAGCTGATTCACAGAACAAATTTGGCCTGTGATTCTTTGCTTAGTAGAGATGTCTTTCTGACTCGATATAATTGGTGTTGCTCCTGGGTGTTGTGAGGAGGGAGGTACCAATGTCTTGAACGTGTGTGAAGCAGCATAACCTCCCGGGGGAGTGGCCTGGCTGCTGTTCTGGTTATGTTGCACCACTCTGGGAGCACCAAGCAAGGGAACAGAATATTTTAAGGCTACTTCTTTTACTGTACCTTATCAGGTCTACTGGTTTTTTTTCCCCTTTTTGTCTTCTAGATTTGGCAAAGCCTCCAGTAAATGAACCAAGGGAACCGGAACAGTTTCTAATGCAGATGCCCCAGGGAAATCCACTGCTGCTTTCCCACACCCTACAAGAGCTATTGAGCAAGGATAGTGTGCAGGTGGAACTTATACCTGAGAAGAAGGGCCTTTTCCTGAAACATGTGGAATATGAGGTTTCCAGCAAGGTAATGTGAACAAGCACTGGGCTCAGTGAGAGTGTATCCTCTCTACAGTGTCTATGCAGTTGCTACTGGCAAAGTCTTAACTGATTTGGTAGGTGTGTTGGGTGATGCTGGTTGTAGGTTCTTCTCTTGGTATAAGAGAAGATTGAAGATGATTTGCCTTTTCCTGTTTGTAGTGCTGCCAGTGAAATATATCTCCAGTAGCTTCTGTGTGGTTTTTTTCAAGGAGGAAACGTGTCCTCTTCCAAGCAGACCATGTGTGATTGACACTTCCCAAGCCACCAAAACATCAGTTATTGAGTAGTGCTCGAACTGTTCCAGTCATCATTGTATGTATTTGGTGACACATTTGGGTCGCTTGTCTGCAGTGACCTTTGGGGCTTTAAGTTTTTTAGGGTGGTGTCCCTAAGTTTGTCAAAGACTTGTGAGGGGAAAGGGCAGACATGGTGAATGCTTCTGTGGGCTTTCTAGGAATGGATGTTTATTTTTGCCTGTGATTTCAGGACTCGGTGACCCTGGTGGTCCTGCGAGGTTTTGAATTTAGGAACCCATGACTGATTCCTTTCAGTTGCTGTCATGTCTCCTGTGGCTGTAGAATGATGCTGCCTCGAAAAGAAGTGTAGCTTGGCCTTGAGCTTCACCTGAGATTCTACAGCACAAACCAACATCAGATTTCAGAGCAGACTGAAGGGAGGCCCTTGGGGCTGTGTCTGTTGGGCTCCAGTTGTGTGTCTCATTGCTGTATTTTGGCATAGTGCCACTGTAAGTGCTGGATGACGTGCGATCCAAATGCAGTGAGGATGAGTAGAGGGCTCTGTAGTCTTTCCTATTAGTGATTGAATCTGTAGTAATAGTGTGGAGGGTTTGTGGATTATTTATTTATTGTTTTTAGACGATTTCTGCCTCCTAAATGTCTTGTTCTAGCTGCTACCTAACTCCTTTGGGAATGAGAAAACAGTTTCTTTGGCCTCTTCTACATATTGATCTAAGAAATGCAGTGTGAAGGCCTAAGGTTTTAAAGGAACTTTCAGTCTTTGTTTATAGCTCTAACATCAGTGTGAGATCTCTCCTCTTGTGAGGTTTAATTAAAACATCAGGCATTTGGGTTGAGTAGTAGCTTAACGTGGTCTAAGACTGTTTTGCCACCTCTGGATTTAAAACTGATTTAGAGAAAGATCCTAAGAGCTGGAGCTCAGGGACTTGCAGTACTTCAAGAAAAGAGCTCTCTAGAGCACTTTAAAAGTGTCAGCACTCCTTCCCAATGTTCTGTCTAATTTGGAAGACCAGAGAGTTTGAAGGGGTAATGCTATGGAACCACGGCAGATTTAGGGATATTTGCAATTTTTTGGGCAACATTGTGATGGCTGTGTTTAGTCTCCTCCCTCCTTCCCACCACAAGGCCTCTAACGAGAAATAGGTCGTTTCTGCAATCTCTGGCTATGATTTCTTTCTTTTCTTCCTTTTGCATTTAGGCAAAAAAAAAAAAAAGTAAATGATGCTGCTGCTGTCTAACCTGTGAATTGACTTATTCTCCCCCTTCCTTAATTGCAGAGGTTCAAATGCTCAGTCTACAGGCGATACAATGACTTTGTGGTGTTCCATGAGATGTTGCTCCAGAAGTTCCCCTATCGCATGGTGCCGGCACTGCCACCAAAGAGGATGCTGGGAGGTAAACCTGAGTCTTGCTTTTTGAGTGGAGGGGTCTTGGTCAAGGTGATAGTGTTGAAAGTAAATGTTTAAAAGTAAATGTTGAAAGTCTTTGCTTCTGCTTGGCTCAGAAAACAAGTTTGATGTTATAACACACAATTTTGAGGTGTGAATTACTGCCATCCTAGAAATTCCTATAGGTGAGATATTGATGTGAAATTTCAGTGGGGTTTCTTCCTGTGGAATGACTTTCCTAATAAGATTTTAGGTGTAATTCTACACAAGAGCACGGCAGAGCTGCAGGTATTGGTTTTTAGAAAAACATGTTATGATGATCATTGTTTAGTGCTGGACTTGGCAGTCTTAATTTAACAGTTGGATTCAGTGATCCTTAAGTTCTTTTCCAACTTAAATGGTTCTATGATTCTATGATCTTTTTAGCATAACCAGAAACTGAAACCTGAGGCTGGAATCAGTGTCAGGTCATTCAAGTACACTTTAGCTGTTAGCCTAAAAACCAGTATCCCAAGACTGAAGCATATCAAAGCTCCTTCAGGAACATTTTTCATTAATCTCAAATATTGACACCGATTTTAAACATTTAGTATTTCAAATGTTGCATAACTGTATAAAATCCCGTCTTGTTTAATACTTAATCTGTGAAAGAAAAGCTTTTCACTATCTTCTCTCTTGCCCACGGCACTAAACTCACTGTGTTTCAATAAATAATTGATTTTGGTTGAGGAGTCTGTGCATTGCTACAATAATTGGTAAACAGTGAGCAGAGCAGGGTGTATAGTGAACTGGAAGACAGCAAAATCCTGGCACTGAAAAGCTCCAGTGGCCTTATGTTCTTGTGATGGAATGTGAATTGTGAAGACCTTTCTTTTGGGGTTGCGAAACCCATCTGTTGAATTGAACCTGATTCAGTGTTCTCAGCCAGAGTTTCCAGAATTTCCACTTCATGCAACACCTGTGAGCAAAGCAGCCTTCTCTGATTAATCTCAGTGGAGAGAGGATGTTTGAAAGAAGCTACCAATATATATATAATTTGTCAGTCAACTGTTATTTCCTTGTGTTGCCACTCTGTTGATATTTCTGTGCATTCACCAGTGCATTTCTTCCCATGCATATCATAAGTTTAAGAAAAAACCCGATAGGATTAGTTCCCAAACTGTGCTGGGAGACCAGTTCTAATACAGTGCAAAGCTGTGATAAGGCAGGGAGTGCTGATTGCCTTTAGTCCAGCGACTCTGCATGTAGAAGAGCTGTGGAATTGGGCTTAATGGGAACTGCAAACAGGAAAAAGGAAATGGAGTGGGTAGTTCTTGTTTCTGAGCAGGTTAATGGACTGACACAGGATTTGATGGATTAGCACAGATGTGTGTCTCTTGCGACTTCCAAGTCCCAGAGCCGGATGGACAAAGCTCCATGCTTTGTCCTTGGTGTGCTCCTCTGCTGAGTTACACTGAGCCTGATGCTGGTCTGCTCCCCTCCTTCTGTCGTGTGAAGGAAGATTGTTCACCTGCTCTGCTCCTTTTGGAGGACAGCAGCCAGCTGGGGCAGATCCTGGAGGAAGTGTGTAGGTTACTTCAGAAATGTCCACGTTGGCTGAAGTGTGAGCAAAGCCAAATCAAGATCTGCAGCCACAATGACAGAAAAAGGAATTGGTGGGTGATACTGTACTGAGGATCACCAGTGAGAGTCCTCACAGCCAGCTAACTGCCAGCTTAAAACTGAGGCAAAAGAGTAATAAACTTTCATGATATGAGAGCGCTGGATAAGAGCATTCCTGTAATTCCCTTCTATGCTGCTTTCTTTTCCTTCAATCTTTAGTTTAATTTTTTATCATTCATCGTTCCTGAAAAACTCCAGGAACTTTGATTTACTGCCTTACTGCAGTACTGCCAGATTGAAATTCTTCTTGTTTCAGCAAGACGAGCAGAATTCTTTTAGTTTGACAAGTAAAGGCTCTGGATGGATGTACTGCAGATTGCTGTGCAGATCTTCCAAAGTGCTTTCTGACATCTTGCATGAAAGAGATGGATACTGATCCTAGTATCCATCCAGTATCCTGATGGATACTGCCAAACAGACTGGGATCTCCTCTGCAGACCCACTGTGAAGTTGATTCAGAGGAAGAAGAATCTTTGTAGGCCCACAGTTTGTAAGTGGAAGTTTCAGGCCTTAGGTTTGGTTGTTTATCCTGCTTACCTGCCCCACCCTGTGGAAATAATGCCACATATGCTGGATTTTGGTAAGATATAAAGAACCACCTGATGGAATATTTATTCAGATGGTCAATCTAAAAGATTGTTTTTGGGAGCTGACAGACTGTAGGTAACCGCTCCTTGTTTTTGTTGCAGTGCTCAAGCAAGGGTTGTAAGTACAAGGAAGTTATTGGCTTGAGTGATTTTTCTCTTTCTGAGCAGCTGTAACGTGAGGTGCATTAATTGAAATTTCCTCTTTCTTCCTGTAGCTGATCGAGAATTCATAGAATCGAGGAGGAGAGCGCTGAAGCGTTTTATAAACCTGGTGGCTCGACACCCCCCTTTCTCAGAAGATGTGCTCTTGAAACTCTTCCTGTCATTCAGTGGCTCAGTGAGTGTTTGTTAGCAATAGTCCTGAGTTTGCATGTCTGCCTGTAACTGCTTCGCTGGGCACAGGGTTCAGAATTGCATTTGACCTACATGTTTTTGCTCCCTGTGACGAGGAGAATTTTCTCTCAGTAGGTGTTTCTACAGCTGGAAAGTGGAAGGTAATTTCACTCGATGCCAGAAGGGTAGTATTTTGAAAATTATAACTGTTCTTAGGGGAATACAGATTATGCTTTTCCTTAAATTAAACCTAACCTGGGTAAAGCTGTACGTGTCTTACTGTTGAGATGCATCTGAGACCTTTGTTACTTAGTTCTTTCATGCTGATTTGATTCTGTGTTTTCTCCAGGATGTACAGAATAAGCTAAGAGAGTTGGTCCAGGGAGTAGGAGATGAGTTTATGACCTGCAAATTAGCCACCCAGGCCAAGGTATGTATAGGAATTTTTTGCAACATATTCTGGTTTGAATGGCTCCGTTCTCCTGGTGGATCAGTTATGGCATTTGTGGGTGATGGACACCTTAGGTAGGAGACAGTTGTTTACAGAGTATGAAGAACTTGTAACTTTATCAAAAAGATCAAATAAACATTTGACTCTTAAGGTCCTGATATTTGTAGCTAAATGCTGGTTCATGAATATGATAAAGATTAAACAATGAATCCTGCTCAGAACATGTTTCTCAGCAATTGTGCTTGCATAACGAACATGTGCACAAATTGCACAATTTAAAAGCTAATATCTAGATGGATGTCTTTCCCAGTGTTCGTGCCCTCATTCTGTCTGTCTTCTTCTCCCTGTGGGAGAGCAATTTGGACTGTTAGAGAGAAGTTAGTTATAAGTTCTCCATATATCTGTTTATCCCAGAGATTAGTGCTATGACAAGTTTTAAATCTACTGTGTTCATTGAGCAATTTTAAAGCAAGTTGTTGTTCAGGTTCCTGCAGTGCTTGCAGGAGGTTTTGCAACTGGAGCTTAGTTCAGATTTTTACCAGTGATACACTGGTCAAAAAGAGCTGAACTTTCAGTTCATTCTTGACTTTACCAGGCTGGGAGTTACCAGTAGGATTAGGTTAGAACTTGTGAGCTTGAAACCTCACAACCCCTGTTTTAACTGCACAGTAAAATTGCAGATATTGTCAACTCTGTCTACACTGGATATTTGAACCTCTTTATGCCTCTGAAAATTAGGGCTATTTGTGTGACATCTGGCTTGGACAACTGAATTGGAAAGGTGATCTCTTCAGGGTTGTTACAGCATGGCGTGAGGGAGTGAGCACAAGAGGGAAGTCTCTTTTTCTCTGCAGGCTGTGGTGTGCCTCTGATTCACCCACCAGTAACCTCTCTGTACTCTTTCAGGACTTCCTTCCATCTGACATACAGGCCCAGTTTGCTGCCAGCAGGGAGCTCATCAGAAATATTTATAACAGCTTTTATAAGCTTCGAGACCGTGCGGAGAGAATCGCTTCTCGAGCCATTGATAACGCCTCCGACCTCCTCATATTTGGGAAGGAGCTCAGGTAGGTTTGGAGGAACAGGCTTTGCTAATATGAGCATTTCTACTGCTGTTTCAGAACTCAAAACTCTTGTAAGGCCTCCAGTCTGGTGAAAATAGGTATTCCAGTGCATGCTGCAGGTCATAATCAATTTTTCCGACTATAAAAAAAGAAATGCACAGTTACCATTAAGGCTGCATTCCCTAGAACATGAGGAAACAAAATATAAATACCTTGGCATTCAGGTACTGGTTTTATTGTCTCTCTCCCCAGTAAGTACACAATTAACTCTGCATTTGTGTTGGGGCAGTAGCAGCTCAGTGCTGTGAGCTGTTCAGACAGATTTGGAACTCTGAACTGCTCTCTGCAAATAAGTTTATCTGCTCAGTGGAATTTGTCTCCTAGATGTGACCGTTACTTATCTCCTTCCAGTGCTTTGGGCTCAGACACTACCCCACTTCCTTCCTGGGCTGCTTTGAATAACAGCACATGGGGGACTCTGAAACAAGCCTTGAAGGGTCTGTCTGTTGAATTTGCACTTCTGGCAGATAAGGCTGTGCAGCAGGTGAGTTCTTGACTTTTGTCTTTTTCTTTTTTTTTTTTTTTTCTTTTTGTAACACAGAGGTGGTACATTGCTGCCCTAAACTTTATCTTTAATCATGAGCTCTGTGGACATAAGCTCTTCAAGAGTTAAGAAGGAGATGGTGATTCAAACTTTCGTCCTCAACCACCAGCCTGCTTGTTCAAGCTTGAATGAAATACCTGGACAGTGTTTAAATGGGAAAAAAAATATAACTGGCAAGGGAAAGGAGGGAAAAACCTGCTTTCTTTCTTAATTTTAAATGATTATTGCACACATTAAGTTGTACTACTTCAGTGTGCTGTCCAAGAATCCTGTGTTCTGTCTTACTAATCTGCTACAGAGAATCCAGAATAAGTTATTTCTGAATCAAGTTTTGAAGTTCATGTACTTAAACATTACATGAGAGTGATTCAGACAGAAGTATCATATTCCTGTGTAAGTGTGTGCAGTGTGGTAATGACTGTCAGAATAATGTGAGAAAACGACAGTCTGGAAAGGAAAAGTAATAATTTTGTCTTCACTGCTCTTCATCTCATTGTGTTAAAACACTGAGCATGCTTTTGTAGATCAGTCAGACCAGGTCTTTTTCTCCAGAGTTTACGCTCCAGAGAGCTCTGTTGATACAGGAAGAAAAGAGAGTATTTTGTAAAATAAAAAAACTAGTAGTGAAATTTGGCTTGGTGTCTCATCTCTGCCTTCTGATGCATGAACTATTAGGGGGAACATGCAGGTATTCAGAGCTTTAATGGATTAGTTATCTTGTAAGAAGGGAAGATGAAAGATTGGAGGAATCTGCAAGAGCAAGAAATTCCAGGCAGAGTGTGCTGAAAGGACTGACATGCAGGGCTGTGAAACCAACTCCTCTTGTTATAGTGATCAGTCAGTTGGAAAAGCTGTTCCTGCCTCAGTCAGGTCTTTGTTCTGCACACTGAAGACTAAACACACTCCAGTGCCATCTGAAAGCTTTTTGATGCAGTTGTGTAAGCACCAATGTGCCCTGGAGAATGCAGCGAGAGCCTGCGTGGTGTGAGGAGGTGAAGGACTGGGATGTTGGTTCTTGCCAGGCTTACGTAAAATGTACTTTTTCCTTGTTTTCTAGGGTAAACAGGAAGAGAATGATGTGGTGGAGAAGCTGAACCTTTTCCTGGATTTACTCCAGTCCTATAAAGTGAGCTCTGCTGTTCTTCTGCCAACAAGAAAGTTGTTCAGAGCAAGCTTGTGCTTTTTAGAGGGTGTAATGCCAACTGGATGGAAAACTGTCTGGGAGGCCAGTTCAGAGGCAAACTGGGCATCTGGCAGAGGGAGGGGAGCGGCTGTTGGCCATAACCAGCTCTGCAGCCTTACTGATCAGCTTGGCTTGTGATGAGAACTTGCCAAAGAACAAACCCTGCAAGGAATTTCAAAATACAAATGCTTGAACTATATGGATCAGCTAACTTTTTATTTTCAGATTTGGCTGCTTCTGAGTCAAAGCAGTGAACTAGATCACTATTGGTTTGTTCATGGAGATATGAGCCGAGTTACAAATTAAAGAATTTTTGTTAATACTAATCTATGATCAAAGGTACTTTTTATAGAAGCACCTACTGAAACTGTATGAGGCAGCCTCTGCTGACACATTCCCAGGCCTGGGCTGAGATAGAAGGACACTGGCAAGCTCTTACCACAGTTAATTGCCTGCACTCAATTTTGAGAAGGTCAAGAAAAGATAAGAGGCCTGATAAGATCCAAAGTGTTGGCAGAAGTGATGCTCCAGGCTGCCTCTTGAGCTCACTGGTCTGGGTTCAAGCAGTCGTTTTTTTTTTCTTGAATTCTAAGCTATTGGCGTTTTTTGACCCTCTTGAAAACTAAAGAACAAAAATCTGCAGCATGGAAGTTGCATAAAGCACAACCACGTGTTTGTGTTCCTGATGTACTTGGCTATGTGTTTGCTGACTCTTGGCTTCCACTCTGTACCTGTTCTTTTCTTTTCCCATAAAGGACCTGTGTGAAAGGCACGAGAAGGGGGTGTTGCACAAGCACCAGCGGGCGTTGCACAAGTACAGCATGATGAAGAGGCAGATGATGAGTGCCACTGTGCAGAACAAAGAACCAGAATCAGTGGAGCAACTGGAGTCTCGGATTGTGGAGGTAGGGGAGGCTCCTGGGGGAGCAAAGGGTGGTACTGGGCTCTGTGATGGTGCTGCTCTGTCACATTTGCAGAAAGCCATTGGGCTGAAAGGGTAGCCTGTGCTTTGGGAAATCTGAGCTACTTGCTGTGCCACATGGAAAAGGTGTTTGTTTTCCTCCACACTTACTACTGGCCCTTTGGCAGCACATCATTTGCAGGAGCTGTGGAAACCAGCAGTCTGCAGGGTGGAAAGTGCAGTTGCCGTTGTATCAGATGGGTCCAGGATCTGCCTTTTTGTGTTTTTGATATGTGTTTGAATTGCTGGTAGGGTGAGGAATGCTGTTTTCTCCTGCTGTAAGTGAACCTCCTTGGCAGCCCCTTCCTGGTGATGCATTTCACAGAGCTCCTCTTGTTTCAGCAAGAAAACGCGATCCTGACCATGGAGCTGCGGAATTACTTCTCCCTGTACTGCCTCCATCAGGAAACACAGCTCATCCACATCTACCTGCCTCTCACCTCTCACATTCTGGGGGCCTTTGTCAACTCCCAGATCCAGGGTCACAAAGAGGTGAGTTTTTCTGGACTGTATCCTCTTCCCCAAAATATGAATGAGAATTTGAATGTATTTATTTTCACCTGTTGGCCTTCGTCCTCTAATCATCTGTCCAGCTGGGCTATTTCATAACTTAAGAAGTCATCTAAGGTCTTTCCAGTTTGGAGTGAGGATCAAGGCTGACCTCTAACGCCTCTAAAAGACTGTATCTTCTTGCAGCAAATTGCTGTTTTTTTCTTCTTTTCTTCTTCTCTCATCAACTATCCTATGGGTAGTTGAAGAAGACCCAACCATTAAATAGCTATTCTGTAATGGATGATGTGTGTTTGCTAGAGGAATCTGGTTTTTTGTGGTGCTACACAGAAATTGTATGACAAGGAACAACTTCCTTGCTTTTGCTCTAAGAGCTCCTTTTTGTTAACCCCTAAATATGGCCTTTAATATTTCCCATATACAGAATTCCTTGCATTTGTTGTATTAGAAAAGTCTCTCCTCCTTCAGCTCCCTTCCTTCCCTTCAGTGAAGGAATTTGACCAAGGTATGGGAAATCTCCCTTCCATGCATGCTCAGGAAAATGCTCAAGGAGCTCCAGTAACACCAGTCTGGAAGGGACAATCTGGGTCCACTGAACTTCCCAAAAACACTTCAGCAAATTTGTGTCGTGCTTTTGAGTACCTGAAACTGCTGCTAAAATTCAGTGTGGTGAGATTGTTACCTACCGTGTGGTCATGTCTGTTTTCTCTCCTTTTCCACTCACAGATGAGTAAAGTTTGGAACGAATTGAAGCCGAAGTTGAGCTGCCTTTTCGTGGGATCTAGCAGTATGCCAACTCCACCACTGTCACCTCCAGAGGGAAATTTCTTCTCCAGTTAACGCTCTGAGCATCCTGCATGGAGCAAGAAGGGCAATCAACGAAGGGGTGGGACCTCTACCTCCAGATGTTAAAATGAATCCTCCAAACAGCTATTTTTTATTTTTTTTTTTTTTAATACTGTTGCTTTGAGCTGCTCTCTGATTTAGACAGACTGGATGTGGGGCAGAACATATGGATATAAAGACAATCTCTTAATTTTGCAGTGCTCTGGGGCAGAGCTGATGTTGGTTGTCCTGCAGACACTCTCCACAGGGTCGGGATGTGGCCTGGCACAGCGAGTGCTGCAGTGCTGTTGCTGATGCCTCTGCATCTTGTACTAACAGTCCTCCAATCGTGTTTATCTGCAGCTGTGCTGACACATCTCTGCACTGAAGTCTCTGAAGTGCTGAGATGAACGGAATAACTGAAGCACTTGCTTGTAGTGGAGATAAATTGCCTTTTACTCCTTGGAGGGCCCATGTTAGGGACATGTGTGCATAAGGAAAGCTGAAAGCCATCCCCCATCCCGTTGTAGGTGTCTGGATTTGATTTCTTACTGCTAGACCTTAGCACAAAATGAATGAAGTGGTTGGATTTTGTAACCCAGCTGGGCAGGGGTCAATGCTGCTGTGTAATGGGGCTCTCCCATGAGGTTGGATGGACTGTACTGTCAGTGTGTTTCCCTTCACGGTTGCAGGGCAGCCTGGGGACTTGCTCATATTTTTCAGTTTGGGGCCAAAGACAGCTGGGTTCAGGAACTCAGAGGAGTTTACCTGGCATAAATGAGAAAATAATTGAATAAAACACTCCTTAAATGTAATCCAGTCCTACTACATGAGCAGAACAGCTACAAGGTAGCTGCTTTCTTCTGGAGGTTCTGATATCCCTCTATTAAGTAGCTGTTCAGGTCCATTGGAGAGCTGCTGACCCAAAGGCTGATGTTTTCTTTGGTCTAATATCAGAAGTATTCTCTTATACCAGCAGGCTGGAACACAGTGCTGATAAAGTTCATTAACAAAAAATCAGTATTTATCAGGATGTTACTGTCATTCTTTTTCCCTGCTGTGGGTAACACTGGAGTGTGTTTGTGAAGGACAGGAGACAAGTGACAGTTCTCGTCTCTAAAAACAGCTCAGCCCTTGGTAGTGGGGTTTTCAGAATGATTTGTGATTGAGATAAAGGGACTAATCTTTCTCCACTTTGTATCTCCAGTGACTTTCCCTCGGGAGGCAAAGGGGGAGGAGAATGTGCACATCTTGTTACCTCGGGGGAAATGGTGCACATCCTCCAGAGAAACTGGTAATCCAAGGAGCTGCAAATGTCTGCAGCAAAACTGTGTGAACAGGTCTCTCCTGAACCTGCCTTCTCTGGGGCCAAAATAGCTTCTAAAGGGGAATTCGAGATTTGGCTTCTTAGCCTTTTCTTTGAGTGGGTAAAAAGGAAGCATATTAACAAGGATGAGTGCTCGCTGTCAAACTGGAACCATTGCAGTATTTTTCTACTGGGGAACTTCCCCATTAGCAGGAAATGTATTTAAATCCTCTAATCACAAAAGCTGCCTTTTTTTTTTTTTTTTTTTTGATAAATTTAGAAAACTCAGTACAGCATGAAGCTCTTCCTAATCCAGGTGGAAATTCTGGGTTAGTTTCTTCAGCTAAGAGCAAGATAAATTACTTGCCCAGTTTCATGAGACCGGAATAACCATTCCTCACACTCATCAAAATGGAGTAAAACAGAGTGATGTGGGTGAGTTCCTTGGGTGCTGGGCCTTAAGCAGTGTGTAGCCAGCCTTTCTCAGAATGCACTAAGAGCTTTTTCCAACAATTCAAATGTTAACTTGCTTTCCTCCTGTGTGTGGGCCTTGTGCAGTGAGACAGATGAACTGCAAATGGCTGTGACAGGTTTGATTCTCTCCTGAAGATTTCCAAAGCTACGCAGAGGAGATTCTGCTCACAAGGCAGAGCAAACTGTCAGAGGAGGGAAATGTTTCTACAGTCCAGTAGCAAAGAAGATTATTATCTCAGGAATGGCACAGAAGGTTTTTCTGCTTGACCTTGTCTTGATTAGGAAGATGGTTTGTGGTTCAAGTGCAGAAAGTGTGTTACCAGATTTTTACAGGCTCTTTACCCCTGGCATCTTTAGAAGGTGTTGGCTGGTTATGGCTGGCTCAGTCTAAGCACCCATCCTCCCTTCTTTATTATCCTTGTTTGCTTGATGTGGTGAGCAGTCAAAGAAAAAATACTGTATGTTTTGGGGCAAGATCTGATACTTCTGGTGGATCTTCTGTGTAATTTGTTCCATGGGAGCAGTTGCAAAGCGTTAGCCAGAATGGAACTTTGCACTTGTCATTTCTAGAAAGAATTTCTAATTTTGGAATTTATTTACAATCAAAAAACAAATCTCCCAAAAAACAAACATCAAAATGACATTTGGGTTTTAGACTAACTCCTCTTTCCTGTTCTCCTCGAGAACAAGAATTCTACAGTCCAAAGGCAGAGATTGTAATAATGATAAACACAGACCACAGGACCTATAAAGGAACTGGAATTACATTGAGAAAACACCCATTCCTCCATTGTCAGCCCTTGCCTCTCTGAGGAGAGCAGTTTTGGGGGTGGGTTTTTCTTGTTTTGCTTTTACTCTGTTCACCTGGTATTTGAGAACAGAGGCCTTGTATTCTCAAAGCTGATCCAGCTGTTGGCACTTTCAGAGTTTATTTCATACTGGACTGTCAAGCTTCTGTCTCATTCCTAAACACATGCAGACACTATTTCATACAACCCTTAGTTTCCAAACCTTTCCTTTGGGAGACTGGTCAGTGTGCAAATAGAACTGTTATGTTTACCTCAGTATGTGAGGGATTTCCTTACTGTGTTTGTTCGTTCAGCTTATGGATCTGTCAGACTCGGAGGGCAGCATCAAGCACAGCTTCCATCCCCTCCAGGGGATCCATCAGGCTGACTTCAGCTGCCTGTCTGCCCTAGTCAGTGTGGGGGAAACAGCCGTGGTGACCTCCCTGCTACTGCCTTCTGCAGTAAACACTAAGCAAACCAGACCGAGGAGTGTGTGCTGCCTATCCGGGAGCTGATGCTCCTGTAAGACTTGATGTCGAAGTGTTAACGTGCCTTTGGGAATGGAAGCTTTTCCGTGTGTGCTTGAAGTCAGGGGACCTTCATGTGTTCAAAACAGCGATGGTAGAAAAGGCCTCTAGTTTTTCTGTCAGTGTTTCTGTCAGGTCTGTTGTGTAGGTACCAGGGTGGTCAAAACCTGAGACCCTGAAAGCTGCCTGAAAATTGTTCTATTGAAAGGGCTCTATGTTTTTGTCACTCCTGAGGGCTTCTCCACTTCCAGCTGTGAAGTGGCTTTTTGTCCAGTGTCATGTGTTGAAAGACTCCAAACTGTATTTACAATACAACTTTAATCTTTGATCCTTCTTTCTCTCTCTTTCCATCCTCCTTGCAAGTCGCTCCTCCTAAGCTGTAATGTGCTCAATGATGCCTTGCTGCATTCCAGTGCTTTTACTCTCCTACTTTGATCATGCAAGGGTGTAATTCCTGGAACCTGAAACAGGCTAATTTACACCCTTCAGTTTGTGCTGTTTCCTAAAAGACAAAGCTCACCAGCTGGGGACAGAACTTAAATCACATCAGTCTCACAAGAGCAGCAGGAGCAGTAACATCCCAGCTCTTTGACATGACCTGGAAGCAGGGCTGGGGAAAGCATCCTCCTGAAAGGACTGACCTGACTGCAGAGAGGGGATGGCAAAGAGAAGTGCAAGCCTGAGCTGTGCTTGTTCTGTTCCTTCCTAAATCCTGGAGGAACAGAAAGTAATTCTGTGTGATTCTGTGACGTGCTCTCTCTCACCCAGCAGTTCACAGTTTTCACCAGGAAATAAATCCAGATATAGCAGGTACTGGCTGTCAGTCACTCCCTTTCCTACCACACAGTAAGGTCCTACACCCTGTTAAAGCTGCCTGTCCTCCTGGGCTTATTCTCTGTCCTACTTGCCTCAAGCCATTCATTCTCTCTTAGAGCAGCCAGAAGCCCTCACTGCCAGGTCAGCAGCAGAGGTGGGTATCAAAACCTCTGTAAATAACTCAGTGTGCAGCACAAAAGGAAAAGTAAGGTTTTAAGGTGTTAATTCCTCCTCTAAGTCTGAGCTGTGGCTTGCTGAGCAGATGAAGAAGGGCATTTTTGAGTGGGTATTTTCAAAACTGCTGGAGGGAGACAAGAAGCAAATTTTTGTTCAAAGGGTGTGAATACGGCCTGCCTGGAATATCCTGTATCTTTGCTTTGCTCAAATAGCCTTATGTATGAAGCACTTTATCCAAATGCAGGAATTAAAGAACTATTACTACAGCTGGTAGACTGGAAATGTTTACAGATCCTACATTACATTCCAAGATTCTATCTGTAAGTGTTATATGTTTGTAAAAATGTTTAAAAAAAGAAAAAACAAAACTTGTGTAAGAAGCTACATATGTGATGTGTTATTTCTAGCACAGTTGGATTAAACTTTTGCTGGGTTGGGCTGACATCAGTGCTGAGCAGTCACCTGCTCCTGCCCTGTGGCAGAGTGTGCAGCCATGGGGGGTGGCACTTTGTAGCAGAGACTTGCTGAAAGTTGGTTTTGTTCAGTGTATTTTTACCTGAAATGCTCATAGGAGTTCAACTTCACAGCAGGAGCTGCAAGAGTGAAAGCTGGGCTCAAACAGGACTATACATCTGACTTGTGTTTTTATAACTCTGGTAACCTCACACTGCCTTCAGCTGGAGAACCCTGAAGGAGTCTCTATCTGGACTTTTCAAAAGGCTTTCACAACACTGTTACAACAGAACAACACACGCTTTTACTAAAAAAATATTTTTAATATTTAAAAAAAAAAATAAATTGCAGTCATGAGGGAAAAGCTTAAACCATTAGCCAGCTGTGAAGAAAAGGGTTAACACTAAGTTTTTAATAGTTGTGATCACATAACCGCTAAAGCCTACCACAGCCAGGGACTTCACACCGTGGAAAGTCTTGCTGCTTTCATTTCTGCTTAAAGAAACCCCCTTGTTTTCCTTACTTTCCAGTGACCTGGAAAATAAGTCTCTGGAGAGCTGAGCAAGGAAACCCTCGTAAGTCATACTCTCATGGTGTTGCAGCCCAATGTGGGCAGTAGCACTTGGGCTGAATGCTTCCCTTTTCTTAAACTTCCTCCACTTCTTTCAGGCTGTGCTCCAGGATGGTGTCTTGTCCCTGGAACTTAAAATAGCCACGAAACAACTTTCTCTGAAGCACCAGGGGAAACCAGTAGATATCATCTGGCCACATGCAGTTGAATGGCACCTCGTCCAGCTGAAACCACTGGGGCCGCATTTCTGGTGGGAGAAAACAAAAGAACTTGGCATGGGACTTCCTTCATAGACTTCTGCTGAATATCTGTCAACATGCACCTTCCCTCTACAGGCCAGCTGCCTCCCTTTTTGGGGGGGGGGGCATTTTGGCATGAAAATTTGGTTCTCCATTTCATAAGAGCAGTGCTGTCTCAGAAGAGCACACACATCCTTCCCTCCCCTCCACCTACCCTCACTTTCTGTTGGCTCTCCGTGGAAGTGATCTGCCCGGAAAATGTGAACGTCCATGAGTTCAGAGTTGCCCACAAATTCAAATGTGATCCGACCCATCTTCTGCAAGGTGTCCACAGTCAGTCCACTCTCCTCCAGGAGCTCCCTGAACAAGGCATAGATTTCTTTATATGAAAGTGGGAGGAATAAAAAACCTGCAGTCAGTAGCTTGACTTGCACATTCAAAACCCTTCCAGTGAACCAAAGGTGAAAGCTGTACAACAGAGCACGGTTCTGACTTGCACCAGACTGTGAGTCTGCTTACACCACACGGGAACCAGGTCAGATGGGGTCATGTTTTATTTCAGGCTCTGAGGATGGGAGGTAAATAGTCTATGTTGGAAGGGGAAGATTCAGGAAAACAGATCATTTAGTGTAATTTAGAGTCCTTGCAACATGCTGACCTTTTCTGAGATCAGTGAGAAGTGGGCATGTGCCTGTGACTGGATGTGGCTTCAGAACTCAGAGGTACACTTGATTTAGACAAAAGGCTTTGCCAACTTCAAGCTAAAGCTTTTAGAATTATGGGGAAACAGGTGATGAACACCAGAACAACTGTACTTGCTACACAATCAGCTGCTTCTGCGGCAAACTGAAGCTTATTTAAATTACACAATACATAACCACTTGCATACAGAACGTTAAGAATTCCGTCTCCCATTCAAATGCAGTGTAAAAAAAACACAAAGCAATTGTGTAAACCTTCCCTTTCCGCTCCTTGGAAGCACATTGAGCATAAGGAGAGGCCAGAAGGCAGGACTTTTTTAAGAGCACTTGGAGAGATGTGCCAGACAGCTCTTTGCAGCACTCCACCATGCACAGCTACTTGACGCACATCCAATTATTTCCTCTGTTTATGCTCCATGCTCAGGTTTTTGTTTTTGGTTTTTTTTTTTTTTATTTTACCTCCCTCCAACAGAAGCAGTATAGCTTGAAGTTAGTCATGGTTTTTCTAATGTACAAAAATAAGGAATGCTCTGAAACCATGTATCTTCAGTTAAGGTTAATAATTAATGTAGTTGCCTATTTGGCAGTAACAACAATTTTAAAATGTAATGGAAATCATTATACGGCTCCAGCTTTCTTTGGCGCCGATTTCATGGATCCCATCCTTCAAAATTATATTTCAGCTTAATGTCTTGGCTAATTTTAGTTTATCTTCTGAGAAGCTATCTATGTCTAAAATAGAGGCAGTTTTCCAGCAATGAATCTAATCTAAAAGCCTCCTTTTACAGGCAATGGTAATTGAAGAACAAAGCACAACACTGCTATGGTTCTCCAGGCAATTTATCCATCAGCTGCTTGGCTCTGTAGCAAGTGGAAACATTACAGGTGGCAAATTAGAAATAACCAACTTGCTCAATGTTCCCCTTACAAGATGTGCCACTGAGCAGCTGTGGGTGCCCAGGTGCTCACAGGAATGTGCCATACCCAGCCAAGGATAGAAATCTTACTGGTACTGGGAACTTCTGTTCATGTTTCGGCTTAATGTTTAACTCTCTCTGAGGACTTCACACCTTACACCACTGCCAGCCCAACTGAGACAGAGCAACACGGAACCACAGCCTGATACCTCAACTCCCAGTGCAAGGGAAGTTTGATTTGGACTGTGTGATGCTTCCTGGAGGAGAGCTGTGCCCTGAGGCGGCAGTGCCCCAGTGGTGTTCCTGCCAGGCAAGTGGCCAGTGTGTCCAGCTGGCCCTGGCTCTGGGGACAGCTTCCTGCACAGCAGACCTCGGTAGGAACTGATTGTGTCATTCTGGAGTAAACTGCAGGTGAAGGGATGAGGACAGACCCAGGCAGCAGGTGCTGGCTGTGCTGTGAAACGCTGCACTGAGATCAGTGAAACTTTTGTCAGTTCACGTCTCGTGTGAATGAAAACTCCACTGTCGGACTCTGGGCCAGCACAGGTAAACACACACCCAGGAAATCAAATCCCAAATCAAATAACTAGATTTACACCACAGTGTAAGCCTGGCAAGTGAAGGCTGAGGTAAGTAACAAAACTGATCTCCCACCCTCCGCTCAGAGATGATAAATTATACGAAAAGCCATGATCTCAGTGTCAGGTACGTTATTGCCCTGTGCTACTGGGGGCACATCTGCACAGGATCAGCTCACCACAGAACCCAGGCAGTTGGGCTGGCACAGCTGAGGAGACTGTTCAGGGCAGAAGCTGCTGGGTAGCAGCTGAGCACACCAACACTGATCTTCCTGCAGGTGCAAGGGCAATTTTGAGTTTGTATCAAGAACTGAGGAGATGGCAAAGTGTGGCTTAGTAACAGCAATATTCATGTGAAGAACAAGATACCTGATTTTTAGAGTGTAGCAATTCAACTGTGATCTGCTACTTCATTTCAATGACCAAACAGAAGAAAGAACTTCAAGAAATCAGCACTAAAATTTTCAAAAATTATACTGTGCCATTTTACTGATGAAATTCAATTCCCTAACTCAGCATTAGCACTTTAAAATGTCACCATATAATAAACCAACAGTGCCTTTCATAATGGTCCTCTAAGAATTTCTGCTATTTTGTCACTACATTTTCACTCAATACTCAAAATGCTACTGGAAGGGGGCATCTGTTCAACAGCTTCAGAATTTAAACAATAAGCAGTTTGGCTTATTGTTTAAATTAAATTACCTGTAATTCTGCTATATAGCCAAAATTAAACCCTGCACCTTCTGAACAGTGCAAGAACCTCTGTCCACCACTCACGGACTCACTCTCAGTTTAGATCAGAGTCCAGGGGATGGGAGGGAGGACACTTGGGCTGTTCCAGTTGCTCATAGGTTGAATGACAGTTAAAGATTTGCAGATGACAGACCAGGGGGAGCAATCCTGTTTCTTTCTACATGAGGACGATCCCTCACTGCCTGTGGAGCAGGTGCCTCTGTTTCAGAGATAGCTCACGGCTGCCCTGGTGGGTAACACACCGGGGTGTTACCGCCGATGGTCCAACACCTCCATGACCACCCTGTGGCCCCACACCTGTCCCCGGGGCACTGGCTGAGCCCTCACCTCCGGGCAGCCTCCTCGATGCTCTCCCCGGGCTGCACCTTCCCCCCGAAGCCGTTCCACAGCCCGGCGCCGAACCCGCGCTTCTTCATGCCCAGGAGGACACGGGATGGCTGCACCACCAGGACGAGGGTGAAGAGTCTGGACGTGTACATGGCTCCTGGGAGAGGGATGAGGAGGGCACACTGAGCCAAGGGTTCCCCGCACCCCTTGTCAGAGAGCCCTTCACCCCCCAAAACAACTCCCCACCCTCCAAGGCCTGGTCCCTAAATCCTTGGTCCCCCAATGCCTCTCCCAATATCTCTCTAACACTCCCACTGACCCTCGCTCTCCTGCTTCCCCAGCATCCCCTCCCCAAATCTTTGATCCCTCCTCCCCAAATCCTTGTTCCCCCAAAACACACTCCCTGAATCTCTGACCATCCTCAATACACCCACCCTGAATTCCTGACCACCCTCAGCACCCCTTCCCGAATCCCGAAGCCCCTCAGCACCCCTCCCCAAATCTTTGATCCCCTCTCCCCAAATCCTTGTTCCCCAAAATCCCCTCTCTGAATCCCTGACCCCCTCCCCAACACGCCCTCCCTAAATCTTTGATCCCTCCAGCACCCCCTCCCCAAATCCTTGTTCCCCGAAACCCACTCCCTGAATCCCTGACTCCCTCAACACCCCTTCCCTGAATCCCGGACCACACTCAGCACCCTCTCTCCCAATCTTTGATCCCTCCATCACTTCCTCCCCAAATCTTTGATCCTCCCCTCCCCAGATGCCTGTTCCCCCAAACACCCCACCCTGAATCCCTGACCACCCTCAGCATCCCTGAGCCCCCCAGGCCTCTCCCCAATCTTTTGATCGCCCCTCCCCGAATCCTTGTTCCCCTCAAACCCCCTCCTCAAAGCCTTGATCCCCTCACCACCCTCTCCCCAAATCCTTAACGCCCCCAGCACCCCACGCCTGTCCGCTCGGCCCCAAACCCCCGCCTTTCCCGCCCACCTCAGTCCCCCTCAGCCGCGGCGCTTCCCGGCTCTTCCCGCGCCGCCGCCGTGAGGGAGGCGGGACGGGGGCGGGACCAGCGGCCATGGCGGGGCCGGGGGGTAGGTGCGTGGCGGGGCCGCTGAGGAGATCCCAGGACCCCTCCCCGGCGTGGTGTCCTTAGTTCTGGCGCCAGGAGTTTCCCTCAGGAGTGGGTTAATGGGCGTGTGGGTGTGTGGTTGCTGGAAATGCCGGGCGGGGGTCCCCCCCGGGCAGTGCCTGTGGGTTGCTCCGCTCGGAGCTTGGAGGAGTTCGAGTATCCCCCTGGTTCCTCTGAGGGGCTCACGGAGGCCGCCAGCCCCTCTGAGGCAGCCCGGGACCGTGCTGGGGTCGCTCTGACATGTCGTGTCCTTAAACATCGGAGCTGTGCTAGAGCGGGGATTCTTTCCCCCCCTTTCCCTCAGGGTAATCCGTGCGGCCTCATCGAAAACATAGTTCTTCTGTTGTGGTTGGACCTGATAGCTAAAGGTGCCAAAAATCTCAAATTTGGAGGCTTCTTTTTAGACTCACAAAATTGTTAGTGACCTCTGGAGTTCAATCATCCAGTCCAACCCCTTGCCAAGGCAGGTTCACCTGGAGGGGGTGACACAGGAATGTGTCCAGGTGGGATTTAAATGTCTCTAGAGAGGGAGACCCCACGACCTCCCTGGGCAGCCTGTAGTCGAGGCTGGAATGAATTACTATAGAGACTTTTGAAATAACATAGTCATCATATACTAACCAGTTAACTTGCCTTTCTTGCCGGGCAGCTGTTGGCGTTCGGTGAGCAGATGTCTGCACACCACTGTCAGGTTTCTGAAGAAAACTGGAACTGAGCAGCTGTGGTTGGAGCGGCACTTGAAGGATCCTTTTGTCAAGGCATCAAAGCAGCAGCATTACCGTTGCAGAAGTGCCTTCAAATTGCTGGAGATCGATGACAAGCTTCATATTCTTCGGCCAGGACTTTCTGTTCTCGACTGTGGAGCAGCACCTGGTGCTTGGAGCCAGGTTGCTGTAGAGAGGGTCAATGCCTTGGGTACTGGTACGTGCGTGTTTTTGGCAGGCAAGGATGGGGATGGTACTCCTCTTGAAGTGTATCAGAAATCTATGAAATACTATGAAATCTAAGAAATACTATGATGGGAGTGGTGTGGGGAAGGAATGTGGGTGCTGGCAAATGCCAGAGTCACTGATAGAAACATGAGGTGTGTGCCTAGTGAATCTTCATACGGTCTGAAAAAAATTGTATTTGTGAAATAAAACCATACCATGTGGTATTAGTGTTCTGATTAGCTGTTGTGAGGAAGATCCCCTCATCCAGTTCTGAAACCAGTGTGGCCTCCAGCAGTTACCTTGGCTTACCTGATTTTTTATTTCCAGTCTAGAAAAACGGAAGTAACCACTGTGCCTGGTTTATGTGGTTTAAGCCATTAATACTTACAAGATAAGGTGCTATCATCTGTACCATTGTCAGGACTGTCAGCCTTGAAACAGCAGCAGAAAAACAAGAAAAATCCCCCTTGCTTATCCAAAGTAGCTGAGTTTTCATGTCTGGAAGGGATGAGCTTATGGCAAACCCTCCATCCAGATGCACCCAGCAAACTGCCAGGGGACAGGAAGGCAGTTTTGTTTCTTGAGCTCACGCACGTGCAGGTTGTTCGCAGTCACTGAGTGTCTGTGTGTCCTTCATCCTTACAGATCCTGCTGTCCCCACTGGCTTCGTCCTTGGCGTTGACCTCCTGCGGATTTCTCCTCTGGAAGGAGCAGTTTTCCTGTCGAAGACTGACATTGCAGACCCCAGCACGCTGAGGACAATCCAGAGCCTGCTTCCCGCGGGGAAGGCGGACGTTATCCTGAGCGACATGGCACCTAACGCGACGGGCATCAAGGAACTGGATCACCAGAAGGTGATCAAGCTGTGCTTGGGCCTTCTGAACCTGTCCCAAAGCATTTTAAAGCCAAAGGGAACGATGCTCTGTAAGTTCTGGGATGGATCTGAGGCCCGTCTTCTGCAAAACAGACTGAAGGAGCAGTTCCAGGACGTGAGAACTATAAAGCCTCAGGCCAGCCGGAAGGAGTCTGCGGAATCTTATTACTTGGCAAGGCTGTACAAAGGGAAATGAAAGCTGAGAACTGCAGATACTCAAACAGTTAATCAGACACTGATTGGAAATCTGAATTTTGGTAGGTGTCTAAAGAAAAATCCCACCATGGAGACCCTGGGAAAACCTGCCACGATTCTCACGAAGTCCGTCATGCTTTTCAAATACCTGTGGAGGAAATGATTGGGAATGGAGAGGAATAATCTGAAAGGAAACCTCTGGGGCTGGAGTAATGGAAATGAAAATAAAATGGTGATACTGTTAGTGTTTAATGTGTGTTTGGAAATCATTGCCCTGTTAATGTCATACATGAGACAGACCATAAAGGGTGTTATCGGCGTGAGAGTACAGCGAGGGGAGTTGGAGCCAATTTAGTGCCTCTCAGAAGCTGGTGCAATTTATTAGCACATGTAAAAATAGAAAATATTTCTGTTCACATCAGGATCTGCATCCTCACGTTGGGATCTGTAACCCAGCGGTGTGGGAGGCACGGCTGGCTCAGGAATGTTCAGCCCAATGGCTCTGCTGCCTTTCCTATGGACACAGGCTATATTTAGAAATTGCTGCTTCATGGCACTCATAAATCCAGTGGCAGTGGGGCCAGGTCATTGCTATGCAGATCGTTTCAGTCATGTTTCAGGTGTGACCTGTGGTGGTTCCCAGGTGAAATGACAAGATGTTCCCAAGATCCTGGACAGGGAGAATAACTAATTGAATTGCCAGAAATCTGTTTGCACAAATAAATTTACCCACTGCCTTATCTGGAAGTGGCAGCTTTTATAGCAAATAGTGCTTTTATCAGGCTGACTGTGGCATGGGATATACAAGGAGCTGGTAGCACTGTGTGTTTTTAAGGCTTCCAGATTGTAAACAGGTCATTTGGGACTGCTTTCAGATTTATTGAGTTGTGATTTGAAACCTCCTGATCTGGATCTCCATACTGAAGAAGGTCTGTGGCAGCGTTAAACCAACGGCCTAAACTGGGGAGTGGGGTGTCGAGTAGTAAAAGAAAATTGAAGTCAGTCGCTCCTTGAAAAACATTATGACCTGGGATTCGCGGTGGGAATGGGAGCCGGCAGAGCATGTGCCTGCTTCTCTGCTCCTCCGGCTGCAGCTGCGGAGGGGCCTGGGGGCTCTGCCCGAGCAGGAGGGCGCAGGGGGATTTTTGGGGCGGGGGCGGGCGAGTTACCCAGAGGCGGAGTCGGGAACTCCTCCGCGCCGAGGAATTACGGTAGGGCGGAGATGCGCGCCTAGTCCCGTCGTTACGGCGGGCAGGGCCGGCGTTCTCGCGAGAGCGGGGCGTGGAGTTCCCGTGAGATCCCGTGGCCGGGGAGAGGAGGGAGATCCAAGCGGGGCGCGCGCCGGTGAGCGAGGAGGGACCGGGAGGGATGGGGGTGGATGGATGGATGGATCCCACCGGTCCCGCCCCGCTCCCGCCCTCCTGGAGCCGCGCGGGCGAGCCCCCGAGCAGCCCCGTGCCCGCCGCTGCCGCGGGTTCGCTGCCGGGCGGGGAGGTCTCCGGGAGCCCCGAGGGTCCCTCGGCCGCGGGGGTTTCGGAACCGCAGGCGGGACCGGCGTGTCCTTGTTTTCAGTAGGTTTGAGGACAGGCTTGCCTGCCTCAAGCCCCCTGCGGGCAGGGGACTCTGCGGAATTCGTGTGTACTCGAACCCTAGTGCGTAGTTTGAATAAACGCTTTCTCCTGGGTTTTGGCTGCTCTGCTGCCCGTGTGCTGCTGTTACGCCTCCTCTTCGCGATGATATAAATCCAAGGAATAACTGAGAGTGCAGGAGCCTGGAGTTAGCCCCAGGACTGTGTCTCCGGCGCCCCAAGCCGTGTGAATGTTGTGGCTGCCTTCCATGATCCTGGGGCTTTATGGAGCACGCAGTCACTGCAGGAACTCCCTTAAGGCTCCCTGAAGTCTCTTGTGAAACCTTGCTGGCGTGTCGGAGTTCCGGGATTGAATTGTCTTCGGCCCTTCTGAATCTGAAGGATTTGCAAAAACTTTTATGGGAACGAGGAAATGCAGTTTTACTTATAGAAGGGATCTGCGAACTGGGGAAGACTTCTTGCTGGAAGTTAGTGCTTCCAGAGTGATTTTGGGAAACCAGAAACAAGTTGAATAGAAGGGTTTGCTGCTAATGTGAAGGTAGTTCTCCTCCCCTGTTAGCTTCAAACATTTGGGGGAAGAGTAATGAGTTCTGTTTGTTACTGTTGCCTGCTGTAGATCTTCCTGCCCTACAATGTTAACTTGTTTCCCAAAAAAGAAAATTCAGTTTTGTATGACTCATGACAACTTTTATTTGTACGTTTATAGGCCAAAATTCAGGGGAGAAAGTATTTAAATAAAATCAAACCATTCTGGGTAGAAAGCCCAGGGAAGAACAGCCTGTCTTGCTTCAGTTTCTCATTTCAGAGGCCTACGACTCCAGCCTGGGTTGGGTCGTGTTTTCTGTGGGTTAGGATGCACCTGCAGTGATTTGCAGGTGGCTTTTACCCTGTAAATTGGAAGACACTGAGTGTTTCCTCAGGGCAGTGGCGTGTCTCTCCTCAGCAGAGCAGCCAGGATCCAGCAGCGTGCTCTGTTTGGTGATTTCTATTTCTGTCTGTTTCCAGAGCCATGGAGGACTTGGAAAATAACACCACTGTCTTCTCCACCCTGAAATCCCTCAACCACTTCATATCTCAGCGTATGGAGGGGGTGTCTGGGCTGGCCCCACCAGGACCATCTCAAAGCTCCTTGCAGATCCAGTACCAGCAGAGGATGCAGGTGAGGTGTCCTCATCAGTGTGCTTGTGTGCTCCTTTTGATTCCAGGAATCAGGATTGATTTCATTCAAATCTGACCATTCTTTTTGAAACTGATGTTCACACAAGCTCACTATTGGAACCTTGCTTTTGGTCAACATTCTGAATTTTTTCCAGAAAATATTTAATTTTTTCAAGTGTCAGACATACTTATCTCTGTTTTGTAAAAGAATGAGAAAGGTGCTTTGAAATTATTTCCTGCGAGTTATATCCGTGAAACAGCTCAAGAAATTAAATTGTAAGTTGTTTTCATATTGCTGAACAGAGGAGCTTTAGATCTGTTAGATTTTTCTAGTAAGACACTTTCTTACCTTTTTTTTTTTTTTCATAATTTTAAGGTTTCTTTACCTAGACACAAACAGGAGTGTGGCTTTGATATGCAAACAGTTCAAACAATTTGTGCTTTCATGTCCACTTCTGTTTGCATCCACCTGTGGCTTTTACTTTTCTTTCTTTTAACTGCTTCATGCTCATGAAGCATAAAATAAGTTGACATCTTGGATCCTAAGGACTGTTTATTAGGCTGGAATGAAGTTTCTCTGTTCTGTTAATATGATTTCTATTTCAGTCTCTAGGTATAAAATAAGCTTGCTTTTTTAAATGTAAATCTGCTTTGCATTTGAAATGTTGACAAAAGGCAACTTGTGTCTCTGTTACATCTCTGGTGACAGTGATGGTCAGAGGAGGCTCTCTCTGGGTAGAGTCTCCATTACCTGTGTGTTGGATGGACATCACCAGGAGATGAGGAATTCTGTTAGTATTGTCTGTGCTCCAAGGTAATTTGAATGAAAAAATGGAGCATAATGTTGCAGAGGTCGTAGAAAAACATGTTATTTTGCTCAGCAGTTGCATTTTATTGGGAGCATGATCCGTGCTTCTTGGCCAGCTGCTTTTACTTTTATGAGGCTCTGGGAGTTCATAATTAAAACTCTTTTTAGATAGAGAAGTACATTTTGTCAGAGTATCTCTAGAGATCGAAGGGAAAATTCTGAGTGAAGAACTTGGAATTAATTTCTTTCCAGCTCACCTTGATTTGATATGGGGCTTTTGGGCGTGGTTCCCCAGCTGCAGCTGGTGTGAGAACAACAACAAATTTGGTGATAGTTTCCTGGTGCTTTGTAAAATGGCACGTAAATGTCAGCAGAAGCAGTACAGGGTGGGAGGCACCACCCTGCCTTATTATTGCTGTGCTGTTAATGGGGTGCAATGTCCCTTTTCACACATGAACTGGCCAGTTGGAAGAACAAGCTGGGCAGATCCACTCCAAATCCCAGCTGCTGCAGGTGGAGCGGGAGAAGATGCAGATGGAGCTCAGCCACAAACGAGCTCGCATCGAGCTGGAGAAGGCAGCCAACACCAATGCCAGGAACTATGAGGTGAGTGTGGTGGCTTGGGATCAAAGGTCTGAGTCACAACACCTGTGGAGCACCTACAGTGGTGTTTTGGTTTGGATCAGGGATATCCTCTCCACTTCTCACGAGCTGTGCTTTGCAGTGGAATGTCTCAGAATGTGTATAGGCAACTGTTTTTTGGAATGAAGCTAAACTGAGAGATGCAATCCAGGAGCAAGCCTGATGTTCTCCAGCTGCTAACAGACCCTGTCTTCAGGGCAGGACTTCAGTGAATCTGTAGTAGATGCTCCTGGAATGCATTTACCGTGTTTGCATTTACTGCAGAGGTGGTGGTGTTGTGGGTGTCAAGTTCCCAACACCAACTGTTTTGCTCTACAGATCCCCTTGCAGTGCATTGCACCAACTTGCTGATGTGCACAAGAGTGTGAACTTGAAGCCTTGTTAGGTTGACAGACACCTGATCTGATCACTGGCTTCTGTTAGTTTAGCACTAAAGTTATCATGGGTAGCCATAATAAAAGGGGTTTACTATTTGCTTCCCCCAGAAGTATTTAATAGTTTTTCTCCTAGCTGAATTTAAACTTCTGCTGGCACAATTGCAAGCATTTAGTTTGTGTGACTGTAATTAATTGGAATGGCAATAGTGCCAGCCATGCAGTGTCACACAAGGGAGCCTGCACTGATAAAACAGTGAGCCTCACTCAGGGACTAATAGCTTTTATTGGTTTCTGCTTTTATGACCACATATGTTTGCTTAACGATCTTACTGGAATAGGCAGTAGATCAGTGGGTCTTGTAGCATAATAAAAATCTCATATGTGGCTGATTATAAACACGTTTTGTTGTATTTTACAAGGATGCTGGGTGACAGATTTAGTGTGTAGTTGTGAAATAGCGAGTCAGTGACTAAATTCCTTGTTCCTCTGAAGTCAGGTGATGTGGGATTAAGCCAGGAAGAGTTCAAACTGGAATGTAGCTGAGTCAGTCACAGGAACCCTTGAAATACTGGTACAAAAAAAGGGAGCAGCACTAATCCAGCACTCTGGTAATTACCCTGCTCAGATTCTGTGTTTTTCTGAGTCATGTGGATAAAGGTTTTAGGAACCTCACATTGCTTTGCATAATCCTTGTTTACTATGTAAATCCATGTCTCGATTTGCTTTGATTAGTAAAGCAATTTACTATGCATTTTTTCAATAAGAATTAATTTGTGGTAGGAATAAACTGAAATGGTGTATGAAAGGTGGTCAGAGCGCAGAAATACTTATTGCATTAGTTGATAAAACTGTGCATTTAAACCCTGTTTCTTTTCTTTTAAATGGCCTCATACAGTTTCCAGAAGCTGCAGAAGGAAGTTTGTCTTATTAACCCAACTGTTGAGATCTGAGTTTCTGAAAGTCAATTTGCTGTGCACAGGCCAGCTTTAAATTGGAGATCAGAATGTTTTCTGCTGGAGATCTGCTGATCTGCTGGAGGGTGTGCAGTGGAGTCTGTGAAGCCACATTTGTATTCTCATAGCTATGACTTAGTGTAAGAGATTTGGAAGACTCTGTCTCTTAATTTTCCAGCTCCATTGCCCTGGGTAGCTCTTGACCTTGAGTTGCTGCTGGTAAGATTTTTGGCCTTGCCAATGCAAAAAAAAGGTTAAAGGTTAAAGCTGTGGTCTGATGATGCCTTGGTGACCATGGTGATGAGGAATGAAGACAGGAGAAGGGAAAATGGCTTCAGCTTTGTGCAACTTCCTTCTTATGTCTCTTTGCATTTTTTTTTTCCTTGGCAAGCGAGAGGCCGACCGTAACCAGGAGCTGCTCACACGCATAAAGCAATATCAGGAAAGGGAAACAGAAGCTGAAAATAAACTGAAAGAACAAATGGAGATGAACAAATCCTACAAGAAGAGCATGGAGACAATGAGTAAGAAGCTGCAAGAGAAGGAGAGCAAATTAGCTGAAGCTAATGAAGTAAGAACAGAGCAATTTTTAATCCATTCATAGCTTCAGATCACTTTGCAGTTCTTGTGAATTGAAAATGCCCTTTTTGATTAAAAAAAAAAAAAAAGCCAAACAAAATAATTGGAATCACTGTGTTCATCACCTGGAAATTAATAAACCCTAGTGATGTGTGTCTTTGCTGTCAAAGTTTAGAACCAAACCAAGCCCAGACACAAGCGAGCAGATCAGGAGGAGATTTCTTAGACAAGCTGATGTGGAGAAGGAGGAAAAAAGTGCAAGGCAACATACAGAACCAAGGTTCAAAGTCAGGTTACGTGACCTGTGAGCTTTTCTTTGGAGTTAAGATATTTAGAAAAAAATCCTAAAAACCACTGGCCTCTACTTCTAAGGAAACTGTAATGCCTCTGGTATTTGGCTGAGGCAAACCCAGACATTTTAAATTTTGAAACCCAGACAAAATACATTTGGAATGGTTCTGGGATAATTTTTTACTTTAATATATGTACTTATCATCATCTAACTTTGAAGCTTGATATTTTTCATGCCAGTTTGGGGTCACTCATGTAACAGGTAATGGAAATGACAATTTGAGTGACAGATGAAAGCTACTTGATTTTTTTTTACCTTTGTTTGAGGTAAGTTTCCAGGTCTGAAGGTTTGTGAGAGTGGGATTGTTTCTAGAGTCAGTGTTTGTACTTTTTAGTTGGAAATGATTTATATCACCATCCCTTATATCCAGCTTGGAGAGTCATAGCCTTGTGTGTTTTTGCTTTTTTTCTTCCATTAATTCAGACAATCACTGTATTAAAAGGGAAAATATCAGAGCTGCAATGGAATATAATGAACCAAGAGATGCAGATGACAAGCCAAGACTCTCAGAAGCAGGAGCTGATGGAACAGCTGGATGTTGAAAAAAAGTAAGCAGAGGATGAATGACTGCAGGGAGAAAAAGGCAAACAAAACTTGAGTCTTGTGCAGGTGTCATCACTCAGAAAACTTTCAACAGCGTTTGATTTCCCCTCTTCAAAGGAGTTCTTTGATCTGGATGTGCAGGTTATAACTGTTGTTTGAAAGGAACTCTGAGGTGGAATTTAATTGTACCTTGAGGAAAAGAACCACAACTTGAGCTTTAAATCTGTGATATCTCGTGTTCCTGGTAGAGAGTTAACAGAAGGCACGTGGGTGGGAAAGGCTAATGTGAACTTTAGGGACTGAACAGAACAAAAATATCAAGACTTAAATCATAGTGGAGGGGTAGTTGAAAGCTACTAGTGTGTTTTTCCTTGCTTACTAACTTGAACTCTTCAATTTCAGAGTTGTGAAGGTTTATTTACTCTGAGTAAATGTATTTGTTGTTTTCAGAGTTAAGGTGGCTTGTTTATTTTTGTTTTGATTTCTTTCAATATGCATCTTTGTTAAAATGGGTGGATGTTTTTGTCTCTAAATTAGAGGGGATATGAGTGTGAAACTGTATGAGACAAAATCTTCCATAGCATTAACATTTACCTTGTTAATGGTGTTTGACTATGTTAGAGACTTCTGCATGCAAGTTGTTTCTGGTACCTGATTTCTGGATACTAAGTACTTTTTGTGTCTGCATCTAACAGGAAATGGCAAGAGGCAAGTCAGCAAATTCAGACCCTGCAAGCAAACCAATCCCAACTGGCAGAGTATGAACAGAAGATTAAGGTAAGAAACTTTTTGACCTATGTAAAGCTTTAGTTTTTGATGTCCTTCAGTGGAAGAACAGAAGTAAAGGGTTAGTTTGTCATGTATCTGAGTTGGTGGCCAGCAAGAGCTGAGGTTGGGTGGACCAGGCTGTCTACAATTAGCTGTAATTTGGCACTCTTTGCCTTTGTTGTATCAACTGATTGAAACAAACTTTATAAGAAGGTGATTTATATCCTTGTGCAGAGTTCTGAGGGAATGCTCTTTTTGGTCTTGCGCCACAGCACAAGTTTGCTTTGCAAAAGATTGCTTCTAGAGTGATCTTTTTCCCTATGGTGGATGATGAGCCCAGCAGCTACAAGTACTTTTCTGCTTCCCAGAAAATCCTTCCTCTGAAGTTGGGTTTAGCTCTTTAAGAAAGTGCAATTACTTGTAAAGCTTTCAAAACCACACTGACTAAAACGGGAGTATAGAGATGCTTTATGTCCTTCCAAATTAGCATGTAGGTTGGTGGGATTGTATGTTTTTCACTTGTCTTTCTGGCACAGGTAGTTGTGGAGAGTTACTTTGGTTTGAGCAGGTGGTGACAGTGGCATTGCCTCTGGTGAAGCCAGACCATTGTCTCCAAGAGGAGACTCCCTCCACTGAAATGAAAGAATGGAAAACAGAATATCACTCTGCAATACAGCTCTGAATAAACTTTCTAGTGGTAAAAAAAAGCAACACAGTGCTAAAATGCACATTTATGTTTCTTCTTGTTCCTAATTCTTTCAGACCATTCAATACCTTTCTATGCAGTTCATTGATGGAGGGACAGAGGATAAGAAAATCACAGATTTGGTTAAGTAGGTAGGAAAAGGTCTTTTTAATGATTAGCAGAGGGTGTTTTTGTTATGAACTTAGGGTAAGCAGGTGTAACAGCTGGGCTGGTCTCTTCTCTACAAGTGCAACAAGAGTCATCCCTGCTTTGAGCAGTGAATTGGAGCAGATGTTCCTACTGAGTTCCCTTCCAACTTCATTCAGGTCCTTGATTTGAGCTTAAAAAGTACAATGCAGAAATAGTTTTTACAAGTTCCAACTTACTCATTGATGTCCTCTTCTCATCCCACGTTTTCTAGGATCTGGAGCAGAAGTTCTCCCAGCAGGAACATGATGCTCTAATTGTCAAGAACATGAAGGCAGAACTGGCTCGTTTCCCAAAAATGGAGCGGGAATTGCGCCAACTCAGGGAGGAAAACGCCTACTTCAGGTGAAGGAAAGGTTCAGTTGTTGAGGGTTATCTTGTGTTCTTCTGTACTTGCTACAGCTGCACGATGTGCACTTTCAAATCCCTCTACTGTGCTTCCACATGGAAAGTTTAGGAGGAAGTTTAAATATTTCCTATAAATAATGCATATGAACTGAGCAGTGTTGTGATGGTTACTCTTGAGAGGGTTTGACAAGATCTGAGGAATCTTCTTGAACAGAAGAGTCTCACAGAATGTGTATTGATTGTTCTGGGAGGTGATTTCTGTTTGTTAGAATGAAATTCAGTGTTTAAAGGTAGTGATGAACTCCATACAGCTTTGGGAAGGAATTCCCTGTAGAGAAAAGAGACAGCTGAACATTTCTTTAATAACTGGTTTTGCTTAGCTATTGTTGCCACTATTTTAAAGGCCTGTTGTTCCTGCAAAATATTTAGGAAGTGTTTTGTTTGTGTTTCTAAAGTACTCTGATATAGCCTGTGGTAGAGTAGGCTTTCTGTATTTCTGAAGGAGCAGTTGATTTGAAAAATTAAATTAAATGTACTATGAAATAACTTGCCTAAAAATGTCTTGTGTGTGGTTTATTTTATTTTATTTTTTTTAAATTACACGAGTCGTCCTGCCAGCTTTTTCTTTTTCAAAATTATATAGTTTTCCTTGGTTTTGGTCTTGTAGTTGTTTCATTGTCATTTTGAGTTGTTTATCTTGGAATTTTTTTTCTCATGTTTGTTTTTTGTGCACAGAAACATATCAACAGATTAAAGGTCATTTGTTGTTAAATGGTTTTATTTCACCCTTGCACACCTCTATTAAAGTAAACCCAAGCAATCTCAATGCTTGCTCAAAATCCAGGTCTGTAGTGCTTGCTGTATTCCAGCCCTGCATCCAGCTGGACTGAACAGGGGAGTTGAGAGTCTTCTGCTACCCTTATTTTGTCAAATAGTAAAGCAGATACAAAACTTCAGGTTGTTTGGGCTTAACTAGGATGGTACTTAGAGCAGACAAAAATAAGTTCAATAAAACTTCAGGGGCTTTTGAGCAGTGGCTTTGCAGTGAAGGTTGCAGAAGCGAAACGTTGAATATCTGTACAATGTCATGATTCCCTGGTCATTCTGTGTGTACCTGGAAGTTTGTGGGAGGGAATTGGGTTGCATGGCTCTTCAATAGTTGTCTCTCTCTTCACCACAGGGAAATGAAAGAAAACAATGGCTTGCTGAAAGAGGAGGTAGAAGGTCTCCAAAGAAAACTGGAGCGCTATGAGAAGGTCCAAGCGCAGCTGGTGACTGTGGAACTGGAAAATGAGGTGAGGAGCTGGAAACATTGGGTGGAGGAACAGAATAGGGGGTTTCCTTTACTGCCTGTCCTGACCTTTAGGCTCTTCCTGTGTTGTGTTAGTTGAGATGTGGTATCTCTTTTAATTAATGGGCTCAAAGCAGGCGTTCCCAAACTGAGAAGTCAGCGTGAGGGGAGTTATGGCAATGAAGGTGTAAAAGGCAAAAGGATTTCTTTTGTTCAGCTGGAAATTCTGTGTAAAGAACAATCTCATCATAGTGTCTTCTTTGACCTTGCTGTTACTCTTTCACATTTCTTCTGCTGGAAAGGCTTTTTATGATGTCAGGCTCTGCCCAGACATGGTGGTGTTGAACAGGTGTATGGTGAGAACCTCGATACCCACTTTGATCACCACAAGTGCTGTGGGGCCAGAATGGAGCCTCAGATGAATGACAAAGTGCTAGATAAGACCATGAAATCCACAGAAGAAGGAATGGCACTGACTTTGAATGGAGGAATCTGAGAAAACTCTGGAAAATCAGCTACTAGAACATTCATCTGTGTCTAACTCTATTTTTCATCTTTGCTTTAGAAACTTCTGGCAAAATTACAAAGCTGGGAGAAACTGGACCAGAGCACTGGCTTAAATATCAGGTATGTTTTCACAGCTCTGGAGGGAGGTAAGACTTTTAAAGCACTTTCCTCTTAATCTTCAGATCTCTGAAGTGTGTTGGTCATGCTTTCCTGCTATCTCTTCTTCATGTATAAGCTCTTCCAGTACTTTTTGTTATATATGAGAAGAAAGTAATATATACACTGTTTAAAGTGTCTTTGGGAACTAACAAATGTTTTTCACCAAGTCAGTGTCTCTAAGGCCATGCTGCAGTTTTGAGTTCTTTGAACTTTCTGGGTATGGTTGCATTCAGTTTAGTTAGAGATTCTGCTTGCTTAATAAGTGAACCTCTAATATGTCCAGAGAAGAGAAGGTATCTTTCTTGTGACAAATTGTTGTGAATATATTTCCTTTGACATCTGGATATCAAATCAGCTTATCAAAATAAGCTGCTAGATCCTGCTGTGACTTTTCTTCCCTAAAACAGCTGAAGAACTGTTGTTAATTTAGTTATATTGTCAAACCCCACTCCCCAGTGGTGTTTGTAACACCAGCTGGTCTGTGCACTGGTAGATAACAACTCCTCCTGACATCTGGAGCACTGAAACAGACTTTTTAAGGTCTCTGTTGTGTATGTGGTATAAAGAGGGACTGGAAATGGTGCATCTTCTGATCATTTCCTTCCATTGCAGAAAGTTTTCTGAGTTCCTAGGAAGCTTTTGTGTGTCATGTTTTAACACTGCTCTATTTTCTCTAAATATTTACATTGTTATTACACTGAAAGCAGAGATGCTTCTCTGTAAATAACTGTCTTGACATGAGCACCATAGCACAGATCACCTTTCATGTTGGCTCAGAGCTGAAACTTGTACAGCAGAACCTCCTTTTGCCACTTGCCTCTTTATTCTGTTCATTACATGTATCCAACAGCAGAGCAATGACTGCACAGTGCTGGGATTGTTTGGATATGCACATATGGTTTGGGCACAGTGTTGCTTCATGTAAAAGGTACTTGTGTTCCAACTTGGGAAAGTCTCCTTAACTTTCTCAGTGTTTTCTGTTTAATGAGGACAACGAACCTTTTCCAGAGGCAGGCTGGCAAGTAGCATGCTTGAGGTTATCTCCTGCATCTGCTGAGGGGCACATACATCTAGATGAAAATGGAATTGTGCTAAATCTCCTATGGACAGAAATTCTAGGAATCCTTTTCACAAAACTTCCCTGTCAGACATTGGAGTAAAAGCTTTTTACTTACCTCAAGCTGTTAAAGGTTTAACGAGGTAATTTCACACTGGGAGAGAAATGGAACCAAGTGATTCTGCCTGTTGAAGTCTAATAACTCCTTCATTTAAAATCAGAATATTCCCTGTGAAGTGTTAGGTTTCTGATTGGGCCATATTGTTTAGTGCTATTAATGTCTCCTTCTCATACAGAAAGGGGAATTGCTCTTGAGAAAAATCACCTTTTGTATGCAATTGGAGCAAGTGGGACTGGATGATTCCCCCCTGCCTCCCTCATTGTTTTTTTTTTTCTTGTCTTTTTTTTTTGTTGTTGTTGTTCCTCAGACTTCTTACAGCATGAATTATGTTAATTTTCAGTCAGGAAGACGAAGATGATGAGAGATCATTGTCCTAGTTGGTTCCTGGAGAATGCTGTTGGTGAAAGTTTGAGAAGAGTTAATTGCCCATCTCATAGTAGGAGAAAAAAAATAAGAACAAGTTGGCTGACTGTCCCAAAGAGCTGGAGCAATGTGCTGTTTGCTAATAACTAGATAAGCAAGGAAAAAGGGAAGGCATTAGGATTTCTCATCTTTTCTTATCAGGTTCTTCATTGGTACAGAGGATGTAAGGGAAGTGCAAGCAGCGTGTGGTGTTGTAGGAGAGGATGATTTTTCATTCCCTTCAGCACTTCCACAGGGCTTGTTCAGTGTCTGCTCTCAGTGGTTTCTGTTCACTGATTGCCTGCTCCCAGCAGGCTTTTTGTCAGATTGGCTTACGATCAGCCCTTCCAGTGTAATTTTATGTAATAATACTTGGGAAGGAGGTGCAGCTTTTGGGAGTGTAGTGGTAATCCTACTGTTTTTAGTACTGGTCTCTTTTTGGTGACAATGAAAGAGCTAACTAAGTGTTTATAATGCTTCACCTTGTGGGGGGAAAACAAGTTCATTAACAGTTTACTCTGGCTAATCTTATGTTTGCTAGTTCTGGATTCCACTTGTAACCTCCTGGGCTTTTCTCTCTCATAAACAGTGGAAATAAAGACAGCTGTAGCTCTAGAGCATAATATCCCTGTAAGCTGCACAATAGCCAGATAATAAAATAGTACACATCATAGCTATATATGTGGTTCATGTGTACACACTATAAATCTATATAATCTTTTTTGTGTTCAATTACTTTTGATTTCTTGAGCTTCTTACTGTCTACTTTGCAGTATAGTTGGCTCTGTTTTTTATTGTGGATGTAGGACTTTTTTGTAAGTTACTGCTATGCTGCCAGGGATTTTCATGCGTTTGTCATGTGTTGCTCTGGCTTGATATTCCAGCTGTAGGATTGGTTTCAACTGTCAAGGGAAAAAAACCCACAAAATGTTGAAATTCTCGCTCTGCGAGTAGAAAGTTTTATTTATTTTGGAGTTTACTGCCCTAGAGAAGGATATTTATGCATGGTTCTTACAGGAATTTGTTATTAAGAAAGGACTGTGTCAAGAAAACAAGCTTATTCTACACTCTCTCTCCAGGATGTGCTGATATAGTTTGTATTTCTTCAAAATCCAGTATTTGTGTAGTTGAGTTGTTGAACTGACAAACCGTGTTAATTGTGACAGACTCAGTTGTTTTTTCAGAGTTGGACTAGTAGCTTAGAGATATTTCTCCAGATAATTCCTTGACTGCCGTTAAACATCACGTAATTTATCAGAAAAGTATTTCAGGAAGGTTTTGGGTGAGAGGTGGCGGCGGCTTTATTTGGGTGACAGTGCGCAAAAGCACCCAGGAGATGGCGCCCTTTCTCCTGCTGCGGGAGCAAACGGGATCCTGCTCCAGCCCGGGATCCTCATCCTGGTGGGAATCCATCAGCGGGGCAGCCAGCCTAGGGGAAAACCGCTAATTGCTCCTGTCAGAACTTTTAAAATCTGTTTAATGCTACACGCACGCAGTCGCTGTCTCCTTGCCCAGTGCTCAGGATTGTAACTTGGTATGAAAAAGATTTGTGCTGATTTGTCTGATGGAATACAGAATAAAGTATTTTTCTAACCAACTCTGTTCATACTCACACCCCATACTCTTCATTTTTATCTTGTTTAATAGGAGTTTTTCACAGCCTGGTTCTTTTCTCCTCACCCCAAGCCTTGGAAATTCCATTCTTGCTTTTCCGACTTTCCCCTCTGCAGCATGTAGAATATGCCCAAATAAAAGATGAGGGTTCTTGTTCTATGAGCTATTAATCTAGATAAGCCTGTTTTGCTGCTGTTTGTCTGTGTTTGGTTGATGTTGCTTTTGTCCTCTAATGAATTAGCCAGTTGATTTTGCTACCCATAAACAGATACAGCCTGGAGTACAGAGTGATGTAAAAGATGTGCTTCAGGTATGGGTTAAAGATGAGGCAGTAACTCAGATACTGAATGTACTGATAGTCATTGATAGCAGCTTACAAGGTTTAATGCTAAATTTGTCTGTGTTTTTCCGAAAGTGGCAGAAGATTGCAAGTTTTGAAAGGTTGAAGTTTGGCTGAAAAGCTGCACAAATTGGTGAAGGCTGACAGGTGGGCTACAAACAACAGCTTCAGAGGAGTTTTAGTCCAAGCTTTTTTTCCTTTTTTGGTAGAATAAATAGTAATGTGTGAAGTGGGGTTTTTTTTGGTGGGGTTTTGTTTGTTTCTTGTTTTTTTGTTTCAATCAGAAGTAGTGACTATATGAAGATTTTACATATTCACCTGCTGGGCTCAAAGATCTTTGTAAACACAGCAGAATTATTTTATATCAATGATCAGATATATTGATCATGACCTACTTAACTGGGTCTGTACTTTTTAGAGCACCATTTTCTGTAGCCAGTAGTGCTGTCAGCTCAGGCCTGATGTTTGTGTGTGGGATAAAGCAAAAGATTTTGTTCACATTACTCCTGAGAATCACTTCAGTTTTTTCCATCACAGGGGCACAGTGGAGAGATCAGATACCGTTTTCTGAAGGGCTGTGGAATACAGGGAGGAAGTGAGATGAGGTTGATATATCAGAGAGAAGTGTGCTTGGACTCTTCTGTGGAGCTCTGAGACTCCAGTCACGGGCTTGGATGTTCTCGAGTCGCATCTCATTGTGGTTCTGTTGTAAGGCAGGTCTTGGCCCCCTGGTGCTGATGGTGTGAGGCTCATCTGGAGGGACTCTGAGTTTAGTGAAGCCCAGGTTTGGAGAGTGCCTGTAGTGTCCTTCAGTTTGCAGGGTCGATCCAGCTGGCTGCAGCCACGGTATCACATTAAGCTGCCATGGCTGTTTGGTGTGCTCGCCCTCCAGGCCTGTGAAGAGAAGTGCACGTTTGACAGGAATTCAGGCCAGTGCTTAAGGACCATTTTCCCGAGGTGGAGCCTGCCAGCTGCAGACAGCAGACAATGATCTGCTGACCTGTGCCTCGAGCAGAAGAAGTGAACCTGTTAATGCTGACCTGCTTTTCTTTCTCAAACATCTGTGAGTTGGCTGGCTGACAAATCTTGGGGATAACTTCCTGCAATGTCTGAGACCAATTAAGAGGAGGAGATAGTGTGAATGTGCATGCATTTCCTCTCTAAGAAAGGGTTTAATTAAGTGGCAGGCATCTCTATTTAGTACAGTGGTTTGCACAGTTGTAATTCATAATTACCCAGGTGCTACACTCAGTACGGGAAGTCCTTCTATGCACATTCTGCTTTTGGAGTTGGGGGAAGAGAGGAGAGAGGGTGGGAAAAGGGAATAGGATTTCTTGATTCTGCATTTAGTGGTGGATTAGTGCTCTTTTTTTTTCCAGTGAATAGAAGAGAAGGGAGAATATTGGAGTTCTCTACTTTCCTTTTTGAATCTTGATTAACTATGCTTAGCTACTGTGTGCTCTCTTCCATACAAGGCATTGAATATCTTTGCAGTAGTGAATGAAGCTCATAATCTTTTCCTTTCTCACAAGGTAGTAATTTATCTTTCTCTGAATGTCCATTATGAGTAAGTGGTTACTGGTTTAAAAAAAAAAATCTGTTGACAGATATACAAAGTAGTTGAAATAATTTGAATTACTCGTGTTATTCTGGATACTTAATTAACAGCAACCAATCAAGACAAGACTGGGGGTTACTGTTGCTAGTTCCAGTAATGCTGTGATTCTGGCATGATCTCTCCATAGTGGAGCAAGTATTTTTACTGGATAGCCTATTGTAACCCTGTGGTCTTTTGTCACCAAGCAAGAAATCAATCAAATTAAAAGCATTTGATGCTGGATGCCCTCTGTAACTGCACCACTGACCTGAACAAAAGTGCTAATTTCTTTTTTAGGGGGCAGTTAGGGGTTGGGTTTGTTTGAGTTGGCTACTGGTGGCCCCCAGCTTTAGTGCTGTGTCCCTAATTGGAGGATAAAATTAGGATTAGCACAGTATGAGGATATTTAAACTTCATGTTGTATGTTTAAGTTTTTTATAACTTGTTGTAATTTATGATCTGTGAACAGACTGAAAATTGCATGACTGCTGTTTACAAGATTCCCAGTGTAAAACGAACTGTCTCCTCACAGTGGGAATTCCCAGGGAGCCCAATAGGGAGATATAAACTATGGAGGGGGAAACACTAATTTAAAAACCCCACATCAAACAACAAAAACCAAAACAACACCAAAAAAAGCACTATGCTTATTAGAGAAACTTTCATAGTTATGAGATGTCAGCCTACCTCATGGACAGATTATCTGCTCTTGTCCTCTATAAGCACAGTATTGCATTTTAGTGTTTGCATTCCACTGAAGCTGAAGGTTTGAGAAATGGTACTTTGTGGTCTGTGAGCTCTGCAGCTGAAAGAGGTGGCCCTGCAGAGCAAAAAAGCAATCTAGAATGGGGAACAACCTTCCCTTCCTTCATCACGTTTCCTCTGTAGGTGCATAAATACTTGTGTGGTTCCAAAGCAGGGAAAGGGGACGTGTCAACGAGCAGCCAGGTTTGGAAGGGATGTTTCCCCCCACCACAGAGGGTAATCATTGTTTATACAGAAATAAAGGTTACCTGCTCAGTGTTTGTAGGACTTACGTGTGAAAGATGAAAGCACTGCCTTCCTTAGCAGCATTTAAAATCTTCTTGAGGGAGAAGTACCTGAACAGTTCCAAAGGGGATCTTTGGCTTGAGAGAGAGTGAAGTTCAAGTAAAAGAGAAAACTATTTGTAGTTGTCTTGCACTAATTGTACATGTGCCAAAGCCACTGTTCTTTACATGGAGAAGTCTTGGAGGAAGCTGTCACCTATTGAATGTGACGTGCAGCATATGCTGGAATATTGCTCTAAGCTCTTCTGTTCTTCATTCTGTTATCTTATTTTAAAATGTACATTATTCTTCACTTTCCACTCTGCCCTGGGTTTTAGCTTTCCTTGACAGAATGTGTATCATGCCTGGTAGGGAGAAAATGCTCCTTTGTAATCTCAGATTCTGAAGTTCCAGGCTTCAGAGTAGTCAGATGTAGATTTGGGAGACTTCAGGCCACATTTAGGTGTTGGGAGTGATGCATTTAAATGTGATGTTTGGAAGTGTGGTGTCAAATCTGTGCTTTAGCCAGAGTTTAGTCTTCTCCCATTCTTATGGGGTTGATCCACTTAATTTCATTATGGCAACCATCTGGGCCTCTTTTCATAGATACCTTAAAATATTACAGGTCTGTGTCTGACAGTTCCTCACTGAAATGCTGGGCAAAGCTTCCTGCCATATTTTCCTATCTGATATTAATTTTCTCTAAAAAATGCTGTACTTATCTCTGATGTTCAAAAATTATTAGTGTTCTTTCTCCTTTGCCGTTAATGCCTTTTATTTCCGTTTGAATACATCAGAGTTAATAAGTCTGGAGGCTAAAGGAGAGACAGGAAGGGTGTAAAACATAAGGGATGAGCACCTGACAACAGGGCAGACTGAGGCTGTAGTGTATAATCAGAGAATCAGAGCAAGAAGTAAGCAAGCTCAGATCAAAAATATCTCTGTCCTTGCTTTGCATTTCAAAGCTCTGGGAACAGTTCAAGAGATTGTCTTCCCGGGATCACAGATCCATAATTCTAGAGACAGAAAATCGTGTTGAAGAATAGCTTAGCACACTGTCCATCTTCTTTGGTGGAGGAATATTTGAGGAATTTCAGTAGTTTGACTACAGGAGTTCAGTGGAGAATAATGACATCAAAGAAAAGATGGACCTTTCTTACTAGGGTTATAAGAACTTTATTTTGGAAGTGAGGATGCCAGTAGACCATTTTTTAATGAAAATTATCACTTTCCATTGACTCTTTTTATGAGAATATAGAGCATTACCCCAGCTTGAATATAAGGTGCATTCCCCAAACCAGTAAACTCAAGGCTCTTTTTCCATGAGGATCAGGAGGGTTTTAGAAATGTGTGCTGGTGTTGTCTACTGCATAGCAAGTGATTCATTTGCCACGGGGGACTTGCCAGTCAGACACTTCATTTTGAGTTGCTGCCATATTTCCTGCAAGTATAGCTTGAGACACTGTTGGAAAACAGTTGGGTAGAAGTTACTTGTTTCCTTCCAGCATGTAGTGACCCATGTTATGTGTAAATGGCTTGAACTTTGGTGCTCACTCTGCTGTGAAGGAGAAGCTTTCAAAAATACAGACACTTTTATAACGAGCCACTTTCCTTGCATTAAGCAGCCCTGTTTGCCTTAAAGTGAAATTATCATTTAAATAGCAGAGACTAATCAGCAAGGGGATGGTTTGCTCCTGTCAGACAGCTCAAATGCTTGTGCTTGATTTTTATTCAGCCTCTCATTTGATCATTTCCACAAAACCAATAACCACTATAATCTCCAGCTCATTTTTAATTTTACCTTTCCATTTCCATTTTAGCATCTTTCAGTATTTCAGCTCTAAATTTTCTGCTGGGGCTGTCAATGTGCTCTGCCTCCCCTCTCTCTTAGATGTTCAGTGCATTATACCTCATTTAGCCCCGAAGTTTTGGGTTTGCAAGGAAACTTTTAAACAAAAGTGTACATCCTGTACATACTTATTGGAGAGGATTTTGTTTTAGCAGAGTAATGCTTTTTCAAAACCATTCTCTTCTCTGAACAGAAGCAAACCAAAATGCAAATGTAAGGATTCAGACTCTCCTATGGGCTACTCCCTTGTACTCCTGGGCATGGCCTTTAGCTACAGGTCAGGGAAGCTTCATTGGATCAAGAAATAACAAGATGGATTGTGCCAGACTAATGTACCAACTTTCTTTGTCTAGAGAATTGATTGTCTTATGGAATAAATCACAGTAAATCTTATTTATTAGAACTTCATTGAAAGAAGAGAAGCATTTGGGAAAGTATAAATCATGTGGGAGAAGAAGGAAATTAATAGAATTGTAGGATGTATAAGGAATTGTTTAAGCAGGGATAGATTTAGTATTTTTGGAAGGAAAATGCAAGGGTAAGTGGAATTCCTCAAAGATTAGCCTCAGGATCTGCTTTATTTAGTATTTCTATTAATGGTTTTGGTGCAAAAATTTGGTGTGAGCTGATAAAACTTGGCTAATGATGCCAAGTTCAGAGGATTCATAAATACACAAAAGCTGGATATGCAGAACTGAGCGACCCTAAGGATTAGAGTGCAGAAGTGGGACAAAATTCAAGGTAACAAGGCATAATGCTCCATGGAACTGGGAGCTGAATGCAAACATCTTTTCTAAAATAGAGCACATGCACTGGAAAGAACTGGAAGGGCTTTGTGCTTGTTTTACAGTAGTGGCTGTTCTTTCTCACACATAGGATGCACCAGGAGAAAAACTTCCACGGAGGTGAAGGTGTTCAAGTCCTCTATGGATGGTCTGGCAGATGCTTCTGGGAGTTCTGGTCACCCACTGTGGGGGAAGATAGTGGGAATGCAGAAAGGGATTGCTGAAAGGAGCCTGGGCGCCCACTGAACCAGTGCTGAATGGAACAGCCTCTGGCAGAGTCTGGTGGGAGATGAAATTGCTGCCAGGAAATACATGGATAGAAGGGAGGAGAAGGAAGGGGGGGGGTGTCCATACCAGTGAGAAAAAGAACCAGCTTTCCTTAAAACTTGCACTGGCATTTAAATCAAGTCACTGTAACTCTGCCATGAATGCAGCTAGAAGGAGGTTCTAACTTGTAGGAAGACTAAAGTTCTGAATGCAGCTTTCAGTGGAGTTAAAAGTACCCAAACTACTGCTTTACAGGAAGAGATGACTTGAGTTCATGACAGCAAAGAACTAGACAGGACCTAAGCTAGAAGGTCCTTTTGAGTCCCACTTTCCTGTGAATGTGTATGTGCCAATCTGTAAGCAAGGGAACAGCCACAAGAGTAGGAAGAGGGGAACGGTGCATTTTAGTTTGGAATTGCAGGCTTTATTTAATAACAGGGTTCTGAAAACTGGAGGTGGGGAGGGGGAATTTGGGGGTTAATGAGTAAAAGTTAGACCATGTCCATCTTCCTGCCCATGCAGAACAACTACTGTGGCCAGGGACCTGAAGTGTGAGAGCAGCTGACCTTTGTTCGTGTTGAGAAATAAGCAGTTTGCTGAAAAATGCACTCAACTATTAAGAAGAGCTTATCTGTCAGTGCAGATAAGACCAAAATATGATTTGTATCATCTGAGAAGCTTTTCTGAGTGTGTTTGGTGCAGGTTATCTTGATGATGTTTCGAATGTGACTCACTCCTGGTTAGTGCTTCACCTCATCAGTGCTTCACCCTAGAACATGGATTTGTACTTCTGATGGGAGCTGGGAAGGGGCTGCTTTAATCATCTGGTTTTGTTTTGTCGTTGGTGCAGGAGGAAGTTCCGCACTGGATCAGCCAGGAGGGGTCTGATTTTCAGTTTTAATTGTGCTTTACAGCATAACACCACCAACAAGGGGCAGGAGAAAACTGGAAATGTATGAACATTAAACTGCTTCAGTTTTTTAGCATTGTTTAAATGCTCCTGTTCTGACAAGCTTACTTACATGCCCTGTGATATTATTATGTAAGCTTTGTCCTTAAATTCCAATCTTTCCTCCCTTAGGACTTCTTTGCAAGTGAATATTTTTGACCAAAGCATGTGTTTACCTGGGCTCTGTTCTCTTTCCTCACAAGCTACTTTACTAGAGGGAATATGCTTGTAAATATACCTTTGTCCATGCACTGGTTGGAGAGAAGCACTGTACAATGTTTTCCACCATTTCTTAAAGGGCACAGTGAACTTGAAATGTTAGTGAGTTAAAAGATTAATGTGATAAGTGCCTCAAGGTTCTCTTGAACTAACTGTGATTACATAAGTGTTGTTTGTATTCTAAAATAACTTATAGCATGGAAATTAGCGTGGTGGATTGGATTATTTACTCATTCATCTCTGGTCCTGTGTCAGTGGGATCCTGGGCTAGATAGGAAAATCCAGACTAATGTGCAAGACCTGAAGCAGATGTTTTTAGAATGGAAGTTTGTCAACTCTCAACAGTATGAATTTTACATAAGCATAAAGATTTTTAGTTGGTGCCCTTCATCCCTTTTAAAAAGTAAAAACTCTCACAGATTGGAGCTATTATGTGGTATGTGCACAGGATAAATAGAAAAATGTTTTGCTTTCAGCTATAATGTTTCTTATTTCAAACAATGTTCAACAAAGTTGTAAAGTTATTAGAGAGAAGTGAGCTTCCTAAATTGCCACTGTTTATATAAATGATGCCTTTTTCTGTTTGAGACAAAATGAAAAGTGTTTTTTGTCTTAACCTAAAAACACCAGCCTAGCTGCCTGAGGGAGGGCAGATGCTGCATCAGGCTGGCAAGAGCACTGGGCCTGTGATAATTGGCAAGTTTCCCATTTTGAAAGCAAAGGTGGGAGGTGTTGAGGGCTGAGTGGATCCCTGTATTTAATGACCACTCAGAATCACTGTCTGGAGGTTGTTTTCAAAGTGCTGACCTGAACACCTGAAATAAGAGCTCAGGGCTTCCGTTTTCAAATGAAGCTTTCAGTGGGGTTAGAACAGCTTGCAGGAAATGCAGCCAGGCCTTCTCAGCAGAAAGGAGATAAAACATGCCAACTATTCCACATAGCCAAGGCAGTTAAGAGGTGGAGGTGTATGGAACCTTCTTTCCCTCCCTACCCTGAAGTAAAATTCTGGGAGTGCATTGGCAAAGCTTGTTTTTTGAAATAAATGTTCTGCCCATGTTTTGGTCATCATGTGGCAGCAAAATGTGTTTTTTTCTGATGAAACCATGTCTTGCAGAATGGCATTGTTGTAAGAGGATGATACATTTTGAATGGTGTGTTTGAAACCTCTGCACAGTGAAGCTGCTCTCAACTTTTGCTGCCTCTTGCTTTAAGCAGAAACAGATCTGTCAGAGAGCCTAACCTTGCAACGTGGGTACAGTTTTGGCTTTTCTAGAAATGTATTTACTTGAGATTTCGAGCATCTCTTCTCTCCTTTTCTAGTACCACTTGGACTCAATGCTTCCTGACTCCCTTTCTCTGCATTATTCTCAACTGTCCTGTCAGCAGAGTTAACAATTGCTGCAGTTCTTTGCAGGGAGTAATGGGCGACTATTGCAGGAACCATTTTCTGGCACAAGTCGTTCCTGTTGGAATTGCTTTTGAATTCTCATTACGCATTTAAACTCATTTCCAGAGATACTCTGAAATGAACAATGTAGTGAAAGGGAAGATCAATCTTTTGGGTAGGAAGGAATATGAAATTCTGGATTTTCTTGTGTTATTCCCTGCTGACCAAGTTGATTTATTTTCTGTTTCAATGAAACGATCATCCTCTTGCTGTGACACACATCAAGCTCTTCAGTAATGGCTTGAAATCCTGCTAACTTTTCTACAGAGGACAGTAATAGGGTCTCTGACTGAGAATATGTTCAGTATCAGTATCCTCAGTTAGAGAAGTCAGCTGTTCATCAGTTAGCTGAGACAGCTTTCAGGGTTCCTTCACAGCTCTGCTCTTGCCTGCCTTCAGAAGATGATGCTTTGACCTAGTTATGAATTTTGTTTTCCTCAGTTTTGCTAGTGTGTTTGAAACTAACATTTCCAACTCTGTGCTCTTGGTATTCCCAGAGATAAAGCTTTGTGGCTTCAGGTGGTTTTCTGCAAATGTAGCAGCCAAGGTTGATGGCATCAAGCCTATTTTGTGACAAGCCTTTCATTTAGGCCTGATGGTTTCCAGTGTGACTTTGGCAAAGACATCACCTGCCTTCTGGAAAGCTGGCCCACTTGTCAAGGTCACACAACACCTATTGGCTCACCTGTCTGCAAGTAGCTGGCAAGGGGAAATGCAATTGGCACTTTGTAATAACTGATATATTTGCAAGGCTGATAGAGAGGAAGAGTGAAAAAGTGGTCTGAATTAGGTTTTTTTTCTAATTGGGTAGACATAGGTCTTGGAAATATGTGTGCTCCTGTCTTTGTGGCTTATGGCAGCTGCTAAAGATAAACATGCTGTTTCTCAATGTCTTTTGACTGTAGTTAGTTAAAATAGCTTTTTTCCCTTTTTTTATCCATCTGGTTTTTGTATCCTGTTCTGTTATTTGCAGTGTCCAGGTCAGTAGAGTTTCATAGAACCGCAGAATATCAGGTTGGCAGGGACCTTGAAGATCCCCTGGTTCAGCCTTTCATGGCAAAAGCCTGGTCTGGACAAGATGGCCCAACACCCTGTCAAGCTGAACTTTAACAGTGTCCAATGTTGGGGGAAACTTTAAGTAAAAACCCTTTGCTGTAGAGTCAGACCTTCTGTTTTGGGTTTTCAGGATGTATATTAGTGAAGTGTTTGCCAGAAGTGACTTCCGTGGTGTGATGTTAGTAACTAAGTGTCAGACACATCTGGTAATACACATTGTTAAAAGAACTGCATTTTTGTGTCTAAGGTTGTAAGGGTTGCAAAATAAAAATCTGGCCCTTCAGAACTGAACCATCATAAGGACAGTTAACAAAGTTTTAGCATCTGTGGCAGTCCATGGCATTTGTCAGGGAGAATGGGATGCTTTTGGTGTTAATTTTGGATTCAGTTCTATGATGGGATTAAATAACTACATGGAATTTGATGGAATTGTATCTGACAAGAATCTTGCTGACAGCCTCCAATTGTACCTGGGTTGTCATAGTTTGAAGGAGCTGTCTCTCACTAGGTTGTTTCTCACTGTTTTCTGTGCTTGGTAATTTGGAATTGTTAGGTTTGTATATGCTGTCCCCTGCATTTTCCCCCCCCTTGCTGTGCCAGGGGAGTGCAGGGTCTGAGCTGAAACGAGAAGGAAATAACTACCTTCTCCTCCTCCACACACCGCTGCGTTTGTCAGAGGCAGCTTGAGGGCTCAGGTTGTCCTGCTGTTGTGGAAGAGCTGCAATTCTCTTCTCTCTGAACAATAAGCTTTGTATCTGTTTGTACAGTAATGAACTGCTTTTGTTTCCTTCAGGAACGTGGTCTGCTGTCTGGAGCGTTTCCATTTACAGACAACCCTTGCCAAATTAATTTTATTTAATTATCTCCCAGGGCTAAGCTTGAATACATTTTGTGTTAAATTCACCGTTTCTCCCTCTTCTGAACGAAATGGACTTAATATCCTTGTTAAAATCTGATTAAAACTAAAATTGAGTTTTTTGAAGTCTGATTATCCCATGAAATGGAATTTTTAAACCTAATTATGAATGGATTTGCATACATTCTTAGCACCATTGAAAAGAAAGTTGAAATAAATTTATTAATGAAATCTTCTGCTGTCTCTTTGGGCCATGGCGATTGCTGGAGAGTGAGGGAGGAGGAAGGAAGGCGAGAATGAAAACTCTCCCTCTTTTGATATATATCCTCTCCCCCCTCAATTAATTCCCGAGCTGGTTTGACCCTGTCTCATTTTTATGCCTCTCTGCCACACAGCCCAATTTAGGTAATTGACGGCCTTTCAGAGGGTAACTACACAGTTGAGCTGGTTTCATGTATTTAAAGCCTTTGTGCTTTCTGAAGAGAGGATGTGGGGAGGCAACATTTGCTTCAACTGTTTTGTTCTTCCCCTCTTTCCTGAGGTGGCCCTGACACCAAATCAATAGGCAGCTCTCCTTTCTCCTTTCTGAGGAGCTGTATATTGGAGCATTTATTTTATACCCGATAAAAAATGGATAGTTTTTCAGACTGCGATGAACGCGTGAGTGGGATTTGTGATTTTTTTTTTTTTTTTTTTATGTAGTTCTCTGGGTTTGCAGCAAAAAGTTTCTTTGTAGGATACATTCGAATCTCTCACTGCAGTAATTGTGCCCATCCCTTCAGGATTTTGGAAGTCCTCTTTGGGAAAAGGAGTGCCAATGGAAGTTTTGTCTGCTTGTCTGACCTCAGCTCTTTGAAGCCAGTGCAGAGGGCAGCAGGATGCCCGTGCAGGGAGGTGTTTTGGCAATTCAGAAATCCTGGTCTTGATACATGGCTCTTCAAAGAGTAAATACTCACCATGTGGCCAAGTGTTCTGTAAGCATTTGCAAAGTTACTTTCAAGCAGAGAGACTTGTTTTCCACATGCCTTTGTGCTTTCATTTTAATCCTGTCTTTGCTGAGGTTAAGTACTAAACATACTGGTGGTATCAAATTGTACAAGAAATGCGGAATTCTGGCACTGTTTCTCTGTGATGCTTCTGAGGTGAGGAGTCTTAGGAGAGAAGTTGTGGCTCAGCAGAGGAAGGAGAGTTGAGCTGAGATTGGAGAATGCTTTTAGCTGGCATGTGCTCAGGTTATAAACCAGAATGGGTGAAACAAATTAAACATTTTCTTGGTATGTAATAGGAAAACTTGAATTCAGACAAGCTTTGGAGGAAAGTAGCTGACTGAGGTAAGTCTGAGGTAACCAGGGACTTAAAATTATTTTATGGTTTAATGACTGTGGCTTTCATTTGTGCTTCTCGAAACTGTTGTCCCCAGATGTATTTAGCATCACACTTACTGTGTAAACAGGACTCCCTCTACACTTGGGCTTTAAATGCTTTGCAGTATCCTCCCAGTCAAGCTCAAGTGGAATCTGAAGAGTTAAGATTATCTGAAGCACCCTTTCCTCAGTTGTGGAGCTGATGTGCAAAACTGCAGTCACAGTAGCAGCGAGCCGAATCTGAAAGCTGCAGATCCTGGAGAAGCCAGGAGAAGATCTCCAGGAGGGTAGAAGTTTTGAAGGCTTCTAGAAGACTGATTTTTAATTCTTTTATTGTGTTCTGGTTGGTTCTGTACCATCCATTCACCAAAGGAAAAGCAACTGTTGTGGGTAGTCCTGCATCATAGAGCATGATGAAATAAGATCTTGAAGGTAAATGTGAATGCAAGGAAGGATGTGAAGGTGGAGTGAAAAAGGGATGTTTTGTTTCTTTTAACTGAGAGAAAAGAAGCTCTTCTGTGGATACATTTCAAATTGTGACATCTAATTTATCATGTAATCTTATTAGTGCCTTCTCTGGTAGCTTCAAGTATTAAAAGTGACCAAAGCTTGATGATAGCAGCAAGTCAGGGTGGTGTCCAAGTGCCTGTGACACCAGTGCAGTCCTTACCTTAATCCCAGTCACTGGAGCCTGTGACAAAGACACAGGGAAGCCATAATTGCCTTTGACTGCTCTGAACTGGGTGCTGGAGGAGGCATCTGAGCTGAGCAGGGGTTTTGAGAGTGAGCTGGCAAAAGAGGAGTGATTGCTGAAATGCCACTGTTTACATCTTTAATGTAATTACACTTTAGCAGTTCCACTTTCTGTGAAGAAGTCCTAAATTCTCCTTCTGTCTCCTTCAACCATGAATTATTCATTCCTTATGGATGATGGTGATTGAGGTTTGGCTTTCACAGGCAGGTTTATTATGCCCACTTAGCTCTAACTGCTTTGGCACTCTCCAAGACTCAGTTATTTTCCCAGCATTTGTCCTTAATGTTTATCGTTCTTCTTGATGTTAAAACTTTTGGAGTATTAATTCAAATGTAGTTGTGGGAACGAGAGTCTGAGAGGATGGAGTGAGTTGCTTTTTTTTTTTTTTTTTTTTTTGGGAAGCATAAGAAGAGCTTTTATTTAGATCTGTGGTAATTGCTAAGTCTGAGGGCAACTGTTGTATTATCACTGTGTGTCAAAGAACTTACAATATGAGACACTTCATGTGTGGCTTGGGAGATTTGCATGTTAAGGAAATAAAGCAGAATTTCGAAACGAGGTGGGATTGATGTGCTCTGCCCTTGAGGGAGAGTGGTTCTGAGGGCTGGTGAGACTGGGATTTTGTGTGGTCTCTTTGTAACACAGGAGTGCCACCACCTCTGTAAAAACAGTGACACTCTGGGCTCTTCTGTTCTGACAACTTGTGTCATCTGGTTTGAACTGGGACTGCAGCGTTGAGGTCTTGGTGTGTCTCATGTCAGTGGAAGCCTAGAGCTGATGTGCTAATGGGCTTCCATAAAACTTTGGGTTTGAAATGTTATTTGTCCTTCACTTTGAATATTAAATTTTTAGAAACTTTCCAAAAAAAAAAAAAAAGAAGTATGAGAGAGAATTACTGCATTTGTTTAAAGTTCTGAAAGCTTTTTTTAGCTAAACAGTTCAAAGAGCGCATCTCACTAATCAGAGGAATATTTTTGCATCCCCGGGGTGGTCACAGTGTTTTAATTGGAACTTGGGCTTCTTTGAAGTCCTTTTTAATCCGCCCTGAGCTGGGGGAGAGGGTTTGAAGACAGCTCTGTAAATCTGAAATTTCTTTGGTTTATTTACATGTGTCTGGGGACGCGTGTAATTCGTTTTCCTGGAGTGAAGTTCACTTGCCAGCTCATGGACAGCTGAGTGGGAAATGTGCTTCTTTAAGTGGGGAAACCTGAGATAGAGGCTGGGGGTTCTGGATAGTGAGCTCAGGTTCTCCTCGATTTGTTAAAACCAGGAACTGAGCAACAGGCTCCAAATGGGAAATGAACTCAGTGGGAAACGATGTAGCAGCTAAATGTGAGGCTAAACTAAGCAAAAAGCTAGGATTTAAACTCATGTTTTAGGATTAACTAATTAGTATGGCATTCAAAAATGGTGTTGCATACTGATACTTACCTGCTTTAACACTGAGGAAACTGAAGATTTAGGAGACAATGCTTAGGGTTGATAGCTTTAACCATCTATTAAATCAGTATGGGGTTTAATTTTCTTACACTGGAGTTGGATTAGAGGTTTTTGGGTGTCCCTAGCCAGATTGCTTAGTCTTTGTGCCTCAATGTCTAAAATTCAGGCCTTGTTTTGGTCTGGTTTATCGAGGAATCTAGTGTTACCTCAGGTGTATTATGCACTTGATGTATCTACCATGAAAGGAACCCCAGTGGCAGCTGATGCCTTTTGTGCCATCTAAATACAAATACCGTGTAGGAATCTGTGGCTACTGACAGCACAAGCATTTTCCTGAGGCGTTTTCTACTTTATTTGTTCTGCTATTGATTTTCATGATAAATATAATCATTTTTCAGCCATGTGTTTTCTGTACTTCAGTAAGGTTTTTAACCTCTCACACTTGCTGAAACTTGGATGTTTTATGTTTTGCTTCTGGCAGAGGTGAGAGGTGCTGTGAAAAGCTTTGAAATCTTTGATTGAGTTTGGATAGTTTTTAATTAATTGAAGCAACAGGCTTAACCTCAATTTTCTGTCTGAAAGAATAACTTAGTATTCCAGTTGAACATAGAAGCAGTATGCTTTTCATTCTTTCTAAAATTGTTATCATAAATTTACCTGTGACTGATGTTATTGGCTTGATATTAAAAGAAACAAACAATCACAGTTAAAATAACTTCTACTGTAGCTTGAAGTTGCAGTTTAAAGTGGCTGTTCCTGCCGTGAGATTGAAGAGGTGTGTGATTGTAATCAGAAGTAAATAAGAATAATATATGGGATGTCAAATCACTTTATATAAAAGTAGTTGAAAATATGGTCTAAACTCTCCCAAGGACCTGTAGCCAGCCATTAATAGTATTTCCTCTTGCTCAAGATTAGGGGTTTTATGTTACTGCTGGCTAATATTTTCAGTTGATAAGGGTCTGGGAAAACAGTGTGATCAATAAAGGTGTTGAAAACAACACAAGAACTTAGGTAAATTAATATTCTGCAAGTATTATCTCAGACAGGTGTCAAAAGAACAAGACAATCAATTTAGTGCTATCTGTAAAATTGTCAAGTGTGTGTATATTGTGAGTACCTGGCCTTGGTTACAGTTTGAGCTCTCTTGTCCGACAGGAGCCCCAGCTGTCTGGAAAAATGATGTCTTTGTGTTAGTAATTTCCATGTGGGTATTTATGCCAGAAGGGTGTGTTGGATGCATGTGAATGGTATTTGTTTTTAGTTTTTGGAGGATTTTGTGTCTTGTCCCCGTGTCCCACTGCTTCCTTGAGAAGCAGCTGATGATGTCTGTTCTAGGCTGGTCCAAGTGTCTTCAAATGTCTTGAGAGTGACCTCATGGAATGGAACCAGCAGAGGTTCAGTAAAATTATATCAGTATTACTAACTTAGACTGTTTATTTGCATAAATATTGTTGCCTAATTTGAAAGCTAAGAAGATAAATATTTACTTCAGATCCTTCAGTTGTAACCAGCCATCCCTGCTGGCTCTCAGCTTGGTGAGGAGCAAATCTCTGAACGAGGTTTTATTCATTGACATGAATGTTAGAAATAAAAGTTTCTGCCTGATCTTCTGCAAGTTTATTTTTTTTTTGGCTGTCAGGATGCTTTCCCAGCTTTGTGTAATCCCAGGAATTGACCTGGAATAGTTTTCAAGATTTCTAATGATCCTCTGTTGAATATCTCTTTGTAAGATACCACATATGTCTGTTCAGAGTTCGTTTCCAGTGAGCTTATCTTTCTATTTCAGTCTGTGGTTTTCAGATATGAAGTTTTTGTTTATTACCATTTACAACTATCCAAATGACTTGAAAATCTTACAGTTCTAACCCACATGGTTAGAATTAATAATTGGTATTCTGCTGTGATTCTGTTCTTTAGGTTCATTTGATTTCAACCCCACTCCCCCTGTTAGCCCCCCTATTCACACTGTCCTCTTTGCCTGGCCCCAGATTGCCACAATAATTGTTCCAACTCCACTGACAAATGGAAACTATAGGAAAAACAACCCTACTTATGACTCCCTAAGAGAAGTTTTTATTCATTTCATGGCGTTATTTTTCCCTTTAGCTGTTGTTTTTTTTCTTCAAATTAAGTTCATGATTGGGAAAAACACTTAAAATAGGTTTTGCTGCTGCTGCAGTAAAATGAAACATTACATTATTAAATGTGTTTACATTTTGTGCTTGAAGTCTTAAGGGCAATAGGTATGAAATTGTATGCCACAATAATTTCCTTTCAACATCATCATTAATATATAATTACATTCACTAAATTGCAAATTGAGAAAAAAACATTTGCTTCTCTAATTGTAAAGATTGTGCTGATATCTCTGTTAGTGTGAGAGCAGTAACAGCCATTTTTTAAAATCCCTTTTGATCATTTCCAACTTCACTACTTCTGTGCTACTGCTGGTAAATACTTGAAAGCTACTTTAGAAGTTTGTGTGGTTCTTTTTCTTTTTTTTCCTTTCAGTCTCTGATCTCTTGAGTTTAAGACCTTAAGAACTCTTTGTTTTCTTATATTGTAAAAACATAGGACACAGAATATTTCATAGCTTTGCAGATACACTCCATGTTTCTTGAGTTGTATGTTAAATGCCTTCTTGTTGCCTTATAAACAGTTTCATTTTATGTGAGTTTAAGCCAAATTCAAATTATTTTTTGTTACAACATGATTGAAATATGTGGACTATCTCTCCCTTTTATCTTGCTTTTCCCATGGGATGAGGCATAGCAAGGCATGCTGCAAGAAGGAATTGATCTCTTCTTTGTCATAATACCAAAAAAATTGGGTTTTTTTGGTTTTGCCTGAGGAGACAGTCAAGAACAGGGCATGGCAAACTGTGCTTTCATTGTTTTGAGAATGCTAAGCATAAATAACAGTTTTAGAGTCACTACACTTTTTATTTTGTTTTTATGTCATATTTATGCTAGAAATCATTAGCTTTTGTGCCAAAAAAACCCAGAGTGGCAGCTGAGTGGAAAGCCAAGCATGTTTTGCTCTGGTTGTACCCTGTGGTCAGCCTTGTGCTGTAATGTGGAACAGCAGAGCAATTAAAGGACATCCCTGTGGGCTAGCAGCAGTACAAATGGAGCTTGTGTGGGGATATACTTGTCATTAAGAAGAGCTCAAGATAATTTATTCTGTTTTTTTCTAGTTAACTCTCTGTTTTCCCTTCTTCCTCATGTACTTTCTCTGGTGTAGTACCTTCTGTTTAAAGCACAGGTTGGATTTGATGCCCAAGGAAGTCTAGTCTTGGCAGTGCTCAGATAAATCTGTGAGAGGTAGCATAGAATGTATTCATCCACCCCAAGCCCCAAAATAGTGGCTTTGATGGTGAATCTCTTGCAACCCAGGCAGCAACACTGACTTCTGCCCACTTTGAGAGCCAGACTGACAGTTCCCATGTCCCACTCTTGAGCCCCTGTGGCTGGTGTTACCTGACTCCTGGAGCCCTGGAAGCTCAAGGAGAGCTCATATTTTGATGAGAAGAGAGCTGAGACAGTTAACACCTCCTTGGTGAAAGGGGGAGTTCCAGCAAGGTGGAGTATGGAGTGGGGGAAAACCTGGATGGGATTTTATCCAGAGTACAGAATGGGGGAAAACCCAGACTGGATTTCAGGTGGAGTACGGAATGGGGGAAAACCCTGACTGGATTTCCCAATTAAAAAAAAAAAATTAATAAAAAAATGAAGAATTGAATTGATGATCTCAGAGGTCCTTTCCAACCCAGCTGATTCTATGATTCTATGATTCAGACCTTCAGTGGCAGAAAATGAACCGGGCAAAGCCAGTGGTGGCCACTTTGGTGGCAGCAAGCAGTTGGATTTACTCTGCTGGTCTCACTAAATTGCACCAGGGTAAGAGAAGCCTGGAAGTCTACAATGATGGTTTGTGAGCTGGACCCCTTTCTGAAAGGCAACTCTCTCTGTAGAAAGTGCAGCCATGTGCTCTGATACTTTTCAGTCAAACTAAAGAAAATTAGGCATTGGAATAAATTGCGCAGGGAGGTCTCTGGAAGTTTTCAATGGGTATCTGGATGTGGCACTTGGGGGTGTGGTTTAGGGGTGATAAAGTCGTGCTGGGTTGATGGTTGGACTGGATGATATTGAAGGTCTCTTCCAACCTTGATGGTTCTGTGAAAATTGTTTTTGTTTCATCACGACCTCTCAAAGCTCTAAATTACATGTCATGTGGCTGAGCATGCAATGACCTGACTTCTGAGTGAAGACTAAAAAGAACTCAAAAGCTGACTATTTTTATCTTCCAAATCAGCAGGGTTGGCACCCCTGTGTATACATTCCCTCTGCTTGAGGGCTATTAAAGCCTTTCACTTGTGAGGTTCTGTTCCACTGTGCAATGTGTGTCCTTATTGAGTTTCTGTGGTTTGTTCTGTGCTTGCTCTTAGAGCAGTGGTAGGGATGAGAAAGAGGTTTGGACTGTTGAAACATCTGCCAGATGATTAATTTTTTTTTTTCAGAAGTAAGATTAATGTTATCTCCTTGAACCCTTAATTGTATCTTTAAAGTAGAAGTGAAACTTAAAAGATGAGTTGTTATGATGCCATATCGTTAACTTTGGGAGGAAAAAACCTTTCTTCATTAAAATCCAAAAAACTCTATCAACTGGAATCTAAGACAGTTTTCTTTTTTTTTTTCTTCCCTCTTCAAATTACAGCTTGATTGAATTAATTGCTAATTTTGCAGTTGCTTCAAAAGAGAGGTATCAATTGTCTTTAGAATTGTCAAGACACTTATGAACACTTAAAATGTTTTCTTACAAATAAGTTGTTCTTCTGCTTCAAGTGGTTAATGGGGACATTTGCTTTGGTAAAAAGAAATTGGATTTGTTGATTCTATCTGTACACAAATAAGAGTTTTCTAAATGAAGGGAACCTCAGAGGCTGAGATTGTTTATTGCTTTCACTTACACTTCAGATTTCCTCTGTTTGCTTTGTACATAAAACATTAAGCAGGCACTTTACTGGAGAAACAGTCTCGGGTATACCTTTAAATGACTAAAGATATGTGACTGCTCTTCAAAACATTTTAATCAGTGGTACAGAGCACTAAATGTGCCCTAATTGCCTAGAAATGTTGAGAAATTGTTTCTGTGACTAATGTGTGTAGGAGATTCTGGACCATATGGATTGGTTAATGTAGTCAGCAATGGAAAGGGAGGATAAAGGTGTGGAGATACGAACAAACAAGTGTAACTACCTGGACTGGAGCTTGAGGGGGCTTTTTTTCTACAGGAGAAATGCTGTTGTGAAACTTAACTCGCAGAACTTCCAGGTCGGGACACCAGATTTTAGGGGCAATGTTTTCCTCTGGTCTGGTGAAGGAGAACTGAGGAATGCTCCCAGGGAGGTGATGCATATTTTGAGGAGAAAGGGATGTTAAGCAACTTATAGCTTTCTCATGCAACCTTGGAGTTAATACAAGCAAATTAAACTGAAGAATTCTGTGTTGCTGTATCCTGGGAAGTCTGGATGTGCTGTTGTGATTATTGTTATTTGCTGAACTTTCTTGAAGGGTGAGTCCTCCCAGGAACTGAGCTGCTTTTGGACTTGGTGAAGCTTCAGAAATAAACAGGAGTCCTGTAAACTAGAGATAAAGGAGTTAAAGCAGTAGTGGAGCTCAAATATACAAAAAGGATGTTTGAGACTCACTTCAGACATAAGGAAAAAGACTATTACAGACACTATTACAGGCCTTTCTAATCATACAGAAATATTTAAAACAACTAAACTGCCTTTCCAGAAATCTTCTGTTGTTGTCATGTTATCATTCTGTGTTTTGTTCTTCAGATGCTGTTGTTTTCCTGCCTGGGAAGAAGATTAAATTATTTTTTAAAAGCAGAAAAGGTTCTTCTTCAGGAGAGGAGAATTTCAGAATCTGTTTATGTTTCTTATACATAATACAAAAAGAGATAAGGAACAAAATAAATATTTTATACTTTTAGGAGATTGCCTTTAAAAAACCAAACCAAACGCCACAAAAAACGCTGGAAATTGTTTTTCATTGAAAAGAACTAAACAGATGTGACCTCTCTTTCTGTTCCTGATTCTCTTAACAAGCAGTTCAATAAAGACTTCTGTCTCTGGTCTTTATCCATTTATTGTGCTGAAGTGTAAAACCTAAAATACTGTGCCAAAAATCTGGTAATGTTCCATTTCAATTTAATATGACTTAGTCCAGACAACCAAATCTGTCATTGTATATTCATACTGAGTTAAAACTATAAAGAGAAATGTTAATCCAGCAAACTTCCAAAAATAGGTTATTCTGAGTAATTTGGTATTATAAATGTGATATTAGTTTGGTAGTTTGAATGAAATTTAATTAAAAGAAAAAGCATTGAAAAACTCAGTTCTCCAGATATAGTTGACCAAGTGCCTGCTTTTCTCTTTAGTTTTGCTTTTGTCTTGCACTTCCATAGTTAAAATTTAATGTTGATCTCTAGCTACAATGAAACCTCTCCCTTTGCTGTGCATTTTGAAACATTTTATAGAAGCAACAAGAAGTTGACATTCTAATAAATTATAAATTAAAAATTTTTTTCTTTAACATTTTCATCTGCTTACTGAGTCTTAGTTTAATGTTACTTCAGCAGCTAATTCTCAGTGTGTCACTGTCACAGTTCATACTGAAATGGTAATAGATCCTTAACTAAGAACAGGGCTTTCCTCCAAATCCAGTGAAATGTCAGTTGTGTGCATTTAAAAACAAGGCATAAAAAATAGCAAAAGCTGTTTTCCTTGTTAAAAAATGTGCCAGTGGGTGCTGAAAGTCATTGTATGACTTGGTTGGACATCCCATTAAGTTAATTTTTCACTTCATTGGAACAGTTTTAGGTTTTTATCATTCTCAAATTGCTCCTTTTCAAATTGCCTGTGCTCCAAAGGAAGGCAAAGAGCTTTGGTTAACAGCAGTGTTGTGCCTCTCCTGCTTTACTGTGCTCTAAGCTATGCTGGACTAATTTTCTTGTTTAGGGCAAAACAAAAAAAATCTTGTTTCCAAGTTGGGCTTAAATTCACCTGTTTGGTTTTTTGATTCTTGCTTAAATGTTATTGCAGAAGGAAGTGGGGTCTGGGGATGGGATGGTGGGACAGAGGAAGAACACTGGAGCTTTTGGCTCATTGTGCCTTGCCCAGGAGAAAGGATCTGAAGTCAGTGATTTCTTCTGCACCTGCAGTTTGGAAGCCACTTTGTCACTTGTTGTTCACGTTATCTTTATGTTTACAAAGCATGTGCCTCAGTTCTAGTGACACACTGCTCTTAGTCAGACCATCCCGTGTGTCCCTTCACAGGATTTTGCACGGCTGATGCAGACCAGGTGTGGGGGTTTTTTGTGGTTCCAGAGGCTCCATCATTCCCTGGGAAAGGAAGCTGCCTGCAGCTTTGCAGGGCAAACAGTGACAGTGCTCAGCTTTTTAGGAAGGAGTTCTGGGTCTGTTCCTGTCAGGAGAGGGTTTCAAACTTCCCTCAAGGAGCTGTGGTGATTCCAGTAGTGTTGGTAAGCTGTGTTGTCATACAGGTGCTCTTAAAGCAGATTTCTTGGCTTTCTAATACTGGTTTTAATATCAACTGTTCCACAGGGAATGGAGGGAGCTTAGCAAAAATGATATACATCAGACAAGGCTCTCAAGGCCAGAACATGTGTGTTGGGATGCTGACAAATGTCTCTTTTTTCTTGGCATTGTTTTCAGAAACTTTTGAAACTGGTTACAGCTGGTTGGTGTTTGCAGTGCTTTGGGATTGGACCAATTCTCTTCAAATTGAAAGCTCTGATTTAATATTAGTGTGCGTGCAGTGTCATTCCTCTACTTGTAACTGTGGAAATTTGGCTTTTGCCAAGCTGTTGGTGACCAGGGTAGGATGTAGACCTCAGAAACAGGCTTTGAAACCTCCCAGTAAAGGTATTTGACAGCAGAGTGCATGCAAGGGGTGTCTTTGTCTCTGATCACCTGAGATGATTTAGCACTATAGAAAGTGAACTTTTCTTTGGAGGGGGTTAATACCCATTGCCTTTGTTTTCTCTGCTGCTCCACTTAAAAAAAATAAAATAATAGAAGGTATCTAATGCCAATAAAACATCTTCCAGAATTAAATGTAAACTTAAGCTGCCAATTGCTGGAACTGAGATTGGAAGCTGATTGTTGGTTTGAATGGCCAAACAGATGAGGATGATTGTTTTTTATTGGAAATCAGTCAGCAGCTCTCATTACTAGAAATCTGTGGCTTTTATAGTCCTGTCTCATTTTACTATTGGATTAATTTCAGTTCCCTGTCTCAGTCCTGATACACGATGGTATGAATTTCTGAGAAAATGAGTAAAAAATTGAGGCAAATACATTTTTTTTGCATGTTAGGAAAAGAGAAATCCGTGCTGTTATTTTATTGATGCAGGGACTAAACACTGGTGTGGGGGACTGGCACTCAACGTGGCCGGAGAGATGCCTGATACTAACTATCCTCGTGGTAAATCTGCTATATTTGGGTGAATTATGAGAGGTTTAGAACTGCATTTTTCAGAGCCTTGTTGTCTTGGCATTACGTTGTACAAAAATTGTTCCTGTTGAAATTGGTGTATCTGCTTAGAGCTTCTCTTTGCCAAACAGACTAAGCGTGCCCAGTCCATTTCTGTCTGGTGTTTTCTCTTTTTTTTTTTTTTTTAGCTTGTGAAAGATAGTGAAGTGGAAAGGGAAAACATACTTTGTCATTTTTTTTTCACATCAGAATTAATACCAAGTTCCCTTTATCCTTATCTCTAGAATTTTTAGTTAGAAACTGCTGTGAAAAGAGAACATCTACTTACTTAATTAATGAGGAAAAGGTCTGAGTCAGAGATCCATTTCCTGCAGATAGAACCCATGTTGAAATCACATTGTAGTTTTACAGATTGCTCTTATGGGATTTTTGTTGTTAGAGAAGTGTTAGATTTGAGCTCTTCAGAGCTGAGAGTCCCAAAAACCAGCAGTGTTTTGCTGTTGCTCCTGGATTATGTGGAGATGTGACTTCTGTCAGACTGGGTTGAATTAGTTCTCTGGTGCTCAGCCATCAGGTACCCTCAGTAAAGAGCTGGGGAACTACTCAAGTTGAGGATCCCTTCAGGCTCAGCTACAGGAGTTTGAAGTGTTCTTTAGTGTTGCAACACATTTGAAAACCCAGGTGCATGTTGGCTTAAAATTGACTTATCACTTCTACCAGAATTTGAATTTTAGATGTTTTAGCCAAGCCATCTCCAGGTTGTGTCTTGGTTTCTTCTCATAGTTTCCTTGGGCATTGAGTGTGATGTCTTTGAAGAATAGTTTCATCCTGTTCTGACTGGTTTCTTTGCTGCAGTGGGAGAACATGTCCATCTGTTTTATTGTATATTGACTGTTAAGATTTGGACGTAACACAAATTATATTAGAGCCCTCAAAGTTGTCTGCTGAGGAAGGAGACAAGTGTGCAGTTCTGAAAGTGAAACGCAGGAACTTTGCGATTGGGACTGCCAGAATTGAATCCTATTTGCATCAACTCAGTGTTTAACTAATTTTCGCTTGACTGGAAGTGACAGATGATAAAAGAGAAAAAGTGATACCTTTTCTGATGTGTATAGTTGGCTGAAAAGTGTTATCATCAGAGAAATTAGTTCTAGATTCAGTCAGAATCCCAATGGTCAAGCTAGAGGCACCTCTCCCTGTTTAGTTTTTGAAGTGGCAGGGGCCTTATTCTAGTGCTGTATTTGAATAAAGTAAAATCTGACCAGGCCTAATTTCAACTGCCAGCAAGAGTGAAACCTTGACTTGCATCTTGGGGACCACAACAGACTGTGTTTCTACAGATTTCATCGCTGCAAAACTGCCTTTCCACTCTCTCCCTGTGAAAAACCCTTTCAAGGTTTGGGTCACTTTTCCCCTTTGTGGGTGGTGCATCTTGTGGAGCAAAAGGATGTATGTACCTGGTACATACAGGGATACCCTTTCCAGCTTCCTTTCCTTTGGGGGAGTGTGATACAGGTGCTTCTCTTTTGGAATGGGAAAACCTTTCTGATGACTCAAGACAAAAATCTTTTCCTAATTTTTATAAGCTACCTTCATTTAGAGTGACCTAAAGAGACTCATGACTTAAAGAGAGGCTTTTGAAAGAACAGTTTCCTCCTGCAGAAAGGAGGTGTGGTGTCTGGCATTGTCATTGGACTTGATGAAAAAATAAACCTATTCCTGACAACTGTAGATCTATGGAAATCTTTGATGTCGTTGGCAAGGGAAGGTTGTCAGTGATACTTGAAGTATTACCTAGAGTTCTTGGTTTTTTTCTTCCCCCCCATGGCTCTGGAGTTATGATGTGTATGAAGGATCCTGAAGTCAGCACACTGGTAACTGTGTGACAACCCTGCTTTGAGTCACCTGTGATGTACCTGAACCTCTACACTCTGAGTGTGTTCAGCAGTAGCCAGAGTTATTGAATCATACAGACCGTATTTACATTTATTTCCTCCTTTTCTTACCATCGTAATATTAATCCTGTGATGATGCTGTGATGGCTTTAATAACACAGGATTTTGTGTGAGCCAAACAGGATGCAGCTCTCTGTTGTTCTAAGGGACTGCAGCATGTCAGGCCTTGGGATATTGCCTTGACTGCCTTTGGTGAGACCTGTTTTATGGTTATGTATGGAATGTAGTTTTTTAACCAATGACTTGTTAAAAAATTCCTGTTTTGTTTTAATTAGGACACCTGATGATCTCTCGAGGCAAATTGTGGCCCTGCAGCAACGGGAGCTTGCACTGAAAGAGCAGAACTCCACCTTCATGAACAGGTGAGTGATACCAGTGGTGGATGCTGATGGCAAAACTCTGCTGTAATAAAGCACTTAGAAAGGAAACAAGGACTGCAAACTGAGAGACCAGCTCTTTAGATTTCCTTGCTCTTCCGTGGAGCCTTCTGTGCTGTCTTCTTTCTCATGCTGATTTGGAGCTTTTTGCTTACTTAAATCCTTCAGGGGAAAAAAAAGATGAGGAACTGTGAGTAGATACAGTGAAGAGTTATTCGAGCTTTATGTTACGAGCTGAAGTGTTTGCAGGGGGAAATGAGTTGCTTTCCCAGACCGTTTCATCTGAAAAGGAAATGTCACAGCAAAATGTGCAAAGTAGCCACCTGGGTATGGGAAAGGGAGTAAGGGCTCTGAGGACTGTGAAATGAGTTGTAAAAGGACCAGTTTGTAGAGATGCTGGTGGAAAAGGATGTTTGCAGTTTTGATGGCAGAGTACTGCAAGGCTTTGGGAGGAGCAGTCCATTTATGGAGTGAGATATATATTTGAAATATGAGGGTGTTTAAGCCATTGCCCTGGTGTGGGAGTGAATATCTAATGGGAAAATGAATTTGTCTGCCAGAGCTTAACTTTCCAGCCTGCACTGGTTACACAGCCTTGCTGAACACAGCTCCATAGCGTGACACAAAGTCCTTCTCTCCCTCAGCATGCATATTTTTGCTTCCCTCACCGTTTATTTCTTCACATTAGGAACCCTCTGTCTGTTTTTGTTAAAAGCAATACCCCTGCCTTTCAAAAAGGCTCTGGACTGTTTGCATTGCGGGGCTGTAGCTGCCTTGTCTGAGCAACAGGAGTGTGGAGAATTTCAGCCTTTGGTGTAAAGGTGTTGAATGTAAAGCAGTCACAGACCGTGGTTGAGCACAGGACAAGCACACTTAGCTTGACGTGGGCAGCATTTGCTAATGTTTCTCCTGAGGTACATTTTGGTTCAAGAGATGATTGTCTGTTGGGCTCTGCCTTAGTAATGATGGGCAGGATTCAAGCTGGGTGTTAAAAGCTTTGGTTGTGCTGCTGCTGTTAATGAAACTGTTTAGTCAGTTGTAAAATGGTTATCTAGGTGTAAATTCCCACCAGCGAGCCAGCCAAATTGGTTTGTGTTTTTTTTGCTGAGAAGCTTACAGTGGGGGGAAAAAAAAATCTCACTGATATAAACCCCACATTTCTTATATTAAAAATAAACCAAGAAAACCCTCAAACCCACAGTTGATTAAATGATCAAATAAAATGATCAATAAAATGGTAATGTTTGAGTTACAGATTTGGGTTGGTTTTTTTTTTTTAAGCTGCTTTTCACAGTCTCTCTGAGAAGTGGTTTTTCTAAATTTATTAATGGCCAAGGGGAATCATCTGTTGAAAAAGCAGCTTTTTGGTAGTGTCTGTTCATCTAGATGTAATCGTGCCAATTTAGTTTAAAAATAAAAACACGATTAAAATTACTTTTTGATTTCAAGTTAAATGGGCTGTAAAGCCTGCTTAAATTAAAATTGTAACATTTTCCTGATGCAATGCTGTGTGTCATTTCTGAAACTGGTAATTTTGACTTTCTTCTGTCACATACTTTATTCTGCCGTAAAAGGTAGGCAATAAGATACATTTTTAAAAACGTTTCATTACAGATGATTTGAAAGTTCCCAGGAGAAGGTTTTGAGTCTTTGGAAATAAAGCCTCGTTAAGGAAGAAAACCTAATTTTCTCCTTTCCCTGAATCTTTTCCAGATTTAGCTGATGGTCTTCTCTTTTATTTGTTTCCTAATTGTGTTCAGGATTGTCTGTGTATTGCAATAACTTAATATGTGGTCGTACCTCCCTCTAGTGATGGAGCCCAGCACTTATTCAGCTTTCTATTGTTTTGTTTTTTTTTTTTTTCCAGCTACAAGTTCTTTTGCCCTTAGTTGAAATATGTTGTCTTCAGTGCTGATAGTGCAATGTTTGATTTATAAAGTCGGTGGCTATGTGTGTTTAGAGCAAGTGTGCAGTACAAACACCAAATATTTTTGCCTGCCTAAAAGTCTTGGATTAGTTTTCTCCATTAAAATTAATGGTTTGGTAAATGCTTAAGAAAACATCATCAGATGTTGGCATCTAAATTTATTTTTATGGCAATGAAGTGGAGAATCTCAGATAGTCCTGGCTTACCTGTTGCTACAGTGCAAAATTCAGTTTAGTAGAGGAGGTTTCAGTGTGAAGTTAGAGACGATTGATTATATGACCCTCTTCCCTAAATGGCTGATCACCAAGCTTTTAAACACAGGCAGAAGAGTGCCTGGAAGGTAATTTTTTTGCAAGCTGATTATTCTTTGTCTCAGTCTTTACACTGTAGTGAGCTTGGTTTTTATTCTTAGTAATGGTACCTTTCCAACACTGTTTAGTGACTGTGATAGACACTTGCCAGCTACTATTTGTCTCACAATATGACAAACAGTCTCCAGTTTCTTTTCAATAACAGGAGATGCTCAGGAGCAAAGCAGGAGTTAATTGTTAATGTAGGGGCATAGGAGCAGGAAGTGACTTCAGAAAACAAAGGAGGCGTGGAAAAGGTACCACAGGGGAATAATTTGCTATGTGAGGTGCCATCCATTTCTGTAAAACTGGAGACAGATCTAGATCTAGTGCCCCTTAGCTGATCTAAAATGGGGAGTTATGGTTAATACACACACAATAACAACTTTTTCCAAATGGCATGTGGCTTTGCTAAAGAGACAAAATTTATTTTATCTCAATTTTCCATCCTTCACCCACTTTCCATTTATTCCTGTGCGTTTTTTAGGGCCAGTGTTTGTGTTACTGAAAAGGCCCTAGAGATCATCCCACCACAAAGAGGCAACCCCATTACAAACCCACCTTTTGCACTGGTATTTGCTTGCAGTGCAGTCTGTGTTTTGTGTAGCCTGTGCAGTTGCCAATGTCTCAAGGCCTCCCAGAGATCAAATGATGATGCATATCCCATTTGCTCCATCACCCACCTTGGGTGCTTTTAGACACGGAACCGCAGCACTGAATTTCCTGAACCACAGGTTGAAATCAATTCCTTTTAACAGTGATTGTTTACATGTTTGAGTTGCACAGACTCCCTCGGAGCTTGCTATTTTTCCTGGGGCAGAAAACCTTCCTGTGGTGCCAGCATGGGGAAAGAGGAGAGGGTCCCTTCAGCAATGAACACGTAAGCACCAACTCACTTCTCTTGGCAACTTCAGGATCGCTGAGTAATGTAGCTGAAAGTGCCATTAATCGTGCGTGATGGACTCTCACTGCTGGTTTGGAGTGTGTTGCTGGAAGTCTTATAAATAGAGTAAATTATACTTGCAGCAGCAGCAGCAGCAGGAGGAAGTATCGTGGAGCTTTATAACTGCAGAACAAAGATAGCAATCCAAAGGTTCAAAAGCTCAAAAGAAGATTGCCCAGGGTCACTTTGATAGCACCAAGTGTGTCTGCTCTGCTGTTTAGGAAAAAGTGATGAAAGGAAGGTGTTTAATTAGGGGGTCAAGTTAACCATGCAGCCACCATTAGTTAAAGCACATTTTCCCCCCTGACTGTGAATGCTGTAGGCATTGTGCACTGAAATGTGTTGATGGTTGTAGTTTATAATATGAAAAGTCGGCCAAGTGATTCATAAGCTTTTGTCTTATGGAAAAATGATGTAGTAGTTGCACTGTTTTGTTTTGTTTTTTTTTTTAAGTGAGAAAAGCTGCATATTTATTTTGCATGATTTCTAGCTGCATATTTGGAGTCTCTGGAGAGATTTTCTAAAACAATCCTGGCAGAGTATTCTAGAATTTGAGACATAGGGGGAAGCTTCTCATCAGCGTTGTCCTGTGAGGTGGTTAACGTGAAGGAATGAGGCTGCTTACAGCTCGAGCTTTGCTGCAGTTCTGAAGGACAGGCTGTGAAAATGGACTTCTTTGGTTACTTGTGGTACCTCCCAGAATGGTCATCTCTTGTTGTCCAAATACGATATTGACTTTGGGCCTTGAGATGTCTTTTGGAAAGTCAAATACAAGGAAACACGCAGGTGAAGTTGGTTCAGGACAGGGTGAAGGGCACAAAGGAAAATGGAAGAGCAGTAAATCTTTGGTTCTGGTGTTGAGATCCTGAAGCTGATGGCTTATTCCCATCACCTGCTGTCAGAGAGCCAACCATGTGTTTTGACATATTGTTTCATGTGGGAAAAGGGACATACAGAATGTGTTTGAAAAAGTATTTTCCTACTCCAAGTGCTCACAGAGTTGTGTTTAAAGTCATGGTTGTTTACCACTTTTACTCATATAAATCGTGTTAAACTGATTTGCCCAAAGAACCTGCTCTGTGTGTTGCTGCTTAAAATGAAATAAACTCGAAAACCACAGAAGACTGGGGAATGTAGATTGCAAACTGAAAAGAAAATGCTTTTAGGTTGGGCAGCAGGGTTTGTTTAAAAAAACAATGGGTGAGTGATGATAAGCCCAGAGCTGTCCATCTCCATAAGGGCTGTTAACTCAGAAGTGTTGTAAATCTATTGCCCATCTTCTCTTTTCCTTGGATGTCCCAAGGTGTGTCAGTCACAAAAACAAATAGAGCCTGTGAGACTTCTTCCCCTAATCTTCTGGAAAGTTGCACAGAAGTTTAATTACAGTGAAGTGTCTTTTATCTGACAGAGGAAGTGCTAGCTTTTTAATAGGCTTTATGAGTTATTTTGTGATCAAAAGAAGCACTTAGTGTCTAATACAGGGCGAGGTAGGGAAGTTTTTTCCCTTCCTTTGTTCATCTATATGGCACATTGCACCTTGATTTATATGTGGAGGTCTCTGCGTACCTAATACCAGACAAATGTTTATTCACAGTGCTTCAGGGCAATATTAACTGCTGGCAGGTTCTGCATTCATTTACAGAGTGAGGTTATGAAGAAATGACTGTAGGTATTGCTTTTTTGTTCTCCAAAATGGATCTTTCCTTCACTTTTATAGCAGAAGGTACTTGGTAGTATCCCATTAAGTGACCAATCTACATATTCAAACAGTAAGCTTCTAGAGTAACATCTGGTTATTCATGGCTCTAATTGGGTAGATACAAAGCTTTTCTAATTTTTTTCTGTCATATAGTTAGCAGAAAATAGGAAGGCAAAAAATAATTTAACCAAGACATTGACTTATGCTTCTAATTCAAAAAACATGGGATTTTGCCCAGACCTTTGCTTTTCATGATTGTGCCATTTTTAGTCTGATTTCCTGAGGAAGTGAAGCTTATTACTGTGCTTTGTGCATGTATGTAGATGAGATTGTCTGTGCCTACCCTACACTTTTGAACTTGCAAGTTGTGTTCTGACAAGTTTGGCAGATGGTAGAGGTCTCAAAAATAATAAATTTCAGCAAGTTTAAGGAAATCAGATCTTCATCTCCCAGGAAGACATCCTGAGGTCATGTCCTGTTTGAGATCAGAGCCCTGCAAGCAAACAGACCCTCCTAAATGTCACATTCTCAGTGAGGCTCCTTTGAAGACCAGGCCTCCTTGGCCACCTTGAGCCTGGCACTCAGGGAACCCTGTTCTGGTACCCTGGTAGCATCACAATCCATAATTCCTGCTATGCTTTCCAAAGGCTTGTGGCATTTGATAGTCCCATGGCAACGTCATTGGCATCGTTTTCATGCTTTTCATGTTTCATATCATTTTGATATGAGAAACAGAAGTCTACTTGAGTCAATAGTCACCTTTGGAGAGAGAAACCCATAGGAAACCAGGCAACTTTGGTTCTGGAGCTCATGGAACTACTCTTTCTGTTTAAAAGAAAATATATAGGGAGAGCCTAAAAAGCTGCCTAGAGGGGACAGACATAATGGTAACTGTACCATCTTCTCAGCCTGGAGCTCTGTAGAAGCTGTGTAGTGCAAAATCAGCACAAATATTAATACTTGGTTTCTTACCTTTTATTTGACTGTGCTTCTGGGAGAACATTCAGGGATAATCTGTGCTCTGATCACTTCTAATGATTAAAAAAATGTTAGAAATTATTTAACTCTGTTCTTAATAGTTCTTGTTCCAATGTTTGTGATTGACCCCGGGCATTGCTACCAACATCCCTGATGCCTGTGCATCTCTTTATTACTAGAGTGAACAATAGCTTTTATTTGTTAGTGCTCACCTGGAGATGCTGATTCAGCATTCCCTTGGTAGCAGTGTGCATTATTGACCAGAAAAATGTGTAAAAATAAACAGTTAGTTTGATAGGAAGCACAGACTGTTCCTGGTGGTGTGTTGTACAGCAGACACTGTGTTTCAACCCGGAGCTGCACTGTAAAAGTTAGGGAAGGAGAAGTCAGCCTCGCATCTCTTCTGTGCATGACTCACATCTGCACTATAAATCTTTCCCTTCTGTGAGATTAAAATTCCTAAAAATTCCAGCTGAAATAGATGTATCTTAATACTAGTCAGGAGTTCTCAGAAACCAGAATGAATATTTAGAATTATTGAAGTAATTAGAAGTCAAAACTTATTATCTATTTTCATTATTCTTATTCTTTCCTTCTTAGCAGAGGGATGCTATGATCAAATTAATGATTTACAGGAGGCTGATGGGCAAAGGAAGAGTGCTCCACATCGGTGGTATATTTGTGATATGAATACAAAGGGAGGAATTGTAATCTCAGCTGTGCAGTAGGCAGCAGTACAAAAATATTCTACTTTGAAACCAATAGTATTATGTAAAACCATATATTCAGCCTATTGCCAAGCTTTGTGTAGAGCTCTGGGAATTGTAGTGCTTTAAGATTTCCAGTTCTTAGGGATTTGTCTTTTATTGCCTCTGCAGCGTGGCAGTATGTCTTGAAAAACTGGATGTGAGTTGGAAAGAGGAGAGCCTGTCAGTTTGGTAATATCTTGAGGAATCAGTCTTGAAGTCACCAGGATGCTTCCATGGACGAGGTAGATGAATGTAGCCCGAGAAGTCCTGACTTAATTTCTGGAGCAGCTTTGTGTTTACCTGGGTTGTGCTGAGTCACTTAATACAGTGACCGAGTGTCTCACGTTCTCACACGCAGATCCAGAAGACCACAGGAATGAAAACTAACACCTCTGCTCATCTGTCCTGCCTAGTCTGCACCTCGTTATTTTTAAGGCAGATAAAACACATTAATTCCTATCTATGAAGAACTTTTTGTTTCCTTGTCCCCCAAAAGCATGTGTTACACGTCTGTTTCTTCCCCTTTAGTATCTTAAAATGATATTCCTGGCCACAGCTCCTGAACTGTTGAAGTGTTTCATGAGAAACTGTCAACAGTCAAACAAGTCTGTGTATAAGTTTTTTTGCTCTTAATTTGTAATGCTGGAACTGCAATATAGCTTTCCTGAGCAGCCATGGGAAGCCAGAGGAAGATTGGTGGCAGAATGCAGAATGAATTTTCTGTCTCTTTGTACTCATTTACCTGAACACCTCCTGTAGTTGCTGTAATAAGAGGAGTGTCGAAGACTATGGATTTTTCTAAAGTATTTTAGGATACTGTTTGTATTGTTTATTTTAAGCAGACTGATGGGGACAGGCAGAATACACTGAGACATTTTACCAAGGTAAATGTGAATTCTCTAGGATTTTGTAACTGCTGTGAAGTGGTGTCAGTTCAAATACTGCACAGAATAAGGTTATGTCTGAAAAAATAGGTTGTCTGGCCTGGGATGTCTCAATCAGTTGATCGTATCTGCACATACACTTTGTTCAGCTCCATAACTAATCACCTCTCTAACAATTTCTCATCTGGATCACATCATCTCTACTGCCTGCCACTTTCAGCCTGCTGTTATTGGTATTTTCATTATGTGTTTTCCTTTTAATATTCTTCATGGCTGCTTGCATGCACATGTGAATGTACAGAGTGAAATACTGTATGTATATCACTGGTGGTGGTTATAAATATTCTCCTACTGTCAAAGTTTTATCATCTGTACAAAAGACATACTGCTTGGAAAGTTTAATAAAGAAGTAAGCTGCTTGTCTTTTTTAGCTGTGTAAGGCAAAAAAAAACTTGTCATAAACTGCAGTCAACCCCCCTCCCAAAAAGCAGCTTTCTCTTGCTGCTCTGAAAGTTAAATGACTAATGTGCATAATTTATTTGAGCATCTGTGCTAAAAACTTGCATACCAAGTTTTAGTTCAATGTGATCAACAATGGCGAAAATTAGGATTTATCATGGAAATGCTGACGGATGTGAACATGTGTAGGCTAAACCGGTGCCTGACAAACCTTCTTATTGTGCAATGCTAATGGTGAAACACATTTTTTTTTTCTGCTGTAATTGCATTTCCCCCCCGGCTGCTTAATTTTCTCCTTTTCAAATTCGGTAGTTTTAGCTGCACTTCATATTTGGATTCCTGCTTTTTCTGGAGTCTGCATAAAACCTCCTAAGTTGTCTTGTGATATTTCTAAGCATAAGGTACCCTGAGCTGCCTGGGTGAGCGAGGGGAGTGTTGGCATCCTGAGCTAGGGCTGGTGCTTTGCAGTAACGAGCTCAGAACAGGAGATGGTGCCGGCAGCCTTGGCAGCTGCTCTGGCTTCCCTCCCCTCCTCCTCCACCTTCTCTGCCTTGCACAGCCAGGGTGTTGTCACCAGGATTATAAATTCTGGAGCCAATTAGCTAAAAAATGTTAAAAGTGAAAGGAAAGAAAGAAGCTGTAGAACATCTTGATGTGAATGTGCCTCTCTCAGAAACTCTTTCTGTGGAGAGCTCAGATCACAGAATCACAGAATGGTTTGGGTTGGAAGGGACCTTAAAGACCATCGCATTCCAACCCCCTGCCATGGATGGGGATGTGATTTACTGGACCAGGTTGCTCAGGGTCCCATCCTTCCTGGCCTTGAACACCTCCTGGGATGGGATATCCACAACCTCTCTGGGAAACCTGTGCCAGGGCCTCACCACCCTCTGGGTAAAGAATTTCTTCCTAGTAACTGGCCTAAGCCTGCCCTCTGTCAGTGTGAAACCACTGCCCCTTGTCCTGTCACTGTCTACTTGTATAAAAAGTCCATCTCCCTCCTTTTTATAAGCCCCTTTAGGCACTTGAGGACCACAATAAGGTCTCCCTGGAGCTGTCTATTCTCCAGGCTGCACAACCCCAGCTCTCTCAGCCTGTCTTCCTAAGAGAAGCCTCCTGGCATCTTCATGGCCCAGCTGTAGCCTTTTACTACAGCTCTGATGTGGCTTTTGGTGCAGCATCAGACACTTTTGAGGCGTCTGGTTAAGGAAGGAGAAGCTGGTTTGGAGGAGTCAAGCAAAGGGAAACCAGCACAGGGCCTTCTTAAGAAATTGGGCTTATAAATAAGGTCTTCTGTTAAACATTGGAAAGATCCTGAGGGTTTGTGCCTTGCTAGTGCTTCCTCCTTTCTCTGTCTTTGTCCACAAGATTTCCTAAATTCCCAAATTCAGACTGATTGCTTGGTTCCTGCATGAGCATCACAGAAGGGAAATGTGTTTTAGTCAGTTCCTCTCTCTGTCTCTCTTTGAAACAGTATTTAGTGTGGTTTGGGGCAGCAGTGGTTCAGCCATGCCCTGTTGCTTAGAAGAAATTCTGATAATTTCTCAGTGCAGTCATTCTGTTGCAGGAATGTCCTTAGGAAGGAGAGGAGATAGAGATGGGTTCAGGAGGGGTAGTTGGCAACTGGTCCAGTTATTTTGTTGCTGGTTACTTGTTTTATTTTTCCTTTAACCATACAAGAAAAACTGTGGTAGGATGTGACATTTAGAGGGCCTGCTGGGGCTGGATGTGTGGTCAGAAGGAAGGGTTGGGCATGATGTTCTGTTAGAGTTTAAAACAGTATTCCAGCAAAATGTAATTTCCTTGTCATATATTATGTATAGACTGTTTTTACATATTTTCAATATTTAAAACAATGTTCATATTCATAACTTTTAAAATATGTTCTCACTGCTAAGAGATGGAAATCAGTTAAAATAAAAACCATGAAAAAAAATCCCAACAAACCCCCCAAGCTTTCCTTTTATTCAAGTAACAACAATCAAATTCTTATGAGTGGAAAAACTACTGAAGAGGCTCTCTGTTTCTCAGCCAGAGAAAGCTTTTGAAATATTTATGGAAATAAACCAAAATGTGTCCCTTTCTGACTGTACAAATAAGGGATTATCAGATCTAGCCTGTGGCAGTTACAGTACACAGAGTCCAAAGCATCTACAACTAATAAAAAAGAGCGTATGCTTTAAGAAAAAGCTGTGAGGGTTTTTCTTTATGGGACTCTACTGACAAAGCAGCACATACCCATGGGTTATCCTGATGAAAAAGTCCCTCTTCTTGCACCTTGCATTGGAGGTAAAAATTGTTATCGAGACAATGCATTAAAGAGCAAGACTGAAGTGACTTTGTAGCCCTTTCTCTTGTAGCTGGGAGTGAGGAGCAGGGCTGCTTCCATCCCCTCCTGCTGAATCCTGTGCTACCCGGCAGAGAATTGCAACCCAGGTTGTCTGGCTGTGTCACACTCACAATTTATTGAGTGGACTTGCTCATCTGGTTCTTATGCCTTGCTTTTCATTCTACATATCTTGCTCTGGTGTAAGAATTGGAGCTTATTGAAGTCAGAGTGCATTTTGATGTTTCACAGAAGAATCAGCAGAGCCAGGTTTGTAAGGAGAAGTAATACCTTTTATTAGACCCACTGATAGGATTAGCAGGCAGACATGCCTTTGGGCACACAGCCAATGCTCGAATCTGATAGAGAAGCAAAAGCCTTTAAGCTAAATGCAGGTTGAGAACAATTGCTCTGAGTTTAACTTGATTAATCAATTGGACAGTTTGAGAGAGAAGGGATGTGGGACAGGGGCAGGTATCAGACAGAAGAGATGAAAGGGCTGTTCACAGCTGTGAGAAAGAGACCATCTAATTGGTTCTGGTACATGACCAGGGTTTGGATACTTGGATAAGATAATCAGCAGAGTGAACTTTTTCTACAGAGAAGGAAATTGGAAGCAGATAGTGTGTGTCATTTTTTTGTTGGATCTACATAGCAGTGAATCCGGTGCTTCACTGACTCAGCACTGGGGTGTCAGCCTTGCAGTTAAGGGACTAGAACTTCAATTTAATATTAACCAAAAATATTATTTTCTAGACTGTCAATAAAATAATTTTGCTATATTGTTTGACTTATCTCCTCTGGGCACTCGGGTGCAGCAGCAAGTCTGAACTGCCAATACAGTGACTGCTGAACGAGTTTTGTTTTGTTTGTCCAAACACTTTCTAGGATCAAGTGTGTTCACTGAGCTGCACTGTTCCTGCCTCTTGCACTGCAAGTGCTGTGGGCTCTGCTGATGCTGGGAAAGGCCAGTTGTAGATACCAAGTGGGATGTTGGTGCTCATGGCAAAATCTGCTGTTAGTTTTGAGTAACTGTTTGGACTTAGCAGCAGTATAATGTGGCTTGTTTATTTTTTTTAGCTGCGTTCTATTTAATAAAAGTGCACCTGCTGCTGTGTTACCTCGTGTCATGATGTGTAGTGCAGTGCACAGCCATGGGTGGTAGGTCTCTAACTTGCCTATTTGAGAGTAACATGATGTCTTTTAACATTGTATTTGTCAGATTTTTTCTTTCCTGATTGCGTCCAAAAGGGAGAAAAAATGCTGATAATAACTGTGATTATTAAAAAAAACCAGAAACAGTAAGATAACCTGGGGCAGAGTGGCCTAAAAATACTTGATATTTTTAAACTAATTACATTTTATATTGCCAATGACCTTTTGGAAACCTTTCATTTGCATGGATTGCACATGCCTCCAAGGAAATGCCTTTATGCCAGGAGAAAATGCATGCCAGTTGTCTCCTCAAACCAGAATGCAGCTCTGCTGCCTGTAGAATGTGCTCTTTTTCAAAAGAACTTCATAACATGCTTATTCTGAACTGCAGGGAGAGTTTTGCCTGCTGGAGAAGATGAGCACTCGGGTGTGTAATCTTACCAGGCTGCTGCTTGAAAGTGAGGATTCTGTGTATAAACAGCAATGGTGGACATTCTTGAACTTACAGAGGAAATATTCATTAATACTTCAAGCCAGAGGAGACTTGAAATTCATTCTGACTCCCTTGGGAAATTTGTGGCAAACTTGTGAATGATGAACTATGGGCCTTATTTCAAACATACCTGCCACGTAGAAGGCAGAAATTCCTCAGTTTTTGCAAGCTCTTAATTTGGATTTTTAAATTTTGTGTTGAAGTTGTTACTTCACCTCTTCCCTGAATTAATGTTGAACTGAATACTGGAGAATGAGACTGGATGAACTTTTAGTAGTTTCTCGTTTCCTGTCCTTTGGAGACAGTTGTCTAACTCTTGAATGAGAACTGAATGAGAGAGAGAGGAGTTGTTGCAGCTCCCATGGATAATGTAGCTGTCATTGAGGCTGACAGGAGCTACAGTGTCTTTCTCCTTGCAAACCCGGCAGTCCTGGTCGGACAGCCTCAGACTTCACTGGCTTTGATGTTTTAAAAATAAAGTGAGTGGCATCTTTTTTTAACGTGTACAGACTTTGAAGAAGTTCCTCACGTCCTTAAAGAACTGAATCAAGCCAAGGAATGAGCGTGGATGCTACCATGCTTGATCAGTCAGGCTAGTTTTTAATTGAAATCTTTTCCACAGCACTTGTTAAGTTCCTTTCCTAGTTCCCTGACTTCAAAAAGGTAGCCCACCATCATTGTTTCTGCTGCAAGATATTGAGCCACATTCTTGAAAGAAAAAATCGGACATGTCATAAAATCTGTGTCTCTTTGCTGATTGTTACTAATACAGAACTATTTACATATTCCCATACTGGGATTTATGCTGCTGGATATTCACCACTGTGTAAAGAGAGGCTTATGTGGAGGTCAGGAGGTGTGCAGGAAATCTGAGACCAGCAGAAGTCCTACAGCAGAGATGAACCAGGACTTGTTTTAGAAGGAAGTTGGTGGCATCTGCAATATATGTCTGCTGTGTACTTACACATGGCCTAGACTGGAGCCTCTCTGAAGTACAGTAAATGTTATCTATGTTCTTCCTAAGTGTGTACAAAAATATGTGTTTGTGCTTATGGTCTATAATGTGGTGCTTCTTTAATGTGTTAAAACTGCTTCAGGTAAACGGGATGAGGGAGAGGCTGTATGGGAACTGAGAGACCTGTGTAAGACAGGACTGCAGAAATATTCAAAACTCAATGAACCTTTGGAAACAGTTTTGTTCTGGGCTCTGGTTTTGACCCAGGACTTGTGTGTGATGTTAAGCAAGTCAGAGATCTGTCCCTCTGGCTGGTGGGAGTTAACAAACCTTATGACAGGGTTTACTAAAGCATGTCTTTGTCACTGCTTGTGCAGGGCTTTCCCAAAGAACAGTTCATGTCATTTGCAAATCCTGTAGCTTTTGCCTATGCCCCTTTTTTGAATTCTGCTCCATACAGACATGTGATAAAGCAGATACATTTTGTTTTGCTTCAATCAGCTTTGTAGCCCATTCATCAGGTAGCATCCTATTAAGAAAACAATCGTAACCCTCCTCGGGAAAGGAAGAAGCTGGCAATATTTTGTGGTTCTGGAACAGACCACTATGCAAAGAGACCCTGCCTTAGTCTCCTGTAGAGTTCATACTTGTACTGTTGGAGTGACAGAGAGATAGGAACAGTTGGGAACAGCTTTGTTTTGGCACTACAACAGGGGTTTGCTATGACAGTCTTAAGTTTTGTTTCAGTGTGGATTTGCTGGTTTGCCTTGCATGTTATAAAGGTGTGTATTCAGTGATTGAGAGAGGTGAAGGGTCTAGAGAAAAAGCCATGTGAGGAGTGGCTGAGGTATTTGGTCTGTCCAGCCTGGAGAAGAGGAGGCTGAGGGGAGACCTCATCAGAGTCTGCAGCTTCCTCACGAGGGGCAGTGGAGGGGCAGCTCCGATCTTTGTTCTCTGTGACCCAAAGAAACGTATAGAGCTGTGTAAGGGGAGGTTTAGGTGGACATTAGGAAAATGTTCTTCACCCAAGGGGTGGTTGGGACTGACCAGGCTCCCCAGGACAGTGGTCATGGCCCCAAGGCTGACAGAGCTCAAGGAGTGTTTGGACAACGCTCTTAGGGACAGGGGGGAATTATTCGGTCTGTCCTGTGCAGGGCCGGCGTTGGACTGGATGATCCATGGAGATCCCTTCCAACTCAGGATATTCTATGATCTAAAAATCCTATATTCAAACTCTATCTTCTGCAGAAAAGGGGTGGAGTGTGAAGCGAAGAGAAAAAGTATGTCATTACTGCCAAACCAGCTGCAGCTGAGCAAAACCACATATTAGAGTAAATCATCAATATTTCAGATCACCACTTTTATAAACAAATTTTAGAAAGTGAGAATGAAAACCTGAGGAAACAATGCAGAAGAGTAGTCTGTGTGTGTTAACGTCCCTTGAGCCCCTAGCAGGCAGGAGAAAAGGTTGTTTGAATTTTAATTTGATTTAAATTCCTTTTGATTTTGTAGTTCGTGCCAATAGTGTGTATATTGTCCCTGGAAAGTGAGCAGAGGATGTTTGAAACTCCCTTACTTTTATGCTTGGCTAATTTTACAGTCCTCCCATATTTTGTAGCTGTAAATGTTGCAGACTTTATTACATTTAAACTGGTTTTAATATAGTAGGTCATAAAAATTAAGAAACGAGAGGTAGTGTCCACTGCAGTGACGTTTTTAGTGCAGGGAGGATGCTTGTAAGTCACTGAAAGGCTTAAGCTGCAACTCCAGGATCATCTGCTTAGTGAAGTCAGTGCAGAAATAGGAAAAAAAAAACCCAACAACCTGTCACAGCTGAGAATGAATTTCATTGTTAAAAAATTCCACCTTTTCCTTTCATCTGAGGAGCTGCTTTACGCTTTGAGGCATCAATGCAGATGTGAGGAGAGGAGGGAGGCTCTGTTTCTTTCCTTTTCATAGAAAGGTTCAGCAAGTTCTGTACACTATATAGATGTGTATATATATTATATATCTATCTATCTGTACAATACAGTGTAGCTGACTGCTCATCTCTAACCAAGAGCTATGACTGGACCTGTCTTTATAACAGAGCTGCAAGAGCCATCTGCATATCCTGGTGTTGTCCCTGCAAGCTCTAGGCCATCAGTAAGGATTTTTTTGCTTTTACAGATTGACCTGAGTGGTGAAAACCATTGGAAGCTTGTTCATACCTTCCTGCCTGGCTTCTTAACCAAAGATCCTTGCTAGGGGAGGAGTAAACAAGCAATCCCTGAGGTCCAGGGATCCTCTGCCCAGCCCAGGGCTGGGCTACAAATGTAGTGCTGAGGAGCAGCTCTAGTTTATCTGTTAATTGCAATTATTCGATCTGTAACTCATAAGGCTTCAAAAATATGATTTCATACATCTGCTTCCAGGAGGTTAATTACTCCTGCTGCATTTAAAAGCTAAAATACCGTGGGAAGATAGGCAGTTACTGGAGGATGGATCCATGGATGTATTTGACATTTCTTAACTGTTGGGTATTTGGCTTTGAAACTTCCTTCAGAGAGTGGCAAGGCTGGTGCCTGTGATCTCCACATGGGTCACAGCTTCATTTATTACCTTTTGACATTAAAACTGTTTGAGAACTGATGCCTGTGGTTTTGTCTGTTCCAATTTCATCGTGGCTTAACAGTTAGCAAATGTTCCTGTAAAATGTTTATGGTGATTTCTTTCAGTGACAACTTCAGTTCCCACATCCTGAACTCGTATCTCTTAGCAGCTGCTTTACACCAACCTTCACATTCAGCACAAACTGGGAGCCACAGAGGCTGAGCTCACTTGCTTGGATCCTTTACCATATTAGAACATTAGACCATTTGTTTTGCTGCTTCCATTTTGAAAATCCACTAAGCAAAACCAAACAAGAAGCCCCTTAATCCATCAGAGTTATTAAAGCAGTGCCTGTTTGTCTGAAATATCACAAATGGAGAACGAGTTAAAACACAGTGTCTACTTGAGGCACAGCTGGCATGTTGGAGATCTCTGTCCACTAGCCTGAAACATCAGTGTCAACTTTATTGACTTTACAGGCTGGCATTAATGGCCATGATAAATCAGTCTGCTTCTTGTTTTTGCAAATGATTTAATGGTCATAGAACTTGGACATAGAACTACATTAATTAAATTTATTTTAATAATTCCTTTATTGCATCCATTTAATCATTCTGGGAGCCTGTGCAGATTTATGTTGGAGCGTGTGTAAACCAGGTATCCCATCACTCATTCAGCTTTGCATCTAAACAAATATCTGAATAGCTAACCTTTTCCTTTTTTGAAACCTGCATTATTTCCCCACTGCTTCTTGATTTCTACAGCAGGAAAACCAAGAAATTAAAAAGAAAATTAGAAAGCCTTGATTGCGTGTGCTCCTGTGTGAATTCTACATCATGTGGCATTTGATTTCTTCAACCAAACTTTACCTGTTGTTTTCAAGACAATGAGAAGGAAAAAGTGCCACATTTGCTGCTCTTTAAAACCTCAAATTTTTCTGTACTAAAAGCTTACAACTTTTTTTCTTTTTCTTTTTTTTTGTTTTTAAATGGTTCAGGTTGGAAGGGACCACGGTGGGTCATCTGATCCAACGTCCCTGCAGGGTCATCCCAGAGCACGTGGCATAGGATTGTGTCCAGACAGTTCTGGAATACCTCCAGTGAGTGAGACTTCTCACCCTCTCTGGGCAATGTATTCCAGTGTGTGTGATCACCTACATGGTAAAGAAATTCTTCCTCATGTTCAGATGGAACTTCCTGGGCATCAGTTCCTGCCTGTTGCCTCTTGTCCCGTTGCTGGGCCCAACTGAGCAGAGCCTGGTGCATCCTCTGACCCCTCCCTGCAGATACTGACAGACATGGATGGGGTCTACTCTCAGTGACTTCTTTTCAGGCTGAACAGCCCCACCTCCCTCAGCCTTTCCTTGTAAGGGAGATGCTCCAATCCCTTCATCACCTTTGTCGCTTCCGCTGGACCCACTCTGTGTCTTCCCTGTTCTGAGGAGCCCAGAACTGGACATGGAAATCTGTCCTTATTACAAGGGGGCCTTACATCCTCTCAGGACCGACATTCTGCCCAACAGAACAGCTCAGGAATGCAAAACCCATCAACCCCCCAGCATTTAAAGTCAACAAATTTTCTTTTTATTTGCTTTCATTGTGCTGATCCTGCTGTTTTATTAAGGTTCTTCTATAAAGATGAGAGTCAGTAACTTCCTGTGAATATTGGTTCTGAAATTATGAAAATCCATGTCTAGGAACTGGTAGTTGAGAGAAACTGTATTGTGAGATGTGATAACAATTGTAAGACCTGTGATAACAATAGCCAACTTTTACTTGCGCTGTGCAGCCTTTTTCCTTTAAGTAAATATGATAATGGTTTCCTAGAAAAAAAATTAGCTTCCTGATAGTATCTCAAGCTGTCTTACAAGCACAAGTGCTGTTATGATTTCTAATCTTGTATCTGAGGTACTTTTGTAACAGAGGATGAGCCTTCATAGGCCTATATCTACGTAATTCTGTAACTTAGAACAAATCCTCTGGAGAGTTCGTCCTTGCACATATGGGGACAAAGGGTGCTGGATGAGTTTTGAATTTTCAGCAGTGTCCTGTCCAGCCAGCTTGTAGGGCTGGTGTGTTCCCACCTTGCACAGCTGTGCTTCCGGCCTGTCTGTGCAGGAGCAGAGAATTGGCACGACTTGGAGGGGAGGCACAGGGCTCTTCATCTGGGTATCAATCCAGCATTCAGAAGCTTACCTTTTTCTCTTCCTAGCACCTGCAACATTGTCCACTGTAAAGGAGAAATGAAGCTTGAGTTAAGCTCAGGGGTGTGTAAAAGGTACTAAAATAATGTCTTTTGCAGCGAGTATTTTGGCAAGATGAGTTAATGTGCTTTACTGCTCTGCAGTGGAAGTCACGGATTTCGTTCAGTCTCTTTCCATCTGTCTTTAAATTGTATTCACAATTTCGTTTTTTCTTTTTTCATTCCTTTTTTTTTTGATCTTTTTGTTGTTTTAGCCCTTCACGGGTCCCGTGTAACTTAAAGGTCTGCAATCCCTTACCCAGTCTCTTTGAAATAAACTCCCTCACGTAGAAATTGCCAGCAGGGAGACCGTTGGACGTGATGTAGCATTCATTTCTCTGCTGCATTGGGTAATGATTTCCTGGTTCCAGGAGCAAGAGATTAAAATTCTGGTGAGAGGATTTGCCCCCTTCCTCACTCAGCAAGGCCTCTGTGCCAGGGCTCAATCACTTCCTCTGCAGCAGCAGGAGCAGAGGGAATGTGATACTGTGGTCATTCAATCAGAGGGAGAAATGCTTTAATCTCTGCTATTCTGTCTGATAAATGCTTTCTCCTTTGTTCTGAATTCAGATCTCTAGTGTTCCTATTGTTGCAAGGATTGGGGGAGAAAAGAGATCATCCTGTCCAGTTAAGTGTTCAGTGATGATGCCTTCCTTTATTCCCAGAGGTACTTTTGTGATTTAGTTACAGAAATGCAATTGCAGGAAGGTCAGAAAAAGCATAGCAAAGAAGTGGGATGATCTTGCAAATCCCACCACAGCCTGTAATTTCCCTAAAACAAGGGCAGCATATTTTGTGAGTGACTTTTACTTGCAAAATTGTGGTGGAGATAGAGCAGCTTTTGCTTCAGCATGTGGTCTTTGCTCTGAATACTTGGGATGCTCCATATTAATTTGACAGATGAACTTCTGACCTGTGAGCCACTTCCTTTTTTGCGTGTTCCTCTCCATTGCAGCAGTTGCACAGAAATGTGATGGATGAGTATTGACTTTGCTGCTTTCTTTTGCTCCCTTTACTGTATTGACATGAGTTAATAGGGCAGAAGTGGAAGACGGAGTTGGTACAAAGTGGAGAGAGATTTTATGTCAATAGGGTTTGTAAGATAAGAAATACAGCATTAAGGGTGAACACACAGGAGAGTTAATAGCTAAGAAACCACTCAATGTGTGAACAAGAGAAAGATGCTGACCAAGAGCTATAAACTCTTTTTCAATGAAAATATATTTTCTTGTTTGGTGTGATGTGGTATTAGTAATTAGTTTTTCTCAGTGCTGTCAAATGGTGAAAGATGGGTTGTTGTGTTTCATAATGGTGTTATAATGTTTCATTATGTTGGCTTTACAAGTTTTTTGCTTGATTAGTTGATCGCACTATTAGAGGGGAGTGCCTCCATATTTAATAATACTACTTATGTCCATATGCTCCTTTGATTTGGCCATATTTAAAGTGGAAATGAGTGTGTTAAGTGAAATTTAAGCTTGAAGGTGATTGGAAATGGAAGGCAGAACAAGTTCTGACGGAGCAATAACAGTTAGTTCACCCAGCCTCAAAAGGCTGTAGATCATTTAAGCTACTTAATAAATGGAGTGTGTATTCTAGAATTTTAAACCCGTTGTTAGTGAGTAAGAAGCCCACTGGAAGGATACTTTGGCTGTACATCCAAATGAAAAAAACATTTTAGGTCTTCTTGTGTTCAGTGGTTCAAAAAAAAAAAAATCTGCTGATATGTAACAGCAGCTTGAAAGGCTGAAGAAACACTGTCACTGGTATCAGGAAATGATTTGAGCGTCTTAAAATAAGTGCTGTGCTGCCACTGTACAGGGCATTGTTGGATCCTTAAAATGTCACTGGATTACAGAAAGGAGACTGCCAGGGGCAAGAAGCAGCCCTGGATAACAAATTGCAGCAGGTATTTGGAAAGTGGCTAAATACGTGTTCACTGGAAGATGAAAGGAGGCTCTTAGTATTGCTTATAATTATGAAAGAGATGAGTTTTGCTGGTGGCAAAGTTATTTAGATGGGTTGACAATTGAAAAATGAGTAGTTTAGTTAAATATTGGAAAGCTAGAAATGAATGAGAGCGCTTAGACCAAGTTAATTATGGATGGATGTGTGCTACAGGTATGGGAGAAAAACGTTCAGGGATATTTACTGGGACAAATTTTCAGTTAGCCTTTGGTTTGGGAGCTCTTTTTGATGCAAAAGATGTTCTGCAATTTTCAGCTGATTAGTGTTTGTGGCATTTTAATGTTCTTCGAAAATTTGCATGGATTTCTAAAGGGGCCCTGCCTAGTTTGGCTCATAAAGCTCTTCTGCTTTTGCACTGGACTTGGGTAGAACTAGAATAAGGAAAAAGCAGAATCCACTTCACTGCAGGCCACAATATTAAACCTGTACTACAGATGAATAACGGCATAAACCAACGAGTTCCCTAGAAATAACCTTTCCTTTGGGACCTTTTCAGAAGGTAACAAAGGAAATTTCTTTCTCTTCCTGCTTTAAATGTCATTTTTTGGGGGGCTTAAAATCTTCATACCTAAACATGCAGTAAATATATTGCTGCCTGGTTGTTCTGGAAGCATGACTCCGTTGGTAAAGGACATAGGTGAGCATTTTGGTGAGGCTCCATCTGACCCTGACTTTCAAACGAGCTCCTGGCAAATTGAGCTAAAGGCTTTGCTTGTATGGTAATAGATTCCTATAGGGACAACCATTCTGCAGGAATTTGAATTCTGGCAACCTTGTTGTGGTTACAGTGCGGTGTGAAATGATGGAGATGTTGCATGATTTTTGCTGTATTCGTTCAATTTGGTTTTATGGCAAAAGAATGGAAGTCTATAGACGAAATGTTTCCTTCTGTCCGTTCTTGGCAAAAGTTTAAGGGCTGGTTTTTGCTCTAAAATGAAGAGAAGAATTCTTCAGAGTTCTTTTATTATAGTCAGAGAATATTTCCAACATGTTATCTGTTGTACATGCAAGTTCCCTACAAGAGCAAGGCTTTAGTTGGGCCAGTGTTTGGTAGTTTTTGTTTCTTTCTTAAAGAATTAGTTTCTTCCAGCTCTACTGACTTTCCTGTGATTATCAACCAGTCTGCACCTTGTCACGTAACACTTGGTAAAGATAAGAAACCAGAACAAAACTAATATTCATAACACTCACATTCACAACAAATCTGAAATGTGACTATCTATGGAAACTCCAGACCAAACTGCCAAACCAGAGGGGAGGGGGGAGCAGGTTTTTTTAAAGCCAGTTTTGTGCAAAACAGCAAAGGAAGGAGCAGGGATATGGCTTTCACTCAAGCCAAATGCAGAGACAGCTGGTTTGCTCTGTTTTGACAGTGGCAAGGAGAAGGGGGGGTGTGTTCTGTAGCCCACACGTTCAAAAGTAATACAGAATTTGGAGAGAAAGTGTGGGGAGGGGGAGGGAAGAGGAAGCATGGGCGATATAGGGCTGATGAGGGTGATGAGGGAGGACGTTTGATTTATTACCATATGGGAAGAATTAGTAGATATACAACCACAAACCAAAGGAAATTGGGGTTTACTAGTTAGGTGGTCTTGTGGATTACAGAAGTATCTGATGTTGTGTGTGTGCATAAGATAATTCAACATGGTCAGAGAAGGTTGCCTGTAAGGGGACTTGCTCAATAACAACTATTTAAAAAGACTTGTATTTTTCTCCTGACATGCTTTTTGTGTTTGAGCAGGTTAAGACCATAATTGATTTTCTTAAACCCTCTTTTTCCTAATGACTTAGAGCTAAAGAGAGACATTTCAGTATGGAGAATTTCATTTTGTGTCTTCCAAAGTTGAATCCATTGATTTTTCTGAGGATTAACAGGCTTGGTGGTGTGCTAATTATAAAGAACTTTGTGATAGAAAATTGCAAAAGACTATTGCAGTGGGTGGACTCAAATGTACTCTATATTTTTGAACTGAATTCCTTTGGCTTTAACTCATATCTTAAATGTTGAGTTCCTTTCTCTTTGGCTCTAAGTGGCCATTTCAGCTGTGGACCAAAATATCTGCATGAATTCCTTCACCACGTCAAGGCTGTGGTCACAGTAGGAAAGTCAGACATTTGCTTTCTATTCCAAATGTTAGAAATGTCAAACAGGGACTGATGCTTGGACAGAATTGAGAGGGGAAAAGTGCAGGCATTGAAGAAAGTAAGGTTTGATCCTTCAGAGGCCCATGACTGGGATTGAATGGGTTTGATTTCAGTTTAATAATTACAATCTTGTACTGCCTCTTGCTTATTTATAATTTCTGGCAAACATTCCCTCTTCTCTGTCATCGTTCCCTCCTCCCCTTCTGCATCCCTTGTGGTTGTCTCTCTTCTCTAGGGCACTGCATGAGTTTTTGTTTTCCTCTCTAGTGGCCTGGGTGCTGCCTCTGCCTTCGGGGTCCACCTGCCTGTGTGGCAGAATAGGAGGCTAAAGTGATGAGAAATTAGAGCTGAGCTAAGTGCCAGCAACCAAAAATAACCTCCAGTGTTAGCTGTTGAATTTTAAAAAAATCAGTTTGTTCCCTTAAAAATAAGTGCTGAATACTGCCAAGTGTTCCCATAACATATATGGCTTTGTTAGATGTCAAATACAATTTTGTTGTTTAAAAAAGAAAAAGACTGCAGAACTATTGCAGTACCTCATAAATATGTGCTCACCTGTTGGAGATTGAAATGTTTCATTGGAAGTGAACTTTTGCTGTTTAATAGAGGGGAAGAAAACATGGAAGGAAGCCATGAAGCCATGAAACTGCTCTTCTGTTTATTCTGGTTGTTCTGTTGGAAAACTTTTGGAGGAGGATACATAGAATTATATCTGTTAGTCACTTCTACCCAGAATAGTAATTTATGAAATATAATAAACAATAAAATTAGATCAATCCCCAAAACAATAAGTTGTGTTTCTTGAAGTGGTGCCCAGGGCAAACATAGAATCCTTGGGAATCCATCAGGATAATGTCATCTGTGCAGACCTGTCCTTTATTTACTTGCAGGTACCCCAGGTCCACGTGTGCAAACCGTCCTCACTTGGGTTTAATGAGAGAGGATTTCTAATTAAATTAACTTTTTCTTGGAAAACAGACTTAGGAAAACATTTTTTGTGTGAAAATGTTGTACTATTGAGTCACTGCAGTGGGAGTGCTGTAAGACGGACATTTGAACAGTGCTCTCACTAGTGAGTTGGATTTTATTTACCCTCATCTAATTATTCACATCTAATTTGTTTCAGAAAAGTGGGCGTAGAATGAGTGTGTGTTTTGCTCAAGCTGTTTGACCACCAGAGGAGTTGAGTACTTGTCTGTTCCTCCCCAAAGCTGCTGGTGCCTCAACACTGTGGTTGTATTTAGTGCTGAAGACCCATGAAAGATGATGAAAACGAAACATTCCTGGTTTTCTGCATGAGAGCTTCCTGAAATGATGCTGGGTGCATCATGTGTCTTGGAAGACTCGTATCTGCCCTGATCACCCTTCCATTTCACTGGAAAAATACTTGCTCCCACAAAAGTGAGGGAAGGCCCCCGTACATCACACAGCTGCATGTTGGCTCTCTTCTGTATTCTTTTTCCTTAATACTTTGTTATAGATCTAAAGACATTAAACTTCATCTCTGGGGTAGTTACATTCCTGTTTGGCTCCTTATTACCCTGAATCCACCAGAGACAAGAGGGATCCCATTGTTTCAGCTGCACAACAAAACCACAAAGGGGTTATTATCTTAATTAGTTTGGAATGTAATTTCATTCAAGCTGTAACAAGTGGGTATAAAAGCAGGTGGTAGGGGAAAACAGGAAGGAATGATAAGCCTTGCTGAGTGGACTCTAGTAAGTACAGCTTGATGGTTGTTAGTTTTTTAACTGTTTTGGGTGTTGAAATCCCTTATCTGGCAAAAACTCTTTTGTAGAGACAGCTGAGAGAGTTTAAATAGGTTAAATAAGCTTGGTTTAGGGCTTTGACCGAGCAGTACAGATCGGGTTTTCATTTTGCATCACAAGATCACACAGTTCCTAAAGTGCTCAGTAAACATTGACATATTTATGGTGCTGGTGTCCGTTTCCTGAGGGGGTGATGGACTGTAGTGGTAGCACTGGCTAAATTCGGGCTCAGTTGTTCTTCTCTGGAGATTTGTTGCTTTTTGTCTTTTGCTGTGTAAGGGACTCTTTCCTGTGCTGGTATTGGGAGCTCAGTTTGTTTGCACCTCTTCTGAGCCTGAGGCTCAACTCCCAAGAGACTGTTGGATTTCACTAATCCTGTATAGTTAATTCAGGTTATTTTTATTCCTTTTAAATCTCTCACAGGATTGAAGAAGTCCAGAACTGATTCCTTGCCAAATGATTCCAAAGGTTGTTTATGATAAAAAGAACAATTTTGTATTTCTCCTTTCTTATCCCTTCAAAGGTTGTACCTTTCCTTGCCAGATGAGAAGGCCTTGTGTAAAATTAAGCCTCTGTTTCTGTTTTTGGGTAAAAATAACAATACAAGAGGTATGTACTTAATGGCTTTGTGTATTCCCCAGATGATTGCAGTAGCTCAGCTGCATCAAAAGCTGGCATTTAGCAGACCAAGTCCAGAGTGGATTGGATCAATGCAGTGCAGAATTGAAGTCAGTGGAGTTGGATATAAATATATTTCTGTCTCCATAACAAACTGCATTTTTTTTCTGAAGATCCAGACTGCAACTCTCTTTAAATACACAGTATTTAATACAGACAGATTAGGTCTCCAGTTCATCCGTTGTCTAGTACTTGGAACAGATTGGTGCTAGTTAACTTTTTTTACAGTGATGAATTAGTTTCAATCAAACCTTTCCCATGTAAGATACACAATCTTGCTCTGTGTCTCCCTTGCCTTTGAGAAATGCTTATTTATATCAGATGTTTCCTTATGCATTGCTGGCATTTTGCTGCTACACACAGACATCAGACTCACCCTTGGTTTTTCTTTTAACGGTGCGAGACTGCTGCAATTGGCTGCTCACTCCTCTGCAGTTGATATCATGCACTGAGGAAAACTTTGGGTGTTAACTAGCATTGAGTTTCATTTATTTATTTATTCCAGGGTTGTAAACAGATATGCTTCCTGTGTGGGAGTAGAGCCAGGCATTTACAGCGACAGAGGACTGGGGGGATCTGTCGACTCCCCACAGGCACCTGAACCCAGTCTGGAATATACTTAATTGCTCTTTCCCAGACTCCACTTTGTCCAGAAAACTTCAGAAAGAATGTTATGAGTTCGCAGCAGTAGTTAAGATGTGGGTATTTTGGCAGAGTTAGTGCCAGTTTTAGCTGTTTTGGAGATGAAGTTGGTACTAGTGCTGTGCCAGGTCTCCAGGCCGTTCGTGTGTTCATCTGATATTCCTGTTTTTAGATCCCAGCTGTTTCCTTCAGATGGGTCCTCCCAGCCTGAACTGCACCATTTCTCCTGTTCTGACACCTTCTGACCAGGCTGCTCTTTGTTCTCAGTCTTTGATGTTTTTTGTGTGTGTGGTGCACCCGTGTAGATACATCTACAGATTTCACTGTTTTTATCAAGTTACTTTTGCCAAAATGCCAGATTTGCAGTCTCTGCTTTCTCCAGTGTTGTTGGTGATATTTAGGATTATCTCTTTTTTCCTACCATTATGGAGATTAAGGTACCTCCTCTAGAAACTCAGTAGATCTGATTTGTGTAAGCTCTCATTGTACTTAGGCTATGATCTTCATTTTTTCAGACCAAGAATTTTGCTTAATGATGACCTGGAAAGACTATAAATAAAGATATTTGTGTACATTGTGCACAACCTTGTGAAAAGTGTATAAATAAGTCTAAAGAATGGTAGCTGTTCAGCTACTTGACTGACAGCCCTCACCCCTCACTTTACTCTGTATTTAAAAATAATGTTTCTGGGTTTAGTGAAGAACTTTAATATGATAAACGATCATAAGGCTGAAGGAATATGGAATGTTTAGCAGAACTAAGAGCATTGTTTTGCGTGTCTGCTTTGTGCCGAAGTGAAATAATTAACACAATATCTGGAGTTTAAATTGTATGATAAATTTGTGGTGACTCAACACAGTCATCTGATAATTTAGAAATGTAATTAACAGATGACTGTTTAGAGAAATTGCTGTAAAACCTTGTCTAATGACTTGTTCAGTGCCTTGTGGAGTCAGCTGAGTTGCTGCCTTTGCCTTGCTGCCTCACTTCTGGCGTGGTGGCATCTCGTGGGGTGACCATGGTAATCCTGTTCCTGTGGGGTCGGCACTGACTTCACGATTGTGGCCTCAGTTTCTGTCATACCATGTCATAATTTCACTCCTTCCTAGTCTTCAAGCCCTCCATGGTAGCAAAGATCTGCTCCTAAGGTATATTTAAAAAAATAAAACCATCCAAATTCACGATTTTTTTCAGCAATTTTGAAAGCTGCCATTGTCAGCTCTATGTTTTTCTTTTTTTTGCAGCATTTACCTGATATTATATCCCATATTCAAGTCCCCTTTATACAAGTACAGCATGGACTGTTGTGATTGATTGAGTCTATGGGCTGCTGCTCCTTTCTCCTACCCCCCAGGTCCAATGCGATCCAGGGGTTTATTATCATGTTCTTGATTGTCTGCACCCTTTGTGCTGGTGCTATTTAATGGAAAGAATAAAGTAGTTTGTTAGAGAAAATTCCAGCTTTTTACCTGCCAAACTCAATCCAGCCTTGGGCACTATGGATGAAATAGTTTGGAAAACAGGAAGATGTGTGCCATTTTTTCCCCCTCTCTCTGACAGGCTCCTGCTGAGGTTGGTAGAAGGACATTCTAACAATAGTCGGTTCTGTAGGAGGTGAATTTGTGTTATGCCATCTATATTTTAGTAGAGAAAGATAGGATTGAATAGTCATAAGACTAAAATGCATCTTAGAAAGATCCATTAGTTGGAAATGGCCTTTGGAGCACAAAGCATCTGCCATGGAGACTGTGGTAGGAGCCACTGAAGAGCTGCAGCTTCTCTCCCATTTATTTTCATGTGGAAGCACAGTGATTTGGAAACATCTGATTTCTTTTACCTGGAAAATTGACAATTTCCTCCAGCATCCTGACCCCCCCTGGATGTGCTGTGATCCCTCCCTAACGCTTCCCACTTGAGCTGCAAGTCCTCCGGGATGAGAATTTCTTAGCAGCAAATGAATTTTCTAATGAGCTTTCCTTCCAAAACAGCGAGAGGATGCCAAGTGACATGTTGGGAAGTGCCAAGCAGGAGGGAAATGGCTCTTCTGTGCCGACTGTCATAAACAGGATGTGGTTTGTTTACAGTCCTCACTTGATCTCTCCAGTCCCCTGTCAGGGCTGTGCTCGGATGAGCCTCCTGCCATGGCCCGGAGAAATCTGAGGTTTCGGAGCCAATATCAAATATTGTGTCAGAGGGAGGAAGTGGCTTCGGGCGAAGGAGCAAACAAAATTAAGCATTGTATCTTGGATTCTTCAGTGCTTTTCTGGGGTATTTGTCATTCTGACTGCGCAGCTGCGTCGCACTTGACTGCAGAGCAGAGGGAATTTAATAAACTGGGAGGATAACTGTTGGGGGACTAATTTTAAGAGGAGATGCATTGAAAAGCCTTTATAGTGGGATAGTTTTGGAATAGTGACAACACTTTATTAAGAGGTACATTACAAGGGAACAGTCTTGTAAAAAGAATGAAATAGTCGTTCAGTTGGAAGGGGCATACGACAACCATCCAGTCCAACCTCCAAGAAAACAACAACTTTTTCTTTTTTTTTTTCCTCCTCCCCAAAAATCCAAGTAAAATACTTGGCATTGCTCGGAGCTCTTAGCATGGTCCTGAGGGGATTCTACTGACCATCTCACAGCTCTGGTCCAGTTGCTGCCCAGGTGTAGCAGAGGTTTAGTGTTACAAAGCACTGTCAGAGCTGTGTGAAGAAAAGCCAAGGCCCTTGGGCTCTTGCTGGTGGTACTTTAGCCATTAAGGACTGCAGGACTCATGCCATAAAATGCTCCATATACAGGAACATGGGGATGATCTGCTGTGGTTGCAAGTGAAACTTCCCCTTGGAGTGGCAGTGAATACATGCAAGTTCCATGGCTGTTGGGAATGGCATGTGCTTCTCCTGGAGGGAGGGTGCTGTGAACAATCTAATTAGGCCAAGTTTTATTCTCTTAGGCTTTACTGCCAATAAAAGTTCCTTGCTAGAAAAATGAAATTGAGCTGTAGCCCAGAGTAATGTGATTTGCATTAGAGCAGATTGTGAACATAAGGTAAATTTTCAAGTATCAAAGTAATTTAGAGACTGAAGTTTTACAGAAATTCTGTGATGCTTAAACAGTTTGTGACTCTCTGTCATAGTTTTCTAAAAAAAGGCTCTGATGCTTGGGAGTTGACATTCTCTGTTTTCCTACATACATGGATCTCTTCCTATATATGCCCTTATACAACATGAATAATTCAGTGCTTGTAAATAGACAGGGAGAACTGTTGAGATGGTAAGTCAGGGGTTGCTTTATTTATAGTCACATATTTTGGTTGTTATGTAAAAAAAACAAATAAAAGAAGTTACAGTAACACTGTTTGCATCACCCTGGGAGCGTATGTGTTCGTCTGTTTATCTGCTCTTTTCAAGTATTTTGTTGCACTTTGAAACCAGTTCCTTAATTCCTTGGCACTAATTTACCAGCTCAAGTTTATCTGGAGGGCCATGTAGGCTGCCTTGTCTTTTTTGGGGTTGCACAGACTGCTGACATTCCCTACAAGCAGCTTGGGTTTTCAGCCAGCCTGCCACTGCTTTGGCAGTGCATTTTGGTAGTACTTTAATATTCTGAGTTCTCTGTTTGCCGCCCATGAAGCTGACAACTGAAAAGGCTAATTGGGATAAGGTGTAGGGAGGAAGAGAAAATATCAAAACTCGCACAATAAACTGAATTAATTTGGTTGGCGTACGAGTTGTGTTGTGAATCAAGGCTATTTGTGTACCATTTCTCATGTTGAATCAAGAAACTACTTGCTTTCAGAATAGGGAGAAATCATTCATACAGAGTTTATCTAAACTCCCAGTGGCTGCAGACTTTTTTTTAAGGGTTTGAGCATAGATTTAGTGGTGTGGCCTGACTTGCTGTGCTCTCTGTGACTGAGGAAATGAGAAGTGATGTCTGCAAACTGCCATCCATTGGTGTGCTTTTTCTTTTTAAATCACTGCTCATTACTGAGGAAAACAGGGTGAGAGTCACTGCTTATATAATTTGTAGAATTAAACATCAAATGTCGTTTACAAACTGAGGCTACAATGCAGGATGGATGAATATTTCAGGAAGCAGACATTATTAACAGACACTGAGAATTTCTAATATAAACTGAAAGAGTAACTGTGGCAAGCTAGCACTTCCTAATCTCACAAGAATAAATAGGTGTTGTATTTAACCCTTAAATATGCAAGTCTGAAATATTTGGGTTTCCCACTTTACCTTGCTATCATACTATCCTTTCTTCATCTGGAGGTTTGGTAAGAGAAGAGTTACTACAAAATAATACCCTACAGAAGTGAAACCATCATCCCAGCATGGAGCAATCCTTCTTTACACAAACACCATTTAACCAGAGTTCATCTCTTTGTACAGAAAATATATGGGTTTGCAATCTGTGGAGAGGAATATGAATCCAGCTGTTTGTATTATGATTATTATTTCTTTCTGATTATAGGCTCTTTGTGTCTAAGGAGAACAGCCAAGTTGAGGAATGGGCATGCACTGTGCTGGCAAATCCAGTTTGGTACTTGGTCCTAGGCAAAAGAAGGGCAACAGAAATGCTAATGGAAAAAAGGAAAAAAACCTGAAGGCAATGAGAACTGTTTGCTTAGCAGCATCCAGGAAGCTAGAACTTGATGCTGTGTTTGAAATCTCTTTCTAGCCCACTAAAATTTTCAAGGGCTTCTTGTAATTTAATTTTTAAGATGCTGTATTTATAACTTGCAGGGTATAAAAGAGCTAACTGATCAGAGGGTGTCGGGGGATTCAGGAACTCTTGTGTCATCAATATATTCTGTAAATAAATTTCATTGACTTATCAATAAACGGAATGTGGGAGGTATCTCTCTCTGAAATAAAGTGCTTGTTCTGCAGCTCCTCAGACCCAGCAGGGCAGCCTGGCCCTGCCTGTTGCTTTCCCCAAAGGGCTGTTAGGGAGTCAGGCAAGGAGCTGGAGGAATTGTTGCAGGTGCAGCATGTTGCTTTTCAGCCTTTTTTCCCCGGGAGCTTGTGGTTTCTTCCTGAAACGTGTTTTGGTTCTGTCAGATGAAGGTGGAGCAGCCTGTGTAGGAAATGGGCACACTCAGGGAGCCCTCTGCTGCTGTGAGGAGACCTCATCCAGCCCAGGCTCCACCATGGGACACATGGGATGATGTAGGGTTTGTCTGGGCGGGTTTGATATCTGGAAAGGTTTTGGCACTGCTGAGGGCCTCAGAGTTTTTGAGAAAAATATCCCCAAGCAGTGCTTACTCCATCATCCATTTTAGACAGGAGACTTGGCTCAAGGTTGCTATAAGCAAGGAACATCTTTGATGTGGACAGTCCAGAGAACACTGAGGTGATCCATGTGAGGAGAAGATGTAACCTGTAAATGTTTCTCCCTTGGCACCTCAACACTAGTCACCGAAAGCAGCTTTTGGAAATTTCTATTTTAACTCTAATATAGAAGTGAGGGTGTTCCTTCATGGCACTCCAGCTGTAGATTTACCTGGCAAATGTCCAGGATGGAAGTCAGTGGATGGTGTAACAGCTGGGCTGGATGTGTGCAATTTTTCATATTGTGAGAATGTATCTATTGAAGCTTGTCAGATTTCCTGTTTCTACAGCATTTCCAGTTTGGGTTTTATTTGTTAATGTGCTGTTAGATTGTGTTTTTGCATGGTTTTACACTGATAGGTTGGGATTTTTTTTTGTGTGTTGTATTTTCACTTTTGAGAAAATAAATACTAGTTTTGTGGAACTGACTTTGATACATTTTTCATGATAGCTTAATAATAGAACTACCATGAAAGCCTACTTCCCAACAATGTACTGTGATTTCCATATGAGAGGGGGGGAACCCCAGACATTTTGATGTTTCATTAAATTTTAAAGAAATATTATATTCAATTCTCCCTGGCAGTTCTAAAAAAGATTCCTTAAATACTTTCTGGCATAGTACAGATGGCATTAAAAAAAAGCTTTATAAATCACCAGCCTGCTGCTTCTCTCAGCAGGAACTGCTCAAGACACCAGGAGGCCTGACCGAGCATCCCAAGGGATTATCACGTGGATGCAGCTCTGTACACTAAGTCTTCTCACCAGTGTTTTTCATTTTCTGGAATAATACTCTTCCTTTCTGTAGCTGGGGTTTTGCAGAGCACATGATGTGGTTACATACAGGCAGGTGCTGCTCAGCAGCTTGGTCCTGACTTCCACGGAAATGAAGGAACTGGCAAGGACCTTACGGATTTTAGAACAGACCCCAATTTTTAGGGATCATACCATATCCTGTTAATTGATTTATTGAGGTTTTGAATGCTGCATTTCATCCCCTGATCTGTATGTGAGGGAAAGACCAATATGGCTGTGTCACAATCGATGACATACTTAACTTTTGATATATCCCCAAGTGACAAGAGGTACCTTTTTCCCAGCGTAGAACAGTTGGTCTGTTGTTGATTTAATTTGGTTACCTATAATGAAAGCTTCAGTAAAATATTTAAAAGTTATAAACACAGAATTGCAACCAAGAACTGACTTATGGAACAGCTTCTGCCGGTTCCTTGAATTTTTATCCTAGGCAGTATTAACACAAATTCTGTTTAGTCATAGAATTTTCTCTCGGTTCTGCTACTTATGATTTACTTCAATGTCATCTCCTGCCAACTCCTGCTAAAAATACCTGATGGCAAAATATTTTGCTTTATAATTTAATGATGTCTTCCTTTTTTTTTTTTTTTTTTCCACTTCTCATATTCTCTGGTACTGTACCTGAAACTAAGCTGAATTTTGGAGCTTTTCGGAAATTTTAGGAAATACTTGTTCCAGCTCCTGTCCCATGTGAGGGGCTGCAGTGGGATTGCAGTAGTTGAAAATTACCTAAATGTGGTTTTCTCTTTGCTTTCAGTACACCTGACTTTCCCCTAATCTTTTCTGTTCCCTATTCAATACCCAGCTCCACCTCCTGATGCTGGTGGAAAATTGATTGCTCACACAGGTGGTATTCTACTTTATCTTCCTCATAAGGCAAGTAGAGCCCTCTGTGCCCAGATAAAGAAGCATTTTTCTCATCTCTGGTAAAATTATCATTTTATACACAACTGTTTGTTTTCTCCTGTCTCTGTGTGCTTTCAGTGTTTTGCAAAGATAACTGTTGATCTTATCTTTTTTTTCCTTCTCTGTCTGCACTCATTGGTGTTCCCAGTCCTCTGCATTTCCATTTTCTCTGTGTTACACAAGCTTTCAGATGTTGTTCCTTGCCTTCCTCCCTCCCTTCATTGCTTTATTGTACCAGTTTAGCATGTTTGGTTTTACAGGAAATCAGGCAGCTTTGTAGCTTTGTGTTAGAAACTTTTCAAGCGTTTGTATTTACATTGTCCTGAATCCTAGACAAAATGATTTTTAAGAGTTAGAGATTTAAACAGCAAGCTCAAAATTCTTATTTGAAGCCCATATTTGCCTGACTTCTCTATGTACCTTCTGTTCATACCTGTATAGTCTCTTACATAAATTTTATTACAAGTTCATTAATTCTTCAGCAGCTGAACTGCCTGGCTTTTGATTTTCACAGGAATCAACTTTTATTAAAATGGATGTTTCAGTTGGCACTTGAGATGTGGTATTTGGGAAGTTTAGCTGATGCTTTTTGCTTCTTGATGAACTTACAGACAGGGGCAGGAGCGAGTTGCAAACGAGATGGATTATTTCAATAGTCCACTCCCTGCAGCGTTTTCCCTGAGCTTCACAAAGGTTTGTGATTGTCACCTGTTGACTCACATTCTCTCCTCTGACAGGAGGTGCTGCAGAGTGAGCTGTGTGTGCTCTCTGTGACAAGATGTAGATCACTCCCATCTCCTGCACAGACATGACAGACATTTCATTTCCTGCCTTCAGATCTCTGTTACAGGTTTCTGAGGCCGGTGTTCACCAAGAGATTGTGCAGTTCAACAGCAGCACCAGGGCTAATGTTGAGCAGGGAACTCACAATAGAACCTGCTGGGAGGGGTGGAATCCAGAGACGAGGAGTGCAAATCTAGTGGCCCAAGTAAGAGAGTCCTTCACTGATGTGTGATCAGGTATATGGGATTTTGCTAAGAAAACTTGATGAGGTTTAACAAGATAGATCATAAAATCACAGAATAGTTTGGGTTGGAAGGGACCTTAAAGCTCATCTTGTTCCAACCCCCCTGCCATGAGCAGGGACACCTTCCACTAGACCACGTTGCTCCAAGCCCCATCCAGCCTGGCTTTGAACACTTGCAGGGATGTGGTGACAGACCTTGGCAAAAAGCACAGTCACAGAAGATGCAAAAATATGCAACTGGCATTGAGGATAATTTCGAGTTTATGGCAACTGTTATTTGAACAAAGACAGTGATGTGAGATAAGGTCTTGCTTTTCCTGAGGTTTGAGACGTTTGCAATAATCATTTTCGTGATGTTATTTTGCCTATTTTCTTATAGTTATGGTTTTATTTCCTTGCTTATGCTGACTTGGATTATATGTATGAGGGAAAAACACATGTTTTTAGATAACCTGGAAGACTTCGATATGAAGATACTTAGTTACAGAAAATAACTTTTGCAACAGCAGGTGGCTTTGGAACTCCTCATATTCAAACTGCCCTGAATGGTCATAAATGCAATATTGTAGTAAAAACACAGATCAGATTTTGGACTTGTTTTCAAGCCTGGAGGGTCATATGTTGTTTTTAAGCTTTGAATATTAAACCTGATGGTGTTGCTGGAGATAATTTCTAGCTTCCAAGTTACAGTAGCGTGAAATAAACAGACTTTTATTACTGGCAATCAGTGAATACATTTTGTTTTGTATTAAATATGACTTTGTTGAAGATAAACCTGAAATTACATTTTCCTTGATCAGCTTCTGCTGCTTTTATGCTTTTTCTGTTTGTGTCAGTAGAAAAAGGAAGAGAAGTGCCCAGAGAAATTGTGGACTCCCCATCCCTGGGAATGTCCAAGGCCAGGTTGGACGGGGCTTGGAGCAACATGAGATAGTGGAAGGTGTCCCTGCCCATGGCAGGGGGTTGGAACTCAATGGGCTTTAAGGTCCCTTCCAACCCAAAATTCTGTGATTTTGTGGTAAGTGATATGTAATACTGTCTCCAGGCAGTGTGGACCCCAGTCCAGAGAAGACTTGGACAACACTGGAGAAGGTGATGGAGTGTATGCCTGAATGTCTCTGAACTCAGATTTCCCACTCCTCTGGGAAGAGCACTTGTTTGGGTTAAGTATGTCAAATATTGAACAGACCTTTTAGCAGCTCTTATCAGAAAGACCAAACAAATAGTTTCATGAACAGTGAAACAGATTTAATTTCCTTTGGGTTTCTCTGTCTTGGTTAATTAGCTTTCTTTAAGCTGAATTGTGCTTAATTTTTCTGTTGATTCTTCATTAGCTTGGAAAACCATCATGCTTTTCTCCCTGTTGCTATTTTCCTCCAGAGAATTTTGTATAGCAGCATGTGAGCTGCTGTATTCAACACCACCGATTAGATCAGGGACTAAGGAATTTGTGATTTCCAAATTGTCTCCTCACCAGCTGCTTGTTTTCCCAAAACTTGTAGGAAGAGAGTTGTCCTTGAGACAGCTGTCTAACCTGGGGAGATGACTTTGGTAAACAGGTGTTGTAGAGGAGGCAAAAGATGCAGAGAGTGATTGTCTAACCTTGATTTTAAATAATGATGATTAAGAAATCCTAGAAGTATGGGGTTTGCACCCAGGGGTGTATATGGTTATATTTGGGGTTTTTTTAAATGAGAATAATTTAGAACTGATATCCTTGGCATAAAAAGTGATACAGTAGCATTTCATGTTCTTTTCCTTTAAGAAGATGATAAGAAGATGATGATGTGTGTGTATTTCCTTTGAGATTTCCAAATCCACTTCATATTTTGATAAAGAATCATTAACTGCTATTACTCTTTTGAAAAGACACCAGTATTTTTCGTGAATGGTGCCTATACTTTTACAAAAGATTTTCCATCACATTGACTTTGACCAGAACCTTTTACATTATTTTTTAAAATAGTATTTAAATTTGTGAATTAATTACTCAGGTGCATTTGAATATCTTACTCCAGTCACCTGTAATTTGTGAATTAAGAGACATCATCAAGGTGCTTCTGCTTGCTGCTCTGATTGGATGCACCTTTCATTCAGTTATTATTATTATGCATTCTGAATAATAAATCTTAATTCCCTAATTACATGTTTACCTGCTACTCTCAATTGTCTCATATTTACCTGATGCCATGTAATTAGGAAATTACAGAATTTATACAATAGATGATGTACTTTTCTTGTTTTCTAGTTGGGAAATTACAATAGGAAGTGGATTAGTAGGTATGGTTAAATATCCAAGGTATTTTTAGTGGTAATCACTTCAGAAAGCTTACCTAGTTTTAATAAAGAGGTTTATACTTAAGCATTTGCTTCCACACAAGAACCAGGAAATGGGGAGTACAGCACTACCAAAATAAATGTTGAAACTGAAAGTTTGGGTAAATACTTGGGCCTTCCCAATGAGACTTTTCTTAATGCTCAGTAATACTTGTTAAGAATTCTTATTAAATTACTCTACCGTACATCCTTGTTTTCTGTTGAACCTAAATATTAATTAGAATAGCATATCTTATACAAATATTCCCTTTGGGAACTATCAGTATTAAGAGGACCCATCTGACCACAAAATTCTACAGTAGTTGATTTTCAAAACAATTAAAATATGTTGCCCATTAGTTGTGGTTTTCATTAAGGTGGATTTCTGCCTGTAACTGGGAAAGGGGGAAAAAATGATGGAAAATGGCTGTTTGGAAACCCCTCTTCTGTCTTCTCTTATTTACCTTGACTACAAGAAGCCCATGCAATTAGTGAAACATTTGTTGCTTTTGTTGTTTGACATCTGAGAAGTGATGCAATTTTTTTTCCTTTAAAAGAGAACCTAGAGCAAAACCACCCCGAGATTACTTTGGAAGCCAGGCCTTTCCTGGTAATCAAGTGTTTACAGAAAGATGCTTTGTTCAAACCTTTTCTGGGGCTCTGTATGCTTAAACAAAGGGCTTTTAGACTTAAACACAGCTGTTCATTTGAAAATGAAAAATCAAATTAAGCAGAACCAGCTTTTGAAAGTTAATGTTGTATAGCCACTGAAACAAAAGAAGAAAATACTGTGTTTTACGTGTCACTTAAATAACTTTTTTACCATAAAGTTTTCAACTCAGAAGTGTGGTTTCAAAGCTGCTCATCTCTTGCTGTATCCTGCAATAGAACATCTGCGTTCATTCTGACGCGGATGAATGACATGAATTAAACTAAAACCGTTGAAGTGCTCTTTTTAACATAATTACACCTTGTTCATTTTGGAGACACAATGCAGGGATGAAATGCCAATTAAGCCTGGTATGTTAATGAGATTGAGACTGAATAGGGGATTAGAGCGGACACAAATCCCAGCGGAATTGATTTGATATAATCCCTCAAGTTTGTGCTGTTTTCAGATGTACAATAACATTTCTATTAAAACTTCCAGGCATAGAATAAAAACAAAAAAAATCTCCCAGCGTGTTCAATTTGAGGATATGGTTAAAGAAGCTGTCACAGGGTCTCAGTTTGGTAATCTTGGTTTTATTGTCTGTGCTCATGTCAGATTGAAAGAAAACTTCCTGTTTGATGTCTCTGTCAGCACAGAGCTCTCTTGCACATCCATTCCATGTGTGTGTCATGGAGTTCCACAATGTATAAATATTACTTTACCAGAGATCCCCCATGCTTGTGAGATCAAGATGTGGAGTATGTGGAATTCGTGATGTAAATATATGTGTGCGTATACACCAGTTAAATATATTTACATATAAAATTAAATTATATATTATCATGTTTTATGTTATAGCACGTGAAAAAAAAGAACCAAAACATAAAACCAACCAAACAGAAACCCCCAACCAAAGCATGTTGATGCTTTTTAATTATGTTCTTTGGAATAATCATCCAAAATGGGGTGTCAGCTTGAGGGTGGATGGTTGCTGGATATTTTGGGTGTAACAGCACAGCCAGTGATCAGGAAGAGGAGATAAGGTGTAGATGCCATTGCTTATAATAGCTATGTTGGTAAGTGGTACCTATGAGTGAAGAAATACAACTATATTTAGAAATAGAAGATCATTTTCTCTTATCCAGCTGCATTAAAAAGAACCCAAAATCATGAAAGATGTGTAATCAAAACTTTTCATAGCTGTGAAGACATAATTTTATTTCCTAGAAGACTCAGTAGTTTATCTCCTAGAACATCTTCAGAAAAATGATTCTATCTGATGGATCTTAGTGGAGATCCATCTGGCTTTAGGAGCACAATCAAACCATCTCTTCAGGTTCCAATCAGATTTGTTAAGAAATGCCGTGTCAATACCTGTGATTGATTCCTGTGTTTCTGTTAGATGAATTCTGGTGACAGAAGAAAAACTCCTGTGCCACAGGTGTGTGGAGGACAGGTGGCTTCTTAGCCAGGATCTCAATTAGAGACACTTCAAGTCAGAGCACTTCAAGTCAACTCAGATCCTAACTAGGGCACCAGAGAAGCTCCCCTAAAATGCTGCACAGGGGTCCTTGATGTGTGCTGAGCCTCAGTATGAAAAGGCCTTGCCTGGTCTTTTCAGCTTGCCAGGAATGTGCCCAGCCAGTGTCTGATTGATTTTGTCTGTCATTCAAGTATAATTTTTTTTCTCTGCATGACTGAGGACTTACCATATTGTCAGTCACCCAGAGTAGTTTTATAAAGGGAAGGTTCAAAGATTTACTAGAAAAGAAAGGAGAAAATTCCTTTCTATTCTTGCTGTACAGTTTAATTCGTTCATGTATTACTCATAGGTGGAAGCCCTTGGGGCTTTTTTATTTGTCCTATATTATAAAATGTATTAAACTCTTGGGTTCTCTTAGTGGCAGGGAGTCCAGTTGTTTAAACAAGTATAATTCTTGTATTTTGAGGGTGAGAGTTTTTTAAATAGAATTTTTGAAATGTTAAACTAACTATTATCCTGTTGTGTCACCTTTTGATGAGCTGACCTCTCAGATCAGAAAGGCTATATGCAGAAAAATAACTGTTTGAATTAATCAAAATATTGTTTTTCAGTAGGGGCTTGAGCCTCTTAGAGAATGAGTCATCTTCATTAAGTGTGTTTTTCTTTTGCTATATCTGTTACCTTATGCCAGTACCATTTGTCTTCAGCCTGTCTTCATATTTGCCTCAAAGCAACTCTTGGGTTAACAGCTAGTATTAAAATGAATTATTAATATTGCTAGAGATACTGCTGGGAAGAGTCTGGAGCTATAGTACAGCCTCCTGTGGATGTCAGGGCTGCTTTATAACTACAACAATTTTCCTGGTCTGTTTTCTTAAGCCAAAGTTCTGATTCATCCTTGGTAAAGCATTGTGTTCTACTCTGTGTTGTGACCAGCTGGTTGACAGCCTGTCCTCATTCCTAGGTACCTCTGTAATTTCTTGCCTGGGCTAGAATATAGAGCCACGTTCTGAAGAGTGAGTCTGCCCTGGGATTACAAACTGCGGCAGTTTTGGACTCTTCAGCACAGTCTGTGGCACAGAGATCAAATCTACTGATAAATTTTTGTGTTCACCTCCCAGAGAACCCAAGCTCTCAATGGTTTTGTTCACTGATCTGATTACCTGTGCCTGGGATATCTAAAAGACTTCTTGTAGTGACACCTCAGCTCTTCACGTAGAACAAATTTTCTTAGGTTAAAGATCACTTTGAAGAGGTACTGTTTTCTTCAGGTTGTTAAAAAAATCCAGCTTTCTCTGGATCAAAACCCAGCATCCAACTCCTCCTTTCTCATCTGAATGTCTATTTTGATATTACCCTCCATAGTTAAAATTACCAATTCTGCTTCAAACAGTTTAAGAAATGGGTGATGAATCAAAACTGGATGCTGCTTCTGGGATGGACAGAAGGAAAGACACCTATAAGCTGTGTGTCATATGTCAAAGCTGTAATGCTGCCACTGCAGGGGAACACTCTTGGTGCCATGGTGATGGTATAGATGTGAGAACCCAAGTGGAATATGTTGTAGAAGGAGAAATCATCTCTGTTACTCAGTGCTGGATGCACTGCTGCAAAATTTGCTGCCTCTGTGTCATTGGGCTGGATCTAATTCAAAGCAGGTTTAGTTTTTCACTTACAAGGTGCTGGCATTTTGACTTCATTTTTTACAGATTAGGTCAAATCTTTTACCATGTGGGTAGCAAAGCATCGAAGTGTTGCAGCCCTTGGCTGCTGCCTGTGCCTTAGTGGGATAATGGAGGAGTCCCAGTTCTGGGATACTGATTCTTTTTAATGCTCCAGCAGCTGGGACTTTCCAGCATCCATATCACCTTAATAAGCAAAACAAAACCAAACCAACCAACCAACAAACCCAGAACCAACCACCCAACCAACCAAAATCCCCCAAAACCCCTAAAACCAAAAAAAGGTGCTGCTCTTTGCTGTCAGGTTTTGGTGATCAGAAGTAGCCATCCAAATTTGGATTCATATGGTTTCTGAGATTTGGAACTTTTCTTTTATATTAAATGTGCTGGGAATGCTGGAATTAGATGTATAAGAATAAAGGAAGGACATTTTAAAGTTGAGAACTTACCCAGGTATGAAGTCAATTACTGAAACAGTTCGCTTAACAGAACAAAAAATATACAACTGGAGCTTTATTCCTGACATGCATTTAATTATTTAATATAAACCTCTTTCAAGAGCTAAATTATGGTTGTAATGATTCTGAGCTCCACTGTAGCTGTTTTGATTTTCCTCTCCTCTGGAATAACATCTCTCAGTAAGGACCACGACTTAACTTTGTGTCTGTATTTGTTTGGCCACACACCTTGGTAATTCTCCCCAGCCTTGTGTTAACTCTCTCACTTTCTGCTCACTTTTTCCAGCAGTGCTTTGATGTAAACTTTGTTCTGGTTTTTTAATAGCTAAGAAAAACAAATAGTATTTTATTGACAAGTAGGGTCTTTCCAGGATTTGCTTGTTGCTCTTGGGCATCGGACATAGAATTCACAGGCAGAGCTGGAACCTGGCACCAGCAGGCTGGGTTAAATCCCTGAGCTCTGGAGTGCTCAGACTCTGTTATCCTTTTAGCTGTTCTTCCCAAGTTCACCTCAAATGAGGGGTGATCTATATTTGTTCAATACAGCTTTCCTGTAATCAGGCCTCGGTGCCTGTAATAGCAGATGCTGCCTGTCATGCAGTTGGGCAGTGAAACTCTGATCATTACTTATCTGAGTGTAGATGTTTTGCCCCAGGCAGCTGGTTAGATAAATTCCTATCTTTATCTTTTGGTTTTCTAGATGTAAGCAGTGCACTGCTTTCCCTGTGATACGGCTCCTTGAAGCTTTTGCTCTGAAGGTTGTCTGTAGTGGTTACTTAAGTCTTGTGTCATATCAGTCCCAGGATCTAGAAGGGATCTGCAATTTGGGTTTGTCTGGATCGTGCTGCAGCTGCTGCTGTACCCTCACAACGTGCCACGAGTGAGGTGGTGTCAGTATTTCCAGTTTGTGACATCCCACAGCGACTGGAATATTTGGTGTTAACTTCTACAAGACTCTTGGTTGGAGCAGTGGGTAGTTGTGGGAGACATTCATCCCCCAGTGGTGTTGATCTTGCTGTCTTCTGGTTGTGTACCATCACTGCACCAACCTGCTGGTAAATGTATAATTTAACATTCTGAGGCAGTAAGCTAACAACAAAATGCAGTTTTTAAAGTTCCCTCATATTACAAATAAAATTATACTTGGCAAAATAAAGAAGTAAAGTTTCTACCTAGCTTAGGAAAAATAGAAGCTTTTTCTAATAATTTTATTCACGTTGCCAGAATGTTACAGAAATGGGGCTGTTTACTTGTTTGCTCTAATCATATTCTTTTGGTTTTGTCATTAATAATGTATTGTGAATATCAATTAAAAGCTAAGCAGAAATTCAGACTTTTCTCAGAGCCAATTGAAAATGAAACATTGTTTCAAAGGAATATTTTACTAATTTAAGGAGAAAAAAAAGCCCAGTGATTCAAAGTTGATGTGTGAGAAATCTTGATAATTAGAAAATGATTCTTCCAGCTTGCAGCTGACAGGGAGTGGTAAATCACACATATAAAAAGAAAGAAGAGAAAGGAGTGGAAAGCAAATTGGTAGCCCTGTTCCATAACTGATGGGGAAAACAGGTAATTACGTGATTTCTTTCACTTTCTGACATGTGTAAATGAGAATTCATTAATAACATACCCGTAATATAAATGATAAAAATGAAAACAACACAAAGAAACAACAGAAAACATCAACCTTTCAAGTATAGTGTGATTGTGAAGGTAAATTTTTTGTCAATCCTGGAAGTCAAATACTCTTAGAAAACCCAGCTTGAGCTGTGAGGCCAAGTCAGTCCTGTCCTTCCAGGACAGGTCACTGAAGCACATCCGTCAGTGCCACCCCTCGGATCCAGGTAAGAGCTCTCTGTGTGGTGGATGTGGATGTGGTTTTGAGGTGAAGTCGAAACAAGGCGTTGGCTCTTCAATTGCTTTTAACAGAAAGAAGTTCCAGTGTGGTGGGATTTTCCCTGGGAGCAGCCCCAGGGTGGGTCTGGCAGCCTGGGCTGTCCTGGGGTGTCTGAGCCCTGCCCAGGCTGCCCATGGGCTCTGTGCAGCAGCAAGGGTTGAGATGTCACTGAAGCCACACCAGCTCCTCTGGGATAGGATGTCTCACTCTTTGTCCAGATAGTGGAGCTGAGCCCAAATTCTGTTGCTGGTGGGTAGAAAAGGATGGGTTGTGGCACTGCTGGACAGTGGACACTGCTCAGAGCTCAAACCTCATATTTGTACCTTTTCCTGATGGGTTTGGCTTCATGACTGTGTATCTTAAGCACTTGCTTTGTTTTCCTTAGCAAAAAAGAAAGCGAGTTGATGTATCGTGGTAGCCATCACCCCACTCCTCAGTGAAAAATACTTCCCTTGGCACTTCTCCTTCGGCTGTGTCTGAGTTTGTGGTGCTGAGAGGGGCTGTGGATCAGTGCAGAGCTCCTGCTCCTCCAAGTTCAGTGTGTGCCTTGTTTCTGTAGTGGGGGTATCATCAGCTCGAGGACGGCTGGGTTTTAATCAGGCCTTTCCTTTTCCTGTTTGCACTCTGCTCCATTTTCCTATTAAATGGTGATTGCACATTGTTGAAGAAGGCAGTCAAGTGTAAATTTCATTTTTTGCTTCAGCTAATGTTGCTGTTAGAGGTGGCTTTGCACATCTGTGAATATTCCCTGAAGGAGGAGGAGGAAAATCAATAGATGTAGCTAAAATATTCCAAAAAAAAAAAAAGGCAGTGGGGGAGATTTTTAGGTAGAGAAAACTGTGCTTTGGTACAGAAACTTTCAGGTTCCATCTGCTCATATGAGCTTCCGATCACTTGCTCTGAGTTTTCTTAGAGCAGACAGAAATGGTCTGTGTTTCTTGTTTTCTGAATTCAGAGGTGGAAGGTAGTAGAAGACTCTTCCTTTTGAATTAAGTTATCTTCCCTTGTGTCTTTTATTTGGATTCTTATCTAAGTAAAGAAAGAGAGTTTATTCAGTTTGGGGTGAGGGGTTCCTGCGCTGCTTGTCTCATATGTCCTGTTAATTCACAGTGCACCAAGCTTTGTGTTGAGGATTCAGTGTAAGGTGTCAGCACATTCTGTTGATTCGGGGTCATTCCCTGTTGTATGTTCCTCAGTCTCCCTCCGTAATGTTGCAGAAGAAGCCACGTATCTCTTCCTTCAGTACCCCCTTACTTTGGGGCAATGCTTTTTAGGAAGCAGGAAGCACCAGGTATGATTTTTCCTCCCTTTGTGGTCATCCTGAGGGCATGTCCCTCTAAATCTCGTGAGTTCAAAGTGAATTTTTGTTATCCAGAGGGACTTTTGTAGCTTCTTGACTGCAGCATTGCTTCTTGACTGGTGCTCAAATTTCAGTACCAGCTGTGGTTCATTTTTTGCATGCACATCACCGGTGGCTAGTTTCCTGTTGTTATCACCTTTTCATTTGTCCTAAAATCTTTGAGCTGCTCATATTGCTGAGATTCTTCTTCCCTTCTGTTTTTCCCATCCTTTTACACACAGACATTTTATTCATGCAATCCCTTCTGTTTGCCATTTGTCTTCTTTGCTTAAAATCCAAGTGCTGGTTAATTTTTGGATGTATAATAGCTGCAACCCCCAACCTGCCTTTTTCAGCTGTTAGCATAACTAAGGACAATAAGACAGTATTTATTTTTCTTGTTTGTTCCATGGTGTTTATATTAATTTATTATCCTGTCTTTTAAGTGAAAAGTGTTCTGTGCAGCTGCTGACTCTCTGTCTCATAAAACTTCTCTGATACCTGGGGCTATAAAAACCTAGTTGTAATCTGGTTTGGGATTTTCTTTAGGGATTTGTTATCTGTGTGCTACCAGTAAAAAATGTGTTGAAACAATTTAATTTGTCATGAATTTCGGTTCATTTCTATGCAGTAGTTCCTGCAGCTAGGTAGAATATCTACTTAGTGAAGAATTGTCTGTCTCTTCACCACATGGACGTGCATCTTTATCACCTCAACTTCCTTTGTGTGTTTTCTCATTAGTGTCTTTTTGTGTTCAGGAAAACTCACCATTTTCTCTAATGCTGAGTGTCTGTCTGTGCTACAGGAACTGGAGACCAGCAAATAAAATCTGCAGGTATAAACCAGCACATTACGATGAGTGCTGGTTTTAAGGATTAAGCTTTGGGATACTGTGCTTTAGGATGTTGTAGAATTTCCAAAAGGGAGTGAAAAAATTAAAGGAAGAAAAATACATTTGGGTTTATTATTACAAAGGTACCATATCTGAGCTAGAAGTTGCTGGAGACACAGAGAATATTCTGCAAAAGTTTTGCTGTGTGTTTATCCTGCTTTTATGTTTTTCCAAAGGCACCTGCCTTGGCTGCCATTGAAGACAGAGTGCTGGGCTAGATTAGATTTGGTCTGACCCAGTGTGACTGCTGTGAATTGTGATTTTTGGGGAAATAGCAAGTCTTTAAAATGGAATATGTGTGTACTCAGTGCAAAGTGTGGCAGTGTATAAATGTTAATAATGTAGGTGGGTGTTCAGGAAATCCATCTTCTGCATGACAAGACAGTTAACTTTCTGTACACCAGGAATATTCAAATACATTGCAAATTATCACCAGAGCAAATTCACTGTACTTCAGAACCTGCTGGGTAAGTCACCTTACCATTCGCAACATGAACGTGGGTTTAATTCACTAACTGTTTAAATGTGACGTTCTTCACAAAGAAGCCTCAGCACTCAAACCTTTGCACATGTTAAATTTTAATGGAACATCTTCGACTAAAATGAAGCTTTTGGAGCTCACGCTGTTTATATGCAAAAAATGGTTATCGTCATAAAAATCCCAGGAGGGGATCAGAAAAATGCTATAAAATTTCACACTGTTTAATGTTCATCACCCTCGGGTATGCAGTAGATTTCCACTAACTAAATGTGAATTCCATTTGCTTTAGTAGCTGAATCTGCTTTATCAGCCAACTTGCTTGTGCTACTGCTCATGGAGTCTGCTAGGAGTATCTTCCTTTCAAATGCCTTGGTATTTGTTCAGGTTTCTCTCTTTAAAGAAACGCAGCTCAGTTCAGTAAAGTGGTTTGTTTCCAGTGGCACATCTGAACGTCTTCAGTGGGTTCATTTGGTCAGTTCTTGGCTGACTCTCCTCCTTGTCTCTGGATAGAAGTTGCTTTGAGGAAGGGCTGTAAGGAAGCAGAAGTGCAGTTCTTTGCTCTGCATTCCCTCCTCGTCCCTCGGAGATTGCTAAATCACAGCCATTTATTGGGAAATCTAATATACGGCTCAGCCCCATAAGGTTAATCTGTTTTATCTGATAAAATACACTGTAGGTTATTACCTGCCAACCTTGACCACAGGTTACTGAAAGTGCTCAGGTTATCAGAAAGCTGCTGATGGTTACTTTTGCCTTTGTCATCACGGTTCAAAATCCACCCCCCTCCTCTGTGTCCTGACCTCCTCTGCCAGGACCGTGTCCAGACATTTTCTGTGCACAAAGAAGTCGATGCATCGGGACAGGTGGAAAATACAAAATGCTTCTCCTGAAGACCCCACCATGCTTTCACCAACCAGCACCACCTGATTGCCACCTCGGCTCCCCCTTTGGAAACCACAGGCACTGTGTGTTGCCTCCAGCCTGGTTCCTTCTGTGCCGGCAGGGAACAGCCGATTCCCCGCCCGGAACACTGGAGCAGAACCAATTGGTTTTGTCTCCTCTCATTTCTCTTTTGTTATCTGAAATTAAGGTGATTTTTTCCCTCTGAGCTGGCTGTCTGCAGACCTATATCTCTCATTTATTGTACTCTTGCACTGGGGCTACTGATACTGAGAGAAAACTTTTCTGTGTTTTCTTTCTGACAGTTCTTTTATGACAATTCCTGGGCTTTTGGGAGATGTGGTTTTTTTTCCTCTCTTTTTGATAGGAAATATTATTTGTGCCTGAAGGTTCTGTTGAGAAACGTTTGGGTTTTGAGTCTTCTTTGTGTCTGGAGGTACCCACACAGATCCTAGTGCCAGATTTTTTTGCATGTTTATCATACAAACACTGCAGATAAGAAGCATTGTGACATTCTTATTAAATACAGTGTTGTAGAGATGAGTAACAGAGGTACAGGGGAGGTTAAATGAATTACCTGAGGTTAAGCTGAAAGCCTGAGGCTCAGTGTAGCTTTGAACTTGTATCTGCTGAATCCCAGATAAGAGCCCTGACCTGTTAATTTTTCTTCTTAGATCTGTTCCTGCTGCAATTAATTTATAACTGTATCATCAAATGCAAAATATTTTGATGGCTAAACACAAAAGAGTCATTTTATCAATTTTAGGTGGAATTTACTTGTAAGAACTGGGCAACCACTAATAAATATTTTCAAAGTATTATGGAAAGTGGAAAATAAATTGCTTTTAAGTCTTAAGTCTGTCTTCAGGCTAAAGATATCCCTGTTTGTAACCATGTACACCCAGTTACCTGAGTTTTTATATACTGTTTTGATTTCTAGAAATTGAAGGTGACCACTTTGCAGAGACCTCTCTCCTGTGGTGAAACCCAGTTATATCCTTTTGGTAAGGACATGCAGTGATAGGACAAGGGGGAATGGCTTTAAGCTGAAGGACGGTATTTTTAGATTAGATATTAGGAAAAAAACTCTTCCCTGTGAGGGTGGTGAGGCCCTGGCACAGGTTGCCCAGAGAAACTGTGGCTGCCCCATCCCTGGAAGTGTTCAAAGCCAGGTTGGACGGGGCTTGGAGCAACCTGGGATAGTGGGAGATGTCCCTGCCCACAGCTGGGGAGGTGGAATGAGATGATCTTTAAAATCCTTTCCAACCCAAACCATTCTATGATTCTGCTGGAAACTTAAATTTCTTAATAGTTCCTATGCATCAAATTATTTTTGTAATTACTCTCTGTGTGTTAAAAATATATCACTGGAAATAGAGGATCAGAGATCCTTTTCTTGTATGAATGAGCATTACTAGCAGCTGTCACAGATAGTATAAAAACTATAGAGGTAATTTAGCTTGGTCCAGCATTTCTGGTCTCTCTATATCAAGGTCTGCCAGTTCAGTCTCATTTAAGGAAATTACAGTGGGATTGTGTACTTTATTACTTATGTTTGGGTAGAGGATGACATTGTTCAGACTTTGTTCAGTCTGTGGGGCCTCCAAGGTGTCGTGGTCTAGAGCAAGAGATTTGCAGCTGAGTTTAGTTAAAAATGACTCCTGGCTGCTTGGTCACCATAATGACTCAGTTTTGATTTTAATGCCCTTGCACCTCAGCTCCCTGCATGGAAATAATGTGCTGTTTCATGAAGATGAAAGGGGAAGAAAATGGTTTTGTAATGTGTCTGCAAGAGATTCTCCTTGAAAAAATGAGATGAGGAATTTGTGAATATGAAGGGCTTTTAGTGCTTCAGCGTAGAATGGCTTTTTGTCTCATTTTAGTGGGGCTGCATTGCACTGTCTGACCATGAAAAATGTAAAAAAGAGAGTTCCTGAATGTGTGCATTGTAAAGTTTCATTTCAAATCTGGTTCTGTGTTCATTTGGAAAGGAAGAATATTGGGTCTGGACTTTTTCTCAGAGATTAACTATGGCATGGTAAGAACCTATGGACCTCACAGAAGTTTGGAGGTGTTTTACCTTCAGTTTCCACTGCTTAATAATTTTTCATGTACAGAAAAAAAAAAAAAAAGTGAGGGGGAAAAAGTTAAGGAAAAAGGGGCAAAATATACCAAGTTCTGCAAATAAAGCATTAGGACAGAACTAACTGGGGGTCACAGATCTTGGTCTTAGTGTCCTGGCACTTGTATGGCAGGTCAGAATTATGTGCCCTGCAAGCTGAGTAATGCCTACCATCCATAAATGTAATACTGTAAAATATGATTTTATATGACTGACAACTGAGAGCAGGTTGCTCATGGGAGGGCAGCACTTCGAGCACCTCTTTCCTCCAGAAGCTCTCCCTCATTTTCCTGGATTGGTACAGGGATTAACACTGTTCTTGCCAGGTCTGATAAAGCCCTTGGTCATGAGCAGATCTTCAAAATGTACCCTTAAGAAATGTGCTTCAAACCTTCTGATCCAGAGCCTGCTGGGTTATCTGTCCAGGAAGGGCATTGTCAGGGAGAAACTCCCCAGCACAGAGCACAGCCAGAGATAATCCAGGTGTGATGGTGACAGCCCAACCACCAGCCAGGCCAGGAGAGGTCTGTTGGACTGTAGATATAACACACAGTACGTTTCCCCTTTCATACTAATTTTTCCCACATCCAAACAGTGTCATGGATTGGACTCAAAGGGTCACCCTCTAATTCTCTTAATTACTGTGATTCACAGGCAGTTCTGGAAGCATCTTCCCTACTCAGCACACTGTGGTGTCTGCCTTTGCTTTTCAGCCTTAATGTGTCTGGAATGGAAGCAAAGTAGAAATAATTTCTTTGTGTGTAAACAGAAATAATATTTTCTTTGGTGTTTGCACACAAATGTGTTAGGATGAACACTGTCAGTGGGGCTCTGTGTGTGGAGTGGGGATGTTAAACTTGGTGTTAATGCAGGCTTACAGATGATTGAAAACTTAAATTTCCTCTTTCCTAAGGTGTACTGTTACCCATAAATGTACTGCTTTAAAATATGACTTCATGTGCACATGTACATACATGCACACTTTGGATTAGAGAATAACATGAATAATTAAGTTAACAGTAAATGTTTAAGCCACTCAGCCAGCAACCCTCTAGTTATGGGTAGCATGCTTCTGAGTTGGACAGGTCACCTGCTACAATTTTTGTAGTAAGTTTTTCACAGCAGTCCCATCTCCCCACTGTGCAGGCATTATGGGGAATATCCAGAATGGAGGGTGGAAAATGCCAGGTTCTAGTCTCAATTCCAGGCACAAACCAGTTTCAGGACAGCTGGATGTTTCCACTGAAATTATCCATTATGAAATTAATTTACATCTCTCTGGTTAATTATCACCACTATCCACAGCAAACACATGAAGTGAATAGGAAATTTTCACTCTTGTTTTCGAGCTGTGTCTGCAGGCTGTGTAAAACTGCACAGACCACGTGTGTGTCAGGGGACCCTCCCAAGCATATGAGCTCTGAATTTAATGGGTTTGAAAATACTTTAAGAAGAGACAGGGCTGGATGAGAAATGTCAGTGTCTCCTGCAAACCAGTTTGGGCTGAATCTTCATGTGAATTGTTCAGAGGAAAGGCAGCCCACCCCAGCACGTCTCCTGTACACAACACATAAAAGAGTGGAAGAAGCCTGCTTGAAATACGACCTTTGCTTGAAGATTAGAATAGAAACTAAGCTGCTCACCTGTTCTTTCAGAGCAGACTAAGCTTTATATTAATGTAGTCACAGTTTATGGGACCCAGAGGAGAGCAAACAGGAGACTTAGAACCTACCTTTAAAAAGATAAATTAGATGTTCCTAAAGGCAAGACATTTACAACTATTACAGTCTCATGTTTATTTGTGGTCTCTTTTTCCTTGCACTTGCATTTAGATCTACTACTGTGCCATTAAATGTAGTCATTAGGTGGGTTTACCTTGTTTTTTGGAGGCACTGGGTTTTCAGATTGATTTTTAAAAATGCGGAGCTACCAGCAGAGCCTTGACATTGATGACGCTCAATATTTCAGATTGGTTTTTTTTTTTTAAATCAATGCATACTGAATGTTGTGCAAAACCACACTAATTTCTTCTAATGAAACTGTAAGTCTAGCACCTGTAATCTTCTCAGCAATCCAAATTTTACCTTCCGAGGTCAGAACTCCACTGCAGCGTTAGTAACTTGTGCTGCCTAGGACTTCTGTGTGGCCCTTACTTGGAAAGATGGTGAGAATAACCACAATTAGTTGATGGCAAATTGATCTACATTTTCAAGATTCAGCAGGGAGCCTCCTGAAGGCAAGCAAAGATTGTTCAGGCATCTGTATGGATTAGTTTGTCTCTCTTCAGGGCTCTCTCCTGGCTGCAAGATTTGTCTTGGGATGTCAGTGGAAACAGGCACTGTAATTAGCTTTATGTAAATAAATATGATGTTATTTAACATGATTGCTTATGATTTTTTTATAGGAGCTTGAAGTAAAAGGGGAATAAGTACTGGAAGTTGTTTGAATATTCAATATTGGTGCTCTGCCTTTTGGTATTTTTCGTGGAGGTGTCTGCTCATGTCGCTGAAACCTGCAAAGTGCTAAACCCAGTATTTTCTACTTAACAACTTGTTGTAAGACCTCATAGGAAGCTTACATTTGTTAGTTGCCAGCAGTTTTCTTAGGGAATTTAAAAGCATTTTAAAAAATAAATAAAATTTGGGAATGTGCCAACCTGGGCCATGCAGGCTGCAACCTGAGTTTGTGCCACACTTTTAAAATAAATGCTGAGGACTTGGTTAAATTTAGTCCTCAGTTCGGGGCAAAACTGAGGTTATTTCTCTTATGTACCTTAGTTTAAAGCAGTTGTACTTTCTGTTACAGCTTTGGAGTAAATAAACACTGGTTGCCAGAATAAGTTGGCAGTAGGCCCATGTTGAAGCAGGCTCAGAGAGGTGAGGTGTCTGAAAACCAAAGGAAAATTACAGACATTTGGTACTGTACAGAATTACTGGTATTTTATAAGACAGTGTTCTTGCAGTGTATCTGAAAGTTAGGCATTACTTTGTGCACTCAGTCATGGTTGTTATTGCTTGTCCCTGACAGTTTCACTGGAATATTCTGGGTGTTGAGTGGTTAACTTGGGGAAAGATATGTTTTAGTTTCAGTTACAATCTTTTATTTCAGTTTAATACTTTAATTCAGCCTTTAAAAAACATGCTGAGGAGCTGACAGGCAGTATCTTTTTGCTCAGTCCTTGTTCTGTTGATGATGGTGGCAGAAAACCAAATATAAGTTTCTCATCTGATTTAGAAATACCTACTTGCCCACGTAATCTTTGCAAGAACTCTCAGTTCTGTAGTTAACAGTGGTGATTTGAAAGTTCAGTGCAATGTCAATGTTGGATTGTACCTTCATTCTCTTTAATTCCAGTGCTTTTATATATATACTGCATATACTGCACCATCAATGTATGAACTATATCACAAATCCAATTAAAAAAAAGAAAGATGAACTTGTGAAACTGGCTTTATTCTGTAAACACTACTGGTAAACTACAAACATTAATTCTTTTTATAAAGATCCTTTAATCGATAGAAATGTTTCTGTACATTTTTTATAAAACCATTAAAACAGTAATTTCACTAGACTGTCCTACCTTAATAGAAACACAAATATTGGAACACCAAGATCCTGAAAATGAGAGCGTGAACAGCCTTGGAATGAATTGGTTATCGTTGTCTAGATGTAGAGAAGGATCACAAAAGCACTGATGAAATCACCGGATTAGGGTTTTAAAATACTCCTGTATGAAGTTTGTAACAAGTAATTACAGTCTTATGGATTTTCAAATCATTCTCAGGTTGTTAAAGATATAAATGTTATCAGTATCTAATAGTTGGAGCTATGGAATCAATTATCTCTAAATAGATTAATGAATTCAACTAAAATTGATTGACTGTTTTTTCGACTGATTTGAGCGATTCCAAATAGACTTGTCAATATATACTCATTTTGAGATACTAAAAATGTCATAAAATTAGCTACAGATCAGAAAATATTTACTCTTTTGGGCATGCATGCCATTATAGCATGATACTGTACGGTATAGAATATTTGAAAATTTTAACAGATTTGGAAGTTTGGTGTTTACTGTTTTTATTCAATTTGAAAATAACTTTGAACAGCCACAAGATCAAAGAAAAATCTCTCCCAGGTTAGCAGTCTGTCAGTTCAGGCAGTGTACACGCAGAAAATAACCTCCATAAAAACCTGATGATTTTGTGTATGTCTTTACTATTCTGTCCTGCTGGTTTTTTGTTGTCTTGCTTGCTTAGTTGTTTCTTTATTTATTTCTTTTTTTTTTTTTTTAATCAATGATGGCCACATATAGTTGCCCTGCAAGTTATCTTTTATATATAATCTCATCTTTATGTAGCAATTTAGAAAGCCTTTGAAGCCCCTCCCGGCTGTTCCTGGCTGACACCTGAATACAAAACAGCCCCTCCAAATAGTCTTTGGGTTGGAACATCACTTCCAGCTGGTACAGCTGCTCTGTGAAAGCATCACCAAACAGCATCACCCACAAATAACTCTACTGGCATTCAAGGGTGACGTTGTTGCTGTTGGTGGAATGAGATATTTTCTGTATTCTCACAAGCTTCTTGCGACTTTGCGAAGGTATCGTTGCAATAAAATGTTCAGATTTCTGCTCGAATTCCATTTTAAAGTTAGTATGTCCACTTAGACTAATACCCCAACAGTGTGTTATTGCAGTGTTTGAGTCAAAATCCTCATGGTAAAGACGGATTCCTCGTTTTCAGCAAAAAAACTTGCTTAGCTTTGCCTTATGCTTCTAGAAGCTGACTTACACAACTTACTAATTTGAGACTATTTATTGTGTCTTGCCTAAGACTGTTGATGTTTCTTCATCCTTCAGTAAACTTTGTTTTCTGTACTGTTGCGTGAAATCTGGGGAAAAATTCCACCCTTTCATCTGAGTCAGTGGGTATGTTTCTGCTAAAAATACCTGGAGTAACCAAAGTAGGTACTGGTAAATTCTCCTGCCTCTCAATTAAATGATAAAGGAAAGAGCTGCCAGATGTGGAATCTTGATCCCTGCTTTCTTCTTTCAAAAAAATAAATAGGATAGAAAAGTTTCTTGACTGAAGATGATCACTTGAAAGTTAGATCTGGGAACACACATGTCAGGAGCGTTTCAGCAAACACTGACAGAACTCACAAGCCTCAGATTTTACTCAGACCAGCGCCTTTCCCCCGCTTTGTTGTCGTTCCAAAGATCTAATAGACTCCTGTATTAAGGGTACAAAATTGTTTCTTCTTTTACATTTAGTTCTTCATCTTTCTCGGTCCGTTTAAAGCTATTTTTCTGATCTGTGTTCATGTTACCATTTGCTCCTACGGGAGTGATTAGATGGTGCCAAAGCACAGAGAGCAGAGTCCTTGAAGCAGCTGAGTGAGGAAGACGCCTTGCGACAAGAAAAGTGCCCTGGGACATGAATTGCTTTAATTAAAACCTTCAGGCGAAAGTTACAAGTCTCAAAGTACATCTCATGTAAATCAGATGGCAGTTCCTTACTGCTTTTTAATGTTGTTTGATGTGTATTACTGTCGAGCAAATCTGTTTTGCGGCAGTTATACACCTACCGTATAAATCTGTATTTCTTGTTTTCATATTGCCCTGCAGATGTTAAGGAGCCTGTTTATGTACAAGAGTCAGAGCCCCCAGAGCAGCATTCTGTGCCTGAAAGCAACAGTTGGAGGCTAAACACTGTTAAATTGACTGTTAAAAAGAAGAGGTTGTGCAGTAACTTTGGAAGTGGGAGCCTCTCTCATGAATTGCAGGAGTGAACAGGTTCCTCTGAGACCTCCTGGGATGATATGCATGGGAAAAGCCCCCTCAGAGAGATCAGTCAGTATTTAAAAATATCTAAAAAATTAACACTTGCAACTCTATATAGGATGAAACAGTACAGATATTCTTCTTTAATATGCATTGATAAGTACTGTGCACTTGTGCCTGTGTATATTTGTGTGTGTATATATATATATATACACACACACACACTGTACATAAAAACTATACATGTATTTCAGGTGCAGGAATTTTCTAAGTCTCTTGCTAGCAGTGAGATGCCAAGCCCTTATTTGAGTATTTCCACTCAATATCCCACTGATGCCTTGGTTCCCTGTCATGCCTGCAGTTGCACTGGAGAGCAAAACTCTGCTCTCCACCTCCTCTCCCCCCGCCGAATATTCCTCAAGGCGCAGTGCCTGATGCTAAACCTCAGGAATAATGACAGAAATGATTCATTATTAATAAGTTAACCTAGACTATATAAGGCTTGACTTCTTCTGTCTGCCTTTGTGAGTTTGATGCATATTTTCCTTCCAGAGAAAACGAAAATCCTGCACAGAATAGCCGTGGGGTTCTCTTTATAAGATGTCTTCTTCTGCTTAAGTGGGCTGATGGTAGATTGGAAGCATTTCATTGCTGCTGATGGCAAAGTGATACTTCATACTTCACTGGAGATTTCTGAACTCCATCAGTCCTTTAGTGCTCAGAGTCAGCATGGCTTAGTAGACAAAGATCAAGGCTAGAAATAAAATAAAATTTTTAAAAAAAAGGCGGGGGAGGCAAAATTTCAACCCACCTTCAGGAGTTTCTCTGCCAAGCAGTGGAAGGCTTGCTCACCACCTGCAGGAATATTTTGCTGTTATGAAAATGGCTACATCTGCCTTCCTTACAGAGTAACAGGTGAATAATTTTGAACTATTTGGGATAAATTAAATATCATTTAGATATTTTATTTTAATGTGCAGGTGTAGACACAGACTTTCCCATCAGCAGGGCACTTTACACCTTCAAATTCTGTACCACTAAGTGTCATTATTAGCAGAGGCAAACTAAACTTATTTGTCTCCAGTGTATCCCAATCCCTGTTGGCATTCCAGATATTTGCTTTATGAATTTCCTTTATCAAAACTCCCAAGTTATCCTCTGCTGCCACAAAATCCCTCAACCGCCTTTCTTTGGACATCTGGTGGTATTGATTGTGTGGTGGACCTCAGACAAGAATATTCTGCCCAGTTACATTTCTGGCTACTGGTGTGGCAGCAAGTATTATTAGTAGTTATTGTTGGGTATTGATTTGCATTTTCAAACTGCCTTTCATAGAAGACCATTCATGAGCCATTTAAGGATCAGTTTCTTTTTCAGCAGCTTCAGCAGAGATTGGTGTAAGCAAAGTCACAACCACCAGTGAGATGTCCCAAAATAGGAGTCCTGGTATCTTGCTGTGCCCCACTGGCCTGCGTGGCTGTTTTGTAGTCTGGGCTGGTGGTGGGATTTAGGTACAAGTTGATGGGTCTACTTAATTTTGGTTGTGCCTGCACCTGCTTCCTTGTGATGGAAGATGTCCTGAGGGTATGAATATTGGTGTAGTCTCTGTCTTGTGCATGTAAAAGGTCACTGATTTATGGCTGTAGCCTCCTCTTCCCCTCTTGATTTAGACAAGCTGGGTCACCGGGTCCCACGTCCTCCAGTTTTGTGGATCTTGTGGAGGATGGAACACGGTGTTGTTCTTGCCTCTGGTGAGAGAGGGGAGTTTGTATAGGAGATTTGCTCAGTACCTTGCTGTGCTGTGTAAGCAAAGAATCCTTCTATCAATTCATACAAGAACTAACCCTGCCTTTTTAAAGGTCATTTCTGTCTCAGTCAGCTCTTAAAGTTCAAGAGGAAATAAACTGCTTAGAGTTGGCATTTTTCAAGTCAAGTGTCAACTTTCCAAGCCCCCAAGCCAGAGAATGCGGAGGAAGGAGAGATTAATAAGTGAGCTGCTTGCTTGATACAGTGATTGTGCAGAAACGTTCCCTTTTTTCTTTCCTCTTTGTGGGGCTTTGTAGTGAAATGGAACATCGATGAAATATCTTACTTTCTCCTTTGCACTTTGCAATGCAGAAGTACCCAAAGCTCTTTAGAAGTTCTTCTTTTCTCATTAGTCCAGTGACAGCAAGCGGAGAGTTTGTCAGCTCCACTGAAGTAGGACACAAGGAACACTTTATGACAATGCCAATACCTAAAAGCTCCTTTAACCACAGAATCTTATTATCCAGTGAGAATAAAACGCTCTCTCAGAAAGCAGCTGAAGGTTGAAGTCTCCAAGCAGGTGCCTGCCCTTAACTGCATTGACGCCTTTTCCCATGCAGGAGACGGTGGATCGATAAGGGAATAAACAGGAGGAATGGGATGTATTAATCAGGTACAATGGAGGCAGCAGGGGAGATGATAAGGGAAGACAGGTGGCAATCGAAGGGTGTGCTGAGCACAGACCATCTATTGGCTGCCAAAGTGCCTCTATTGAACACGGGGGACGTGGGCTGGGGGGGCCCAGCCCTGCTAATTGTGCTGATGGGCAGCTCCAGAGAGCTTGAGCTGTGTGTCCCAGTTATTGCCTTGGGCTTTTAGTCTTGGTCTTGGCAACTTTTACTTCTCAATTTGTTTTGCTGGACTGTGTAAGCTCTCATAGAAGGTTTTCTTCTTTCCTTTATGAAGGAGTTTGCAAAAATAAACACATCAGCAGCGTTGTCTTTCGTGCTTTGCACCTCTCCTGTGGAAATGCTGAGAGGATTGAGGTTGTTCAGCCTGGAAAAGAGAAGGCTTTGAGGTGACCTAATTGTGGTCTTCCCGTACCTGCAGGGAGCCTACAAAAAGGATGGAGAGAGACTGTTTAAAAGGGTATGGAGTGACAGGACAAGGGGGAATGGCTTCAAACTGAAAGAGGGTAGGTTTAGATTAGATTTTAGGAAGAAATTCTTTACTTTGGGGGTGGTGAGGCCCTGGCACAGGTTGCCCAGAGAAGCTGTGGCTGCCCCATCCCTGGAAGTGTCCAAGGCCTGGTTGGATGGGACTCTGAGCAAGACTCTGGTCTAGTGAAAGGTGTCCCTGCCCTTGGGATGTGGGATGATCTTTAAGATCTCTTCCAACCCAAACCATTCTATGATTCTGTGATGTTCCAGATCACCTGGTGTCATGCTTTGCATGTTAACTAGAGGGAAAGCTGAGCAGGGGCCCACTGCTCTGGAGCAGACTGGGCATTGATCAGTTAGTGGTGAGGAATTGTTTTCATTTAGATCACTTGTTTTCCTTGGGATTTATTTGTCTTTATTTTATTTTCCATCACCATGTATTGTCATCATCATCATCTTATTAAATTTCAATCATTAAACTCTTCTTAACTCAAGAGTTGTCTTACTTTTACCCTTCCAGTTCTCTGCCCCATTCCACCATTGTGTGAGTGGCTGTGTGGTGCTTAGTTGCTGGCTGGGTTTAAAGCAAGACAGTGATGAATTGTGGTGCTGAGGACAGAAACTTCTCACTGTATCTGTTGAATCCACACTGGACTATCATCCTGTCCCTCCAGCATGGAGCTATTTGATATGTGATTTGTGGTACCAACTGGCTGACACCAAATTACATTGAACTGAGCATTTCTGAGTGGTACAGAAACAAAATGACTTGGTTGTCATGTCTTTAAATTCATTTCCCTATCACAACTTCACTACAAAATAAAAGATCTGACCTCTCTGTTCATCTAGTGATTTTGAAACCTGAAACTGCTGTATAAAAGGCTATTTACATGTCCACCTGACTGGTTTCTGTATAAAGTATTCATTACAAAAAGATTGCATTGCATGTAGTATTGTTTTATTAAACACTTAAAAATATTGATGCAGAAGAATTGATGTAACAGGGCTAGTAGTAGTTGTTCTGGCAGTTCTCCTTCCACAGTGACAGCTTTATTCCCCTTGCCTTGTATTGGTTTAAGGGTTCTTTGAGCTAATTTGGGGAATAGAAATTAGAGAAAGGTGCCCTGCAGATAAGTCCCAATAGTGTCAACAGTCCAGTGGAAGACTGAAATAGTGCTCTGGATTTCTGGGTGAAACAGGGAAAACAAACATCCACAGAATATTTTAGGAATGAGGTTAGCAGGACTTCATAGTAAGTCTGATCTGGGCATATCCTTTTCATGGGGAAAAATCTTGGCTTGGAAACAGGGTCTGAGAAAACCTTTTGCCTCTGCTCAGCTGCCCAGACACAGCTGAGCAGGAAGGATGTGCAGTTGCACAGAATTCCTTGGATTTCTGTGAGAGGGGCTGCAGAGCCACTGCAGAAGGAATGGCAGATATTCCTGGTGTGACAGTCGAGCTTGGAAAGATCCCAGTTCTTTAGTCTCAGTGTGTGACACCAGATGGCTGGAGACCAGTTCTTCTCTGCTTCGTGGGTCTGTGTGTGCTTATGTACATGCCCAAAATGGATGTATATGAGAATGTAAAATGATATAATTGGGATGAAGCTTAACCCACACTGGCTGTTTCTGGGACACTTTCAGCTAACTCTACTGTTTTTCCTCATTCTTGTTCTTAGATTTATGTTCTTGCCTTTTTTTTTTTTTCCCCAGCTTTAAAGGAATATTTTCCCCATAGGGAAAATAGCTACTTGCAAGGCAACATCAGGGTTGCAAGTTGAAGCTCTCAGAGATTAGGAAATGCCAGAAATCAAGTCACCTGGTGCCTCTTCAGTCTAGTTTCCTATAGCATGCAACATTCCTGTTTCACTTGGCAGAGACACTGTACTATGTTGACTTAATGAGCAGCTATTAATGTTTTTCTACAGAGAAATTTAATAATTTATTAGTTATTTCTTATGCTAGTCCTATTATACCAGATGCAAACCAAGGAGAAAGTATAGCCTTATTTTTGGGGATGGCAATGTGGAATTTGAAACTTTTTCTTTCAGTACACTTACTTAGCATTACCCAAGGCTTCCTATGGTATGAGGAGCTGCTACTGATTTCAGCAGCAGTGTCAGTACCCAGCACTGGAGCTCAGCACCAAGGACTGCCTTTGAAAAGTTCATGGTGTCAGTGGGAGCTCTGGCATAGGCAAGAATTGGAACCAGCTTTTTTTGGGAGAATTTCAGTTGCCTTAATGTGAGACCATTCTCTTTAAGCAATTTCTGTGCTTCATTAGTCTTCCATATTCTGTAGCAAATGAGGCAGAGATCCTGCAGAAAACAGATGCAGTTAGCACTGAGTCCTGCTTTGTTGTTAGAGTGTGGTAGGAAAGATCCTCCCTTACTGTGTCACATTGTTTGTGCCCAAAGACATGGGGCCACTTGGAAAATTCACGGTTGCAGGTCGGGTTATTTGGTCATGGAATTTTTAAGACTTTTGCAGACTTAACATGCCTCCATATTGTGGATTTAAGGCTTTGCAGGTCTGTTACAATGCTGTGCTTAATATGGCTTGGATCCTGGTAGACTGCTTTGACATAAGTTGAGTCAAAGCAGGTGGGAGGCGGATTTGAGACGGAGTTAAATTGGTGCCTGTGAGAAAGAAAAGCCCAGAACAGCAGTCTGGCAGAGTGCTTGTCACAGGGAGCTGAGTGACTTTGCAGCAGTTCCTTTGCTTTTATCTGTGCCAGTGTCCCATGGGTAAATGCTGGGGGGGTAGCACTTAATTGTTTGGGTTTATTTGTTGTCAACAAGTAACATTACGAATTCTCTTCTACGTCCTCCGAGAAAACCTAGACAGGTTTTCATCACATAACCTGGAGGGGTTTTCACTGACAAAAGCCTGATGCTGAAATCCTGAGCCATAGCTTTGTATTTTAGTGAGAGTTGTGGTGGGGGTCTTTCACTGAATTGTTCTGCAAAAAACATATTAGGCAATCTATAAATTCATCCAGGTATTCTTACATTCAGATATTAAACAAAAAAAAAAAAGAGAGCGACTGGGCAGGAATATACAATCCTCATTTCAATACTCATTTCACTGTGGAGTACAGTAATGCACTTTGGAAATGAGGTCTCATTGGAAAAGGTAATTTGAAACAGATCCTCAGAACCTTCACGAAGCTGTAATGAGTCACCAGTCTGTGAGGACTCACTTGCTATATTGCATTGGAGGGTTTAATGTTTTGTTTTTCTCATCTAAACACTTTGACCCTTCTTATTTTATTAAGATAAGCCATTGTCTAACTGTCAAGAGCCTAGAATTTCAGCAGATTTGTTTGCTGACAAGTTGGTTCAGCACAACCATTCTCCCACTCATTTCTTTCCCCACTTCAAGCAAATTTTCCTTTTTTCACTCCTCTTTATCAGTTCTTTATTCTCTACAGCTCCTCAGCTCTCATACTGCCTATTCCCAGATGACTTTCCCCGCTCTCCTGGTATGTTTGAATGTATAACAGGAATTGGAAATATTCTTAGTCACTCATGGTGTTCATGCCACCAGTTGCCTGTGTGGTGTGGCTGTGCTTCACACCAGTGCTGGAGAGTTGGCCCAGTGACCTGACAGCTTACTGGGAGGGAGAAGGCTTATTATGTGCATTTTATAATGCACATAATACTGGGTTGAGAAAACTATACAGTGCCTTCACCTTACTTCCCACTTGTGACCATATAACAAACTAAAATCCTTGGGCTGTGTATGTGGGAGTCAGTGGGTTTGGTAGAGAAGGACAGAGGTAGGGTCTTCATCTCTAAAGTGAGGGAGCAGCAGAAAAAGACTAATACAAAAAAGAGTGAGGAGTTTTGACTTTCTCCATCATATTTAGGCGTTGCCCTGAGTTCCTGCAGCCCACAAGTGTGATTACAGACTGGTGACTGATGGGGCCAACTGCATTATTCATGCTGGTTCAGACTGAAATGAAATCATCGAGGGCGATTTTCTGTGTCACACTTCAAGGTCAGATGAGAGTATTTATTATTCCTTCTCTGTTTATCTGTGAATGCAAATTGAATTTAGTGACTCAAATTGATGAAATGTTAGAAATATAAAACTCATCAGAGCCGACACGAAGCGAAATTACTGGGTAGAGCTGGCCAGTGACTTCACCAGCCCATGTACAGGCCTCTGCTTTGATTAGTAATTATTTTAGTCTTTGGGTTTTCTCATTCCCGGTTTTGTTTCAGTTGTTGTCATTTTTGTTTTCAAAGAAAAAAGTGTAATAACACTTGAAACATTTAGAATTTGAATAAGATGATGTAAATAAAGCCAGCTGCAGAGAGGGTGCTTGGATCCTGGTTAGAGAAAAGGTTATTTTTTTCAGAATTCTTCCTTGGGGTTGTTTTTTGGGGGACTTGTTTGTTTTCCTCCCTCCTATGGCAGTTCCTTTTCTCCAGTATTTTACTCCCTTGTGTTGGATGTTCAGAGCTGAGTGGGGGGAGATAGGGAAGGGAGCAGCCAGTTGGCATCTTTTGGTGCTGAAGCTCCATGTGTTTCCTTACTGACAGTATTGCCCAGAGGCTGCCCTTCCTCATCAGCCAGGGTCATTAGGAGAGCCAAAATGAGGGGCTGCAAAGGGGACTAAATGAGCACGACTCTCAATGAAATAACGGGAATGGAGACCCTCTCTTCCCAACTCCCTGTAATGCATTTTGAACAGTTTAGTGAACATCTTGGCTTGGTTTGGTGTATCAGTCTGTGGTCAGAAGACATCTCTGTAGTGTGCATCCTGTTCTCTGCAGTGTTGGAAAGACACTTGAAACTTGTATGGGGAGGAATTATTCTTATCTCAGAGTGGGAGTGGAAAATCCTTATCAGTGAATGCTCTTTAAAAATAGACTGTTCTCTGTAATTGCCAAATGCCACATACAAATGATGATACAGAGAGAGGTGATACATGGAGTGCTGGCTATATGCTGTGTTAATAATCATAGAGGACTGTTGTTTTTAATTCCTGCTTTTTAATTACTTGCATTTTATTAAGAATGTTTAGTATTTGCTTGTCTCCAAGCACTGTGAAGGGAATCAGTTTGTTCAGGATGCAAGTGTGTCTGACTTGTTTTTGATTCAGAACAAGAGCCATGAGCATTTGGACACACCAAAAGCCCTTAATGGATTTGTCTACATAAGCTATTATAAATCACTTTGTTTATTCAACTATCAGCTTGATTTCTCCTGTACCCAGTTGTACTGAAGACAGCAGCATTTTCAAATGTAGTAAGAGCACAGTGAGCAGTGTGGGCTCAGTGGTTTTTAAATACCAGTAAAAGTTTTATTCACCAAATAAATGCCTTTAGTAGAAGCTTTGGCCTTATGGACACTTAAGGTTTAGAGGCTTAGGAGAAGGACATTTATGCCTGTAGTTGTCTCACCCTTGAAATATTTTACATTCCAGAATTCAGTGATGGATGTTGAAATCGTCAATGTTTCAACATAAAACCCAAAACAAACCACGGAAGTTTCTCATTTATTAAGACATTGCTTTCATTCTCATCTTGATGATGGATGTGGGAAGCGTGTTTAGTGCTGTGACATAAATCTCACGTTGAGTGGCTGATTAAGTATCTGTTCAGGTAGAGCCACCCTGGCCTCTGCATTTTGGCAACGTTCCTGGGCTTGGCTCCTCTGGGTCGCTGCCGTCAGCAAAACCCCCGGTGTTGCAGCAAGTGTGTTGACCCTGTAATGAAAGGAAGCAGAGGGTGCCTGATGTGAATTTCTTTTAGTAAATCTTAGCTCCTGCCAGTCAATTATGGCCATTGTGCTGGGGCAGAAAATGTGTTATTTCTGTTCTGTAACTGTTCACTGTGTTTCTGAGCCTGATAGTTATGCTGCTGGTTAGGGAGTAAAATTAAATACTATCTCACAGATAAAACATCGTCAGTGTACTAATAAAGCTCCAAATGTCTGTCTGCTTCTTACCCATTTCATCTGGCTGCACTAGCAAAATAATTCTCTTTATGTTGTTCCCTTGTTATAAATTCAGTATGATTCGAATCTTCCTTGGTACGTAGAGCAGCAAAGTGATGTATGAACTGCTTATTTTTGAATGATTTGTGATTTATGGAAGCCTGATGATGGTGAATTATGTAAAAGGTCTTTGAGAAAATACAAGGTGTGAACCAAGAGAAAGTTTGCAGATGTTTCTGAGCAATAAATAGCAAGAAGAAAGCTTGTTTTCCTACCAACTCTCTATAGACTGTTTCATGTAGTATATTGTGTTAGCAGTATTTCATATGGCTGTCTGTAAGGTACAGTTAAAGCTTTAAATAAAATATAGTCCCTGTGATAACTTCCACTAAAAGATGATCATATTTTGTATTGTTTCTCTTTCTGAATGTAGTGAGCAAATAGATAACATGAACCTGTTGGCCTCCACAGGTCCCACCGTCTCAGTAGCCAGAGAGTGTTTGAGGGCAGGGATGGGTGCTGCTGCTTCCCTATATCCACAATTCTCTGTGAAGAAGAAATGAAGCAGAAGATGCCAAACAATCTTATTTTGCTCGTTTATCTCCCTTAAATATACTAGTTAAGGCAGCTCCTTTCTGCAGCCATGTTCTCAGAACTCCAGTCAGTCTTTTCAGCAGCATTTTGTGGTGGATCAGGTTTTTTTTTCCTTTTTAACATAAGATGGATATTTTTCTGTTTTGCCAAGCCCCGCCTTTCCTTTCCTGTGTTCTGTCCCTTTTTGACTCAGACTGGTTTTGTCACCACCTATTCCCTTTTGGTTTTCCTTGTTAATTCCCATCCTGGATGGTGGGGGTGCTCATTGAGGCAGGTTAGGCAGAGGCTGAGGGGGGAAGTTGTCCATGGAGGCTGGAAAGATTCTTGAGGGAGGGCACAGACAGGGATGTCCTACTGCTGTCCAGGACAGTATAAAACAGGCTGGAGTTACCCAGTTGCTGGTTATGCCTTCATGTTGGCTTTTAAACCTGGGGGGAAGAACTGGATTGAAGAATAACATTCTTGTTCATCTCTGTTCATCAGTTTCCAGTGTGGTTTATGTGTGCACTGTCTGTACACGTGCGGATACATTGAGACGGCTCAGAGTTGTCAAGCCTCAGGAATGGGCATTTCTTCATCCAAATGTCTTGCTACAAAACAATCTCCCTTGCTCCTTTTTGCCTCATTAGCTCCTGCGTTAACCTTTTTATTTTGGACTCTGACATGAAGATGTTGATGGCAGTGACGCGGTTCCTTTTTCTGTTGCGTGTGTGCGATCGCGCTGTCATCGTGTTTTCCCTCCGTGCTCCCTCAGTGTTCTTCCTGTCACACTCTGGTTTTCTGTGCTTCTCTTTGATGTGATCTCGTTCCTGACAGTTGGCCCTGGTACATACACGTGTCTCATCTTTTCCTGAGTTACAACATGACCCAGACAGCGTTGCTCTCCTAATTGTCTCTGTGCCTCTGTGGACCTCTTCTTTTCCTCTCAGGTTGATACACAGACCAGTTCTGACATCCTGTTTGTTTTCCCTGTTATTTTTTTTTAGTAACTGAGGTACTTGGCTACTGAAAGGATGGAATGATTAAAATAATGTTTTATGGATCACTGGTGGTGGGGGGAACTGTCATCTGCTTTTGTAATTTTTGAAGGAGATTATTAAAATGTATCTTATAGCTTCAGTATTCACTCTGTGCCGTCATTGTTCTCAGTCTTTCAAAGAATATTCTGGAAAATGAAGTTTTATCATTAAGATTGCATTAAAGTGGATTACAGAAAAGGAAGAGCAAAATATGAAGAGTCTCAACAGCTCAGAATGGAAAGATGTTGGCATCTCATTCACTGGGATGTGGAACGAGGAACATTAATAGGCTGATAAACAGAAATGACTTTTTCTCTTTAAGGCTTAGAAAGGTTTACTTTGAACTTGTAAAGATTTTAAAATGCCAGTTCTCCAAGCTTATGTTGAATGGAGAACTTTGGGCCTATTTTATTTTATACTTTAATGCTCATATTGAGTGAGCAATTGCTTCTGAAAAGCCATAGGTGTCATCAGGGTGGAAGAAGAGTGCACAAGTCTGGCTTTAACAGCTTTTGCTTCTGAGCACCTACTTTCAAATCCTGTTTTGTGTCAATAAGAAATATAACTTTTCCTTTTGGATTTTTTTTCTTAGAGAGGCAGTTTATGTTGTATTTGGTGCAGTTTCTAGAAGAATTATCAATCTGTTCTAAGAGGGGAAGAAAGGATCCCAATAATGTATTTTGGCATGGTGTGGAGAGTTGTAAGGAAGTTGAATTTCATGCCTCCCATAGCAAGGAAACCTATGGTAACACTCAGTTCAGAGAGCTGAGGATTGTCCCTGCTTTCATAGACATCTCTGGAATTTAAATTTTATGTACATTAACGTCACATTTGTTCTGAGGCTGAAATATAAACAGATGAAGCTGTTATTTCCATGCAATGGCTGAGGAAATTGCCCATTTGTCTCTCTTTGCTTAACTTTTCTCATGTTTTGAAACAGTTGTTTTCCAGCCTAGTTTGAGAGTTTTGTATGTGGCTGAATGTCTGTGCTCTCCATGAGATGTGAATCTCAAATAGTTTTCATTATTTGAGGAAGGAAACCTAGCACATATCTCATTTTTCTTTGTGAATGTCAAATCAATCATAATTTGTCAGTCCACTCGGCATTCACAGAAACAAGTCACAATATTGGGAGATTAGGAAAAAAGATTTCTCCATTGTCTTATCAAAATGTTTTGGAATAGTAATATGTGAGATTTTGTCTGTTTGGTAGTATTTAATCTTATGTTTGCATTTTTTTCTTCTGTTCTGATTCTAATCAGGACTAAGGTTCTTTGATAAGAGCAAAAAATATTTGCAGTAAGGTTTCCATAGTGCAATTTAATTTGTTATAACACAGTTGATGAGAGTTTTGTACTTCTGTTTATCCTATGCATAAAAAAGGGTATTGTTGAACAAACTGTAATGGATCTTAAGACAGAAGTTGTGGTTACCTGGTCTCACCCATCCATTCTGTCCTGTTTGGAGCTGATCCGTGTGCATGTTTCATCACCACAGATATTACTCTTGGGAAGAGGTTCCCTTCTTAACTGATTAATTAAAACAGATCCAAGGAAGTAGTGGTGCCCTGGTAATGTAATTATCCAGTTTCAAATGCAGATGTGAAGCTGTCTTGATGAACTTTCTCCACTTGAATGCAACAATGAAGAGACTATTTCATAGTTCTTGATTCTTAAATTAATCTGTGAATGGTTCCAAATTGAATTGGAGCTTGAAACAGGTTTCTGATTCATCCAGTGTTTTAAGAGGTATAATATTTTCAAGGAGGAGAATGATTTTGAGGTAGGGAGGCAGCTGCTTTGGAATTTGAGTGAATTCCTACATAAATTTCCCACAAAATACAATTTGGTGACCTGGCAGTGCAGACTTGATTTATACTGAGCATCCTTTCAGGCAGTATTCCCTTTTGGATCTATTTAAACAGTACCTTAACAATAGTGCTATTTTATCTAAAAGCATTTTGATTTATTTTCTTTTAATTATAATGAGAAATAAGACCCCTCTGAAGCACTCATAAATTTTCCAGTGTTGTTTTTAGCATCAGAGAAACAAAGATCTTCTGTTCCTGAGTAAACTAGGCATGCTGGGTTTGATCTTTTTCACTTGCTTGAGGGTTTTTGACTTGTACACAATACTTCTATTTCGTGTCCTGCTCACTCTTTAAATACTTAACTTAGTTCAGTCTGGGATAAACCTGTCGTATTTAAATTATGAACCAACTCTTAGCAATCACAAGGATGATTTCACTTTTATTTTGCTATTCACCACGTGCTTTGCCATCAGTTGATCTGTGATGAGCTGCCTGATGTGAGCCTTGGAGCAGCTGCCCATTAGTGTCCCAGCAGCAGCCTGAGTGTCTGAAGGGCACACATGGAGAACATCTCCAGGAACACATGGATAATTGTGCATCACCACGTCGTGATGCACAGAGAACTGAGAACAAGAGGGGCCAGGCTGTTCTGGTTTAACAGAGAATCATGCCCACATTTCAAAAGAAGTGCTAATCACCTGACCTCAGAAGACATTTCTCTTCTGACACAGGTTGCTGGCAAGACCAATGTGCAGGTGGTGGCTCTAATTACTTGCTGAGTACTATCTGTCAGTCAAAACAGATCATATTAAACCTCAGTTCTACTTTGTTAGAAAAAGATGAAAAGATCCAGTAGAACCCAAGACTATGTGCTGTTTGTTGAAAACAAAGCATGTTCTCAAAGGCAAATGGATTGATTTTGAAACAGATACGCAATTATTTAAATGCTTTGTATGTGTGAGGTTCCAGTAATTGTGTTGTGCTGCACAAGAAGGCTGTCACTGGGATGGTTCTTCTCTCATATCTTTTTCTGACAACAGCTGATAATGAGACTGCAGCTACTCTGTTTTCAGCAGCACAGCCATAGGATGACATGGCACCAGCCCTGGTGTCCCATGTCATGGTGATGCTTCTCTCAGGTTTTTCTCATCTCTCTAAGAGGCAGTGGTCAAGAATTCACAGGTCTGTGTTATCTTCCTTAGTGCCCGAATGCTGGAGAAGGCCCGGCAGCAGCTACAGGAAGAAATCCTGCGGGTTCAGAGCCAGCTGCTGGACGAGAAGAAGAGACGTGAGCATCAGGAAGCCCTGGTCAGGCGGCTGCAGAAACGTGTCGTGCTCCTCACCAAGGTGAGTTTCTAGGTCATGTTGGAAAAGCCCATGTCCTTTTTTTTCTTTCCTCCAGGTGCAGTCCTTCCTATCTCTTCTTTGTTCACCTCTGTAACTGGTACTACAGAGTTGCTGTGGGGTTTTTGCACAGTGGGCGCTGTAAGAGACTTCAGGACTTTGTAGGAATAAAAGTACTGGTGCCTGCTAAGGCTGTGCTGGTGTTCCCCCCATCTGGGCTCATGCTGATGATACGTGACTTCATCTCAGGCTTGGCACCTGTGTGAGGGCAGAGAATTGAATCATGTTATTGCTGGACTGTTTTGAGCCACTGAAGGGAATTCATAATGGCTTTGGCTGCATTGCCTCCTTTCCTAAAGAGAGCGAAACGGCGGCACCTTGTCAACTGTTCCTGTGGAAAAACAATTTACAGAGAGTAAGAGATTTGCCTTCCTCTTACGCTGGAAGTCTGTTCAAATGTAATGGCAGGCACTAGACCAGTAAATTGAAAATTCGTTTTAAGATTCTTTCTATAGGATATATCAAAGAAGGCTGCATCATCCTATATCTGGTGTGCTCTCGTGATGAAATTCTATACAATAATTTTGAAGTCTGTAGAGCATTGAAAATTTTATATTAAATTCTGAGAGCTCTCTTTCCCCAAAGGGAATAATAATTCACTATAGTCAGAAAGGTAGTTACTTCACTTTCCAAGAATATTCCTTGCAAAACTTCCCTCATCTGAGCAGTCTCCCTGATCTTATAAAGCTCCTCACGTAAATGAGCTTATGTGTGTGCAGAAGGTCAGACTTGAGTAGTTAGAGCTCATGTGAGGTAGCCAGGCACATCCCTGGGTGGGGAGGAAGGAGGGATGAGAACTGTTCTGTTGCTTGTGCTTTAGGCTTTAATTTTCGGTGTCAACTAAAGCATTTTGATCGATTTTAATTGTGCTGCACCCAGTTCTGTGTAATTCCATGTCATTGTTGAGCCAAAGAAGCTGTGATATATGGTGCAGTAAGCAGGGCTCTTGAAGCATGAAGCAGTCACTTTACAAGAGGATATTCCATCAGATCTTCCGACTGCGGAATTTGATGCCATGGAGAGTCACAAGTGAGAAGAGAAAAATGACAGCAGTTCTTTCTGCTTCACACTGAGGTAGGCACTGCAATCAGGGTGGATGGACCAAACTCTCTCCATGGAAACAGAAAAGGCATCTCTTCTTCTCAGTCTTTCTCCTACCCCCAGCAGCAGACAGCCCTCAGTAGTGTTCTGGTTTAGTACTGGCCTGGTTGGATATGACACAGGTGGATACTGAGCCCGGTAAAAAAGCTTTCCTTTATGACCTTCTCAGCTATTCAACATTGTGCTGGATTGCTCAGCCCTGAAGGAAGTTTCTCAGATGGTTTCTAAAAAATTCTCTTTGTTAACTTATTTCCAGTGCTCAGCAGAAACACTTTTTGTCATAGAACGCAAAATGTCATTACTTTTCTATAAGTACGGGGCAAAAAGACAACAGTACTTTGTCATGTAATGGATTGTACCCTGATTTATTTAGGAAGACAAAGCCTTTGCTTTGTTTGCTGTTCTCCCCCTGAAGAGGAGTAGAGGAAAAGTTGGAAATGTCCTTCATCAGGCCATGGCAAAAAAATCTTTTGATTTGACAGGGAAAGTTTTCAGTGTGCTCAGTGGTTCCTCAACTGACCTGTTTTAAAGGAATAAAGACTTTGCTGTTCTCTGAAAATTTATATTCCATCCAGAGAATGCTGGGGTCCTTTGTGAAGAAATACATGCATTATGGAACTTGGACAATCTATCCTTGGCACTGTTTCTCCTGCTGGTTGCTCTTCTCATGCAAAATCAGAGGAAGGAATTTCATTTAATTAAAAAAGTATGATATTGTGATTTAAAATGAGATTGAGCAAATATATTGCCCGTCAAAAAAAATTATTTTACATTGAAAGCATATCACCTAGAATGGTATTTAATCATCTAATTAGTGGCATCAGTAGTACAGCGTGCTTCTATGTAATTTGAGAATGGAAAAGATGAGTTCACTCTACTGAAGCTTTGTCTTGATAAATAGGACTATGAAAATCTAATTTGGGGGAGACTATTATATATTTGATTGAATTGCTATTGCTTTTGATAGTATGACTTTTGCATTTGTATATGTTTGACCCTCCACCAGGGCAGTGAATCTGTTCCTGTATGCTGAGCAAATAAGGTCTGAAAGGCATCAGATGTGTTTTACAGTGTGAGTTTAATGCAGTAACAGTTGTCCTTTCTGTGGGCTCAAATTGGAACATTGGAAGTCAATTGGAAGTCTCAGAACCTTGAATATGTTTTAAAAGATCAATAGAAAAGAGTAAGTTGTTCTTCATTTCCTAAGAGCAGTACCAAATATTGCAGTAGTAAATGTACTCTCTTCAGGAGGTCCTTGCTTTGCCAGTCTGATTCCTTCTCACCTTACTTTTATGGCTACTGATTTTTTTTCCTCAAGATTCAAGCAATACTTTGTGGCTCTTACAGACTGCCTGTCTCACTCTTTCAGCTGCTAATTGCCACAGTCTCTGTCTGTCTTGGTCTCATATTTCCATTTCAGTACATTTAACTTCTCTGTCCTTATCTTGCTTCCTCGCCTCATTTGCTTCTTTGGGGCTTTCTTGATCTTACTTGGGCCTTTCCAGTTGGTTTACTGCTTGGAACTGGCACAGTTGTCAGTCTGGGATACTTCAGTGCATCACTACAAATCTCTCTTCCCTGGCAACCCTGAAGAACAGCATTCTCCAGTCTTTGATGTGTTAGTGCAGTGGTCCAGCCCCATCGACTCCACCCCTGACAGTGGGCTGGAGGAGGAGATGCATCTCGATTATTCCTGTTGACAAACTGCTGTTAAGAACATATTGGTTGATCACTTTGTCCCATATGTCCTTGTAAATCCAGTTTTCTGATTTACATGTTTTCAGTGAAACGTAAGACTAGATTTGGACACCCTCGAGGCTTTCAGACATTGATGGCTGGAAGGTTTCTCCTGGAGTGTCACTCTCTTCACTTAAGGTGATGAAACAGAAATTGATGTTTGAAGGGATGCATTCACTCACTCTCTCAGAGATCTGCCTGGCTGGGTTTGCTGTCTGTTCTACTGTCTTTTTGCTTTGCCTTTGCTCAGAGTTTTTTAGGGAAGTCTTTAATCTTTCCTTTGTTACCTGAGGTAGTTGCAATGCAGTGGTACTGGAGATACCTGAAGTGCTGGGGAAAGACCTAGTCCACCTCTGCCCTTTTTCCTGTTTGATTTCCTGCTGTATTTGTTTGGAATGCCATGTTTACCCACACAGTTTTGTATTTGACTTTTGTGTTGTTCTTAAGCTTGTGAGTATTTCTCTTTTTCTGAGAGCATTGCACACAACTCCTGGTCTTTGTTTATGGAGTGGGCTTGTTAAAAACAGTCAGTTCTGCTACTGAATGGCTAAAATTTAAATCTCTTAGGAAATTTTATATGACATGGAAGTCTCCTAAAGTCAAAAGCCCTTTCTGAAAGTCCTTATCTGAGCCAATATGTCATGGAAAGAATGTATGAAGCTACAGAGTGAGTAGGATCATCCTATACCACGTACAGCAGGTTTGACCAGAGACAAATGCCCTGCTTTGTGCAGCCGGTGTGTGATCCTTCCCAGGAAGCTCAACACTCAAAATGTGAAGCCCAATTTCAGTTGTAACTTACTCCAAATGAGTCCAATTTACTTCTCAAAATGTAACTTTGTGAATGCACACTGCCATAATTGCATCCCTTGCTCTCAGATAAGGCATAATGCAACGAGTGAATTAATCTGCTTGTACTGGATGTTGTTGTTTCACTGTGTTTATTTCCCGTCTGTGCACTCGTCTGCCTTTGGGTACTTTGCTGCCCGGAGAAGAGGCTGAAAAATTCCCTTTTGTTTCCTGAGCTTTCAACCAGATCATGTGATGTGATAGGAAATCTGTTTCTATTGAGGCATAATTTAGGCCATCACCATAAAAGTTGGAGATTAAACAAGTATTGATTAACCAACTCCAGCTGACTGTTGATACCACATGTTCCTGGAGATATCAGTCAGTGTGAAGTATATTAGTGACTCCCAGAGCTGAGAGTGGCAAAGATGCATCTGAAATGGGACTAGGTAATTAAACTGTTCATTAAGCATGGCAGATGCGGAGTTCATGACTTGATTTGCCATCTGCTTTGTTTTGTAATCAGTAAAGGTTTAAAATAATGCTGATGGCTTCTCTGTCATACTGGATACTGCATTATGTTTCTTCTTAAGAGGTAGATAGATGATTTTAAAGCTCAAGGAAGGATCTTAAGAGTTCTGAGGGCTCATCGAAGAAGGTGAATTAACCCTTTTCCTGGGATGTGTAAAAAATTAGCTGTTAATATTGCAGTCAGTATTGCACTCAGTAGCTGGAAAAAGAGCCACCCTGGCAAACAGATCCTTGTGACAGACCTTCTTTTGGGTATGATACCTGTGCTCTGCTCTGCATCCAGGTAGCACACTGGCTTTGGGGCAGAGCAGAGCCTCTCTGGGTTGTGAGCAGCTTGGAATGCTTTCCCTGGCTGCTGTGATACTTCTTCCTTCAATCCACTTCATGACTCTGTGTATGTCATTTCAGCAGTGCTGTTGCTCGTGCATCACCAGCTGTGCTGCTGCTCTACACATGACTGTTAGCTGCTGTCAGCCTGACCCTTGCCAAGCCTTTCCCTCTGCTCACCGTGTCTCCCCTTCATAGGTTTTTATAAACTCATGGAAGTTATATTCCTTTTTATGCCTGCAAATAAATACATTTTAAAGCAATTCCACTTATCCATCTTCAGAGATTCAGTTTTGTGGGCTGAAGTAGTGCTTGCTTACACCATCTTGCTTGTCTAAGAAGAGGGAGACCAGACTGTGTTTGAAGAAGACTCAGGAGCCTTTTAGATTGAGCACAGGTTTCTCTAATTTCAACTTGATTGTGTTAATCAGTTAAATAGTTTCAGCAGAAGGGTGTTTGGTAGTTAGGGGTGGAGGAGGATAAGAGCAGAAGAAGACAGAAGATCATTAACAGCTGTGGGGCAGAGGGAAGGAGGTGATTGCTGCCTGTGGAGTGCTGGGGCTTGGAGCAGATTGCTGCTGAATTGTAATTTTTAGTATCCAGTAGCATCATCAATTTTAATTCCCAGACTCCTCTTGCAGAGTGCCTTTTCTAAAGGATGAGGACCAACAGGTCAGAGATGAGGTAGGTGCTTTTATGAATAATCTCCTCCTCCATAAGCTGGTTTTAGATTGATCCCAAGTTCAGTCTCATGCAGGGTGGTTGTTGGGCTTTGTGTTTGTGGTTTTTACAGGAGTGTCTGGGTTGCTGGATAAAGCATACTGAGTTTTTTTTGCCTTCCATATCTAATGCTTTCTAGGATCTGTTGACCTGATCTCAGAGTCTGAGAGTGATTTTTCTCCTTTGTCTGTACCCTCTAATTTGTCTGTTTTGGAGTTTTTTATTTAGCTTCTAATGGAATGGTCTAACTCTAGTTTTCATGGAAATTGCTACAGGAAATACCAAAGAACAAGTATAAATTTTATCAGCCTCAGCATGGTCTTGACTGTACAATGCAAGTCACTCAGCCCAGCACCTAGAGAAGCACAGCAGTGTTGGTGGCTTCACCCTGGCCTTGCCATGAACCAGCCATAGTATTTACTGAAATGGTTTCATCTGCAGCACTGCCCTTTTTGTAGCTTTTGTAGCTTCCTGAGCAGAATCCCACAAAGTAGCAATTTTTGCAGAGATTTGTACAATGACAAACTGACTCTGTGCTGATTTATACTTGATGCTTTCTTACATTCATTACAAGATCTTATTTGCATGCTTGACATTTTAAAATACTGTGTTTGGAATGTGTTATTTATTTTGAGACCTTTATTAAGCAACCTCAATCTAAGGGTTTAATTGTTACTGATAGCTAAGAGTATAATTACCTCAGTAAAATATCATGGCTATATTAAGCAAATGGCAATTGTCTTCCAGAATAAAATGAGTACAAGCCATTTTCCTTTGAAACAGGTTGTTCCACAGGGCCTGCTAATATCATTTACTAACACAATTGGAGAATCTCTCAATAAAGAATGAATAAGGAGAACTGAAATCGATGTGTTTGGAGAAGAGGCTGGCTGTAGTAGTTTCAAAGCAGTGCACAAAGACCATTTGGGAGGAGGAAGTATCTTTAAACTAAACAAGAAAATGTTACTGGTTCTCCAGTGATATTTGCAGATTTCTGGAAGGCAGGAGAGTGTGTGTTTGCTGGTGATGGCTCCCAGAGCAGTGCATACTTTTCTTTTGCTTTGTTTTCTCTTTTGACATTGTTCCTTACTTGGCCTGATTTGGTCATAGGTTTACTACTCACTTGTTTTTACTCAGTGCAGAGTTGTTGAGTTCTCACTTGTTTATCCTGATCCAAAATGACTTTTCAAAGCCCAGGAGTTCCCTTAGTTTCTAACTTGTCAGTCTATATCTCTATATCTGTTGAGGGAATCTGGCTCTGAGATACTGGGGCTTGTTCAGGGGCTGTGGGCACTGCAGATGTTTGGGAGTGAGTCTGCCCTTGCCTTCTCGCTTTCCACTGCATCCTCTCTAGTGAGAGCTTTTGCTCTTGGGCTGTTGCCCTAATTCTTCATAGCTAGGGGATAAATTTGCCTTTTCACTGACTTTGGATATTCTACTTCGTGTACCTGTGTGGGTACCTGTAGGAATTTGTCCCACGGAGGATGAAGGTTGGTGTGCTTTGTTACAGTAGAGCTTCATCACCAGAGGGCTCTCAATGTGGAATTGCTGAGTGTTAGTTCAAATGACCAGCCTGGAGGCAGAAGATGAATTGATTCGTGGGCCTTGCTTCCTCTTCCCTTTTGGAAGCATAAAAGAGCTCATAAAAATTATCTTAGCAATTTTCTGGAATCAGTTTTGTATAATTTTTTCCCTTGCCTTATGTATTTGGTAAACCTTGTAATGATAAAAATATAGAGTTCATTATTGTCTTTATATCTGATGTTTTTGAGGGGGAGGCACAAGGACAGCCTCTGTATTCTATTGATGTTATATCTGTCATAATTTCTATTTAAGCAGCGTGTTTAGAGAGTTTTTTAAAATTTTATAACAATTCAGAATATGAAGCAAAGTTAAAAGTTATGTGTTATTTTATGAGGTATTTGTGAAGAACAATAGAAATGTGATTTTTTTTTTATTTTTTTTTTTTACCCAGAATACTGACTGGTTTCTGCTTTGTTCTGCCACCACTAGATATTAATGCTCAATGCTAAGAGGTTATATTATGAAAATTAGAAATATACCCATAAAAGAATTTATATGACCTTCAGTTCTCATATTTCTCCGAGAGAAAGGGCTGTAGGACTTCTAAAGGTAAAATATTCAATAAAAAGAAATTAGGTTAATCCAATGTTATGGCTGAGAATTTAAACTCACCCAGGTCAGGTAATTCAAAGTTATAGTTCCCTTGATGCGTGTGCTGTAACATTTATTCCTTAGCTCCTCAGCTCTGAATTATGAAGGATGGCTGAGCGGGTCTGGCAGGGAAGCAGGCGGGAAGATGGATGGGTGGAATGAGGGAGTTATTGTTGGGGGAAGTCGGGCAGAACAAACCTCACTGCTGTGCCTCCCAAACGAGGGAAGGGCGACAGCAAGAGGGGGCTCAGTGAGGTGGCTGGGCATGGGCTTGGGCAGCATCCAAGGACAAGGAAGGGGCATAGGATTTCTGAACAGCAGGCTCTGAAATACCAGCGAGGATAAGCTGCAGAAAAGGGTTTTTTTGTTGTTGTTGTTGTTTTTTTTCCCATTTCTTTTTTCCTCAAATACTTACGTTTTGAAGGCATTAATATCAGTGCCTCTTAGAGTGGTGGTATTGCCACAGGAACTGCAGCTTTGAATTTCTGACTTCTCTCTGTTTTAATTCTCAGCCATAAAACTGGATTAACTGGGTTTGCTTCAAGTTGAATTGCAGTGGATTTTTTTAAAGGATAGGAGAGAGAGATAATTAAGTAATTGCACAGTAGCTTATTTCAACATGTGATGTGAGCCTCTGGTAAGAACAGCTGCACTACTCAGACACCAGTCAGAGCATCCTTTCAAATGAAGCCCCAAAATCTTTAGAAAACTGAAGGAGTGTCTGGAGCATTAAGGAGTTTTGGATTACTTCTGGCACAGGATCATGCAGTACAGACTGTTTTGTCCAGTGTATATTCACAACATCTCAGGTCAAGCATTGCTTAAATTGATGAATATATTAGAAGTCAAATGAGGTTTTACAAAGCATCATGGAAATGGTCTCTGACCCATGATTTGTTGCATTGAGGAGAAATGTACTGTTCCCTCTTTTATGAACACATTTGCTTAGGTAGTATTTCAGATAGAGTCATCAACATTTATTTAGTAGAAACGATAGAAAATTTGAAGAATTGGTCTAGTTTCAGCTAATGAATTCTGATTGATGTAATGAGATTATTATAATACATGTTTCTCAATATACAGAACAGCTACTGGGGTTTTTTTAGTGTTTTATAGGGCATCTAGACCAGGACCAGTGAAGAATATTAACCATAAACTTACCTCTTCGGGTGGAACCAATTTGGAACAGTGGGGGAACTAAGGTTTAATCTTCTGTCTGTCTGAATCCAGGGATTCAGGATTTCCCTAGAAAGTTCACTGCCTTTTTGAAGTCAAGAATTTGGAAAGGGATCAACAGGTACAGTGTGAGCATGAGCCAGGAAAAGAAGATAAGCTTTTTACATCAAGATGATGAACTTTCTTCCTGTTGGGAGGAGGAGATCTCTTTGCACCAGAGTTTTAGTTTGTAGAGGTTGTGTGTAGGAAGGTGCTATGACCCTGCAGGGCATCCAAGCTGCTTGTTAAGCACAGGGAAGCTCAACCAGAGCAATGTTTCAATATGTCTGTCTGTGTCTGCATCTCCTTTACTCTCCTTGGGTAGCGAAGTCCAAGGATTCCAGTGGATGTGTTCCTTTGCTTGCCGTTGTGTTGGGTCTGTAGAAAGTGCAATGGGCTTATTCCAGTGCTGTATCATCCCACGTGCTTGCTCCTGTAGCAACACTGGGGAAAGCAGAGACTCCACCCTACTTGGTCTTCTAGTCCATGTTGCTTTGGGTGCCACGAGACTCTGTGTAAGGAATTGAGACAACGTGGTTAAGGTGAAAGTAGCTGAAGAGAGGAGCATTTTTAAACTGATCACTTTCCTGCAAGCGTCTGAGAAGGTTTGTGCTGATCTCGTGCCTGGGAGCTGCAGACACCTGGGGGCTGGGTTTGGCATCAATGGCAAATGTTTTTCACAGAAAAATTTGTATTCTGCTAGTGCCAGCCCGTGCTGTAACTGCAGGATCTGTTGTTTTGCTGCAGCTGAATACCCTTCCCCCCCGCCTTTGCTCCCCCTGAGACGTGAGCACAGCTTCCCCTGTTGGGTTATCTCCACCCCTCCAGTGGCACTCTGGAGCTCACATCTGCCTGTCCTGAGCTGTAAAATCTAAATATAGAAAGAAATGGGTGACAGGACTTGGGGCTCACTGTCCTTGTGAGCATTTGAAGGAGATATTCAGACTACAACAAGCAGCAGGTCCTCGGGAAAGCTTTGACCTACTTGACTCTAGAGCACATAGGTTTGGAGTGAGGTGCATGGGCTGTGCCTGACGTCTCCATGGGGCAGAGCCAAGAACTCATTCCCCTTTCAGGGAGAGGAACTGCTCTTACTCCCGTTCTCCCTTTGAGCATGTGATTAAATAAAGATAAGCATGGATGTAAAGTAATATTTCTTTCAGTCCATGCACACAGCACAGAATCATGTGCTTCTACAGGGCATGTGCAAAATGATTTTCCAAAATGGGTGTGTACTTCTCAAAATGATCTATTGCCTGAATTAGCAGTTTAGGCAATGTGACTCTTCTCAGTTGCTGTTTTTTCAGACACATACATAAGCTGCAGGAGTTTTATGTTTTATGCTTGTAACAGTAGTTCTACTCTGTAAATAGCATTTTCAGTTTTGCAGATAAGGAAACGCTTTCTGGCTTTAATAATTTAATTTTCTGTCAATAACATACTACCTTTGGAGACCAAGTTTCTAGGTTGACATTTCTATTATATTAATTACAAAAGAGGAGAAGCTGTGCTTGTTTTGTCATTGGGAAATGCCATTTACCAAGTTATTGGAAAGCTGACCTTGTCAGAAGTGTTATTGCATTATCCCTCGGTGAGGGCCACCACAACTGAGTGACAAGAAAAAAATGCAGAAAGAAAAAAGCAATTTCAGGAGATATAATGAAATCAAAACAAAATGCCTCTTTTATCCCTCTCCAACATGAAGATCTTTATTAAGATAGTATATTGTAAGAGTTTGATGCTGGGGGGGAAAAAGCTTGTGAACCACTCTGGGTTGTTTTTTAAAAATGAAAATCACCATACAAGAGAATTTTTGACCTTTTACATGAAATGAACATGAACAAGTGGCTGTACTTACTACAGTGACATCTCTCCCACTCCCTGTTTTAACCACGGTATCCCTGACCATCATCCTTCTCTTACTCATTCTACACATGAGGCTGTGGAGGCTGGGGGTAACCTGTACCACCTCAGTGCTTGGAGGGTCTCCCTGGACGCAATTTATTTCCCACCTCCCGTTCACTCTGCAGTGCCTTAAGTAAATCTCAGCTCTTCTGTTTGCTTCTAGCAAAATGCCAAGCAAATCATCTGTTTGTTTTCTCCTTTCCCTCCCAGTTTAAAGCCAAAAAGCTGTTAGTTTGCTCAGAACCATTCCTTGTCCTCCCTAAACACTGAGGGATGGCAGCAACCACACGTTCCTCCTGCTCTGCTTCAGTGTCCCATCCAGGCCCAGCTTTGCTGAGCAGCCCAGGTGATTTGCCTTCTGCAAGGACCTGCCTGCTTTCATGTGCCTCTAAACAACCCTCTCCACTCCTGGGCAGGCAAGTACCACTCAGCTTAGTGGCCATTTCTTCCCTGAACATGTGTTCTGTAGCAGCAGAGTGGCTGATTCTGCTCATCCCTGTGCTTTCTCCCTGTGGTGGAACCATCACAGAGGTGCAGGTCACAGGAAGCTCTGTGAGTGGTTCATAATGGAGCATGTTCATCACACTTTAAAAGCTTGAAATGGAATCTTTTCTACCAAAGAAGTTATTAAAAAAAAAACCCAGAAAGCTTTTTAACCCACCCCCTCCTTTTATGTGAGCCAACGTGTTTCTTATGTAATGTCTATGCACACGAGTTTGTCATGTGTGGTGTTAACCTGAGGCTATGTTTGTAGCCATTGCGTTCCAATATCGGCTTTTTACTTGCATAAAAGAGAAAAAAAGCCCTGCTGAATCCCTTGAAAATACCCTAAATAGGATCCTGAGCAGCTGTAAATAATAGCCAGGTTTATAGCTTAACTCTCTAGAGGTACACGCAAGCTGAAGGATGTGAAACATAAGTTCTCAATGTGATGTTTTCCTTCAGATAACACACGTAAAACAGAAATCCAGAAGTAATTAAATGTGCACATCTTCCCTGCCTCGCTTTCCTCTCTGCCTGGACATGGATTAGTGACTTCTGAGGTTCTGAAGCTCCTTCTGCTCCGGTTGTTGGTGCATCTTCTGCATCAAGTCTTGTGCTCTGTTGGGGTTCAGTCCCTAACATTAGAAATTATTTGATCCCTCCAAGGGACCAGCTCCAGTTGACTCCTCTGAATCTGCATCCTATCAAAAATGCTGTGACTTTCTCAGGAGGTCTTATTACATTTCACCTACCTAGGGTGAGTTTGGGGTTTTCTTTGTCAGTGTTTATGTTCTCACTACTACTCCCTCTGCAGAGGGACTGATTTTCCTTCAAGAAGAGGGAGCAGGGATGTGGAATTGTTGCTCCTCATCAGACAGCAGTTACACAGGTTTAGTTTTAATGTCTAACTGCTCCACTGAAGAAACTGGATCTCTTAATTGCAGCCAAAACATCCATGTAGGCATTTCCAGTTGAATTATCAGTAAGAGCAACTGACCCTGGCTGGTGGGCAGGGAGTCATACTTTGCTTTATGGAGAATTTGCTGTATTTTGGATGGTCCTCAGCTGACAGAACCTGCAAACTGTTCCTGCTCTGCTGGGGTTCTGTGCATGTTTCTGCTTCCACTGGATGAGGGGATGCCCAACAATCTGCATCAAAAGTTTTGATTTGTTATTAACTTTTAATATGCTATAAGGAAGACTAATAAAATTAAATGTAAATTAGAAAGTTCACATTCTTCAGGCAAATACAACTTAAGAAAAATGATGTCTTCTCATTTTGCTGCATTTTTAAGGTGTAATAAGCACAGTTGCTGCTCTCCCCAGGGACAGCTTTGGGACTTACAAGGTTTATTCATCCAGACCAGTGAGTTCTTTTTCTTGGCAATTCTTTCCCCCAGGAAGTAGTGATAAGAAACTCTGAGGGGAGGAACCTTGATACATTACTTGTCCTTTCTCTTATTTGTCTTGGGACTCGGTCTGGAGGTAAATGTGTTATAAATATCTGACTGTTAATGCTTGGTAGACTTATGAGAGCTGTTAACAACTAATGAAGGTTAAATGCTGTCTATTTTGGGAACCTGAATGACACTGTCACTCATATTTTATTAGTACTCGATGTTTAGAGCTGCTGTATTCCTTCTGTCATTGCTGTGGAGTGGAGAAGCACCGTTATCTCAGTTATGAAAGAGGATGGGGAACAGAGATGCTTGAATAAAAGAGGTGAAGACCTGAGCCCAAGTCAAACAGGAACACTGTGGAAGAGCTGTTAAATCTTTATTGTATCTCCTTCAGAGAATATTTGTGTTTTTATGAAGTCCCACAGTGCAGACTGCAGTTTTTTGTGCCTTACCTCTGTGACAATGACCTTCCTTCAGGTAGCAAGTCCTCTGCTGTAGCACGTGTGTGTGTGTTCCCTGACACCGCCTGCTCCACTGTGTTAGCATCAGCATTTCACTGATTTTCTACATCTGCAGAGTCTTGTCATACCCTGGAAGCATCTGGTATCATTTTGGTGAACCTGTATCAGTACAAGGTTTTTTTTTTTTCCTGGAGCTGTGTTGCCGAAGTGCTTTTATTTGTGGAAGTTATGGCCTGGTTTATAGGCACAGGCTGGAGTCCCTTCCCTCCTCTCTGCATGCTGTGTCTGGCCAGCATGTCCATAAGGATATCATAGCTCTGAAGGATGTCCAAGTCAAATCCCAAGGAGATTGTGGTGTAAAACCTGCTTTTGTGCACATTGCTTGAAATCTGTTTTTTTTCCTTCTACTTTGCATTAACTTGTGTTTGTGTGTGATTTTTGCTCAGGCTGTTTATCAGTCTTTGCTCTTTCCTCATTATTAATATTTTTAAGAATGCCTCACCCTTGTCTCTAGACTCTGCTGACATTAATATTTTATGTTGTCATTTCACATCTTGCTGTTTGCCCCTGTGTTCCACTACACTAATAATGATACTGAAGGAAACTTCTGACTCTGATTCCCAGTGCAGCCTCCTGCTTTCCATGGCAAGGAGGGATGTTGTGCTCCTCCATCAGCCAGCTCTTACCAACAGGTATTTGGCTCTCACATAATGATTAAACCCCAGTGATGCTCTGTCATTTATACAGATTTTCAAACCTTGAGTTCACTGGTTTGCTCTCCTGTGAGTTCTCAAAGAATCATTAACTGGTTCAGTTTAAATTACTTTCACAAAGGCTTAGGCTTATCTATCTCTATTTTATCTTGTTACACTCAACTAAAAAAGATGCTTTGAGTTCTGAACCTTCTCAACTAATTTTCTCAATGTTCAGGTGAAACTTCCTTACCAATGACTCTAATTTCCCAGAACAACCTTATCTCCTCTTTCAAAACAGATAGGAGGATGTCTGCTGCCTGGTATCTCCAATACAAAAGCCATTTTTAATGATAAATCATTCTATTCCTTTTGTCTGTTAACACCTTTGTTATTTTGGTCTTGGATGAATATCCAGCTTTGAGATTATTATTATATCTTCTTAGTGCAGTTTAATTTCTTGAAGCATTTAGCTGCCTTTATCAGTCCTCTGGTTAAAATATCTCAGTTCTCTGGTTAAAATACAGCAACTGTGATGATTCTTTTCTGAGTCTGTATCTTTCCTGGGTCAGAGTCAGAATGTGCAGCTACAGTCACTTATGCTTCTGACTTCTGATAGACTCAAAGAACTGCTCTGTACACACAGCTTGGTTTGGGGTTTTATGTTTTCAGTGTGATGAAATTTTTTACCTTTAAAATACAAATTAATATTATTACTGTGGCCTTTGCTTACTTGAAATTCTCCATTATGTTTACATTTCTATGACCTTTTCTCACTTTATGTAAGCATCCTGACTTTCGGTGGTTTGATGTTTGTATTTATTTTCATCCTTATGAAACTGGTAATGTAAAAAAAAAAAATCTACAGAGATCAGTAGGTTGATTTTCTTTCAAATTTTGGTAAAGATATGAAATAGTCTTGCAAGTTCATATATTGCAAGTAGCAATTTCTGAACTGCTCGTTTTCTTCTCCCTGTATGAGTATCTGAATATCCCATGGGATTTAACAGTGTGGCAATGAGCAAACAAATTACTATATTCTCAGGCAAAGAAAAGTGTAACTGGATCACAGCTGCTGTCACTCCTGTCTGTCTTGAAGATGAATCAGCCTGCTGAAATGTGCAACTGTGGGCAGTATATGGAGCTGGGTGGTCTTGTTCTCTGAGATCAGGTGAATATTTCAAATCTGTTATACCTTATTTGGAGTATTATTTTGTGGATTCCCCCCCCCCCCTTTCTTGCCCCTTTAAAATTTATAATTAAATTTTATTTATTTAATTACGATTGGTGGCTGCATACTTATTTAAAATGAAACCATCAGCTGTCAGATAAGCTGAGAGGCCACAGTTCAGACATTATTTGTGCCAGGTATTTTTACCAGATGGCCAAAGTGCAATCTTTTAACTAGTCGAGGATGTGATTATAATATTTTTATGAACTTATTCCAGTTTCACCTTTTATTTGTCTTCACTGCTGTTAAGGGCACTTTCCATGGTGTTCCTCTACTGGAAAATTTAGATCAGATTAGAACATGACTTCTCAGAGCTGCGGGAAGTAAGCGCATAGTTTAAAGAGGATTAGTGATCAGTATGTATAAGGACTAGCCTGTGTAAGGTAAATCTTAGAAGGAGCACCTTCATCTTAAGTAATTTATATGTCAGTAGAGATTTCCTTCTTTCTTCAGCTGGAGTCTCTCATGTTAAAGGTCATTTTATTGAAATTTGTACTTATGTATTCATAAAAGCGTGTGTTGTCCTGAGTGTTATCAGTCACCAAGATTTGAAGTTGCCATGCTGGATATTTTCTGCATGTTTTAGCACTGGAATATGGTATGATTAATAAAGTGAGATATCTGCTCTTGATATTACAGCATTAATAAAATTAGGAGGTGGAATTGTGGTGACATATGGTCTTCATACTTAGTGAGGTTCAACTGGCAGGAGAACATGAAGTTATAGGAATGTGAGAACTAATTGATGGGCCTGGGGAAGCAGATCTGTAGTCAGCTGTGGGCTGATGCTGTATAACCAGTTTTCTTTGCTTGATGGTATGCTTGTGATCTAGGCACCTTTTGGTTATTTCTGTATCTGTATTCTTTAAGTTCTCTGGGAATAACAGATTTGGCAAGTTACAGTTTTGTATTTATGCATTATTTTGATTTATATTTTTTTAAATATGTGGAAATCTAGGCTGAAAATGATGGGGGGAACCTGAGTGTGGCAGGTAGATAGTTATACCTTTGACATGTCTTTGGTTTCCGACTTGGCCTTAGCAGCTATTCCCGCATTATAAAAACTGGAGGTTTGCCTTACAGAAGCATCACTTCTACATTGTCATAATTTTTCAGCCTTACTTGCCTTTTATATCACCTCATCAGGTAGATTTTGAGGGGTTTTATGCATTACTGCCTATTTATCTTGCATTGGTTTGGAGGTCTTAGCAGGGGAACAGGCTGCTGATGTAATTCCCTCCCATATCCCCCCTGCTCTCCGGGCTCTTTGTGCAGGTGACTCTGGGCTGTAGCCAAGGCTACCTCTGATTTACCTCTTGGTCACTCAGGAGTTCTGCTGTTCCCTCCTTCAGCTCCAAATAAATCCAGGGCACTGAGAGCTGTGGCACCCTGCTTTTCTGGCTGGTGCATCCTCTTAATCTGCTCCCAGTCACCCTGCAGGGAGCTCAGTTTGTTCAGCTCTCTGGGGAATCCTACAGATCAGCTCTCTGAGACATAAGTGTCCTCAAAGTGGTCACTGGCACAGCTGAAACCAGTGACCTTTCTGGGAGAATTGTACCTGCTCCCATCAAGCAGCAGGATAACACTTCCAGAGCTAAATCTAAACCTGCTAGGTAAGAGTTATTTGACAATCTTGTATTGCCAAAGACTGTGGCGCTGAATCTCCTTCCATTTATAGTTAATTTTTTTTTCCCCACCAAAATTTGTTTGAAATTTCCTGTAATAGAGGATTGAGTAACATTTGTCACATTTGGAAGATGTAAATCGTTGAGGAATGATTTCAGCTCCCTCCTCTATAGTCTTGCCAGCCGTTTTGCCATTCAAGGTTTGAAGGACTGGATGCTGCTGTAGAGTCGTTTCACCAGGTTTTCTAACAAGGAAACTGCTTTGCTCTTCAACCTCGAGGATTTTGTGTTTGCTCCAGACTGAGAAAATGTGGGCCAGAGGGCACAGAGGTACATCCCCTGTGGTGTCAGGAGCTGGAGGATGTGTGTTTGTGGATGTGAGTGTGTGTGAGCCCTGGCAGCTCACCCCTGGCGGGGGGACTGGCTGTCAGACGGGTGTGAAGTGCTGTGTCTTGCTTATGGCATCTCTTTGTTTCCCATCCAGAGTCAGACTAATGACAGCTCTGATAATGCCAGATGGCAGTCACCAGTCATCATTTAATAGCAGAAAAATGCCTAAATATTGTCTCCAAAATTGGTTTGTTCATTCTTTCTCCTCGTTCCAGCCTGGCAGTGATCTGCAGGCAGCACTTAGGGACCTCCTAAGAAGATCTCGTGTAGAAAACTGTCAGAACAGATTGCTGTATGGATTTTCAGAGGATTAAAGTTAATTAAAGAGCTCTTCCTTGCTTTCATTTCCTCGTATCTGCCAGCTATTTACATGCTAATATAGGGTCTTCCAGGGAGAGCAGGACAAGTGTCAGCATTGGGCGTGTTATCACGCATGGAGACAGTAGAAAATAATGAGATGAGCAATATATATATATGTGTGTGTGTGTGTGTAGCTTGACAACTGAAAGTCAGCAGCACAGCTTTTTGCATATCTTCAGTAGTGTGTGATCTTACTGAACAGAATTCACTCCATTACATCTCACACTGCATAATTTAATACTTCATCATTCACTATAGTATCTTTACATAAGGAGTTCTATAAACAGACAGATTTAAGTTTGTTTGTGTGTTTTTTGTTTTTTTGGGGTTTTTTTTGTCTGCCTTGTGTTAAAGAGGAAACTTCTTTCCTACAGAAGTAATTACTAGTTTTACTAGGAGTACAAACCTGGGAGCAGAGATTTTGGTGAGGACTGGTATCTACTCTTGCCTGTTCTTGGAAAGATTAAGCAGAGTAGATGCTCAGCGTGGAAGCAAACCGAGAGTGGATGTAATAGTTTTCTGCTCCAGTTGCATTATTATTTGCCCATTTCATTTTCACATTATTTCAGAGGATTATTTTCTCCTGTAATTTTTCAATATCTTTCATTTTAACACTTTATTAAAACTGCTACATAACAGATGAAATAAAATTGATCTCAGGTTACACTTCAAGAGGGATTTTAATGCTTTAGGAAAATGAGAAGCCTTGCTGTCTGCATTTTTAAACAAAACTATCAAAACCGCCTGTATTGTTGAGCATAGGTAAAGGTTTTTTTCAGATGCAGAAGGCAGTCCACATAGTTTGAGGGTGCTGAAGGTAATTAAGCTTCTAAGGACCAAAGGCAGTCAAAGACAGATTTGTTTCCTGAGGTTTTTGTTCCCTGATGTGCAGGTGAAATACAAAGTGAGCAACTTAGCAAAACCAGCTCTTGCCAGGGGCTGCTGTTGAAGGCAGAGTCCCTGTGTTTCTTGTGACCTTTGTGAAACAGCTCTTTGTCATTAGTCTTTCTCTTAATTTTAGCCTTTTGTGGTTTTCCTAGCGGAAAACATGATGGTCTTACTCGAAGGTATCAAGTGGCTGTTCTTTGGCCTTAAAAATCAACATGACATTTTGTGGAAGAGTTAAAAGATGAGGGGAAGGGAAATTCCTTTTGGGAACTTAGTTGGGAGCAGCTGAGGGGGAGAAGGTTGCCCACACTGAAAAGTCATGACTGATCCCCTGCTTGCTCCTGCCTTTGCAGCACAGATTCCTTGACAAATGCTCTGAAAGGGATGTCGGGCCGTAGATACCCTGGGATTTTGTTGTTTGAGGTTTTTCTCTTGTACTTGATACTCCAAATGCTCTCTTTAGCCAGCCTGGTGGGGCTGACCAGGATGAAATGCTGCTGTGCAATAAGCCTGGGGCTGAATTTGTCCCTGTTGTGGTTTTCTGAATGTCATCTGAGCTACACCAGGGGAAAGCTGTCCCTGGAGTCTGGATAGATGTTGCTAGAGGTTTGTTACCAGACCTGTGCAGGTCTGAATAATTTAGAGTCATGTGTTGTTCTTGGTTCCCCAAACCAGAGGAAACCAGTACTGTTTGAGTATCTCTGCTGACTAAATCCTGTTGCTAAGTGTGGTTGGGGGAATGTGATAGGACTGCCAGCAGAAAAGCCAGTGAGCACTCAGAATTCATGAAAGATGGGGACACACATGGAGCAGATGCCTTGTATAGTCCCTACCTGGGCTGCCTGCCCCTGGCAGGGCCAACACAACGTTGTTTGCAGGAGCTCTGACAAATGGAAATGAAAACTGATGCTTAAAAAATATAGTGTTTTAATTGGTAAGGCTCATGTCTCTTATACAAGTGGCAAGACCCCTGATGTTTATGTGCTCAGTATCGGTTTTGGGCAAATATTGGCCTTTTGCCAAGACTTTGGAAATATTTTCAGTAGCCACTCTTAGAAATCTTAAAAAAAGCTCTTTTTTAAAAAGGAGTGAACTCTCAGCATTTGGAGACTCGTCTTTTATAGGTATCTTGTGTTAAATACCTACATTTTTTCCTTCCTGTGTGTTTCTCATTCTTTACCCGGTGCAGCCTGCGGCCTGTTAGAGTGGATGGATGCTATGGAGGAACTTCAAAAGGATGTGTAGCTGCACTGGGATCTGCCACTGATTTAAGGAGATGGGAAATTTTCACACTTGACAACGTAACACGAACAGCAAACTTTTTTTTTTTAATGTTTCTAAGTGCTCATTTTTACCACCCTCCTGAGGTCTAAGCTCATACAAAGGCTCAGGCCTTCAGTCATATCCAGCGAAGCTTTTGGGGTTTTTTTAAGTGAAGTTTAATTTTTTATCAGTCTACCAATATTTTTCTATAGCACATCTGAGAGATTTTACTCAAATTAAAAAGCAAAAATGCACAAAAAATTTGTGAGAAAAATCAGAAACCCGATCAAAAGCACTTCAGCCAAAAAGGGGGATTTATTTAATAGGTGCCATGTGATTGAAAAATATAGGTATTTTCAGTGAAGATGACTAGGTAAGGTTTAATGTTTTTCACAGGCAATGCAATTTTATAGAAAAGAATTGAGAAGAAAAAGTAGTTTTTCAGGTATTACATGCATACTTTGCTACTTTATGCCATAGCCCTTTTCTGAGACCTGTAAGTTTGTGGATCTCTGAGATATTTAACTCAGTGCAACAGTTCCTTGCTGCTGGGAGGAGAACATAAATCTTTTTTGAGAACTAAAATTTTCCTGTGCTGATGTGTCTGATTTGTGGGTCACAGGCCCTTCGTTCTGCATCTTCACCTTCAGACGTTGTGATTCTTGGTGATATGTGTGGATATTGGGAGCAGAACAAAATTTTATATATACAGATGAAAAGAAGAGTCTCAAATAACAAAGAAAGAATTTTATGTCAGTAGGGTGGGGTTTTTTTAATCAAAATTTTATGTTATTTTGATTTCTGGAACTTAAATAGAGCAAACCAGACATCACAGCAAGGATCCTGATAGAAAAATTAGATTTTGGGGTTTAATTTTTGGGTGTCATTCCTCAAGATGAGAAGCAAAAAAGCAAACTAGAGCAGTGAGCAACATGAATATTTTGGAAGCAGCATTTTTTTCTATGTGCTACCATCTGTTGATGACCTATGCACAGGAAAGGATTCATTTCCCAAAGTCAAAGGGTTAATTACTTGATGAGATGTGCTAAGAAAGCTGTGAAATACAAGGTAAAGTAAATCCTGATGCTTGAGAGAGCTCTCCAGCCTTTTTTTTTTTTTTAATTCCCTCTTGGAAACTTCTATGTGCTGGTTGAATGCAGTTGCTGACAATAGTAGTATTATGGGGGAAGAAGTGATGCACGATACTTGTCTTATGTGAAAATATATTACAAATAAAAATTAGCAAATTAAAGCACTGAAGAGCTCTGGTTCATTAACACAGTGTTTTCTGAGCATTAGCTTTCTGAGTGGTTCTGATGATGGAAAAGAGAGGTTATAAGTTCTGTCCTTGTATCCCTGAATGTTGCAGAGGAAGCCCAAATGCTCTCAGCAGCTTTCCCATTAATGTATTTTCCTGTCTTCAGTGCAAATGAACCCCAGATACATGATAGCTCTTAATACATTTTGAACCTCTCTCCCATAATTAACTTCTGATGGACTAAAACAAGGCCGTGGGGGTCATGGATTCGAAGAGACTTCTCAACAGGTTTTGAAAATGATACATAGAAATCTTTCTGCCATTCACATGATTAAACTTAATTATTTTGAATTGATTATAAGGTCTTGAATATGGATATGTAACGAGCTTTATGTTGTCCCTCAGCAACAGCACCTTTTTAAAGCCCTCTTCAGTCAGATCCTAGTGAAGCACGATGTTCCTCTTTTTGCCAGCGTGGCCCGTGCTTGCTTACAAGATGTTGCAGCCCTGGTTTCCATCAGAGCAGCTCCCATCCTGTCACCAGAAAAACCTGATGACACTAAAGCCTCTTGCTCAGTCAACATGCTGCGTGTTAGCATCAGACTGACCCTTCCAACCCTGTGAAGTTTAAACAAAACCTGCCTGCTCTTCCTCCCATCTCCATTACCACCAACCTTCCCAGTTCATAGGATCGTTTGGGTTGGAAGGGGCCTTAAAGCTCATCTCATGTCAACCCCCCTGCCATAGCCAGGGACACCCTCCAGTAGACCAGGTTACTCAATGCCCCATCCAGCCTGGCCTTGAAACACTTCCATGGATGTCACTGGGGGTGTCACTGATGTGAAGCAGTGACAATGTTGTTCCCCTGCAGCACGTGAGAGGCTCAGGTTTGGACTGTTAATTAATAATTCCAGTCCTGTGCAATGATTAGTCTGATGACAAGTCAGTCTGTGCAAAAAAACCTCTTGGTAGCCTTTGAAGCAAGCATGCAGAAATATCCTATTTTCAGCTGTACATATTTTTTTCCCAGAATTACTTTACCATGGCACTGCTCTAAATATGTCTTGTGAGATAAGCTTTAAATCCTACTTGGGCAAACTTTATTAAAAATTAACATTTGCATGGGGAGCTATAAAAAAGAATAGGACCTTCATTAGCTTAAAATCATCCAAAGTACAAAATAATATTGAATTGCTCTCCACTGGTCCAGACCAGGAAGGTTCTTACTGCCTGCCAGATCTTGAAGCCCAGAAATAGTCAGCATCAATAACATCCAATAAACCACACTGGAAGCTGCACCTCTATTCCCAGAGGTCCAAGAAAATGAGCTGCTACCGCAGGCTAAACAGGCTGAACTCATTGGAATGGGATATTAGCTGTCATTCCTCTCAGTGGGGAAAACTGGAGTGTTCATTAAACATACAGCCCCAGAATAACTGCTCTGGCAGTTCATGGTGTTTGGGAGTGAAATGTCACTGCAGATGATGTAGTTTGATACAGTTTTGCTTTGTGGAAGTTCACACTCAAACCAGCGTAACCCATAGGCCAGGTAAAGCTGATTTAGCCTGACGGAGGATGTGTCCCAGTGACAGTCATTCTGATCTCCAACCTTGACAGAAGTTTGAGGGAAATGGATTGACAGTAAAGATGCTGAAATGCAAGAGAGATGAGAAAGGGACTGTACAATGGATCTATGTAGAACATCAATTTTCATTTTCATTTCATTTTCCAGGACAGATGAGGGAACACGTCCTTTCCCACATTGCTTTCCTGTTGGGACTGCATATTGCTTGCCTGTACCTCGCAGCATTTAATCTGTTGTGATTCCCTTAAATGCCTTCCCTACTCACCTTCCCTTGGGCTGCGAGTCACCAGCATGTGTGTCTTTGTGTTAATTTGTCCCAGTTCAGAGGCACAGCATCATTAGTGAGGCGCCGCCGCTGCAGTAATTACTGTGGGATTTGGGCACAGCGGTGTGTTCTTGCATCACACTCTACCTTCTCTTTAATCTACACGGGCCATCTGCTTTATTTCTTAACTAAAAGTTGTTTTGTTTCTGCTTTGGAAGAGTGACTCTGTTGCTCCTAATCTTCTCTGTGTAGAAAACCATTGCAGCCAGGATAAATTACATCCCTGTTTGATAGATCGTGCTCGTTTTTGAAAGATTTCTTTCAGGTCATGCCCTGTAGTTTTACCATGTACAAGTTTTTCCTTTCCTTTGTGGCTGCAGGGACAGTCAGGTCAGAATTTTGGTAGGACCACTCTGTAATCTAGAGAACTCTTGACCACTTTAAGTCTGACCAGTCCTGCTGTTGGCTCTGTACTGAAGATTTCCCAATACAGTAAATGACGTTACTGGGCGGTTATCCCGTGGCAACTCTAAGTAATAACCTTTTAAACCCCCATTCAAGTAAGAATTGTGTGTTGGGTGACAAAGCACTTTGACTTCTGTCTAAAAGGTCTGTTGTGTCTTTTGCTGTTGCTTGCCTGATCAAAAATAGTGAGTTGTTGGACTAATCAGGTCAAAGGCTTGAGTTTCTCCAAATCTTCTGTGAGAGACTGTCTTCTGCTCTTATGCCTTTCTCTTCCCAGACTCCTCAGTTTGGATCAGTACTTTAAGAGTTGGTTTCCTAAGCCTGGGCAATCCTCAGGCATAGAAGTAAGTTGTTTAAGTGGGGTGGAAGGCTGACATTGCTGTTAGAGAAAGCTTGCTTTTATTTCCCAGAAAAACTCGTTAATTAGATGATGATTCTGAGAGGTGTTTGGTATGGTCAAACTGGACAATTTTTGATGTTTTAGAGGCATTAAAATAAGATTGCAAAATAAGAGCAGTGGGGATCTGACAGCATGTGTCACTTTCCTGGTCTTTTGGAAGAATTATAGCCTAGTTTTATCAGAAAGTGGGTTTTGTTGTTGCCATCTTATATGCCTTTTAAAAGTGTTCCTGTTGTCAATAAATAAGGTGAGGGCTACAGTGATCCATGCATCAAAAAATATAAAATGAGAATAATACTTCCTTAGGTCTGTTGGCAATTTATTTTTCTTGTAATGGGAACATTATTTCTGCGTGAGCCTATCCGTCCTTACCGCTAGAAGTTGATTCACACAGTTCTGAGGCAATGAAATAGCAGCATCAAATCAGGCAGTTTGCATCTTGGTTTTGTGAAAAGAATAAAAAAATAACATCATTTCTCTTAAGATGTTTTGGAGTAGAGCAATCATTTAGAAAATGAAAAGATCCTTTGTCTAGGAGGCTCCTCTGTTTCACTCTTTAATCTAAGCAGCTGCCTTTCTCCTTCCCCATGGGAAGTTGTGGTGGGTAAATAACATGGAAATTCATTTGATGATGGAGACATTAGAGGTTGGCATGGACAATTAATTTGTTATTAGACAGAATTAATTTTATTTGATCCTTACATGGTTCTGTTGCTGCATATAAATTCAGCAGCTCAGTGAGTTAGCCTATGAATGCAGCTCTGGTTTTGAAGGATGGGTTTTTTGGCAGCTGCTTTCCCCACCTGTGTTTGAAATGCAGGTTATGGGGAAGCCTTTGCCTTTGTGCTGCTGGAAGTAATTGCTGGGTTTGTGACCTAGAAGTTGTGCTTTTCCCCCTCCCAAACTAAATGCTCGGGATCATCTTTGCTCAGAACTAGTTTGAAAATGAAGTTTCTGAAGCTACGTCAGCAGAAAGCTGAGTAGAAGAAAGTGAGGAACTTTTGGCTTGTGAATCTTTGAGTTCCTTTGCTCGTACAAGAGATGGAATGAAGTGTCAGTGGCTACAGGTAGAAGTGTTGACTCTCATCTCCAGAGGGATGATCTCCTTGTAGTGTCACAAAGCAGCAGGTCTGTGTTTTAGCCCAGTTCTAAGCTGCTGTATGACCACAACCACTTCATCTGGGGGGGCACCAGTTTTCCTTTCTGGAAGATGGAGATGGTGAAGCTGAACTCTGATAAGAGGCTACTTTAAGATTAACTGCTAAAAGCTGCAGCATAAAAACCTAAAGGTAGCCCTGCCCTTCTGCTAAGTGGGAGAGTTTCGTGAACAAGTTACTTATAAGAGTGTACTCATAAGACATCTGCATTTGCATATATTATACTGCATTTTTCCTCCTGCTTCTCTCCTGCCTTAATTGTCTGTGCTCTAGTTTTCCCCAGACTGGAGAGTCTCTTGCTTGTGCTAGATTGGCAAACTAAAGATAAAAGTTTTTGAAAATGAGACCAAGGACAAAAGCAGGGAGGATGTTCAACTCAGAACTGTAAAGGAATATGTGAGTGTGTTAAAAAGAGTACCAAATTCAATTATTTTTGTTAACCAGTGAGATCAGAAGAGGAATCAATTATGTTGTGCAGGTATCTCTCTCTGTGAGCTGCATGGTGATAATTTCAATTGCATTTGCTTTTTAAAGTTGACGTGGCAGTAGACAGCATTGTTTCAGTAGGAATGAGCAGGGAAGAGACTAATGTCGTCTGTAAGTGGCAGGGAAATACAAAACTCACACCTCTTGACAGTAATCGTTTTTGTTTAAAAAGCAAATAAGTGAAAAAGCAGGAGAAACTTAGGGATAAAATCACACCTCTTGAAGAAATTCAGGGCTAGACTTGGCGTATGTTGTTGGAGATGATTTAGCTGTAATTAAGTAGGTTCTAACATAGTGGGTAAGACTGTGGATGAGAAGAGGGGGAAAAAAACAATCTTCTGACTATCCATTAATATGCCAGACTGTTAGCAAGCTTGGTAGGAGAGTGGTGTGTAAGTAAGGATTAGTGATGAGTAACTGTCCTCTCCTTTCAGCAGCTCCAGGTCCACAGTGAGCAAGCACTTCATGCTTGTGTTAAGCACCCCCAGCACAGACAGGTCTGTCATTTCTGGGTCTGTTTAAAATGCTGTGCTAAAAGACACAGTAGAGACCTCAGAAGTTCCCTTCATGTCGAATGCAGAAGTCAGCCCAGCTCCTGTTTGTTTCCCATCTCCCCCTGCCCCAGTGAGGCTCTCACTGTTTGCACTCCCTGGCCCCACGTGTGTGATGCCCAGCCAGGTGTGTGCCTGTCCCTGGTGCCATGGTTCCTGCCAGCCTCCAGGAATCACTAAGACAGATCACACGTGTGCCTAAGTCTGTGCAAACATTCCATAAACCCTTTCCTTGCAGCTGGGGCTTGCTGCGGGATGTCGTGGCTCTGGGGCTGCTCTGGTGTGCAGAACAACACGCTGCTCATAAATAACACCAGGTTATTTATAACACACTCCTGTGGCGTTACAAATAACGGCCATATCCATCACACACTGTTCATTGAAACATAAGGATTTAAAACCACTTCAGAGACCCCCCTGTTTCTTCATGTGGCGAGTGAAAAAGCAATTGCTGTTTGGAGGAAGGGAGGAGTGGCTTGGCTTTTCTCTTTGCTGTTTGTATCAGTGGGGTAAATTGTCTAATAACCCCAATTCTAAGCTTTTGAAGTATTTTTATTGCAAAAAGTATTCTTTAAGTATGAAATATATATGTTTGAAGTGCGTGAACTTTGAATTTAGAGAAGAATGATAGCGTTCAACTCAATTCAGTGGGTGATAGTAAAGAGGCAATTACATATGATTTGTGAAATAAAGAGAGCAACCTCGGCAGAGTGTGGTACCTGCAGGGTTTAACAGCACACTCTGATCTGAGCTAATAAGAGCAGTGTCTAATATTAGAGTTTGCCTTTTCAGAAAACCCATTAGTGTGCCAGTGTGAGGACGGTGTGCGTGATGCAGAGTGAGCAGCTGTTTGCCTTTTGGTGCCACAGGAGGAGGCAGGGAGAAGCTTTCTCTAAAAAAACTTCATTTGTCATGCTGCTGGTTTTTTTGTTTATAGTATTAAACTGTTGATTAAGAAAAAGATGATTGAATAGGTACCTTCTTTTAGAAGCACACAGACTTCAGCTGGAGATTAATTCCTTTATTTGCTCATGTTCCTAAGAAGTTTTTAAAGTTATGTGTAAAGTCGTTTTTTTTTCTTTTGAGATGAAAATTTAGGAGCTCTCTATTTTTCAACCTGTTTACTCTTTTCATGTCATCTTCCTTCATAGCTGCTGAACTGACAGTATTTTTTCCTTCCTTTCTCACACTAAAACCTAAATACAATTACAGTTTCCATTCTGTGCCCTCTGGAGAAAAAGGTCTTTATACAAGCTATGCCACAGGCTTGGTGAGGAGGGGTTTTCAGTTACTACCACATTTGTTTTTAAATTCAAAGCTTTTAGGGACTGGTGTTTAAAATTAGCTACATGGGGTAACCTGTTGGATGTGCAAATACAGAATATTAATCAAAGACCTCAGACATTTCTTCTCTGCTTTGATTTTTAGAGTTACTCTGTGAGTCTTCTGTATTTTGCTTCATGGTGGTTGACCCTCAGTTTTCAATTACAAAGTGATTTCTTGTTCCTAATCCTCATCTAATTCATTCCTGGCTCTCCTTCCAGTCAGGTCTGGATAACTGAGAGAGATATTACCGTGGTTCCTCTCAGGTGTTGGAGAGAAATGGATATTTATTAGCCATCTGCTGAAATAGTAAAAAATAAGAGGAAAGAGTGAAGAATTACACTAGTGAATACTGCAGAGAAACATATCTTCAAATATGCACAAGACTGCTCTAGAGGAAAAGGTAATAAATTTTTGCCTGGATTTGTGCTTACAGGCTTAGGAGATCGTTTCTAGCAGGTATTTTCTGTTCTGTTTATGCTTCCAAGGCACTGTCCCAGCAGCTCCAAGTACAGACAGGACTGATGGACCGTGCTTTGCCTTTTCCTCCCTCCATGACCTCCGTGTCCTGCCTCCTTGGACTGAGGGGGAAATCCGAATGACAGGGCCTGTGAAGCCAACCTGGGCTTGGCAAGTGAGCCTGGGGTGGATGGGATCAGTATTTCTCTGAAAAGGGCTCTGTGTAAGTGGTCAGTGAGATACAAACCCCCGTGAGGCTTCATGTGTTCAGATCATCAGACAGTGCACCATCAGAAGGCACATCTGTATTTCACAAGTACATCAACTGCTTGTACCTTCATCGTGTTTCAGAAATGCCACTAGAGGATATTATGAGATGATCACACTGTTTTAACAGTGTGTTCAGAAGTTGAGGAGTTCTAAAGATACAGCAATAGTATTTTCTTCACATATACACGTTTCATTATGTATATCTGGAGCCGATCTGATTTGCTCATATTCAACTAATAGCTTTTCCCCTAATTTACTTCTTGACTTAAGTGAGTATTAATCATAAACTGTTTCATTAGTAACTAATTTGATTCAGGGGAAAAAGTTGAAAAGATTTGACATCTGCTGTAAAATTTGCAGTACTTCTTCCATGGACTTGAGGCAGGTATTTTGCACAAGGAGTCTTTTGCATAGCCTTGATTGTTAATTTTGGTTTTGTGTGTGTTTCACATCCTTGATGTGCATAGGAAGACAGGCAGAAACTTATGACTTACTGCTTTTTGGGTGCTTCTGTGCTTACCCTCAGTAAGCTGGAGGTCCTAGTGAATTAATAATCGTGGGCAGCATCTCTGAGGCTGCACTGACAAAAACAATACAGTAGTCCTGCTTTCTGTGAATGTGGTAGAGCTTATGTATGTTGTTATTGGAGGTGAAATAATAAGGCCAAGTCTAAAAAGTAATACTTGCAAACAAAATACAGACAGCTTTTTGGAATGAGTTGAAGGAGAGGGATTGTGAAGTGGTCAAATTCCAGCTCAATGATTTGCTCTTTTTAACTTTTGTTTTCCCTTGGTCTCTAAACCAACATTTTTTTGTGTGTTCATGGATTCAAGTGATTTTATGTTGATTATGAAGGCTTTTTTGAACAGCCTAATGTGGATGTTAAGGATACTGTTAAAAAATTTTAAATGAGGAATTTTATCCATTCATGGACTTGCATGTAAGAATTCTATGGGACACGGTCCTGGAGAGAAGGGGAAAGCAGGAGAACCAGGGAGGTTGGGATGGACAATATCTTGAGCAGCTTTCAAACCTCAACTGTTGTGCAAGTCTGAGTCTGTCTAGTGCTGATAATAAACTACATTGAAAATGGCATCATCTCATACAGCTGGTAAGATTGGCTGGTAAGATAAAACTGTATTTGAGAAAGATTGTACTAAGTCAGGACAGTGCCAGGTTTATTGAAAGGCATTTTATTAAATAATATAATGGTATTTCACAAATGGAAGCAGAGAAGCAGAAGAGCCAAATATAGCAACAGACGTGACTTCATTTTAAACTTTTTGTTTACTTTAGAATAATAAAAATAGTTCTGATAGTATTTCCTGACACATTTTCCAGAGATGGAACAAATTTGGCGATGAGTGTTGTGTGCTTAAATATCACTGTGCAAACGGATCTGTTCTCACTTTTTTGTTTTCTTGAGGACTTGATTGCAAACTTGGAATTCTGTAATTCTGCCTGTGGTTGTTGGGTGTCCTTTGGATTGGCTTTCTGGTATGTGGAACATAAGAAAGGCTAAAATTCAGCTTCGGTGCCTCCGAGTTGTCCAGACAGTTCTGCACAGTGGGTGTGTTGCAGTGTGGAAGTAGGAGCTGATCTTCCCCATTAACTGTCTGCTGTTGACAATGCTCTTTCTGTGGTGTTATGTGGCAGGGAGAGACTTCTTCCCTCCGTTCCTGTGTCTTTTGTTTGCCAATAATTTCTGTGATTATGTTGTGTTCTGCTCACTTTGATGAGGTTGTGCCCAGAAGTAGAAAAGCTGATGGTCCATTTCATTCTCTAAAACGTGACTGTTCATTAGTATGAAAGCAAACCAGTGGGTTTAGGTTGTAAGAAAGTAGATTATCTGATACCCTGGTTCTGCTCTTTATTGCTGTGTGGTTTTGTTGAAAATAAAATGTAGGTATTGTGGTCAAATATTGATTAAAGATTGATGAATGTTTTGGTCCCATATGTTTAATCATCACTCTCTTTCAGATGTATATGATGAATATATTTCCTAAATAGTGTTTTTCTTCTGATTTTTCCACTGTTTTTAATGAAGCATGACTTCAGTACTTCACATTTTGTCTAATGGTTTGAGCATAACATTCTTGATGTCAGTGCAGTTTTGAGGAAAGGTTTTGTTGATTTAATATTGCAGAGGCAGTGGAGAGAGAGAGAAAAGAAAGGAATGTCATTTTGTCTGTGTGAATTAATTTTATAGTGTCTGGTGACACTGTAAAGGGAAGGTGATCACTGAGTGGCAGCTACTATTAATATTATGTCTACTAACTTTTAGGCTATTTTAAAGTAATAGTTTCATTTCTGAAATGTTTAAAATTTGAGGAAATCTGTATATATGGGTTGTTGTCACAAGGGCTGGCGATTCTATCTTAGATATAGGGTTACATCCTCTTCTCTTGTGTTCTCTAGGTGTGGTTGAGGAGGTTAATCACTGGGGGTTTGCCATCCTCTGGCTCAGCAGCTTTTGGGAAAGCATCTGGTCCTGCTTCTCTGATGGGCTGAGCCCTCTGAAGGTGTTGAGCAGTAGGCGCTTGCCAGCCCCTGGAGCTGTGGCCCTCACATGTGGGGACATCCTGGCAGAGGGGGGTCTGTGGGTAACTCGTGCATGGATGAGTTTGGGCAGCAGACATTGCGATCACGGGCTCTTTAGCCAGCCAGGAGTGGGTGAGGATGTGCCTGTTACAGAGTCAACAGTGACTCTGTGAATCTTCACTGTTTCTCTTCATTTATTCCTCATCCACCCAGTTCAACTGCGGATGCTGCAGGATGAGAGCAGAAGTCAGACATGGGTGATGAGAGTGTGAAAGACTGGAAAAGCAACTATGCTGGAAAACTACAGATTGGACTTGTTTACCTTAAAAAGTAGTTGAAGAAGAGGTGACAAGTTGAAAGCACAGAGTCTAATGAATGAGTGGTTTAGAGAAGTTATTTGCGAGCTGTTTTCCCTGTCTGCATGAGGCAAGAACAGAGGTGTTCAATGAAGCTGAAAGGTGGCAAATTGAGACCTGATAAAAGAAAATACATTTTCAAGAAATGAAAAACATACTAGGATTATTTTCCACCAGAAAACTGGCTAGGTCAGGAATTTCTCAGGGTTCAGCAAGAGACTGGATATTTATATGAACAAAAAAAATATGAACAAAAAAAATATCCAGAAGAGTTGTCAATGAGAGCTTGCTTTTTGAAAGTATTTATTAAATATAATTTTTCTCGAGTTGGAAAGCTGAACGTGGAGGTACAACTGGAATGATGGCAAAGCACCATAATCTTGTACCTGCCTGAAACAGTCCTCCCTGTAGCTGCTTCCTAAACATCTGATTTGTTCTTTACTGTTGTGTCCTGGTCTCAAGGGAAACAGGATCCCAGGCACAGAAAGGTGGGCTATGGGCTTCTCTGCCAGCCTGCACTGAGGTTTGTACAGGATTTGAGAACCAGCACATGGCAAAGCTCTGTTCAGAAGCACATGGTGGCACATTTTCTTTTGTAAATGCAGAAATCTCTTTCAGATGTGCAGGTCACAAGGTTAAAGAGCAGCCAAACTTCATGGTGATTACTTACTGTCTGAGAGCAAACCCTGAAGTGACTCCTGTTTAAGATAATGAGACACCTTTTGTGGGTTTTGGCTGAGCTGTGCTCTAAGATGAGAGAATAAATGTATCCTAAAAACAGCCAAGGAAGTGTTGCTAGGTGCAGATTCCATTTTACACACTCAAAGTGTTAAAATGATTATTCATTCGTATTTTCAAAGGGTGCAGGTTAAAACGTGGAACCCACATCATGTGGGTAATGTGAAATGTATGTTGTGTAATATGAAATGAGTATTTTGACCTCATCCAAGTAAATCATAGAATTTTAGTTCAAAGTGATGGCTTATCATTGCTTTGCTCTGAATAAATCACTGGGTGTGATTAAATAATCTGGCCCAGTCTTACTGTTGGGAGCATGGTTTGGGTGAGAAATGACCCTTTATGGTTATTATCATTTCAAGAAGAATATGCTTAGAATTCTTTAGCTTTATAGGTGGCTTATGTAGTATGGAAGGTGCACACTGTGCCTCTGGTGCCTAACAAAATGCGTTATGATTTTTGGTCAGCAATGTGGGCACGGGGGCTGGGTTGGCACTGGAAGTGGGATTGTATGTATGGGCTGTTAGAGTTTTTTTACCCTCAATATCCTTCATCCAGGTGGGTCTGTGAGTACTGTGGGCTGCTGGGGAGTTGCCTCAAAGTTATGGGAGAGGAACTGAAGGGAATTTCAGACACTTATTGTAGATAAGTGAAAACAGCTAAACCCCAACGTGTAGTTGTCAGAAAGGGCTTTTGCACAGATGGATTCAGCCCCATGGCTTGCAGGTTTATCAGTGGTGGTTTGCAATGTGGGTGCTGTGGGTGTCTGGCTCTGGGCTTCACATGTGTTAAGGTACATGTTACTAATCTTATTTGCCTGAGACTGTCCTGTTGCAGCAGATCCTCAGCCAGACTATTCAGTCTCCTCTGCCCAGTGTCCTCTTCCTGAGGAGGAACCACTGGGCTGCAAGGACAGGGGGTGCCCTCTGCCATGAAAATCTTTCAAAGATAATTCAGATATGCTGTGGGTGACCTAGGAAATAACTTAATACATAATTTGTGAAACTCTTACTGAAATTGCTGATTCTTTTATACCCTGGAGGTAGTAGAGAGAATATTTTATGAATTAAGTAAAGTATGTGAAATTATTAATGTCTTCTAATAAAGCAGTGAGATGATATATATTCTGAAACACCATCTAAAATCCCTTTTTCTTTGCCTTCTTGAAAAAGCCTCTGCTGCCATTTCTCTAGAGTTGTTGACACATGTTGAGGGGACAAAGGAATTAATTTTGAGTTCAATGGAATGTGCTGTGTTGGAGCTGATTAGATGAACTCAGGTCTCTGATTTTTTTTTTTTGTCCTCTTGAAAACTGGTGTGAGAGATTTGCCCTCCTGCTTCAGTTCTGTCTTAGCCTAAATATCCCAGGAACAGAGCCCAGGCAATGGGGCCATTGCTCTTCCTTTATTCTTGCAGAGATAATTGCACAGGCTTAGAGCACAGGTCAGTTTACTTTTCTCCCGAGTTAATGATATTTAAGTGGTTAAAACTGCAGGAAACTGCCTGTTAAGAGCTTTAGAGGCCAATATCTGGGTTACTCAGTAGGCTGGAGGAAAAGAAATCCGAAGGTAAGCATGAATGTAGGGGTGAATTTTTATGTGCTGTAGACACTGGCAGAATAGAAGAATCTGATATACCTTCTCAAAAACTTTCTTTTTGAGGTCAAATAAGGGTTTTTTTCCTATTTTTTTAATAGGTGAATAAAGTATTAGTTTTGTACTTGCCAGTAGGTAAGAATGAATACATTCCCTTGTCAGCCTTCTCTCTGGCAGTGATGGTAATCCAGTGGCTGGGTTGAAGAAAGTATTAGGGGTTTTTTGTTTCTTTTGTTTCGATTTGGGAGGCTTTATTTGTTTGTTTTTGTTTGGGGGAGTTGTTTGGTTTTTGGTTATTTTTTTAAAGAAATTGCTGTTTTTCATGTGTGAACTGTGCACACGGTGTCAGATGGTGAGTGGTCCTGTGCTGAGGCAGGTGAATAAGGCAGCTTCACGTTACACAAGATTGCCACTACCTGAGCAGTGGGAAAAAGAGAAATGATAGGAAGAAGAGGAGGTTTTTTTTGGAATGAAGAGATGAGGAATACACTGAGGCAGAAAAGCAAGCTCGTGCTGGAGATAGGCAGCGGTGAGCGTTCTGGTAGAAGGGAGTTAAACGAAGGAAAAATCATAAAATTATTTCACAGCAGCGGGAGGTTAAGAAACATAACTAAACATGTTAAACTCACTGTGAAGCAAGAGGACCCCAGGGGTATTTTAGTCAGATAATATTTAATTTGTTGCAGTGTCAGTTGTATGATTGCTTGTCAGCTGGCATATGTATGTGCTATAAGCAAAATGAGGCTTTCAGAGACCATGCACAATTTTCCAGGAGATAGTAAGCAGGGGATTTATCAGAGACAGATTAAAAGGGTTACAGTGGATTTATTTGCTCTGGTCCATTGCCAGGATATAAGGCAAGCTGAGCTCTCTGCAGAGAAGCGTTGGAGGAGAGGGACCAAGAGCTAGAAAGGAAGAACTATAAATCTGCAGAAAAACTTATGGAATACAAGAGCGTGTAAGATACACAGGTATTTGTGGGAGTACATTCAAAGCTGCCAGCTGAGTGTTTGCCAGAAGAGCAGTCAGCTCGCACAGTTTCTCCAAAATTTAAGAATGGATGGTTGAGAAGCTAAGAGTATCTCTGAATGCCTCATTCTGGCACCTAAAATCAGTCTTTGATTGCTTTTTTCATGCTCTCTGCCTGGCTGTGCCCTCTTCCCACCACAGTTTCCCTGGGTGGCTGCTTTCTCTGGACTTCCAGCCTTGGGAGGAAAGACAGTGTTCAACCTGAATGATACACAGCCTTTCCTAGCAAGAAAATAGCTCTGTTTTGAGAGTCTTAGAAAACTGATGAAAACCATCCCTTGTAGAGAGATGATGGGACAGACAGGGATGTTTAATTCCTGGTTTGCTGTGTGCTTGTGGTTACAGAGTACATCAGTCATTCCAGCCTCTCTCCCACCTACTCAGGTTAGGCATGGATGGAGATTCTTGGACTTATATAGAAGGGATATTTTATTTTTGTTGAACAAGCCTTGGTTGTAGGAGACAACACATCTGAAAGGCTTCTTCATAGGTTAAATCCATCTTTAAGTTCCTGCAGTAACATTATATTGGCTTGAGGGGCAAAAATGAGGGTTGATATATAGACAGTCACATTTGAGAATTATGGATGTTTAAAAAAAATGTTCCCCAGTGTTCTTGTCAGTGCAAGGATAGTGAAATCTGCTGGATGTTTTTATTTTTATGGAGTTAATGGGCTTTTTTTTGTAAATGGTGTTTTAATTGAGGTTTTGAGTAAAAAGTCAATGGTGTGTATATACATACATGTCTGCAGTCAGTTCTGATTTGCAAAGTAATGTGAAAATAGGTCAACCACAGAGAGAAATGCTGGGAAATGGCTGTAGCTGAGAAGGAAGTTATTTGGAGGTTTGGGAATAGAAAATTTTGGTTTGAAGATGATTTGTACAGAAGACAAGGGTGGTAAGAGGAAGGCAAACAATTTGCCTTCTGGTGGTAGTAGATGCTGCTGTAGGCAAGGAGGGTTTGAGAAGTTTCTGGTAATTTAACTTTTGCTGGTTTTGCTTGGCCTAGATCTCTTGGGGTTTTGGTCTGTTCTGGAAGAGTCAATTAACTGCTGTGTTAATTAGTGCTCCAGGAGGGAGTTGAAGGGATGTGGCTCCCTTACACGTGTTCCTGTAAGAGCCAAAGTCTGACTGAACATGCCTTTGGCCACAGCTCTGCCTTCAGGCCCCTGTTTCCTGCATCTTGCTCTGGCTTTGTTGTTGCTTTTCCCCCTCCATTTTCCATAAGGCAACGGGATATGAACGTGTTACAAAGTAAGACTTAGCAGTATATCAATTCCTTATCAATTCCTCCAGCCATCAATTTGGAGCAGAACATTTTAATTGTCAGTAGCCCTGTTGACATCCCCTGGCTAATGCTTTTCTAAGCTGAGGAAGGTGCAAACTGGCAGCTCTGAGAAGGGGCAGATGCCCACTGATGCTGCAACCTGTTAATGGTACCTGGTGTCTTTGCTGCCACACAACACTCTGTTCTTTGTTTTCATGAGTTTCATCAACCTGATGCAAATTCATTTCTCTAAATTACAGAGTTGTTGTTGAATTGTAATTCTGCTCTTTGAGAAACACATCACTGAAGTTAAGATTTATCACATTTATTATTTGCCTTTATTCTGTAGACAATTTACCTGTCAAAGAAGGAAATTAGACTGGTTTGATATTATTCATATTAAGGCTCAGTTGATTGTTTCTTGTCCCTAATTCTTCTCTAGCTGCTTGCAATCTGATTGTTAATGTTTTCTTCCAAGTATTTTATGAGATACCAAAATATTGAAGTGATTTATAATTGCCAGAGTCTGTATCTTCTCATCCATCCTTCTTTTAAAAGGTTGGATCTGTTTCACTGTCCTATTTTCTCGTACTATCCTGCCATTTGAGAGTTCTTCAAAAATAGTTGCTCATGGACCAGAGCTTACTGTGATAAATATTTTTCAAGTAACCTAAAAATACATTTTTTTCAATAGGTCCTGACACAGTCTAATGTATTTAAATATTCTTCTGTTATTTCTAGTTATATTTTGGCTTATGTTCCTACACCTCACAGTGCTAATTTTACTAATGTTAAACATCTAGCCAAGCCCCACATACCATCTCCCTTCTTCTGTATGTGTGTTTCTGTACCTTAAAGCAAGGAAGTATAGACCTCTGTTACACAGTCTTCTCTCTCTTTTATTTGTGTTTTTATGAGAAATAGTTACCTAAATTATACCTGATTGCAAATAGCACCTGTTTGATGTTGAAGCCCCATATCTTTCTTCAGTCTTGAAATTTTCCCTTATTACAACTAATTTGGATTTAGGAGTCTTGAGAGGAAGAGGAGGAGGAGGAGGAGATCTTGCCACTGATTTCCGATAATGAAGCAGTCTATTAACATTCTCCAAAAATTATCATTAATTAAACAAAAAGCTGATGTAACGCTCGGAACGGGAATATTTCTGCACCATCAAAAAAAAAAAAAAAGGCACTGAGTGGGAAATATCATTATGATTCTGCTTTACAGAGTCTGTCTCCTGTGCCAGGCTCTAGCCCGTGCAGAAACGAGAGAGCAAGCGAGCTGTGCAGTTGGGTTGTGGATTAATAGTTGAAGTTCACTCGTGTGGAAATAAAGCAGATTTTACTGTGACTAGAATCTGTCATTAAAAAGCCATTATTGGAACCGACCGGCACAATTCCTGCTTTTTCATTGCTAATGACAAAACAATCTGTTCTTTAAAAAAAAAAACAACAAACCTATATTTTCTTGCAGAGAAATCGTGCAGGAGTGTTACCAGAACAGAAGCCGGGTGAAGAGAGGCAGTTGAAAGATTTATTGATCAATAAACCAGACAATTACAGCTTGTTTATAAAAGGCAAAAAAAAAAAGCCACCTCAAACCTCAGGCCTGCGAGCAACACTGAGACTCTAATAATGATAACTCTGGCATCCAGCTCGAAACGATAAAAGTCAATAGGAAGATATAGGATTTCAATAAAATTATGACACCAGATAAACTTTACCCCAGGAACAAATTTTCCCTGGGTGTGTGACTGACTTCAGTTAGATTTGTAACTTTAATTTCTTTCTTATTGATTTTTCTTTTCTTCAACTAATTAGAAAGTCTGTGGTGAATGGAGTGCGTGTACGTTTGAAGAGGGGCTAACGAGCAGCAGCAGGGGCAAGACCTGAACTTATGTGGTTGGTTGTAAGGTCAGAGGCTTTTTGAAAATTTTTTGACTGTGTTTTACTCTTCAGTTGCTTCCAATAGCCAGCTGGGAGTCGCTCTCCTGCTCCTCAGTGTGACTGTACCTGAAGCTGTGGGCTGTCCTTGGAGATGTGCAGTGCTGCAGTGACACGGTGATGCTGCTTGTATGAACCATTCTCAGGCCTTTCCTTAAAATTAACCCCAAAGTCCTGGAGAAGCCCACTTGTATTCCTGCTGTTTCTAAACCGCTCTGGTGTGTGAATGCCGTGGAAAGGGACTTTGAGTTTCAACCTACTTGCCAACCAGATGGAACTTTGGCTTTACACGGAGGGAATAGAGGAGCTGGTGGGAGGACTGGGGAGAAGCTTCGTCTTAGGGGTGTCATTTTGCAGAGGCATTTTCCTGTTCTTTTCTTCATGGGATTAGCTCTAGTTTCTGGTTAAAATTATAAAATGTGTTTTCTTTTTAGTTACTTATGTGGTAGTAGGAGGCATATTTGTTTGATGAATGGGCTGGTGCTGGCAAAAGGAAGGGAAATTGTTCAACCTTTGAAAAAATCACTATCCTTCCTCTTTTTCAAACTTACATCTCCTCAAACACAGCTGCAAGCTGCAGCACCAGAGTTTGTGTAGGGCATTAATTTCCTAGGTTTATAATGAACATCAAAACTGTCATTCTGCTTTTAGGGCATGTTTAAAATAAGCTGCATTTCTGTTCAGGTGTTGATTTAAAACTGCTTAGGGTAAAAAACACCTGGAATTGTGCCAGTGTAGGTCCATGGTGAGTTAGCATAGGTGTCCCATCCTGGTTGAATTTTGGGAATTCCCAGAGGAAGTGCTTTTTAGTAATTCTGGTGAATACTCTCCTGATAGGAAGCAGGAAAGCAGAGGTGTTGGAATAAGGTTAAAAAGTCCCTGGGGAGGATTTTGATGGGGCTTGGGGAATATCCTGTTGTGTACAATGAGGAAATATTGCAGCAATTACTGAATTAGGATTACATCTTAGAGAATCTTCTTAGACAGAGGACTTATCAACAGGAACTTCTGTTTCCTGCCAAACTAACAAGATCTTTAGGAAGGAGGGAACAACTTTCAGTAAGTGCTCTTGATGGGGAGAAATTGAAAAAGTGGAGCTGGGGACCACTTGTTGAAAGCTGAGGACTGATTTCATTTCAGTATTAATATTTAGAAATAATTGAAGAGGAGAAGTGAACGCCAGGATCAAGTGTTTAATTGTGCCCTTTAGTTCAGCTTTTCTGCACCCTTTTTTTGCAATAGAGCTTGTGCTGTGTTTACTATGTGTGGTTTTTTCTGGAGAAGTTTACTCTTCATTTAAGAGAGAGGCTTTGAAGGGCAAGAGCTGTAGTTGATTTCTGGGGAGAGACAGCCTGTAGGGGTGTCCTGCTCCCATGCAGTTTTTCCATGCTAACATGAAAGCAGGAGTTTGTCCTCCTTGCAGCTGAAGAGCTCAGGGAACTACAAGGATCTTGCTGGGGATGACTCGAATGACCTAATATTCAGCAGTTAATTGGAAGCCAAGTGTGATGGGAGTTGCCAGGGGTCCTGTTTGCTTTTGAAAAAACGCTGAGGATTTTGGGACTGCCCTGCTGTAATGGAGAGAACATTGCAGTGGTAAATTATCACATCGATGAAAGATGCTTAGGAGAAAATTAGGAGAGCGGAGCAGCTCGGAGTGTGGAGAAGGAGGGAGGATGCTGTAATTGCAAATCTAATTGCAACAACATGCAAAGCTCAAACCAATATGTTCACTAAATGCTGTCATTATGTTCTCTTCTGTGCTCTACACAATGATTTGACAATAAATGGGGAATGGAAGGCATCTCTTGAGCAAAAACAGTTTGCCTTATGGGGAGTGCACTGGGCAGACTGGGTGATGTCTGTGTGTATTGGAGGGGGAGGAGGAGAAAGGAGAGATCCTGTCCTGCCTTTCTGCTAAAGAAGTTCTTTACAAGGCTGGTGTGACTGTGTCTGGATTTTCTTCTGCAGTAAGATGGAAGTATTTCCTTTCTCACGTCTGTCAGAAGTATAATTCTTTCTAAACTACAGCAAAACTGTTCTTTCCTTGAAAAAAAAAATTCTCTTCAGTCAGATCTGGGTTAGGAGCTAGTAATAGCTGCTGGTACTATTTATGTTGAAACCTGTTTCTCTTTATAATTTTATTAACTTGGTTCCTGTTGCCTCAGGTGGTCCTTTGATCTTGGGGTCCTTTTACCTGCTGACCAACCCAACCATCTTGGCTGACCTTTCAATCTGTGACATGCTCTGAACACATGGTACCTCTGGCAGTGCCCTTGGTCTTGTTGTCACACCTTGAATGTGAATGTTCCTTCTCTTTCCCACATGTGCTCTCGCTATCCACGTTCAGTCTTTGACCTTTAGGTTTGGAAGGAGGAGATAACCTTTGTATCCAGGCTTGCTTAGCTGAGCAGTTAGTCACCAAGCAAAAGAGAGGCAGCACTGCCTTGGGTTTATGCCAGAGGCCTGAGCTGCTTTGACCCTGTTCTGTAGCCTCACAAGCATCAAGGTTCTTCCGTGCAGTCAGAAGATGAAACGCTTCATCAGCTGGCTGATCCCCCTGTGCATATTGCACCGGAACCAGTAATCTCCTTAAACACACCTGACCTCTTGAAATTTTCCTTTTGTCCCCATTCTTCTCCATCAGTGCCTTGGAGATAGGTATTAAGTGTTGTTTGAAGTTGGGAGTGCACTAGGAAATACTTCAACCAGGAACCCTTACAGAAAGTTTTACCTTTAGCTTCAAGCCCAAGCCTTCTAGTTTGGAATGTAAACTGCTCTCAGGGAGCCAAGAGAGATCTTTGTTTTGTCTTTTTTTCTGCAAGTGCTTGGTTATAATTGCCATCAGATTGTGAAGTGAGCCAAACACACTGTCTGCCAGATATTAACCTCTGAAAAAATATTTGTTACAAACACTTGAGCGTCGCAGCGTTTAACGAGTGATAAAATCACATACCATTTTGAGGATATTTGCTCTCAGCCACTTTGTTCATTGTCAAATCTGTTTCATTTCTGTTGTGACAATTCTGCTCCTTCTTTGCTGAAACTCTGGCAGGAATAATGTCAAGTACGACATGAAATATTTGCTGAGGAAACCCATTCAGCCATGTTGAGTTAGAATAGTATCTCCAAAAAGAGGGCAGGCTCTGTTTTCAGTCACCATCTGCTTGTTAGAGCATCTGCACGTTGCTTTCCTGCAAGGGATGTGGAGTTTTACAGACACAAGGCAGTTTAATTTTTCAGTTTTCACAGCAGCAACATTTACTTTATTACAGCTGTTTGCTCACCTGTGGCTCGATGCTGATATGAAGACGACGAGTGCGCGTCCATCAGCGTTTCGTTGCTGCCTAAGGGAACAACGGGCAAAACCCTGGAATGTTGTTCTGGGAAGCCTCTCCTGGGGGTGCAGTCAGGGGCTGTGTCTCTAAAGGTGTCTGTTCTTCCTGGCAGGAGCGGGATGGGATGCGGGCGATCCTGGAGTCGTACGACAGCGAGCTGACCCCCGCGGAGCACTCGCCCCAGCTGGGCCGGCGCATGCGCGAGGCTGAGGACACGGTGCAGAAGCTGCACGCTCACAACACCGAGCTGGAGGTAATAAAGGAGCATCAGGTTCTAACCCCAGGGGGGAAGGAGTTGAGACCTTTCAGATGGAACTGCCTTTGTGATGTGGTCTCCCCTGGCAGAAGCCAGATTTGCAATATTCGGACTTAAAAATTCCAGCATCGATAAGACTCACGAGTTATTCTGTGCCTGGTGCTGGTGGAAGCCAAGGATAATCTTGGGGTGTGATGCACCCATGCATGGCTGGGGTTGACAACTAGTTCCTGTGGGTTAAAGGGATGCATTTAAGGGGAAGTAAAGGAGTAGCAAGTGTAGTGCCATCTCTGTGGTCTAGTCCAAGTGATTCGCTGTACCACGTCTGTCAAGGCTCTCCTGTACACAGTGGGAGCAACTTGTGTTTATAAAAGCTTTAGTTAAGGGTTGAAGAAGTAAATCTATGTGCTGTAAGTTCTTCACTTCTTGGCACTGGGCCAGAAAACCTCAGAATACTGGTCACTAGTAAATGCTTTTTACTAGATTTTCTCTAAGAAAGAAAAAATTCTTTCCAAAGATAGACTTTTTTTCTTGAAGGAGTGCTTATATTATCTTTTTTTAGTTCTCTTTTTGGAAATTTGTAGTCTGAAATGTGACTGTGGTGAGATAAATGTTAATGTGCATTGGCCAAATCATTCCTGTCTTCTCTGTTGTGCTTTGTCATAGTGGAACGAGCTTTACAGTCGTGAGTTGAAATATTTGGAATATGTCTGTGATCTCAAAGCTTGGCAGTTTTATTACACAGGCTTTACAACAGTCATAAGTATGTGAGTTTTTCTTTCTTTGTGTCTAGTTCCATCATCATGTAGATTTAGATGTCCTAATTCAAATGGAGTAAAACTTGTAAAAATTGCTCCTTGGGTTTGTGTTCAAGTCATAGAAGGGACTGTCCCACTCTGCACAAAACTCTGTTGCTTCTGACATCTTTAAAAATGCTGTTTTCTTGTCCTGGGAGATAGGGACTTACGTCAGGCAGTACTGGCTCCAGTGACCTTTAAATCCTTAGCAAGCAGAGGAGTGTGGTGTAGATCACTATCATGGTATAGATCCATTTCCTCCCAGTGTCTCAGAAAAAGGAATTCTGCGAAGTTTTGGGCAAGCTGATAGAGATGTTAACACCAGATAAAATGGAAATTTGCCTCAATTTGTCTGTCTCAGAAGTTGCTCTGTGTTGTCTTTTGATCACTGTATTGCTTCCCACCAGAGAGAGCAGGAATAGGTGATGCTGACATAAAGGGATAGGTGGCTATTTTATCTGCTTCCTTAGTTGTTCCCAGCAGTGGCTCTAGGTTGTTGCAGGGAGATTTCCTGAGTTGTTTCTTTGATTATGTCGGGTGTGCATGTTTGTCTTCAGGCAACAGCAAATTGTCTTTTCTTCTTCAGGTGAAAGCGTGGAAGAGTGTGGGAACCAATTGCTATACCCCTTTAATTATTTGTTGGGAACAAATTCTAAGTTTATTTTCATGGGTATGGATTAAGGGCTACATGGAAAATTTCAGAAAGGAGCTGTGTTCTCTGGAGGTTTGTTGTGTATGATGTCAACCTTTAAGCCTTTCAAAGACTTTGCTGGAAGCAGGATTCAAAGACCTGATATTTTCCTCATAAAGTAAAATTTTACGCTTCACTTGTTTGTGTTTGCCTTTCTGACTGCAGTGTTGACTGCTGAATCCCATCTGTTTTGAAATTTTGGGGGAAAATTTTTTGTTCTAGTACAAATCGACAAACTGGAGAGGGAAATTGAGGTGCAGGCAGGACCCCTGGTGCCTCATCATCAGGAGCAGCAGCTGTAATCAACTGCCAGTAGATCAAAGTCAATGAGATGGTCGGTGGCAGCTATTAATAACTTCTGACATAATGCTCTGCGCCCTCCCAGCTCTGCTGAGCCTCCCCATGACTCTCAGAAATGTTGACACCTGAATGACTCAGCTCACAAACAGAGGAGGCTGCTGGAATGAGGCACCTTGGGGCCTCAGTCGTTTCTGAGATGTGGGAGAAACAGCCTCTGTTGGAGGGTGAGGAGGGAAGGAAAAGGGGAACTTGAGCATGTTGAAGTCAGTATGGCAGAAGGGTTGGGGCATCCCAGGAGCCTCTGGTGTGGATGGGACTGGGAGGGCAGCACACAGTCAGCTTGTAGAGTAGCACAGGAGAATGAGAAGAGCTGATCTGTGAGCATCGTCACGTGGCAGCAAAGCAAGAACGTGCACAGCTATTCCAGGGGGATCCAGGGGAGGTCTGGGGTGGCTGCAGAGAAGGACAGTGGTGGATCTGAGCTGAGAAGGCCTGTCTGACACTGTTACTTTTTGATAGGCTAAGATGGTTAAAGTGTGGCAAACAATCAAGATCACCAGTTAGCAGGGGATGTCCCACCGTGGGGAACTCCAGTTATTCCCACAGAGTGTCTGGCACCCAGCGGGCACTGGGACACAGTCCCTGTGCTCTGCCCCTCTGCTGGGGAGGCTCCAGAAATCACTGTGGTCCAGGAGCTCCTTGAGTTTAAAAAAGCCCTTGAAGAGTCAAGGCAGATGCATCCTCTTGCATTATATTTTGTACCTTCTGCTTTTCAGCTTTGTTCGTAAATCATAACATTTGCACCTTGAACCATGTCTAACTTCTCTGATTTCTTTTCTCACAGCTGCTTTTTTTTTTTTTTTTTGCTACAGAGTACCTAATTTACCCAAATCCCTTTCTGTGCCCCCTAGAAGAGAGCCCTTTAATACTTTCTTTTTTCTCCTTTCTTCTGCCTGCCCTAATCTGTCACCGGCAGCCCCACCTCTGACAAACCAGAGAGTGGGAAAAGTGAGTGTTCTTAAGAGGGATTTTTACTTGCTCTGAAAGGGGAGATCTTCCCACAGGTTCCAGCAGCAGGCTGGAAGCTCTGGTGAAGAAAGAGTGATAGAGATAACACTGTAGGAGAGAGGAGGAAGCCATGTGGGACTGGGAAGATTCTGGGCTGAGGCAACAGCTTTAACTCATTAGGGAGATGAGGTCTCTGGTAAGTCCTTTGCTGGGTGTATAAATGGAAATGGGAAGCTGCTTAAAAGAACACAGGGAACGAGAGAGGAGTGTGTAAGCCCTGGGGGGAGCTGTGTGTGTGTGTGAATGTCTGTTGGGAGGATGGAGTTAGGAGACACACGGAGCTGTGCCCCAGCCCAGCTGCTGGGAGCACTGCTGTGTCTGAATTAAACAGCACCTGGATTACAGGCACCTTTCAGAAACTGGGATACAGAAGGATGCTTTGATCACTTCAGAGGTGAAGTGATGCTGCAGAAGAACTAGTCCTGTCAGAGCCTGATGGGGCAGAGGACTGGAAGGCAAACAGAGGCTGATGGAGAACTTTTTAAATGCCTTTCATTGATGACCAATGAGAAAAGCTGGATCTCTAATGCATGGACATGCAAACAGGGATCTGTTTTTCTCCTCCCCAGAACTGCCTGCCCCCAGCCCAACCCCCTCCTCCACAAGGCTGATGTGGTTGGAGAGGCTCAAGGAAGCACTTTATGGAGTGTTGAATGTAAGGCATGGAGAGATGCAAAGAAAAATGTCATCTGAAATGGTGGCTGCAAAAGCAAGCAGGCTGTGTCAGCCCATTTCACGTGGTTAATGAAGTGTCACTCACCATCTTTTAAAAAGTGTGTTTTGGAACTGAAGAGGGAATGAGTTTGTCTCTGGCCAGCCTGTCATAAATACTTAAATTTAAATACTGTAACTGTGTTTCTGTGGCAACCTGATTTTTTTTTTTTTTGATACTGATGATATTATCAGGTTTCTTGCCAGTCTTCATTAACTTTTACCACCTTAGCTCTCATTACTTCTAATTTCAAGGTAAATATGACAAAACAGGAAGCTTCTGTGCATGCAGCAGCTATTGTGAAAAAGCTTTGATGTGGAGTTCAGTGTTGGAAAAGTTAAATCCAGCTGCATAAAAGAGAAATAATCATAAATATAACTCCATTAATAGTGATTTTATTGCAACACTCTTGGCTCCATACAAAACTTTAATGAAGAGAGATTTGCAAGGAAGACTCACGCTGACACCTTCAATGATCTCCAGCATCTTTTACATTGAGAGGTTTACACTGTCTGTGAGCACCATATGTACCCTAATCAGTTAATTGTGAGTCTGACAGTTTCAGCACACCAAATGCCATATGTTCTGTGTTTTGTTCCACCTCGGGCATTAGCGGTGACCCTAAAACTCATTGACCATATATTGGCTCTTAATCTGCCCCTGATGTTGATTTTTGTGATGTTAGTCACCAATCTGCTCCTTGCCAAGGGGGTTACTCAGCAGTCACACCGGTGCTTAAAGTGCTTAATTTTTACGTGTGAATGCATTAAAATGTTAATTTGAGCAGTTAAGAGTTTTTTTTTGTGCTTTACCCAGCTTTCCCTTCAGCACTTTTTCACTTTACTTTTTTTTTTTTTTTCCATCTTGGATCTACACTTTGTGTTTATCTTGCTCCTTTGCCATATTTCCTCTCCCCCTCAAAAGTAAATTGCTTCTTCACATAGCAGAAGGGGTTTCTGTCATGGTGGGAACTTTAGAGGCATTTCCTCCCATCTGTGCAAGGTACAGAGGAGTTTGTTTTAGTTTTCAGGTTTCTCCTGCCTACTTTCTGTACCTCTCTGCTGCCATCCAACCTTTGTGCACTGTTTTTTAGCTTCGGTGACAACTGTAAGATGGAGTGGGAAGATTACTCTGCTCACTTCGGAAGTCCGTAAGGAGCAAATCGCAATCACTAGAGCTTTCCTGCCACTCCAGAATGGCATATGTTTCACTTGCCCAGACTTTCTGCTGTCATTGTAGCATCTTATCTGTGACTCATGTGGGAGGGAACAGTCTCTCTCTGGAGATGATGCTAATGCTCTCCATGCATCAGCTACCACTGATTGCTGGAGCAGTCACAGGGCTGGACATCATCTTCTGACAAAACAAACACCTTGTCGGAATAGCATTTTGAACCTGAGTGCTTTGGTATCTCTTGGCAGGCTTGAGCCTTCTCAGGAACCACTGTGGTCCTTTGCTTTTTTTTTTTTCCTTTGCTGAAGGAGAGTAGGTCAAGCCTGTGTTCTCTTGCAGTCCTGCAGAATGGATTATCTTGGGTTCTCTGTTGTTTCATGTGTTTCATCTTCCTTCAGACCTGACTGACCTTGTCAAATCAGGGAGTCATTAGTTTTCTCCCCTCCCTTTTATACCTGCCAGTGACTGTGTTTTGGGAAAACACCTTGCAAATAATCATCATATAAATGAGGAAGTCAAGTCACAAAGGGCCTTAATGATTTGTTAAAGGTGACAGTCCCTGCTCTGTGGAAGAACAGTGCCTCTTAAAAACAGTTGATGCTGCAGCAGAACCTGTCTCTGTGTCTAAGGCTACTTTTTTGGTCAAACTAGATTTTAAAACTCAATTACTATTAATTTTTTTTTTTTTAAGGAGATTGCTCATTTGGGATCCGTCCTGAAAGTTAGTAATTGCTCAAGAGAATCAGTCCATGGCACTGCCTTACACTGGAGATATTCTGCACAAGGCAGCATTGTTTTCATGACAGGGAGATTTTTACAGCTATTTTTAGTGTGTGGATGCTCTGACAGTTTAAGAATGGCTTTAAGTCAGCAGTTCCCAGGGACCACAGCTAACTGGAAGCAACCTCCATCATTCTCAAGAATGAGAATGTCCTGTCACCAACTTGCGTAGGGTGAATCATTAAATAAGACAACTTCTAGCTTGTGATAAGCTCCCTTATAGACAAACCCCCAGAAAAATACCCCCCGTTGCAGAACAACGAGCAGCCATAAGGACACTTTTGCCTCTGGGCTGTATATTGAAGGCCATGGGACAGAAAAGCATTTTCCTACATTTTCCAACTCTTCTGCTCTTGTGTCCTTTGAGTGCAGAAAGGACAGGGGTAGACAATTATCATTGCCATCACCTCTTGCTGAAAGTCACACTCCTGGTTTAGATGCAGTCAGTGACACTCTCCCCCCTAGTTCTCTTCCTTGGTTTTGATTCTCTAAATGTGAAGATGTCTAGTAATGATAAATCTAAATGATCACCTGTGCTCGAAGTGCAGGGTGTTTAGAATGGACTCTGACTGTGTTTCAGCCTGCAGGAAGCAAGCCCAGCCTAGGTGAGACCATGCTGATACCCCCATCCTGCTGTCTATCTGTGTTGTCCATCTGTGATGCTCAGAGGATGTGGGAATGCTCCTGTACTCTGTATCTAAAGGATCTCACTTCAGCCTAAGCAGATTGAGAGATGCCGGCAACAAAAAGATCTCTCCTTCCTCCCAGCTATGCTCCACTTAAAATGCTCTTGGTATGAACAAATCCCCCTGTAGCCTCTTCTGGTGATGTTATGAATAACCCAGCACAAGAGAGGCTTGAACTAAGGAATTTGGATAAACTTCAGATGTCCCTGGCTGTAGGAAACAAGAGAAACAGATGAACTGGGTCTAAATTCCTACAGAAGATTTAAAATTGGTTCTTTCTTAGTGATGTTTTGGACAGAGCTGATAAGTGATGTGCAGTTATGAGTCATATTTACCACAACAGAACAGGGGAGAGCGTTTCATGCAACGTTGAGAGCTTTAAAATGCTTTACACTGGAGAACCTGCATGCCTGTGCTGAGAGATACAGGCTCTGCAATTAGATGTCTTTAGGTGGAGGAGGAAGCAGCAATGCACTTGGAGTGCGAGCAGTAGCCCCATTGGCAGCAAAGACATTGCATAAAAGAGCTACTTCTGTGCAATGTGGTGCAAATGCCCTCCTGCTGCAGCTGGGGAGCAGAGGCTGAATTGGGGTGCAAGCAGAGCAGTGATGATGTGTCTCTTCCCTCTCAGGCATAAAGCAGAAAGAAAAAGGCAAACTAAGCAACTTTGGGGAATAGAGTTAGGACCAGGTAGCTTCCAGCTTCTCAAAGGGAAGGCTTTGAAAGAGTAGAAATACGTTGTTACGTTGATCACTTGGTGTTGCAGGCAGTGTGGAGGGACGGATGGGAGGCAGTAGGGAGGTTGCTGTGCAGGTTCCTTTAGTGCTCGCACCAGTTTCCAGTGTTGCTTTCCACAATTGCGGAATTGTTTGGGGTTTTTTTTGCAACGTTAGAGAAACATTTCACATTAGGACAAACTGCTTTTTGCATTTAATTCAGAGATTTAACCCCTATGAATCTCTTCCAAGCGGGAAAGAGTGACAATTTGGTGTAGCATTGGTCTCACCCATGTGGCTGGTGCAGCTACAGCCCATGGCACTGCTATGCCACATGTCCAGTAGCAGGGTTTGTCTTTGGGGGTACTGAGTGATCCTTGGACAGGAATGATCCCAACAGCTTCCAAGGTGGTCTCTTTCTGGAGCAGAGTGATGGGATCTCATCAGAGGCAATGCCACATCCTCTGGAGCACTTCCAGCCCCTGAAGTGTGTGGAACCTGTTCATGTGGCTCAACCAACAGACGAATATTATGGTGTCTGACTCTTTAGGAACAGGAAAATTGGGAAAATAGACCAGGACTGACTAATTTCTCTCCAAGCTAAAAATTGGACTCCTTTAGGTTATGTTTCCCAGAGGAGCTCCTGAGTTCAGTGCTTTTCCTCTCTTTTGAACTGTGTGAGTGAATCAATCAGACTTCAGTGCTCAGGCCAATAATGTCTCCTATTTGTTAGAACCACTGCTTAGGAAACCTTCTCACATTGATGCAAGTTTTAACAGCTCATGGAAACCAAGCACTTCAGGGGGAGGAAGGAGGTAAATATCTCATGGAAAAAAAAAGCAGAAGCTAAGATTGCACATCAGGATAATGTTTTACATGGAAAACGCTATGGATATTTTAGCTGGTCCCTAACTTTGCATTGTATTAATGACATTAAACAGCACTTGCCTGGGTGTCTTAAAAGATGTTCTGAACTTGTAGAGATTTGTTGATTTTTATAATGATTGGATTTGAATTCTGTGATTTGTAGTGCTTCATTTCAGAATAACTGCATAATCTCTGCATAATTTAAGATTTAAAGTATGTATTTGTAAGTGTTCTCATGTAATCTTTTAATTTATGATGATGGTCTCCTGTAAGAAAGAGAGATTAATATTTTTAATTATTATTTTCTATTTAAAAACATACTGCAAAGATTCCAAGGGTTTCCTGCAGGGCCTCCACGTAGGCTCAGCACAGTCCTGCCCAGTGTGTTTCTGTGGCATCCAGGACGGAGTTTTGTTGCGATCCTGTTATGAAATCTTGTTCCCAAATAGTTATAACATATAAACAGAAAAAGTGCTTTGAGAAAACAGCATCAACACAGGCTTGTTCCCATGCTCTTGTGGATCCTAACATTCCTGCTCTTCGCAGTTTGCAAGGATTATAAGATCCACTTTAATGCACTTAATACTTTGTTATCGTGGCAATTAGAACAACAGTAGTCGCTGTCTTGGTTTTCTTTTGAAGCCCATTGATTCTTTACTTTGGCCTTAATTACAAGTAGTAGAAGAGGTGTTTCTTCAGGGAACTAATTAGTCTAAAAAGCCTGGTTCAGCTAGTGCCTGAGCACAGTTAGTCCAATGGTGCCTAAATGCAAGTGCCAGTTGCAGTTGTTTTGTTTCAGAACAAACATACATAATTAGTACTTCTCCACGGTTAGGAGTTGTGTTTGCTCCCATCCATTCACCTGTCTTTCCCTGTGGTCTGGTTTGTCCAGGGGCTGCAGCACCTCCATTTCCCCAGCCTGGTCGGCTTCATGATCAAAAACTCTATTCTTCCCAAACTCGAAAATCTGCCAACAGGTCACTCTGACCGCATTATCTCCCTACGCCTTCCACTCCACAACAACCAACACGTCGTCCTCTTTAGTATATATGCCCCAACTCTCCAAGCTGACCCTGCCGAAAAGGACAAATTTTATGCTGACCTGCGCCACCTTACCCAAAAAGTGCCCGCAGATGATAAGATCATTATCCTTGGTGATTTCAACGCCAGAGTAGGTAAGAATTTTGATGCCTGGAAAGGAATATTAGGCAAACATGGTGTTGGTAACTGCAACGATAATGGTCGACTCCTGCTAGAATTCTGTGCAGAGCAACAGCTCACCATCACTAATACTATCTTTCAGCAGAAAGATAGTCTGAAGACAACCTGGATGCACCCCAGATCTAAGCATTGGCATCTCATCGATTATGTCCTGGTGCGACGGAGAGATGTTCGCGATGTCCTCCATACCCGCGTGATGCCCAGTGCAGAATGCCAGACAGACCATCGGCTTGTGCGCTGCAAACTCAGCTTCAATCTTAAATTCAAACCCAAAATGGGCAACATCACAAGGAGAAAACTCCAAGTTAACAATCTCCAATCAGCCACAGTAAGAGAGAGATTCCAGGCAAACCTTCAAACTAGGCTTGAAGACCGTTCCACAGTTTCTGCAGATTCCTCTCCTGAAACTACCTGGCAGCATATTAAAAACAGCATTCTGCAATCCTCCGAAGAATCCTTAGGGTTCTCCCTCAAGAAGAACAAGGACTGGTTTGACGAAAACAATCAAGAAATCCAGGACTTGTTGAGGAAGAAGAGAACCGCCCACCAAGCACACCTTGCACTGCCATCCTGTCACGCAAGAAAAACAGCCTTTCGTCTCGCATGCAGCAAGCTCCAACAGAAACTCCGTGACATCCAGAACAAGTGGTGGATCGATCTAGCTGAAAAAACTCAATTATGCGCAGATATGGGTGATCACAAAGGTTTCTATGAAGCCTTGAAGACAGCATACGGGCCTACATACCAGGTTCAAAGCCCTCTACTCAGTGCTGATGGCCAAACGCTTCTAACAGATAAAACCTCCATTCTGAATCGATGGTCTGAACACTTTCAAACTCTTTTCAGTACCAACCGTGTGGTCCAAGACTCAGCAATTCAGTCCATCACACAACAACCAGTAAAGTATGAATTGGATACAGCCCCCACTTTAGAAGAAACCCTCATGGCCATACAGCAGGTAAAAATCGGCAAGGCAGCTGGGGTTGATGGAATTCCACCTGAAGTCTGGAAACATGGGGGCCTTGCACTCCACACCAAATTTCACGAGTTTGTGGTGCGCTGCTGGGAGCTCGGTGAACTACCATCAGACCTTCGTGATGCTGTCATCATCACTTTGTATAAGAAGAAAGGTATTAAATCTGACTGCTCAAACTACCGTGGTATTACTCTGCTCTCCATTGCTGGCAAAATCCTGGCAAGAATACTCTTGAACAGACTAATACCCACTATAGCAGAAGGAATCCTACCTGAAAGTCAGTGTGGTTTCAGAGCCAACAGAAGCACCACAGACATGGTATTTGTTCTCAGACAACTGCAAGAGAAATGTAGGGAACAGAACAAAGGTCTTTATGTAACCTTTGTCGACCTCACCAAGGCTTTTGATACTGTGAGCAGAAAAGGTCTATGGCAGATTTTGGAACGTTTAGGTTGTCCCCCCAAGTTCCTTAAAATGATCATCTCACTTCATGAGGATCAGCACGGCCAAGTCAGGTATGGCAACACACTTTCTGAGCCCTTTTTAATTAAGAATGGTGTGAAACAAGGCTGCGTTCTCGCTCCTACCTTATTCACAATCTTTTTCAGCATGATGCTCCAAAGGGCCACAGCAGACCTCGACGATCAGGACGGTATCTACATTCGATATCGTACTGATGGAAGCCTGTTCAATCTAAGGCGTCTGAAGGCCCACACCAAGACCCTAAACCATCTTGTTCGGGAGCTGCTTTATGCTGATGATGCCGCCCTTGTTGCCCACACAGAAGCAGCTCTGCAACATTTAACATCCTGCTTTGCAGATGCTGCTGAGCTCTTTGGGCTGGAAGTCAGCCTAAAGAAGACAGAGGTTCTCCATCAACCTGCACCTCAGGAAGTCTTCCATCATCCCCATATCACCATTGGCGAATCAGAGCTCAAATCAGTCCAACAGTTTAATTACCTAGGTAGCCTCATCTCCTCGGATGGCAAGATTGACGGGGAGATAGACAACAGGTTGGCAAAGGCATACAGTGCTTTCGGAAAACTCCACAAAAGAGTATGGCGTAATAAACACTTGAAGAAAAGCACCAAGATCAGTGTTTACAAAGCCATAGTGCTGTCTACTCTCTTGTATGGTTCCGAATCATGGGTCATCTACCGCCACCACCTGCGTCTCCTAGAACGCTTCCATCAGCGCTGCCTCCGTACAATCTTAAACATCCACTGGTCAGATTATGTGACCAATACATCTGTTCTTGAGCAAGCAGCAGTCACAAGTGTAGAGGCCATGCTGATGAGAACACAGCTGCGTTGGGCAGGGCACGTCTCAAGGATGAAGGACCACCGCCTCCCTAAGATCTTGCTCTATGGTGAACTTGCCACTGGCTGCCGCAAGAGAGGAGCCCCGAAGAAAAGATACAAGGACTCCCTGAAACAACATCTCAGCCTTGGCCATATTGATCACCATAATTGGTCCACTCTGGCCTCAAATCGGGAGGCTTGGAGACACAGCATCTATAACGCAGCGGAAGCCTTTGAGAACACACGCAGGATCTCTCTCGAGGAGAAAAGGCAACGCAGGAAGAACCGTGTCTTGCTGAATACTTCATCTAAGGAGTCTTTCTGTTGTGCCTTTTGCAACCGGATATGTCTGTCACGTATTGGCCTCATAAGTCACCAACGTGCCTGTAACAAATGTGGATAAAGCCTTCCCAAATCTTCGTTCGCGAAGCCCAGCCATGATGATTTGTATTAAGGTCATGAATTAGAGTATAGCACTGTTGCCAGTTATAACTTGAACAGAATTCAGAGAAAGGTGCCTGGACTTCTCTTTATTTTTCTCTTTTTCTTTTTCACTTCAATGTGACCAGCCTACTAATATTTGGAAAAGGCTGGAAGCAGAGTAAGTGAAAAGCCCAGCTGATAGCAGTTTTCATCATGCTGTGAATAAAAACTAAGCTGTTGATATAGATCTGCTCTGTTCAGGGGTGGTCCAGGTAAATTGTAAGGAACAATTCTGTTTTCTCAGAGGCTTTGCAATTTATCTATTTGCTTTAATCAGTGTTAATGTCAAATGTGCTTTGATTGTGCTAAAAGCTTTTCAGCAAAACAAACTGGAAGTCCAAAGTTGCAGAGAAAGCCACAGTCTTCCTGTAATGCAAGTTGTAACATTCTTTTGAACTTTATTTATGCTGTTTAATAAAACAGGCAGCGCTATAGAGTACATGTGCCATGAATCCAGCTGTAGTGACAGTATCATGGCTATGAAATGCATGGCACATTGATTTGACTTATTGAACTGATTTATGTTTTCAATTTGTTTAAACGGCTCTAATGGTTGCAGCTCTGACAGATGTACGCTCACATTTCTAGTTCTGTTCAAGCCCACATTAAAACCAGAACTGATTCCTTGTTTAAAGCATTGATTTTTATCTGTTCTGTGTTCCCGTGCCTGCAATCCACACGTCAGACTCCCAGATGTGAGTTCTTGTAGCATCAACTTTCCTTCCTTTTGGAAAATTGTAGAAACAGTTTCATTGGAAAGCAGATTCTTGGAAGAGTTGCTAAACCCAAATATTTTTGATTTTTAAAGGAAATCAACAAGAAGCTTGAAAGATTACATGTTATGGTATTATTGGTGTATGAAAACACAATGAGTTATTCACTATCCATGAACAGAGTAATTACTTTGTAGAGGTAATTTTAAGTAGAATATCTTGTGTAATGAGAGAGGGTTTGAGGCTTCTTTGTATAAAGGTTACCACTGTACATTATTTGTATACACAAAGAAATGATGAGTGTCTGTATCAGTATCAATTATGGGAGTATCTCTTGAAAGCCCACAAACTCTGAATTTTTCTTGCAGTCCAGGCTGTGCAATGCAGTTGGGAACTGGCCTGATGGTAGAGACCATAAACCAATAATCTTTGTGGCAGATATTATTGCTAAGCTCATTATTACCAACGCTATCTTTGGCAATTATATTCTGAGTACTCTCATTTTATTAACATACAGATTCAGAGTTCTTCACTTTCTGATGATCTGGTTTACTCCCTTTTACAAAAGGTCATTTCATCAGTGAAAATGCAGCCTTTAGGATAGATCAGCTCCCCGATTCCTCAAATATTCAGATAAAATATGTGCTCCTTTGACCTCCATGGGTTCCACTTAGCAAATTAAGGTGCTGGTTTCTGAAGCATTCTGTGACCTCTTGTGTGAAGAAAGGCATTAGGGACAGCTGGAATGATGTCTGCAGGGCTACAGGGACAAACCCCTGTCCCTCTAGGTGGGAACACTCAAGCAGTGCCTAAGCCATGTCCATTAGTTCTTTGCGTTGCTCACATATGGGTGTGAAAGGGCAGGAGCCCCTCTTTCAGAGTGCTGAAATGACACACCCCTTCTTCAAAGAGCCTTGGCTGGAGGTACCTGGGCCCCCCAAAGCTGCCGTTCCTGCTTGGAGGGGATTGCTCTGTGCTCAAAGATCATCTGAGTGTACTTAATTGTCTCTCAGCTGCAGCATGGCAGCACACAGAGCTGCTGAAAAGAGAGAATTGTTAGCATTACGGATGGTATTTATTTAGAGCTGCTCATTGTGCTTGGCACAGGCTGCCTGGGGGCTTGTGAGGAGTGCAGAACTACCTATGCAGATGGATGTAATTCCTGGGAATGTTTATAGCTGTATAAAATACACAATGAGTCTTAAATTCTTTCAACATACATGGTACTAAGCATACCCAAGCTTGTATGAATGTGTTAATTATTTTCATGTATTATGGCTCCCAAAAAACACATGTAAATACATGTTTATACATACATAAGTGTCCCTAGGAAAGCATGTCTAAAGAACTCCAGATGAGTGATTTTATGCTCTTAAAATAATAATGTCCCAGGCTAATTCTACAGGCTTTTTATTGCTTTGCTGTTTACGTACATTGCTGAAGACAGTAGGTGAGACTGTCACAGCTGTACAGAGAAATGACATTTATCTTCCAAGTGCAGCATGACCTTATCGTTCATAAGTAGCATTTCCTCTCAGGATAATGAGCACCTTTTTATTTAGGCCATGCAAGACCCACAGTCATTGTATCTGATTTCTACAGCCCATCAACACTGTACACATTACTGTAATTATTGTGGATGTTATTTTCTGTTGCATTCCGCTTGCTCTTTGGATTACACTTGGCCCTGAACAGAAAAGGGGACTGAGAAAGGAAAATGTCACACTCAAGTCTTCATGAATATCTGCGGGCTGCTGCATGGCACAAATACGACCACTCCTACAGCAAATGTACTTTTTTATACCTTTCCTGTATGGCCTCCTGCACAAAGAGAGTGAGTCACCATTTTGACATGTACCAGCCCAAGCTGGTGTTGCCCTGAGGTCAGGCACTTTTAGGCACAGGTGAATCTTTGTAGCTGTTTATCTGCTTGGTTAAGAAGAAAGAAAATTTAAACATGACGAGGAGCTTAAAAAAGCAACAAACAAGTGTTGACAATTCTTCCTTGCAAATATTTATGTCAGAGAGCTCTCTCTCTCGTGCTCCATGTTGCCTTGCCCCAGCTCTCTTGCTTGATTTAACTTTGCCTGCAGAGTTAGGTGTGTGTACTCACTGCATCCCTCGTGGTGCCTGGACCCGCCTCTGAAACAGAGCTCCCAGCCTCTGAGCATCCCACTGTGTGGCAGAGGAGAGGTTCAATACAGCCTGTGCCTTTGTGGCAGGAGCTAATAACTGAGATTATCTCGGCATATGTTCCTGCTTCTTCCCTTTCTCTGCCAAGTGGAGATCTTTCTTGTTTCTATAGCACAGCTTTGCTAGGCAGGCGTTCAGGAGCGAGGAGGCTCAAAGGTTTCTAATGGGACCATCAGGCAGTTTCACCTTTTGCCTTGTCAGGCTGCATTTGTTGGAGCAAGAAGCAATTGTGGGTTGCTGGATTGCTTTCCTGAAATGAATTGCTGTTTGCTTCACTCAGAGAAGATAAACACTCGCATCTCTAAAATATCACCTGTCTGGCATCTTTGTTGGCAGTCTCAGCAGACGGGCCAAAGGAAACAAATGGACCATGTCTAAGATAAAATTGCAGTGCTCCCTCTGGAGTTAATCCTTTCAGCCCAAAACTGAGCAGCACTGATGGGATGATGTAAGGAAATAGGCCCTTCTGTTCCTTCTGCTCAATTTTATGGATAAACAAAAGACTTCAGCCTCAAGTTGATTAATCTTACACTTGGCCCCCTCCTGCAAGATTTTACAATGAAAATTTAACTGATGGTTGGCAAACACAGAATATATATTATGCCTATGCAATGCAAGAATGGTTCTTTACCTGTTCTGTTCTTGTCTGCACTGGTTTTTTTGTAGCCCTTGCATACTCTTTCCAAACCTTTTTCTAAGGAGGGGAAGATATTAACTGCTGAAGCTTAAAAGTTTGGATTTTAGGCCATTTTGATAGCCTTCTCCACCTTCATACAGGAGAAATTAGTTTGAGAAAGCTGTAAATCTGTGCAGAGCTGGCTTGGGATCAGCCTTCATCCCCATGGAGGAGAAGGCTCTGAGGAGGTCCTGGGCTGCTCACTGGCAAACTCCATGTGCTGGGCAAGGTCTGCCATGGAGTTGCAAGGAAGCACTTTGCAGGAGTAGTGAAGGACCTTAAAGCTAGTCAAACTCTTTGGAAGGGGAAACCAGGTGGTTTTCTGCTCCTTGGATTCTGTAAGAGCCTCCTTCAGGCTTGAAAGAAGGAGCATAAGATTAAGAGGACTAATTAAAAAGGATAATTAAGTTGGCTGCTTTGACGAATGCCAGAAAGCTGGAGACTGAGGATGTTGTGGGCAGTCGACTAGCTGTGGGAAAGAGGAGGAGAATGAGCAGACAGTTGGAACAAGAGCTGTGAAATAAAAGTTCCAGTTATTTTGAGAAATGATTATTCAATATTTAAAGTGTAGTTTATTAAAAATTTTCCTGCAAATGTTTTCCAGAAACAAGGCTCTCTCTGTGTATGACTCAGATTCTTCCAGCTCTGTTTTTCATTGACATGAGTATTTTCATTTTCTTATGACGTGGATGGCTGCTTAACTTTAATAGTGTTGAGTCCACTCCTGTTATGATGACTCTTAGCACAAGTCAGCTGCACAAACACTTCCAGTGCTTCACTTCAATGGCTGCACTTCATATGTTGAATTTGATATGTAGAAAAGACTAGAAATTAGTCCAAGATGGCCCAGAGAAGCTTGACTTCTCACTTAAGACTACTGATAACCTAAAACCCTTCTTTAACTTGTGGGTGTGGGGGGATCTTCGGGGCCTCTTCAGTCTGAAGTGTGTGTGCCTTCTCCTATCCCTGATCCTTCATTCTCTACAAAACTAGAGGCAAAAACGTAGTTGGGCATTCCATACATTTTAATGTCTCTTTATCCTTCCTTCCCACACACCATTCTTTTCTGTTTCTTTGTATTTTTACCACATTTCTTCTACCTTGTCAGCCACCTCCTTCCCAACAAACCATTAAGCAATAAGAAGAGAAAACAAAAAAACCCCTTGCTGTTCCCTTCAAGTGCTTGCCTTGCATTTGTTGCCTATTTATAGCTGATTCATTTAAACCACAATAGCAGTCAATCAGAAATGTGGTGAATCCTTCTTTCAAGAGCGTGCCAAGAGAGGATCTTTTTAGTTTACTTGCTTTTTTTTATGATTTTTGTTGGAGCCTCTACAGCATGCCTAAATTCCATTGGGATTTATTTATTTTGAATAAATTCTCAAATAAAAGTAGCAGAGTTTTGTTCCTCTTCAAAGAAGTTACAGGAGCATGACTATGGCGTGCAGGGATGTTTGATTTTATTTGAGAGTATTTTACACATTTTTTTTTCCTTCCAGTTGGCATCTTGGACGATTTTTTTACTTTCTCCATCTAAGGAATTTCTTTGGATAGAGAGACTGTTAACCTCTTTTTTTTTTTTTCTTTCTTTCAGTTTTTTTTCCCCTATAACTTCAGGCAAATTCTACCTCTAGTCTGTTTGTAGTACAAACCTGGTGGGCTATAATATTGGAATTGTAAATTGTGACTGCCCATGTGGCCTTACAGAGGTCACATGATCTTTGAGCTTGGGTTTCTCCTTTTGTTGAGCAGGTTGGTGCTCCCATCTGCAGCCCTTCATGGGGTTTTGGAGAGGTGGAGGAAGTTTATACAGGCAGATCCTAAATAGCAAGGCAGGAGCTGTGGGTGAGACATTTGTACACCATAGATGAGATGTTGCATGAGACTCACACTAATAAACTCTGCTGGACTTCTGCTGGTTCCATGGAACATGCTGAGGTGTGGAGCATTGCCAGAGTCTCTGAAGTGAAGCTTGTCTGCAAGGAACCTGGAAACCACTGATTTATGCCATACCTGGAAGTGGAAGTGCTACCATTCTCCTTCAAGGGGAGGAGCTCTTTGATGTTGGGGAGGTATGTGTTGGGAATAGAAACTGCAATTTTTTTAAAATACTTCAAATTACTCATAAGGACTAAGGTTGTTTCTGCTTTCCCCAAACAGATTTAGAAAGCAAATACTGTTTTAAAGTGGGTCTCTGCATTTGCCATAGCATTTGCAAAATGTTTTAGCAGCCAGTAGATGTACTAGTGTGGAGTTTTCCCCCTTTCTTGTTCTGCCCTTACTGCTCTTTGTTTTTATGCCATGACACCCTGGCAGGACAAGAATGAGGCAGAGTCATCTGGAGGGCTGACTCAGATACATAATTCCAAAAGTAATTCCTGCTTGGCCTCAAACATGAATATACCTTCTGTGTCAAGGAGCCTCTGCTAACCTTGCCTTGCTCACAGTGCTGTGCCGATAGCACAGGAGCAGGAAGGTACAGGCTGAAGGAGGACAATTATCCTATTTGTTTTTTCCATCTCACCACCCGTGATGGGATTTGATTCTGTGCTCTGGACCCTCCTGGGTCAGTTGTATTCAGAGCAGCCGTCGGCACAGATCAGCTGTGCTAAGCACACTGTGACATTTGGAAATCCCTGTCTGGAAGGGGAATTGAGCAATGAGCTTCTGCTAATTATAATAGCTATGTTTAAAATGTGATGTTTGCTTTGTTCAGCAAAATCCAACTATACAGCCAGACTAGAGGCTGGAGACGCTCTGGCAGCAGAGGAGACAGGTCCTCAACGCACACGATCCTGGGGGCGGAAGCAAGGGCAACTCAAGCATTGCTTTGTCAGAGCAAACATTGCACAATCTTGTCCTGGGGGTGGATGTTGTTACCTAGCAACTTCCAAGAGTGTTTGAAATTTGTTGGAGACCCTCTGAGGCTTAGGCAGTTTACCCACTGTTCTCCTCGATGCCAAAACCACGCTGGCTGTCATTTCACAAGCCACGGGTAGTGCTGGCTGAAACCTCTCCTTGACCTTTATTAGGGCTCGGACAACCAGTGCAGTAGTGCAGAGAACCAGAGCAAAAACCAAACTTGATTAAAATTAACCCAGAAGAAACCAAAGGTTTGATTTAAACGTGAATCTTCACCCAACAGTGTTTGCTGGTTGGCTCACAGAAGTTGCCCAGGGAAATGTGCTGACATGCCTGAGGGCTCCTGTTGGGAGTGTGTTTGTGGGGACAGCGGTGAGATATCATTAGGACAGAGCTCTCAGCACACACGTATCATTAAAGACGTCTTTTCTGAACTAGCACCACACGCCACCAGCTGCCAAGAGCCTTGGGAAGCTTAAAGGAAGGTTCTGGCCTCCTCAGGGGTGTGAGGTCAGTGTGAGTTGTTCGGTAGCTTTGGTATAACAGTTAAAAGGTTAGTGCAAATGACTGTGATATGAGGAGACTTCAATAAGAAGAAAACTCTAGCTATGCTGCTGTTTAGCTTCCAATATGCTTTGTTTCATTCAACTACAGATAATCTCACCACTGCTTCATTTGGGGCAGAGGCTTTCCATCCCTACTGTTTTTGTCGGAATTTCTGCTCAGATTCTAACTCCACTGTAAGGTTTCTTTTAGCTCTACTAAGTACTTGTGTTTCTTTCCAAAGACACTGGGCATCCACTTGTTTCCTCAGAAGCGTTGACACCCTGAGGCTCTGGGATGTAAAGCCTCTCCTTCTCGGCAAATAAGAATATTTTCCAGGTATTCAGCTGTCAGCTCAGTGGAAAGAAAATGTTGCTTTATGGTTGGTAGACTGACAATAACTCTTTATCCCTTTAAATTAAAAGTGACACACTCACATAAATCATTATAACAATACTGTGTGCAAACACTCTGCCTGAGTCCACAGGAGTTATGAGATGACAGTGAATTGGGGTGAATACCCTTATTCTTGACTTTGAGAAGTGCAATGACAATGAATCACTCTTAGTGATGAGATGCAGCAGTGCTGACTCATCGGGCTGAAATTAGAAGGACTTTTTTAGTTAGAGATGTAATTCCACCATTTTTTCTGATGAACGGATAAGAGTGAACATTTTTGTTGACTAATTTACAGTTTTCATCAATAAAATGCCGTTTCTTTTTCTCTAGGTATCAAACCTAGTTGGAGGCAACTCATGGGGAGAACTTAGATCCAGAGGTGCTACATCTGTTTCAGAGCTGGGTGCTGGTATCCCTTCATTTCACTTTTAGAGATTTGACCACAGCACAGTGAAATTAATTCTCTTTAGTGTTCTCCAGATGATTTGTATTCCTTTACCTATTTGTTATATCCCTGTGGAATGGGCTGATACTCTCCTAATATTTTTGAGTTACACTAATATATTAATAATCTGTTTTACTCCTGGCAAGAGATTTGTGGCCAATCCTCAGCAGACAGACTTGATGCCAGTTTATCTTTCTGCAGTCGGGTTAAAAATTTTCCTGTGGGGAGCAGCAAAAGAGAAGGGACTCCCTGCTACATCGGCACACTCAGCTACTTTTCCGAGGTAGGAATATTGCTGAGCCCACAAAAAGAATATTAGTGGCAGGGGCTTCTCTGAGGGGTGTCCCAGTGATGGGGAATGACTCCTTTGGAGAGTCCATCAGCATCCAGCAGTCACTTGTGTATGTCCTGGAGATGCTGTACAGGCCGACTGCATCATGCTGGAAGCAATTGGCTTGGCAGAGTTTCATCAGTCAGGCTGCCCTTTGCTGTTGAGGAAGCAGCTGCAAACTCACATTTTTTGTTTGGCGCTGTATTCTCTCCCCAGGGACTGCAGCACTGTTTGATTAGGATGGAGGGAAGGAGACCTATTGCAAAAGTATATTATTCCCAGTAGAGCTGTGCTAATCTTTTTGGTCTCTGTGCTCCTTCTTAGCAAGGTGTTGAACAAAAACATTAAGGGAAAATAGGAGGAGAGAGGAGTTGCTGGGATGTTGCTCTTTAGCCTCACCTCAACCTCAGCTGCAGCTCAGAGACTAAAACAACAAATAATTGTTCTTGTTTTGAGATGTTTTTGCAAATGTAAGGCTGTTTTGTTACTTGAGCCCATTATTTTCCTCCCTATCTGCATGCCTTTCAGTCTGGCATGGGCCTGTCTGATCTCCAGGGACTCATCCTTTCCTGAATTGAATGCTCTGCATTTTTCCATCTCCCAGTTTGCTCTGGTGCTGTGTGCCTTCCCTGGCAGCATCTGTCTGGGAGATTATGCGAACAGCGTCGATGTAATAGATTTAGAGAAGTTCAGAGTCTTTCTCCAAGTTTTACATTTTGTTGGAGTTGTGAAGGTCACCTTTGCTTTGAGGATCAGGGAGATGAGGTTGCTGCCACTTCTGAACGTGTTGGTGCTTGACTTCTGCACTTAATACGGTGCTTAATCCTTTTAGTGCCCGAGTGGTGTGGCCCATCTGGTGTGGTTTGTGTCAATAGTGGCACCTTGAGCTCAGAGATTATCCTTGATCGAAGGTTTCTGAAGAGCAAGTATTATCTTTACATTAGAGAGGGAGAGAAAAGAAGGAGTTTCAGAGTTTAGTACTTGGCCCTGGGTCTCTCAGCAGCTGTTAGACAGAGTGGGAACAAAAGCCAGGTCTCTGCTGCAGGACTATGCAGCTTACTTTAAGCTAGGTCAAGTGATTTGCCAGGGATAAGGACATGGGCAATTTCTACTTGGAATCCTGTCTTCTTCCTATCAGTTGTTCTACAGTCACTTCATTAGCACTCTTTTCTCATCATCTGACTAGCTAGAGTTTGGGGTTATTTCCTTATAATAAGCTTACTGTCAAGAATTCTTGACATTACTAAGTGATTGTGTCTCTTAAAGAGAAGGAGAGAGATTGGTGTGTCCTTGAGACTTAAGAGCAAGAGAAACGTTTGGTTATTATCTCTTTGTCCAGTAAATCTTGATAGAGTGTTGACAGGAGCCCATATCTTTGCTAGAGGAGATGTTTTCCCAGTGTCTTTGGCAATTATAGCAATGACTTTGGCAATTTTTCAATTTGCAGTATCATTTTTTGTTTAGCACCCAAGAGTCTTTGCTTTATTCCTCTCACATTTTGGTAACCAGCTGGTTTTTGTCTCTCACTGGGGGGCGGCATTTCCCTGCACAAATCCAGTACAAAACTGGTTTTCGGAGAAGGAGCAGCTCTTGCTTCTCTGATGAAAAACACTCTCACTGCTCTCTGCACAAAGCAGTGGCCTTCAGTCCCTGGGTCTTGTGGTTTGCTGTGATGCCCAGGAGCACGAGTCTCTGGGGATGTGGGACATCTGGCTTACAGGCATTCTAGTTTCCTGTGTTTCCTGTCCTTGCTTGGGGTAAAATTAAGGACTAAATTATGTGGAAAACCGCATAAACTGTGGCCTGAGACACATGCTTTTCATTGAGCTGTAAGCCTATCCTCATAACATAAATTATGTCAGTAAGTAGTGGTCTCTGGTTTGCCTATTGCAGCTTTTCTGCAAGTTGGACTGACTGTCATTTCACTGAATCCAAACTTCTCAAATACACTCAGAAGTTATTGGGGAATTTTCTTTTGCACTTTTGCATCCGACCAAGCCCCCTGCCACCTCCAATCCAGCTCCTGGGAGATAACATGGTGTTCTGGATGCTTTTGAGACAGCAACAGAGTTTATTTGTAACTGTTCTTTCCCACTTTATAAAGCATGTGCATTTGATTTTATAACCAGGAGAACTTTCTTGAGAACAGCAAAAAGGAGCCTGTAAAGCAGCAAAGAAATTATTTTAGCAACGGCTGGTACTCAACTGTCTTCCTGATTGTGTTCTCAACTGATGCAATTTTGTGAAAGATTGGCAATTTCAACTACAAACATCAAAATATGTTAAATTAGAAATGACCACTTAATCCAGTGTAATTCTGTAGTGCAGTTCAGACATGCTGAACCAATCCTGTGCTGCTGCCCTTGGGCAGTAATGATGTGTGGTGGGTTGAAGGCAGCAGGCATTGGCTAACATGGGATAAATGGATATCTAACTTTAAAGTATAAACAGGGAAATGCATTCAGGAGCTGTTGAAAGCTGAATCCCACGGGTGAGATTTCAGATTGAACACTAATGAAAATTTCATTTCAGTTCTCACAATATTTTAATATGCTGGATCACAGTATGCAAATAAAGTGAAGTCTTACTGCAAGTGGCTGATGAGTTACTTCTGTCTCGGTCTCTGCCACCCCCAGAAGTAATCTGTCTGTGGCTTTTGTGAAATCAAAGTTTTCTTCCTGTTTTTCCCACAAACCAGAGTCTTATTATTTGTGTTGGAGGTAATTAGTGACTGCAAAGTTCTCTTCAAGGTGTTCTCATCCTGTTCCTGTGTTGTTCCATGTAACTCATCAGTGTGGTGCCGAGGCTTTATGTTTTTAGACTGAATTGAATTCTAAGTGTTACAGTCAGTGCTTTCCTTATCAGAACTGTCCTGGGAGTGCTGCCATGTTTTCAGGTTTCCTTCTTTATTTCAGCTGCAGCTTCTAGGCACCTTATTTTCCATGTGTCTCCTGAATCTGATAGAAAGAAGTGATACTGTGGTTCTTTTCCCTTCTTACCCAGCCTCTGGCACCAGGTAAGATGTGCTGGCTTGGACCTTGTATTGGTCACATTGCTCTTTAGCCACACTCTAAGGCCATCAAGCTGGAGCCAAGAAGCTTCATCTTCTGTCTTCTTTTGTAAGTGATCAGAGGAATAAACCACTGTGAAATTACCCAGGGAGTGGGAGGCAGCCAGCACAAGGAAACTGAAGTGATTTGGCATGTTAGAACACACAAGATTCCGTATTTCTGTGATCGGTAGCCGATATATCCTTGTAAATTTGAATTGTGTGTTAACTTTCTCAAAGAGGAGAAGCAAGAATTTATCTTAGAAGTTAATTAATTTGAAATAGCTATTAATTAACATTATACCTAAATTTGCAAATTATCACACTTGACTTGAATTTGCATACAACTGTTGCATATAAAATACTTCTAAGGGTATCTTGGACTTCAGCAAGCTGTAAAAATGCCATTTATTGCAGCTGTGTTCCATCTTTGCCAGGCAAAACTTCCTCCTCCTCCCCTCCCCTGCAGAGGTGCTGCCCTTGCAACAAGTGGCCTTTCTTCTGAGGACCCACAGTTGGGATTTATAGCTGTGAAAGGACAACCTCAGCGTAGGCAGCTGTGTATATTCTCAGGTATTTCACCCTGATGAGGAAGAATAAAAATTGTTCTTTTTAATTTGGGGTAGTGAATGTTTCTCTGCCTGGTAAAGCACCGACGTTGTATTAATGTGACTGTTAAGATAATCATGTTGTTTGATGAAAGCATAAGACTAAAATGATGTTTCCAAATGAAGGCTGTTAAGATTTATTCCCCGTATGCAGCACACATAATTCTGCTTCCCTAACTCTTTGAAGCAAGCTTTTGTTTTATGGGGTTGGCTGTTGCTACCACTGTGCTGTGCTGTACCTATGAGCTACTTAATGTGCCACATCGAGGAGTAAATTAATGCGGGTCCACAAAGAGAGCGTTTCGATTTGCTAATTGCTTGTAGAGCGGAGGGTATTGTTGTGTAGAGAAAGACTGTTCATTAGAGATTGAGTAGTTAATTTTTCCCTACGAATGAGGCTCACATTTGAGCTGTTTGCCTATCGGTCAGGGCAGTCGGCTCACGTTCAGCCCCCGGGGAGGAGGGGGGGGCTGTTGGTGCAGTTGCTTTAACAGCGGCATTGTCACCACCAGATTGCTTTAGTTTCATTCATTAAACCCTCCCCGACCAGCCTCCTCCAGCGCCGTCAGTGAAGGCTGACTTTTGGAAGGTATAGAAGACAAATTATTGATGCAGGGAAGCAAGCTAAACAATTCAGAAATGTCTCCTTGGAGCTGAATCGGTTCCTCTCCTTGGAAACTGTTCCTGCTCCTCTTTCAGCCTGAGCTGCAGTGTCCCGGCGAGGCCGGAGCACAGGTTCTTCCCTTCCTGCCACTCTCTTTTGAGGATGACAATCCACTGACAGTAGATTAAACAGTGTTGTCATGTAAGATGAGTATTTTGAATTGACAAACACTTTTTTTGAAAGCTTAAAGTAATTGACTGAATACTTGAGAGGATTTTTACCCCCCTGCTTTGCTACTTGATTTTCTTTTACCTGGTTGTGCTGCCTTCTGTGGGTAAACTGCACTTTACATGTACTTGTATATCTGATTCGTAATATCTGTTTGCATATCAGATTTCTTACTGTTTGAGCTCAGTGTTCTGTGGGAATTGAACATATGTATTAAGTAGAGGGAATTTCCTTGGAGCTTTAAGTTAACTTCCGTGCACAGCCTGAGAATTCAACACAGAAGTCTATCCTACTGAGAGATTCCTGAGATACCAAGATGGATGTGATTGACTGAAAAGCCCCTAACACAGAGCTGAGCTACAAATAGAATCATGGAATGGTTTGGGTTGGAAGGACCCTTAAAGCTCATCTTGTTCCAACCCCTTGCCATGGGCAGGAACACCTTCCACTATCCCAGGTTGCTCCAAGCCCTGTCCAGTCTGGCCTTGAGCACTTCCAGGGATGGGGAATCCACAGCTTCTCTGGTCAGCCTGTGCCAGGACCTCACCACCCTGGTGGTGAGGTGAGAGTTTTTCCCTAATATCTACACCTACTCTTTTTCAGCTCAAAGCCTCTCCCCCTTGTCCTGTCACTACATGCTCCTCAGGTAGGGATGTGGCTTTTCCCATTGTGGAACTCTGAGATGGGACTGGCAAACTGCTCCAGCATCTGCTGACCCCCCTGTGCCTGCTGGTGCCAGGGCATCTCCTTCCCACCCACCCCGAGGGGCTCAGGTCCATCTCTCGTGCTTTTGTTGTCTGGAAATGGCCAGAGACGACTGAACCAAGAAGCCCAGCAGTTCATTCCTGAAAAGTTCCAAGAAACAACATGACACTGTTTCTTTCAGGTCTTTTCCAGCAAATGCCTTGGAGGGGCTGGGAGCAGGGGCTCAGCAGGATGCCAGGCACCCGGCCAGGGCCCTCTGCAGCTCCTTCCTTCCACGGCTGTGGGGGCTGGCAGCTCCTCTGGAGCACTCTGATTAAGTGAGATGTGGGGATAAGTTCAGAGCCTAATTTCTCCTTCATAATTAAAAAATTTGTGCATCTGTCATGCTGCTGGTGATTAGGTTGTATTTTCTTGTGGCCTAGAAGGAATATGGCAGTGAATCACTTTGCAAGCAGCTGTCCTCGAACAGCTGAGCGAGGCTCAATATTTGATTTAGGCTAATAAAAAGTCTGGGGGCAGGGCAGATGTTTACAAGCTGGACGTGATAAAGCATTCAGATCAGCTGTTCCACTGCCTGGTGAGTGCAGACAGTGGGGACCCCACTGAAGGTTTGGGTTTTGTGTTGTGCTTCCCCACCTGCCTGCATAGGTGGGCACGGACAGGGAGCAGGAGGGTCCCCACTCTGGACTGCAAGTGCATCCGACAACATCAGCTGTGCTGGAGAAGCCTCCTTGTCTCCAGCTGTGTCACTCTAACAGCTCTCAATGCATTAAATATGTCCCTTTTGCTCTTCTGTGAGTGTTGTAGTCAAACCATATGTTTAAAAATCTTTTAATCTTCATAAATCATTTCTTCCAGCACTCTGGTAAGTTTAGTTGCTGCTCTCCGAATTCCCACTAGTTACTGACTCTTTCCCTTTGAGATGAGCTGCCTAGAAATAAATGCAATGAAGAAAACCTACTTTGTGATTTAGTTCTTATCTGATTGCTTCTCCAAATCATATTGATCTGCTGTTATCATGCTGCTGGCTTGGACTTGCTGTCCAGGTTTTGCCTCTGGGTCTCTGCTGGCATAGCACCTTGAAATGGTTATTTTCCCCAAACCATATTATATATAAGATAAATTATGGCATATTTCCTGCTTGTATTTTCGATTTCTCCCATCCCTTTGTATTATTTCTCCCCTGTCTAAAAGCTTTTTTCATCCTCTTCCTGAAGTAAAATGTGTCAGAGTCTTTGCTATCCTTTTTTTTTCTGACTTTTATCAAGGTATTCTACTTTAAAATGCTCTCATACCCATCTAGTTAAACAGGCTCTTAGGGTACTGTTGTCTTGGTATTATAAAGAGAAATATTTACACTCTGAAGGTGACCAGAGCTCGGCACAGTGTGGTGGATTGATCCAGGCTGGGTACCTGGTGCCCACCAGAGCTCAGAGGATTGAGCCATGAGGGAATTCACACTTTTTTTCAGCGTGAGTTACTCTGTGATTCTGTAGGAGTCTGTGTGAACAGGAGGCTGAACAGAGACATGACCCTCAAATTCAGGAATGGTAGATACTGTAAGAAAATATGTAATTTTTAATGTAGTCCTTAATTCAGTGTTTCTTATATCTAGTTTAGAATAGGCTACCGGTTCCCACCTAAAGGTCATTTTCATATAGATAAGGCTAATAAATATACAGAAAAGTTGGGGTAGTTCTTAATCAAAAATATTCAGTTGGTCTTGAGATGTTTTGCAAAGTTTATGCCAGCACCTCTCCTAAACAACATCTCTGAGGGTGTGTTTTCTAACTCTCCCCAAGTGACTTTCTCCTGGCTCCCACCTGCTGCTGTCATTGTACCTGATTCAGTAGCAGTGGGGAAAAAAATCTTTCCCAGGTGTCTGCAAATTTATGGTTTCCTGACATTCCAGTATCAAACTTGGTGATAATTTCATTTTTTCTTCTCACTTGCTTGTCCAGTCACTCCAGTTTTGGTTGGGGCTGGCATCTCCTGCAGTGTTTAATGAGCGTGTTTCATTCTCCTGTGCCAGGTCCTAGGCTTATATTAAAACCCTTTTCATCCTATTTGAGTGTCTGTTCCTTAAATAATGTCACATCATCCCCTGCCCTGCACAGCAAGGAGCTGAAACTTTTTCAGTTTCCACTGAGTTCTGGGGCCAGGGAAATCATGAACTGTTTGATTGTTTGTTTGCAAAATGTTCTGCTGTTTGTTTTGTTGTGCTGAACCCTAAGACAGTAATTTTTTTGTTTGCTTGTATTTCGGTGCAGTTAGCCTTCAAAGCTGAATGTTTTCCTTTTCACTGTTATAAACTGCTTTCTGTTTGTTGCTGGTTTGCATGTGGTACTCAAAAGACCCATTTCATGTGTGGTGAGAGATTGTTTGAGGGACTCCAGAGGGTTTTAATGATATTTGTTTGAAATTATATGAATTAGTTTGTAGGAAAGTTGTTTTTATTTCTCGTCTTTGTTTACATAGTTTAAATTAGCTTCTCTGTCATCACTTGTGACTACTTTTTGGGCTTTCTGCTAAATAGAGAAAGGCTTATTGCAGGCTAGCAAAGTGTTGGGAAATTAAAGATATGGGAAGTAATAGCACTCAAGTATTATATGTGGCTTCTCTTACCCATCTCCAAAATACCCATTTTGTTTAAAATCCTTTTTCATAAACAAAATTCTGTGAAAGATCCTTCTCTGAGTCGAGTTTCTGTTTCCCCCCAAGTCATGCAGGAATAACAGAAGATATTTCTGCTCTTGTTTGAGAATCTTTACATTTCAAATTTCTCCTTAAAAAAAAAAAACAAAAAACAAAAAACAAAAAACACAAACCCTTGCACTGGGATGTTTTCCTCACAGAAATTCAGGAGGTTTATGTTACAGAGCAGATTTTCTCAGTGTTTTACCACAGCAGATTGGAAGGCTTCCAAACCCAATCCTGAACCCCAGAACTTCAACAGAACATTTCCTGTGAAGTTACCTTGAAACAAACACCCTCCTTTCAGGAGCTGTGGAGCCAAACCTTTTCTTTCTCTAAAGTTAAACTTGGCAAAACAGGGTGGGTTTTAGACCACTCCTTCTCCAACTTCCAAAGAAATGAACGTGCTGTCTGGACCATGGGATTGAAATTTGAACTAGCTGATGTAGTGGAATTCTTCCCTGCAATAAACCTGTTCTTTCTAATGTGTGTAGGTTACAGGCTCTTTGGGACAGGATTGTCTCGTGGGATGGGATGCTGATAAGACAGAGTAAGACCTAACACTTATAATTGTTTTCCAATACTGTGAAAGTCCTAGTGCCTTTGGTGATTTGGGGGGAGGGGGGTTGGAGGGTGCTGTGACAGGGTGCAGTCTTGTTAAACTTCTACAATTGCATCCTAGACTTAATTTTCTATTCTTTTGTGTCTTGAAGGCTCAGCTGTCTCAGGTTCTGGAAGAAGTGGGAAACCACAAGCAAAGAGCAGAGATGGTAAGTGTTAACAATTTTTGCTTGTTTTTTTTTTAAATTGTTTTACAGGGTGGTAACATATGCAAAGTTCAGTTCATTTAAACAATGGTCAGTTCCAATTATTTGGAAATTAATAGCAAATAAGCATTGTAAAGGTTTGTGTTGCTACTGCCTGTCTTGGCTCCCTGTCTCCATACTCACCTGGAAAAAGTGTTGGATGAGATCTAGTGGCCTGTCTTCCTTTTTTTTGGCAATTTCCTTTCTCTGTAGCAGTTCTAGATCAGAAGCAAGCATTTAATTTCGTACTGAATTAACTCCTTTCTTTGGGGGCTTTTGATTCAGTCTCAAGTGTGCAAAGAACAATGAGATGAGATACGACAGAATTATCACTAACTATTTTTTTACAGTATCTGTTAATTTTCTGCTAGGTTTGTCTGTTTTATTGGCACTTCCTTCAAGGACCAAAAAGAATAGAGGCCACAAAACCAGACAGGAAGTTTATGTGCAGTTTAATGACTACTGTGTACAATTATTCATAATCAGGATTAAATGAGGTGTCAGCATTAAGCCATTTTGTGAACCATTGTTTTTGCTAATGGGTGAATTGTGGGATTCCTGCAACTTTTTCTAGTCACAAGAAAAACCTGAGCAGCATCCAAGACGTAGAGACTCGTTCTGTAGATATGATTAATTTTATTACTAATAAAAAAATAGGCCTGCATCAGTGGCAAGTAAATAGGTGCTAAACAGATATCTGTTCTAAAATCCAAATCATAAACTGTGGTTCCAACATGGATCTTTTTAACTTGTGCTGAACTCTAGTAGGGCACTGGAGGGCAGGACTACCGTGCCCCTGCTGTGCTGTTAATGGGTTGCCATACGTCTGTTGGTATCTTTTTTTTTAATTTGTGCCTCTTGCTGTTTCAACATCAGATTGTTCATAATGAGAGCGTTAATTAATTCCGGTTCTGGGGTGGTCTCACATTGTGGGCAAACATTTTTGTATGCCCAGCTGCTTTCTGTGGTGATGCAGTTCACAACTGATACTTCCAAAGAAAACTGAATTAATCCTATTTACCATCTGATCTCATTACGTGCTGCCTTGTTACAGTTTCAAATTCTATACAATCAATTTTGCATTGTGTTCACTGGATATATCAGAGGAAAAACTTGCTGTTGTGTTTTTAATGTTCTGATGCTTTGGGTTTTTTTTAAACATTTCAGAGTTTTTCTTTTGGGCTCATTAAGCCTGGGTTCTGAGTTGTTTGTTTGCCTTCAAAAATTTGTTGTATTAAACAGTCTAGCAGAGAGCTGGAGAAACCGGAACTTCTGGTGTTAAAGCATTAATTGGTGTTGTGCAACATCCATCAGCAGAGGATAAAGCAGCAGTCAGTATTCACTGTCTATTCCCAAGGGTTTCTCAGTGGAAAACTGCAGGTCTTGTGGTCTTCCAGTAAAGTTTACATCAACCTCCCATGAACAGGCTGTTTTCTGTGGTGCTTTAGACGATGAATTGCAGATTGTGAGGTGTGAGCTGTATTCAGCAGCTTGAATTTTGTTCAGTAAATACAGGGAAATTGCTTCACACAGAGGAAGAGAGGGATTTATTTTTTTTCCCCTCTTTTTCCCTTTTGAGGGAAAGCCTGGCAGTATAGTGCCTTCTTTTCACTGGTGGTGGATGGTTCTCCTGCATCCCCAGTTGAAATCTCCCTTGTAGGGAAAGTTGTATTGCTCTGTGTCTTCTACAATGTTGGCAGAGACAGAGATCTGTACCCTTTGGGTGGGGCTGTTCTGTAGCTGCCTGCCCAAGGGCTCCAGTGGATATACCATCAGCCCCACTCTCCTCTCTGCCATCCAGCAAAATGTTCTTTATATGGGTTTTTCTCCCCCTCTCCAGATCAGTGTCTCACCTGGATGGCCTTATTTTCATACTCCTTTAAATGTGACACTTCAGCAAAATTATTTGCCCAGTGTGGATTCCTGGCATCTCACCTTCCTTTTCCTGCCTTTTACCTGTGAGCCTCCAGTCTCAGTTTGATGCTGAGTGCCCGTGGCTGCAGGTGCAGAAGGGCTCATCCTACTCTGGGTGCTGACAGATGTGGGTATTGCTTTTCATCAGCTCTTCTGCAAACAGGCCCATGGCTCTAAGTGAAATGGAATAAACACCTGTCAGGTGCTATCATACAGTCTTTGGGCTGCTTCTGGGATGAACCTCTGTGCAGGTGACATCTCTGCTGCCACCCTGAAGAGAACTGATGGCTTTGCCACCCTCCCCAGGCGCTGGAAATGAAGGGATGTCCTGTGGGGCTGGTGAACTGGCTGATTGCATCTCACCGAGGAGTTTGATGTCTTCCTTGTGTGCAGTGGGGGCATCTTAGGTGCCCTGGTAAATAATTCACTCTTCACATAGCAGTATTTAAAAGTCAAATACTTGTGGGATAAATCCGATAGGATCGTGGCCTCAATAAAAGAGGATCTACAGGCTCTGTGTCCTTGGAGGAGAGGGCCCTGGTTCAGGGAACTGTGTTCTTGGGGACAATATGAGACAAAGGGTTGTGTGTGCTGTAGAGGACACTGTGCCAGGCTGGGGCACCAGGTTCTGCTATAGGAAAATGGGATGGACTCACCTCACTGATTGTCATGGATAACTCCAGCGTGGGATTTCGTTGCTTGTCAACTAAAAGCCAGTGTGCTACTGGAGAAACGAAAAAAAAGAAAAGAAATTTAAACATCTTCAGTTAATTGCAGTTGACAAGACAAAGGCAGTTTGACTTTCCAGTATTAATTAGCAAACCCATACTAATTAGCTTGTATAAGCACAATTCATGCTTCTTTCCCTAAATGCAATTAATATTGCAACTGAAGACGTCTCTGGGCTGTGCTGCTGTATCATTAACATACTTTGCCCTAATTAGACACGGCCAGTAGTGGCTGGAGAAATGAGTTTGTGATTACAACCATAAAAAAATCCTCTAATATTTTATATCCTTCAGGGAACTTGAACCTAGAATTTATTTTTTGATTTAAGAAAAATTACCCTTATCATTGTGCTGTGTAATTAACAATGAAACTTTGATTTTCCTCTCCCTCTAACCCTTCACTTGTTTATTTTTCTTTATTCACAGTTTAGGTGTGTTCCCACTGTAAGGGAACAGTCTTCTGAGAGGTGATACATAACAGGTCACCACTCTGATAGGGCTCAGATCACTGGGCTGTCTCACAGATCTGTGGAGTTTGTCTCTTTTATTTGAATTTTTTTTTAGTGCCTAGGCACACTTTTCCTGCAATGTTTTCATATGCATGTGCACTTTTCTGACAATTTTATCAACACTGGAAGTTTTCTTTATTGGGACTGTGTGTCTGTATCTTCAGGATGTGCCAGGAGATTGCTCAGAGAGTTCACACATATGGCTCCCTGTTCTGTACTGCCAGGATCTTATTTCTTATGGTGTGTTAGTTTAGTGCTCTACTGGCCTAAAGCTGAGAGCAAGCTTCACTCACACAAAAATATTATTTGTGGAAAATGCTTTCTTGTTTGTTATATTATTTTTCTTTCCTCCCCTGAGGGAGGGAAGCAGAAGATGTGCTTGTTTTTCTAATTTCCATTTGCCTTTTTCATATCCCTTTATAGACAGGAGGAGATTGTTTGGCTCAAGGTTGCCATCCAAGCAACAGCTGTGATCTCTGATCTTACTCTCTTTCAGTCTGGTTCTGTAGCACGGGGCATTCATGTCAAGATTTCTTTTTCTCCATCATTAATCCCTAAGGGAAGTCAGCTTGGTATTAAAAAAGCATCACCTGTATTTTCACTGCCCTGAGGTGCCCTGGGTATCTTTTGACTTTCATCTTCAAAAGACAGCTTGGCCCATGTGGGCTCTGAAATCTATAGACTGCTCGTTGGAACAAATTATATTTCACCCTCCAGCAGATTAAAAAGGATGGATATATGAATCAGAAGAATTGCTTAGCAGGGTGGGAGGTAAAGAGGATTTGAAGTCCAAGAATGCAGCCATCACCAAATGAGTGGCATAAATTGAGTGTCCTTACAGAAGCAATAAAGACACCTTAAAATGAATATAATGAATACCCCGTGCCTTGAGGAACAGTGTTGGTTAACTCTCTGCAGAGAACAGGAGACCTTTATTTAAGAGCAGCAGGTCAGCAATAGTTAAAGAACCAAATCATGTGTTCAGTCTGATGAAATCATAATGTTTAGGATTAACTTAAATGTCAGTGACTGCCTACACTGATGGTTATCAGAGGAAGAAATGGAGACAGAAAGAAGAGTGTGTGAAGGAAATAAACTCAGAGAACACTGTGCATGTTGTAGTTGGGAACTAGCTGCTGAATGGAAGGCAACATGGCAAAATTATTACCATAATTTTAATTTGCAGGTAATAACAATGATAATAGGAAAAACGTGAACTTTAATATGGAAAGACCTGCCCTGGATAACTGGCCAATAGAACTCATTTCATTCTTGTTTAAGAGTTATTAAACATAAAGCAAGAAATACAACAGACCAGGCATAAGAACAAAAGTGGTGTTCATTAGTGGAAATGTAAATTCTCTGTATTATCTATAATAGGAAGGCAATTAAATGTGGGATTAGAGAGCTGAACCATGGTAGTTATAAATAAAATGAAGCTTTGCTGGAACATACATAGAACCAACAGGTTGGGAGGGGAAGGAGTCAACCGACTGGTGCAGGAGACCTCCATCTATCAAAAGTGTATTTCATAATTTCTGAATTGATTTAGCAAATCTCCTTCCCATGTGACAGATTTTATCCTAACACCTTGTGTGAGGCTAGCAAACCCAAGACAGATGAGTGGTGTGGCACTCAGCTGAGGAGCAGGGTGAATAGTTTTAGTAAGGCAATCTTAGGGAAATATCCAGTTCTCAAATCAGATTGAAAAACATGAATCTGGTTATAAAGAGACAGCAAAAGAAGTTAATCCAGAATGAAATGATATAGTAACAGAAGACTGGAAGAGGACTTTTAGATCATAAAGTCCAGTCCTTCAGTAACTGAGGCAATTGCAGCATATATCTCAGTTCATAAATTTATCAAGCTTGTCTTGAAACTGCTTTGGTTGTTTGTACCATTACTGTCATTGAAAGACTCCTCTGACAGCTGAAATCTTCCCAGTTCCAACTGAAAATATATGTGCAGTTAATATCCATTCTTTTTCTTGTGCTAATGTTCTCCTTAAACTACAGTGACTGTTCTTCCTCCCTCATATTTATGCCGAGACATATTTATAGAGAACAATTGTTCTCTCCCAGCCTTTCATTTGTCTAGGTTAAACAAATCAAGCTCTTGCAGTCTTCTCTTAAAACAGGCTCTTCAGGCTCCTCATGAATCCTGCAGCTTTCTTTAAATCTCTTTCTGGTTTTTTGTGTCTCCTTTGAAGATGAGTCACACCATTCCAGGTGATGTTCCAGCAGTATCTTGTACAAAAGTCTCTTCCATGGAAGCGTGGGGTACACGCAGGTACCTCTTCCATCTGTGGTGGAAGAGCTGACCTGTATCCAGGATATTGCTCATTTCCACTGCCACATGGCACTGATGTTCATCCTGGGATCAGTTCATCTACCCCACTCTTTGTCCTCCTCTCTAGTTTCTGGCTGAGGAAGACTCAGTTTGTAGGAGATGTTCCAGCTGTTGTGTGACTTGCATTATGACAGTTCAGTTCTGTTCCTTGAGTTTTCATGTAGCTTGCTCTTTCTTATCAGTTTATGCCCCTCTGTGATAAAGCCTCCCTGCTCTGTGCTATCAGTAACTGTGCTCGTGCATTTATATTTTTTGACCCAGGATCTTCAGTGAATTATGTCTGCTTTGAATGTGTCTGAGACATCTTCTCTATCAGGTAGTTTTACTTCAGCAGAGCCTTCAGTTCCTTGTTTGTTCTGTGTATACTTCACAGTGTTTTTATTGTTCTTCACTGTATTGTGTGATCCTGTTAATTCAGATTGGGAGTTGTTGGAAAAAGGGGGTGAGTGTACAGGAGTCATTGATGCCCTGTTTTATATTTTCTCCTGATGTTTTTACTGTGGAGCTTTGGTTCTGAAGGTGGAGTGAACCCTAAACAGTGGGATGAGAGTACTCAGAGTGACTCTTCTTTTCCCTTTCTTAGAGAGCTCTCTCTCAGTGCCTGTTGTAAACAAGTACATTAAAACAGGTCCTTGCTATTCCCCACTGTGTAGGAATATGGTGAGCTCTGAGGAACAGGCAGGATTATTCCCCCCCCTCTCTCTTAGCATAGGGAATGATGAACTGCCTCGGTTGGTGTTGTACCTGCTGCACATTACCTCTTGGAAAATTCACGTTCAACACACAAAACTGTGGCACCATCAGAAGCATCTGTTGCATGTGATGTGAGCGTGGAGGAAGCTTTGGAATTCTGTTGGGTGAGTGCTGACAAACTGCCTGTAAACTGGAGAGGTGATCAGCACATTACACTGCTGCACATTAGTATCTCAATGCTATTTTAATTAGGTCAGAAGAAGAGACTTAGCGAGTCAATTCTTGTGGTTTATCTCTGTTTTAAAAATCTAACCGGGCACATGAGATCAAATAGTACATTCCCTTCAAATTAAAAAGAAATAAACGGTCTGTTTAAAAGTCCCATTACCCAAATGAACCTGCTGCTGGAGCCATTAATGTGAAAGTTTTATGGAACTCGGCAGCACCGGTTGGTTTCAGCAGGACGGTTTCCATTTGCCCTTCGAAGGCGATAAGAGCTGACACGGGGTTAGGGCTGTCAGAAGGAAGAAATGTGGCTGCCTGGAGAGCTGCCTTACTGCTGCTCCTCCCTCTGCCTCCCCGTGGGACAGGTACTGCCAGATCTTAGGGGCTGGTCTGACCCGGAGCTGAACAGCATTTCCAGCTCAGATAGGATGTACTTGCATATTGTCCCCCTTCCCAGCCCATCATGCTACAGATGTACCCCTAAAACCCAACCTCTGCTGACAGGCAGAATTATAACAGGAGCAAGGACTGGGGAGGTAGAAGGGGGTAGGGTTTTTTCCTCTTTGGTTGTTGAGCAGGAGAAAGGTGGATCGTTTTCCTGTGCAGAGGATGATGCTCTGCTACAGCTGGAGTGGTCCTTGTCAGTGTCACTGTTGTCACTAAAATCTGAGTTACACTGGGTTACTTAATTGAATGAGAATGGGACAGGGATATTATCAGAGGCTTTATTTTAGTAGGCACAGCCTTGAGACATAAAAGACATATTTAATAGTCATGCAAGTATTTTTTTTTCCTGGCTCCATTCATCTTCACAGAGCCCATAAGAAGTTTATGGGCTGCATCAGACTGACATGGTTCAATTCAGTTGAGCTAAAATTTCCTGTAGAGTGCAGGGGCTTCATGTTATCTTCAGCACTTTGAGAAAACCAGGTCAGAGGTCCAGGATGCCTCTTGGGTTCCTTCATTTCTGATCTTTTATTTTGCCTTGCCTCAAAGGCAGCTTGGAGAAGGTGTAGAAGCAACATGTGCTTCTGGTACATGTCCAGAGAGGGAAAGAAAGACTTGGGGCTGTTGAACGGTAGTAATTTATTTCCAATTTCCAAGTGACCAAGGATAGAGACTGGTTTTCATTCTGCTTTCACAGTCCTGGAAAGTTGTACCTGAATCAGAAGAGGACCATCCTGAGAGATCTGATCCAAGAAATCCAATTCTGTAGGCACAGTTTGTCCTGAACGTGAAGAGGGATATGAAGCTCTCTAGCTATGGGATCTGGGGGGGCACCAAGGGCATGTTCAGAGGATGTGCCTGCAGATCAAAGGTTGCTGGATACTTTTCTTCTTGCCTGGGGCTGGCTTTGTGTGTACAAAAAGGGAGATAAAGGCTTAAAAAAAAAAAAAGAAGTTTCAAGACTTAGTCCTTATACTGACAGCTTAATCAGCTTGCTACATTATTTGCTTTCGATCTTATTGTGTCCCAGTGCCTTTAGAAGAGCTCGTTTCCAGTGTTTCTTGCCTTTGGCTGCTGGATGCTGGGGGTGGGTAGTAGCCATGGCAGGCTGGGGTCTGTGAGGGCAGCAGAGTCCTCCAGCACAAGCTGCAAAACCCAATTTATCCACAGAGACAGGAAGATCATAGAGCAGAATTTTTCCTGTGACCTCTTGGTAAATAATGAATGGCAGAGCCCTGCCTCTTTGGAATTGCTTAATTGAGGCTGACAACTCTTTGTTGTATTACAGGATCCAGCTTGTCAGGAGAATCTTAACTTATTTATGAATATTTCATTAACCTCTAAAGACTGGCTGTATAAAATCGAGCTCCTGCCAGGCCCTGTCCTGTTGATGCTGTGTTCAGTGCTAATGTCATCCCTGCACATCTATTACACCTTCCCTCTGAGCTGGACCTCGGAGTTTATTATTGGTGGCAGCAAGAACATGTTCACCAAAGGTTAAAATGCCAGGTTTCTGCTTTGGCACCAGAACTGAACATACAGTATTTGAGAGGGAATTGCTGTTTGCCTTTTGTTCTGTGACTGCTGCTGGCAACTGAAGGGCAGCACAGGCATCATCCTGAGAGGCCAAAATGGGCAGAGCAGTCTTGGCAGGTCCCTGTAACCTTTGGGTTTTGGCATGAAGAGAGAGATTTCTCACTTTTTATACGTTAAAAACCCACTACTTTTTGTCACAGGTGGACCCCAAGATGGGTCATTTAGGTAGCAAGCATTAAACCTGCTCTTTTTAGCCTGTTCTTTGGACAGGGTTTGGGGAACAAGACTCCTTGAATGAAGGCTCTGCTCCTTCCCTGAAGGCAGCTGGGAGGCTCTGTCAGGAAAGCTGCTGCTTTTCCATAGCTGGATCCCTTGCCCCATCCTCATATTTCCCACCTCTGGGAGTTCAGAAAGCACCTTGAACAGCAAGCTCTGCTGGCCCCTGCTGACCCTCCCTCTCCCTGCCAAGACATGCCAGAAAACAGTGCTCCCAGCTGTAGTGAACTGCAAAACTGGACTGGAGCTGCAGTGGGAATGAGAGAGCTCTTCCTAAAAGCATGTTGAAGTACAGGCTGTGGGTTGTTCCATGTGAGTCAGAGAAAGAAGATTAAGTTCAATTTTCAAGTTTAGCACTCAGTGAAGGCTCCTCTGCTCTCTTGCAGTATTAAGCAGGATTGATTCCACTGTATTCATGTTAGAAAACAAAGGAACAAAAATGGATGTTGGATTCCTCTTTCCCTTTGATCTTCCTAGGTGCTTGGTAACTGCATAGATTCTTCTCTGACTGGTTATTGTATGATGACTTTTCAACAAGCAAACTGAAGGGGGGAGTGAGAGGTGGGATTACAAGCTCCTATTTGATGGGAGTTGTTGAGTGAGTGCTCCGGAAACTCCTCGAGGCTATATTTTCAGGAAACAAACTGTATTCAGACTTTGCACGAAGGAGGTATGACATCTTTGCAGATTTATTTGTTGCTTTGCCTGTGAATTACAGCTGCTGCTACAAGACTTGATTCTAGCAAAAATGCCTACTCCTGCATGAAAGAAATGGCCTGTGTGATGCTCTTCTTGAGAGCAAACAGCTCCATTGCGCCTGTGCCGCGGCCGCACTGGACAGGGAAGCGACACATTCAGTCTGGCACCTTGACAGGTTCCCTAAAGAGAGTCTTATTCTGTGTTTTGCTGTTCTAACCAGGAGTAATGGGTAGGAGGTGTCAGCCAGTTAAGGCTAATTACTCCAGAGTTTCCTTCTCTCAGTGGACACCAGCTGTTTTGCTCTCCCTGGCTGGGAGGAGCTTTCGGTAGTAATTAAAGGAAACAGTCATCTACACACTGGTGAAAGTGGTGGAGCAAGGCTGATAACAGCAGAGAGCTCTGAGCTGAATGAACATGGAAATGAGGTGATCCTTCTTCAGAATGAGCTGTTAGAGCAAAGAGAGGGGTTTTGGACATGAAGCTGTCAAGGTGTTTTGCCATCATGCAGTGGCAGTGAGGTCTCACAGCAGCGCCTGGGAGCGTGGGCACGACAGGCTGAGAGGAAGAGATTCCTTGCCTGCTCCTTTCTCGGAGTGAGGGTTGAAATATGTAATTATGCTTGAATAAACTCATAGGTTTAAATTAACATCTCCAGTTCCCTTGCTTGGTATGTCTCTTGCACAAAATGTTTGCTCTTCTTCCCTATGAACTTTCCAGGGTTGTTAATCTTGAGCTCTGAGGCAGCTTCCATCTGGCTGAAATGTCCGGTAGTGTTTATTTCCAAACTCACATCTTGCACCCATTCCAGGCTACCAAAAAGAAATAAATACAGCATATAGTGGGGGACAAAGAGGAAGACAAAACTGTTGGTACCCACGTGATGACTGGTGTTGCACTGTTGACATGGGGTCTGTGCTGGGGCCCAGGGCAGTTGCCTCCAGATGTGCTGTAGCATCAGCACAGCGTCTGTCCTCAAAACAGAGGAATGGGCTCCTTCCAGAGCAGCTGTGGGTTTTGTATATTCACCATATACTCCCCACCTGTGGAAAAGAATCATAGAATGGTTTGGGTTGGAAGGGACCTTAAAGATCATCTTGTTCCACCTCCACCCCCACCCCCCCTTGGTCATGTTGCAGGGACAGGATACAGAGATCACAGAATATTCTGAGTAGGAAGGGATCCACAGGGATCATCAAGTCCAACTCTTAAGTGAATGGCCCATACAGGGATTGAACCCACAATCCTGGGGTTATTGGCACCAGGCTCTTACCAACTGAGCTGAATAGATGAACCAAGGGAGGTGGGTGAGTGGGGAGGATCAGTACCTGGTGGTGTTGGGATGTGATAAAGTACTAGAGAGAGGCAGGAGGCTGAGTCTTGAACTAAAGGTGTGTTGTAGGTGTTTAAGGAAGATGTTGTTGGATGGGCTGTGCAGGAGGAGGCTGGGGCTTTGGAGGCTGTGATGTGATGAGGATTCCTTCTGTGCATGCTTGCAAGTGGGCAGGCAGCTCAGGCTCATGGCTGATGCTGCTCATACAGGAGTGTGGTAATTTTGAGACCCCTGTGGCATTTGCCTTATTTTGCAGAACAAACTGTTTTCCTGTAATAGCCTGTACCGCTGTGATTACGCATGGAAACCCTAGGATAACTGGTTTAAATAGGGTGTCTGTGCATTCTTCCTCTTGTTCCTTTGCAGAAGGGCTGAGTTTGGCTCACTGAGCCCGTCTGGAGTTGCACCAACTTGTGCTGGTGCCACACAATGTGGAGGGGAGGTGTTGGAAGGAAAGCTGTGGGCTGCCTGCAGATTGGGAATCAGAGGGGAGAGGTGAACGCTCGTTAGGGCTCCCTTGGGATAGATGAATTAGTTAATGACTATGCTGTGCTTTGAAAATGCAAATGCTATGTCAGAGCTAAGTCTGATTATAATAATCAATCTTCCTTTGGAGAGGGTGCTGGAGATGGGGAGGGGGGAGAGGGATGAGACTGGCACTGAATTTTTAGATCACAGATCTGCATTTCTCCACTGTTGTTAAGGAACCCTGATGTCACCTGAGAGTCAGCAGGACTGGGGAGGGGCAAAAGGTGGGTTTGGGAGGAATCACCCATGCCAGGCTCCTTGACAGGCTGAAGTTAATTTTGTAATTCTTTTCCTTATGATTGTCCTGCCTGGAAAGGGAGGGGCTGTCATCTGCTCCTGTGTGTGAGCTACCCCTGCTAATGGGAAAGATAGAAACTGCCTCATAAGCAGGATCCTCCAGGGATGGGAGGGAGAGGAGGGTGGCTGCTGCAGACGTCCAGTGCTGACAGCTCCTTCTCCCTTGGCACTTTATTCGTTTATAGCAAGCGTTCCTAGTAATTACACCTCTTAATTTAGGAGAGTGAGTGGGAGAAAGGAATATAAATTTGTGTATTAACTTTAGAGATTGGAAATAGGGCAAGCGAACCTTCTCTCTGGGAGATTATATTTGGAAATGAAATAGAATGACATTTGGTATAAACTTGAAAAATTGCTCTCTTTTTACTGCAACAGGAGGAGAAAAACCACAATCCAGACTGTATTGGAGAGAAGCAGAAGTCAGCATATGTCCATTTCCCAATGTGCGTGTATCTACAATAATATATATGTATGAGTACATTTTTAGGGAAGTGTTTGCTGAAAGGTTGCTCCTAGACCTGTCTTCTCAGTGATAAAAGCACAGCAAGTTTGTTACAGATGGTGGAACCCATAGAGACTGGCGACTCTGATCCAGCCAGCCTTTGCCTTTCGAGAGGAAAAAAAAAAATGTATTTTTTGCTTCAGCCAAGTGGGAAATAGGTAGTTCTAAACCACTTTTTATTGAATATCTGATTTTCTTTGGCTTTATTGCTTTTGTTTCACAATGGCATCGAGGATTAATTTTCCCAAGAAAATGTACCAACTAATCCTGGGCTGCTTAGCCTGTTCCTAAATGGCAAGTAATACTTTGGTTTGCAAGTATTGGCCTACTTTTTGGAGAAGAGTAAAGTTCACTAAGAAATCTGGTGAGGCTTAGTTCTCCCCATGTGTCCTTCTCTGCAGATGTTTTGGGTGAGCAGCCCTCCAGAATGCCGGTGGGCACACAGAAGAGGTGATGCTGTTTTTGCTGACCAGAATGATCTCTGGAAGTGCTCAGCATGGTGTCTTACTGCCATGTGGTACTGCTGGACACCCAAATTAAACTCCCTGGCGTTCATGTATGTTTGATTTCTGTCCTGATGCTGTATTTATAAGCTTATAGACAACACCAGGCTTGCTGTGCTGCCTTGTGGGAAGAGAGGCAAATAAGATCCTTAGTCACTACATCCTATGGAGAGAAGCACAAATAGCATCACAGTTGTATGAAGGTCCTGGTTTACCTGCTCTCAAACCTCGGTGTATGGGTCATACTCGGGGTCCCATTTCTCTGTTCTTGTCTATTTTAGTGTACACTCTTCCTTTCCAAGTTTGCTTGGTTTTCATACACCTGAAATATTTATGTTTTGAAATGGCTTCCTGAATTGTGTTGAGACTTGTAGTCAAACACAACCTCTCAGTTCACCTTTCCACGCCGGCTCTGTGCGATTCAGTTCTATTTCTCGCTGCCGTTCAAAATCAGCCCTTTTGCTGAGGAAGGCCTTTCAAAGGATGTTGCATCAGCCCATTGTTAAATAAACCTTTAGACATTTATAATGGATTCAGCATTTCCTGCTTTTTACAGTTCCAAGAATGCTGAATGACGTGCAGACACACTTCATCAGGGTAAGATTGCTGTATCAGCCCCTCACTAAAATGCACTCATTATTCAAATAATAACTGTATGTCTCCAGCATGTGTTCTGTGAAATGTGTGTACATGATGTGGGCGAATAAACCAACCCCTTTTTCTTCATCATGCAAATCCTACTTTAGCAGTGAGTTGAAATACTTTAGATTTTGGGTCCTTTATTACCAAAAATGAGGCACCTGAAGAGAGATTTGATCATTACTTTGGGCAGTGTGTTAAAATTTTCAGTTCCTATATGTGGTTGTCAAGGGAAGGCTGATTTGACCTGTGATAAGCCTCATCCTGAAGATGGAGTGTGGACAGCAGTGGGCACTGGGATGCTCTGGAAAGGTTTGTTTCATCAGTGCTGAAGCCCATTGGAGTTGAGTGTGAGGAACAACAGGTCCATGGCATTGCAGAGGTTCAGGGTACTTGGTTTGGAGGGGACAGATATGGGTCAGAAATGACAAATGCCATAAATATACCAAGAAAATCAGATCTCTAAAGTAAAGTTTTGTTTCATCTAGCTGTCAGGAGATAAATTGATAATTTTATGTTTCACCTGTCATCTCATATTTCTTTAAATAATTGCTACAGAAGAGAGAACGAGCAAGGAACATATTTCTTAACCTGCTGTGGGTGTTTGCTGTGTCATTAACACTTGGAGGAAAACCACCTTCTTGGAATCCTGTCCAGGCAGGTTTAAAAGTAATGCTGAAAGAAGAACGATATTTCATATAATTAAACACTGGAGGAAATTCCATCCATACTCTTCCTTCCTCTCTTTCTCATTTGATAAATAATGATGGCAGTACTTATTTTGGAAAAAGTATTTACATTTCATCTTTTGGGACACTTGCATATTTGTGGAGATGGATGTTCTAAAATTAGTCTGTACCCTGATCACTTTGTAGTGAGAGCAATAAAGCTGGGCTGGAATTCATGCTTATGAAGTGAAAGAGAGTAGAAAAGGATCAGGATAAATGGGATCATTTTAGTTTGAGAGCAAGAGGCCCCAGTATATTCTGAGAAGAGAACAACACATCCTCAAAACATTAAATGCCTGTTTTTGTGTTTTATTCACAGGTTATGGGCTCTGATATTCCTCATTGTTCTACCTTATTTAGTGTCATAAAAACCTTGGATAACTTTTTAAAAAATAATAGCTCGGTTTCTTTTCAAGTTGCTAATGTGTTCTGTACAGTGGGGATATAATTGAGGGTCTGATCCTGGGTGATATTATCCCTGACGCTCCTGCAGATGTTGTAGGTCCTTAGGTCCCTCTTTGTAGCTTCCAGGATAAGAGTTGCAATGCTGCATTTTGAGACAATGTTCCCTCTCTGCTGTCAGTGCTAGTTAAAAGAACAAGATCGACATAAAAGAGAGCTGAAGGATCCAAGCCTGACCTGGGTCATTTGGTATGGAATGGGGGAATACAGCAATGAGCTGTAATTTGAGCAGCCCTTTTCTCCTCTCTGCTGGGTAATGGCTTCTACTAGTTTAATGTATTCAAAGTAATAAAAGTTTAACTCAGCGAGTTATGTAAAATTATTGATAAAAATTGGAAGAGTTTAGACAGGAATAGTGAGTTGGTTCAAAAAGCAGAAAATGCCTGCTGGAAGTGGCATCTGGTGGGCAAGAGAGACCAGGACTGGAAATTAATTGAGGAAATTGGGAATTAAACAGAGAAAACAGCAAGAGGGGTTTGGGCCTTCCTCTCCTTATCCCTCCTTGAGGCTGTTCTTTGGCACAGATACTGAGAGGACATGTGGACAGGAATGGACAAACTGCCACTGTGGTGAATCGTTGCATGCTCATCACCCAGTCCTGGAGCTGTCCTCAGGCTGTGTCAGAGGGAATGATCTCAGGAACCTCCTCACCTCTTAGGCTTTATCAACAAATTCTTTATGTTTTGCTTGGTTTTGTCATTCTCTTTGTTCTTGTTTTGTGAAGACCTATTTGCCTGCAGTGTGTTATCTTCACAAAAGCAGAATTGGATCCCAACAATGAGCCACTCCATCTCATCTCAACTGACTGTTTTTGTCCTGGAGAGGACATAAATAACATTTTTAATAGCTTCTATGAGGTTGGTAGTAAGAGATGTTTTCCTAACCTTTGTTAGGGATGAAACCCTAACAATTAAAATAGCATCTTTCGAATGAAAGATTTAATACATTGGCTGTTTTACTTTCTTTTTTCACAAGTGGTTAGTGAGCTCTGAATGGCAATAATTTCCTGTGACTCAAAGTAGTTTTAATCTTAGTTCTGGGAAGCAGGTCCATGTCAACATCTCACTGCTGGAGCCAGTTTCATCTGCACTGAGATCACTGTGCCCTCCTCTCCCTTCTCACTTTGGGCACATCAGGTTTTCAGTCCGGGTAATTTTGGCGCTTGAAAATTGGGAGGACACAGAAATGATATGAAATGCCTTTACAGTCCATGTGCCCTTCCTTGCTCGTTCTCCTTCAACAGCTTATTCTTAGAAACCCAGCAGAGTCTCACCCTGCCTTGCTGAGCATACCTGGCACTAATTTGTCACCACTGGGCACCAGGCGAGACCCGCGCTGACGCTTCACGGCAGCGCTCACTCGAGCTCGTGTGCACTCACTCTGCTCGTGTGGGTGAGCAGGTGGCAGAGGGACTCGAGGCTTAGCCAGTGATAAATAACGTACTCACCAGCCCTTCCATCTTCAAATGCTGTCCTCACACATCCCAGAAAGCAGCCCAAAACTCCCAATAGCAAACACATCCAGGCTTCAGCAGGCACGGGAAACAGGAAGCATAATGAGTGTTTTCCTGCTAGAAGGTTGGAATTGAAGCCTGCTCTTCATCCCGGTACCTTTTATTCACATTCCTGGAATTATCGGGTGTGCTTGCTTTATCCCCAGCCATCTGTGATGGGCTGAGCTGGGAGAGATAAGCTCAGTAATCAGAAAATTGAGGGAAACATTTCTGGCTGTGATAATCTTATCAAGCAACTAATATACATTCACATTTGTACAGCCTGATGATGCAGGTGGGCCTTTGCTTATTTTTTATTCCTGGATGTTTTTTGACAGGCAGGGGGAGAATGCAGGGCTTCAGGCTGCCAGGGGGAAATTTGGTTAAAACATCTTTTCGACCCTCTTTCTCTTCTGTTCTGTTGCTGTGGTGTCAGAAAGGAGAGGGAGAATAATCCAAACATCCATTTTCTGCCTTTCCTGCTAACAGTTCTGCCTTGCTCTGCCTGTCTCTTCTGGTAAGCACGGAAGGGTGAAGAGGCAGTATGTCAGAATTTCAGTTCTGGCTGAGTAATATGACTACCTGTGTCAAGATGCTCCTTTTCCTTGTAAAATTGAGGAGTTTCTGCAAGAAGCTTGCAGAAGTTTGCCATTGCAATGTGATTTTGCTCTGCAAGTCTAATCCGTGCTGTTGCAGGGAATGGTGAATTAATGGATTACTTTCCTGATGCTGAGCACTGAACTCTCTGTGGTCATAAGTTTTGCATCTATAATTAAGTCTGGATTGCTTATTATTTTCCTCCTGAGTGAAAAATATAGTTTCTGTCGTCAATAGATTTATTAGGGGAATTAGCCAGCAGGTGGTAAAAGACAGATGACAAAAGGAAGTCCAGACTCTCAAGGATGAGTGTGAAGAAGGTCTATGCTGGGAGAAGGTGCTGGAACAGAAGTTTGAGTATCCTCTAGGTAGTTTGTCTCTGCTTACACTTCACAATAAATCACTTTCTAAGGGGTTTGGAAACAAGTAACATATGGAGTTTATCAATTTGTGCATTGTCTTGATTGCTGAATTAGGGATCCAGCTTGCTACAAGTCAGGGAGCCTGGGAATGGTAGAGTCTGGGTAAGAAGTTCTCATGTCTGTAGAGTTTTGAAGTACTTTCTTGTGAGTTCCTTCCCAAACAAAGCCAGAGGCAGAAAGTATTCTTAATTGTTTGTTCAGCCAGAGCTACCTGAGCAGCTAGAGCTAGAAGTGTATATTGGAAAGTGCTGGAAATATTCCCCAGTCTTTTGGATTCGATATATGTGTCTTGGAGTTGTCCTGGACAAGACAGTGTAATCCTGTGGTTCGTGTCTTCTGGGGAGGAATTGAAGCTAAATGAGCTTGAACTGTCAATACTGAATCTCAGGTACCAACGAGCTCCTAATGCCGCACAGAGTTTTCTGCATCCCATTATCCCTGGGGGATGATAGGGGAAATATCGGTAAGAGAAGCAGAAGCTTTGCTAGTAAAAGTCGACTTTCTGTGCCTCATCTACCTTAGAGAAGATGTTGGGAAAGGCAAAAGGGATTGCAAAGGGAAGCAGGGTTAACTGAGGTTTTGTCATTCAACATGTGAGAAGTTGTGCTTCACATCCATATTCTGAAAAAACTCTGATCTCTGCAGAACACCGTGATTTCCTCCTCCTCCCTTTGCTGTTCATGTGTACTCCTTGCTAGTGCTGGAGGAACTAACACCTTTTCTCTTCTGCAGCTGGAGGTGGAGATGAAGGTCCTGAAGTCTCAGCAGAGCACAGCTGAGCAGAGCACTGTCATCACCAAGGAGGAGGTGGACACGCTCAGGTAGGCAAAACAAGGGGAAGGCTGAGCAGATTCTGCTATTTTCAGTGGAACTAATGAGAAGGGAAATGCCCAGGGTAGTTTCACTGCCTGCTCTGGTTATTGTCATCTCGTGGTAGAGCACCATGTACAGGACCTACAATGCATGAAGTGTATGTTTACAGGCTGCCTGTGTTCATAGGCTGCCTTGTGGTAGCACTGATCAGAACATTTTTCTGTGTGTTCCTGAAGTAGGATGCTCTTTTCCCAAGCACACTTTTTACTTTCTCACAAGCTTTTATGGACGTGAGAAATCCATGAAGCATTAACAGAAACCCTCAGCCCCTGATCTGTCCTGCATTCAGATATTTTATAAGCTTTACTATCTTTTGGGAGGCTTCAGGCTCTTCTCTTTTAGTGTTTGGGGTCTCCTGCTGTCAACTAATTCATTAGACTGGCTCTTGCATCACTGTTTCCCCTGTTGACTTTCTTTCCTGTGGAAACAGCATTGCTGTTTGGTTCTTGTTTTGACCGAATCTCGACTGTAAATACAGGATCTGTTGGCATCTGTGTGAAGAGGTTTAGAATCCAGCTTTTGTACTACTGATGCATGTGTAGCACTGGAGATAAAAGAGGGATGTTTCCCCTTGTGCATTGCTGTAGATGGCAGAGAGGTACCTGTTGTGATTCAGTGAAAGAGAAGTTACAAAACAACATTTCAGCAGAGGATACATGAGCATTTACAAAAGCTACAGTGAAGCTAGACAACCTTTCCATGTATTTATTGAGGCATTTGTGGCTTCCATTGCAAAGCAGGTGACACAATAAATACTGAGAACAGAAAAGTTCATCTGTTTCTGAATGTTTAATGAAGTTCCTTTTATTTAAGCTGAGAAAATCAAATCTTGACAGGCTGAGTTTTTTATTCTCAGCTGATGTAAGACTTTGGCTGGAGTTTTACTTCTTAATTCTTTTATATTTTCAGCTCCATCACAATAAAGCTTGACTGCCTCATAGGACTGAAAGCAAGGTTTTGCAGCAAGCAGAATCCTGCAGAAAGCAGAAATTACTGGCCTGTATGTTATGACTTTGCTCTTGTGCTTTGCCTCTGGAGCTTGTTTTATGGCTTTGAAAGCCCAGTTCCATAGCAGGAGGGAGGTGTTTGAAAATAACACATGTTCAGCTAAGCTATTCCAATACGTTTTAGGGCTGCACACCTAATCTTAGGGACTCACTCCTATAGTTCCCTCAAGGTGCTGTAATAGTTCTGGAGGCCCAAGGCATACATCTCCTTTTTTAATTCTATGATATGTTTGAGTTCTGGTAAAGAGTAGTACACTATGGCTTCCCTTTTTCAAGGAGATAAACCTGTCTCCATTGGCTTTTCCCTATTGTGGAGTTTTGTTAGCTCATTCAATTTTTTCCTTTGCTAAGGCACACTGGACCCTCTGAAACCTGAGGTTTACACTGCTGCAGGAGTATTCAGCACCTCCTTGGCAACATTAAATCTGTCCTTCCTGATTAATAACATGTCTGTGTGTCAGCAAAGCCAGCAGCCTGTTTACTGTCTTCTGGGAGCTGCAGGTTTGCAGAGTATTTCTGCAGTACCTCCTCAGTCTCTTCCTCCCTGGTTGGTATTGCTGCAGCACCCTTTCATCTAGGAGACGTTCAGTCTCTTTATTTTCCTCTCCAGGACTCGTTATTTGGTGTTTATCTTCCCTGACCAGCGTTTGCCATCTATTAATTGAGCAGCTTCAGGGACAGCGTGTGTAGGGGGAAACAGCTGGATTGCCACATAGTCCAGGATCACTCCATATTGTGGCAGGCTCTTGGCAGTGGGGATGGAATGTCTGGCTCTGCCCTGAACTAAAATCTGTTTCCTAGGTAGGCACAAGTGAAGCTTGCAAGTATCCCGTTGTTACGGGTTTGTGGTGTTTGCTTCTGCTCTCAACTCTTGCCCTTAGCTCCCCTAGATAATGTCTTCCTCTCTTTCATTTAAAAGAATTTCTTTAACCACTAGTCTCCCCTCTCTCCTCTTTTCATGAATGGTGTTAAACCTTTCAAACAAAGTATGTCTCAAACAGAGGCTGATTCCCAGTGCAATGTTTGATGGTGCAGAGCTGTTCCCCAGCCATGGGCTGTGCACTGAACGCTGTTTCAACAAAAAGGCCAAGTTTCTGCAGTTGTTTCATGTTGTTATTTTGTCTTTTCTTCTCTCTCCCATTTCAGTACTGCTTGCTCCTGAGTCTGTGGATGCACAGCAGCCACAGTCCCACATTCTAGTTCTAGACTGCTTTTTCTTGTCATCTTTTACTGAACCACTTTTCGTTGTTGTGGCTGATTTAAATCCTCGTCCCAGACCCTGATGCTGGTCATTAAGCTACAGAGCTGTTCCAAAAGGATTTGCTTGATTTTGATGACCCTTTGCACTGCTCAGCTCTGACATGAAATGACTTGGTGCAAGGCATTCTCCTTCTGCTGTAACTCTCTTTGCTGAAGCACTATAAGCCAGTCCTTGCTCTTACTGTTGGCTACCATTACTGCTTCAGGTGCCTCTTCAGACCCTCAAACACTTTATTCAGCATTGCAGAATTAACTCCATAAAGATTTTTTGTTATGTTTCTTGACTTCAGCTATCAAAAGATGTGGTTGGACCTTACTGTGCATTTTCTGTGCATTCGACAAGAAACTGGGCAGGGTCCCTTTTTCGTAGAAGAGGCTCCTTCTCAAAGGAACACAAAATCAATCACTGTGTTCTTCCAGTCCTTTGGGGTTCAGGAGTGATGTGCTGTGATCCACACCAGAACACTTCTCATGGCTTGGCTGGATGTGTCCTTTCTGTACAGCAGCAGTGAAGTTGGTAGCTGTGATTAAAGCACAGAAGGGGTTTGGAGAAGAACAGAGATCAGAATGGGAAGGGATTAGGTCTGCTCTGCTCACCTTCCTCTTGTACCCTCTGGGCCTCAACAGGCTCAGTTGACTCAATGTTACATAGCTGCTAAGAAGTGACCAACACAAGCTCCACTGTTACTCCTTTCTTCTACAGACCACTGCCAGAAACTAATTCTGGGAGAAAACAGAGGTAAGAATGCAAACTTCCAGATTGGAAAGCGGGGAAAGAAATGCCACATCTTACGAGGGAGTTATTTCCATATCTGTAGTTTATTGTGGTCTTTGAAATCCCATAAGCTACAGTGCAGTGAGCCCAGACTCACCCGTTAGCTGCTCTCCTGAGGAATGTGAAAAACAGAGGGAAACCAGCAGAAGCCAGTGAGGGGAGTCTGCAGAACAGGACTGGACTGAGCCTCCAGGCATTTCCATTTAGACCCTGTGGTTAGGAGCTAACTTCTGAAAACAAAAGCAGGAGAGACATAAAGGAGAAAAAAAAAATCCATATTAATCCTTTGAATCTGTATTCACCCCCTGTGAGTGAATGAGAGCTTTTAAAAATATATCTTTTGTCTCATTTTTCTTTAGTATGGAAAGTAAATTTTCAGCCAGAAACTTGAAAGACTTTATCAGTTTTTCCTCCTCCTCTTGAGAACAGAGTGCTCTTTCGTCAGACCTTTTATAACTTTAAATGTGAAACTCTCTCCCAGCATCATCGTTTCTGAAGAGACAATAAAAGCCAGTGCTAATGCTGTTATTTCTCACACTTTTTGCTGCTCCCTCTGAAATCATATTTGTTTATACTCTGCAGATCCTATTGAAAAGAAACAGTGGTCAACCTGTTGAGTTCCTGCACTGTGGGAGCATTTAGGCATTAGCACCTTTAAGAGGGAAGGTGATAACTGTGCAGAAACTAGTATTTCATAATCTATAAATACAAGGAATATGTTTGAAAAGAACTTCACCAAAGACTTAAGTGGCAACAGCTGAAGGACCCTTTCAGCTGGAACAAATCTGAACTTTTTCCTTCTGCTGTCAAACTGCAACCCCAGTAAATCCTAAATGTTTTCTGTGGATTTAGTGACTGGGTAGAGTTACAGTAATTCAAAAGAAATTCATGTCCTTGCCAATGCCCATTAGTCACACTTGCTGGAATTCTGGCTGCTCTGCTCCTAACACCATCTCAATGCCATCTGGATCCCTTAATAGCGTCTTCCCAACACATACATTTTCTGCTCCATTCAATAGTTTCCTGTTCAGCAATAGCTTTTCCACATGGCCATGTCCTCTTTGCAGATGGGGCCTCTGTGAGACATGTCCTCGTATGTGATATCCACGCTGCTCCCCAGGCAATCACATAACACAGCTGAGAGCATTAAAAACGAATAAAACAAAGATAAAGGGTGATGGGGGGTAGTTTTCACCAGTTAACTCCACTGAAAAGGTCTGGACTGAGAGAGACTTTTGGAGTGCCTAGATGCTGTTGAAAATCAAACAGATTCCCCCCTTTTTTTCTTTCTAAAATAGGAGCAACTTTGTCGCATGATCTAAGCACTTTTTACACAGATGGAACACACATGTTGGGATGTCTCTGATTCTCACAAGTGTTGTTGCAGGAGACCTGAAGCTGTGGGTTTTTTTTCTTCCTGCTTGTTCCCTCTTCTAATTTGAGCTAATGAAACATACAGTGGAAGCAATATAAAGCTTGGCTTTTAAAAGTGGGAAAATCCACAAGTCTGAGCAAATGCCTATGAATCTGTATTCTTGCACTGAATTTGATCTTCTGAAAGGTTGTGGAGGTGTCTTGAAATTCCTTGTGCCTGTGGAGTGATTGCCTCTGGGTTAAGCTGTCTGCATCTGATGCAGGAAAAGTCTTCAAGAAATGTGAAGAGATCTTTGCCAGAGTGTAAATATTTTATGTTTTCAAAACCCTGTGTGGAGAAATTCGTGAATTCTCCAGAGATTAAATCAAATGTTTGTTGTTTTTTTTTTTCCTTGTATCACAAAAGTTGAGAATGGTGTCAGTTTTTCAGAAAGTAACTGGTGTTTCTTCCTTTCTCATGCTACAAGGCTGCTTTTAGATTAGTTACCAGCATTCAAGACCAGGTTGGATGGGGCTTGGAGCAGCCTGATGTAGTGGAAGGTGTCCCTGCCCATGGCAGGGGGTGGAACTGGATGATCTCCAAGTTCCTTTCTTACCCAAACTATTCTAGGATTCATTCTGAGCTAAACACTGGGCTGGTAGATTGTGCTGCACCCAGATCTTTCTGTACTCTGCTTTTTGTATTCTCACATGAATATCTTGGGTTGTTCTCCCCCACCTGAGGGTAACTCCCATGTGTAACAAGTTGAGGCATGCAAATTGGGGTATCCCCTCTCTTGTGCAGGTGTTTCTGCACAGGAAAGACACAAGGGACACGCACCAAGGCTGGTGCTTCCAAAGGCAGGACCTCAACTTACATAAATGAAAAAATTCAAAGTACCAGGCCAGTAAATATTTTTCAATATTTGACTTCCATATCTTAACCACTAGCTGCAAATGCTTTGCTGTGTTTATATATAGATAGGATTTCCCTTGCTTCTCTCTCTTTGCCACTGGGAAGAGTTCCCCAGGGGACTGGAAAGCAAAGCTAGAATAGCACAAACTGTTTGCTAATGGTTCTTAACGCTTTCCCACTGGAGATCCAGGACACTTAACAGTGTTAAAAATAGGTTAGAAGAGGGATAAGTGGTGAAAGCACTAGTCAGTCCTGAAAATCTCCTGGTACAAAAACATTACAGCAATGTTCTTGGTCCTCAGTGCAGGGGAAGCAGCAAGTTTTGTCTCTGAAGGAAAGCTCCTCGTGCCTTGGTGGGCCAACCTCCCTTGGAGCGTGTTGGGAAGATCTACATTGTGTCTGGAAAGGAGGATATTCCGATGGCTGGGACACTAGGAAAGAGCAGGCATCTGGAGGGTGAGCCCAGGGCCATGCTCAGGGAAAAAGGCTGTGACCCTCAGCTCCTGTGCCTGCTTGTTGGACATGAATGATGCAGTCTGACTGAGCTTGGTCAAACCAAGTTCAGTGTGGAGAAGAGAAAGCTCCAGGGTGACCTTATTGTGGCCTTTCAGTACCTGAAGGGGCTACAAGAGAGCTGGAGAAGGTCTTTTGACCATGGCATGCACTGATAGCACAGGTGGGAATGGCTTCAAACTGACAGAGGGCAGGGTTAGGGGGGATATTGGAAGAAATTCTTCCCTGTGAGGGTAGTGAGGCCCTGGCACAAATTGCCCAGAGAAACTGTAGCTGCCCCATCCCTGAAAGTATTCAAGGCCAGGTTGGATGGGGCTTGGAGCAACCTGTTCTAGTGGAAGGTGTTAGAAGGGGGGTCGGAACAAGGTGATTTTTAAGGTGTCTTCCAACCCAGATAATTTCAGGATTCTGTGTCTGCTACCTGATTGCTGGTGCCCCAGGCTTTGACTCACCCCTTGCTCTTCAGTGAGGCACAAAAGGCATGAAAAAATTGTTGAATCTTAAAATTGCAGGTGAAATAGCACAAAAATGTAATGACTTGAACCTACCCTTGTTACAGCTTGCTTGTGTCTCAGATCTGAGAAGTGTTTTCTAGCGACTGCTGTGAGTGATTTTTTTAAAGGGCAACTGAGAGGCCTGAGCTTCAACCTCCACACGGAGACAAGTTCTGCAGGCAGATAATGGCAACATCACAGCTTATTTGTGAGGCTGGATGAGGAGAAATTTGTTCCAAATTAAAATTCAGCATGTCAAGTAGGGAGACAGTACTGATGAGAGTCCTGTGTCTGGCTCTGACCTTTCAGGAGCTGTTGTGCTGTTGTTCCTCAGAGAAAAGCGTTGCTTTTCTTGTGGCCTGTTCCACAATCCATTTAGAAGGGCGCTGTTAAGAGCATTAATTCCATTTTGAATTTCCATTTGTCCCGACCTTTTCAGTCTCCTGTTCCAGCATCCTCCATCCCCACTAGTTTTGTGTCTCTTCTGGAAGTTATATCGATGATATTTTTTAGTGGCCTAGACAGTGCTAAAACTGCTCCTCGGCATTTTAGAAGCTTCCATGAGTGAAAAAAGATGATCCTGTATAATATTTGAAAATTGCCAGCAGGGGTCAGGCTTACAAATAATTTAAGCAATCCAAGCTGCATATTTAAAAAGGAGACATTTCTGTGCTGAACATGGTGTACCAGCCTCTGTGGAAAAGTGTGTAACTTTTGCCCGATGAACAGGAGAGATGACTTTTTCCTTGTACCTGAAATTGCTGTTGCATAATGTTGGGATATTGGCAGATGGGTGCATTCTTTATTGTCATGGTGCAAGGATTTTCAGGTTAATTTAGATAATTTAAAAGTGAGTATTATCAAGCAAGATAATTTCTTAAAGAATATTCCAGAAAAAAGATCCTGAGAAAATTGAATGCAAAGATCCATGTTATTATGCATTAGTACAGTTCATTCCAAGAAATTAACATGTGAAAGGTGAGACTCTTGAAGAAGCATCAAGGTTTTCTACTCTGTACTTAAATGCAAGCAAAAATGTTATATCCAATGTTTTATATGTATATATCTCCTGCCTAACAAGTTTGATAGAGTTCTCTGAAGGATTCACCAGTCATTTGTCTAAAGTTGATATGGTTAATCTAATGTACTTGACCTTTCCAAAAGCTTTGAGCCAAAGGTCACAAAGGAACTTTATTTGATGGAATAAGAAAGAAGGTTCTTTGTTGGATTATTAAGAATCTAAAAATCCCAGAGGTCTGGCTGTCCCAGTGTACTGTCTGTGGGGATGACCAATGGTGGATGCCCATGTGAATAGGGCAGAGCTGCTGAGGTACCTTGTCAGGAGGCTCTCCTGGCTTCTAGTGACTTGTCTCCAGGATTTCCTGAGCCAGAGATACTATATTATCTTTCTAGTTTGTAAAGCTTCATGCATTTTTCTTCCATTAATTTGCTTATGTAATTCAAATTTAAAAGGTGGAAAATCAAAGAATAAATGTTTTTACAGTGCTGAGGGTTTTCCTCTAGACCCAAGAATAGTTTTTATTGGGAACTTGTCCAACACAAAGAGGAGTTTGTGGGTAGTGAGGTGGCAGAGTTTGAGATAATATGAAATTATTCAGCTTATCAGAATGTTCAGGGTTTCAGAAAAATCTAACAATGCTTCTCGAGATGGGAAATGAAGTTGTACATCAATAATTGCCAAACTCATGAACATAACAAAAAACACATTTACTTTTGCTCTCACAACACTGAGCTCTAAATGAGCTGTTGTCACTCAAGAAAGAGATCTTACATTATTGTGAACAGTTTAGTAAAAATATCGGGTAGGTGCTCTGTAGCTACAAATACAAATAGAATACTGGGAGTTATTGGAAAAGAAGTTGAGAATAAAACAGAAATCCTCATTGTGCCACTGAAAAAATCTGAATGCTGCTTACACTTCCAGCTTTTCTCATAGCAAAAAGTCTGTATAAAACTTGAAGGAACAAGGAAGCACAATAAAGATGAGAAGAAATATGGAAAATCCTTGATGTGAGGAAAGAGTAAACAGAGATTCTTCAGGAAATAATAGAGGAGGCCTGTAATGTGGTGTGGAGAGGGGAGTGCAGTACAATAATTCTTGACTTTTCAAAGCAGAACTAACGGGCACTCAGTGAAATAATCACATGTGAAGTATAAAACAAACTGAACTAATTTTTCATACAGCACATAATTAAATTTGGAACTTACTGCCAAGGAGTGTTGTGAAGGCCAAAAGTATAAATCAGATCAAAAAGAGATTTGATGCCTCATGGAGATTTTAGCTGTTGGCGGTTATTAAACGCGATGGTCCAGGATCAGTGTGTGGTTCAGAAGGTATCCAAGCTGAATTTGCTTTAGATTCAAGTTGTATATTTTTAATATACTTTTACAAATTATATTTTCATCATATAAACATGTCACTTTTAATCATGTGTTTCAGCTGCCTCAATAGTGTGACTTTGTGGTACTGAATACAGGAATAATCTGATACTGCTTGTGATTTCATGCTTTATTTGGTTATTTGTGGTGGGACCATGCAGGGACACACAAAGTCTATTAATTTTCCCTTCTCCCCCAGGCTGAAAATTGAGGAGCTGGAAGCTGAACGCAGCAAGCTGGCAGAGGAGAACAGATCTCTGGAAATGAAACTGGAGAAGCTCACTGTGCAGGTAGGAATGTGGAGGTCCAGAGCAGCTGGAGAGCCTGACATGGTCCATGCACTGTAGCTGTTCTAACAGATGTGACCAAATGCTTCCAGCATGGAACTTCCCTTCCCTCAATCTGGGCAAGGCACCTTTGGGGAGCCTGTGCCAGCGGCACCAGCACACCTGTGTCTCTGTGTTATTGGAGTGGTGCGATGTCAGATGCAATCACACAACTGCAGTTGTCTTTTACAATGCCTTTCCCTAGAACCTCTTCTTCTTTGAGCCTTAAAAATTGCTACATATTAAGTAACTCCACTGCTAGAAGTTGTCTGTCCCCAAATTCATTCATGCCAAAGTGGGAGTGTAAACAGAGTTAACTGCATGGAGCCGATACGAAATTTTGAATTTCATTGGTATTGAAGTCTCTGCTCTGCTGCTGGCAGCAATGGAGGCAGAGACCACCAGTGTGTGGCCTCATTATGTAGGAGTTTTCCAAGCCAGGAGCTAGCAGTGCTGTTGAGAGGATGAGCTGGCAGCATCTTCAGACCACAGACGGGTGCGGAGTCAGAAGGATGGAAGGTGTGTTCCTTTTGCTGTGCTGTTGTGTGTCTCTTACCTTTCCCTGGGGTAGTGCTGTCCTCTGTGGCAGAAGGTGTTCAGCTTTTCACTCTGGATAGATCCCTGAAGTCTCACCCTCCTTGAAGGAGGGCAAGGGTACCTGCAGCAGATAAGTGACTGTTTAGCTTGCTGTCACCCTGGGAACAGCTTTCCTGTGCAGAGGAGAGGCATGAGAGTTGCTTCAAACTTTTGTAGTGTTTCCTCTTTGAAAGGTGCTGGAGCAAACAAGAACCTGAGCCTGTTTGTTTAATCAAAGCCCATCCTGCTATAAACAGTTTATCTCTTCCTTCAGTTCTCTCTGATACACTCAATTTTAGTCTCTTCATTTTCCTTTCTTTTCCTCTTGTTTTCCCTGTTTTTGTATAAAATACCTCATGGTAGAAAACCTGCAGGTTTGAAATTACTCAGATTTTAGACAGACCATTGATTTCATCCTGACATCTATTAGAGGTGAATCAAATCTTTTTTTTTTTCATTACCAATTCCTGGAGAGAGGAGAAGCGACAGCTTTGATAAAGCAGGGAGCTAAGAGCTGCTGAGCTTCTCTGCTGAGCCATGTTTAGTGTGAAACCTGTCACCCAGCTCTCTTTAATTAGGTTTCAGTCATCAGAAGGAGATGAAGGCTTTGGGCTGGTGTTTGGATGCTTAGGTCTCCAACAAACACAACAGCAGCTTTGGTTTCGGGGCAGATTACAATTCAGGTCATGTTTAATTTGCCTGCATTGCCTTTCAGTGAATACTGGCTTTCCAAGAAGGCCTGACCAGAGGAATTCCCTGTTTTCTTTGTGATGTCTCAAGACATCACAAGAATCTGCTTTGTTTGCTCATACTGCTCTTGAGATGCCAAGTCTTGAGTAGCAGGTCTAGGAAAGAGAGATCTGCCAGTCCCTCAAAAGGCAAGTTAGTGAGCTGAATTCAGGTAGTCCTGCTCTTACATCTCCTTTGCCAAGGCTAGGTACATGGCTTTAACTCTCTATTTAAAAGGAGGTAGCTCCCCCTTCCTTAACTCCTCACTTGACTTGTGTCTTAGAGCACTGGATGCCAAAAGCAGCTTCTTTGAAAGGAGGAGTAGAGAGGAAAGCGCAATTAAAGGAATATGTGAGCTGAATGCTAAACTGTCAGTGATCAGTGTGTGCCCACCTGAATGGCCAAGAACTCCTCAGAGGGGAAAACATCAGCCTTCCCAATTTTTATTCACTTTGAGAATCAAATATCTTGACAGGCCAAGCTTAGAATGACTCTTTTAACAAACACACTGAAAGAAGGTTTGTTACCGTGGAACCCACAAAGTTAAGGATAAGCTTAGAAGTTCACCTCTTCTATCAGTGCTGAGCAAATATGCTGAAAATGTCATTAGACACTCACATAAGGTCATTGAAATGTTGCTGGTTTGACATGTTATTTATTCCCATCTGTGAAACAAATCATCAGGAAATGATGGGTTAAAATAAGGTTTGTATCATGAAGGGAAAAGAAAGCAAGACAAACTACGTGCTGAAATCACAAGGAAATTTTACTGAACAGAAAGATGACTGAAAGGACAAACATGGGAGAAGCATGGCTTCAAATCAGAGGGGTAAGAGAAGGGGGAGACATTAAACAAGGTAGGATGAGGGCAATTTCTGGCAAATCTTTATCTGCAGTTTCTTTTTTTTTTTTTTAAATAAAACCTCTGAGTCTGGAATTGTATCTACCAAATGAAAGATACATAGAAGGGACATATTAAAGCTGTGAATTTGGAAGGGGCAGGTTGTAGAATTAAGGCTCTGACTGCTTTACATTGGACTGAAGTCTGCTGAGTTCCCAAAGCTGTGTGTGGTGCTTGAAATCTATGGAATTACAGATAATATTTGGTAATTAAAAATGTCGGTTTGACTGTATTGCTGTGTGGAAAGGAGTAAAGTTTCAAAAATGTTTGCCTTCTCTTCACAGAATCAATTAGGTTAGAAAAGAACTCTAAGGTCATCAACTCCAAGCTTTGATGCCATGTCCAGTGTTTTTTCCTAAACTCCTCCAGGGATGGTGACTCCTCCACCTTCCTGGGCATCCTGTTCCAATGTTTAATCACTCCTTCTGTGAAGAAATTCCTCCTCATGTGCTTTTGTATCTGAGCATTGGCATATGAATTTTGCTGATTTCTGCAAAATAGGCCACTCCGTGAGCAAGGGACCCTGATGGACTGTCCAGAGGGCAAGCGAGCACTTGGAAAAGTGCTTTTGTGTTGTGTGACTCACACTCCTTGAGCTCAGTATTAGCAGGTTAACTGACACACTGATAGCTCTCCCCAGCAGTGTATATAACATCTGACATCTCTTTGTATTCTGTTCTTGTGTGGGGACAGCTGTGAATTACGCTTGAAGGTGCTTTCCACCTCCACGCACCCCATCTTCCAAAACCCCTTTCCTCTTGACACCTTGCTGCAGGCTGCATTGATTTTCCTTCACTGGTATAAAGACTTTAGCATGGATATTACTCACTGGTCAGGTCTTTACTGCTAATAAACCCCTCAGATTACAAAAACACAAGAGATGTTGAACTGTGGAGAAATGACACTCTGTTGAGGGTGTCCAGGACATTATCTTAAGGAAAACATTTGAAGTGTGGCTCAGGAGAGGGATTCAAATAATATGAAAAGAGTGGGTTTAAACAGACAATTTTATCTCCTCTCCCTTACCCTTCTTTTTTCCCCGTGAAGCAAAAAAGGCTTCCAGGAAAGCTGGGCTGTCAGTGCTTGCCCCATTGTGGGCAGAGAGAGATATCAGAGAAAGGTTTGGTTTGTTCAGTTATCTGAAATGATCTCCACTGTCCTCCAGAGCTGCTGATGGAAAAGTGCAGCTCCATGCCAGGAACAAAAGAGACTGATCAAATCAGTGCTTTTTGGATAAAGTGGGAGGAAAGACTTGTGAGGAGTGTTCAATTAGCATTTCTTACTGCTCAGAGCCTTGTGTTTACAGGCAACCAAGCGGATGTGAAGTGTTCCTTATGCAAATACTACTCTCCTGCTTTTCCTGCTCTCCTCTACTCTTGGAGCTGAAGAAGAGATTCTTCAAGGTTGGCTGCTTCAAGGAAGATTGATTAAAATCAGCTGCAGTTTGACTTAATTGGATCCATATGCTTGGAGAGGGAGCAGGACTAGTTAAAGTCCTTGTAATTAGTTCACAGCTGGTTGGTGAGAAAAATGAAACTCCAGTTAGAGTTCAGATAAGTGGATCTATATGGATAAAAGGCAAGGAGGGGGTTGTTTTTTTCTTACACTGAGATGTGTTTGGGCTTGAAAATCACCTCTAGTCCCATAGCTAAGCTAGCAGTCTAATCCCTTCTAGCGTGTGCATGTGTATTTATGAGGCTAAATGGAAGGAGTCTGTATTTTCTTGCTTGTTTCTGAGTAAAGGGAATCACCTGTGGATGCTGGCAGTCAAGGAGACCTGAACAGGGTGGCAGAAAACTGGGGGAGGATCTCAGGGACTAGGCAAAACCCAACAAGGGTAAGTTTGGGTATGTGAAAGGGTCTGAACAGTCCAACTTTTAGTTGTGATGCCTCTGCTCCCAGTTGTTTTTGTTGTGTTTGGTCTTTCTGCCAATAAGACAGCAACACTCTTAAAAATGCAATATTAGTCGTAAACATTGAAATAACTGATTTTTGCCTATTATCTCAAAGCTCAGAAAGAGTTGACTTAACTACATAGTGTGGGGACAGTCATCAGAAAACTGTCCCCAGACAGAAGCTGGTATTTATGCTAAATTCTGCTGTCAGAGTAGAAGGGATCGAATTCCCTATTACAGTGTTCTTGAGGGAATTGCCTGCAAAAAATATACTCCACAAAGTATTGGGGGTATTTTTTCCTGCTGGCATGACTTCATTAAGGTATTTTGAGGTGTTCATTAATGCATGTGCAGGAGTTCCTTTCTAAATGTCTAATTTTGCTATTGTTATCGACCATTTTACATTTTAAGATATTAATCTGGTTAAATTAAATCTTAGATTTTTCCAGGCCTTAAAGTGATTATTTTTGCACAAATTAAAACATAAACCACTTGTCCATTTCAGTGGTAGTTGTGCTGTAGCTGTAATGATTTGAAGATAAGAGAGAAGCAAGTTCTGCAAGCAGAAATATAATAATTTTTTTAGTAAGAGTAGCTGACATAATTGGTACAGTTTGATACAAATAGAGTGAGTGTCTAAAGATTTGCTCTACTTGTCTACTTTAGGTCATTTTAATTGGCCTGCCTAAGCTATCAGGAACTTGTGGTGGTTGCTCCCACCACAGCAGGAGGCTCTGCAGGGAGAGTAGGTGGCTGCTGTCTGCTGGGTTAGGTTCTCCAGAAGTCAAATGTCCATAAATGCTGAAAGTGCTGGACATCCAGAGTATTCACTTTTTTCTCTTTTCCCTTATCTCTGCAGCCTTTGTGATTGGGATGGTGTCCTCCTTATTCTAGTACTGTATTTTGAGGGACTAACAAAACATTTGGGAGCTGTACCCTAAGGGAAGGTGGACAGGGAATGTTTCTCCTCTTTAAGCATTAATGACTCATTTTATGTTTAGGGCTTTGGCAGCCAGGCAGCGACTATCTTGGAGTTAAGAACCCAAGGCAAAGCTGAGGTTATTTAACAGTCTAACTGTTCATTTTGTGACCAGTGAAGAATGATGAATGAATCATTGACACTGTTACAAAATTTAAAGGGACATAGTCAGCCTTTCAAGGTTCTCTGATTGACCTCAGATGCTCACGAGTCTTTTTCCTGGATTGTCTCCATGCTCTTCCTTTTCACGAACTTCCTGTCCTTTCTCCTTCATCTGTGCCTGCTGAGGTCTGTGTTAGCCTCTGTGGCACAGCTGGTCCCCACTGAAAACCTCAGGTAGCCAAGTTCAGCCCTTTTTTTTTTTTTCTCTGTGTGTGTGTGTGGGGAAGCTTCTTTAAATGGTTTTGGGCAAACCACTTGGCATCTCTTCGGTCAGGTATGGCTTTTGGCAAGGTATGGGAACAAATTTATGTGGGCTTCAGAGAGACTTAATTATGAGATAGAATAGCTGAAAACATGCAGCAGGAGACCCAGTAAAAAGAAGATGAAAGATAAGTGCAGGTCCAGGACTGCAGAAGGTCCTATCATATCGTGCTGCCCCACTCACATGGGGCATTGAGTTTCATGGGAGCATGTGGAAGAGGAACAGAGCAGTTTGTGATCCATTCAGTAGACTCCCAGATTTTATCAGCAATAAGCTCATCATTTACAGGCAAAGCTTATCTTCTAAATTTCACAGGCAGCAACAAGGGTTTCACTGATGTGAGGAAGTGTATCTGCTCAAATGTATATTGACACCACCCTGTGGGTCACTCCACAGTTTTGCTCAAAACACCAGTGAAAAACATGTGATAAACATCTGTGGTGTCTTGGTTAAATTTATACCATCTCTATCAGTTATTGATCCAGTAGCTCAATTGCAGCACAGACATTTCACTCAAGGATTGGCATTTGTAATTCCTAACCTCACTGTAAAGGTATTTTCAGGTGATTGAAGCTACCTTTACATTTTCAGGAGTCTCCTCATGACCTAAATGCCTCTGCTACTCACTGCATATAGAAGACATCATGGGTATTAATTTATGACAGAGATCTGTGATGCTTGCATAGAACACTGGAGCATATTCACACAGCAAGTTGGCTGTGATTGCAGCAGGGACCAAGTGAATCTGGTACTGTGGGTGCCAACAGCACTGGAAGTGGGATGGCACCGGCAGTAACATGTCTGGCAGGGCTAGAGGAGCACATGGAGTCACCCAGCATGTCCTGGTGGCTGGTGTGAGCAGCACCTGTGCTGTTACACCTTCATTTCAATTATCACTTGAGCTAATTAGTTGAAACTACGGCCAGACTGCTGCGTGGGTGTCTCTGGTGTTCACAGAGAACTGCTAAGGGGATGTACTAAAGTGCCACCCAAATGAATGGGAGGGAAAAGAGCTTCCCCATTAATGTGCCTATAAATTATGCTAGAAGGATTATACCTGTTATTTGGGAGAAAACATCATGTATCTTGTGCCATGTGGATTAGGTAGTGAAGAATATCCCAGAACCAGTGTAGCACAGAAGGAGTGTAGAACTTGCTGTGATCCGGCCCTTGGGGATTACGTGACACTGAATTAGCTGGGGCTATGCAAATATTTGTACCTGTTAATTCTAAATACATTGCAGTTATTAGAATTAGCAGAAATTAGAAACATTCCGTGGGAGTGGAGAGGAGAAGCATAAACGTGTCAGCAAGTTGTAGGTTTGTCATGAGGTGGTTCAAGGAGAAGCTGTTTGATGGCCTCAGTGGCCCTGATAAATGTGATGTGCAAAGTGGATGTCGAATAAAACAAGGACGCACTCAGAACAGACTTGCTAATGTTTGTTAACATCAGGGACCAGGAGTGCACAGATTCGCATTTGTGCAGGGAAGTTTTACCAACATGCCCTTTAAAAAAATTTTTTTTAAAGGAATTCACACACTGAATATTAAACACCTGAAGCTCTATAAATTCTACTGCCAGAGCTGCCACGGTATTGTTTATTTCATGCAGCACCTTTCTCAAAGTTCTGCAGAAACTGATTAACATTTGCATAATACATTTAACAGGAAAATCCAGAATAAATTCATTAATGTTCCTCTGCCGCTACCCTTGAAAATATCAGCAGTTGTGTGGCATCACTAAGCTCATTAGATGAGCAGAAGGGGAGGAAGGGTGAGTGCTGGATTTCCTGAACAACTCTGAAACAGGAAAGGTCAGTGCACTGAGTGTGAGTACCTGAGCGGCAGCACGGAGACCTCAGAGCAAGCAGGGAGAGAGCTGGGGCATGGGAAATGTCCTGCTGGAAAAGACTGCTGTACCAGTACACATGAAGCATGAACTTTAAGAGGTGCCATCCATGCTAGAGTAGAGAAATCAGTGGTGAGCACAAAATGCAGATGAGGTGCTGCTGAACTGAGGAGGAGGCTATTCCTAGAGCACATCCTGTTTTGCAGGGGCAAACACTGGGAAATTGTTCCAGTCCTGCTGTGGTACAAGGAAACTGGCTTGGAGCAAACCTTAGTTTTCTGAGTGGGTGTTGCAGAATGAGTGATGAGGTTTTAAAAGTCCTGCAAGACTTGGTTGCATGGCAGGGTGTCACTAAACCACTAAGTCTGGGGTGTTCTGTATGTGTGCGCTGCTTTCAGGAGAGGATGGGGACAGAGACACCAATCCTGTTGGTGTTCTTGTTTGGTAAAAAGATCAAGGATGTACAAAAATTAGTAACTTCAGCTACACAGTCAGACTCAGAGTTGAGTATATAAAATGCCCTTTCAAAAACTTATAATATGAGCTAGTAAAGTAGTATAGTAAGTAACAACTCCAGAAGGCTCCTGTGTGTTTCACTGATCCCCAGAATCACACTGTGTGTGAAAGCCAAGGCTGAGGAGACAGACATAACCATTTTAAAATGAGACTTTTAAACTCCTCTAATCTTACTTATCATACAGCAAAGAAAAAGCAAAGTTTCAGGAAGTGATAAGAGCGACTGTCCCTTTATAGTTTTCTTGCTTTTCTCTGTAGTCATTCGATGGCACAAATTAGTTTTAAATTGTTCTTTCTTCGTTTTCTATTATTTTTCTGCTGCTTTGAATTCTGCTGCCATGTCACAGAAGCAAAACAAAAATGTCATTTAGACCTGTATAGCAAATAACGCTTCGTGAGGTTTGTTTACTGAAGCTTTGTGTTTTTTCTCAGGTTTCTATGAGTACCACGTTCTTGAGTTACAACTCTCTCTACATCGGGCTTTTAGCTTTTCATTACTTGTTATCATTTCAGCCTTTGTTTGATGACCCAATTATTTTTGAGTTTTTGATTAAAACAAAGTAATAGGTCACAGTTTCATGCTGCCCTTCTCTTTACAACTTCTGCTGCTGTGGTCTGGCTTTTTGCCACTCATCTTTGTCAAATCAAAGTTTTGCATAATATTCTCCAGCAGTTTTATTCTTCTGATGAAGATACTGTGATTATGGTGCCACATTTTTCCTTTACTACTTGGTATGTGGAAAACTTGACACCATCTCTTGAGAGAGAGAAAACCAGGATGTGTTACCCAGGTTATGGAAAAGAAATAAGTCAGAGTTTAGCAATGTTTTTTATGTGTGTGTGTGATGAGGGGAAGAGGAAAATCTGCCTGTTTTGTGTCACAGTGAAGACTGGGCAGCGGTTGTAATGGTGTTAAAATATAGATGAGGAAATGGGGAGATGCTCTGAGCTGAGCCACTGATGGAGGTGGCAGCTTTCATCAGAGAAACACGTTTTCTTCATGTGACTTCTGCCGGGGGAATCCAAGTGTGTGAGATGCTGATAAGTTATCTTACATATCCCAGAACTCTTCCCTTTGATCAGACTGACCTACCACCTATTTGACACTTGGAGGCACAGATTTACATTAAAAAAAAAAAAAAGAGTTTTCCTTGAAGAATTTTATCAAATAGTAGGAGGGAAACTTGACATACCTCTGTCACTCAAATGCTTGGCATTGAGCATTCACTTGCCAGACCAGGCTTGGGAGGGATCAGAGCTCATGGTGTGCCCAGGCAGACCCAAAGATGTGTGTGGGGAGAAGTAACTCCCCAATATCAGAGCATCTCTTCCAGCACACCCTGAATGCAGTCAGGTCATGATACAGTCTCTTCCTAGTCCAGATTTGCCTCAATTTCCATTTGCTGTTATTTGATAAGACTTTAGAGAGATGTAGATCCAGACTAGTCAGAAAAAAGTAATTGTTTTTGACAGCTTTCCTACCTAGATTTGAAAGACAGGTAACAGTGGAATGGAAGACAATGCCTAATTTAGGTAGAAAGGCTGTTTTCTGTAAATGAGGATAGATAGTTGGGATGGCAGGAGAAATGAAATGCTGTAGGAAGAGTATCTTTTAAAAAAAAAATCAGTGGTGTCACACGAGGTGGTTCTGTGTGTAGAAAGGAGCAGAGGTGTCTGTAAAGCCCAGTTGTTTTCCATACAGGTGGGAGTGTTCCCAGGTGTTCCATCACATCTGTATTTACCCGAACATGGGGTTCAGCTCCATCAGGAACTCTGCTGCTTCCTCTGATCAGCGCTTAAACCCCGCGTTTCCTAAATGATGCAGAAGCTCTGTGCCTGTTCTTTGCATTTTTGGCAGGACATTTAAAATGAAATAAAAATTCCCTGAAAGCTGTTGTGCATGTTGGACATGACATAAGATGTTCACTTGAGATTGTGACCTTTCTGAACAAAGACTCTGCTTTTGAAAAGTGGGTTCATTGTGCTTCTGGCTCTAGTAAGATGAAAAACTTGAAAAAACAGTAACATGAAGGCTGTGCAGCAAGGATGAGCTCTCCAGAGGTCCTCTTGTGTATTTTTGGTTGTCTTCCAGTGGATACATTCTTTCTCTCTGTGCAGTACTACCACAGTTGCAATCAGTAGTAATTACAGAAATTTTCTCATTTTTATGAGTAGGGGGATGTGAAAAGCTCTTGACAGCACCCTCTGCAAGGGAGCTCAGCTGTGGAGCTGCCTTCCCTCTAGATCCATCATAGCTAGAGTTGCTGACCTTAAGATTATTTCCCAAGGAGTCAGGGCTTGCTCGTAGGTCAGTCTGTTCAGTGAGCAAGGAAAAGTGTGATTAGATATGTGTGAGCTCTTATGATTAATGTTTACATGGTGGAGCTGCCTGAACATTTAAATACAACACCAGGGAATTTAATTTATCTATCTATCTATCTATATACATGTTTACAGACAATTATTAGAATGCATGCTGTTGTTTTTAAATGTAGACGTGACTTGATATATATGGGCATAAAATAGGAGTGTCACTGGGATTGTTTCAACAGAATCCAACTGGAGTGTGGTCAGAGGGATGGCAAATGTGGCCAAACAGGGAGGGAAATAACTGCTCAGGAGGGAGAACAGATAGTGGGTGCGAGCTGTGGCTTCTTCCATGGCTACAACCACGGCAGCTGTCAGACTGTTCCCCTCAGGTTCACAGAAGTTGAAATGAAGGAGGTGGCAGCATCATAAACATTCATTAGGATCTTCTTCAGGTGGATGGTGGGAAGGAACAGTGATTGTATGACATGAAATGGTTTCCCCAGTGCTGCCCAGTGACTGTGCATAAAGAGTAACTTCTAGAGCCAAGTAGTTTGGGGATTGAATGTCAATGTCTTTTGACCTTTCTGCTTTCTTGGGGTCTCTGATATCTTCTTAGTGTGATGCTGCTGTTGACACTTCTTTAAAATGTCTTAGACCTGCATCTGTACCTGGAGATTTTTGTGTGGTCCATTCTCTGAGCATCTCAGAGAAAAAAATACTAGGCATACTGCAAACCAGACCTGTCAGTCAATTCACCAGTGTATTCCTCCTTAGCCTGTGCTTTCATCCCTCCTGTCTCAGCTCTTTGGCTATTTCGTTCAACTTAATACTCTTTACTGATGTTCCATGCTTCTAGGGGATCAAAAAGATAGTCTGAGTCCTTTAGATATGTGTGAAAGTTATATGATGATGCCCTTCTACCAGTTTACTCAATGATAGCTTGAAAACTTGTAACTGGGCAAGGCTGTTTCTGAAGTATTTATTTCTTTAGGCAGACAGCTCAGGAAAATGTTGAATTTGCTGCTTGGAGCAGTTAAAGCCCTTCAGAATCCAGTAGTTTGCCCCACAGCCATTCCTCTTATTGTTTCAGTTTATCCATAAATCTCTCTTATTCTTGTAAAATCGAAATGAAGATGAGATGACTCTCCCCATATGAAAAGATTTCAGTGCTGCTTTAAGTCTCCTTGCACTGGCAGAAAAAAACAATTGAGCTTTGAGCTTGAACTGAGAGACAGATAAGATCACCAGGAGATTTCCACACTAAATGCAGAATATATTCTTCTCTAATGGATTCTTAGTGCTGTCTGGCAAGTAATTGAATTGCTTGGGTGGGAAGGGAGAGGGGACTGGGTTGTTGTCTTTTTGTTGTTTGGTGGTGGGTTTTTTTAAAGCTCCCAAATTTTGTGAGGGTAGGAAGGAAACAGTGGTTTCTCTCTGCATGACACAGGATGTCTGTCAGACATAGGGTAAGCTAATTAGATGTCACTATATGTACATGAGGGTAATGAGGCAGAAAGGACCATCACTTCCTTGGTTCAAGGGGCTTGTCTGTGTCTTTGCTTCTATCTACTCACTGTGAAATCTGCAAGTAATTCGTGCTCTGGGGGTAGAAATGGGGCCATTGGGTAAATCTGACCTCTCTCTCTCCCCCACTGGAGTAAAGCAGAAAATAAATCCATTCTTGCTCTGCTGCAATTACTAAGGCAGTCTGACTCCAGCTGGGCCATAGCAAGGATGCTGGTTCCTGCTGTCCCACCGTCGCCAACACTGCTACGCTCTGTCACCACAGCAGTGCTTGCAGAGGGTAGCACTGGCTCAGCTGGGAGGTTTCCACAGCCCATCTCTTTCAGGGCACAGCACGTGAGGGCACAGAAGCAAAGCAGCATCTGCCTCTTTCCCACCCTTTTGTTTAAAAGTACGAAGTATGTCCTGATAAGCCAAGGGAATGATGGAGAGAGATAATAACACACCCTTTGGTATATTCTTTGGAAACACTCGATGGCCAAGAGGTGGTCCAAGCCTTACAGCCTGCATCATTGAAAAACACTGAACAACAGCAAAAGGGGGGGAAAAAAAAGGGATGATCATCAGGGAAATTGCTATAATGGTAAGATAATTAGAACACAGAATGATTAACATTAGTCAGTGTGCTGCATTGGCAAGGACTGTGCAAGTTGACATAATAGGCTTCTTCCATATCAAATGTGCAGTTTTTCAGTATTCAGTTTAACACTTTCATGTGACTTTTAATAGAGTTCACAGCTGAAACAGGCGTTTGGTTCTCATGTGACATTGCACAGTACCTTTCCTCTCCTGTGGCTACTAGAAAGACTTTGTTTCTCCTTTGTGTCTACTGATACTGAAGGATAAAAGCGCTGCCCTCACCATGAAGTCCTTCTGCATTGTTTTGAACAATAGCCTGATGTGAGTTCCTAGGCATACTCTTCCTATTGTGCCTCATGGAAATGGACTTCCTTTAAAAAAGGTCTCTGAAATTCCAGAAAACGGTTGTCTTCTTCTCAAGGAGAAAATATAAGGGCTTGGGATACCCAATACTGACATTCTCTTCTTAAAAATACTTTCATAAATGTCTGTTGCATCAGAAGACCCTCTATTTCTCATCTTTACCCTACTGCTTGCAGATTCCCCCTGCCAGCCCTCACAAGTGTGCCCTAGTGATTCCCTTGGATTTGCCAAAACTAAACTGGTACAGGAAATGAGATTTAGCACCACATTTAATAACTGGATTTGTAGCCTGATTGAGTTTGGAACAGAATTTTGAATGCAGAATGACCTCAGTGAAACCCACGTGGTCCGCATCTCTTACTGGTCATTGCAGAACAGTAAACATTTGTTCTCCTTCATTACTACCAACACCACTGGCTCATGGACCAGAGCACTGGATGTTTTGTCTCCCTCCATTTTCCCTGGTTTCTTCTGATTAGGCTGGTGACGTTTTCCCAGGACCTGCAGTGGCTTTACCCTTGCTTTGATTAGACGTGGGCTGGTGTCTGGTGTCTGTGTTGGGGCACTTGCAGCACCGAGATCAGATACATCCTTCATTGCAGCTGATAAAATCTGATGGTGCTCTGTGGCAGAAAATCCCCTGACCTCATAGTGCGCTTTTTTTTTTCCTTGTACTCCTTTACTGTGTAAATAAAAAAGTCTTTTTTTCCTTAAATTGTGGGAGAACTCAGTGCCCGAATCCCCCCTCTCCGCTTGGTGCGGGGCCCTCGGAAAGGAATTGCAGTCACGCAGCTGTGCAGTGAATATGTAAAGGGTGTTCTGTGTGGTTTGTATTTTGTGGATTATTTTCTCACTCCTTTTGACCCTTCCTCAAATGAAATTCCTGCACTTCATCCGTTCCTCTGGGCTGGGCAATCAGCAGCTACGATCGAGGGCTGTAAGGAGGCAGTGGTCGGGCATACAAAGCAGTTGCATTAGGACTGAGGAACCAGGACTAATGGGGAGCAAGGCTGGGAACAGAGACAGAGAAATATGGCAGAATAAGATTCATTAGGGATCAGATTCAATAACTGTAAAATGATGAGAAGTTTATGATCAAAGGCTTACTTCAAGCATTTTAATGACACAGTCATTTAATCCATTTAAAGCAGATAGATAAGGAGTTAAGTGAAATCTACAGCAGTCGCCTTTCTGAGCTGTTTATGAACCTGTTCCAGGCTACAGATCACTGTGAAAGGCACAGGATGGATGCTTGCTGTAGTAATTGAATAGTATATAATGGCCTACCAGGCTTTACAGGCTGATTTACATACAAGGTCAGTAAAACTTAATGCAAACACTTGTGGTTTGTCTTATTAGTGTGTGTGGTTCCTCTGCTATTTTTAATGTGTACACTGCTAGCAAGAGTACCGAATGAAGGAAAGAGCAGAATTATTTTAAAGTCTTTCTGTATCAGGATATTTAATTCCCAGTGGGTGTATCTCCTCTAGAAGAAGGTTTGATATCAGCTGTTATGGTGACAGGATTCAGATGGGCTCTGACACTCAAACCCTGAGGTCGTCTCCCACAGGAATTACACATCTGAAAAAAACCAGGGGTGTCAAGGAGGTACAGAAGTTGTTTCTCATGTTTTCCTCCCCCTGTTGCATTGTACCACCCTCTGTCCCTCTCTTGGGGACTCTCCTCAATTAGTTAACTTCCTTCCCAGCTTTTCTTGTTAAACATTTATAAACTCTTTGGACAGTTGGATGGCACTTTGCTGCCTGTGCCCACGGAGTACAGCTCAACTCAGTCCCTCAATCCCACTGCCTTTCAGCCACCTGGACACCACAAATTTACAGCTGGAGTCCTGCGTGTGCCTTGCAGACTGCACCTTTTTCTGTTTCCCAAGTAGTCATTCTCCCCTTCAAAACTGTCCCAACACACACACCCCTGGGTTTATAATGGAGCTAACAGCTCCCATGTCCCACATTCTCCTTCCATAGGGGAGTCCTTCCCGTTTATTAAGCCCTTAGTCCCGTGCACACACTGCTGTGGAGGAGCAAGCAGAGGGGGCTCTTTCTCTACTCACAGCTCGAGGCTTGTCGAGCTGCTGGAAGCAAAGTAGTGGCTGCTGCTGCATTGTTTAAGGCAGTGTTACAGCACGGTCTGTGCGTGATGCAGACACGGGATCAGAGCTGGTATCAAGCTGGTGGGGAACAAGGAGAATTTCCCAAGGCTCCAGGCCTTCTTGTTTTCTACTTACTCAGAAAGTTGCTGTCCCGCAGTGGTATTGATTAATTTTAAAATAGGGAGGTGATAAATGGAGAGTTCAGGTGGTTCTGGTAAATGTGACTGCAATGGATGAAGGTGTTTAAATCGAGCCTGGAATATCTTCCCTTACCTCCTGCTGGTTTTCTTGCTCGTTGTAGGAGGGATCTGCTGAGTCTAAGAGCAACAGCACGGTCCCATGGAGGGACTTTCTCAGCTCTTTTCACTTGTGCTTTCCACAGAAACCACCTGCATCCTCTTCCTCCAGCTTACCTCTCCCACAGCAGCTCCCTTTCTGCTGCGATGTTTGGGATGCCTGTCACAGCTGCTCAAAGGCTGTGTGTGTCTGAGAGAGACCAGCCAAGGCTGAAGATTACAAATCCCTCGCAGCAAGCCCTGGCAGCCAGGTTGTAGATCAGGTTTTAAGCAACCTTGGGTCCACTGTCAGTCTGCATGTTCCCATTTCCTGAGAGAGAATTGGAAAATAGCTTGCTTGTTTGAAAATAAGTATAATTTGTCTTTTAAAATGTTAGCACTAGCAGACAGATCTCTTGTTACTCCACTTCCCTCTTGTTCTTCAGTGTCCCTTCTTTTTTTTTCCAGCTACTGTTCCTTCCCAAGAGCTTAGAGACTGAGCACTTGAGAGCACTTGTAGGAATTAATATACAAAAAAAATGGATTTTAATCCATCTTCTGCTTCCAAGTACTTTCTTCTTTGCGGGTGCCTGTTGCACTCCATTTTCACTTGACTGTTTCAATGAGATCTGGACTAGCAGCAGCTGCCCACATGGGGACTGGCAGTGCAGCACGGTGACTTACCCACAGTAGAGTAGTTTTCCACTCCCAACTCTGTGTCAGGGACACAGGAACGAGTCAGGAATCTCCTGAATACAAAGGGTTGGCTGGTATTAATGCTCACAACTCTGTGGTAGTAGTCTAGCAAAACCCATCTCTGACAGAAGCACAGGCCAGCAATAGGGTTGTCATAAGCAAAAAACTCAGGACTCAGGCTCTTTTCTTTACTTATTTATAAATGTTTGGTCTGGAAAAGTAAAACCTCCCACATAAATGTTCATGAGGGGTAGAGGCAGGAGAGAAAGCTCAGCAGCAGCAAGGAGAAGATGGTGCCACAGCAGAACTGGGGACGGGTAACACTGCAGAGTTCGGGGATGTGGCTGTTTTATTGACAGACACAGGTCTAGCAGGCAGGAGGTGATGCAAATCCCAGCTCTGTTGTGGGTTCGGTGGAATTTATGGATAATTTCCCTGAAACTTGATCCCTTGTGCTGCGAAGGAGAAGCTCAGGGCCTTGGCCACAGCAGTCTCTGTTGGCACGGTGTGGTTTGGAGAACACAGAGGGAGGGAAAAAATTCTAAATGAAAATGATTTTGCCAAATCCACCAGGTTTGGTACACTGTCAGATTCTGGCACAGTTAAATTTGCCTGGAGCTGAGCAGCTTTGGCCCCTCTTGGGCACAGCTGGCTGATCTCACAGACATTGAGCCCTTGGGCCCCGAGCTCCTCCCAAGGAGGTCACATGAACTGCCTGACCCAAAATTTGCTGACCTTCTCGCCTGGAAGAGCAGCACTCCTGGTTTCACTGGTTCTTTGCCTGGCAGCGTTCTGTTTTGAATAGGAGACTATCTCATTTAACAGCTTTTTGAGAGAGGCAAACATATTCTGTGTGTGGTTTAACTTAATATACAGGCTGCAGAGCTGACGTGAAGGCACTGATCAGTTCTTACAGTTGAGATAACATTCAGAAAACAAATTAGAGTTTGCGGTTGGTACGAATCCAGGCAGAATTCATAAAATTGAATAGTATTTTCAAGTTCAGTGTGGACAAGCTCATTGCTGATCCAGAGAAACCAGGCATGTATTGAGGAATTAGGAGTGTTTGGGATTTTTTCTCATTGGTATAGAGAGGCAACCATGTTATGGTCTCCTGTAGGGCTTTTGCAGTGTGGATTAGAATTACTGGCAGTGTCAAGGAGATAGTTGGGGGGAACCAAGTTTGAGATTAATGAGCTGGGTTTATCTATTGCAGTGAAGTTGGCTTTCTCAGTGGGTCAGCTCATGATGTTCCACATCTTTCCTGAGGGCAGAACCATAAGTTTTTAGCTGTCTGAACCTGTGCTTGATGAACATGAGGGACCACAGTCATGTTGTTGTTATTGTGACACGTGCATGCTAGGGCAGACGTAAAATGGAATTTCAGGGGGAAATTGTGCTTGTTCAAGGTGTTTGCTTCCCTGCTCTCCTTCCACTCTGCAATCCTTCAGGTGCCTCCCCAGAAGTGCTCAAAACTTGATGGCAGGTGCTGCCTTCAAAGGGCAGCTGTGGGAAATAGATGGGGAACTGGCAGCAGGATGTTAGATGGAAATGAGAGAAATAGTTTGTTAAAACTTTGGCTTTAATGAAGATGAACATGTGTACAGAATGGTTATTTTACAAAGAATGTGTACACATGTGGTCAGGAGTGATGTAGATAGAGATGTGTTTGTGTTTTTTGACTTCTAGAGATTTCACATCTCATCTTTGTTTCTCTCTTCACTATCTCCCAGAAAAGTAGAAGTTCTTAAATTGACTTTACTCCCTTTAAATCAGGATGGAGACTCCCCAGTTTAAAGCCTTGGGACCAAGAAAGATGGCAGGTGACAAACCTGTTTCCATTCTCTGATTTTTTGCACTCATAATTACCAAATAACCCTTGTAGTTTTCCACTGAGCTGGATTGCATCTGTATGGATCAGCATCCAAGTGTTCAAGTTGTCATTATGACTGTGAAAAAGACTTTTCCTTTAGGAGAAAAAAAGCACAATCTCAGTGGCTGGATCTTAAGTGTCATTCTAATTTTCCAGCACCTGAGGATTTGAGCAGCTCTGCCACTCTGGAATATTGAAATGAACACAGATTTGAAAGTATTTTTATATTTAGAAGCATTGATTCTAATATAATTTCTCTACAAATTAAAACTCTCCTTGAAAAAGATTAAACTGTCAGTGATAACATCTAGGTTCTTGTTATGTCTAAGAGGAATAAATGCTGAAGTTACAGAATTGTCTGGAGGCTTATAAAGTAAGAGGAGGAATTAATGATATGAGAGAGAATGGATAAAAGTATTGGATAACAATTTTTTGAATAGGAGGAAGTGGAATGAGTTGAATTAAGAGGTTTATGGCCAAAAAGAATACTCATTTAGTCTGATATAACACAAAAATACAATTTTAAGTGAAATCTACCCGGTGACTTGTGGTTGCTCCATAGACTCTTTTTAATAAGATATCAAATATTGATTTAAAGACACCAAGTAATAGACAATGTATTAGTTTCCCTGGTTAGCCATCCCTATTAAAAATATATATTATTTCCTTTCTCTGGCTTCACTGTGAAGTGAAGCTATCAGGTTCTCACTATGCTTTTGTTTGCTACATTAAAGAACCATTTAGTGTCAGATTTCCACCGAAGACCCTGATCAAATTGCTTTAGCCTTCTCCATAGCAAATGAAATAGTTTGATTTCCATTTATTTCTCAGTGGAAGACGTGGTTTTCAGACCGTGAATCATTCATGGAAGTCTACTCACAACTTTGCTTAATTTTCCACAACCCTCTTACGCCTTCACACCTCGCCTGGGCATGTTATCACTGTAGGGGTCTCATCAATGTTGCCTTCAGGGACAATATTGTTTCTTTACTCCTACTTAATGATACATAAAGATCCTCACTGTTCCTTGGGTTTTTTTCTCCCCACAGCATTAAATTAGAGGTAATCCTTAGTTATTAACTGTGGCCAAAAGCCCTCCTCACAGACACTGCCTTCCAAAACATACCTGCTGTGTTGTGCACCTGAGACTATTCTGTGCTCCAGGATGTCTCACAGTGCAATTGAATTCATGGGGAATGATTGTGCCCAGCACAATCAGATTTCTAAGTTATCTTTGTGGGCCTTGTTGTTTGCTGCAATTCTGCCTTTGTGTTATCTGCATATTTTGGTAGGGTTTTATTATTTTCTTATGTATCTTAGCGAACGTGTGCTGCATACAATCAGCCAAAGAAGCAATTCTTGTTGGAAATGTCACTATTAGTTCAACAGCTTTTGGACCATTTAAAAATTGCCATAGTCTGATTTTCCATCATGCTGGTTGTAAAAGAAAATGTGATTTTGATACCGAGGCAAATATATTACAGAATTCCTATTCTGTTATGTCAACACAGTTATCTTAGTTAACTAGACTTGAAATCTCTTCAAGTCTGTTTGACAAGACCTGTTTTCCATGAAATTGTGTTACTTGCTTTTTCTGATCTTTTCTTCTAATGGAGCCATGTATCAGCCCTGTCTTGTGAGTTAAGGAGATTCAGTTTGCTGCATTCTGGAAGCTTCATGAAAAGTGAACAAGGCAGCAGATAACTCGATCTGTATGAGGCGAGCTGGTTAATCTCATTTTTCAGTCTTCACAGTCTATTCACCAGCCGGTGCTGCCTCATTCCAACTGCAGTAAAACGTGCAGATCGATACTGCCAATGGGTGATTAGCAAGTTGCAAACTTCAGTAAGCAAATACATCCTAGTCAAGGCTTGAAGTTAGAGAAGAAAGTGGAGAAGGAGTGATTGAGTGGGCTTGAAATAACGAAACCAGATATTTCCTCTGAAGTGAAATGTAAGCATTGTTGAGCTCTGTTAAGCAAGATGATGGCAGAGATTTGTACTCCTTTCACAGTGATTACAGAAAATACTTTTTTTTTGAAATCACTAACATCAAATGTGCTTTTCCCTTATCACCTCTCTTGATCTTTTTTTTTTTTTTTCTGTTGACCTGCTGGAGGATAAAAATGTCTCAATTTATGCAACTGAGATTTTTATTGTTATTCTTGAGGCCATGTTTTGCTGGTTCAGTCAGATGAATTCTGAGGTGATGGTCTACTAGTCAGTCTCAGTTTCAGGCAGAAACTTCCTGGTTTCTGTCTGTATATTCCAGATGCACCAAAGGCAATTTTGGGGTTCTGCTCATGAAAACAATTCAGAATAAATGCCTTTAGCTCCCTCTGAGACAGGGAGTGCAGCTGAAGTAGGAGTAATTTTAAGGTATTAAAACTGCATTAAAAACAGAACAGTGACTGAAATATGAAAAAGGACCAGGTAATTGCTACAAAGAATGAAAATTGCATTCTCCGTAGCAAATGTGGTCTGACCCCTGAAAGTCAGGATGATTGTGTGCTTAAAGATGCCGCCTGAAAATCCGTGGTTAGAGAAGTGCAGGAAGGCTCTCTTTCAGGTTCCAAATGAAGTTGAAAAGATGCCTTCTCAACTGCAGCCAGGCTGTGTTTCTGAGTTATGCATGTGTTGTCTAATTAAAACTTAATGGGAAAGAAGTAACTACCGCAGTGCAGGAGCGTGTTGTGGTAGCTGTTGTGTAAGGCTGAACTGTCCTCTCCTTGGTGGTTTGTTGTACGAGGGCTGGAGAGCTGGTGTCTCACTGAGAAACACTAGAAAACTGGAATTTCTTCTCATTCACAATTTTCTCTCCTAAAAATGTTGTGATACATGTTGGCAATGAGGAAAGTGATGATAAAAATGAAAGCCTGAATTTTATACGGCAGGAAGTACTGTGTTTTAAATGAGGTTTTGGAGGATCTTAACAGTTTAGAGGTTGACCTGGCAGTCATAATTCTGGAAAAACCTGGCAGTAAAATTTGAAATCATTGCCCCTTCACATCTCTGTGCAAAATGTGCTGGTTGCTCTCCAGTCCATTAGCACAGTGACGTAAAACTGGGGAAATAAAATCAAACAGGAGGCAGGACAGTTGTATTTCAAACCATTAAGTCGCGCACTGTTGTTTGGACAGTTTTGTGTCTACCAAATATATTTCAAGATAGATTCAGGCTGGGTTTGGCTCAACTTCGTGGTAGTCTAAGCTTGAATAAGGAAGATGTGTTGTTGGGGATGAAGTGATGTAAGTCAGGTTTAGTATGTTTGACAGAGTCATTTTGCTGATGGGTTGGTGATCCCAGTGTGATGTTCTTAAGCGTTTTCCCATATGTTTAGCTCATTTTGCATTTAATTGAAAAGGGATGAATTGTAATTGAAGCTTTGCAGGCAACCAAGAAGTATTTCCCCCTAGGGAAAGTCAAGAAGGTGTATTTAAGCAGATGGTTGTGCTGATATAAGTCACCAGCTGGACAGTCTCACCCAGCACAGGATGTATGAAATGGTGGGGGATGCACCTTATGTCACCTGCAGAGGTGCAGCTTAAATTGTAAAACCTGTTCTCATGCCAGAAGTGCTTTTCTTTTTGTTATAGGAATAGAAGGGATTAAACTGAAACTTTGATCCCTAGCCAAGGCTCAGGTGGATCCCTTGTGCCACCTATGGATGGCTGCTCCTCCTCTCCCCTCTGCACCATCTTACCCTGTGATGTTACAGCTTGAAATTCTCCTTCTCAGCCCGAGTTTATTGCCATATGGAGACTTTCTGGGTCTCATCAGTACAATGGGTAAAGCAAAACCAAGTTACCAGCTCTTCTTTCTCAGGCCATATGTAACTAGTGAGGGATATTGATTTAGTTTTGATGTGATGTCGTTTATAAATATGCATGAGGATTTAGGGTTATTTAACTGTGCTTTTTAATTCTCCTTGCATTGCTGACTCTTCTAGTCGAGGGTTTCTTTGTATGCACAGCAAGTTGCTCTGTGACAGCCCTGTTCTCACTGCCTGGGACCTCTCTAATGTTTGTTAATCCCAAGTCTGTAGAAACTTTTAATGTTCAAGGAATAAAAGGACACAAAGTGATGCCCTTCTGCGTAGGGACCAAGGGAGCAGAGTCCAGCTCTCTGAGAAGCAGGGTGAGGAAACTTGGGGCCAAAAGGTAATCATCACAAAGTGGGTAGAAGAAAGGAGATGTAGGAGACCTTTTTCATGCTCCTGGAGAAGGAGAAAAGAGCTCTTTTTGTCAGGGATCTTACAACTTGCTTAAATTAAAAAAAAATTAACCTGGTCAAATGGTGAAAAGGGAGGGAAAACCAAACATTTGTCTATTTGCCCTGAGGAGACGGAAGAGAATGTACCCTCTGAATCGATATTTGGATGGTTTAGATACTCAGATTTCTTACTTGAGAAAGAGCAGAGCAAATAGAAGAGGGTTCTGCCTGTTTGACACATCTGAGTGAACCTGCATTAACTCCTCCTGGTGAATAATGTAGATAACTACGTGAATAACAGGATGGTATGTACATGGATATACGTTTTTCTGGGACGTTGGAAGCTCCGTATCTGGTCTCTCACTTTTGCCTCTACCAAATTATCCATTACTAGAGGAGTTTCCTCAGTGGCTGGCTGGACACTGAGGTGATACTGGGGAAGATGAGCTCTCCCCAGGGGCAAGGCATCCTCCACATTGCTGAGAACAGAATTAACTGACAAAAAGATGAAACTTGGCAGTTTCACTGTAGCTGCTCTTCCCCTCAGTGTGTTGCAGGGACATGTTTTGTTTCCCTCATTCTCATCCTCTGTTTGGCCAAAGCAGAAGGCGCGTGGGAGGTGATAACCTCTCGCAGCGAGAGGCTGCGGCGGAGCTTGTTTAACCTGGAACACATTTGCTGTAAAACCCACTCAGACACTGCCCGGCTGCTCCAGGAGACTGTCAGAAATGAGTCCTCCAAACCCTTTGCGTCTGTCACAGTTTCTGTAGGATGTGAGAGGGAGCTTGACTTGCTCTTTAAGTGGAAGTGCTTCCAGCTGGAGGCTGGGAGTCTGTTAGTGACGGCTGGCAAGCTCAGGGGTGCAGCCAAGGCCGAGGGTGCACCTTCATCCACTGAAAGGCAAGGGTTTGCTTTGTACCCTGCCAGGTCAGAATTATACATGTAAGGATATATAACAGTACTTTTAGATGCATTAAATTACAGGATCAAAACGTCCTGGTGTACTTGGAGCCTTTAGGAGATTGAGCATTGCTGTTAAGGGTGTTGTGGTTGACCTCAGCATCCAGCCTATGCCATGTGTTTGCTGTACAAATACACAGTGTGATTGGCAGGTCTTCTTGTCACTTACTTTTCAAGCTTTTATATGCTCAGATAAACTTTGATGCTTCCTGCCATCAGATCATGATGGCTTTTACATAATTTTTAATTATGCATCTTTCTTTTTTTATCAGATACTATCTAAAAAAAATACCCGTAGAGGTTTTGCTTTTTGCTAATGAGATCCATTAACTGGAAAATCCTATTACATTGCAGTTTCACTTTCCTTTATAAAGTCTTTAAAGTGGGACCTCTGCTGTCACACTTCACTCTGACTCTTCCTGTCTGAGTACAATGGGGGTCCTAGCCTGGCACAGCCACTTCATGTTGCTTCTCTCCTCTGGGATCTCCCCTTGAAATCCCATCTGAATTGACTCCAAAGTAGAGCTTTACCATGAAACACAAGATTACAGAGACATTAAAGCAAGATTTATAAAATATTGTTGGGAGTGGTTGAATATCTGGATTGGAGTAAATACCACAAAAACACCTCACTTGCAGCATCTTCTGTCTTTCTGGTCTTCTGAACAGTATCTGTATGTGCATGCTGCAGAATAATAAACAGAGCAGCAAAGAAATATAGGTTTTTTTTAAAAAAAAATTAACTATGTACTTCTCTTGAAAACCTAGATTTGGTCTGACACGTCTAAACAGTATTTTCAACCAAAGTTACTTCATTTGTATGGGAAAGTCGATAGAATGTTTTTTGAAATTCAGATCTGGGAGAGCCAGCATTTCTCACCATATAAAGTTAAGTCTTATCTCTGAGAAAGAATTTTTATAACTCACACTATAAGCTCTTTGGGGCTGTTTCCAGAACCTGTGTGCTTTTTATTTTCAGTGTCTTTATCAGAGGTTTTTGAACCAGCACAGGTCTCCTCTGCACGCTACTAGACTGTAAATAATAGGAACTTTTTATGGACTTTGTTCTCTAGAAAGACAGGAATCCTTGACTTGAAAAAACTAGTGTAGAAACCCTGGAATTCAAATCTCTAGGTGGTAACAAACCATCCTAGAGCAGACTATGATTTTCTTCCATTTCAATAAAAGGAAGAGCAGCAATTGAAAAGGACAGTGAACATTTGAATGCATTTTCTCTTCTAAATTATCCCAAGTCCATGCCATTCCATGTCTCACTGTCCTGACTCTTAACCTTCTTGTCACGTTTTTTTGCATCCCAGACCTCATCTGAATGCCTCACTCAATGCAAATTACAGTCTTGCATCCTCCAGGGAACAACACATTTGAAAGGGGTATAGAGAACAGATCTCCTTTTAAAACTGTACCTGAAGGGCTTCAGCACCACTGCGGAGACATTTTATTTTATTACTCCTATTGCAGCAGTGTCCAAAATGTGCTACATGTTGTACCAAACGATATGGTCTGGTGTTAGAACAGTGTGATTAGAGCTTTTTTGTCTGTGATACAGACTCCAACTGCCTCCCTGTCTCACTGCTAATTTGCTGTAGATGCTGCGGTGAAAGAGGCCATAGGGAAGAATATCAATGAGTGTGGGTAGTGTGGAGGATCCTCTCAGGAAGGAAGAGAAAGAATCCTGTAGAAGCCTTTGTGGGAGGAGCAGCTGATCCAGGTGTTGGAGATGGCATTACTGATGGAGTGGAGAAGGTGACGTGGAGTTACTCATTGCATGTGAGGGCAAGGATCTGAAATCTGTTGTGCTGGTGGAAGCTATGGAGGAGTTACTGGGGATGAACAGGCATAGCTCAGGCTGACACAGACTGTCTTTACCCTCACTGTTCTGGAAATGGATGTTCAGGAGGCCGTAGGAGAAAGGTTGCCTGAATTAAAGGGTGTGGGCAAGAGGTCACATCACCTGGACAAGGAGAAAAATATTCCTGTTTCATGGAAGAAGTAGCAGGCCTTGGACTAAGAACTGGCTAAGAAAAGGATAAAAAGCTTGCCCAAATGAATTTCTGGTGCCAGGTTTCAGGGTTGTGTGTGTGCAGATGTTCACACAAAGATGATGGTGAGAGAAAGAAGGTGGGTAACTGGCAAGAGACCTGGTGGGAACAAATGAGCCTTTTCCCAACATCCAGCACCTTCTGTTTTTCTTTTTTTTTTTTTTCTCCCAACTGTTTCTGATTTCAAGCATGCACATACTGGCAAAGCTGCAAGGAGCAGGTGGTGGTTGTTGCTTATTTGTTAGTTTGCTTTGTCTCATCTTTGCAATCCATTTTTGTTAATACAGCTCCTGTTCCACAGGCTTTAAAGATCCCTTGGTGTAGTTATCTTGTGTGACAGAGGGAGCCAGGGCGGGTGAGTGTGCTGTGCTTTGTGCACTGGGTACAGAGGGAATTCTTTGGGATGCGGTTTACTTTAGGTTTTACTCTAATCACTCTAACAAGCCTGAGCAAAGAAACAAAAAGAACAAAACCAAGAAACAGAATTTCCATTAAAATGGCATTTCCTGAGGTAGGACTAAGCTTTCTGAGACTGCCTTGTACTGGGTGCAGAAATGCCTCCAATAGGCTTTTGTACAAGAGAGTTGAGTAGCCAATATATTTTTTTTAAAGCTGCTAAAGTTAAAATAAAATACAGGTAGACCCAAAAGAAGCTGCTCACCTGTATAACCAGGCAGACTCTAGTTAATAAGCTACTGCAGCAAGGGCTATAGTCGTCAGGGACCTTGCATGTGCCTTTCAGGTGATAAATTCCAATTTTGCCTTCCTACTGTTTTTTTGTTCTCCCATCTTTGAGTAAAATTTCCAAAGGGTATTGATGCAGGACTAACAGCAGACAATTCTTGACATAAATGCTGAGCCATTAACTGTAAGCTGAAGATAAACACGTTCAAAGACGACTTCTAATGATATGTGACTTCTCTGCTTTCATAACTCAGAGAAAGCAACGGGGTGTTTATTAGCTGTGTGCAAAGCCCATGTGGCTGTGTTTACCCACAAATACCACATGTTTTCAGGAAAGCCAAATGGTAATTCCAGAAACCCAAAAACCTTGGGAGAGGTGTGCATTCCTGTGGCAGCTTGAACTGTGTAAAGGATCCATGGTCAGGAGGAGGCACTGGATCCCAGGAAGAAACTTGCAGGTCCCCAGAAGCAGCATCAGCCCTTTTTTTTCCCCCCACACAGTTGTTTGTTCACTCTCCCACCTCGGTGGTGCCTTCTCTTGTACTCAGCATCCTGTCACTGCAGGTGGAGATGGTTGGGCAGAAAGTCCTGTCTGTGGTCACCAGTCTCAAGTGTTACTGACCCTGAGCATCCCCTGGCCTTCATCCCTGTGCTTTTCTCTGATCTCCAGGGTCTTCCTTCACTTTCAGTGTCTTTCCTCCAGCCAGGATCGTCACCTTCTTTGCAGGCTCTCTTCTTTCTGGGATCGCTTCTCTTTTTGGGAACCCGTCTTCACAGCACCACATTTCTTTCTGGAACCCCTGCTTTTCCCCATCCAAATAGCCTAAATCATTGATCAGCTTCTAATCAGCCTCCTAAGGCTGATTCTGTCTCATGTCTGTCTCTTTGGAGGACTCAGGATGTGCCACTTCTCTTTTAGTCCAGGATTTACCAAAATTTATAATCAGGCTGTGCCTGCAGTGAGGACATCCTCTGCTGGAGAGTTCAAAAGTTCAGTTTTGGACATTCACCACCTGCATATACCCAATTATCTGCTGTGTGGTAGTGTTCACAATTTAAGCTAGTTTTTGCCTAAACAGCTAAGAAGTGGAAGCAAGAGCATTCCCTGGCCAGTTGGATGCTTTTCAAATGCTCCCCTTCCACCATCCCCCCAGCTGATGCTTTATGTTTTATATTTGTATACAAGAAACTTTCCCATCTGTCTCCTACAGCTAGATGCAGACTTTATTTCCAATGTTCTTCCAAGGTAACTACTGACCCATTTAAAGCTGATATCATCTACTAAGCTCCTTAAATTGTTTCCGTTTAAATTCTCAAGTATTGTGAATAACTCATCCCAGTCCGGAAACCTTGGAGATCTCTCTTTGAAGAAGTCAGCACGGAAAGAAATTCCTTGGCTGGGGAGGCAGCAGCGCGTGCTGCTCGTATTTGGGTGGCGCTCACCGCGTGCGAGAGTCGCGCGAAGAAGAAACGGTCCTTTCCTTGAAGAGCTTCCAATCGCCAGCCTTTTCTCAGCAGGGGCAAGCACAAGCTGTTGTATTGCCAGCGAGCAGCAATTTAACTCAGCTGTCCATATGCTCCGCCAGAATTTATTGTGCTGCTCAGAAATCACAATCTCTTAAGGTTGATAGATACCGAGACTGTGAAAGAGATAAGGCGCTTAAGCGCATGTCAGCCTCATCTATGGGTTTTGACAACTTTGCTTTGGAGAAGCCTTAAACAGGAGGGGCCTATGAAGAAGTCAGTTGAAAGTCTTTGACAGTGCCTGCTGACATGGTATCCTGACAGTCGTTGCCTTTTTGGGATGTATGGACTTCTTTAATTTTATTAGTGATGTTAGATAAACATATTCACACCAGTGGAGACTATTCCCTTTGCTACCAGCTCTACCTTCTGATCAGAAATACCTGCAGAAGATGAATAGACCTTAAATGGGGCTGTTAAGCACTGAACGTTTCATCAAATGTAAAGTAGTCCACATGGTTTTAAGTACTTTATTCTTACCTGTGTGCCTGTGAAAGTGAGTGGAGTAGAGAGAAAAGCTTTTATAGCTGAACTGGGACTGTGCAGTTTTCAAACAACCAGGAGGAGAGATGCCAAAATAAGTTCATCCCTTTTCAAGGTGCTGTCACTGGCAGCTTTCATTGTTCTTCTAAACAACTTCTCTTCTAAAGGAAAAGTTTCCGTTTTCCAGAGATTAAAGCAGTTCTGTCTTCATTCATTGCTTTGGCACTTGACTGATTCTTCCCTAATGGGCAGATTACTTAGGAAGTTTTTGAGCTGTAATTTCAACACGTAGACCAACATGCTGACTGTTTGCCGATAATATAGTTTTAAAAAATGACACATAGCATCAGCACAATTATCTCCTCAGGGTGGTTTTTTCAAGCTGGGAGATGGAAGTGAGAAGGGAGGCAGCAGCATCTGACTTGAGCTTGTACCTCTGTTCTAGATGACAAATTGGCCCTGTTGCAAATTCTTTTTTCTATAGTCTTTTGTCAGAAAGTTTATTGATAGCCAGAGTCTTACTAAATAGTTCTGCCATGTCTCAGAGTGTTCTTGGAACATATTGCATTAAGCCAATATTTGTGTGTGGCATCTGTGGTGTCTGTCTCACACAGTGACTGTGCAGTTGGGACAGGAGCAGTGGGATGGTTCTTCTCGGTGGTCCGTGAGAGAGTTTCCCTTGTACCTGGAAGGTTGAGGATAATGCATCAAAACAAAATTATTTCACAAATCGTAGAGCACATTAACATGTGGAGTCAACAAATCATCTCTGTAAAATGTCCGATGCCCTTCTGAGAGCACAGGATTGGTTTTGCTGCCTTAAGCACCAAATCAGCTGGTTAGCATCTTGCTTTCCAGGAATGAATAATCCACTCTTTTGAGTGTCAACCAGACTTGGTTGTAATCAATCAAGGTATTTATTGCTTCCCCCTAAATTGAAGCTCTGTGTACATTTTTCTGACAAATCTGAATTACTTGTTCAATGTTATTCCTTGAAAGAAGAATCGATGAATGCCAGCAGTTCTCTCTGACTCTCCAAGTCATTTACTCTTCAGCAGCTCTACAAATTTCAGTTATTGGATAAAATAGAGGTAGAGAGGAGATACTGCTGAGAAACTGGTAGTAATGTATCATCTTTGCTCTCTGAGACACTAACCATGATGTGCTGATGAGAAGAATGAGCTACCAAGTTACCTACTGAATGAGCCAGGGCCAGAGTGGCTTTCCAACAGAGGGATGGTCTATAGGTCATTCACGGATTGCATCCCCCAAGTGTCTCATATTTCTGTATAAAGGCACCATGAGCTTAACTGGGTTTGGTCAAGTCTTGCATTCAGGCCAAGTTTCCAAACCTGCAGCACTCTTTTCATGCTTCTTGGATAAACCAGGGATACATTACCGTTTGTTCCAAGGTGCTTTTTAACTCTGTTAAGCAATACCTTCTTGCATGTGTTGGTTCAGCACAGAAGCAGCATCTGGAGCTGCGCCTGGGCAGCTGTTCAGGGAGTCCCAGCTCCTGTTCAAGGAACGTGGCTGTCTCTTCTGTACCCGCCTTTCAAATGCCACTGTTTGGTGTTCCTCTTCAGTGGCCCAAGATTAGAAATTATTTTATAAACGGGCAGATCTGTTTTAAGTCTCTCCCAGTGCCTGAAACACTATTTTCCAGACTTCTGCTGCAGAAGTGAAAGGACAAAATTATGATCAGTAAGACTAATTTATTGTGGGGAGAAGAGCAGTTGACAGAGAAAAGCATTACATTTTCCAGAGCTAAAGGGACTTCACGAGGAGGTTGTTTGCTTTCTTCAGTCCCTGGTTTCCTACCAGCATTAGAGTTTCATGTCTTTCAAATGCTGGTGAGATTTTAATGCTGCTTTTCTGTCTGTTATATTTAGCAGTTTCCAGCCGTGACTCTTCCTAGAGCCAACCCTAAACCCCACATTTTCACGACACAAAGTCACTTCCAACCTTCAGAAATTTGGAATAACACTCCGAAGGATCGAAACCGTGATACTGTTTTGACTTTCTGCTTTACCTGCACATGAGACTGATCCCTTTCATCAGACTCTGCCTCTGGTCTGCAGCGTTTCCATGGAAAGCTTCGTGCGTTTATTTGAAACTCCATAGGATGTCAGTAAATTTCCTGGAGACTTAAGGAACGCTCTGCTTGGTGCAGCTGTGTAAGGCAGCAGCATGTTCTGGTGGTGAGGAGGGGCAGCTCTGGAGATGTCTTTTATTTTCTTTTCTACCACGGTGCTGCTAAGGAATCTGGAACTGGAGACTGCATCTCTCCGTACCTGCGCTCTCCTCACATACCAGACTTCAGGCTTTGCTGTCTGCTTTTTGGGCTTTAGGTGGTAGTTTCCTGTGGGGTTTGTGCAGGACCTGGCACGCTGGGATCCGTGTCTCACTTGGTTTCTTTTAGGCATTGCTATAATATAAACCAGCTGCACTAATATTTTAGCTTTAGGGAGAAATGTACTGGTTTGATGTGTGCTGTGTAAAAGAAAGAGAAAGCTGCTGCCCCTAGCCCAAAAATGTGGGTAGCATAGCAAATATGTTAGTGATCTCCCAGAAATGTTAAATGAGATGGATTCTGCCACAGCCTTCTTTTCACTGTGGGCTTTTAAGATATTTGCCTGTCTTGGTGTAGCTTCAGAATGATGTGCTGAGGAGAGCTGGTGAACCCCAAAAATAAGGCTGAGCCCTGGTGCTGAGTTTTAGAACATGATTTTTCAAGGGGGGCATGTTATAAAAGGAGAGGATAAACGGTCTGGAAGATCTGTAACAGCCAAAGCGCACTGCAGCTTCATGACAGGGCTTTGTAGAAAGGCCAGAGAGATGATAGTAAAGAGTAAAAAACCTGCAAAATAAACAGATTGATGCACTGTGGGTTGCAGCAGTCTCCAGGTGGGCATGGCTTTCCTCACACCAGGATCCTGCTGCTGCCCCATGCCACATGTGAGTGTCTGCAGTGATGGTGATCCCTACACTGGAGCTGGAGTGGTGGTGGCAGCTGGGACGAGGATCTGTGAGCTCTGCCTGACCTTGGCAAGGGAGACAGGGCCAGAGCTGCCCCTCCTGGCTGGTCAGAAGCAGAGGCTGTGCAGGGTGAACCAGGCTCTGCAGTGCTGATATCGAGAGCATCATTTTGCTGGCCAGTGTAAACCCTGTCACAAACTTTGGGGTTGAATCTCTTCCCTCAAAAGACAAACACGAGAGTGAGGAGTGCCCTGACCTGTCTGGAAGAGTCCTGAAGTGCAAATAGCATGAGAAGGTAGAGAGCTGGGTGTGGAAACAGGTTTGTAAATGCCAGTGTGTCACTGGGGAGAGTATATCTAATAAGGTGGTGTTGCAGCTGACTTTGTTCTCCCTCTGTTTGACATCTCCAGGATGCTGCTTGTGTCCTTCGGTTCTCTCCTAAATTTATCATGGCCAAGACCAATGTAAAAAAGCCCAGAAAAGCATCTTTGACCACAGTGATGGAAGCTGTTATTTTGTGAGAGCCCATAAACTTGTCCACTCTCCCAGCAGGCAGAGATGCTGGAGGATGCTCCCCTGTCCTCCCCTGGCATGGCCCAGTTACAGGGCTGTTGTCCATAAATTTGTCAAGCCTGTTTTTGAAGCAGTTTTATGTCTGCTGCCAGGCCCTGGGGCAGCAAGTTTCAGCAGTTCACTGCCTGCTGAGATGCTTTACAATATGTGAATAGAGTATTTTCAACAAAAGATGTTTGGGAATGGGATCTTCTAGGGTCTCTGACCAGCAATGACCAGCAATGCAGGATGAAGTTGCTCATTCTCTGCTCTGGTGTGCTTGAAAAAACCCTCGCATAAAGTTCTAGCACGTCTTTAATGGAAATGAAATTATAAAATTGGGATAATACCTACCTCATGCTGCTCTTGAAGATTAATTAATGTTTACAAAATCACTTTAGGTCCTGAGATTTAATTGAAGGAAAAATATTACCATATAAAATACCTTTTTATGCAGACACTGCTATAGGGTTTCAGCTGGGTAGAGTGCTGTGGCAGCACATGCTTTACTACATTTATGGTCATGAGGCTTCCTGTAGTTTATGTGAAAATTGTCTCTCTGAAATCACAAATATAACATCAGTGTTTTTCTCTCTCTTTGAAAGAATATTAGTTTGCCATCATAGGATTTGACTGACTATTTAAACTGCTGTAAATAGAACTCACCTCTGAGAAGAAAGAATGGAGTATCTGTTCCCTTGCTTGGGGCAAGCTGATACAACTTGCTAATGACTCCAACTTTGGAGTCACATGATGTTGCTGGCTCATATGAGCAGTAAATCAGGCTGGTACTGAGTGTCTTGCTGTAATTTAAGGGTGTATCTGGGTGTTCATTATAAGCTCCTGCTATCAAGAGATTTAAAATACAGTTATAAAACTTAATTTCTGGAGTTAAATTTAACCATGGAGGTGTCAGACAGGGAGCAAGTTCTGTTGAATGGGGTGTTTCTATGTTTTTTTTCTGGTTTGTTTGGGGTTTTTTATTTGTTGTTTCTTTTTTTGTTTTTGTCTTGTTTTGAGTGTTCTTTTTAAAGATGGAGTAGAAAGAGAAGGCGAAACAACACTGAGTTTGACTGACTTCAACTGTTGGAATAAAATATTGTCACTGCATAAATGTCACCTTTTTTTTTTTCCTGCTGTAACATCTTTTGGCTTCACAGAGCAGTACAGATTGGGTGGGCTTAGAGGTTGGATCAGTTACTCAATGTTCTTCTGTCGTTTCTGCCACACAGGGCGACTATGACCCCAGCAGAACCAAAGTTCTTCATTTCAGCATGAACCCAACGACTCTGGCCAAGCAGCAGCGCAAGGAGGAGCAGCAGCAGCTCCAGGAGGAGTGTGAAAGGCTGAGGGAGATGGTGAGGGTGCTCGAAGGAGGCGGCTCCGTCTCGGGGAATCTGGAAGGAGTTGGGAGTTTTCAGTCACCACAAGAAGTTGCAGGTAGGCTGCTGGCTTCTGGTCCTGGAGATGCATTTATTCATCCGTGTTGCCAAAGGAACTGACTGCAGAAGCAGATGGAGACATTGCAGACAGTGTGCTTTATGTGCTTGATGGAGTGGTTATAAGGAAAATGAAAAAAGCTGTGTTGATGCAGGAGAAAGTGAATGTGTGGTGGCAATCCTGTGGCAGTTTGGTTGAGGGTGGGTGTTAGGGCTAAATAATAATGATACATATAATTTGCTCCTGATAAATGAAGTACCCATACAACAGCCCTCATAGGCTGGTGCTGCCGATGGAGTGAAAGGAAATATTTCCTTCCTTTCAGGGCTGGTTTAGCCCTTGAGGTAGTACAGACAGCAGGAAATAACTTTCATAGCTGCAGGGAAGCAAGTGGTTGAAATCTTTTCAGACCTGGCTTAAAACAAATTAATATTGTTTATCAGTGAATATGTGCCCCATTAATCACAGCTACATTCAATACTCCATGAAAGCAGAGTACATCTTTCACCAAGCTAAATATGTTTCACAGAATGTGTAGCTCTCCAGTACAGTCTCTCTTCCCTTCACGTACCTGAATGAGACTTTTTAGTAAAGTAACCCCAAAATCAACACCTCCAGACATGCTCTCGGACTCTGTAAATCAAGGTAAGGATGTTAGTAAAGCCTGACCCATCACCTGCAACACTGTGAGGGACCAGGCAGAATCGAGTCATACTGCAGAGCCCAGGAAATCTTACTACTGTAACCAATTTTAATAGAGAAGAGAAGAATAAAAGAGAGCTGAAGGTCCTGGTGTGTTCCAGCTGCATGTACGTGGTCAGTGTCCCGAGGTCAGGAGCCTCCCTCAGATGAGGCTGAGAGAGCAGAACTTTTCTCAAAGGCCACATGTACTGGAGATTTCAGACCCACAAAAGGGCAGAAGAGAATGTCTTTCACTGTTATGAAACCAGAATTCTCAGCAGCTTACTTGTTTTCCCATCACTCAAACAATGGCACTTTATTACTGCAGAGAATGTGTTCGTTCCGACATCTCATAGTGGATTATGGCACTATATAGCCTTAAAAATATGATGGTGAGAAGTGCAGATGGGGTGGTTTGTAAAGTGAAGAGCTGACTGGATGCTGGAGGTAAGTGACAGCCTGTCACTGCTGCTAGTGGATGTTTTAACAAATGCATAAGCATGAAACACTTGGCAGACATTTAGGAGAGACCGTTGTTGTCCATGGGAGCTTCCAGTCTGAGACCCCCACTGAGCAGTTCTTGGGGATAGTTCTTTCATTGCAATTTGAATTTGAAATGCACTGGGTTTTAGGGGTTTAAGTTGCAGTGGATGCTGCTGCCCAGATGTCCTCGTCTGTTGTTGTGTCTCTGAGTACCTGGCACATCTGATGCTGCGGGTCCACGGGGTGGCAGTGCCCCGTGAGCCCAGGGAGGGCACAGAGGCTGCAGGGGTGAGGTCAGCTCTGTGTCTCTGCTACTGCTGAATGAACCTCTGGGGTATCATCTGCAGTAATTAGACCATCTCTTCTGGGGGAACGCATTTCTCACGTGTGCCTCCTGTGATGTTTTAGTCAGAATTGTTATTCTGCTGCCTTTCATGCAGTTGCTTTTAGCTGTTTGTGAGGTGCCTGTGTGCTGGGATGTTACCAGGTTTGTTGTTAGCTCAGAAGGGATGCATTTTTAAAGCTGTTTTCTCTTCTGCCTTTGATTCCAACAGGAAAACAAACAGCTCACTGGGCTTCAGGGTGTTTCCAGCCTCATGTATGTGATCCCTTTTTTTTTTCCTTTTACCTCAGTCCCAAGCTACATCATTCTGACTTTTGGTCACCAGCTCAGATGGGAGAGAGCATCAGCTGCAGAGCCTAGCAGGGTGGGAAATACTTCAGTGTCATTTATCACAGTCACAGAAGGGCCCTTTGCATTCTCAGAGTGCCTGTAAGTGCACAGGGAAGTGGTTCTTGTAAACAAAATGTGGAAAAAGAGCTGTTAGTGAAGGATGGAGGAGCCCTGGGGATGACTCTCTTTGAGACCAGGGTGAAGGTGTTAATAAGCCAGATTATATGGAAAGATCTTGTGTTTTTCCTTGTATTTCATGTGCTTGTTGCATCTATCATGCATGGGGGCACATTGCCATAAATACTCCTAAACTCTCCTTTCTGCTGTGGGAATTCAGCAGCATGGTTGGAGCATGAAGGCTGTTTTATTGGGATGTGCAAGAGACACTGAGGATGTTAGGGTGCTGACTGCAAGGTTAGTGGGTGATTCTAAGCTGGCTTTAAATCAGCCAGGTGAATGCCACATTTGTCCTTCTTGCTGGGGCAGGGAAGGGTCCTGGTGGGTCGGGGGACAGCTCATTGAGCGTGCTGTGCAAGCTGCATCCATTTCTCTGTTGACTCCATCCTGCATCCGCAGTGTGAATGCAGCAGCTGTTCAGCAGTGGCTTAACAACATGGATTCACATGGCCGGAAAACTCATACTGTCTCCCTCTGGATAAGAAATGGAAGGTACAGCTTTTGCTGTTTTCTTAGGATCTCCACAGCTCTGCCCACAGGAGCAGCTGCCATATGCCTTCCACTTCAGTGTATTTTCAAGGTGTGAAACAGGGAGAGTGTGGCAGAAACTCCCTCTGCTCTGTTTGTCACTGTGCAATTGGCTGCCCCAGGGAGGGGTGTTTGTTGTGCATAATACGGGAGCAGGTTTCAGTGAAGTTTGTTGAAGCTGTTTCTGTACAAAAATAACAAGAATTGGAGTTTTTCTTGCACCCCTTTCTGTCAGCCACAAGACCCATCTGTCTGTTTATCCAGCTCATTTGGATAACACATGCAAGAAGCAAATTCAGTTCTCTGAGCTTTTGGGGTGGGAGGTCCCTGCTGTCAGAGTTGAATGGGATGAAGAGAGAGAGAGGACAGAGTAGGAAGAGTGTGGACAAAAGCTGAGAGGACAACAAAGGTCATATATAAGTTTTCATTTTCTCTTTAGATAAATAGAGGTAAATGTAAGATTTAATGTCCTTTTTTGCCATATAACCTGACTGACCAATTGGCTGAGGTGAGGCATTTGGGTGGCCAGTCAGGTTTGCTGTGTTCAGCAAGCTTATGTGGTCTGCAACAGCTACACTTGTGGTTCACAGAATTATAAATATACCAACCAAATAAAAGGCATTAAGGACAATGATGTTGATGGTTTTGATAATAATGTACTGGCCATTATTAAATTCCTTCTTTGGACTGGAGTGCAGCACGTTATTTCTGATCATAGTTCCGACTCCTGGATAGGTAATAAGAAAATTATTACTGTGGACGTTAAAGCTCATTAAATGTGACTCTATTAAAAATCAAGGTTATGCTGGACTTTAAATCTCTTTTAGCATAACCACTGGAGGCTGCAGCACAACCTGGCAACTTGCCACGTAGTTCAGTGGCCCTCTCCTCTCATTTGTGCCGTAATAGTCTCTGTTCAGGTGGGGACCAGGGCTATTGCAGGGAGAGCTTTGAACAGCGTGAGCTACAAACACATGCTGTCCTTTTCCAAAATATAAATTTGCACTCGGGCTGGTGTTGTATTGACAGGGCAGGTCTGTGGCTGCTGCACTCCGGGCATGGGCTTTGCCTTTATGGGTGTTGTGTTCCTCTGCCGGGGCTGGGTTGTGTAAGAGCAGGGTGCACCAAGGTCAGACAGCCATCTGGGGAGAGGCTCTGAGTCCTGCTGTCTTGGAAACAGGGATGCAGATTGTAACAGCTTTGGAAAGGTGGCGTGGGGCATTGCTGCCCAGACTTGGAATCTGTTCCAGTTTTGCATTTCTCTTTCCTATACTCTTCACACCTTCCTCCCAACCCCCCTTCTGTATTTCAGTCTGCAATTTCTGCTTTTTTTCTTCCAGCTCCATAGCTTTTTCTGGTTTTTTTCTTCTGTTTCTCTCCAGGCAATTTTTGTTTAGATCTTCCTTTCTTTTGGTCTTGTGTGGTCCTGGTGGGCCTCTGATTTCTGGCACTGCTAGAGATGGATTTGGATCTTAGTTGCAAGCAAATATGTAGGTGGCAGCTAATGGGGAGCTGACAGAAGTAATGACTTGTAGCGAAGCAGAGGTAGAAATGAGAGAGAATGCTTCAGGTGCTCATTATCTCTATTTGTGTTCTCATCTTAAAGGTGGTATATCTGAAGGTAGGAATGGATGACCCGTGAAATCTGGTTCCTGAGTAAAAGAATGCACTGATGTGAATTTTCCATGAGCACTCATGATTTATTGCTATCCCGCAGGTACAGCGGAGCATTCCCTACTTCAGGCAGCCTCTCCCTGTGAGAAAGAGGAAAAGTGCTTTTAATATTCTTTCTGGTGAGAGACAGGCTGGCACCCCTACCAGGAAGGAAGATGGGGAAATCAGCTCTGATTTCAACCATCTGTGGAGAATTTTGGAAGTGAACATAATCCCACCAAAAAGGAAAGCTATTCATCCATCTCAGTAGTTTCAGTGTCCTTTTTCCCTCGTTAGGAAAAAGTAGGAAAAGGGGGTCTTTGCTGAAGGACTGGGAAATCTCACTCAGAGGCAGGTGTTTGACCCCGACAGAGATGCTACATCTGGCGTTCAGCGGAGGCTGTCCCACCATCACTGCCATGTTAGGGCCTTGCAAAAATGTATTTAATTGAATATAAATTGGGTAATGAATTAATATTAAAATAATCTAATCTTGTTGAAGTGACAAACCAGAGATGGCAAAATTTGTCACTGTCCCAGTGTGCTTGTGCTTCTGATGAATGTGTTTCTGAGTACAGAAGGCGACAAAAAAGGAGCAGATGGGATTTAGAAGTTGCCATTCTCCATCCACAGTTGGCTGAGCTGTTGGTGCTTGGAAGCCTTTGTGCTTCCTACCATCTGTGTAGGGAATCCACACATGATGAGGGCTGCACCTGTGAATGAAACCTGAGCCCACCTGATGAAGGATTTTTCCATGACCTTAGTTGCTGGTGGGTGCACACGTGCAAGTGCAGCCTTCACTCCTCACTTTGTGCCAATGGCTCCCAGCATCCCACTGGTCAAGCAGTGTTGGGCCAGGTGAGTGCGTGGAGGGCAGCTCTCCTTCAGTCACATACTGCCTCTTCCTAAAGCAGAAGGATTCATTAGGTGACACTTCTTTCACTGATGTTCAACATTCCAATTCCCCTTCAGTTTGTACTGAAGGAGTTGCCTTCATTCTAAAGAAGCACAAAGGTCCAGGGCATTTGCTGCCTTCAAATGTTGAGGGACCTCTGGTAAGAGCAGGATGTTAGCCTTTGTGCCCTGCCTGTTTCTCAGTAAATTGCTTTCTGCATATCCCAATTTCATCTGAAGTTAACAAAGAGCTTGACTTTGCCTCTGGTGTTTTGCTGAGCACTGATGAAGATCTGTCCTCTTTCACCCCAGAGATGGCCACATATCCTTGATGGGGGAAGAAGTCATTCCCTACTGTTCCCTGCATCTGAGATGTTACATAGCTTCGGTGTGCAAACCACAAATTATATGGAAAGCAGCACACAGGATGAGCATTATTAGCAGCAGTCCTTGGGAGCTGCTCCTCCTGACCCGCTCAGAGCTGCTGCTCTTCTGTGCTGACTCTGCAGCTGAGGAGCTGGGCCTCCATGGGGCAATCCCCCCACCTCTCAGCTAGTTCTCATTGTTGTTTTTATGGTGCTAGTTTCTCTTCTGCAAGACATTTAGACCAGTCTGGGACCTGAATAGTATATTAAGACTGGGAATAAGCTGATAGTTTAAATAGAGCTTAATTTGATTCCCTTCCTTATCATCCATATCCTTTTGTCTCAGCATAGCACAGATAACCAGTGGTGCTGCTAAATATACCTGTTTTCCTAAAAGACTCTAGCCAGGTTGGGACCTCCTGTACTTCATATTGACAGTGTTACTGTGGGTGGGGGCAGAGTCCATAAAACCCTTTGACATTACGAGGGTGTCAGTGGATTTGGGCAGTGTAGCCGTAAGGGGAAAATGCCTTGAAGCCTTTGTGGCCTTTGATGGTAAATGTTCTGCATTACTGAAATCAGTGCAAGCACCTATAAAGAACCAGGTTTCCTGGCTTGAATGAAAGTCTCAAGAGGGCTCAAGAGAAACATTCCCCGGTTAAAAAAAAAGTTGTTTTCGTCATATATAGTATTCATCATCCAGATAGATTCCCGAGGTTTATTAGGAAATAATGCAGATATGAAGTCATGCAGCACTGAGTATATTGCAAACAGTGTGCCCTGCCTGTGGCAACATGCCATGAATCTGTGAAACAACCAGAGACTTGCCCCTGAGCACAACGTAATCAGTGTGCTGCGAGCGGCCGGGACATGAGCGGGCCAAGGGTTGCTGACCCAACAAACCCCCAAGGATGCCTGAAGCCTGCAGCTCCTAGTGAAACTGTGATGGGAGGTGCCAGTGAGACATTGCTGGGAATTCCAGACTCTGTCTGCTGTCCAGGGAGCCAGAGGTTTGCAATAAATTCTGTAATGTAGTTCTGTTGTAGCTACCGAATGTGTAAAACTTGGTGTCAGTCAGAGGTTACTATCCAGGCTATACTTAGCCTTCACAAAGAGCAGAAAAGCTGCAGGATTTCTTCCTGCCATTCTTTTTCATCCAATGCACATGTGGAATTCTTGAAGAACTCAATATCTCTGTTTTTGTAAGAGGCAGCCTGTGAACCTGCATAATGCCTCCATACAGCTCCAGTGGCTCCTACAAGGTTGTTGTTTTTTTTTAAAGCATCTCCTACCCTGCTGCTAGGCATTGTGTAGAAGTTGATTACAAAATATTTAGTAGAAGTCACGTTCCAGAGAAAATAAAGCCATTTTGCAAAGAAAAAAATGTAGTAAATAAGTTGTGAGAGAGAAGGAAATGGAAAAGAAAATAAAAATGTATATATGATGAGGGGGACCAAATTTAAACACAACTATGAGAACATCTGCAATGGTTTCTGTAGCAATATGAGGAAGGAGACTCCCAGGGGAAGATTCTGTGGGCTTATTGATCCTGCCTTGAATCTGGGTGTAATAGAAATGAGTAGCACTGCAAGAAACTACAGTTGAGGAGAAGGCTGCTGGTTTCCTAGGAGGATGTGTTTTCCTTACTCAGTACTGATGCAGTAAAGAGGTGTTGTTATGTCTGAGAAGGAAGAGGCTGCCCTTGCTGAGGTGTGTGGGAAGGTCAGAGGTAGCTAATGTCATTACAGGTGGGCAGAGAGCAAGGTTAGAGGGGACTTCTGGGAGCAGATAAATCAATTGGAAATGTGTAGAGAAACCTGGGCTGACAGAGAGTATTCTATCTCCTTTTGGCTTACTCTGGATGTGGCTTTGGAGTAAAAACTGGTGATAGAAACAGTATTTTTAAGCCTGCTGACTTGGATTTCTAGTTCCCAGTCCATCAATAGCTGAGTGAAATACTAAGTGACCATGAGAAGTAATTGTTCTCACTACCAGAAGTAACCCCCAGAAGTAGCTGTGCTCCTTCATTTCTACCCAGGGGAAATTCAGAGCCTTTGCAAGGAGAGAAATCAGTAAGCAGCAAAATGATCCAAACCTCTTCTCTCTGTGTTTTAACTCCTTCCCACCCCACCACCCCCAGTCGTTGTAAAACAAATTTGTACTGTACAGAAACTACCACCTAAAACACAACAACCTTCCTGGACACAGTTCTTCTACATCCCTCTGGTCCTGTGTCCCTCTGTGCTGATGGTTTCTTCATCAACCAGAGTCAAGCCAACAGGCTGTTGAGCTTTACGGGTCTTGGTAAACTCTGGCAGTTGGTTTTTTTCTGCTTGGATATTTGAGTCAAGCTCTCGGTGTTTGGTTGCAGCCTCCTTGGTGTCTGTGTGACAGTCAGGATGCTCCTGCATCATCTCTCCAGTCCAGCATTGCTCCTGAGGAGAAGGAAATGCAGTATTATCTGCAGCTGCCCTTTGGCTCCTGCGAGGCTGTGGTATGAGCTGACTGACAGCAGTTTGCACGAAGCGGCTTTTGATTAGGCCCGATGTGCCACAAGGCCTCTGGATGTACACAATTGAAAATGCTCTTTCATTCATCAGCAGGATTGAGAAGAAAGGCTTGTGCTGATGTCTCAAATTCAGACCGACACGATTTCCCTGACTTCAGAAAAACCATCCTGCCAGCGTGGTGGAGCGCTCCGGCAGCGGAGAGCCTCAGATCTCTGCTCTGCCTCTTGTCAATGTATTGTTTCTCCTGGAAATTAAAGCTTGATGCCTCTGTGAGCAGTAGAGAGTGGTGGAAATCTAGTGGAGGAACTTTGCAAGGGGTGTCAAGGATACTGGGAAGGCTTAAAAAGCCTTGTGCTGGCAAGGTGAACGTCCCCTTGGCAGGGGATGTTTATTAGATTCAGAAAAGATTACAGAAATGGGAAAATATTAAGCATATTGACCCTTTCCATACTGTCCAAGATGGTGGTTTTCCTGTTGTGACAGGGTCATAACAGGAAAAAAATGACTGAATTTGCTGCTTTTCTCTGGAGTCCTCATTTCAATTTCCAGGTAAGTATACGTGGCTGGGAGCTGAAATCTGACTGTCTTCAAAGGATAAATCAGGGCTCCTTAGCACTGAATCCCAAATGAGGTGGGGTGAATGTGGGGAGACTGAGAAAATGTGTCTCCTCGTTCCACATTTTAAACACACAACTAAAAATCAGAAGCCAAAGGATAATTGTTTGCATGGACTGTTTTTCTGGTTCGCCACTCTGTCTGTGGGAAGCTCTTTTTTTCTAGAAAATGCTGGTTTGCAGTTGAATTCCCAGTTTTTCTTTTCACTTGCACTGACTATTTAGGAGCTGTAAATGAAGTAAAATAAGGCTGTTTCAATATTTCAGAGCAGCGGCTGTATTTAAGAAGTTTATATTTGATGAGTAAGTTGATGACATTGCATTATGTGAATTTGATGTGCAAAGTTGTCACTAAAGTGTAAACATGGTGACAGCAGGACCAGCAATTCCCAGCCTAATCAAGTAAGCCGAGTCACACATTCTTTGAGCTATAGTGTAATAGAGACTGATTTACATATTAAAATGAGAGAAGCTACACAAATCCAACAATTAAGTTGATATTTTAATTGCCTAAAAGTCAGGAGATTCAAAGTTATGTTTCCTGCCTCAGTTAATTTGCCACCCACATCTATTTGTGGTATTTTCAATGACTTTATTAGGTATGAAACTAATGTGGATTAAAACACATTAAATGTTAGCTGTGAATGAAAGGAAAGCTTTGGATTTGCTGGGTTAGAAAGCAGACTAAGAGAATGGAGGATTTCTTGGCCTGTTTAAAAGTTGTACAAACAAAGTCTAGGTAATTTCTTTCTTAATATTCTAATAGACATGTTGGGAGGCAGGGAGACGAAGCTATATTCAAATGTAATGAAAAAAAATTCCCATTGATCTTCATAGACCTTGAATTATATCCTTAACTTCTTGCTTTCTTTGTAAGGAATAAGCTTTATTTAATTGCAAATTCACACAAATGCACTAGTACCACTAAGAATTACATCAATATATGGATTGTGTCCTTGATGTTTATGCTGGTTTCACAGGGCTGATCTTGCATTCAGATAAGCTCTCACGTATACAGCTCCCTTATCTCCCCATGCTGATGTTCTGATATATGAATGCTTGTTCCCTGTGCTCACAAAAAGCTATTCACATGCCGAGCCTGACGATTTTTGTATAATCCTTCTTTGAATTAGGCTACAAAAAGAATGTGTTTGAAAAGGTTAACTAATGGATACACTTTTCTCCCTGATGAGGAAAAGAAAAATGGTGAAGTGCTGAAAAATGGTCAAGCAGAGTTTTGATCAGGCTTTTCTAATCAAATACATTCTAGGTGGTGAACAAGCGGGAGAAATGTTAATCCATAGTGGATTTATTTGGAACGAGGAACATCTATTTGGAAAGCAATCAGCGTATGAAAGCAGACACTTGTAATTACTTTGCCATCTTAATCATGGCACTGACATCAGTACCATGATGTGATAATGCTGTGATAGCCTTTTGAATGTGGTGCTGACATAAGGACATCAATAGGGAGGGAGAAAAGCCTCTCTTAGCACCATCACACCTATCAACCTGGTTTGCCAACATCCAGGCATTCTGGGCAGTTTGTCCAGTTGTTATAATCACAGGGTATCCTAAACTAAAGGCTTAAGACCCTCTCATAGTGCTGGCTTTGGTCTGGGCATCTCGTGCTGCTGGTGTGGTTTTGTGGCAAGGAGGCAAAGGTGTCGTGTTAAATCATAGCAAATCCTAAAATGCAGGAAAGTCGTGTCTGCCCATTAGGGATTTCTGAGCATCTGGGAGCAGTCCATTTTTTAAAGTAAACTAAAGCTACCTGGTGTGGTGGCAGCTGATGGAGTCTGCCCTCACTATTGCAGTGTTTCCATGTTTTCTCCATTTCAGTGCCAGGTTATCTGGCATGATCTCCAGTTAGAGAGGAGCAAGTCAATCCAGCCTCCATTAGGGAACAGCATATTCATTCTTATATACAGCCAGCTCCAGTTCAATGGAGAAAAATCAGACAGATGAAAAGCTGAAGATGAAATCAGATTCACAAATTGCCTTTTCACTCTCTGGCTCTTCAAGTGTGTTTCTGTCTTTGTTGAATAGAAGAGTCTTGATGGGTCCTGTCGGAGGACTGTGACATGGTGAGTTCTTGGGTAGGTGTGCAATGTTGTAAAGTTACCTTCTGCCATGATCAGACACCATCATAGGTGTGCAGCAAAAGTATTTAAATTAAATAGATCAGAGTCTTCTGTAAAAAAGGGCCAAAGGCAGCAGCAGCAGCATCCCACCTTCACTGGAGACTGTGGATGTGTCATCAGAAATCTCACTGCTGGTGGCATCAAAGAGATGCTCAGATCTGAAAGATTCAGCAAAGGGTTTCTGAATAGGCTGGTAATGACGACGGCGTGTGATTCCCCTTTTAGACTGCCATATTGCAATGCCTTCCCTGAGACGAGGCAGAATTTAGGCGAGGGGAAGTTTCTGTCCTGTTTTAGAAAAGTGATAAAAATAAGTCCCGAGTTAGAACTGGTGATGTTGGAGCTGCGTAACAGATGTGGGCTAAAGGCATTTCCATCATCAGCCACCGTGGAAAGGAACTCCAGGTCAGGTTGTTTCCATGATGAGACCGTTCCCCAGTACGTGGGCAGGGTGCTGATGCATTTGCAAGCTCCCTGCAGAACGTGTTTGGACTCCCATGGTGCTACAAGGAGTAGCAGAGATTACTCTTCGCTTCCATTTCAAATAAATTCTTTCTGCTATAGGATCCTTCACATTTCACAGCCTGAAAAACCCTAGGAAAGAGGAGGGGAGCATAGCATTACCCTGTGCTTCTATTCCAGAATCCCTAGGAAGTTTTTGGAGAAAGGAAAAATTTTAAGCAGAATGTTCCCACATATGCAAAGGCTTCATCTGCAAGGTGATGTCCTAAGCCAAATGGAGAGGCTGCTTGCAGCACTTAGGAACAGATTTAAAGCTAATGGCATCTTAGTTACGCCTCAGGTAGCTCAGAGTCCTCAGCTGCTAACCCCAACAGAAATAAATAAGGGTAAAAATTAGAACTAGGCATGTCACACCTCCTGCAGCATGTTAAACACTGCTGTTCTCCTCTGTCAAAGATGAAGTGAGCCAGGCTTTTCCATACAACCAGGGCAAATAAGCAATTAGCAAGAGGTACAGAAATAGTGTTTAGGAAGGTATAAAGTTGCTCTGAGAGCTATTAAACACCTCTTCTTGTTTTGCTCATTGTTTAGAGTGGGAATGTTTGACACTTAACAAAAGCTGACTAATTCTTTGTTTTTTTCCTTTTAATGATTGGAATTCAGGGAGGGGCTGACTGTGACAGGAGGGAGAAAGAATTGCCATCAAAATGAAGCCCTTTTTAATTAGAAAGTCCCTTGGATGATTTACTTTCTAGTGATTTGAGTTCTGGCTGGTTTGAATGTGTCAGCAGTACTGACCAGCAGGATGCAGTCCTGTCAGCACAGGTTCTGGTTTGCTCTTCAGGCATCAAGAGGTGAAGCTGCTCCAACAAGGAGAGTCTGTGATGAGGGAAATTATAACTGTAGCCAGCCATGCTTGTGACTTCACCATCTGCTGTGAAGGCTTTACCCTGAATGCCAGCACTGGTGGTAGCAGGCATAATGATGATAATATTTTCCATTTCTTTCGTACCCCCTGTCCAAAGGTCTCTGACTGTGCCAGAGATAATACCAATTAAGACTCACAGCACCCATGGGAGGTGGGCAGGAGCCTGCACACGAGATTTTTTTGCTTGCAGAGTCTAAAGAGATTGTGGCACTAATCTTTGGGATCAATTCCTTCCATCAGGCAGCTCTGTAAGAACTGAAAACCTTTCATACTGTTGTTAGTTTGAATCAGAGCTGTATTAGGAAGGCAGTTTGACTCACGTTAACCTGCTGGACTAAGCTTTGTGCTCCTCAGTGGTCTTGCTGGGGAAGCAGCAGAAGCTGGGTCTGCTGGAGCTGTTTCAGAGTTTCTCACAGTGTAAGTCTTGGAGTAGGTCTTACAACTTGAGTCCAGTCTTTAATATGTGGCCTTCTGAGGAAAACTGGACACTTAAGATGAGATGGAAATGGTCAGTGCAGTGCTCTACATGTAAAAAATCATAGAATCATAATTTGGGTAGGAAGAGACCCTTGAAGGTCATCTTCTGCAATGAGTAGGGGCATCTTCATCTAGGTCAGGTTGCTCAGAGCCCCATCCAGCCTGACCTTGAACACTTCCAGGAATGGGTCATCCACCACCTCTTTGAGCAACCTGTGCCAGTGTTTCACCATTCTCATTGTAAAAATCTTCTTCCTTATATCTGGTCTAAATCAACCCTCTCTTAGTTTAAAACCATTACCTCCTGCCCTATTGCAGTAGGTAAAGTTTGTCCTGCTAAAGTTTGCCCATGTCTTTCTTATAAACCCCCTTTAAGAAAGGAAAGGCAGCAATAAGGTCTCTCTGGAGCTTTCTCTTCTCCAGGCTGAACGACACCAATTCTTTCAGCCTTTCTTCACGGGGAAATTGTTCCATCCCTCTGATCATCTCCATGACCCTCCTCTGGATTTGTTCCAACAGGTCTATGTCCTCCTGTGCTGAGGAGTCCAGAGCTGGATGCAGTGGTCTAGGTGGGGAGTAGAGAGGCAGAATCACCTCCCTTGACTTGCTGGCCATGCTGCTGCTGATCCAGCTCAGGATAGGGTTGGCTTTCTGGGCTGCAGGTGTGTACTACTGGCTCACGTGGAGTTTTCATCCACCAGCACCCTGAGTCCTTCTCGACAGGGCTGCTCCCAATCCCTTCAATCCCCCAGGCCATATTGATACCAGGGATTGCCCCGATCCAGATGCAGCACCTTGCACTTGGTCTTGTTGCACCTTGTGAGCTTGACATGGGCCCACATCTGAAATTACCATAAATAACGACAGATCTTCACTCCCCAGTAGATGTGTCTCCTGATCAGACTTTTTGTGCATGAAATCATCACTCCTTTCCTGCAGGCAGTGAGCTGAGGTGCCTGTGTACAGCATTCCATAGTGAGCCTCATGCCAGTGATGTTGGAGAGAGTGCTGAAAATTACTACAAATAACACAGATTTCCCCCGCCTGGATCTATGTTCTGTAGTGATGTCTAGAACTCTGGATGCATTTTTTTGTTCAAAGGCTTTTTTGTTTTATATACAGCTTTATTTTAGATAACTTAGTCTTCCTTTTTCATAGTCTGCATTTTCATAGACTGTGGGAAATGGATGAATAGCACTGTATGGTCCATCAGGAAGAAGTAAGTAATCAAAAAGGGAAAAATTTGACTACAGATCTTTAATGCATGATGCCAGCACTCATGCTCCTGGATTTAAAAGTATGTTCCCATGAAGATCCATTTAACATGCTCTTCGGTTGGGTAGAGCTGTGACAATGGAGCTTTTCCTTACCCTGAGTGCAAGGTGTAAAATAAAAGCTCCTAATTAAGCTCAAAGATACACCTACTATCACCATCTCTGTGAGGAAAAATACTGTTGTCAAGTATCCATTTTATGGTGTGTAAGTGTATTTGAGGCTATTAAAGACAGTTATCCTCAGAGATTTATATGTAACAGGTTAAAACAGGGGAGGGTGGGGGAACAAACCCTTGCTGTGTTTAATTATTGCTGGGTGCTGCATGCACTTTTCTCCATTATTTACTTAATCTTAAATGCCAGATGCTAAAGGGCACCAGCATCAATTAACTGCTTAATTAGACTTGCAAAGAAATCATGTAATTTAGTTATAGGCAAATAAAAAAAAAAAGGAATAAACTGCACAGAACAGAAGCTCAGGGCTCTCTTTGCAATCACTTTTAAAGCTCCCTGCATACACTGTTTGCTTTCATCGCTCGCTGGAAGCCCGTTGGAGCACTCTCGGTGCCGCTCCCCCCGTAGGGATCCGAACGTCTGGATGTGGCATCACTTGTTCATTCTGTGTGGATTTAGCCACAGCTTGCTCTGTTGCTTTGCAAACTCTTTTAATAGAGGTTTGGATGAGATGCCCTTTGTTGAGGGCTTGTGCTGTGCCTCGCCCTGATCCAGACGAGAACCTGGCTTTCCCTTTTCCGTGTTCTGCGTCCCCTCTGGTGCTTGCTCCGAGTGTCCAGTCAGGTGAAGACCATGTGCTGATCCCTGTTCATTGTAGGAAGACCTGTGGTGAACACATTTTTGTGTTTTGTAGTGTGTTTTAGTATTGTAGCGTGCAGCTAACAAAGCACCCTAGCTTTTACAAAAAAAGCCCTGCTTCCCTCGCTACAAAATAATAGGAAGCCAGATACTTTTATTCCATTAGTTCCCACTCTTATGAATAAGGGTGTTCACAGGAGTGGAGTGCATTTCATTTCATCAGCTCTGTCTGAGTCTTTATGTTGCAAACTACCATAACAGTGTAATAATCAATGGGTTTGACTATAGACAAAGTTTTCCTTCTATGCAGGTGCTGATGCCTCTGACTCTGGTATCACTATTCTCATTTCACTGTCAGCAGCACTGTCATTTCAGTGCTTCTGCAGCATCCCCTGTTTCACAACTTTTGTTTCTTTCTTGGTGCCTTGATGTTGGAAGCTGCTGATGTATTTTTTCTCAAATGTCCTGAAACCTTTCTGAAAACAAGATGGTGTTCAGTTTCTGAGGGCTTTGCTCTCCCTCTGTGCCTGTGCTTTCTCAACACTGCTCTTTTCCTTTCTGAAAATACGACCTAGCCCTTACAGAGTTCCTTATTTCTTCAAAGCACTGTATAAACATTATCTAATTAAGTATATATAACATGCCCTAAAGTATGTTAAGGGAAAACTGCAGCACAGCATTGAAGTTTCCAGTCACTTGATCCAGTGTAAAATCTGATTGAATCATTAATTATTTTTCAAAATGCTGTGCCTAATGACATGTATCAGGACAGGAAGATCAGAGCTGCAGCCAGAAGCACTGGGAGCCAAGGAGAGAGGGGCTGTCAGGTAAGTTCTGTGTTAGTTCTGGAGTTGGTTTGGATATGCACACTGAGGTATTAAACAAAACAACAACAAAAAAAAGAGTTGCTGCAGCATTTGGATCTTTCCTGTTTTGATATATATATAATCAGCTCTACATTTCCTGTTGAAACGTTCATTAAAATTGCAGCCCCTGTGATTATGCAGCTGCCTAATTCAAATCAATGGGGCTCCTGAAACAATTTTGGATATTTTTAAATACTGCTGTAGAACTTCCTTGTTTACAATGTTATGATTAAGTGACTTTTTTTCTAAGTCATCTAAAGCATTAATAAAAATCTCTTTAGGTTTTCTCTTTTTTTTTTTTTTTTTTTTTTACTCTGAGCAGCTGCAAATAATGCAAACCTTGCTTTATCTTTCACTTCTTAGCACAGCAAAATGGCTTTTTGTATTGATAACTAAATCAGAATCCCAATTACACAGGTTCTCTATAATTCCTAGTGAGCCATAATTGACTTTTTTTGTGTTGGAATCCCAATACAAATGAATGAAATTAATGCAGCAGAATAAACAGCACTGAGAGTCCTACGGATGGTGAATGGAAGTGAAGGAGCAGCTGCGTGGTACTTTGTTGCTGGCTGGGATTAAACCATGACAAACAGCCATGCTGGGCTTCCAGCTCACCAGCTCTTGAAGCAACTGTTGATAATGTCTGTCAGCTAAAATACTTTGATGTTATAACTCACATGTGGCTGCCCAGAAGATTATAATGTCCAAAGGGTCAAGATACTTCAATAGATCTCATGCTGAAAGGGAGGTCATTTCAGTTTTACTGGAAAGATGCATTCAAGGTAATTTCAGCTCTAGAAATTCTGCTTTGGAATGCTTCAGAGTGATGCCAGAGCTCTTGTCAGTTTGTTTAAATGACTTTAGGTTTATTAGTTTTCCACTTTTCTAATACCTTCAATCCCTTTTACTGTTTATTACTGAAGCCTTGGCACAATTCTGATGTGTTTGAGTTGTAAACATTACAGGAAAATACCTAAATCAAAACATTGTGGGAGAGAAACTGCATGAACGAGCAGATGTTTACAGTCTCTGACTTCTGTGGTTGAGGAAAAGCAAACACTTTTCTATAAAAACTCAGTGTGATAAAAGCATTTTCGTTTCCTGTAGTTACGTGCTTCTCCTGCCTGTGAAGGTATTTCTCCAGTCATCTTTTGCTTTTATTACCTCTCCCCAGCTGTACTTATTAACTCCTTTGTTTAACTCCGCTTGGTTATGGTCCCACTGGGGCTCCCGGAGCAGGGGAAGGGGCAGAGCTGGCGCAGCTCAGAACTGGATCTCCTGGTTGGTTTGTCCCTCACTGAACACATCTGCTCGAGCTGGTGCTGCCAGGTCAGGCATTGGGGTGGCCAGATGTGAACCACTGCAGATGTTTTAGCATTGGAGTGTGGATGAGCCCAGATGCTCTGCTATAAACCTGCCAGTGCTGCTGTCACTGTTATATCCCTGTTCACAAGACGGGGGATGAAACTGTGGAAACTCTGCAGGTCAAAACTGGTCAGTGCTGACTGACAATTGCCAACTGTATCATTCCTGGGTTGAGAAGTAGATGAAGATTTTAAATGAACCCTTGTTCTGTGATGCTAAAGAAGTAGGTTGCAGCCTGTAGGATGGAGAAGTGAGTATTGTTATTTAGTATCATCCTGTGTGTCCTCCTGGTATTCACAACCTATTCACCTATTGAATTCACCTACTGAAAGTTGGATGTGGACATGGGAAGGAAATGAGATGGAGGAGGACAGGAAAGAATAAAGCTTTCTCTTCTTTTAACAGAGAATAGATTGAATGTGATTTGGCCACTGTACCTTAATGGGTAATCCCCACTCTGAGCCTCAGATGAAAAGAAAAAAATCTATAAGGCTAGGGATAATGCAGGAGGATTTTTGCAGACTTTTTCTCAAATGTAAAGTGAGCTACCGAATAGCAGAGCCTTTAAGGATAACTTTTTCTTCGAGCACAGAGCTAATTCACTGATTTAGCCAAGTTGGGTAAATCTGTTTCTCTTTGCTTGCACATCCCACGCTCACAGACCTTTTATGTGTACCATTTTTCATTTCCTCACTTGTTTCTCAGTGTATACTTTTCCTAAGCTGCTCTGACCTGTTTTGGCAGTGCTGTTCATGCCAGCAGCACGGTCTCTGTGGCACTTGGTGTCATTGGCCTCAGTGGGAAGAGTCCATATCAGCAGTGAGTAAAATCTCTAAACCTAAAGCTGAAGTGAATCCCTCTTCTGGGAGACTGCAGAGCAAGACAGCAGGATTCTCTGTGCACTTGCTCCCTGGTGTGAGATGGATCATTGGAGACCAAGAGTCAAGGTTACCTAAATGCTATGTTCTTTTTCTGTACCAAAATAATCTCTTTGGTGACTAAGCACTGGAGATCTTGGTTTCTTGACTGATCTCATTCCAAACAAGTTAATCCTGCACTAAGGCAGAGTTTGGTTCAGAGGTCTCAAAAGTCAGAGATGGAAGAGTTCAAGCAATGCCAAGAAGATCTTCCAAATGAATGGGACGGGAAGGAGGGATGTAGAGGCTGTGCAGGGGGAATTCAGGCTGCAGTTGGAAAAGAAAAATAGTGATATTCTGGGGTAGACTGTTCTTTGAGCCTGCTACTGCTGTTGGTGTGATGCAATGAGCACGTCGGCCCCTCGGGATTCCCAAAGTGCTCTGTGAACTTAACAGCCATAGGAAATCTGCACAGGGATTGCTTCATCCATCTCTAAATGCATCCATGGCTAGTGTGAAGTACACTAACTGCTTAGTGCCACACAGGAACCATCCTGATGGCAGAAAGTGAGAAGTATGTTTTTAACTTGGAAGTATTGGAGGCAGAGCAGCCACCAAATGGCGTCTGTAAAGACGTGAGGGCTGATACCACAGTCCTGGTTCGTGTCCTTGTCCCCAGATAAAAATGCTCTGCCAGGAAGGTACTTTGCCTCTTCTGTACCATTCCAGGTCTGAGTTTCTTATCTTCTCTGAAAAATGGTATGTCCAGAGCACAGCGTGCTCCCTGCCATAACCTTTAGTTCATTACTGATGCAGGGAGTGAGTGCCAGCTATTGAATCAGAGGGCTGGGACCAAGCTAAAGGTCGGCATTGTGTCTACGCACATGAAAGCAAATGTAACCTCTTCTTCTTTCCAAAAGCACTAATCTGTGGAGATGTAAAAGTTCTTGTCTGTGAATTCTGCTGCTCTCACATCAGGGTTGTGAAGCAAACAGACAGGTAGGAAAAGAGAATTTCTCAGTTGGGGAGAATCAGATCAAGGGACTGATGGAGTTTAGGAGATGTAGGCACAGACATACAGCCATTGTTATTCTCCAGGGTGGAAAAAATTGTGTTTCTGCCAGCAAATGCAGACTGTACCTGGGAACAATTTGAAAAGCCAGGCTAACTCCCATGGCTTGCTGGCCTCCAATATAACACTTCTACCTGTGTCCTGTATCCCACTGCAAAGGTTTCCTGCTGCTGTTTTTTCCAGCTCATGCTTACTTTCCACAGTCTCTGTGCCTCCAGCAGCTTTTGAGCTAACTTTGCACTTAAAACTTTTTGCCTTTTGTAGTTTGAGTTGTGTGATAGAGGACTGAGTGCCTTGCATCTGTAGGGAAAGACAGTCTCTCCTTCAAGACATACATGGGCTTATATACCTCTGCTGCATGTTAAATTGGAGAATTTTTGCCTCTGTTATTTGGGATTTCTCAGTTGTTAAAACATTTCAGTGCCTGTCATTAGCAAAGGGACATTAGGCTGACAGGACCAGTTTCTCAATTTCCATATTTACTCACCTGCATCAGTTCTGCTGAGCTTAATTTTCATTATAATCCACTGGGTCACCTGTGCTCCATCAGACTGTTCTCTCTAAGGTTTTGTTTCATTAGAACTTTATTATAGGGCTAATTTTATTTTTAAAAGCCATCAAATTTGAAGGCTGAGCTGTGAATTTTCCTGTTAAACAGGAAGATATCCCAGGTCTGTGCCGTGATTCAGCAGATTCTGTGTTCTCAGCCCAGGCTGTCACCAGATCAGTGCTGTTGAATTAAGTAGTATCCTTGACTTTCTTTTCCTTAGCTCCTCTATCCGTAAAATGGAGACAGCGCTAATCTCTCATTTGTGTAAGTCCGTAAGGTTTGTCCGGCACTTCAAAGATGCTGAAGACAATAAAACTGCCAAGCAGCCTTTCACTGACAGGATTGATGATTTACACCCAAAATGCTCATTTTTGTGCTAAAACAAGATCACCTGAAAGATACTGCGGTTGGAACCAACCCAGGGGAGGGGGGTGGAGGAAACCATCTGTTACACAACAGCAAAAAATGTTTCAGGGCATTCGCCTGGGAAGCTCTGGGTGACGAGTTTGGAATATGAAGGCTTATTTATATGGATGGAGCTAATTTTCTCTAAGTTATTCATTTTTCACTTAGGGAATTACCTAATCTTACAAGAGACTCTAGGAGGAAAGATTCATTTATTCTTTGTCTCATTCAGCCCCAGGCAAGCCTGAAGATGCTCTGCCTCTTCCAGTTCTGCTTTTTTAACTGATTCTTTTAATGGAGCTTAAAGATTTTCTTCTTCTGGATAAAAAGGGTTAATCTTTCTCGTTCCCACTCACCCTTCTCCTCCTCTTTTTCTGGAGAGTTCTTTTTTTGGCCGGCTCTGGCTGTTTCTATCATCTTCCCTCCCTAATCTGCCACTATCTGAAGAATTCATTACATTTCAAATCAGAGGCCTTGCTGCATACATTAGCAGGTTTTAATAGACTTGCCACGACTCAAAAAGGAGGAAAAAAAGAGAGAAGATTTAAAACTCTTGTCTTGCCGAAAGCAGACAGATTGACTCAAAAATGACTCAGTCAATAAAAGATGAGTTTTGAAAAGGCTTCCCTCCGCTCAAAGGGAGCTCGTATTCCAGCGAATTAGGTTTTTCTAAGCCCACTGTCAGAAATTAATAATACATACGGCATGTAAAATGGATTTAGCCCTCTACAGCCTTATACAAACATATCTTTGACTTGCTAAATGTGACATGACTACCAGGATTTTCCAGCCTTTATCCCTGGAGTTTGTCATCTCTCCAGAATGGTGACCTCACTGGAATTTTTAAGCACATTAAAAAAAATAAGTTGCTAAATGAGATTTTAATTAAGAATGTGTTTCTACTTCCCTCACCCTTTTTCTCCACCCAACCTCCATCAGAGCATTTTATTATTATTTGCAGTCAAAATTATGCTGAAAGCTCTAGTTTAAGCTCTCAAGCTATTGAGTCCCTTTGCTTGACTCTTTCAGTGGCCTTCCCTTGAAGAAAGATGTGAGCCTTCTGCAGGATCTTTCTTTTGGGTATATTATTTTTTATAGACCAGTAAAATATTTTTATTAGAAAAAAGAAAGGCTTCTTTTGTGATTTGAGGTCTTCCCAGCTGGACCTGCTTACCTAGTTTAAGGTAATTTGAACATGCAGGTGTGAAATCAGTCACCACCCCTGTTTGTTCCTCCACATCAGCTGAAAAGAATTAAAAGTGGTAGTAATTTTATCCTCCTTGATGATTAGGTTAGATCCTTCATTCAAACTGCCTTTTTTCTACATTTGGACAGAGCTCTAAGAATCCATGGAAGGTGTTGTCTTTAGCAGGTAGGTCCATACAACCTTCTGAGTGGCTGTGGGCTGATTGCATTTGTCCATCTCTGTCTTCTCATTCTTCCAAATCCCACTTTTTTTTGTTGTTTTTGTTAGATATCAGAGTTCTTGACTCAGTCTTGAAATCTTTTCTGCATCCTCTCTGAACTCTTTTTCCTTCACCTTTATTATTACTTACTATGAATTACCCTTTTAAGTTAACTTTTCTGAGTTGCTTCATGTCCTCATCTCCTCAAGGACCTATTCTGTCCTTGGTTGTATTATTTTAGATATTGGCTTTCTGCTTGTGGAATGTCATATATGAATGTATGGCAGCAACATGCTGTCTGACTCAGGACAATATCTCCTAGATGATACAGAGAAACTTTTAAAAATGTCAGTGAAGAAAAGAACACGTTAAAGTGCTCCATTTTGGACCATTATGTGCTCTATGGATGTTTCTCAGGCTTGAAACAGGCAGAGCTCATAATTTTTTTAATATGTTTATAGGTTGTATGAAAAGGATGAGCTTAGAGTTGTTGACAGTATGCACCCAAAAAGTGCAGCAATAGTTTTTTTCTTTCCTACCATTGTAGGAAGGAGACTTGCTCAGGGTTTTTTGTGCTTCTCTGGCTCTAGAGTGGAGATCTCTAATCACTGCTGTTTAGAAGAATTTCCATCAAAGTCACAAGAAGTATTTTTCACAGAGCTAAAGGTAATGAGCTGGTTCAGCACTGGCAAAATATTTCACTTGGTAAGAGATTTCTACTTTTATCTCCAGGGCCAGACTCTTAGTGTTTTCTGTTGTTGGTTTGGGTTTTTTGGTTTTTTTTAATATAAATTTGTCATCCCAAGGTTATGATCCTGTTTTCTTGGGTGTGATTTCCAGTCGGCATATTGAATTAGCAGCTCCTGGCACTTTGGTTTATGGGATTTAATTCTCCCAAACTCTCCTAGGCCAGGTTGGATGGGGCCCTGAGCAACCTGATCCAATGAGTGACATCCCTGCCCAAGGCAGGGGAGTTGGAATAAGGTGATCTTTAAAGTCCCTTCCAATCCAAACAATTCTATGAATCTGTGTAATTAGAAATGGCCTGAGCTCAAAGGGCAGCCAGTAGAACATCACTTTCTCTACTACCAGTTTCCCCACTGAAGAAGAAATTTATGTAACTGGATCCCTTGGTCCTTCTTGCACAGGCACAGACCCTACTTACTCATTCCTGTCCAAGAGCCATGAGTAATTGCTTACTTGGAATTAGAGAGGACTTCTGCTCTTTGTCCCTCTTCACTCACGGCATTAGCCAAGCAAATGCTGCTTCCTGAGTCATAATATAAGATACAACCAGGAATTATACGACAATCCCAGGAAGAGAACACTTGTCTGTCTCTTGCATTTGGTTAGTCCTTGGTGTTTAAAATTCTTGGAAAAATCAAATATACAAGACCTAGAAGTCAGCTGGATTTTTGCAGCTTGAAGAGATGCTTAAGTCATTCTTCCTTAGGGTCTTTCATTCATAACATACCAAGCTCCTTCCCAGGATAAGTCTCCAAAGTTCATGTCCTGTCAGCTTGACTCATAATCAGGAGCTTTTAGATCTCTTTTGAAGATGTGCTCCTAATGCTGGTATAGAGATGAACAAAACTGAAGGGAACAAGCTTGATTTGTCCCCTAGTTTTGTGTTTGTTTACAGTTTAGTTCACTTTTTTAATCTGTTCCATGTTCTCTTGACTTGAAAAAGGATTTTTCTCGGTGAATATTATGTCACTTGAGGTTCCAGCTGCTGTGCTGGGACATAACCACCCAATAATCTCCTTGGGAATAATTGCTAGTGTCTTTTCAGATAGTTTTTGTGAAAGGTGACAAACTGCTCTCCACAGTGAGATGTTAATAACACAGAGATGCCCTTTGTTTGGAATCTGGTGCAGAAATCACCCCATGCAGTTGTTGGCAAGTCAGAGTTGTGATGGTAAGAAGTGAGGAATGGATCCATTCATTTGCATATAATTCCAGGCCTCGTGTGTCATCTGTTGTGTAAACCACACAATTTCCGTCGCGGTGGGGAACGTGCGCTCATAACGCAGAGGGACAGGAACGTGTCTCAGCCTGGATCAGGGTTAAAGAGATGTCATCTACTTAAAAGGAGGAAAAGGTCATCTGCAGGAACTACCTGGAGAGAAACAGCCATGGATATTTAATGAATCCAAGTTATTAAACCAGCTCAGAGCAGACTCTGCATCCTGATGCCACCCTCTGAGTACGCATCAGAAAAAGGGAGGAATCTGTGTCCTTCCAGGGGTGTATCGAGCTGAACTTTGTCTGTATTTGCCCTGAATCACAAGTGAGACTTCACATTTTTCTTGTAGTCAGAGGCTGCTCAAGTGTCCTTTTGCCACCCAGAGAAACTGCAGCTCTCTGAGGTGGACATCTTTCTCTATGACACTGAAATTAAACTCTTAAAGACTCTTTAAACTGCAGCTGTTGGCTTTCTAGCATGTTCCCAGTGTAGGTTTCTCAGCTTTTTTCATAAAGATGATGTTTTTTTGAAAACAAATGTCTCAGGTATCTGTATTGTCTTGTGATTTAGAGTCAGAGAGGTCCATAAATACTTGTTTTACCTTTTTTGTTCTTCCTTTTCTCTCTCTGTAGATAACTAGAAAGTCTCTCTGAGTAGCCAGTCATTCCCAATGATGAACTTAACTAGAGTCTTAGTGCCCATCTTCCAAAATTTCTAATAAAATTGCATCAATATTTAATACCCAGTTATTAAATATTTAAAAATTTAAAACGGAACTGGCTTGGAAGTTAGCACGTGATGAATAATTCAGGATCGGGAGAGGAGACTTGGCATTTGGGCTGAGATAGATGTTACCTTTCCTGTCTCCCTGCCCAGAGATGATTTTGGTGTCCTCCAGTCTTGGCACAGTTTGTGGACATTACTTGGTGACATCAAGCCTTTACCTCTTGCCCAAGAGCACCAGCACAAGATTAAGGGAAATAACCCTCCCTATCCATAATAACTCTTCAGACTCCTGCGATGGAAATATAACCTCCAGAAGCTGGAATAATGTGATTGAAAGCCTGGTTATCCAGGAGATGGCTCTGTTTCCAAACATCTTTCATGCTCCAGGGAAAAAAGTTTGCTTGTCTTTGTGTCACATTCCAGCAGTTCTGTTGTTTGAAAGCCCCTTTCCCCCTCTTGCTGTGCTGCTGCTCCACGCTGAACCAGTGTTTTGTTTTGTTCCGCTCCAGCACAATCATCTTTAAAAGATTGTTTTCATAAAGTGGACATCAGAAAATGAAGTAGAACGTGAAAAATACACCAATAAAAATAGGGCAGAACCTGCTGTCCTATGAGAGGAGGTCCAGGCACTTGTAAGAGCACTCAGAGGAAACATCTGGTGTGATTCTTGAGCAGAGTAAGTGCCTTTGGGTCCTGCTGCAGGAGAACAAAGAGCAGGGAGAAGGATTTGGGGAAGGTTTGATTAGTTGGCACCCAGAGTGTGTTCAGGCCAAGAGCAATACATTTGCAGTGCCAACACTTCCAAACACTATTAAGGGGATAAACAGGGAGGGGAAAAAAGGATTGAATAGAAGGAGCGAGTGGAGGCTTTTTAGAGCGTAATTTCCTTTGGAACAAAAGCCTTAAAACAAACTCCACAATCTTCTCCCACTAAAAACACAAATAGGGTGGCGTGCTGCAGAGCCTTGCTTTAGTCTGTTGCAGTGCCATTGTGTCTCCATCCCAGCTGGCTGTGCCTTTCCCTGGCCGTGCCCTGCAGCCCGGCCCCGTGCTGCGCACAGCCACCGGGTCCATTAGCGAACAGCCCAGCAGGCAGGCTGACCTTTCACAGAGCTGCCTCACCTCAGGGGCAAGGCACAGGGCTGTGTGGCCAATGAATGAGTTCTGAAGTTGGGAATGGGATTATAATGACCACGAAGACCAGGCAGTTCATGGGTAGAAGGGGTTTAATTCAATGCCCGGTGTGGGCTTATGGTCCAAATTGTTGGGGAGTCCGCAGGACTTAGAGTTTGCTCTGTGCATCCCAAATCAGAGCTAAAGGGCGCCTACATGGTGCCCTGTCCCATCTCAGCATCTGTCTCACACCACATAGTTATTTGATAAGTTACTTTAGAAATGGGAAGAACCTCCCTAGGTGTTTGTTAGTTCTATATTTAGATCTATCTGCCTGCAAAGCTGCAACATCTTTGTGTCATGAGCACAGCCTTTGCAGTGCAGGGAACAGAGGGGAGACAAGGCACTGTAAGTAGCATAATCTTGGACACTGTCACTGAGTCAAAACAGCATTTTAATGAGTCTCAGCATCAGAATTTGAGTATAGAAAGTTCCTGGAGTAAGAGCAGAGTGGCTTTGCTCCTAGGAAGGCTTGAAATCAGCTCTTGCCAGTGGTGGAAAGCTTCTGTTCACAGCCTTGGTGAACATCATTAGCTAATAAACTGTGAAGCACTCTCTAATGCATGATTGAATATTGTCCACCCTGTGCTGTGAATGACTATAACTCCTGCAAAAAATCTTCACTGTGAGAGGGAACAAAGAACTATTTCTGGAGCAGTTTTTCTCTGTTTGTTTTAATAGCAGATGTCGGGTGCTGTTTCAGAGGTTTAAATGGCATCTAGTGTTTTGGGGTAGTGGTAATAGTAGTGCTGTGCCAGTGGAAACAAAATAATGGACAGAGTGCAGGGGAGGTGATCAGACAGGGGATAAAATTGTCTATTGGATGCTTCTGCAGATCACCCCATGTAATTAACAATGCATATTATATAAGTTAATTATATAGTTCCTAGGATTAATTCTTTCATTAGACACTTGAGTGGTTTCAAACCACTCTTTTTCTTGGAAGCAGCTTAGTGGAGAAGTGATTCTCCTTCCTCTGACAAGTGATACAAGTTATGCCCCTGTTTTTGCCAGCAGACTTCCCTGAACTACAGCCCATGAAAAGTCCCTTTGACTTTTTTTTTAAGAACTCCAAAATGGATTACTTGGAAACCAGGTAGCCTGGAAGACTTATACCTGATATTTGCTGGCTTGTGCTAGAAGCAGAAGTTAAGTACTTTCCTGTAAACTGAAGTGACACAGTATATTTTTATTTTTAAGGTGAGGCTATTTTTTGCATCTGAAGTTAATGACTTGCTCCAGCTCTGGCTGACATCACTTTGTTCTGGGAAGTGCTGTTGGTCTATAAATGCCATATGGAAGGGAAATGTGACTAGAAGACTTTCATCATCATTTGAGGGGTGGAGAGAGATGTCTTCCTGCTTGGGTCACAATTTATGACCAATGTGACAACCCTAATTTGCAAACTGTTTGTGCCATATCATGCTAATTGATGAAGTCCGTCTTGGACAATAAATAGTTCTCCTGAGGTTAATTTATCCTGTGTCTGGGGTGTGTGTTGCCATCCACACTGAGTTCTGTATTGCTTGCAAACAGGTTGTTCACATCATTTAAGCCAGAGATTTTAGAGATACCCAAGGGTCTCTTCACGCAACACTGTGCTGCCTCCACAAGTGAACATGCTGCAGGGGTGACTGAGGAGCTGGGCTGGCCTTTTGAAAGCCCACTTGTTTTTTTCTGCCTTCCCTCACTCTGAAACAACTCTGCCAACAAGGACAGAGAAAACTCCAAGCAGTGCCCATGCTGGGATCCCCTAAGGGAGGCTTTTTCTCAGTGGTGGTTCATCTGCCAAGGCTGAATCCTGCACATTGGCCAACTTCAGATGTGCTTGTGAGTTTTGCAACCTTGTGTTGTAATCTCATTGTTATCAAAAGAAGCAAAGTAACACTTTACTTGATCCTAATCTGTATTTTATGTGAGTGTAGGTACTGCAAGAGACAGTTCATGCTTTTCTGTAGCCTCTTCTCTCTGGTCCTCAGTGTCCTGCTGCTTTCATCTTACCCTTGTGGTGTCTTCTGCCACTTTATGCAGGTTATCTGAGGATAAAGGTTAATTATGGTCTTCTTTCCAAGAAGTGGTACCCTTGTAAAGGTACTTGGGTCGTCTGAAATGGGGCCTTCAGCCAACCATCTTCAGTGAAGAGAAGCATCTGGGAAATTGTTTTTAGTGGAGAGTTCTTGGGCAGTGCAAGAGCTGCAGCTGGTCATGGTGGTGGAAACCTTTGGTTGTGCTGTGCTACCTTTGAAAACTCTCCCCTGAGCTGCTGGAAGGGCAAGCTGGTGGCTGGAGGAGGGGGCTGGGAGGTGCACTGAACCATATGGTACATACACGGTTTAAAAATAAACCAATGTTGACTGATCAAATAAATACCACTTAGGTTTCAAATTGAACAGCCAGTGCAGTCTGTTGAATATAAAGCTGTTTTTACCTTCAAGAAAAGTTATAATTCATGGTTGTAATGTCACAAATTGCAAGTTTTGCAGAGAGCAGTGTGAGGCTGCCAGAGTGTAAGGTCGAGCAGGGGTGGTGTGGGGCTGCCACACCGGCCAGGTTGTGTGGTCCCACTCCCCCAGGGCATAAAACACGCCTATAAAATCTAGCAAAGCGAGTTTTATTTCTCAAAGGCAATGGTCATAAACTTGCCTACATCAGAAAATGCTCTGCACTTCTCCTATTAGCCTTTATTTAACACGATACAATTTATTTTTATGTTGTGCCCTTCACAGAATATCACAGAACTCTTTTCAGACACTGCTCCTCGTAAAACTGAGACTGGCAAAGAAAATTTCAGCTCGGGTTTTGAGCAGAGGAATGACTGGAAGGCTCCCAGCTGCAGGGGGGGCTGTGTTAGGGTTGCAGAGAGTCAGATGGGAAGGACAGACCTTGCAATAGGATGCTGTAATTCAGTCTCAGTTTGAGAGTTAAGGTGGGGGTGATTTATGTGGGACATTGCATAGCAACAGCTGGTGTAGGTGGGGGAAAATGAGGGTAATTGTGGCCTTGCTGCTTGGAACCGAGAAAATACAGTTTCCTCCTCCCATCATGGACCTTGTGTGAAGCAGGTGGTTCTGGCAAACCTTTCTGTAGGCTGGAAACAAAATCTAAGCAGTCTCTTGTTTAAATACAGCAGATTTGGCTAAAATGCAGTATCCTCCATAGCACTGTCGGGTGGCATCTGTCTTGAGTATCCTGGCAGGGTCTGCAGGGACAGGAAATCATGTGTAAATACTTTATCCTGTGTGTGTTGGAGTGAGTGACCCCTAAGCATGTCACTAAGGGAAAGTAACCTTTAATGGAGAGTTAAAAAGGACTGAAGGCTTTTCTGAGAGAGCGATGTATTAGCTGGGATCGCAACTGAATTAATGCAGCTACATGGCTTGTGGCATCTTTGAGGATGGGCAGAACAAATTTGTATTTTCCTGGAAAAGACTAGTGGTGTATTTAATTTCATGCCACTTTTGGCATGCTGAGAGCCATATTGTTTCCTCCTCTTTCCCTGGGGAAAAGGTTAAGCATGAATTTGGTTTTCTTTGGTGTAGAGACTGCTATTGTTATTGATTGACCCAGCTGAACTTGGAGCAAGAGCCAAAGCTGTGGTATTTCCAGGCAGCTGTGAACAGTTTCAGATGTAAGGAGTGTCAAAGCAATGAAATAGAAAGCAGTGACATTTTCAATATGAAATCAAAAAAGCCCAATTCATATTTTATTTATTTATCCAAAATAGTTTGAATTATTCATTTAAGTCGATATAAGCGTGTGAAAATCCAAGGTGTTCCAAGAAGCAGCATCATTAGGGGGAAGGTAATAATTTGGCAATATTAATTTTGTAACAGCTTAATGATTTTTTTTTTCAGTGAGGATATTTTTTCCACATCAAACTCTTCAGGACAGGCAACTTTTTGTCCATACTCTTGAGCTGAATACAAAGGAGGTGGGACAGTATTTCCATGTATTTTCCTGTTCTCCCTGTTCGCCTCCTTAATTTTTTTTCAGGCAAAGTAAAGATCCAGTTGTTATTCCTGACCAAGGCATAGCCTGCCAAATCTCACACTTATTTTCTCAGTTCTTATTTCTTTCATTAACTTGGAGATGCTTTGGCATCCCTTCTCTGGGATGAAGGATGTTTGTGGTGTAACTTTCCCCATCCCTGGCCTCTGCAACTTCTTTCACCTGTTTTGTGCAAGTGTAACAAGGTCTAAGACAGGAACTCAAATGGGTTCTCTAAATACAGAGATTCTGGTTTTCAAATGCTGTCTTTTAAAGATATCATTCAATCTAACTCTCCAAATGTTGTGAAAGATCTGGAAGGATCAAGATGTTCAAGATTCTGTAGATGGAGATAAAATGTGTGGAAACATTAATGCTGTCACCAGAACCCTGCTCTGCTAATGCACCTGACCCACCCTGAAAGGATCTCCCTGTGTTCTGTGGCCTCTATGGCTGTGCCTTAAGCAGTGCTCTGAAACAGCTGAGTTGCACTCTGTGCAAGTGATGACTTTTAAATCAGTTTTTCCTGACTGTGCTAGAAATTTGGCGGGAATTAGCGGTATTAGGTGAGGCTTAAGAATTAGCACCGTCACAGCTTTGGATTCTGATGCAGAGCAAACAATGAGCTGCCTCTTAGCTTAACATCTTCACTTGATGGGGAACATATTACAAAGATTAATTACTGTCCCCAGGTCAGTGCATGTGCTGCTGTGCTGCTCTCTGGGTGCAGGGAATCTGCAGTGCCAGGTCTGTACACCAGCAGATCCATGGTGCATAGAGGCTACATAGGTACCCAGTGCCTAAAAATAGGCATCCTGTGCCATTTTAGACACCTCAAAGTGTCTGAGACGTTGACCTGGGTCTGGCTGGTATCATATGCAACCTGCAGGAAATCAGGTTGAAAAGGTATGAAAAATACCCTAGGGCATCTCAAATGGGTTTGTTTCACCAGTGAGATCCCATATGACATTTCTCAAGTCTCAGGTTACTTTCCTATCAAGTTACTCTTCGTGGATCCTCCTCACAGTGTGTTTTCTTGGTTGTGTCAGCAGAGCCCTTAGTGGAAAGCAGGGGAGTAGTCACAGCCCTGAGTGCTGTCCTGAGTTAATCTGGGAATAGCCCTGAGCTGAATTGCTTCCTGGAGATAAGCACTGCAGGAGGTAGGCACCAGCAGTTGCTGTAGCTGAACTACTGAGGACTGCAGTTTAATTGGGCATAAAGGAAGAGTAATCTCTGTTTTACAGTCAGGGTTCAGTGGACCTTTCACTGGGGGCAGCTGCAGACTCAAGCATTCTTATGGTGTCCCTGTTCCTGCTTGTTTTTTCTGCTCTGTCCCTAAGCTGAAGAAATGCTGTTGGGGAATTGCTGATGGAACCACGGAGGGGATGACAAGGCTTTGTCCCACCCCTGGCTGGTGTTGGCAGGTTTGGCTGCATCTTTAGTAACAGTTCCCAAGTTCAGCACCTTGTGCCAGTGGCTGACACAAGACTTCTCTAATAAGGAGATAAGTTTTTCATGCAGATGAATTCCTTCAGCCAGGACAGCTGATGCAGTGATACACCAGCACTGCTGCAGGCTCTGGAAAGAGGGCCAGGAGGAATGGCAGGGAGGCAGCAAAGGGCACCCTGTAGGGAGCGAAGGCTCCCTGGTCCTTCAGTTACATTGAAAAGCTGTGGATTTATTGCATAAAAGACTGATTGTAGTAGAAGTTTTTCCTTTTTCACCCTGAGTGTAGCAGAGGGAAGCAGTTGCCATCACTTAGTTACTACTGCAGAATCAGAGAGTTGTTTAACTAGGCCAGTGTTGTTGGGTGGGTGATGAGGCTGCAGCCCAACAGGTGTAAGGATGCTCCTGGTGGCCCTTGGCAGTACCAAGTCTGAGAGACAAAACAGTGGAAAAGGCACTAACTCTTCATGAATAACGAAAGCTGCTCAAGGAGTTAATGAATTAGGGTGCCATCCACCTCCAAGGTTATAAAAGTTGGGAAAGGCAACCTCTGAGATGCAGTAAAAAGAGGCAGATTTACTTTTCCAAGGCTAGACTGCATTTATTAGGAAAAAAAATATTGCTGTTGGACATGGGCAATATATTAAAGGCAGTGCTGTCTCTGACAGTGACGAAATGTTATTTACCACTGCAGTGTGGTCACTGAATTTTTACTTTCATATATAGGATTTTGTCCTTAACAGTTGCATAGCTGAATGAAAACTGTGAGAGTATCAAGGTCGGATCTGCCCATTAACCTCCCAATTTCAGAGGCTGATTAACTGATTAATCAAAGACCAGACCCAGCTCAGATGATGGGGAAGGAGTTGTAACAATCCAAAGAAGGGCTGAGTTAATCAAGCAGTGATGAGTTGCTATGAGTGGAAAGGTGGGTGGTCAGGAAAGACAGAGCCTTTTTCAGCTCATTTAGAAGGGGCTGTATGTAAGCCACAACTCTTTGGGCTTGGAAGGGTGGTTTGGATACTCTACTGACCTTACATCCCCCTGCAACTGGGCGGTTCCATCTCTATGGCAGTGCTTTCATGAACAAACTGGTGATGTTCCCCACAACTGGCTTGCTCTCCTCAATAAAGCAAGATGCAGCTGGGGGGAGGCCCAGAGTAAAGGAGATAGTTTGCTTGTACATCACGTCCACAAGCCTCTCAGGAAGGTGGAGCTGGATTAGCTGAAGGTAAGGAGCTGACCAGCGTTAACTCTCCCTGTGTGGATGCTCTCACTCAGAAGTAAAGGGACATGTAGTTCTCTTTACCCATTAAAGAGTTCCTGTCCTTGCTGGGGGATTAAGCTGAATTGGATTAAGGCCAAAGTACTTCTGAGCAGGGGCATTCTCAGTGGCATTTAAGGCACTTTAACTTAACACATTGAATTATCCTTTTGTCCCACCCAGAGTGCTGAACTAAAGCAGTTCAGGAGATTTGAGGAGACTCATGTTCTCCTGGTGTGCCTGCAGCTGCTCAGAGGTGAATCACTGGCAAGCCCATGGCCTTGCAGTTTCCATCCTACATCCTCCCTGCACCGTGCTTGGGAGATCAATGGAAACACTTTCCAGCAAACACTGAAAAAAACTTACAGCTCACATGGGAAACAATATTTTAGCATGGGCTCTATAAACCCCAGCCAAACACCTTCCTCACACTCCAGCAGTCACCTTGCACTGAAGTTCTTGCTGTCCTACTGCTGGACCTGAACTAGCTGAACTAAAGACATAGGGGCTACAAATGCTGCAATTATGTCTCTGGTCACAGCACAGACAAAGCCTTAAAGCTCTGAATGACAAAGAGGTATTCGAGTGAGGAAGTCTATTTGTTTCCTCTTAGAAAGAGTTGGGATTTTTTCTAACCCTGGACTGTAGTGTTGATAAAACAGGCTGACTTGGGAGACATCTCTAGTGTATATTAAAGTAAAGCCAATCTCTGTAATTAATGGGATGATAAATCGAGGTTTAATTACTCAGAAGGCACCTTGGGTGAAAGATTCATGGTAATTGTTGTGTATCCTCTTGAAGGATTCACAGCACTGGCAGCTCCCTTTGTAGCAATAAAACACAGGGTGAGTGGCAGGCGGTCTCCCAGGACTTCTCTGCTAGGGACTAGTCCAGTTAAGGTAGCAAATGCAAAGAGGCAGTGGTGCTCTCCAGGCTTTTTATCACAATAAAAACCCCTTCCCGAACCTTGAGGGATTCCTAAGCAGTGTGTCAGTTTGAGATCTAAGCACTTGCCGTCAAATCAAGAGTCCATTGGAGGAGATGTCCCTTATAGGCAGCTTCCTCCTGCTGCAGCCATGTGGAGGCGCATTTCCTATCATTTTTCCACTTTATTGCTTCACGTGGCATAACACCCTTCTCCTGGGTTCTGTACAGAATATAAGACGTGTGCCTGTGGGGAAATGGATGCTATAGCTTTGAATTTTGTAGTGTTGTTAAAAGATGGGCTGAGCAAAAGAAAAATCCATCTCACTGAGACATGGCTGTTTTCCTTATTCTCCACTTTACTGTCCTTTGGTCTGCTGGGGCCAGGAGGAGAGGAATCTAGCTTGCCTGCTGCTTTACTCTGCCTACTTAATTCACTTTTTAATTAACCTTTTCAATTCACTTAGTTTGGCTAGCACTGTAAATACAGCACGAGGGCTCTGTGCCGACGACATATAAGAAAGCACGTGTTTTCTTCCCCTACACAGAGCTGAAGAAGCAAGTGGAAAGCGCAGAACTGAAAAACCAGCGCCTGAAAGAACTTTTCCAGACCAAGATCCAGGAGTTCCGCAAGGTGTGCTACACACTCACGGGGTACCAGATCGACATCACCATGGAGAACCAGTATCGACTCAGCTCCATCTATGCCGAGCACCAAGGGGACTGCCTGCTTTTTAAGGTAGGTCTGCACACCCCTCGCTGCACCTGCTTCTTTGAGTTCATGGTTTTCAAGGTGCCAGTTTGTATTTGCTCTTTCTCAGTGGTTAGACTGGGAAATCATTGCCTCCGTGGTATGTGCGGAGTGTTCCTTGTGAGGGAAGCAAGGATCCTTTCTTCTATTAAAAAATGAAAGGTTTGACATCTGGTCTCCCGCTTATATATCAAAGTCTGGATAAAGAGAAGAGACTATATATGCATAATACCTAAGGCATCTGGCCTCGCACTTCACCTTTTTATAGTACCAGTTATATGACACAGTAATAAAACCGTATGTAACCATCAAGGTTTCCTCCTTACCTCACTATAAGATATATGTCCCTACATTTTTTTGCTATCCTCTAACTTGTTTGCCTGTCATCATCTTGTCTTTATGTAAATTGGAATCTCTTTTGAGCAGCAACTCATCCTGGTATGTGTGAAGTGCCATTTATGTGAACAGCACAGATGAGCAGCAATAACAGTCTGTCTTCTGTCAGTTGGGTACTGTTATTGGTCTGGCTGGGTGGGCTGCTCTTGAGTTGCGGCTTGATATAGGTGCTGTTTTTCTTCTGTGTTACCTTCCAGCAGCACAGTTGAGCTGATGTGTTAGGGAGCTGAGGTGTGACATTAGAGTCACGAAGCTGTTAAGTTCCATCTTTACATTGGTTCAAGTGTCAACAGCACAAGTTTGCAGGTCAGCAGGAGAACTTTCTTCTTCTTGGTGGCAAACACAACTGCACTTAAAATCATACCTGTCTCCCACTGATCCCCCTAGGGCAAGTCTCCTTTAAGAGAAGGAAGAGGGTTTTGGAGGTGTTCAGTACAAGAGGGAACTCTACAAGCAGGAAATGGGAAAGTTCTGTTTCTAGGCTATGTGCCACATGTGGACTGCTGCAGGATTGTTTTTCTGGATAACAGGACTAATGCTTTCCTGTTCTGCAACTTTAGAACCTCAGGAAAAAAAAGAAAAACGAAAAGAAAACCAACAAATAAAGCAAGTGAGGGTATGTATAAGACAGCACCTAGGATCCTTAGTAAAACTAGGAAAATAACCCCAAAACAGTTGTATTGCTTGGCCTTATGAGGCTTCTGGACTAAGGCAAATGGCAGCAACAAAAGAAAGCTCAGTCCCCAGGGAGGAGGATAATGCTGTTGGATTTAAGATGCTGCCCTTGAATCCTGAAAACAGTTCTCTGTTGGGATGGTGCAATGCTGCTGTAACACCTCCAGAGACCTGTGCTCACACCTGTGGTGTTAAATGCTTAGTGCATGAAACTTCAACAGACTCCTGGAGATGTCTGTTGGATGCCATGACCAGAGATGGCTGCAGATGGCCAAGTTGCAGTTCTTTGTGTGTAGAAGAAGAGATGGCATGCTTGGAGAAAGTTAAGAAAATGCGAGAAAACTGTGTACTGGCCACATGAACAAGAACTGTCTGGCAGCTCAGGAACTTGTCGCCAGTAGGACCAAACTCTCCTTCATGGCATAGCAATGTAAATAATTTATATACAGGAGAGTGGATAATAAAGTACAGATTCCTCTGTCTAAACTGTCCTCTTGCTTTCTCTTCTTCACTGGAGTCTTTATTCCCAAGTATTTCCTGAGGATGAAGGTGAGTGTCACTAGGTAGAGCAGACCTCACATTTCCCAGAGCCAAGGATGGGTTGTTTATTAATTCTCATCCTCTCTTACCTCTTCGGACAGGAGAAGCAGATTTGCTAATTAGAACCTGAACAAGAAAATCTCAGACTCTTTCTCCCTGTTCAGTAAATCACAGACAATTCCCACCATCTGCAGCTTCGAATAGTAGTAGAATATAAACAACAAATTATTTCCTTGCTGAGTCCAGGCAGCTGGTTCTCATGTATGTATCAAGGTTTGAATCCTGACTGTGGCTTCCAGCAGGGTTATGTGTTTATGCTGTGGAATTTCTGAGCCATAGCAGACTGTGGGTGTTTGTGTGCATTTCATTAACCCAAAGGGGTCACAAAGCAGGGAATGCTATTTGTATTTATTCCATTCAAGCAGTTTATGGAACATGGTCTATATAATTAAACCAGAGAAGTCCCCTGGCAGTTTACAAGCTTCTGTAGCTCACCTGTAAACTTCAGAGCATGTTTCAGTAGCACTGCTGGTGGCATTTAATTTTAAGTGAGGCTTCAGTAGCAGGGATGCAGTAGGAGCCACTGTAATGCAACCCCTTCAAAGCAAAATGAAGATGAAAGATACGCTTGGTTTTCCTGACCAAGGTGTGGTATTACTGTAGAGGAGCTTATTATCTACCTGTTGTATGTGTCCAGCCAGTTTGCATTAAGGGATTACAGCTCCCATGAAAGGGTTAATCACAGTGCCCTGCTGTGAATGTCAATGCTGCATCTATAAATGAGCACTGAATTCCAATGAAACCCTATCAGTATTTATTGGCAATCCCTATTGATGCAACAGATGAGCTCATCAGCTTGAAGGATGTTCCAGTGATTTTCAGACCCTCTGTGAGTGTGTGGGCAGCAAAGCCCATCTCAGGCTTCACAGCTCGCTCCCGCTTCTTTGCTCTTTTTTATTCTTTTAATTAAATGCTGTGGAAAGTAGTGTTACAGATTCCTCACCAGGAGTTTAGTTTCTGATGATTTTTTTTCCTGTGGGCTGTAATGCATTACGGTTATTGGGGCACTTGACAGTTTTGTATTCCATTGCTGTTGCTGGTACATTGAATGTGTCCGGCTGTGACACAGGCTTTGTGTTCTGTGTGATGCTTGACTGGTGTGTCTAGACCAGCCCACCCGTCAGATATCCAGGGACTGCATCGACTCCCTTTGTAACAAGTCATTAAAGAGATCTGTTAAAACAAACAAACAAACATTGCCAGGGAGCCTCAGAATCAGCTTAGCCAGCTCAGAATGAGGAGGTGGCACATCAGGCTGTCATTGCTTGGCTGCATGTACATCCTGCTGTTTACCCTTGTCTCTGGCTAGGTCCAGAATGGGAGTAAGGAAATGAGGTCTTTAGAAAGGCAATGACAATTGTTTCAGACAAAGAAAGTCCTTCAGTAAACAGAAAGACTGGTCAAATTTGAAGAGGAGATGATTTGGAGACACTTGTACAAATGAACAAACAGTGGAGAGAAATTAAATCACAGGCTTTTTCTTTTTGTGTACCTAAAGACAGAGTCTCAGCCAAAGCATGTGAAGCCAATCAATTTAAAAGAAAATGAGTAGAAATCCTTTTATTTGATAGACCCTATGGCTTCAAGAAACTACCGAGAGCAGGAACCCAGTACATCTTCTAAAATGTTGAGATATCTTTGTGGACAAATAATAATACCTAGTTTTACATTAAATGATCACATTTACCTTAAATAGGGACATTCAGAGCTCTCTGCTTAGAGGTGTAAAGGCATCTTCTTACTACAGAGGTTAACCAATGCTGCCAGTTTTTTGGGTTGTGTCTACATACGGTTTTGCTGCCACTGTACTTGACAACATTTGACTCCGTCCTCTGGAAGTATTTGGGAATTAAGACTTGAATGAAGAAGAGAGAGCAAGAAGCATACTGAGAGAGAGCAGTCTGGTTTTGATTATTCTCTGTGCTTCAGGTAAACTGTTTCCTGTGTTGTGGCATGAAAGTAGGGCTGGTCACTTTGAAAGGATCTTGGGCTGAACAGACGATCGATCTGATCCTTTGATGACTACATCAAATCTGTCATTGCAGTCTTTCTTGTCTGAGATGCCCCTGCTTTCTCAGAAAGGAGTGCTCAGATTTCTTAGTAATCCATATATAAATTATTTGGGTCTAAATTGTTTGGTAAGGAAGTTAAACCAGACAAACTTTCCAGTATCACAGCAGTGTTACGTTCCTGAGGTCCTAAGTAATCCGGTCCAAAAGGCTACCTTTAGACAGATATTTTATGTATCCCTCAGAGCCCAGCCTTGCCAAGTACAAAATTCTCTCTGCTTCCAGGTCTCACCTATGTTGTTATTTTCTGTCAAAATTATCAAATGAAAACCCAAACAACAGCAGTAGTTCATTGAAGAGCATTCCCAGGTTGATAGACTGTATTCCTTGAAAGAGAATACCCAAGATACCAGGCAGCAAACAAAACCAGAAGCATCTTGACATAGCTTGAGAATGTGGCCAGCTCTAGTGCTGGCATTTCTTACTGCAAAATAAAACCTTTATTGGTGTCCTGTTGGATTGGTGATATGGTCACAAAATCAAATAAAATCAACAGCTTTTCTGCAACCTGATAAATGAACAGCTGGTGTACACACAGTCTTGGCACACGTCTTTAAGGAGTTAAATACAGAATTAGTTTGCAGATCTGTAAAGGCAACTGTTGCTATCAAACTTCAGGGCCACCTGAAAAATAAACACTTATTTCTGATGTGGGTCACTGTGGGTGCAAAGGCTGAACATAGGGTTGAAAAGGATGTGAGCTATTCCTTTCCTTTGTATGAAAGAAGGGTCTGGTGGAAGGACAGACACCACCTTTAACTTCCCAGTTCTTGTTTGCTTGCCCCATGGCTCGCACACCTTGCTGTCCTCTTGCTTCTGTATTGACAAGGTTTGTAAAAAGCGACAGGGCAGCAGTGAGCACGAGATGTAGGAGTTTAATTCTCTTTTCTTGAGGAGAGAAATGAGGCCGGATTGAATAAGAAAGAACTTGGAGGCTATTTTTCAAACACAAAGTGATGCTGACAAACTGCCAGCTGAAAGGGAGAGGCAAAACTCGTGTGCTTAAACATGCAGAGAGAGTCTGGTCTCCTGAGATTCCAGCACAGTCTGAGTATCAGTTTGGCCAGGGCGCACTGGTGAATGATGTACACCTCAGATTTAGCAGGATGGTTAATGCAGAGATTGCTTTTATTCTCCCAAGTGCTCTTGTTTCATCTTGAAGCTGACAGCACTGTTGGGAGCTGTGATTTTGAGTCCGCGTGCTTGGCATGTGTGCAGTTTCAGTTATTCCTCCTTGAACCCAGCAGAGTATCTCAGAGAAGCATGTCCTAGCTGTTTGTTTCTCTTTGTATCTCTATCTTCTCCCCTCTCCTCCTCCTCACCCTTGATGAGTCTCGAGGGGAGAAGGAAATCACAATTTTGATGGAGTGCTATTCTTCCAGCAGCCGTCTCGCACTCTTGCACACACAATCAAAACTAACAATGGGGCTCATCGGTGGAGCAGACCAGGCAGCGAGAGATTGATTAGAGACTCTAGGCCTCTCTTAACTCCTCGTTCTTGTTAATTACAAGTTATTTTATTTTTATATTTTGTTTTCAATTTGCCCACTGGTTGTTGGAGACCTGATTTTTCTGCTCAGCTCCAGAAGCGCCTGCCGTTGCTGTGCGAGCGTGACGCCTTCCTGGCAGATGGTTGCAGGGATTCCTGGAAGGGTCAGCAAGGACCCAGCGTGGGTTGCGTCAATCAGCAGCCTTAAAAAGGACCTGTTGAGCAATGTATGGTGTTACAGCACAAAATACTGTATTTGAACTTCCTACTCATCATTTTCTATCATATATTGTAGCAGCCTGTGTTGTGTTACGACCTAACTTTAATTCTCACTACTGTCTTCATCTTATTCCGTCCCTTCTCATACTTTTTTTCTTTCTTACTCAGTTTTTCTCTTACTACATATGCTTCCCTGAAAAACTGCCTATTCCCTAGCACAGGTGCTGTTGTGAGGATAAATGGGCTGTGCTGTTGGGGAACATAGAGCACCTCTGGGATGGGGAATACACTCCCCTGTTACCCACTGGTCTGGCACAATACCCGTTTCCAGCGTGTTGGCACTACTCGTTCCCCTCCCTGCCGTGCCTCTGAGTCTACCAGGGTAGACCCAGCCATGCAGGTAATTAATGCTGATGATGATGGAGGATGATTCCAGTGACTGAGTCTTTCCTGACTAGCAGGAGGTTGGTACATGTGAGGAAGGTCAGAGTTTTGTCTTGCTGATGGATGTGTCCTCCCTTACACTGTGAGGCAGATACATGATCTGTCACTTCACATAAGCAGGCCTAGTTTTGGACAGGAAACATGAGGTTGGCTCTCAGCTGCCATCTGAGATTCAGGCTGTCCCTCTGCAATTCCCTATTTGCTTTGTGATCATCATGTTGGCCACCAAGTTGTTCTTGCAGTTTCCCTTCTCTTCTTGAACTCTGTCAGGCCTGGTGCTGTGGCCACCTCCCTGGGGAGCCTGTTCCAGTGCCCAGCCACCCTCTGGATGAAGAACCTTATCCTAATATCCAACCTAAACCTCCCCAACACAACTCCAGGCCATGATTCTGCCATAACAATAAGAAACGAAATTACTGGAATACACTCTTTTTAAATAAGTTTGCGATTCATCTCCCTCCAAATCCCCTTCATTAAAATATCTCTTATTTAATAAAATGGGAGTGACAGCCTGTGCTTCCTAGGGAGAGTCCTGTGCACCAACATGGAGCACAGGTCACTAATGAGAACTTAATTAAACCAGATCATCCAGGCTGGTGTGCCAATGTGTGTGGCCCTGGAGGGACATGTACTGGGCATGGGGCAGGTGCTGCCTGTGCCCCAAACCAGGCAGCCTCTGACTCCATCCTTGTGCCATTGGCAGAGCTGGCAGCCCTGCACAGCCCGAGCCCCAGACAGCACAGAGGGGCTGCTGTGTCAGTGCCAGTGAGCAGGAAGCAGAGAAGGTCCTGGCTGCCTTACCTGCTATAAAAAAACCCTTCTCCTTCCTTTCTCCCCCCTGCCACGTCCCCAACACCCGCGTGATTGCAAATTGCTGGAGAAGAGTTGTTCTTGTCGCTGGCTGTGCCCGGTGTCCCCATGGGAGGTCTCGGGAGAGCAGGATGTCTGTGTCCTCCTGCTGCTGTGTTTGAACAGCTTACAAAGGACTGTGTGGGCTGGCAGGAAAGGGTTTACGCACTGTGAGACCAAGACAGTTGTTAAATAATGGATAAAGCAGAGGGGACATAACCAAAACCCCTCCTGCATTCCCGTTCCCATCTCTGCCGATGGCTTTGCTCTAAGGTCACTCAACCTCACGGTTTTCTCTGTCCCTCTCACCTGGGTGCAGGATATTACCATTCGTGGACTTCCACAGGGGTTTGGGAAGCTTTTCAAAATGTCCTGTGGTGGGGAAGCTGTGTGTGAACAGGTTGGAGATGTAACCAGGACAGCTAGCTTTTCTTATACAGCAGTGGATGCAGGAAATTGTCCCTCAGGCATGGGGTGCAACTGGTGGGGGTCAGGGGCTTGGAGCAGCACTACTGTCCCTTTCCTTTTCTGCAGGTACCCACCACTTTTGACTGGCACTAAATCTTTTCGTATTATTTTATTTATTTATTTATTTATTTATTTATTTGAGTCTCTGGTAGTTTCAAAAGATGTTCTACTTAGAGCCTGTGTGATCAGCACTCTTTAAGGAAAAGGCAATGCCTTGGAGCCAGGGCGATGGGGGAATACCAAGCCTCGCTGCAGCACACATGAAATGGGTGTTTTGCAAAGCAGCTTTTGATGCACGGCTGTTGCTGTCCCTGGCTGCTCTGTTGTGACTTTGCAGAACACGCAGAGCCGTGTCAGCAAACCACAAGCCGCTGGTCGCTTGCATATGGTTCTGTTCAAAGCCGCACATGAAAAGGAGTGGAAATTGCTGGAGGTTTTTATCCTTTTGAGGGGGAAAAGTCTGGAGTTTCTGGGTACCCAGCATCTCAGCCGCCTTCCATGGCTGCTCTGCAGTCTCAATTGTTTGTCTGTCCTTTGACATGATTTGGGGACAGGCCCCCTCTAATGCCTTGGGTCTGTTTTGGGCCTCTGTGTAGATGTGGCTCTGCTCCGAGGCACGTCCAGCCACAGCAAGACTGTCATGACATCATCTTCTTTGCCATCCCTGTGTGACAAATGCTGTCAGGGACTTTAGCACCTTTCCCCCACTTGTGATTTGCATGGATACCCTTGAAGCCTCTCTTTAGCTGGCTCTGAGGGGTAGTTAGTTGGTGGTGCTTTTGTACCACTCCTTCACCTTTTCCCTGTATGTTCCAGGAACAGGTTTGTGAGAGGACCTCTAGGAAACGCAGTTAGCTCCAGGAAACAGCTCTGAAGTGAAGTGCAGCTGAAGTACACCCACCAGCATGTGAGTGCCCAGGTCATGGCAGCACAGCTCAGCCTGCACAAAGCCACCAGCAGGAGTGGGTGGCAGCTGCTGCTTCTCTTCTGTCTTGAGTAAGCAGCACCTTGTTTAAATACGAATTTAATTAGGACCTATCTATCACTTTGGGAGTTTATAGCTGCTGCCCGTGCTTGACTGGGGCAGATTTTCTAACCTTCAAGGAGGGGAAAGGGTGTGTTTTTGTGTGTATAAAAATTGTTCACAAGTACGGAAGCACAGCACAAGATTCCTGTGCTGGTGTGGTCTTGGGACATCTATTGCCTGCATCTGAAAAGTGGATCTGGGCTCATATAAAGGTCTTCTCCTTTATTCATTGTGAATTTAAATGCTTGTGTTGTGCCCTGATATAGGATCTTTGAGTCAAAACGTTTCAGCCTAGTTGAGGTAATGAGGTGGTTGGACCTTTCCCACGAGGTTTGGCAGGTGAGTGTGAAGGGATGCAGTGGGGGACGAGTGAGGAGCAGAGAACGGGGTGTTGTGGTCACAGGTCCCCTTTGACAGCCAAAGGGCCACCATCAGGGGTGAGACAAGAGCTGGAATCTCACAGCCTCACAATTCCTCTATCATCCTTGTATTTCTTCCACACTTCACAGTCTAAATGCTCAATTCTTACATGGTTCTTAACCATGAAGTTACTATTGCATAAACCATTTAATGTGCTTTCTCTCAAACTGACTTGCCAGCTTAAGATAAGAGCCCACATTCCAAAGCTTTTTAGGCAGCTCTTCTTCATGGAATCCCAGTCTCTGTGATGTTTGGGTTTTCCCTGAGACCTTCATCTAAACAGAGGTCTCTTTTTTTTTTTTTTTTGAGAAACCACTTGTAGAAAAGCAAAAATACTAACTACTGTGAGTGTACCTTCTGATTTGCTCCAAGGCATGCCACCACTGTTTGGAGGCAGTTACTGCTGGAGAGGGTTGAAGCACATCAGGCTTTCAGTGGTGGCATTTCCTGAAGATTTGATGCACTTCACAGCATCAAGGAGTCTTAAGCATGATGTGCCATGCAGGCTCTCCAGACCATAACATGTCCCATCAGTGGTGCAGTGTGGTTCTCTTAATGCTGCTGTTCTTACCATGGTGCTCTGTATGTGGGACAGTGGCATAATGCAGCAGTACCCTGAAAATCCTTCTGGAGAGCTTTGTTGTGGGGACTGACTGCTGGGATTCTGGTGGAATTCTACTGAATGCTACAGAGCAATAGTTCTTGCAGCTCAGCTCTTTACATTCTGTAAACTTAAGGAATTAATACTTCACATGGATACAGCTTAATAATTTAATATTAGGGATAATATTAAGGATTTAATAATGTATCAACTGTCTTTATTTGTATTCATGGAAATGGTAAAAAACCCTTTCCTGTTCTCACATTTGCTTCAAACAGACAAGTACATGAATTGTTGTAACTCCACACAAAACCCATTCACTCTGTCCCATGTGAATGTTAGCACTGCGAGCAGGTAACTTAGTACTATTTTAGGCTTTTGGATTTAATGTATTTTCCTTTTTGCTACTTGCATGAGAACGTCCTTTGAGAAAGAAGTACTGAAAAGTATTTTATGTCAAATCTGTCTTATAAGGATTCGTAGCTAAATCACATCCCTGTTTTCTCCTCCACAGGGGAAGCAGGGAATTTGAGAGCTGAGGATGACCTCCAGCTTTGGTAACTCCCAAGATTATCTTTTGATGGCATCTTTAGCTTCCAGAAGAAGACAAGCCTGTCTGCCTGTGTCTTGGAGGGAATATATCAAACTGAGGCTTGAAAATTTTAATTTGTCCCTAATCTGTTTCAGCTAAAGCAGGTAGCTGATAGCAGTGGATCTATCTCAGCCGTGTTCTGCGGAGCTGACATAAATTTCAACCTTTAAGTGAAGGGTTTGTCTGTCTTAATGGAAGGCTCTGGGGAGCGTTTCATGTGCTAGCTGTCACTTTGCATTTCTGGGATGTATCCGACTCTGGAGAGGGGACTGTCTGTAGATGATTTTTATGTGAAGTAAATAGTGGAGAGCAGCACAAGGTGGGGTTTATAATCGTGTCGGTGCCTTCAGTGACTGCCACGTGTGAGGTAGCTATGATGAATCTGCAGCAAGGGTTACCATCAGCTGTCGGTTTGCTGGTCCCTGTGAAGCTTCTTGTGTTTGTGGGTGTTGAAAAGGCCCAGCTGACAGTTGCAGGGAGGCCCAAAGGTTTTGGACATGTGTGTAAACAGCTGTCTCTTGCTGTGCTTCTCTGGAGATTGTCAGACATCTGTGTGTCTCTGTCAGGCAAGAATCACACCATGTTGTCCTGGGAAAGCACAGGAGTTGTCCTTGGCTTTTTGGCAGAGTTGCTGCAGCCCAAAGTTGTTTTTCTTCATATAATTCCATTAGAGTGATGACAGTTTCAAGTTGGAACAGAAAAAGACCTGATGAAAGGACCACTCTGTAAGTAGGGAAGATAGACAGAGTGGAAGCAGTAACTAGCAAGGTAATAGACGGTGATGGATCTATAATCTCTGAGGCTGCTGTGTGCAGTAAATTCCTAAATAGTGTCCTTTCAGCCCTAACCTATTTATTTGCAAAGTGCTAAATTTAATTTTCCTTAGTCTGCAGGAAAGCAGCATCCCAGGAATAAACCTTTAGCCCAGCCAAGGAGCTGTGCCAAAGTGCTTGTTCCAGCATTTCCATTTCCTCCTTGCTCTGCGCAGAGCGTCAGGGCTGTGCACCCCAGCACATCATCTCTCAGGTATGTTGGTGTCACAAGGCTGGAGAGGTGGGATGGATCCTGCTTTGGAGCCTGTTCATAAGGGGAGGTTTAATAGCAGGTTCAGTAAAACCACCTGGACTCTGTAAGAGCAAGATGAATGAATGTGTCCCGAGGTGGGAAGGCTGGCACATGAAAGCCTGTGAGGGAGCTAATCCTACACGTACTGATGCTCTGTCTGCCCTGTAGATACAGGGCTGAGTGCTAAAGGCTCAGCTCAGAATAACTTCAAGAGTTGAACAGCACATAAAAGCCCACGTATTCTGAAACCTCCACAAAGCTGCATCTTGAGGAAGAAAAGCACTGAGTTTTCCAAGCAGCCGACATTCTGCACATTCACCCTGCAAAGTTTCAGCAAATGCAGTGAAAAGTAGGTTTCCGTGCGTTGCTTTTTGTTCCTGGTAGCGCTGTGCTGGTGATACACACAGCGTGTGTTCTTCTGGAGATAGCAAAGAAGTTTTTCCCCCCAAATTCACTATTCAGTAGAGTTGTAGAAACTTCTTTTTGCAGGCTTTTTGCCCACTTTTTCCTTTTTGCCCTTTGATGGGAAGGGCACCTCTGCTGCAGGCCAGGAAAGGACCTTCCTGAGCGGATTCTGAATTTGCAGTGGGAGCCTCTGTTTTTCTGGAATGAGGTGAAATTGCTGTCCAAGTGTGGGTACTTCATGATCTGACACCCTTTCCTCACCCCTTCACCAGATTCCTTGAGTCTTGCTCTTTCTGCTGATAACGTGGGTACAGATGAGAAAATAGACATTTTTGGTGAGTTGAGATGGTCTCTGAGGACCTTTCTCTGCTATTCTTTCATTTTAACCACAGTGTCACAGAAAATTTCATTAGCCAAGCCAAAAGTCTCTCAGCCCACAGTCTTGACTGATGTACAACATTGATTAGTAATTACATTCTTTGGAGATTTTCCTCTACCCAAGGGGTCGTGTAGAAAGCCACAAGTACTTGCGCCTTGGAAGAACCTGGGATTTACTCCCTGCACTGAATTGAGCATTGGTAGGGTATTAAACTGAAATGGCTCCTCCACCAAACCAGAACTTAATCAACTTAAACCCACATTTTTCTAGCAGATTTTCCCCCTTGAGCCAGATCTGCAGGGAGGCTTCTCATGCAGGGGGTAACCAGGCAGCATACCAAAGGCCTTCAGACTGCAAAGGGGCATTTCCAGCTTGCCTGAGCTGCTTCCATTACTCAGGGACTGAAATTTTAATCATTGAATTAATTTTTCAGAAACTGAAGTGCAAATCTGTACCCCCAGCAGCATTAATAATGAATGCAGGGAAGAGAGACATTAGGAGACAGAAGGGCTAGGAAATTTGGGGTCGCGGAAGGAATGTTTCTGGGGGGTTATTATTTTGAAGATGTAATATGTGAGTTGTATTTCCTTGTCCCTGGGCCTTTTTACTTGTCTTGCCTGTTCTGTGTCCAACAGAGTCTGCGTTATTTCTGTCCAAGGCGTCTTTCCAATACTTTTCCTTCCTGCTTCTCTTCACCTGGATTTTCTTTTCCGGGATGGATAGCGACTCTGTACACACAGGGTCCCACTCCTCATCTCCAGAGCAGTCGCTGAAGCACTGGAGGGCTCTGGTCACATCCAGGGGAGTGAAGCAGCTGACTGCAGGTCTCACCTGCTGGTCAGGTTTAAAGAAGATGAGGTCTGAACTACAGCCCAGGTACCAGAGCTTTCTGCCTTGCTTTTGGCTCCTTCCTTCCTCTCTCAAAAAGCACACAGGGTTGTTGTTTTTTTTCCTAATTAAAAGTATTATACACCAGAAGATTAATTAGAAATGAAAGTGATTTTTTTTTTCCCTCCCTTTTCTGTCAGTGGAAAAGGCCTGTGCCAGGCAACTGCCAGAGGGAGCTGGGATTTCTCCCTTTAATGGATTCCAGGCAATTTGCCTCTGGACATCTATCTTATAAATAATGAATGTTTGCACAGATTCTCCCAATTCTCAGACAGTGCAGGTGGTCTTCATTTCAACCATCTCAAACAGCTCTGGAAACAGCGGGGTGTTCCCATCCTCGGTCACCACATGAAAGGACAATAGCTCACATTGCCCCTCCCTGCTCCTTGCATGCATCATGAAGACCCCCTATGGTTATGGATTTGTATCTTTGTTCATTTGAAATCCCATCGAGCCATCACTGCCACGCTCTGCACTTCCTCCTCCCTGTCGCACAGCCCTGCCAGCCAAACCTCCCGGTGCTCCGATGGGCTGAGCTTCTCGGAAGCGCGTAGGAATGTTGCCAGCACACAAGGCTCCGTGTGTGCACATGTGCACGATTGCAGGACATTTTCAAGGCCTTTGTGCTCCCCTCCAAGGCTCACAGTAAGAGGATCATTCTTTGAATTGTTGTATTAATCTTCAGAAATGAGGATTTGGTTCAATGGGTGCTCCGCAGAGACTGGCCTAGAGGAGAAATCCTCTCCCAGAAGGGAAGCTATTCTTGAGTTAAAAACACCCCAGAGTGATTTATGCAGCGCAGGGGCTTTAAAGTGGTGGTGGTGCAGGGATGAATTCCAGCCCTGAGGTGGTGCAGGGATGAATCCCAGCCCCGAGGAGGATGACACAGCCTGAGGGTTTCTCTTCATACCGTGCCACTTGCCCTGTTTATTTCCTCTCCGTTCAAATGGAAGCGGTGACTGCAGGAAGATGAAGGTGAAGGTCCCCAGCTGCAGAGAGCTCCCGTGGTCAGCAGCCACCTGGCTCAGAGAGAGGCTGGGGATTGCTCCAAGAACCTTTTCTGTGGCTCTAAATACAGCAGCTAATGACACCTTCCACTCAGCGGGAAGAAAACAGAATTACTAAACTTGCAATTTGGCACAGTGGGAGTGTGAGTTTGTCCTGCCAGTTTCTTGTTGCTATATATTTCCAAGACTTTTTTTTTTCCCCTATTTTTTTTTTTCTCCCAGGCAGGTGGAATCCGAATCAAGGAGTTTGTTTTAAGGACTCAGATTATGCATATGGAAGGCACAGCCCCAAAAGGAAAAGACTGATTGCTGCTTATAAGTCATCCAGTATAAAAAGGAGAATATGCAGGTTCTCTGGGAAATGCCACATGTCTTGGCCTTATGAGTAATGTGTAGTTATGTCCCACTAGGAGCCACATTCCCAGTTTGGTGTTGAAGGAGATGTATATATTTCCATCTAATTTTAATCATTTTGACTTATGGTTTAGCTTTGTGCTAGGCAGGCTGCACAGAGGTTCCAGGAGAATACTATTTTAGATGTCTTTGGGGGCAAAAGAAAGAAGACAACTGAAGGCAAGGTTAGAAATAAGTGAACATTTCCAGTTGAGCAAGTTTTATGGTCATATGCTGTGGTAATTGAAGGTTTGCTGTTAAATGCTACAAATCCATGCTGGAGAAGAAAACCTGTCCCAAGTTTGAGATTGCTGCAGTGTGAGGAGGGAGAGCTCTTAGGGCAAGAGGTGCTGTTTCAAAGGAGCAATAATGACAGATTAGCAAGGCCCAGTTCTTTTGGAGTAGGGTTTGTTCTGTCGAGGAGCCATTCATCTCCAGGTTCATCCTGAAGATGCATGAAAAATTTAGAATAATTTCTCCAGCAGTGCCTGGAATGGACCTGTCAAGCTGAGCTTGCCCTGGTGCTGTTAGGGGTTGGGGAGTAAAACAAGTGAATACTGTAGAGGTAAAACTCTGCCTTTCTAGTTCCCCTTCTACACCTCTGTTGGCTTGTTACCAAATCTGTGTTATAGCACAGACAACCATCACCAGCTCAGAGTAGTGAGATGTGCTCAAAGCTCATTTCTGCAGCCAACATAGGAGTGCTTGGAGCAAGCAAAGGCGCAGTTTCTGGAGCAGGGACTTGCTTTAATGTTCTTATCAACTGTTTTGCAGTCTTTGTTAAAAGAGGTCAAAGCTCATTCCCCTGGGTGGGGACTTCATGAGCACAGTACTTATTATTAGGGCAGTACCATATCTTGTAATTAGGGATGTAATTCCCAGCTCTGTAGAGAGCCAGCCTGTAGCCTGGGTACCATTTAAGAGTTTCATGAGATGAATTAAGCAAGGATGGATTGAGCAATACAATGAATTTCAACAGAGATCGCTCGCCTGAAGTCCTGCAGGTGTTTCAGACGAGATACGAAAAGTAAATACCTTCCCTTTTTCTTCCATAGTAGGCAAGGAGAGTGGCATTGTTTCGAGGCCATGAAGTAGTGACCCTCTGATGACTTGGGGCCTGATTGTTTGAGAGGTTACATCATCCCCTGGTCCCTGCTAGAGCAGCTGGGAGAATCTCTTATTTCTTTTTCTGTCTGACACTGAAGATTTTTACCTACAAAGGACCTGTGTCTTAGAAAATTGCTGTTGCAGTACATCTGAAGAGTCAGATTTTGGCAAGCTTCAAAGTGTGATGTAAGAGATTCTTACTTAATTTAGCACTTTGTTAACTTTACTTTTTTTTCTTCCTTACCTACATGGGTAGCAGTGCTTATGTTGTTCTGCATGGAGTTCTACAGTTTATGTGCTTTGTATAAAATGATTTAAATAAGTGCAGAATAAATCAATCAACCTTGGAAAAAAAAGGGAAAGCAATCAACTTCAGGCTTAAAACAAGGAATAGGTGAAAGGCTGAAAGAAAAGGATGAAGAGGATGAATTGTGAAGAAAAGCAGAAACAAAACTGGATACAGTGGTAAGATAGAAAAAACAAGGGAAGGCCAGACATGCAAGTTAATGCAATGTATTTTCCTCTTTAATTATATTCATTTGATGTAGATTTGTGCCAGGCACTTTACAGCAGTGTTAATGAGACAAAGGAAGAGTTGATATCCATAGTGGTTAAAAGATAGAACTTGAATCAAATTGCTGCTGTTCTCGCTGGGCATGGATATATTTAGCATCACAGCACACTGTATATAGGATGTGGTACAGTCTTACACGAAGGCTTTTGAAGGAAGATCTCAATGCACATTGCATTCGTTCCTACGTAGTATTTCCCAAATTCCATTTCCCAAAATGTTGAGAGCTACAGTTGTCAGTTGTTGCTGTGTTCATATTTTTATACAGCACATGTCAACATGGAAACTGAGTCACATGTCCACTGATGAGACTAGTCTTGCCATCTTCATGGAATTCTTGTTCTGCAGCTGTCTTTGGAAAAGGAGTTTGACTCCACCATGTTATCTTCAGGTGTAAAGCTCTTTATGGTGTCTCAGAGGAAGGAAACACTAATTCACCTTTTAAATGGAGCATGGTTCCTCTGCAAATTTGCCTTCCCTGCTTTCACACATCGTCCTCCAGATGGATGATAGCTTGTTGCCCTCAGCCCCCCATAATCCTGTTAACAGCCTTGCTCTAATGATGCACGAAGTGCTGAGAAGTCGTGCACTGCACTCTTGATTTCTCATCAGTGCAGCTTGCACCCCTTCATCCTGAAAAACCACAGGGTAGATTTAACTGGGGAAAAAGGAAAAGAAGAGGTATTCCCAGGGATTACAGCAAATTTGCCTTCCTGTAGGTATGGCTCAAAGAAGTGTAAAGCTCGTGCACTCAGACAGCTGTGTTACCAACAGGTAGGAAAAATGCTCTGGAATTATTCACACTGGCTCCTGGCAGGAGCTTGGAGTTCTGTGGGTTATCCACTGAGGCAGAGACGAGGTGAACAATAGGGATTTAATCTAAGGAATGTTTTCCCTGCCTTCAGCACATCTCTCCAGCTCTCATCTCCATTCCCTGATTGCAGTGTAATCTCACTCATTACTCCGTGACCGTAACCTCCTCTCCCCAATTCAGCAGTGAAGAACCTGCAGCCAATTTGTGTCCAGAATTAAGGTTGTGACCCTCTCCACTTCCCTCTGTGCTCAGCAGCTGTGGAAGGAGGTACACAAAGGCTCTATACTAATTGTTAGAGAAGAAAAATCTCAGACCCTGAATTGTTTGCTGAGCTATTCTGTAGTTTATTTTTCTCTGTACAGCAACAGTTTTCAGCAAAAGCGGACGACTGATTGCTCCTGGAGTTTATTGGAAGTGCCTGGTTTTAAAGGAGGCTGAAATTTTATGGGTGTCAGATGAGAGATAACTGGTCACTCTCCCCATGAGGAGATCTCATTGTCCTCAGTGCATTTCACCTGCTGTTTGGGAAACAACAGTCATACCTAGAGCTGTGGGTGACACTGCCTTTGCTCAGGCTGCTAATGCTTCAGGTGAATTGCTTGTTAGGGAAGGAAAAACTGTAGATTTCTTTTTGGAAAGAAGGATAGGATTATTCCCCTGGCTGAAAAAACCTGCAAGTTTGGGGCACAGTTGACCCATTTGTACTCACAAATGTACAACAACTTTGTAGGTGGTAATGACTTCTGTCAAACTCTTTTATTTGTCACTTTGAACTATCAGCTTATAGAAGAACCACAAAGACTCCTTGTTGGTAGAAAGATGGCTTGAAGTTGCTGAATCATTACAAGCATCTTAATGCAGAAGCAACTAATCTTTTTATCCAGTGCTAGCTTTGGGCTCTGCTTTCCCTCAGGATCTGGATGTTGTAGAGGAACAAGAAAATTAGTGCTAAAAAGATTACTTGGCTGTATGTGAAACAATCCTCTCTGCTCCCCACATCTCAGAAGGCTGCTGCTTGCAATGCTGAAATGTTACAGTATGGAAAATATAGGTAAGATCTGGAGGAGCACCCGAGATGTCCACAAGGACACAGAGGGCACTTCCCATTGCTTTTCGTTTACTAGAATATGTTGTGTGTACTCAAAACTGTGGGTAATTACACTTTGCAATGAAATCTATGAACATCTGTTCCTCTCCCTTTCCGTGCCAAGTCCCAGCCTTCGGGAGACATGTTGTCTCCACAACAGTCAGATAGCACATTTGCCCCCTAAACTAAGTAGAGGTTGCAAGGCAGGAGAAGAAATCTCAGGAAAAGGATTTTTCTTTTAAAACTTCCAGCAACAGCTGCGCAGGGAAGGGAAGAGGGGTGCAGACGTGGTGGCAAGAGCAGGGAAAGCACTGTGGTGCCCACACTGAGCAATGCCCAGTCCTGCCGTGCCCTGTTGAGGTGGAGCAAGCCTGGTGCCATGCTATTCCCACATCCCTGGCTGCCTCTCAGCTGCAGCTGCAGCCCTCACTGCCATCCAGCACAGTGAAGAGCCATGTCTGGGATCTTACAGAGAGCAACAGCTCAGCCCTGTGCAGGAGCTGGATCTTGGGGGCAGAGCTCTGAAAGGAGTAACAGCAAAAGTTCTCCAGGTGAACGAGCCGACCTCCTCCTGTTTGTTTGGCAGAACCTCACCTGCCAGTTGAACGGCGTTGAGTGATGGATGATATTCATGGATTAACAACTTCATTGGAGTTGGGTGTATACCTGGCCATGGAGTACGTAACTGAACGTCTCAATCAACAACAAAAAGGTTTTCCATGCCTCCTGTTTTAGCATAAGTTTGAAAGTCTGGTGGAATCCTCTACTATAAATATTTATCTTCTAGATCCCTTTTCCTCTCCCGTTGGGAAAACTCTTGTGTAATGGAAGAGGTCCCATAGTAACTGCAGCTTTTCTTCTCTTAGCAGTCACAGCGGCGCAGTAACGACGGGGAGCATGTTGCAAGAAGGATGTACTCCATCTAGGCTGGACTTGCAAAGAGTAAATTGGAGTGAAAATAGATTTAATATTTCCATAGTTCAGCGGCAAAAGTAAATCACCCATCATTTGCCTTCTGTCTCCCAGATGCATTAAAATGTGGGAAATGCTCAATCTCCAAACTCTTCATTTCTTGACAAGCTTTATTCACTCTCTTTTCTCTGCTGTTTTTATTAATTCATTCTTTAAGGCAGTTCCTGCTGTGCCAACTCCTTTTACTGCTCAGTGTAGTGAGCTGTTGATAGGTCTTGCACAAGGAACACTGGATCCTGAACTCAGGGCTTGATGGATATTCTCCAGCTCCTCTACTTTTCTTTTCTGTCTTCTGCTTTGGACTTGTGCAATGTCCTTTGAAAGAGAACAGCAGAAACAAAAAGTCAAGTGTTTGAAGAGTTACCTGTCTTTTCTGTGCCTTTTGTCCAACATTATAAAGTCCCAACTTTATACAGATCTCAGAACCTGTAAAAGGCTTGGAATGCTGATGGTTATTGATAGAACAGGATGTTTAGGATAGGGAAAGTCCTGATGCATTTGAGGATGGCTTGCAACTTGGACCTTAGGGTTAAGCCATTTTAGAGACACCTTCTTTGAAAGCCATGACCTTGTCCTTTCAATTTCAGGCTTCAGCTTTATTGCTCTCCCAAGGAACTCAGACAGTTGATTAACTCGTAACTCACTAGTTCTTGACATATTAAGCAGCAAATTTGATTCTAATTAACAGCTTTTATTAACCTGGGTTCCCCCTTCCCTCCTCCCTTTCACTCTAGAGAGTCCTCAAGCCGTTACAGGTTTTAAAGTAATTTCTAATTTTTTATTTTTAATTTTTTTTTTAAATCGTGAGTGTGTGCAGATGTTGGAATGCGCAGATCAGCGGGAAGGATGTGTGTCTGTCGGAAGAACATTTGGGAAGCAAATAGGGTCACCTGAAGGAAAGTGAGGGGTTGGGTTGTGAATGGAGCTGGTGGCTGGCCACAGGGTTGGCTTGACACTGAAGAGGAAACCGTGAAGGGCAGGCTTTTCTCAGCTCTGAACAGTTGCTTCCCAGTAGACAGGCTCCACCTCAGTGATCCACCCAGGTGTGCAACCTGGCGTGAAAAGTGAGAAGGGGCATTGCTGGAGCTCTTGACCAAATTGGACAACAGCTCTTCTGCTCCTCCAGAGCCTGCCAGCGCTCTGCTGCCTGAAAGATCTGCATGGAAATCACTCTGCAGGGATCCGAGGGAACTGAGAGAACTGGGTTTGGAAAGGTATCCTGTGCATAGTGTCCGTAGTTATCCTGTATGTATCCCAAAGAGGACGTGCTTCCAGCCAACGCTGATGAAGCACGCGGCTCCCTGGGGATCCCTCCACCGCAGTGCAGAGCTGCCCGGATCTGAGCCATGGATGGGATGGGTGAGGGGCTGAGAACAGCTGAGGAAGTGCCTCTTCTTCATCACTGAGATTCTCTTTGCTGTTTCACTTGTTTCGTGTTGGTCAGCAGATGCAGCAGCTTGTTGGCAAGCACGGAGCCAGAAAATCCAGGGATCCCCCGACTGTCATCCGGCTCTGCCACTGACTGCCTCGCTCTGTCTCATTCCCCATCTGTGACTTGGGAGCTGTAATGACTCTGCTAGTTTGTCCAGGTGTTCCAGTTCTGGTGTGCAAGTTCCTATTGAAGTGTTAATTTTTACAGCTTGCAAGGGAGAGGGAGGTTTTTCAGCCTCGTTCAAACGTAGGGAAATGGTTTATTTTCAGATTTCAAAACACACTGTGGTGTAACCCTGCCTAAGAAACTACTGTGGTATCTTTATAAAAGATGCTTTTCATAAGCTTTGGTAAATGTGTTTCACCACTATTACTCTGAATGTATCTAATTCAGTTTTGGACTTTTTGAACTCTTGATCTGAGAGGGAGCCTGTGACAGTGAGCACCAGAGGTCAATGCAGACCTTGAGAAAAGAGGGTTTTTTATATCTATTTGAAATTGCCATTCAGTTCCCCTGGGTATCGTTTCCCTTGCATCTTGCAAGAAAAGAGTAAATATCTTCATTATTCTGTGCTTTCTCAGGTTTCTCCTTAACTGCTAAACAGCTGTGTTTTTATATTTTCTGTAACTAAAGCAAGTGAACCTCTCCCAAGACAACCCACAGTGAAGATGAAGTGTTTCAGTGTTCCTGAGAGGCAAACCAGCCAAGGTCAGCGCAATGACCCCCAAACCAATCGTGTCATATGCAGTCTCACCACATCTCAGCTCACTCTCCTATGCAAATAGCTGAAGAATATGTTAGACAAAACCTGTCCTTCGGGAGCAGCCAGTGTAATCTTTGGCTATGTTGAATATTGATCGTGTGTTATACCTCCTTTTTTAATTTTGTTCAGTTAATTTCTGGATTTGTAATAGCACTTTATCCCCTGCTCCATTGCTCAGACAGTTTTCTTGTAGCTTTCTTGGCAGTGCTTTGTCACAGAGGCTTCAAAAATTCAAATAATTAAACTTAATCCTCAGGGATTCTTTTTCTTTCCCCTTAAGAATTTTAGGGAATTCTACTAGATAGGAAGGGAATGGTTTTATTTATTTATTTATTTATTAGCATTGGTTTTGATTGGGGATTTATTGTTTCTTGTTTAGTTTTATTTGGTACAGAAATAAGTTTTAAGGCCTTGTATTCTCTGGATCATTCCTGAAAACCTTCTGGAGTCAGGCTACAATATTGCTTCTTTCTTGTCTCCTGGTATACACATCCAATTTTAAGGCTAATTTATTTTTTAACAACTTCGATGCTTTTAGGTCTTCAAATATTATCCTGCCTTGGTGATTCATGATCCTCTGAGGATAAGAGATGTGGTATGGGAGCTTGCAGATGATTTTGTGAATTGAGCAAAGTTACCAAGTTACAGGAGATCTACATGGTGAAATAACACCCAGGATGGCTTTAACAGCAAGGAGGTAAATATGTGTCCCTATCATAGAGGACCTGTGGAATCCATCTCCTCTCTGGAGGGAAGACTGAACTCCCTTCAGCATGTTCCTTTGCTGACTTCAAAAGGAGGATGAAACTAGGCTTCATTTTCATGTTTCTATTTGTTATGTTGGCAAGATTTAGTTTGAGTGGAGTCAGACAAGAGGTCTTTTTTATTTGGGCTGCGTAGAAAATAAATCAGGTGTGATCCTTTCATTATGGCTCTGTGATGCTCATGAAGAGCAGTGATGGATAGTTGTCTCTGTCTCTTCTTCTCTGCCAAGAAGAGTAAGAAAAATAAGGCTTCCCTTTTGCAGTCCTAACAATTCCCAGTCCATGCATTAAGCGGAAGGCAAGACTAGGAAGGAAGTTACCTCAAGGGGTTCCCTCCAGATCTGACATACCAGCTAGGAGGAAACTCATTAGAGATACTTTGGTGAGTGGGTGTAGTGAGCACACAACTCCTGGGATGTGTTTTTAAAGGGTCTGTCTGAGGTTAATGCTGCACTAGATCTCCTCTTTTGTGCTAAATCAGACTAATATTTAAACAGTCTTCTTATTAATTTCTCTGTTAATTCCAGTGTTTATCATCTACCAGTGACGTGTCTAAATCTCTGTGTTTTACTTGTGGAGTTTCCCTGGTGCAGGGGCTGGCAGTGGCCCTATGCCATCATGTGTCTCAACATAACCTCAGTGCATGTTGTTGAATGCTAGAGATAAACATAAGGATTAAGCTGTAGAGAGGTCAAACAGAATAAATAATCTTCTGTTCCCCCTTCTCTTATCCTCAGTTCCTTTCTTGAGCCATTTGAAGTGAGGTTGCCTTCCCCTGTTGAGGTGATCCTGCTCTATTTGGATTGCCACCTGGTTTTCTAAGCTGTCTCATTTTGTTGTCTCCTCTGTGTTTCCCATCTCTTCAGGACCTGTTTGCTGCTCCATCTCCCTTCCCCCAAGGCCACAGTTCTGCACAGTTTAGAAGCAGCTGCATTACTCTAGCATCTGAAGAGTATTTTAAATGGAACTGCACTTAACAGTGATGGTGCCAGCACTCATTTTGATCCCTGCATCCACAGACATTTTGTTATTTTCAGGATGTTCTTTTCATGACTTAAATTTAAAATAAGCAGTTGTAGGGCAGGGGGGATGTCTTGTTCCACTGCACCACTTGGAGTAGAAGATATGCCTTCAAAGTGCTAATATGCAGGACTATAATGTTTTATTCTCTTAAGGTACCATGTTAGCTTCCAAAGTTAGGTAATTTCTAAGAGCTTGTAATATTTTTTTTATGAACAGCTTTAAATAGAAGTCATTAGACACTGTTGTTCAAACTTAATTAACTGTTCTCCTTACTGAATTACAGCAAAGCAAAGAGTGACGGCACTGTAGGATGGAGAAACGTCTTACTAGATTTAAAAAAAAAATAATGAGATTTAACACTTAATTAGAACACAGGACCTTTGGCAGCCCAGGTATCAGGCTATCTTCTGGGACATCAGGCTTTGGGGAGTGATGTCTCACTTCCCAGATTACTGCAGTTAAACTGCATGTGCTTCAGGCATGTGCTCCAACCATGCCTGAAGCACATGCCCTTGCTTCATTCACAGAGCTGGTTTGCTGTACCCTCAGCAGAGGCAAAATGTAATTGCAGCATGTGAAAACAGTTTTTTTCACACTTAATAAGGCAGGTACCAGTAGCAGTTGTGAATAAGAGGTAGTGGTCAGGGTTTCACCCTGTGCAGGCTGTGGTTGCTGGGGAGCCCTTGCTGTGGTTGCCAGTGTCCTGTCCCATCACCACCAGCAAGGGAAGGCAGCACAGATCCTGTTGTCAGCCTCAGAGGGCGAGGTCTTTCCTGGGGCTGAGCAGCGGGTCTCAGTTGTGTCTGCACAAGGAGGTGGTTTAAAACCATGTGTGTATTTAACAGGAGCAGCAGGCAGTGTTAATGTCTTTCAAGAGTATAGTTGTGTTGAAGGGAAATAGTTAAATATTATAATTTCATAGAATCACAGAATGGTTTAGGTTGGAAGGGACCTTAAAGACCATCTAGTTCCAACACCCCTGCCATGAACAGGGACACCTCCACTAGACCAGATTGCTCCAAGCCTTATCCAACCTGGCTTTGAACACTTGCAGGGATGGGACATCCACAGCTTCTCTGGGCAACCTGTGCCAGAGCCTCACCACCCTCACAGGGAAGAATTTCCTCCTTATACCTGATTAGGTATAAAGGTCTTGGAGAAAATAACATAACTGGAAGATGGATTTAGAGGGTGTTGACCCACACAGTTATCCAGAACTGGGTTTTAGGCAAAATGAAGTTGCCTGGAAGCTTTTTCAGGATGAAATCAGGCGTACACTGTATTTGACTTTTGATATTTAGAACAAAAGTTCTGGAAGCAACTAAGCCTTCACATCACATTCAAAAGGCTGGCGAGGTTTTGACAATGCCTCGTAGTACTGTGAGGTCTCACTGAAGTGTGAAGGTGCAGCTTGGGGAGACCGTATGACCAGGTCCCATTGGGAAAAGGTCTTCTTTTAAAAGAGCTTCCAGAGATGTCTGCTGTGCATCCATCTCGCTGAGAGACTGAAGGAAACACAGCAGGGTGAACATCTTTGCAAAAAACAGGATTCATTGAGCTGTATTAAAGTAATGTTGGCTGTTAGTAGTGCCAGCAAACACTTGCTTCTGCCATGTGCCGGATCCATCTCTCCTTTATCCTGTGCCTTTGTCTGACCATCACAAACCAATTTGATTTCTTTAACTTCGCTTTGGAGCCAGAGCAAGAGCTTACTACAGCTCTTTGGAGTAATTTTTACCTCCATTCCAGCCAACTAGATTAGGCTGCAGATAATGCTAGGAGTGAATAAGAGCTTCAGCTCCAAGGGAGCTGGAACATAATTACACTAGATGAAGGGTACTCTCCGCAGCTCCTCCAAGAGAGCTGAGATTAGACTGTAATCATTGTTTGTAAGCAGACAGGAATAAGGGGTAATCAGCCAGGCTGCCCTTGCACGTTATTCCAGGAATTAATATTACCTTCCTGGAGTAGCTCATCAATTCACACTTACATGAAACTGCAGAAATCAACAGGTCTTGTCTTCCCATCACGGGAGCTGCCGAGTGGGGCTGGGCCCTGTGGGGCACCAGCCTGGGGTTCTGTGGGTCAGGCTGGCGTGTTGCAGAGGAGCTGCCGTGGCCGTGCAGGAGGGAATCAGCATTCCCGGGAAGGACTGCGGGTCTCAGCTCTGCGGGGAGACAGGCTGCTGCAGTCCCTGGGTGTCTACAGAGAGACTGGGTAATGCAGGAGCAGGAGAGCTCTGGAGCTGCTGCCCATGGAGAGCCAGCCGGGTGCGCTGTGCCGAGGAGGGGAAGGCGTTGCTTTTTTTCTTTAGCAATCTTCTTTAGCCCGCAGAGCTGCGGCAGCAGGGAGGGACGGCGCTGGGAAGGAGTGGGGAAGTTTGGGTTTGAAGAGGATCTTTGCAAGTGTGCTTGGTGCTGCTTGAATCCGACCCTAATTATAAAGCCTGCGGGTCCCGGCGAGCACAGTGAGAACATCGTGTACAGACACAAAGCTAACACTAGGCAGCGAAAGTCTTGACATCCCTCTGATGTGAAACGAGAAGAGAGGGAATAAAAGAGCTTGCAAATCCAGGCAGAAATCATTAGGAGAGTGAGTCCACAGACCATGAAGGGTCATTTGAGTTTCAAAAAATAGACGTATTGCTTCCACCAGAACTTGCTATGGCAAACCAGGTGGTAGGATGGTACCTGTATGAGTGTTAGCCTGCCCTGCTTCCCTCTCTTTAGCAGTTCTCACTGCCAAGCCCTTTGCTTCCATCAGTTTTGGAATAAATCACCAACCAACCTAATGATTATCTCTTGCAGTGTTTTACATACATTAGTTATGTGCTTGGGCTTTTTAATGATGCTGCTGCTCTGACACCTCACTAAATATGACACAGCTTTATAGGTGGCATTGCTAATACTTTAGCAGTCAAAGGTTAGCTGCTATTATTAACCGCATTAGTACTGGCTCTTGGAGGAAAAATAAGTGGAGATAGATGCTTTCTCTGGAAAGCTCACAGTCTAAAATCAAAACCCAAAGGAATGTTGAAGGAAGGAGCAGCTCATGAGCAAATGGACTAGTGGTGATTAGCACAGTGTCGTGAGTTTAGACTTGTGGCTGTTGTTTCATTTGGTTTGTTAATTGGAGTAGAGGTAGGTCAAAGGGCACAGCAGGAACCTGGCAGCCAGCAAGAGGAAGAGAGGCAGAAGCCAGCACGTCACCTGCCTGTCTTGATCCACTGCCAGAGTTCTGTAGCTCTCTCTGCAGGAGGATGTCTGGAAAAATTTGGATGAAGAATGTGTTAGTGTCTGCATGGATTGCCCCCAAAAGTCTTTTCCAGGCTCTTCTCTAGCATGTGGAAAAGCATGGGAGGATTCATGGGTGAAATTCTCCTCTGGGCTTCAAAGCTGCAAACCCTCCTTGGCAGCCCAAGGTGTGTGTGTGGCTGCTGAGATGCATTAGGTGCATTAGGGGAGGGCCATGCAATGGACAGATGAGTGGTAAAGAGGAATGGGTGAATTGGACACCTGAGTGAGGAGAAAGAGGAGCCACTGGAAAAGGATTTTGATGTTAATGGGTAAAATGAGCTAAGCTGAGGATGCGCAGCCATGAATTCACACGACACGGGCATAATTATTGTAGCCCAGATCAGAGAGGAGGAGCTGTCTAAACTCATTTCTTTTTGCTGCATTTCTCATTTAGATATGTTTTCTTATCTAATGGATCTTCGCACAGCCAAGCTTGGGAATGAGAATGGCCCTGTTTGCTGTGGTGGAGCAGCGAATAGAGCAGAGAGGTGGAGTTTGCTGATGAATATCAGCTTCTAGAAATGAATTGTTTTTCTTGCTCCTGCTGCTGCTTTGCTGAGGGACTGGGGCATAGATCTCATTTTAGAGATCTCATGGTTGTGACTGTTATGTTTCTTAGAAAGGACAGTAGGGGGAAAAAATCCGTGGGATGAAGGGGGATGATGTCTGTGGGTGATGCTTTTGTCCTGTGCTCAACACCAGCCCCGTCACACTGAGGTGTTCTGCCTCAGCTGCCTGGAGATCGGTGTCAGTGCCTCCTCTGATGGACTATTAATACTTCCCAAAGCCCAAGTAGCCTATCTAATAAAAGCCATAAGTGCCTTGGTGCCTTGCTGCATGACTGGAAGATTTATTGCTACAAGCAGCAGAAAGGCATCTGGGGAAGTAGAAGGGTTGGTTGCTTAAAGAAATTTTAATATCGCAGGTCCCAACATTCCAGTTCATCTTTACCAAAGGAGTTATCAAATTAGAAGGTCCAGTGGGAACAGAGAGAACATGTTATCAACACTGTTATAGTGAAGGATGTGCCAGCACTTTTCATGAAAACCTTCTGTTTTCAAATGACTATAAATAGTTGGTTAAATGCACATAAATAGATCCTACCTGGGGGTAAATACTTGACTTTGAAGTGAGCAGACGGCTGCTTCTCACTTTTAACCTACATAAAATGAGGGACAGCAGTATTGCCAAATATGAGTGTTGAAAATTGTAAATGCAATGTAAAAATAACAATATACTTTGAGATAATTTTATTTGCCATCTGGTTTTGAGCTGTCGGTTATACTTGCATCATGTTTTCTCTGCAACTGTGAAGTTTCTTTATTTTGAAACAAAAACAGAGATTGCCATCTAGTACCTTGACTTCAGGATATGGAAATTGAAGAAAAGTTTTTAATCAAATCTAGCCTTGCAAAGCTTGTCAGAAAGGAAAGAATGCTGGCAATGCTGGGGCATTTAGAGAAGTTTATTAATCTCTTTTAGTTTTATGTAAAAGCAGATTAACCAAACAGACTTAATGAATGCAGAAGATATCTCCATGCATTCACAATGAATGTCTGCAGGTAGGCACTTGGAAATTAGAAAGCATTAAGTTAAAACATGTATTTTCCCTCTACAATTGTACCCTAAAGAATTAACTTTCTACACCCTTATAGACATTTGCTACACTCCTATAGCCACATGTAGCCTAAATAATCTGTGGGTTTGTGATTAAAGCTGTTTTAATATTTATTTTCCAAGGGGATTGAATATTTAATATCCTTGTCTCTGTCTTGTTTTTATGGAAAAAAAGAGGACAAAACAAGGCAAACAGAAGCTGATGTGTACAAAACTGCAGCCATTGTGAACTGGCAGAAAGACCAAAGCTCTTTTTATTTATTTATTTTTTTTGTTTCAACTTGTGGGCATTCAGTTTGAGTGGAAGTAGCTTTGTGCAGTTTTTTGAGAGCTAAAGCAGCTGTATGAACCATTTTCACATGGGACAAAATGGTTACCTTGCTGTATAGAAATGTGTGAAGTGCTGGTTATTTTTCCAGCTAGAAAGATGTGGCACTTGGGGACATGGTTTAGTGGTAGACTTGGCAATGCTGGGTTAATGGTTGGACTCAAAAGATGCTAAAGGTCTTTTCCAACCAAAATAATTTTGTGATTCTGTGACTGAAGTGGGGTGCCACCACAGAAGCAAGAGAGATGTTTAGAGCTGAACCTCTCTGAAATTGTTTCCCAAATGAGACAGGAGTTGTTGTTCTTGAGTGGCTCCGGGGCATCGCTGTGCAGACTGAGGGCAAATGGAAGAAAATTGTCATTTTTCATTGGGCTGAGTTATCCTGCTCCTCCAGTTTGCATTTAATCTAAACTTGGTCAAAAGGTGTTTTGGGGAGAGTTGATGGCACTTTCCCTGCTGGCACAAGGACAGCATTCACCTCCCCAGTGGATCCTAGCTCACTCAGCAATGGCAGGTGGGGATTTTGGAGGGACTTGCAGACCATGGGGACTTAAATTCTATTGTGCAAGAAGGCTGCAGACCTTGGCTGCGACCGAGGCACAGATTTGGCTGGCTGCAGGCACGCTGTGGCCTGGAATGGGTGTCTTTTCCCCGTCTCCCCAGCTCTGCCAAGCAACCAGAGCCCAGGCAGCCGATCTGTACGCGGAGCTTGTGCCCACACAGTGCCTGCTTTGGGTTATTCATCTACTGTAACAGGCTCTGCTGCCTCCTCCCACCCCAAGCTAATCACTTTGCAAAGCTTCCAAGGTACACCAACTTTGTGTGGCAGCTAACAAGCTTAGCTGATGAGTTCTGCCATCATCCTTCTGCAGAGCTAATCAGCTTACCAGTGCTCCAGAGCTAATGGGCCTGTGGGTCACAGCAGCACCGTGAACTGCTCACACACGCGTTTGCCACATCCATCTTTAATTGCATGGCTGGTGCTCTAATGGAGTTTCCTCCTGCATATGCTTCGCTTATTTTTCCGATGGTTATCACTTGTTATTTTGCAGCCAATTCTTTTTTCCTCAGACGCACAGTTCATTAAAGACTTATTTTCATGCCATGGCTGAAATTTCAAATATCAGCTGCTTTCCCAGTCATCCCACCCAGACTGGGTGGTGGCCAAAATTTATTTACAAAGGGAAAATTACACTTGGGGTAGCACATCTCATGAGCACTCTGTGCTTTTACCGGTGCATCCCTGAAATAGATCAGTTCCAGCAGGGAGAAGGATTGAGTGATGTCAGCTCTCAAAAGTCAGGATTTCACAAAGTTGAGAGTGGAGGAAAGTCATAGGCATGAGAGTTGCTGCAGTGGAGGTTCTGCAGCCGAAGAGCGACGCTGCTGGATTGTAGCCCCGTCATCTTCAAGTGCAGCAGCTGAGAGCTGCACCTGCGCCTGCATCCCTCCCCTAATTTGAAGTGGCTTTACAATCATTTTGCTAGAAAAGGTATTTTATCCTTTTCACTCACTACGTGAAAGCAAGTGGAGAAAAGTGACTGACAAAGAAATGCTGATGGTACGTCTCGAAAATGCTGGCTCTGCGTTTGGCGAGCAGCCCAACGATAAAGGGAAATTTTTCTCCTTGTATTTTTCAGCTTTTATAATGGCATGGGATGGAAGCAGGTAAGGAGTCTTCCTGAAACTTTGTGTCATGCTGCAGCGTGTCTCTGGCTCAGCAGTGTAGCAGCCTTTAGGTGCCCCATGACAGGAAGGGTTTGATTATAAAGGTAACTGGTGAACACAGTTGCACGTTTCCCCTCCGTGCTCCATCCCCACCTGCACAGCAGCACTTTGCCTTTGGCAGCGGGGACAGGACACCCATCCTGGTCCTCACCTGCCCTTAAAGCAGAGCAGGGGCAGAGAAGGCAGGACCTTGCCCAGGAAGAGTCACTCAGGAGGTTTCACTGGCTGTGAGTGCACCGCAGGAGTTACCCTTGACTTAGGAAAACATAATGAAATGCTGCTCAGTGGCTGCATTGTTAATAACATGATTAAAAGGAGGTTCCTCTTGACCATATCCCTTTCTTGAAAGCAAAATGGAAATGGCAGAAATACTATTTAGAGAGTAGGATGTTGTTGTCTGTTCTAATTTTCATTAAATTCTGTGCTTCTGCTGCACTGTAGCCACGGTTGCACAGGTTAATTAACATATGTTGAATGAAAATTAAAGTCCTTACACTGTATTTTTTCAGCGGGGTTCTCTCCTGTTCTCCTCTTCCAGTACAAAGAGCAGTGCTCTTTCTTCCTTTATTATAATAATCTGAGTATTTTATAGACATCTTTTATGAGATTCTTGGTTTTTGTGCCTTCATACAGTTTTTCCAGAATTTCTGGGGGCTTTGTGAAAGCCTCTTTCTTTGCTCTTTCTAGTGCTTTTCAGTACTCTCCTAGGCCTATCTTAAAAAAAGTGCACGATGTTTTCAGATAAGCATAAACCACCAATTAGAAAAATTGCATTATTGTGTAATCCAGACTGTTCCCTATTTTCTCTTCACTACTGTCCAGTACTTTATCCAACTGCTTTGTTAACTCTTGGAAAGAGCACTACCAAAACAGAGACCTGGTTATCCTCTACCCTGAGCCACATCAAATTATTTCTCTTACCACGTTTTAATGCCACAGAGGATTTGTACATGTATTTAATAGTTTTTCCTTGCTCATTTTGCTGGCACAGGGGCATGGTCTGCCAGTCCAAATTGATCAGCTCCTTTCCAAGCCTTTATTTAAAAAATAGGTTTGACAAAAAAGAGTGTTTTGCCTTGCCCAGGAATCCTTTGGTTTCTGGGCAAATTCCACACATGTAGGAAGGGGTCCTTAATGATACCTTACAAATTTAATTTTAAAAAAACCACTTTGTGGCACTTTTAGTCAATTGAGATGGAGTTTCTGTGAAGTCTCAGTGAACATTTTTAGGGGGGGAGAGACAAGGTCATGTTGCCCTTAGGACACTGACCCAGCCCATGGAACCATGGGTCTGATGTTTCTTTTCTGTCTTAAAAATCTGACTTCACTTCTGTCTCCCCATAGGAATGTGCCAGAACTGGGGGGTCCCAGCTGGGGAATATAGGAGTGACTGTTCCTCTTGTGCTGAGGTCTGGAAACCCAGGATGTTCTTCTGAGTAGTGACTGAGAGAGGGGTCCTGACCACCCTCTTGGAGGAGATACATAGGGCTTGTTTCTTTTTGGTCCTGTGCATAAGAACTGTTGCATTTTGTATAAAATACCTCACTGAGACCAAAAAAAGTTGAGCAGCTCTTTGGAAGGGTTTAGTTCAGAAGCAGGTTGGCCTGGCCGCCAAAGTGGGATGGCACAACACGACGTCTGTGGGGGAGTCTGTCTGTTCTGCACAGAGACACCGAGGAGGTGGGCTGGCTCTCAGCCACATCAACAGATTGCTCCTATTTTGCAGATTGAAGTCATGTCTGAAATAAATACATGCACTTGCTGCTGTGCATCCTGCACAGAGCAGCAAAGGAGCTGAACGGAGATGAACATTTCTGGCTGGAAATTTCTGATACTGTCATGTAGAGATGGATTTAAAGCTCTGGGACAAATATTCCCCTTCCATTAGAACATCATTAGTGAATACAGCCTTTCATGTGCCTGTAGCTTCGGTGTGACTGTACAATCACCATCAAGTGAGCATGTTTTAATAAATCTAGTCCTTTAGTCAGGATACTTCTGGGCTTATCATATACCCATCTACTTGTGTTTTGTGTCTTGCCATACCTTAGCATCGGTATCAGATGTTCACCAGTGGTGAGAAAGAGAACAAAGAAGCACAGTTTCTATCCTGACTGTGTGTTTCTCTCTCTGCTTCAGCTCTGAGCTGTTTGCTTAGAGCTTGACACCTCCTCCATCAAAGGTTCCATCTCACAGACCTGGTAGTCACTGATGGTGGTGAGGAGCACACAGGGAGATGTTTTTTGGGCTTAACATGGAGGATCCCTGGTGCTCATGTTCCTTTATGTATGAAACCAGCAGTGAAAGGCTGGGGCTGGTGGTGCCTTGCACAGCATGTGAGTGTAATTAAAAAGATCAACTATGCCAGTTTTCTGACTCCCCTCTGCTCGTGTGAGGAACAATAGCACTAAATGATGATTGTAATTCATTACAAATGCACCCTAATTAAATTACCCATCAGTGGCTGAAAGATTAATGATATCAGCCTGGGTTAGAAAATGATTAAAGTTAGGCTTGTCACATTTTGCAGTTATTATATGGAAGTTCACGAGGGGAAGGGATGGGGCAGAGTATGAGGTGTTATTAGGTGATGCCTCTGGAAGGCAGCTGCCCTGTGGCTAATAGTGTTCCTTCAGATTTTGCAGGTGCCAAACCCTCTGGAAGTATTTCTTAGGTCTGTCAGGGGGTGTCTGGGGCTGTACCTTTGTCAGGGAACGTTGTTAATCTCTTTGTAAGATGGACAGGAGGGTCGTATAGGGAGTCTGGCACAGCAAGGAACTGAGCCTAGATCTCCCAAACTTAGGCTTAACTCTCAGAGTTTAATTTGCTGAGCTGTCTTCCCTTTCTTCTTTTTTAATCTTCATTTCTCAAAAGTACCTATAAAAATAGTAGAGAAAGACCATGGGTGACATAAGGAATAGTATGAAATACAGCAGAACATCAGCCTCTCTCCCCTTCCTTAGAGACATTTTACATTGCAAATGGCTCTCAACAGCAAATATTTACAAGGGGAAAGACAACTCAACAATATAACCTTGCCTCCAGTGAGAGAAGTGCAGAATTCAGGACATTTTATAAAAAGAGACAAAAGAAGGCACTGACTTACCTGATCATGCAGCACTGGGAATGTTGCTGCCTCTGCACTACTGGAGGAGATGCCTCTGGAGGTGTTCCAGGCTCAAGTGAGGGTGAGGATTGACGGGTGGGATGTGTTTAGGTGGATGAGGAAGAAAAAAGGATATATTGGCATAAGGACTGTCTCTGAACAACCTAGGACAGATCGGCTGTGCTTGGCATTGGTTCTGCCATTAGCTGGCAAATAAGCAAGGAGGAATTTTTTCAAAGCAATTTCATTTTCCAACATTGTACATCCTGTCCTTAAATGCCTTCACTGATTGGATTGGTGGGGCCAGTCCAGAAATGGACATTGTTTACCAGTCGGGGCTGGACTCTTAATAGATCTTCTCAAACTCTTTGAGAAGCAGCTCTTGAATACTCCAAGCAGAAATAAATCGAGCAGTGAGGCCGATGTGCCCTTTATATCCGTGGAATGGACCTCATTAAAACATTGTACGCAACAGCTTGGGGCTGGAGCAGCAGAAACAAATGGAATTCCTGGAAATGCGAATAAACCAGGGCTTAAATGAAACAGTCGCACGTGTCAGAGAGGAGGCAGTTTTGTCTTTGCATTGTGCCCAGGTGAGCTGTTCCCTTTGCCTGGATGTCCCTCTGCTGGGACAGACTGGGCCTTATGAAATGCAGGAGGGTGCAGGAGCGGGTGCTGGTACAGCAGGTGCTGAGAGGTGAGACAGCCCATCCTCTCCCATTCCATGGAGTCTCCGGCACTGCTGTGGCAGGCAGATGGCACTTACTAGCTGTGCAGGCCTAATTAGTTCACACTGAAGTTACTGGAAGACATTTCTCTGGGGAATGGATGGTTACCAAGAGGTTGAAACCCTACTTGGAGAAGGGGAGATATTAATATTGAATGTAGTCATCTCCGGGTTTGGATGACCTTGCTTCTGTTGATAAAATGATGCATTTTCCAGGTTTTTTGCATATTCTCTTCAGCAATGCTCGTAATATTGAAGTGATTTCCCTTGAGGAGGATAGGGACAAATAACCTCAAAGAGTTTTCCTGCATAAAATCATCTGCTAAAGCTGTGTCTCTCTACACTGGATTTGTAGCATGGAAGTTTTAGAGAGAGATAAATTTTTGTCTTTACTGTGAGAGTGGTGAGGCACTGGGACAGGTTGCCCAGAGAAGCTGTGGATGCCCCATCTCTGGAAGTGTTGAAGCCCGGGTTGGATGGGGCTTGGAGCAACCTGGTCTAGTGGAAGGTGTCCCTGCCCAGGGCAGGGGGGTTGTAACCAGAGGATCTTTAAGGTTCCTTCCAACCCAAACCATTCTGTGGTTATGAAATAAGCCAGCAGCAAGTACCTGTACCATGAGCATCAGTGGATCCAAGAGAGAGTAGAATAGGGATTGTTGTTCTCCAGACTTCCAGATTATGCACACATTAGTGCAGGGATTATAGCCAGATGTTGGCTTTTGGATCAGACCCGACGTGGTTGGTCAGTTCTGGGAAGGTGGAGGCATCACCTGCAGCACTCGGTGTCCTGGTCACGTCTCATCTCCTGTTGGAGAGTTCAGAGCTGCTTCCACAGCCTATCAACATGTAAATAGATATCTGTTGAAGGAGAGCAGCCAGCTGGCTCAGCCATCAGAGGGGCCTCACCCACAAATTTTGGGTAATGCAGGCAGATTTAGCTATTATCAGAGTTTTGTGGCCTAGTTCTTTCTCTCTGGAGGGTTTTCTGACCTGGCTATGTAGCCTTGAAGCTGCATATTGCTCTGCTTGTTATTGCCTTACAAAGCTAAATGTGATTTTCCTCTTTTCTTTTCTTGACTTTTTTTTTTTCCAAGTGTTTAGACATGTTTTTATTTAGGACAGAACTCTTTTTGTCTTTCTGGTTTTGCCTTTCCCAACCAACTCCTGCAGACAAGGCAGTTGGGATTCAGGGAAATAGCTGACTCACATGGGCAGATGTCAAGATTTTCCTTTGTAACTGAGCCTATGAAAGGGGAATTTTCCTTTAGGCATTGCAGAGAGAGAGCTCTGCTGGCTCTGACAGTCACTAGGGGAGTGGCAGTGGGAAGGAGACGTCCTTTAACTGAGGAGCTGGGGTGAAGCTGGGGAGTTTCAGTGGTGCTATAATCGGTGGTTCAGATCCAGCCTGGGCAGATAGAGATGAGAAATTACATCCTGCCCTCTTGATCAGTGACCTGTGTGAAATGAGTTTGGGTTTAGTCCAGTTCTCTGCAGATGAGCTGTTTGCAGAAAGCAATCAACGCATCTGGCATGGACAGGCACCCTAACCAGCCACCTCAGCACAGGGCAAGGATGCAAAGATGTCCTGGAGACCAAGATGCAGTTACCCAAAGTCTAGGTCAGGGCTTTTGCTGTAATCTGCTACCTTGGTGCATCTTGCACCTTCTCCATGATTGATTTCCACCTTATCAGCTTCCAAGCTTCTGGCTGGTGCTTTGGTGCACTCACAAATTGGAGGGGACAAAAGATAGAGGGTTTTGAACCCGTGGTGTCATGCAGAGCTCGGCTTTGTGCTGAGATGGTGTATGTTAACAAGGATTGTGTCTCTTGAGGTCATATGCCCATATCTCCCCGTACCTGCCCCCCTGCACTCTACCAGAATGGCTCTGGGAGCAGCTCATCTTGGTCTCCTTTCTCAAGAGCAAAATAACCTGAGGCTGAGCAGAGTCTCCTTCACCTGGAGCTCTGTCACTGACCTCTGCTCAGACAGGAATCCACACCCTCATGAGGAGGTTACTACCTCTTTCAAACATTGCAGCCTTGAGCAGGAGATGTTCAGTGATCCCCAAGAGCTGAGAAGTACCTTGCAAGGATTGAGTCTCTTCAGTGTGGAGATGTTTCTTTTAGAATAAATAAATGCCTCTCTGATTCAAATGATGCATATTCCAGGCTGATTAGTAGTCTGAGATAGCAGCAACACATGGCACTGGCTGACTGTTTCCAGAGACTGATCCCTCCAGGACAGAGCTAAAGAGCAGCACTGGAGGAACCAAGGAGCAGGTGAGTGTGTGGATGGTGCTCCCTCCCCCTGTCCGTGCCTGTAGTCCTGCCAGCTCATGGGTAGTGTCCTGGTTCCATAGCCTGTGATCAGAGTGGCTGGCAGATGGGTCCCAAGTTCAGCCTGATTAGTCTCGTTCAATCAACAAGGCCGAGGTAAAGTTGCTCTATGTCTCATCCCATATGGTGGCTCCTGCTGTCACTGTTCTTGTGGGAAAAGCTCTGAGCAGACTCCTGGTCTCAAGTCCAACCCCTCTTTTCCCCTCACTAAATAAAAGAGAGCACTGGAAATACCAGTGTTTCTGTCAGGTGCATGGTTGCACCCAAGCGGTGATGTTTGACTCACAATACTACTGATAGGTGGGAACTGGCACTGCTTAGTCCCAGTGGTTGCTCCCTTGTCACTTGACAGGGACAGTCTCCCAGTGGGAACTGCTCTGACACCCTCCAGATGTCCAGGGACCAGGCCCTGCCTCTGATCTGTGAGTAGAAAGGTGAAATAGATTGATAAAAATTAACTCTGAACAGATTCCTGAACTGCCGTTCAGTGGATGAGGAAGAAATGGAGAAACTAAACTAAACTCGGGCAATTTGCATAACTTAACTTGTTCTGCCTGTTTTTGGTTGGAAGCTGTCACTTGGGGTTAATCCTTTCTAATGTAGATTCCTACACTTTTCTCAACCACAGCAACAGGTTGAAGAATTTGCTTTGTAAAATTGTACTGTGTAGGGTGCCAACAACACAAGTGGCTTCCAGGGAAGTTCAGAAGAGTGCCTGGAGTTGGTCTATCCCATCCCAAGGGGATGTGGGGAGAGGGAATGCAAAATTGGAAGGGCTCTAGGTTCAGTACTTGTGTAATGACTGGCTGTGATCCATGTGGGTGATGCACACAAAGCTTCTGGATGTCATCCCTGTAACACCTCTCATCCCAAGCATGTCCTGAACACCTCCCTGATTTAGCCAGCCCTAGGAAAATGTGCTGACCTCACAATCTTCATAATTTCTGGGTTGTTCTCTTCAGCTCGGTCTCAGGGATCAGGGATCAGCTCAGGGATCAGTCTCTGGAAACAGTCAGCCAGTGCCATGTGTTGCTGCTATCTCAGATTACTACTGGATATCTCCTCATGTGCTCCTATTGTGCTCTGGCATGTCGTAATGGAGAAGGTCTTCTCATGATGCTCAAATGCTCTAATTAATCACCTGTGGCAGTTTTTTGCCTCTTATTAGTTTGGAAATTCAGAAAAATGCCAAGGGGTTGGCACAATCTGTTGAGGTGGAGCAAGTCTGAGTCTGCTGAAGAACTGGCTCAACCATAGCTGGTTTTGTTTGTCTTCACAGTTGTTACCACACATTCTTTATGATCACATAACTGAGATCTGAGTAGATACAATTTCTGGTTTTTCCCTCCTATTTTGATTCTGGGCTTATTAGCCCTGACAGTTATTTATTTGTCCTTAGTTGTAGGCTGAGGCAGCTTTATGGATAATGTGGGAAGCATGTCTTTTCTAATTAGACCACAGTCTGTTGTCTGTCTGCCTCATGGGCAGGACACAGCATGCTGTTTTACTGAGTTTATAATAGCAGGAAGCCCTGGATGCAGGAGGTCATGCTGGACTTTTTTTTAGAGGTTTTAGAGCAACAACTCACAACATCAGTGTTCCCGAGACTAAACGGGAAACAAAACCTATGGAATGTGTTCTCCTCTTATTTCCCACAGTGAACTATTTAAATTGTATTGGGGCATGATGAGGTACAATAGGAACTGAGAGCAACCCGCCATGCCCAACCAGACCTCAAGCTGGCTTTGCAGGAACTTATTCCAACTTATTTCCTATGTCTCCTAGCAAGGTGCCAGCACATGTGTAGCATCCCAGCTCTGGTAGAAGTTGTTCTCACAAGTGTTGCAGCAACTAATGAGGAAGGAACATTGGCTTCATGGAAGCTCACACCTTTTCTTTACCTAGCATGATCACCTGTAGAACGTGCGTTATGTCACCATTATGAGACCAGTAGCTTTATATAGTGTCCTATCTTGTATAAAAAGTGAAAGCTGCTGTGTCTTGCTCTTTGAATTCCATGCCCCATGGCAGGGGGGCTGGAACTAGATGATCTTTAAGGTCCCTTGCAACCCAAACCATTCCAGGATTCTGTGAATAATTTTCTTGCTTCTTTCTTGACAGCAGCAAACTTGTGCAGAGCAGCTCCAGGTTCTTTGCAGGCAGTGAGGGAGTGAAGTTTGTTCTGATGGCACCAGGGAAACTGGGATGGAGAGACAGCTGTCAGAAGCATATTGCCAGTCTTCCTGCTCTGATTTTGACTCAGGACAGAGTGCTTGGCAGAGCACTCATCCCTGCCTTTTTCATTTGCCCCTGATTTCAGCAAAGAGGATGGTAACAAGTCGTGTTCATTACCAAACCTTGCAATTCAGGATAACTCTTTAAATAGCAACTTTCCTCATTTTTCTGTCCCTGGCTCAATGCCCAGGGAAAATAGTGGGTTGAGAATATGAAGCAACAACTTTTCTTTTTCCTATAATAGTGCTTTCAAACTATATGTCTGTTTAGAAACATTAATCATTGTAACTACGGGGTAAAAATCTCCTGCCTGTCTTTAATCTTACCTGTGCAATGAGATGGCAAAAGTGAGCTGCTGCATCCTACAGATGATTAAAAAGGGCCAAGCTTCAAATAGTTGACTATATCTCTTTCTCAATTTGCTTTTTTGTCAGCTTAAATTAGAGGTGGTCTTACACATTCTGTTGCAAACTGTCCTTTACATGTGATCTTTTCAGTTGTTGCAAACTATGCAGGGCCGGGCTGGGTTAGCCTTGCTTTGGAAAACCTGCAGTAAAGGTTTGTCAGAAGGTTTTGCAGTAAGAAAACACCCTTGTCTGAGGCAGCCGTGGGCTGCTGTCAAGAGATGTTGTGTTGCCTGAGGGTCTACCCTGCAGAAGAGATACAGAAGTGCTTGTAGATTTTGGTTTCTTGTGGTATTTTTATCAGAGTCAGTGTAATTCCTGACAAATATTGATGTAATTTCAATGTAATTACCAAATGTAGTTGGTATTTATATCTCCTTTCCAGCTCGTTCTAGCGCTGGTAGGTGGTGTTTAACAGGCACTGCATGATTAGTAGCATTAAGTGATACTTCAAAGTGTTTTCCAGACAATAACTAATCCAGTTTGGTGCTTATGAGGGGAAAGAGATCCCAAGGTATTATTTTGTAGCACTTTAAGTTTATAAATCCCTCCAGAATCTTTTAAGAGGCAAAAGAAATCCTATACACGTGATAAACATGTTATAAAATGGTACGAGATGCCAGCCAACCTTCCTACATGGCTTGGATGTCTCTTGCATGTGTTGCAAGCTGCCTCCTGTGAGCCAGATGTTCTTGTTAGGGGTGAGGAGAGGAGTGTGGGCAGGCAGGGGTGGAGGCTTCTCCTGCTGTGCAGAGAGCACACGAGGTGGCTCGTGGGCCGTTCCTCGGAGCAGACGGTCAAGGCCACGGCGCGCAGTGGATTACCTGGGGCACTGCGGAGCACCTGCTCTTGGCTTCACAAAGAGGGTTACATGGATGGCTGGGCTAACACAAACGGTTTTGACTCGTGCAGTAACTTGCTCCTGGATGAGCATTTGCGCAGTCTGGGTGCATGGGAGGTTTAAATCCTTGGCCATGGGTTGTATTTGTGTTGTTCTTCGGTGCAGTTGGGGAACGCCCAAATTCCTAGTGAAGGGACAGTAGGGCTGAGCAGCACGTGTTGTCTTCATTAAACTTTGACTGCTTTATGTCCGTTTTTGCACTATCTGCTCCATACCCATTCCCTTTGAAACCTGTATTACCATTGGTGAAAGTTTCTGAGAAGCAGGAGTAAATGCAAGATAAGGTATCAGCCCTTATGGAAGCAGCAGCTCATGGCTGCTCTGTATCTCAGCATCTTCTGATAGCCCAGGAGTGGCTTCCTTTGGCCTTTCTTTCTTACTTCGTTGTTAGTAAAGGAATTAAACACAGCGAGTTATTGTCCTTTACTGCTGGCTCCATTTAAACAACCTGCTGGTGCTGCAGAGAAACACAAGCACTCTGTCCCTCTCCCATCTCCTCCTCCAAGTGCTTTTATCTGTCAGTAAGCTTGGGATAAAACCCCAACGGTAAGTGACAGCCGCCAAGCCATTGCGGAAAGTCAGAGGTTGGAAGGGGAAACACACTGATTAAAGAAAATGGATTTTAGAGAAGCAGAGGGGAGGGCAGAGTGAGCACGTAGAGGAGGAAGAGAACTGAAAGCCGGTGGCAGGAGCTGGGCAGAATAGCCGGGGCGAATAAACAACCAGTCGGCGTGTTCCACCAGCGTGTCTGATTTGTTCCTCTCTTCCGAACGGTTTAGCTGAGACCTGCAATTTGAAAATAAACTTTCCTTTTGTTTTTTAAACAGTTCAGTGCCCAGGAGAGCATCAAATAGCTCCAGTTTCAAATCAAAACGAGACTGCGGTGGTTGTGTTGTCATTGTACCTGTTCCGCTGCTGTGGTCTTTGGGAGGAGGAGGCGTCTTTGGGGAGCGGGTCCAGCCAGGCTCGTTGCTATGGCAAAGTCTCTGCTGATGCCTGCTCTCCGCCTGTAATTGCTATTCAGCAGCTGTTTCCAGTGGTCGTCTGGAGGAACTTGCACAAGTTATGGACGTGAAAATCCCTCCCTGTATGTTGGCCGTGGCCGGAACTCAGCTGTGACGAGAGAGCTGCCTTAGCTCCTAAACTCACCAGTAATTAGGTTGGTTTGAGTGGTACTTTGCTGAAAGTTAAGGCTTTGGGGCTAGGAAAGGAGAGTGGAGGGGGGAGGAAGTGGCAACTTTAAAATCAATATTGCAAATGCGATGCAAAAGAGTGTAATTAGCATGTTTTGCAGGGCCTATTAATTCCTCTGAAATGCTGTTTATTAGGCAGAAGAACTTGGGAGCCCATCAGTGGATTAAACAGGTTCTGTAATGAAATGTAAATGGTGTAATTGGGCTTGTTCTGAAAGTATTTATTCTTCACCTGTGACCCGCTTGATTGCGGTTTGACAACACGAAGGAGTGTGCATCTCTTCGTTAATGACAGCTAATTCCCTGGAGCTAATGGAGTGGGCCGCCCAGGCACATGGCGCTGGGAACGGCAGGTCGTGCCTGGAGCTCCGCAGTGATTGGCACCAATCCGAGCACAATGTAACTTTAATTACAGTAATTCCAAATCTAAAGCAAGCATTTAGCTGCTGGAGAGAGGCTCTTAATTTTGCAAATAGATGCCATATAACGGGGTGACCTTTTATTAGACAAGTATTGGGATGGGTGGGAATACTGTCCTCCAAGATACAGGTAACGTTATTGGCTCCCATTAGCTCAGTGAAAATCACAGAGACGCCTTCTCCCTGCCAGGTTAACCATATGGATTTCCTTCAACAAGCAACATAGTGGAGCCAGGAGGGAAATGTGGTGCTGTGTGTTATTTAAATGCAGTCTTTGCATCAAGGCATGAAAATCTTCTGCTGTTCTTCTGCCTTCTGTGTGTGCTTTTGTCAGTGTAGACCACTGGGATTTTTGTTGTTGTTTTCCCTTTCTACAAACCCTCTTTATCCAAACTGTGCAGTGCTAAATATCTCCAGGCACACACAGGAAAGGTCACGCAGCTCTATTGGAGCAGGAGAGCTAAACACTCAGTTATGCCTGGCATTGTGGTATCCTGAATTAAGTGCTACCATCGGTCCTTGTTATGCTCCCTCTTCCATAGGGTTGAGAGGTATATGCATGGCCACAGCATCCTTTCACTCATACTAGAGGGGACCTTTCAGAGCAGAGACCAGCTATCCTCTGGGAGCAGAGGGTGCTGTGCTGGGAGGAAGGACTGCAGAGCACACAGTGGCAGGGACTGGCAATCCCCTAGCTCTTCCCAAATCCCTTAAGGCCTGCAGCCTCCAACCTTGCCTTCTGTTAGCTCAGTCTCTCTCTTAAGTAGTGGGCTTGTTAGAGTTGAAATGAACTGAGGTAGGGAAGCTTTTATCCAGGAAATGTCCAGGTTTGTGTTTATGGATTTGGAGCAGGTCCCCAGGGGAGTGCTGTGGGCTGCTATGTTTAATGTTTGGCACAGAAGTAATACAATTTCTGCAAGCAATGACTTTCTTTTCTGTTTCATTATTCTTCCTCCTCTGCTTCTTTCCATCTACAAGCTGAGAGGCAGAGAGGTGGGAGTGACAGCATGGTCATGGACCTCTTTACATCGCTGATCTTGGACCTGCCCCCAGAGTCAGGACGTGCTGCCTGTGGTGACTGTGGAGAGGGCAGGGTGGGAGGCAGCTGTTTGGTGGGGGGACACAGCAGGGTCAGTAGACATTTGGGGACCTGAGCGAATGAAGGAGAGTCACTGTGGGGGGAACTGGAAGCGATGGGGTGTTGATGCTGCTGTGGAGCAGCAGCCAGTGCGAGGCAGTTGCCTGAAACCAGTCCAGCAGCGATGAGAACAGTGGCAAAGGGGAGGGAGTGTCCTTGCGAGGCCGGGCACATGCTCCTTCCCAGCAGATGGCTTTCCATGCACAGTGCCTAATCCCAGCAGAAGTAGCACCTTCTCTGGATGAGCTCATGGTCCTGCTCATGTACAGCAGCCTCTCTTTGTGCTGCATTTATGCTTTGTGGACAGTCAGTCCACTGGCACACATCTGGAGCAGAGGCATAGCAGCCTCTGGCTGCAGCTTGGCTGCCTTGAGCAGGTTCTCCTGGTGTCAAAAGTATCCCACACCCCAGCTTCTCATCTGGAAAATGCAGCTGTGATGGGAATCTTACTAGGAAGCAATATATGGGAGGACCACGTTAACATTGCAAAGAGGAGATTTCCTTGGCAAAAAAAGCAATAATAATTCTGGTCATCGTTAGAAAAGTCGAAAACTTTCAGGTTGACCTATCTCTATTCCTTAGGCTTTGTTAACATGCCAGTTCACATCCTAATGATGTTTCCTCTTTCTTCTAAACCTTCAAGGCTGGGTGGCCTCTCTGAGCCCTTTCTGCTGGGTGTGTTCTCAGCCAGCAGTCACCAAAGCCTTCAGTGCACAAAGTGTTCTCTGAAATAGTTTTTACCAGACAGTCTTAGACCACAGGCAGAACCAGGGCAGATTGCGTGTGGTCTGTAGTGCTGACAATAAACCCAAAATAGAAATATTGTCCATGTCCACTATAATAGCCCAAGTTTTGGAGTTATTTAATTTTGTGCCTTCCAGATGCATGCTTCTGGCTGCTGGTAAAGCCCAGTCTGGCTTTCTAAATTCAGAGCCTTTTCTTTTTAGCACATACAAAGATTGTATTTACCTGCACTATCCGTATAAACCTTGGAAGTGTTCAGAGGGCTGGTAGAGATGATAGAGTTGCCTAAGAGACAATAAAAAATGTAAACTTCTGGTACCAACAAGTTTGTTTTTCTCAGCTGCCTTAAGTCTTTGTATGTTGTCTGTTGAGCTACAGATTGAAGCCCTTGTTTTCATAAAGTCCAAGAGCATGGATTGCTCTCTGGGTAAGGCTGTGCCAGATCAATAGTTCTCTAGCTGGTTTTCCATGCTATTTTATCTTTGGGATGTGGGAAACAGGGAAGATAATGTGGCTTCACAGCACCTGGGGGAGGGCTGGCAAATGTTTATGTCAGCCAGTCTAACTTGAAGTGCAGCAGCAGGATGGGCAGGCTCTGGCTTTGCATGGGAAACCTTGGATCCAGGGAAAAACTGGGCATTGTTAATGTGGCCAAGGAGAGCTTGGAAGAGACTTCACGCTCCTTATCCTTCCCAATTCTCCACCTGTTTTTTCTCTTTAGCTGTTCATACAGCCACTTCCACCTTTTTTCCTTTCAGTCTCCCATTTTACGTCCAAATAAGGGAACCATCCCATTGCATGTGTTCCATGCATATAGAAAGCTCTATAAAACAGCTTTGTGAGTGTAGGCATTGAGGAGCAATTGAGTGCTTTATCTCTGCAAGCCCATCCTACCTGTCCATTCAACCCCATTCTCTTTTTAGGGTTTTTCTCTATCGCCTGAAGGCTTTTCAAGGAAGGGATTATGCCTCTGTCATGTTGCCACAAATACCTGTTGCATTTTGGGCACTAAATAAATAATAAATATTGGGTCCTAAATAAGTGATAAATCCTGCCTGTACTGGAAAGCCGTGGAACAGATTAATGCTGCTGCTATAAACAAACAAGGCTTTGAGCTGGGGAGAGCAGCAGGTTTTTCGGGCCGTCTGTGCACAGGGTGAGTGGCAGCTCCCGGTCATTAATACAGGACTTTGATCTCTGAAGTAAGAGATTATTCCCCTGTGGACCTTTGGCATGAGGAACTGGTGATAGACTGAGAGCAGTAAAACACAGCCATCTGAGAGGCTCCTTCCGCATTTTACTGAGATTAGATCTCCGAGAGGGGCTGTTAGAAAGGAAGAAATGATGGAATGGCAGGTTATGTGACCGCTGTGACTCATTAATATATCAAAATTTATGTCCAGAGTGCTCTCACAACTGGTCTGAACCAACTCTTAGGGGCTGGTTTCTCTCTTCTCCCAGTGCTGCTGTTGCCTAAAGGCCTCAGTGGGAGATGTGCTGATTCTTTTAACAGCCTCCTGCCTTTACTCTGACTCTGGGCTCAGTTTGCAGAGCCTTGGCTGTGCCACCAGCACGGACTTCAGGTTCTTTCTGCACCTGGGACAGTCTCTGTCTCTGCAGCTGCCTTTGCAAGAACTGACAGCTTGTGGTGACACAGGCACGTGCATCTGACAGCCTCCTGCCATGCTGGGGCTGAGCTCTGGGTGTTTTACCAGGTTGTCTCTGTGAAATTATCAGAGCATCAAGACAATCGCTGGGAGGTGATGATGGAGGAACTCGTTTTATTGAACTTCAACCCCTGTACCAATAAATCATACCACAAACTGATGGGAAAAGTTGTCTTCTGCCAGTGTTGGCACTGCCAGAATGCAAGTCAATACAGACCCGACTTTTTCACCCAGAGGTCCCCAGGCCAGGTCTGAGTTCTGGCCAGATGTGACAGAAAATCATTGACACTGAGCAGTAGTTTTTCTTTCCAGGAAGGGTTTCTTCCCTTTATCTAGTTCCTATTAAAGAACAGATACAGGAACAGCACAGAAATCATCCCAGCCTTGTGCCCTGCTGTCAGTGACCCAGGATCTACCAGGCTAATCTTTTTTTATCTGACAAGGAGGGGACTTGAGCCTTCCCTGTCTTTGGGACACTGGGGCATGTCACCCCTCATGGTATAGCTGAGCCCAGCTCTCCTCCTGTCTAGCCACACTTCCTCTGGGATGACTCATTTCATTCTTGCTGCTTGACATTAGATCCTTCCTATCAGCACTAAATCTACCTCTAATTAAATGACTTGAGTAGACCAGGAAGAAGCAATGTGTGTGCTGAGCATAGGATTGTTACTGCTTGTGAGGAGGGAAAGCTCCGTGGGTGGTTACTGGGGAGGAAGCACCCTTGGATCCTGCCCTGCAGATGGGATGAGCAGTGTTTGAGTCCCACTGCTTCCTGAGTGCTGCTGAGAATGGTGCACACAGCCTTGAGTATTGTTTTGTGGGAGAAGGTGCTGAAGACAGTAGAGAAAATAAACAAAGGGCAGGAATTATGTTTTCTAAACTCACTTTTAATATCTGCTGACAATTTTTCCCCTGCTTTTCTTACACCGAGGTGAACCCAACCTTTTCTCCCAGGTCTGCCTTGTTGCCAGAAATCAGACTGGGATAACAGGGAAACAGTGTGAGCTCTTCCCAGCCCCCTCAGCTTGACTGCTGTCTCCCTGCTGTTTTCTCCTTTAGTGCAGCAAGGTGGATCCTCCTTCTCTTCACCTAGAACTCATTCATCAGGGGCACAATACTGTTAACAACACCTCTTGGTTTGTAGTTCCAGTTTTACATTTGCCTGTTAGTGGTTTTCTCTCACTGCTTTCCCCCAGGTATCTGCCATGGTGCCCGCTGTTCCTCCCACCAGATCTCCTCCATGGCATCATGCTCACTCACTGCTACTACATCACTGTTCAGCACTAACCACAAAACCCCAATCACCACTCAGTTTAAAGCAAATCAAAATGCACCTGCAGCATCATTCCAGCTCTGAGAGAGGAGATGATCAATGATGAATGAAGTCAGCCAGCGGTTAGCACAAGTCAGAATGAGATAGTTCTTGAGGAGAAGCATTTCTGTGGCTGTGAAACAGTGAGGGGATGGAGGAATCGGTCTTGAGGCAACAGCACAGCTGTTCCCATCTTCCTTTCCCAGCAAGTGACTCACAGAAGGATGCTGCTGCTTGGAGATCCCACTGGTAGCAAAGCAGTTTTGCCCTGGAGTTCTGCTGCTTCGTGTTTGTGCTTGCAGTGATGCTTGGAGGGCATCGAGAAGTGTGGTAGGGCTGAGCAGTGGGACAGGAGTGTTACAAAGGGCTGGAAAGCAGAAGAGGATGTGGTGCGTCTGGGTTTGGAGTGTTTCACATAGGAGACGTGTTTGTGTAACCTCATAGTGCTGAGAGCCAAAAAAGCTTCATTGACAGAGCAGAAAACCAGCTCCTGTTCAGAGCAGGATTTGAGAAGAGGTATCGTATGGATGCAGAGGAGAGCACCAGCTTCTGAGTCCTCCCGCAGAGAAGATGTGAAGCAAAAGGAGGAAGGGAAGGGAGAAAACACTCTTTCAGGCAGTTTGGCAAAGAAGGGAGCGAAGAGAAGGCGTGTATAAGAGAAGTAGGAGGAGAGGGGAGAAGTGATCCAAGAGTTCCCATGAGCATTAGGGGAAGAGATGGCCGTGTAGGTAATGTGCCACACAAACAGGAGAGAGCAAAGCAGCCTTGGGAGGAGAGAAGAGCTGGTAAAGGGCCTTCAGAGAAGAAGACAGGGGCTGATTTAGCAAGCAGCCTTGTGGCAAAAAGCAACGGGCAGAGTCAGCTTAAAACCAACTTCCAGCATGACCTCCTGCATCAACCCATACCAGGACAAGAGGAGGCAGGAATGATGACATATAAAGATGGGATGGACAGTATGAAGCATGTGGTACATGCAGCTCTATTTTATCCGAACATTATTTTAACCTGTTTTCTCTGAAAACAGAGCAAATCCTTGGTGGCCAGTCTCTATTTTTCCTGCCTTACCTCAATATCTAAAACCAGTGAGAGGTTGGAGAGTTTCCTTCTAATTACCTTAACAAAGAGTGGGTTAATAAATAGCTTGATCATAGTCTGAGTTCCTATATGGGAAGGAGATTTTGGCTAGTGAAGAGCCCTTTAATCTATTGGACAAAAACAGAACAAGATCAAATACTGGAAGTAGAAACCAGAAAAGATTAGAAAGAAGGAAATGCTTTTGTTACAACAGGGGTAATTAGCTATTGGAACTATTTATCTCAGTATGTGGGGGATTCGCCGTCACTTTGAAGTGTCTAAATGAAGATGGGATATTCTTGTACAAGAAATGTTCTAAGTCAGCTGGTAATTATGATGTTGATTCAGGAACTTTGCTTAATTCACCAGCTTGTGCTTTTCATCAATTTTTAGATTGGCTGATTCTTACGGTTCTTTTGAGCTCTGCAATTTGTGAACCTATGAGAAATCAGGGATAGTGCTGACGAGCAGAGCACCTGAGAGTGCAGATACTGGTGCTGGGAAGTAGTACAATAGTGCAAAAGGCTCTTCTGAAGCAGGAGAGAGAAATCTGGGGCAACAGTTACTAACAATTTGGTATTTCTGCTGAAAAGAAAATGGTTTTCCTGTGTTTCAGGAGGGATCAGGCTGCAAACCCACCTTAGGTAGGGTTTTCCAGAGGCAGCTGGAGATGCTGTCATCTCATCAGACCCATCATACCATGTGGGTTCTGTCACAGGACTGACAGTGCAGTGGCTTTGTTTGTCCCAGCTCGTAGCATTCGTCTTTCAAGCAATTCCCAAACATAATTTATCCACTCACTGGCATACCTTACTGACTTCTCGTTATCCTCGCTCGTTTTATGGTTAAGGACAGTTGTGGGGGGTGGAGATTTCATTCAGGCAATTAAGGAAAGAAGTTATCCGAGCTGGGCTTAGTACTCAGGGCTCCAGAGCACCGTCTCATTTTAAAATTACTAATGGAGCGCTAGGAAACGTATGTCTGCTGTTGGCCTGAATTTGATCTTCCTTTCTTAAATAAGAATAATAAAAGAGGGAAGGGGGCTGGAGGAATGCCACAGCACAGAGCTGTCTCTGCTGGGAGCCGGATGGGGAACGCCAGAGGCTTCAGTGCTTGTTTGTGTCTCTGGCAGCCTGACCCCACGGTGAGGATAATCAAGTTGAAAATTAAATCAAATTTCAAATGTTAAACCAGCCAATTAAAGGCGCAATCACATCAAAACATGCATTTTTAAAAAGTTTTTGTTTACTCTGTCATAATTAATTTATTTAGCAAGAAAACTTCTGTTTGTACAAAATACTTGTTAAATTGATCATGAGCGGTTCAGGGAGCGCAGATGCAGTGACATAGGGGCATAGCAGAGCAACAGTTAACCAAAAGTTCCCTAAAGATCTGTCTGAATAAGTTTTATGGGGAAAGTCTTCTCCTACCACGAACCAAACGTGATGTATCTTTTTTTCCAGCTGCGTGACTGGAGGCACGATTGATGTTTGTGGCCTGTCCATTAACCTTAAAAGTGTCTTTGATCAAACAGCTTACCATCTCTTTCCTTTGATTTCCCTTGATGCCTCCCTTTAGAAGACTGAATAGCTGGTGAGTTGGATACTGGACTCCTTGAAGTTATCCCTTACCTGTGTGATCATAGCATCAGCTTATGGCATGTGAATAATTTTCTCTTTTTTCCTGCAGCCCAGCATCCCTGAATTTCGGGATCTTTTCTTTATGTTTAGGCAGGTTGGTGTTTATTTTGCCTGTGGCCTGTTGCATAAGCTGGCATATTTAGGAGGAAATTTTTTTTCTCTCTTGACATTCCTCTTGGAATGTTACTGTTTGAACATCTTCCAGTAATGAAAGAAGGTGGATTACAGGTGTGTCTTTCACTTCTTACTATATGAGATGAGGGTTGCAAGGTTCAGTGTATCAGGACATTTCAGAAAGCTTCTTGCTTCCTGCTGGTGCCACCTCTTACTATGGCACTGGTTATTCTGCCCGTCTTGAAACTCCATTTGAGGAATGACAAGTGCAGATTTCTAACGCTAAAGCAATGAGGGAGTAGCTGCTGAAAAAGCCTCACAAAAGCATGAATCTTACAGCATGGGAGGGACCCAGAGAGGGGCATGGGCACCAATGGATCAGCAGCTGAGAGAGGAAAGGCAGAGCTGGGATCCCCAACCCAAGCCCCAGGTGGATGACCTGCTTTGCTTTGGCTGTGGTTTATAGATCTCCTGAATGGCAGTGGCCAGGAGACAGTGACAGTGTTGTCCTCCGTGGGGCTGGGGATGACCCAGTGGTGCTGACCTGGAGAACCACTTGTTCACACTTTGTGATTCATGGGGTAGCTGGATCCATCTAAGAGCAATTGACTGGAAAGTGCTGAGGTGAAGTCCTAAGAGAGAGAGTTTGCTTTTCATCATCCAGCAGTGGTAAATTTATGTGGAAAGGAAGAAATTTGACATTCAAAGTCTTGAATTCCTGATGCTTTTTCCCTCTCCCAGCCTCCTTTTTGTTCAGGAATGGAGAAGGACTGGAAGCAGCCACTGCAAGTTTGCAGTTGCCTGAACTTTTCGTTATTAATTAATCCCATCTTTATTCGCACAGCACTCTCTTTGCCTCAGACTGTGGGCAATAAACGCCGATCAAGCAAGCAGAGATGATAAATTATCTATTTAATAATTAACAAATTAGTCCTAACAGATGGAACCAAAACAAATTTGTCTGTATGTGCACACAGCACACGGCTTGCCTTCCCCTGTTTGTCACGCTGGGACGTCTCCAGAGATTTCAGCATGTCTCCACTGATCTCAGGTTAGTCACCCTCACGTGCCACAGGGGCCACTCATGAGTTTATCTCTGGGTCTGCTGTGGCTCTTTCCAGATCTGACATTCTCCACATGCCAGCAATGAATGAATGAGGCAAAGCAAGATGTCACGGAGGAAAAGAGAGATGGATAAGAGAGGGAGATCTCAGCATTTTAGGGTTAGTTAGGATGTAGAAGCGTCCCTGCAGAAGGATCAGCTGTCTGTTGTGATATGTTATGTTGAATTAATAGAGATTATAGTCCCTGTAATTCTTTCTACTATTATCTAGCAAAGAATAAAAAGTCAATGCACTGCCCAGTTAAATAAACATGAGGCACTACAGTCATATGAACATAGTATCCTGTGAGCTAACTGTGCATATATTATTCATCTCCAGTTATTATTCATGACCTTTCCCTCACACCGTCATGGCTCCATCACTTGTGAATTTATAAGTTCATTAATAATGAGTGTCAATTAATAATGTATTTTCATTATATCCATTGGGTATATTTACAGCATTCATAATGCATTCAAATAACTGATTTGAGGTGTAAAAATAAAACCATAGCTCTTCCATGGGCCCTTACCTTTTTGATTTTGAAGAGTTACTATTTTTGTGAATAATCCTTCCTGCTCCCATTGCTGTGTGGCCATGCTGTGTAATAGCCTGCCATCTGCCACCATCGTGCTTAAAAAGGCTCGAATCAAAGCAGGAAATATCGTTATTGTGTGAGATTAGAAGAAGATGATCCACAAATCCATCATTATTGAAAGCGACACCAAAATGGTGAGAGCGTGGGAAAGGTTTGAAGTTCAGCTGCTTCCTTCTCCTCTCCCCCACCAGTTGCATGTGGTTGGAATTGAGGAGCACAGTCAGGTGGAAAGAGGCACCCTGGATCCACCCAGGCTGCGGGAAGCACTGTGATGCTCTCGGGAGCACGGAGATTTGCTGGGGGTGTTGCTGTGATGTGTACCTGGGACCAACATGCCGTAGCAGGTCACACTGTTGTGCTTTATTTTAATTGAAAGACGCCCACCTCATTTCCTTCCTCATCTGCAGCACTTTAATCCTCTGGTTTTTTTAGAACCTGAAAGTTTTTGTAAGTTCTCCTTTCCTGTTTTCTTTTTTTTTTTTTTTTTCTTCTCAGGAAGAAAACTCCAAAATACTTTTGTTTCTCACAGACATCTTTCCCTTGGCTCTGCCCAGGGAAGCACTGGGCACTGGGTTGCAGATCATTAGCTGGCTTTAGACACCGGAGTCTAAACATTGGAGACTCTGCCACAGATAAGCAGTTAACATAACTAATCCTCTTTCAGTTCCACTTCAGGTATGCTGATAATTCTTATTTTATTTTGTCAGCAGTACTTTGAGTTGCATTTCTTGGGTTTTATTTCAGTGTTCATAGCCCATGGTAACACTCAACCAGTAAATAAAATTCACCTTTTATCTGTTCCCCATTATAGACATAGGCTGTGTGCTTTTAAACAGATCCAGGAATATTGAGTGCAATGAAGATACCACCTTCAAAGCACATACTTTATATCCAGACAGGACAGGAAAGGCTACCTCCAGCCCCATGGAATTGGAAACGCTTAATATGAGTCAGATATCAGTGAGAATGTATATTATTTTCTCTTCTAACTAATAGGATTTTTGAATAAAGCTAAAGCTGATATGTCTGGCTGAGTCCCTGCCCTTTGTGAGAGTTGCAGCTTCACCAAATGACAAAGGGTTGAGCTATGTGAATCCTGGGTATCATGTGTGCTTGCTGGAAACAGCTGCAAAGAGATGTAAAGAGGGAGGCAGATGAAGAAAGCCGTGAACAAGGGACAGTAAGTGAACTCTTTTGTATTGGCTTTAATCAAAACATAATGAGGAGAGTTAAAGCATAAAGCAGGGGAGGGATTTAGCTTGTGTCAGCCTGGAGGAGGGGGCCATTAATTTCACTGTATCATTTTGAATTGCTTTCTAGAACGTTTACTCATCCATCTTTTCCAACCAAGCACTTCACTCTGCCTATCATAGTTCATTCCTTTGGATTTAAATTATGAGTCTGTATTACACTAAGTATCTCTCTTTGCTTCTTGTTTTTGTGTTTGCTTATTGAAGCCATTTTGGACCCCCAGAACAGTTTCATGCTCCACTTAAGTGGCCCAAGTTAACTGGTAGCCTGTGCAGGCACCTTTTCCTTTGGACAGCATTGCCAGAACAAGCCAACCAGCAACTGATGTGATGTGGAGTCAGCGAGTGTGTACAGTGGATAAATGTGCCTGACGCTTTGTGATAGAGCTGGTAATTACATTTCACAGTGAGTGGTATTAATAGTGAAAGGAGGCTCTGGCAATGCTGCATGAGAATTGGTAACAAGAGAGGCTGTAGGAAGAAGAGGGAGTCATTTATTAACCTGATGAATTACAGAAAAGTGGACTTTTCCTCATAATGCAGAGGAACTTTCCCAGACGTGATGCCTTTGAGATATCTCAGGGCCATTGATGACATTGATGATACTGAAACCTCTTTTCTTTCTTTTTATCCCATTTCTGACTCTTATGACTTCCATCTCCCTGCTTATGCTCAGATACTGCATCACTTGGCTTTATGCTGCCTGGTGCTTGGCTAGGGATTCACAGATCTTGAGGTCTGAAGATGAAAAGTTTTAGAAGATTTTTCACCCTGTGGAAGAAAAGGTGGTGAACTCTGAACAGGAAGAGAGTCAGCTGTTGGTGTCAGATAATTATCAGGCATATGGGACAAATGTCCTGCAAAACAGGATTGTCTGTCAGTATGGTCTTGGGGACAGATCTGTGCCTATGTAGGAGACATTCCCATTCTGGCAGACTTACCAAGAAGCAACAGAAGCTGTTCTACTTCAGTCCTCCTAGGCAATTTCTTACCATTGCATTTTCCATATAAAATGTCTTTGAGGAAGAAAAATAATCTCTCCCAAAGTTTCCATTTTATGAAAGGTCTTTTCCTCTGGATCCTTCTGCTCCTTACTGCTCACACGTCCTCTACGTTCCAGCCACTCTCTTGATTTTCCTGAGGTTTGTCAGTGTTCACTGCATACCCAGAGCCGTGTCCCAGGTCTGGACTATTTCCCTTCCAGCCCAGCAGCAGTGCAGGAGGGACAGTGCTGGCCCAGCCGGTCCATTAGTGCTCAGAAGGGATCTAAAGTGCCTTCCAGCAAAGGCTTAGCTGTCGGCACAGCCGATGCACAAAGCCCCGGCTTCTGGCTTGTGCAGTTCTCTCCTGGGGTTCTTAAAAGGAAAAACGTGCCAGCTCTGGGAAGGAGGACAGCACAACGATGGAAACAAGCCTGACTGGAGAGAATTGCCGGGATTTTAAGGTATTAGAAGTGCTCCAGAACCAGAATGATTTAACGGTGTGATTACTTCTTAATGCAACTCTCTGAAGATTTTTTTATTAGATTTCCCCCTGCCCCATTCATTCCTTCTAAGTGCTGTGGAAACAGGCAAGCTTGAAATAAACACCTGGGGCTGTTATACTATATCAGTCAGTTTAATTAACTTTTAAATCATATAATGTCACCTGGATACCTTTCTAAATTCTACAAACCTGTGAGATAGCAATAGCTGCAGCTCTATTCAGTTACCACCTTTGATAAAATCACCTTTTGGAGGCTGCAGGGTTCCCCTCTGCCCTTTCTTCCCTACAGATGTTCTCTCCTTCAAAGAACATAGGCTGGAACCAAGTGACTTGTCGCTTAAGGGCTTGAAAATATGTGTTGTTGGGACAGTGTCAGGTGGTATCCTTATGAGTTGGGGTCAGTGGAGCAGCTCTCTGGTGTCCAGAATAGCTTTTCATTGGTGGTTTCATAGACTCTGTATCCATGTGACAGTTTATGCTCTTGGTCATGAGATGGCCTTACCCAGTGAGTGACAGACAGAGGGGACCATGCATTAGGGAGAGATTAAATGTGTCCTGTGGTGATTAAAGCTGCTTGGCAGGGAAGTCTTTAATATTAATTTGTGCTCTTCTCTGATACAAGTTGCCTTTTTACTGGTGATTCTCCTACCTTAAGAAGGTGCCAGCTGTGCATTTCCCAATGTGGGGTCTGTCAGACTCAGTGAATGTTTATGGTAGCATCCATTCATGTGGCATTTTCAAGGCATTTAGAGCAGAATCACAGGGAAAAGAGCTAAAACATGAGATTGTCTGGTCCCTTCCTTGGCCCCAAGGAGGGAGCAGTCCAAGGGGTCTGTGTCTCAGGCTGTAGGCACTGAGCTCAGTCCACCCTGTGCACAGGAAACTGAATCTCAGAGGAATCATACATTAACTGTTTGGGCTAATCCTTTAGGCTATTTATTATTCCAGAAAAAAAAAAGGAAAGAAAAAAAGAAGTTATTTGTACTAATGGAGAAGTGGAACACAGAAGGATTAGGAGGCAAAAAGATGAAGGTACTGGGATTTGCTGAGCACTTCCGAGTTCAAAGTGCCCCAAAAGCACTAAGTAGAGTCCACATTTAAGGAAATGGTCGAGAGGCCCTTTGAGACACCTAAGCAGGGAGCCAAGAGAAAAAAACAGACGAGATGAGAACTAAACCTGGCAATTATTGGCATAGAAATTATGATGACTGAATGTGGGAGGGGGAAAATTCACTGAAAGAAAAGATCAAGGACTGCTCTCAGCATGGATGTGGCAAACAGGGTTTGTGGAGCAAGAAACAGAGAGGTCAGTATTGGGCTATGGGAGTGCATGGATGCAACAAATAGGAGGAGAGAAATTGGAAGCTTTAAGGGTTAATAGACCAGATACAAGTATGAAAAGACCTGCTGGTGAGAAATAGAAGGGCTGGGAAAGGCCACTGGCAAGGTCTCACTTCTGGTAACCTCTGAGGTGGAGGTGGAATTGATTGGCCGTGCAACAATGTCGCTGCATCCGCTTCATCTTTATTTAAAGTTGTTCCTTTTGTGTGTGAGCTCTTTCCTCAACCTCAGCAGTGTGAGTGAGCTGGGCTGCCGTCAGCTCTGTACCGCCCTGCTGTGCTCCTGCCCCTCCTTTGATGCTACGTCCGGGATATTTCCCTCCAGCTCATCTGATTTGCAGAAACCCAAGTGACTCTAAGCTTTTTTCCTTTCTTTTTTCTTTTTTCCTTTTTCTTCCCTGTCCTCTGCTCCGAATGCATTAGAAATCAGAAAGCTACATAAATGCAAGTCAAACCAAAGATTCCCGAGACCATGAGTGTGTAGTGCCAACGTCATCCTTGCCAGGAGTATGTGGGATGGTCATTACAAGGCCCTTGGCAGCTGAAGTGATGATGAATTTGCAGGATGTCATTAACCTCCCAGGATTTCTCTCTGGCAGTCAATGTGCAAGTTAAAAAGCTCCACCATTTCCATAAAACAGGGAAGGAAGTGGGTTGGGGCATGGCAGATACTTGGAGTGAGCTGTACTTCAGTGATGCAAGGGAGGAGCCATTAAGTTCAGATGCTGTATTTTGGTATTTTGATCTCTTTCCTTTGCAGCTTTTCTGACCAAGTTCTCCATCTTTTTCTCTCTCTCTGTGAAATGGGAGTGAGCTGAAGTGGCCGTTTCACACTGCTGCGTTGCTGCGAGTCGCCTGACATTGGTGCTTTGTTTCATCCCAGGGAAGGTCAAACGTGGTGCTGGGGGAGCAGCCAGCAGGAGCTCCCTGGAAATAATCAATAGAGGGAAGGTGGGGGACGAGTGAGCAGGACTGAGCGATAACATCTAGCCCATGTTTAATAAGAAGGGGAGAGAGAAGTGCAGGGCCAGGAAGGGGGGGAATGTATTAGGAAAGCCGAGACGTGGCGAGAAACTGCATGATAATGAGGCATAGGTGATAGCAAAATGATAAGTCAGCAGAGCTGGACGAGGTGGTAATGTCCAACTTTTCAATTCCAGGCAGGTACTGCTGCGTTTGCAGCTGTGGCTCTTCAGGAGCAGGAGACATGCGCCTGTGAATGTGAAACCGAGCGCGAGGCAACGGGGAGGCAGGAGCTGGGAAACGGGGTGCACTTGCTCCTTGGAGCTCAGGAGGTGCCAGGAGGGAGCAGGATACCAGGACCCTGAGCAAGAGGAAGGGAGGAGAGGGAGCATTTGCTCCTGCAGCTCTATTAGGCCCATGGACCAGGGGCCCATGGAGTAGTGCTATTGCCCCTCGCACGGTGTTGTGCCGTGTTGTGGAGGTGCACTGTGAACTCAGAGGTCCTGGTGCAGTTGACCTTTGTTTCCAAGGATGTGGCTGATGGTGTAACAAGGGCTCTGCAGGCTCGTTATGAATGGGCCTGTGATAGATCTGTGCACAGATAGCCAAAAATTAATAGCCTCTGAGAAAGAGCTGAGTTGGAAAAGTGCACCTACTGTAAGGCCACTGGAGCAAGGAAGGGATGGAGAAGCCAGTATATTTTTATTTCAAGTTCTGGAGTCCCCAGCCCCCGAAGCCACAATCTGCTGATAAAGACCTAGTTAAGTTCAAGGTTTTCTGTAAATACGAGTGGCACACAATGCTATTTCACCAGGAGCTGTTGAGTGATACAGTGACTCTCCCTGATGATCCTCCCCAGGGACTCATGCTGATATCCTGACTGCGCCAACCATGGCACACAGATGCCACTTTAAAAAGAAAAGTTGCTCTGCTTAACATAGTTTGCTTCATCTGTGCCTTCAGCTTCACTCCTGAAAATAGTTTTGACTGTGTAAGTGTCAGAATAGACAATCTTACTGTTTCAGACTGATTTAAAATCTTCCCTTTAGCATCACATGGTCAGGAAACAAACATTCATCCTGTTGGGAAAGTAAGATGCATTGCTTTCCAGTGGCCCCAGAATCTAGCCTGGAAAGTCCTAAACTTAATGCACTGCAGTTTAGTGACATGTTTGTCTACATAAACTCTACTTGCTGATGTTTTTAAAGGTCTCTGGACTTAAACTAGCAAAGTAAACTTGGCATGATAAACAGAGAGGCAGTTTTTTAGTATATATATATATATATATTTATATATATTTTTATATAGAGAGCGATGTTTGGAATAAAGATTATCCCATTTTGAAAGCATTTGTAAACTCAGCTTTGGAATATCCAGTCTCTTATGACTCTCATTTCCCTAATTCTTTTTAACTTGCAGTTTCACACTCAGGACAGGAGGGAGCCTGGCTCGAGGTGGACCTGCTGTGAAAGCAGGTTGTATCAGGGGGCAATGCTGCCATGGGTCACCAAGCCCTTTGCTTCCTCATCCAGTGAATCCTCCCAATACAGAGCTGGGATGCTGCCAGGCAAAGGAACAGGCAATGCTGGCATGACCCCCATTTTTTGGTATTTCATTACCATGGTTGACATAGCTACATATATGGATTCAGGAGCAAGCAAAATGTCCCATTCCCTAGTCCAAGGTTTTCTGGCTGTCTCTTGGTGCTGGAAGGCAAAATCTCTCAAACTGTCTTTTTTTTTTTTTTTTTTTTTTCAGAACAAGATGTTTAATATTAACACTGGTTATCTAATTGCTCATTTCAAGGAGGGCAATAACAACTTTCAGAGCTTTGGAGACTTAATTTTCTGCTGGATTTATGGGCAGCCACCCAGATCTCACCAGCATGGTTTCTTTTCTCCATCGTCTGTATTTTTCCAGAGAACAGTTTAAAGATATTCGAGTTCAAGCTATTTCACATCCATCCTTGGCTCCCCCATCTTTTCTGTTTCCTTGTTAAATATAACAGTGTGTTTATGATATTTTTAACATTTTTACAGAAGATCAAGCCAGTCAGGATACAGTTACAATACCCTGGAAAGGCAGATGTATTTGACATACTTGACTGTGAACTATCAGCATCTAGGGGGTGATAGTGGATAAGGTAAGGAAGAGTTACCTGAAGAACATTTAGGAAGAAAAAATGAGAGAAAGCTCTGTTCTTCCGAGGCATCACCTGAGGAGGATCTACTGCAAATTACCAACAGACAGGATTTTACCAGCTCTGAACTATAAAAGCGAGTTTTAGTTAAGCGTGAGCCTGCATGTGGAGGTCCCGGGGCTGAAGTCCCTCCACCCTTTAGCGCAGCCATTCCTCAGTGCTGTGAGCTCTGCACAAGAATTGAGTCTGCATTTAGAGCGGGTGTCGTGGTGTCTCGTTAAAGCATCAATGCTTGGTAAACCCTGATGGCTTTTCAACAAGCATCTGCCTGGGAAGAGGGAGGACTGTCACAAAGTGCCATGCCAACAGAGGCCACGTAGCTTGTGCTGCACATCATTTCTTTCCGGTACAAGCTCTCCTCCCATAGGGTGAGAAACGTATGGATCAGTCATACTGCCTGCTCCGTGTCCTATAAATTAGAGAAAGATGCAGCTGGTTCGTCTTTTCGTTTTCTGTGCTCTTTAATTGCCTCTTCATTATATCATCCAGCGTCCCTTTCTCCAGCCTCTTCCATATCCATCTTTGAGAATGATGAGCAGTCGAGTGTGATATGCCCCGAAGGTGACTGTCAAAACACGCTGAATTATGCAGTGGTCTGGTATTTCTTTTCTTCTCTCTCTTTCTCCTTTGAGTATTCTCAGGAGAATAGTTGCAGCGATCGATTGGGAGGTCAGGATTGGCTTTTAGTTTGGGTGGGACACTGGATTTTGTATTATTTAAAATGTAAACCTTGGCAAGTTTTTCTTTGCATTGGGGCTTTACATACTGTTGTTCTGGATTGTTGTGGTGTCTCCTTCTTTGGAGATAATTGAAAGACATCTGGATACACAGTCCTGAGTAACGTGCTCTAGGGAACTTGCTTGAGCATGGAGGTGGAACCAGGTGACCCATTGTGGTCTCTTCCAACCTTACCCATTCTGTGATTCTGTGATATAATCCTGGGGCTTTGTGGATTGCTCTGCATATCCGACAGTGCGCTCCATCTTGTTCCCCACACTGTGTTCCCAAGTTTTTTGTTTAGTTTCAAATGACTGACTTAATTAGCCTTCTGTTGGCCAGATATTTTTGTGTAATGACATCTTCCCAGGGATTAATCTGATTTTTTCCTCCTTAATTTAAGATCCCTGGAACTAGTGCTATGCTGGCCTATGCAGTTCCCATCTCTCCCTGTCTATCACTGCCGTAAAGCTGTGGTTAGAGAAACCTTCTCTCCCTTAAGGCAAAACACGAAGAGATGCATGTAGGCTGTGCTGACATTATCTTTGATAGCTGTGCTCGAGCTTGGCGGCAGCTCACAGGGCCAGGTGGCTTCATCCAGCTGTCCCCATCCCCAGTGGAGAGAGCGCTCCGTGGAGCCAACGCTCCCATATGGCTGAGCACCCCTGCCTGGGGAGCCCCTGGGGCTGGAGGCAGGGTGAGATCCGCCTTCCCAGCGACACAGGGAGGAAAACTGGCAGTGCAGATGGACCCCGAGCCAGAGGTGGGCTCTGCCTGGCCCCAGGCTGGGAACTGAACCACGGTTGGATCCATCCAACCAACCCTGACAGCCAGGCTGTGCTGCTCGGGGGGGTGATTCTCCAGGGATGTGTCTTTTAAAGCACATGGCAGTCACAAAATTTAATTGACACATTTCAGAGTCTTAAACCTGAAGTGCAGCCTGGGGAAGAGGGGATGCCTTTTAGGCTTCTTTAAAGTAATCCAGGATTTTATGTAGTAATAATAATAATACAACAACAACAATAATAATAACAACTACTTATCTAGGACCTACACAAAATCATTGATGTTTGCCTTTGCCATCAGCTTAATGTGCGTTTTGCTGATGCACAACTCCTGGTTGATACTGTTGCATAAATAAAATAAGCCCTGTTAATTTTAAACTCCTTGAGAAACATATACATGCAAAAATGTAAAGCTTATTCATGGAAAAATGGCAAAATCAGCAGGAAAAGAGAGAGATTATTTTCAACAGTGTCCTTTTAATTAGAGCGATAATTAATTCTTTTCCCTGACATGCACATACAGATTACTCTTTTAAAATATTCCTGCTTGAAATAAAATGACTTAAAGCTACATAGCAGAAGAACAGATCATAAATCTAAAAGAGAAAAATCAGGGCTGTGCATATTTTGAGCACCCCTTTGGAATCCAAAATGGTCACTGGAATGCATGCCATAAAAATCTAATGGCAAGGTGAACAAAATGCTCCTCGAGACCCAAGTGCTGAGAACAAGCAGAGGCTCTGTGCAGGCACTGGGGCCGATGAAGTGGAAAATGGAGTTAATATATTTTGCACATACACAAATCACATCAACTGTGCTCCTTTCCAGGGGACAAAATGCTTCATACTGTTGGTCTAGATGCACTGCCATAACTTTTTCTGGCATTGTGGACTTTGAAGGTTGCTCAGGGAGGAATCTGTTTGGAAAGTGGATGTGGAAGCAAGTGACCACTTCAGAAAGGTGAAAGAAAGCCAGAAGCAAGTGTGGGTGGGAGGAGAAGGTGGTGGAAAGCCAATGACAGTGCAGCACTGAAGCTGGGTTGGACGTGGGGTGTCCCAATGCTCTCCTCCCCAGGGAAGTGGTCACAGCACCTGCTGGAGTTCAAGGAGCATTTGGACAAGGCTCTCAGGCACATGGTACGATTCTTGGGGTTGTCCTGTGCAGGACCAGGAGTTGGACTCAATGATCCTTGTGGGTCCATTCCAACTCAGGGTATTCTGTGATTGCTCAGCTGTGCGAGGTCACAGAAAGCCTTTGGAGAGCCTGTTCTGTTTGGTGGGGCTGGCTGGCTGTGGAACATGGAAGGATTTCACTGGTGGAAGTGGTCTTTATGAGACAGTCTGAGCTTTGATTGTGGTATTGGAGAAACGACAGAGAAAGGTGGAAAAAAAAGAGGGCAAGACATCAAGGGCTGCTGCAGAGGCCAAAGGTGAAGAGAGGGGAGAAAAGAAATGTGTTTCTGGAGGAATCCAGGCATCCCTTCCTTATATCAATTTTTATTAAATTATCACACAATTCCCTTTATAACTCCCTCAGCCATACCAGAGGAAGTCACTGTGTGAAAGCCAGACCCCAGCTTGCAGCCACTTGCTCCCAACCAACATCTCTGCAAGCCAGCACCAGTGCCTGGAGCTCAGTCTCTCAGTGCCCTGGAAAGCCGGTGAAATGCGTTCGGCCCGGCAGGGAAGCATCTCAGTGCTTCCCTGTAATTAGACTTGTGAAAATGCCTCCATGGAGAAGAAGAGCCTGAAGACCTGTTCCTGGGTGGGAGATTTCTCCTGAAGGCTGATCCTGCAGGCAGGTAGTGCCAGCCCAGCTCGGAGAATTGCATCGTTGAGTTGTGCTGCCCGGCCAGGGTTTAATTTCTTATGGCGGTGATTAAGACTACTCATTTAGGGACATAAAAGGAGTTGGCCTTCTAATTGCGTGTACAGATGTTTCCAGACATAAAGCAAAATGATGCAGGGAGGCTGTAGCATCCTGCTCGCTGTTCCGTACAGAGAGGCCAGTGCCAAAATGAGGAATTAGAGGGACAGCATGAAAAGTAAACCTAAGGAGCTTCTGTTCACTTGTAAAGTAGATCATGCTGGAATGGTCATGAAAGGAGAGGTGGAGAGAGAATGTGTATGTGAGAGGATGGAGTTCACATTGTCCATGCTGGGTTATTTAGCTCCACCCAGGGCAGGCACTGAGCCACAGAGCCACAATCAGCAGTGCAGTCATGAAGACCTCACCAGCCCAATCTCCAGTGGTGCTAATTAAGAGAAAAGAATTTCCTCCATTTCCTTTTTGACAAAGTGATTTCCACACATGCCTTTATTCAGTTACTTTTCTCCAGGGATCGGCACAACAGGGAAATCCTGTTTCCTTTGTCGTTGCTGTTAATTAAGGTAGGGCTGAGGCACCTTGATGAACCTCAGGTGCCTCTCAATTTGCAGAGGGCTTTGCAGCACTGAGACGAGCTGCAGGGCTGGAGACATGTTTCACTGGGAGCCCCAGAGGTCCACAAAACCCTTGATTAGAGGAGGGAAGTCTGGTTCATCGAAGCTCTGTCTGGAAATACAAAAGACTTGTAATCATGTATTTCTGCCTGCTAGAGTGGTCTAAAAATGGTTTATTTTTTGCCTTTAGAGGACCTTGAGTCTTGTCGTGTTAAGCTGAAGGCAAAAGGTACATGGTGTAGAAGGGGACCACAGGTATGCTTCCCAAGAGCACCACACCAAGTCTGCTTGTTAGCCTTTTGCCTTGGGCATGTGCTGCACACTGCCCTTCCTCCTGCCTCTCTTGGTCTTAGTGAAGTCCCATGTGGCTGGAGAACCTGTTGAAGAAATTTTCAATCCTGCTTGCTGAGTACAGGGACCTCATCTCCTTTGGAGAAAAGTGAAGGGTTTGCTCTTACCCTCCTGTGTTTATGTGACCTCTCAGCCTACAGTGCAGTAGATACAAAAGAGCGTTTTCTTCCCCTGATCTGAGGGGGAGTGGTGTGCACACACACAAGATTTCCCTGGATCATTGGGATTTGCCCTTGACGTCTATCCAGACAGGTGTACCCCGTCCTCATCCACTGCCACATTTCAGCCATGAGTTCCAGTGCTTCTCCAGGTACCAGTGGCTGCAGTTTTCTGGTGGGACCCACCCCTCCATATAAGTACCTTTCTTCTTTTGTTTAACAGCTCCCATTTTCATTTCTTGCTTGCCCTTGATCAGCACTTGGCACTGACTCTAGTCTAGAGAGGTTGTATAAGTAAAGGCAATCACAGCACGTGTCATTTGGGGAGATAAATGGTTAAATGTCTCAGCTTCAGCTTGAAACACGGGTTTTTTAGGTCTTTTCTTTGTTTGTTTGTTTCAGAGCACATCCAAGTTTTGAGGACAGCTAAAGGTGAAAGAGAATGACACCTTAATTGAAAGGGGTCAGAGTGTTGCAAGTTTCTCTTTCATTAGCATTCTGTGCATGTTCTTTTTGAAACCCAAAGGCTCTGTCCACTGTTCCTTGCTGGCCTTCATAAAGTGAACTCTGGGTAAAGGGCTTAAAAGACAATATTAAAAGGGGAGAGAAAGAACTGAAAAGGGGATTACAAATCCAATAAAAATTGCTCTCAAGAGTAGACAGTATCTGCTGGACAGGAAATATATTTGAGTTTCTGACTAGCTGCGAAATACCTCAGTCTCAGAAAGTTCTGAGCAGAGGGTAAGCCTGGATGCTCAGTTAATCATCAAAGACAAGCAGAGGACACTCAGCTGGCTCAGAGCTCAAGTCCCAAGTCACCTCATGCATTTTGCAGTGGCTCTGTCCGTGCGGGCCTTGGGGCACTGATGGAGCAGCAGCCGCTGGGGAAGAATTTGCTGATGGCTCCAAGGGTGTGCAGCCTGTGCTGGTGGGAATGGAGATGGTGGGAATGCTTGGTTCTGGAAGGTGACAGCCTGACTGTGCACTTAGTTCATGAGATTGGGGTACATGGTGGTCACATGGAGATCTTTGGTGGTCTAGGTTTTGAAGAGCTCTGAAAAGTGAAGATTCCAGGCTTTTGACCAGTGCTTGGGTGATAGCACTGGTCTCAGCTTTCCTCTGGAGTAGGGGGCAAGCTATTTGGGCATCCAGGTGTCAACAGCAGATTCTACTTCTAACACCCCACTGGTTTGTGAGGCATTATTGGCTATTGCATTTATCCCATGGAGATTATTACACAGGTAGTTTAAGGTTTTCAGCAGTATTTACCTATTCTGGATCTGATCACAGAGGGGAAAATGCTTTCAATCCCATCAGCAGGCAGTGGAGAAGACAGTGGCTCTGACACCACATTTCTGCCTGTGCTCCATTTCCTGAATGCTTTTGTGTTACAGGGTGAAAATTTTTAGGTTGGACCCGTTCCTTTAGTGGATGCTCTTTATGACTGTGTCTTTCTTCCAAGCAGCGGAGCGAGCGGGGGTGGGACAGGCAGGATGCTGGTGCAACCCCCTCTCTGTGCTGCCTTGTGTAGACTTTGTTGGAGTCTTTCTAAGAGCATCTGCCTCCAGTTGGGGTAATTAGTACTCTCAAGCTGTAGTAGTGAGTATCTCGTTGATGGAATATAAAAGTGAGCAAAATGTCAGTTCAGCACTGCGTGGAGGCCTCACTGACACACAGGCTGCTTCTGAAACTGCTGGCATTTTTTTTTCAGTTAATTGCCTTTTTAATCATAGTGAAATTGCTCCTATTTGCATGAATATTCCAACAGCAGGATCAGTTTGCTCTTGTCACAGATACTCACTACATAGCACATTCAGTTTTGTTTAATATGCCTCATATTTAGAGGCTCAAACTTTATTCCCTCTGTTTTATTCCTTTTGTTTCCCTCTGTCTGCCATAGGATAAGCAAATGTTATTTTATTTATTTCAAGAGATGTCTTGAAATAAATAAAATGTCTAGAGAAAAGAAAGCTCTAGGAAGACCTTATAGCAGCCTTCCAGTACCTAAAATGGGCCTAAAAGAGAGCAGGAGAGGGACTTTTGACAAAGGCATTGTCAGTGATAGGACAAGGGGGAATGGCTTCAAACTGACAGAGGACAGAGTTAGATTAGATATTAGGAAGAAATTCTTTGCTGTGAGGGTGGTGAGGCCCTGGCACAGGTTGCCCAGAGGAGCTGTGTTTGTCTCATCTCTTGAAGTGCTCAAGGCCAGGTTGGATGGGACTTTGAGCAACCTGGTCTAGTGAAAGGTGTTCCTGCCCATGGCAGGGGGTTGGAACAAGGCCATAGCTGGGGAGGGACAGCTAAGGGACAGCATGGGGCAATGAGGCACCGACCTCAGCAGCCCCACCAGGGTTGTACCCTAGTGCAGACATTGCTTGGACAGCTGTCCTGGTGCAGCAGGAGGAGCTGGCATGGCTGGGGATGCCCAAACCCAGCATGTTCTCCTGAGCAGTCCCTGCCTGGGCAGAAGGGAGGGCAGTGCTCCAACCTGCATTGGAGACCTGGCTCCATCACCACCCTTGGCTCATTAGCAGAAGGAAGATCTGCATTCCCCTGAAGGTGTCGGAAACAACCTGTGGTGACATGGATGTCCCAACTGCCTCAGGGGGATGTGCTCAAGTGTAGGTAGGGTGCAGTGAAAACACTGAGAAGAGTTAACAGCACGCAAGGATGGACCCATTCGCTCCCAAGGCAGTAAAGCAATGGGAAACAGGCTAAGCAATCAATCATCTCCAACTGTCAACTTTTAAGCAGAAAACATTGATTTTAATGGTAATTTCTGCATAAAAATTAATGGTGCTATAAAAATCTTAATTTGGAGTTTCAGAACAAATAATGTAATAGTAAAAGGCAGCATCCTGAAGTAATTTGAAAATGAATTAGGCCAGTGAAATCAAACTCTCCCCACTGAGATGCCTTTAATTGATCATCTCCATAACAGCTAGTTTACAAACATATCATGAGAGCGTTTGCTGCCCTGGCACCTTCCAGGCAACACGTCCAGCATCAGTATGGAAACCAGTCCATCCCTCCACATTCCTTCTGGGCCCCAGCGAGGATACGATGGGGAGGAAATAAATCAAGCGCAGTCATGTGGTCGGTACAACATGAGTCTTTGAGGTTTGAACTGGGGAAAAACATCCTCCCACAAGAAGCAGAAACCAGAAGTCTAAAATTAGCCAAGCCCTTCAGATTGGCAATAGGCAAGTGGTGAATCCCTGTGGATCCTCCATGCTGACAGCACTATTAATACATCAGCTGAGGGCTTGGGTGAGAGTGGGGAGAGCTGTGTGTGCATCAGGAGTAATATGTTTTAGACATCTGGTCTCGTTCATCGGAGCGATACCAGGGGCTGAGCTGTGATATGGGGCAGGAATGCTAGAGACCTTCTCTGAAATGTAAAAAAAAAAATGTGCTGCTTCTTACTTAATTACAGTCATGCCAGTTGCTATGTTGAAATGCTGCTTTAAAAGCCTTTGTGAGTAATTAGTGTCAAAAATATATGATCTACAAAGCCATAAACTCACAGCTTGGTAATATTACCAAGTACTAATTAAAAAAAGAAAAAAGAAAAGTCTCTCTTTCATGATAAGATTTCCAGCATAGAGAAAGATAAAAACGATGCAATTTGCAGATGATAGGAGGGGAAAAAAGAAAACCTGAGAGAAGGATTGAGGAGAGAAGAAAGTCAATATCAACAAGGCTGTAGATCTCTGGGTGATTTGGTAATGGTGAGGGTAAGGGAAGTGAAATATTGGAGTCTCATGACAGAAATATAGTCAGGAATATATCCTGGGAGCCTCCTGTGCTACAAAACAGAGATAAGGTTGAAGATCAGGCATTATGGGCGAGAGGGATAAAAATACTGCTGTATTTGGGACTAAACCTGGCACAGCTCTCAGGAGCAGTAAAGTATTGCAGGAATGTCCTTACTGGCAGACATACAGATATCTTATGCAAATCTGCAAGTGTGTCGTGGCATCTTGTGAGGGCTGTGTGACATCCCATCCATATTCCTCCTGACCAGTCTGGACTCTTCTCTGGACTGGTGTCACAGAAGCAGACCCTGTCTGGCAGAGGGAAACCAGGCTCACACATGGCAGCTCAGAGTGCTTGGTTATACTGAGATGAGGTGTTTATCCTTTGGAAAAAAGATTAAGAAGAGACCTCATTAAGGTTTAAAGAAAACCCTGCTGGGAATAAAAGATCAAGGCTATTTAGGTTATTGTCAAATACATGTGTCAGGGGACATAAAGCTAGTCTGAAGAAGGACCTGAATTCTATGAAATGTAAGCTGATTTTTTTCTAACAGCACTTAATAATGCAATTATAATAACAACTTGTGCTTTCTCATGCCTTCCAATTTAAGATCTGAAAGCTCTTCACAAACATGAATTAAGCTTTCAGGACTGTTGCAAGGTACAGCAAATACTCCTCTGTTTTACAGACTGAAAAACTGAGGAACAGCATGAGTACAAGGCAGCACAGCACGTGGAGGAGTATGTCTTTATTTTAATCGGGTTGGGCACGGCCTCTGGGCTTTGCCTGCTCGCTGTGTGCCATCCTGCAGCTGTGCAGAACCTGTGTCCTGACTGACTCTGCGGAGCTTTTCATTCCACCCCTTCTTCTCTCTGATCCCTCGACCTTTATGGAAATGGTGAGTCATTTATGAATAGGGAAAGAGAGCAGTAGAAGGTGGCCACACGGCTGTATGCTGCCCCACTGATGGCTCACACTGCTCTGAGATCTCAGGTGTCCCTTGACACCAGTGGATTGAGTTGTCCTGTCCTCAGCCTCCCTGTTGTTTCGGTGTGTGCCCACAGCACCACGGGAAGCCGGGGCAAAGAGGGACTCCTAAGCCATCTGCATCCCATGTGGCCTGTAAATCACTGTATTCAGTGTCACTGTGCTGGTGAGGGAAGTCCCTTCCCCTGGTGCCCACTGCCAGATATATGGCTGAAGAACAGGGGAATCACAGGCTCATCTTTTGAAGTCTTTCTCAAAGGTTTCTGTTCTCATTTCCAACTCAACAGAAGCCCCTACAGGCAGGTGGCCATTTGGGACTGGGAGCTGGGCTGTTTGACTGTACCAGCCGTGAGGGTGAAGCTGCCTACAGTTTGGTCTCATGCCACAGGCTGTTTTGAGTTGTGCACTGCTCTTTTCACCTTGACAATGCTCTTGTGGAGGGACCATTAGTATGGGTGGCAAGTCAGCGGGAAATGAAATTGTCCTGCCCTTAACAAGCTGGCTCCACCTGACCTTGAAGATATTATTTTGTTTCCTGGATGTTTTAAATTAAGTGGTATTTCGACTAAGGTGGTTGCATATAAATTGGTTGGGATAATGCTTGCTTGAGCCGAACGTGCCCAGCCAGTGCCTGTTAACTCCCTGGTTCCACCTCCTGTCCCTGCCTCTTTCCTTCATTCACCAACACAAGTTCCCTCTAGATATCATAGATATCTAGATATCTTCATTTTCTCCTTATTTTTCCACACTCTTCCCTTCTCTGTAGCATGAGAATACAGACCAGCCTGCTTTGACAGGCATGCCATGTACAGAGCTTGGGGTGTTGGGTTTGGTCTGTTGTGATGGCACGTGGGTGAGGATTTAGGATGAGAGTCTGCAGGAAGGAACTCTACTTAAGTGGAGACATTTGCACAAGGCTTCCATGGCATGTGCTGCCCACTGTATTTGTTTCTATACTTTGAGTTCAGCCTCTAACACTGAGCCCTCATGTAAAAACGTTTCTGCAGGTTGCAGAAAGAACTGTTTTGTAATTTCTTCTGATCATCCAGAGGACCAAATATCCCTGAGATTTTTCTAAAGGCTGCTTTACAGTAAAGCATTCCTAGAAAATTATCTACCTCATTGTTATTCATGCCAAAATGTTGGGGCAATCTTAGTTTTCTTCCACCATGCAGCTAATCACTGCATGGGGCTATGCTTGAGCTTCAGCAGCTCACTGTTGTTTGGTAGAGATTAAAAAATAACAATTGGCGGTGTCATCAAATCAGTGCAGCCAGTGAAATCAAAGCCTCAAACACCATAAGAGGTCTACATGTCTCACAGAGGAAAAAGCCACAAGAGCAACAGAATAGCTGTGCTCCCACTGCTGCTCTGATCCCGTTGGTGATACTGGAGGGGAATCGGATTGCAGCATTCCTCCAGTGTGTCTCCCACACTGAGAGATACTGAGTGAGTCAATAAACTGTCGAAAACAAGGAGGGTGTGTGTTCAGGAGCACTTCAGGCTTTGGGATAAGTGTTTCTAGAGAGTTTGCTAGGAACAAGAATCTAACTGAAATCAATGGCAGCGTATCTGCCATTTAATGACAAGCCAATATGCCACGGCACTGGAGTACAGCGTGTTCTCACCTGCCTCTGTGCTAAGTGGACAAGGTGCTGCAAGCTGATCCAGCTGAGAAGTGTGTGTGTGAGTTATACCCTCTGGAAGAGAGGCTGGGATCCCACTGGCTGAGCCTACATTGAAGTGAAAAGGCTGCGACCTCCTGGCTGGTCAGAACAGCAGAAGAGATGTTCAGAGCCACTGCCGGTGCGTATCTGCAGCAGCCACGTGTGCAGAAGGAAATAAGGGCTATTCATCTCCTGGATGGATATCGCACTTCAGTGGAAGATGGGGTTGAATTTTCCAGCAGATCCTCTCGCTGCCAGCAGCACCTCTGCAATGTCTATCCTGAGCTGGAGCGAGCTCTTTGTCATCCAAGCATTTACCTTACCCAGGCACTCGGCTGTTTGAGTGATGGCTGTGCTCATCCTTAATGTAGATGTAGGCCTGACTGTCAATGTACTGTTGAGGGTGAGTTGTGGGAATCTCTAGACTCCCTTGGTCTGACATTATTGCTGTATTAGAAGGGAAAAACAGGATAAAAATCTGCAGCAGCCCGGGCAGCCCTGGCAGAAGTGGAACAACTGTTCATTGCAACATGTTTGTTTACCAGTCTGAATGTGGAGTCGGCTTAACGCTGGTCTCCTGGTGTCAGAGGCTGTGCAGTCCCAATGCTGTCTCTGCATGGTACCCTGACTTGGAAGGAACACGGAAGGTGAGGGTAGAGGTGAGATGATGCTGCAAGGTTTTGAAGGACACTTCTCTGTAAAGAAAGATTAGAAACAGGCTGCAGGCCAGACTGTGTGTGATGAGACAGGACTGCTTCTGCACCTGTCCATTTAATGGTTGAGGGTCAGTATTCAGTACTGAGGACACACAGAGAAGGTTCAGATGTCTGAAGTAGCATCCAAGTTAGTTTGAGGTGCAGGTGATGCTTTCATCTGTTTGCACAGCTGAGCCAAATTCTGGTAAGATGGGGATCATATTTGCCACCAACCTGGACAAACTCTGCTTTGGACCATGAAAAATTGTCAAGAGTTTGAGTTTTTGCTTTTAATGTGTGCTAGGAAGCTGTGGCAGGAGAAGGTGCTTGAATCCAGGCTGAACTGAACTCTGAATGAACCAATGAGTTGATTTGCTATCCTGTCTCATTCCGGCCTTTGAGGATTTGCAGATCCCACAGCCAAATGAAGGGTCATTGCAGTGATGGTGAGGGATAAGCCAGGACACTGTGTTGCCATTGTTAGTATTCAACTGGAGTCGTGCAAGATCACAACTCTAATCTCTTGTTCGCGCGGTTCAGCCATTGTGGGTTGTCAGCAAGTCAAGGTGACCTCCAAAACAGGGAGGCCACGAGGGACTCTCTGCAGCTCTGAGGACAGAGACCAGTTGCATTGCACGGTGGAGCTGGTTGTCAGTGCACTTGTCCTGCAACTGGGCATGAGCATGTTTGGGGGTTCCAGTAAGTCCATGAGTCTTCAGGAAGGAGAGATATAATTCACATGCACAATCCTGCTGTTGTTTGTGCTCTGCCAGCTGTTTTCCCCACTGAGCTATCCTACCTGGACCCTCTGATGGAGCACCTACTCATTCTTTACAACGAGAAGCTCCTTTTTGGCAGCTCTCCTTGCAGCCTGGCTGTCATGGCTTTCAGTCTGCTTGTTCTGAAATACTCTGACAATGGTCCTGGATTTCTCTGGGAGAAATTTCACGTATTTCTCCCAACAGTCAACAGGAGTGTCAGCATCCACGTGATTTCTTATAGTTCTGAGACTGCCTTCCACCAGGAACCTGCCTGCACCAAAGTCCCTGGCACAGTTTGAGCTGCGGTTTTGTCTGATCCTTTTAAGAGTTGGGAATGGATGTTTTGATGTCTGATATCTATGAACATGAAAGGCTCCTTTCCCTCTAACTGTGCATTGGGCAGGGCAATGCCTGTCTCCCCTAATCAAAAATGTAATCAAAGATCTCACTTCTCGTAAAAAATGTATTAAGAAGAAAAAGAAACAACACAGCATATTTCCATTGGCTTCGCTGCTGGTTTGCTCTGGTTTCTACTTCTGTGCTGCTCCCTCCTGTCTTTCACAAAAGAACCCCCACCTCAACTTTCCCCATATCTTGAGATGTTTAATTGCAGAATGTTGAGCTTTGAAAACAAAACAAAACAAAAAATCATTGTATTTGATTCAAGCGAAATATCGATCGTCCTTGACTTCCCACATCACAGATATTGGCAACATTTTGTCAGCACCAAGAGTGAGTAGAGAGATCACAGCAAGGAAATAAATATTCCAACTGGAAGGAAAAGAAGCTGAGCCAGGAAAATAGCTGTACCCCATCACTCTCTCTCCCACAGCTGCTTGTAATAAATGGTTTGTTGACCTGATGTTAACATTTCCAGTTTACAGTAAGCAGCATTTCCCTTAAACAAGATACTGATAAAGTGAAACAAGGAATAGAGGGGGTGGAGAAGAGATTTGCAAAACATGCTGGAGTGAGAAAATCGGAACATACCGTGTGTGTCTTGGGAGTGAGAACATGTCTCAGTGTGTGAATAAATATATAATGTATAGACATATGCTCTCTCTTCTTAGAAACTCTTTGGGTAGTCCCAGATTTTGCTGCTTTCAGTAGCACAGCAAAGTAAAAGGCAGGGGAAAGTTGGAGCTGGTGATTGAAGGGTCGGAGAATGGTGGTTTAAGTGGAGAATCCTTGCTCTCCAAAAAGGAGATTGGTCACAGAGAGGGACTCAGGCATCACCCGAGCCAGTGTACAAGGAGCTAGTGGTCTGTCTGGAGAGACACAATGCATTCAGGTTTGCTCATTTTCATCTTGCAGATGAGGGCTAATGCTGCACTAATGGAGATCAGATTTTCATACAAATTCGGTTGACAGAAAAGAGCATGGGAAGAGGAATCAGATAAGTGTTAGCACAGAGTTATTTGTCAAATGGATTTTTTTATTGTTTTCCAAGAAGCCTGCACAGAGCTGTTGTCCTTTTTTTAATTCCTCCTCTGGCATTTGTTCCCCTTTTCACTGCCTCCACAATTCTCCCATTCAAGTCAAAAAAGCTACCTCTGAAAGACCAGTGTAACATTAGCAGAAATTACTAGCAGCAGTGATTTCAATATTCAAATGGACAATATATTTAGTAATAGACTGGGAGTTGTATAAATAGAGTATGAATGCCTGGTAATGAATCATATCAATAATTTTCACATACAGACTGTGCCTTACATTTCTCAAAGGCCTTTACAAATACCAATTGATTCTCACAGCATGCCTGCTTGGTGGAGGAGTTGTTATTAGTTCTAGTGGAGGGTGAGGATATTGAGATGCAGAGAAATGATGCTGCTTGTGTAGTTCATGCTGGGACCCAAAGTGAGGAATAAACTTGGAAACTCCTGACTCACAGCTCTTAATCATGGGACTACACAGCTCCGTATGATTTATTTGGCTTGGCTGGAAGTGGTCCTCATGGAAAGAGGTCTTTGTCAGACTCCAAAATCTGGGGCTGACAGGAAATGGGTAAAGGCAGGAGTGATTAATGCACAGTGAATGGCAGGACTGGTCTTGATGGAGCTGTGCTTTAAACTTATAGTCAGGAGCAGCACTCGTGCCCCACGCACGTCAGGGCTTGGAGGTTTTTTGACCTCTGGAAATATGGTTTTCCATGCAGAAAAGTGGCAGCTAATGCAACCAAATTCCATAAAGAGAGAGGGGTACCTTCAATCCAGCTATGCTTTGTAACTCTCACCCACCTCAGTCAAGGAGGGTAATAGCTGAAGAGTACCTGAAATACTGGAAGTCTCTTTTCTGGTGTGGTGTCCAACTCAGCATTCACCACATTGCCTGTCTCTGTTTACTGTTGCCCTTCTTAATTCTGCAGTAAATTGTTTCAGCCTTTAATGTTTCTCCTGGTGGCCCAGGGATGCAGTCAGTGATGGAGATCTTCAGAAGAAAGAGGCAGGTTACGTAGCACATGCTTCAAACAAGGGAAACCTAATTTGTCTTTTGCCCTCTGTTGTACTGAATTCACTGAATTCTCCTGACTCACTGCTCAGGAGAACAGGATACACTCTCAACTTGTACAAAACCGTGACATGGTACTCACAGCCTTATTTTTAAATACATTTTATTTTGACGTCTTACTTGGTGTTTTGAGTGACACTGTACATGCAGAAGTTGTCTTGAAGCTGGCCACAGTGGCACTTGGCTTTTCTTTTTTTTTTCTGAGAGGTTACATAATTTCCAACCCATCAGCATGTTATGAGTCCTTTAAATTGGCAGAACAACATGCACTACATTGCACTTGTCTGTATTGAAATCCTTCTGCGGTAGCATTGCCTGGTGACCCAAATTTCACAGGTCCTCCTGGTCCCTCACAGTTCACACTCCTGACCCACCCAGATCATTTTGCCCTCAGAGTTTTTAATGTGCTCTAAATCATCAGTCGTTGGGCTGAAACTATCGATTCTTGTCATCACATTGCCACTCTTCTTCGTGAACCTCCTTGGAGACTGGCAGGGGACTGAGGATTGAAGGATCATCCAAGTTCCTCTGGACATGAGGGACAAAGGAGGAATGGGCAACCTAAAATGCCTTTTCAGAATTGAATTGCTGAGCCCCAACCCCTGTCTGGCAGACTCTCAGTGCTCTTCCTACAAGGACCAGAGACAAAAGGCACCAACCTGGGACCCGCAACCCAGAACCAAATTTTCCACCTTGGACTTGTGGCCTTTGGAACAAGCATGTGTGTTTCTCAGGCCTGCCCCACAGAGCCAAATTTTAGCTTTCAAGCTTTAAGAACTGTTTTAACAAGCTTATTGAGCAATTTCATTGTCTTGTCTTCCAGATTTGAGTTGACCTTATTTATTCTTTTCAATCTTTCCCCCCCCAACTTCTTCTGAACCTATAGTTCAGCATGGAGTTTTACCTTTCCCTGACTGGTTTCTAAGCTATATTAATACTCTATTTTAGTGATCCTTACCTGTTCTAAATAATATTTGTAGTTTCATTAACTCTTTCAGAGAAGAGTTTGTATATTAGTGTCAAGTGGACTTTGTTCTACACATAAACTATGCTCTTCCAGCCGGATTGTGTCATATTCCTCTAGGCTTTACCTCAGGTATTTTGTTCCATGAACTGAGTCTAGCATGTTTAGGGAATAGCTTTTTTTTTCCCTTCTTAAGAAAAAGAAAGAAAAAGGAAAACATAGCAACGACAGCATGGCAACAGCAGCTGCGGCACAAAAGAAAAATAGGCAAACAGACTTCCGAAACATGTATTCACTGGTAAGCTATTTTTACTGATTGGTGAGTATGTGGGAGTATAATAACAAAATAAGAGAGAAAATAGCTTACAAATAATTCATAAGTAACTTTAAATGAGAACATATCTTAATGATTTCAGCCTCCTAGCTAGCCCTCATGCTGTACGAATCTCCACATGCACAGACTTAAAGGTCACCTCTGATCTACACTATTTATATATTGCAAATTCGTCCATAGGCACATATATAAAATTCCATACAAAAAAAATAATGTCAGTGGGGTATTAAGGTTAAATAACTGAGCAATAAAAAGTAAAGAGTTGTGTATGCCTGCACAGCAGCTTAAGGATAAATCCATGTCATTGCATCCACCTTTGCACCAGAGCACAGAGGGTTCCTGGCTCTGTGGGTGTGGAGAGGCCCCACAGCCTGGTTATTCTGGGGGGGCTTGAAGGAGCTCCTGGCTCCACTGCCAACCTGCTTTGCGACCCTGAGCACTTTTCATTGCTTCTCTAGGAACCTCTTTCCCCATTCCCCTTTTGTCTGGAGCACACAGGCAGGAACCTGCAGCACAGAAGCACTCATGCTTGCATCTTTGGGCAGAGCCCAACTACACATGGGGCCATGTACATGCTGAAAAGTGACAAAATAATAAAGAATAGCATCTTCCTTGACAAACCTGATCTAGTGGGCAGCATCCCTGCCCGTGGCAGGAGGGTTGGAACTGGATGATCTCTAAGGTCTCTTCCAACCCAGATTGTTCTAAGACTCTATGAAATTTTCTGCTTCACCATCCTCTCCCCAAAATTCCCCAGTCTCGCTGCAAACCAGTAAACTGTGGGAAGTCTTAACTAAATTCAAAATAATTCATTGAGAACTTGAGAGAAACAGCCTCAAAAGTGTTGAACTCCTTTACAGTTACAGCCTGATCTGTTGTGCTGTGTAAGCCTTTTTTTCCAGTTATGATCCATGGGAGACTGAGAGCAAACACAGTCTCTTAAGTCTCCTCCGCAATCCCAGTGCTTTTATTGGCACGGAGAGGAACCCAGCTCGGCCCTCTGCAGCCAAAACTAGATTCATTTGTCTTCAGTAACAACACAAATCTGTTTTCCTGGTTAAATAAAGTCATTTGCAGGGTTCTGTTGTGGGAAGGATGTGTCAGCTCATCCTGAATGGAGCAGTCATTAGGATGAATGGGTCAGTTGTTGGGCTGGAACAGCCCTCTGTGCTCTGAAGGGCCCTTCCCGAGGCAGGCTGAGCCCTCTCTGGGATTGTGCCCACAGCAGGCACGGGATGCTGCAGGTGCCTCGGCATCACTGCCGGCTTTATTGTGGATGCTCCATTTCTGCACCGTTACACGGAGTTTAGGATTGATTCATTGCAAAATTAATCCCACATCTTGCACGTTCCCTTCAGCCCTGTGTTTTGGGAAAGCTCTGGTTTCTGCAGCAAAGGAGGCAAATGGGACTCGAGCGCTGAGTTCTCTGTGTGGTTCTGTGTTGCCTTGCCAGTGTTGAAAGCTTATTTCTTCTTGTCTCTCAATTTCAGGTAGTGCTAGTGCTTCCCTGCCCTTCAGAGGTGCGATAAGCAATGACTAGATAATGTTTTTAATTCTCCTCACTGCTGTAGAGTTACTTGTTCTGGAAATTCTGGTGTGTAACTGGTAGGAGAAAAAGGTTGGTGATGTTCTCCAGAGGACATCAGGAATGCGGAAGCAGCAGCTAAAGTGGTTTGGTTCCCTCTGAGGTTTTTTTTTCAAATGTAGTTGAAAACAAGCAAGTGAAATGAGATGCTTAGAAGCACTTTGTTTCTAAGATTCCTTCTGGTTTTAAATTACTTCGTTTAAACATCTTTGTCCGTGAAACCTCCAAGGGAGCTCATCTGCTTGTTTTCTCATCTGCATCTTCTGCTTTCTGTCTGGTTTTTACACAAGAAAGAATGCAAGTATCTCATGTACATCTCTATATACAGAAATAAATGTAATTGAGTTGTAAAACACAGGCTGGTTGAGCAGGACAGAGGTCAGTGATCTAAAATAATCCCGACACTTTAGTCAGGACCTGCTCTGTATTACAGTTAAGTGTTTGTTGAGGTCTTTTCCTCTGGCCTTCTGTTATATCTGAAAATATATTAATGCTGTTTCTACAACGTATTTAGAGCACAAATAGCTTAGATTTGAAGCACTTGAGGAAATACTTCTTGTCTCTTACGCTGTTTTGTTTGTATTTTTTGCTTGTGAAAACAGTTCTCAAGAACATTGCTAGGTGGGTCATGGCAGGAACACCTCTGGGCGTGCTGGGGGATGTGTGAAAGCAGATTTCGAGAGCTTTTATTTTCACACCATGTTTCAGTTCTGTGGTGATAAATGTTTTCTGAAGTACAAACCTGAGTCCCTCCTCTTGCTCCTTGAAATGTAAAAAGGGTTTCTTTATTATTTCAGGGGTTTGCTTGCAGTCAGGTTGTGTTGCTTTTAGCCAGTGACAGGTCTGATCAGCAGCATGGCAGGCAGCACAAAGTGGGAACTGCCGTTGATTTTAGCAGCTGATGGCATTAGACAGGTAGGATTAGTACAGGACCTATGGCAGAGAGGAAAAGTAATGGCACGGCATGGGAAAAAATGAGGGAGGAACAGATCTTTTAGGCAATTCTGTATTGGCAATTGACCTACAACTTAAAACAAACCTGATATACACTACCAGAATTTTTACCAAACCCTCTGGTCTGTGTGCTGGGTAATTCCCATGTCCTTCGGCAGGTGGGAGGAATGCTGCTGAGTGCAGACATCTGGGGGGGAAGCATTTGGAAAGACATCTTAATTCAGAGCAGTACTTTAACCTTGCAGGTGTGGGGGAAAAAGAAATGTGCTCCCACTCTTTGCATGCAGCACCCTGAATCCACAGGGACAACCAGCCCATACACACACACACCTGGCTCTAAAAGCCCTGTTTCATTACATGCCAGACTAGTGCTTCTTTCAGCCAGACCCAGAGCATCCTGTGGGTGAGTAGATGTTGGACAGTGGCTTTCTTGCTGCAGCATCATAACCACAGATCATAACCATTATTTCAAATGGGCCTCAGCCAGTATGTTCAGATTTGATTAAGAACTTTTTGAAAGATAAGAAGCATTTAGAGCTAAGGGCTGGCTCCAGCCTTAGTTATTTACATCAGGATGGGGGTGATAAAATCTTTTATTAGTGTCACTGTTTAAATATTTTGGCTCTCTATTCCAATATTGTGGCAAGAAGGAACCATATGTGTTCCTAGAAAGAGAGCCTAGTGCAGCCGTTAATCATGAGAGGATCTATTAATGTATTAAGATTCAGAATAATGAGCAAAACCAGCATGCACTACAGAGACTAACACATATCTTTAGTCTGCAGTTTTCAAATGTTTGGAAAATGTTATATTCCTCCATCTTTCTAAAGCTGGTTTTCTGCCAGAAGAAGTTCTCTTCTGTTGCTAATTTTAGAAAGGTTAAATCTATTTACAAAAACAAACATAGCATGGAGTGCTGAAAACCAGGAGGATGTGGGCACTAACAGGCTCCCAGGCTGCAGAGTTCATGGCAGGAGCTGACTTGGCAGGGAAACCTGTAGGCACATCCTTTCCTTTCCTTAATGCTATGCAGAGTGGGGGACAAGATATGTAGCCCAAGCTCTAAACCGGCTCCCCATCACTGCCTTTCTCCAGAAGGCACTGGACAATGTATGTGTATGTCTGCAGATTGCTACTGGGCTTTAGGGAAGCTTGCCCAAAGATTTGGCACAGGGAAAGGGCAAATTTTAAAGAGCTCCAGAGTGGGAGACATTGCTGGTTGAGCAGGTTGCGTGCCTCGAGGTCATTGCTAATGAGCAGCATCTTGCCTAAAGAAGTGAACATTACATTTTAGTGCTGCTATGAAAACCAATCATACTGTCTCCCCTTTGTACCCCATGTTACTGCCTGCTTTGCTGTGGCATCTGGAGCAAGCTGCACCAGGGAAGGGAAGGAAGCCCTCTTAAAGGATGTGGAAGGATGCTGAAGTGGTAGTAGAGCTCAGATGAGAGAAGCTGGAGCATGACAGCTGTTACTGGATCATGCAAAAAGCCTGCCAGCAAAAATGCATCAATTTTGTGTGATATCCGGGTGTCTTCTCTTCTGTTTTCATAATTGCATACATGGTGTCTGCATAAATCTTCCCCCCCCACCATGTACTTCCAGCAAAAGGAGCTGACTGGCGGATGGCAGCACATCAGTGGGAGAACACCAGCAGGAAGAGACAACCAGTCAGATGTGTGTCAGATGGGGAGGCCCAGGGCCCGAGGCATATTCCTCGGAGGTTGCTCGAACATGGTGCATTCACTAAACAAAAAAACCTCTCCTTTTCCCTTCGGGGAGAGGAGCATGTTCATCCAGACATGAGAACCAGCAGTGCTGTCTTGCCATGTTCTTCAGGAGGTTAGTGCCAAATGACAGCACAGGCGGCAACAGCAGAAGCTTTCAGCAAATGTGTCGTAGCCCAAAGGTCTGAGTGTCCCCTCAAGGGCTACAGTGGAATTTCTTCTATTTTTTCACTGAATACAGAAATCTTCCTATTTACTCATTCCTTTGCTGCAACCTCTGTCTCTTTAGCTGTGGACTTTCTTCTTACGGTGAGATCAGGCCTGCTTGAGGAGAGAGGAGTACTGTGACTCTTTGTTTCACATTGGGTTTTACCATTAAAAGCCTATTTCAAGAAAGATGAACATGCCCAACCTGCACAGGCCAGTTGACTGATTTCCTTACTATTTGGTCTTCAGGTTTCCCTGCCTGTGGACTACAAGTCTGGTTGAGTAACACCACCAATAGGATTACTGGTAACCATCAGCTCCACGAACTCAGAAGTCTTGAGAAAGAAATGGTGGAATTTTAAAAATAATGACATCTTCTTCCCAGTATAAACTTTGACTTCTGGCTATAGATGCAGTCTGAGAAATGTGCTTCCCCACAGGGGGTTTGTGAGCTACTAAGGGTTAAGACTTATTCTTGAGGACACAAGAAAATCATTTTACATGTTCAGAATCAACTTTCTTCTTTGACTTTCTGGGTAGTGACAACTTATGCTTACTTTGGTCCTGCTGACAGTCGTGCTGATGACAGCGATTTCAAATGAAGAAAAACGAAGAAAATGTGAGCCAGCAAAAAAGCAAGAGCAGTAAAAGCGCCTTCCTCAACTCACGCTAACATTGTGACATTTGGTTATTGATGTTGCAAACAGGAACTAATGTTATTCCCAAAGCCAGCACTTAAATTCCACTTTGGTAGATCATAACTATAAACAAGTCACACAGTCCCATAGGAAAAGGCAATTATTGACTAGTTCTTCTTACTCTTAGATGAGCAGTGCCCTTGGTCTCTGTAGTGCTGACTGTGGTGCAGAGCCCTGGCTCTGAGCAGAGGTGACTAATACGTGTCACCCTTTCCTTGATGTAAAGCTTAAACCTGCAGTTTAGCCCGGGGTGCCAGACTATGACAAACAAGAGCTAGAGGAGGGTAATGAATAAACATGGTGAGAATTTCAGCTGTAATCTGCCATCAGGTCCATCTGTTACTCCTTCCCCCACAAGCCTTGCAAGCTCAATGAGCCGGGAACAGGCATGCTCCATATACTGTCCCATCCTTCAGCCACATAGCTAAGGTCTAATTGTCTGGTTGTTGTTAAGCTGATCATTTACAGTCTCTTGAGCCATTTTTGGTCATAGGTTCTTGTTCAGTTCTTTAGCCTTTCATCCACCCCATTTATGACAAGACTTCCAGAAGGATACCAAAAAGATGAGGATGAATGTATTAATCACACGGTGGTGTCCACACTGTTGCAGGGTAGCAGTGGCTCCAGTGAGTTGTGTTTGCAGGATTGCAGGGTAGCAGTTGCTCCAGTGAGATGTGTTTGCAGTGTTGCAGGGTAGCAGTTGCTTCAGTGAGATGTGTTTGCAGGGTTGCAGGGTAGCAGTTGCTCCAGTGAGATGTGGTTGCAGGGTAGCAGTGGCTCCAGTGAGATGTGTTTGCAGGGTTGCAGGGTAGCAGTTGCTCCAGTGCCTCGCAGGCAAGTGTCATCTGCCCATTTAACCGTTCCCAGCCTTGGGTACTCACCCTCTGTCTCGTGCAAGGTGAGATGCCAAGCTCCTAAATGAGGGGGTTCATTTCCAGTTGGCAGCTAGTGAGCCCAGAACTCTGTATGGCCTATTTTCACAAGTGTCATGTGCAGGCACTTCAGCTGATGTGAGTCTTGGGGTTTCCTGGTGATTCGCTCTAATCCAGAGACGGGAAAGCAGAGGATCCTCGGCAGGAATATGATACAGGAGCAGCCAAGCAGGGGAACAGGGTGTGCCTGGCAAAGGCTCCAGCAAGCTCTGCCTGTTGGTAAGTGGTGGTTTGCTCTGGGGGGCGGGTGCCTATCTCCCAGGCAATGCCACAGCTTGCAAAAGTCACCATCAAAATTCTCCATGGTTCCAGACGTCTCTCGTCAGTGCAGGGTTTGACAAATTTTGCTGCTCATGTTCTCTTACAAACCTCATGCTCATGGCTGCAGTTCACAAGTGGGGTATCTCCCTGCTTTGGGAACCAAGCCATCTTAATTACAGCCCACACAGATGATTTTTTTTTTTGCATTTCTCCCATAGGTGCTTCCTTCTCATGTTCCAGAAACTGCATGTTCTTGGTTTACTGCTTCTCCATTCCTTCCAGCTCGGAGAGCTTCCAGCAAGGGAGATGGAGAGGAATGTGATAAGCAGCTTGGCTGGTTAATGAGCTCCCTGTCTAACTGAGGGATTCTTGTGTGCTGGGTTCACTTGCCAGTCCCTGGTATCTCCCTCAAGTTATCTGTGTTCTTCTGGCTCTCCTGGGGAAGGGGTTTGGGACCTGGTTTGAGTTGCACCTACTTTTCCCTTTGTACCACACCACCATGTCCACCAGGGCCAGGCACAGACCAGAAAATGCCTCTGGATGGCAGGGCTGGAATGCTACGGGAGGCTGTGATTTGGCTGGGAAAACAGAACTTAAAAAACACCCAGTTCCTTACATTGCCGGAGACAACTGCAGAGTCATTGCAGAGAAAGTAACAGGAGATTTTTCTCTCCCTAATTTATGTCTCTCCTGCATATGGCTTCTATGGAGTCACTGATGTTACAGACAGATGGGTTGGCATTTTACTAGACAGAACACATGGGCTAGATGTTGTTAATGCTTGTTAACTACTCACTCTGCAGCTTGACCAGTCCAATACGGTCACCTCACAGATGGTTGGAAAGCTGCAGCCTGGGTGCTGGAGAGGTCCAGCTCTGCCACACGTGGTGTGACAGCAGTTGGGATAATGTGCATTTGGCTGCTCTTTCCAAAGGGCTTTGTTGTAGGTCAGAGATAGCCATGGCTGGGGCATCAGCATGGCTTCCATATGTTTCAAGGAAAGACACTTGTTTGTAAAGATTCTGAGCCTTTTATAGAAGCTTTAAAGGCTTCATTTCATAGTTTGAATTTTTATATGGAATGGGGTTGGAAAAATTCTGTGAGCCCTGTGCCTTGCTGACATCTATACTCCTTAATGGTTGATGTTTATAAGCATATTGGACTGGTGAACACTATTTAGCAGACCTGAGGTCTGTTGAAAACTTATAATTTATGACCTCAAGCTCTGACTACAGCTGACTGCCAGTATTAGTTTAGAGTGACATCCCATGTGATTTTCCTTTTTCTGATGTGAGTAGTCTGCTATGATTTACTCTCACCAGTCTTGTATTCAATAGAATCATTTCTAGGTATCACCTCAGCAAATCTCCACAGGGTGAATCTCCTTGGTTTGGAGATCCCGTCAGCATCTGTGGATGCAAAAGTAGATGCTACGGGTGAATCCTTTATGTTACCATCTTCCCTCTTTGACAGTAGTGATGTTCAATTTGCAGCATAATGATTGGAAGCTGAATGCATCCTACAGATGAGAAAGGGAATTTTAGTTTCAGCGCTTGTTCTCTAAAATTCTCAAAGCACTTTTGGAAAATGCATGGATATTAATCCACACTGAGCAGTAGTTCTTCAAATCTATGATTTAAATTGGATATATTTGTCTCTGTCTGTCCTGAACTGTTCAGTAACATTAATGCACCCTGATAATAGCTGTCACATTTTACCCTGGGGGTTGTTCCTCAATGATAGGTGAAATCACAGCAGTTCAAAGACCTGTCTTCCAGGATGAAAAGCTCTATAGGAATATTCAGATATAAAATAGTAATAGTATGAATCAAAAAATATGCTTCCCTTATTTTAGGGCCTTTGATCTTATTTTTATGGCATCACATTTGACAGTCTAAAGGGCATTAACCTGTAGGAGAAACCTCTTGAAAGAAGATGCTGACTTGCCCTCTGCTGCGCGGAGCACCGTCCCCCAGGATTAACACCAGCAGCTTTCCCCCATGGAGAGGGGTGCAGCACTTCAGCACATGTCCCTGCTCTTTTTCAAGTTTCCTTTTTCACATGAGGTGCAGGAGAGCTCACACAGATCAAAACATGGAGCTGCAGGGGAAGTTCAGTGCTGTGCAGTACATCCCTCTCTGTGTTCCTTTGCTGCTGAGCTGGTGCAGCATCCAGGACCCCATCACTGCTGTCACTCATGTACATAGTGCCTGGGTCTTGTTTCTGATTAAGATGGAAGTATACGAGCTGACCTCTTGTTCCAAAGACATTCTGGGGTTGTGGTTCATCTCAATGTTGAATAATAAGAAAGAGAAAGGAAATGTTTGCTATAAATCTCAGTGCACGCAGGGCTGTTTCTCGCTTATCCCATCCCAGCTTTCAATTTTCTTCTTGGCATTGCCAGGCATTTGCTTTTCTTTACTCAGCATCTAAAAGCAGTTTTTTCATTACATTTCCTGGAAGGCCCTTTACAGGCATCCATCCCTCTGCCTCATAAATTCACTTTATATACCAAGCTGGCAACACGGAGTTCAGAGGTCTTAGCAAGAAGCAATTATTATAAAGAAATACTCTTCCTCTTTTGGGTTATTAAAGGGGGGAAAACTTCTCTGCAGACAAGGAATGGTCATTTGTGAAAGGGAGGTGACTTGGTTGATTAAGAGCTGCACATCCATCGTGTGAGAACCACCATGGACAGGCGTCCTGTCAGGCCAGCTGGAATCTGCCAGTTACCATGAAAAAAAGAAGGAAACCAATAAACAGTTTGCTAAGTAACCTCATAAATATTTCCAGCCGTAAGCACATCTTGTGGTACAATTTGGTGTTTGTTTTTTTTTTTTTTTTTTTAATATTTCTCTAATTTTAAATGAACGGCCTGTAATTAAAGTGATTTAGAGGCTACCTGGGGACCTGGTATTTGAGCAGTGCATGATGCTTAGGAAAGATTGATTGGTGAGGCATAACTCAGTTGGGGGATTTTGATAATGATATCATCACCCAGGAGGACCAAGTTTGAGCAATTAAATCTCAAAACCTCGTGCTTGGGTTCTTATAACTTCAGCAGGCAGTTTCCACATTGTGCACACACACACACACACACACACACACACACACACACACACACACACACACACGATTTCCCTGAGTATTTTCTGGGCACTCCAGTTTTTTGGCTGACTCTTTGTATGGTGGGCTGCCCCGTGTGTGTCTGTCTGTTCAGGGTGATCTGAAGTGATGATTTATCAGCTCTGCAGACCCAGGAAGAGGTTGCCAGCCCTCTTGGCATCACTGCTTCCCCCCCTCAACATCTGCACGTGGAAAAGGCGGCCTTTGACATTTAGAAAAATCTCAGCATCTAAAGCAAGAGGCAGAAACAAAAGGATTTTCTCGTTTAAAGGTCAGAGCCGGCAGCTTCTTAAAAGATATTTTCAAGTGGGTTTGTTGGGCTGTGTCAGGGTTTGTGTGCATTACTGGGTGCTGAGGGAGGCAGTGGGTACTGTAGGGAAGGCGTCAGGGAGGCGAGGAGCTGTCAGGACCACCAGTGTGCCCGAGGCTTTGTGGCACATGTGGTAATAGTGCTGTGGAGGTTTCGGGAGGTGATCAGGTGGAACAGCCAGCCCTGAGGGCTTCTGCTGACAGGTGAAGGGGTTGGGAAGAGGGAGTGACTGCCCCATATGAAGAGGGATTTAGATGGTGAAGGCAAATTGCCGAAGGGATCAGTCTGGCGGGGAGATGTACATAACCCACGTTGGAGCAGACAGCACAGCAAGTCTTCGAGGTAGGATGGGGAACACCACAAGGAGAAGGGAAAGGGCAGTGAGAACTGGGGCACAGAGGAGAATGTGGCCACAGCATGGCCCATAATGCCACAGCAGCCTGTGGACCTGAACAGAGCAAGGAGTGTGTGGAGTGTCAGATGTGAAGTCGTGGTGCCCCTTCCCTCAGCCCACACGGGGCTCTTTGCCACGTGTGCTCAGAGCAGTTGTCTTTCGGGATGCAGCACGGACAGTGATTTATGGAAGGAGTGTAGCAGATGAGATGGGGCCTTCGCAATACAGTCACTGGGTAAATGTCACCAGGCAATGATTCACTTGCTCCTTTTGACCCCTAATATGTCTTAGCCTTGGAAAGTACCATCTACCACAGAGCATGGCCGAGCAGTATCTGCAAAGTAAAGGCTTGTCTCCATGCCAAGGGGTGGAAAGCCACTCTGACAGCCCTGCCAGAATCCTAGACTACATCCTTCCTCACGCTGTGGAGGTGTTTGAACCTCCTTTGTTCCCCAGCTGAGACACAACTGTCTTGCCTGCTGTGCCTGGCACAAAGCTCCACCATCCCTGTTGTCAGCTCGCCAAAACCCATTCAGGAACTCCACCTCCGGCACTGGAGGTGTGTGTTTGAAGATGCAGGAACACATGTCCTGCATGGATTGCATCCCTAAAGACAGTTGTACTTTCTCAGTGTGGAAATCAAAGGTAGGATATCCTCACTGCATGCTGAAATCTCAAGTTGTTTTAAATGCTGAAGCCCTCTTTTCCCTGTTTCTGCATTTCCACTCCTTACTTCCTCAATACATCTCCATGTCAGCTCTGTCCTTGGGGCATGCACCCACCCTCTTTTCAGTCTTATTCCAGTGTCTGAAAGTCTGCAGGACATTGGGTCTTATTCTCAACCTGTACTTTTCAAGAGGCATCCTTTGTGTGATTCGTCACACAGCATGCCAGATTATAGCAAATGGTATTTTTGGAGCCAGAGTGGGGATATCCGTTGTTTTTAGGTATGTGTCAGAGAGAAGAGGAAGGAGGCGTATGAGACACTAAAAAGTGAGTCTGTCTAGATCAGAGTGCACTTCTGAGCCATATTGTGAGCTCTGAAATGACTTAAGCAGCCACTGTCACACTTTTAACATAACTACCCCTCTGCTGGTGGAAGAAGTGGAGAAGGAAATGCTGGGTCTGGGCTTTCAGGAAGCCTTTGTGTGCAACAGCAGCATGGGGGCAAACAGCAGTTAGAAGTCCTGTATATGTTACACTGAAGTGACAATAGTGGGGAGAACCTCTGTTATGGTCCATATGTTGGTCCATCCAGCTGCAAGTCCATCTTCTAGCAGAGATGTTTGGGAATGCCTGTTGCTCTTTCACATCTTCTGTGTTGTCTTCTCCTTGCTGAGATGGTCCCTGTTAGATCTGAGAACTCGCTTTTCTACCATGCTGGTGGTTATTTGAGAGATTTTTATATGTATATCTAAACTATAAAGCCTTGAATAATTTACCAGCTTCCAGGGCTAAGAGGAAGATTTATGATGTTTCCTTCTGGCAGGCATCTGCTGATCTTGACTCCCCTGGAAAAACAGTTGTACTAACAGCTCCTTTCTCTGAGCAGATCCAGGAGCAGCTACTCCAAGTTTATGTTGCCATGTGCTAAGTAGACCTGTCTTCTTGTGGTTTACAATACAGTGAAATCTGATTGCTCTGATTGCTGTGGGGTAGCAAGAGAAACAAGGTGCCACCCTTCAAATCTACAACCGCAGTCACCCCCCCCCCCAGCAGAGCCAAGTGTGTGATAACACGGGGCAAAGATTGATTTCCTTTGCTTCTCTAGAAAAGGTCCCAATAGGCCTTAAATCAGACTGAACGGGCAACAGAATCTGGTGAAAGCTGAAATCTTTCCTTTTGCAAGTATTTGAGATCTGAATAAAACATAACATAGACCTGAATCTCAGCAGTTTAGTGAGCCAGACAGACTTTTTTCATTAATGAAACCAATAGAGGGCTATGTACAGAGTACCTGGGAGATGGTGTTTTTACAGTGCTTACCTTCAGCTGCTTCAGTCTGCTTTGTGGTCAGGGAAACTGAGGGTGAAGGGGCAATATTTGAATCTCTAGTGAAGTGCTGCACTTGGCTGGCTTGCTCAACACAGAAGGGAAAGGGGGAGTGAAGCATGATCTTGGTCCCCAAAGTATCCTCTTGCACTGACTCCTCTAAGCATTGACTATGGGGTGGATGGGGATACTCAGAGGCTCAGCTTTTCCTTTGATCCTGTGTATTCGGTTTGACTCTAAATGTTGATTTCACACTTCTCTTTAAAAGCAGCAACACACTATAGAGATGACACCAGTAGCACAGGGGGCAGAGCAGTTTGAACATGCTCTGGTCTCTCCCACCCCATAACTCATGGACTGTCCCCATGTGACACTTGTTTCTGTTCCTCTCAGCTTCACATTTGATTCCTAAATAGGCTTGGGTGGTTTTGCCTTTGCTGAAACTTAGAATTTTTAGGAATGCATCAGCAGAGTAAATGGTGATTACATTACATGGAGTGTGTCATGTGAACTGCTGGTTTGTGCTGGCACCTGCAAGTTCTCGTTAGCAGCAATGGTGTCCAGGAGTTTGCCTTTGAGGGTTGAGACTTTTTATTTTAATTTTAAAAAAATTATTAAAAATGAGTGGAGGGAATCCTAGCTATGAACAGTGAAGAGGAGGACTTGATTGCCCTTCCAGCTTTGAACTGCTGGAAATTTCATCTTCGTATTTTCATAAATCCAATTTTTTAGACCTGGAGTCACAGGCATGCTCTGCATTAATCCAGAATGGTGTGAAACAACCAGGCCCTGCAGTGTTCATTCAGCAGGGCATCCCCCCCTGTGCCTTCCCCCTCGGTTCTCCCACACACCCCTGCACAGCCCCCTGCCTTGCCGTGATTCCCTGCTCGCTCCCACGCCACCCACCCCAGCACTTCCCTCTCTGCCTGCAGGTGCACCAGGCAGGATGCAGCCTGGCATTTGAAAAGAAATCCTGTGAATTAATGGGAACATATTGCTATTATTTCGTATAATCACTTTATTTCTAAAGCACAGGCTGCAGAGGTGCTCCTGCTGTTGAACCCAAAGCAGCAAATCTATCTGTACATCCCAGCCTATACTGCATTATGAACAGATGGGTGAAGGAAAAAAAACACAATAAAAACAAATAATAAGAAAAGTAATAGTGATAGCAATTTTAAAACACTCCCAGGGGAAAAAAAAAGTTTCTCAATTTTTTTAAAAGCAGTGTGAGATTGAATGAACTGCACTGTAAGTGCATCCGTCCTCCAAATTCACATGTAAACATCTCCTGGCAGAGGAAGAATTGCCTTTTTTCCAAGCAGCTGCCTTCTTGCCTTGTGCCTGTTTCAGAAGCGATCATAAGAAACCTGGGTGAGATGTCTGGGGTTTGGAAGCTTTCTGGGGTTTTCTTTGATTTTTTGGAGGTCCGGGGGAGACAGAGGCCATGGAGGTGAGGGAGAGGCTGGTGCCTCTCTTGACAGCTGAAAGAAACCACAGACCTCATTGAACTCAGCAGGAAATATCAGTCTCCTCAGAAGCACATAACTTTTTTCTGAACGTTATTCTTCTTCCTCTGCTGCAGGAGGAAACTTTGGTTATGAAGAATAGTAGAGAGAAATTACCATTAGTCTCGTAAAAAAAGGAAAATATTCAAATGTAGCCTTCACACGTGATGCCAGTGAGCTCAAAGTAGAGGAAATTTAAAACATTTATGCTGCTCTGTTTCTGAGGTCATAAAACACAAGCAAATGGTCTGGCACTGGATGCTAAATTTCTTAAGGAACTTACTTTAATTAATTAAACTACTAAACCAATTAATGAATTTGCTTGTAAATTCTTAGAAAATTAATTCTGTGCCCAAAGAGTGTTTTAAATCTGCGAAGGAGTCAGTGTATTTCATACAGAGCTTGAATTCCCATTTTGGATTAATTCAGTTCAGCACTGACTTTAGAGACACAAGTGATGCTTTCATAATACTCGAACCTTCCCCCAAAACTGGCGCTTCCCATCAGCTGAATCCGAGGGGGATTTGCAAAACAAATCCTGTGCTGCTGCCACAGCACCCAGCCCCTGTACTCACTCCTTGCTCTGCTACAGCCTCACATGGTACCTCTGGCTTTGCATGTTGGGGATGTTTGTCCCTCCTCTTTCCTCTACCATCGCTGCCCCTTCCCCTGTTGGCCTCTTTCATCTGGCCCAGCGGTACCTCAGGTGCACAGGAAGCATCAGGTGGCTCCAGTAAGCAGCAGATCAAAGCACTGCACATCCTTTGGATTTGCTGAAAAACAACCCAACCAAAATGAAGGACATTTAAACAGAAGCTAATTTACTTTTTCGCGTGGAAACCTTGTTTCAATTCCCTGCCTGGCTCAGGGGTGACAGGGGCATCCTTAGTACTTTGCGCTCCTCACAATCCAAAGTGACCCAAACATGAGGAGTTCATAATTAAATGTGCCCAGGCTCCTGAGAACATGAAACTAGGAGGAAGCAGGTTCCATAGAGCTCTGGGTGGTTATTGCTTCCCTTCTCTCCTGGCAGGTAAAGCCATGTTTTCCTTTCACGTGGCAATCCTCTGCTTTGGATCTTGGCATCCTTTGATTGGGGGGGGGGGCTGCCCTGTTCCTGCACACCCCAGGGAATGCTGACCATGCCTGGCACAGCCTCGGCTCCCACCTCGGCTCCCACCTCGGTGCCATCCCACCTCGGCTCCATCAGGAAGCAGAGCTTTGGAGCAATCAGGAATGGGAGCATTTTGAAGAGGAAAATGGCAGAGGAAAAAATTAGCATTTGTACTGTGATGTTTTTGCTGTTTATTAATAAACAGGCTGCTTTCGTACCTCCGGGGGCAGGAGAGGCTCCAAGCATTCCTTATTTCTCTTGCATCTAGCATTTTTTTTGCTTGTTTTATATGTTACAGGAGATTTGTAATGTCTTCCCACATGTTGAGTTTCCTTATTTTCATGAGAGCATCTCTGGAATAATTCCTCTGGAGGTTTTGGCTGTGCGCTGCCAGGCTGATTTAAACACTTCAGGGATGCCGTGTGGATCAGCACTCATTGGAAAGGAGTTGTGTTAATTAGGAACAGGTCTGCTTCCTCCTACAGAAGTGGCATGACTTCAGAGATAAGTGTTTTCATGGAGAGAAAGCCTTTGTGCAGAGCTCCTGCCACCCGAGGCCTGGGTGGTGGTGGCGGCAGTGACCCTGATGTGGGCACTCTGGTTCTGCTTTGGCAATGCAGTCTTTTTCCAGGATGGTCAAACACCTCATCCTGCCATTGCCACAGTTGTCACCAGGGAAGGCTCACACAGGGGGATGTTGGAATGCAGGACTCAGTAACAGCCTGATTACACCGTGTGCCAAACAGATAATGTGTCCTTGGTGACAGGCAGGTCCTGCCAAAGGAGGCTTCAGGGTGATGCTGCTTGCTCTTCCCTGCATCACGAATCACAGGAGGTGAATTAAAACCCTGGGATATTAATGGGCTTGTTCTTCTTTCCCTTTAGGCCTCCAGCTCCTCTGGTGGAAAAATGCAGCTTCTGGAAACTGAGTTCTCACGAACCATCCGGGAGCTCATCGACCTCCACCTGCTCCGCCAGGACAGCATCCCAGCCTTCCTCAGCGCCCTCACCCTCGAGCTCTTCAGCCGCCAGACCATTGCTTAGCGTCCCACTGCCAGCCACCAGCCAGGGCTGAGCGCTCCTGGGCAGGACACTTGAGGTAGCGAGGACAAAATCTTGTCTCCCTCTCCTAATTTGGGGTATTGGGTTACTTCTGTTTCGCAGGAAACTCCTTCTTCCCTGCTTTTTCATGCTGATTCACAAATCCCACCAGTTCCTCTGAAAAGCGTAATTTTCTTCCTGTGAGATGGCAAGTCTAGCTCCATCCCAGGACTCTCTCATGCCAAGACCCAATCCCTGCCTTTGAACTGGCAATGTGTTCATCACTACCCAGACTCTCAACATCCCTCTGGGAATACAGTGGAAACTGCTGGTTTGAGGAGTCACAGCATTGCCATTCACAGATTTTTCCAAAAGGATTCCCCAAATCTTGGCCCCAGCAAAAAGGTGAGCCTGCATGAGGCTAGTGCTTCCTGTCCCATGGTTGTTCTCTTCTAATGGGAGGACAGGGACCCAGGGAAGGTCTCTCTTGCTCTTACAAAGAGCTCATCACTCAGCAGGGTTGAAATTATTTTCAAGATATCAGTTACCTGAGTCTGCCACCACTGAGCAGACAAGCATAAGCATAAATGGCCATTTGCAGAGCCTATACCCGTGTTTACACCTCTGTGTTGTGTGGTGTGTTCCGATGTCACTGCCATGCTTTTGGTTCCTCACTGAGACTCTTGGGCTCTTGGTTATCTCAGGACTGTAGAAGGTGGAATGGAGTGATTTAGGGTGTTCTCACTGCTGCTGGTTTTAGCCTGCTGCCTGTCACCAGCCTGTGGGTACCTGTTTTGGGAAGTCTCCCTCCTCCTCCTCTGTGGAGATGGAGCATCCCCAGAAGTCTGAAATTTTGTGTTATAATGGATATAGTTCTTCTGTCATAAGAATAAAGTGTAACATCCCAAACTGGGTGTATGACTCCTTTATTTGGGATACACACTGTGCCCTTGCTGTGCTCTCCTGCATGTAGAGGTTGATAACCATTCCTCCGTCAATGATCTGATGCTGGTAGTGCTTTGAGAAGGGAGAATATCATTATATTTTCCAGGCAAGTCTCATTCATAGTATCATAGAATCATGGACTGGTTTGGGTTGGAAGGGAACTTAGAGATCATCTAGTTCCAACACCTGCTGCCATAAACCAGATCAGTTTGCTATGAACGTCTGTGTGTATTGATTTCCTCTTGATATCAGCAGGAACATATTCCCTAAGCTTGGAGAGAAGGTAGCAGGGAACAGGCTAGAAAGTTAGCTTAGATGCTCACAGCAGCTGCAGGGTTGGCCATGCTTGCTGGAGTCACTCTGGGACCTGTTGATGTGTCTACAGGCACAGAAAACAGCTGCTACAGACCCACCTGATCAGAGGTGGAGGGACAAACGCGAGCTGTGGGGAGTCTGCAGCCCCCAACTCCCCAACCTTCCTCTGCTCAGGGTTTGCAGGGAAGCGCAACAGCAAAAAGTTTGGCGTTTTCTCTTCTGCTTGAAGAAGTCCTGGTGGAAGATGAATTGCCAGGCATGCTGTGCCAGGGAAACGCTGCCTGATTCATATGCGCGACGTGGCACAGAGAGTCGCCTTCCTCAGTCATGGGGAAAATGAATCATGACGTCAGCCGCATTCAGCTCCTCCGCCGACACAATAGCGGATCCTGGCTGCCTCTGAAAATTTTTCTCTTGGCTCCTTGCAGGAGAAATGAAGTAATTAATAAGTTTACAATAAACCCTCTATCTTAGCAAAACACAGGTGAGGCGAGAAGCGATGCTGGAGAGCGACAAGGGAAAATGCATTCTGCCCACTGGAAAGTTGCCTCCCAGGAGTGAAAGGATAATAAGTTCAGGTAGAACACACAGTAGTCTTCTGAGATGCCTCCGGTGGGGAGGAGACAGATGAATTACTGCTCTGCTCCCTGTACTCCCAGCAAGACTGATTTGTTCAACTAAGTTTAATACAGCAGCACGGCTGGGAGAGGTGTGTGGTGAGGATGGGTGCTTGGCTAGATGTGCCGGCGTGGTGCAGCACCTGGTCCTCTCCACGGCTTGGGAAGCTGCTGGATAACTGTCCTGCTTTGGCCAGCAGCATCCCTGTCCTTGCTCGTGGCACTGCACTGCTGCACAGTGAGCAGGCTCGGGCACTGCGTGAAACTGGGACTTCTGAGAAGCTTGACTTCTCTAAGGCTCACTGGTGGAAGCCTGGGAGTTTTTCATGTGGAAGTGTGGCCATTGCAAAGCCACTTGGGCCACCTGTGGGACACGGAGAAGAGGAGCTGAGCCTCTCCAGTTTCTAGCTCCAACACTGAATTCAGGATGAAGCCCCAAACACATGGCTGTACGCTGCCACCATGGCAGCTCCCTTCTCTGCCACCATTCTGCTTGTCTGAGCCACGACAGAGCTGCAAGGAGTAACTGTGACACTGAATTTCGCAGTGATTGCTCCTTCCTTGCCCAGCTACACAGGGCTCAGAAGCCCATCACAGGGCCCTGTGTTCACTGCCTCTTCCATGGGTGCAGCCCCCTGGGGCAATGCAAACAGAGATCCCAGTTGCCACCACCCGAGGTGAGTCCCATCTGGGTTCAGCTCGTCACTTGCAAAGCTCCAGCTCCATTTGTGGAAAATCCTTTTAGAAAATCTTGGGAGATGGGTAATAAATTTGCAGTTGGTTGGAGGGGAGAGGCGAGAGCGATCACAAGTGTGCATGTGCTCGCTGGGTCTCTGTGCTTGCTCGCTGGGTTTATAGACTGTAAAATGTGATTTATTAGAGGGACTGTGTGTGTCAGAGCACCGTCTTGTTTGCAGTGTTGCCTGAAGCTTCCCTTCACTGAAACTGCTCAGGAGTCCCCGCTCCTCTGCTGATCAACTCTTTCCATCTGTGTGCATATATAAACACCAAACGGGCAAGGAGATGTCAGGTGCTGCCATGCAGTCGGTGAAAGCAGCAGAGCTCTGGGCTAAGGCAGGTATTGCAAGGTTTGTGCCTCTCCTAAGGGCACACCTCTGAACATGGTGCCTTTTGCTCCCACTTTGTGTCTCCTGGCTCTTGGTGTTGTTGTGCATTGTTTGCATGAGCCTCAGCATTGTCCTGAAAGTGCATGATGCCTGACAAGGAACTAAGGAAACCCTTTTGGGATCAGCCATGAGAAGCTCGGGGTTTGTAGATGTTAGTTTTGGATTCTCTCCCTGTAACGCTACAGGAGGAAGGGAAGAAGGGAGAAGAGCATGAAGCTGTGATGGGGTTGGGTACCTAGAGGGTGGAGGGCAGGAGGAGGGCTGGGGGTGGATTGAAGAAACAGGGTGCTGGGCAGAGAGAGGAGCCAGCAGTGCCAGCATTGCTGTTGGTTCTCCATCACTCCCCTCTGCTCGCTCCAGTGCTCAAACAAGGAGCAGCACCCGCCCTTTTAATTTCCCAGCCCAGCAGTGGGCTCAGAGACAGCTGAGAGTGGTGTGAGTTGGGCTGACAGGTGGACATGTCAAAATAAACCCTGGGAAAAGAGAGGCAAGAGCCTTCCTAGGACATCACTAAGGTGATGTCAGGCCCCGGCGGGCCGTGCTGCTCAGTGTGGGAGAGGGCACAGCCAGGGCAGGTTTCGTTCTGTTGTAGTTTTTTGCTGTTTGAAGACATTGGGAAAACGAGGACAGTGTTGGATGCCAGGTGACTGTAGCTAACGACAGGAGCTGGGGAGGATGGAACAGGCTCTCTGTGCTGGTGTGAATCACATTCCCACTGCCTGCTGTGACAGCAGATTCGGATTTAATAGCAGCGTTGCTGAAACTTGCATGATATTTAAAAGCTACAAAACGCGCCCACTCTGATCAGGGGAGGGATATTAAATAAATAAATAAATAAATAAAAAATCAGCAAAGCTCTTTCATGAAGTCTTTTTTAAATATTAAAATCCCATCCTTCCCAACAGGAAAGCTTTTTTCAGGCTAAGAGGAGCGACTGAACGGCATGTGATGATATCGCATTGACACAAGTGTCTAGAAAAATAGGGTAGGAATGTATGATCTGTTCTGAAAAAGGAACCCTAGCTAATAGGAAATATGCTGATGCTACTTTTAATTTCATGACTCAGATTTGCTGCAAAATTGATGGAAGTCTGTGTTGGAGCTTGGTTATGTTAAAACAGTTCTCTGCTGCTTGGGGGTTTTCCAGTTCTTGTTTCTCGTTTGGGGGAATTATTATTGTAAAATTTATTGGTACTCTGGGAGTTTGCAGATATTATTTGAAAGGACAGGGGAATGGTCTGGCATCCAAAGTAAAGAGGAGATTTTTGCTCCAGAAACCTTCTATATAGAAACCAGTGGCCAAAGCCTTCCCCAAGGGGCTGCTGCAGACCCTGGTCCTGGATGGTCATCCCAGCAGCTCCTCCTGCTCCTTCCACCCACTGTGTCTGTGTCTCCAGCCTTCCTTCTGTTTCCCCTCGGAGCAAATACAAGGGACAAAACAGAAACAAAATAGACTTTAAAAAAGCCGCTGCCATGTAAGTTAAGGAGCACAAAGGCAGCTCATTGCTGCTGGAGGTGTCAGGAGCAGCCCATGCCTTTGGTCGCTACCCAAACCACATTCCTCTGTCAAAGCACATTCCCTCAGGTTTTTCAGTTTTCTTCTGCTTCCCCAACATGGGATCAAGCCTCTACCAACCCCTTTGTCTTCCCTCTGCTGTTTCCTGGCCCAGGCTCCAGTGCTGATGAGTTTATTAGTGTTGCTAATTTTACCTGATGCATATTCCTTCTCTTTGTGACAGGTGATGTTTTTTTGAACTCTCCAGCTGACTGATTGAGCTCTCTTTAATATTCCCCGTTTCACTTTGAATTCTCTTTGTTGGCTGTTGCTTGTTGTGGTTTTGGTTGTTTTTCTTTAATCCTCCCACTGCCTCTTTTTCCCTCGTGGTCCCTCTGATGCTTCTTCAACCTGGAACAAAGCCAGAGACCATCAGGAGGTCATTGAAACACAGACGGCTGTAGGATTTAAATAAGGACTGGGTAATTTTATGACCATTAACAAGACTCGCAGCTATGCCAGCTAAAGTAATAAGGGCAATCATATCTCATGGTTCGGGGAGCAAGATCATTGCTTGTAGGGACTGAGGAGGTAATTCTGCATCCCTGACTCCCCCCAAAATATGATACAGTTGACAAGGTGCACCAGGCAGGTCAAAGGGCAGGAGGATGCACATGCAGGAGAAGGTACCAGGCACAGGGCTTGGCTAGAGGACAAGAGCATTTCCCTTATCATCTCTGTCATCACACTCCATTGATCTGATCAGAAATTTCTGGTATCAGTGTGATGGGAAATGTTCTGCAGGCAGGTGAAAGGCTCTGAAGTTTGGCAGATGGACCTTTTCTCTCTCCATGAGCATCTACTGGGTGACATTTGTGCTGTATGATGGCAGGCACTTCGCCTTGCTGCTGGCTGGTTCATCTGCCAGGCTGCCCCATAACCACTGCCAAGGAGAGGCCTCACTAAAGAGAATTGGAGAGCATGGACATCAGTTGGCTCCTGTGTTTTGGAGGTGCCTCCCACTCCCTGCTGACCATGCAGAGCCACATGCATAATGGGGTGATGGCAAGTCACACTGTCCCTCTTCCACCCCTTCTCCCCTTTGCAGCTCTCCCAGTTCCTCCACATGCACGTGTCTTCCCTCAGCTTGTTTTGGGAGTCACGCTCCAGCCCTTGGGGATGTACGTGATCGGCTCCGGCTCCGATCCCGTTGTTACGAGGCAGAGCCGCCCATGAGTGGCGTGCTCTGAAGTGACAGCTCCTCTCGCCGTGAGTCCTGGGAGGGGAAGGAACAGCCCTGGAGAGGAGACGATGGCAGGGAATGAACCAAATCCACAGGGAACTGGGGCACCCATCCCAGCAGCTGCGCTGAGACAAGGAGGAGTGAGAAAAGCTCCTCAGATAGCACGAATCCCTTGGATGGATCCATCCTGCCAGTGTTGGATGTCTTTGGGTAAGTCTGTAGGTAATGCCAGCACTTCAGTTCAATGATGGAGTCTCCTGCACCAGTATCCTGGATGCTGAGCCCTGGTTCCTGTGGGCAGAGCATCACCTCTGTGCTTCCATCCCAACTGTGGGACTCCTCACCCAAGCCTGCCATGGAGTGCTGCCATCCCTGAGCTGCTTCCCCGAGGTGAGGATTACAGCTCTCACAAGTTGCATGTTAACTTTGCAAACTCTCTAGAAAACAGCAAGTGCAGAATAGACCCCGGGTGTCCTAATGACTGATTTGAAGAGATCACTGTGGTGGTAAACCATAATTAGTAGTCTATAGCATCACTTCTAATTGCATGCTAGTTGTATGGCCAGTCTTCGCAAACGAAGATTTGGGAAGGGTCTTTACCCTTCGAGCCTGCGCAGTGGATTTTTTAGGTGAGACACAGTGTGCGCTGAGCTGAGCCCACCCTTTAATCCTGAGGTTCATCTGCCGGGGCCGAGCAAGCTTGGACGGTGGCAGTGAGGTCCTCAGGATGTAGGTTTGTATAGAGTGACCTTCTCTTAGATGGATGGCTTGATGGGCAAGTTGGGAGCCACCAGCACTGCCCAGCAGGGGAAGTTTGTGTGGTGTAGGCTGAGCTGGTTTGGTTGGCATCTCCCAGCATATGCTGGGCATGGGCATGAGCTATAGGGAGTCACATCCTGTACCTCTATTTGCTTCCCAGTGTGGCTGTGGAGTAGTGGTTTGTAGGTGCCTCTGCAGAGTCAGGTCATTCCCTGTTGGCTTTGCCACCGTGAAGGGAATTGTCAGATAATCTCCCCTCTGCACTCCACACATGGAGAAAGTGCTGTGGGTGGATGGAAATCCCACTGTGTAGGATGCCCAGCCCCGGCCCCTCTGGTTCTACAGGTTACCCTGAAATTCCAACCCCAAGCATGTTCCTGCCCTGTGCAGAGACCCCACGGCAGCTACAACACCCCTCCAGCCTGGCTGCACCTTCTCTTCCTTGCTTCTGTCCTTAGGAGGAGGAGGAGGGTGGCTCATGGGACTGAAGGAGATGTGTTCCCAAGGTGAGGAAGACACTGGGTCCCCCCAAAAGCCACAACCTCCTCACATGTACCTTGTTTCCATCACGGCTCTTTCCTGGCTTCACGGTTAACTCGGGACAGTCCCTAGGTCCTGTAACCGGTGTTAAATGTAATGAATGATCTTGTCCTCCTTGTTTGTCTCCTCTTTAGTGTAACACTGTAATTAGCTTAATTACCAACAGATTCATATTTTTTTTTTGGTAACTTAAAATGGAAATTAAATTTTGCACCAGGTTTTACAGGCTGTTAACGGGAATCGAATAATCAAGCCTGACTCCAAGTCCTTGAAAATGAGTATTAAAAAAGGTCTGAATTTGCATATTCATGTTTTTAATAGGGTTCAGAAGGTATATTTGCAACTGATGAAAAGGATTAATTAAGCCTAATTTGCATAGGAAGAACAGTTTAACCCCTTGCATCCTAACAAGGCAGAGACTGACAGTTTGAATCCCGTGGTTTGATGCTGTCAGGACCACACGGGCACCACAGCACAGGGCTGAGAGCAGCATCCTGCTGAGCACCTTCCTTCCACTCCAGGAGGACAGAACCAGGAGAATCCATGATCCCAGCATTATCCCGGTGCAGTTGGTCCCCCTGCACCCACAGCCACCTCCAGGTTTGGCCTCCATCCCTCTACCACGGTGGTTTGTTACCTGGGTGTCCCATTGGCAATGCCACCACATCAGGCCTCGAGCAAAACATGCTGCTCCTCCTGCCATGAGCTGGGCTGGGCAGCTCTGACACAGATTAAAGGAAATAATTTCTGTGCAGCCAGCTTGGTTCCCTGAGCTGTTCACAGTAGGGCCAGCATGAGGTGGGAGCACCATGGCTGGTAGGCGCACCAAAACCTTCATCTCCTGATCTCTTTCCAGTTTCTTTTTTTTCTCAGTGAAGCTGATGCTAGTCAGGGGCTAAAAGCATCCATGGGACCATCAGACTGGGGTGAGACTTGGTGTGTCCTGTCCTGCTCCTGGCCACCAGTCTGTGGCTGGTCAGGAGGTGACAGCATCCCAAAAGCCTGGGACTTGTGCGGCTTCAGAGAAAGGGACAGAGAGCTGCTTGCACTCTAAATCCTGACTGGCACTCCCAGCACAGAGAAATCAGCAGGGTCTTGCACAACTCTGTCCAGCTGTGATCTGAGAAAAACATATGCCCTGCCCATGCCCGTGGTGAGGGGGTTGGAACTAGATGATCTTTGAGGTCCCTTCCTACCCAAGCCTTTCTATGATTCTATATAACCCCCCCAGTCAACCACCCCTCAGCCTGGAAAGCAGAGTGGGAATGTGACGCTTCCCAGGGCCCTACAAAGCTGAGAAGAGAGCACAGCTTTGAGTCAGTGCCTGAATATTGCTAAAAAGTGGCAAAAAATAAATAAATCAGGCATTCATTTGCTTCAGCAGGTGGTGTGCTGCGTTCCCCCTGTAACGCTTTGGTGGCGTGTGTTGCTAATTATTTTTCGGGTGGAATTTGCTGTGCACAGCGCACGGGGTTCATTAGACAGAGATGGCTTTGAAGTGGCGTTCGGAATTAATGCTGGCATATGTAAATGTTTCTTGTGCCACGGAAAAGCTGGCTATAAATGATGCATGAGGTCCAGCGAGAGAGATGCTGGCTTTGTTTATACACACCCATTGGGCTTCGTTATGCCAAAGGCAGGCAGAGGAAGATCGGCAGTGCCTTCACAGACCACGTATCTGCTGCCTGGCTGTATGTGAGCATTTAGCAGAAGTTAATGTGGCATCCTTAGCACGCCCCATCCCGGATTTCCTCCAGTTAGAAACGTGTTTAAGCAACCCATCAAGGCTGCTGCTGTCCCTGTGCTCAGTGCCTTCCCCGGGTCCCCCAGATGATGAGGAGGACACATCCTGCACTGTAAATCATCGAGGTTCTGACCTGTGTGCCTCACTCAAGAAAAACCTGCCTCGGGGGAGAGGCTTTTAGTGGTAACACTGGTGTCAGGAGTCCCTGCTCACTTCTTCCTGCTCTCACCTGGCTCATCCTCTCAGCACAGGTTCCATAGTCCGTGCTCGCAGCAGAGATGGGGAATGCTTTCAGAGATGATTACTTATGCATCTCTTCTGTAAAGCAGCAGGACCCCTCTTGGATCCCCCAACAGTGAGGTGGAGAAATAGCTCCCCAGCATCTTCTAGGAGTTCTTTGCTGCTGGGTTGGGCAGGCCATGGGTGAACCACGGCTTTCTCCTGGCTGCTGTCCTGACAGCTCTGGGGTGAGCTGGAGACCTCACACAGTCCAGAGATGGCTGGTGGGACCCTTGGGAGACATCCCTCCAGCACAGAGCTGGAACACCTGGAGCCTGTGCCCCAGCAAAGTGGAGTCTGCACCAAAAATAGAGCACTTCTATGAGATGGGCTCATTGTTCACCGTGCTGGGGCTGTACATATGTTGGACTGAATTGCTCCATCCTGAGGAGAGTTTCCTCCTCTTGGCTTCTTCCCTTTGCTTTGACCAGGAGCAGCCTCCAGGCCCTTGGCCACACCCAGACAACTGGGGGCTGTATGTGGGGCAGCCACTCGGGCACTTCACCTCTCCTCTGCTGCTGCTGCCAGGAAAAGAAGCTGGAAATCACCGAGGTGCAACTGTGTCATGTTTTCTCTGCAGTGTTTATGAAATCACTTGCTCATCAAACAAGCTTTTTAAGTAAAACAAATATAAAATACCTGCAGCTTTATTGACATCCAAAAGGCTGCCTTGTTCCCTCAGCCTCTGTGCTTGCCAAGGCCATAGGCAGGGTCTCTCCAAGCCCAAATCACCCACCCCATCCACCCACAAACAAATACCCTGTGGACTCCACATCCCTGCTCATGTTGGCACAGAGGCAGTTCCTGGGCAAGGAACACCAAGTTTTGGAACTGTTGGAGACCTGGAACCGTCCATGATGTCCAGACTTTCAGACAAGCTCCCTGTCAACAGGTCTGGACTGGACAAGCTCAAGGTGAGGAAGGAAGGAACTGAGCATGAAACTGTGACCAAGTGCTGGGGGGATGTTGCTTTTTCCTACTTCCAACTGTTTATTTACCAGCATGCTTGAGAGCAGCAATCACTTCCTCATGCCTTATTGAGAAGCTCAGCTGTGAAATAACTAAATGAACCATCCCCTTTTATTAGCCTTTGGACTTAGCAGAGGAGCAATCAGTTAATGGCTGACCAATTTTTGAAGATGCTAAGCACATTACAAGTGCTAAGTATTATTATTTTCCCTGCAAAGCTTTATTTTTCCCTCTGAATACTCAGTTTAAATAACCCTTCCAATTACATTATTCGGTTTCATGCATTCTGCTCAGATTAAACACAGTGCCACTTACAATTCACCCACCTCAGCGGCTTCCAGGTCTCTGCAAGCTTCATCCTAACCTTTGCCTCTAAACCCTGGGTTAAAGCAGCCTTGGTTCTGGGTCCAGCATCTGCACCAACTCTGCTTTGGCTTCTTAAACTCAAATGCATCCACACCACTTTCCCATGGGCACTTCAACCTCTGGCTCCTTGCTCTTGCATGTTATTTTTCTTTCTTAATAGGGGAACATCTTGCATCCTTTCTCCTTCCTTCCAGCTAAATTAGCTCCCTGGATAAGCTGTCTCCTCCCACTTGCTGGCAGCTTCCTGCAATGCCTTGTGCTGTTTTAATTTCTTCATCTTTAGACGATTTTGTACCCTGGTACCAGCCAAAATACCTCACTGGACCTGGGAATCTCCACCCTTATATGTCTGTGGCTTTGCAGAAGAATGGGACTGGGTCAGACTTCACACTGGTAGGTGAATCCGTCTCCTGACAGCTTCAGAGCAGCGGTGTCTAGGACAGAACTGTGAGATGGTGGGAGAGGAGAAGCCAGCCCACCCCTCAGGTCACTGTCCTCCCTGGCTGCGAGCTCTGCCATGGAAATACATCTGGAGTGGCCAGGCACCTGCCCTCCCTAGCTTCTTCTGGCAATCTCATACCCCAAGCCCCAGTGTCTGCATCTGACTGTCTTCTAGGAGCTGTGATCACCCTGCAAGGCTGGAGGCGGCGGTGGAGCAGCTCAGGGCCTGTCAGCTGTCAGCAGGTGAAGGGTTCCTCATGTGTGGGGCTGCCCGGGATTTCCCAGGCAGAGATGTGCCTGTGCCAGCTCTGTGGTGGGTGGTAGTGTTGTTACAGCCAGAGTGATCTGAAGATATAATTGAGATAAGGTTGTATGGAGAGGTAACAAATTGCAACACCTGAGATGGCTGGTGACAAAGCTCAAAACACAAGAGTTTTTTGTGCACACAAGATTTTTGTCAGCCTAAACAGAGCTGGACACATCTGGGATGATTCAGTTGACAGTGGTGGATGATTTGTGTCGATGTACTCCATGGCCACTTGTCCAGTGGGTTGCTGGCACTGCCAGCCCCTTGGAGTAACTCCCAAGAACTGCTGTACTCCTGTTCCTCCAATCTTACTGCAGCACAGATCCCAGGTGGGGCAGGAGGGCACTTTTGGGAGAAGCAGGCTTTAAGCCCCAACTGCAGAGAGTGGGAACCTTTGTGTCTTGGCTCCAAATGTGGTAGAACATGGTTAATTAATTTAGCTGCATCTCATGAAGAGTGCCAGTGTTTACTTGTGAGACCACAGAGGAGCTTTCACAGTACCCAGAGAGGCCTCCTGCCACTCAGATGGGCTGGGAGCTCTTGACTGCAGAGCTGGAGGTGCCCAAGGAGAGCTCTGCTGTGGAAAATCAGTGCTGAGAGAGAGGAACAGATTTAAGAGGCCACCAGCAGAGACAAGCTGCAGGCACCACACACAGACTTTTTAAGGCATTCCATCACAGCCCTGCAAATCAGGGCAATCCAGCCAGGGGCTCATGCAAGGATGGAGGAGGCTGTCAAGGCTGGATGCTCTGGGGGGATGAGCCAGACTGGAGGGCTGTGAGTAAGGTGAGTGGGGTGGGAGGAAGTTGTGGATGTTGTAGGTGAGGCTGATCATTTCCTTTCACAGCTGGAAACACTAAGGAATATGATAGACCCAGATGAGACCCCAGGAGATGAGCAAGACGACACAGGAGACAGCACTCACATAGCTTAATAGATGAGATGGACCAGAGAGAGGAGCTCATTAGAAAAGGGCATTGCATGGTGCAGAGAGGAGAGGATATAAACCATGAGAAAACTGATAAAAGACAGAAATGGAAATATTTTAGTCCTAAAGAAAGCAAGGATGGAGTACATTAATGAGCCCTTTAATGGCAAGGCAAGTAAAGGTGAGCAGCAAATGGCTGAGTGTGAAAAAAAACAGATGTTGGTGGGATGTGAGAAGTGATTGGCTCATGCAGGAACAACAACACACCCGTGTCATTAACATTCCCACTGAATTATTGAAAAGGCACACATGCAAACTCGGAGACTTGGCAGGCTCCTTTGGTTTTCTGCAGGGACAGGGAAGTTGCAGAGGGAAGGAAACAGCCATGTTCACATCCAATATGAACCAAAAGAAAGGGCAGCAAAGCTAGAGTAAAAGCTGACATCCTGCTTGGCTACTCCCCATTTGATGAAAATCCCCATCTCTGGTACTTCTTTGTCTTTTCATCCCTTGCAGAGAGGAAACTGAGTTCAGAAAACTGGCTTCACTCTGGATCAGATGGTTTCCCTCCATTAAGTCCTGGGCAGGGGGAAGGTGAAAATGAGCAAAACTCTCAAGGAAGTATTTGTGTAATCTCTACCACCCTTCTGGTGGTGCTGGTGAGCTGGCTGAGAGGGGTAAAACAGAGGCTGTGCCACAAATGAGATATGAAAACTTGGAGCCTAAGTAAATTCAAGTGACGCTAAAGTCACTGCTCCAAGCTACAGGGTAGCTGTTGGGTTGGCTTCTCAGCACCACGGGCTGTGCCCATCAGCACCTTCACCGCCTTCAATGCCTTGGACACCACTGGCATCCAAGTGGTGAAGGAAAGGAAATGTGCTATACACCTCTCTGGAGAACAATTTCATCTCTGGACACCTACCTAGAAAAACTGACCTGGGTCCCCACAGTGGAAAGCCTGTGGTGTGTAAATGGGGACGGAGGAGCTGGAGGAGAGGGCTGGGGCTGAGGCCCACACCTGCCTGGCCCCGCTCCGCTCCGTAGAGCCAGGCAGTGTTGCAGCCACACCTGTTCACACCTCCTGCGCATTTAAGGTAGGATCACTGCTTTTCACAAATAACCCCTTCATCCCCTGAGGTCCATCCCCTACCCTCTCCTCTGCTCTGTCTCCATCCTGTGTCCGTGTGCATCCACGTGCTCACAGCTCCAAGCCTCGGGGTGGTGACACTGTCCCCACAGGGCACTGCAGGGGAGAGGCACCGAAGAGGTGCTGAAGCCGAGGTGGGCAGGTCCCAAAATGTGCATCAGGGCGCTGCTACACCCCGGTGGGGTGTTGTTGTTGGTCCTCCCCTGACAAGCACTCACAGATGCAAATAAATTCTGACTTGGGCTCCCAAATTCCTGCTCTGCTGGCTGTGCTAAAAATAGCCCAACGCAGTGCGTGCTGGCTTCAATCACCCTCATCGATCCGTGCTCTTGGGTCTGGTCCAGCCGTGCCGCAGCACACCCGTCCACAGCCTCCCCCAGACCCCTCCTCGCCCAAAGGATTTGTATGATGAGGCCTCCACCACGCTGTCCTCCACCCCTGCTGACCCTCTCTCCTGCAGACAAGGTGATTTATTGCTCCAGAGCCCGACAGGCAGCCAGGCTGTAGCAGGAGCCTGGCCGGGGGCTGTGTTGCTGCTCCTGATTCCTGCAGAGCCACATCCACCACAGGGATGAGTTTGGGGCTCTCGAGCAACGAAGCTTTTGTTTCACCAAGACCTGATTCAGAGAAGGGCTGATCTCCAAGTGGGGCTGGGGGAAGTTGGCTGGGGTCGCTGGAGTGAGGGATCATGAAGGAGCAGGAGCTGGCTGGGCTCCTGAGGTGTGTGCCCAGGGCCCTGCTCTGGCTCTGGCTCTCCAGTGGCCCTGGGCATCACCCGGGTGGGGATGCATGGGCTGACCCATAAGCATCAGTGGGGCTGGAAGAGAGATGGCTCCAGTGGTGCTGGCAGCCCTAGCAGAGGTGCTATCACCCAGCAAGCACCGCTGGTCTCTGGTTTGATTTGAGCAAAGCCAATGCAATCTGGCTGTTGTCACAGTCAGGGTGGTGAACGGGAGCACCTTCTTGCCTTAGGGCCTCCATGCATCCTTGCAGCCCCCTCCCATGGGATCTGTACCTGCTCTCATGGTAGACTCAGCTGAAGACATGAGGAGGCTCCAGTGCTGGCCTGGAGGTGGGTTCACACCTGGAGCCCCTGTGGGCTCCAGGGCTGCCACATTTCCTCTCAAGTGCTTTGCTGCACTGGGGAGGTAGCTGGGCAGGCAGTCACCCTTTGCTCCCCACGTTTCTCTCTGTGAATGTGGCTCTTCCCACAGGCCATGCTTTGGAGCAGATGGACACAACCAGTGTGCACACCAGGGCTGGCAGATGCCCTCCAGAGCGCTGGGCTTAAATGGTGCATGTCTGAGTGGAGGGGTGTTTCTGTCCTAATTTACAAGTTTTTAAATAATATCCAAGCTCTAGGTATCACACAGACTTTGCAACACATGGCAGGGTCCTTTGCTGGCTCTGGACCAGAGTGAGGATTGAGCTGTGGGTAATGTGGGCTTGGATTTATGCTCCAGCAAGAAGCTGTCCTACCTGGGATGCTGGAGGAGGGATCAGAGGACGGATTTTTAGTCCTACCTTGGTTTTACCCTTGAAGACAGGTGGTTTAAATAACAGTAGTTTTGTGGATACTGAAAGGGCATCAGCAGAATGCATTTCCACATGGCCCCAGGGACTGCAGGAAGCAGAGGAGCCCTGGAGCAGGATTCCCATATAGTGGCTATTGGTGGTGGGCAGGCTCACAGGATCAGGGCTGAGAGGGAGCAGTGGCAGGGAGAGGGGTCAAGGGCTGGTGGTGGCAGCCAGCAACAGGGAGTGAAGATCAGGTGCAGAGCTACACAAGTGCCCATAGAGTTTTGGGAGAGCAGAGGCTGTGAAATGGTGATGGGAACCTGAAATCCATGTCAGAGGACACCATCCTGTTGCACATCAGCTGTGTGAGTCCCTTCAGTGCCACAACTGGTGCCTGTGGCAGAGGAAGGCAGAGCTGTGCTTTCTGAGGTGGGTTTGGGTCCGCACGCCCTGTACACACCCTGTGCCTGGCAGGCAGCCCAGGGACCCTGCAGTACAGGAGTGCTTGTTCCCTTGGGGCTCATCAGGGACATCCTTGGAGAGGTGACAGCGGTGAGGGGGCAGCTCAGCATGGCCTTGGGCAGCTGCTTTCCTGGCTTTCCAAGAGCATTTCCCAGAAGCAGACACAGCTCCCTCCACCCTGAGCCAGTGAGGAAATTTCTCAGAGAAGCAATGGGTCCCTCTGCTCCTTTTCTCTGTTTCACTACCACAGGGAAACAACTGCTCACTCTTAAAAAAACTTTCTCTTGGAGCAGCTTTGCTTGATGCCATTGCTGGCCTCTCTGGGGGCTGCTGCCTGTCCTGTGCCAGGCACAGGTGCTCCCACACCTCTGACCTGCACACCCCTCCCTGCCTTTCATCCCTTTCCCTCCCTTCCTTTTCCCTTCCCTTTGTTCCAGTGTCAAAGCCCAGGTTGCTGAAGGAGGGGGATATGGAAACCTCCATAGGCAGTGCCTTTCAATGCTGGTTCCCAGTTCACTGGTCCCCATTGCCCCTTCAGGTGGGGCAAAACGAAGGAGAAATCTTTCCCTTGGCCTCCCCTCCTCCTCACTCCGACATGCCTTTTCCATGCCCCCTCCTTTCTGCTTGCTGAGTGGCCCTCTTGCTTTGGATGGGTTTGGGGTAGCAGGAACAGCCTGACTGGACAAGGTGCCACTTCTCTTTGCATAAGCAGCTTGAGAGCTTTGGTAGTTGGACAGGAGACAAAACAACAAAGAAAAGCACACAATGGGTCACAGTTGGTAAACTTCCCCCTTTGCCCCTGGAGGGGTCTGTAAAGTGACTGCCTTGGAGGGGATGGAAGGTGCTGTGAACAGAGCTCACCAGGCCCCCTGCAGAGGCACTCCTGGAGCTCTGTGGATGGGGTGGTGGCTTTGGGAACAGTGGGACCTCTTCCATTTTCTTGTCTGGCTCTTTTCACAACTCATTTTATGGCATTCTCTGCTGAGGGGTGTGGACCATGGTTGCCAGTACTGCACCCTGTTTAGGAGGGAGAGAAAGGAGGCTGGAAGGTGCTCAGCAGCACGGCCATCACCCCAGGAGCCACCTGGAGACCTGTGGTGAGGCCCCACCAACAATGGGGTACAGGGTGATGCATGTGCTGGTACATCCTTTGGAGATATCTTGGAGATAGAGGGGCCTTGACTTTTTCTAACCCTACTTTTTTTTCAGGCAGTTTGCATGTGGGAAGTGTTTAATTTAGAAAGGCCAGTGCTGCTGTATCACATTCCTGTGTCAGTCTCTGTTGGTTTATGACCAGTGAAATCCTGGTGTGAAAACAGAATCAGGCTTTGATTTCAACTGCTCCTGCTGTTTTATGCCACTAACAACTTTGCATTTCGATAGCAGCTTTTATTCTAGGAGCTAAACGGGCTTCACAGACAGGCAATTAATTAATTGAGCCTCCCCAGCCAGCCTACGCCCTCAACACCACAAGGAAGCATTTTGCAGAGGAGGAAACAGAGGCAGAGGAGCAAAATGGATCGCCCCAGGCAAGGAGCTGAGCTGGCAGCTGCCTCCACAGTGAGGCATCACACTCCACTGGTGTGGCAATGGTCTCAGTGGGGGGAGAGACTGAGGAAGGTCTTTGGGTATTTATCAGTGACTTTCAACACTGACACCTGAGCCCAAATTAACTCATTAACTGCCACCACCTTGGACCACCCCAGCCTCTTGCTGAGGAACCTCCTGAGACCACGAAACAGTGCCCAGAGGCCCCACTAGTGTTTCTATTATCCATCCTTGCTGACCAACTCCTGTTTCTCCAAGATGTGAGCCCTGGTTGGGGCCCTGAGCAACTTGATTTCATGGGTAGCATCCCTGCCCATGGCCAGGGAGTTGGAACTAGATGATTTTTAAGGTCCCTTTCAACCCAAACCATTCTATGGTTTTATGAGGAGGCACTCGGGGTTTTCAAGGGAAGGCTGTCTCAGCTGAAGGATTTGCTTTGGTCCAGGTGCTACAGCTGAGATTTGGGGAAGGACTTGCCGTGATGGCACTGAACAAGAGATGGGTGAACCTCAATTTCCCTCTCCAGGTCCTGTTCACTGCCTGCTAAGCAAGACAGCCCCAGGAAGCTGCATGCTGTGGGCAGTACCTGGGGCACCTGGAGGAGGTGGAGGAATGTGCCTTTGTACAGGCAGAGCAAATCCATTCCAGGGGAAATTGCCTGCCTTTTATTATGAAATCCCGCTAATGGTTTGTTGTCTACACAAATAACCATGGGGAATGAACTCATGCCCTTCCCAGCCTGCTCTGTGTCTTCCTACCTCAGCTCCTTTCTGAACAAACATAACCTTTTGCAAGAATACCTGTCAAAATCGCTTTGAAATATTGAAGTAACAGGATGGGATATGGTTTGCTCCTGGGCCCTAGTGCTCATCCGTCAGGACTCAGGATGTCCATCCAAAGAGACTTGTGAGCAGGATGGAAGGGAAAAACTCTGGCAAGCAGCAGGGCCTCACAGGGCAGCATTTGGGGAGCTTATCACCTCACTCTGCTGGCTCTCTGGGCTCCCACTCACCTGGGAGCAGAGCAGTTCCCGGACCCTTGTGAAGCCCCCACTTTGTGTCGGTCATGGGGTGGGTGAGACATGGGGACCTGTGACTCAGCTGGAGCTGATCAGGGCAAAACTGCATCCTTTGGCCACCGGGGTAGCCTGGGAGTGCCTTCATGGCCTCAACATCTCCCTTCTCCTCCTCACGCCATGAGCAGGGCATCATTTGTAAATATTTTAGAGATGGGGCAAAAAGCTGTGGAATCTTGGACCAGCATTGGAGAGAAATGGTTGAGGGACATGTATGTGCTTGGGTGGACCCAAGACACAGATACAGAGCCTTTCGGTCTCAGAATCCCAAGGGCTGGTCAGGGGTGTTTCAGTAAGGGCAAGCTGTAAATGCTCAGTGTTTTCTCTCTCAGCAAAATCACCCCTCAATAATGTCCTTCTGTGGAGCGCAGCAAGAGGCTTTCTCCTCTAATTCATTGTCACCTCCCCATCTTGAAAGTGAGGGGATAACCCCCACTCAGTGGCTGATCCTGAGGGCCACCACTCCCCGGATACATTCATTTAAGGGGAGAGATCAATACCTTTTAATTTGCAGGAGCAACCCCACCTGCTCAACCAAAAGCCCTTCACTTGTCATCCCCTTCCCAGTTCCTGGTGGTGATGGTCTCCCACCTGGAATAAGGTGAGGGATTCTGCTTTTCCAGGTACATGCCTCTTTTCTTCAATGTACTTGGAAGAGAGAAGGACTCGGACACAGATGATTAGAGGAAGAAATCAAAACCAAACACTTAGAAATCCAAACACTCGCCCCCCACTCCAAAAAATATCCCATCAACCAACCAACCAACAAAAAAATCCTTCAAACAAAACTCCATCTCTTTCTCTAAAATCCATGATTAAAACCTGGTACAAACAGGTGAATATAGATATATATATATATTTTTAGTAGATGTAGTATTGTTTTTTTTTCTCCTCTCTCTTTCTCATTATACAGCAAACATTGCAAATATAGAAATTTTCTCTGTACAATTAACGACTTCGGTTTACAATGCAATGTGTGGTAAAACCTTTCAATGAGTGAAAATGTGAACGGGCCTTCAACCGGGTAAAAGTCTAAACTGGAAGACTCCGTTTGCAAAAACAGCCCAAAAGATGGAGCTCCTTCTGGTCTCTTTTTGGTTTTTGTTGCTGTTTTTGTCGCTGTTGATTTTGGAAGGAAAGGAAGAACACAAACTGTTCACAAAGAATCCACAAAATCACGGAATAGGGACTCATGCAATGCAATATTGGGAAACGCCAGACCTCAGCTCTCTGCCCGCTCTTTCATTTTCATTTTATATTCAATTTTTTCTTTTTTTCTCATTTTTTTTAAAAAATCAAAATGAAACAAAACTTTTTTTTTTTCTTTCACTCCACAGTTTGCTTGTTCTGCAAAGTTCGTGTTCAAATTTGGTGCGTCTCACCAACGTGAGGACATTTTAATATCTCACTTTATATATTATATAGAATATTTATAGATTTTTTCATAATTTGTTCTCTCTTTTATTTTTTTTTTTTTTTTTTTTAAATTTTATTTTGTTTCAAAGACAGTCTGAATAAAAATAGCTGCTGCGGATTTCTTTTGGTCCAGTTAGTGTGTTAAGTCACGAGCTATGTGAGGACTCAGGACTTTTGCTGGGCAGAGACGCCCTTCCAGTAGTCTAAGATGTCGTGGAGATCCTCGTCTTTGGCAAACTGGACCTTTTTGCGTAGGGCATGGCCGGCTGCCATATATTCCTCCTCGTCTTTGTGCCGCTTGCGGTTGAGTTTGAAGCGCTCCCAGATGCTGTGCGATGGTTTGCAGGTGTACTCTGGGCTGGAGGTGTAGCTCAGGTTGTGGTACTGAGGCGAGAGCTGGGAATAGGCCAGGTCTCTGGGGCGAGGGCGGGTCAGAGGCTCCAGGATGGAGGGCTTTCTCCCCCCCATGCTGTCGTGCTGCTCCCCTTGGTGCGAGCTGGGGTACGAGTGCCGGTGTTCGCTGTACTGGCGGATCTTCTCCGCCTCTGCCCGCAGGATGGCCGCGGCCGGTGTCACAGTGAGGATGGTGTCAGTGGTGGGGGATGTCTTCTCGATGTATTTGGCTTCTGATTTGTGGCCCGATCCCTCGGAGCGGTAGGATCTAGGGCTCCGTATGGAGCCACTGGAAGAGGTGCTGGAGCGTTTGGGGGCCGCCTCCATGCTGTGGTGCCGCTGGAGAGGGTGGTTGTAGCTTTCCTTGTAGACAGGGGAAAGGAATCCATGTTTGCTGGGGATCTGCTCTGATAAGAGCACCAGCTGAGGCTCCACCGTGGAGACTGCCCCTGATTTCACCCCTTGGAAGGAGGTGGACTCGGATTTCAAGGCATCAATGCAGTTGTTGATGATCTGGTTCACCTTGTCCACCTCCTTGGCAATGGTGGAGATCTCAGCCACAGAGCCCTGGGAGTCTGGCGGCAGGGACAGCTCACAGTCTCGCCTCTCGGGCTGCTCACCTGTCCTCACCTCCATGTAGTTGCCCTTGGTGGCCTTGGGGGTCTCGCTGCTGTCAATCAGCTTGTACTGCTCGACCTCACCAGCAGAAGGTAGGTAGGGGATGCGGGTCACTGTCTCCCCGCCCAGGATCTGTCCCTGGGAGAGCTGGGTGATGCTGGTGGTCTCCATTTCTGGCCCATATTTCAGCTCGATGATGGTTTTCTTCATGCTGCCGGCAGCCTTTTTGTGCTTCTCCTCCTGCTGGCGCCTCTTCCGGAGACAGTAATACACAACGCCCAGGACAATCACCATGCCGAAGAGACAGCCCAGGATTGTCATGATGTAATGGGTGGCAGTGGAAGGGGTGGGCACCGGCTCCTTGCGGTTGGGTCTGGTGGGTGTGATGGTGACGCAGGTGTGGTTGTACTTGGAGTATTGGTGGACAGAGACTACACAGTAGGTGTAATCTCTTTGTGCTACTAGGTTGCTCACGGTGATGTTCTCCTCCTTCTTCCTGAGCTTGGTGATCATGGAGGAGAAGCCATTTTCAAACTGGGAGAGGATGTACATCTTGCTGAAGGGGTAGGGGATCTGCACGGTGAGGACAGCCGAGTTGTGGTTGAGGTGCTTCACCTGGATGTTGGGGCGCACCTCTGTTTCACCGATGGGCGTGAAGAGGGAGAACTGCGGTGTCGTGCCGTCGCCGGAGGAGCACTCCTCCTCAGAGCAGGGGCTTTCGGAGGGCACCGTGGTCACCTGGTACCTGGGAGGGATAAAACGAGGGATCACAGTGTAGGAGCCACCAGTGCAAAGGGACGAGAGCATGCTCAGAGCATTGCGGTAGCCAGTCCGGCCTTGGCCTAACAAGTAGTAGCCCATGTAGTCAGGTGGGGAGTCGCACTGCATCCGGTCATAGGTGCGTGTCATGTTGGTGAAAGCCTCCAGCCATTGCAGGAAGCCGAGGAGCTCACAGGAGCAGTAGAAGGGGTTACTGTAGAGTTCACAGACAGAGAGCTTGTTTAGGCCCCGAAAAGTGTTGCTGTCGAGTCTCTGGATCCTGTTCATGGACAGGTCAATGTTCACTATGTTGGGGCACTCCCAGAAGGCATTGGGGGTGACGGTCTCGATGAGGTTGGCCTGGAGATAGAGGTACTCCAGCTTCCCCAGGCCCCGGAGGATGCCCTCGGTGAGGTTCCTCAGTCGGTTGTAACCCAGCTGCAGCACCTGGAGGTTGAACTGTCCTGAAAAGGCACCGTCCTCGATGTAGGAGATCTCGTTCTTCGTCAGGTTGAGGTATGTCAGGTTGCCGAAGCGGCTGAGCGAGGCGTACTGCACGCTCTTGATCTTGTTGTCGTTCAGCCGCAAGTCCACGATGGTGCTGTTGATTTGCTGGGGGATGGACTCGTAGGGGGGCTGGTTCTGGCTGCAGATGGCCAACCAGACAAAGCCCTTGTCCCCCTCGATGAGCCAGCAGTCTGCCCGCACCCCGCCGGCATGTAGGAGAGAGACGGCCGCCACGTACATGCAGAGGGCTGACGTCGCGGCCCACCGGCGACCTGCCATCTGGAAGGGCAGCACGGAGAGGGGGCTCCTGGTCTGCTGGAAGCGGGGAACAGGACAGGGGCTGGGAAGACGTGGGCTAGTGCTTCTTCGGCAGCTTCGCTTGCCTCTCCCTTCTCCTCATGGCTTGGAGACGGGAGGGACGCGTCTGTGGAGAAAGAGGACTTCGGTGCCCACGGTACTCGGCAGCCACCAGCCAGGGGCTGCTACCAAGGCCTGGGTGGCTGAGGCTGGTCCCACATCACCAGGTCTCTGGCATCTCGAGGAGGGAGTCATGAAGTTAAGCGCCCGTGCGGAGGAGTCCCTGTGGCTCAGAGACAAGCCTTCCTCTCACTTTTTATAGTACATCTCCTCGTTTTCTTTTTGCTGCCCATAGCGGTGCTGGTCCCCATCTCCATGTGCCTCCGTGGGTTTGGCTTCCCCTGCTCAGTCCCTCGGCTCACCTGCTCAAAACAAAACAGAAGCACAAACTAAATACAAAGAAAAGACAGCATTCAGAGGTGTTGGAGATGCATCCAACTACCCTCTTAAAGTTAGGCACCTGCCTTCTCACTCTGACTATCATCTTTCAAGGAGCCTTTTGTTTATTTGGCTGCCACCGGCAGCACTTGGCAGTTCACTGACCACTGAGGTCATCCTCTGAGCCCCTGTCCAGCATCACATTTTAGGCAGCTGAGAGACCAACACACATCCAGCGCACTGTTAGTCTGACCTATTTAGGTGTCTACCTTAGAAGGAGAGGAGTGATGCCCCAGAAGTGTCTGTTCCTCTCCACTGAGAGCAGATGAAGTCTAGACAACTCGCTCTGATGTAGATTTGATGCTGCAGCGTTTTGCTGAGGGGAATCCTGACTGTCTCGTGTGCTGGTGTGCACAGCAGCAGTGCCCACAGAAGGAGGTGCTGGTTGAGGACACCGTCTCTCTCTGCCTGCACTGCTGGGTGGCATCTGGGATAAAGCCCAGCACCAAGTGCTTGTCCTGCTTCTGGGAACCTGAGCAGTAGTTTCAGGGCACTCTTTGCAAAACACACTGTTGTGATTGTGAACTATCCGGTGTCCTTGCTCCTGGTTGGGGCTTTACTGCCTTTCTCCAATACCTGTTTCCTCCTCCCAGGTGAAATGATGCAGAAAGTGGAAAACCCTCAAGCATTCAGTGGCATAACAAGTGCATTTGCAGAGGATAGGACAAGACCTTCCCTCCTCAGCCAGAAACAGCTGTTTGAAGACTAGGAATAGAGTCTTCACTAGACAGTCTTTGAGGCTGCCGGCAGCCTCACTTCCCACAGAAAAATTCTCATTCCTGGCTCACGTTTTCCTTTTTTTTTTCCTTCATTTTTGACTAAACATCAACATCCATGGACACAAATTCTACTTCCTTTTATAATTTCTTAGGGAAACAGGAAGCTAAAAGTGGAAAAGTGGGAACTGCATGAGCGCCAGCATCTCCTGGGTCTTGCTTTTCCACAGACATTGAAAATATCATCTGTGGATATCTCTGCTGCCAAAGAGATCTCTGGGCTGGTAGGACAGATGCAGTGTGGTGTTATGGCAGAGATGGAGTTACCCACAAATGGGGCCCATCTAGAAAAATCCTTCTTTGAAATTTTGTTGGGAACAGGAGCTCTGGTTATCTGCCGTGTCCAAGCTCAGGCTATACGAGCCAGGGAAGATACCACCAGCTCTCCTTGAAAACACAGATGGTAGGAACTGGAGGTTTCTTGGGAAGTTGTGAAGGAGGCAGGGGTACATGTTACATCTAAATTGTCTTTCCTTGAACCTGGAAAATGGTATAAATCCAGAAAGAGTTTTCCAGACCATTTCCGAGTGCACAGGCAGCGAAGGGACTGTGCTTGGTGCTGCATGCCTGAAAATCATGTAAGGCTGATTGTCAAGAGGCATTTAGAGGCAGATGCCATACTCTTGCCCATGTCCAGAAGAAACCAGCTTCTTTTCCAGCCACAGTACCAGGCAGCAAAGCAGACCATGTTTCACTGCAGAGATCCCTGTTCACCACTCAGTTTATACCTTGGTAAACAGGCCAGTAATAATAAGCAGTAAAACAGTTTATTTGTTCTTTCTGGATTGCGAACAATGAGTCTGTTCCCTGGTGGCACAGTTGGGTTTCTGTTACATGAATAACAAGACCTTCTCTCACGTCACCTCTCTGCACTTGAGACTTTCCAGCCACCTTGTCCTCCATGTGCTATCACTGCCCTGGGACACTTCACCAGTACCTGGAAACCCATTTGGGCACAGCTGAGTCCTTGGAGCCAGTGAGGAAGGGAAGAGGGAGGCTCTCAGGGCTCCCTGGGAGACCGCAGGTGAGCGTCCCCCCTTACCACCTCCCCAGCCGACGGCAAAACACAGACTGCAGTTCCAGACTGAAACACATCTGCTGCTACATCCCTCCTGGTGTTAGACAACTCAATTAACCTCTCTGCACTCCAGTCTCCTCTCTGGTTCCATGAGATAATGATAGCATTTCACAGGGTGGTGGGAGGCTGAGGCAAAGTGCCCTGAGCTCCTCTTGTTGGGATGAAAATCCCAGCACAAGCACTGTGCTGCAGGTGGAGGATTTCTCTCTAGATGGGCCTGCTCTCCTCTGCCACAGGGAACCAGCCTGGTCTCGAGCTCCTCCTGCATCCTGTGAGGATGCACATTGCCCCTTAGGGTGTGTGAGGAGGGTATTGCTGGCCTGCAGAACCACAAGCAATGGCTTGCCCCAGTTGTCACTTCAGTGTGTCATAGAGTGTGCTTTCCTTGCTCTTGGTGCACCCATCTCCCTGTCCTCCTCCATGGGCTTGTAGATTCCAGGGACCTCCTGCAGGCAAGGGAAGCCCTGCCAAACTAAGCCAGCACAGGCAGCAGGGATGGATGCATCTTGGCATATTCTCTTCAGCAAGTACTTATTCTGTCTCCTCTAGCTCCCACTGTGACCGAGCCATCTTCTCTGGGCAAACTTGTGTTTGGGAACGCTCTGCAGAGCCAAACCAGCTTTTTCCTTGCAGAGGAAAGTTCATGTCACTCCACCCTGGGGAAGCTGAGGGCAGCAGCCTGTGTCGGAGGGCATTAGGTAATGGAGTGGCATCATCTGTGAGCAAAGAGCAGACACAGACCCACCACAGATCTTGCCAGGCTGACCCCCTATAGCCTTCCCCTATAGCACCCATGTGCCTCTCCCATCTAATTGTAGGTGCTGGGAATGAAGAAGAGCAACAGTGAACGACTCAAACATATTCAGTAAGGCTCCTGATATGTATTTTCTCTTCTTTCCCATACGTTGCCTATCAGATGAGTCCTTCCTGACAACAGAAAGGAGAAAAGGCATTTTATCAGCAGCCCGAGTTTAATTTCAGCTCATTAAAGCAAGCAATTTGCTGGTTTATTTGCTTTGCAAAGTGTGAATAAAATGATAGCATTAAGGAGATGTGAGAGAGGAAAGAGGGGCTAATCTCCCTTTTTATTAGATTGCCGGGACATGACTGGGGAGTGGAGAAGTGGGTCTTGTTGCTTTGCATGGAAGACGAAATTGTTCATCTTGTTGGCTTCTGAGAGCCTCTTTCCAGCACCGTGGTGTGTGTGGGTGTGTTCCTGAGAGTGTGTGCTGCAACATCAGACAAGAGCTGAGCATCCCGCGAGGCAGGGCGGGAGTAGGGGCAACTCGCTGTGGTTCCCCACTCATTTGCCTGTAACAGCAGACAACAGACCAGACAACAGACATCCAGGAGGTGTCTCCTTCTTCCCTTTTCTACCTTTTACCTCACCTCTAATCTCTCTTTCCTGTTCGTTTCTGCTCCTGAAATCCCACGCCTGATTCTTGCAGGTTAAAAGAGGGCAGCTGGCTGGCTGAGGAGGCTTTGCTTTCCTTGATCTCCTATATCTTGAATATGGTTCTGGAGAGCAGGGGAGAGACCCCCGTGCCTCTTCCCAACAGACTGGATAAAAATCAGTAAGAAAATCCAGTTGTTTAACCCTTCTGCCTGCCTTATTTGTCTTTGCCCAGCTGTCCTGGGTTTACTCTCCTGGTAACCCGATTGCATATCACTTTTCCCAGTCCTCCACAATGCTGCCTAGGAAAACCTGAGAACAAGCCACCTACAACTCTCACATGAAAAACAACAAGGAAAGTGGAGATTTGGGAGCCTCCTTCGCTGTTTGAGAAAAAAAAAAGGGAGGGATGAAGACAGTGTAGAATAACAATTATTTGAAATGATGGATTTAATCTCAATCAGAGATATCTTGAACCGTGGCACCATGACGACGATGACAACAGGCCACATCTGTGGCGAGGCCATGGTACCCACATCCCTGTACCCTGTGCCCTGAAGACCTGGCTGTATTTCCCTTTCCTTCTGCTCTCAGAAGGCAGAGGGGCTTGACCAGCTGAGCAGATGTTGGGCTGACAGAGGCCAGCAAAGGCGCAATGACAACTCCCTCACTCCTTGTTGCTCCTGCATGTTGCCTCTGATATCCAGAATCCCTGTTGGAGCCCAGATCCATGTTTCTCCACACTAATCCTCAGCCCTGACTGCGATATACTCTCCTCCTACCCATTCCTGCTTCTCCATCCCTGGTCCCTGTCAACAGCCCAGTGGCAAAGAGGGACTGCTGGGATTTTGTGATGCCTACGAGTCTGCAGCCTGCACTGGATGAGCAGCAGTGTCCTCGTCCTGGCTGAAAACCCACAAGGGTGGTGGAAGGGAGGTGGAAAGAAAAAGGCAGAGCTGGAGCTCCAAAAACCAGTGCAGGCTGTCTGGGAACTTTTTGCTTCCATTTCCCGACTAATGGCATCTTGGAAAATTAAACCAGAGCAGCAGCTGCAAGGAAGCAAACAAAGCAGCCGTGGGGGCTGGGGAGGGAGAGTGAGCTGGCACTCAGTTCCTAATTTTGTTATTCTACTCAATGAGTTATTTCAAACTGTGGATTACATTTACTGAGGGAAGGCAAGGAGCCAGATTAACATGCGTGTGCGTGTGTGCGTGCGTATACACACATACGCTCACCAGTGCTCCTCTCCTTGGCATTCCTGCACCTCCATAACTTTCTTCTCCCTAGCTGCTCCATCTCCAGCTTCTCTTAGACCCTGTCACAGCCACTTGGGCTGTTTTGTCAAAAAAAATGAAGGATCCCCACTGCAGTGAGAGCCATAGGAAAACGGGAGTGGTACGTCACAAATGATAAATATTCAGCCACCCAAAGAAGTGCAGAGGGAAAATTCAGCTAACAGACACCGAATTTTAAAATGAACCTTGGCTCTTCATTATGCATAAGATAATGTGAGGAGGCAGCTCCAAGATGGCAGATAAAACATTTATTAGTGATGAAATCACCCCCAAATGGCTAATGTCCATCCTGTACACGCCAGGTGGGGAAAGGAGGCATCCAGGCAGGTTTTTCTCCTCAGTCGTATTCCTGGTGTTTAATCCATCACCTCCTGCTAGGTGCTGTTGGTCAGAATCACAACCACCCTGAATAATAAAGAAGCTCAGGCCTGTAAAATTCAAGTTCATTTTATATCCAGAGCTCCTGGTACTAATATTGCCTCCGCTGACAGGGTTTAGGCAGCATTTTGTGCATCCCAACCTTATTCCCAAATGTGTTAGATAATAGAGTTCTCCAGTCAATTCTACTCTCTCTCCTCCTATTATTTATTATTTAAGAAAAACAGGCAAGGGAGAAGAGATATATTTTCCACTGAGGTTTGAAGAGAGATGAAGAAGGAATGAAGCAGAGAGGTAAAGGGGGGGCTGAGAGACAAGTGCTCAGCATCACATACGGGATAGCTTTTACTGAGACTTCAGGAGGTCACAGACTGTATGACAAGTATCCAAATGGGAGGGATGGTGAAGAGATAACTTTTCTGGGAGACACTGGGAGAAACAAAGGGAAATTACATGCTTGGTCTCTATACAGGGACATTAGTAGTACCAGTACATAAACACTCATGGGCTCTCTATGGTGCTAGGAATCACAGAGTTGGGTTGTTCTTATCTAGTAAAAAGTTATTCTGGTGTAAAACACACTTTCTGCAAAATTAAACCCTGGGTGGAAAAGCTGTGATCTTTATTTGAAGTTGATATTCAGGTCAATTTACTTTAACAGTAAACTTGGGTGCTGTAATGTCTGAGAGGATCTCTAGTTCTAAGCCATCGTGCCTCTACCAGGCAGGCTGAGGCCAGAGCTGCAACCTTGGAATGGCCAGAACAGATCTGTTTGATCAAACATTTTTAAGAACCTTTTGTTTTACAGCAAGATAAATGCTAGGTTAAAATGACAATATTTTCAAGACAGGTTAGCTCTTGAGATTTCAGAAAATACAACTCTTCTGCTTTTCAGTCAGTTGCAGTCTGAAGTCATTGACATCCGTCTCATGCTGCTTATTTTCCAGGGTCTGTTGAGATGACAACGCTATCCCACGCTGCTGCAGGCCACTGAGCAGAATCCTCTGCTGAGTTTAAGTAAATGCATAAATGATCTTCATGGTGAACAGCCTCTTAAGCCCAGCTGGGTTACCTGTGCATTATCCCAGCCTTCTGAAATATCAGCACGGGCAGACATGAAATGTCAGCTCCAGCCAGTGACAGCGCAGGTGAGCCCTCAAAGAGCTGAGGAGTGTGATGAGAGGGGCAGAGTTAGAGGAAGGTGAAGAGGAAAAAAGATTTTAAGGGATGAAGAGAAGTAAGAGTAAGATCAGGTACTTAGCAATAAGAAACATTAGCAATAAGAAAGGTGTGTTTCCATGGGAGAAAGCCTCTCTAATACTTGCTTGATGGAATTTTTCCTTAGAAGTAATCAGTCTGAATCACAGCTCCATTATGGGATGGTTATGCTGATGTTAAGCTGGTGAAAAGCAGAGGTCTGCTGTGGAAGCAGGACTCTCACTTTCCCCTGTAAGTAGTGCTGAAGATCAAAGCCTGTTTTTCCAGCACCAATGCAATGGAGGGAGCCAGCCCCGCGCTGGGAAGTGGAGTTGCTGGTGTGCCCTGCCTCTGCTGCACTGTCATCCTCACTCAGACCTTTGCTGCTGTTTGGAAGAGATCTTTGCAGCTGTTTTACTGTTTTCATTCATTAATTCATTTTTGCAGGAGGCTTTTGCATTCCTGACAGGAAAAGCAACTTTTACACAGGATGGTATCTGGTGGTAGGTCTGTGAAATGGTGAGCTTTGTTAGAAATTGTTTTCAGAGGTGGAAGTGTCTCATTTGCTCTGATTTCTTATGGTCGTATATGCAAAAGAACACTTCTCTCTCTGTTCTTCTCTTCCCCTGTGAAGGGATTTGAAGTAACAGTGGGTCTCTGGCCAGTGCCTACATCAGTCACAGTTTCTAAGTGAACTGCACTGCTGAGTGTTGGCAGATGGACAAGAAAATATACATCTTGTGTAGGACTTCATGGTAATGATCTGTGATCTCAGAATTCACATTTTCATGAGCATGTGTCCTGCCCACATGAATTGCTATGGCTGTGCTGTAGGCAAATACCTCTGCTGACCTCTCACTTGCCCACTTTCGAAGCTGGTCCTTCTTCTCTGGTTGGAGACTTCCAATCTAAGTTATCTTGTGGTTGTAATGATCTAGCTCTTATCCTTTGGAGTTGAGGAGCCCAGCTTAAGGCTGGACCCTCTGACTGTCCACTTTCTGAAGGGGGTTTCTGCCCTAATATAGCAATATCTGGCAAGCCCCAGTGCCCTACAAGCCTAATTTTAGCTCAGTGCTGCAGGCTGGCTTCTTGTCATGGGCCAGGAGAAGGTTAATGATTATCTGGGCAGCACTCCAAAACCAATCTAATGTTTATTCAGGATAACAGCATTGCAGAGGAAACCGAGCGTGACCACCTTCCACGCACAGCTTACCCAGCACAGCCCCGCTCCCGCACAGGGCTCTGCTGGAGGAGCTCAGGTTTGTCAACTCCTGGAGGAGAGTCTCTCTTCCCCTTCCCTAGGTCAAGACAGGTCCTCATCAACATTTCCAGCCCTGCCCTCTTAAACCAAACATATGCTGAGTTTCTACATAAAACATTTTACCAAGGCTGTGGGTCTGTTGTTTCAGCAGCGGAAATACGCACTCACTCCTCCTGGTAAATTTTTATAGGACACTCCTCATGGGTCAGATACTCATGCTACAAACAAATATCCCTTTATTTTGAATACCCTGCACCTGTAGGGAGGTGAATACACTGTTTACTTGGGGCTCTCCTTGTGTCCCTCAGGGCTCCATGAAGGGATTCATTATAAGCTGTAAAGCCTGAAGGACTGAGATGTGTTGTGCTGAGGGAAAGACTCTCCTCCAGCAGTGAGTACTCAGAGACATACATGGCCCGGGAGAGCTCTTGATGCTTCCATTGGGGTGCAGGAAAAATTGTAGATAGCAAAAAAGTGTTTTCTGAGAGAACCCTGAGGTGCTGGTACTGGCATCACCATCAACAATCCCAAAATAGCTGGTTCTCACTGCCTTTCCAATCAGACTGAGAGGCATTGTGAGAATTAGTAGGATCTCTGGAGAATGCTGGGAATGCACTTCCTACTACCTGAAATGGTCAGGGAGATGGCTGGGCAGCCAGATGGCCATATGAATGTGGAGTTGATATTAATGTCTCATTTGATTATGCTTACAGCATGATTAAAAGGCTCCTAGATTCCTGAGCAGGTATCTTTATTATATTAAGTCTAAACAGAACAAAAACATGGCTCTTTTGTGGGCTTGGCTGGTTAAACCTGGTGCCAGACAGTGTTTCTCTCAAGGCTACCTGATTTCCCACTGAAGTATGCCCATGCACTGGTGGGAACAAGCAAAGACCATCTTTGTCCATAGAGGATACTCAACTACAGGTATGAGGGGACCACTGGGTCTCCTCTATGGTGCCAACAAGCCTAAAGCCCAACCAAACGCCCTTCTACCCAAAAATGTGTGGGCAGATGGAGAGAAGCTTGGGAAAAAATGGGTCATGCACATGCCAGGCTCCATCCAAAAGAAATTTTTTGTCTTGACACATGGCTAATGCCCAGCTGCTGGTGGAGAAGCAGAAGTGGGAGCTATTGGTGTGTTAGCACACAAAAGCCCTTCCTCAACATCTGCTCCTCAACAGAGTCTGGGGCCATGCTCTGGACCTCTGTATTTCCCTGCTTGTTCAGAGACCTCTGAAAGATATGGACAGTGGAAAGAAACTTTGGAGCCTAAGACAATAGGAGTAGGGAGCTATGCCAGCATTTGGACTGCCCGTCCTTTTCATAAACATTTCCTGTGGAGGTTACCCAAGCTGAAAAAGCAAGTGAACCCAAAACACCCACCCTCTCTGGAGGAATGGAGTTTATCGTTAATAATCTACTGCTAAAAGGGTAACATCTGTTTTGGACAAACTGTAATGAGATTTAAACCCCAGGTGGAAGGAGGACTTCACAGTAATAAATGACTCTCTGTATGTCTAAATAGTTTTAATTTTTTTTCTGGCAGAAATAGCTGCTTTTCACCTCAGGCTTCTTTTTGCCAGCTCTTTTTGTTTAATGATTGCTATTAATTTCCAGGGTGGCAGATGGATTTTAGGCTGGTGTAGTCTGAAATGAGGAAAAACAGTCCATGAAGGTGTGAGCTTGCCATGAATGTGTGCACAGGTCACACATGCTGGTGCGATGCCATGTGGGGGAGTTTGCTTTCCAAGGGAACTATTGCTTCTCAGTAGCTGGGATGTTTGAGCATCTCTCAGTCATAAAGGAAGGTGAATTAAGGTTTTTTGCCACTCCTTGTAGCTCTGCCTGTTTAGACCTTCATTTAATAAATATGCTGATTTCAGCGAGCGTCTGTGAGGAATTGAAACCAACATCAAACGCTTTGCTAAACCCAAGCTGAAGCAAGCTGGAGAGCAGCACATGGTCTCCAGAACATGGAAAGGAGCTCCCTGCCCATGGTTGGATGGTGCCAGGTGATGAGGATTCCTCCTTGGGCATGAAACAAACATTTTTTCAGTGCTTTTCCTGTGTTATTGGGATTCTTTTATTTGAATAGCGTGGGATGCTCCAAACAGACAATCCTTCTCCATGCTCTGGCTGTGGTGATAAGTGGGTGCTGTTGGACCCAACACACTCTGCCAAGATCCTAGGGCCCAAAGGACCACTTTCTTGATCCTCTTTTCCACCACCTCCTTCTCAAGAAGCCCACAGAACTAATCCCAATTAGTGCTACAGTGCTCTGGGGTGACCTCCTTTCTCTTTCCCTGCTGTGGAGCACCTCTGGATTTGACTCAGGATGCAGATGTGAAGGATACATGGGTGGTCAAGTGAGAAGCTGGGTCCAGGAAGTGAGGTTGATGATGGATCACCATGGATCACCAGCACATGGCAGCACTCTGTGGCCAGGCAGCTGTCCCAAGACAAGAGCATGGCAGAGCACAGGGAAAGGAGGGAGGGGTTTAGTTGGCTGGGACTGGGTGAGCCCCAGGGATGGAGGAAAGGGGGTAGAGATAGAAAGTGCAGCATCTCAGGTGATGCAGATAATCTCCTTTAATCTCTTGCTCAAAATAACCCAAAGTCAAGTAAAGGAGGGATTACAGGGCCTAAGCCACTGTTATTGCCAGGGTGTAACAGCCTTAGGTTGCCTCTGAAGGGCTCCTAAGAGGAGCTGTAGAAAATACTGGCCTGCTGGAAATGCCTCCCTGGGGAGGGTGACTGGGTGGGCTGGGGATCCTCCTGAAGTAGCCCAAGGAGAGTGGGGGCTGCAGGGTGGGCAGCTGCCTGCAGGATCACGACCTACACAGGGACCTGGTCCCAGGGGAGTAACTGTCTTAGATGCTCACTTGTCACCTTGTCTTTACTGATGGGTTTATTCTTAGAGCAGGATCCAAAGTGCTTTATAGTCATTAATTATCCTAATGGGGAAGCAGTGCCCATGAAACTCATTTTACAGATGAGAAACAGAGCCCATGAGGAGGTAAATGACATATCAGGTGCTGGGGCAGAGCTAGAGTGAGGTGTGAGTCCCTGCCCTTCTACCTCCTTCCATTTTTAACGGGCCTTTCCTTGGATGAGCATTCCCAGCAGCCATGAGGCACTGGTAGGCTGAAGGCATCTCCTGCCCTTTGCCAAAAAGCTTGGCTGCTGTGCTGCTGCCAGAGAAAACTGAACTGCAGAGCCCTATTCATCAGCTCCTGGCGATGTCTACAAGATATCAGCAGCACAGAGACAGTGTGAAGCAGGATTGCACTGGGGAGGGAGCAGAGCATGTTCATTTTAATGAGCTTGTCCCTGCCTAAAGGAGAGAGAAAGCGAGAGGCCAACCTGGTTTAATAAACTCTAGCATGCGGATTTAATCAGACGGATCATTGTTCCCCAGCACAGGGATGAATATATTAAAAAAATGATTCAAACTTTTCTTCTTTGTTTTTCATTTGTATTATGTGCTGTGGTGTGATAAAACATCCTGGGGCCAACTTGCAAGGCAATAAAAGAGACTGTGGAGGAGAGGAAGACGTTGATCCATGCGAGCAAGCACAAGCACTGTGGGGAGGGAGGCTGCTGGCAGGCAGGGCTGGAAGTGAGGGGCTGCAGCATCCTCAGCCCCCACCAAAGCCCCAGAGAAGATGTGCTTATGGGGGCTGACCTGGTGTCAGCTCCTTTTCAGAGGCTTGAGATGACTAACAGGAGTTTAGGTCCAGTGCTAAAAGCAGTTCTTGGTCAAGTGTGAGACCTCCACCTCTCTACAGAAAGGTCTAAGCACAAGCATATTCCCATGCTCCTACGCCAGGCGGGAAAGAGGGACTTACCAAGTCCTCAGCTTTCTGTAGGGACACCAGTAAGGGTGCTGGTGGTGTTTTCTGGGGCTAAATAGTACTGGCCTTTAAGGGAATGGTGAAAAAGGATAAAGTTTCCTCTGGACTCTTCCCTTCTTCTTACCAGGAGCCACTTCACCAGTGCCTCTCCATTGCACTACGTGTCAGGCAGTGCAGAGTGGCGTCCTGGGTACTGCATATTAATTTAGAGAACTAAACAGCTCTGGCTGCAAAGCAGCAAACTGCATGGCAGGAAGGCAAAAGCTGTATTATGGGGCTCTGCTGCTGCTCCCTGTCTGAAGACCACATCCTCGTGCCTCTGCCTGTCCCTGGGGACAGCAGGCATTGCACCGAGGCACGGGAAGGTCTTGGTCCAGCACAGCAAAGAGTAAACTGGGTCTGCAGGCAGCCCAGGTAGGATTGTGTTGGTGTGAGCCTCGGCAGTGCATGGCTCTGGGCTCACAAGGCTCTTGCTACGTGGGTGTGAATAAAGCCAGCTTAGATAAAATAGTCTTTTGTACTAAATCCTGGACAGACCACCTGGAGCTGTGCTCAAAGACAGACCTCAGGGGCCTCCAAGGTGCCTCCATGGAATTTACCTCCTTTGCCCTGCCCAAGCTCACTGTCCTTGGCTCAGGCTTAAATAACCTCCAGCCCTTGCTTTGCTCACTCTTTTCTGGCCTGTCAGGCTGTGTGCCCCCTGAGACGTAGGGAATTGGCTCTCCCAGGCTGACAGGGCACCCAGCTGGGTTTAATCACTCACTCTAAAGTCAGGGCTGCACTGACGCATGGTGAGACAGCCCTTTGGAAAAGGGACAGCTCCCTGGTAGGTTATGGATGGACATCTAAAGGTAGCCCAGAGGTGTTTTTGGAAAAGGGCTACAGGTCCTCCTGCCATGGAGCAAAGCTGTGCCTGACAGGTTTGCAGCCTGGCTCTGGGTTTGTGGGGAGAACCCAGTGATGGCTCGGTTTTGTTCCCACCTTCCTTCAGGATGGACCACCTCAACCAGCAGCTGCAGGGTTTAGAGGAGGGAAAAGGGATATCTACTTCCTTTGGAAAGATTGCTCTAAATTTTGTATTGACCCACTCACTGAAAAGTCACTTATGGCCACTTGGTGTTAAATATTGCCAGCTTTGGCTTCTAACACACCACTGTGCTACTGCTTCATTACTTTATCCATTACTGCTCATAAACACTAATAAATAATCCTATTTTCATTCCCACCATTGTTTAAGTGGTCATTAATTGTGGTTTATATGCTGTCTTTGTGTATTTGTGTACGATAGCTTCTTCATGATTCCTTGATTAACTGTGATTGATTGTGTATTTTAAAATCAATTAAAAGTTTCAACACTAAAAGGTAGAGTCTTTAGCAGTAATGCTCTGAGACATTGCCATTTATAATGGAGCAATTATAGTGCTGGGATCCATCAGTGTGGCACGACGTGATCTTTATTTTCCAGAGCTGTGCAAATCCATATGTACGTGAGTGTGCACGTGTCTGTGTCTTTTATGCATGAGTTATATGGTGGGAAGAGTGTGTATGGGAAAGAGTCCCAGCTCCTCCCAGAGTTGCTGGACCACATAAGGTGGGCTGGCTTTTGTGGGCAACCAGGTATTACCCACTCCCTTTCTTAAGACACTAATGCAAGGGCTGAGCCCCAGGACTCCATTAATTTCCTTGCTGACATGACAGCACTTTGTGTTTATTTTCTATCTGTAAAGAGGCCAATACCCTCAGCTGAACAGGGCCACAAAGCAGGATGTGTGTCCTTCTGCCTTCTCCCTGTTTCAGGGAAATGTATCTGTGCCTTGGTGGGGTGGAGGTGGGGGATACACGGGAAGATAGAGGTGGCTGTGAAGGCACATGTTTGTGGTGGTCCTGATACAATGCTGATATCATGGAGGAGGAGGAGGGCAGCCACCACCTGGGCACCAGGGCATGTGCTGGAGCACAAATCTCTGCCCTGTATCACGTCATGTCTGTACTTTATCAGTGCTCAGCTCCTCATATTGCTGCTGTGCTGGTAAAATGTCTGTGTCCAGCACAAGAGTAGGAGTTAAATGGGGTTAACACCATGCTCTCGTGCTGCCTTGCCCTGTAAACCTGAATCCTACATGCTTATGCCTCTCTGCACTCCGTGACTCCAAAGCATCTCTGCCTAAGCAGCTTCTTCTGGCCAGTGCAATGAATTAGGGGTGAGTAAACCACTCAAGAGATTTTGTGCAGGTGCTCTGAGGTGGGGAAGCAGATCCCCAAGGACCAGTGGAAAACTGGGCCCTTGTAATTGACCCCCAACTTGTCCTCCATCCTCCTGGATATCTGCCTGCTGCCATGAGCAGGGCCCTCCCAGCCATCTGCCAGCTCAGGCAGAGGATTCCTGTGCGCTAATCTGCTCAGAGACATTTGTCACCCACCCCTCTTCCAGCTGCATGCTGTGAAAAATGCCTCAGTGCCCCCAGTGCAGCTGCTGGGAGCACCCGTTAGGGGAAATCACCAGCCTTGTTAAATGATGGGGGGACCATTTTGTGCAAGCTCTGGAATGGGATCACTCTCTCGTATTAACTCGCCTGCTTGCATTGATGTTAATGAAATAAAGAAATATAATGGTTCCAGACTTTTAAACTTCTTATAGCTCGATTTGCATAATGGCCACCACTACCCTGAACAGGAACTGATCTGTCAAAAAATATTGTTCCAGTCCTCTATCATTCAGCTCAATGGGAGGTGCAGATTGGCCCACAGGAGCTGTTTTTCGCTGATGGAGTGGAGTTTGCCTAGTGCTGAACATAAAAAGCTAATATTAGGATGCAATCCAATATTGTAAAAAAGAAATTGGTTAAAAGTTATAGATCAATAACTGTTAACATGGCTCTATTTTTCAGACAGATCATGTTTACTGCTGCTGGTGATATGGAGGCAGGCTCCCTCCCGCTGGCTGAAGCAACTCCATGGGTCCCCCTCAGAGCAGCCTGTGGCTGCCAGTCATGGCTCAGCTGTCCTGAACAACCCTGTGAGCTTACTATGCTGCATGGAGTTTCCTGTGGAAGTTTGTTCCCCTCTGCCCTGGACTATGAAAGGTTGGTGAGGGCTGCACTCAGCACCCAGGGCTAGACAGTAGTCCTCTGTCCACCTTCCTGCATGACCCTCAGCATCAGGCTGTGAGTCCAGGAGTGATGTCAGAGCTCTGGGAGAGCCCCTGTGAGACAGATCACACCTCGCTCCTCAGTGCCGCAGATCTCCACCCCTTGATGTCCTACAGCAACTCTACTCGATGCCTTAGACTGTCACTCTCTGATTACCTAGACCTCTGCTCCTCCGTGCCCTATATCGATGCTCCTTGATTATCCACATCTCTGTTCTTTGATGCCCTAGATCTCTGCTCCTTGATTACCTACATCTTTGCTCCTCCATGCCCTAGATCTCTTCTCCTTGATTATCCAGATTTCTGCTCTTTGATGCCCTAGATTTTTGCTCATCAGTGCCCTAGATCTCTGCCTGCTGCGAAGATGGTGCCCCTCCCAGCAGATGACTCCTGCAGTTCTTCCAGCTCTTCCAAAGCAACTGGATGGTTTCACCCCTGTGGGGAGCAGGGTGCTGTGTCCCATCTCTAAAGTGAGGTGAGCATCCCTCCTCTCCACTGTGTTTTCAAACCATGCTGCCCATGCAGCACAGACTGTTTCTCCCCAGCAGTGTGTGTTTAGGGTGTGCAGATCCAAATGCTCAGCTATGATGGGGACAGGAGAGTGGGGAGCCAGCTGAGCATCATGAACCAGCATGACAATGGCCCTTCTGCTCCCAGTGACCTTGGACTTGCCTCTGATAGCTCATTACAGCCTGTCTTTGATCACTTGCCTCTTCCCCACTCTTTACTTGGAGATACTGACCAATATAATCAAAAGGACATTTTTACTTCCAAAATATACAACTTAATTAGAACTGCGAAGGGGTAGAGCAGCCAGTCCATAAAAACACTCACTCTGCAACACTCTCTGTCCTGACTCTGCAGGAACTGGGGACAAGAGATGCCTGGTCTTCAGTGGGAACGGAGTGGTTTCCAAAAAATTAGAAATACCACTCAGGTCCTAGCCAAAAAGGGGTTTTTGCACTGCATGAGAAGGTTTTGTGTGGAAATGCCCTCACCTGCAGTCAAACACACTTTGCTGAATCGAGACTGCATGGACTGCATAGCTGCAAACAGCAACACAGAGACCCTCATCTAAACCGCCACCCTGAAAAAGAACCTTCTGATTGAATGGTCAAATATTCCTCTGTCACCCACAGTCCTGCTTACATACTCACTGAACTGGGACCATTTCCAGCTGCAGGCAGTGAGGCAGGTCCATCCCACAGCATGGGAGGAGTGTGTTTGTATCCAGCTGCCTAACAAACAAGGTCCGGTTGTTCCCATCCCTGCAGCTGCCCCATGAAACAGCTGACATCTTAAAAATTGATGGGGTTCATTTCCTGCCTCTGTGCACTTACTTGAAGCACCAGCTCTGCCATTACCAGCAATGTCCACATTAATTACTATCATAACCCAAGTACCTTTGAACGTGCTCCCCTGCCTGCAACGTCTGTCCCAGCAGTGACCTGCGTTTCTCTCCCCTCGAGACCTTTCGCATGACTGGGATTTCCAGCACTGCTGCCTGCAGGAATACAAAGTTGATGCTGGTATAGCCCCAGGGGAGGAGGATGGGCAATCAGACAGGTCTGCTGACAGGTTGGCTCTGGCTCAGGCTCAGATGCTCACCTGGAGCATGGAGGGGCCCTTCCTCTTCTCCTCCCCTTGCCTCACTGAGCAGTGAATCAGTCCCGCCCCATCTCTGGGGCATGGGCTTTTCCACACTGCATAAAAAATTTAAATATTAATTGGAGACTGACTCTGTGGCTGGGTGGTGGAAGTGCTTCCCCTGGGATTGTCTGGAGTCCTCACACTGAGTCCCTTTAGGTCTGAGCCCCAGGGACCAGCCTTCAGCTTTCCACTAGTGAGTCCTTCTGAAGAGAAACCTCCAGTTTCTAAGGGAAAAAGTCAAGTTGTGGAAAACCGCCCAGCTCACTCTAAACACAGGTCCTGGGGGATGGAGACAGGCACTTCAATGCTCTGTTGGCTGTAGAAAATTGAAAATCTCATATATTTTGCATAAAATGCTGATTAACTGGTGCTAAATACAAGCATGTCTTAGACCGTGAAAGGACATGCACAAATGAGATAAAACACTAGAAATTATGAGGCAATGGGAGTCAGCAACTTAAAGAACCATCAATAAAGCTTCTTCAGCACGGACTGAATAGCATCCAACCCAAGTATCACACAGTCAGTCAAAAATCTGACCAAAAGTGTGCTTTGAATGCATGAACAGAGCAGAATAAGGACCGACAAACACAGGAGAACATAACATTCGTTCAGGATGCTTCATTCCTGCCTTTTGCTCAAAATCTCAAAACCTCATGGGAAAAAGCAAACCCACAAGCTGTAGTTCCCCAGAAAAAGGTCTACAAATTATAGCGGGTCACAAGCTGAACATGAAGGATCAGTGTCGCATCAAGAGGCAGACAGTGCCCTGGGATATGAGCTACAGTATGGCCTGCAAGACTCACAAAATCATCTTTCTTATCTGTTCAGGACTGGTGAGGTCTATGCTGGAGTAGATTCTGGTATTGGCAGCTCATATCAAAAAGGAGGTGGCGCTGCTGCAGGCAACGCAGAGGAAACAGGACGATCAGAGGTCTACGAAACATGACCTACAAAGAAAGATTGAAAGAACTGGGTTATTTAGCCTAAAAGAGATGATGGAAGAAGAGATGTGATAACAGTCTTCAAGTGCTTAAAAGGCTGCTGCTAAGGGGAAGAGAATAATCTGTTCTTTATGTCCATGGTGGACAGGACAAGAAATAATCGGCTTAAATTACAGCCAGAGAAATCAGGTTAGACTTCAGGACAGAAACGGCTTGTGGAGCCAGGCAGTGGGTTACCTGGGAGGTGGAGGTGCTCTGTCACTAAAAACACTAATGTTCTTCGGGGACAGGTTGGCAAACATCCACGGGGAGAGGGGCTGTCTTGGGGCAGGGCTGCACCTTCTCCATGCCCCTATGGTGCCTTCAACATGTTGCCTGGGGCTCCTGGATTGCCCAAAGTGAGATCATCCTGCAGCAATCGCTTCAGCTGGCTGGACAAATCCCAGGCATTTCAGCTTGTGAGAACTTTCAGGACAGCAAAATTTGATTTCGTAGCAGATTGGGGGCACAAGTCAACATTTTGGGTTATTTTTCTTGCAGTAAAGAAATACTTCAAAATGGATTTTCTTTTTTCCCCTCATCTTTCAGTCACTCGATTGCAACACAAACGAAGCGGAGCATCGCAGCCACGCCACACAGACAAGCTGAAATGACACAATCCAAATGAAACCTGTTTGATAATGTCCTTGCTGAAAACAACAATGAATCCAATCTCTCCTCTCCAGACAATCGGGTGGGGTTGAATCACCAGTTCTGAGTGAATAGTCTTGCCTTGAGAGGTTTTTCAGCCAGCTCAGAGGATTGTTGCTACCAGAGAGGTAAAAAAAACCCCCAAAAACAGGGACCCTTCCAACCCAGCTGTGCCCACATTGGGCAGCAGCTGGTGTGCCAGTGGCCAGGATGGGGGATTCACCAAGGTGTCCAAGAGCAACTCAATCACTTACACTGCACTGCTGACCCTGCACATTTGGGCTACAGATTAAGAGGTTCTATGTTCTCCTGAGGACTTACTGTTATCCCTGGATTCCAAGAGCAATCCTTTATTTTAAAACCTGCCTCCTAATTCATTTTATATTTACTCATAAAATCTTGGCCAGGGTTTTGGAGAGTTGCGGTTTTTTCGGAAAGGCCAAGTTCTAAATGGCGCTGACTCAGCAGAAGCTGACTCGATTGAAGCAGTGCCTGTTTGAGTTTATTCCACTCCTGGGCAGGGTTGGAAACAAAGCAGCAGAAACTGGACTCTCCCCCAACTTTGTTTTCTCCGCAGGCTCTTGGCTGTGTGCAGCAAACACTACTGCTGACCCACAGAGATGGAACTGGTGAAGTGGAGGAGAGCAGAAGGGAGCCAGCAGACTCCCTGCTGTATATGCCATATTCTGTTGACTTGAAGTTTAATACAGCTGAGATGAGAATCAAATAAAAAGAAGAAAAAGGAGGAATAATGAAAAAAAAATTAAAACCCTGTAAGCGATTAATTTTCAGCCTCACTGCCCAGCATCAGTCTCAAGGAGGAGACTGGAGATGCAACTAATACTTAGTTTATTAGAATACCACTGGTTATCCCCCAGGATGCTTTGGGATAGGCAAGCCCTGCCACGGGGAAGATGGTGCTTGTTCCTTCCCACACTACAACGGGGTCATGCCGGGACCTGGAATCATTTTAATGTAGCCCATGGAGCCAAGCCTGCTTCTGCCTTCCTTTTCCCACACTGCAATCGCCTTAGTTTTGCCTGTGGAACAGCCTGGCTTCTGGACATGATGGTAGCACATCTTGCTTGTTTGAGATGATGGGGCTGTGCTGTCCCAAGCAGGTCTTACTTGGGAGGTGAGTGTCTCCTCCACAGCACCAAAGCACTAAATCCTCATGCTCTCCTCCTCATCCAAGAGCTGGAGCTGGAAGGAGAAGATGGGTCATGGTAGATGGCCAAGCTGCCATGCCAATGTAGCACTGGGGGATGCAGTGGGATCCTGTCCCAGGTGAACCAAGATTCCTTCAAGGAAAAATTCATTTTAGGCTCAAGTGAAAAGCATAAAAGTGCTGAAAGTTGACCATCTTCTCATACCTTGGAAAGTGTCTGCTTCTGATGTCCTCGCTGTTGTGAGGTACTTGAGTGACAGCCAGGCTATGAAATACAGCCAAGGGTTTTTGAATTGACAGCTCATTCCATGCACAAGCAAAGCCTGAAAGACAGTCCAGAGCCGCTTAGCAAGAGCAGGCTAATAGCTAAGTACACAGAGGAGACCTAATGAGAACACTGGTATCTCCTAACTCCAGCTCCATTCAGAAAGCCAAGAATACGGAATTGAGTCACTTTGTGTCCGATAGCCATAATGAATGTGCCAGTGGAGATGCCCAGAAAGAATAATACCATAAATTGGCAAGGTGGCAGCTGCATTTATCAGCTCAAACAAGAGCTGGTCATCCATAAAATCCAGCAGTATCAAAGACCAGTTCTTCAGCTCCAATGTTATTTCCACCTTTAAAATATGAATGGAATTACACTTGAAATTTGCCAGCAGCCCCAACAGATGTGTCACTCCTGCTGAGAGCCAATGCTGGATGGTGATCCAGGGTTTGAAATGCTATTAATTCATTACAGCAAATGCTGAGAAACATCAGGGGATTCAAAATTCCTCAATCCCCACATCCTCTTGAGAAGGCAGCAAATGTGTGCCTGGGGCATGCACCAATAATGGTGATCAGCGACCTGCTGAAGCTGAGCACCCTACATCTGGCCTGGAGGTGGGGGGCAGCTTGCATTAGGCAGTGATTTGGAGACACCTCCAGCACAAGCTGAAATGTGGTGCCTGCTTAGCTCAAGCTGCAGGGACAACACACAGGACCCTGCTGTCTCCTCTGACAGGGTTTGCCTCCAACCTGCAACACGAGCACAAAACCACAAGGCAGCCTGCCAGCTGCCATCCTTCCCCGAGGAGCTGGGAAGGAGGGTGAGAAACGTGCTGCAAGTCCCCAGTAAACTCATGCTCACTCCTGTCTGCTTGCAAGAGCACCCCATCAGCCGTGCCTGTCACCGCGATGGGTTCCCCTCCACCGCGCCGATCCCCGGGGAGAGTTAGTGCCGTGTTATCTTTGCCTGCCACCAGCATCACTGCTGCTGCATTTACCAGGGAGCTATTTGTGCAGGGAGATAACTTCCCTCCAGGATCGCATCCTGCCTTCCCCTGTGCAAAGGGATGGGACTGCCGCTGTCACTGGACTCTGATGTTCTTCCAGGGGGGAATTGCTGGGTGCAGGGGAGGTTTGCTCATCCCAGAGTGGCTCACAACACAGGGAGAGGAGCAGTGAGTCCCTGGTGAGGACTTTTTTTTTCTCCTTTGCAGGAGAATAAGGGTGATTTGAAGCCCATGGGCTTCCAAGAGTTGTGCAGCATTATTTCTGTGACAGCTAATGGAGCTCACTCAATCCATAAAGATTTTAAGTCAAGGGTTTGATGTTAATTATGGACCAAAACATTTAATAGCCCGTTACACTTCCACAAGGCATTTTTTTAATTAAAAAATGATATATTGCACAAAAGGGGGGAAATAGGGAGAGAAATAATTGAAGATTGCTTTATTCCAGAACAACCTGAGGCAGGGAAGGCAGTAAGGAGCCGACGTGTTGGGGAATGGGATGGCAACACCACAAGCCATGAGCTGGTGGTGCAGGAAGTCAGGGAGGGAGCAGCCTCATCCCACTGGATGAACGTGCCCGTGGAAGGGGAGAACAGCCTGGCCAGAGGCAGGTAGGTGGAAATGCAGGTCAGTCTTTTGGCCACCACACTGGCTTACCCTTACCTGTTGAATCTTTATTTTGTGCTGCAGAGGATGTGGTTTCAAATCCCTCTTTTCAACTTTCTGCCACCTGTCTCTCAGGAAAAACAGCTAAACCTCCAGGGTGGAAATTATTCTGGAAGAGGTCAGGGATGAAGAAAATCTGACATGTCTGGCTCTGACGTTACTCTGTTTTTCATTCAATATTAAAGATGCGTAGGAGCAGGGGCTGGCCTGAGATGCATTCAAATAGTCTGTGCAAAGGAAAGGTCTTCAGCAGAGCAAACCAACACTTCCCCTGCCTTGGGCAGTGCCCATCAGCTGGTGGTCTACAGGCAGGGTGGAGCAAAAGATAGCCCAGGAGGGAGCAGCTCCTCGTGGAGGCTGTTATTGGACTAACTCATGGAAGGAGGAAGAGAAGTGGGATGGAAATGTGGCCAGGGGCTGACTAGGAAAAGTTAGTGTGACTGCTTAAAATTTGAAGTAGTAGGAGTATAATACCCAAGTCCCTGGCCATGGATGGACCCAAGTCCTCCCATGTCCTCAGCTCTATGCCTTACTGTTGTGCTCACCCCTCAACTCTACAACGGGAATAATATTATTCCCTCCTCACAGGGTTTTGAGATGCTCAGTTACTATGGTGATGGGGCCATAAAAGTACCAAAGATAGCAAGAACAATAATAATATCAGACATGGTAGGAGCCAAATAATTGCATTTAGGGCACGCACGCAACACAAAAGGGAGAGCCACCTCCATGCACCACGGCTGTCAAACCCCGAAGACAAAACTTTTGTTGTATCAATGGGCTCGCAGCCTACTTAAAGGGCTAACTCCCAATTCCTGCAACATCCACCCAACGAGGTGGCCGTCAACAGCTGCAGCTCCAGGACTGGTCCTACCTCTCCACAATGCCAACCAGGACACAGGGGGAGCAGCGGGGCTGACGGCCCCTTGCCAACACAGAAATCAAACATTCATCTCACCTCTGCTGCAACACAAGGTCCCCGCAGATGTTTGGCTGCTGCATTGTGTGACCAGCTGAGCGTCCTTCACCCGGAGAGGTGACTGTGCCCAGCACAATGCCACTAACAGCTTGCTCCTTTGCCTCTGCTGAGCAAAGCCCTTACCTCATTTTGTTTGGTTGGTTTTGGGTTTTGTTGTTTTTTGTTTTTTTTTTTAATTTATGGGTTTTTAATTGAAAAAAATGTATAACATCTGTGGCTGTTTAACAACACCTGTGCGCTACAAGGCTGCTTTTCAGCAGCGATTGTCACAGTGTTCTCATCTGGGCAATGCTGAGCTGGTGCCATGTGGCCTCCTCTGAGCAGCTCAGGCAAGAATGATGCTTGGAGGGCACGTAATTAACAGGCAATGGAAAACAAGATGTCATGAAAAAAATATGAGAGACATCCCTTCAAACAAGGGGAAAGCTCAGAGATGAGTAGGTGATGAGTTTGCAATGGGTCACCTGAAGAAATGCTGCCGGCACTCACATGGAGAGCTGGGCTGCCAACTCAGCTCTGACTTTATGGCAAGAGGAGGTGTCAAAGGGGATTTGGCCTTTCCATCAGCATTGTGGGCAGTGTTTGCACCCCAGTCCTTGCTGGGCACCCACTCTGTGGCTGCTTCCATCTCTAGCCCAGGAGCTGCCTGCTCTGTGAGGGAGGCACAGGTAAGGCTCGTCCTCTTCTTACAGCAGCTCTTTACAGCAGCACGTGCCACCACAGTGACTTACTGCTCTGGTATTTGCTGAGCCCAAGGGGGCTGTTGGCATCAAGAATACAAACTGCCCTTCTGCCATTTACACAGCTGCTGTGGGGACCTGCCCTGCCCATTCCTGCTCTGACAAACATTTGCACATTTGCAGCATCCCAGATGCAGGTTGGGAGACATCACCACTGGTGCTGTGGCATGAGGCATGGGGAGCTGCCACAGCCCTGGCGTTGCCAGCTGTGGACACAGCAAAAAAAACAAAACCCAGAAGGCAGCAGACACCCCCAGATGTTTGAAAGCCCAGAATCCTTCTCCTTAATCTTAAGGTCTGGAGGTCAGCACCCCCCAGGTAGTTTTTACCATGAGTAAGGGGATCCTTAAGCTCATTGCTCAGTGGCTCATTTGCCACTCAAATCCTCATGGCTTTGACAGCCCTGAGTGCTGAGGCAGCTCCTACCAAAAGCTGCCTCCTTACAGCATCTCCCAGGGCTTGCTGTGCAGGTGCTGGCTGTAACAGTTTGGTTGTTCAGAAAGCAGCCTAGGAGGCTTACAGGTGCCTCTTATGTTTCTACAAGCTCATGACAAGGCTGCTGGTAGCATGAGTGAGCAAGGAGTAGTGGGGACACAGTTTCGGCAATGCACAGGCTGAGGTTTCTTACTTGCAGGAGCCTCCCTGTACAAAGCTGGAGGAGGTTTTATCCACTACTCACAGCTCTGGGAAGCTCAGGCTGCCCTGAAATCCCTCTTCCCACTGTGACTTGGTAAATAAATAAAACCCTGTTCCCTGCTGAGCACGGTAATGGAAACAGGGCTGCTGGGGCTGCAGACAACCAGGGCTGGCAGGTAGCAAGCAGGGGCCGGCTGAGAGGTTTGGATGGGGAATAAAGAAGCAGCAGTGCAAACATTTCCATGTCCTGCCCTTTGTCACTGCAGCTCGGTAACACCCTTGTGTAACACGGGGTGTTTGAGCAGATCCCCTCCTTGCACATCCTCGGTGCAGCCCCTGCCACTCTCCTCTTCAGCACAGCGAGCATCAACGTCCCGCCCCCTCCCTCACTCATACGTTCAGGCTATGAATTCCCCTCGTCCCTCAGAGTACATTAAAAATCAATGTAATTACACAGCAAACATTAATTATGATCAAAAAAGGCAATTGAGAGGTATTGATCTGGAGGAGAGTTGCAGCTAGCCACCAAATTACCAAAAACCCCACCTCAGTGGGGCTGAGGCCATGGGGATATGTGGCTGGTCCAGACAAGCAAAGCATCCTTAGAGATATGTGGCTTGACCATTTCGTTCTCTGGTTTCTTTTATTTGCTTTTTCACTCTGTGTTGTAAGCCAAACAGAGAAGTGGATAAATTTAATGTGTGTTTAAATATATGTAGGTGCCCTGGTATGGTTGGTAAGAGAGCGTGAGATGAGAAAGCAAATTGCTTGTCTCCACCTGGTAATCCCAAGGACAGGGTTAATCCTGCTTGGGGTGAAACTTCATCCCTGTTATGGAGGTGACCTCCATGTAGATGCTTCTTCAGTTGGTTGTTGAAGCTCTCCCAAGGACAGGGCTCCCACACACCCCCTTTACAGCCTGCACAGGCTTTCAGCCAGCCTTGTCCTTAGGAAGCTTTTCCTGAGCATCTAACCCAAGACCTCTTGGCTGCAGCTTAAGCCTATTACAGCTTGTCCAACCCTTGACAAATTGATCACCATCATTTTTCTAACTGCTTTTTTCCACACTGATGAATGTTATACATCCTCCCACCTTCAGTTGTCTCTGTCCTGGAGCACAAACTATCTCCCTCAGTCCATCTTCCTGGGACATGTTTTCCAAACTCTGTGAACTCACTCCATTTGTCTGAATCTCTCTCAGAGTTTTGATGCCAAAACCTGGAGATATATGTTTCCAGCTGATGCCTCACTAGCACTAAATAGAGCCAAATAAATTACTTTGCTGTCTTCCATCTGAAACTATTAATACATCCGTGGGCAAGTTGTGCCTTTGCTCTCCCTTCCCAAAGCACCAGGTTTGCTGCTCAGTTGGAGAGCTGCTCCACCACTCAAGCCTTGGCCACTCTCCTGCTGGCTTACCAGTCCTCCCCCATCTTATATCTGCGATTTTGATATCGCCTTCCTAAGTGCAACACTTTGCACTTGACTTTATTGAATTTCAGTGTATTGATTTCAGGCCATTTCTCCAATTTATCAAGATCATTTTGCTCCGAGGAATCTTGCAGCAGCTTGTCTTATATCTGCTCTGTTGACAAAAGGTCTTTAGACCTCAGGGCTATCAAGCCAGGGCTTTACATTAGTCCTTAAAATAGTCGGAAAAAACTACATGGGAGGCATGGGGACAGTGGGGGGTGGAAGTGACAGGCTGGCTCACACAGAAACAGCCTCATGCTGCCACCTCAGCCAGGCAAGGAGCAGAAACCACAGAAGGAGAAGGAGCAAGGAAGATGGAATGCTAATGGCTCCCCGAGGGTGAGAGCAGGGATACTTGCTGAGAGAAGCTGGGACCCTGCTGCAGCCCTGGGGACAGCCCTGGAGCAGGGGGATGGAGGGGAGATGAGGACTGGGATTTAATGGCCCCCTCTTTCCTTTCATGTGATGAGCATGTGATGAGCTGCCCTGTTCCCACCTGGGGGCTTGCCAGCAGACCAGGAGAAGCCCTGCAGCATCAGGCATTAATGGCACTATTTGGGGACAGCAGAAACTGGAGTAAGATGGACAGAAATCCACCCTGGTGTGCACAAACCAGGTGAGATGGTTTTACTGTTATTGTTGTTATTATTACCCAGAGGTTGGACTGCTCCACTGTTTAGGGCAGAAAAAGGATCTTGGGAAGCTGCTGCTTGTTCTAGGCTGGAAGGAACAACTCCCAACCCTTCTGCTTGGGCACATTGTGAAGAGGCACAAGGCTCTGGACAAACATTATGGATCTGCAACAGCATCCACCTTCCTACCACACTCACCTCCCTCTGCTTCTTCCACAAGATTGCCAACAGCACCTCCCCCTGCCTCCTCCTCCTGCCCCTTAGGAGGGGTGCAAAAGCACCTCCTGCAGAGTTGCTTCCTAATAAGTCCCCTTTTTTATTGTGGAGGGGCAGGGGGGCAGGTGAAACAGCTGAGCTTCAGCTGCTGGCACAGTAGGAGGGCTAGGGAAAGCATCCAGAGAGAGCTGCAAACAAACTTGACAAGGGGGAAAAGCAGAGGTGTGATGGAGGGGCTGGAATAGCTTGGGAGGGGGCAGTGAAAAATGGTTTCCTTGGGAAAAGGCTGGCAAGCCTCAACTGGAAAAGGGACAGCAAGGAAGAGATGGGAGAGCTCCTTCAGGTGTAGAGGTCATGAGGAGAGAAGAGAGGTTTGGGTAAAGCCTTGACAGCCTTAGGAGCTCACCTTGGCCCTTGCCATGGTAATGATGCAGAGACAGACGTGCGATAAGCCCTACTCTGCACACACTTTAAAATCTAAGTAGCTTATGAATAAGTAATAATCCCTTATTCCCAGAACCATAATCTATATTTAATTAAGAAAATAACTAAACGGTGGCAGTAGAAGGGGCTGTTGGGGAAATGGAGACAGGAACACTGTCAGATAAGCTGCAGTAAGAAGGAGAACAAACAGCAGCCTCAGCATGGCAGAGGCAGCAGAGTCATGGCCTCCAGCTTGGCTGCAAACTCAAGGTATCCTGGCCTTCAGAGCACCTGTCTACAGCAAAGTCTGCCACAAGAAGCTTCTTAGGTCAACAGGTGAGCTGCAGGTTGGCCAACATGGACTCATTCACATGCAAGTGAGAATTTTCTCTCCTGTTCAGCCCTGGTGGTGATGCTGGACTGTGCACAGAGAGCACTGCACCCAGGTGCCAAAGCAGTCCACATCCTGTATGGGAGCATTCAACAGCACCCAAAACTTCACCTTCAAGGCTGCTCAACAAGCTGTCTTACGACGTTTCTGTGCTCAGTGTCCAATGCCTCCTAATGTCTGACACTGGCAATTCAAAGCAAGCTCTGCAGCTGGCTAGCACGTAGGGCTGGCAAGCTGTTAGACTGGAAGGGGCCATGCCAACCCAACACCAGGCCAATGCCCAAAACATGTAGAGATGTTCACGTACTGCATGCAAGAGCTTGTCAGCCCAGGCCAGAACCCACGTCAATGTTCTGCTGGATCTCTTAATGCACCCCTGGGACCACTGTCCCTCTCAACATCAGCTTGCACCCATGGGCATCAGCTACTTCTCAGGGGTCTTTGCCAACTTGGAGCCTGTGCCAAAGACTGGAGTCTGGCTTTTCTCCTGGTCTCTGCGCTGACAGTGCTGTGGATGGTGCTGATGTCAGCTCTGATCAACCTCTGATTTGAACAAGAGAGAAAAAAACGGACAGCAGTGTGGCCATAGATAGTCCAACTACTCTGCACCTGTCCAGAGCCCTTCCAACACTCCCAAAAGCACTTCCCAGCTACATCCCCAGACCTTTCCCCCCTGGCATCTTTCACCAGATCCCCAAAACATCACTGCAGCCTTGCTCCATTAACTATGTGTTACTTCTCACTCAACTCATGGAGTCTGCAGGTGACAGTCAACCCTCTGCTTCCTTGCATTGCAGTAGTGGAAATGAGAGCACGTTTTAAAGGCTGGGTTAAAGAGAAGAAAAAAAATCTCAGTCCACATACTATACATTATAAATAGACCGTCTGGTTTTTAAATTGAAAAACAACAATAATCACTGCTAAGAGCCTGCTGAACAAAAACAGCCTTATTACCACTGGGACAAATTCATATTTACCAAAAGAACACAAGTATTTTTCAAGCTGCTCTTGAGCTCCTGAAGTTGCTAATGTCCTGCTGCTTCCCCTCACTGCTGTTCCTGGGAGCAGTGGGAGACGGAGGCGCTGCAGGGATGTGTGGGCAGCACCAAGGGGGGACAATCCCTTTGGCTGTGGGCAGGAGAGAGGGAGGAGATTTGGGGCAGGCTCAGCTAAGCCAGGCTGCAAAGAGAGATACCATCAGTTTTGAGTTGCATTCTTTTCCTCTAACTGCTGTTTTATGGCAGAGTGACAGGAGGCCTGGAGAAGCCCTGGGTGAAGAAACCTGGATATGCCTGGGTGGAGATAAAAAGCAAGGATGGGACAGGTTGTGTTAGAAGGGGCACAGCCATTCAGGTAAGCCTGTCTTTCCATTACTATTAAGGAACAGAAAAAAGCACAACTTCCAGAGAGGACCTGATGTGCACAGAGTACACCAGTGCACAGTGTCCTGTGAAGGTCACCTGTCACTTGTCCCTGTGAAGGTACTGCTGAGAGGTGAAAGTATGATCCAGGGTAGATGGGTGGACCAGAGATGTGCAAGGCATGTGCTGAGGGACCTGGAAGTAGAAGGATGGGATCCCCAAAACTCCCTGCCCTCCACTCTTTGACCAGAACAAGTGACTGGAGCAAGGAGGTGGGTCTGCAGAAATCGCCATGGGGGAGCAGGATGTACCTCAGCAGGATGAAGAACATTGCCACCAGGCATCCAGGCTGTCCAGAGGGTGTAGAGCAGGCTGAGTTCTCATACAGCACAGACATATGAAAGGAAAATTAAATCAGCCCCATGCCAAGGTCCTGAGATCTTTCTTTCCTCTCTTCCCAGGCCATAGTACAGTGAGATCACTAGAAGCCAAGAGCTGGCTGCTAAATCTGATCTGTCATGTACTTTGGGAACAGCACGGTGCCACAGAAGTCATCAGTGAGCTGAGAAGGTGGTTGCCAACCCAGAGCCAGGAGTGTGGCTTGAGCAGCTGGAGGACTGGAGCCGGTGGAGGGAACATTCTTTTATCTGGATTTCAGTCCCTGCATCAGAGGCCTGGACAGCATTAGCCATTACTGATTTGGAGCCAGCATCTGGATGGCTGTAGAAGAAACTCACACTTGCTGGATCCCTGCCTGGGCACTGTTTCAGGCACAGTTGCCAGCGGGCTCATGCAGTTGGCCTGTCCTGTGCAATGATCAGCACAAGTGATGTGGGACTGACATCCCACAGCATCAGTTACTCTGAGCAGAGCTCCGGAGCAGCCATAGCCTTGGAGATGAGGCTAAGAGGGTGTTCTCTCTGCTGGACTCTGGTGTGGCCACTGATGAGGAAGCACAGACTTGTAAGGCTGACCTACCAAGTGATGCCGACTGCTCCATGTTGGAAGTTGTCTTTCTGAGGGCAGCATGAAGGTTCAAATGTTACAGAGAAATAAGAAAGGTGCAGCCTTGGAGATGGAGGAGAAAGGAAAGGAACAAAAACAATTTAATAATGAATATATTATGTAGACATGTCATGCCTCTTGCCTGCTGGCATGGATTAATATCCATAAATCAAAGAGGAAGGGACTGTTTTTAATGCTGGAGATGGATGCTGGTCCTCAGAAAATTGCTAAGGGGGCATTAATGAGCAGAGACATCTGGGAATGGCTCCAGGTGCATTGGCTGCATGCACAGGAAATTCTGCAGAACTACTGTCAGCTAAAAATTGTTCCTGTGCTGTGGATGTGTGTGGTCCATGAGGGCAAAAGTGTGGAAACCACAGGTCCATATGTGGTTGGTCCATATATTGGTCAAGCTTAGGAAGAAGGTAGATGAGCCCTGGGTTCTCTGCTCCACAAGGCAGATCCTTGTCTTCTTGCATGCCAGGAAAGTTGGCCCCATCTTTTGACTCTGCTCTGCAAGAAGGTCCACACAGACTAAGTGACAGGACAACCTCAGCCTGTGAAAGCCAGGAGCCAAAACTAAGGTGAGGTATGCTATTATATCCACCCTGCCTCTGCTGGGCATGCAGATACCTGAGACAGGAACCAGGGACAGTGTCATCTCACAGCCCCCACAATTGCCTTGACCCAGAGGATGAAGAGTGGCACCTCTTCCTGCTGTTTAATTAAGCATTGGATAGGTCAAAAATAAGGATAGCCCCTTGGTACTAGAAAGAGCCCTCCAAATGTGAAAGAAGGAGCTCTGAGGTTATACAGAAGGGACAGAGGGCAGAGGCTCAAAGCATGGAGCGTCTCCCTACAGCATTTCTGGAGCCCCACATGAGGGTGGCTGGTGGGTATCTGGGCAAGAGGCAATTGCCCTGCTCAGTGGGCACAAGCCCTAATACATTGATCAGGGTCTGCCCTCCTTGGGGTATTTCCCTTTCAGCAGCAAAAGACCCCTCCCAGGGGTGGGACCTTTCCCATCCCAGGGGTGGGACCTTTCCCATCCCAGGGAAGGCTCTGTGTGGCAGGGGCTGCTATCAGAAAGGGGGGAGGTCGCTTCTGCTGTCAGCGTTTTTTCTTAAGGAGAGGGTATTGAGTGCCAGGATTTCGTTAATCACATTTCATGTGCATTTTAAAACCCTTGAAACCTTACTTTTTTTTAAGAACATCTCTTGCTCCTCTCCCACCCGCCCTGTTAATCTGGCAGCGGTGGCCTCTCATGCCTGCTCTCCCTCTGCCCTTCCCGGGACCACCTCCTTCCACTCGCGCTGACCCACTTTAGCCGTCAAGATTTCCAGCCAGCGGCTCACCCGGGGAGAGAGGCTGGATTCACAGAACACATTTGCAGAGCCAGGGAGCCAGCCAGGGACGAGGGAGCAGGAACTGGCTCTCCAGGAGACACCCACGCCCGCGTGCACTGGGAGAGGCGAGAAACCCGCCAGGGAGATGACTGGGAGCAAAGAATGCTATGAAAGAACACATCCACAGCATGAATGGATTAGAGGGGGAAAGGGGAACGAAAACAATGCAGGAAGGCAGCAAGAGAGGGAAGGGCAGGACAGAGAGAGGCACAGAGCAGTGGAAGGGAAGGCTCACCAGCCAGGCAAGGGAAGAAAGCCCATCACAGAGCAGCTGCTGCTTTTCAGGTTGCACTGCAAGGGGAATGTGTGATTTGGGAGAAAGCTTAATCTTAGAACAGGGGGAATCTGCTACCCACGAGGGTGACAAGGGTCATGGGTAGGGCAGGACAGGGAAGTTGCTGGCTTGAAGGAGGGAAGGGGGAGGCTCAGAAGATGTTGAGGGCTGCTGGGACTGAGCTGTAGAGAGTAAAAGGAGGGATGGAGGAAGCCAAGCATCTGGAGATGCCTCAGCATTTCAGGGCTTATTTAAAATGAACAGCAAGTTCCTTTGAGGTTCACCTCATCTGATGGAGCAGCCCCAGGTCCTGACAGCAGAGCAGAAGCAGCTGCTGTCCCAGAGTCCCAGCAGAGGGATGTAAAACCCAAGCATGAGATCCAGAGGGCTGCTACAAGCAAATCCATGTGGCAACATCAGAAAGCCACACTGGGGCTGAGCTCAGAGAGCAGGGAATCACTGTCTGTCTCTCTCTCTATTTTCCCTGATTTTATTGTGTTTTGTTTAATTGAATCACACACACACATGCACACAAAGCCCCAACTTGTGGTGTAAAGTCTGTAAGGAAACAAGCAGCAAATTAACGTTCCAGGAGGAGCAATGCTAACCAAGCACATGACACTTTGCACAAGCTGCAAGCAGGAATGAAACAGCAGGAAGAAAGAGGAGAAACTGGCAGAGAGGGAAGAGGGAGCTGCAAAAGGGTTTCCCAAGGGGAAATGGAGCCCCAAAAAGGCAGAACAAGGGAAGGAGGAAAACCTGAGAGGAAAAGGGAGAGCGCAGCATAGATGGTGCTGGTGGTTCCTGTAAGGTCACTGTGCCCAAACTCTGATTGATCCCTGTGTGGAGCAGTTCGGTGCACAGGGAGAGAAAGCTCACACAACTTGGGGCTGAGGCATGGCTGGGCTGAAAGGACATGGCTCAAAGTCCAAGGGATCCTTCAATGCTCCAGGGCACTCCTCCCCAAATAAAAACAAAAGACTCTCTGGACCCAGTACCCAAGTCCACCTAGGCCACTGTCATGACCAGCTTAGCTTCTCCTGGCATGGCAATTGTACCCTTCCCTCAGCTCTCAGCTCAGCTTGGACCCCCACTCCCCTTCCTCTTGTGATGTCTGGTGTACCTCCAGCTCCACAAAGATGCTCATCCTCAAAAAACATTGGATACTGAAGAATGATGGCCATTCTGCAGTGATGGGGTGAGACCACGATATGCTGGGGGATGTGCTCCAGCAGCCCCCAGGCTTCTCATCCCCACGGAGCTGCACCCCAGTGGCACCATCCAAACACAGGATAACCTGTGCAACCCTCAGCCCAGCCCAGTCAGCCAACCAGCAATCTGTGACCATGTGCAGAGGGCAGAGACACCAGAGGGAAAGGAGCAACTCCATGTGCAGACAGGCAGCTCCCTGGCCTCTCCTCACCTTCCAGCTCACTCCAGCTCATGAGGGGCTGGGAGGCAGCACAACACTGATCAGCTGCTCCACAAGGTGTGATGCTCTTCAGCACAAGAGAAGTGCAGGGTTAAAGGACACGAGCATCCTGCCCAGGCTTGCTGTGACAGGCCTCACATGTGTTTAGTCATATCCAGCCATGAAGCCACTCTGGAAACCAAGACATTTATTCAAAGGAGCAGCAGCACTGCACACACATCTGCCTGTGTAAAGGAGAACTTCAAAAGGGCTGACAGTCACAGAGCCCAGCAGTAACCTTTGGCTAATTAGCTGTCTTGATTTCCTTGCAGTTTATTTTTACACTTCTTGGGCTCTGAAATGCATTTACTGTAATGTCAGAAAGGCCATGGTAAATATAAAGCTTTCTAGCAATAACTATACCCACCCCACTGGGCTTTTGGGACTGACAGCTACAGCTTGGCTTAGGCCAGGCTGACAATGCTTTGCTGAGGTTTTTGTCTTGCACAGGACTTACAGAGATTGTGATGGTAGAAATGATAATGGTGCCTGGGGCAAAGCACACAATGAGCACAGAGCAGAGGGCATGTGTATTGGTGTTTTCCTGAGGTCAAATCACAAATAAGCAGGAAAGACAGAGGGGCAAGGAAGCCTGCAGGATGCAAAGCCATGAGCCAGCTCAGGAAGGAGAGGTGAGGTAAAAGAAAGCAGGCAACCTGAAAGGAGTGAGTGATGCTGAACCTGCAGAGAGGAGCAGGTGGGACCCCATTCTAAGCATTAAGGAAATCATTAGCTGGAGTTGTTGCTTGGAGAGCCTGTAGAAGCCACAGAGCCTTCCTGCTCCAGGGTAGATGAGAAGGGAGCTGAGAAAGACACTGTTGTTAGATCTCAAACAAGAAGGGATTTTCAAGCCCCAAGCCCTGTTGAGGTGGAAGATGACAGTGCCTATTGAAGTGGGTCACTCTGCTCCCCATCCCACCTGGGCTTGAAATAAGTCTGTGCTTCACTGCATAGTGCCACAGACACCCTGTGCCCCTTGTCAGAGGGGTTAGGACTGTACTGGCTGACTGACACCCCCTCAGTCCCAGCAGCTCCTGCACTCCACAGACTGGAGCAGGTCTGTATGTCAGCACTGATGAATTCCACTTGGCCAAGGTGTTGGGGTTAAGGTGAGGGTACCCACAGCCTGAGTTACTCCTGCTTCTCTCTGTAGGGACATGCAGTCCCTGCTTGCAGAGCATTTGCCTTCTGCAGGCTCCAACCCTGGTGCTGGGCACAGACACGGGACCTGTCAGAGCTGCACTGTCAGGAAATGGGAAGGGTAAAAAACAGCTTCATTATCTCTGCTGATCTCCAGCATAAACCACTCAACATGGGTCTCCCCCTGGACTGTGCACAGAGAAAATCAGTGGAAAGAAACCAGAGAAGAAACCAATGCATTAATGATCAGAAATGAAGCAAAGCTCCTCTGCCCCCAGATCTGGCAAGGAGACTTCTGTGTACCTACAGATGGGTGGCAGGCACCCAGTACTTCAAACAGCCTCCCCCCTCCTGTCTGGCTGGGTGTCAGTCTCAGGACTGTTCTGGGTAGCAGTTGGGAGAACTCAGTACCAATTAAAATCCAGGCTCTCATATCCTTTGAACTGCAGAGAAACAAAACTTGTGAATTCAACCTTTGCCTTTTTTTTCCCAAATGATGTCAGGAGTTGAGGAGACAGAACAGCTCTGAGTGCAATTGCTGTTGAAAGCTGCTGGCTATTTCAGCATGCTGCTTGAACTCCACTGGTGGAGGCTGTGCTGGCATTGGTAGCTCCAGATCCTTAATTTTAAGGGTCAAATCATTACAGACTCTCTCAGGGAAGTTAATAGGGAGTTTACCTTTGACTCAGCTATGTAAAATCAACAAGAAATTCCCATCTGATTATAGTGATACACTGTCCCAAGCATTCCTTCCTACACATCAAACTCATGTTATATTTTCATTTTTAAGCCCCCTCCTACAATTAGAGCTTGTGCTGCCTGATCAGAACCAAAATGTCTCAGATGACTGGCAACGAGACAAAGAGCTCGATTTAGGGGCTGACTTCAGCCAGCACTCAAATCTGAGTCCCCCCACTTCTGCTGAGGTTCAAGTATTTCAGGACTGAGCTCTCTGCTGGGATAATGCACCTGCAAGGCACAGCATGGCTCTGTTCAGCCCCTGGGTGAGCAGCCAGTTGGGCCCTGACTGCTCCTGAAAAACTCTCTGGCTTTCACCCAAGCACCTTAAAAGCCCTTTGTACCAACAACCTGCACCTGGGTTGCTTTAAATGATGAATACCATGGGCACAGCTTCAAAGCATCTTAAATATCATCAGGTTTGTGAGCAGAGCAAGGCACTTTGGAGCCTACAGTCTTAACAGCCCACACAGGGTGATGGTGAGCAACAAGCACTGAAGGCTTCAGTGACAAGGAAGGAGTTATTACATTGCTCCAAGCAGACAAGGAGAGACATGCAGCACCGAGCCCCCACCCCCATCATCCCTTTTATTGCCCATCCCAATATAACTCGGACAGATGTCTGTGATGCCTGTGCAATCCCAGTCCTCTGGCATGGCCAGAGCCATAGCATGGTACAGGGAACTTTTAAAGGAGTGAATACCATTCAGGAAGGGAGGTCATGCATATATACCTGCATATATATTATTAATACCCTCCACATGACAGCTGCTGGCTGTATCTACAGACTCTCTCCACTGACGCCTCTCTCTGAGTCATGGCTGTGTAAAGTTCCTTGAGAGACCTGGAGGATGAGAGATGTGGTAAAATCCCAAACATGAGTATTGCATCAAAGGTACTGTGATTATCAGAGCACAGATAAATAACAGCTTCCTCACCATTTCAGGGGTGGGGGTAGTGCTAGAGCTGTCTAACCAGCCTCCTGGAGCTTTCATCCCAGTGGGGTGGCAGTGGCACAGACTCCATATCCAGGAACACTGTGTCAGTGCTTGTGGCTCCAAGGCCAGTCTCCAAGATGCTCCATTGGGGTGCAGTGAAGGTGTTTGTCCATGATGCTGGCAGAGGAGCTGGGGAACTCAGCAAGGAGCTGGTGGGTGGACTCGAGTGGGATTTCTCCTGCATGGAGAGCTCTGACAGTCCTCCATGTATGCCTGGCTGTGTAAGTCACTCTTTGTTTAGCTGAGGCTCATGAGAGACTTTTAGTGGCTGTTGCACACTAATGGTGGGAAACTGCCCCATGGGTCTCCACGTATGGACAGAGATGAGCTGGAGCCCGAGGCATTATGCAGTGCAAAATGAAGAGGGATGGCTGAGTCTCCTCTCTCCCAACGATTTTGCTTCTTTTCATTACCATTATTTTCCCTAGGCCTTTCACCTGCTCTAAATCTGCTGCTGCCTCAGCCACCCAAGATGCGGGAAGGATATGTGAGCATCCTGATGGACACAACAGCCACTTCCAACAGCAGGTACTCTGCACTGCAACAGGCATTCACATTTACAACCACTATTCCAACAAGTCCTTGAGGCTGGACAGAAGGTTTTCCACCCATACGATGCTGGAGTTATGCTCTGTGGGATAGCTGTGATCCCAAGGAATCAGGGCCCACATAGAGCCCTGCTCTGCAGCACTGGGCTCCGAGGCATGGGGACCTGCACTGGGAAAAAGACCCCACCCCACTCTGGGAATAGACAAGAAGCAATACACCAGGGAGGATCATTACTTTCATAGTGGGTTTGCTAGCAGAGAACTCTGCTCCTTCCAACTCCATCTCTCTCCAGAGTCAGTGACTCCCCCCACCACATATTGTATTTTATTCTATAAGTGCAAAGCAGTTTCCATTGAGGGTAGGGACACTGAAGCACAGAGAAAGAGGAGCATAATATCTTATCTTTCTTTAATCCCCACCATCCCAAAGGATCCTGGTGCCACTTGCTTTACTTTCTATATGTATGCACAGTTAATTAGCATTACCATAGAACTGCAGGTATTCTCAGACTTAGTAGAGGGAATATCTTGTAATAGAAGGGTAAGCAAATTGTTTCCGCTGTTTCCATTACAGCCAACTTTGATTATCCAGGGTAATGGGATAACAGGGACAAAGCAAAAACACGGATAACATGAGACCTATGCAAATTAAGCTAGGGAAAAAAAAGTGATGCTGAGAGTAATGGAGGAAAAAAAGGTCAGTGATACCGATTAAGGAGCATGCAGATCCCTGCACTAGCACTGCCCTAAGCTCAAGAATCCACACACAGTGGTAGCTGGGCACAGTAGTTATGGAGCAAATCTATAGGATCTGTCACTGTGAAAGGGAAGCAGAGACATCCCCTGCACAGCAAAGCTGAGCTGCAGCTGAAGGAGGCGAATTGCATTAACGCCGAGCATTTCAAAGCCTCTGTGTGAGGGATTTGTCATTAAAATGAATAAGATTTGGGCACTCAACCCACCTCCTCTCTACTTGAGCAGGAAGAAGTCCAATTTAAAGGTCAGCGTCTTAATGGTTTTCGCTGTGTATATAGCAGGATAATTCCTCTCCAAACAGAAATCCAGCACCTCCTCAGTGAGCCACAGCCAGTGTTTGAAGGAGCACAACAAGAACATCCACAGCCGAGGAGGCACAGGAATACAGACAGCTATAGCTTCTATGTTAAAACAAGAGGGGAGAGGCCAAGAGGAGCAAAGAGATGACTTCAACTTCATCTCCTTGCAATATGGCCTGAGCTGAGGGAAGGGAAAACACTTGAGTTCCTCTGTAGTCCCCCATCTCAGAAAAGACCGGATTCACTCTGCTCTGCCAAAGGGGATTTTCAAATCCTCGGCACCAATATCATGGAGGTAGCTCTGAAAAGGCTCTGGTTGTGGGTGGATAAAAAGGGCACCAGTGGAGATGAGACAGAAAGAAGAGAGGGAGGAATCTTAGGGGAAGATGAACCTTCTTAATAGGTTTTATTGATTTAACCCAAAGAGAGAACAGTAGGGGGAAATTCATGCCATTTAAATGCAAACCAGCAATAAAAATAATCATTACAGTCATAATCTCAATCTGTTAGCATTTTATGTAAAAATGATCTTAATGGGAAATATTTTTCGTGTAAACTATTTGCATTTACTTAGTACGAAGGAGCCTCTTAAATATAACTCAATCATTATCACAGATTTTTTTTTTCAGGGGTTGTTTTCAGTCCTCAGTTCTTCCAAGTGCCTGATGATTTCACAGCCCCTATAGAGACTGACTTGGAGAAGTTGCTGGCCCACCCTACCTGGCATCTGCTGTCCCTATCCCTGTGGATGTTCCTGCTTCCATACTGGAAATACGTGTGGATTTCAATGGCAGTTAGAAATCATCACTCTCCACCAAAATTGTGACCAGCCAAGGAGACTGCATCACTTGCTCAGATTTTGGGAGCTTTAATTGAGGAAAAGCCACTTCAAGAGCGTGTTTCCAGGGCCTTCATCTTCCAGACAAGTGAGAACCACCTGACCACCTCTTTTAGCTTTCCCTCTTGTAAAAGAGGAGGAAAAAGGGGTTTTGCCTTTCCAGAGGAGCTGCAGGGCTGGCAGTGAAGATCCTGGGTGGGAAGCCCTTTCCCAGTGCAGGAGGGGAGAATGGATGTGTCCACCTGCATCTCAGAAGGAGCTTTTCTGGTCAGTGCCTTGTCCTCAGGATCAGCCCCTGTGGGGACACGGCGCTGCCCACGTGCAGGTGCTCAGGGGAGGTCACCGTCCCTGTGACTCCCACGCCATGTGCATCTCAGCCACAAAGAAATAAATACCCTCTTCTGCCTGGGGACACCTTTTAATCTTCTTGCTAGATTTTCATACACTAGTCCAAACTCTCAGCTGGGCCAGGCATGATCTCATTTAGCATTCCATCCACAGAGTCTGCTAAACCAAGGCTGCTATTTTTATACCACGTGCTGGTAGGGGCTGGGGCCGCTCTCATTGATGGCATGGGGGGGTTCCCACCACCTATTGCATCCGCCAGTACTTTGCCCCACAGGTGAAAACATCCCATGGAGGTGGCCCCCTGGACCAGCATCCTCAGTGCTGGGAAGCTCACCAGGCCCTTACAGGACACTTGTGGGCAGCAGGTGCCAGAGCAGCAGCAGCTCTCCGGCGACCAGGCAGCTGCCAGGTTGCTGTGCCAGGGGCTGCATCAGCAGAAGCCAGCACAGTCCCTCGAGTGGGTCTGGCCCCATGTCCACAGCCTGTGGAGCTGGTCTGGCCCTGTGTCCACAGCCTGTGGAGCTGGTCTGGCCCCTGATACACTGCTCATCGCCAGGTTTCCAAACGCACACCGGACCTCACGCTGCGCGGGTAATTCAGGCTCGCAAGGGGGTTATTAAAATCCATTCAAAGCTACTGACAGCCTGTTCGGTGTTAATGTCAGTGGCTGAGAGGCACAGCAGGAGCGGGTGGAGAAGGACTTTGATTCCCCCACTCTAATTTCCAAGTGGGGTGGGGTTGGCCGGCAGTGATGGGAAATGAGGAGCGGTGCCGGGTAGGAGCGTGTGGTGCCGTGTCGTGTCTCACACAGCAGACAGGTGGGATTCGCTGTTTAATCCCATCAGCCAAACATTTCACTCCATGTTTTGCTTGACAGCATCTATCCCTTGCTGGCCATTTCAGAGGCATGTTTGCTGCCAGGATCCCAGCAGGTGAGTCTGCCTGAGCAATCAGCTCCGGTGCAGTGGCTGGGAAGGGGCTGTTGGTGCTGCTCCACACCAGACTCCATCGGGTCCTGCAGGTGAATTGGGCATCACACCCAGGCACTTCCCATAGGGTGCATTTGGGTGTTCATATACCTCTTCCCCCTAGTTCAGCCTTGGGTCTGCGCTAGCTTGCAGCCCTACGAACCTGCTAGGGTTGAAAGAGGGGCTGGAATTTGTTCATGTTGGTCAGGTGAGTCCAAACCATCCCCTGGATTTTGAAAAAAGCTGGGTAATTTCAGGATGTGGCTAGCATCATGCAGGCTAAGATAAGAGTAATCGGAGCTCCAGGCCATAAGCCGATTCCTTGCATATGACAGGAAGGAATTAGCCCCATCTCTCCGCCCTGTGCCTCCTGGCAGCATTTGTACACATGGGAGCACACCTGGCAGGAGGCTGAGCCACAGGGACACGCATGTCCAAGCACTTGCCGGAGACAGGGTGACAAAGATCCTGTGCAGGCAGCGCAGAAATCCCACAGGCAGAAGAAGGGGCATGGAAATCTGCTCCAACCATGGTCTGCAGGGCAGGTATTGCCCTACCCCCTTGCACCAGCGGGGTGGTGCTGGGACCCCCAAGGTCTCCTTCCCAGGAGGTTCCTGCCCTGGTTTTCCCCTGGTTTCAGCATCTTTTTGCAGCGAGGATTCCTCCACATTGGCTGAGAAATGCGTTGCAGTCTCTTAATAGCTCATCCTGGCTGGAAGCTTTTCCTTGTGTGTAAATACAATGTGTATAACAGTGGCCTCATTTCGTACTATGGAAATGCATCAGACGCAGCTAAATGTACAGAAGATGGCTTAAATGATCCAAATTTAACATTTGGTTATGTAGGCTGAATATTTCAGTGAGTTTTTAGGTTAGAAGGCGCTGTAATTGGAGTCTGACCTCCTGGATAGTGAATTTTACCCAGGGATTTAGAGCAAGTCTGACCATTAAGCTTCATCCTTCTGACAGACAAAAATTAGTCTGGTTCATAAGCAAGGGGGGCAGCTGCTGGAGGCAGACTGGTTACAAGCCACAAGATCAAAATGTTGAACAACATCTCTGAAGGGCAGCAGGTCCTGGCTGACAAATACTGCCCCAAACCAGGTTATTTTGCTTTAGTTCTGAGGTCAAAGCCAGTGTTCAAAAGCAATATTTGGGGCTGCTGTTTTCACTTAGGAAACTGGTGCTATTCAAAAATCAAGTTTTAGAGAAAAGTGAAACTCTAATAGTTGCCAGCAATCGGCCAGATGGGTCAATGAGGTGTTTTAGGGTGACAGGACCACTGAGGAGATGTGTGGCACCAGCAGACCCAAGTCCCATCCCATGTCTCTGGGGAGAGGGGCCAGGGAGGTGGGAAGGAGCTGCATCTCCCTGCAGCCGGCATCTCGTGCCACGTGGCAGGTTACCAAGCAGCTGAGAGTGGGCAATGATTTCTTTTGCCAGTTTTCTAATTTATCTAATGAGCAAGAAAATAAATCAAGCTGACAGTCACCCAGGTGGTTTTGAGTCTCAGCTCCTCACAGTCCCCTTGTTCTTCCAGCCCATTTTATAACAGGGTTACAACCCGAGGACACAGCACTAACTCCTGCTATAATCTTTTCTTTACTAACGTCACTTAGCAGATGGAGTCATTTAGATGTGCTCACGTTTAAATGAGTGGCTTGCCCTGAAAGGGACAGAGCTGAGGCTGCTGGCAAGGTTTTTGGGATCGTTAGCCTAGAAAATGCTTAGCAGGGGAAGCAGTTGGCAGGCAGATTTCACGGACATGGCACTGCTGTCCTCTGCCAGCAAAATTACAAGGCTGAAATCCTGAAGCTGGATGGGGCCAAACTGTTCACAGCAAACAATTTAATTGATGAATGAAGTGAATTGCCCAGGAGACGGTTTTTAGTCATCTGCTCATTGCATGAAGCTGCTTGGAGACGGGTTTGCGCAGTCGGGTGTCACCAGAGACCTTCCCACACCAGGGATGGATGGGCTGGATGGGGCTCCCCATCATGGGAACCTTCACCAGAGTCACCTGGACACCTGTTCCCTGAATGAGCATGGCTACCCTCAGGCTTGCCAATCCAAAGGTGTTATGCTTCCCTACAGAAGTTAATGTTCTTAAGCCTTCATGACAGGACCAGTGATGGGACCATGCAAAAGATCTCAGCACTTGGTGCTTGAAAGGGAGCTTGCACAATGTAAGGAAGAACAGCACCAAACTAAACAGCGAAACCTACTTTTCAGTTCCTGCAAGACATTCAGTGGCAGTCTCAAAGGTCTCTTCTGTCTAGCTCCCTGACCCCTTGCACAAGGCTACCTCCATAAGCTCCTTTCATTTGGTCTAATAAAGTAAATTAGCTCTCTGGCTCTTCCAAGGAGAATAGCCATGAAAATGTACATTGAGATGAATGCCTACAACTTTTGAAAATACCTCTTGCTTATGAAAAGGCTTCTGAGGAATGAATAGAAGAGACAATAATTACCAAAAAGGAGGAAATATTGTTCATGCTGCCTGGGCAGCATTTGACCCAGCCCTTGCAAAGGCTGGGGAGAAGAAGGAAGAAGAAGGCAGGGAGCTGAGACACTAATGGCAATCATTGCTCTGTGGGGAGCAATATCTCACAGTGTCCATGGAGATCAATCTCAAATTATTCAGCCTAATAGTTCTCAAAACAAACTCTTATTCTGCTCCTTTGTGGCAGGCATGAAGCTTTCTCTGCAAGGCCCGTTTTACATCTTCACTAACTCAGTGCTGGATGGTATAACACTCCATTGTAAAATCCCTGCAGGAGCCTTTGATGCCGGCATCTTCCAGACGAGACACAGAGCTTATCAGCTCAAATAACACAACTGTCTTTTATCCTTTGTGTCCCAAGCCTGCTGTTTTGGCACTTATATTTGTAATTCATTGCCTGGCTCTGGGTCTGGATCCATCAGGACAGGCAAACTGTCTATCTGTCTGCATTGCTGAGATATTTGTGTCTGCCCTGAGGAACCTGAGTACTTAAGCTCTGCTTATCTTCGTTGATGTTTAGGTTCCTAATTGGTTAAAAGTCATTTTGGAAAGGTGGTCTCAAGAGCTGTAGACTTGTAGGTGCTTTCAAATTGACTACCCCCAGGCCAGGCTGTCCATCTTTCCTTCCCTCCCATCAGGGACTGCATCCTCATGGTCTGGTCTGGCTTTCAGGGATGCCCCAGCACCTGCTGTCTGTCCCTTCCAGGCCAGTTCCAACCTACGGACCTGCCTGCCTTTCACCACCACTACATTTTTCTCAAAAAAGGACAAATGAGGTGGAAGAAGAAAAGGTGAAAACATGATAATGGCTGTGGCAAAGGGCCGCTCCTATAGATTTTACAATGCTGGAAATAGAGGCTCAGAGAAAAAGTTTTTCTCCAAAAATTACTCTTTTCAATCTCAACAGAACACTGAAAGGAAGTTTAAGCAGACTTTTTAACACCTTTTGTACTCAAATTCCAAATTCACCTGTCTACCCAAGCAATAACAGAAATAATCTTTTTTTATCCAGCTGCACATTTTGCTACAGAAATTTGTTTCCATTAAGCTATTCCCTTTTGTCCTCTTAAAAAGCATGTTTTAAATAATAACAGTGTAAAAAAAATTATATACTATCCAAAAAACTCAACCTTGTCGACTGTGCACTCTCATACAAAAGTTATCTCCTTCTTTGAATGGATTGATGAAAACCCTTTTCATAATGTCAGGGTGGAGATGAGAAAGACAGAGAAAATTTCTAAGTGCCCAGCACAGCGAGTCATTTCAAAGAAACACGGGGCAAAATCTGGTCTTAGAAAACTGAGTTACAAAACCAACATGAACCTGATTCTCTTTTTCCGCTTTGTAAAACAGAATTTTGTAGAAGTTGGGATGGAGGCACACACTGTACTTCTCATCTGCAGGGAAAAAAATGTGCTTTTTCCACACTCCTTACATCTCAAAAGAAGAATGTGAATCCAGTCTTAAAAAAATAACTATTGAAAATACAACCGTGATGACTTTCACTGCTACCACACTTTCAGGAGTGCAGTAGCTGCAGCTCAGCCACTCAGGGTTTCCCTGGGAAATCCTCAGAGAAGATGGACATCACTCAGAGAAGAGTCCCACCAGGAATCACCCCAAGAACAGCAATGTGAGAAACACAACCCTGGATCACTGTCTCTTCCCTACTGGAAATGAATGCCATGAGGCTCCCCTTTGTCATCTCCTCCTGAGGAGGATTTCCTGGTACTGGAACCCTCAGAAAGACTCACTCCATCCCTGCTGGCTCTCTCCCATGGCCAGCTGTCTCACACCAGCTACTTCTCTCACTTCAGAGATGCCACTGACAAGGTCACCCCTTACCTTTGAGCCTGTGTGTCACTGCTGGTCCTGGCTACAGTCATGAAGGTCTCCTAGATGTTGTCTGCAGGGGCTGGGAGCCACACTGGACACAGCATTTGGGATCCCACGAGGTGGTCACCAAGCCCAGTATTTGAACTGCAAGGAAAAAAGAGAAAATATAAGGGGGAGTTTCACCAGGGGGCATAAAAGATTAATTGATTGATTGATTGATTGATGACTTGATTAACATGAAGCCATCCCAAGGATGGCTTGAGCATGGCTGCTCAAGTTGTGGATTGAACACAGAGACACGGGGACCAGAGGTGAAAGGGAGGAGGACCAAAGGGAGGTCCAAATGAGATCAGCTGCTCAACAGAGTAATGAAAAGGGAAAAGAAATTCACTGGAAGGGGATCTGGGACTGAAGTAAAAAGAATGGGACAAATGCCAGACAGTGATGGAAAAAGATGCAAGGAAGATGGATAGCTCTGGGCGTGCATAGGGCAGATGGTACAAGACATCAATGCCGAGCTCCTGGAGGAGTGAGGAGCCACTGCCACCACCAGCATCAGCCACCCAGCATGGACAGGTTTTAATTAGCTTAATAATCATCCTTACACTGCAGGATTGGTCTCATAAACGTCTTTTTAAATTTTAAGTGTGATTTTATTGCTCTCAGTTGTCACTTCCAACCCCCTCCTTGTTTTTCTATTACTTTTAGATGCCTGGCTGGTCAGGGCTCTCTATGCTTCCCACTGCTGTCAGTTCCTGCTCACCTGTGATGTGAGAAAACCAGTACAGCAAGAAGGAGTGACAGTGAGCGTAACAGTGCTCATCTTCATGGTATTCAATGTCTTGTTTTATTACCATCAACATAATAACAATAATAGCAATATTAGTGACAACCATTTTGTTACTCCTCCTGTTAGTAATATTCAGACATGACCTAAGAGGTATTTCAGAAAGACAACACAAATCCAGTGCAGGATCCAGGAGAACAGGGCAGTTAATTAAATGTCAGAGTGATGGACAGAGCTGGGACAAGCCTGGAACAATATCAGAGAGCTGGACAACCTCTGACAAGCGCAGGGAGATGGATGGATCTGGGACATGTCCCAGACCTCTCCCCCAGCAGAGGCAGAACCCTCCTACCCAAACACATCTTTAAACACAACATCACTCCCTCTCTGTTGCTGTGTCATTGACTTATGCAGGTGAGGAAATTTTCTGGGGAAAGCTGCCTTCTAAGCCATGTCACTGATCACAGCCTGGTCTAGTGACATTTTATTACCTCCAAATGGTGCAAAGGAAATAAAGAGCCCCATTGAGAATGACAGTGTCTTAAAAGTGGTTTTTACCAGCATATGTGTGAACTCACAGCAAGTAGAGCTTTATTTCACAAAAGATTTCTTCTCCTTTTTCCAAAGCAGATATTCATAAGAGAGGCAGAGAGAGGCCAGGGAATGGGGAGGGAGAATGGCAGCTGGAGGGTGTTCCAAAACTCCAAGAATATTAGAGAACAAAAGGAAACCTGGGACAGATACAGGGCAATCTGTAAGTCATCAGAAGAGTGGAGAGCATAATAGACTAATCAATCAGGTAGACAAGGGTGAGAAGTGTCACGGGGAGGCAATAGGTAGTTGGAGGTCAGTTATGAAATATAATCTCTAAATTGGAATGAGAAGGGCAATAGCACAAGAACAGTGACAGGTATTTGAATGCATGTAGGTGAATGTTGGATTGGTGATTTTCAGGAGAGTGAATGTTGGATGGGAATATTATGGGGGTAAGGAAAAATAACCTGGTATTTTAGAGATGGGCACATATTCTGTAAAGTGAAAGGCTGAACTGGCAAGACTTTAAAGTGTTGTTCCATTTCAGAAATTGCTGCTGGAAGACAGACGGTGGGGCTCCCTGATGCTTGTTCCTCTGGGTTTCCAGGCAAAGTTTGTCAGGTTAGGAGCAAAAAAAGCAATGATTTTCCTAAACCTAAGTCCTGCAAATACCAGCTGGAATCTGAAAACCAAACAGTTACTTTCTAGTTTGTGCTTCCTCATCAGTGATCCTGGCATGCGTGATCTCTAATCCATTTAGCTAAGACGCAGGGAAGTTGCATGGTGCCACATATGAGAAGATGGGGATTCTGGAGGTGAATTTAATTATTCCTTCTACTGAGAAAGTGGGAGCCAATAAGACACCACTCACCCTCCATTAGCTACCTGGGCTGCATAGGGCCAACAAGAAGCCAGGCAGCATCATTTACTGCTTTTTCTAAGCTAAGCAGGAACAGAACCATTACACCCAAAGAAAAGCTTGACTTAACATGAAGTAATTTCTACCAACACTTTTCTGACCTTAACTGCGTACTACAAAGGCATCACACAGTCCTTCTAACAACAGCTAGGCCTAAGCAATTAGAGCTGAATGAACAATTCAAAATGAATAATCGGTTTGGCAAACTTCACCTCATCTTATGCTCACAAAATGTTCACATGCAGATTGCAAAGTTCTCACATTTCTTTGTCAATGGATTTAACTCGCCATTTTTTTCTGCTGAGCAAATAGCACTATAACAGTTCACTGAAAATCTATATTCAAATGTAGGCTGGGTGGATGGGTTATACCAGTCATGGAGTGCTGTTCCAGCTCCTCCATTGGATGAAAGACTGAAATGGCCCCAAGAAATGCAAATCAGGAGTGTTACCTCTAGTGTCTGAAATTCTCTTTGTCATATTTGTCAGCACTGGAGCACATTGACCGGACTGAGTATCAGCCATGGATATGGACAACGTGGTCCTCTACAGCTGATGGAGAGGGCCAGGCATCTTCAGAGGCCACTGGAGAGGTGGACACCAAGGACACACTGGAGAACCTGGAGACCCTGAGAGGAAGAGGCTGACTCCTTTAAACAATCTGCTTAACTCTCCATGCCCAGTGCTGGCCAAGGCAGGCCAGAGGCTGTGGAGAAAGGGGCACAGGTGTGCAGCCCAGGAGGGGGAAGCAGCTCGTGGGGCTGGACCAAGGGTGGCAGCCAACCTGCTGGTGGCTAATGAAGCTGAGAACAATGTGTGCTCTATCACACTGAGACACGCAGGGAGATAAGAGAGTGAGGGACAATAAATCAGGTTTTCAAAGCAGAGCATATTAGGAGATCAATGGGACAGATATTAGACCAAAGGAGCAAAAACCGGAGAGACAGGAGCAATTCTGTTCCTCCTCCTTCTCTCCCGTTGCTAAGGATTTTTTTTTTCCCATTTAATAACATCCTCATTGTTTTTAAATGAGCAGCAAAGCCAGTGGGTTCCACGTGGCATTAGCAATGTGTTTGTGAAAGGGAAAGTGACTGGCTCCTAGCAGGATTTGATAAAAGCCTCTCCAAGCTCTCAGTGATTTACAGCTCGAGAAAACAAACACAGACTGATACAAATGCAGAGAGAGGCAGAGCCGGCACCGACATCCAGGTACACTCAATTACCAATTCATCAGCCCAAGCGAACTTGAAGGGCTTTTCAAACTCTACACGGCTCTAAATTAAAGGAAATCTTTAGATGGATAGCGTTCTGCAATGGGGGAGAAGAAGACTAATTTGTTGATCTTCAGCTCAGGAGCCCTCGCTTTTCCTGGGCAAAGAGCCATGGGCAAGGGGGGGCAGGCAGCAGCTCCTACTCCCCACATGGGACCAGGGAATGGACCAACCATCAGGATGCTGTTCACACACTGTTGCAAAGCTGCCAGTACACAGGTCTCCCTCCCCCCTCACCATGCCAGTCCCCAAACAGACTTTTTTTAACCTGTCTCTACTAAAAACTTTGCTTTCACCTACCCTGGAGGTATTCATGGCAAAGCTGTGAAAATAACTGATTTTTTGGATCATTGGCTGAACTCAAAAAAAAAAAAAAAAAAAAAAAAAAAAAAAAAAAAAGAGAGAAGGAAAAAAGATCACTTCACAATGACCTCAAATTGGAATTGTCCAGGCTCTCCATGGAAAAATATATATAGAAAAAAACATAGCTATGGTTGACCAATTGTTTAATTTAATCTGAAACTAACTCATGGGGAATGTCATTTTTCCCTTCATCTCCTGCCTAGAAAATCATTTTTTTACAAGAAGAGATGATTTACAGCTTCCCAGCTCCACGCTCCAGTGGCACTGACACCAACACAGTGTTTCATATCTTCCCCTGCTCCATGAAGCTCCTCCGTGGTGGAGGACAGGGGCCTTCAGTGCTATTCTGTTAAAAACTCAGAGGCAGCTGGGAGTAGCAACAGCACCACAGGAATGGAGGGAGTCCGGCTGCTGAGAGACTGCAGGAAACTCTTTGTTAATTGTTCATGCAGAAACTGTTTTGATTTCAGTGCCAAACTGATATCTTGGGGAAATGGCATCTTTGGAAAAGGCAGCGCATCCTCCCCAGACCCCACCTCTGTGTGCTCAGGAGAGGGGCCCCATGCTGCCAGTGCTGGTAGAGTGACTTACTGTCCCCAAGGCTGTGTTGCTGTCCCCATTCCCCTGCTCCATGTCCTCATCTCACGGGTTTGGAGAGCTGAACCTGCATGAGAGCCCTGGGGCAGCTGGAAGGATGGGTGCTGATCTCCACTGCTGCTCAAACCTTTGGCAGAGAGGAAACTTAGGAGACTTTTGTGCCAAGATGCCTGTTCATCAGCAAGGAGAGCTGTGTCAGCCTCCAGTCTCACTCAGGAGTAGGGACTGCCTGCATTCCTGTGGAAGCTGCCAGCATCATCCCTCCTCCTGCCAGAAGCAGTATCAAGCCCTTAATTTTCCACTGGATATCAGCCCTCCTCTTTCCTCCAGCCTCCTCCAAAGACAGCAGCCATTGCTCACACATGCAGCTCCAAGGCTGGCTCTGAACTGTTTAAAAGCACAGCAGGTGTTTTAATTATTCACGTCAAGCGCGCTTTGCTTGCTAACGACTCTCTGAAGCTGTCATAGCTGCTCGGGGTGGAGCAGAGCCCTGCCAGCAGCTTCCCATGGCCCAACCTCAGGGCAAAGCCTGGGGCTGCAAAACAGCCATGATCCGGTGTTGTCACCAAGGGCAGAGGTGGCACAGGGACACTTGGCAGATCTGCCCGGTCTCATGCGCATTTGCCCACCCAACCCATCATCCGACCTCCTGCCCAGCCTGCCTGGCACCTCATACCCTCCAGGGTGGCGGGATCTGCTGAGTGTTCTGCTCTTACCGTGAGCTGCTGTGCCCCACGCTGATAGATTAGCTCTTATAATATTTTAAGGGCACTGGAATTACCAAAATGCAAGGAAACAGAGGGGTACTTATACAGCACAGCTGGGCGGCTTCGGATGAAGACACCAGTGGGGATGACACACTTCCTTGCTGCCTTGAGCTGCTCCCAGGGTTCGATGCAAGGAGCTGCTTTGGAAATCAAGCCCTTGCTGCCCTGCAGCAATATCTTTATTTGCTTCTTCCTTCCTGGTACCATCAAAAATATTTGCTGCGATAGCATCACTCTTCTCAGAGATTTCAGGAAAAGGGTGTTCAGGCACTGGAACAGGCTCCCTAGGGAAGTGGTCATGGCACCAAGCCTACCAAAGTTCAAAAAAAGTTTGCACAATGCCCTCAGGTGCATGGTGTGATTCTTGGGGTTGGTTGTCCTGTACAGGGCCAGGAGCTGGACTCGATGATCCTTGTGGGTCCCTTCCAACTATGGGTATTCCATAATGCTGTGATTCTGACTCACATCCCTCCTGGGGGCCTGGCATTGAGGGCTCAAGGCAGAACAAGCTCAGCTTTTTCAAGGTGAAATAGGGGCAGAAAGAAGGATGGTGTCCCACCTTCATGGCTGGAAGAAAGATATCTTGTGTTGAAGGGAGCCAGACTCGCCCCAGGCTCACAGAGGCTTTTCTCAGCTCTAGGGTGCAGGTATGGGACAGAGACAGGCACTTTCAAAAGGATCAGGGCTGTGGGTTCCTTCATTTTTACCCCACTGAACCTCAATTAATGTGAGCTTTCTTTTTGGGACCTCAGGATTTCCATCTGAGGTTGATCCTTTCTCCTGGAAGTTGTTCTTGGTTATTTCTCTTATTTCTGATAATTATTAAGTGGCTCTTCTTCCCCGCCTTTGCTCACCATTGCCCCAGTGTATATTTGGAGGATTTCCAAGAATATTCAGGACTTGCCTTCCCCCACCTCTACATGAGCAAGAGCCTCATCATGGGTAACCCTGAGGTTCAGGGTTCCTCTCTATCAGCAACACCCCGTGGGCAAAGCCCGAGAGCAGAGACTGCCCCACAAAAGCACATCCCCTGGTTGAAGAGCCAGGCTCTTCAAGCCTCCTGGACCACCAGAGCCAGCCCCTCTCTTTTTAACCTGCATGTTTTTAGTGCTAATTTCCACCACATGCCCGATTCGAAGCTCTAATAATGAACAACTGCTTTCTTCCTTTCCTTCTGATTTCATATTCATGAGTCAGGGTTTCCTGGCACTAAACGTAAATGCTAAACGGAAATCGCTGCACAGTGACACGTCTGTGAAGCTTCAGTGTCCATTTATTTGCCTTTTCAAAGAGCTGCTGTGTTAAGCAAACGTCTCTGCCTGGATCCTATCTGGAGGAGTTTGTCTGGTACGGCGTGGTGCCTGCCGGGGTGGGGGAAGTGACTCGGTGTGATGGAGTCTCACGGATCTGTTTTTGCTTGAGGGTATTTCTTGTACAATAGTTTGAGCTCGGTGAAAACCTGAACCTTTTCTTGAATATTTGCTCGAATCTCGGCAGGCTGTGTTCAGCGCTGACACAGCAGGGGATGAAGCAGGGAAGTCCTAGAGAGAAACCCATCCATTGCCTCAGCCTGGACTCCATCGAGGGCTTCTGTAGGCAGCAGTGGGTAGATGTCTTGGTAGGGGAGCCAAGGAGACACCTGTAGCATCACTGGGCAAATTATTTTTCCTGGCAACTAGAAAATTCACATACACATGCAAAAAAACCCCAAACATTTCATGATTCATCCAAACTTACTGCCATCTCCCTTAAGAGAGAGACAAAAGACATTTTGAAAAAGGGAATGTTTTCCATTAACCATATTGGTCGATAAGTTTCAGTATTTTCCTCCAAGACTGTACTTCCACATTGAATTGAATTTTTTTAAAACAGCAAGGGAAAAATATAATGTATAAGCAAAAGTCAAAGGAGTTAAATCTTCATGTATTTCAAGGTGAGCTGAGATGTTCTTCTCTGCAGAGATGCCAAAGGTGCATAGTCTGCAAACCTTCTAATATACCTGGGCTAGAAGCTTTAGACACATAAATTGGCACCATGAAGTCTCCTCTCCACCAGTTCACCCCACCCGTGGAGCAACACATCTGCTCACCTCTGCTGGTGAACCATTTGTCCCATTGGAGACATCATCATCCTCATCTGTCTGCTCTGCAATCAAACAGGAACAAGTATCACCCCCTGGGAGCAGGGACAAGGCCTGGGGCTGGAGCTGGGCTGTGCTTGCCTCTGCTCACTGTCTGGTCTCTTCATGGGAGCACCAGCTGGAGCTGGCTTTGCTCAAAGACATGGGCTGGAAAGGGGAGCAGCCAACATCCAAGCGCCCTGGACTGCTCAGCCAGCTTTGCTCCTGCAGTGGTCATCTCCAAGGGACAAGGTGGGCAGTGAGGAACTGCAGCAGTGGATATGGGAGCCCTTTGGTTGTCCAGTGCTGGAAGCTTTCTCTCCTCTCAGCTGCCTCCACTGTGGTCTCCACCGAGGCTTCATGGATGCTCCTTAATGTCTTGCTACTCTGTTGCCCTCTGCAGTCATCCATTGCCTTTCCCTGCCTGCCTTTCCCCAAAAGCCTTAACAATCGAGCTCATGGGAAAGCAAGAGTGAGGATGAGAGATGAATTTGAGACCATGAGAAATGAACTCCCAAATGCGAGCGTTTGCAACTACCAGCTGAAGAGCTGTGCTCCTGCTCATGGCAGACATCGTGTGTGGCGTGTTCAATCAAAGTAATCAATGGGGACCACGTTTTGAGTATTATCTACATGCAACAGACTCCTCATGAGGAAATTATGCAGCAACACTTAATGGTGGCAATGATTCAGCAAGTAATAGAAAGAAATATTTCTCAAACCATCATCAGCTTCTCATGGATAACTCCCAGATGGGACTGAGGGTAAAAACCCTTTCATTAAAAAGCTATTCAGTTATGGTAAAACTGCCATATGTGGCTCACTGAGATTCTGATTGTCGGTGACTCCAGCTTGAAAGCTGCTGTGAAATCAGAAAGCTACTTCACATTTGAACAGGGGGGTTGAAATCTGTCTTTAGGGACCTGAAAGCACAGCTAGATCTCACGCAGCTGAAGGTGGCTTACAGCTGGGTGTCTAGGTTAAGGTAATTGTCTAGACTTCTTTTATCATCAGTGAACAGAGAGATGTGCACCAACCCCCAGAGAGTGATTCATTCTTCCTGTCTTAGACGTCTATTTTTGGATGGGATGAATTACATTCTGGAGGTGTTCAACTTTCTTCACCAACTATGGAGGAGTCTAAATGAACTTAGCCTAAACACCTCACCTTCCTAATGCTAAAACAGGCAGTGCTTGACTGGTGAAAGCAACCCAAGTTGTGGCAATACAGTGATGGTAGGTTGGGAGCACTTGGCCAACACCTACAGTGAACAGACACAAGAAGAGCAGTTTCCTCAGCAGACAGGAGACGGGGGAGGAGAAATCATCACAAGCACACACTGTGGTGATCTCAGTATTTAACTAAGACCTGAGGCCATGCTGGTGCCTGATCATTTCATCTAGCTCGTTTATGTCATGCAAAAGGTACACATTACACCCAATCACTTCCAGAGTGTGACCTGAAAGTTGTAATTTTGCAGTTCTGGGAGGAAAGCAAGGACTGGTCTCTCAGCAGAGTGCAGCCTCTAAAAGGTCAAGCCTTTTACTGAGCCTGGGTTTTCCCGAGTTTAGCAGTTCCAAACTTCTACAAATCAACAATTTAGTTCTGAGATATCAGCTGTATTCTTGTACCCACACCTAGTTTTGAACAGCCATGTCTTGCAATTTTAAGGGTTTGGTTACAACCTTAAGAGCTGTTTCATAGACAAAAAGTTTTATGTCTCAGTTTTGCCACAGTCCAGGGTCAATGCTAATAACTCGCTCTGCAAAAATAATCCTACTGTCTTCTAGGAGGCTTCTTGCGATGAGTCTATCAGAAATAAATGAGATTACTACTTCCATGACTTCAGTGGAAGCCAGTTTCAGTCCTCTCAGAAGACCAAGACCTTAGTACCATCTAAGATCTTAGGTCTTAGAGCCCTCTAAGCCACCTCTTATAGACATCATGCCCAAACCTCTCCAGACTTGACTCCTGCAATATACCATGGAACAGGTTATCTGTGCAAAACCCAGGACTGGGAACCCAGAAACTCTACAGAACAACCAGACATCGCAATTTCAAAGACCAACATGAGAAATTCAAATAGGAAAATAAATGGAAGGAGAAGTCACCAGAGGAAGGTCAGCCTGCCACCCATAAACATTTTCTAAAAGAAAATGTTCTGAGCAGGGCAGCTAAATTACGAAAAGCATGTCAGGACCCTTCTCCAAAACCAACAAATGTGCAGGAAGACTGGGAATAAAATTCATGAGGCTAAAGATAAAAATGAAGGATTTTTAACTACACAGAATTGTGAGCTTTAATTCACAGGGAGAAAGATTTGTGCTCTTTCCTGGGGCGTACTACTGCCAGAAACAGAATGCAGCTGACGACAGAAAGCCAATGGCTGGAAGCCAGGGGGCTCCTTAGGGGCCAGGGAAATACCTTAGAGACTTTGGTTCTCCATACCAATTGGCTTACACCTGTCAGAAAAAAATTCCCAGTGTTTTTTCCTGACTCATCCAGAAAATCAAGATGGATCATACGTATTTAAGAGGCTGTTCATGATGCTTTTGGGACTGTGTTCAAGACAGGGTTGAGCAAGACCTTCCGTTCGCACTGATACCAAAAGTAACGCAGACATGCAAAGGGTGCATCTGTCTGTCTGTCAGGGAACATGGAACACACAGGCTCCTTAGGGCCTGGTGGCAGAAATTAGACTCCTGTGAACTGAACAGATTTACTTAATGATAAGACAGTCCAGCAGGACAGGTACAATACCCTTGGTTTTCTCCTTTTTGACTTGGTTTCTCTTTTCCTGCCTGCTTCAGCCACTGAGCTACCTGGGAAAAGTTTCTGCAGCTGTGCCTCAATTTTCCTCTGTTTAAAAACAGACTAATATGACTGTGAAGTGTTGGATATCTCTCAAGGAAGGCCACTGCATGAGAGATTTTTCTATTTTAAATCCTGAAAAGCGCTAGCCAAATGCTAGGTCTTAAATACAGCTGGTGAATATATAAGGAAAATTGATTTTTGCAGAAGACTACATCATTTAAGTGAAAAGTCAAGTCATCTTCCCTACTAGCATTTAAATATCTGAGCAAAAACATTCAGATGACGATATCCTTTGGTTCAGATTGTTCACTGGAAAGAAGGGAAAATACAGTATTAGACTCAAATACTGTGTTGACAGAGAACACAAATGTCAGCTTGACCATCTTAGAAAAGATATTTTAGAATTAAATGACTCAGGATTACTCATGATCTTATATGAAGGAGCAAAAATTCTTATATCAGGAAAATTCTTGGAATTGCTAACAATGTAAAGAAAATACAGATATAAAAAACATGCCTCCCTTGATAAAGAACTACAGAGACAACAGGCTCCAAAGATGAACAGAGTAACCCAAAAGCAAGACAGAATACTAAAGAGTCTAACAGAAATCTCAACACATAATCAAGGGAAAAGACAAAATCACAAATAAAAATGGCCAAATGAGATTTCCATGAAATAGGCAGTAAGATAAAAGGGTTTGCCTTGCCTTATTACAAGGGAGTTTATATATAAGTACAAAAATATGGAAATTTTTCAGAACAAATGCAAAATAAGAAGATGTAGCTCAGTTGGGAAAAAAGACAGAAAACAAAAAGTCCAACATTACAGTATCATACCAATGGTCAAAAGCCTAAAAACATTTAATTCCTGGAAAAGGAACCAAATGTGACCAGCTAGCTCTGCAGCCAGGCAGTCCTGGTCAGGTCTTAGTTCACTTCCCCAGCAGAAAGTTGCATTTCGACAAAGCTGAAATTTCTCATGACATTAATTATGGCAAAATCACATTTTAAAAGAATTAGAAATGTTTTGAAAAATCAAACATTTCATTTGTGAGACTTCGGGATAATTTTTCATTTCTATTTTTATCTCATAACAAAACCTTTAAACACTCATATTTAAATGACATTAAAATTAACCTGAAATATATTTTAACAATAACTTAATATTCTATTCAGAATGCAACCAAATGTCAAAATCTTGTATTTTCCTGCAAGATACAAATTATTCCATTATCTCACTGCTAAATTTTCAGGCTTTCCAGGTATTTATTCCAGAACTCGTACTGTAACATAAGAAAAAGGCAGACTCTTGAAACCCTTAGGTATGTTGTTGTTATTGTAACATGAAAAAAAAAGGGGAAATCTATAAACAAACATACTGCAGCTCACAGCATTAGACCAAAATATGAGCATCAGGACTGTAGTCTGCTAAACACCCTCGTGTGCAGTGAACTGCACTCACTCAGCCTCAGTGAAGAAATAGGAATTTAAAAATACTTTTGGGTACAGGAAAAGCACCTGACTGTGTAGAGTGCCCATTCTTTGTGAACTTTCTTTTTTTTTTTTTTCCCTCCTCAGTTTGGTTTATATTTAGCAACGCTATAAATATCTTCTGTTTAATCAAATGAAATAATGTTTTGATAGATCATTCACTCATTTAATCTCCCCGAAAGAAAGGCTGCCGATAAGACTGTCTGTTTTCACTGCATCTGTTCACTTGGCAGGAAAAAATAATTTCAATGGGAACATTGCAAAAACCTACCCTTTCTACCCAGATGCTCTATTTCCATATTTCTGATGCCATCCTGCCTGCAACCACTTCTTTAGATTTACATGAATTAACCAGTGTAGGACAGACACCAGACTACAAAGTATTCAAAAAAAGTAACGATCGCTTTTGATGATGACTTTGGAAGTTTAATACAGAAGCTGTAATCTCCTGTCCATACACAAAAATAAACATTATGGGATGGGTTTAATACACCTGAAAGTTTCATCCCATAAGGCGCTTTTATATAAGTTTCAGAACAAAACTGCAATCTGGAACAAAGTAGGCAGGTTCCAAACAGGCATCATTTGTGTGAACTTCTTCCTTCATCATTTCTACTCATTCTTTGAATTACTTCTGCAACTATGCAAGATTTCTTTGGCACTTGGAAAAATAGTGCAACTGTAACTATATGGGTTTTTTTAATAATAAAACCTATTGAGTCAAGTATGGTTCTTCACAACTGTTTTTAGAGAAAAGCTAAAAATAAAATATTAAGCTTCAAGTACTGACCAGAACAACAAATATTTGGGATGTAAATTAGGAATAACTTGTATCTAATCCAGACTGGAGACTCTTTCAACTTCTTTAGGTCTTTCCATGACCAAGCTAAAGGATCTGATCATCAAGAAAAATCTGTTAGATAATGCCACAAGATAATGTCCTGTTCTGTGCTCACCAAACTGAGTTAATTGTACTGATAGAAAGTTTGTACAAAATATAGAGCATGGGGAAATTAACCCTTTTGATATCAGAGAATGGGCAAAAGAGGCAACAAAATACAATCTTCCACAATTATGATCCTTCTATTTTCTCCTAAAGCACTTATATTAGGAAAACAGCCTTGAAGATTACACAAAGTACTAAGGGTTAGTATGATAATATTGATTATATGGTGCAGCCAGGGAGTAGAATCTTATCTCTTGTTACTGGCCTTAAAAGAGAGGTTCTAACTCCGCAGAAGTTTGATGGTAAATTTACAGTTTTCTAGAGCATGATGGCAGGCAGGAGAGCAAAAGAAAAAAAATATTTGTCACTGTTTCCAACATGACTGGTTTACAACATCAAGTCTTTTATAAACTTCCAGGAACAGATAATAAAAGACAAAAATCAGAAAAACAATTAAAATGAGTAACAACGAAAGGGCCCTTTTCACCAATACCCCTTTTCATGCAACTATGCACTAAAAATCATATTGTAATAAACCAGATGAACAGGATAATTCTGCTGTCATCAGACAAAAACTCTTGGTAAAATCCTTGCAAGGTCTGAATTAAAAAAAATAAGCCATCAAGATAAAAGCAATTGCTTTTCAAATGGACAGGCAAAAACGGATTGATACAACATGATCAAGTAGTTATTGCATGTAATTTGATGGCAAGTCTGTATAAAACTTAATATAGCGTCTATTGTGCCTCTTCCAGATTATGGTCTTGATGTTACTGGCTCATGAGTAGTGCTGGAGAAACTGCAGTGAGAAAAGGAGCTTCCAACATGTAATTTGGTTTTGTCCTAAAATACAGACATATTGTCAGGAAATAGTAACTGTTACCAAAAATACTGCTGGAATGAAAAATACTGTGTTCTTTCCAGTGGAAATAATCTTAGGAGAAGAAAATACCAAAATAGCCGACACTGAAACACGAAGTGCCTGTAAGAAGAACGTGCCCTGATTCAGCAAAACAGGTGAATGTGTGTTTACGTCAAGGGAGTTCTGCCCAGTGGAAATCACCCGTGTGTTACAATTCTAAGCTTGTTTATGCCTCCTTGACGTCAGTTGGAGGATACACAGTACTCCACTAAATTGGGTGGTAGTAGGGAACCTTCACCTCCCCATGGCAGTTTGGATGCTACAGTACAAAGTTGTGGGGGAAAGGGAGACCTAAGAACACAGTTCGTCTGGAAAAAAGCCAAAAGGCTGTAGAACTCTGCAACACCTTTCTCCTGCACAACTCAGAGCAAGAGGGGAGTGGAGAAATGGATCATTTCAGATGGAATTGAAAAGACTGGTAGTCTGCTAGCTTGCAGAGTTGATAACCCGTGGGATGCTCTGGGTCTCTGCAATGTCCTGGTGATGGCAGAGGGGATCAGTCCCTCTCTAGACCCTCCTTGACATCGAAAACTCAAGTGTAGGGACAGAATTTAAAGAATCAATTCTACTCCAACTCATGATCATGTGTAGCCTTGACACAGTTTGAAGGCCCCATCTTCAGACCTAAACTTCCACCGATGGCCTCCATGAGGAGATCATGGATGGAGGCCAGTGTGAGGTGTGTAGTGACTCTCATGCCTCAAGGCAGCCATTTGTGACCCTTCCTCACACAAAAGGAGAACTGCTCTCACAGTGAGTCTCAAATCCAAGGACAGGTCCTCAAATATTTACCTCAGAATCTGGATTCTCATTTTTGGCTCTTTGATCTTTTTTTTTTTTTTTCTCCTCTTTACTCGTTCTTGAGTATTTAGTCCCATCCCACGGCTCCTGAGTGGATGTATTAAGAATAAAATAACAACAAGGGGTGGGATTTTCCAAAGCACTCAGCATCGCCTGACTCTATTCTCTTTGAAGTCTGCAGGAGTTTCATTATCAACTTCAATGGGAGCAGTTAAGCCAATGCTACACATTGTAAACGTGCATATTCATGAAGCAAGTAGGATTTGCTAATGGGACATGGATTCAAAGGGCTGATAAGATTTCAGTGAAATAGCTACTTGAAAAAAACAAGTAGTTCCATGAGCACAAGAACTGTGAAATTCTGCTTTCCTTGAGCCTGATTGACTTGGGCACCAAGAAGGTGCATGTGCTGATTGAAGTCCTTCCTGTGGGTGGGGTGCTGAGATGTGTGCTCTCTCCCAAATGGATTCACTGGCATCAAATAAAGGCTCAGCACAACATGGCAGCTTTTTCCTCAGTAGAAGTAGGGCATCTCTCTTCTACCTCTGCCTGTCTGCTCAAACCTTGAGGGAACTTGCTATTTTTGAGATTGCTCCCCTCTGTCAAATTCAGCTGAAGTTGGATAATGCACTTAAAAGTTGTGAGGCATATACACACAGGTATAAACACGCTCCATGTGAGCATGAAATCCAAGTTTTTGCAGGATCTGCAGGAAGTCATGTTAAGACCTCTCAGAATCAAGTTTTGAGGGAGTGAAAGAGATGGATTCAGAGTAGCTGATCAGCAAACAGCCTCTGACAGGTGAACCACAACCCTCTGAGAATCTCTGCTATGGACAAGGTGCTAAGAAAAGGGCAAGCCTTGAGGAAAGAAGACAAGAATATGGTCCTTCAGTGGAATTATGAAAATGACTGCTGAGATAAAAGCACATTCCAGATAAAAAACTGAAAAATACAAGTGTGGCAAATTTGCTCACAGCACCCAAAATGTCTAAAAAAATACTGGATTTTAAAGGGTGTAGAGATTTTGAGCAACAGAGGCACTGCACTTCTGGAAAGCCAGGGCATTTCCATTCTGGAAAGCCAAAGCATCTTTAGCTGCACAAAGAAAATGAAAGGAAGCGGCAACAGTGACTGGTCCCTTTGGCATCTGGGCTAAAGCAGCCCAAGAGGAAGACAAAGAGTTGGATACAGTCCCCAAACTCCTTTCATATGGGAATCCAGACTCCCAGGAACAAAGCCTGGCAATGGACCTTCCCTGCCAAGAGCAGCCCGTTGCCAGCCCAGGTGCTCACATGCACTGTCACTGCCTTTGGCACCAGGGATGTCCAGAGAAGAGGATCAATTCTTTTTCCACCCCACAATTTCCACACCGCTGACAACTCAGAAAAAAATTCAAGAGGGAATTCAAAGGATCTGTTGAAATTTCAGCTAGGAAATCTGAGTGAGTGAGCATATGTAAATAGAAAGAATGAGTAGCACATAATTACATCAAATTGTTACTTAGCAAGGGAAGTAAATAACCCAAAATATGCAGAGCAAAAAATGGCAATGAATTAGAACTAATTACTTAAGGCTAATTAAAATAAGAATGGCTTGAATTGAAATATGTTAATAGCATTGAACCTGCCACCTATGAGGGAATTTAAATAAAAGTGATAATGTCACTTCAACCTTCACCTGACAGGGGTGGAAAGTTGGGATTTGGAGCTCATGGCTGCTTGGGGGTACTGACCACAGCAATGCATTATTTATGATTACTCTTGGAATGGGCTGGATTTTTCTGGCAGGTGCAGGTCTCCTGGTCACGGGTAGAAAGAGGTTTTCTTAGATAATGGATGTGAAGTGGAGAAAATACTGTGACAGGTAAAAGCTAAATCCCTCGAAGACGAATAGATCCTGAGGTACCTCCCCGTGCCGGGAAGGGCTACGGTTGAAGAGAGCAAAATAGAGAGGCATGGAGATAATGAGATCACAAAGAAGGAAAGAGAAAGAAGGAACAAGAGAGACTGAGGGACCGAGGAATGAAATAGATAGGGAAAGCTTAGAGCCATGACAAATCATCACCAGCTTCAATTACACGAGCCTGCTGGGCTATGAAGTCTGCCAAAGGTCACTGGATTCCTGTCTTTGCAATTAAGAAACAAGTGGCTTTGTTGGTTCCACCCCACAGCCCAACTGTCTGGTGTGTGTGTGTGTCCAGGGACCAGAGGCATCGCTGATGTTGTAGGTACCAGACTGCAGGGCACTAACAAGCTGGTCCAGAGAGCATGGACAGCCCCATTTAGGAGATGAACAGAGCCAGGCACCAACTCGTAGCACTCAGCCAGCATGCCAAAGTGGGACTCCTGTGCCAGCAACTCCTGCCCTGCCAGAAAACAGGGGGAAACCTCAAGCATCAGGAAAGCCTGGCTCAGCATCTTCTCACTGTGCTGCAGCCATGCCACAGGGCCCACCTTGTGCTCCACCACCACCCTGTCTAGGCTTATGCCCCAACCCATCCTCAGCTGTAGCCACTGATCCCAGCAGACTTGGATCCTGATCTTCTGCCACAAACAGTGAGTGCCCTGGTTCTGGGCTCATCCTCGGTGCTGAACTGGGCATGAAGCTCCCCTTGCTCCTTCAGGAGCCAAGCTGGTAGTGGTGTTTACTGTCTCACTCTTTTCAGTTCCTCTGGTTCACACTTAAGGTGAAAACCTCTTAACCCTCTCCCTGGGAGTCACCTGAAAACCACGAGCTCCTCATCCAGTATGCTGTGCAGACAGGGGCCATGGAGGAGATGGAGAGTGGGATATGGCAGTGATGCAGCCTTTCTGCTTTCACTCCAGCTCCTAGGCTGGCTTTTGAGCCATCTGAATGGAAAGCTGGTGCCAGGCTTGCCGCCAGCTGATGAATCCAACTGGATTCATCTTGGAGCTGTGCATCTGAGGAAGCTCTAAAGCCCAAGCACAGTTGAGTTCTGCCCAGCAGGTACGGAATGTTGTGAAATATCGGCAGAGGTGCTGCAGTTCCAGAGGCCCTGCCCTGTCCATAACAGCCTTTCCAGCATGGACCAGCTGTTGAGACTGGAGTGCAAAAGCCACTCAGTACCGAGAGTAAGGACTGACTTCCAGGCAACGGTAACAAGCCTTGGATCGATTGCCTGAACTATAGGCTGTGACCTACTGACAACCATCTCCTCAGAGCTCCATTTATACCAAATGCCATCCAGGACGGGTAACAATGGGACACACCCTTGGAAAACATCACTGTACTGAGTACGAGGGCTCTACTTTGAGCATGCTGGTGGGGTAAATCCATGCCAGGGTGGCTGTAACATAATTTCTATTTCTCCAGTCTCCTGCAGAGGAAAAAACACCTCTTAGAATACCAGAGTTCTTCCTCACCACTCCTCCTGTGCGTGGAGGAGCTGTGGCAGGCCAGGAACAGGTTCCTGTGAGCCTGCTGCCAAGATCCTGACATCGCCAGCACTGCCCTGCCTGACCCTCTGCCTTCCAGGGAGGGAAGCCCTGGCACTGGTGAGGATGCTGCCTCGGCAGACACAAGCAGTCAGCTGAAAGACATTTCCTCTTTGTTTCTCTGCTCGGTGTAATGAATCCTGCCTCCCACTCAGATCTGCTAAGTAAGAGGAGTTACTGTGAGTAATCCCCACTTCGGCATCTTCTGCTGTAATCGCAGAGAAATCACATTAGCTTTTTTTTCTAGGACAAGGAGAAATTCATCAAATTGCAATCCAGAGAGAGCACACGCAAGAGAGAGAAAGCCAACAACACACACATACCCTGCAAAAATCCCAAAGTTGACATTTACATTTCAAACACTTATAACAGCTAAACAAATAACAGTAATTATACTATTTGCATACTTTGTTAAATAATTGTTTGTTAGGTAAAGGCGGCCTCTGTGTGCATGTGTGTGTGCAAGGAGAGGATGCTTGAAGCCTCAGGAAGCAGAACAGCTGCTGCTTCCCTTCCCAGGTGACTTGTTTGCTTTACAAAATGGTGACAAGTGACCCAAAGCATTGCCAGGGTGTACTGATATACAGGGCACAGAGGCATGGGGCAGGAGGCCCTCGGCTGTGCAGGATGAGGACCAGAAGCTGTAATCCTGCTGCCCAGCAGCCACATCACACCCCTCCCCCCCGAGCACACAGAGAAGCTGATTGCTCCAGACATGAGTATCAGTACTTGATGAGGTGAAGATCCCATGCTCTGAGCATGAATTTAGGATTGCAGAAACATCCCCAAGAAGGAGAGCTGCAGAAGAAATCGGAGGAAGGCAGAAAAGCTGGACAGAGGAAGGTTCCCCACTTTGCAGCACCACACTCTGAACACCCCTCTGACGCCGCCACCTGACTCAGAGCCCACAAACCATCTCATGGTTGGCAATTTCCCTTTTCTTCTGCAAAAGCATCTCAGCTTTCATCCCTTCCTGCTCAGCTCCTCGGGCAGACGGCTAACTGAAGGGTTTTTCTTTCATTTCTAGTGCAGAAAGCCCAGTAAATGCCTTTTAATGTGCCCAGCTTTCCTTATGATTGGCTCCGTCTATCCACTCACCACTGCTATCCTTTTTTTTTTTTTTTTTAAAGTAGACTTGAATGATGTAAACTGGTGGAGAGAGGAGAAGCCTTCTGCCTCTCCTCACATGGTCAGAAAAGGTGGAGTGGAGCCAGAGCCACTGCATCTTTTCACACCTGGCTGGAACCAGGTCAGGCAGCTAATGCATTTCTCAGGCTCAGTGGCTACTTGTTGGAGACACACAAATGCTGCTCGGCTGTTTCAGTGCTGGAGGCTGGGAGAAAAAAATTCCAGAGAGAGACATATGTGTCGGAAGGCAGAGAGGGATGTGGTGCCAGGAGAAAGAAAAGTGATGCATACATGGAGTGCTGGGCTCTCTGCAACAGGAAGAGATGCAGATTAAATAAAAGGCTCCATGACTTTGAAACCGACCCTCACACTGTCGGTTAAGACAGGAGGCTTCATTAACTCTGAGAGTGATCACGCCCTGTCCGTGGGTGAAATCCCTGCTCCAGAGGTTAAAACTGGGAGCAAACCCTTTCTAATTCTGCACCCCCATCCAGAGAGTTTGTTCCCCCAAGCAACAGCAGGAAATTCACAGTCCCAAGGAGGAACCCAGGCATTCACTGGCTCTGATCTGTGCAGCTCAGATTTTTAAGTGCACAACTAAGGGCATCCCATGGGGCTGGGGAAGAGAAATGCTCCAAAATAACCATTCTCCCTTCAGAACATTTTCACTGGAAACGTTTATATTTACCCTTCAGACAAAACTTTTTCCTGATTTTTCTTTCTTTAAGTTGAAAGAACATTTTCCAGTTCAACTCTAGTTCTTTCAAGTAGAAATGTTCAGTCTTCTTTAATGACTCCTTTCTCCTTTCTCTCCCACTACTCTGCTTTTTACTTAGAGTTTAAAAAAAAGGAAATAAGGGAAGGAAAACTAACAAAACCAGAGTGAATTTTTTTATACTAGTTTCAAATAACTTGAAAAAAAAATTTTTTTTAAAGTTTTATGAGTGATTTTGAAGGATGCAAAAGCTTTTTTCAAACCTTTTTATGTAGGTCAAAAAACTTTTTCCCAGGATAAAGAAAAGCCTAAACAAAAACCCTTAATGTGGGTGAATCAATGTGGACCAGCTCTATAAATAAGTTGCCACAGCAATAAAAGTTTTACCCCAACTGACTGTGCCTTGGTGTCACCTTCACCTGCCCCAAATGCCTTGTGTTCCTCTCCTGCCTTTCCAGCCTGTAGCTGGAGCTGCACAAGGCACACTGTGTGTGCTACACAACAGGGCTGTGCTACAGTCCATGATGATTTACACTCAGTTTGCACGAGTGCAAATGCCTTCTCTCCATGAATACCTCCTCCACCATGGAATCCTGGTGCCCTGCATCTCTTAACAAAGGCAGGACTTTTGGGCCAGGTGAGAAAGCTCAGTGTCCTACCCATGTGCTGATACATCACCCTTGGTTAAAATAAAATAAAATGAAATACAAATCATAGAATTACAGAATCATAGAATAGTTTGGGTTGGAAGGGACCTTTAAAGGTCATGTAGTCCAATTCCCCTGCTATGGGCAGGGAGATCTTTCACACGGTTGCTCAAAGCCCCATCCAGCCTGGCCTTGAACACTTCCAGGGATGGTGCCAGTGTTTTAACATCCTCATTTCTTCCTTATATCTAGTCTGAATCAACCCTCTTTTAGTTTAAAACCGTCACTCCTTGTCCTATCACAATAGGCCCTGCTAAAATGTCCCCATCTTTTTGGTAAGCCCCTTTTAAGTGCTGAAAGCCTTTGTGCCAGAAACTGGTCTCATTTAGCCAGTCAAATGAGAGACGCTCATTAAAAAAATGTAATGAGCAACTAAGGTAATTTTCTTTCAAAGCCTTTTTGATTAGGTGGACTTGCTGGGGAATGCTGCGCTCAGCATGAGACAACGTGAAGGGAGCAGCAGGTACAGAGGAGATGGGCTGCCAGGGAGAGGGAGTCAGAGCTGAGAGCTGCCCGGGATGGCTGAGTGAGCATCCGAGGGCAGAGGGATGCAGCCGCGCTTTGATGGCATGACCGTGTGTGTGCCCGCATGTCGGCCCGAGCCGCAGCTCTGGGATGCCGCCATCCCAACTCGGTGAAGCAAAGGAGCCCGAGCTGACAAAAACACGTGTAGCAGCGCCGGGAGCCGAGCGGGGACGCGCCTGCAGAACACCGGCACTGCGGAGAGCGGTGCCAGCCCCGAGCAGGGCTAAAAGGGTTGACCCTGACTCTCGGCTCCGGCATCAGCATCCCGAGGGAGGTTTGACAATGTGAGCTGGGTCAAGACACGAGTCAGAGCTCTCCCCGCAGTGCACAGCACAGGGGGAGAGGCTGGCACGTGTCAGCCTTGGGAGGTGTGCATGGGTCTTGGGAAGTATGCATGGGTTTAGGACAAAAAGGCAAAAAATCAGACAGAGAAGAAGTGCGACTCCTGCCTCCCTTTAAATAATAATTACCAAAAAAAAGTTCAAGGAAATGGACAAATTTCGCTTCAAAAGAAATTTAACACTTCATTTTGCTTCATCGCTTTTTGAATAGTTCTTGTAAAACACAAAGGCTTTAAACAAAAGGTCATTAAGAGATAAAGAACTGAAGCCCTTCTCACAAGAATGAAAGGAGAAGGCATCTTGATATTTTTAATGTGGTTTTCCCCCCCCCCTCTTTTCCAAACCGAAAATTAATCAACATTGATTTGATTTCACACACATAAGCCTGTTTTGTGGAAGTGGCATTTGCTGACAGAGAGCTGTTTCAACAAGAAAATTCCAGGCAGAGGAGCACACAATATGCTGCACACCATTAGGGTACATGAGCTACAAGGACACTGGTCTCCCAGGGTTCATAACAAATCCCATCCTTTTTCTGGGTCAAGAATCTCACAGCTGTCTGGAGGTTATGCTAACACGCCAGGGTTTGGGGACTGATGTCAAGATCTGAGGAATTCCTGTTGCCTGGAATAGAAACAATGAAATTGTTCCAAGGCACCATTTATTCCCAGGTGCCTGCAAGCTGTCATTTCTGAGGAAGATGAACAATTTGAGAAGATCTAATGTCTTCAGAAATAATTCAGAAAGACAGAATTCATTCAGCTCCTCAGGTCAGTAATGAATGGGACTCGTGTGAGTCAGAGGAGGATGGAAGGGACCTGACCACCAGCTCTCCCAGATCAGGTGAGTTTATGCAGCCATACAAGAGGCAAAGACAAAGGCTTTGAGCAGCTCAGACTGGAAACCACAAGTGCTCCACAGGGGCTGGGTGGGAGCAGTGAGGACCAAGGGATGCAGTAACCATGGGGCTGGCAGGTAGAGGCAAACAGCAGGATGCTGTTTCACCAGCAGTTAAGAACCAAACCTAGTTCCCCTGCCTTCTGCCTTGTGCTACACCAGCATCGCAGTTCCCCCCAGTAAATGCCTGTTTTACCTTGCCTCGTTTCACATGTCAGACAGTTTTAGTCTAAGGACTAGATATGAATTGGTCTATCTGGGAACAAACAAGCAATGCTATGAACAGTGGGGTATTTGCCAAACAGCTGTGAGACATCCTGAGTGTGCCACAGCCTTTACCTGCAGGGAAGGGTCAGAGGTGGGATGAGGAAAGGACAGCATTGAAAGAATCATAGAATCATTAATGTTGGAAAAGACTCCCATGCCCACCAAACCATATTGCAATGAAGCAACCTGCTTCCCAGTATGACATGATGACACACTGAGCCTGGGTACCAGAACCAGTCCTGCCTCCCTGCAGCACTTCCCTGGCTCTGTGCAGCATGCAGTCCTGGCTGGCATTCCCTTCCCTGACTACACCACTTTAGAATGCTGTGGTTCCCCATATCTATGTCAGGGAGCAGAGAAAATGGCAAGGGAAAAGCAAACAAAGTGAATGGGAAAACCATAACAAAACCAGCAGAAAAGTCTTCCCACGCCACTCTGTGCTTTCAAGTAAATGAAGCTAATTAACTAATTGCCTAAATTATTAGGGCTATTTTTACCCTTGTATGCAGGCTTGGCTTTATTGCCAATTTCTTAAGACTCAGCACTGAACTCTCAACTTATCAGAAAGTTAATGAAGCAAAGACCCTGCAGTGAGGAGCTGGAGGGCAGAGCAGCTGCTGGGCCAGGACTGGGGTTGGGGCTCAAGTGGGCACCACTGCAGCAGGGAGGGAGCATCTGCATCAAAACAGCCCCCCTTGGGTGATGCTGTTTAACAAAGAAGTTCAGTTATTTGCTAGAATCTCACCTGTACCTGAAGCTGCCCCCAGTAAAGGATTTCTCTGTAACTAAGCATCCCCTCTGCTCCATCAGTTTCCCACTGCAGCCAAGGTGATAGGGTTTCACACCTGGGTGAGAAAAGGGGAAGACTGATGGCTACATGCCAGTCCTGGCTCCATGGAAATCCATCCACTTTCATGGGCAGACCCAGAGTAACCTTGGACAACAAGCAGCAAAACCTGCTTGAAAAAGGCTTTTTGGCCACAAGGCACATGCAGCCAAGCTACTAATGACCCATCTAGGGGCAAGCTGGTAAAGTTGGGGATGCAAGTGGGGACTTTAGGTCTGCATCTAAAGGTGGATGGAGCTTGCTGGAGATGGTTTTAACAGCTGTTTGGGGACCTGGTTGGGATTTTAGTTGATGGAGCTTGCTGGCATCTACAGCACTGGGGTGGAGTTATCACACCCCAGCGCTGCCAGCTCGAGTCTCTTGAACCAGCTCACAGCAAAGAACACCCTCTTGGGGCCAGCTGGAGCCTCTGCTCTTCTCAGGGAGGCTGTGGGGCTCTGGGAGCACCAGCACTGGGCTCAGGCCTGTGCACTCTGCACTGCCCCAGGAAACAAATGCTTTTCAAGCCTGGTTTCCCCACTGTCACCTTGGAGAGCAAGTTCAATCCTGCGTGTGCTGCTTCCAGAACTAACTGGGGTTTGCTGGGCTATAGATGCCTGGTGTCTCCACACTTACAGAATGGGATGCAGCCAACTAACCAAAACATGTGTGTCCCTCTCCCTGAGGGGAGCTAACAGCAATGTTGTTTCTGACAGAGGAGTTAGTGGGACTCTCAGGATGTATTTACTGAGATGCACCCGTTGCTCTTTCTCTGGGGACACCCCCGTAGACCAGTCACCACTGCTTTGCACGTCAGCCCCAAAAATCCCCAGACTGAGATACATTCTCTGCAAATAGGGAACTGATGCTACATGGCCCATACACACAAAGTCACCCCTTCATCACATGCACACAAATATCTCCTTCCCAAATTATCCAGATCACTCTCCACAAAAGGAAAGGGCTAATGCATCTGCTGTAGGCTCGACTGACCACACTGTCCCAGGCACGCAGCCTCCATTCAGGTAGGAATCCAACGTGGCAGGAGCTCCCTCCTTTTGCTTTGAGAAAGTGCTGTTTTCTTGGGTTTTGAGGGATTTTCTCCCCAAGGAAAACTAAATGTTTTCTCCTCTTCAGCTAAATGCCAACTTCTTAGCTCTCTGGTGGAAATCTCAGTTAACTCCATTACAATCCCCCAGTCATTCCAGCTGAAGAGCTGGTCCCCTCAGGAACCAGAAGACTGATAGCCCTTCTTTTCTGTAACAAATCTCACTTATCAGCTGTGATGAGGTGACATTTCAAGTCTGGCTCTTCTCTCAACACACAAGTACACAACAGTTTGGGGTGGCAAGTCTCTTCCAGGGATGTCATTGAGGAGAAGGATAGGTGACAGTCCGCTGTCCTTTAGATGCAGGAGGGAGCTCCCCTCTGAGTTATCTCCAAGTCTGTCTTCAGTGTTGGACCAACCAATGTGGCTGAGTCCTGGAGACCTCCAATAATGGAGATCTCACAGCCTCTCTGGCCATATATGCTGGAGTTGTGCCACACTCTTAGTGCACATCTCCTTCCAAATGCCCAGCCTGAACCTCCCAAGCTGCTTGTGTGCCCACTGCACCCCTGTGAGGCTGTCTGCTGCTATTGGGAAGAGTTTGGCTCTATCATCTTTACAAGCTCTGCCCAAGCAGCTGTAGGTGCTTGATGCTGCCCTTCCAACCTGGGTCCTGCTGGCTGGCAGGATGTGGAGTCTCTGGATGCCCTGAAACATTGGTCTGACACTGCTGGTGAAAGGAATGTCAGTATCACATCAAACTGTAAAGCAAGCCACGGACTTTTCCAGGGCAGTTTCCACCCAGTTACTTGTCCCTCCAACAGGGCTCCTTGACCCCTCACGACTGTTTGGGTGAGAATCAGTAAGATGATGATGGTGGACTAGATGGCAACCACTGCTCTACTCAGCAGTGCATGAAGGACACCTCACAACTGGTGAGCAAGGTAATTCAACTCACCACAATCACTGGTATCTGTCTTTCTACCTGCAGATGCTCTCCCCAAACTCTGGCCACCTTGCTTGCTGAAGACCCCATCTCAGTCGGAGCTAGCCAGCTTCTGCTATTGAATAATGCCATGTTTTGAGGTTTGACTAGTCCAGAGTGTAATGTCTGTTAGATCAGGCTCTTTTCTCTTAGAAAAGATGAATACTTTCTACAGTTTTGCCAGCAAAGCACAGGGAGCCATTGTCCCAGAGTTTTGTAGATATAAACCAGAGATTATTGTCCCTGGGGTGATTTGGCAGGAAATGTCACCATTTTCAAGGGCCTTTCTGTGTGTGAAATGGAAAGAGCTACGCTGCCCTGTTTGCAATGTACTTAGAAATTCTTGAGTACCTGGCACAAGACTTGCTGTATTATCTCCTACCTCATCTCCTGTATATAAATCTGGCAGCCTGGTAAGGGAAATTATTCCAGACTTGTGCTGTCCAGAAAACAGCCTGACAAGAAGATTTGCGAGTCACTTCTCCCCGCTCAGTGCCACCTCCTGCCCCATGGCTCAGGAACCCACTAGAGATGATGAAATTAGGGCTCTCCACCCCGGGAGAAGGTTGGCAACCCCAAAGCAGGAACTGGCAGGCAGTTCTCACTGCCTGCTGCCAGCTCTGAGGACTGCTCACTGCCTGTTCCCATCACTCTCAATGTTCCCACTAGGACACCACTAACTCAGCCACTACTGCAGAGAAACCACATCCAATGCTGCCCATTCCACCCACGCTTAGGGACCAGCAGGGAGACTGGGTGGCAATGGGGAGCCCAAGAGAGGTCAGTCCTGCTGCAGTATTTACAATATAGGAGAATATCCTGTTTTTTCATTCCCCTCAAGCCCATAGTGGAAATAGAGAGGACTTTAGAACACTGCTATTTCCCTACTGCCCTAGGGCAGGTCCTGATGGAGGTGTTGGGACAAAAGGAGGAAAAGTCTGATTTCAATTTACCAAGTGCCTCTTCCCAGCACATTTGCAAGTCAAATTCAATTTCTCAGGGTTGCATTCTGCATATTTTATCCACTAACATATTTGCATAGATTTAAATACAATACAAAGCTACAGACACCGTGAAAAGAGGCTAGAGAGGAAAGGGCAGGAGAAGCTTGTCCTTTTCCCTTAGGCTTACAGAAGATTCCATTCTGAGAGGTCAGAGAAGGGGCATTGCAAGGTGGGAGCTGTGAGACCCTCACCTGAACAAGCACTGATTGGAAGAACAGGCACGAGCCATGGGAGACTTCAACAGGTAGGTCCAGGGCATGGATTGGCACTGTTGCCAATCCAACCCATGCCTGTATCTCCTAAGAGAGCAGGATGTCAGCTCAGAACTTGCTACATGGCATCTCTCCAGAAAGTGGAAAAATACCTTGGATAATGCAAAAGTTTCATGGGAATGCCCCACTGGTGAAAGAGGGCATTCCCCAGGAGGTCTCTGCACAGCTACAGGTATGTAACACAAACCTTTAAACACATACTTGACAAAGAAAAGCACCACATTAGATGATTAAACCCCCCATGTACCTGGGGGAAATGAAGAATAAACCCTGCTCACCAGAGCTGTGAAACATATTCACCTGTTGCAGGAATTAATCCTTTTTTTTTTCCCTAACAGCAAGTGGCAGAGCTGTGCCCATGGAAATCCTGTCTGAAATGAATCCCTGATAAAGAGGAAGCCAAGTTAAAAAGCGAGTTTTGCTACCTGCCAAGGCCTTAGGTTTCTTGTAGAATTACTGTATTAGCAGGCTACTATGGGTATAGATATTAAACTGCTATGCACAGCAAGAAAAATCATGGAAGTTTTGAGATGGGAAAGAAACACATGAAAAAATGAGACAAGAAGGTAAGAGGGGGAGCAGTGATGTGTGGAGGGGAGGGAGGCTGGTAAATGATGGAAGAGATAGTGGAAAGGGGGTGAAGAAGAGAGCAATGAGCAGTAGTGTTGGGAGAACAGAGAAAGATAAAAAGAGGAGGAGAAAGGAAAAAAGAGATAAATGAGGGCAAAGACCGACTCATCATTTTGCAATTCCACCCCGGTGGAGAGGAAAATTGATGTCTGGAGCTTTTTTTATGTCCAACCTCCTGGGCATGGGACAAAAGACAAGTTATTACCCAACCCCAGGTCAGGTCTGTAGCCTGCCAGCTGCCCAGACACATTCAGAGAGCCCAGGGGAGCTGTAAATCAAGGGGGCCAAAGAGATCACAGGAAGGCTGGGACCAGGCACAGAGCAGCAGTGAGCTCAGCAGAGGCAATATAATCACAGGAGAGGAGCGAGCCCAGGAGTGACATGGGCAGATGAGGAATGCCCAGCCCACAAGGGCTTTGCTCATCTCTCCTTCACGCCATTCCTAAGGACAGCGTTCCCCCAGAGATGCAAGTCCCCCTGCATTTCCTCCTGATTTCCCTTCCTATTGATTTTCAGGCTCTGAATACCATTTATTTTTGCTTGCTTGATTCACTCATTCATTGAATAAAGGCATCATCACTATTATTATTATTATCCTCGTCATCGGGCTCCTCATCACACATTATATTATTTGCATTGCAGAGCTGGAAGATTTCAGGTTGAGGCAGGAAATTTGTGCGAGTTGTTATTACTGCAATCAGATGAAGTGAGAATTGGATCAGTGGAGGCTGCCAGAGCACAGTTGTCCCAGCAGGACACTGAGGCTCTGCCCAATCAGGGGAAGCTGCTGCTTCAACCTGCAGGTCCCGCCAGCAATTTCAGACCTGCCTTTGGTGTCCCATCTCTCCCTTCCATCCCACCTCCCAGCTCTGCCAGCTGCCAGCAGAGAACGGGGAAACGCATCAGTACAGGAGGGCAAGGAATCAGAAAGGACTTGGCGAGATTGCGCATTTTCTGCCTTGCTGATGGTATTTATTAGACAACAGAAAACAGCTATTTTACCATCTGCCTTGTAAAAAAAAAAAAAAATCCTCATTAAATTAATGGAATGTGCAGCTGCCGAACAGAGTGTTCCTCTCGTGGCCGCCTCCCCATCAGCCCAGCGCTTGCTGGAGCAGGGAATCAGGCTGCCAAAAGTAGCTGCAGCTAACCCGGGCTCGTGTGGTAGGAGAGGATGGACAGATGGACAGACGGCCTCCTGCTCCTCCCAGCCCCGGGTTCTTGCCAGGGGACCTCTGGCTGTGCTGCTGCCGCAGACGAGGCGCGAGGGCTGCCCTGCTCACTGTGCTGTGGAGCAGAGGGCTCGTGCCCTTCCTGCACACACCCCTGCTGAGTCTCAGCTCGTGAAGGGAACTGGATGAGTCTGGTCAGCAGGATGAAAATGCCTCTTTTTGCCTAAGCAGAGAGTGATCCAGACGCCAGCTGGAGGAGGTCAGTGTTGCCCAATGCCATATGTTGAGCATGGCAGGATTTGTGGGCACGTGAAGTCCCAATTTCCATGCTTCTGCCACCTTAATCAATGTGAATGAGTCAATCCATCCCTATCATCCATCTCTACATGTCAAAGTTTTACCTGAGCTGATGTTTGCCCTGTGGAGATGTTCATCTGAGACTGCAAAACCAAGAAGGCCTCGAGCCTAGCTGACTGCACAGCCCAGAGGAGCTCCTACACATAAGCCCTTTTTTTGGCTGAGAACAGACCAGAAATCATGAGCCCAATCCTTTCTCAATCCCAGTAAGACAGGCACACCATAAACCAACAGTGCTGGGTGATCTTAAATGATGCTGACAGAGAGAGGACAGCAGCCAGTGTTACCAATTCATTTCTCCTTGGCACTGAACAGCACTGAAGGGGTTTAAGTGAACCTTTTCTTCTGATATCTGGCAGAGCACGGGCAGTGTTTAATGGGGAAGTGATTGCCAAAATCCCATATTACATGGGGCTTTGAGGAGCCCAGTTTGTATTGCCAAAGTCTCCCGGAGGTACCAGATACCACAACACGCTGCCTTAGCTCATTGTGTCGCCACTGCGTACAAGTAACACTTGAAGAGTGATGTCTAGGACTACTTTGGGTCCAGCAGCTCTTCTCCTAGGGAAATAAAGCCCTTTGTTAGTTGCCTCAGCACTGACGATGTTTCAGGATCACTGCAGTATAATCCACATTTAATCCTCAATTGTGTTTTCTGCTGCTAACCCCTCTGCTAATGCCAGGGAGCTCCAAATGCTTGCACTGCTTCTGTGAAGCTGCAATCTGTTCTCTGTGGCCCTCCTCTTCTCTTTCTAGGAGTCTCTTCCACACAGATTTTTCACCTAGATGAGTTTTTACCTGTCTTTTGAGGGAAATTTGTTCTCTTAAATTTGCTCCTTTAGCATTTATGAAGCAAGTGGGGGGAAGCTGACATTGGCAGACAGGTCCAGCTGCAAAGAGGTTGTTCCCATTGTGTCTGTGGAGGAAGCAGGAGATGGCCTCTTGGATTTCAGCACGCAAAGGAAAGTTGCAGGACTAGAGCATGTCGAATCCCTTCATGCTGAAATAAATCCTGACATAATAAGCCCTAATACCACCAAAGAAACTATTACAGTCACTTACAAAAATAATCCACATTGAAAATCGGTGAAAATACCTCTCCCTGGTGGAATAACATGGCTCCAGAGGATCAGTTCCAGTCAAAGACAATAATTTCATGTTTACCCAACAGATGAGGGCAGCTCCAAAAGTCAAGTGTTTGTTGCCAAAAAAGCTCTGCTTAAGTGAGATTTTGCCACCTCCCATCAAAGAGTCGCTTTTAAAAGCAATGAGCAAGCACAAAAGGGAAGACCGTGAAAGGCAGAGATCAAATCAAAGTCCAGAAGGATGCCATGACTCTCACACCACTGCCTTCAGTCCTATCAATCCTCAATTTGCAGCAGCAAGGGCAGAACGAACACCAACCTGATTGCTTCTCAAGCACAAATTTTCTGGTTTTCAGAGGTTAATGGTAAAATTTCTCACAGCCTTTGCCTACACTGCTGCTGGTCTCGGAGATTTTAAGGCAGAACCATGTCTGCAAGTCACTGACTTTATCTATAGCACCAGTTGGTTGTCTGTTCAGGGCTGTATGAGTATTGCCACGTGTGGATCCTGGCCCTGTGGAGTGTGCAGGCTGCCTCTGGCTGTTGTGGCAGTGTCACTCTCTCAAAGGAACCTGTGAGACAGGACCACCAGGCTGCTGAGCTTCCTCGTGGAGAGGCTTCAAGGTTGGTTTAGAAAGCAAGTTAGCCAGAAAGACATGGCAGAGCAGCAAAAAAACAGGGACAGGCATTTTTCTTCCTTGAAAAAAACATTTGCTTTCTTACAAGAAAAATGGAAACAAACAAACAAACAGACCCCCGCAGTTCCTTTAATTAAAACTTGAAGGCTGTCACAGGGAATTTTGATAAAAACACTGACATTTTGCAAAGTTGCCCTTGGACAAATCATGAGCACTGAAAGCTCTGAGACAGGGACACCGTGGAAGCGCCTGTGCACACGCCAGAGCGTTTGGGAAGGACATTCATCTTCCTGCAGTCAGGTGTGTTGGTAATTCCGAGTTGTTCCTCATGTGTTTGCCCTTCCCGTATCCACGTGCAATCTACGCCGCACGGGAGCTGTGGCAGGACTGTGAGAAGGCCAAGAGAAGGTCGTGTGGTTGCACAGAGGGAAAAACACAGAGTGCCCACGGCAGGGCTGCGCACACACGGCTGTGCAGGCAGGCAGGGCTGTGGGTGCTGCTTGGAAAGGAAGGACTTCGTGCCTGTGTGTCTCCTGCTGTTTGCACAGGCATGGAGCTGCATCACTTCACCAAGCCTGGGACATTTTTACAGCAGTCCAGGATCAGGATTGCTGGTTGAGACAGCAAAGGGTGAAGCACGGCTCCAAGATTTCAGGTTACTCATTTGTTCTGTGGGAATTTGTAAAGCTGCAGCTTGACACGGTGCCCGTAATTCTCCAGGACATCTCCAATGCTCAGGACCTTGTGCAGTAGGATGCTTCCACCTCATGAGTCAGAAATGCTGGTGCCCAGGCTTTCTCCTCTCTATGAGCATTTTTATCCATCACCCCTGGCTCAGGTCTCAGCTGCAGACAGCAGCCCTTCCACAGGCCCTGCTCAGGCAGATACAGACCCATGGCCACCTCCAGTCATCCACAGAGGAAAACAAGAAGAGACAGATAGGGAGGAAGGACCTCATCCTCCAGGTCTGCCCCGGGGCTGATGTACGTGTGAGGAACCACTGCTTTTTAATACCCTGGGTCTCATCTCAGCATCATTTCCCTCTGCTCCATCCCCCTGCTTCTCCCATTTGTGTGGGAGCACTCAGTTCATGCTAACAGATCTGAGCATTCCCAGATGATTAAAGGAAGTGCTGCCTTTTCAATCGCTCTGATTGGGGTTGACGGCTGTGTGGAGTTGGACACTTGGCTCTAATGATGTGTGAAAATCTCCCTGCTGTGACCCATCGTTCCAGCTGTGGAAAATAAGGAGAAAGGCGGAGGAGGGGGGTAAAAAAAAATCCCTTCACGGTCCCTCTGGGGCTCTGCTCAATGCCTGCACGTGGCTGGGAGAGGTGGCCCTTCTTCGTGGAACTGCTGAGGATGTGTGTGAATGTGGCACCAGTGGCAGCAGATGAAGCAGGGTCTCACTCCAGGGCAGGTCACCACGACCAAAACATCTGAGCCATGTTGGAAGCTCAATCCCAGAAAAGGAATGCCTGCCAGTTTCATGGTGTCCTGGCTCTGGCTGGTCCCACCAATATTCTCATGGTGGTGTTGGGGGGATATTATCTGAGACTGGGATGTTCCCGGTGTGCACAGGCTGCCAGGGCACAGCCGTGCTGCTGCTGGAGCACTGCTTCAGTCGAGTCCTGCGAGCCTGTTAAGGAGGGACTGAGCAAGCAAAGCACACGGTCCCTGACACACAGGAGCCACCAGCTGACATCTCCTCAGGTTAGTCTCCATCACTGCTGCTTCCAGGGGACCCACAGTCAGATCCCTGCATGAAGGTAACGTCAACCCAGCCAGTTCACTGCCTTCTTTCCCCACCACCTTCCTCCGCTGTTAGCTCCCTAATGACACCTGAATTCAAAGCAAATCTCGCCATACACAGTCCAATCCTTCCTCTCTGGACCAATGTGCTTCTTAGAGGCCTTCCTAGCTGAGATTCACTGTTCTGTGGCAGACGGGAATGGCCAGGTGGGCTCTGAAAGGAAGGATGAGTTTCCTGAGGCTCGGATGGGGCTAAACAGAGGCACGGGGGGAGGCCGGGCACCAGCCGGAGGTGTCCTGCAGCGAGTGACCCTCAATGTGACATTGATGGTACTTAATTCCTAAGCCTGCTTTGGAAGGATTTCAGTAGATCCTATTTAATCACTGCAGCCTCTTCATCTCCCTTGTCTCAGCTCAGGGTGATATTACGCATTCTCCTCCAACGGCTTCCTCCAAGAACTGGCCACACTCCTCCTCCTTCTCCTCCTCCTCCAGGGGTCCCTGGTGCAGGATGTGCCACCAAGCCCTTCGCCCACTGCACAGCACGGGGCTGCCAGAGCTGCAGCTGCCCTTGTGTGCCTGTTTACCAGCACACAGCTCAAACAGCATTTGCCTAATTTCCCCTGTCCCCGGGAGGGCTCAGTCCCGTGCTAAGGAAGGGCACGGCCCCCTACAGGTGCATAACCACCACCATGTCCCTGCAACTGGGCTGTGCCGTGCATAGCATTAAATATTTAAGCGCTTGTCAAAATGTTGTAACGATTTTTTTGTCTTGTTCCATTAGCTCCATTTCCAAAGGCCACCACTGGAACTACTGAACATTTATTTCTATTGAATCCAGCTTAGAAGTTATGATCTGAGAAACCTGGAGACAGGACAGTATGTTCTGCGGCACCGGCTTTTCCCCATCACCGCTCGGCTGAGACACGTTGGCCTTTGAAATATCATTTTTATTCCTACTTTAGAAAAACTAAAATAAAGAGATTGACTCTTCCGCCTGCTTGATTTGCTTCTGCTGGTTAAATAAGGCACATAAATATCAGTCAGATGGCCGCCCTGTGTAAGTTTTGGGGCTGTGTGTTTAAACGCCCTGCACAGTTTGTGGTACCGGCGGTGGGAGCTGAATTTCCTCCCCAGGTGCAAAATAAAGTGCTGTTATTACATGATTTTCCTGTTGCTAGAGAGGTAGGCACATGAATCTTCCTCCCTCGCTGGCTGTGCATGAACAGCATCTTATTATGCAAATACTATGAGTATTAGACAAAAAGCACTGAAGAAAGCAAGTGGAGAGAGCAGCTTAGACTGGGGGAGAAGCGTGGGCAGGGCGGGCTATAGGGACCTATGGTCCTCAGGTTTGCTTTAGTTCCACTCTATTCCCAAGAAATACAGAGCCACAGGGAGTTGCATAGAGTTGGGGACACCTGCAGCCCCCAGGGACATTGGGGAGATGCCCAACACACCAGACCTTGGCCACAGGATCACACACGAGGGTCACTGCAGGGCTCAGCTCCCCAAGTAAACCTCAAGTTTGCACAAGGGAGCTGGGCTTGCTGCGGGCCAGAGGACGGGACTGCTGGTGGCAGCCTCGCAGTCAACAGCCTCCCCTCCCTCAGGGTACAATAAAGGGAAATCTAAAGCCTTCTTGTAGACTTCCCTGCATTTCAGTTCCTTGCTATTTAAAGACATGTGAAAGCCCAAGAGTTTCAGCTTGGCTGCCTGTGCCTGGATGCTTCGAAAAGTTGTAATCCCTGCTAGTGACATCACAGGCCGTTGCCATGGGGATGTCACAAACTCAGAGCTGTGACTTCACCACGGCAGGGATGGGCAGCAAGGGAGGCCCTGCTTCCCAGCCACCAGTGTCTCTGGTAATTAGCAAACTGGCACGGAAAATGAGGATGAAATGCACAGGATAGGCGCATAAAACCATTTTGCAAGTATGATCTATTGGAAGGCATTCCCTCATGAGAAAGTGCCTCCTTAATGTATCCTGCGCTCTTAAATAACCCGCAAAAGGCAGAGAATAAAATAGAAATTATAGTGATTTGTTTTATTGGGCATTTCACTGAGTAATTAAGAGGATAATTAGGAGGAGGAACATTAAAAGGCGTTACGCTCAGCCCTCATCCTGCTGTAGAGGAGCATCCTCATACTGAATGTGCAGCATCATCCAGTGTTGTCCTGTGCCAACAGGGGGTTCCCTGGGGTGAGGGAGGCATGCATGGATGTGGGAAGGGGTGAAAAACATCTCCTCTGTGGCCTGGCAGGATGCCAGAGCTCTCCCAAGAAATGCAGGGTGGGAACAGTAGGTTGCAGGGAGCAAACCCCACCTTTGCAGCATCTCTTGGCATGTGGTGTCAGGCTTTGGCACTTATGCATTGTGTGTGTCATGTAGGGGAGCCTAAAGGAAAAAACTATCTCTGGGGAGAGCTCACTGTGGTGAAACATGGGCTGATGGAGCACCATAGCCAAGGCAGAAGCGGCAGAAAGCTGGAAAACCAGCTGAAAGCTCAGCACAATGGTCTCCCTGTGACAGGAGGGCAGCTCTGTCACCCACCCCCCTTCTAACACTTATCCCCCATTTTGCTTCCTCACCTTTGGTACATATAAAAGTACCTGTATAACTAACCCAGATAGGACTCAACACCAAGAGCCCTCAGCAGCCACAATGCAATCTAAGCTGCCTCCCTGAGATAGCCGGTATTTCCCACGGATGAGGAAACCTTGGTGCTGCCCAACACATCCTTGAAACACACACATCAATGAAACAAAGACCCATTCAAGTCACAAAATCTGCAGCTCTGACCCCAGCACATCTCACTCCACCCCATTTACCCACCAGCACAGTCACACTCCAATAGAAATGTCAGGACATCAGGTTCCTCTGAACCTTCCTCTGAAGCCCACGTTACAAGCTGGGAACCTCAATGTTCACACACACTGCTACGTCCTAAGAGGCCCCAGGTGAAAGCCAACAACAGCAATCTGTCCACTGCAAGTCCTCAGTGGTCACTACAGGCAGCAAGTGTGGCGATAGGAAAATGTAAATGGGAGTGACAGACACCATGAAAAGAAAGGGCTTGACTGGAATCAGTGACTCCCACTGGAGAAGCATCTACAAACACCAAGATGACAGGCAAGCTAATTCCCATTATTTCCTCAAACCACTTGCACAGGTGGCAAAACACACAACCAACCCAGTCAGGTAAGTGAGAACCCCCAACCTCCAACACGGCAACGCTGAACAGTTGCCAAGAATTAAGTAGTCCTCAGGTCCTTGTTTGCTCCAGAACACATATTGAGGGAAATGTGCTGGAGAAGGCTGGCATGTTTTAAACTGGTCTCTGTGGCTGGAAATCCCTTTTTTTCTCCCTGGAGAGATAGATGTGATGGCTATAATCCAGTTGCCATGCTGGATTTCAGGGGCAGCATCTTGTCTGTGTTGAGCCCAAAGTGTCAAACAAACGTCAGAAAAATCCACATTCAGAAAGTCACCAACCCTCCCTTTTCCTATCCTGGAAACCACAGCTCCCCTCCACTCTCCCCTGCTCAGAGGGAGCAATTTCCATCCTCTTCAAAGGAGAGTAAAACCGGCTTTTTGGCTTGTGTCTGGCTCTTAAAGGCGCGAGAGCAGCTTGCTGGGAGACTCGAGTGCTCAGCACAGCCCTAAAACAAGGCTCCTGCTTGAAGTGCACGGATTGAGGCTGGATTAAGAAAGCCCAGGAGGAGTGCCTAGCTCTGCTCCTGCACTAAAAAGGCTGTTCGGCAGCAGCAGCCAAAGGAGCTTCATCCTGCTCAGCCCTTCCTGTGATCCCCACGAAGCCGCCACGGCGCCGGGGAAGCGGCGATTTCGTATGCGCGGTTCAACGTGACCCGGGGAGCGGGGAATGCAGAGCATGTGCTCTGCTTCCCAATGCTGCTCCTCCCGGGAGGCTGCGGGAGCACCCAGTCCTGCGCTGTTCTCCTCGAGAGGGGCATAATTAACTTCCACAGGGGCAGGGTGAGACCAACAGCAAACACAGGACAGAACACCACCATTAACCACCTCTGCCCGGTCAGGCGGAGCCAACAAAGCCTCCAGAGCCCTGTGCTGCTTGGGCACAGAGACTCATCCGTGTCTTGAGACAAGTTTAGAGAACCCCTTCCAAAGTTTCCCTGTTGCAAACACCTTATTTCCCCCTCTAATCAATGCAACAAGCAGGTTTAGTGCAACACAAACAGGGAACAGAGGATAAAACAATATTCCAGCCCATACCTGAAGGTGCATCCTTCTTTTCTCACCACGCAGCAGGGAGGACGTTGCTCTCTCTTGGTAATTTTCCAACATCCTGTGTTGCAGGTAGATTTATGCACTGATCATAGTTGGAGCTGTTAATAAAAAAGTGCAAAGAAAACGGATTTTACTGTGAAGTGTAGGACTGCTTTTCTCCCAGCTTTGCATTATTATGACTTCCTCCTTTTTTAATCTTTTTTTCTATGATTGACCATGTTTGGGGTTCAAAGCTTTAAAAATAAATCGCGGAGCGTCTTTCATCTACTATGCATGAGAGAGTCAGAATCATTACATGGTTTAAATGGATATTTTGGGAGCAACGCTGGACCAAGCAGTTCCTACTTTAACCGGGAGCCAGAGGGATGAAGCTAATTTGCAAATAATGTTACATGCTGGTTTTATGTGAACTCAGGGAAAGGGCTGCAGCAACTATTTGTCATTCTTTGTGAGAAATCGAACAAAATGGAAATCAGATCACTAGTTAAATTATATATAAATATATATATATATATATATATATATATATATAAAAAAAAATATATAAAAAGTATCTGCAGCAGACCAATTTCTCCTGCACCAGGGGAACATCCCAGGACTGCAATTAAGCTGTGGCTCAGCACGAGCCCTACTGCTGCCTGAGCACTGGGGACAAACAGACCGGTTGTCCTTTTCCTGAGAGCAGATTTTTAACTTGGTGACCTGAGAGCTTTTCTGCAGCTCAATTCGAGCCACTTCTTCCTTACGCAGTTCGAAAGTCAACTTTCCCCTTTAGCATCATTAATACCTTCCCCCAGGAGGGGGGAGCTCTGATATCTGCAGAGCTGCATCTTCACAGCAAATCGCCTATCGATGACTTTGTGGCTAATATATACAGTGGGAAGCAGAGGAGCTAATATAACGTAATTTTCCATGTTTACTTCATTATTACAGTGGTTGAATCTGCTGATTAGTTCCCATTTTTTTGCCATCTCGTCCTGAGCATCCCTTTTATTTTTGCCCTGCTTATCTGCATAGAGTCATTTATCCACACGACTGCTGTAACAGCAAGCAGGGCCAAAGCTATCATTTCTCTTCCCTTTCACATTTTAATCTTACAGACCTCAATCTTTGTGATACCACTATTATTTTGTCCATATCTGATCTAGCAGGAACCAGCCATTATTTTTTTTTTTGCCTTAAAAAAACAAAACTAATCTGAGCAAAAGATCATGGTGGCTGTGGCACTAATGCTCCCTGGCATATCTCCTTGCAATGAATCCGGTGCTAAAACAGAGACTGTTTGTTTCCCTTCTCTCTACAGAACTGCAGGACTGACCCCTCATGCACAGGCAGGTCCCACCAATAAACAACGCTGTCCTGATCTCCCAGGGGATTAATTTCTCTGCCAACTATCTCAGCAGCTCTTCTTATTGTCTTATTTATCCAAACAGTGGAAAAACAACTCAAGTGGAGCCAGACATTCTCCAACAACGTGACTGTTACTGATTTCTTCAGATTTGTTCCCCTACAAGCTAGGAAAGTCTCCTCCCCCAATGGTTAATTGAAAAAGGGGGGGGGGGGGAGCAAAATTTCCTATCATATGAACACAACATCAAAAAAATACATTGCTGTTCCTTGAAGATCATGACATTTTGCCCCCAGCTTCCCTAATCCTCCTCACGTCCCAGCTCTGAGCTAACAGTCACACCAACTGGAGACCATCCGCTGAAGCATCGAGCCAAGATGCTCTGTATATGCCAACCACATCAGCCAGAAAGGATTTACTTGGGAGTGATGAGGAGGCAAATTGAGGAGCCCCTCTACTCCCTTCTCCTGCATCCCAAGGTTTTTCAACAGCGAGTGCGCTCACTCAACCTTCTCACTGCATGGCCACAATCTGCACCATCACTCTGTGGTTTCTACCTATGCCAAGCTCTTCACCTCTTCCTGAAGCCCAAAGACCTCCATGTGTTCCACCTTCCCCCAGGATTATTACAAATAAACCAAGGGCCATGTTCAGCCCTTGGTCTGTGATGCAAGCAGGGATGTGGAGCTGCTTCAAAGGCACATGGCACTGGCAGGACACAGGATCCTGCCTGACCCCTGTCCAAGATTTACACAGGTGAGACTTACAGAAATCAAACCAAGCCCTTCCCCACATCCTCTCCTGAATGGCCCAATATGGGGAATCCCTTGCTCACATCCACACATAGTTCCCAACCACCCAAGCCATAGTGCTGCGGGAACCTGAATGTTCCTTGATCTAGGTACAACCCAGCATGTATTGTATTTATTATTAATGAAAGATTAAATGCTCTAAAGAGCATTATTAATTTTAAAGCTACTAATAATTGTCAGCTGTCCCTCACTTCACCCTGAAAGCCTGAGAGCTGTAACAAAAGAGCAAATTCCAGCTCAGAGCATCCTTAAACGAGGCTGCTGCAATCCACAGCCCAGCTCTGCAGCTCAGGACCCACGGGCATTTTCTGCAAGTAGTGAGGAACCTCAAAGGTCTTCTAATGTGATCAACCACAAAAAGCCAGAAATGGCAGAAAAAGAACTCTCTGTCACCCTTGTCTTTGAAAATAAGGACTCTCACCAACCTCCCAGCTCTGCAACACTGAGAGCTGTCTTCTCTTGTTCCAGTCTGCACCCCTATCATCACAGCAAGAGCAGGTTTGCACAGCGACCTGTGTTGCAGCAGTCATGAGATGGTGATAACCCATTTGACTCCAAGAGAAAGTCCGCATTTCCAAATCTGTTCCTTGCTCTCTTCCTCCTTTGGAAAACGCAGCTCCTTACAGTCTCACAGGAGCATGAGCTGAACAAAAGTCACAATGGGCCCATCCCAAATGAGTCCTCATGGGACAGGACTGTCCATGTGATCAGGTAACACTCAGCTCGCCTCCCAGAAGCAGCATCTGCTCCCATCACAGGTGCTCCATCAGCACCAGGAGCAGGGCTGTTTCTGCCCTGAATCCTCCAGCTCTTCAGCAGAACAAGCAGAGTGGGGAGCCACTGGCTCCAGCAGAGACTCACGTGTCAGAAGGGCACATGTGCAGGCACAAAGCGTCCCTCGCACACCAGCAGCTTTCCCTCTGGCTCGGCACATCAGCACTGGTGGTGAATCACATTTCCTTTGTATTTCACTTGGAGGAACGGGGAGAAAGAGGTATTTCACAGAGGAGAGTCACAAAGAGGCCCACCTTGGAAAATAGGCTATTTTTGGTACTATAATCCCTTTCCTATGGGAAAGAGGGAGGCTCAAGAGACTGATGGAGCTGCTGAAACCCACAGAGGAATCTGGCAGCAGAGCCTGGAGCATAATACAGGTATCAGGGACCAGCAACCAGGGCCAAGATTCATGTCTAAAGACTGTACCAGCCTCAGGACTGAAATCTGTGCTTCACCACCCGCCTGCCCACCAATCCTGCTGTAAGCCATGCCAATACGGGATGCTGCAGAGCAAGAAGGTGACAAGGGACACTGTTTGCTTCCACAGATCTTTCCCGAGCATGCAAAGACCTGGCTCTTCATCTAAGTGCTAATTCTCACCCTTTTTCATCCCATTTTCTTGCAGCTTTTCTACAAATCCAGAATACATTTGAGCGATCAGCACAATGTTTAGTGAGAAAATCGTATGCTACATTTCCGCTTGGCATGATTTGGAAATGGTTAAGCTGTTAAGCCCTGAAAGGGAAGTTTTAAGAATACCGTGAATAAAAGAAGCCAAAAACAAAAATAAACCAGCAGCAGCAAAATTAGAGCATGACATAAAGGAACCGTTTGGATGGATCCTTTTTTCCAGAGAAACAGCTCATGCTGGCTGCTGCTTTCCGATGTCAGGATCTCGGCAGTTGTGTAGCACTGGGACTTTCATTACAACAGCAGAGAAATAAACTTAAAATCAACGCTAGCACACAGGAGAGGGAGGAAGTTTTCCTAAGGCGGGATCAAACCTCTTCCAAGCTTCTCTAAACCGCTGCCTCTGAGGCCTGCTTTGCCCATCTCACTCTGCCCCAGCAAGGGAGATGCTATCAGAGCAGGAAGGGGTTGCTTGACACATCCTTGAGAGCTTGTGCAAGGAGAGACAATGGTCCAGGATGGGGTACTCTGGGAGATACCCTAGAAATGCTTGTATATCCACATTTTCCAGATAAACTCTTCCAAAGAGAAGCAAATCCCGCCCCACTCTGTGGCACCTTCATGCAACCCAACCCCCATGGTACTGGTCCCTCTAAGGACAGTCAGGTTCTGCTTAGAGCATCCAGAGGACAGAGGGGACACCCCACCTTCACCCAGCCAACTTGAGTCACACAACACAGTGACAGCTGTATGGCCCCTCTGTCCCCTGTGTCACTCAGAGGTCCCTCCTGAATTATGCATTACTTTGCTGCTGTGCACACTGACTCGGTGACTTACTTACACAGCCAGCTACTGGGCTGAAGGACACAGCTCCAATCACAACCATTTTACACTGATTTTTGTCATAAAATGTGATACAATGCTGGATCAAAAGACCTCCCAGAATCCATAGATATGACAATGTCCCACTCCAGCAGTGACACAAAGCATTAAGGTAATGACAGTGCCAGTAGCATTCATACCTGCTACTTTTAGGTCCACCCAAACCAGTGCAGCTGAGAGGAACAAGAGCTCTTTTTCTCCCTCTCCAGCCTCCTCTGAAGTTTTTGCTATTCAAAAAGTTCTTGCAAGAGAGCTCTCTCACCTGGGAGGGTCTGGATCAGAGACCAGGTTAGGTCACCAACAAAGGTAATGGGGGGAGAAACCTCGTTTCCCAGCACTTCACATCTGTGCACATCTCTGCAGAGGTCAAGCATGCTCTGGATAGGGCATCTCCTGTCCAGTTCTGTACACTGACCCAGCTTCAGCTGGGCACGATAAAGAAAATGAACAAACAGCCAGACATCCCCTGCAATTTCTCCAGCTCAGATTCTCCTCTGCCTTTCTGAAGTGCCACAGGATCTTGTGCTGGGTCCACAGTCACAGGATGAAACCTGTGACCCCCAAATCCCCCTGCTCCCCCGGGGATGCAGGGACCTGAGCAGTCAACCCACCATCTCCATCCCTCCTGGGAGGCATTCTAAGACTCGTCTAGACCAAGTCAACACCAACCTGGTTCACCACTGGCAAAAGTCCTGCCTCAAGGGAGAAACTGGGCTGCAGAGTTCCAGAAATGCCTTGTGCCAGCATCTCTGAGCCCCACCTTGTGATCTTCTGTGTTTCATCCTCCTTCACAGTCTTGACACTGCAATTCCTTGGGAAAGCTCTCTGTCTCCACAAGCAGAGAATCTCATATGTGAAGTATTAACAAAACCCTGGGATTTCATTTTTATTGAAAAACCAAAGCCTCCTCTGCACACACCCCTTCCCTGATGACAAACAGCATCTCTGTAGCTGCCAGTTACCCCTGAACCACAGCACGGGCAGGAACAGGCCGTGAGATGGGGTAGAGCACGTGGTGACCTGCAGAGGATTTGGGCTGAGAAACCAGCACAACAAATAATTACTTCATTGCAAGTCAAGGGGCAGCACTTCCACAGGGAGGAGAATTTTACTCTGCACTGGTGTTTATATTGCAAATTGCTTCCACAGTGCTGTTTCAAGGAGCCCTTGCTCCTCGTTGGCATTCAGACATCCCCAGCCTCCATCAAGGAGACAGGCCTGGCAGCCTCATCCTAGGGCACTACTTTCAGGCAGGGGGAATAATTCCTTTTGGATAAGGTGAGTAACAGCACAGTGCTGCTCATGCTCAGGGATGCACCCAGACACGGACCGCTAGTGTGTGCGAGCTCAGAGTTCCCTTTTTCTATCAACCTTCCTCCATCCTATTTCCAAGAGACCTAGCGGGATTCATGGGAGCTGGATCTTTAGCTATCACACAGAATAATACCTGAACAAGTACATACCCCCTTCTTCCCTCATCTGAAGTGCCTTGTTATCAAGTGCTAAGTGTCTTTAAAGAAATTACTATGCAAGTGTTCCTATTGCAGCAGCACAAAATAAATGAGCACAGGATTCATCTGTGGGCTCCACTGTGGGTCAGCAGCACGATGAGGAAAAGGCTTGTTTGGGTTGCTGGCGTTAGGCATTTGCAGCAGCATGCCTAGAGCATAGGACAGCCACAGAAAAAAAGCATCTGAGTTAACTTTCATGCCACACACCTTCCTGGATGCCCTACCCATCACAGGCCAGGTGTAAAATCCTCCTACCAGCCCTCTGTGCCATCCCAGCATGGCAGGGCAAGGTGGCAGCACCCAGCTCTGTCCCCAAGGTGGGAAAGGCTCCTATGACACTGCACAAGCCACCGTAGCCCAGAGCAACCCTTTGGCTCCTCTCAAACACATCAAGTATTCAGTCCTCAGCTACAGAGCTGGGAAACACCAGGAGAGCCTGGAAGACAAGCAGTTGTGTTATCAGGCATTCATCATCAGGAATGAGAGCACACAACTCAACACAAGTGTCCTCCACAGGCTTCAAGGGCACACACACATTGAAATTCCCAGTAGATTCAGGGCTCTTGTTTGCACTTCCATCACAGCCACGGCCAGAAAGCTCTGAAGGCTTTCCAGGCAAACCCAGGAGTTCCACTAAGACTGGCAGCCTTGGTTTTCACCTCTGCAGTGCTTTGTGGATGCTCCCGGGAGAGTGATGGATGGATTTTAGCTATTTATGAATTAGAAGAGTAGTTTACATATTTTAAATGAGAAGATAGAGGAGATTTTGCTCAGAACAAGGGTTTTTTTTTTTCTTCTATTTTTTTTGTCTAAGTTGTTCTCCTAATCATCAGTACTTCTTGCCACGATGAACAACTAGACAATTCAGTCATGTTACCTTGGTTGTATCATGGCAGGCAGCTAATCCTGTTGGTCATAAATCACGTCCCTTTCAATCTCCATTATATAAGAAGAGCAAATTTGTTATGATGCATGTGTCATTACACACCAATGCCTTTCCATTATCATATAACTGGATACCCCCAAGGCTCATAATTTGCAGTATAATAGTAATTTTTAAAGAACCATTGGTAATCAATAGCTCTCAGCATCCCTGTCAGGATCATTTGCAAAACAAATAACAACACTGATCTCAACCAACTTTACAGGAGGGATATTTAATCCCCATGAACTGCATTATACGATGGATAAGCGAGGAATCCTACACTATGTATCATGTATTTTCCTTGGATTAAATATCACTTCAATCAATGTTGCTACCAGCTGTACAATGCTGTCTGTGTTTTCACTAAGTAATTCTGAAGTATTGTCTTACAAATTGACATTAGCTACGTGCAGGGCACCAAAACCACATGGCAGCTTTGTGGGGTGTGAGGAGAGGGCAAGGCCGAGGGCAGAGCTGATGTGATGCTCACAGGGAGCACCCAGCAGCAGGCAAAGCTGGGGGCACAGAAGGCTGCTGGGGACCCCAGAAACAGGGCACTGCTGTGCTGAGGGGTCACAGCAAATGTTTAGCATGGCCACGACCATTGCCCATGGCTGGGTGAGCACAGATGGTTCTCAGCCCTGTGCTTGCAGGGGTGATGCTCCTTCCCAGTGTGGGTTTGCTCTGCAGAGCTCTCCAAGGCACAGATCTGCCCTCAATACCAGAATACCCAGCACAGCCTCCACACCAAAATCAAATCACTGGCAGAAGGAGGTGCTGTTCTCAGTCCCTTGTCACTACAGAGCCAGGGTTTAACCAAGTTACTACCTGTGACTCTACAAAAGCACTAGGTAGTATCATCTAATAAGACGTTCAGCCATCCGCCTAATTAGCTGACAGACCTTCAGGACAACAAACAGAGGCTCGATTTTACTTATTGCTTTTCCTTTAACGTGTAGTGACAGAGGACATGTCCTGTGTCCCGGCCATCCCTGCCCTGGCTGAGGTCAGTCTGTCTCAAGTCCATCCCCATTCCAGGCCCTGACAACCTTTAATGCAGCTTTTACATATAAAAATGGAGACAGAAGCAGCTGACCCAGCAGGACCCTGAACTACCAGGACAGGGAGAGGCACTCACAGAGACAGCACCAGCCCCAGGGGATGCACCATAGCCCTGAGACAACCCAGCAGATCCAGCCCAGGGCTGCCTAATGAACATCTCCCAAGTCAGATTAAAGCCACCGTGACTGTGCTTCAGCCGTCTCGCCATTCACTGGCCCGAGTTACCTGTTGCATGGCCAAGAGCTGGCCAGCACCTGCACCTTCCCTTACAGATGGCTTTCCGAGGCATTAAATCCACATTTAAATTTTCTACTCAGTTCTGCCTTTTTGGAGCTCTCCAGAAGAGCCGTATCTCACTCCTTGCAGCTGGAGACACCTTTAGCAAAATCTTCAGCTCCCACTGATGTGGAAAAATTCATGCATTTCCCTCCTTGTGTAAGCACGGGCCTGGCATTCACGGCACTTCCCAGAGATAAGCCCCAAATCACTCATCACTAGAAACCCCAGGCTTTGGTAAGGATGGACAGAATTGGGATAAAAAAACTCCACCCTTGGACCCTAACTAAACACTTCAGCTGCTGGAGATTATGGAATCCTATTTAGCAACACCAGAAAGCATTTTCTGCAGAGGAAACCTCATCAACCTGACTATAAGAAGCCAGTAAAATTAAAAATTTTAGGAGGAAGAAGAAACCCAGGATCTTGCTCAGTTTGGTACGTTTTTAGAGATAAATGCGGTTTAGAATTGGGATTAAATGTGTTTTCCTGGCGCCCCTTCCTGCTCAACAGCACCTCAGCTGGGCTGCACACTCCTGCGAGCTCCTGGCTGCCCCAAGGAAAATGCCATTAAAGAAAATACAGCTATTTTTAAAGCTAGAAGGACAAATTCTCCTCCTAGTTACACTAGTGACCTCGTGAATCTCCACAAGGTTGGGCAGGCACAGCTCTGATTTGGGGCTATTTTGAGCATCCTCCAGGCACCCAGCAGGCAGAAAGCACTGAGGAGCAGGATGAGGCTCTCATCTCCAGATAGTCAGATCCCACCTGTTAAGACAAGGATAATTTTCACCAACTAAAGGGTAAAATATGAATTCCCTGTTTAAATAAAACACTTTAACCAGCACAGCCGCTTTCCCTCATATGCACCTGGGCCCAAGCAGGGCTGCTGCTTGCTGGTGCTCCTGCTGCCATCCCTGCTCATTCATCACACATGCACATGTAGTACAAACTCATTCAGGGCTCTTCTGCAGATGAAATATTTAAATGGTTTATACTTTGCTATCCCTTTTAAATAAGATAGAATCACCATAAACAGACTTGGGCTGACTTGCTCTCTCCACCACTTTTGCTTTAATATTCTCCCTTGCAATCTCATCAGGCTGCATCCAGCATGATCCGAGAGCTTCATGGGTACAATCCAGGCTGGTAAATGGATGGAGACCCCTGGGAAAGTTCAGATGTTGTACAGGGATGAAGAAGAACCTTTCAATTTCCTGAGCAAGCATCAGGGCTACAGCATGGTTGAGGGGATACCACATGTGAAAAGGGATGAAGAGCCTGGACTTTCCCATCTGCATTTGCTGGGATGAACACAACCTGCTTTGCCATTTGTGTCACCCTTTTTTGGGAGCTACTGCTCTTCCCCCAACACAGCTGCCACATTTTAGCTGCTTGTGACACCCGTAAAAGCAAGATCCTGGGCCAGCTCTGGCAGACAAGACATAGCCAACATATAATTCTCTGCCAATATGCTGAGACACCACCAAAACCTCCGAGAACATCAGGCTCAGAGGAATTTCCCAGTTCATGTGGTCTGGGGAGGATCCTACCACAACACTCTGGAGCTTTCCCCCTACTGCCATGCCCAGCTCCCAAGTGTCCCAGGAGGCTGCACACATGCACAGACTTCACTAGCAAACTCAATGGACAGTGACTGAGTTAAACAATCAGGGATTCTACCCAAATTCAGCCCTGTGTTCTCACGCTGGAGACCAGGGCACCCAATGCTGCTGGCCCTGGTGCAAGGGGAGAGGGGACACACCCGTGGGCAGGGAGGGAAGATCTCTCCCTTGGACTGCAGAAGCCTTAAGACAGAAAACACTTACAGCTGTGTACGCATCCATATGCATAAGAGAACAGGCCCTGATCCAGCACACGCTTGCGTCAATCTGCCGTCACCGAGATTTAGGAGAACATTTAAAATTAAACAAAAATTTCCTTGCGCTGCAAAACTAAGGACAAAGAAAAGAAATAAGTCTTGTGGTTAGTGCAGAAGCAGGTGTTGAAGGACCTGGTCCCATCAAGGCTCTGGTAGCAACACCCCAGATAACCCTGGGCACATCACTTCACCTCCAGGTTTACCCACTGAGTGCGTCTGCCAGGTCTCCAGGCATGATCCTGCCGTCAGATACAAGGGGCTCTCAGATGGCCACAGAAAACCTGACCAGCTTTGAAGGGTATTTCCCATCTGGTCCTCGTGGCTGGCTCTCTTCACATAGTTTGCAGAAGGACAGGTTATCTTTAACTCAGCAGCTCCAAGGACCCCAAAAGCCCTGGCTTTGAGGAGCTGGTTACAGTCTAAAGCACAGAAGAAAGTCAACATTTGCAACAACACTTCAGATTTTACCTGCTGAAAATAAAGACAACAGCATTTCAAAATAAATGGGGAGAAAAGCAAGATCAATAAGTGACATACACTTAATTCCCAAGACAGCCTCATTAAAATGAATGTATTACTCTGTTCACCACCACATGGAAGAGCTCCAGTGCAAAAGAGAATGTCTTGGCTATGCAATATGATGCTATTTTATGGCTGTTTTTTTAAGATATGAACTGGAATGAACAAAAAAAATGTAACATGAATTAGTAATGCTTCACTGAGAGAGAGGGGGAAAAGCCACGCAGAAAATTTGGGGCTTTTTCTTAAAGCCAATGTGGAATTAGAGAACCTACAATCTAGTTCAAAACTGGAAAGGACTTTAATACAGATGAGGACTTTTCTGCAAATCCGTTACGGAATCATAGAATCATTTACATTGGAAAATACCTCCAAGATCATCAAGTCCATTCATGAAGCTCAAGATTAACAAACTGACCCACCCAGTAAACAATGAGACAAATATCTCTGAACTTTGATGAGGTCGTGATGTTCACTTTGGTTGTAAAGCATTATGGCTGGAAGTTTATGCCCTTAAGGGTCTTTTCCAACCTAAATGACTAGGTGGTTTCTTATGGAGCTTTAAGAACTGCATCCCACGGATTTATTTCCCCTTTTTTCTTTACACAGGAAGCAGTTACACAAACTCCACAGTTACACAAACTCCACTCTGCTCCTTTGTGAATTGGGGCAGCTGCTGAAACATGTTGATTTATCAAAGTTTTCCTCTTACTCCTCTGTGGCAGATGTTCTCCAGAAACAGTTGCATTATTCCTGAGGCCAGGCTTCAGCATTGCCCCAGACAAGGTGAAAAGGAGCCAGGCCAGGTGGGCAACACCAGAGAGGCTCCGTGTGGTGTCCATCCCTACCCAGCCTGTGTGCACTCTGCAGTTCCAGCCCCACCTGCCTACTCAGGCACAGCTCCATCCCATTCCTGCCTCAGTGTCCTGCTCTGCTGCACAGTTTGCAAAGCACAGCCTGTTCTTAGCACAGGCCAGGTCCCCACAGCCCCTATGGACAAAGGCTCAAACCCAGACAGCAGATAAGTTCAATGGTGCCATAAAACACAAGAGACAGACTTGAACTCCCAGATTTTAAACACAAGGTGATTTCTCCAGCAGCTCTCCATTCCCTTGGGCCACACGCCAGACCTTGCAATTCACTACTCAGCACACCTTCCCCAGGAGAAGGTGGCTGAAGTGACATTACTGCAGTGCCTCTCTCCATCCCAACGAGTCAATCAGCTCAGTGACACCAGCAGTCCCATCCCTCGTGCTGCTGACCTTGATGGATGCCCTGTCTGTCACATTCTTGATGTTGTTTGCCCACAGCCTTTGCCCCTGCTGCACCCTGAGCAGGGGCAGAACCAGCACGACGGTTAAGAGGTTTGCTTTCAAGCCATGTCCTTTGGCAGGAGTAAAGCAGAAGCAGGTATTTTTATACCACAAATCAGATGTTCAATACCTTTTTTTTAATCATTGCCCTTTTTAGCATTGCTTTAACAAATTTACTTTTTTTTTTCCTTCTTTTTATCCCACAATGAAAGCTCAGAAGGGTGAGTGGGAAATGCCCTTTTAGTGCTGCTCCACATACCTCTGCTTTTACTCAAGCAGGGCCAGGGACAAACTTCTCAGCACAGAGATGAAAATAAACTACTTCAACTCCTCAAGTGTCCCAGGCTTTTAACTCATAACAAGATTGACCAGCTGCCCAGCTGGAGAGGGAAGGGTTAATCACAAGACAATTCCTTGGGCCACACAATTACCATCTCCTGCTGGAACACCTTAGTGAACCACCAGCATTAATGGAACCAGCACTGAGCTGAAGTCAGGACATTTATCCTCTGACAATACTCTATTGCAACAACTTTATTTTGATGATAAGGGATGATTAATGCTTACAGCCACTGTCACTTCCTTTGATAGATTTTGGGGCTGTGGAGTGACATTTGCTCAATGCACTGTTCCTGAAAAGCTGCATTCATCGTAGCGTGGAGGAGAGAGATGCTCCACGCATCCAGCCATCAGTAACCTGACTCTGCCAGCTGCAGGTGGCCAGGAGAGATACTGTGAGGAGTGGGGAGACGCTTATGGAAAGCCTTGACTGGAAAAAGGCTGCGGGGTGAGAGGAAGGTTTGTTAAACAGCCAACATTGTAAGAAATGACAAGAGCTTGTCTTTTCCAGTGTAAAGAGAAGAGGCTATTGGTTACGAACACCACAGCCAAGAGCCACAGCAGACTGTGATGTTTTGCCACAAACGTGCTGGAAGATCAGATCCTGAGCTGAGACTCTCCAGGGCTGAGCTGCAGCCATATCGAGCTCTCACAACAGCTCTTGAAGTCAAAACACATCCAGAAATCAGATTGTCTGTGTCTTGTATTACTGATTGATCAAATGCCTTAACTGTAGCCTTCACTAAACGCAAAAACAACCACCCAACTTGGAAACCTTAATCTTAACCTCTGCACCTCCGAGTTCTCCCCACCTGAAACAGGAGGAAAAGAATTATTTCCCTCACCCAGCTGCTGCAAGTTTCTCCTAATCAATCAGCTCATTAATTCATGCAAAGCATTAGACAGGCAGCAGATGGATGGCTTTACACAGTAGTATTTTCTACAGTGAAATATTTCTACTTAATTCTCTGCCAGCACCTGCCTGCCCACTCCCATCTCACCAGCTCACACAGAGACACTCTCGAGGTCCGGAGGAGCGGGGTCTCCTCTGCACCCAAACAGCACCCGGTGCCACATGGGATTCCCTGGCTGGAGACACCCTTTCCACCGGGATTCTTACAGAACTTGATTTTCCTCATATTTAAAAGCTGTCTCAGGAGCGTAATGATTTCAAATTCGCTCCCCGCTGCAGTCAATCAATGGAGCGGCGGCGGCTGCCGGTGCCTCGCGAGCAGGCGGTGATGAATGGGGCTTTCGAGGCTGCACCGCTCGCCTCCGAGCGAGAGGAGAGCGTGGGCAGAGGGTGGGGAAGAGAAGCCAAAGCCAGGAACAAAAATTAAAAGGAAGAAACGGGGCGGTGGGTAGAAAAGCCCAAACTGCTCTCTGCAAAGTTGGGACAAGTGTTGATCTGCTCCTGGAAGGCAGAGCTGGGAGGGAGCAGCCTTGGCTTGCATTAGTCTCCCTGATCTGTTATCATCCTGTCACTTGAATAAATCAGCTAAAACATCTGTTACAGGTGAGTGCTAACCACAAACCTGGCTTGTGCCGAGGACCAGAGCCCTGGCCACCAGCATCTACCCTGCACTCGTGTCCCTGACCCAGCTCTGCTTTCCAGGAGGAGCCGAAGAACAAACGTCCAGGAGCAGCTTTCAGGAGCACATCTTCCCTCTAGACAAAGCAATAAAGGACACAGCACCTAAGGTGTTATTATTGCTCAGCATTTCCCGTGGGGTGACACACAGCACCCTGCGCTTCCTCATCTCTATGCAGCTCCTGGTGCCGGCAGCAGGGAGGAGCAGCCCTGTGTGTTGCTGTCACCCCAGAGGGACAGGGAGCACCCATCCCTGCAAGTATCATGAGTTTCCACAGAGGAAAAAAAAAAATAAATAAATAAAATGCTCAAAAATATCCCCCCTGTTTGGGGGAACCCAAAAGGCCTAATCCTGCCCCAGTGTGCTGCTGCTCTACCAGGAACAGATGCTGCTCAGCATTTGAGAGAAGCTGCTTCACATTTGGGCTCTTTTTTTCCCTCCTCCTCCAATTACAGGGTCCCGTCAGGGCTGTGAGCCCTATCAGCACAAATACAAACAAAAAATCCTAAAATGGAAAACTGGCATTCCCAGAGAAGCTGCAGCTTGTGGCATGAGCATCACAGCTGAATGTTACGAGTCTCGCAAAGCAGAGAGGGGAAAGAGTCAAAAAATGAAACCCACCACACCAGCAAAGTAAAAATATGAGGCAGCAAATTAATGATGTTGCTCCAATTTGAGCAAACACTAATTAAGAATGTGTAATTGAATTAATGCATTATTTAGAAATCCCGGCAAATCCTGAGTGGGGCTATAAATACATTATAGGGTTCCTTTGACATCACGTCTCTCTCATACCTCACTACCCACAGTTTATTTTACTGTCACCAGAATCTCCAGATTTATTCATGTCCTTGTCACTGACCACTGCTTTATATTTATCCTGTATATTGATATCCTCTCCCCTCAATTCCACACACCCAAGTGCTCCATATGGGGCGGTGATGGCCATTTGGTAAGTCATAAATAAGTATAATGAATTAGCTCAGCTTTTCAACTGCTTCTCTTCCTAATGCCTCATAGCCACATACCTAATTTGTTTAGAGCCTAGAAAAACACCAAATACCTCATTGGAAAATAAATCCATCTCCTAGAAATACATTTTTCAGATGTCGGTTTGCTCCACATTACACTGGCAAAGTCCCTGCAGGATCTATTCTGGCCCAGAATAGGTTGAGAAACCAGTATCATCACATCATGAAAATAGAGGAAAACAGTATCTCAGGAAAAAGGGGCAAAAATGTCAGCCCCTCAAAGGTGTCACACCAGATGTTTGTGCCTGTGAAAGGTCCTGAGATAATGCATTTGCAGCTGGGACTACTTAGGAGCGCTATGGGTATTTAGCAAAAGGCTTTATATGCATTATTCTTCCCTCCTTCTGAGCCCTTCACAGTGAGGGTTAGGGTTCTTACTACCATCTCTAGGAAGAGATAAAAGTACACCCAAAAGAAAGAAAGAAATCCAGTGAAATTGTTTAAAACTGCTGAAAACACTTGTCAGGAGAGCAGCACAAGAAAGTAACGCAGGCAAATCTAAGTTCACATGCATACATATAGCTCTAGGAAAGGGAAAAAAGGAGCAGCACTAAAGTGCCTTGTACTTAGATATGAGCATACACTGTAGCAAAATCTGCATGCTGTTTATAAAACATATTGGAAGACTTTTCCCTAAAAGATGCCATAGAGAGTATAAAATTTTATTATCTCTGCCTGTCCATTTTACAAAGATATACACAAACAAGTAGCCAAATCTGCCTGCAGTTTAACTCCATTAAATCCAATGAATGAGTTTGGCCCACAAGAAACTCTGCACTTACTGTAATAAAGCTAAAAGCTGATAGCAGCTGATACAGTAAAACACATACATTTCCATACACTTATTCCTGCAGATTTAAAAATACAAATGAGCTTCAGAGATTGCTCTTGTCCAGCTCATAAAGAAAGGCTGAAATAGGAAAGGAGAAGAAACAGATCTTGGAGATTTTCCCACTGGTTCCCTCTAAGCATGAAGGAGAGAAGGGTGGGGGAAGCCAGCAGCGTTGTGGTCATTTGCTTTTCTGAGAGCCCTGAACACATACAATGTGTGTGTTTGAACAAATGCCTCATGGTTTGCTCCCGAGGTTGGGCAGGACCCCCCACCCAGCAGGAACAGGGATCACAGGTCTGGGCCCCCACTTCTGCCTCACCAGTCCCCAGGCAGGACAAGGAGCTCAGGCTCCCAGGCAGCGATGTGGGATGCTCTGCTCCCTGAGGCAGCTGGCCACAGTTCCATTTGCAGAGGGCTCTCTTCATGAGCAGTGGTTCTCTGGCCATTGGGTCATCTTGACTCTCACACTGCACAGGGGTCTGTGCCAGGTGGTACAGAGGCTGAGCCCAGGTGACAGATTTAAACCTTCCCTGATTTATAGAGTTGGGGTTTTTTGTTTGCTGAGGCATTTTTTTAAACATACACATCTTTCTCTCGGGGTAGTGCCATAACCACATCAACTCCCATCTCCACCTCCCCAGCTTCCAACCATATCTCTCCAGCTCCCTTACCCAGGCTGATACACCCCTTGCAGTGCCACTTTCCCCAAACTCTCCTGTTCCAGCTCCTCAGGGTTGTGCATGGAGGCTCCAGGTCCCCCTCACCTGGAGCTAACTCTCACAGCTCCTTGCTTTGATATTTTTTATTATTTGTTTCTGTTACAGGGATGTGTCAGGGACCTGGATGACCCTTGTGATAGATACACACGCTCACCACTCCAGCAGCCAAACTATACCACATGTATCATTTCACTCTCTTCCTCCTCTTTCTCCACACCGAGCCCCCGTCACTGCTCTGCTGGGGGTTTAGGGGACACAGGACCAAGGCTTAGGGTCTCCAGCCCTTCACCCCCAGGTCCTCACAGCCCTACTGCTTTCACGGCTCTGCCTCCTTCCTCACCTGCAGTTTGGGCCATGCCTGGCTCCACAGCCGTCGCACCGAGCCCCACACAGCCCCTCTCCTCTCCATTAGCCTCCTCTGGACCCAGTTTGCTGCTGATCATCACACATCCATCTCCTCACACCCAGACACTCAATCCCGGTGCTGTCCTGCCATCAGGCTCACTCAAACCCTTCCCAAGCCCTAAGTTTGCAACACCAAGAAAATCCAGCAGCTGTCCCAGATCATGCCAAACACCATCCGAGGCTGTGCTCCCTGCTCATACCCCCCCCATACAACCCCTGCAGTAGTTTCCCCTCTCCTCCACCCTTCACCTCACAGCCTTGCTGGTGACTCCACCAGCTGCCTCCCCACAGCCCCAGCACAGCTCAGAACAGCACAGCCTACCTGCAGGAAGCCCCCAGCCCCACATCCTCTCCTCCTGAAGCTCCTCACTGCCCTGTAGCAGCTCCTTCTCAAGCCCCTCTTCTCCACGTGGCTTCCCAGTGCCCTTTAGTGAGAACTATGTAATCCCAGGCTTTTGCTACACCTGGAGCTAACACCAATTCACAGCCAAGTGCCTGCAGCTGGGACGCTGCAGGCGATGCTGCGCTGCTGTGGCTTTTCTCAGCATGAAATCCTGGCCCTGGAGCAGCCGGCAGGGAAACTCCACCAGGACCAGCTTGGCTGGGATGTGCCTGGCTTGCTGTTTCCCTTGTCCCTCTGGAACACAGGGCGTCACTGATAAAACCCTCACTTGTCCCCAGCACGTGCGTGGGGAAGCAACGATAGGAAAAAAATGCCCAAGGATGGGGCTGAGACTTGACAAACAGAGGGGACAGCTCTGGGCTCTCTAGAGCATGGACCTCTCCATGTCTTGTCCCTATGGCAGTTTCTCCAACCTCAGAGTTACATCCCCAGTGATTCGTAAACCTCCGAAGCACTGACCACGTCCTTCTGTTTGCATGCATTGTGCACTCCTATATTTAGCATATGATGGGAGAACAAAATAAATAATCCACAGCTCGCAGTAACAAACCTGGCGCCCAGAACAAGCCAAAAGCCTGACCTTTCATAGTTAGGCATCCTGATGAGAGGTTAGATCTTGTGTTTTCTGATCATCAAACAGGAAAGCATTAGCCAGACAGAGAGAACAAGCTCTTATCTAGACCTGATTTCTCTCCCCTCCAGGGGATCCTGTAGGATATTTCAGTTCTCTCTTGCTCGCTGTATGACTCTTCCCTCCCCCAGTTGCTTGAAATCAGCCAAATTCACAATCTAATCTGGCCAGGAGTCAAAGGGGAGAAAAATCAAGTCCTAATGCAGTGACTACTTTGAATGGGGAATTGAAGCCAATCAGAAAGGCATTATTGATCCCTGCTCGGAGCACCTCGGTCAGGGAGGGGAAAGCTGCGGGTAGCCGCAGAGCTGCCCACCGCAGCCAGCCTGGGCTGCCCTGCCAGGCCTGCAGCGTTCCCAGCAGAGTTCCCAGCACCCGCCTGGGCTGGGAGCCGGCTCCGTCCGGGACGAGGAGAGCACCCACCACCCCTGTGCCAGCACTGGCGAGCAGTAGCCCATGGCATGCACTAGCCCCTGCCGTGGACCAGTCCACGTGTGTGCGAGAGCGTGACCCGTGTGCTACCGACAGCGCTGTGTTTGTGTGCAAACACTTCCAGGGTGCATCGCTGTGGTGTGGGCCCGTCTGCGGGAGCCGGGCTGCTCCATCGGACGGGGTGTGTGCATCAAGGGCTACGCTCATTCAGGCGGCGTCAGTGTGGGCCAGTTCTGCGGGAGAGCCAAGGGCAGGCGGCAGTGCTGGGGGTGTGTGTGTGTGTGAACGAGTGTACCTGTGCCCCCCAGAACCCGCCTGCGTGACTCCAGCACAGTCCCCGCGGTAGGCAGGGGCAGGCAATGGGTGGCTCAGCCCGGGCAGAGGGACAGGGGCAGCAGAGGATGGGGAGCAGCCAGGCAGGGCTGGGCTCAGCTCTGGGCATCCCAGGGTGCGATCCCGATGATCCGGCCCGCGTCAGCGCTGGCTACGGGTTCCTCTGCCTTATGTAACCGCGGCAGGGACGGAGCGGCAAAGGGGGACGGAGAGCAAGCGGAGAGGAGTTCCCCACTGAACCCAGCAGAAGCTGGATACCCCCGGCAGGGCAACTCTAGATGCCAGGCCGAGTTGCGTTGCCACTGGGCAGGCTGGCCCGGTTCGGGATGCCCCGGTGCGGGGCAGGTCTGGCCGCCGGTGCCAGTCCCCGCCGGGAGCTGCCGCCGGGTTCAGCCAGTGGGGACACGGGGGTACCAGGAGAGGAAAGGAGTCCTGGGAAGTCTGGGGAATCCCACATTTTGCAAAGAAGCAGGAGGGAAATACGTCCCCTAAAAAAAACCCCAAACCTGCACGGGGTCCCTGTAGCTCCTGTCCGCCTTGGGCTGTGCCCCCCAACCTGCCATCCCGGGCACTGCGGGGCCGTGCAGCACCGGCACCCCCTTACCTGCCGGCGTCACGTCTGCTGCTGCCTGCCCTGCTCCGGCTCTTCTTCCTCCTCCTCTCCTCCTTCCTCCTCCTCTCTCCCTCTCCCTGCTGCTTGGGGCTCTTTATGGAGATTCATTCATTCATGCCTTCCCATCGGTCCCTCAGCCTTTCCCTGCCTCCCGGAGGCAGAGCGTGTGACGCCTCGCCCCTTTCCAGCCACTTTCTGCTGTCACAGAGCGGCGCTGCCCCAGCCCAGAGGGGCGGCCGGGCTGGGACACGCGTGGGCAGCGCCGGGCCGGGGGAGCGTCCCCCAGCGCGGGGCGAGGGGGGTGGGCGGGCGTGGGCACGGCACCGACCCGCCCTAGGGGGTACAGACCGTCTCCAGCGCCCATCATCGGGGCGTCGGGTCGCCTCCTTTCCTCTCTGCCCTCCGTTCTCCTCAGCCCCACGCCGGGCGCTGCCCAACGCCGCTGGTTCCCACCGAGCAGCGGCTGCTGCAGAGAGGGCGCGGGTGGGCCCGCACCCCCGGCCGGTCCCCGAGCAACCCTCGCCCCTCCTTTCTCTCTCTCTGCTCGCCCACTCTATCCCATCCCAGCCCGTCCTTCCTCCCCCACTCCCGCTGTCTCCGCACCCGCGCCAGGACCGCATCCCGCTCGGCCGAGCGCTGCCCCATCCACGCCGCTGACAGAAGCGCTGACTCAAGCTCGGAGCGGAGCGGCGGAGCCCGACGTGGGGGACCAAGGCTCCGCAGCTACCAGGCATCGTTCCTCTGGCCGGTCCCATGTCCCCCCCTCCCGCCCCGCCCCGGGGAGGCTGCCCCCATGCCGGGGGCCACTCGCTCCTCCAGGTCACTGGTTAAACTTCACCCCTGCTCCAGCCTTCTCCAGGACGGGGGACCCTGCCTGCCCAGTGCTGCACTTCGGGCAGCTGAGGACACGCTCCCGACCCCCACCGACAGCACTCCGCTTCCCACTGCCCTCCGCTGCAGGGGCAAACCCAGGAGGTCTGGGGTTGGGGGGGGTTTGTGAGCCCTTCAAGGTGCCAGGCAGCACAGCGGGAGGTGCTGAGGGGGGTATTTTAGATGCTAAACTCATGCGGATTGCCTCATATCTGCACAAGCACGAGGTTATTCTTTCCAGCTAGATAGGGCGGAAAAATCCGCTTTTTCCCTTTAAAGACATCGTCGGAAACGTGAAGAGCAGCTCCCGAGTTTGGGCGCTGCCAGAGCCTTCGGAGCAACAAACCCTTAACCTGGGGTGAAACCCTTTAAAAACCCTTCCTGGAGCGCCCCGCCCGCTCCCGCTGAGCCGCGCCGTTCCCATCGTCGGTGCCACCCCCTTTGCATCGATGCCATCAATTTCTATTAACGATCGCTTTATTCACCGCTGCAAACTTCTAAATATTTAATCCAGCGCGAAACGGCGGCGGAACGCGCGGAGCTGACGGGAGGAGGCGAGTCCCCGGCCGGGGAGGCGGGAACGGCGGCTCTGCCCCGGGGGAGCCTGGTGATGCCGGTCTCCCCCTTCCCCTCCCTCCGCGGGGCTTTCCCGGGGCTGTAAATCACGTCCTGGACGTGGGCAGCACCGCAGGTCCCCCCGGCTGCCCGGCCCGGGAAGGCAGGGATGAGTAGCGGTGAGGAGGTTTCTGCCCAGGGAGAGCTGGAGGAGGAAAGGGGGGATGAGGGGAGGCACCCCGACGGGCCGGCATCTCCGCAGCACCGGAACGCGGCTGCCCGTCGGGTCCCGCCACGCACGGAAGGAGCAACCTCGCTCCACAAGGAACGGGACGGAGGCTGGGGACCGCCGGGGGTTTGGGCTGGTTGGAAGGGTCCTGCCCAGGGAGGAAGGGCTGCCCTCCGCTGCCCTGGCATCCCTGGGTACCACGCACCAACCCCCCGCGGCCCCGAGGACCCCCAGCCCCGGCTGAGCTTCATTCAAAACGCAACCAAGAAAATTCTTTGGCAACTCCGGCGGCGGTTCAACACCGGCTGCGCCGACGGGCGAGTGCCCCAGTCCGACGGGCGGGTGTCCCGGTGCTCCGTGCTCTGCCTGCATTCAGGAACTTTACAGCAACATCTGTCATAATTAAAACCGCAACACACCCTCCAGGCAGGAACACGTTCCCGTGTCGTCGTGTGTCCGTTCCCCTCACCCCCCGTCCCCCGCCTTCTCTTAAAAAAAAAACACCAAGCGAAAGCGGCTCAAACTCGCAGGTGGGCACCTGCCCCCGACTCCCCCGAGCCATCAGCGCGACGGCAGCCGCACCCGGCGAGGTCCCGGGGACCGGCCTCCCCCTTCCCCGGAGCACGGACACCCCCCACACCCTCCTCCACTAATTTTCTTTAATTAAAGCTCTATGTGCGGCGCGTTTGGCGAGGACAGAAATAGCCGCTGAAGGAGCGCGTGTGGGGGGAGGCAGGTCCCAACTGCCGGCGTGGGAATGCAGAAGGGATTGGGGGGGCGAGGGCGGCAGAGTTGGGGACCGGGTGTACCACAGCCCCCAGCACAAGACCGGGAACCTCTGGGGTTATTTGGGGTGGTGGGTAAGAGGCTCTCCCGCCCCGAGCGCTCCGCGCGGCGATGTGGCGACCCGGGCGGAAGCCCCTTGCCCCCGGGGGGACACTGCTGCCCGCGGCACCGGCTTTTCCTCCGGAGCACCGGGGCTTCCCGCGGGCAACAGTTGCAGCGGCGGCCGCAGGGGCTTCCCGGGGATGCTCCGGCTTGGGCGCGCCCCGCAGGCGGGGGAAAGACCCCAAAGTGGGGATCCCCCATGGGCGGGGGGGGGGGACATGGGCCGGCGGGGTTCCCGGCTCCGCGTCCCCAGCCCGGCCGTGGGGAGCTGCTCTGGGCCCGATCTCCTCCTCACCCGGGGGAGAAGGGCAGCGGGAGCTGTCCCGGGGGACCCTGGGGACCCCTCGCCCGCCGATGGGAGGGCGCCCCGCTACCCCCGCCGCCGGCCCCGCGGTCCCCTCCCGCCGGAGCCCCAAGCTGGGCTGCAGCCGCCAAAAGTTTGGCGACACGGAGCGGCCACCGCGGGCTGCGCGGGGCTCGCCGGGCACCCGGGGTTGGCTCGCCGGGCACCCGGGGCTGGCTAGCCGGGCACCCGAGGCTCCCGGGCAGCGCGGGGCGCCGCGGCGGGGCGACAGTGGGCGCGGGGCCGGTGCGGAGCAGGGCGGGGGGCTCCGCCCGGGGTCGGGGACGGCGCGGGAGGATCGGGCGGGCTGCGGCGGGGGCTGCGGGCGCACCTACCTGCTCCGGCGGCGGCTCCCGGCGCTCGGCGGCGCGCCCAGCCCCGAGGCGCGGTGATGGGCGGCGGACGCACCCGCGGCTGCGGCTCCCCGCGCCCTTCCAGGCGGGCGGGCCGGGGGCAGGAGGCGGGCAGGGAAACGCAGCCGGAGCCGAGCAAATCCCAGCGCTGGAGCCCGGCCTCCGAGAAGAGAAGGGCTGCAGCTCCTCACTGCGTCAGGCGGAGAGCCCTGCCCGTGCAGGCGGCGCCGGGCAGCGCTGCCAGGCCCGGGGGGCTCCACCGGCACCGCTCGGCACGGCTCGGCTCGACGCGGTTCGGGTGGGATGGGATGGGCACGGCGCGATTCGGCTCGGTGCGGGCCGGGCGAAGGGGTGTGGTGGGGCACTGCTCGGCTCGACTCGGCTCGGCCTAGCACGGTCCGGTTCGGCTCGGTACGGCTTGGCACGGCCGGTTCGGCTCGGTCACGGCTCAGTTCGGCTCAGCACGGCACGGCCCGGTTCGGAGGAGCACAGCTCGCCACGGTCGGTGGGACCCGGCTGGGTCCGACCCCGCTGTCACGGCCCGGAGCGATAAGCGGCTTGGCCGGGGGAGTCGGGCTGGCACCGGAGGGGCGGCGGGGAAGGAGGCTGTGTGTGTGTGACACTGTGTGTGTGTGTGACACAGAGTGTGTGGCACTGTGACACTGTGTGTGACACTGTGTGCACGTGTGACACTGCATGACACTGTGCGGCACTGCGTGTATGCAACATTGACACTGTATTGGTGACACTTGCATGTGTGTGACACTGTGTGACACTGTGACACCGTGTGCAGCACTGTGTGCAGCACTATGTGGGTGACACCTTGTGAGAGTGGGGTTGTGTGTGTGCAGGGTTTGTGAGGTGTGAATGTGCATGTTGGGGACATTGGCCTCTCTGTGTGGGTGTGCCTGTGCCTGTGCATGTGTGTGGTGACACCCCGAGGGAGTGCAGAGATGAGTGTGTCAGGGTGTGTGTCTGTGTGTTGGGATGTACCTAAGCATGTGTGTGTGACAGGCGACAGGGGGAGTGCAGGGGCCAGGGTGTGTCTGTGTGTCTGTATTTACACACACGTGTCTGTCTCTCCGAGCCCGTGTGAACATCTCTGTGTGTCCCCATGTGTGCATGACAGCCACCCCACCCCTCACACCAAATCTGAACCTCTGAGAGCCAAACTGGTGCCAGCTAGGCAGTGCCAGGGGACTCTGGGAGTATGGCTGCCTGGGAGAACTGTGACAGTGACGGGGCTGGACCAGGACCACCACCCACGACTCCCAAAGGTCCCCAGACCCTGTGCTCAGTGCTTCCCAGGCATCTTCCGACCTCAGACCACCCCTTGCCTGTACCAGAGACTGCCATCCTGCCTCCTCATTTTGGGCAGGCTTTTTTATGCTGTTTTAGCAACACAACACACCTCTAATCAGGATGATTAAAGTGTGGCTGGCACTGAGCCAACCCTTGGAACAGAAGTGCTCTTCTCTCTCCCCAAGCACTGTCATTTGAGGTAAAGACTGGCCCATGCATTTCTTGTGATGGCTCGAGGTGTCTCAAGTCATCTGCAAAACCACCTCCAAGCCTGCAAGTTCCTTTTGCAGCCCTGCAAGAAGGTGGCAGGGCAGACGGAGAAGGGTGGGTGCAGGAGAGAAATTTTACTCCTTTCAGTTTAATAGCAACAACACCAACACCACCACAGCCAAAAAACCTGAAGCGTGGAATAATAGAGCTGGGAGACAGCCTGGGAACAGGCAAGCCATGGCCCCTCTCCAAACAGCAGCTGGCAACCTGGCACTGTGCTTGGCTGCATTAGATACACAGTCCAGAGAAAGCACCCATGGAAATGCAGGAGACACCCCTGTATGATGGAGAGGATGGGCAGGGAGAAGGGATCCAGCATTCCCTGTTCCATGGCCATGATCTGGTTCCCAGCCCAGTGAGGAGGCTGTGGGGCTTGGTCTCTGTGCTATCTGGTTGCCCTGGGGTTCTTCCATTTCCCATCCTCATCCCCAGCTGTCTCATGCCCTCAAAGCACAGAAGACCCCTTTCTCCCAGGAGCAGGGATATCCCATTTTGCCATGTCCTATGGGATGCCTCGAAGCCAAGGAGTTCCTATTGAAATTGCTTCGGACTAATAAATCTATAGGCAATAACATGAAATAGTGGGGACCACCATGACAGTGGCTATGGGGTCAAATGTCTTTCTGAGGAGGCTGGAGATAAGAGGTCCCATTCCTCCTCTGCCTTTGCTGGAGAAGGAACAGACTGGCTTCCCTAGGCAGGGAACAGACACTGCCAGGTCCCTGCTGGAGCAGGATGTTGAAGGGTTCAGCCCCCTCATCGGTGCCACACAGATCCTGGGGCAGGCAGAAGTACTGGGGGTTCATGCCAGCCCTGGAGCTGGATCTGTCCCCTGGAAGCTGGAAGAAGACTTACTCAGAAGGGGCATGGACACCACTGGCACTCCGTTGCAGGTCTTTACCCGTGGAGATCAGCAGTGAGGAAAAAAAGATTTGCCAAAGGCTACTTGCAAATTTGCTGCCCGTTGGCACGCAGTGCCCAGCTCCTCAGGGCTGCTTTGGGAAAAGCTGCCCCCCAAACCTCAGGCCTCACCCATGGATCAAGGACAGGCTTTAAGCAGCATCATTCCTACCAGCTGCCAGGTCACTGTGGGGGAAGGGGAGCGGGGGGGGGGGGAGACTTGGTGCTATCAAACAACTTTGCAAACTGAGATAAATTAATAAAAGGAGTAAGTACTTCTGAGCAAGCTGTTCCAGTTCTGGAAGGAAGTGACGCCAGTCCAGACTCTGGCCCCTATATTTAGTAAAAATCTAAACCAGACATTGATAATATTATTAAAGACAGGAAGGAGTAAAAGAAGACGTAGCCATGCTGGGATGACTGATCTATTTACGCGAGACGGCGGGAGGAGTGCTGTGAGAAAGGTGTCTCAGGTCAGGAGAGCCTCTGCAGGCCCTTCCCCTCCACCAGCAGAAGAAGACATCTGACACAGCAGGTTTAAGCAGCCCTAACCCAGTTTAACAAGTGGTACAGGAGGGAGAGGTGGTTAATAAAACATTGGCTGCTTCCCTCAGTGATGTGGAGGGGGTATGGGAATGAGAGCTCTCCTGCTGCCTTTTGGAGCATCACCTAGAAGGAAACTGCTGGCCAAGGGACAGAGCATTGGCTGGGCACTGGTCCATTTGCCCATGCAGAACAGGGAGGCATTGAGTTAGATTAGAAAACACAGTGTGACCTTGGGTGAGTGATGTGTCTTCTTCCTGCTCAGGGAAGGGACTTAGTTGTTCCTGTGTGGTGCCCACAGCAGCAGAGATTGACTCTGGATTCTCCTTCTGTTGCACTGACTGGGATAACCTGGTGTCCTCTGAGAGAGGAAAGCACTCACCAAAATAGGGGAGTTCAGAGGGAAAGGTGGCAATGTGACAGCCACGTGACTGCCTCTGTGCAGAGCCTGGGGGAGAGTCAGAGATTTCCACCCTGCCTGCGTGGGACCCCATGTGGGCAAGGAATGGAGGTCTGGTGTCCTTTGCTTGGTTATACTATTTCTCTCCCCCCAAAAGCAATGGCTTCGAGTGTCTTAAAAATCACAAGCACCTGAACCCTTTCAATGAGACCCATAACACCAACAACCAACCATGCACAGAGGGTGAATGTCCTACCAGCCTGGCTCTACCCAGGGCTCCCACCAGGGCTCTGCTTCCAGCTCCCCTCTGTGCCGTGGGCATGTGCAAAATGCAGCAAAAAAACGGCAAAAAGGGAGGATGATCCTTGTGGGAAGGGCATGATCTTCCCCTTCACATCCCTACAAGGCTGGCTAGTGTCCCTTTGCTTGGTGCCCCGCCATGTGTCCCCATCCAGCAGGACGAGGGGATGCTGCTGTGTGGTTCCCAGTGATGCACCAGAATGGCTGTGGGTGACTTGCCATCCAAGGGATAATGTTTTGCAGCCTGAGATGCTTCTTCACTGTTGTTGTCAAATCCAATCTAAAAATCATCAGACTAATTAGAAAACAAAAAATGACATTTTACGGGCTGTTAGTGCTGTAAGTGGACTAAGGCCTTATGGTATTTAAAGAATGTTTGGAAAACAACAGCGATATTTACATCTGGGAAAGTTACCAGGCAGAAGCTTCATTTCAGAACATTTTTGTTTAACATATTCAGCCTTGGTGATGACAAATATTACTGCACATCATTACCCCAATTTTTCAGGGTGTTAATACCTCATCCATTGCAAATTGTATCTGCTGTAGACTTGGCAGCTTGGATGGGTTTGTATAGGTTCCCATTTGTTCTGAGTTTCTTTCTCATTTTTGACTTTGAAACTCTGAAGAAGTCAATGAAAGTCAGTGAAAGGTGACAGGAGTGGGGATAGGGGACTCCTGACAGCCCACAGCCTAGGTGCAGGGTGGTTGTGCATCATTAATCGCTCTGCTCACCACATGGAGCTGGTGGAGACATCCAGGACTGGTTTGGTCTTCAGTTCTACCTCTACTTGCTGGGCCTGGCAGATAAGGGGATGTCCATGAGGGTGCTGGAGTTGTCATGTCATTGTATTGACCACTGAAGTCTCAAAATGGGCTTCATTTGGTCCCATTCATCCTTGATGATGCTGATCACTGTCTCCCTACTGTGCTTGCATCCCTGTGGAGCATAAGGGATCCCACATCTATGACTTTGAATTCAGTAAAGCACAGGCTGGATGTCCTTTCCCAAGGCCCCAGGGGACATATCCCACTGTTGATGGTTTCTTCTGGCCCCTCTGGATACCTTGACATGCTACTGTAGTGCAGATTACATAGCACCTTCCTCTTGGGACCTCCAAGAAAGTAAACAGAGTGAATAATTCACAATGAGCTATTTCTTTAAAGATTTTTGTCTGTCTTTTTTTTTTTCCCCTCTCGTATGCACATTGTCCATGAAGAAAATTAAATACTCCCGTGCAGTTTTTTGGTGTTATTCACAAAACTCTTTGAAGAATAACTCTTGGCTTGTGCGTGCTTTCAAACCAAAGAGTCTGCCACCAGATCTTCAAATTGCAATTTGCAAAACACACAGTTCAAACCACGCATGCAGGGTAAAATCCACCCTGCTTGCTTAGCCACGTCCAAACACCAGTGGATGGAGAGGAAAGTCTTTGCTCTCCTTGTCACTGCACAAATCCAAGCACACATCGCGATCCCCATATTTACAAGTGGTCACTGATGTGGGGGCCTCATTTCAGACACCATTTCAGACACCAAAGCTGTGCTGTGGGTACCTGAGGTTTAGTCTCCTTTGCGGTGCTGACAGAAGCAAGTCAGTCTGGATCTAAAGGTCTTCAGAGCAAAACTTTTCCTTTGCTGCTGTGCCTTCAGTTCTCCTACACCCCTGATGTCCTAGAGGGTATCTCCAGTGACCCTTTGCTTGGTGAGCCTCACCTTGTCACTCATGAGGGACATCATCTGTCCCTCAAAAGGCAGAGCTAGTCCAAGGCTTGTCGGTGGCACTGGCCAAAACAATTGATGCTATTCCAGGGCTGTCATTAAAATGAAGCCATTCTGCTTTGGCAAAGCCATCCCTGAAGCTGATCCCAGCAAGAAAGGTTGACAGAGAGCATATGCCTGCCTTGGAGACATGTAGATGCAGCATGACTTACTTTTTATTTACAGAGCATCAGATTGCACATTCCCTAAGAGCTCTGATTCATCCCTCTCAAACCCTAGAACAAATATTCTGAAATCAGTCTATGGCATGGGGACAGGCTTTGTTCAGTGCTTTGAAAGAGAGCAGGTAAAGTCATTACCCTCACTTTGCATAGCAAAAAATGATATGCATAAAGCTGCATAGAACAACCCTGCAAAGCTCAAAGGAAACAAATGGGCAACTTGCACCATGAATTTCAATGGGACTTTGTGCCGCCAGGATAATAGCCAGCGAGACAGTGAAATATTGCATGGAGAGACATCGGGCAGTAAAAACATGTTCAACTTGCTAATGTTGTGGAATATCCCACAATATCAAATGGGGGAAGATTGCAGAGCAATTGGGTGGGGACGGGTGGATCAGCCTGAGAGTTAATGGAGCACACACGGGCACAGGACAGGAATCATTTGGGATGGTGACTGCAGGGGTCTTTATAACACAGGGAATTACCCTGTGGCTTCTCTCTGGAGCTGCCCCCCTGGCTTGAAGGACTATTTATCCAGTTGTCTTGGAAGCAGCACCTGGTTTACAGGAAGGTCTCCAGCCAATTTTTCACATGGGTTAGCTACAGTGCTTGAAACATCCGACCTGGGATGGAGATCTGTAGCCAAGTTTCTTATTACTATTCCCAGAAATTGCCTTCACACTGATCCCTGGCTGCTGAACACAGCCCACCTCAGGCTCCCACTGTTCTGATTCCAAGCAGGAGAGACAAGGTAGTTTTCAGGAAAAGGGGCTGGCATCAGACAGATCCCGGCCAGGGCTGCAGCATCCATGGTGGCATCCCAGCTCTATGGGGACAGTGTCCCAAAGTGTCTCTGCCTCCTGTGAGCTTCCTTACAGGATGCCCTGTGGGCCACGGGCTCAGTAAAGTCCCTAAATATGGACTGAGAAAAATCACCCTCCTATTTGACAGCCAGAGAAAAGGAGGCTTTCACATAGCTGGATAACTCGCCCAAGGATGGAGTGAATTAGCATTCTTTAAATTAAAGAGCTTTAAACAGCATCTTCTCCCCAAATTGCCACTATATCCATTTCAATAGTTATAGCAAGTAGACCCAGAGGAAGAGGAAGGAGGAGGGAGAAAGCCAAGACAGAGGATGGGCGATGCTCTGACATGGCAGGGAGGGGGCCAGGAGATGACTCTCTGCACCAGGAGCAGCCGCACTGCTACCAAGGCAAAGGAGTTAAAGTAAGCAATTCCCTAAGGCACCCTACACTTTTATGGATTGCTGATGGTGAAAGCAGTAACTGAAAGGACACCTCTGAGTGAGCACTCATGTATTAAGCAGATTTGGACGTTGTCCCCATGCAAAACAGAGTGTGCCTTTCAAGGCTGCACAACTCCACAGGTGAGGGGTGAGAAATCCGAACAGGGGAAGCTTTATCAGGATCTTCAAGCTGCATTTTCAAGATGTCCACGACAAGGGGAAATGGTAGCACCATGTCTGACTGCCACCATGGAGATTGGCTGCTGGCTCCTGTGTGTGGCCACCTGGTTATTTAAGGGTCATTTGTGTTTTGGGCCAAAGGGAGAAGGGGAGAAAGGACAAACAGCCGAGATCTGTAGGTGAAGCTACAAGACAGGACTGTGGACATCTTAAGTCTTCAGCTCTGAAAAGAAGAAAAAACTGAAGATGGGTGAAAGTGGTGAACAAATCAGAAATTCAGATGGGAATCCAACTATTCAATCCACCAAACCTGGGATTAAGGACACCATCTCAGCTTCTTCTCTTATTTTAAGGTTGGCCAGAGATCCAGTAGAACAGAAGTGCATTCAGGAAGAGAATGGAAATGGGTTCAAAACATCTCCTTTTCCCCAGGATCCCATGAGCAGAGACCTCCAAGTCCTTCTTCTTCTTTAGCTGGCTCCAGGTAGGCTGAGTGCATCCTTGAAATACAAGTGTAGGGAGCCACTCTCCTCCATCCACACCAGCCCAGCGCCAGGACTCCAAAGGCAGCACTCTGGTAACGTCCCTTTCATTGGCACGACATTCAAAACAGCACAGCACCGGGGCTGCTGACTCACAGGTCCCCAGGTAAGGAGGGAGCCGCCAGGGAGGCTCCAAAGCTGCAAGCAGATCCTGCGACGAGACCCGGCCGTGCAGCGACTACAGCCATCCAAAATAACATTTGTCTCCACCGAGACTCACAAGCCCCTTGGGAAGGGAAGGACCAGCTATTCAGCGACGCCGTCAGATCCCGGAGGGAACGTTTTGCTCAGAGAATGGGAGTTCGGAGGATTTCTGCAGCTTCCCCTCCCAGTCTCAATTTACCTCACCGAATTAAAAGCAGTGTGGGCTGGAAACGATGTTAAAAGGAAAAAGATGACAGAAAAATCACACTGAGCGTATTGTTCTGGATAAATAAGACACAGGCGTGTTGCAGAAGGTAGCTAAACCCATCCCACAAACGGTCTTCTCGTGCCAGGAAGATGTGACAAAAATAATTACTTGGTCTATACATAATTATTGTGCTGCTTTGAGCAGCTGCCTGCCCTTGGCACAGTTAAGGGAGCTTTTGCCTGATATTGGTTAATGACATTAACCATTAGCCCCTTAATGTCCTGACCTGCTAAACAGGCTGGAATGTCTCCAATGATGGTGCTGGGCTCCCACCTACGTGTCTGTCCATGCTGATGGGGGAGCACCACGTGCCTGTTGCAGGAGAAATGCTCCCAGGTGCTGTTCCCAGTTGCACCAGTGCCTGGAGATGGCTGGAACCCAGTGCAATCCTGCATCAAGATCTTCACTCAGGAGATACTGGTTTCACTGGCAGGGCCATGTTGGCCACACAGATGCCAGCGGTGGTTTGTGGTATTCATGAGAGGTAGGATCAATGCTGGAAAACAGAGAATTGGTTTGATGATTAAAAAAAGAAAGGGAAGAAGTAATGAAATCACTTTTTTTTTTCCTCCCCTGAGTGGAGAAAGTTCCAAATCTCTCCAGTTTTGGTCCAGCTGCCAGAAAGTGACCTGTTTTGTGGGTCACTTGGGGAATCCTCCATGGAATAAATTAAACGCTCTTCATTTAATTCTCTCAAAGGAGAAATAAGAGTTTTACAACCAGCTGTCAAATGCTCAGCAGCTAAAATATCAACAAAGTATGACAGATGCAAGACCAAAAAAGCCTCTGAGGTTTCCTTTTATTGACTGGAAAGTCTCTGGTTTCTATCTTATTATCTTTCAAACTAAACTGATATGAGCTGAACAATCAGGAAATTGAATAGCATCATTGGCAAAGACAATCCTCTCCCAAAATAGCTGACAGTGATGAATACCCGAGAAGACCGACCCATTGCCTGGGCATGGTGGGATCTAACAAAACAGCATTTGATCTTGTCCCACACAACCCATTTGGCCAGAGCTGATGGAGAGCCAAACGTCCTGCTTCTCCTTTATCTGGGAATAATCTAATGTTTGGGTCACGTGGAGCCGGGTTGCAGATTGATAATCGCATACTTGAAGATCACAGGCTATGAAAATTATTGCTGTGCTGGCTGGAATAAATTATGCAAAGCAATGCGTTATCTGGGAGCCTGCAACGCGCAGGCACACGCGCACACGCACACTTCGGTGATCTATCGCTCTCCATGCAGATGTTCTGCTGCAAAGACACTTTAATTAATACATTGAAAATACGTTTCCTGCCTTGTCTGAGCCGGAGATGAGCAGGGAAATGACGCTGAGTGGGGTAAAGCCCCCACTGCAAAAGAAATGAGGAAGGGAAACGCAGTGATTTAAACCCAGTCAGAACTAAGAGGTGTCTGAGCTGCGGCCCAGTCGTGCATTGAGTTGGTGTTGGCAGGAGAGTGAGTGGCAAGAACTGGAGATGCTCTCCTAGAGGCACTATGGGGCTGTAGCTGTAGCACAACCCCTCAACCCTTATTATTCCTTCTGCTGAGAACATCCCTTCACCCAGTCTTCATCTCTGGCATCCCCACTGCCTTCCTGTGCATCACCAGGGAGGACCCAGGTTAATCCTCAGTGAGTCACTGTTCAAAGCAGAAACCAAACCTAACGCTTGAAAACTTGACTCTTCCAGAAGGGCCATTGAAATGAAAAAGCCCAGTCAAGACACCAACCACACCAGCAACATTTGGATATAAATACCTTTCCAGCCAGAGAAATAACCTGAGAAAGCAATTTCCATCCCTCAATGCAAACTGAAAGGGTGGGACATCTGGCTTAATTAGGAAAAGGATTTTTGCCTTTCATGCTTTTCTCCTTTTCTATTTTATTTTTACTGACTCTCCTGTGTAACCTATGAGACTCTCCTGTACAGACCAGTGAGGGAATGCAGCAATAAATACAAAGGGGCAATGATGTCACAGCTGTCCTCAGTGCCTGCCCTGGTAGGTGCAGCCCAGTGCTCCCATGAGTTATCCCTCCCCTGTGCCACTGCGGGCATTAGAGGTGGCCTCACCCACCACATCACAAGAGGAATCTGAAATCATCCCACCAGAAGGTGAAGAGACCCACAAAAGGATGGGAGAGGAGACTGGGAGGGAGGTCAGCAAGGCATAAACCAAAGAGCAGTGTTAATTCAAGTTTGCATCCTGATGGATCGAGAGAAAATCCCATGGGGAAGAGGAGGCAGAGGGAGGTGGGGCACTGGGGAAGGAGGAAGGAGGAAGGACGAGCCAGATAGCAGCCAGACTCCCCAGAGGACACCACTCAGCAAGCATGTCCTGCCCAGCTCACAGCTGATTTGGCCACATTGGAATTGTTGTAACCATCCCACACGTTCTTCTTGTAAAGTGATTCTTGGCCATAGCCCAGGATTAATCCTGAGTAGGAGAGTGGGAGATTGGAACTGTTTTCCTGTGGGGAGTACCTTGTGCCTGGAGGTGAGTGGGATCTGATGAAAGAAAACAATTTACCACCCCAGGGTCTGTCCTCACCAAGGGGATGCACCAGCAGGTGGGCTGTGGGATGCAGCCCAGCTGGGCACCTCTGTCGTGTTCCATCAGGACTCAAGAAGAGTGATAATCAAAACCCCTGCATGAGTCTAATCAGCATGGAGGGCTCTGGCCTCAAGCAGGGAGAAACCCAGATATATTCCCCGGAGAAAAAAGATGTGAAATTAGCCTTGCCAGGCTAGGGAGTGCTTTTAAATTGCAGCAGAAGTGTTTGAGAGATAGCTCTGCTCTCCACAGGAGCTTCTCCCCATCCTTGGGATTTAAGCCTGTTAAATAGTGGAGTATGATGATATTATCTGTTTGTATTGCACTTTTTATCATAAACAGTTCCCAAAGTGATTTGCTATCATGTCCTTTGAGAGCTGCTGAAAAACACAGGCCCTGGTGGGAAGCAGGAGCAGAGCAGCCACCACCCCACTTACAAGGGAGAGGAAGGGGGAATTTGGACCAAAAAAACCACATCCTCGGTTCCTCAGACCCTCACAAACCAGCAAGGATGTGGGATTTTTGGTCCTACTCAAAAGATCTGTGTACAAGAGAGGCCACTCTGTCTATCTGATGATAGACAGGTGGGATGACAGAGAAAATTCTGAGCTTGGCCAGGTTGGGACCAGAGGCTTCTGGGAAAAGCATTATCTCCAGCCTCAAGCCCAACCCATCCCTCACTGCTCTGCACTGGACCCACATTCCCCTGAGAGAACACAGCCTGTGTTCACCCCAGCTGCCAGGCTTGAACCACCATCCCTGGGCCTCGCTCAAGAACACATGGAAGTGCATTTCTCCAACCCTCCTTGTGGAAAGACAGTCACGCAGCAAAACCTGGGGTTATTTCTGTAACCTCTGCTCAAAAATTGCCTGACCCACCAATATTAGAGCATGGACAGGGGGAAGGTGGTGTTAGAGGGAAAATGAAATGAAAAGTGGAGGGTCAAAGGAGTGGAAGTAGAGAAGGAGTGAAACTAGGAGAGGAAAAGCAAAGGGAAGATTTACCTGGCAACAGCCAGGAAGGGTGGGAGAAGGAGAGATTCATTGCAGCCATGCAGTCCCTGCTGCTGTGCAGTCCCAGAGGATGCATGCTGTGTCTCCCTCTGAGGATTTCTCTCCCTGCAGAAGTTGCAGATGAGATCCCAGCAGCTGACAGTGGCAGCAGAAGAAAATGAAGCAAAACCCTTTTCCAGGTGAGGAAACGGCTGTGTTTCTCACCCTCCCATTGACTCCAAGAAGTTCAGGGGTTGGCATCTGTTCTCCAGCTCCCAGCCTAGAAAAGGGAGGATCAATGGGGTTACGAACTCCAGCGGAAAGCAGAATCTCACTACTGTGTTTAGACATAAAATTGAGCAGTTTTTTCCCAAAGTAACTGTTGGAAGAGCCCAAACTCTGCAGCCTCCAGGCCAAAACCCAAATAATCTGCTCCACCTGCTGGGGTCTAGAGACTCCAGCTGCAGAATTAACCTGGCTGCCCTGACCTTCCCTCTGGCCCTTGCTTGGGGATGCCAGGAGCCACTGGCCAGCTGCATAACTAGGACAAGTATTTCTGTGTGTTTTCCTTTGATATAGGAAGATGGACAGACACTTTGCAGAATCATTTCCTTCCCCAAAAGCCAAGCGCAGTTGCTGTGCCCAATTCTCCTTCCTATGGCCGCCTTTTAATCAGACAAACTGGGCACAGGCACACACAGACCTTCAGAAGCACCGTGGAGCCTGCAGCTCTGTGCTGGGAATATCAGTGGAGATGCAAAGCGATTTCACTCACAGCCACATCGTTGCTTGATTGACACCCTGTAATAAAGAGATTCGCCACATAATTACTGTGCATTTGGGATGCAGCACTGGAGATTATTTTAACCCAGTGACAGCCTTAAACAGTAGTTAAAGGATATGTTTATATTAACGTTATTAGTTATTTTTGTGTCTTTTACACAAAAGGCTTTTCTTTGAAATGGCAATACAGTAAACAACGGCTCAGGCATCTTCCAGAGAAATCTCTACCTCTACTTTTGGGTGAACTGTTGAAGCAAACGGGAGGGGAAGGATCTGAGCTGAGATTAAACAAGTAACAGCTTGACTTGAGGGTAACAAGGGGTGCAGGATCAGATGCCACTGTCAGGAGCCTTTTATCTCTCACTGCTACATGGTAAACACAGGAGCCTGAAAAAAATCTCTTCCATACTTTGTGTCCTGCTGTGGCAGCACCTTACATGCTGCTGGTGACTGAGACCTGACCTCTGTTAGTGCACCTACAGCTGGGCACAGCCAGGATGGGGCACAAGTGCTGTCATATTCAGGTATCTATCCCAACCTTGCCAGAAAAGATGCTAATCTAGACTTATAACAAATGAGAGAAGGAGCTGGGCATTTACTGGTAGAGAATAAGAAATGATGGGTTTTATTAAGAAATATTACCTAGAAAGTTTATTTCTATTCAAGGGCCTCCAACAGCCAGCAATATAATAAAGAGGAAAAAGAAGATGGAAAGGGGAAAATTAGAAAAATGAAGGTGATCAAATAAAAACTCAAGCCTATATATGCCTTAAGTCAATAATACCTACATGTTGCGGTTGGGTTTGTGTTTTCTTGCAATGAAGGAAAGGCCTCATTTCATAAACTGATACAAATTATCTTGGAATCAAAATGAAAACGGGTGCAAAAGAGGTGGTGAAATATTATCAGTCAGCAATGGGAACACCGGTCATTCCATCACTGTCAGAGCAAAGTTGTGGCTCCAGCAGATGTGCAGAGCCTGGTACTGCTCCTGGTAGTGCCCCTACGTGCCATGGGGGTAACACACCACCTGGGAATCCTCCTCTTCTCCTGCATTTGACTTACATCCACTTCTTGCTGTGACACTGAGATGGACACAACAGACCCGTCCTGGGGCTGGGTTGCATCTCTGCAGTGTGGTCACCCACCATTAACTATGTGACTCAGGCATTTTTCCCGAGCTGTTGCTCAGTTCCCAGTCGGTAGCAGAAGTTCTCCTCATTTGCCCTTATGTCTGCGACCTTGCACTGCTGGCACTCTTAGATTTAATCACTTCTACTCGTGTCGAGATCACCCAGGTCTTCTGGTATGACATTACGTGCCTCTTATTGAGGATATTTCACAGCATTGCATCTCCAGAGCATTTCATTAGCATAAGACTAATTTTTATACCAAGGTCATTAATTAAAACATTATATGATGAAAACATTGGTATTCCTGAGACCTGACCTTGAGAAACTTGCTGAACTGTCAGCCCTTCACTCAGTGCTTCCCTGCTCCCCACTGCCCTACCTTTTATTCCACTAATTCCCACCTCCTCTGGTTTAATTAACAGGACACGAGACAGGTGAGGCAGGCAGGCTGTGAAACTGCCCAGGAAGCTCCACAGCAGGACCCTCAGCCCACTCCTGGAGCACCAGAAACCTTACATGAAAGGAACAGCCTTACAGCATTGCCACATCCCAGAGGGATGTCACTGTTAGCACTCACTGCATGTGGATCACCAAAGTTACTGTCTGTGTGGATAACAAAAAGGAGGCTGGCAGGGAGGACACTGAAGTGCAAGGCACAAGAAAGAGAAGGTCCCCAATGGATGGAGGAAGCCACAGTGCCCATAAAGAGCCATTCTGGAGCTCAGACAATGCCCACATCCTCATGGCCCAAAGCCTTTTTAACTCTTCTCTCTGTCTGAGTGGCAGGCAAGAAGTAACCTCAGTGATTGCATTTCTTTGTGTGACCCCATCTAAAACTTTCTGCATCAGATAAACAACTCCCAAGGGTCAATTAACATGTCTTGAGATGATTAGAGTCTGACACTGATGAAACCCAGCAGTAATTAGCAAATTAAAAAAAAAAAAACCTCTTTTGATTAGTACTCAGCATAATTCCCTCCAATTATTCAAAGTTCATGACTACAGGGGGTGGAATATCTCCAGGAATATTTATTTATATCTCTATTTTTTTCCAATCAACTTTGTGAATCTAGTTAATCATCAGCACTTGAACTTGTTAACTTGGAGAGTTTCAGAGCTGTCACTCTGTCTGATTGCTGGAGACAGCCCAGGGAAGAGTTTGGGGAGCACAGAGAATCCAAATTCCTGTCTCAGGCAAAGAAAAGAAAAGAAAAAGAAACAATAAAAAACAAGAAGAAAGAAAAAAACCAACTCTCTGCAGTAGCAGAGAAAATAAAAATACAGTGCTTTCCCTCTCTTTGTTTAGAGTCACAGCTTGGTGCTGGCATGTTTTGCATCAGCCTGTCAGACGGTGCTTTGCAAAGGCAGGCAATACATCTCCTTCTGCACATGGGCAAAATCCTCCCTGAAAAGGTACTCATGCCTGCACAGTCCAAATATCTGGGCAGGAGCAGCCCAGGCAGCCAAGCTTCCCCGAAAATGTGCTCCATGGTAATGCAGGCAAAGAATGGCCTTAAGCTATGAAGCTCCTCGCCTGCAGGTGCAGTAAATCAGCTCCCCAGCCAGCCCCCCGCTGCGGCTGGGGCAGGGCTGACCTGCCCACCACTCACAGGAAGCGAGGGCAAGCCACAAAAAAGCTGGAATTGCTCTGGAAGTCGCTGTTGCCTGCAGCGAAGCTTTGCTAAAGCATTTCATGCCTGCCTTCAGATGGTATGAGAACAGTTTTTCTGCCCTAAATCCTCCCACATCCTTTCCAGCAGGAGAGAAGGGACCGGGAATCACAAAACCTTTCCTTCACTATCCCTGTCCAAAGCTGCTCCAGCAGCCAGTGCTCCTGGGCTGGCTGAACGTGGAGATGGGGTAGGGACCAGCATCCTCACACTGCTGTCAGAGGATGGATGTGTGACCACATCCCACAGCCCCATCTGCTCTAGAACTACTGCTGTGTCCTTGCTCTCGTAGGTGCCTCCAGACCTAAGGGAAAGGCAGATGAACAGGGAGTTATGAGATGCCACCACCTCAAAGGTGGAGCAGCACAGGGAAACTGCTCCAATGGAGTCAGATTAAAGCAAAACTTTGATCTGACAGGCACCCTCTCATCTCCTGACACAGGCTCTCAGCATCCCCATCTCTGCTGGCCCTTGCCTCACACAAGCCACGTTGCTTGGGCAGAGACACTGTCCACCCTGGACTGCCCTTGCTGACCTACATGGGCAAGAGCATGGGGATGTGACCACTTGGAGAGTGGACTTACCAGGCTCTGAGCTGCAAGTCCTCCATCCTCTGCTTCATTAAAAACTTCTTCCCTGCCTGAGTGAGCCCTGAGGGAGGGAGAAGTCTAGTCCCAGATAGGAAGACATACCTTAAACCTTTCAAAGCCACTTTTCATTGGACTTTTCTATATTCATCACTGCAGACTAACAGAGATTTTCTGTCTAGTTTAGATGATTTTTTTTTTTAATTTAATCCTATCCAGTGAGAGCCCTCTAGGGAGCTCCTAACCCTGCTTTAATAACATGCTCATTAGTGAGGTTATTCAGGGAGTGGTTTCTATTTGACACTCCAGCATCTTTCCAATTAATGTTGCTTTAAAACAAGCAAACCTTAAAAAAGAGAGAATATCAAACAGCTCAGAGTCAGCACTGCGGGAAGCCAGCAATTTCCTCTGGATTTTCATCTCCCTTCTCTCCAAAATTTGGTTCTTAGTACCACAGCCATTTGCTGAGACAGGAGTAAATTAAAAGAGTACAAGGCCCTGCCATCCTGGTAGCTCAGGGGTGTCAAACCAGAAGCCAGAACACCGAGTGGGACACCAAGGGTTGTTTTGTTGAGCTGGATTAGGTCCCACATGCTGCATGCTCTGGGTCATGCAAGTGCAAGGTTGTACCAGTGCACACAGGTATTCCCATGAGCCAAGGGACAACAGAGTGACATTTTCTGCCATCTCTGCAACTGGAAATACCTTCATCAGCTCAACAGCTCCCAGCACAGGAGGTCTTTCTTTCCCTTGGTCCCTCACCTGAGCATGGCAGCGTTTGTGTGCAGCAGTGTGGGCCGCTGCAGCTGCCAGCAGGATCCCGGGTGGAGGGGCTGTGGGAGCAAAGGGATGTTGCCACAGCTGCTGGAGCAGGGACACAAAACTCCTCTGACGTCTCTCTAGATGACTTGGCTCACCTATGTATTTACAGATTGACTTTTCCCCTTGGCTTTGTTATTCCATAATGGGATGGTCCAAAGGCTGAAACAGCTCGGACCTGATATTGTGATATTGTATTTGCCAGGAGTGTGCTTCGGTTTTCCTTGGATGAAGGTGAGCTCTGGACACGTCTCATCACCAGGTGACCAAGAAGAGGATTGCATTGCACCATCTGGACATGAGTAACTGAAAGGGGTTTCAAAACATGCTCCCTTTGCCCAAGATAAGCAGGACTGAAGTGTTTCCTTTGCTGCCCACTACTTTCCCTACTGCAGTATCAAGACTTATTAATTTCATTTTAGGTGTAGAAAATTGAAATCTGGGTTAGAAGTGTGGAAAGCAGAGGCACACACAGTACACAGCCCACTGCAAAGAAATACCACCCTTGGTAAATCAGCAGCTGCAAAGGGAGCAGGACAGGGACAAATTCTGCACTGTTGGAGGGCCAGCACTGCTCCACTGACCAAAGAGAGCTGCAGCCATTTGTACCCAGCTGAGCTGGGCCCTGGAGGGCTGAGGGCAAGTGCTACCCAGGCCAGGAAGGAAATCAGTGGTGAAACAGCAAGAGAAAAGAGACTGTGAGTTCCTAGAGCTGGTAACAGTACCGAGAAGTGACTTGTGCAGGGCTTCCCTCTGTGTTGTCCTCAAGTAATTCCCCATGATTTGGACTGAAATAAGTGCATAATTGTGTTGCCTACCACAGCTTGCCAAGCACACGTCACTGCCTGTGACACACGGAATAATGTCGGCGTTACCTGATTTGGGGAACAGCTAAACTCTGAGTCTGCAGGCATCCTCCACTTTCTATTATCCCAAGTCCCCCTTAGGCTCCTCTCTTTGCCTTCCCCAGTCTTACACAGAATTTTGGCTCTTTCCTTGTTAATTAAATGACAGCCGTCTGCAGCCAGAGCTTGAATTACACCTGCCTAAAGCGATCAACAATGATTGGAATTGTCGTATCATTTTGATTGCAAAGATTCCCACGCAAGTCAAAACAAGCAGGGAGTGCAGGCATATGCTGAGAGCTATTACCAGGCTGTGAGACGGCTTCCCTTCTGCCAACATGCACCCAAGGCCCATCCCAAGCTCTTCTCTGCAAGAGTGTAAGAGCAAGGCTAAGCAGAATGATTTTTTTCCCTTGGCCTGTGGCTCCTTGCAGTGGTTTGCAATGGGAGCTGAAGATGCTGCTGCTGGCCAGAGGTGTTTGTGGGACCCGAGGCAGTGCTAGAGATGAGGCACAGCCCACGAACATCCTGATCTGCTGTTTCAGGATTATTTCTTTACATCAGGCTTTCAGCAGTTAGTGTTTTCCTAGCTTATTTTATGGCTGTGTTGGAAGAAGAAAAGCCAATGAAAGGGATATAAGTGAAATAGGGCAAGTTAGAAGTAGGCACATAAAGATGAAAGAGCACAGATCAGTGAGGCTACATGGAAGCTCTCCCCAGCAAGCACTGTGCCTGGATTTCCCCAGGGATCATCAATTCCTCTCCATGCTGCACTGTGGTGCAAACACAGTCCTCCTCTGCAGTTGTTCTCCACTCCCCCATAAAGTCTTGACCATACAGGCAGCAAATGGGATGCCCGAGACTTCCCAGTATATTGGGAAAAGTCTGTCCCAGAGTTTATGGGCAGCTGTGATGGCACAGCTACGCTGGGAGAGGACCTGCAAGCAGCTCAGGGGGAGGAGGGTCAGGCACCAGCTGAACCCCTGATCAGCTCTCAAATCGAACCAGGCACAATGCTTTCAGTAAATATCAAACCAGCTAATAAATGGACAATCTGAGAATCCAAAATCGTTGGTGAAATCAGGCTGAATTTGGGAAAACTGCAATGAAAATCCCTAGAGGAAGGAGGCAGAGGGAGGATGCTGCCCTCTGTAAATGAAACTTCCCACTATGGTTTCAAAGTGCAGTTTTCTTTAAGACCAGATCTCATTTTTAAAGTGAAGCAGGGAGAAGGCAGAAAAAATGTTTGCCAGGTCAAATAACCCAAAGCAAAATATTTCAGTTCAGGTCTAGTGAGACAGATGGGGTCCCCAGCTGAAAGATGAAGTGGGGGGAAACTGAACCAATTTTTTTCCTCCTGATTTCTTGGGTCAGCTACCAGCCAAAAGCCTTCTGACTTGCCAGCTCTGCTCTCCAGCCCAGGGCCATGCCAGGGGCACTGCCGGGGTGGGGGGAACATCTCCCTCCTGCTCAATCCCACTCAGGAATTGCAGTGCCCCTTTCTGTTGCTACAGAAACAGCCATGATGTCATCCCCACAGATGAGGAGGTAGCGTAGGAGCTTCTGGGAAGGGCAGAAAGGTCACACAGGATTGAGTCCTCCCTGTGCCAAACCCCAGGCACCCTGCCCCCCAGCATGCAAAGGTGTGCCGGGGAAGACAAGAGCTGCAGGACAAGAGGTGAAAGGATTTGTCTCCTCAGGAAGCACATTTTAAGCTTTCCATACTGAAAACTCACATATTTTTGGAGGTCTGGAATAGATTCTTCAGTGTACTGGTTTGGAGCAATAATGACATCCAGTGGCTGGTTAGCTTAGTTCTCAAGGGGAATCATGCACAAGCATCGCCCATCCTGTTGCTGCTGAAGGGTGTTAAAGTGGGACAGGTTGGAGCAGATGGACCTGTTTGCAGGTCACTCCATGCTCCTCTCACACCTGGAAAAAACAGCACTAGGATGAGCCCTATGGCTCCTCCACCAGCTCAAGAACCTGCTCCCAGGACATGCTCTTGCTGAATCCTCCGCAGCACGCCCCAAGCCTGCTTCTTTTGAAGTTAAAAGTCTCTTGATTTCAGGGAGGGAGCGGAATGAGAGCCAAGAACTCTACTTCTGGCTGCTCCAGGCATACCCCAGGCTTTTTGGAGAAGCACATATGGTGAACACCAACCTCCAGGAGCCAGTCAGGCAGTGTGGGCACTGTACACTGACACAGTCTGTGGCACAGAGTGACAAAAGCCGAGATACCTGAGCCCAGGCTGAGCTCTTTCTGTGCTCAGGGAAACCAGGGAATCCTGAAACACTGGGACACCATGTCAGGATACATGGGCCACAGGTTGCCAAAACAGAGCAACATCATTGGATGTTGCCGTGCCCATGCCAAGGGTGACACTGACTCCTGTGTCCCACAGCTTTCACAGCAATTGCCCTGAAAGAGGTCCCCAGGCACTTACATTATGGGGAAGGGGCCAAGGCCTGGGGCACATCGTAAGCTCAGCATAGGAGAGGCACTTTTGTATGCATGGTGGGCAGGAGCACATCTCTGTGGTGTCAGAGGGCTGGTCTGGATTCAGTATCTCCCCCCAGCCATGCTGTCCCTCCTTCAGTCCCAGACAGGCTGTATGCACGCCATTTGGAGAAGCAGTGGCTGGAGATCCTCTTGGCAGACCTCCTCCTGCAAGGTCAGGCTCTCAAGCAGGCACAAAGCCAACCTAAAAAAACCCAAGCAGCATCTCTGGGCCTTTGGCAAGAAGCAGAGTTGTGTCCCTTTTGCCCAAGCCAGGGACCAGGATAGCACCACCTGGGGGTCTGAGGCACAGAATATCTGCAGATTTATGTGGGATGAAACAATACTCAGTATCTGGGCCTCAGCCACCACAGTGGCTTTGTCACATCCCCTAATGACAGCAAAGGCAGGAGAATGATTTATTTGAAGCCAGAGCCCAGCTGTTGGGGTTTTAAGGTCTCTGAATGCATCCCTTGCAAAAAGGCAGGTTGGCAAAGCCTGTCAGGAGCGGTTCCTCTACTCATCCCTGCCAATGATTACTGGGTCAGGCAGAGGTTTCACTCCAGAGCTGATGGCTTTACATGCATGGATGTTCCCAGTTCCCCTCAAGGCTCCAGCAGCAAATGCAGCTCAGCTCACGTGTGCCTGCCCAGACCCCAACCAAGCCACTGAGACGTGAAGGATGCAGTTACGCAAGCGGAGAGAGCACCAGTGCCTGTGCCCCCGCAGCTCACTGAGCTGGCACAGGGGCTGGCACAGCCCGGGCTGCCGGCACTGCTGGACACAGCTGAGCGTCACACGGGGGCTGCACTCACCATGCAGGCTCTGGCACTCCACGTCTGGCACCTCACATTGCTGCCAGAGTGGACTGGATAACTGGGATCCGTGTAGATCCAGGCCATGGCCATGGCATGGACTCAAGAGCCTCTCACCCCTTGACAGCAGCCATGAAGTTCTCCCTCACATGTGCTGTGCTAGGAGTGTGAGGTTTGCCTCATGTCTGCTTCTCATCTCAGCTGTAGTTGAATCTCAGGAAGAGACACTTTGTCCAGGACGAGCAGATGGAGATTCATCTCAAAGGAACCTGGGAGAATGTTAAAGTCGATTAAGCCAGGGGTACTAATTGCAAAGAGTCAACAGGCATCTCTTGCTGCCCTGGAAGATGTGCAAAGACCCATGAACAGTCAGGGACACAGATGATGAGCTGATTTAAGGAATCACCTCTTTAAAAAGCCACTTGAACAGTAAGGTCATCACCTTGTTGAATGATCCCAAGTGACTTACATTTTCCCAGCACTGATCACAGCAGTTTCTATCACAGCCTATAAGCACACATACACCTTCATTTCAGTGAGGCAGCTGCTGTGATGGCCTTGCTCACACTCCTCACTCCTCAGAGAGGATTGCTGTGTGTGCCCAGCACCCAAACACAACTGTAGGGGGAAAGTGCCTCCTGGCATTGCTGTTAGCAGGGCAAGTGTATGGGCCTCAGAACTGCCTGTCTCCAGCTCACAGGGGAAAGGGTTTCTGCCAACACGGTGCTTTTCCGCGGGATGTTTCACCCAGGTGATGAACGAACAGGCTTCTTGTTCTTTTCTGCTCTTAAAATTAATAGCAAGTGCTCAGAGTCACATCTGCATGGGATAGGCACTCTAGAGTCCGCTGTGCCTCTCTCCTGCTGTTCCTGACAGGCCACCAGTGCTTCAGCAGTTCCAGGAGAGGAGAAGCCCTGAGGCTCTCCCCTTGAAGTGCCGTGTGCTGCCTTTACAAGGAAGTCTCTGCTGAAGTGAGGGAGAGATCAGCCACAGCTGGTCCAGGTGTAACCCTGGCCAACACATCATCTGGATGGGACACCTTCATCTTTGCAGAGCTTTGGCAAGACCCTGCCTGATGCCAGGAGCCTGGTGGTCTCAACCAGCTCTTCTTGGCCAGCTGATGGTGCACAGAGCCAAGATCACAGAGAGCAGGAAGCAATCCAGGACCAGTCCTGCTGTGGAGGTTTCTCAAGCAAGGAGCAGAAGAAAGAGACTGCAGCACAAGTGCAGGAAAAGCTCCTCAAACACTTGGTAGGGATTTTTCCTGGGGGAGGCATGAGGGACAGCCAGACTTTGAAAGAAGGGAAGCAGGTCTGACCCCAGCAGTAAGTGGATGCATGGCCACAGGCAATGCTGCCAGTGGTTTGCAATCTCCTTTCATACAGATGCTGTCTCCCTCACCTTCATTTCATTGCTATTGCTCATTTCTGGTCTGTAGGGAAAGGCAGAAAGGAGAAAGAAAAGGAAAGGAAGGGGGAAAAGGGAGAAAGAAAAAAGAAAGAAAGAAAAGAAAGAAAAAGGAAAGGGAAATGGAAAAAGGAAAGAAAAAGAGAAAAGCTATTGCAGACCCAAAGGACCCTTCCAGCCCAACATTTAATAGGTTTTCTCCTGTTATATTAGCACTAGACAATCAAACTGTTCAGCACAAGGTTATTTCCCTTTAGGTTAGACTGGTGACTTGGCGAATGCTTAAGGAGATCTAACAGACATGTTATTGTGTTCATGAAGGCTGAGGGATCACCAAAAGCTCGTGCTGGTCTCTAATGGCCTTGTGCTGCTGGGCATGCTGGGTTTGGAATGAGACAAACCGGAGGTCTCAGCTGAGGGACCTCACACCAAGCTCTGCCTTTGTCCTGGGAGGAAGAGACCCCATTCTCTGGCCAGCCGCAGACATTTGGCAGTTCTCTCCCAGTTCACCTATGCACACATGTGGCTCTGCTGGGCTTCCCAGTGTGCAGTTGCCAGCTGCCATTGAACAGCTGCCACTTGGCCTCCTGAGAGGGCTCTTTCCTAATGCCAGCATCAAATCCTCCATCACTTCTCAAAATGCTGTGGGAACAAATACATGTTGTAACAACATGTTACTGCTGCAACCCCTCCTGCCCGTGCTGGGGACCCCTGTGCTGTGCACTGAGTGATCTGCTGCCCAGTTCCACTGTGGGTCCCAAACCACAGCCAGTCTCACTGCTAAAAAGTGGGTTTCAGTTATGGAAATGGATTTTTTTTTTTTTCCCTCTTCCAAGCTCATTGCCCACAAGGTACAATTTTGTCAGTCACTAATATTAAGCCAAAATCATTGTATTTCCTTCCTTCAGGCAGGGCTTCTTACACCCTATATCTTAGCCTCAATATCCCCTGTTTTCCTCCACCAGATTTAATTTTTTATCCTTCAATCCTTTTTGTCCCCTGTAATCTCCCTGCAACTTTCACATGCTACTCTGCCTCTTCCCCTCTTTTAATCCCTCCTCCCATCCCTCCCTTCCTTCTTTCCCTTCTTCCCTTCTCCTTTAATTGTTTTCTTTTGTGTTTTTTTCTCTTTTGTGTTTTTTTTTTTCTCTTTTGTCGTTTTTTTCTCTTGTGGTTTTTTTCTCTTTCTTCTCTTCTCTTTCTCTTTCCTCTTCTCTTCTCTTCTCTTCTCTTCTCTTCCTTCTTTCTCTTCTCTTCTCTTCTCTTCTCTTATATTCTCTTCTCTTCTCTTCTTTTCTCTTCTCTTCTTTCTCTTTCTCTTCTCTTCTCTTCTCTTCTCTTCTCTTCTCTTCTCCTCCCTCCTCTTCCTCTTCCCTTTCTTCTTCTCTCTTTCTTTCATACTTCATTTTCTTTGAATGCTCTGATTTCAGAGTCACCATTTGTGTCCTACTGCCCTCCCCCCCCAATTCCTTTTAGGCCTCTAATTTACCCGGATTGAGTTATATTATAAAGAATAGAAATGTCCATGTAGTTAAAGCTCTGGGGCTGAGAGATATGGTTTTAACTCTCAGCCCTGCCACACTCTGTTTGTACAGTAGGGTGCTTAGATATGACAGCTGTGAGACCCACAGAAAATCCCTCTGAGGCTTATTTATGGAGGATGGTACAGTGCATTTGAACATCTAGTCCCTACAGGTGCAGAGTTGTTCAATCCCACATTTTCCTAGTCCATGTGACTCTTCTGTGGAGTTTAGAAACCTCAGTATCTCCCCAGCCTGGCATTGCTCTGTTGCTAGCATAAATCCCAGCTCCCCTGTGCTGCAGCAAGCCTTTTAGAGCTCTTTTAAATGACATTACCTTTTCCCTGTATATTTTTGATCCAAAGCACAGAAGAAAGCTAACAGAGGGAAATCAGCACTTTAGCTCAGTGATGTGGCAGTTCATAAGCAAGTCAGCTTATGTGGGTTTGGATGATACAGAAATTGGCTAGTGGGAAGAATATTTACAGGAGTCTTTTCTCAGCTTTGGAATTAGAGAAAATAATCCTACTAAATTAAACAAAAGTGATAATAATATAAAAGAGCGCTTCTTAAACGGAACAGCTTCCTTCCTTGCCAGCAACATAGAACTCAATGTTTTCAACACATGTATAATGCATTTTTAATGTAAACAGCATGAGGCAAAATTCCAGCATAGGATGTGAAATAGAAAGAGAAATTGTTCAGGAAGGGAGCAGGGGAAATTGCCAATGCTGCAACAGAATGAAACTTTCTCTAAATCCCAAGCTCTGTCTGTGGGGCATTACAGCATCAATACCATTATCACTGCACACCATGGGCCGCTTATTGCCTTTAATTATGTTAGTAAAATAAAGGATCCTTTCTGGCCAGACTGGATGGACAATGTTAAGCCATGCTGGAAAAGCTGGATAAACCTCATTAAGGAGAATTTGGCACAGGGAGAGATAAGGCTGTGTGCTCACCAAGTTCAGGATACTTCAAAGGGAAAAAAGGCTTTTGATAATGGATTTCTCAGGAGTCGGGACATGACTGGGCACCTTACTCATCCTGCAGCCAACTGCTCACAGAGGAGGGGAGGTCTTCCTGGAAAGGGCCCTCTGCTCATGTTGCCACTTCCACAGCCATGTGCTGTAATGGTGCTGCATCATAACTATAATTTTAGGGTTACAAGACTCTGCCCCTTTGTTTCAGTGCTCCTGAAACCACAGAGCATGCAGTGAAAGGGCCGTGGCCCCAGGCACGCACACAATGGGATGGCAGATCCCTGTGGATCTGCTGCATCCAATGGTTCCCAGACTGTATGGGCAGCTGGGCTGCATGTTCTCCTGTGTTCCATCTTGTGTTTTCATTGAAAACACGGTGAGGGAGGAAGGAGCAGGGTTATTATGCATGCAGACGAGAGTGATCAGGGAGGGATGGCAAGGACATTTTGGGGACAAGGTTAGAATTCAAAATGATTTAGACAAGTTGGATGAAATGGCCCCAAATACCGAGGTGAAATGCAAACTGGGGACAACAGCAAGCCCTGCTGGAGGCACAGACTGCTCATATCCAGGGTGCGAATGACTGAAGGCATGCTCTTTATTCCAGAAAGGAGCTGGGATAACAGCAGTCACAGGGCAAGGGTCTGTCCTGCAGCTCTGTTCCGAATAAGGAATGGTCCCTCTCACTGTGTAGCCTAACAAGTGGCAGAGGAGGATTTTAGTCTTGTCTCTCCCTCAGCTCAACTACTCAGTCCTTAAGGCCTTCAAAAGATAACCTCCATGAGGAAGGGAATGGTCTGTCCTCTGCAGCTGCAGCAGACAGGACAAGATGACACAGGTTTAAATTGCAGTGAGAGCAAATCAGGTTAGACACAGAGGACTGTTTACAGGGTCTGGAGCAGCTAACTTTGGCATGCTGGGGAGTCTCCATGCCGACAGCTGTAAACTTTTCTCTCCTGTTAGTGTACGAGTCTAAAATGCCATCTGTGTGGCAAGAGGAATTTGGGAATTTTACACATCCTCAAGGAGAGGAGGTGGTCTGGGTTCCCCTGGAGCATTTTCCCTAGCACAGGGGAGGCAAGGCCGGTTCATTGTCCTATGTACTAACACTGCTCTGAATATTGGGAAAAGACAGAAGCGATGCTATTTTTGAAGGCAATATTGAACATAAATAGACATGGCAAGGTGCCAGCTTCAAACCAGAACTGTTTCCAATAGAGCTGGGTGAGGCACTCAAAGAGTCTTTTGAAAAATCCATTAAGGCTCCATCAAAACAAGGAGCTTTTCAGAATGACAGACACATAGGTGCCTTCTTCATCTCATTCATTGAAATAAAAAAATCAGGCACGTTTTCTCCTTATTTCCTTTCACAGAGACTCAGCCCCTCCGGAGGAAAAAAAAATAAATTAAAGTTTCTGTTGTGGAGAAGAAGGCAGCACCATTTCAAGTTTTAACAGATCTCCTATTGATCAGGCTTAAATTGGCTGTGTGCTGCCTGCAGTTGAGCTCCGCTGCACTGCTGCTGACATGGAAAGGACTTAGCAGGCAAGCAGAGAGCTCACCAGCCTGCAACCCTCATCCAGTGCTCAAAGCTTCAATATGCAGAAGCTTTCAAGGCTGAAAAGCCCAGGCTTTTGCCTTTCCACCAGTAGGTCTTTGAACACCTCTGGGTCTTTGTAATAGCAGCATTTGCTTCATCATTTCAATTTCTGCATGAGTCACAGTTCCCCTCATGTACTACTTTTCCTTTCCCACTCTGCCTCAGAGATAAGAATTCAGTGTCCCAGAGCAGAGATTTGAGAAACCTCAGGCAGTGGATTCATGTCCAGAAAAAAAATGAATCTTATCTACGACAAAGAGGGAAAAGGAAGGGGGCGAAATATGTTTGTAGTAAAATTGTTAAGAGACCAAATCGGTGCCTCCTTAGGAAGTTCCTGGGATGTAAAGCACCAATTAACGTGAACATGATGTGAAATATGAATAGGCCAGGGCTTTGACTCATCCCCCAGTACAAACCAAGTGAAGAGTTTAAGTTGGCAACACAAGTAGCAATTTGAAGAGGGGAAAGGAAAGCCTTTCATTCTATCTGGATGTGCCTCTAGCCATAGCAGAGGGACAGAGGAAGTCATACAAGTTAGGAAATGCCAAGACATGGAGATGTGACCTGAGGGTGCCTGTGGTCTGCCTTGGCCACATGCCAGAGCACAGCCCCAGGTCCATGCAATTATTTCCATTGTGAATTCAATAACCATTGCAAACTTGCACACACGAGCAAGGACCTCAGACTAGAAAGGAACAATACACACTTCAGCTGTGGACCCCCAAGCACCAGGTCATGCTAATCAATCAACCCACTTAGTGCCTCTGGCAGAAAAATATTTTTAAAATATTTTAGGAGACAGGAAAAGGATCAAACTGTTGAGAAAGCCACCAGAATTGGTCATTTGATCTTTAGAAGATGCTAGTTCTACCTGTTTGTAAGGGAGCTGAATGCTGAGGACGTGGAGAGGTAGATGGGTGATAGGTCCTTGGCTGTGACCTCCAACTGACCCAGACAAGACAGCACCAATGACCCTGTCCTGCCTGGCTGATTGATATTTGGGACCCAGCAGGGTTGGTGCTCAGGCACTGAGGACAAACCAAAGCCATTTTTGGTGCACTCTCTATTTACAGCTGCAGCACAACCAAATCCATCAAGTAGGAAGAGGAGTTGTCACTGTCACATCCCGGAGGAAGACTGGGCTGACTCAATTAGGAGACGTACACGAGTATTGATTATTGCCAAGTACAAATTCTCTTTCCCACTCAACTATGTGGTACTGTTAGTTTATTTTCCTCCTCCAGGTTATTCTTAATTTCAAAATAACACAATTGTTGTTGTTCCCAATGTACAATACAAATTGACAATATAATATAGCTTGTATTACCACAGTCCCTACTGGCCTCTGATGAGTTAGTAATTCAGCCATCTGATTTTCTCATCTTTTTTTTTCCTTTTTGCTTGTGGATTCCAAGCTCTCTGAAAATGTTTTTTTTTTTTTAACATTCAAAACAAAGCCACCTCCCAGCGTTAGGATGTCTGAGAGATTTTTCTTGCCCTTCAACTCTACTATAGAGGAGGCTGGATCTGTTCCAAAGATCTTCTCCTGTAATCACAGCCATCAGTCACTTATCCCCAGGGAAATTTATGCCAACCCCTCTCTGTATGCTGGGACAACTGTTTTGGAGGGGGCAGTAGAGCCTGTGAGCTTCCTGCCTCAGCTTACAGGTTGGCACTAAGCAGGGAATGGATGTAGCAAACTATGGTCTGCCAGGATAAATGAAGTGTTAGATCTTACCAAATGCATCTGCCTACAGACCTGTTTCTCCAGGTGGGAATCCATCATCCCTGCCTCTGGAAATAAAGCCATTGGAGTATCTTGCTATAAACTCATGAGCCTAAAAAAGGGTCTCCTGCATCTGAAAATGGAGATCTCACAGTCCTGCACTCGGTCAGAGCAAACAGAAAGGCTGAACTTCCTATGCAAGCATCATCACTTTCCTGCCCTTGTAGTGCAATTTGGGAGCCCAACCTCTCCCACACCTGCAGTTTCTTGCATGGAACTGGCAAAATGCACTGACTGCGTTGAATAAGCCTAGGGACTCAGAGGTCCCATGATCTCACCAGAAGATATTAAAATTCTTCATCTTCTTCTCGCCTGATGAAAGAGGTATGAACTGTGCTTGGGCCAGTTACAAATTAAACCATTTCCAGTGTATAACATCTATTGCTCTCCTTGGGGATGACTCAGGATGTGAGTTACACATTTCTGGTGGAATGGTACTGGAGAGGACAGCAGGGCCAGCACTTCAGTTCTGTATTTATGGATATCATCAGAAAAGTTTTATTGGATACATATTTTGCATCCCTCTCTCTGGAGAACTTTCACAGTATTTTTGTTCTCTTGCTTTCAGTAACCGATTTTATACATGTATGTACACAGAGGGGATGTGGGTAAGAATTCCTCAAAGTATGGAGAAACAGTGATTGTTTCTCACTTGACATAGGGAGGGAACATGGAACTCCAACCTTGACTGTAAGTACAAAGGGACTGGAGTGGGTCTGACCCTTCTACTTCTTACCACAATCACAGTTCCCTCCTTTAAAGGACAATTGCCATGCACTAGCCCGCACAAAGGCCACCTGCCAAGGCAGCTTTTTCCTCTGGCTCCCCTTCAAGATGTGCTGCTTTCTCCATTTAACTCACCTGTCAAGGGCACCCGAGTGCCCTCCCTGAGGGCTAATCCCTCCAGTGATCCCTGCCAAGGAGCCTTGGGTTGTGTTTCAGAGAGTGTAAAGTCTTCAGCGCATAGTCCCAAAAACCTGCCTGCCAGGCTTCCTCCAGGAACAGTACTCATATGGTGGCATGACCGAAACATGGGGCCACTGTGTAGGTAAGGACAAAACCCCCCCGCAATTAGATGTAAAACAGGGTGATTCAGTACCAGTCCTGGTTCAGCACTTTGACTTTGGCCTCAGTACCACATGCCCGCATCAGAGTGCATTCTCCTTTCTCCAAAAGATGAGATGTCCTAAGATTTCCACTCAAACAGGGAAAAACAAAGCAGTATTTTGAAGGTTTTCACAAAAACAGCACATCCCACGGGTTGTTTGGGTCAATCAAATATTTTCTTTTGCTCACTTTTCCCATGTAATATAAAATGTGGATGAAAAATTGACAAAAAGTGAAATGACTGCAACTTCGTTTGAAAAATCATCAAAGCAGAACACTGTAACCTAAAAGTTACTTTTGAAAAGGGAATGATCAAAACAATATGGCCTGATGTGTCAAAATAACATTTCCAACAAAAATTGCTTTAACAACATTTTTCTCAAAAGCTCTTCATTGCATCATTCCCAAAAGGACCATTCCTGGTGATAGCATGAAGAGATCACCCAGGAATCTTCTCCTCTTATACTTCCTTTTAAGGCAGTGGCAACGTGCATCAGTCTCCTCTTCTCTCTTCATGTGCTGCCTTTGATACTTCTAGTCTTTTGTACAAAGCTTTGTTATTAATGTTGGCCACAGGCAGCACACGTGTGAGACGCACAGCACCACAGACCCTTCACAGCTGCACCATGTTTTCCTTCAGCAATGGGGGATTGGTCAGAACTGACACAGATGTCCCCAGGACAGCGGTGATTTATCAGAAGGAAAGTGAGCCCAATGTGAAGGTCGCACGACACGTTTCACCTCACTCGTATTCGTAAGTCCAACATGCATCTTTTGGCTGCTGAGCATGTGCAGAGCAGGTATCTGGATAGGATGGTGTGTGCTTATGCATTTGTCAGCGTAGCATTGAGATGTCCAGCATGTAGGAGAAATATATACAAGAAAAGATCGCTGGAGCATGATTGTGTGGTCCCTCAGCTCAAGACAGTACGTGCTGAACTCCGTCCACACGACTGGGCTGGTATAGACCTGAACAGAGCATAATGAATGCCCTTCTTCATCATGTAGGTGCCACTTATCCTGACTCAGATTCAGTTACACTCGTGGAGCTGATTGCAGATTTCAGCCTACTCTTGCATATCAAGAGCATATTCAGTGTTCCAGGGACTCAATGAAACAAAAAGTCAGCACGTGGTCTTCCTTACAGCCCCCGGGTCTTGTTCATCCCTGGTGGAGCCACATAAAAAATGAGTTTGGCCTATTTTGTCAGATGCAGAGATATCTGTGGAATAGTATGTTCAATTCTTTATGTCAGGTCATCTGTCTCTCCTCAGCAAGATTCATCTGTGATTACTTCTCCATTTACTGGATTTTTTTTTTAAATACAGAATTCTATAGTAACCTTCAAACAGAAGGAGGGAGAATAAATACGTTTAATTTAAAAGTTTAACTAGTCAAAGCAAAGTTAGGGAAAGCACTGAGCATCTCAGGTGCTGGTTAACCTATAAATGAAAAATAAGGAAGACAAGGAAAAGGAATATTAAATTATGTAAATGCTTAGGGGAATCATATCTTGGCTCATATACAAGTCTAAGCTGCTGCAGGAAAGAAATGGGAAGACTGGGCTGGAGGAAATGCGACAATTGGTGTCTTCCCATGGAAAGCAAGGGAAAACCTTCAGCTTCCATAGAATGGAAAATAGCTCCACTTATAAAACAGTTTAGGTCAGATTAACACTACATAAAAACAGTGATGGGTTTTGCCCTCAAAACCAAATAGCAAAGTAAGTCCCATGGTCACATACAGCATATCCACACATGCAGCTGACACACAGCCCTGCAAGGGTTGTTCCCATTGCATGAAGCTCCCGCCTTATTGTAAAGGAGGAGCTGTAGTATGGGGAGAACATCCACAGAGAGGGAGCTTGCACACTGGTCTTTCTCCTTCAGACAGGAATCAAGTCTCTTGGGAACACGTACTGGATTTTTGCAGGTACAGCCTCCTTCATAATTCATGGCAGGCTGCCTCAAACCCCTCCCTGGATGCTTTCCTTTTCCCCATGCAGACATGTAGGACCCAGGACCAGTGCAAGAAACGTCAAGTCCCCCAGCAGCTCACCCGTCTGATGGCAAGGATGGGTACTGACATATTTTTCTCTAGCCCTGCTGTCTCCAGCTTCTCTGTGGGAGCTGATGCTGCAGGACTCATCTTGCATTGTTATGTAGATAAGTAGAAACTCCTCTCCAAAGCTCTAACGTGCCTTCCAAGTCAACAGGAAATAAACTTCTGCAAAGAATGCTGAGTTGTAAGGCTGGTCCCAGCTGGTTTTGGGAACACTGTTCTGTTGGAAGCCATATTTCACGGTGTTTAACTGTGACAGGATTTTCTGAAGAAGGCCAAGCATGTGGGAACATTTCTCACTCCCTGGAAGCTGATGGTTGGTCCTCAGCACAGATTTACAATTTAATTGAAAAAAAAAGAGAGAAAGAGAAGAAATTTTGATTAACACTGCTCTTAATCATCAAAGCTTTGGCTGGGCATCCCCTGGTTTTGCCAGCTCAAGTCATAACATGTATTAGAGGACTACAGTAGAAACATCCAGAGAGGAGAATAAAGCAAGAATGAGGCAAAGGACAGTCTCACTTACTCAGAAGTAACTCCACGACATAAATAGCTACTTCACATTTATGAAGATGTGGAAACTCAGCTTGTCCCAGTGCCTTCTTGACATTAACATTTTTCCTTCCTTCTAATCTTTAGGACCTTCCCCAGCAAGCCTCCCTTCAGGCTCCTATTCGTAATGTTTGCATGATATATCAGGAAACATCTCTAAAAAGAGACATCAGTCTATGGCATGGAATTCTCTCTGGGAAATTATCTGCTGTGCTGCAGGCTGTGAAGGGGAGATCTGTTACCATTCAAGAGCTGTCCCATTCAAAAACTGCTGAAGCAAAGAGCAAAAATTCTCTGAGTCAACCCTGAACCAAAGTCCCAGCCAACATCAGGGAGCCCTTTCTGTTAGAAGAGCCTCTTTTCAGATAAGACTTTCATCCAAGGTTATCTGAACACTTGCAATCAAATGGCATTTTGTGCTAACATTAATCCTGGTGTCCTGGCCACATTCCAGTCCGAGTAACAACGTTCTGCCAACTTAAATTCCTCCAGAGGTTTCAGTAGGATGCAATTTTTTTCCTCTTTTTTTGTATTCTATTTCTGGATAGTTAATTCTGGACAGTGCAAAAGACTGACCATGTTCTAACCCAGCACTGGTAGCGCTTCACTTGTGAGAAAAGTGGACCTTGAAGTGAGAAGGACCAAAATGCTGCATGAAAGCACATTATTAATAATAAATGGCTACTACAACGCATTTCTACTTTTCTTTTAAGTTCTGGTATCAATGGAAAATGTAGAGCTGGAATACTATTGAGATCCCTGAGAAAGTTTATTGGCAATCCCAGCAATCGGAACAGAGGAGTGCATTTTAAGTTGTAATCAATACACTTGTGACACAAATGAAAGGGAGATGTTATATAAGGAGTTTTTTTCCACTGGAGAGAGCCCTGACAGCCAGTTATTGCACTGAGGAAAGGAAGTCATCCAGATGGACTCTCCGTCACACTAATGAAGCCATCTCATAACTGTAACAGAGACCTCGTGTATCTGCTGTGACACTTAGCAAATCTGGGCATGAATAAATAACCAAAGTCCAATTGAATTAACCTCCAACTGATCAGCCCTACTAAACAAATTATCCTAAACTCTGAACAAGATTAAAAGGACTGGCACAGGCCAGAATCATGTGGCAGGAGTGTTAATTCAGTTTAACAAGTTTAAACCTAATCCCTCAGTGTTCTCTGATTTCAGGGTTTCAGGGCAAACTGGTTCTAAAATGCTCTTGGAAGGGTTAGAAAAGGAGGCTCGCATGAAGTTGAGAGAAAAAACATGATCTCAGCCTGGAGTCACCTAAAGAAACAGAAGAGGCATTGCCAGTGCAGAGCAGAGAAGGACTTAGGCAGAGCATTTCTTACAGAGACAGAAGAGGGTAGGAAAATTACATTGATTTCCTTATGGAATATTCCAACCTCATTTCCAGGATGAAACTCAAAAGGTTGATAGCACATCTGCTTTTCTTGATTTTCATATTTCTTGTGCAGAAAGAGAAGATAAGCACCTATGAAATAAGGGACAATGCTTCATTTTAATGCCATTTTCTCCAGTATATAATTGTATTTTTCTCCTAAGAATACATTTGTACTGTCCATCAAAAGCACAATTCAATTATCACAAACTTCAGTTCATTACTTAGAATGGCACTAACAAAGAAACAAATACTTGTTTTTTTCTATGTTGATTCATAAAAGAATTTATGTGGTCAGTTAAAATTAACTTTAAACTTCAACTTTAATAGACTCAACATTTTGCAGGGTTTTGAAATGTTAAACCTGCTTCCAAGAGAAACTATTTATTTGATTAATTTCTAGACGCAGGAGGAGATGTAGTAAACTCTACAAGTTTTCTGAAATGGAGATAACCAGGATTTGAAACTCTTCTAAATACAAAGTCCTGCAGTATATGCACGTGCCTCACAAAATCTTTCCAATCAAAAAATTCCTCATACATGTATTTCCAATTTTCTGTCTTAGGTAAGTCCTTCAATACAGCTCCCAGCTTCCTATAATCTCACACTTTTTCAGTGAGTCTGGTTAGTATAGGTACAGAAATCTGTCTCTCTACAGCCCACGGAAGAGCACCTGCTTGCATTCTTTTGCCTTGCCACGGAATGTCTTTATGCAGGTCTGGCTTGGATTCTTTATTGTGATCTACAGCATAACTGTAGCTTTATGTGCTAAACTTCAACATCAGATAGGATGTTCATTTTGACCAGATGGCAAACAAATTTAATGTACCAGGAAAGAGGAAGCATTCAGACATCAGGTATTTTCACCATCTCCATCTTCAACATCTATAATGAACTTAAAAATGAGATAGAGCCAATCTTCATCTAATATTCAAGAGTAATTCATTATACCCAGGAATCATTTTGGTATTGTTTCATTGGCAAGGCACAGAGTTGTCCACTTTGTTGGGAAATGCCTGAATGCTTCCACATATTTAAGTTTTGCAAAATGAATACCTCCTGTAATTCTGAAACTTTTGTTACACAACCCTCGAAATGGAATCATGACCTATCTACTGTGTACTTTGCTATTATTTATGCAGTATATAAATGCAAGGTAAATATTTATTCTCATTTTCCACTGTGTGCACTGACTGATATCTCCCAAAGTTAACAGCAGCATTATGAACTGCAAATGATGACACATTGTCAAAGTTGAAACCATTTGGTTAGATGCCTCTTACATTTTCAAATATTCCCAATGCAATTTCATAACTGTCTTGAACATAATGAGGCAATGGATTTTTCCTCTTTCAACAGTGTAACAATGAACAACTATTAGAACCACTTTATTATTTCCTGAGTTTGAAGGATCAGTGGCCACAGAGAAAATATGCCCTTTTCAACCAAGTTTTTAATTGTTTTCTCACTTGAAAGAGGAGCTAATTTATTACTGGCGGCGCAGAAGGCATTTGTCTCATCAAGATATATCATTCTAACTATGGGTGAATTCTAGACAACAACACTATTTAATTTGCTGTCACAATTAAGTGATTTATAGAACTGACTATACTATTAGTATCATACTAATACTCTCACATTCTCTTGTTGCTTCTGCAAGAGCCACGGTGTTATTTGCCGGCTTTCGCACTTCTCGGGAACAGAGGGGTACGAGTTTTGTTCTTAGAAGCTATGCCACAATTATTTTTACAATCCACTCCATTTGCATGTTGTCTTTCATCTGACAGACCCCCGCGAGCACCTAAAAAACTCCTACATAAACTATAGTGAGCTTTATGGTAATTACTGCTGTCTTTAGTGATCCATGGAAATAATTCCTTCAGCCACTGCAGCAGTACAAAGCTTCTGCTGTTCGCAGGGTAGATCTGCTGATGGATGATACCATCCACAGGCGCTGTCATGGTCGTGATCTATGCAGGGCTGTTACTTGACAAATGAAAATTATGTAAACAGTACTCAAACTCAATCTTGCCTCATGATGACTCTGTCTGTTCCATACCCCCTGCCTATAGTGCCCAGTACAGCCAGCTGTTATCTCATGATAAATACCGGAGATAAAATTATCATCAGACAGCACCAGGTTGGCTGCATGATGTAATCCTGACTCTTTTAGGTAGCTGGAGCTCTTTTAGCTCTCTTAGGTAGTCTGGAGTGATGCTGGAGATGTATTTCACACATTTTCAGAATGTCATTTTAATTTCAGTCGTTCTTGAAAGTAATTTCTGGATAATTTTTGCAGAGAAATGTAGGATGTGCTGGTTTTAAAGGCACTGAATATATGAGAACTACTGCTGTTTGAGATCAAGCACCCAAGAAACTGCTTTCAGCAATGTCCTCCTGCAGGTGTGACTTGCCTCATCTTGCCAGGCTCTGCAATCTCAGTAGTAGCCCCCTCGTGAAACTCTCCCCCAGCACCAAGGTTGCTCCTTTCTCCTTTCTCCTCCCCGCCCCATGGATCTGTAATCCTCCTTTCCCAGCCTGCACAGCAGCTCAGAAAACACCAATGACACAGCATAACAAAGTCCTACAAGGGCTGGAGTACTCCTCTATTTATAGGTCGCTAAATCTGACTAAAAAAAACTTCCAGAGCTCCAGTCACATTGCTACCTAGATGTTTCCAGGCCCAGCCAGAGCGTCCTGGCTTACTGCCATGTTTTTAAATCCTACCCCGTACACTGAGCTTTCGCAGGAAAATCTGCTAGTGCTCATATGTGGGCACTTACTATTGACACAAATATTAATGAACATTCCCATATTGTTTCCTTACTAAGCTGCAAGTGCAAGAAACGGAAACAACAGCATGACCTGAGAGTCTCAGGCACGTAAAGACATCCAGCATTTCTATTTCAGATGGGCAGCCGAGTGCAGCTCACACAGAAAAGAAATAATTGGATGTGTTATGTGTGGGGTTTTTTTATTAAAAGACTGTTGTTTTGCTGGCTGAATTCTACAACTGGGAAAAAAAAAAAAGGTTTAATCAAAAACAAAATAGCTTGGAGCCGTTTTGCAATGCCTAATGGATTGGCTGAGCCTTCCCCTTACTCACACAATCAGTGAAATAAGAGAAGTCCCACACAGTAAAAGCTGTGTGGACAACTTCAAAACAAGCCAAACCCTTAGACTGGTCTCTCAGAATAAGAATTGATACTCTTGTTATCCCAGGGAGCACAGAAAAGGGACCAATGCACAAAAGAGCCAGAATCCCGTCACCTCCCTTCAAAATATGAGCACAAACAGAGCCTCAGAGCTTTAACCCTGAGAATGCTGTTCAGGTATCACCTAATCCTGGACATGTCTGAACTCCTCAGCTGCTCACACTCCAACCTCAGGCTTCCCTGCACATATGATGTCCCCTTTCTACTCATGTGCAGAGGCAGCTGGGCTGTGGTCATGTTTGGCAGGCCCATACCTATGTCAGGCTGAGCCCTAGAAAGTAGGAGATAAGCCAGCCAACGTCAGCCACAGCACGTGTGACTCCTGACTGAGGAGAGCCAGACTCTAAGCCATGTTTCCAGTGACTGCAGAGAGAGCCAGGCTGTTGTTGCCAGACATGGTTGTTGGGGCGAAGGCTGGTCTCTGAGAACAGCCCCGGGTGTGCTCCTCTCCCTGCCTCCCCCAGGGCCTCGATCCAGTAGTATTTTCTGAACACCATTCTGCCAGACTCTATCAAAATGCAGTGAGGATGGCTTGAAAGGAGAAATCCAGAGTGTGGATTTCTGCCATCCCTCCTACTCCTTTGACACAACAGCTCCATGGAGAGAGTGCTCACACAACCCTGCACCACCCACACCCCCGACCTTGCTGTGACAGCAATAAGGCGAGCAGGAACACTCTGATATCGTCTGGCCTGAGGAATGTACTCGCAGGCAGCTCTGCTTCACGTACCTGATTTATAACAAGGGGCAGAATAGTTCCCAAGCAGCTCCTGCATCAGGGAGCAAACTAATTCCTTTCCTCTCTCCTTGGCTGCGCAGCCCAGGGCCCAGCTGCACCCGAGGTTCCAGCTCACAGTCTGTATTCTGCATCATAAAAGATACAAGAGAGAAATCTAAACTAGAGAAGTAATAACCTGTAAACTAATAAACCAACCCAGCACTTTGATAGTGAGGCCCTCCCCAGAGCAGGGATTATTAATGGATGTCCTGAAACACTGTGTGTCTAGTTTTCAAGAGAAGTGGGAAACATTTCTGATGCTCTAAGGATCTTATGCATTTGTTCTCATAAAATCAGTTCAGACAAATGCAAAGACTAATATAAAAGCAGCCTCCTTCCAGTCTACACACACAGAGGCACTGAGGCAGTTGAAAAAGAAGAGTAATACAAAACTGCTCAAATAAATAATAATAAAGGTATAAAGAGGTAACATTATGAATAGTTTTTCTTGTCAATGTATGGGGCTGCACAGTCACTGATTTTGCCTCATAACTGAGATAGTGATATGCACAACTTATGTTTCTTCAACAGTGAGTGCATGGGAATGGAAGAAGGGATCCTGAAATTCTGCAGAATCTCCAGCTGAGAATTTGATGGCTCTGATCTGCTGTCTCGATTCTTTATTTTCCCTGAACTGTAAAATGGGGTATATTAATAACGTGTTATGTCAAAAGACAGCTTATGAAGCTAAGTGTAATAATGTTCGCAATGTGATTAGGGATCTTTGGAGGAATAGTGCTGTAGAAACCAGGAGTGTAAGTGTGGATCCAGGTCTCTCTAAGCCACAAAATGCTGGGAAGCAGATGGCAGGCAGACAGACCCCTCAGGAAAGGTCCCATTACCTGCCACAGTGTGTATTCTCAAATCCCCATCCCCTATATCAGTCACACAGACAATAGGACTCTTCTCTTTAGTTCATTTTTTTTAATGTATTTACTGTCAGTGATGAAGATTCAGTGCTTAGTTACTTCAGTTTATTATATCCCACCTTAGCTACAGGCCAAAATGAGACATCCAATTCAAAGAAACTGTTAAAGACAACTTTTTCATCCAAAACTAATGCAAAACAGAGAAGAATGGTGAATCCCTGTAAATCTGAACAACAGCTTTTTGTCCTCCTGACATGTAAAAAATAAAATGGAGTCTGGCAAGGATGGCAGGAAGAACTGGGTCCTTTGTGTTTCCTGAAGTAAAGTTACTCTCTGGAGAAGGCAGAGCAGGAATAAACTTCTTTATGAGTCAGGAGGTTTTACTGACAATAGCTGCTATTATCTCTGTCAAACAGGCAAAGCCTCGAGTGATTGTGGTAAGCAAGAAAGAGGAATGCTGTTTATTCACAGTGCTGGAAAACAGACTATTTGCCAGACTGCAAAGAGTACCAAAAAGGTATCGAGCCTCTGTTTGAATTAACCACAAAAATAACCTGCTGAATTAAAAGCTTTTCCGTGGACCTCTGCTGCTCTCTAATGGTGCCTTCCAGGATTCTCATCACAAAGTCTATGCGCTCTTCCTGTAGTCAAGTTTTGGTAAAACTTTTAATGCAAAACAAAAGGAATATTCATGAGGTCCTTAAGATATGTTGCCTGAACTGATAACCCACAACTCAGGCAGCTATTGCTGCAGCCACACCTGGGATATTTAGTGGGTGGTGGGAATGCCAGTAAAGGAGACCTAAAACATAGCAAGGAAGGCTTTGAGCATACATTAGATGCAGCAATTGCAAGAGTCTGGAAGGTTGCAAACCTCTGAGAAATTCCAATTTTCAGGGCTATGTATAAACTAGAATACAAAATTATTATTCACGAGTACTAGTATTACAAAGAAAAGCATTAGCACCGGATCAATTGTGTGTAATTAACAGAAACTAATGCCTGCACCCCGGACAGTCACGTTATGTTTTGCTCTCTTCACACAAGTGTCCTTATTTTATCCCCCAGAACAGCTCAACTGGGCAGCTGCCATCACTCACTCAGCCAAGGGCAAGGCCGCTCCCATAGCCCAAAACCAGCCTTATTTTCACGGAATCACAGAACAGCTTGGGTTGGAAGGGACCTTAAAGCTCATCTCGTTCCAACCCCCTGCCATGGCCAGGGACACCTTCCACTATCCCAGGTTGCTCCAAGCCCTGTCCAACCTGGCCTTGGGCAATTCCAGGGGTGGGGAATCCACAGCTTCTCTGGGCAACCTGTGCCAGGACCTCACAACCCTCATAGTGAAGTTCTATGTAATATCTAATCCAAACTTCTCCGCATTTAGTTTAAAAACATTCTCCTTTATCCTATCCCTGTCTTCCCGTGTAAAAAGTCGCTCTCCCTCTATTTTTATCAGCGTGCTTTACAAGCCACTGTTTTTTTTATTTAGATGGGAAAGCACGCTCAGGGGATTAAAGTGTGACCCAACAACGCCCAGTGGGTGGGTGCAGCCACATCCCCTGAGGAAAAATCAAAACATGCAAATATTTGCAGCCCCGCTGCGGCCCTCAGGGTCACCTGTCCCCTCACGGGCCTGAGGAGGGGGACACGCCACCCCCTCACGGCGCTGCGGGGTCCTGCCCCGGGACTGCCCCAGCCGCGCTGGGAAGCGGTATGGAACGAGGAGAAAACGGTGGAGGAGACGGCGTCGGGGGAAGGGGCTCCTCCTCGGATCCGGGGCAGGGCCGTTGAGGGACCACGGCCATGAGGAGACGGGGGGGGGGGGCTGGAGATGGCGCCTTCCCGCGCGCGAGCGCGGCGGGTAATGGCGGCGGCAGCTGCGCTAAGGGGAGAGGAGGGGACGGGCCGTGAGGGCAGCGGCCGCCCTGCGCCATCGCCCCGCGCCGGCTGAGGGAGGGAGGAGGGAAAGGAGGGGAGGGAAAGGCGCCGCTTCCGCCGCGGCGGGGCGGGCCTGGGCGGAGAACGGCGGCACGGGTAGGGGCGGCGGGGCCGCGGCCCGGCGGGAGGGGTGATGGTGGCCGTGTCTCTGTTTCCCTCAAGAAGAGTCTGGTCCTGCGGGGCCCGGGGTGGAAAGCGGGGATCGGGGTCCCCTCCTTGGTGCATTTTTAGGACGGAGCCTGTCAGAGCCAGCTCGGCCATGCCGGGGGAGCGATGCCATCGCTGCGAGGCTGCCAAATATCCCCCCCTAATCAGGGGTGCGCTGTCCCGCACTAACACGCACCTCCGCATGCTCCTGTGCTCTGAAACTAACTTAACCCAGGTTGTTTCAAATGATGGGGAAGGATTTGGGCTTTTTACAGCCCGCAGAGACCACGTTTGTAATCTAAGGTTGTTTTACTGTTCTTGCCGCTCCGCTCTCTTCCGGCAGCGATGGAAGCGGGTCCCATCGTGACGTCCAAGCAGCGGGAGGAGGTGGTGCACGGCGTCCCCACCGAGGTGGTGTGCACGGCCTTCTCCAACTCCGTGCTCGTGGTGGTCACCCAGTACGGCAAGATGGGCACCATCGTCTACGTGGACCCCAACACCATCGGCGACAACGTGGGCAGGCCCTCGCTCACCACCAAGGTGCTGCTGGGCAAGGATGAGGTGAGAGCGAGCGGATGTGCAGCAAGGATAAGGGGGAAATGTAGTAGGTGGGGCCGTGCGAGTTGCCAGGGAGTTGATGAATCACAGCAGTTAGAGCAGTGTTTGAACAGTGATAAGATTAATTTTAAAATATCTTCTGAGGCAAGAGGGGTTCATCACAAAAGTATGTGCGCTCGTCTGCTGTTTGACATAAAACTTTAACTAACCGTCAGTGGTTTGGGGATCTGTTGTTTTGTGTCCTGCAGGATATGGATTGCTTCTCTGTGTTTATGCAAGGTTTGATAAACCTTTGTTGATTTAAGGGTTGCAAGATCAAATGTGCAGCCATTGATAACCTTTTGGGTTTCTGTTCCAGTGAGTTTGTTTTTCTTTTCAGGTCTGTTTTGTCACCCCCATCCCCCACCCAGTGTATGCCAGCCCCATAATGGACTTTAGTTGCCTTCACTTAAGTGTGCCTGCCAGCATCTTCCCTTGATAAAGTTTAATTTGTTTTGCTTCAGCAAAATGAGTTTTTATCAACCATTTCACAAGGCTGGAGAGAAAGCAGAGGAAAATGTGTTTCGCAAAGCATCAACTGGTCAGGCATTAAAACAGAAAGTTACAGAGCTACCTGCTTATGAGGCTTTCCATCAGGGTTGAAGCTATTAAATATTACTTGCTAACCTTAACTAGAAAAACTGTAGCAACACAAGTTCCTGATTCTATCCACAGCTTCCCCCTGTGGAGTTCTTTTTCTTCAGTAATAGCCTTCCCTTTCTGAATAGGAGATGTTTTGTTTTTCTTTCGTTGGTATGATATGTGCTAATTCTGACTACCTCCACCCCCAAGCTGCTTCTGTGTTTTATTTGGAAATGGGAAGTGCTATGTTTACTTCATTAAATTCTATTTTTAAATCATTTTAACCAACTAAACCGATCTAAACTTTAAGAAAAGGCTTTCACTAATTTGCTCCTTTCCTGCTTGTCACTGTTAACATCCCTGTTTGGGATGGTGTACACTTCCAAAAAAGACTGGTATTTAAAATCAATCAGACTCATCTTTCTGACAGATACACAACTGTGGGTGTCAATGAAACCTAGACAAGTTGAGTGGTTCAAAGCTGTGCTGGATGAGGTTCAGACTGGACATTAGGAAGTACTTTACTGAGAGGGTGGTCAGACACTGAAACAGGCTTGAGGGGGTCGATGCTCTGAGCCTGTCAGTGTTCAAGAGCCATTTGGACAATGCCCTGAATAATGTTTTAACTTGAGTTGGTCAGGCAGTTGGACTAGATATCCTTGTAGGTCCCTTCCAACTGAAATAGTCAATGCTGGTCTAGTCTATTCTTGTTAAGGAAACCTTACAGGGATGGTTATCTCTCTTCCCTTCTTCAGCCTCACTACTTATTTCTGGTTTTCATTATTCTAGTAAAATAAGCAACGTGCCTGTTACACAGGAATTCTCTAGGAATTGCAAAAATAGCAGGGTTTTTTCCAGAGTTTGTCAGCGGAACATCCCGTGTTCAGAACAAGTTTTTAAACAAAAGGTTGTACTTGCAGACCTCTTTAGAAGTCTGGCTCTGATGGAAATAAAGACATTTGGATCCACAGCATTTCATATAATTGGATATTGGTGTCATAGTTTGCGTGGGAGGATTAATGGAAGGAAAAATTCTCCACACTGTCTTTCCAGTTTTTCCTGACAGTGCTAAAACTCAATTCCAGTGCAGCTCCAGTTAAGTTGCTTCAGGGTGGTTTGGGTGGCTGTCATTCATGGGTCCAAACTCTTCCCTTTTAAGCTGGTTGAGTTTCTAAAGTTTCCTGTCCTGTGGCTTGGCTTTGCTGACCGTGTTGGAACCACACAGCAAATGCCATGCTCAGTCCAAGTCCAGGATCAACAGGTTATTGACATCATCCCTTGACTCTTCCTCTCCTAGCTCGTGTGGGAGGGCTCTCCCATCTGTAGGAGTGTACATCTCTATCCCCTTTGTTTTTCAGCCCCTCGTTCATGTTTGTGCCAAAAACCTGGTGGCGTTCGTGTCACAGGAAGCTGGGAACAAACCTGTTCTTCTCGCCATGGCTTTAAAGGACAAGACCATGGAAGGAATACAGGCTCTACGGGAAGTGATCCGAAGTTGCCAAGTGTGGTGAAGTTGTGCCATCTGGATTCAAGGAAACGATCTCGAGTCCATGACTCATCACCACCTATTTAAAAGGACAAGAAATGAAAATGATGGAATGTCTTTGTGGTGGTTCTGGACGTACTGAGGAATTTGATGAATTTTTCTCTACTGTGTAGAATATTTGTGAGTTTTGTTAGTGGGACAGGTTTGCAGTCCATATAGTCAGTGACGGGACAGGAACAATTGTCTCAATATACAAGAGAAGTGTTATTTTTACTATGTTGGGTGGGTCCTATATTTGGGAAAGGGCTCGGCTCTGCACTTGTGTCCTCAGGAGCTGTAGATGCCAAGCTCTGTAGCTGCACTGTACCACAAAGGGGGAACACCCAGTGCAGAGGGAATAAAAGAAACACTGACAAATCTAATTTTACCTGTTTTCTTTTTTCTCTGTGAAAATCACTTCAATTGAAATACAAGCTTTGGTAAAAAGTCAACAATTGCATAATGGGAAAGATTTTCTTGCCTGTTCTTAAGGAAATGAGTCCTATATGACTGCTTTTGTCCTTATGTCAGTTCCTGATGTAGTCTGAATCCATTTTCCACTTTCACTCTGATTTTAAAAAGAAGCAGATAATTATGCTCTGCAAATTTCTTGAAAGGTGATGTGAGAGTGGAAGACAGGAACCCAAAATAGTGGTGAGAAGACGACAAAATAATCTCTGCCAATGGATTACATGGCATCAGCACATCAAAGAGGCAGAACATCCATAGGTTGGACCACCTGCAATGAGCAGCTGTCACAGGAGACTCAGGGACAGAGGGTTTGGGGGAGGGTTACACAAAGGTGTTTCTGCTGAGTCATTGACAAAAAGTGTCAGATGAAGTTGTATGAGTTGATGCAAAGCTTAATAGCCAAACTTTTGCCATTTGCTTGGAAAGCACATTTGTTTTTACCTCTCCTACAAGAAGTAGTAAATTTTTAAGTGAGCTGTTACACACTATTGTCACTTATGAACCTGACAGCAGACAGAGGCCAGGTCTTGGATTCTGGGAAGGGAGGAGCTGTGCTAAGACCTGTTGGTACAACAGAATCAGCACAGAGCCTGTGCCTGCCCCGTGTTGATCCAGCTGCTGGGTCATTTCTGTTGCTAAAAAATCCCCTAGAAGTAGAAAAGCAGAAAATGGATTTCGAAAGGACTCTTCTCTGAAACAAGGGTTATTTACAGCATTTAAGGGATTATGAGAAATGAAACTTTTTTTAAAAATACATTCAAACACTGCAGGCTTCCGGCTGCCCTTGACAAGAAACTTCATCTAAAAATAATTTTCCAAAATGTGCTTCCAAGAATCAAAGATTTGCATCTGTCATAACTATAAATTTTCCCTCTTCTACACTTCTCCTTTTTTTTGTCTAGGAAGGCTGAGAGAGCCATGTGGAATTTGTTATTGTCGATCTAGTTTGCTAGTAGGGATTCTTTTCCAACACAAAATTCAATGTGTGTTCCAAATCCTGGTGCTCTTAGTCTGTCCATATGTCCTGCAACTTTTGGAAATCATACATGAATTAGCAAATTGGATGGAAATTGCATCTTCCACTGTGGTGATATAGTGGCATACCAGCACTGAGCCCCCAAGACCTGAGTGTCACTATCTAAAAGCCAAGCACAAGTTAACCACCTTCATTTCCTGGCTGTGTGTGCCACCAGGTCTGCACAGGGTGGTGGGTGAGAAAAGGATATGGGGATCTCTCCAATGTGATGCTTGGAGCCAGGACAGACTTACCTTGGTGCCAGGACAGACTTACCTTGGTGCCTTTCCATGGGCGATAAATTGGAGCACAAGCAATTGGTCCTTCGACTTTGCTCCTCTCTGCTCGGCAGCAAACCAGGGGGAAGGCCTGCCCCAAACAACAGGCACAAGGTGCCACCAGCTGCCTGCCTTTTAGTCACCGCTCTCCTCCGAGTAGGGATTAATTCCAGTTTCAAGGAGAGCTGCCTCTGCCGGCCAGGCAGAGCTCCTGCCTGCGGCCGCAGGACGTGTGCCGGGCAGGGGTCAGCGGCGTTGGGCTGCACCGTGGCTTTCCATCCGTGTTTGCTTTCCGGGCGTGGGTGCCGAGTGCGGCAGACCGGAAAGGTAAGTTGGGTGGCTTTTCTGCAGGAGACAAAGCCCAACCTGCTGCTCCAGCTCCCGGGGGGCCCGGGGCACAGCGAGGGCAAGTGGGGCGTTGGCAGGGTGAGCAGGGCGCAGCGAGGGCGAGGGGGGTGCCGGTAAGGTAAGTGGGGTGCTGGCAGGGCCTGGGGCACAACAAGGGCAGTTGGGGTGCTGGCAGGGACAGTGGGGTGCTGCTGGGATGAGTGGGGTTGCTGGCAGGACGCGGGGAGCTGCAAAGGTAACTGGGGCACTGGCAGGGCCCGCTGCCAGCAGGCGGGCAGGGCTGGGAGGGTGTCCGGAGGAGGAGTCTCCCGCGGGTGCAGGTGGAGGAGGGCACGGGGGATGCAGAGGCAGGGCACGGCAGCCAGACCCGCTCCCGGAGGAGCCCCACAGGGTGAGTGGGGCCCTGGGGGGTGCGCAGCGGCTGGGGACACCCCCCCACAGACCAGAGGTTGGCCCAGCCACTGGTTCTGAGCACCTGTAGGAGCTGCCGGGGCGGCAGAGCCTGCTGTAAGAGCTCCATGCCTGCGTCATCCAGTCCTCCAGACGGGCTCTAAGCAGGGCTCCATGCTGCCCTGCCGCGATTCATTGCTGTGTGCTTGCTGTAGGTCCTTCCTCCTGGGTGGCCTGGGAGTGGTGTGGAGAGCCTGGTAGGGTAAATAACCCGGTGTCCTGGCTTTGTCTGAAAGCAATCAGGATAAAAGGCATGTCTCCTGTGCTGGTGGGGTTAAGTCTGGATGCTCCCCTTCCTGGGATGTGGGTCAGGGATCTGAGAGGCGCTGGTGGGGGGCTGCAAGGGCTCATCTTTCCTTTCTGACTGCTCCACCTCACAGGGCCTGCTGCCGAGATGGGGATTTGTCCCAGGTGTTTCAGGACACCGGGAGGGATGTGAGCTGGGAGTCCAGGCTCTGACAACCTGCGGATAGAGGGGAATCCCTGATGAGGTGAAAAGCCTGTTTGCAGGTGGCCTGCCTGAACACAGGCTTCACTGCTCAGTTTATCTTCTCAGTGCTCACCTGGCATCTCTAATATCCCGGGAGCGGGTGTAACAGGTAGATGCTGCATGGCAGGTACCTGCAAGGTGTCTGAAAACCGACAGATTGGATGTGGCACTGGCGCAGTCCCGTCCAGGAACTGAGTTTTGCAGCTGATATTATTCCCGGTGTCTCCTTGCTGCCTTTGTTTTGGAAGTAAATGGCTCTCTAACTGCATTGAATTGCCCGACTACCTTGCGTGGACGGGATCTAATTACCTCTGGAGCTGGGAGCCCTATCTCCAAGTGGCACCGAGGCTTTTGCTTTTAATGACTTGCTCTGCCACGTTCAGAGTGTGACAATGTCGGGGAGGCTGCCAGGACCGGCTGCTGGTGCCACCGTGCTCGTACCGAGATGGCTGGGAAAGCTAATAAGAGCTGGGATGTCTCGGGCCAAGCATCTGTGGCACAGCGCTGGGTTGAAAACAGAGTTAATGGGTCTAGCGATGAGTGCAGCTCTCTGCCATGTCTTGGGGAGTGGGCTGGATCACTGGAAAAGTGACTAGAAAAACATAGCTAGAAACAATGAGCTGTCGTACAGCTCTGTCACGATGCTCTGGTAGAGGGAAAGAGTGGTCAAATCCAGCCATATAGCCCCAGCCAGCAGCAGGGTAGCCCCCAAAAAGAGTGGGAAGTGACTGGGAAATGGGGCACAACCAGGCTCTTGTCTCTCTCCCTGTACCACGAGCTATCTCTATCCTCCTGTTAATGTTTACAAGGCAGGTCCGGTGTCATGATGGTCTGTCCAAAGACCAGATCCCTCCCCAGCTTTCCCGGGATCCTTCTTCCTGCTGGCTGGGGCAGGGCCACAGGACAGTCACGGGGAGGAAAAGCCCGGCTCCTTGCTGTCTCCATAACGCTATTGGCCCCATATCCAGCCATCCCCAGTTGTGGGCACAGGTACGCTGGGTGAACTCCTGGGGCCTGGCCAGCACTCTGCCGCCCCGGCATCTCCGCTTACAGGCAACTCCTGCCAGGAGGAGGCGGGGGAAAAGGTATTTTTAGGGCTGTTGATCTGACACCAGCTGAGTTTCCTCGCCTGTGAGGTTGGGGTTTGGGGAGAGGGCAGAAGAGGAAGCCGCAGGGTGAGCTCTTGCTTTGGTTTGTTTTCAGTTTTTAATTGGACCGAGGTCATTCCCTACCACTCTTATCTGTGGCAGATATTTTCATGCTTCTCTCCAGTTCATGCTTACAGTTTTACCCCAGGCGATAGTTACCCAGCAGCTAAAATATTTGTTTATTAACAATGCACTGAAAAGCATCTATATTGTTAGAGCTCTGCTCACAGATTGTTGTTGTTTTTTTAAAACTGCTATTGTTATGCTTGGAAAAAAGCAGCTTTCCATAGATTAGCAGAAAGAGAACCCAAACATGGCAGTTTATGCATCTGTTGGCCTTGAGATATGAAGCTGCCCTATAAATAATTGCTTATTATTAGGTTGGTCCTTGCTGACTGGAGCCGCAGGGTACACGGTGCTCATATGCCCTGGCCACCCTCTGCACCAGGAATGCTCAGTGCCTTGGGGCAACCAGCTCCCAGGAGCACAGACTGACCAGGGAGATGCTGGAGTGCTCCAGCATCCCTGAGGGGCAGCAGGTTTGCCTGTGGTGTGGCAGGCTTGCTCCCTTGTGCTTAATTTGGGTGCAGGGGGGACCACTGGCTGCCCTTCAGATCTTGGGGTTGGCACTGCTTGGCACAGTGACACTCCCACAGTCCTGAAATAGCTGGATTAAGAACCTGGGTGATGCCAAACATCTGGCTCCTTGGGCAGCCCCGGGCTTTGCCCACAGCAGGCCACACATGACGAACGGAGCCAAATTTGTGGGAGACCACAGGGATCCCAGTGCTTTCTGGGCTCCCAAGGAGGAGGACATCGGTGTCCTGATGGCTTGTTGGTAAGGGACTCGTTATTATTATCTTGGGTGAGGGATGGGTTTAACCCTTAAGTCTCTGGTTTATGATAGAAAAGGGTCCTGAGCCACAGGTGTGAACTCACGTGGGCACAAATGTAAGCAGGTCATTCCTTTTCAAGCTGGATAGTTATTCCTGAGAAAACAAGGAGCAAGGCTGGGAAGGAAAAGTATGTGTTTTGGGAGACGTGGGGACTGCATAGACCTTCTCAGGGAAAAGAGGGTCTACTCTTGAAGGACATTTGCATTTTCCTTCCGAGAGGAGCAGAGAAGCAGACCCAACCGTGGCAAATGGGTTGGTTTGGCTGAGGGACACCCTGGAAAAACCCTGGGGAGGAGATAAACCTCACAGGAGATTTGTACACTCTGTGTGGGCTGGGAAACCTGCTGGGACCTTCCCTGTCACCAGCTTACCTTGCTCCTGCCTTCCTGCACCACTCCCTTTCCCTCTCCCTCCCTGCAGATGAGTAATGCCACACGTACTGTGTCCTCTCCCGTGGCACCTGGCACCCTGGGGCCTGGCACCGTGGCCCAGCTGGCCTCAGCCCCCCCATCCCCAGCCTTTTCCCTGCTGATGGCTGCCCACAACAACTCCCAGGATGGCCAGCAGCTCTTCCTGACCACGACAACGGCACAGGCCATCTCTGGCATCTTCGTGTGGTCAGCACTCATCGTCACCTTCCACCAGGTACGGGCTGGAGCGGAGACGGGGCTCAGCACTGGGGTGACACGAGGGCAAAACTATTGATTGCCCCCAAGTTCATTGCAAATCACTCAGCTCTGGATAAGTATTTCTTCCTGCTGCTGCCCACAGGAGATATCTCCGCTGTCAGGAGCCTGGTGCTGGCAGCTTGGGAGGATGGACTTTGTCCACGCTCTCCCTGAGTGGTTGCCAGAGCCAGGAGAGGCTGCAGGGCATTGATACTGCCTGCAGGCAACACCCAGCAGGGTGTTCGGGGTGCACAGCACCAGCTGCCCTGAGCCATACTGCCAGTGGGCATGGTTTAGGGTACTGTGCAGATCTGTGCTGCTGAAGGCAGCCCTGGGGCAAGTTGGTGCCTCCAAGCGCTGGGATAGGGCTGCTCAGGAGAAGGCACACTCCTTGCACAGCCCCAGGGAATGAACCCTATTTCCACATGTTTTCATGCAAGGGATTGCCCCAGGGACTGGGATGGAGCCCGTCCCATGTCTGTTCACTGTGGTGGGTCTGTGGTGGGAAGCTGGCAGAGCTCTCATCCCCAGGAGGAAGGCTGACAGGGCACCCCCGTGGGATGGGGGTATCTTTGGTTCCCATCCTGACCTTTGGTAGCCACAGCTCTGCACTCTGGGCACTTTGCAGATCTACACACACCTGAGGAATTACACCATGCCCAAGGAGCAGCGCTACATCATCCGCATCCTCTTCATCGTGCCCATCTATGCCTTTGACTCCTGGCTCAGCCTCCTCCTCCTCGGCAGCCACCAGTACTACGTCTACTTCGACTCGGTTCGTGACTGCTATGAAGGTGAGCACAGCCTCTCCTCAGCAGGGAAGCTGAAGGCAAAGCAGGGCTCTCATCCTGCTGACCAAACTGTAGAGCATCCTGATTGCACAAAGTGGCAAATATCCATCACTTTCACTTCCCACTCTCCTCCCTGTAGAGGTTTTCCCCTTCCTTCTCCATCAGCAGCAAGGAGAGGGTGCCCCACAGACAATGAGCTGGTGCCTTTCAGACACCTGGCTGCAGGCTCAGCTTTCCCCAGCACCATGCTCCTGGGGAAAGAGGTTTTCTGGCTCCCTGTGGGGTAGAAATGCAGCTTCTCCAAAGCAGAAAGTAGACATACCCAAGAAACTGGGGAGTTGGAGTGTTTTGAGGTGCAAGATTAATTTTGCTTTTTTGTCTTGTTGCTCTACTCCTGGGGAACTAAGTGGTGTGGGTGTTTGTATTACTTCAGGTTTGGAGCATATGAAACATAAGTGATAGAGATGTCCAGAAAAAGCGTTCAGGACTTGCTCCTTGTTGGCCACCAGCCATTTGTACTATCCCTTGGCAATTTTGAGGTCCTTCCATGCAGAGGGTCCCTGAGTGGACTGTGTGTGCCCAGAGGAGCTGCTGCATCTGCAACGAATTCTGTGCACATAGTGCAGTGTGTCTGACTCTGCTGGGAAGTCAGATGGATTTGACCTGCTGCTCCTCTTGCTGGGACCCCACCCACCAGTATCCAAAATCCTGGTGCAGTGCCAGGTTGGATGAGAAAACACCTGAACAGGAAGGAATGGGAATTCATCCCGAATTTCCATCAATCCTGCTGATTGTGTCTGCCCTTGCCTTGGCAGCTTTTGTGATTTACAGCTTCCTGAGCCTGTGCTTTGAGTATCTTGGAGGGGAGAGCAACATCATGACAGAGATCCGAGGGAAGCCCATTGCGTAAGTCCCAGCATCCCATGAGTTCCTCAGCCCTTCACCCACTTTCCCCATCCAGCAGCCCCAATGGCATCTCCTTGGCTTCTGCTTCCAGGTCCAGCTGCTTTTATGGGACCTGCTGCCTTCAGGGTATGTCCTACTCCATCGGGTTCCTGCGCTTCTGCAAGCAGGTGGGTACTCGATGGGGAGCATCAGCTTCACTCCCCTTGGACAAGGGCTCTCTGGGTGGCAGGTCTCTTCCCCACTGCCCTGCCAAGGGGGCTCTGCTTCATCATTCTCCCAAAATGCTGGTTTGAGGTTTTTTTTCCTCTAAGGGAGGCAGCTCACCCAGCTCGCCGGCATCTGGCCAGCAGCAGGGCTGCACACTCTCTGTCCTTGCCTCTGACTCACTGCTGAGTCAGGGTCTCCTCCCACTGCAGAACTCAGATTGCCATCTCTGTCCAGTCCCAGGTTAGCCTGGACACTCTTAACTCTCCAGTGCTGTGCTGTGGGCTGAATCCTGCCACCCATCTGTCCCCAAGCCACCTGGTCCCCCACCTCAGAGTGGCTGTGCTGCCTTTCAGGAGATGCCTTCTGGAAGCCCTGCTCCCTCTCATCTGCAGACCTTGTGCTGTTTTTTATTTCACCCCTCAGTCACTGCTGTGATGAGAACTGCTCTCTCCTCTGTGTCTTTGTCCCAGGAGCAGAGGGGTTGGCTCGTGTGGAGGGGCTGGGGTGGGATGTAGGGTGTGGGATGTCCCTGTGGCCCAGGACACATCATGTCTCTCCCCTGTGCAGGCCACGCTGCAGTTCTGCATCGTGAAACCCCTCATGGCAATCGTCACCATCATCCTGCAGGCGTTCGGGAAGTACCACGATGGAGACTTCAAGTGAGGGTGTGGGTTGGGCTGGGGAGGGTGAATGGGAGAGGATGGATCCCTGCTCCATCACAAGTGTGTCCTGTCAATCTCCCTGGGGAGCTGCTCTGTGGGTGGTGAGAGCACTGCGAGCCCAAAGTGCCAAGAATGGAGACTCATTACCCCCCAAAAAGAAAGGGACAAAACTCCTGTGAGCCATTATAAAAGAGGTCCCACCAACAGAGGAAAAGCTGAGAGTGGCCCCCTGCTTCCTCTGCCCTTTCTTCCCCACCTGGGCTGTGTTCTCCCTTACAGCAAAGCTTGCACTTTCCCCCTCCCCATTTAATCCCTCTTTGCCCCCAGCTTGCTTCGATCCCCGCAGCCCAGGGCAGCAGCTCTCTCTCTCCCTGCAGTGTCCATAGTGGATACCTCTACATCACCATCATCTACAACTTCTCCGTCAGCCTGGCACTTTACGCGCTCTTCCTCTTCTACTTCGCCACCATGGACCTGCTGCGCCCGTTTGACCCAGTCCTCAAGTTCATCACCATCAAGGCAGTCATCTTCCTCTCCTTCTGGCAAGGTGGGTCCCACCATGGATGCCCAGCACTTCTCCTCCTGTAGCCCAACTTGGCTCAGGGATGCAGGAGCAGAGCTGATCTCTCTCCCTTCCCCTGCACAGGGACACTGCTGGCAATCCTGGAGAAATGTGGGGTGATCCCTGAAGTTCAGATCATTGATGGGAAGGAGGTGGGAGCTGGGACAGTGGCTGCTGGCTACCAGAACTTCATCATCTGCATTGAGATGCTGTTTGCTTCCATTGCCCTGCGCTACGCGTTCACCTGCCAGGTGTACAGGGAGAAGAAAGAGAACTCAACAGGTAATCCTTCCTCACTTCTTCCTTCCTTCATCAATGACTAAGTAAAGAGGAACCCCCCCTTATTTTATTAGTATCCCATTACCAATGGGATGCTAAAAACTACAAGAGAAGTTTCCTTATCCTATGCTCAATGAGTTCCTTCTCCCTCTTCCCTCATGATACCACAAACCATAGCAAGGGGATGGGAAGAGAGACCTTGGTGTGAATGGGCAGAATTAGGGGATACGTGATACCCACATACTGTAGGAGAGGATCCATCCTCTTTGAAACATGGAGGTGGAGTTGCCTTCCTTCTTGGAACTTGCCACTGCAAGCTGACGTGGCCCACAATGAGCCTCTGATCTTGAATTTCTAAGGAGAAGTGTCATCCTAGTCTTGAAGTGCTTGGGCTCATTGACTGACTGATGTCCCATCACCCTCCTGCTCTCCCTCTTTTGCAGCAAACCTTGCCCCGATGCAGAGCATCTCGAGTGGGCTGAAGGAGACCATCAGCCCCCAGGACATCGTGCAGGATGCCATCCACAACTTCTCGCCCACGTACCAGCAGTACACTCAGCAGTCAATGCAGGAAGCAGAGCGCAAGGCACCAGGGCAGAACGGGCACGTGGCCTCCAAAATGGATGGCCAGAGCAGCAGGAAGAGCAAAAACATTGAGAAGAGAGTGCTGATCCTGTCAGATGAGGAGCTGTAGGAGATATCAGAAGGAACAGTGACACTGGAAAGATTTAAACCCGTGCAAATGGGAGGTGTCTCGAGGCTGAGACAACCTGGTCTAATCAGAGCACTGGGAAGCCAGGAACTCTACCCAAAAAGCCAGTCTCTCGAAGGGAAGATGCAATAACCCAGGGAACGGTTAAGTCAAATAGTGCCAGCTTCTGCTGTCCCATCTCTCCTGCTGTTACGGATGAGGCTGTGTTTGACCCTGCATTGCTGCCCCACTGCTGGTGCCTCTCTGCCAGCCCTGTGCCAACACTGGGGGATGCCAGGCAGGCAGGGGAGCCAGGGTGCAGGACAGACCAGCTGCCCTCGCTCTCCTCTTACCTCTAAGCAGTACTGAGGCCTGAGAGAAATGCTTTTCTCAGCACAGTTCTGTTCTAGTTTCTCCCAATTTGAGTAAAAAATGATCTCCAAGGGCCCTGTGGAGAAAACTAGCCCAGGAAGGTGACTTCGCTTCACCTCAAAACCCGGTAATGGTTGAAAGACGTCATTCCTTATTTTTACATCTTTTCCCCTCTCCTTCTCCCAGAAAAGCCTACAGAGTTGTGCAAAAGACCTTTACCATGGAAGAAGAGCAAGTCATCTTCTTCTCCCTCCAGATGTGGACGCAGCTGTCTGAGTAACTCCCCCGGGAGCTCGGGCAGGACCTCACTGGGGCTAATCGGAGGTCTGCAGCTGCATTTCTGAGATCTGCCGGTGACAGAAGCACTTGTTTATGTCTAAAGCAGCTTATCTCTGAATGGATCAGAAGTTAAAAGGGATTCCAGCTTCCTTATCAGAGTCTTTATTAGGGAACTGGACTGTGACTGGTGGTGGTAGGAATTCACTTACTGGGAACTGTCTGTTCCTCCTAACCCTTTACTATTCCCAGTCCCTGGGCGTTGCCTGACCTGTGGAAGGCAGGTGGGAGCTGAGCCCAGCTGGGTGACCATGGTGGGGATAGAGAGGTGCTGGGGGATGTCACCACTCAGGGCAGAACCACTGGTACTCAGATGATCTCTGTGAACTTACCTAGGCACTGCTTGGGCTGTTGTCTGGGGTGGGAGCTGGGTAGTGGAAGAACGAGGGCAAGTCTGCAGCCTCAGATTTGCAGTCATGTGGCAAACAAACTGATAGGTAAGGCCTGTGTTACACACAACTCCAAGCATTTGGGTCCTTTTTTCCCCCCCCGCTCTTAAACTGCAAAATGTAAATCACAACATGAAATTATTTTATTTATTTTTTTTTCTAATAAACAGCAATTTCTAGCACGGAGCAAGCATTTTCACTGAGCTCAGCAAGCAGAGCCCTCGATCTGCTTGTTCCTGCTATAATGCTGATGCTCTTAAGCTTAACGTCCTCCCTGCCCCTCAATGCTGGCCCAGCAGAAATACCTGCACACGCAGCATCCTGCACATTTTGGCATTCCTGTGGGATTTGTGCTCATCTTTTTCACTCCACAAAGAATGTGCATGTCCCCTGCTTCCTCTCCTTGCACAGCACCTCTTCCAACCCTCGCCTGAGATGTGGATGCAGCAGTTCAGAGGTGCTAGATCTGGTTTAGCTAAGCTAAGCCCAGACTCCAGCACCAGCAAGACAACTAGTTGATGATTTTTGGAGAAATCTTACCATGCTGAAGCCCAGATTCCACACAAGCATCCTATAGCTCAGCCAGTCTTGCGAGTCCCTGTGGTCCAAAGCTGCTCATACCTGCTCAGCAGGTGAGACAGCTGCCACTTATCCTGCAAGGAGGTCCATAAACAAGAGCCATATGCTTTGCGCATCCAGGCATTCATCCAGGAACCTGTGCATCCTGGGGGCAGGACTGTCCTGCCCACAAAGTGCAGCCTCCGTGCTCAGGGACGAGGCTGCTTGGCTTTGTAACACAGCCAGCACCGAAATAGGGACATCTCAGCTGAGCATCTTCATCTTCACCCCTCTGGGAGAGGATGGCCACAGCTGCAGGAGCAGAGGCTGCTCCGGCTCCCGGGGCGAGGACAGACTGCAGAGGTGATGATGGCACATCTGTCGACGCACTCGCAGCCGCTGAGATAAAGACTTGCACAAGAACACAGCAAGAACTGTGGTTGTACTTCACTGCACAAATGATCGTCTCTGGTGCATAATGGGCTGCCTCCATTGCTCTGCCAGCAGGTGCAATTCCCACCGCAGACAATAACATTTGCCTATTTATGTCAAGCCCTGATTACTGTATTATATGTAAAACAGATCTTTCTTGCAAGCCAAACAAGGAGGGGAAGAAAAAAAAGTCAGCTGTGACTCATGCAAGTCAGCAGTGTGATACCAGCCTGAAGGAGCCGTGCTGGGCTGGACACCAGCTGGCTGCCGCGACGGCAGCAGCAGGCACCCTCCCTGCTGCCTCCCTGCTCCAGCCAGCATTAGCTGGGCCTCCTGCTCGTCCTTTTTCTTGGAGAGGGGAGGCAAGAGCTGACAGCTCAGGCTGGGCGCTGTCACAGCCCTCCAACCCTTACGCTGTCAAAGCACATCCACAGGGAACAGAAAAATGCCAGCGGTGGTGTGGGCTGGATGCGGTCCCGCGCTCCTCTGCTAATGCGTCTCCTCCACCTCCTCAACAAGGACGCGGGGAAAGCTGGCGGCGAGCACCCGGGTGACCTACACAGGAGCCTGCTGAGCCTGGAGCCACGCCAGCAAGCAGCCCGGGAGGAACAGGCGTCTCTCACTGCCAGCAGCAGGCTCTGGTGGTCGGCAGATTTGTTTTCCAGTTGTCACTTGTCCTCGGGCTTTCCCCAAGGGCAAGGCTGAGCTGCAGCTACTGGATCTCCTGGTGCTTTTCAGGCTTGGGTCAGGCAGGTTTACACCCCACTCATACCAGGGATGATCCTCACAGGGCAGGCCCTGCCATTGCACCTGCAGGAGCTAGGGCTGACCACCCTACAAGCAGAGGGGAAGGAAGGTGGCCGCTGGCACCACAGCAGAGCCAGCTCTCACACATGGCTGCTCACCATGCAGCACCCAGTCAGAGACAGACACTTCTTTTTTTGGGTGCTAACACCTACCAGTGAGTCCCTGGGCCCAGCTGCTGACAGGCAACAGGCTGCCAGACCTGCACCAGAGAGCAGGATTTGTGCTTTTGCCACCCTGTTCACAAAGACCCTTCCCTAAGGCTTCTCCCCTAAGCATGGTGAAGGTTGAGTTTCCTTTCACTGCTGAACCTCCACCTGGACCATTCCTCATGCCCTTTTCCTCCTGAAATAATGCTCCTCCATGCCTCCAACAGTCACAACTGGCCCACCTCCCTCTGGTCTCCCTTGTCACTGGCTCCTTGCTGCCATCTCTCCAGGCAGGAGCTGAAGCAGCTGATGATGCTTTTTCTGCTCAGCAGAGCGACTGCATTCATCCCCCAGGCTTCACCCACTGCCTGCTCAGCCAAGCCTGCCTGGCCCCACCTAATGACCATCCATTACCTGCTGACACATAAAGCCTTTCAGCCCTGCTCCTCTCCACTTTGCCCTACCTCTAATTCCAGCTTTGGCCAACACACCCATCTGCCTCCAACCTACTGCGTCAATATGGCCAAGTGTTTTCCCCCTTCAGCTGCCCCCCAAAGAAAAACAACTGCTTGGAATAGGAGTTCAAAGCCAACACAACCCCTGGGAGCTCACTGGCACAAAGGTACCACTCCTTTAAAGCCCCAACAGGGACAAGCAAAAAGATGAAGTGTTGATGTAAGGGTTTATTCACAGGCAGTTGCACGGGGAAACAGTGAAGGGATATTTCACAACCCAAAGAAAGAAAGAGGAGTGTCTCTCTGCAGCACTGCGAGACAGGTCACAGTGTCTCCAAGCCACAAGTGGCCTTGCTCAGCATCACGACTGCAGGCAGGTGCCTGCTGAGCTGTCAGTCCTGCTCGTGCTAACACAGACACCCACTGATTGTGCACAAAGGCACAGCCAGGGTTAGGAACAGGTACACGTGGTCTGAGCATGGGATCAACCTGACAAACAGCTCGGACAAGAGCCATCCCTTAAGCACATTCCAAATAGCCCAAGAAAGCACCACAGAAAGGCTGAGATGGGCTCCGCCTGCCTGGGTCAGACAATTGCAACAGCCCAAGCTGCCATCCCACTTGCCTTAGCCCAGCCTGCCTCTGAAAAACACACTGCTCACCGCAGCGCCACAGCCAGCAACCAGCTGTGTGCTGCACTGGGGACAGGCAGCAAAAACACCAAGGGAAACACTCCACTGAAGATCAATTCAGGCTCCAAAACGCTGACCATAGACCAGGGCAAGTCTGAAACCAGAAAATGCTTTATTGGAAAGGTACAAAAAAACCAGTCACTGCAGCTAAATTTACAGCAATAAATTACGTTGTGGCTGTCAAGAGAAGTAATGGACACATACACAGGGCTATTCGCCTTACAAACAGGAATCCACATTGCTTGGTATATCAATAATTTATTTTATAATAAAAAAGCAGCACAAAAATAAATATTGAAATGAAATTACTGAGTAACCACAGAGGATAGAATGAGCTGGTGATAAAAAACAACTTAAAACAGAAGACTTCTATCATTAAAAAAATGAAAGCAAGTATCCACCATCTACGGAAACACCCCAGCAGACTGAAATACAGACGAAGGAAAACAAATCCACATTACAAAAGTTTTTCGGTTTTGTTTTGTTTCCTTTTTTTTCTTTTTTTTTTTCTTTTTTTTTCTTTTTTTTAACTTTTTAAATAAAAACAATCATGACAATGAAGTTTAAATGATTCGAGAGAGAAAAAACTGCCACCTTCTCCTCCTCCTCCCCGGGGTCTTGAGCCGTCCCCTCGTGCTCCCGTGGCATCGCGCCTGGCCCTGCCACAGCTCGCCTCTGCACCCGCCCCGTCCCTCCCCGGGTCACCCAGGTCTCTGCTCTTTGCAGTAGAGTTGGGCAAGAGCAGAGACGCTGACTTGTTTCTAAGGGATCTGGAGCTGCCCTGGAGGGAACGGTTCCCCACTCCCAACAGAGAGCACAGCAAACACGTCTACGAGAACAGAGATGCCCCTCCCGGTCCCTGCACGACGCTTTTCGTCTTCTCCTGCCTCCCGCCCAGCCCTCGGTTCCCACGTCACGCTGCGGATGGGGAGCAACCAAAGAAAGGCCAGGCCCAGGGGAGAGGATCCCAGCACTCAAAAAGCAGAGCCCCCGCTCCTCAGCGGGGTCGGGGGGACAAACTAAGAGGGGCAGAGAAGGGAGCCCCGGCATCCAAACTACTGCAGCAAAGAGACAAGCGAGAGGCGCGGCTGTGGGGGAACGCGCCCCAATGCTGCCAGCGCCACACGCTGCACTCGCCCTGGGTGTCAGGTTGGCAAGTGCAGGACGGAGAGAAAAAAAAAAAAAACAACAAACAAAACAAAACAAAAAATAAAACACAACAGAAACAAACCGAACCCCAGAGGAATGCAACGCGACAACCCCAAGCTGGAGGGCCCTCCAGGGAGGAGGGTGGAGGAGCTGGGTCTCCAACGCGGTCAACAGCTTTCGGGTCATTCCTCCCTCCACGTTACCTTGCAATTCTGATCCCTCTGTGGAAGTTTAGCCAGGACATTTCATTCCCCTCCAGGTCACCACCCAGGGAGCCCTGGACTGGCAATTTCTTTTAATAAAGATTTACAGTATCAAACTTGGAAAAAAAATTATTTTTTTTCTTTTTTACGAAAAATCTGTACGATAAAATGTATATAATTATATATTTATATATATATTTCTCTCTCTTTAAATATTTCCACGTGGTCCTTATGGATATCCAATATGGATTACCTACCATGGCTATGGTATCAACAGCTTTAACAACACCCAGGCCTCTTGTTCTTTATCGAGTGACCAGAGATTTAAGTGCCTACCAGCACTAAACTAGCAATCACTTGGACAAGCCTTTGGCACCCTTCCAAGAACTGGAAAAAAAGAAATACTTGGCCACAAGGGAAGTGCCACGTAAAGATATGTTTCTCAACTCATTCCAACAGCAAGAAGACCCCACGGAACAAAGTTGGACCTCCATCTCCCTTGGTGAGACTGGTCTGATTTCCCCGGAGGGGTGTCAAGGGCAGCCAGAGGGTGTTCCTATCTAGCCAGGAATGTTATGGAGCTCTGGAGCTGTTTTAAAGACTGGAAGCATTTGGGCATTTTCAAGTCAACTGGCCTTTTTCAACAAAGTTTTCATTTAAAGCCCCAACAGTGCCAGGAGTCTCCATTTGCCTGTTTTTGGAGGCACCTGTAAGGTCTGGGAAAGTTTCCAATGTCTGTGAGCTGGAGAACATGAGAGGACCAGGAAATGACAGTAACATCTTTCTCTTCCTCAGCTTCTGCTGTGGGAGTCAATAACTGGTACTGATACACAGGACATTGATCTGCCTGTTTGGAGATAGGGAGGGAGTGGAGGAGAAATGAGGTAACGCTAAGTGTCATCCAAACTCTACGTGTTGGAAAATCACTTGAAGGAAACTCCCTGCTCCCCTCCATAACACGTGGATCTGGCAGGGGGAATGAGCCTTCAGGAAGCATTTCACTGACACCCTTTCTGGCTCAGTAAGGTCACGGATGTCGATGTTGAGGACTGAATGAGAACCAAGTCTGAGGTTTTTCTTTTCATTAACCTATTTCACAAGGGATCCTCCTGGGAAATCCAGAGACTCCGATGACAAGGTGAAAAAAAAAGAAAAAGCAAGCTAACGACTTCTTCCAAAGACAAGTAGGGCTTCACTAACTTACTGCCATCCAAGGTAAGACAAAGCCTCAAACAACAAATTATACTGGGTGTCAGATGCCAGCTCACTGTCCCCTCTGCAACAACGGTGGCACTTGCTTATTCTTTTCAGTCCAAAACACTAGTGAATTTTCCGTGATCTTTGTTTTCTGTTCTGGAGCCCAAGTTCTCTAAGCTCTTCTCCTCATCTTGAACTTCAGCAATCTCATTCTCTTCTCACCTGCATGACAACAGGCATCGTCCATTCCACAAGTCTCTGACCTGCCCTACAAAACTCACAGTCCCTTTTCTTTCCTACTTTAAAAAGAAAATAAAAACAACAACAAAACACACAAACACCAACATAGCTATTTTTTTTTTTTTACAGTGACCTGGAAACGTTCATCTTTTCAGCGCTGCTGCACTACAGCAGAATCCCTCCTTTCAGCTTCCCACCTCCTGCCCATTGCCAAGCCAGAAATCCCTCTCCCAAACCACTGCTCAAAGCCATACGAACAACTTCTCGATCCCAATTCTTCCGTCCCCTACACACACATTTTCCATCCTGCCTTCTGTGCACCTCTCGGGATAATTCACCCATTGGCAAGAGAAAGCGTCAAGTTTCAGGGTCACATTCACACAGGTTGTCTGAACACTGAGGGTTGTTCACTGTACTCTTTGGATCCCAAATTCAGCATCTGATGTGCTATGGAGAGGAAAAGACTCTTCCAGCTCCCATCTGACCTCCCCATAGCCCTTCTCTGGTCATCAAGGACTGGTGAGCACAGCTCTCCAGCTGGGATGCTCGTTGCTAACCTACCAATGCTTTTGTCAAAGAGGAGACTCTAAAACTTCTCTCCTCCTGTCTGAATACTATTGCCCTCTAGTTACACTTCAGTGCTTTAAAAACATCCTTCTGAAATACGCTGCACAAACCCCTTGTCATAGTGCTGATCCCAGCAGAACTGTCCCACCTTCTCTCACAGCCAGTTCTGCCTCCACCAGTAATACTTGCAGCATTTTTCCTCCTCATCTCCCCTTCTCCTCCCCATCACAATGCTCTTCATTCACAGCATTTACTGTGCCTCCCTCCCCTAAGCTTCAGGGAATCCAGGAAAAAAAAGCTGCTACTTCAAGACTGTGGATCATTTGGAAGAAATAAACTGCATAAATATACCCAATTCACAGGCACACCTTTGGGAAGGAGCTATTGGGAAACTTGGGCTTGGAATAAAGGAGGCTGCAATGTAGTTTTTACAGGCCACACAGGTAATGGGGCATATTAAAATATGTAAAATATATATTTTTCCATAATTTAACAGCATGGATCAAAAACAAAAGGTTATTCCTAATGGGTGTGGTCAGACACAAGCATTAGTCTCCATCGTCCTCCCACTCCCATCCACTCATACCACGATGAAATCAAATCCAAAAAGCCTACATCCCTGCCCTCGTAATATCAGATGCAAGTGGGGAAGGTAGGGGAGACCCTTCTTACAAGGAGTAGGAGGCCACTGAAGGAAACTCTTTTTCCCATACATTCATCTCACATGATGATTTCTACAGTCCGTCTGTTTCCTGGCTCTTGAGCATCATTCACGAAGACTCCGGAGGCTCCTCAGGTATCTTCTCCCAGCTGGAAAGCTCCCCACGGCTGAGAGGGGTTTGTGAACACAGGGGGAAGGAGGAAGCAGATCTTGCAATTTGTACTGCATACAGAGCTCAAATCCTGGACACGAGAGGTTGATGGAGCCACTGAGTCCAGATAGAAGCAGCCAGTTAAGTTCCCTTTGTAGGAACCCTTTGGGTTTGTTTGTTTTTCTCGTTTTCTTTTTTTTTTTTCTTCTATTTTTTGCACTTTTGGAAGAGAATTCTTAAAATGCCAATTCTTGACATGACCAAGGACTCCGGAACAATGCATAAGAGCCTTATCCCCTCCCCTCTGAAAGGCTGCTAGTTCCCCCCACCGAGGGCACTAGGACGCTGCTGAAAACGGCACAGAACTGGATGAGATTTCGGCTGATTTCACGATGGTGATGACACTGGTGGTGGCAACTTTGGTCGGGGTAATAGGCCCTCGCGCCACGGTACGAGCAAAGGTCTGGAGTGCTTCGTACTTGGAGCGCAAGGCATCCAGCTCTAGCTTCATGCTGCTGTTTTCTCTGGCCAGCTTCTCCACCTCTTGCTGCAGCTCAACCCGCTGCCTCTCGAGCTCCTCTTTCTGAGTCACGCGCTTGATGCGGCAGCTGGCAGCGTAGCCCCGGTTCTTCAGCGTGCGCCTCCGCTGCTTCAGACGGATGACCTCCTCTTTGGTGAGACCCCTCAGGTGCTGGTTCAGCTCCCGTACGGACATTGACACGAGTTCATCATCACTCAGCACTGGGGCATTCTCTCCTGACTCCTCCTTTACCTGCAAATACCAACAGCACAGGGGTAGCAGCAACCCTACGCGAACGGATGTTCTGGACAGCAGAAAGGGACAAGGCCATGTGACAGCCCTACCTGGAAAACACCCCTGCAGCGCTGTAAGGAGCACAAGCTCCACTAAAACATCTGGGTTAAACATTGCAGAGATCTGAGTGCTGCTGTCATCTGGGTTTGGGTAACCCTCTTAAGTCAGAGAAAGTGGTGTGAACCCAACAGCAAGATTTTCAAGGAGATAAACGTAAAGCCAGATAGAGCCTTTTGTTTGTGAAGCCCTTGGTCAGGACCCAGAATTCATACTAAATGCTAAAGATGACACCTTTTCGCAGCATTATGTTGGGATACTAGTGCAGCATCTCAAAAGCAGAATAGCTGCTTGTGTGCAGGGCTTAATTCAGCATTTTATGGCTTTTTGTTGAAGATCACTCATTTGAGCAGTGAACAAAACCAACCCTGCTTGGCTTCAAGGACACAGCCTGATTTGGTTATGCTGCGGCACAGGCCAGAGTGAAGTTACATGAGAAAACCACACCAAGGCCTTGTGCCTTTTGTCAAGCAGGTTTGCCACCACCATTATTTTCAGAATCATAGAATTGAGAAGATCTTTAATATCGTTGAATCCTGAACTTTTAAGACACCATCCTTTTGTCTTTTTAGAGACTGAAGTACATATGGAATGAAGAGCTAAAACGCTGGAAAGAAATTTCAACAATGCATGCACAGCCCATGCACAGACCACCATCATACTGGCATGTCTGAGGCATTTACTGTCTCATAGATATCAGAGACACCAGCTGAACACATCCCTTCCCCAGTGCCTCCCAGTCCTGAGAGTAAAAGTACTTCAAGCCTGGGAGCACTGGTTTCAGGACGCTGCCAATACCTGCTATACTCAGAAGTTTCTTGGACAGAAGACTGGGATTCACCAGCCTCCACGCCATCCCAGAGACTTCAGACCTCTTTCTGGGTATCGCTGGTATTCTTCTACCCTAACCTTTCCTTTAGACAGTGGGAAATTGTATCAGCACTCATGTGTAAGACTCTCTTGGAATGAAAAAGAATACTCATGTATGACCCAACATTGCACAGTTCCACAAGAGCCTCCCTGGTCACCCAGCCCCACTCACCCAGCCTTCTTGCCTACCTTTAATGCCTTGTTCGGTTTGGGATTAGTCGTCATAACCTGAGCACAGTCTTCCGGACAAAACTGCTCAGAAATTGCAACTGGGAAAACAAAACAAGATCTATAAGTTAATCTGAGAGACGAAGGCAGGAAGAAGATACCAAACACGGTGGCCCAAACTCCCAACTCAACCACGACTGAAAGAAATAACCACACAGTTGTTTGAAGCACTGCGATGGATTCAGACATTTGTGTTGACAAGTGTATTGCTTCCCAACACTTAAGACCTCATATTTCACTATTAACTACAGATCCAGCAGGGAAGACAGGGCAGGGAGGAGGGGGAAGGACACCCATAAACAACAGTCACACTAAGCACCACACACCGCCTTGCCATGTGCCACCCCTTCCCAAGGGGAGCACAGAGCGTGGCCTCTCAGGCCCCGCCACCTCCCTCCGGAGGAATCCCAGACGCTCCAAATGGCCTATTAGGGACTGAATTAAGAGTTACCTCCGCTCATAAAAGGCACTGAAAAGCCACAAGACAACAACTCCCTTCATTCTTATTTTGATGATTATTAACCTAGCTCGAAATTGAACCAGCAACCCAGAAAGAAGCTGCCTGGTTTGTAACCTGCTTCCAGCGCTGTCCCCACCCAAAGGAGACGCCACCAGAAAACCCGAACAACAGAGACAAAAGCCCCCGACAACAAAGCCAGGCAGGAGTTTGCCTCTCCCAACACACCAAGACTGTTGCTTCCCGATCCTCCAGCCCCGGGCTGTGAGAGCCGACCTGCTTGATATATCTAGTGACGTGGAGGCATGTCCATCGACAGGCAGACCGTCCCCTGCCGCGACGCTGCCCTTCACTCTCACCTTAGCCGGCGACTACACCCCTTCGACCAGCGCCTTGACGAAAATTCACCTGCCCGCACCTCCACCCAAACCCTTCGCCCTGTGGTGACGGCAGCACGACGCTCCGACGGGTACCTACCGCGAGCGAGGCGACCACAACCGCGCCACCATCACAGCCTCTGCCTATGGCTCCCCAGTGGGGAGGGGGTGAGGCGCCGGGCCCCCCCGACGCAGGGCGGCTTCGAGGGCTGCACACCCGCGGCACCGCAGAGTGCAGCCTCTCTGGCGGGAGTCCTCTCTCTCCCCCCACCTTCTCCAGCCCAGCCCAAACCCTCCCCATTTCCACGTCTGCATCGTGTCACACATCCTAATCATTCATGAAAAATCCAGCCAAAGCATCCCAAGCATGATTCCCTTCTGATAGTTGCCATGGTGACCTTGGGAAAGTAGCCAACCCGGAGACAGTCACCATGGAAACAGAGAAGCCCAAAAGCAATAATGACTTCAGGTCATGTCTGTGCAAAGACATCACGAGGTCGTCGGAGAGTAAACAAACTCATTCATATCTGCAAACAGGGGTGGCGGGATTTGGGGGGGTGCAAAGGTGGGGCGCGACGACTGGTGGGAGCCGGGTGGGTGAAGGTGCTGGCTCAGCCTGTGCTGCTGTCACTTGAATTTTATCAGTCAAGACACCTCATCATCACACGACTTACGTAAAGATCAAGATGAAGAGCAGGAGAGGAAAAAAATAATCCTGTAAGTGCAGAGCTGCAAGATACTATCCTAGATATTAGGGAGTGTATTTAGGCGCCTCCTCTATTTTTAAGCCCGAGACAGCACAGCTCTCCATGTCTGGAGGAGGGACAAGGACAGCCGCACAGCGCACAAGCCAAGATGCTCCGTGATGAATGGACCACTTACAGCAACTGGTGTGCACTGCATTTTCTAGAGCATCACCGAGTCCTTCCCTGCTCTCCTCCAGCACCGAACCCCACCCCGGGCAGACCTCAAACTGCAGCCCCTGCCTCGCTGGGCTGGTCACAGGGGCAAGTCTCAGCCCCCTGCAGCTGCCTCCAAAGGATGGGGGAGCACCTGCCACACTTTGTGCTCTTCAGAAGGGCAGGATCCCCTGCGAGCACAGGCACTTCTTCAGATCCCAGCACTGCCCTTTTGCCGTCCATCCATCGCTTCCCCGCCTCACCAGGCATTTGCTGCCCACCCCTACCTCCCCACCGGAGGCGCAGACGTAGGCCCTAGCAGTCGGGAGGAAGGAAAAAGCTCCTTGTCTTGGCCAGGAGGACTCGTCTCAGAGTTGAGGAGCGCAGAGGCGCTGCCAGTGCGTAGAGGAAAGGGCCGGCAGCCCCCTCCCTGCAGAGGCGCAGCGCCGGGCCGCAGGCAGTTGGTGCCATAGTTATGCAGTGAGTCACCAGCTGTTTACAGAGTTTGAGCGCTCACATTCCCACAGCATCAGAAACTCTTCCTTCCCTCAGCGGCATCCCCCCTCCCTCGCCACCCCCATCCCTACAAGGGAAGGGGCACGCTGGGCGCGCTGGCCGCACGCCGCGCTGCTAACGCCGGAAAAGGAAAGGCAAAAAGGAGGGGGAGGCCAACGACAGCCCCGTGTCACACCCACCAACTGCACAAAAAGCCTTTTGATCCTCACCCAGCGCGTCTTCAAAGCGTTTTCTACACCAGCCGATGGAAAAACTGAACGGGGTCACTTGGCTGCGCAGAGATGGAAAGAAATGTAAAGTACCATGGAAAACACGAGCCGAGGGGGGAGGTTTCCTCCAGAGGGGGTCAGCATGTGGGCTCACCTGCCACCCCAAGCAATGCTCCAGCTCTGCATGATGAAACCCCTTCTGGTCACCTGTTGCTCCATGTCACCAAAGTAACAGCTCCTTACCCTGCACATTCCTCAGAGGACAGACAGCACAGATGCTCAGTACAGGGTCTTCTGCTGCACACCTGTCTCTCCCTGCACAACAAGGCAACCCCCCCAGATAGGCAGGGATCCATCCTACTGCACCAGGGGTGATGGGCCAGAGCCACTGCTGGCACAGAGATGAATGAGAAGGTTCAGGGCACCATAAAGAATAGTGATACCAGACCCTCTTGAAGGGTAGGAGACTGGGGGCTGCCCTGACCCAAAGGAACCCAAAGGGTTCCATAGCACAAATAGAAACACTTAAACAGGCTCAAGCCTCACACTCAAGACTCCAGTGACAGGAAGAGTCTTATCTCTGCACTAGGTGAAGGCACAGGTGTGGTCCAGGCTCTGCTCAAAACCAATACAACTACACTCCCAACCCTCACCAGCAGCCCTCCAGCGCCTCAGGCTTCATCTCCCCATCTACTAACTCCTTCCCATTGGAACTATTTGGGACTATTGAGTTACTAACAAGCTACTAAAATCAGCATGGCATCTCCCACAGATAGGAAGCAAAATCCACAACAAAATCATAAACCATTCTGCAAACAAGTCATACCCAGCAACATTCCCTAAACATGCTGCACAGGGGTCTTCTGGGAACTTGCCTGCAATTTGATTATTAGAACCCTTTTAGTCTTTACCCTACTCCTGCCCTTCTTTCCTTAATTGCGTTTGCTGCATCACATCTAAAATTAGGAGCTCAGCTTTTTGGAACAAGGACCGTGTTACATCCTGCTCTGTAAGCAGTACGACACACTTCGAACGCTACATCAATAAAGCAGTGAGTAGTAATACACCAACTGTGAGGGGAAAAGGCTTTTCCAGAGCAGCTCCACGCTCGTATTTACAGCAAGTGTTTTGACTGTGGGTTACATAAAGAGCCCTTGTAATTCTGCAATAAAGTTACCCATTGACAGCCTTGCCAACGCCCTCTCCCTCTCTCAGATGACTCCTATGTCTCTTGCAGCATCCTCCCAAAAACCTGGAGGTCTCCAGCTGACATCCTAAGCCTGGCGGTCTCAGCTTAGACCACCGAGAGATCTGCAGTTCCTTTGCTTTGAAAGGGAAAGACAGCAGAAAGCCTGACTCAGGCAGAAGCAGGACACAGCTTTCCACACAAGGCTTGCAATTAAGAAAGAAAACATGCCAGAGTGAGATTTCAGACTTTCCACGCTACAGGGCTTTCCAAGCGCGTTACACATTAAGGAATTACTATAAAGTCGCTGCCGACACCCAACAACTGGGGATGAACTTGAATTTTAAAACTCTTTCTACACTGAAAGACAACCCTGGCCAGAACATGAGCACCTGGCAGACAGCCCTGCTGGTGTTTAGCTTCCATTCTCACACACATACAGCAAACTGAAAACATGCAACCCTCACCTTCCGCCAAGCCAGCGACAACTTCCCGAGGGCAGAAAAACAGCGCAAGGTTCAAGCAGCGACGGGGATCTCTGCCATCACGTCTCAATACAGCACCGACAGCTATGCAGGGAATACTCTATTCATTCCCAAATGCAGCCATTTAATTCCTAGGCAGCTGTTTAAATTTCTCGTTTATCCGCAAGTTATTCCCAGCTCCAGAGCACCAGCCAAACGGACGTGCCTACCAAGGATGTCTGAGCTGATAGGTGAAGGGAACTACAGATGCTTCAATCTTCATCGCCGTGCCTCTGCCACTCGGAGTCACAACATGGATTTCCAGCACATTGCAGCATGGTAGGCAGAGCACCATCCTTCTCCCCATCATTCAAAAATCCATTCTCCTGCTCTGACAACCTTCACACATCCTGTAAGGCAGACTGACGCTTGTCACTCATTTGTAATGAGAGCGGGGAGGGACAGGCTGGTGGTGTGAATCAGAGAGTAGAGAAGCATATGCGAGGCAATATATTTGACATGAAGAGAGAGAAGACACAAGGAGGGGGTAAGTCACTGTTTACTGTTCTAGAGGAGCTCCACGCAGCCCTCGCCCAGCTGGCCAGCTTTCCATTTCCCTTATGGATCGGAACCAGCATCCAGCAGCAAAGAGGAGATTCAGGAACCTTCAGAGCACATTTAAGAGCTGCCAGGACACAGCTCTCTGAGGCACTCTCTGGGGAAGCCTGGACACGGATCAGATAGTCTTTGGTGGTTTGGTAAACAACCTAGTCAGATGCTGCAGAGAGCCTGTGGTTAGGGAGCAGGGATATAGAGTACCAGGCGGGTACGCCTGTGTGTCACCTCTGAAACTTCATGGAGGAGGTGGCTGAAGGGGAAAGGTACGTGACAGCCAGCCCTGGTACTGACAAGCTTACAGCACTTTTTCCATCACACACTTATAAAATGTGGTGACAGAGATATACTGGAATTACACCTCAGCAATCACTAGCCCAGAGATGCATCTCCCCCAGCCACACAAGATGAGCCACCAAGCAACAAATAACTTGCTTGGACACACAGCCAAATCTGGGGCACAGCTGGGACTGGGGTTCCTGACTTTGCTGCTCCTGACCCCACATGCCAGCCATCAAGTCAGACACCATCAACGACTGCTAATAATGGAACATAGTGGCATCACTATTTGGCGTCCTGCAATATTGCAAAGCAGTGGCATCCACAATGCAAACTGTCCCTCTGCTTGGGAGCACAGTGGCAGGGTAATCGCTCTCATTACTGCCTTTCCCCCCCAGTCCTTGTGTTGATGGTCACAGAGCATTGCATCGCTTGTGCTTGCTTCATGCTTGGAAGACTCTGCCGAAGTTTGAAGATAGCCTCAAACAATAGCTGAGACAGAAGTGGAAACTGCATGTTCATCTCTACAGGGTGCTGAGCCTGAAACTTCCTGATAATTGAAAGTGCTTGCACCGCTCAAGTATTTCACAGCTGGATGTTTACAAAAATGATCAGCGAGCAAGCTTATCCCACAAACCCCGACTGCCGCAGGGGCCAGCGCTCCCAGCTGTCCTTTCTTCGCTTCCCAAACATCTCACACAGCTAGAGATTTTCAATACCAAGTCCTGCAGCACATTCCACGCCATTAATCATCTCCCAATGCTGATGGAAATCAGAGTGTATCAAGCTGATCTGTATTTTTCCCTTTCAGGAGGCACACAGCAGTACTGAACTCTGTGCTGCAACAGATTGCCGAGACGGGCGACGGCGCAGAAATGACATAAAACATGACAAAGCACGCTGTCCTTGACAGGAAAGCAAAAAAAAAAAAAAAAAAACAACAAAAAAAACCCAAAACAAATTGCCAACGAATTTCTGTCTCTGGTTCAGAAACACTTCTGAAGCAAGGCACGAGCCTGGCGTAATACAGCCGGGGAACATTTAACAGGGCTCAGGTTCCAAGCCCTGACAGGTTCAGAGCCTGCAGAGTGTCCTGACGGCGGGAGTCACGGTGTGCCCAACCCTGCGGCAGCAGCCCCGTCGCCGCCAGCCCGACGTCCGGCACCTCGGCCGGGCAGGAGCAGAGTTAACTCGGGTGCCGCGCAGCCCTGCGCGCTGCCATTGGGCAGCCGCGGCGTCCATCACCCCTAGGAAGTGACTGCACGAGGAAGGCTCGAGGAAGGGTTCTCCGCAGGCAGCACCGGGAGGACACACGGAAGGAGAGGGGGGAAAAGCGGAGGGACGCGCGCGCCTTTCGTCAGTGGGGAAAAAAAAAATAATCACAAGGTAAAACTCATTCGCTGCTAAAACCCCCCCGACAGCACCACGGCACGACACGCTGGGCTGGGGCGCAGGGCTGAGCTTATCCGCCACAGGGCTTATAAAAACTGAAAGTGCAAGAAAAGGGCGTGCAGCTTTTCAGGGAAACACTTTGCTCTCACTGGCTCTCTCCGCCCTCCGCAGTCCCAGCTCAGCTTTAGGTGCGCTGGCAAAGGAGGGGGCGGCCAGGTGAAAGCGAAAATGGAGGCCTTTCCCTTTTCTGTAACAACTTTGCCCAAAGGGGGCTCGTTCCTAATTTGAGACCTCATGGCCTGCTTTCAGCAGAATCCGTAAAATAAATCCTCCACGGAGCAGCCCACGAGGGAAGGGAGCCGGCTCTCAGCCTGAGGAAGAGGAGGAAGCAAACAGACCCTGGCACACTGAGAATTTGGAGATTTCGGTTCCCCTCACTCGTGGCCTGGATGTTTTCCCACCTCATGGCACTGCCGTCACGGGGAGCTTGAAGAGGTTCCCCCACCCACCCCACTTCTGATTATATCCCCAAACCGTCCCGCACCCACCAGAGAGTCACGCGGCCGTGCCCGCTCCCAGAATGTCACCGTCCCCTTTCCTCCCACTGCCAGTCCCTGGGCGGCCGCAGAGCACCCCGTTTTCGGGGCGGCCCCATGCACACGCATCCCTCCCCGCAGGCTCCGGGACCAGCCTGAACACACCACGCACCTCTCGCTCTTTCGACCCAAAAAGCAGCTGTGCTCAGCAGAGATAAGCCCTGACCCCCAGCCCATCCGACGGGCAACGAGGCTCCCGCCTGGCGTTTCCCGCCGGCGGCTGCTCCTGCCCGATAACCCGGGGCCAGAGAGCGGCTCCCGAAGCTGCCACCACGCCCGGCCACCGCCGCGGCCACGCTGCCCGTCCCCGGCTGCGCCCCGGCTCTCTCCGTACTACAAAAGCTGCTATTTTTAGTCAGCGGAGCGCGCGGCGTCACAACAGGTTTCCTCACATGTATTTTAAGAGCCATTCAAAGGCAGAAGCAGCCAGCGCGCTCATCCTCGGGGGGCGGCGGGGGGAGAAAAATAACAACAAGAGACGGGAAAACATCACCCCGGCGCACACCTGGGGGACCCCCGGCCCCGCGTCCCCGGGGGTGCGGGGGTGCCGCCGGCCCCGTCCCGCGGGCGCTGAGCGCTGCCGGCCCCGCGCCGGTGCGACGGGACGGGGAAGGTGTGACCGCGGGGCCACCGCGCCCCCGCCCCCCCGGGGGTTTCGGGGGCCACTCGGCGGGCGCGGGCAGCGCTCCCCGATCCCCCTCCCTCCCCGCTCCCCCCACGGCGGGGCCGCCGCCCCTCGCCCCCCGCCGGGCCCCACGTGCGCGCCCGGCCCGGCCCGGTGCGAGGGGCGGCGGCACCACGTGCCCGGCGCGGTGGTGACTCAGCACTTTTACCTCGCCCGCCCCGCCCGCCCGCGCCCGACCGGACCCGACCGGACCGAGCGGAGACCGGGCCGGACCGGGTCGAGCCGCCCCCTTCCCCCCCCCCCTTCCGCCGCGATCGGCGGGCAACGCGCAGCCACCCCCCGCTCCCGACTCCGACCCACTCGCCTCGCCCCCGCCGCGCCGCGCCTCGGGCGGCTCCTCACCTGCGTGCCGGCGGGAGCGCCCCGTGGCGGGGGCGGCGGCGGGGGCGAGGGGGGCGCGGGGGCGGCGGCGGGGGCGCTGCGCGGCTCCCTCCTCCCTCGCTGCCAGCGAGTCCCGCGGACAACAACAAGCGCGGGGCGGCCGCCTCCCCCCCGCCGCGCCGCCGACCAACCAGCGCCCCCGCCGCTTCCGGCATGGCGCGTCACGGCCGCGTCACCGCCCGGCCCGGCCCCGCGGCCGCGTCACCGCCGGCACCGCCCGCGCCGTTCATTCATGGGGAAGGGCGCGGGGCGGGGCGCGGCGCTGCCTTCGGCACGTAGCCGGTCCCCGTCCCTGCCCTCGTCCCGATGTACATCGCCATCCTCGTCCCTATCTGCATCCTCGTTCCCATCCTCATTCCCATCCCATCTTCATCCCCCCCTCATCCCGATCTAAGTCCCCATCCTCATCCCCATCCACATCCCCATCCTCATCCTATCCTCAACCCTATCTCCATCCTCATTCCCATCCACATCTCCATCCTCATCCCTATCTCCATCCTCGTTCCCCCCTCATCCCGATCCAAGTCCCCATCCACATCTCCATCCTCATCCTATCCTCAACCCTATCTCCATCCTCATTCCCAGCCACATCTCCATCCTCATCCCTGTCTCCATCCTCGTTCCCCCCTCATCCCGATCCAAGTCCCCATCCACATCTCCATCCTCATCCTATCCTCAACCCCACCTCCATCCTCATTCCCCACACGCATCCCGATCCACATCTCCATCCTCATCTCTATCCCCATCTTCACCCCCATCCTCATCCCCCCTCATCCAGATCCACATCCCAATCCACATCCTCATCCCTGTCTCCTCCACAGTGCACAGGGCCCAGCACTGCACCCCACCCCATCACGGGGCTCACCCTTCTCTAACAGCTCCAGCCTGTTTGGATCATCCCCGATGGAAAGGGCATGGGGTAGCCATGAGATTTTGCACCTTCACATATAGAGTCATAGAATGGATTGGGTTGGAAGGGACCTTAAAGCTCATCATGTTCCAACCCTCCCTGCCATGGGCAGGGTCACCTTCCACTAGAGCAGAGTGTACCAAGCCCTGTCCAACCTGGCCTTGAACACTTCCATGGATGGGACAGCTTCTCTGGGCAACCTGAGCCAGTGCCCTAGTATCCTCATAAGGAAGAATTTTTTCCTAACATCTAATCTAAACCTGCCCTCTGTCAGTGTGAAGCCATTACCCCTTGTTCTGTCACCATATGCCCTTTTCAAGTTCCTTTGTAACTTTCTTACAGGCTCCCTTCAGACTGGGAAAGGAAGCAATAAGTTCTCCCTGGAGCCTTCTCTTCTCCAGGCTGAATAATTCCAATTATCTCAGCCTTTCGTCATAGGAGAGCTGTTCCATCCCTCTAATCAACTTGGTGGCCTCCTCTGGACTCACTGCAACAGGTCGCTGTCCTTCCTGTGCTGAGGACCCCAGAGCTGGACACAGCACTCCAGGTGGGTTCTCACCAGAACAGACCAGAGGGGCAGAATCACCCACCTCAACCTGCTGACCACAATGCTTTTGTTGGCTCATGTCCAGCCTCTCATCCACCAGCACCCCCAAGTCCTTGGCAGGGCTGCTCTCGATCGGTTCATCCCCCAGCCTATATTGACCCCAACCCACATGCAGCACTTTGCACTTGGCCTTGATGTGGGACAGACAGGGGTGGGGAAATATGTCTCGGGCACTGTGAGGCTCTCAGGGGTGCTCAGGGGCTGGTTTGGTCCCCGGGCTCCTTGAGGCAGCTGCTGGCAGGGCTTGTCCTCTTTCACCAGCTGTGGACCAGCCTTCACCCAGCACTGCCTGTCCTGGTGCCCCTCGAGCCCTGCAGCAGAGCCAAATCCTGTCCCGGGGCTGGATCCTGAACACAGTCCTTGCACTTTCCTTGTGTAGTTGTGTGAGCTGCTAACACAGCACCCTGACCCCTGGGGTGTGAGCAGCATTTCAGACCCCGGGAGCATCCAACATTGATGGTAATATATCAAAAAATGTAATAACACGGGTGGTTGATCAAACCCAACTGCCTCCATCACGACTGGGCTCCTTTTGATTTTTTTTGTGTCCGTAACTATATTAGAAAGTCTGTGCAATTTGTGCTTTCCAGCCTCAGGGCCAGATATCCTTATTGGAGCAGTTCTAAGGGTCATAGTTGAGGCTTTGAATAAGATCCCATCTTTTGCTGCTCCCTTTGAACAACACAAGCTGGAAAACACGGAGAGCCCCATTTCTGGCACAGCCCCACAGATCTGGGCAGCTGGAGCAAGATTTAGGCGAATGCACCACCCTGATGTTAAGAAATCCCTGTTTACTATTGGAACTGACTAATGAGGTTGGCTAAAGCTCCTGGGCAGTGGCATGAAGTATTGGCTTTCACCTCTCCCAGATTTGCAGACTCTGAAATCTTGCCCTGGGTACTGGGATGGGTTGAGCTCAGGGTTGCAAGGCAGATTTCAGCCATCCCTGTGTTCCCCACTGATGCCTCTGAGGTTTGTCTCCAAATCTCCTTTACATCCAGGAGGGTTCTGGTGGCTCAGAGAGCCAAGACAAGCAAGGAAAGGGGTCCTGGTGGTGGGAGCCTGAGGGACTCTGATGTCCCCAACACAGCCACCTGCCCCTGTGCTCTCTCTGAGTGATGATAACCAAGAGTGGCCAGAGCCATCCTGTATTATCCAAGGTTTTTCCCTGAGGCATCCACGAGAGGGTGGAGGCAGGAGGCTGGAGGGATGGACAGGCTGCATCCTGGGTGGGGGGGGTCTCATCCTCTGTGGTGACAGCCCCACGCATGGGGCTTGCCAGAATTGGGGTATTTTCCCCTGTCTTCACAACAACATGGTTTTGGCAGACTGCTTATGGCAGGAAGGAAGTGGCCTTGTCACCTGAAATTGTGTTTCTGGGTGAATCGTCCTGTTCACAACAGGTTACTTTTTCTTTTCATTCCCTGGGGAAAGCAACTCTGCTCCAAAGGTGTGTTGTTCTTTGCTGCTGACCTTTAGACTGCAGTGGCCTTTAATAGTAAACAAGGAGTCCTTCGAAAAGTGGGAAAGCCTGTGCAGTTCTATACATTTGTTAAGCAGATGAAGAGAAGTGCATGGGAGACAGGAACTCTGGTGAAAACCTGGATGGAAAAAGGGTTTCATTCTGGGATATGGGTGTTTTGTGGGTCTGGCCCACCTGCTGTGTGCTCAAAACACATCCTGAAGCCACAGTGATTCCCTGAAGCCACAACACACGATTCAGTACAGGGACCTCTTTCACTCTGCTTTAGGTAAGGTGCTCTCAACCTACAAGGGTGACAGAGGCATTTGTACTCTGGGTTTAGAGACCCTCCGTGCATCCATGCTGGGGAAAATCTAAAAAACCCGCTGATCCCCCATATTACCCACCTTGTCGCTTTTGAGCAGCGCTGAGTTTAGATAAAATATTAAAAAATAAATTGAAGATAAAATAAAATAAAAACCACTCAAAGCGCAGAAAGGAGAGGAGCGAGCGGACGATCAGTCGGCGGAGAGGCGTTATGTGTGTAGATGCGCTGCTACTAGAGAGGCGCGGTAGGAGCGGGGCGGCTTCTCGGGTGTTTACGGCGGAGCAGGCAGAGCTGCAGCGCCGGGAGCGCTGCCCGCCCGCTGCCCGCTGCCCGCTGCCTGCTGCCCGCTGCCCGCTGCCCGCCCGCAGCCACAATGTCAAGAGGAGACACGTGTATGTAAGCGCCGGCACGGCCGGAGCGGGGTCCGCAGGCGAGCAGGGGCTCCCGGGGCGCGGCGCTCCCCGTGCCCGGCTGGAGCTCTGTGTCCCCCCGCAGTGTCCCCGCGGCGGGGCGGCCGGGCAGGAGCCTGGGGAGTATGGGCTGGTGGCACGCCGAGGTGCCACCTCGGGGGTTCGGGTGGCCGCGGCGGGTGGGCGCTGCCACCCCGGGGCCGCCGCCCACGCGTGGAGAAGCGGCGGGCGGTTGCACGGGGCGGAGGCGCTGCCGCTCGCGGGGGTTTCGCAGCCGGGCCCCGGCAGGTTGTGCCGCGGTGGTGGCCGAGCTTGGGGAGGGCTGCCAGGGAATAAACCTGTTTGTGGTGGGGATGGAGCCGTTTGCTGAGCCGTTGCAGGTCGTAGGGTGGAGGAAGGCAGCGTCTGAGCGCCTGTGATAGGAGATGGAGAGAAGAAAGTTGTGTCTCTTATTGTGTCTCTTATTTAAGGTGCTGAGATTGCTCCCTGCACTCACCCGGAGCATGAGGGTCTCCTTTGCTTACAGTCCAGGAGGTGTTTGTCTGAGAGGTTGTTAGAATCAGGTTTTATCAGTGGGAGGCAAGGACTGATGGTATACTCCCAGCCATCCCTTGCCCAGCCCTTCCCGCAGCTAAAACCTCTGACTCAGGGCTTTGGGCGATGATAAGAGGATGCTCAAAGAGGATGCTCAGAGCAGAAAATCCCCTGAGCAGAGGATGCTCCCTACCTTGGAGCCGTGGCTCCCACCTCTGTTCCCACAGGCAGAGCAAGCTCGATTTTGCTTGCAGCTTCCAGAAATGCTGCAGTCCATAAATTCAGACCTGGGAAAAACTCCTTGAGGGGCTGCTCTGCCACTCCCTGAGAGCAGGTGGGGTTCAGGTGGGTGGTGCTTTGTCCCTTAGGGCTGGTGGGGAGTTCTTTGTCAGCATCTCCCCGCACTTAGCAGGATCAGGACCACCTGACCTTGGCAAAGCCTTCCATTGCCGAGTTTGCCATGTGCATCTTAGCCGAAGGCGCAGATGTGATGATGCAGGGTGCTGAGGTGGGCAGGCTCTGCCTGAACCAGAGGCATCAGGAGAGAGTGAAGCTGTCCTTGAGGCTTGGGCGAGCTCTCCCCCTTTGTCTCTTTCACACCTGCCTCCTTCTCCCCTTTGATCCAGCACCAGGACGATGAAGTCGTACCAGAAGCTGACAACGCCGCAGCCGGCAGGATGCCAGGTGGAGGAGGAAGGGGCTGCCCCAATGCCCCCCACCCATGGGAGGATGGCCCCGTGCTGGGTGGGCAGTGGGCTGCTGGTGGCTGCCGTGCTGCTGAGCACCATCACCGTCTGGGTGCTGCAGCAAGTGTCGGGGGGCTGGCTCGGACCCACTCCACCCCCCAAATGTCTCCTGGTGCCTGAAAGCCATCGCTTCGACTGCTACCCAGAGCGGCAGGTGGTGGTGACCCAGGAGCTCTGTGAAAGCCGAGGGTGCTGCTTCATCCAGAGCCCTCTGCCGGCAGAGGGCAAGCAGGGGGTGCCCTGGTGCTTCTATCCCCCTGACTTCCCCAGCTATACCTTGGAGAGTCTCAACCAGACAGCACTGGGCATGGTGGGGTTGCTGGCGCGAAGGGAGAAGGCCTATTACCCCCGGGACATTGAGATGCTGAGACTGGACGTGGAGTGTGAGACAGACACACGGCTGCACATCAAGGTGAGGTTCCTGATGGCTGCCCTCCTGACCCTTGCACCTGTCATCCCACAGGCAACTGTCCCCTGCTGTGACCAAGTGTGGAAGCTGCTGTGCTCCAGGCATGGCTGTGTGGGGCCAATGAGTATCTCCAACCCTTTGCCCTCTTGCTTTGCTGGTCTTTAAAGCACTTTTTCTCCCTTTTGCAGATAACGGATGCTGCCAACCCACGGTACGAGGTTCCCCTTGATGTTCCCCAGGCGATGAAGAGGGCAGAAAACCCCATCTACAGCCTGAACTTCTCCTGGGATCCCTTTGGGGTGCTGCTGCGGCGCACAGCAACGGGGACAGTGCTGTAAGATCCCACCTTCTCCTCATCCTGTAGCAGGTGGGGAGAAACTTATCCAACCCTAGGCAGGCTCCAGCACACTTTCCAGAGGTTTTTCAGAGGAAAAACCCATGCTTGCAAGATCTTCAGCCAATTATTGCTTTTTGTCTTGCATCTTTTTAGCAGTGCTCACATGGGGATGCAGCAGCACGTGGCTTCCTGGCCCCACGGGCTGGCCATGTGCTTGCTATGGCCATGGCAGGACTGGGTTTTTGGCACCTCTCCAAAAACCTCCCAGTGCCCTGATTCCTCCCGAGGTCCTACACCAGCCAAACACTGTGCAGGTCCCCGGCACATCACCAATGAGCGACATGGCGGCTCGGGAAAAGGGCCAACAAAGGGTTGTGGCTTTGCCCATTTCACGCTTCTTTCGGGTTTCACTGGCTGTTGAAGCTATAGGGACATTCATAGTTCCAGGCTTTTCGTGGAAAAAGACTGCTGGTGACTTTGCTGTACTGCTCTCTGTCACCTCCACAGCTTTGCCCACACTAAGCTGTTGACAAGCACTGACAGCTGGGCGATGTATGGTCAGGGTGTTTTGGGATCCCATCTTTTCCTCCTCCTTCCCATTTGCTGGTGACTGTGGTCTGTCTTGTATTTGGGAGCTGCTTATCAGTGACAGCAGGCTGAGAAGTCCCACTGCCATATCGCCTCGGTGGTTAATAATAACCTGGGTGGAAACTTCTGGGATCAAAGGGAAGGCTGTGCCGCACTGGGTCAGGCTGGTTTAGGCTCAGGCTGTGCCTTGCCTCCATGCAGACCCAAATTTACTCCTGGTCCAAGTTGTTAGGGATGGATGTGGGGTGGGACATGTGCTGCTTCACTGGCCTTTGGGATGTTTCGAGAGTGAAGGGATCAGTTTTTGATGGGCAAATGGATCCCAGTGGGTCCCAGCATCCCCTCTTGACCCCCTCTTTTCCTCAATATAACCCTGGCAGGCTCAACACCACTGTGGCCCCCTTGATCTTCGCTGACCAGTTTCTCCAGATATCCACATCGCTCCCATCCAGGTTCCTCTATGGGCTGGGGGAGCACCGTGGCAGCCTCCTGCACAGCCTGGACTGGAATACCCTCACTCTGTGGGCACGTGATGTCGCTCCCATGGTACATCTGTCCTGTCCCCAGGGGGGTGCAGGGGGTGAGAACAGGGATGCTGCTTTCCCATGCTTTGGACAAGCCCTGGGAAAACATGGCAGGGGTGGGCAGCAGCACTGGGAGGGGCGGGGGATGATCAAGGCTGATAGGCAGGTATGTGCCAGGGAGAATTTCAGAGCAATTGCAAAATGCTCTTGGCACTCCGAGGGCACCGGGTGTTTTCCGCTCCACCCTGCTGCTCGTGCAATGTGTTGTGGTGAGGCAGGAGGTTTCCCTCTCACCCAGCCCAGCTCAGTAGCCCCTGAACGGCAAGGAAGAAGCAGCCTCCCACAGCCTTCAGCACCAGCCCTGAAACCATCCCCGTCCTTTGCCTTGTCCTCCACAGGGGTGACAGGTTCCTGGTTAGGTGGTGGAAGCATATGCAGCTCAGGGCCTTTTATTCACCCCCAGTGACATGGGGCTCTCCTGCTTTGCCCTCTCTGCTGTCTTACCTGGCACCTCTTCCTTGCAGGAATCGTTCAACCTCTATGGCGCTCACCCCTTCTACCTGCTGATGGAGGAGGGCGGAGATGCTCACGGGGTTTTCCTTCTCAACAGCAACGCGATGGGTAGGTGTGTTAGGGGACCCCAGGCCAGCTGGTCCCTCGTGGAGGACCTGGCAGGTGGGGACAGATGGAAACTACTGGAGTGGCCAGTTTGGGAACCTGGGGTAAGAGGAAGCCATAAAAGGGAAAGATGTGGTTTGATGGCTCCGTTATTGAGCGCAGCCATCTGTTTCCTGGCTACAGCGAGGCTCTTTAGCAACTGCTGAGCAGTTTAACCACACACCCAGCTGCTGAGTTGCCATCAGGAAAGCAAGTGCCTTGCATGCAGGTCCATGCCTATTCCCCCCTCCACTGAAACATCCTTGCCCCCAGGCCTGGCAGCGTGGCATGGCTGGGGTGCAGCCGAGGATGCCGTCTGCTGCCCATGTTTCCCCAGCTGTGCCGCGCCAGCTGCGGCCGTGGGATCTGCCCGTGTGTGCCAGCTGACACACTCAGCAGCTCCTGCGGGCTCCTGCCGTGTTGGGGACGGCACCGGTGACCACCCAACCCTCCCAGCAGCTGCTGCTTGCAGCCAGCTGGGGCGATGCTGCGCACACCGGGGCTCTGGCAGCTCCAGCTGCGCTGGGATCTGTTGCAGGCACGCTGCTGAAGAGGAGCTTGTGTGAGATGCAGCCACCCGAGCTGAGGTTTGAGGGCTCATTCATGTGGAAAGCCCTTCCCAGGAAAGGCCTTGCTCCCACACACTCTCTTGTACGAGTAGCTCTAGACTCACTTAGGAGGGGGCTTTGGGGGGAACATGAAGGAAAGCACTGCACTGCACGTGCTTGATCTTGGTCCAGCAGTGGAAGTTGGTGCAGCTTTGAGCTTAAAGAGCAGATTTTAAAGATAGCATAAACCACTGATCTCCCATGGGCTGTGATGATTTAAGCTTCCAGACACACATTTAGCATCCACTGAGTGCAAGGCAGGGATTTGTCTATTCCCCTGAGCATTGCCTGTGGTGCTGCCTGGTCCCCATCATGTGGGCTGAGGTCTGGAGGTTGCTCCCCAGTTGTCACTGTCTTTTTCCCTTTTCCTTCCCCTTCAAAGAGGTGGCCCTGCAGCCTGCTCCGGGCCTGACCTGGAGGACCATTGGAGGGGTGCTGGATTTTTACATCTTCCTGGGGCCCGATCCCAACATGGTCATCCAACAGTACCAGCAGGTGATAGGTAAGTGCCTGCACCCCACCATGGCTATCTGCAGGCACCTTCCCCATACCCACATCCCCATCTCACCCCAGCTTCACCCCATCCCCAGCCCTCCCAGCTGGGGAGGAATCAGCCTCCCCCAGCCCTCACAGCACATGAAGGGTCAGTGATCACCTCCTTTTCCCACCTCTCCCCTTACCTTCCTATCCTTTTGAGATGCTGCTGTCATCTCGGGACACCCCAGCCATGCTTCCATTCTCCCACTGCAGGTTTCCCAGCCATGCCACCCCTCTGGGCTCTCGGCTTCCACCTCTGCCGCTGGGGCTATGGATCCAGCAATGGGACCTGGCAGACTGTGAGAGCCATGAGGAACTACCAGATCCCCCAGGTAATCCCTCATACCAGTGGAGTGGGGGGTCCAGGCTCCATCCTTCATCCCTGAGCCTCTGTCCCGCAGGATGCACAGTGGAATGACATCGATTACATGGATGAGTACCGGGACTTCACCTTCGATTCCCAGAAATTTGCCTCCCTCCCCTCGCTGGTGGAAGACCTCCACAAACATGGGCAGCGCTACGTTATGATCTTGGTATTCCCCCTCCTCTCCCCCTGTGCTGTCTTTGCTGCAGAGCTGGGATGTAAGACATTGTAAGACATTGTAAGGGATGCTTACAATTCCAGCTGATCAACCCCAGCCCCAAGAATTTTTGTGGGAGGCTGGTCCCCAGTGCTGGATGGGCAGCTGTAAACTGCCACTGGAAATCCCCCTAATGCAGGGACCACAGACACACAGGCCAGGTTCTCATGATGTGCTCCTGTCTGCTGCAGGGGGACAAGGGTGCCTCTGACCTCCATGGGTGGAGGAATGGAGGAACTGTAGGTCAGGCAGTTTAACTCGTGGGTGCTCAGCTTGGGTGCTCCCACATCCCCATGAGTGCTGGGATCTTGTGACCTGGCTGGGATCTCCTTTCTTCCCTCTACAAAGAATGGGGGCATGGGTTCTGCTTGCTGGGGTCAATGGGGACGCTCAGGTCCTTGCAGGGGAAGGTTGGATTCCTCCCCTTTGAACTCCCCTTAGTAGCCAAGCCCGTCCATGACCTGACATTTCTTGCGTAAGCACAAGATTTCATGTATTTTGTCTGCCCCCTCCCCAAAACATCCTAATGTGTCCTGGGGACTTACAGAAGTGGCATTTTAGAAAACATGCCTGGAAGTGTCCAAGCAAGTTTCTGTTCCCCTTGGGGCAAACAGCCTCTGTGTCTGGGCTCTGGCTGACCCTGTCTGGGTTGTCTTCTGTGAATCACTCTGGTCTGGCCAGGGGAAGGAGCCACGGTCTGCCTGGAATGGCACTAACCTTCTGCTCTGTCCCTAGGATCCTGGCATCAGCAGCACCAACCCTCACGGCTCCTACTGGCCTTTTGATGAAGGCTTGAGGCGGGGCTTGTTCCTCAACACCACCCAAGGGCAGCCACTAATCGGGAAGGTGAGGAGCTCCAGGGGGAAATCCCAGCCCTGTGGGTTATGCAATAGCAGGGCTGGGATTTCATCCCTTACCGTAGAGGGAAAGACAAGTGACCAAGAGATTTCTCTGGGATAATTGCCAGAACCTGGCTCGGCCCTTGTAATCATGTGTCACCTTCTGGTGTCTTCACCAACCCCAGGAGTCAGCCCCTGTCCAGCAGAGGAGCCTGTGGAAGTCATATGAGCTTAACAGAGTCAGCAGTGCTGCCCAAGGCTGGTCATCTGATTTCTTTCCCTTCCTGTTTTTGGTGTGAGGGGAGGTTGCCTGGGATGAACAGTGCACCTCTGGATCTGCTCCACAGTAGTTCCCTCCCAGTTTGACCCCTGTGACTGTTTGCTCCCATTGTCTCTCCCTCGCCATTTCCAAGGAGGGGGTTTTATTGTAGCCTGAAAACATGGGGGAAAATGAATTGGCTGAAATTCCTGAAATGAGGCAAAGCATGGAGAAATCATGGCTTTTCCCTGACATGCCCTGGGCAAGGTGGTGTCAGGGCTTGTGCAAGTGGAGGGAGAGCAGCCACTCCTTCAGCTGTCACTGCCCACGGACTGTGGGGAGTCCTCAGCACCACAATATTCCTGGTACCATGGAGGAAGAAGGGGTATGATGTATATGTAGCATCCAGGACTCAAAGCATTGGCCTGGGTTTACTTTCTGGGTTATTGCCTGTTTCACCCCTGGTCCTTCACCATGCTGTGGTACCCTGTTCCCGGTGGCAGCTCCCCAAAAATCACCTGCTTGATGAACCCGTGGTTTTGTGATGTCCCTGCAGGTCTGGCCTGGTTACACTGCCTTTGCAGACTTCTCCAACCCAGACACTCACCAGTGGTGGCTGGAGAACTTGCAGCACTTCCATGCCCATGTGCCCTTCGATGGCCTCTGGATCGTAAGTCTCTCTTTGCCCCTGGGTCGCCTCCTGCCAGCACCTCAGCTCACACCCAGCGTGTGCCCTGGCAGGACTGTCTGCAGCTTTTCCAGGTCTATCCATTAATGCCCAAAACCACATGCTTGAAATTGCTCCACAATTTTCTTTGCTTAGGACATGAATGAGCCATCCAACTTCATGGATGGGTCTGAAGACGGCTGCCCCCCAGGAGAGCTCGACAGCCCACCCTACACTCCAGGTAAGGAGGAAGATGAGATACAAGGCTGTGCAGGCATGTACTGTGTGCTTTGAAATCTCTGCCAACCGAGTGTGATGGGGGAAAACCATTTCTAAAAGACATTCTGTCTGTTTTACACCCTGAATGTCTCCATCTCTACTTGCATGTGCCAGTATCGGTGTCTAAGCCTTACACACTTGTTGGGGCCATGTCAGGGTGCAGGGTGGGACCATCTGTGTGATCTTTTGGCCCTGGGCTGGCAGCGATGGCTCCTGTGAGAGGGCTGACCCAGGGCCAGTAAGTGTGGGGGGTCCCCATGCCCTGCACCCCCCACCACCACCGGGTGCCAACTGGGCTCTCTCTGCTGGCAGCTGTGCTGGGCGATTCCCTCTCCTCCAAGACAGTGTGTGCCTCAGCAAAGCAGAAAGCCTCGGTGCACTACAACCTCCACAACCTCTACGGGCTGATGGAAGCCAAAGCCACAGCAAGGTACCTGAGCATCCTGCTCCCTGACAGCCTGAGGATGGGATGGGGCAAAATCCTGCTCAGATGGGGATGGGGGTTTGAGTGCCTGACTTCAAGGGGACATAGTCTGGCTGCTCGCAACCTTCAGGGTGAGAATAACCCCAGAAAAGAGGGGAGCTGACGCTGCTCTGGGAGGGACAGGTGGGTGAGGCTGGTCCTGGTGCCAAGCCTTTGCTCAGGTCAACTCTCCAGTACTGCAGGGCTGCCACAGGGCTGGACCTGGACCTCTCCCTCAACTGTTGTGGGATAAGGCAAATGCCTGGGGGGCTGCTCTCACCTCCTGCCCCTTCCTCTCCCTATTGTTTTCCAGTGCCTTGATCCAGATCCGGGGGAAGCGTCCCTTCATCATCTCCCGCTCCACCTTCCCCAGCCAGGGCCGCTACTCAGGGCACTGGCTGGGAGACAACCGGAGCCAGTGGAAGGACATGTATTACTCCATCCCAGGTGGGTGGCACAGAACACACTCAGGTGCCCTCCCAGCCCTCCCAGCTCCACTGAGCTTTCTGCTTGTTCGGAGACACCTCCGAAACTCCCTGCACTCTGTTGACTGTCCCTGCCCTCAGGGCTGCTGAGCTTTAGCCTCTTCGGCATCCCACTGGTGGGGGCGGACATCTGCGGCTTCTCCGGCAGCACCTCGGAGGAGCTCTGCACCCGCTGGATGCAGCTCGGTGCCTTCTACCCCTTCGCTCGCAACCACAACACCCAGAACGAGAAGGTCAAGGGCAGCGTGCCCGGTGGGAGGCATCCCAGGGGTGGGATGCGGGATATGAGACACGGGATGGAGGATGCAGGATGGGGGGTGTGGGAGGTGGGGTTGGGGTGGGACAGCTGCTGACTCCCTACATCTCCCCCAGGCCCAGGACCCAACGGTGTTCAGCCCTGCGGCCAGGACGGCCATGAAGGACGTGCTGCTGACCCGATACTCCCTCCTGCCCTTCCTCTACACCCTTTTCCACCATGCCCACCTGCAAGGGGACACTGTCGCTCGGCCCTTGTTCTTTGAGTAAGACCATCCCCACCAGTAGCTGGGGAGACGCTTGGACTGAATCGCAGAGAAGTGGCCGATTGAGCAGTGTCTCCATCCTGCCACAGGTTCCCCCAGGATGTGGCCACCCTGGGGCTGGACAGGCAGTTCCTGTGGGGCCGGAGCTTGCTGGTGACACCGGTGCTGGAGCCCGGGGTGGACTCGGTCACAGGCTACGTCCCCCAAGGCACGTGGTACGACTTCTACACGGTGAGGAACACCATGGCACTTGGCCAGGGACTGGGTGATCCCTGCTTAACCATCTCAGGACTGCGGGTGGGAAACCATGGCTGAGCCCAGCGAGCCCTGATGGAGGAAGGGGTGGGGATGGCTGCTCCCCAGACCCATGCCTGAGCACCCTGCTGTGCCTCTGACTCCCTCACACCCGTGTCTCTCACCACCTACCCAGGGCTCCTCGGTGAACAGCAGTGGGGAGATGTTGAAGATGTCAGCCCCCCTGGAGCACCTCAACTTGCATGTCCGGGAGGGTTCCATCCTGCCCACCCAGGTAAGCGCCCACCCATCACCTCCCTGAGTGCTGTCCCCTATCACCTCAGCTCCCAGACCCCCATCCCCAGCGCTCACAGCCCTACAGAACCCATGTCTTTGAACCCCAGAAACCAGGGACCACAAGTGAGGCGACTCGAGGGAACCCCCTGCGCCTCATCGTGGCTTTGTCCTCGAGTGCCACTGCCTGGGGGGACCTTTTCTGGGACGATGGCGAGAGCCTGGACACCTTCGAGCGGGGCAGCTACTCCTACCTGGTGTTCAATGTCACGCAGGTGGGATGTGGTGGGGAGGGCAGGAGTGGGGGGTCCTGTGGCATCTGGCCACCTTGAGCTCATGCTGTCCCTTCCTGCAGAACACCTTCACCTCCACTGTCCTCCATGCCAGCACTGAGGCCACCAATGTCACCATTGGCACACTGAGCATCTTTGGGGTGCAGAAGCCGCCCAGCAAGGTCCTTCTGAATGGCCAGGAGAAGCCCTTCTCCTACCTGGACAACCAGGTACAGCTTCATCTTGGGGTGCCCTGTCCTGGGTGAAAGTCTCCATCTTGAGGGGCTCCACCCTCCCTCCTCTATAACCCTAAGGGTCACAAGGTTGGTGACCAAAGAGGTGGGTGAGGACATCGTGTGGCTCTTCTGCCACGCCAGGGTTCAGGGGCAGTGAAGCTCAGCCAAGCTGGGTAGGGGAAGACATTCTCCACTTCCCTCCAGCCAAGGCTGTACCCCAAAATGTCTCCTCTTCCCCCCCAGGTTCTCACTGTGAGTGACCTCGGCATCAGCCTCAGCCAGGGCTTCTCCCTGCAGTGGCTGTGAGCTGGGGGCTGTGGGGTCACCCACCCTTGCCAAGACCACCCGTCCAGGAGATGCTTGATGCTCCAGCCCCTGAAGCTGGGATGCTGCTGTGGAGGAGGTGTCTGGGACTGTCACCTGCTGCTGTGTGTCCCCCCCCAGGCTGGGGACAGGGGGTGTGGGACGGGGGCTTGGCCACTGTGTGCCCCCCGCGTGGCCCCAGGTGGGTGGTGTGGGTGGAGGTGTGGGCACCCACAGTCCCTTGCTGCAATAAAGGCACGTGGAGAGCTTCTCGTGGGCGTATGATGTGGGGACAGAAGGGGTGGCCTGGGGGAAGAGGAGGTGGGCAGCCAGGTGCTGTGGAAACCCCAAATTTTACGTCCCTGACCTCGGTTCTCCTCATTCCATCCCCCTGATTCTGGCTGTTCAATTTCAGCCCAAATCCAACCCCTCTAATGCAAGCGCCACATCCCAGACCCCAAATTTCAGCCACTACTCTCAGCTCCCCAATTTCAGCCCCTGACTCCAGCCCCCAGCCCACTCCTTTGACTCTCTGATCCCATACCGCACAGTCAGAGATTCACAGAATCGATTAGGTTCGAAAAGACCTCCGAGAGCATCAAGTCCAACCTTTGACCCATCACCACCTTGTCAACCAGACCACGGCACCAAGTGCCACATCCAGTCATTTCTTCGGTGACTCCACCACCTCCCTGGGCAGCCCATTCCAATGTTTAATCACCCTTTCTGCGAAGAAATTCCCCCTAATGCCCAGCCTAAACCTAAACCTCCCCGGCGCAGCTTGAGGCTCTGTCCTCTTGCCTGTGAGAGGGGACCCAGCCCAGCGTCACCCAACAGCCCCTAATTTCAACCCCTAACTCCAGCGCCCCATCCCAGCCCCTTGACTCCCCTCTCTGATCCCCAGACCCCCGCAACCAGCACCACTAAACAGCGCCCAGCCTCAATCCCCCCACTCCCAGCCCCTCCCTGGCCCCTCCCAAGGGTGCAGTTCCCCTCCGGCCCGGCAGACGGCGCTGCCCGGCGGGGCGGGGCGGGGCGGGGTGGGCGGTGCCGCCCTGGGGCAGCAGTGCGGCGCTTCCGCTTCCGGGTAGCGGCAGTCGGTCCGTCCGTCCCTCGGTCGGTCCCGGGTGTCCGTCTCTCGGTCTGTCCCGGGGCCGGTGCTCTGCGGCGCTATGAACCGGCCGAAGGCGGCGGCCGTGCGGCGGCCCAGCGCCGTGCCCAAGCCCTCCGGTGAGTCCCGCGGGGCCGGGCGGGGGAGCTGCTCTCTCTGTCTCTGTCACTGTCACTGTCACTGTCCCTCACTGTCCCCGTGTCTCCCCTCGCAGCGCACCCGCCGCCCGGAGACTTCATCGCGCTGGGCTCCAAGGGGCAGAGCGGCGAGGGCAAGGCGGCCGTGGCGCTGCTGAAGCCGGCGCCGCCCGGGCTGCCCTCGGAGCGCAAGCGGGACGCGGCCGCCGCCCTGGCGGGCCCGGCGGGGCTGCCCGGGCTCACCAAGCGCCCCAAGCTCTCCTCCACGCCGCCCCTCAGCGCCCTGGGCCGCCTGGCGGAGGCGGCCGTGGCGGAGAAAAGAGCCATCTCGCCCTCCATCAAGGAGCCGTCTGTCATCCCCATCGAAGGTGAGGCCTCGCTGTGGTCCTGCCCTCGCAGGAAGCCAGGGAGAAACTTCTGTTTTTCTTTCCCTGGAACCTTTCTTGAAGCCCATATGCTGTATTTCCTCTGCTGGATATAGGGCTGAAATCAGTTTTCTCCTCTGTTTGCATTGGGTTATGGTCATTCTGTCTGAGAGCTGTTTAATAGCAGCATCTGAAATAATCTCTGAGGAGTGGTATTTTATGGTATTTTATTCACATATTTCTTTAGCAGACTCTGGGTCTGAACATTGCCTTCTGAATTGTCATTTCTGGTGTTTGATACATTTGCAGAGAAGTCTGCTAGCATGAAAAGATAATCAAGGGGCATTGTCAGGTGTGAAACAGAACTTTTAGTGGCAGTTGAGTAGGAAAGAGCTGTGGCAGGGGCTGTAGGTGAGCTGGTCCATGCTTTGCTGTCCTGCAGCATCTTGAGGCAGGTTGTTTCACATGAGAGTAATGCTGATACCTGTGTGTTGGTGCTTGCAGTTGTCCCCACGGTGCTGTTGGATGAGATTGAGGCAGCAGAAGCAGAAGGCAACGATGACCGTATTGAGGGGGTGCTGTGTGGAGCTGTGAAGCAGCTGAAGATGAACAGAGCCAAACCTGACACCACGCTGTACCTGAGCCTCATGTACCTGGCAAAAATCAAACCAAACATATTTGCCACCGAAGGGGTTATTGAGGTGAGGACTTGTGAACTTACTGATGCATCCCTGCTGCCCGCTTGTGAGTAGAGTTGCTCTCTCAGGTCAAAGCACAGCTTTGTAAATACTAGACCTCTGATATCTTTGTAAATGCCAGAGCTCTGTTGCAAGCTGCTGCAATTTGTATTTCTCTTTCTACAGCTTCTCTGTATGCTTTCTTGCCAGATGACTTGTTTATTTTATTTTTTGTGGATGACATTCCAGGCGCTGTGCAGCCTACTCCGAAGAGATGCCTCCATCAACTTCAAAGCCAAAGGGAATAGCCTCGTGTCAGTCTTGGCCTGCAATCTTCTCATGGCAGCTTATGAAGAGGATGAGAACTGGCCAGAGATCTTTGTCAAGGTTGTTGAACCAAGGAGGCTTCTGTGTGGTGGGCAGTCTGGGTGAAATCAGGGAGATGTGGGTGTGTTGGGGTAGGAGAACAGCAGTGGATTTATTCCTGCTACAGGGAAGGGGGTAGCCATTGTCCTCAAGTCCAGTATGGGAATGCAGCTGGAGGAGGCAGAAATTGGAGACTGGCCCCATGCTTTTGAAGAAAAATCTCCAGGGGTTGCTGGAATGGAATGCTGTGGCTTCCTTTGCCTTTTGTTGCCTTATCTCTGCTCTTTTCTGAGATGCCTTTGACAGTCCGTATTGATTGTTTTACTGTATTATAAGTGTTGCAGAGACTCCTTACTTTCTGTTTGGACTGTAGAGATTAAAACAGTCCATTAATTTAAAAGGGCTGAACTGACCAGCTTCTATATTTTGGTGGTAGAGGTTGTTGTAAAGTCTTTGCTAAAGCTGATCAGCTTTCTTGCTTGAGAAGGGTTGGTGCCCAGTAGAGCTTGAGATGTGATGTTTTGGTTTTTTGCTTTTATGTGACTTACCTGCAGTCATCTGGTCTGTTTTTCATCAATGGCTAGTTTCCTACTTTGCATTTGTATATTGGAAATCCATAAAACCTCACAAATATTCCCTCAATCAGTTAAAAAAGAAGCATGAACATGGATTGTGTTCCCTTCTGCAGGTGTACATTGAGGACTCCCTTGGGGAGCGCATCTGGGTGGACAGCCCTCACTGCAAGACATTTGTGGATAACATCCAAACAGCTTTTAACACAAAGATGCCTCCTAAGACCATGCTCCTGCATGGAGAAGTTGGACGTAGCGGAGGGGACCTTAGTGCTGGTAAGAAGATGTTTGGGAACCAGGAACAAAGGTTTAGGGAGAGGATGGAGCCTGCTGCACTTAGTGACTTGTGAGAATAGTTTTTTATTGGATGGAGTCATGTAGACCAGACTTTGAGTTCCAACCACTGCATTTCCTCTCTTTAAGGCTCTTTCACGTCCAGGGGATGTTCGAGGGTAGTGAAAAGTGGGCCTGTATGTGTGATACAGTGTGAGGAAGTGACTGACTGTGGCCTCCTTCAGTGTGATTGATCTCTGGAAAGGGGAGTTATCTCATGAAGTGTGCTGTGTCCTGGTCTCTCTCAGGGAGTAGCCCACATCCTTCCATGACAGAGGAGGAAGACAGCCAGAGTGAGCTGCTGATTGCAGAGGAGAAGATGAGCCCAGAGCAGGCGGGCCAGCTCATGCCCAGGTACAGTGCCTCTTCCTCTCCTGACACAGCCGTGTGGCAGATGTGTCTGCACTCACCCACCCTGCAGAGCTGTGGCAGGGAGCTCCCTCTCTGCACTACCTGTCCTGTGGCATCTGCTGGGTGATGCTGAGCATCAGATAAAACTGGTTCCAGGAGAAAGGAGTAGATTTTATTTGTTCATAATGTATACCACAAACAAGAAACAATGCTGATCTTTGCACTGGCTTGTGTGGAAATGAATAAAGTGCAGTTTGTGTGGTCCAGGTATGAAGACCTTGCAGAGAGTGTGGAGGAATATGTCCTCGACATGCTACGGGACCAGCTCAACCGGCGCCAGCCCATGGACAACGTCTCCAGGAACCTCCTTCGGCTGCTGACAGCAACCTGTGGCTACAAAGAGGTGCGTCAGATGGCTGTGCAGAGGCTGGAGATGTGGCTGCAGAACCCAAAGGTAAGGATAGGAGCTGTTGAAGCACAACTCTGGTGTGGAATCCAGGCAGGAGGGCTGCATACTGTACCCCACTTAAGTTGCTGATCTGTAATGGCGAGTGACTGGAGCCTTTCTGCTCTTCCTCTGCAGTTGACCAAGCCAGCTCAGGACTTGCTGATGTCAGTCTGTATGAACTGCAACACCCACAGCTCAGAGGACATGGAAGTTATCTCCAACCTGATCAAGATTCGTCTCAAGCCAAAAGTCCTTCTCAACCACTACATGCTGTGTGTCAGGTGAGTGACTGGGTCTGTGATCAGAAGAGAAAGCACTGTGGAAGATGTGTCTGGCCTTGACTGGTTTTAAATACCAACTTGGACTAAGGGGTGTCCTGTGTTCATTTATATGAATTTCATTGTCCTGGAAGTCTTTCAATAGTCCTTTGATATTGTTGGATATATGCGCTGTTCCATCCTTTTCACTTTTGTGTGCTAATTAGTTCAAAGAAAAGTAAGAACAGTGTGTCCAGCTGCAATGCAATGTCAGTTCAGGTATCTCTGGTCTTCCCTTGCAGAGAACTGCTGAATGCACACAGGGATAACCTGGGCACCACCATTAAGTTTGTGATTTTCAATGAACTATCAAATGCAAGAAATCCCAACAACATGCAGATCCTGTATACTGTGCTTCAGCACAGCTCAGAGCAAGCTCCAAAGGTAGGTGCAGTGTCCTGTGTGACCCCAGTGTTCTGGTGACCCCAGAACCCCACTTGACAGATTTGGTTGAGTTGAGGCTCAGATGAATCTTTTCACAGGCAGCTGTCTGATCTGTACCATACAATAGTCTGATCTGTACCATACTATTATAGTATTATTACTTTTGGTAGAAATAAACATATATGGGCATTTTCTAACTCCCACATTCTGGGTGACCAATCTTGTGGTAATACAGTTTCATGAGAGAAACTTATTACAGTTTGGAGGACAGGATACCACCAGCGTGGTTTCCTTGTGTCTTCATTTTGTAGATGCAGATTCATTACAGTGCACTGAAGGTTTTCTCTTTCTGTGTGGCCCCAGTACCTGGCAATGGTGTTCCAGGACCTCTTGACCACCAAGGACGATTACTTGCGGGCCTCAAGGGCTCTGCTGCGAGAGATCATCAAACAGACAAAGCACGAGATCAACTTCCAGGCCTTCTGTCTGGGTCTTATGCAGGAACGCAAGGAGGCCCTGTATGCAGAAATGGAATTCAAGGTACCACTTTTTGACTCTCGTGCTTCTGCGTGTGCCAGTGATGTACTGGGCTGTTCTTGTATCTGCTTTTCTGACCGTTCTTTCTTTTGCTCTTTGGTATCTGAGTGAGTCACTATTTGTGTGTCTCATAGCAGCACTCCTGTATTTCATTTCCAAACATCCATGATCATCATTTTTTATGAGAAAACACTTCCAGAAGGCAGCTTTGGGTATTGCTGATTCAACTCACTTTTCTTTTTCTATTTTAAGGAGCGTTTTGTCATCCACATAACTGATCTGCTAGCTGTCTCCATGATGCTTGGTATCACAGCCCAGGTGAAGGAGGCTGGAATTGCTTGGGATAAAGGAGAGAAAAAGAGTAAGCAGAAGAACCTAGATTCCCTCTGAAGATGGGCAGCTTGGCAGATATCTGCCTCTGATGTTGGGGGAACGTTGCAGCTGGGGCTGGGAAGGGGTGTAAGCCTCCATTCTGAATAGAGGCATGGGGGAGCCTGCTATCATCCTGAGATGGACAGAGATAGGAGATGTGGCATTTGTGTGTCTGGGTGTTTCTTGTATCTATGGAAGCAGTGGTTGAGAGGCTGGGGAAGGGGAGCTCTGTATGGGGGAACCTTAAGCCTGAAGGGGCAGCCATAAGGATTACCAAGTACCTGTGGATTGAGAACACAGGCCTTTGGGATGGCCCAGATACCTTCTCCTCACAAAGCTAATTTACCTGTGCTACCTGTTGGGGTTTTTGCTGCAGCACGTGTGCTGTCAGAACTGGGGTGCTCAAGGCTCTCTGATGTACTACTCCCCTTCTCTGGTTCCCCTTCTCTGTGGAAGGTATCCCTGCCTATGTTGTGGGGCTTAAGGTTCCCTCCAACCCAAACCATTCTGTGATGCCTCAGAGCCCTGGTACCTGTCTGCTCTTGAAACTGCCACCCTCCTGCTTGGCTCCTGATGAGGCTCTTGGTACATGTGTGTGTACTTTGTGACCTGACTATTTTTCAGACCTGGAAGTGCTGCGCTCTTTCCAAAACCAGATTGCTGCTATCCAACGTGATGCTGTCTGGTGGCTTCATACAGTTGTTCCATCTATCAGCAAGCTGGCTCCAAAGGACTATGTGCACTGGTGAGAGTCAGCCTGGTCATCTCTGTCCCTTCCCCAACAGAGTGATATATTAAGAAAAATCAGGCATATGACAGGGCTTGGTTAGATTTCTCTGCCCTTATCAGAGAAGTAGCAGAAACAGCTTTAGCAGGGTTCAGGCTGAGACTGTCTCCCTCTCTGAAATTCCTTCAGATGCATCCTCTTACCAGAAATACATGATAATGGAAAATCTTTCCAATTTGTATTATTTGTGTCCACTCAATAGGGGATTTCTAATTACCTGACCAAACACAATCCCTGTGGACCCCTTCTTGGTTTTTTTGTCTGACATTCTTTTTTAGGCTGTAGGGTTGAGGGCTCCACAGATAGTTCTGTCTTCCCTGCTTGCCTCTTGGAGGACAGGTGGTGTCCTGGAGTCTTGGTACAAGACATTACTGAGGCAGGTTAAGCCAGAATTAGTAGTAAGCAGGATATGTTACTGAAGGTATAAAAGCCCAGGGCCCATACTGTATAGTCCTCTCTGTTCTGATTCATGTTGTTACCTTTGCTAGACTCGCTTATCTGAGGAGGCTCCTTCATGTGTGGGGTGGGAACATTAGCAGGAGTCTGGGGAGACTGAACTGTTGTATGTATTCTTGAGCCTCACTTAGGTGGTGTTTACTGTCCTCTTCATCTCTACAGCCTGCACAAGGTGCTCTTCACAGAACAGCCAGAAACCTACTACAAGTGGGACAACTGGCCCCCTGAGAGTGACCGCAAGTGAGTGCCCCTCCCATAACGGGTGCAGGTGGGGAGCTGCTGTAGCTGGAGGCAGAGGAATGGGTGTTTTCTGGTGATCCTTATATAGCTCTGTGTTGGAAAGGCTTGGAACTGTGCTTAGATTTTCTTCATCTGTCACATTGCTGTGAAATTGAGGGATGTTGTTCCACTCTCCATCTGTTCTTCTTCCTCCTTCATTCCTGTTCCCTGTGCCAAGCTGTTCTGTATCTTGATGCTATAGTTGCAAGGAGGACAGCCCTGCACTGTGTGGGTTCCTGGGGTAACATTAGGGAGCTCAGACTCAAGCAAGCTGAAGTGTGGAGGTACAAGGCAGTGCAACTGATATTCCAATAATAATTTGTTTCACATAGTTGCATTTGGAGCTGGAGACCAGGGAAGATATTGTAAACTAAGCTGTGATGTATCTTGTGCTCAGAAGGGTTCTAGGGTTTGTGAAGGGTTCAGGAGCCCTCACACTGCTGTCCAGAGAAGTGTGACTGATGTCTCGTGTCTCCTGCAGCTTCTTCCTTCGCCTGTGCTCCGAGGTGCCCATCCTGGAGGACACACTGATGCGGATCCTGGTGATCGGTTTGTCTCGGGACCTGCCCCTGGGCCCCGCGGATGCCATGGAGCTCGCTGACCACTTGGTGAAGCGGGCTGCAGCTGTGCAGGCAGATGGTGAGGCTGCACAAAGCTCCAGCCAGCAAGTGGTTGCTTCTCTCTCTGTCCTCTTATTGCCACCCAGGGCTGAGACAGCTCCTACCGCCTACAAGAGCCTTTGCGTCACTTAAAGCATATTTTAGTCATGATGGCCAAGCATTTGGCTCAAAGCCAGACATGTACTGCTGTTGCTTTCTCACTAGAGAAGCTTCTTATTTGCTCTTACTGTTTCTCACTGTTACTAATTTTGTATCGTGGAGTGTTTGGGAAATTATTGGTTGTGTTGAGGATGAAGGGCTGTGAACAGCCACCCAGAGTTTTGAGTCAGCGTTTTTAAATTCAATTTAATCCTTTATACATACTTTAAAATGAAATTTTAAGGCTATGCAAAAATGGAATGGTTGGAAATCAAACTAATTAACCAATATATTGTGTGCTCTTCCCATGTCCATAATTCAAACACTTACAGAATAGCAGTTACAAAAGCAGTCTTTACTCTTGTGCTTTTATGAATCCATTTAACATTTGTCTAAATTCCTGCATCACTGGGGAATATGTCCATTCAGCTGAGCTGTGCATGTTTGTGGTAGAGTTGAGGGGAAATGCTGGAAGACTCAGAGTTAAGTTAAAGGGAGTCTCAAAACTTGCAACGAAGTTGAAATGCATTTTTAGTTCCTCTGAGCCCCAGAAGTTCTGAGCAGATTCACTCCTCAGCTGAAGGAGTGTATCGGAGTTCTGAAAAAGTTACAAGTATATTGGATACATTTGGGGAAAAAACTACCCTAAAGAATTTAAACCGAATTGCAACTGAAAAGCTTGATATCCTTATATATTGACTTGGAGCTTTTTTTAAGTGTTGTTGCTCTCTAAATGTTGTTGTTTTTTTGTTTCTGTAATATCATGAGCAAGCCCACAATAATATAGTTGCTTGAAGTAAAATTTTTCTTATACTGTGATGCTTTTCTTGAAGGACTTTCAGGTAAGTAGACAGGTCAATAACTTGTTCAGTCTTTTCTTCTCCTCCAGATGTCGAGGTCCTGAGGGTAGAAAGAATCCAGCTGATCGATGCAGTCTTAAATCTGTGCACTTATCACCATCCAGAGAATATCCAGCTACCCCCAGGGTAAGACATCACACAGATAATCTTGCTGTGATCTGGCTCATTTTCACCTTGACTAACACTCCCTGCTCATAGATTTTAAGACGCTTTTCTCTACTACAATTTGTAATAACGAAATGACAAGGAGACTTTTTCCAGGGTCATGTTCAGGTGGGAATTTCTCTGGAGCAATCAAGACCTGAGTTATGGAATGAACTTTGCTCTGCAAGCACTCTGACCTTTCTGCTCTAGAAATCTTCAGCTGAACCTTGCTGTCCCTCTTGAGGGGGTCTTTTTTTGTGTTTGTTTGTTGGAAAAACCACTGAGCTGACAGAATCTAAACAGTGCATGATTAAGGAGAAAAGCAGACTTGAGATGGGCTTAAGGAACCAGATTTGACCACTTCTGTCTGTTGATGGCTTTTGCAGGTACCAGCCTCCAAATCTAGCTATTTCTACTCTCTACTGGAAAGCCTGGCCTCTCCTGCTTGTAGTGGCTGCATTCAATCCTGAAAACATTGGTGAGTGTAGACATTTCTCAGGATACTGGTTCTGCTGCAAAACTTGGCCCAGGTGCTTTCTGCTGGAGTCCAGTTGCTTGTGTGCAAGGCCTGTGCTGGGTTGGTGAGATAACTGCAGTTAAATAACTGTGTATTACCTGTGGGTGCAAAAATACACAGAGGTGGGATTTGGACTAGCATGTGGCTGGAATTACCTTGTTTGTGTTCTAAATGTTATGAGCTGTTCTCAATTGAGTTTGTGTCTCCCCACCTTGGAATGCATTAGAATATATATAAAGACCCTGATTTTTTTCCTGTATTCCTGATTGTCCCTCTCTTTTCTGCTGCAGGTCTGGCTGCATGGGAAGAGTACCCTTCTCTAAAGATGCTCATGGAAATGGTCATGACCAAGTTAGTATGGTTAAATCCCTACATAAATCAAATAGACCACTGAAAACATATTTCTGATTTATGTTTGTGCCATGTGGCTCCTTCCTTTCCAGTGGGACTGGTGTAAAATAAGCTGTCTTAATAAGCTTAAAATAAGCAGCAGCACTGCAGTTGGAGTGGGAAAAGTACCTTCTCTCAACAGAAATATTATAAGTAAGGGAATAAAACTGAGAAAAAAGGGAGGTTGACTGTGATGTGCTTAGCGGAAAAGGTCTCAGTCTCCTGGCTCCATTGGGAAAGTGCCTTGTTTTTTCTATGTTGTCTGTCAGAGCCAACCTCCTGGGTTCTTTCTGACTGTGGTTCGTGACTTTTGCATAGAACAAGATAACTATTTCCTTTTTTTCACTTATTTTCTCAGTAATTATTCCTATCCTCAATGTACCTTGACGGATGAGGAGACGCGCACAGAGATGATTAATCGTGAACTTCAAATCTCTCAGAGAGAAAAACAGGAGATTCTTGCATTTGAGGGCCATCTGGCTGCTGCATCCACAAAACAAACAATTACAGAGAGCAGCAGCCTCTTGCTGTCCCAGCTGACAAGTCTGGACCCTCAGTAAGTAACTTCTTGCATTCTGATGCCATCACAAAATTCTAGTTAGCACTAGTCAGGAAACCTTACTGCTCTACAGGGTAGTTGATGTGGGCAAGAAGAACCCTGAGGTTTGGTAGCCCATGGGATCATAAAATCACAGAATGGTTTGTGTTGGAAAGGACCTTAAAGACTGTCAAGTTCCAACTCCCCTGCCATGGACAGGGACACCTTCCACTAGACCAGGTTTCTTGGGGCCCTGTCCAACCTGGCCTTGCACATGTCAATATGTGTCACACTTGGTTCTTGTCCTTCTCTTGCTACCTGCATGTGTCCCTTGTGCAGTACTGAACTGACTGATCCTCATCATACCAGAGTGAAAGTCTGTCAGCCTGTGGATAACTTCTTGTTTCTCTGGCAGGGGCCCCCCTCGCAGACCTCCACCACATGTCCTGGAGCAAGTGAAAAGCCTGAACCAGTCACTTCGCTTGGGCCACCTTCTCTGTCGCAGTCGTCATCCTGACTTTCTCCTCAACATCATTCAAAGACAGGTGGGCTGTGTTGGGATCTGATCCCCTGCCTCTGAAACTTGAGTGAGGGGCAAAAGAGATGCAGGGGAAGGTGGTATATTGCTCAGGAATTAAATGATCAGTGTGATGCATCCATGTTCTGATATTGTTACTCTTCTTCTCCCTAGGCCTCCTCGCAGTCAATGCCATGGCTGGCAGATCTGGTTCAGTCCAGCGAGGGCTCCTTGGATGTCCTACCCGTGCAGTGCCTTTGTGAGTTCCTGCTTCACGATGCTGCTGATGAATCAACCTCAGGTGAAGAAGAAGAGGAGGGTGAGAGTAAGGACCAGCGTGCCAAGAAACGCCAGGTGAGTAGTCTCTTGGGAATCCCTTCTGTTACCTACTTTCTGTGCGTCCCAGATCTGATTTCACTGAACAGGCCAACTTCTTTCTCCGCAGAGACAACAGAAACAGAGGCAGTTGCTTGGACGCTTGCAAGACTTGCTGTTGGGTCCCAAAGCAGATGAACAGACAACCTGCGAGGTGCTTGACTACTTCCTGCGACGCCTGAGTTCCTCCCAAGTGGCCTCACGGGTCCTGGCCATGAAGGTGAGCAGAATGAAAATCTTGGCTGGGGTGTGTCAGAAGCCAAGGGCAGAGCCCTGGATTATCCTGAGTTCAGAGCCAGCAAAGTGAAGTTGTTTCATGTCATCCTCCTTCACTGGAGATTGACTTGTCTCAATCTCCAAACCCCATCAAATGCACTTCTCCTCCCTGCTGCTCACAAGTTTTTTCAACAGCCAAGTTTTACTTTTTCTCAAGATAGAGCTGGATTTTGCTCTGTTTCCTGTGAAGTTTAGGTGTAGACTCAGCAGACTGTGTGCTACAGGGAGTAATTGGCAGAGGCTGTTGTCTGTGGGGAGTGTAAATGAGTGAGTGTCTGATGCTCTAGAGCATAGTCAAGACAAAGAGAATTACAGGGACCTCAGAAAGGTTGTGCTTAGAGAAGACTGAAACTTCAAGCAGGGTATCTGTCAAGAGAACATATTATATGAGAGATGCAACCTGTTGTGTGCTACATCTGGATCGTTCCATGGAGTTTGAAGCTTGTTTCTGTTATATTCACTAGTATGAAACTAGCAGTCCAGCAGTGGCTTCAAATGCAACAGCTGTGTCTGTGTGACTTCTGCAGGGCCTGTCCTTGGTGCTGTCAGAAGGAGGAATGCGTGATGGAGAGGAGAAAGATCACCCCATGGAAGAAGACTCTGGTGACTCTGAGCTGCTGCAGGGATATCAGTGGCTGCTGAGGGACCTCCCGAGGCTGCCACTGTTTGACAGTGTGAGAGCAACGACAGCTCTGGCTTTGCAGCAGGTGGGTGTTGGCAGCTGAAGGCATGAGTATCCAGCTTATTCTTTTTCTACTAGTGCTAAAACAAATCTGAACAAACCATCTGGGTGTGACATCAATGTCTTTATATACTTGCAGAAGAATTTTTCTTATGCTGGTGCTTGTTTTCATTAAATCTGGATTTCTGATGAAAGGAAATCTTATTCTAGGCCATCCACATGGAGACAGATCCCCAGACCATCAGTGCTTACCTGGTGTACCTCTCCCAGCATGCCCCAGTGGAGGAGCAGGGACAGCACAACGACCTTGCTCTGGTGAGAGGAGGGATTGCGTGGGGGACACGTGGCATGTCCCAGGACAGTGGTAGGCATGGGACTTGCTGTACCAGCAGGATGGGTTTTTTGGGAGCATGTGACTGATAACTGCATGTTTGTGTCTCTGCGTATGTGTTGAAAGGCAACCTGTGTCTTTAGGTCATATCATGAAATGATAGCAGAGCAATAACCTCCAATCCAGCAGCCCATGAGGTGGAATGGGGAATGCAAGGGTGGACAGTGGTTTGAAGGAAATCCCACTACCTGGCAATGTTTCATAAGCAAGGAGGTGCTAAACCTGCAGTCACATGTATCTGGGGAGAGAATGGGAAGTCAGGAATGTTAGTGGTGGGACATGCACTCGCCTATGACCAAAGCTAGATTTCTGGGTTTGTTTTTTTTAATTTTTTTAAAAAGCTTTTGGTAGTTGTTTGGGTTTTTTTAACAATGATTTCTCTTTCATTGTTCTATCTCTGGGTGCTTTTTTTCATTGCTTTTAAGGCTCACATACTGGTCCTGCCTCCATAGATCTGTTTAGACACATAGAGAAGGTTAAACTATAAGAGTCAGTAGATTTTTTTCTTCAGAGAAATGCAGATTTTTACTATGTAAATGCTTACTTTGTAATGGGATGCATCAGAATGCTGCTGTGCTCAGCTGGGGACACTGTAAGGTGCCTGCAAAGCACTGGCCTTTTCTCTGTTGTGTCAGTTCTACTCTTGACTCCACATGTTGATCTCCAGAGTGATGTTAACTGGGCTGGTGGTGGAAACCAGAGAATGTGATGCAACGAAACAGGAGTAAAGACCTCGTGGGTCGTTTTCCCTTGCAGGATGTGGCCCGACTGATAGTGGAGCGCTCCACCATCATGTCCCACCTCTTCTCCAAGCTCTCCTACAGTGCTGAATCAGATGCAGTGCTCGTGGCTCTTCTCTCCATCTTTTCTCGCTACATCAAGCGCATGCGGCAGAGCAAGGAGGGCGAGGAGGTGTACAGCTGGGTGAGTGCCCCCTGCCCCTCTTGAGCAAGTAACAGAAACTGGACATGTTAACAAAGGAGAAGCCCTTTGTGGGTTACTGACTATGTATAAACCAGTTTTGGTTCAAGAGTTCCCTGATCTGAAAATAATTGGATGCCAAGATAATTATCAGAGCCAAGTGTATGTGTTTATAAAAAACTTTTTTAACTTTTCCTCAAGAATCTTTTATGGCCACTGTTGAACATATTGGGAACTTTGATCTGACTAAATTTGTCCATCCTTATGTTCTCCTTTCATCTGTAGCTCAAAGATTTCATTCTTCTTTCTCTCCCCACCTTTGCTTGGACTGTCTTTTTCTTCCTTTTGCAGTCAGAGTCCCAGGATCAGGTGTTCCTTCGTTGGACTAGTGGGGAAACAGCCACTATGCACATCCTTGTGGTTCATGCCATGGTTATTCTCCTGACACTGGGGCCGCCTCAAGGTTAGTGAAGTATGCTCAGATTTTTTCAGGGGCTTATGGGCAATACAGAGAGCCTTTTCTTTATCTTCCATCTCCTAACAGGTCAGACTGATGTTAATCCTTCTACTCAGAAGCTTGTACCTTGCGGTACTTGTTTGCAACTGTAAGACTTATCAGAATATTGCTGCAGAGAGTGAAGGGATTTGCAGGCTGATTTTTTTTTTTTGCCCTCTGCAGACAGCAGGAAATATTAAAACAATGGTGTGTTCTGGTGTATTGATTTGCTAGAGAAGGGCAGGGCGGTCTAGGTGTTTGTGAACATGGGAAATAATTTTGTATCCACTCTTAAGCAGGGGATGGTGATTTTTATACCTTACTGGACATATGGTTCCCGGAGAAAAAGCCCCTTCCTACTGCTTTCCTGGTTGACACCTCGGAGGAGGCTCTGCTGCTCCCTGACTGGCTGAAGCTGCGCATGATCCGCTCTGAGGTCCCGCGGCTCGTGGATGCAGGTGAGCCTGTGGCCTGTTTGTTGGTGTTTCAGACCCTCCTGAAAGGAAAGGGAGAGTGCTCAAGTGTGCCCAGCCCATCCTACTTGGATGCCTTTCAGTGGGGCCATCAGTCACCAAAGTAGGGGAGTGAGTCTATATGGATATTGTGCTTTCTGTGTATTCTGTCTGTAAAGGGGCAACTCTGAATTGGAGCCCCATCTCTTTTACAACAATTCAGATGGAACTAAGCTATGCAGTCACCAGACAGGAGGCACAGCGCTGCTTCCATAGGGCATGCAGTGCGTGCAGTGTGGAAATCCATAGACCTGTAGTTGCTTTGGTCCTTGCACTGCTTGTCTGTGCTCTCTTCTTGGTATTCAGAGCTTTTGTCCCATTTTACTAATTAAATGACAGCTGTCTATAGCCAGTGATTGAATTATTCAGTAATTCCTGCCTGCAGCTATCAACAGATAGGGTGGAAGTTATTTTTTAATACAAATGATTGTGTTACTGAGATTCTAATAAAATTAAACAAAGGATCAAATTAGCCAGTGAGTGAATTAACTGGAAGATGCAATAAGGTGGCAATGATTTGCAGAGGGAAGAAAACATAGTAGGCAGCTGTCTGACTTCTAGCTTTAGGCTCTCTGCAGCCCTGTCATTAATGTGTCACTGCTGGTCCAGCCAGAAGCACAAAGATCAGGTAATAAAGATGACCCTCCATGGCAATTTGGAGGTCTGAGTGTATGGTGTATTTCAGCCCTGCAGGACCTGGAGCCACAGCAGCTGCTTCTCTTTGTTCAGTCCTTTGGAATCCCAGTTTCCAGCATGAGCAAACTTCTGCAGTACCTGGATCAGGCAGTGTCTCATGACCCACAGACGCTGGAGCAGAACATCATGGACAAGAGTAAGAGCTTCAGATGAGGCTGACTAGGCTTTTTACTTGAACAGTTTTTATGACTATCTCCTGTGACTACCTTGGAAAAATCCAAGCTAGTTCAGCAAACTGTGCACAGGCTGCTTTGGCAGCTTGTTGTCACTGTAGACACCTCCCTAGTGCTTGTCTGAATTGCCCTTGGCTGTATTTTCTCAAATAGAGAAAGATTTTGCAGATTGAAGTGTGCAGAGTCTAAAAAGTACTTTGGAAGGTACTTTGTAAAAGAAACAAAGTTTTCAAGGCATCATGTGTACAAAGTCCACAGGAAGAGCAGATTCTCTTATCTGTGGGAGCTGTACAAACAGCCAATTCCGTCCTTCTTTACTAAAGAGAGTGAGATGATGATGTATTCTTATATTTTTTTTTCAGACTACATGGCTCATCTTGTGGAGGTTCAACATGAGAGAGGGGCAACAGGAGGCCAGACTTTCCATTCCCTGCTCACTGCCTCCTTACCAGCCCGCCGAGGTACTGCCTAAATTTCTAAGTCATCTTCGAAACTTCCCTCCTTTTTTACTGTTGAGAGGGATGGGGGGAGCTGTCTTCAAAAATAGTTGAGCTGCAATATACCAGCAAGCTACAGTTAGACACCAGGCCTTGCTAGAGTGTTTTGCTCCCGGCAAAAGGAGAAATTCCAATATTTTTGGAGTTTACTACAATGAGTTTTTCTGAGTGATGTGGAAAAATAAATAGGTCTTGCTTGGACTCAAGAGTCTAGCTGCTGAATTCCTCAGTAATTGGAGACTGTAAAGCTGAAGGTGATCCAGTGTTGGGGCTCCAGGTGCTAGCTACCATAACAGCATTTTCCTTTCTTTCCTTTTATTTCTTTTGCAGACAGTGCTGAGACTGCAAGGTCAAAATCTAGTCCTGAGAACTCTCAAAGTCAGAGCCGGATCCGGGCCTTGAGCCAGGTCCGTGTTCTGGGCCCAGAAGATGATCTGGCAGGCATCTTTCTGCAGGTACTGTTATAACCTCCAGCTGATTAGCTGCTTCCCTGCAGCAGCTTTACAAAACCCATTTCTCTTTTACTTGCATCTTCTGACCCCTTCCTCCTGCAGTGTTTGCAGGCCATAAGTATGAAAGCCCTGATGCAATGAGGCTGTGCCATTACAGCCTGGTGGAATTGATAGTGGCAGGACTTTTTTGTCGTAGTTGGAACATGATGTGGCTTTTGATAGTGCCTGGTACTGTCAGTGCCTACTAGCATGTTACTGTCTCTGCACCTTGTTTGTTCTGTGTATAGTGCCTTTCCTCTCAGCAGTGGAAGGAGGATTTGTGAAATGCTCACAGGGCCTTGGCAGCAAAGCTGTGTGCAAACAGCATTTGTACTCTGGCATGTCTGCTTACAGAGCCTCCCTCTCTCCATTGACTCCAGAAGGAGCCTACAGGGAATTAATTGGCCAAGTTGGTTGTCTGTGTTTGGGTAGTATGGTTCCCCTGCAGTGTCAGTGTTGATAGTCATGTCGGGGCTGCAGAGATGCTGCTTATGTTCATGTACCAGGCATTAAAATACTGAGAAAGCTGTATCAGACAGTTCCCATTAACCCACAGTCACTATAATTGTACAAGGTAAATCAGTCCTCTGCCTCAGGATGTTTATGGTACAGCAAGTCCTTTCATTTGCTGTCATAAGTTTACTCCCTTCTGTATCCCACCAGCTTTTCCCACTAAACCCGGACCCACGGTGGCAGAATTCAAACCTGCGCCCGCTGGCCCTGGCGTTGCAGCAGGCCCTGGGGCAGGAGCTGGCTCGGATCCGCCAGGGGAACACGCAGGTTCCCGGGATCACGGCACGGCTGCTGCAGGCGGTGGCTGCGCTGCTGAACTCCCCCCACAGCGGTGCCCTGGTCATGGCCATGCACCGCCACCACTTCATCTCCTGCCCGCTGATGCGACAGCTCTACCAGTACCAGGTCAGTGATCTTGGGAGTGTTTAACAGAGAGGGGTGAGGAAGAAACAGAAAACCTGCAGTGCATCTGCTCTGCTGTGTGCAGACCCTCTCTCTATCTGTGTCGCGCTGAGCATGACATACAAGGGCTCAGGTTGCCCGGCCATAGGCATCTGGATGCAGGCTGGCGGGTGTAGGTGTGCTCCGTGTATTCTTGGCAGAGTGTGCCACTGTCTGCATCTTTCCTGACATCTTTGTTGTATTGTTGATATGTGTACAAGCAAGTCTCTTTTACTGCACTCCCCAGCGCTGCATGCCACAGGACACTGCCTTCTCCTCGCTCTTCTTCAAAGTGCTCATGCAGATGCTGCAGTGGTTGGAGAACCCCGCAGTGGAAGAGGGTCCCCTGCGTGCTCAGCTGAAGGCCTTTGCTGTGCAGTACTCCTCAAGGCACAGGATCAATGACGGTACTGGCATTGGGCAGCTTATGGAACTCAGAGGGGATAAAGTGGGCCGAGAAGAGGACAGAAACAAAACTGCACCCAGAGCAGGAGGTGTGGTGGGCAGCCTTTTAGAGAGGTGTCCTAAGGAATAGCCAAAGTAGTACACTGTGCTATAGAAACTCCACGAGGATGAGAAAAGTGACTTGGCACTGGGGTTTTGCAGTAGACACCTGGTAGCATCACACCATGTACAGCAGATCTCTCAGGAAAATCCTCCAGTTTCTCAGGCCAGGAGTTCTGTGTGAGCTGTAGTCCTGGTAGTTGAGCATGAAGGAATGTCTCTGGAACAGGTCACATCATGACTGGTAGAGTTGTTTATCATCTGCCATCTGTTGGGAGGAAGAGTCTGTAATCCAGATGTTAGACATGGCAATGGGTTTGTGATTACAGAGCTTTCTCTTAGCCACATGTCTCTGTAACGTGCAGAAGAGCTGTCAAGGATTTTGGTGGGAGTAAATGGCAGCAGAATCCAGCGTTTGAGCAGTTGTGTCCTGGAGCCACGTGGGGCATCTGTAGAAGAGGTCTGATGTGGGGACTGGCTTGTTCCTGTGATGCCAATGCTGTGATTTCTTTGCAGTTCGAGGTGGCTTCTTGCACCTGACAGAAGCTCTGACTTTCCATCATGACGCTGACGTGATCAGCTCCACGGTACGTGCCATCATTGCCACCCTGAAATCAGGAGAGAAGTGCAATGTGGAGCCAGAGCTCATCAGCAAAGGTATGGATGTCCTTCTGCTCTCCTTCCCCCTTGCAGCAGCTGGTTGAACTTCCAGCCCAGCAAGGGAGTGCCTACTTTGCAGGCTGTGGGAATATGCCTTCTCCCTGAATCAGAAAATGTGAACTGATGTAAGCTTGGTCCTGTGTTGTATTACCTCCTTCCCCCCTGCACTGCATGTGGGTTTATAAACTGTGATCTGGGGCTGGTCTCTCAGCATACTGTTGGATTCCACTAACAAAAAGGGAAATGGAAGCCTCCTATCCCAGCTAAAAAAGGCTTCCCCCTTCCTCACTGAGCCATGCTATCAGCAGTAATACTCATAAGGTTCTGTACCTCTCACCACATCCTGAAGCTGATGAGTGAATCTTTCTCCCTCTGCTAGTCCTTCAAGGTCTGATTGAAACTCACTCTCCATACCTGGAGGAACTCCTGACTGTCCTCTTCTCAGCTACTGTTGAGACCACTGCCAGGTGTCCTGCCATGAAACCAATTGCTGTGGTGAGCTCCTTGTTGCTCCAGGACAAAGAAGAAACACCGGTGAAGAAGGAAGTGGACAGTTGCAGGTGAGCCCAGGGAATGATGGGAATTCACTGTTATGTCTGGATGCCTGATACCACCAGTGACACTGGCTTTGTTTCCTCCACAGTGCGGAATCAGCTTGGCCAGGGCCTGCCTCTGGCCTTCTCAATGACTGGCTGGAGATGTTAGACCCAGAGGTGATCAGCAGCTGCCCTGATCTCCAGCAGAAGCTACTGTTCTCCTGGAACAAAGTAAGAGTTGTTTGGTAGAGGGACTGCTGTGCTTGAAACCACCCTTCAGGGGTACTGACTTGTACCTGGAAATGGGGCAAGGGGTAGTTTTATGTTTTGCCACATGTTACTGTATGAGTTCCAAAGCAGTACAGGCTGACTAGGAGAGGAGCTCTGGTGCATTTTTCTCAGTGCAAGGTTAATATTTCATCTTATCCTTCTATCTCCTCAGCTGTGTTCTTTTCAGTACTTAAGTGTATTACAGACATCCATAACAGCCCAACCAGCTGTGTTTTCGTTGGTATTTTTGCAGACAGATCAATAGCTTGCCCAAAAGTGCTGTGCCAAAGCTAAGACAGAAACCGAATTTCATGGCTGATGCCATGTTCTCTTAGAATGTACTTCAGTTCAAATCCTAAACCCTGAAAATAAAGTTTGCTGTGCTGTCTGCGTCCCTGGATCATCATCCTTATGCAGTACACGCAGTAACTCCTTCACCCCCCTCGTTGCAAGGATCTGTTTCATTACACCTCTTGCTCATTTGGTCCTTTCAGGCAGGGTCCCAGGTGCCCTCCTTCCGCCCCTACCTCTTGGCTCTGCTGACCCACCAGTCCAGCTGGACCACGCTGCACCAGTGCATCAGGCTTCTGCTTGGCAGAAACAGGGAGCAAAGGTGGGTCTTGTTTTTCAGGCCTAGCAAAGGGCTTTGAGTTGGGCCACTCGTTATGTCTGAGGGAGAACAAGAGCTGCCACGTTCCACGGTGAGTCTGCAAGGAGATGTAACTCAGCCAAAAACAGGCTTTGTGAGAAAGATGCTGATTTCAATCCTGCTGCTTTCTGTACCTTGATATAAATATTACCTGCTGTTTGATGGAAGCAGCACATAAAGATTTGGCTGTGTTCTAAACAGGAAGTGCTAACAGTGAATAATCCATCTTGCATTGCCCTTGTTGATAATCTTTATGAACACAGGGTTTGCAAGTTGGCTTGGACAGTGAACTGAGGGCTGTCTCTGGACCCTGGCAGGCTCTGTTGGATCTTTTGGTTGTACTAAACTCCATTGTCAGTCGTTCTCTAGCCCTTTCCTGATGTCAGACTCCGAGTTCTGATCTCTGGAGCTGCCCTAGCTCTCAGCTTATATACACAGCTCTCAAATAATGAAGAGCCACTGTAGTAGTATTGTGCTTAAACTTTTTACACTTATGGACCAGGAAATGCTGACACCTAATAACAGCAATATTTCTAAAGCTGGTAGTATTTCAGTTTGCTTTTTATTTTACTGTTGACTTCTTGCTCAAAATTACACGAATTTCTGCAATCCAAGATAACAGCTGTGATAGAATGTTCTAGACACTGGGACAGTAAGGTCACTGATCTGATTGTACCAACTGTCTGTGTTGATGACCAACTCCTGACCTTGTGGTGCAAGGCTCCATGTAGCCCCCCCACTTGCTGAATGCCATTTGTTCTGCTCCCTACCCTGTGCTGTGCTTATTGCAACAAATATTTAGTCATAATCTGGGAACAGAACCAAACCCCTTCTCGGGACTTAATGGATCCTATTTTTACATTTGCAGATGTTTCTTTCTTCACAGCACTCATCATGTTTAGTGATGCTTCCATGTGTTTGTGTGCTGCCTCAGGGCTGCCTTGACTCTAATTGCAAATCTGTCTTCTTTTGTCTTCTGGCAGGTTTGACCCAACTGCATCCTTGGATTTCTTGTGGGCCTGTATTCACATTCCTCGGATCTGGCAGGGAAGGGACCAGAGAACTCCTCAGGTACTGGTTCAGTTCTTCCAAGATTCCTCTCTAGATGGAGTGAGAGGCAATGTTTTCACAGTGCCTGATCTTTCCATGGCCAAGAGGTAGCTGGATTGATTCAGGTGCAGCGTGCCAAGTTTGCTGCCTGTACCTCAGCTGGTTACTTAGCTGCTCTGCTATGTTACATATTACAGTGGCAGTTTTGGAGTCCAAAAAGCTGATAGGAACACACAAAGTTTGCCCACTTGGCATTTCCCCTGCAGCAATTGCCACAATATTTGTTAAAGGCACAAGGCTAGAGTGGTGAGCAAGCTAAAACCCAGCGTGGGATAATTCCCGTTTTAGGAAGAAAAGGAGGTTGTGTCTCTTCTCCACAGAATTGCTTTGTTATGGTGACTGAACTATGATTTTTGACCCATCACACATGGTGGGATAGAAGTAAATGAATTCAGAAAGTGGAGGAGGGGTAAAGAGATTTCATTTGGGACTGTGATGCTTTCAGAGCTCGAGATATGGGGGCAATTTTTAAGTCTAGTTAAGTCTAGAGGTGTTCCATTCTAGCTGGGTGTGTCTAGAAGGAACTAAGGGTCTTGGGATTTGGTGTGGAATCATTTGGAGTGTTCTCTTGCGTTACAGAAGCGCCGTGAGGAATTTGTGCTCCACCTGAAGGCATCAGAATTGATCAGCATGGTGGAGCTGATCCTGGCTGAAGCAGAGACCAGGTACCAGAACGCTGACGAGGCCTCCTGCACACTCATCCAGTCTCGGCTGCCTTTGTTGCTCAGTTGTTCTCATGGGGACCTTGAGAACATCAAAAAAGTGACAGAGTATCTGACCAGCTGCATCCAGCAGTGGGGAAGCAGGTGAGGCTGCAAATGGGGAGCACTGGCTGCTGTAATTGTAGTTCTGGAGCACAGGCAGTCAGGTAATGGTGAGACTTGCCAGCATGTCTTCATTAAGAACATCATGTTCCAGAGCCCGTACTAAAAGTGCATGCTGTCCTCCCAGAGATTTGGGGGAATAATAGGTCATTTTAAGGAGTCCTTGGACCAGGAAGGTGACTTCAAAAGTGAAGTTATGGGCCCTTCTGCTTTTAGGACTTCAGGATGAAGTGCTTGCTGTGCTTTTTTTTTTTTTCTTTCCTTCTTTAAGGCAATGCTTATTTTTAATTGCTAGTTCCTAACGTGGGATGTCTTGTCTACTCATCCCTTGAGTCACTGTCCATAATACTTCCTGCTTCTGGCTGTTATGATTGCTCTCAAAGATGAATGGAGACCAGATTGTTTCCTAACAGCTATTTTAGTGCTGTGGAAAGAACAGGAAGATGATGTTTTTGTGGCAGTGAAAGGAACTGACCTAATTCCAACCTCGCTTATGGTCATACTGAGTAATCTCAGTTGCTATTGCATTGACCTGCCTCCCAGTACAGACTATGCCAGGAATCTACAGGGATTTCAGGTGTGAAGAGAACATGTTGGCTAGTCTGAATAGTTGTGGTTTGGACTCTCTTCCAGTTGGGATGGGGATGACCATGAGTACCACGTGCAAGGACTCTTCACTGGAGATATAAGCAGAGCTTTCTTGTCCTGTGCTGCTTTGTAACTGCAGTTTTCTAATTCCAAATGGCCTAATTTGGGTAATGATGGATCCTCATAGACTGTGGATGGATCCCTGTAGAAAGTGAATCATCTGAGTAGTTCAAAAGAAGCAAAGACTTAAAAACACTTGTTGAGATTAGTGGTGGCTGCCCTTTTTACAGGGTCTGTTTGCCATGTGCAGGAAGGCTGTTACTAATCTGATGGGTCTGGGATGTTTGCTGGTTGAACTAATGTAGTAACCAGTGGCTGACCTCTCCCTTTTTCCTTTAGCTCTGTGGGAAAATGTTGCCAGGACCTTCTGCTGCAGATATACCTGCAGCTGCCTGAGCTCCTTGTGCCTATGCCTGAGATGCTTCTTACCAGTGAAGGAGCCAGAGACAGCAGCACTTGCAAGGTAAAGTTAGAGGCATAGGAAAGCCCCTTTCCAATTGTGTATGCAGAGCAGATGCTACCTTGATGCCCAGTTTAGAAGGTGAGGATGGGCAAAAGCTTCCTGGATGACTTTGGTTTCTTTACCTTGCTCTTCTGTTACCCCTTCCCTGCCTGCACTCTGAGGAGCAGAAGTTTTGGTGTGGTTTATTTTGCAGTGTCCTTCTATAAAATAGTATAAGCTCCACAAGCTTCTGTGTGCCAAAGGCTTCTGTAAAACGCAAGTGTGCAGATGTCTGATCCTGCTTTGATGTCTGTGGGGACTGTGGGCTTCAGATCCTGTGCCAGCTGGAACGTTGCATTTTCTCGCAGATTCTACCTGAAAATAATTTCTGTTAACCCCCCTCTGTAGCTGGAAAGGGATTGGGAAACACTGCTGAAGAGCCACGGGCTGGATTGTAATTTAAACTTCTTACTCATTATTTTTCTTCTAGCTTGATGCCCTTGTTCACAGATTCATTAACCTCCTCGCAGACACCAGTGACTCCAAGTCATCTGAAAGCCGCGTGTGGGATGCCAATATGGCCTGCAGGAAGCTGGCTGTAGCTCATCCCATCCTCCTCCTTAGGTACCTCTCTCCCCTTTCTCCCTCTGTGTGGCTGGGGTTCATTGCAAAGCATCCACCCTTGTCCTGGAAGGGGAACAAACTTGCAGCAATCATGATGATGGTGAGGGAATTCACCTTCACATACAGAGGTCAAGAGAAAGGGCAGCAAAGTCTTATCTCTTACAATGAGACAGCACCTCTTTTTGGTTCCATGTCTGTCAGGAAATAATATTCTTGGAATTGGAGACTAGAGAACAGAATATGGGTGGGAAATGGGGCTTGCTGAGTCTATAGATACAGAGATCAAGTCCAGAACCCTGAGTGAGGATAAGGGATGCTTCCTTCCAGCACCTGAGGTGTAGCAACATGTAACTGTTTCTAGGAAGCAGCTAGATCTGGATTTTCTTCTTTGGCGTTTCAGGCACTTGCCAATGATTGCAGCGCTGCTGCACGGCCGTGTTCACCTCAATTTCCAGGAGTTCAGGCAGCAGAACCACTTGACCTTCTTCATCCACGTCCTGGGGATCCTGGAGTTGCTCCAGCCGCAGGTCTTCCAGAACGAGCACCAGGCGGCACTCTGGGACTGTCTCCTGTCCTTCATCCGTCTGCTGCTGGTAAGAAAATCCCTGATTCCCTCTGTATGCCATCATCCAGCCACTAGATGGGGAAGCTTGTGTAACACAGGGCCAGCCCAGCTCTCCCATTTGAAGGGAAAACCTTCACATGCCTAAGAACAAAAAAGTGTATTAAGTACCTTGGAGAGCTTGAAGAGGAGGCAGGAGATCAAGAAACTGCTCCCTGGTACCCAGAGGTGCAGAGTGGGGCAGTGCATTGCTGCATTTTATTCCATTAACTCTCATCTTGTTGATCCTTTCCCAGAACTACAGAAAATCCTCACGGCACCTGGCTGCCTTCATCAGCAAGTTTGTCCAGTTTATCCACAAGTACATCACATGCAATGCCCAGGCAGCTGTCTGCTTCTTGCAGAAGCACTCTGATCCACTCCAGTAAGTTTCCTTATGCTGGTTGACCCATGCACAGTCAGACTGCCAGGAGCTAACCAGACAGGAGACAGCAGGAGGATGTGACAAAATAGCTGTTAATATGGCACTTTTTCACCCTTAGCTCCCTTAATTCTCTTTTGAGATGAGCAGCATATCCCTTTTTTATAGATGAAAACTGAACACGAGGAAGTCAGATAGTGATTCTAACTTATGTAATGGCTGAAATGTCCTGTTGAGGTGTTATAATGCCCTGCAACCTTTTCCAGAGGGGCAGCTGGAGGGTCTTTCCCTGGAGTGAGGGCTGCAGGGTCCCACTTGCAGATATGTGGGGAAAATGCATTTGAGTTCCAGTTATGATGAAAGGAAAAACCTTTTTTCTGCTTCTGAAAAATTGTTTGGTTTAGTGTACATATCTGTGCTGTTACTTGTCCTCATGTCATTACTATTGAAAGCCAAACATGCCACCTCTCTCCCTCAGTGACCTGTCATCAGACAACAGTGACCTAGCAATGCTAAAGTCCCTCCTGGCTGGGCTGAGTCTGCCTAGTAAGAGTGGCACCTTGGACAGGGGCTCTGATGAAGAGAAAGATGGTGAGTCTGTGTGGGGGAAGAGTTATTCCAGCTGGTGAACCTGCAGTATGTTTTGGAGCTAAGTCCTTACAATGGGCTGTGTGCTGTGCTCATTCTTCTTGTGTGCTCTCTCTCTCCCCCCCAGATGAAGCAGCAGCTGGCTCTCTCCCTCTTGTCAGTGTGTCTCTCTTCACTCCTCTCACACCAACTGAAATGGCCCCATATATGAAGAGGCTCTCCAGGGGCCAAACAGTGGAGGGTAAGTGAGGACCTGCAGAGCTGTGCAAAGGCACAGGGCAAATGAAGACATTTTCCAACCCTGTTGGAAAATCTGTCAGCTACAGGCTAGTTTCCTGTTTCAGTCTTGTGTTTGGAAGTCTCCAGCAGTTAGGATGTTGTTCCACTTTTGGATTAACTTGTCCATTACCTTCTGTGATTCTGTGACAGAGGCTTCCTATGATGCTGTTAGCACTTAGCTCTGCAGTACTTCAACTGCCTCTACTTTGGGGCTCTTCAAGGATCTTTTAAGTGTTTTGGGAGATGGTATGAGTAATTCAAGGAGTGCTGCAGTTCATGTCAAGCCAGGTCTGGAGTGCTGAAAGAAATGCCATGTTTTTAATGATAAAAAAATACCAAACTGATGAGAAGCAGGATTTTGTTAGGAATCCCCTTCATGGAAGAAAATCATGTTAACCTGGCATATGGGAACAATAATGTTCTCCAAAAGTTTTCTGAAATTACAAGTGTCCAGTGTTCAAACCTAGTTGTGTTCAAAACCAAGTTGTGGTATTGGGGTGACAGTTTTCCTTCCAAGGAAGAATATGAGGGAAGAGTCCTGCCTGGACAGGTTTTAAAAAGACACTCTGTGAAGATCTTTCAGTTGCAGAAGAGAGTGTTCTGGAATGCAAACCTCACACCCCACTCCACTCTTTCCCCTGCCCATGGTATGAAGTGCTGGTCACATCTGCCTGGGCAGGTTGGGATGTGCTGATCTGGCACATCTCTGTTCTCTTTTTTTGAAGAACTGCCTTAATTACACTAACTCTGTGTGCAGGTGGGAAAACTTGACTGCTTGGGAGATTGGATTTGTAGGGAAAAAGGAAAAGATCCTTTGCTGGATCAGTGAATTTCAGTCACCCTTTCAACCTGTGTCTTCCCCCAGACATCCTGGAAGTGCTGACAGACATCGATGAAATGTCCAGACGGAGGCCAGAAATTCTCTCCTTTTTTGCTGTGAGTGTTGGTGTCTCAAACTACCTCTGGAAGGAAGAGATTTTTTTTCACCAGGGTCTGTGTTGCACAGCCAGCTTAAGCACTGCCCTTCCTCTGCTTTTTGGGTGGTTGTTGCAGAATCTTAGGAAAAATGTATCTTCAGTTAGGCCTTCTGAGAGCAGGCAGTATTTCCCTCCATTGCACATTGGGTCTGTCATTATCCATTTTATGTCAGAGGAAGAATTAATGTTCTGTTTTCTTCCCAGTATTGGGGCAAGTAGAGAACAGAACAGCTCTGTTGGAAAAACTGGAACCTGGGGAACACTCAGCTGTCCCACGTGGAGTAAGATTACAGAAGGGTACTTCAAAGTGCTCAAAACCGGGATAATCCTTCTTACAGAGAGGGATTTCCAGGGTCAGCCAGTACCTGCTGGATTTGTGTTGGGCTGGATTGGTGTGGAGGGGTAGTATTGCCAGTCTGAGAAGTTTGTGCTCCTTGGATGGCCTTGTGATCCAGATCTGTCCACTTTTCAGACAAACCTCCAGAAGCTGATGAGTTCATCAGAGGATTCCTGCCGAAACCTGGCCTTTAGCCTGGCTCTGCGCTCCATTCAGAACAACCCCAGGTGAGGACCCCTGGAACTTAGGCTGTCCTGACTGGTGATCTGGGCTGTACTGACACTATCATGTTTTACTCCCAGCATTGCTGCAGATTTCCTTCCCACCTACATGTACTGCCTTGGCAGCCGAGACTTCGAGGTGGTGCAGACAGCGCTGAGGAACCTGCCTGAATACACCCTCCTTTGCCAAGGTAAGTTGAGATCTGCTGCCTTTGGGGCGTGGTTGGCCTCACAAGGGTCAAAGCTGGGGTCCTGTGCTGGGGACAGCATCCCTGGGAAGTTGCCAAGGGTCAGTGTTGCCTAGACCAGGCCATCAAACAGACACCTATACCAATAGTAGCTTTGGTCTGAGCATCACAGGGACACAGAGCCAAGGGAGGCTTCCTCGGAGCAGATTTGCTCCCTTACAAATTTTCTCTGAGTTGTGATCCCTCACGTGATCACATACCCACAGACCTGTTAGAGGGTGGATTGTGCCATGTTCTCGTGGAAGGAGAGAATTTCTTGTGCAGCTGCAAACGTTCACCCCAGGGTCTGCTGGCGGGTTGCTCTTGCTTCGCAGTCTCATGGTGTCCATCCCTTCCACAGAGCACGCAGCAGTGTTGCTGCACAGGGCCTTCCTGGTGGGCATGTACGGCCAGATCGACACCAGCTCTCAGATTTCAGAGGCCTTGAAGATTCTGCACATGGAGGCCACGATATGAAGATGTGGTTCTGAGAGTTCCACTTCCAGAGGAGTTAATTTAATGGACCCATCAGCTGCATTAAAGCCCTGTAAGAAGACAATGTGTTGGAACCCGTGTGCTGGAGGATCAAAGAGAAGATGTGGCCAGCCAGACTGTGCTGGAAAAGGAGAGTGTGGTGACTGAAGATCAGAAAAGGGCAAGAATCAACCTGCCTGGCTAAGATGCCATTATTGTGGGAGAAAAATATCCTGAACATTGTGCCAAACAGGGACCACTTCCTTCATGGGGCCTTGGAGCAGTGGGTGTCAGTTTGTTTTTTGGGTTTTCTTGACTCTCCAAGAAGGCAGAGCTCCTGGGAGAGCAGAAGAGAGTGATGGCCCTTGCATTTGAAGTGTCTGCACCCTCTGTGTTAGAGGGAGCATGCAGATCTGTGCAAGGGGAGAGACCACTTTGGTTTCTGGGAGTGGGTGTTCGGGGACTTTTTTATTTTATAATTAAAATTCTCTTTGTTTCCATTATGCCTTTTCCTGCTCTCTTGGGTGTAGCTTGACATCCCTCTCTCCCTGTTGTTCAGTCTTGTTATTCTATACAAAGGATCTCTGGAAGACCTGTCTCCATGGCCAAGAGCTAATGGAACTGTCTTGGCCTTTTATAGGATATGCAGGAAGTGGAGGAGGTTTGGAAGGGTCAGTGGGGTATCATGGATGAGACTGGTCAGCACCAACTGCTGACAGGACAACTTTTAAGAGGTTTCTTGGAAAACTTGTTTAAAAACAAGTAAAACAAACTTCTCGGTACATCTGCAAACATCCCAGCAGCTGGCCACTGTCACAGTGGAGTCTTTGAACAAACAGCTGGGTTTCCTCTTTGGGATCTGCCAGTTCCTCCCTGTGACTCTTCTGACCGCTCCTGTCTGGTCCTTGCCTGCTGATAAGGGTGATGGCTTATTTGCCAGCTGTCATTTGAGGGCAGAAAAGGAGGCGTCTTCCTTCCCCCTGCTCCAGAGGAATTGCTGCTGTGCATGTTTGCTCTCCAGTCACCAGTTTGTTCTCACAGCATTTGTCTCTATTCCTCTGGCACTCCACTTGTTAGCAGAGAAACTCTGTAGTACTCTCATGACAAAGGTCCTGGGGGAATTTTATAGGTAGCTGTAAATAAGTCTGTATCTCCTTGCTGGTGGCAGGGACAGTTGTGACCTCATGGGTGGCAGGGTGGAGAAATATCGTCTGTTCTTGCACCTGAGGAATACCACAGCTGAGCACTTCTGTTGGTGTGTCAAAACATGAATGAATGTCCAGCTGGCTTTGCAGAGAGACAGAGAAGAAAGGGGGAGATCTTAACCTCCCATCAACTGTAAGTAGCCTTGCCTTTAAACAGAGATTAGAGCCATCAGTTATGGATGCAACATGCTCTTTTCCTCAGCAGCATCTGCTTCGCATCCGGAGCCACTACTGTGGCAATTAGCCACATATAAATTATGTGGAGGAACAGCTGAAGGAGATCAAGTCAGTGGAATGGGTTTCCTGAGGGGCTCAGTGACAGCAGGATTAACGCCTGTCCAAGGGGAGCCAGTAATCTCACTGGGAACCCTTACCTTAGTCCCTTATCAGACATCATTAAGACACTGCTCAGTTTGTCAGAGCAGGGAGATAGCTGGTGCTGCTGCAGGCCTAAAGCAGCTGGGAACTTGTGGGACTGGCTGGAAAAGGGCTTTTCACAGGACTTCGAATCAAGGAGCAAGGAAAATATCTCAAGACTGTTACTGCACAGAGACAGCGAGTCAAATGCAGTGGTGGTGCTTTGGAGAAGATCCTCCCTCCTACTGGGGCTTTCCAGAAATGCTGCTTCAGGGCTGCAACTGGAAATATTTGCAGGCAAAACCAAACAGCATGGTAGGACCCAAATTCGACTGTGTCTGTTTGGCAATGCCTGTGGTGAGCAGACCTGCTCTGGGATGCCTATTTCAGAAGAGCAGGGCACACTTGGATGTTGGCAGAACAACCTCATGAGCCCTCGGACCAGGACGGCCAGGTTTTGCAAGCAGTGTGGAAAGGGATGTGCCTGTGAAGGTGGAAGGATCTCTTTAGCAGCAATCATCTTTTGGGAGAGAACATGGGTGGAAGTTACTCTGCAGAGCTAAGCCTTCCCATAGATCTCCCAGTACAAAAAGCATCATCTGTGATTTGTAGATCTCTCTGCTTTTTTGCTGTATTGAAGGTTCCCACGATGCATTTGCTCTGCTGCCACCCTCTGCTTTGACCCAGTGGAGCTAAGCAGGTTGCCCTGGCTTGAAGCACGTCACCAAAACCAGATCAGGTCTGAGAACAGGGCTGTCAGGGGGTGCCTGGCTGTGCAAAGACAGCTCAGGGCAGGAGCCCATCGCTGCTGTCAGGGAAGGCAGCCGTGACAGCTCTCAAATGGTTGGTGACAGCGGCACTGATGGCCTGACACTCACCCGCCTTTTAATCTGTGCTCTGTAACTTTCATCTCTGCCTGGCTGAGCACCTTCTCTCCTCCCATCCTGGCTGAGCTGACAGTGTCACCCTTCATGGGTCTGCTGGGCTCCTCCTGGGGGCTGGGGCTGTCTCCTCTGTCTTGAGCTGGTGCCTTGCTGAGAAGAGGAGCGGTGGGGAGGTTTGCAGAGTCTTTCCTGGCCAAACCTGGGGGCCCCCATGACTCACCCAGTGCAAGTCACTGCTCCCATCTGCCTTTCAGGCATCACATCCCAAAATGGTGCAAAATCCCTGCTTAGACACTTTTCTGCCATGATCTCCTGTAGTCAAGAAGCTTCCTTAGCAGAACTGGGCTGCCAGGGCTGGTGTCTGGGGCTGGGGAATGTGCTTAACACTGGCATGGGGAGGCTTTTTGTCTACTCAGATACACTGGGAATCCCATTCCAGCTGCAGGGGAGGCATGAAGTGAAGGGAAAACTGGCCACAGGTTTTTTCTCCAGCCTGTAGCTGCACCCAGTTAGGGCAGGGCTGGCACAACCCTTGTGCATCAGCTGGCCCTGCTTGGGTACCTGCATGGCTGGCACTGGGTAGAAGTGTACAGGGCTAGGGAGTGAAGGGAACCCAGGAGGAGCTGGGCAGCCCTGGAGCAGCTGAGGGACTGCAGAGCCCTTTCCCTGAGCACTGACTGTCAAGGATGGGGCAGGAATAGCTGAATCAAGGCTGGGAAGAGGCCCCAGCATGCCTGGGTGGACTTGGTGGCATGGTGTAGGCAGAGTGCAGCAGGAGAGATGAGGATTGGGAGAAGAGGGACGTGACACCTCCTCACCCCATGGTTGAGTGCTCCCAAAGCCCAGATGCTTCCCCAGAGAGGTGACCAGCTCCCACCTCCATACTCTGCAAGCATCAGGGGATCACAAATCCCCTGCAAACACCAGGCACTTTCTGTGATGGTTTCCTGCTGCAAATTATTTCTCTCTGCTGCAGAGATAAATGTTTTTATGACCCGTGGTCATAAAAACAGGGTGTTTTGACCCACATGTGGCAGCCTTGAAGGGAGATGGACACTTGTCCAGCATACACATGATAGACCTTCACTGCTTGGCTGGGCACAAGTGGGCATCTCTAACCTGGCCATACCACACTCCTCCCAGACCCCTGTGGCTGGAAGTGTGGCCCCTTGCAGGTGCTGATGCCCTGGTGCAGGGTTGTGGCTGTTTGACCCAGCTCTAGGCAAGGTTGTGCATCCCAGGAACCATGAGGGATATCATGGGAGTTTGTCCATGAGCAGGGCATGATGAACCAGGGAGGTGCCTGCATGTTCCTGACTCAGTGGCCGCTGCCTCTGGGACATGCTTAGGACTGGGGAGCTGGAAGAGTCCCAACACTGAGCTCAGAGGAAAATCTGCCCAACCTGCTACGTCAACAGCAGGGAGGGGTGCCCAGGTAAGAGCCAACAACTGGGATTTCATGGTTAAAGGTACCAACGTTGGGCCAGCCGTTGAAAACAAGAAAGGATAAAGAGATGCCTCACTTTGCAAGGAACAGCATGCAAGGAGTCTTGTGCAAAATAAAAAAGGAGAGGAAAACTCTATCTCCATTACCTGGCATCTGTGAGTAAATGTGGGCTGTGGAGTCTATTCCTGGGACTGCTCCCCAGGGCCCTGCCATCCTCTTCCTCCAGCCAGCCTCATCTGTGACCTCCCATCAGTGACAAACACAATCCCACCCCTGCCTGCCCTCAATTAACTTCCTTGTGGCCATGCCACCATTCAGGACAGTATGATTCACGTTTAACTCACGGAGTAGTTCACTAGAAGCTAAAAATGGTAAGACTTTTGTTAGCTTTGGGAATGTCAAAGCCAGCCCCACGCCAGCTAAATAGCCTGGCTGCTACAGGGGTAGCATTTGCCTAAGGTGGACTGATCTCTGTGTTGTCTCTCCTTGTATTTAGATAATTTGGCCCTACAGCAGCAGAATTTAGAGCTTGCAATTTCCTGTCCTTTTAAAATTAGACCTCTATAATAACAAATCTGCCTGTCCTGTGCAGTTGGTGGTGTCGTGCCTTCGGCATTACCCTGTTTGCATGAACAGCATCTCTAACGCAAGATAGTGGGCAAAAAATGTCAAGACCCCCAGCAACAATTAAAAAATTCATTAAGCTACAATAGGCCAGTCATTGCTGCGTAATTATTAAGCTGTAAGAATCACTAATTGTCTTATTAAGCAATTATGCAAATAATGGAAAACATACCAGAAGAGTAATAATATTACCTCCCTTTCACTCTCTCTGTTTTGTTTGTTGGTTTTTTTTTTAACCAATAATGAGATTCAAAATCTAAAGTGATGCTTACAGTTTTATTGGGAATGTCTTTGGAGAGGAGTGAGACCTCTAAGGGCACTCGGCACAGGGTGAAGGGGACATCCCAAACCACACCTATCACGAGTTGTCTCACAGAGCTTGTAGTGCCCCCCACACCAGGCAGCAACACAGGGACAAGCAGGTGCTGATGGCTTTGGAGGACACCAGTGGCTACTAGGACAGGACTGGAGAGAGTCCAAATTTTGTACTATCATAGATATTCTGTGGGAGTCCCTGTTCTCCCCCAAAGAAATCACATAGTGCTTCAGGTTTGGTCTGGGTGAAAACAAGGCAATTTGTACTTTGTCAGATCAATTCAGTGCAAAAGTGGAAAGTTCTGGCCTTTAGAGTTACTCTGTCTCAAGGATTTTATTGCTATTAAGTTAGTAACCTGAGGTAAGAGCAAGCTTCTTTTCCAGATGAGGTTCCAGCTGGATTTCAGGGTTCAGCAGTAAGCTGAATGATGAGCAAGTGTCTTTGTGTTCCTGTGAAACAAGACCTCATTTACCCCCCCCCCACCAGGAAAAGGAAGCTTCACTTATTCATGTCCACAAAGGGCCTGGAAAAGGCAGAGTGCTTTTTTGCTTCAGCACGTTCACACTGTTAATGACTAACAAATTGTATTGGCTTTACAGGTTTTAAACTCTGCTCCACTGATAAGACACGCATTCCCAAGTGCCCAAGCCAGCTCCTGCTCCAGGGTGGGTCCTGTTCCTGTGGTGATGCCTTGATAAACATGGGGTCACCTCACCCAATCTCGTGATCCAAAAAATTTTTGATCAGCAGAACACCTTTGCTTTTGCTTTATGATAAGAATGGTGACATTTGCAGCTCCCAGAGGATGGAGGGAGCACTCTGCCATGGCAGTGCGAAGACTGGGGATCACCATCACCTGTCTCCCCTTCCTCGGAACAGAAGGGGAGATCACCTTCTGAAATAAATACCATCCCCAATACTATTGGAGACCTGCTTTTAGCTCCCTGGGACTGGTGACCCACCAAGCTGCTGTTTATGGCCTTTTTATTTTTCCTCTCACCTGGTGACTAGGATGCAAGATGTGATCAGTCTCTGGAAATAACTTTCTCAGCCTGTCCCTCACCTCACTGTTTCAGGGGACAGGAAAGCCAGCAAATCATCTGGATGGCAGGCAGGAAGGACAAAGGAGAGAGACTTTTTTCTGTTTTGATGTGACATTGTGTTATACTCAATTGACAGACAGGACACACTTTGCTCTGATGCTCACTGGTTTTTTTTTTCTTTGAGGTTTTAGGATAAAGGATTTACATTTATGAGCTTCTCAGGGGCATGTGTCGCAGAGAACTTTCCCAAAGTGCCTTTTGTTGTAACTTCACGTTTCACTTTCATCTTTTTTCAGTGGAAATTCTTGTTCAGACTTGAATTTGGTAATAACTTTTTTTCTGCTACTTTTGCAGGTCAAACTAGTCAGACTCAGAGGAGAGGCAGGTTATCACACAGAAGCATTTCTGTGTGAGTAGCTGTGAAATTGTTGGGGCTTTCTTTTCCCTGTTTTGGGCTTTTCTGTCTCTGTGGAGTCAGCCTGGCTGCCTTCTGGGAAGAGAGAGCTGATGAGGCATGTTACTGATGAGATGCATACTTTTTCCTTCTTGTTTTGAATCCCTCAATTTAATACAAGCCATTGGCACGGGAATGTATGAGAGCTCTTGGCTACAACACACACTTCCTATTGTTGGGAGTGAACAGCCCTGCACACAGCCTGCAGCAAAATTAGGAAGTAGCTCAGTTTGATCAGCTAATTTCTCACAATAGATAAAAGATGTGATTTTTCTACAATGTTACTCTCTCTTATGAAAAAAAAAAGCATCACTTGATTTTCAGCTTCATGAGGCCTCAGCATTGTTTGATACAAGGAATTGACCTTTCCTGTCTTCCAGTCCTCAAGCTAACAAATGTTGGTTGTTTTTCTTTGGGCTTTAGGGTGGTCCTAGTCACGTGTTTAAGGTTTTTTCTCTACTAATGGTGAAGTCCATGCTGCTGCATATGGGATCCAGGATAAATTTAAGAGGTGATGGCAGAGAGTGATCACAAATAATCACAGTCATAACTATCAGGAAGCACTCAGCATTTCTCCATTGCAGTTTGGTATCTAGGAAGAGAACTGGGAAGGACTGAGAAAGAGAAGTGTCTGTAGGTAGAGAAGAATAAATCAGTCCATGTCTGTGGTATGCTGCTCCAACAAGCTTCCAAACATGCCTCGGGAAGGGATCTAGGGGAGCAGGCACTGCTTCCAGGATGTGCTTTGCTCCGTGAGCCAGCTGTGCATTGCAGGTGGGAAACCTCACCCAGCAGCACTGGGAAAAGCTCAGTGAGCAGGGGCAAGGTCTGCAAAACAGGATAAGGACATGTAAGGCTCCTCAAAGGAAAAGTTGTAGAAAGGAAAAATACAATCCAGAGTCAGGATTTGTAACCATCATCCCATGAGGAGCATTCTGGCAGCACAGCAGCTGTGGGTAATATGTAGGCAGCTGTGCAGGCAGCTCTGCTCCCTTCCTGCCCCATTCCATTCTCTAGTGCTGGTTAGTTTACCTGTTGGTGCATTAAAGACTCATCATAACTGTAAACTCCTACAGAGCTCTCCTTAATCACCAACTAAGAACACTGCACAAGGCTCTGATACCTGTACTTTGGAAAGCATTACTGGCCCAGCAGTAATACTCTTACTGCATTAGCAAACTCCTTCAGTGATGTCATTTTAATCACTTCAGTGTATAATGCAGACCTGCTTCTTCTGGTGCACCAAGGGCTGTACCTCCAGCCTAACCCTCTCCTGGGATGCACAGCTTGGAGCCAGCAATTCCAAGTTTCTACTTCTGGTGTCTGCAAGCCTGGATGCCTTTGTGGTACAACCGACTCGGTCAAAAACAGGGCTCAGTGGGAGGGAGGGACAAGGTGGAACAGAGTGGCCTGTGATACACAGGAAATCACAACTGCTCTCCAAGTCCAGCCTGGCTTTCCACTCCATGGGTCTGCATCCCCTGCCACCCAGCCCCAGCTGCCCTTCCCAAAGCAGAGGTAATGAGAAGGGACTAACTGCATCAGCTCATTAACCGGGTCTGTTAGAAGACAGATTGTCATGTTAAACAAATATATTTTTAAAAAACTAAGTCTCATTCCCTGCACCATGCCCCATCTGGGCCATTAAATCTGAAAGGGCTAAGTACAGCTGTGTCAAAGCTGTGCTCAGAAGCAGATTTTCACTGTTCGTATGAACAGCAACTGGCAACCACTCCGTTTTCAAACATCATTTCCTTCTCCTCGTTTCCCAGTGCTGTACTACATCTATTGCAAACGTGGCAGGGGATGCACACTGCTAAACAGTCTTTGGGACTTACAGAAAGAAACCCCACAAATACATCTCCTAAACCCAGCACACCCTCTTTATTTCTCACCAAGCCTTACGTTACCTGAGGATGGGAAGGGCCGCCCGTTGTTAGCCAGGCTTTTCATAAATTATGCAAATTTTATTAATCTAATGAAAAGGTGGCGTGGCATTGTGGGGCAGCTCAGCTTTCAGGGCTCCGGTGCCACAAAGGCAAGCGTCTTTTTTGAGGGAGGGGTGAAAAAACTCAACTTTGAGTTAATCCTGCATTTCTTGTGATTGGTCCCTTGGTAGTCTGATTAATTTTGAGCGCAGATGTTTCTGTTTTCCTTCACAGAACACGCCCAGGACTTGGGAGCAGGCTCACCGTGCCGTATTTCCTCCTCACCACACCACTCTTGCTATGGTTGTGCAGCAACATATGCTAAGGCCTTATTACAAGGGATTCCTATAAAAGGCATAAAGGATTAATAATGTATTTATAACACAACTTTGTTTTAGTATAAAGTGATCTATAAATTTGTAATAAATGTTTTATAATGTTTTTGTAGCCTGTTATAAATGATAAATGGGAGACTATAGATGCCACATCAAATATTCATGCTGCATTGTGTGCATTATTATGCCATTACTGTTCAGGAAACCATTAATAATAAAGTGAATGGAGATGTAAAAGTTGCTGACATGCCCAGCAAGCCATTTATAATGAAATGTATAATCCTTACCATAAAGTAAATACATTGGCCAGTGATTGTTGATGAAATGGAAACACCCTGAATTATTTGTGAGGTATTTATATATTAATGTATATTATCCATATCATGTCACAGAAACGCTGTTAATATATTATATGTATTATTAATTATTTTTACCTAATTTATAGGCAGCTCTTTAAGTGTTACCTTGTCTCTTCTGCTGTTTTGGCAGCTGCATGAGGTCTGGTGAGTTATTTTATGGGATGTGTGTGTTGTGGGGCAGCTGTAATGAACTGGCCACCACAGTGCTGGCTGGAGGGAGCCCAGCAGGGCAGGACGGCAGTGGGGGCCACCTTCCCGCTCCCTCACCCACCACTCCAAGCTTCTCTGTGGGGATGGGGTGCAGAGGTACGTGGCTGTGGGTCTTTTCCAACCTAAACCACTCCGTGATTCCATGACAGCTGCCAATGCCTGATGTGCTGCCCCAGGATGGACAGACCCTCTGGCTCCAGCTGGCCTCCCTCCCTCCCCGGCCACCACGAGACCTCTGGGCAACCCTGCTTCGTCCTCCCTCCTCCTCCTCCTCGTTCTTTGGCCGGTGGTATCTCAGGAGGGTGGGAAAGGGGCTCGTGGTGGCTCCCGCACAGCACTTGTACTTGGTTTCCACCAACAGAGAGTGGTGATGCTGGGCGTAAATCCGCCTTCCCAGCGCGGGATTACCCAGGGGACAGTTAAATTCAGGTGATTTATTGCGATTTTTAACCTTTTCCCTCCAAATGGCGGGGAAAACACCCATCTCAGCGACTAAAAACGATTCGCGACTCCCCCGCTGCGGCTGCCCCTTCGAGAAGGAGGACACTCGAATGTTTTTGTGCGGGAGCAAAAAAAAAAAAAAGAAAAGCCCTTGAAGCGCGCTGTGTGGGGTCCCGTGTCGCGACAGGGCGGTCCCGGGGGTGCTGCTGCCCCGGTGTCCGTGGGGCGAGGCCGCCCCGCAGCCCCATCCCCGCGTTCCCATCCCCGCGTTCCCCTCCGCTCCCCCGCTCCCGGCCGGCACAGCCCAAGGGGAGGAGGCCCCGCGGGGCCGCCCCCGCCCCTCGCCCGCCCCTTTCCCCGCCTCCTCCCGGCCGGTCCGGCCGCCCCCCGCCGGCAGCTCCGGCCGGGCTGGGCACGGCTGGGGCGGAGGGTCCGCAGCCCTGCCCGGCCCTGCCGAGCCCCGCGGGGCCATGGCCGCCATCCAGAACCTGCAGCTCTGGTGCCGGCAGCAGTGCGAGGGCTACCGCGATGTCAGCATCACCAACATGACCACCTCGTTCCGCGACGGCCTCGCCTTCTGCGCCATCCTGCACCGACACCGCCCCGACCTCATGTGAGTACCTGGCTGGGCGTCGAGGTCCGCGCTGGGGCTGCCGGCTCGGCGGGGCTGGGACCCCCCGCTCGTGGCCGGGGACCCTCGCCGGGCTGCGGCCATCCCGCCGTCCGTCGGGCTGCAAACCCGGCATCCTCCATCTGCCCAGAACCCTTGCTGAGCTGTGGCCATCCCACCAGCCATCGGGCTGCAGATGGGCTGTGGCCATCCCGCTGTCCATCGGGCTGCGGCCCCACATCCTCCATCTGCCCAGGACCCCTCACCAGGCTGCGGTCATCCCGCCGTCCATCGAGCTGTGGACCCCGGCCCCTGGGCTTTTGCCTTCCCTGTATGCACATCACCCACCAGCAGCAATCTGCTCACACCCACGCTCAAAATCTCCAGGAGAAAAGCTCTGCTCTCCCTCTGCCTACATGCGCTTTTTCCCCCTCCCCCCCACCTATATTTTCCCTTTTCTTCCATCTGTGGCTGAGTTATAAATGTTTTAAATGTGTCCTTTCCATTGCAAAACAAGTTCGGGCACTGATCTTTGAGGGAGCGTTTCCTTCTTTGCTGTTGTGTTTGCTCTGGCTGGGCTCTCCTCGCTCAGCCCGACGGCAGCGCTCAGGAGTCGGGAGGCGAGGGCTATTTAAACAAAATGCAGTAAAAGGGCAGGGCCCGACAGCCGCTGTATTCCTGCACATCCTTGTTTTTCCCATCTAGAGCTCTGCCTGTGGGAAGTTAAAGTGCTTTCCATGCCCTGAGGGTTTTGAACTGTCCCTGCCCAAATGTTAACAAAAGGGGGTCACAGATCCTGCTTCATAATTGGTTTTTCTTTTGGTTTTGTTTTTACTCTTGGGTTCTTTGGACTTTTAGATGGGGGAATTGAGGGGGGAGGTAAAGGCAAGGGAGCAGCTCAAAGCATGCCCAGGAGTATTGTTTGAAGCATTAGGTCTCTCCTGGTCAGATGTGTCCAGCTGGTAGAGGAACAGGTTGGGTGGTCTTTACTGCAGTTTTCCTCCTGTCCCATGTATTCTGCCTTTTTCCTCACGCTCCCAGGACAGCCTGCCATATGGGTTTGTGTGCAGAGATCCCTCTTACACGTATCTCACTTCTGGTGGAACCCAAGAGAAGGTCTCCTCCTGTTTTCTCTCCTCTGTTGTGTTGAAACTTGAAAAGAGGCTGGAGCAGGCCTGGGCAGCAGGAGGTTAGTGCAGGAGGCTCAGGCACACTTTCTGTGTTGTCCCCAGTGCTTGGGCAAGTCACCAGGGTGTTGCTGTGTGTGACTTCCTGACATGCTGTCACGTCCATGTGACTCCAGATATTTCCTTTCCTTCCTTTGATTCACAGTCCCAAAAATACAAAATGCCAGGGCAGAAAGGTTGAGGTGGCCAGGAGGGGCTCATAGGGGGGCTGTGGCTGCTTCCTGGCAGATGCTGTTGCTGGCCCATCTGGAGCATGGCTGAACACAGGGGCTCAGCAACTTGAGAACTGGAACAATCCCATTGCCCAGTTTAGTAGGTTGTTTATAATCCTTGAACTGTGCAGCAAGGGTTGTGGATAGACATATCTTAAATAAATTCTGTGCTGAAGAGGGAAGATGTTCCTTGTGGCATCTCTCTGTTCCCATTCATTTTCTTTTATGATGGACACTCTGCCTGACTTTATTCAGGACCTTACAGAAGCTCTTTCTGACTTGGATCAGCTCGGCAAGGACTGCCTGGAGGTTAAAGTAGGAGAAGCTTTTATCTGTGACCTCCCTCCTCAGTGTCAGTGCTGTAATACAGGAAAGCACCAGGTGTATCCTTGCTGGGCAAAGTCCTGCTGGAAAGAAATTACACTTTCAGGTGGCTGTTGGCCAGGGCTGCCAGGTGTCATGTGTTGGATCCTGGAGCAGAATACTTGTGCAGACTGTCATTGTATCTGTAAAAGCTTCTCTGACTGTTCTTGGTGCAGGAGACACCAGCAGAGAAATGCAGCTGGGTGCACATGTGGCTTGTCACTCCTGCTTCCCAGGGGCTCATCCTGGGCTCCTGCCCTTGCTTCTAGCAAAGATCCCTGTTAAAGATTAAGACTGTCAGACTGAATATAAAACTAGGAAAGGGTAATTGGTGTTTGGAGCTCTTGGTGTGCTTGCAGCAGCTCTGCTGTATAAATCGCTTGCGGAACAATTTAGTCACGGCATCAGAGTTTTGCAACAGTGTGTTTTCTGTCTTGGTTTATATAAATGACATTCTTGGGCTGAGTGCAGGGGATTTTTCCTTACAAGAGCCTGAGAAATTACCAGGAAAACTTCAAGCAATTGCAAAACATGGACATAATCACAGGCTTCTCTTATGGGATATGTGGCTCAGATGACAGGATGGTGGGGGTCTCTCCTCCCTTCCTGTTTTCTTGATGGAAAACAAAAAACTATGGTAACTTCTCCAGAACTTAGCTGATGTTGGTTTGTGTGTTATCAGTGAACAGGGCAGGCTGTGTAAAATTGGAAATGCATTTCCCACTCACTTCCCACTCATACAAGGATGCTCAGGGGGAGTGAAGATGCATGCTGATTTACCATGGAAATTCATTTTTTTCGTCCCAGCTGAGGAGTGCTTCATGGCCAGCCCCAGCCAGGCACACATGCTGTGTCAGGCAGGTTCCAGCCCGTTTTCTGGGATGATTGTGGAGTCCCGAGACTCCTCTGTTCAGAGGGACATGAAGCCTCGTGGCAGCGTGGTGGGAGGCTGAGCATAGCAGCTACCATGTGTGGTGGTGATGGTTGTGCAAGCTCCAGCCACAGTTTTAGTGACCTTGGCCTGATAAGTGAGTTAGAAGAGGCAGGGGAGCTGTGCACGCTCGCTCAGATATTAATGCCAGATGTCAAGGAAAGGTTTTGATTAAGAACCTTCTCTTCGTCTGGGATCTTGCTCTTTCACAGACTGCAAGCTGGTGAATGGGCTGGTTGTGAAATCCCTCTTGGCAGCTGAGCAGCAGTGGGTGCCCTTTCCTTCAGCAGCATTTCCCAGGTCACGAGGCTGAGGTCACCAGTGCGGGCAGGGAGGGTCCTGACCCCGCTGAGGATGGGTTGCCTGCAGTTTCCATGTCCTTAGCAAGAGGCTGGGGTGAAGCAGAGCCTCCTGCTTGGATTCGTGGGTTTGTGGATTGTGTGACAGGTGCAGGTGTGGGGAGGATGGTTTGGGGGCCAGGGGGCCTTGTCTGTTGTCGGTCACCCCGGCAGCACACTGCAGCTGCCAGCAAGAGCACAGCAGGGTGGAGCAGCGCTCCTGAGAGGAGGATGAGCAGGAGTGTGGAAGGGGGCCATCTTCCACCTGGAATTCCCAGCCTGTCCCTTTCCCTCAAGTGTTTGCACCTCCAGAAAGGTGCAAGAGTGCAGCTGGAAGGTCCTTTTCCCAGCAGGGCACACTGGATTTGAGCCCCCTGTCCAAGGACTGTGAGCTGGCAAAGGGCACCTCACTCTTTCTCAGTGATCCTTTTGACTGCTCATATCTCATTGTCTATGGAGAAAACAGCACAAAAGAGCCAAGAAGCAGAAACTTTTTTGGTGCCATCATGGCTCTGGGTTTTACTTTCTTTTCTCAGTCTGCTCCAAGGTCAAGTTTCCAATCAAGTTAGTGCTTGCAGTAGCAGCAGCAGAGATTCCTCCTATGGAAGCACATGTGCTTGCAGAGGACTGTGGCATGTTTGCAGCTGGAGCAGTGGGTGGTCACGGAGATTTGTGGACCTGAGAAATATACAGCCACTCTTTTGCTAAGGAAAGGATTTTTTTTGGGAGCTAAAAACTTTGCCTTTATTCCTATGCTAGTGAAATCCACTCTGATTTGTTTCCAGCACTGGAGGCCTTCTCTTGGGTCACGTTTATATTTTTCACCTCTTCCAGTTAATTCAGTTGCCTGTGTTTTCTCAGTGGAGAACTCCTACTTCTCTGTTTGTATTAGTTTTACTGTCTTAGGATTACATTGGTCCAGAGAGCTTTGGTACTCCAAGATAGGAGATGCACCAGCAAGATCAATTTCCAAAAGAAATATTATATGTAAGCAGTTCACCTGAATATCCAGGGAAGGAGTGATGCTGAGACATCAGGAGACTCTTGAAATGACCAAATAACCTGACTGTTTACAGTCTCTTTCGAGGAATAGAAGGGGATTTGAGACATTCACATTGAAAAGATTGGGGTTTTTAGGTCTCTGCTCCATGCCAGGCAGTGCACACACCATCACAGCAAACAGCATTCAGCGTGGTTGAAGGACATTAACTGACAGTAAATAGTAATTCCAGCGTGTTATATTTTAAGTGTCAGCATGACCAAGGAAGCAGGAGCTCCCTTTTGCTCTTGCAGGTGTTTTCATTCATTTTCCTGCTACAGAGATTATTTGGGAACAGAACTGGGAGTGAGGCAGAGCACTGCAATCACTTCCTTCAGCTGGTTCTTAGAAAAAGACATTTTTCTCGCCAGACTCAACCAGGAGGATCATATCTATTGTTTCACTGAAACTTTTTTGGCTTTTGATTATTTTTGTTGCTCTTTTTAATCCATTGTCTCAGGGAAGGGAAATCTCTGGGCAGGAGCACTGCTTGAAGAAAAACCTCCTCAGTTCCCTTTGATTTTGCACAGGAAAGAGTCTGTGATTTAGAGTGGGATGTGCCTTTTCTTTACGTGCTCCTTGGGGGAGTTAGACCTTTGGGTCTTATCTGTCATTCTTTCCCTCCTTATCCCACGTAGCAGTACCGGATGTGGGAAGCGGGGAGGAGACATAAGCTGTGGCGTGATGAGCAAACCTGCTGAAGGTGCCTCTCTTATTTATGATGTAATGCTCCACTTTCTGTACTAAGCAGATGAAGGACCTGGCTTGCTCCTTGCTGTCGCAAGTGGTGGAAAAAGTTCCCCTGCTGCGGTACAGATCATATGTTTGTCTCGTGAATAGGTCGCTGTGAGCCGGCTTTGCCCCGGCTGTCACACTGTTACCCTGGCTCCTCTCGCAGGTGAGGGACTGGCTCACAGGGTAGGTCCACACCGGGTAGAAAGTGCAGAAGTGCAGAACATGCGAAGTTGGTGCTGTGGCCTTTTCTGTTTATCAGTGAGGAGAGTTTCCTCTCGGATATCAGCCCTCTCGCTTAGCTCTGTGCCGGCAGACACAGGGATTGTAAAGTGAAACGGGGTTATCGGCAGGGAATTGACCCCGCCCGCTTGCCTGGGCAGGAGGGAGCAGTGTTGGAGAGCAGGGCTGCCAGCCAACAGCAAGTTTTGCATTCACAGTTTAGCAAGTGGCTGTCAGTTTAAAACAAGGCTGATTGTGGCTGTTTCCTAAGCCAGGGACACGCTCTGCTATGGGTGAGGGAAGCACACTGTGGCTCTGCTTTCAGTAGCACAAACTCATTCTTCTCTGTGCTTTCATCCCTGTCCTGCCAGGTCCCAGGCTCTGAGTTTGCAGCACAGTGCAGACAGAATGGCATCTGGGCTGGACCAGAGGTGGGGAGAGCAAACCTGGGGAGAGGGGAAGAGGGAGATGATATCTGGGGACAATGGAAAGGAATTGTTGGCTTTAGCATGTAACTTGTGAACAGTAATTCTTGCTTCCTTTTCAGTTATTGGTTATGATTACAGATCAAAAGTACAGCCCCAGGGAAAGCAGAGTAAGCAGAGTTGGCAACTTTGGTGTTATCAGCTGCAGGGTGGTGTTGTGGGCAGAGGTAGTTCCCAGGCAGATTCCTGGTGCTGGTTTTATGGAGCTCTTACAGAGAAGAGAGGATTTGAAGCCAGAACTTGGGTGCTGCTGGGCCCAGGATCTTCTGAGATCAGGGGATATGGGTGTGTTGGAGAAGCATGTGATTCGTGCAGCATATGAGGGATCCTTGGAGCTGAGGTCTCTCTGTGTGGAGACAACTTTCAAGACAGGAGAAGAACATAGATGTGACTGGAAAGTACTTTCAGGGAGAGTGTGTTAAAACCTGGCTGGCAGGCATTGGTGTATCTTTAGAGATGGGAGAGAAGCAAGGCTTTTCTGGGGAACAGAAACCACCCCGTAAGTTAGAGGTTGCTCCTGGCTATCTCAGCAGAACCCCTCAATCTGACTGGGATGTTTTGGCATCAGCATGTCCTGTCCACTGGCAGCTGTGGGAGTCAGCCCTGCAAGGCTAGATGTGTCAAATTGTCTTGTGCTGCCTGTGGGCAGATGGCTGTGCCTGCTGCACATCTCTGCCCTGGGAGGTACAGCAGGTCTGTGACTGTCTAGGGTGGGATCTGCCACACTGCTCTCTCTGGAGCTGTCTGAGGGTACGGAGCTGCTCTGTCCCAGTGAGGCTCCAAGAGGTTTGAGAAGCTGGAAGTGAAGCAGTTTGCTCTGCAACACCAGCCTGAGATCTTTCTCTTCTTTCTATATTTCAGAAATTTCGACTCCCTCAGTAAAGAAAATGTTTATGAGAACAACAAGTTGGTAAGTAACTTCTAATGTTTTACTTTTGGTTTAGTCTGTAACCTGACACCTTGCTTGTGTGATTTAGCAACAGAAACCCTGCAGACACTGTGTGCCAAGTGTGCTGTATTCAAACCCTTTGCCTTATTCTGCACCTCCTAACCTTCTCATTTGAACAGCAATGTCCAGACTGGTTGGCTGCTTGAAATCACCGTCCGACTGTTCACACTTCTTTGCTGGCCTGTTTCCAGTGGCAGCAGGAACTCAGAGAGAGATGCTAGAGGTCAAAACATAGACATGTTGAGTGTGTGATGCTCCTGAGGGATAGAGCAGGAGCTGGGAGGTTGCTGGTATGAGAGAGGAAGCACAGGGAGTATCCCCCTACTTTGGTTCCTTCCTGGTACAGGGAGTCAAGGTGGAGACATCCTAAAACCTGATCCTGCCTGGACACTTCACTGCAGCATGGCACTGGAGTTTCTCATGTTCTTTCCATGAAGAAAGTAGAAGTTACACAGGCCAACCCCCTCCTGCACTGGATTCAAGCATGGGCTTAGTAACCCAAGGAAGGATTTTCCCCTCCCTTTCTCCATCACAAAAAGAGAGGTGGTGGATTATAATACTTCTATTCCCTTGGCATCACTCCACGCAGCTTCATGGCTGCTTGGCAGGAGCTTGGGATGTGAACGAACCATGGCAGCTTACTGTTGTCTGGGCTGGAGGATTGACATCCTCTGACACAGTGAGCTGAGGTGAAGTGGTTCTTGCTGCTGGGAGAGTTAAACTTGTCCCTCCCTGGCTCCTTTGCTTCTGCTCCCCTTCATTCCTGGCCTCACCCACAGTGCCTGTGATGGTGCCCCTCTCCCGAGTTGATGCTGCAGTGTGTGAGCAGTTAGTCTGGGGTTCAGCCCTGCCTGTTCTTCTCCTCGAGGTGAGATTCAGACCATGTGTTTTGCCCTGGAGGTTTGGAAGTGGGAAGACATCAAGGCCCCTTTGCCATGGACGGGCATCCTGACTGGGGTTCTCTGGAGCCCTGAGTGTTGCTCCTTCCCTGGCTGGGCTGATGGTCTTGGCTCTGCCTGTCTCTGGGAAATGAGCTGTACGAGCTGCCTCCACTGCTTTTATTAATGAAAAGCTTCTTTGTGCCTCTCATAAAGACTCGCTCCCCTCCTTTGTCACAGTCTGTGTGTGTCCCCCCCCCTTTCTTAGTTTCTTTTATGTCCTATATTTTGCTCTCTCTTCTTTTTTCTACCTGCTGTAGGATGACTTGACTAAGTTGCATTTTAACTGTTGGTATCCTGCTGCTTTGGTTCTGCCCTCAGTGGGATTGAGCCTCCATCTCCCTGTTGTCTCCTGGGCTGGCCTCCCCCATCAGACTACTCTCCATCCCACCTCCTACACTTTCTTGCTCTGACTGCCCTTGGGATACGAGTGGGTCTGATTTCTCCCAGCACCATTTCTCTGCTGTTGTTCAGACTCTCCTTGATGCCTCACCATTCAAAAACTTCTTTTCAGGGGCTGTATTATGCAAGTGAAAAAGGCTTGTTTGAGCTGCGATTTACCAAATAAGGTCTTCTGCCAAGGAAGAATGTGTCACTTCTCAAGTGCCAAAAAAACAATCCCGAGCCCTAGAAAAATTTCAGTTGGTGGCAATTTTTGTTGAAGATTTCAAAAATACATAAAGAGGAGAAAGGTTTCTAGAGGCTTTGGGTCCAGCTCTTTCAGTGCTGGTGGATGGTGGTGTGGTGCAGCAGACAGAGCCTGTGTCAGAAGGAGGCTGTGCCAGGCTGGCTCAAGTGGCCTCGAGTGTATCACTTTCCCACTTTGCATAGATGAGGCAGCAGTGGCACTTCCCTCCCTGGGAAAGCACTTGGAGCTGCACTGATGAAAAGCATAATGCAGAAATGATGTGTTGCTTCTTTCTTTTTGCTCCTCTACCTGGGCAGGTAGGTAGAGGAGAAGGGCAGCTGGACCCTGTTAGGTGGTGATTCTGTTGGATTTCCAGCCAAGAGCAGTTCCCAGGAATATGAGGATGCTGTAGGCACATGGGACACAACACCCTAGTGCTGCTCTCTGCATTGCTCACCTGGTTCTGGCCAAACCTGTTGTGTGCATAGAACACCCTCCTCTTTGTGGTCCAGGCAGCCCTTGCCTTATTCTGTGCCTGTCGCATTGTCTGACCTGTGGCACAGTGTGGCAGGAGGTGGCATGACCTATGTTCCCACTTTTCTGCACACCAGGAATGTCCAGCAAGAAAACTCCACTGGTCAGACCAGTTGTGCAGCCGGTGAATGGGGAACACTCCAAAGAATATATTAAATATCAGTTTACAAGACAGGCAAGTGCCAGACTGGGCTGGCAGCTGGGATGACACAGAGGAGGTAACTGGCTGAAAGCGTTTTTAATGTCAGCTCTGTTACATTTTTACTAGGATACCCAATGGAAAAAAATTGTAATTATCTTGCTGAAAAATAGTGGCTGTTTGTTTCTTCTAAGCAGGAGTGGTTGGCTTGTACACCAACACTGTGTGTGTCAGTGCCAGAGGTCAGATTCGGAGGATTTTAATGTATTCAAGTCTTTTGTTAACCCTTTCACTGTGGGCTTCAACAGTAGCCTTCTTTGTGCCTCTGGTCCTGCAAGTGCTGTTTTGCTTTGCTGTGTTGGCACTTCAAAGGGCATGCTCCAAAGAGGGAGGGAAAGGATTTTTTCCTATAAGCTGGGAAGGAACAAGGTTGGAGAAAGTCCTTAGTAAAAGCATTACATTGAGTTGAGTGAGGGCAAAGTTGCTTCATGGATGTTCCAATTTCTTTTTGGTCCTCTAATGAAGTCTCTTGTTCAGAGGCAAAAGAAAATGGCTTTTGCCTCCTTTACCTGACTTTGATCCTGCAGTTTCAAAGCAGAGAGCACCTCAAAGAGGAATATTTGCCCTGAATACGTGTTAGGCAGCATGGAAACAGTTAAGCTGGAAGGGAGCTAGGTATCAGGAATTCTTCTGCATTATGCCTCTCTTCCCCCTTTCTGGTCTGGGAGAGAGGGGTCCCTCCTGCAGCCTAAGATTTCCCATTTTCAGATGGGTGAGAGCAGACAGTAGTAGAGAGGAAGCTTTAACATTTGCACAGCACTTGGATATGAAAGCTGCCTGCAAGCACCTACCAGCCCACCGTTAATTGGGGAGCGCTCCAGGTTGGGCTGGAAGCCTGGAAACGAGTCTGCCAGCCTGGACTGACACATTCCCTTCTGCCAGGCCTGGCTCTCTGCAGCTGTGCACTTCCAGACAGAGGCAGGCTGGAGGAAGAGCAGGGGAAGCCCAGGTGAGTTCCTGTGCAGTGAGCTATGGCCAGCTTGCCAGGCCAGATTTTTGGCTCCCTGCCTGGATTTCTCAAGGCGGTGGCTGGAAGCCACGACTCCATTGGTTCTGGTAACGGCCGTACGATGTAGGAGTTAAACTGGTGCAGCTGTTCCCCTGTACAGTTATTATTTGAGTGGGGCTGTTTGCAGTGCAGTTTCTTACTTCTGATGAGAAGCAGCTCTGCTGTCTGGGCTGGACAAGACCCTTTTTTTTTTTTCCCCTTCCTTCTCCAGGCATTTCGAGTGGCGGAGGAGGAGCTGGGGATCCCAGCCTTGCTGGATGCAGAGGATATGGTTGCTCTGAAGGTACCAGACAGGCTGAGCATCCTCACCTATGTTTCCCAGTATTATAACTACTTCCATGGACGGTCTCCTAGTAAGTACCATATTCCCTGGAGGGATGGGAAGGATCAGGGCTTCATTTCGTGCTTTCTCTTGCCTCCTAACAGGCTTGGAAAAGCAAAATAGACTGCACAGAGGCCTTTTTGTTTCCAGAACTATTTCAGTGGGGGATCTGAACTCTTTGCACACCAGCCTGCAGTTGTACCAGTGCTTTTGGAAGGGTACAGGACCGTGTCTTATCTTTAAAACTGCTGCCTTAAAATTTAAAACACAGCCTAAAAATTCATATAGTCCAGCCAGACAGGAGCACTGGAGGTTCCTCTCCATGGTCCCTACTTCAGCTTTCCTTTCTTGAGCACCTCCACCCCTGTTCCAGTCTTTGCCACACTGGAGGGCTGGTGAGAACATGGAGTCAGACAAGGCTGAGCTTGTCTGTGGGGCTGTGCCAATGTAACAACGTCAGTGGTAGTGCTTGTACAGCACAGCATTAATGATGGAAGGAAGAAGAAAATTATCACCTTAACTGGCATAATTGTGGTAGCAATTCTGTCAAACATAAAACAGGCCACAGAGCTGCCAAGGCATTATATTCACGTACTGGAGAGTTTATCTGGGCTCGCAGGAGCATTATTGTAGTCTTGGTTTATATTTGGATTTAAGCTCTTCCAAAATGAAATAATATGATAAACCAATTTCACAGGTTCCTCCAGAGGAAACTTTAGAAAGTGGGACATGAATTACTTAACTTGTTAAGGTGACTCTAAATGGAGAGATATGTAGTGAAAATGTCCTACATCTTGGAAAGAAAGGACAGTTCACTCAGTTAACCTTACTGTCTAAACTCTTCCCCCTTCTCCATCTCTTTACACATTTAAGTATGCTTTTTGTCTCTCTCCACAACAACTTCTCTCTTCCCTCTCCATTTTTTATTTCTTGTTTGAAAAGCATTCTGATTGAAGTCAAACAGATTCCATCGTGTTTGTGCCAAGTGGTGAGAATCTGGGTCAGGTTGGGGTCTTTGCTCCCTCCCCCTCAGCATCTTGCCTACCACATCATCAAGCACAGCACATTTTTATACTCTCTCGTGTCCCACAAAACACTTTGTTTGCATTCCTGCTGCTGGGGTGAATGTGTGTGTCTGAAAGTGAGCCCAGCCTGGAATGTGCCCTCTGACACCAAGAAGAGTCACAGAATCACAGCCGTGCCCTTCAAATGGGTTCTGGCAGGACCATGAAATAAGCAGGACACAGGAGGACAGAGAGGGGGAGCAGGCAAGATTTTACTGAGGCCGTGCATTTATGGAAGAACAGAGCTGAAGCCACCCATCGTTGTGCTGGGCTTTGGGAATTCAATAAATGGCACAAGTGGGAAGTGAGGGGGCAGCCCAAGCCTGAACTGTTTACTGGGTCAGCTGTCACCAGTCCCCTGGTCACTGTGGTGGGAGCCCTGGGTGTTTATTTGGATAGCTGGCTTTCTTGAGGGGAGACTGCTGGGAACTGGGCTCCCTCTCTGCTCCCTGCCCAGACTCTCTCTGTGTTTACTGAGAAGGGTATAATCTCTTTTCAGATGGGTGCCCACTCAATTGGTTGCTCTTGAAGTGAAGCTGTGGCACAAATATCCCACAAGGAGCACAGAGACATCTCATTCAGAATAGGAATTGGTGCAAAAATAACATCCCTGTGAGACAGTCGGGGGGGGGGGGGGTGTCCTGTCTGTAAAAACTTGGCATGAAGCCTCATTTCCCAGGGAAGTCTCCCTGCACTTCTGAGGGCACAGGGCATCATTCCTTACTTGACTGAAGTGTGTTGGAGATTCTCTTTTCTCCATCTGTAGTGAATTTTGAGGGGTTTTATTTCATCTGCAAAGAGAATTGAGTGTTTTCAGGCTGCTTGTGGCAAGTCAGCACCACTATGGCACTCTTTATAGAATTACTCCTAAACCCATGAGTTTTCCTTATGTTCCCTTAAAATCTTCCCTTCTCCTATTCTTCCAGTTGGAGGCATGGCTGGAATCAAGCGTCCTTCCTCTGAACCACCGGAGCAGCATCCTGGGAAGAAAACTGTTCCAGAGCCTCCTAAGCCAGTGCCACCAAAACTGCCTCCTGCCCACCCACCAGCCAGAGCTAAGCCAAAGGAAACCTCTCCAGTTACCACAGTAAGAAATGTGGTTTTGGGTGTTGTTTAGCTTAAATCTGTTCAGTGGGATATAGAGTATTAGGCTAGTTCAAGACTCCTAGTGGTAGGGACTTAGTCTAAATTTTCTGCTCACTATGAGGGATTTGATTCAGAGGTCTGGTTACTGCACAGGTTGAGGTGGGAGTCACTGGAAAACCATCAGCCACCTGGGGTTCATCTAGTGGTGAACAGGACGTGGTTGTCTTAGGACATGGATATGCTGTTCCTAGATATTGGGGATGGAGATTTTTAATGGGATGTGGTATTTTTGCTAGAAAACATTGATTCAATTCTTGGAAACAGTTTCAAAGCAGAGTAGGGATGAAAACAGGGCAGAAGAAGGGAAGCCTTTTCCCAGCTAATTTAGATCAGAGACCTTTGCACTTCATTTTCCTACAGGCAGACAGGACACCCTGGTCCTCTGGCTTTGTGGGAACATATTCCCCATACTCTGTCCTTCTGAGGGCCATTCCACTGGCTGTAGGGAGCAGGGATTTCCTGGACATCACTTCTCTGCCCTCTGTGCATGCCAAATGCTTACCTGCCTGGGAGATTTGTAGCTGTACATGGGGCCATGGTGCTGCCTGCTCACCCACTGCCTCTCCCCACAGAAAAGGGTCCTGGCAGAGAGCGGGAATGTCCCCAGCAGCAGCTGTGGGGTCTGTGGGAAACATGTGCACCTGGTGCAGCGCTACTTGGTCGATGGGAAGCTCTATCACAGGAACTGCTTCAGGTACAGCAGCTCATCAAAGCTGGGGCACAGCCCTGTGGGTCGCAGAGGGGCAGCCTGGATCTTTTGGGACTGGAGAGAGTGGTGGGGAACATTTTTTACGAAGTGGAGGCAACCTGGGCTTGCTCTTGACCTGTGCATAAGGGAAGCTCTCTGCACGGGTCTGTTTTCATCCACACCTTTCCTACTTGAGGCTGTGCTGTGAACAGCTCCTGTTCTGGTGCCTGAGGAATGTGCACACAGGGTCTTCTCCTTGCCAGTGTGGTACCTTCTCTCCGTGTGCTGATGGGGAGTTGTGCCTGCACTCTCAGCTGTGTGTCAGTGGCCTCCCAGCACTCTGGAGGATGTTTTCTGATACTTTTGTATCCACAGGTGCAGGCAGTGTTGGAACTTGCTTCTTCCTGGAAGCTACAAAGCTGGGCCTGAGCCCGGCACGTTCATCTGTACCAGCCACCAGCAGCCAGACAATGTCCAGATCTCTGGTCTCCACAGCACTGGGAAGAAACCTGAGAGTACCCCAGCCCCTACTGCTGCCAGGGCGTTCCAGAAAGCAGCAGAACCCAAGAAACCAGAGCAGGTGTTGAAGAAACCCAGCCAGGAAGGCCTCACTACTTCAACCAAGCCATCTGTTTCATCTTCTGGAAGCTCTGGCTTCAGAAGTGTAAATACTCCATGGTCCTCTTCAGCTGTAAATAAATCAGATGACTGCAAAGGTACCTCATTGGGGAACAAAACAGATCCCCATGGAGGTGCCCCAGCAGGGCCTCCTTGGACAACCTCTACCACAAAAACACAGCAAGCCCGGGAGAATTTTTTTCGGTCATTAGAGTCCTCCAGCAATAAAAGTTCTGACACTCAAAAACAAGCCCAGTCTCCTCATGGCCCTGACAAAACTGGCCCTGCCAAAACCACTGCTGAGGTCAGTCGAGTGAATGCTGTGAAGGATCAAGCACGTAACAATATTATGCAGGCTCTGGCTGGATCAAACACTTCTCCAAGCAGGCCAGGAGGACTCAGTTCCACTGGCTCCTCAGCATCCAGCAGGTAAGCACTGTTTATCTTTCCTTTTTACTGCTAAGATGTTCCTTGGGATAATTTAGAGAAGTCCTTGCATCTTTCTTCCCTTTGTCCTGACTGCTGTTGTGGCTCAGATTTAAAGACATGTAGAGGGACACATACAAATCTTTGGAAAGACCTAAAAAGGTCTATCCCTTCAAAAAAGACTCACTAGGCTGTTCTTTTTTGCAGTGGCAAGTTTTCTCCCGCCAGTTCTCAGAGTCCAGCTCCAAAAGCACAGTCTGGCAAAACAGGGTACACAGCACCAAAGCAGGACAAGATTACAGACCCTCTGCCCAAGAACCAGGCTCCCAGCAAACCTGTTGACTCTCTGCACAAGCCAGAGTCAAAAAGCAACAAAGGTGAGGATGATTCACAGACAGCTCTGCCTGGACATAACATGCCAACTTTATGCCTTCCTCTTGCACCAGCACAGCAAATGTGTCCGTGACTCCCGTACTTTCTGTCTATACCATCACATAAGGGTTGTGGGGCTCAAGATTTGTGGGGCTCAACACACCTCCATTTGTCCCTGTGCAGTTTCTCCTTCTAGCACTGGTGAATTTTACTACTCTGAGGACCTCCAGGTATTTGAAGCTGTACTTGCTGTCATCAAACATTGGGATCCTGGTGGCTTTCAGAGGTTTAGGTAGACTTTCCCAGATGGGAGACCTTGCCAGAACTTTGTGATAATGTTTTGATTGCAGTTGGGGCTCACTCAGCCTCTTTGCCTGTTTTGAATCAAGCTTCCATCGTGGTGACTGAGCAATGGGCCAAGGGATGATATTCTGGGGATTCCCAGTGTCTCAAGCACCTCCAGGTGGCTGTCTTTTTTGGGGCAAGAAGCACTATCTCTCTGCAGTTTGCTGTGCCTCTGTGGGGTTTTTTTGTCTGTCACACTGCCCCAGCCTTTGGTCTCTGAGATTTGAGCTGTTTGTGTTGTATTGCTGTTGAACATGCCTGTTCATTTACTCTGTGTCTGTGTTTCTGTGGATGCACGGATTTTAAGGCATTTGAACTGAAAGGAACAAAATGCCACCAAGATGATTTACTACATACTGTATCTGAATCTGTCCATGTTAAACTTGTTGAGCTGGTGCTGGTTTGCTGCAGCAACATCATAATATCTGCCCCAGCACATGGCGTATCTCCTAAGATTCTCCTGAGACTCAAATCCAGCTTGTTTCTTTTTATTGGATCTGATATTATGTTGCTGTGTTCCTTTCTTCAGGAAGCACGAATGTTGGTGAAGACAAGTCTGAGAGCCCAGCAGACTGGAGATCTCGGCTGAAGCCTGTAGCCAACAAGTGAGTGTCTTGGAGATGAAGGGTCTCCGTAACAAGTGAATGGGGATGTCCATGCCTGCATCTGTATTTGTTGCTGCAGGTCTGTCTGCACATAGGAGGGAAGAGCTACTGTGTTTTACTGCTTCTGTTTTCAGTAATTAATGAAAAACACAAAGGCTTTCATTTCTGGGGAGGGAAAGCATATTTCAAATTGCTGGACTCTGATTAGAAAAGTATGACCATCCCAGATGGAGATCCAGCCCAGGATGTCCAGAACTCTTCCTGTGAACCATTCTGCAAGGGGGATGGTTTCCTACCTTTGTCTTTCTTCTTTGCAGAGACCAAGGTGGCTCTAAGAAACCTACTGATAACTCCCAGGTGGGAACAGGGAGCCCAGCACACAAGGAGACAAAGCCAAGTCCATTAGTTGTCCCACCAGCAAAGCAGGACTCTGGTATGAAGGATAAAAGCTTTGCCTTCATTTTGCTAATCAGGCAGGGGACAGGCAGTAGTGCTGCAAGGCACAACTGAAGAACATGTTGGTGGAGACTGTGCCTTGCTTTCAGGGATCTTTGCTCTCTGCACCTTCTTTGGCCCTGGAGAGCCATCTTTCCCCAAGGAGAGGGACTCAGTCTTCACAGGGTGCCATTCTGTGAGACAGTCAGCAAGATTTCACTTTCTCTTGCATGATTGTGTAATGGTGGGAAATCTTGGTGATGTTTCCCAACTGTCTATTCTTCTCCCAACTGTTTATTCTCCTCTTCTCTTACTCTGGCCTTGTAATCAGTGCTTTTTCCCTGTTTACTTTGGGCTTATGCCCTTCATTATCACCAAGAGAGGAGAACTAGGACTAGAAATGGAGTTGGCTAGTGATGAGTCCCAGAGGTATTGAGCAAAAGAGGAATTTGTTATGAGATGAGGGTTGAAATTTTTTACCCAAAACCTCTCTGTGCTTCTTAATCCAGCTTCCTCTGGTGGATTCGTAAAGAAGTTGTTGATCCCCAGCTCAGATCTTATCAAGAGCTGTCAGAATTCAAAGGAAGACTGGAAAGATCCTGGGAGCTCTACCAAGAAGGAGGAACATGGCAACCAGTTGAAGACAAGTACCATTACAAGTAAGATCTCTTCTGCCTACTGAACAGCCCTCTCTCCTCTGCACTGTCAGGGAACAGCCTAACTGGTCTCTGTGGGAGATGTGTCCCCGAGTTTTCTGTGGCTAATGCTGTGGCTGTTGTCATGAGGGGAAAATCTGTGTAATTAATTCTTATTAGCCGGCTTGGCCTAAAAGCAGGAAGCAGCAAGGCCAGAGAATTCAGTGGGAAAGGAAGAAATTAAAATAGGGATTTGTCAAGGTCACTGCCCTGTCATTCTTTAGACTCAATGCTATGAAGAGGACCATCTCCTAATTTGGGGAACTGAGATCTACTTGATATCTCTGTTCCTCTTCAGTTGAGTGGCTTTGGGAAATAAAAGGAATGCAGAGAACTGTCAGCCAGAGACTTCAGCTGGCAGGACCCACAGCAGCAGGAGCCAAGACTGCTGTTTCTTAGACTTTCAAAGATGTCCTGACCAGTTCTGACCAGTTTGTCCCTACTCATAATCCAGTTCCTTACCCCTGTGTGCTCTACCACAGCTTCACTGTGCACCTCTCCTCCATTGCCCACTTGTCCTTGCTCCATCATATCCCACCACTATGCTAATGAAATTTTCTGGAACTAACCTGATGTTTGCTGCTGTCCTGCTTGCTCAGCCTTTTTCCCTCCCCTTTCCTTACCCAATCTAGCTCTGTCTTATCTATCTGAAGTAGAAGATCCTCACACCATGGCTCAGCCCTGCCCCTGATGTTTGTCTTGGAGCAAGCAGGATGGGTCCCGATGGCTTGGTGGCCTCATGCTTTGGTTTGTTAGCTGGTTCCAGCATTGTCCTTTAGCCAGGACCTCTGACAGCTACAAAGCATTCAAACTCCAGTTGTCTTTTTTTAAAATTTTAGTGTGCCTCCTTTGCCATGATTTTCCTAAAACTTTCCATCTCTTTTTTTCCTTGGGCTCAGCCACAAAGTTCAGCATTAGTCTCTCCCAGGAAGTGAGCTGTTCAGATAAGGGAGGCCAGGGTTTATATCAATCTTTCTGAAGCTTAATGTTTCCACTGGGGAAAGCTTAATGTTTCCACTGGGGAGTGCCACTCTGGGAAACTTTCCCAGCAGTCTCCCCCCACCTTTTCATGTGTATCCAAGTCTGCCATCTGAAAGGCTGGTCTGCTGCTGCTGTCACTGAGCACACTGTGGATTAAGGGCAGACTGTTGCTCCTCTGTGTAGGTGTTTTACCTCAGCACTCAGAGAGCTGCTGTTCCTGCCCTTAGTCCTGGTGGTTGTGTGGGGCTGTGGATGATGAGCATTTCTGCAGATCATTCATTTTCTTCGTTGTAGGTGGTGTTTTCTGTTGAGAAAGGAGGCCCCACGGTTTTCTTGCCAACTGTCCTACTTCCAGTTTGCTGGCAAGCAGCCAACTCATCCTGTGTCTGTCGAGCCAGAACTTGAGGATATCAGGGGATATCAGACCCTGAGATGGTCAGAGAGTGTCATTTTACTGGTTCTTCCCCTCCAATGACCTTGGTCTTCTCATGATCACTGGTGAAGCTTTCTGCCTTGGTTGGAGGTGCTGCAGAGGTCACTTGGAAGGAGCCTGGAGATGCAGGGCTGAGCTGGGAGAGGGAATTGTTGCTCAGGCAAACAGCTCGTGGCAGGCCAGGTCCCTCTTGGAGGAATGTTTAAGAGAAGTGTGAGTCACAGGTAGTTTATGGGGCAGCAAAACAGCAGCATCCAGAGGGAAGAGATCTCTGACGGAGGCCAACAGTTCAGGGACAACACAGCCACGTCCAGCATCTTCTCCTTTTGCATTCTTCCTAAGAAAGTGCAATAGAGCAAGGGCTGAGCAATTGGAGAGCTGTCCTTGAGCTCCTCCTCAGTTGCCAGAGACTCTCATGAGGCTCCCCTAGTCTGTCTGTCCTGTCTTTCTCCTTGTGTGTGCAGAGCCTGCACTGCTGCTGCCTTTCTTACAGCTGTGCTCTTTTGAAAATTAGAGTTTTCCTTCGTTATCACATCATCCACGTACGCCTCTGTTCTCTCTCTGTGGTAATTATCCAGCCCAGCCCCTTGGGTATCCAAATACCTCACACTCTTCTGTAGTTATCCTTGCAGCACAGTTGGGCAGAGGAAGCTGAGGCACAGTGGAACAAATACATATTGCTTAAGGATTGATTTTAATAGGTGTCCAGGGCCTAAATAATGCTGTGTAGTGGGGCCTAAGGGACTTCTCACCTAGGAAGTGTTTTGTGGGAGGAATTGAACCTTAGTTTCCTGAGACCTATGCTGAGGTACCCTAGACCATCTTTGTTTCATCAGTATTTACTGATACTTCCTTGCGAAAGAGCACTAGAGGGACATTTTAAAGTATAGCCTGGTGTTTCCTGTGGCAGTAACCCAGCTTTTCTGTGCTATCCTCTGGAAGCTTAATAAGGGGTGGGTTTTGCCACAATAAATATCTTTGGGTTTTAACAAGGTAGCGAATGAATGTGAAAGTCCATATTCTTGGGTGGAAGTTCCAAAGTCACACCTGAATTAGGTGACTGCCTATACCCTGGGGTTGAAAGCAGCACCCTGTGAGTAGGGGATATCTGAGTGACAAGCCACAAGGAGTAAATCAGGCTGTGAGAACACACCTCTCACCTTGGTCAGGCGTGCAGATGCATGTGTGTCATCTGTGACCTCTGCTGGATGGCTGGGACTTGTGCTCTGCTTGTGTAGGCACTGCCCCACACCATAAAATTATTTAAAGGTTGTTTTGATGTTCTTTGTTTGATTTTTTTTTTTCTCCTTTCTAGTTAAACTCCCTACTCCAAAAAGCAAATATGAGCCTCAAGTGGTGTCCCCAACCAAGGTATGGCTGTAAACCAGGTGTGAGGGGAGCAGGCTGGGGTTGTTTGGTATCCTTCTGGAGTGCTTGCCCAGATATATCTAAGTTTGTCTTACTGGGAGGGTTTATTTGGATTCCCAGGGAAAGGGTGAAAGGCTCTGGGGCAGAAACAAGATGGAGAGGCTGCTGGTTATCTCCTATGCAGGGAGACAGTAGAAGCTGGAATGAGACAGAGCCAAACAAAATTATGGCAGACGTTGTGTCCCCGAACAAAGGAGGGAGAATTCTGTGGACTGACAGGTGTGGGTAGAGTTATCACTCACAGCAAACATATTGCAGTGCTGTAGTGTTGCAGTGGCCACCATCCTGTTGTGAGCAGCCAGCTCTGCGTCTCTGCTGGCTTGGCTCTTGCAGGAGGATGTGGCTCTGCACTTGGGCTCCTTATGCCTCTTCCCATCTCTGTTGGGGCTGTGACCTCAGAGGGGGTTCTGAGGGCACTGAGCTGTATTCAGTCCTACATTTACTCTCCTAGCTGCACCCAGACTACATGCCTGAGGATAAAATCCAGGAGAAGGTGTGTGACATTGAGAAGCAGCTGGATGAGCTGGAGTTGAAAGGAGTGGATCTGGAGAAGCAGCTGCGTGCCTGCGAGGGAGGTAAAGGAGACCATGAGCCAGCTCTATCATGGTGGGGAGGTGTGAGGCTCATGTCCTACCCCTGGGCACTCTTGGCTCCATTTTTAAGAGCTCAAGCTACATGTGAGACAACAGATTGCCAGAGGTACCTAGTGTAGAAAGATAAAGCCCTGGGAATTTTAAACCTTCTCTGACTGTTTCATAACCTGAGCTTTGAGCAAGGTCTTGTGTTAATTTGGTTGAGGACCAGAGAGTTTTGGGAGTGGAAGGCCACTATTGATCTGGCTTTTGGATCCCAAGCCAGGCTGGCTGTCGTGGCTGGCTCTGGTTTCACAGGGCTTAGTGGGTTCATGCAGAAGGGCAGAGTTGAGGCAGCCATGTGGAAGATGAGCTGGGTGTCCTGTAGCAGAGTATCTGTGAGCAGCTTCCTTGAATTCCCAGGGAGTGACCTGCATCCCTTGTACCTAGAAGTTTACCTGTTGTCACTTGAGGTTGCCTGTGGCTCATATAACTCATCCAAGGCTCTCCCTCAAGGGATTGTATGTTTGAGCCAGGGGAGCTGAACTGCAGCTTCTGGAATCTTGCCCTTTGTCTCCTTTGCAGATGAGTCCGAGGATGCCCTTATGGTGGATTGGTTCAAACTGATCCATGAGAAACAGCTGTTGCTCAGACAGGAATCAGAACTGATGTACAAGTGAGTACAACTAGAAATTCATCTGTCTGCTTGTGCACTTCACCTGTGAGCAGCGAACGGGAGGGAGTGTGGCAGCCCCAAAAAATACTGTGCCAATTGGTGGGATGAGGAGGGTTGAGGATGTCCCTGGGAGAACTGCTGGCAGTATTAGCTGATGGGCCTTTGAGCATCCAGGGTCTGTGAAGAGCTTGTGTGGAGGGAAACTTCACAAATGTGATGGAGGAAGATTTCCTCTGACCCACCAGCCCCTGTCCAGGTTGTGGGCAATACAAGTTGGGACTTTAGCATGGTATGAGAAGGATCCAGCCCTGGGGCATGGCGAGGCAGGAGCTCATCACTTCTGTCATTCCTTCCAGGATGAAGCAGCAGGAGCTGGAAGAGCAGCAGTGGAATATTGAGATGGAACTGCGACGCCTCATGAGCAAGCCAGGTGGGAGTCCTGCTGGCCCCAGGCTGTGTGGATCCCTCCACATCCCACAGTCCTGGGATGTTCTTCAGATCTGAGTGGCACTGCCTGGGATTGCACTTGCACTGTGGGGTGTCCCCTGACTGTGCTGTTGAGCTGTCAGGTGCAGACTCCCTGTAACATCCAACCCACCTCTGCTTTCCAAGGGAATGTAGGATGCGTCTCTGAGTGTGAGGATAATAAAATTAGACTTGCTGGAGCAGTGGGGAGGCACAGTGGGGAGGTACTACCTGTAGCTGTAAGATGGGCTTTCCTTGTCTTTTGCAGAAGAACTGAAGACAAACAGGGAGAAGGAGCGAGAGAAGGAGCTTCTGGAGTCGTACCTAAACACGGTCAATGATCGGAATAATATTGTGGAGTGCCTGGATGAGGACAGACTCAGGTGAGGGCCCTTGGATGGTGGGAAATGAGCCAACACTAGGAATGATTTTCATTACATTTCTACTGCTGCCCAGGCTGTAGGGATGGATGAATGGCTGCAGTCCAGACTTCTGCTCCATGAGAGGTGGGTGGTCACCTGTCACCAACCATCTTGCCCTAAATGCTGCTGTCTTTGACAGCTGTTGGAAAGAGATCAGGACTGCAGCCCTGTTCAGTGTTCTCTCAAGCTAAAGCTGCTGTTAGAACAAGGGCTGTGAAAGTGTAGAAGGGGGGGGAGAGAGGGAGAGGCTGGAGATGAGTAGGCTGGAGGCAGTATGGGAGCTGCAGGAAGACTCTGGGAACATGAAGCCAGGAATGTGTTTGTCTGCTGCAGCAACTGAAGGAACAACTGTAGCCAAGAGCTGGATCCTTCCCAAGTTCAAAGGAAGACTGCTGTGTCAAGTAGCTGGATTTGTGCCTCCTGATGCTGAGAGCAGCCTCCATTTCCTGACCTCAGGGCACCAACTCCAGCTTCTGGATTCTAGAAATGCCCAGGCCCAAGGAAGTGATAGCAGTGTGCTTGTCCCCATTGCAAAGAGCACCTCCATAGCACCCTGGGCTACTGGTGTCTCAGCCTTCATTCATCTCCTTGGGTGTGGTGGTGCCTCACTACTCCATAACTCAGATGATTCACAGGCCATCTGGGAGAAGGCCTGGAAATCCCCACACAGGCTCTTGCTTTCAAGGGAAGCAGATGCAATTTGCTAATGTCCAGGACTCTAACTGTTGGGTTTTTTTCCTGCACCCTTCTCAGGGTATGCTGTGGAGGTTGGGGGAATAACAGCAGTCACTGGGGGAATAACAGCAGTCTTTGTGTGGTTTTTGGTGTCTAACACCTTGTCATGAACACAGCAAAGTTTCGTAATACCGTGCTGTTCCATTTCAGGGAGCTAGAGGAGGACCAGATGTTGGCAGACATGATCCAGAAGTTGGGTAAGGGCCCTTTGTACTCCTACAGAGCAGCACTGGGGGGTACTGGAGCTGTGGGTATCAACCTGCTCTGTATCTACTCCCTCTCCTGCAGATGGATCTTTTGAGAGCCAGGAGCCAAAGAGGAAGGAGAACAAGTTCCGCTTGTCCAAAATATGGAAGCAGAAAAATAAGAGTAAAGCTCAGGAGTGATGTTCCTTTGCCCAGCAGCCCAGAGAGGCCCATCAAAGGTGTGGTCCTTCCTTCAGTCCTGCTTTCCTGGAGCTGTGCAGGACTGTACTGAGGCTCCTCAGCTCCCTGACATGGAGACTGCAGGTTTGAGGACCAAAGGGATGGTGTGAATCCCCTTTGACCCTGGTATGGGGCCCAAGGACACCTTTCCCAGAAGATGGACTTTTAAGACTATTTTCCTTCTTTGCCTCTAGCTCAGAGCTGGCTTCAGCCCTGTTGGCAGCTCAGGAGGCCAGAGCTCAGTTTGCCCATCCAGTGCTTGGGTCATTATAGTCCTGAATGCAGGAGTGTGGCCCTGCATGGCACCCCACAGTGCCCCACTCCTGTCACCCAGGGTTTCACCCAGGACGCTTTGCTGGCCTGTGGAAGGGCCATTGTCCCTCCCTCCCTGCCTGTGCTGTGGCTCTTTGGCCAGCATCAGAGATGCAGAGAGGGAGATGCTGTGGGGCAAGACGGATTGAGGGTCTCCCCATTATCACACCAGTGCAGACTGGAGCTGCAGCCCCCTCAGCCTGGGGGGGAGCAGAGAGCAGAACCACCTCTGTGTCTGTGAGGTGGGATGTCCTCAACCCACAGCAATAGTGATTTGTTTCCAGACCTCCTTTTGGGAGTTGCTGCAGGCTGATTTCTCAAAGCCATGAGGGGTTGCTCACTGCTTTGTTCCCTCTGTGGGGGAGGTTTGTAGGTACCTTATTTCTCTGACTGCACATTGAAGCAGGATTTTCATTGTCTGTGGCCCATCCTGATAAAAATGAACAGAATTCTTCTTTTAATAACCTGGTGCTAACTGGGAGCAGAATGGAATTAACAGGTTTGCCTCAGCCATGAGTCTTCTGCATGGGACCAATATTTCAATGCCTGAGGCTCTGTCCCTGGACAGCCAGCGCCCTCAAGGGGTGCTGTGGCTCACCTGGGTGAGACCAGGAGCGTAGGAGCAGATCCTGGCCTCTTGGCAGTGAGTCTTTCTACTCTTCCCTCAGTCCAGTGGCTGCAGCCAGGCACCTGCCCTGTGTGGTATCACCCTCTCTTCCCAGTCAACCTGGGGAGCAACGATGGAGACAGTCATGGAAAGATCAGATTAATTCGCGATGCCTCTAGCTCTGGTATGCATGGACTTCCCTCCTGCCTCCCAGGCAGGTATTTTGAGGTTTCTGCGGGTCCTGTTCACCAGCAGGACCAGGGATTTTGCACGGAGGAGGTTTGCTCCCGCTGTGCCGCTGGCAGAGCAGAGGCGATGCGTCCCTTTCCCACGAGGTGGCAGTGGGACTCTCCGTCCCGGGCAGGGATGTGCTCGGGGTGGAACTCGGTGCCCGAGGGAGTTCCTGGTGCCCACAGTGTGTGCCATGTGTGTACAAGTGGTGGGACACCCCGTACCTGCATATGCTTTTGCCCAATAAAGAATTGCTGGAGCAAATCTTAGCATCCCAGTGTGATTTTGGGATACTGGGTATGGACTGCTCTGGTTGCTGTGAGCACTAACAATCCCTCTCTGGGGCTTGGCATAGCTGTGATGGAGCAGCTCCCCTGCCTAGAGCCTGCAGGCCACCTGCACGTCCTGAGACACCAGCAGCACCGAGGGGTTTGTTGCTGATTTTGTTTAAGTGTCAAACTACCCCCAGCTCTCAGGTAAGTTTATTTACCCCCTTGCTGCTTTAGTATCATGCATATCCCAAAGCCTGTGGGGTCCCACCCTGGCCAGTAGGATGTGGGAGAGACAAGAGGCAGAGCTTTGTTCTGCCAGAGCTGTACTGTGGCACCGGTGACACAAATGGCAGAACTGTGGTGTCATCGGGTAAAACACTGATGGAGGCTCTGTCACCACACTCTGCTCAATGTTAGCCTGTGCTCACCCAGAGGGTGGTTTGGGGGTACATGCTGACCACAGGGGCTGGCATGCTGTGCCTTGTCACCCTGGGTTGCTTGTTGGGAAGCTCATTCTTTCTGTGTGTAAACGTGAGGAGAGGGAGGAGAGCCCTTTCTTTCAGACCTGGGCAGTAGCAGCAAATCCCCAGAACTAAACCTGCCTTTGCGGGCTGCCAGCTGAGAGGGAGGGAGCTGAAACCACCTCTGCTGCAGGAGGGAAATACCCCTCCTGATGAGTGGGTGCCTTCCTACAGCTGTCCCAAGCTGTCATTATTGCTGGGCTTTCATATTTTCAGGCTCAGATTCCCCAGGCTTGAGAAGTTTAGTCTGCATGGATTTGGCAGGTGGTAGCATCAGCCAAACTCATCCAATCCTTCCCTCTCTAGGAGATAAGGGGCAGTTTAACCTTCACCCATCTTGAAGGCAGGCTGGAAATGGGCCTATGCAGGACCGTGATCAACAAGGTGCTTAAACAATAATCCCAGGGGCCTGTGCTGGCAATAGTGCACGGTTGGACCTGCTGTAGGGTTTGCTTTTGTGAGAAGGGCAGACAGCAGGCACTCATTCACCTGCTAGCTGTGTGCTTACCTGCCTCCAAGAAGAGGTTTTGAAGGGAAAACTTTGCTGCCTCTCCCATCTGGAGTCTGTTGGAGATGGTAACCGTGGTCTAGGGAATATTTAAAAGGTGTAAGTGGTCTCTAGGTAGAGAAATACTGAGAACGGGAGTGAAGACAGGACCCCAACGTGCCTCACCACACCAGGAGGAACAGGAGGTGATGGGCTGCTGTGAGGCTGACTGCAAGACTGACCTCAATCATTTCTACACCAAAGATGAGTGGGTAAATAGTGGAGTAATGATCCAAACACACTCTGCCTGGAGTCCCAAACCTTTGTCTGTATTGGTGGAACTCTCCCTGGTCATGGGGAGGGTCTACCAGTACCAAGCCCTGTACAGCCTGGCACAGCCCCACAGCTCCTGCACACCTCAACACTGCTAGTTGTGAGCATGAGGACAACACAGCTTGTTCCTCCTTCCTCTGCCTTGAATTTGGGACTCACAGGATTTGTAATTCCAGCATTCTCTTTAATTCAGTGCTCGAAACGAGCCCTAGAACTAAGCCGCTGGCTAAGGTGGAGAAAGGAATGGCTTTTCTCCAGCTGGCTGCTTTCGGCTGAGCCGATTCCCCCACCTGACCCCCGTTTGCTCTCCTGGCACAAGCAGCTTTGCTCACCCTGTGGAAGTGCTTCAGAGGGCTAAGCAAGAGGATTTGGCCTTGGGTCTGAGAAGGGAGGGGGGTGTTGGGAAACCAGCTCTCAGCTGCCTCTCCATAGCGGCTGCCTCTCCATAGCGGTCACCCCTGAGTAATTAGGCAATCCAGGCACCCTCCTGTAACTGAACAGGAATCAAATTCCTCTTCCTTCTCCATGAGAAAGGACTTTTTGTGCTCTGCTCCAGCCCCATCAGACACCAAGCACCGAGGTCAGGCTAGCAGGGGGTTGACAGATACGATGCTGTGTGCATGTGGGTGTCTGCATTTCAGTGATGACTGAGAGCTTAATTACTCTTCTAGGTCAGCTGCTCCACTTCCAAAATGGTTTAAAGGGGGCTGAGCTTCCTGCTCGTTTCCTGATGGCCTCCAGTTGGGTTCTAGGCCTTGCCACCTCCTGGATACCTGGCGTGCTGCCACTGCTTTCTTCGTAGCTGAAGAGGAGCAGAGGGGCTGTACAGGGTCTGGGGGCTGCACCCCGAGCCTCTGCCACTTAGGAGGCTCCTGGGGGTCCTTCTACAGGCTTGGAGTGACGAGAAAAACGAAGCTCAGACTCACAAATGAAGCTGTGATTAGGCTGTGTGTGTGTGTGTGTGTGTGTATGTCTCTTTCTTCTGCCGTTTTCTTTAATTACAATCTCCGAGGTAATTTCTGACGCATCATTAACAGTTCTGAGTAAACAAGGGGAATTCTCCAAATTATTCGCCATGAGCACAAAGGGAAATCAGCTTTCATCGTCTCCCTCTTCATCCAGGGAAGAAGCTGATCTGCAGTAGGCATGGGGAGGAAGGGAGTGTTGTGGCTGCCCTCAGATGCTTTGAGTCAACTTGAGATGGAGCAGCAACTCACCCAGCTTATCCAGCTGACTGAGAGGCCAACTCTGCCCACAGATTTTTGTCTCCACTGCTGAGCAAAGTGGCTGGGACTCGTCACCATTGCAATTACCTTCAAAGTGCCTCTTGCCCATGAGAGCTTTGGCTGCTGCTTTTGAGTGTTCACTTCCCATTTCCAGCTGAATGGATCGGAACCCGAGCTGCTCAGGAGATGGGACAGTCCAAAAGCATCCTCAAGGCTGTGTCTCAGCTTGGAAGGTAACACCCCCTTCTTGGCTGTTGATGTCTGAGACCAGTGTGGGTTTGGGGAGGGACAGCGCAGCATTGGGAAGGGAAGGAAGGAGGACTGATATGGAGGGACTTGGAGCCTGGGAAATTAGGTCTGGTCCAAAGCAAGAACTCATAGAGGTGCTGGTGTGCCCTGTGAGAGCCACAAATACGCCTGGCAGCTGGAGTTGGAGGAGGTGGGTGGAGAGGACTGCTTTGCTGGGAGTCCATGGGAGGGCATTCCAACCTAGTGCAGGGCTTGAGGGAAAGGGGCATCGTTAGAGGGGTAGCACGTGGAGCTCGGACAAGGCAGTGCACCCACCAGAGCATCCCTGCCCCGTGCACCACTGGCTCCAGCACAGTGGCAAAGCGTCTGCAGCAGCAACTGAGGGAGCGAAGGTTATTTATATTCATGTTGCAGCTCTGCCAGCCGTGACTCTGTTATCTGCCATGCATGAATATTATTTGAATACGGAGTTTGTCGTGACTATTCTTCCGCGTGAAACGAGGGATTTGCTGTGGGATGGGAGCCCTCCCTCTGGCTGTCAGTCAGGAGGGGTTTCCTTTTCCTGTCTCGTTGGAAGCTGCGTCCCCAGCAAGGTGAGACAGTGGACACTTTTTCTCTTGTTAATATCCATGTCTAATCTCCTCTCAGAGGGGCCCTTTGTCCTAGACTGTAGCCAAGATGAGTAATTCAGGGATAGATGAGACGCTATAATTGGTTTGTGACAAATTAAAACATTTTTCCTTCGGAGCTGAGAGCAGGACTGTGGTCTGGAGCTGTCAAGCGTCACAGGGGAGGGTGATTTTCGGAGTAAGCGCATTGCAAATTGGCTCCAGATACGCCTTGGAGTCTGAAATTAAACTCCAGCTGGTGACTCTTCTCAGTTGGGGTTTTATTTTATGGGGGGACAAAGGGAACATGTGCAGGGAGGGACAGCCTGATCGATACAGAGAACGTGACTGGTTTTTACATCATGCAATGAGCTGGGAATCAGAGTGAGCTGTGGTGGGATGCTGGAGAGCACCCAGAGGTGTGGTGGGAGTGAGCAGGCCAAGTGCCATGGCTGCCAGTGCTTGTCTTGTCTTCACACTGCTCTCAGTGGTTCCTCCATCACATCCCAGCAAGGAAGGGCCATGACAGAAAGTTGTACATCACACCATCCCTTCTCTTGGCTGCCAGGTGCAGAACCTCCTGAGGAGCTGCAGATTGGTCACTGACCTGTGATACTTGTTTTCCTGGGCTAAAAAGAGTCCCTCACCTCCACCGAGAGAGCAGGGGATCAGCTAAAATTCAGGAACACAGAGGTGGTCGGGACAGACAGTTTGATGAAGTACTTGGTTTGACCCTAAGATGTTTTTGAACTGGTTTGGGGTAAAGGGGTGGAAGTGGGAGAAAAAGGACTTCCTGATGCAACTGCTCAGCACTGATGCATGGAGAATGCTACAGCAGTGGCATCTCCACCCTGTGATGGTGATGGATGGAGAGTAAAGGACTGCTTGGGAAGGATGTGGGTCTGTAAAGGGGGTTTAAGAGAGGCCACCACATGGCTGGTTTGTGTGTAAAAGACGGTGGGGAAGGAAGCCTCAAGATTTTGTATCTGATACCAAAGAAAAAGGAGGCTTAAGGAAGGGGTGCTGTGAGTTTTCCAGGAGCAGCTGTATCTCAAAGAGAAGGAGACAGTCTGGAAGAGAAAGCTGTAGGTGAAAACAGCGAAAGTGCAAAGGCTGTCAGTGAGTTCAGAGCCTGGAGGTGTTGGATGAGGAAAGGAGGAGGAGATCTGGGCATCTCCTAGATATGAGGAGTATAACGAGCAGGCCACAGTGGCAGGGTGGTGGTGACAGGGAGTTGGGGGGCTTGGAAGGAAAGATCAGAGGATCTAGTTTAGCAATAGAAAGTGCATAGATGCTGCAAATCCTGAAAGGCAGGATCAGATGGTGAGCTGTGACTGGTGTCGCTGGCATTAAGACGTTAGCTAATCCGGTTTAAGGGGATAAGCCCAAGAAAAACTGTGGAGACCTAAATTGGAGCTTGTCACTCTCCCGTGGAAAGCAGAACTATGGAGGAGGAGGACGATTTGCTGAGAGAGGCCCTGTATGGTTGGTCAGAAACGGAGGGTGAATGGAGGATGGCTGTGAAGATGAAAGGTCAGGAGGTATCAGGTGGGAAGGAATGAGTCACTGACAGGAGTCACTGAAAGCTGCATGGAGCAGAGAAACCCAGGAGCCGTCTGGGATGCATTGTCTCTCCATTAATAACTGACCTGTAGCCCATCCTGTGGGTGTAACTGGTAAGGTAGCACTGAATCTGCAGAAAGCCAGTGACTGTGGTCTGGGAAGCTTATACGATGCATATCAAAGCCAGGATGTGAATTGCGTAAGTGTGATGTAGGTCTGGCACTAAAGTGATAAGAGTCATATCAAGGGAATAACTTAATTAACTGGTCTTGATCAAAGAACTGTATGAATTCAATAGCCCAGTTTTCAGCGCTAAATGATGAAGTTTTAGAAAAACTGTACTTGACGCAATTATCAATTTTCCTGTCCGAGGAGCGTTTGAAGTGGCATTAGAAGGGACACCCTATTGTTCTGTTTAGGACAACTTTCTCCCTCCCTTCAGTGATCAGGAGAAAGAGGGGCTCCTTCTCCTTTTCAAGTGCTCATTTGAAATGGTCTGAAGCATAATAAACACTGGATGCCAAGGGGAATGGGATCGTGGCTTTCACAAGTTAATTGTTTCAGATGATGTAATCAGGAACAAAGCACTTTCCCTGCCAGCTAGAAAAAAAAAAATCCTTTATTTCCCTATAGCTTTCATTTGCTTAGGATTTTGGAGGGGAAGTGGTCCCATTTGAACTTCTAGCAGTCCTGGACCATTTGGTCCCCTGGCAGATTGTGCTGTTCAAACAGGATGCTGGATATGAATGAGGAAGGAGTCAGGCTGTAGAAGGCTTCTGAAAGTCTTCAAATACCAATTCTATGTGTGTTTATCCAGTTTGGATGCGTCTATATGTAACACAGCCTTGTTATCTATCCCACAAGTTGGGTTTCTGTGCTGAACAACTCTTTGGGCCAAAGGGGGAGGGAAGCATGTGGCCAGCATGAACCACAGTGGTCCAGACTTGGATGTCTTGTCCAGCTGAACATCTCCTTTGGGATGAGCTCCTCAGCTGCTGACTCAGGTACTGGAGTTGAGTTTGCACCTTGATTAAACAGTGCCTATAAAGCATTGTTGTGACATCTGGGGGATATACACAGAGGGGGTCCTGCCACAAATCACTAAAGGAGGTGGATTTGGAGAGGACTGATGCACCCAAGTCTGGCTGCAGGAAGGTGGATGCACAAGTGCTCTGCAGAGTCCCTTATGCTGAATTCTGTCATAACCAGTAATGATATCCATGCTGAAATGTTGAGTCAAAGAGTGGATGTGGATGTCCTCTGCTAAAAGGCCATCAACCCATGTCACGGATCAAGGGAAAAATGATCCCTGAGCATAGAGTTATATTAAGTTCAGTGTTTCTTTATTTTTTCAATATTTGTAAAAAAAAAAAATATTGAAAACTGAGAAATTAAATGCTGAACCATCATGAGGAAGGAGAGTGCAACGCCCATTCTGCAGAGGGGTAGGATTTTAATGAGCAAAATCTGGCCTGTGTGTTTGGTCCAGGACTAAAACTGGTGTCAGGGGTAGTTAATGAGAGATTTGGCTGCTAAAATCCTTCCCATTATGGAATCTGAGGTTTAACCTGCACAACTTCACAGCTATTTTGAGGGAGATAGGGTGCAGGCAGCCTTCACTGCCCCCCAGCATTGCATGTGCCCTCCGCTGTTTGCTGATGGCTTCTCTCCACTCTCTCAGATCCATCTGTTGTCCTGGAGACTCGCCCTTCTGCTTAGGTGTAGTGAAGGAGTTGGGTCTTTTCTCTGCTGTTATCCTGGCAGACCTTAACCAGAGATTCCAGAGGCATCCGTGCATTTGGACATGCCTCCTGGAAAAGGATGCCTAAACCTTGTCATCCACCAGTGATGGTGATGGGAGCAAAGCCCTACTACTGCCCGATACTGCTACCTATGGACAGACTTCCCTGCTCTCCTCCATCCTCTGGGCACATGTCCTTCCCACTGGTGAGTACCTCATTCCCAAGGCAGGGAGGACTGGGAATGTATCTTGCCTGTCCAGTACAGTGTGAGGCTGCTGTGAAAAGCTGAGAAGCCTCAGAAAGTCCATTGGGAAATCGAGGATTAATTCAATTTCTTTACGGCTCCAGGACTTCCCACTGCAGAACACAGATGGACTTCAGTTTTGCTCTCTGAAATGAAGCGATTCCTTCTCCTGGGCAGAAAGAGGGAATGATTTCCAGAGGCAGCAAGCCCAAGGTCCTCTCGCTTGGGTCTTCCCCAGAATAAGGCGAGCAATGGAGGTGGGATGATTCACACTCCGAGCCACACCGCTGGTTTTTCTCCAGGAGGTGGAAGGAAGCTGGGTGCTGGTAGCCGGGAGGCAAAGCTGCAGCTGGCCATGCCGGCTCTGAGCAGCCAGGGCAATTAGAGATCAGAAGAGCTGGGGTAGCTTCGTCACATTTCCCTGCTGCTGTTCTGGAGGTGATAATATAATTCATATCAGAAGAGTTAGTGGGCTGAAAATGAATTGGAGAAATCAATCCAGAGGGTATAAATGAATTAGCATGTAAATGAGGACACTTGCTCTACATAGTTTAATATTGCCTGCAGCTGTAAATAATTCCAGGGATGGAATCAAAAGCCGCAAACAACTTCATTTTTGTGCTCCTCCCCCGTCCAGGAGCACCTGCAGCTACGACCAACCCACCCTTGCAGAATCATCGCATTGCAAGGGAATTAAAGGAGATGAGATGTGCATACTTTTTTTTCCCTCCTCTGATTGGCCATTATTTACAAGGCTGCTGCTCACAGTTCTGTGCACCAAGTCCCTGTTTGTGCATGCACGTGGCAGTCCCATGTCGGGGAAGGGGAGGCCGGTGGTGAGATCTCGTGCAGCGTTATCTCAAGCCATCCTGGTCACCCTGTGGTGGGCTGAAGTGTGTGTGAAATAGCAATTTCTCACCAAGAACTGCAGTATGAAAGGTCTTCATTAGGGTGGAGGACGCACCCCTCATGGGGTGCCTAAGGGTGGGAGAGGTGAGGGCTTGGAGAGCAGGAGCTGGCTGGGGTAGCACCTTGGTTCTTGGAGCTATCTGGCGAGATGGCATTTGCTAGAGAGGTGGGAAACCATTTGCACTAGAAGCACAGTGGGATTTTGGATGGTGTGGTGCAGTCTGGAAAACTGAAAGAGGTGCAGAGCCAGGTCATTAGAGTGGGGAAAGTGTCAGGAAGCCCCTTTATGAGAGGTGACTAAACGAGCACAGCTTATTTAGCCTAACGAAAGGAAGGTTGAGAGATGTGGTTGCACAGGCAGATAACCAAGGGGGGAGAGGAGCTGGTTAAGCTAAAGGCCAATGTTGATACCAGACCATGCAGATATAAACTAGTCATGAATAAATTTAGAGAGAAATGGGATGGAAGTGTCTAACACCAGAGCAGAGAACTGTGGTCGAGCGCTGGAGATCCACACAACAGGCTGTCTTACACTGGAGTTTGACTGTAAAATAGGATTAGGAGCAGGTCTCTCGAGATCAGGCAACTACGTTTTGTGATCTGGGAAGTTCTGCTTGTTGCCAAAAGCCCCTTTATTTTCTGGCAGGGGAAGGATGCAGATCTAAGGAGGGCATATGTCTCATTGAGTGACTCAAGAGCAGTTGTTGAGAGCTTTTGGAGTGGTGCTGATGACAGGAGGTTAAAGATGATCCTCAACAGTCTTTTATCAGTGCTTCCCTCTTGTTTTTGACACTGACGGATCACTGAGTTCTCTCTTTCATCAGGTTGGAGTTTCAGGTTCTGCTCTAACTAGATCTCCCAGGTGGACTGGAAACACTGATTAAGATGGATAGAGTGAAGCAAGTCATTAAATTGTTAATAAAGATATTACACACATAACCTTAATCTGCAGCTGCCTGACACTTTATAAAAGTACATTAGGATATAATCCAATTGAAGCCATATCGAGAACATCTTATCTCCACAAATTGAAATTATATCATATTCCTCATTTCTTAAATTAAAAAGCTAAAACCTTTTAGTTGCTCTCATATGCTTGTGTAAAACTTAATCAGTGGTTTTTAAACAACATTATTTTTTCAATATGGGCCATTTCTGCTCTCATTTATTTACAAGAGAGAACTTCCTGCTAGGAGAAGTGATTCAATTTGCGGGAGGATACATCAAGCACTTAAGGATTTTGTAGGGATTGATTGATTATTTATCGTGTTATCTTGCCTGGAGACGTCTGATATGCCTGTGCTTTTGCTATCTCTCATTCCACCTAATGCTCTTCCTCGGCGTCTCGCTCCCGTCCACTGCTAAGGGCGCTTCTTCCTGCGTGCGTGTGTCTGCAGGAGCACGTTGGAGGGAAAGGGGGTCAGGGAAGGCAAGGCTGAGGCAGCCTCTGCTGGGACTATGGTGCTGGAGTGGGCAGATAGGAGAGGTTCATTTCACTGGAAGATAGCACAGAGGTAAGTGAGGTTAAAGGGTGGTTTGAAGTTCTGCTGGATTTTAACCGCAGGCTGCAGCACTGCTCAGCTGTACATCATCTCCGAGTGCATCAAACATGTCCTTCCTCACAAGAGGAAGGAGATGGGCCACAAAGAGGCTGTATCATTTGCTGGAAATGCCCCCAGGAGCAGAAAACAGCCCCGAAGGGCTATCAGCCCTGGCTGGTAGCCGGTCACTTCAGGCCACACTTGCCAGGGTAGCCGTAAACACCTTCAAGTTGCCCAGCAAAGCGCTGGATGATGTGCCAGCACCTCTGTGGGTGAATGCTTCCTGCTCAGATGAGCTGCCCCAGTGATGCACTGCCAATGGCTTCTCCAGGGATCTTTGCAAACACATCGTTGTCCCTACGCTCGGGAGGAATCTGGTGACCCAATAAAGCCAGGATTGGGGTGCGGAAAGGAAGGGGCCACCCCTTCATGCTTAAAGGAAACTGCTCTCATAGCAATAGCTGATTGTCTCCCACAGCTTCACTTTGGCAGCTTCACTAGTGATGGGATGTGGGGTCATCCTCCATGGAGGTACCAAGCCCAGGGCCAAAAGGGTGATATGAAAGGTCTCCATTTGAGGGGGGATGATCCTCAGGAGCCCTGAGGGCTGTAGATCAAGCTTTGTCGTGAATGTTGGCCACTCTTTGGCACTGGAGCATGAGTGGGAGAAGGAAGGACTCTGCCCATGGGGGCTCTTGGCCTCCCAAACCTGGTGGGGCTTTGGGGCATTGATACAGCAAGAAAGACAACTTTTTTTGATTTTATTTAAGAAAATAATGACAGTAGAAACTCCAACTCAATGTTCAACTATTTGGACTGTGTTTGTCTGTCTGGCAGGGGAGGCACTGGGAACAAGGACATTTGAGGTTTATTCTTTTCACTGCTGCAGATTTTGGCAAATTGCTCTCTCTGCCATAGTTTTCCCTGAGCAGTTTGAGATCAGCTGGGTTTATTCTTTTATGAGTATTGTAGTGCAGGAATTGCTGTCTTCTGGTGAAAATAAATACAAAAGTCCTGAAGCATGAGTCCAAAGAGAGATGAGCCTGCAAAACAGCACCACGCTGGAAAGGGAGTATGTTTGGTTTGTCTTATTTTTCTTTTGCTTTCTGGGATTTTAGGATTCCTGTTGTAGGGATTGCACCAAGATGACAAACTAGAGAGGTTTGAAAAATGGAAACACAATCCCTTGACTCCAGGAGCTCAGACTTAAATATCAACAAATACCTCAGGATGCAATGTGAGTGCTGATGGAGCAGCTGACTCGGCGAGCATGGAGGTGAGCAACTCCAGAGCCCCACAGAGCCCCACAGTCCTGATTTGCTGAACCCAGTGAAATGAATTCCTGTATTGGATGATCCATGTGTATGGGCCTCCACGGGATCAGGGCCAACGTTTGCAAAGTGCTGTGAGATGCTTGGATGAAAGGGACTACAGAAGCGCAAAGTATTACTTTTTCATGATTGCTGCAATTGCTATCCTTGGGGCTGTCCAAATGTTGTGGTTCCAAGTGAAAATATAAAATCCTTTTGGCACATTTCTTTTTTTTGCGTTGTGATAAATAGAAATGCAAGAGGGGAAAAAAAAATCTCTTCCTAACAGTGAGAGAAGGAAAGCAGTCCCTGTGCAACTTGTTAGAGATCTCATATGTGTCTGACTGTGAGCTGTTGAGATATTTAGAGGGAGTATTTAGCCAACCCAGTGCACAGCCTCTGGAGTACCGGATTCTGCTTTGGTCCATGCTTGGTTGAACCTTTACAGCAGCTTTATGTGTTTTTGACACAGCATTTCAGGAAAAGCTTTGATTCTGGAGGATGCCAACTGCGCCGAGTGGGGCTAAGATGATTAATCAAATTATTTGAAGGGTGTTCGCCAGAACTGGGTAGTGACCAGTCTCCATCCTAATCTCTGGATTGAGATGTCAAGCCGGCCTCCAGCTTGGAGCACTGAGCTAGCCAGGAGGCAGAGGGTGGAAAGAAATCTCCGGCAGCAAACAGCCTGGCAGTGCTGCCCATGGTGGGGAGGGACGTTCCCAGGATCGGATGGATGATGTCCATCAGAGGCCATGGGATGGTGCTGCTCAGTGGGCTAGGGGAGGCTGGGGGTGCTTTGCACATCAGGAAGGGCAGACAAAGCTTCTCTAGCTGTCATGGAGTAGGAATAAGCTGATAGTTGCGCCTCAAGCTGCCTTCCTCACACCGGGCTGCAGAGAGGAGGGGGGAATGGTTGGGATATGCTGCACTCCTGCAGCTCCCAATTGGTCACAGAGTGAGGGCTCCTCTGCTCCCACCTGATTCTAGGTTGTTACTGAGTAGGATGGAGGAACAAGTAGCCTGGGACAGAAGAGACAGAGGCACCAACTGAGTAATTTTGAACTTGGTGGCAGTGTCAGTTGCTTAGAGGAGCTGGGGCTTTGGTTGGAGTCTTATTTAGGTGGTTTAGGGTGGTTGGTATGGGACAGTGCTGACGACAATGGCAGAGGGTTCCAGAGAGAAACACAGTGGGAGCAGGGTCTTGGCTCCTATGATGAGCTTTTCTCTTCAGGGATCAGCTGGGTTTGTCACTCATCTGCTTTTGCCCTCGGTAAGTGTTCGGATATATCCACAGCTAAAGATAAAGCCAGAGCACCTGAGAAGGAGAAGGCATGTGCTGTGGCAGCACAGCACAGGGCAGCCAGGGATAGGTTGAATGCTGTGGGTTAAGGGGGAAGTCACTCTCATGGGGATGAGGGACCCCCTGCTGCCCTCCTTCCCCTCCTGCCCTGGGGACTGCAGGCAGATGGGCTTTCCCCTGTGCCAGGGCAAGCACTTGGCACTGCTGCATCGGGAATTGCAGGACTCAACTCTGCTCTCCAGCTCTCTGGGTGGCCAGTGTTTCTGCTTCTACGTGAGCCCCAAAGCGTGCTGAGATCCCTTTTGCTGCACGAGGTGACACCACCTGGAGCATTTCATGGACCGATGCCCTGAGCATCCTCGCTCTCTGCCCTCCCCAGCACCCCGGATGCTGCTCTCCTGCCCACCACCCAGTTCTTCTTCGGCAAACGCCTCTTGTCATCTCTCCACACCTCTTCCAGCCCCAGTCTGGGGGGCTCTCACCCTCGGCCAGAGCAGCGCTGGGGCCGTGCATTCGCGGAGCCCCGCTCGCCATCTGCGCCGGCGGACTCTGGCTCCCGGCCAGGCCGCGGCGGGTCGAGCCGCCGGCAGCTCTCGGCCGCTCCACCGGGCACACGGAGCCCACGGCACCGCCGTCACGTGCGGCCATCAGCTGATGGGGAGGATGACTCAGCCGGCAGCTGCCGGGCCCCTAAAATAATGACAAAAACAATTAGCAGTCCAAGCAGTAGCCTCTCCTTAATTATCTCCTCCGAGTTTAATTAACTAGCTAAATTATCAGCAGTAATGTAGGCATTAATTATGTCAAATTACAGTGTAAAAATCACAAAGTGTGGAAAATGTCAATTCAGCTGTGCTCACCTGCCGGGCTGAGACAGTGCCGGTGACAGAGGCTCAGCCTGGCGCAGGGGAAGGGCTGCTCCCCCTCCCCGGGGGATCGGGATCCTGCCACGGCAGCCTCGACGGGACCACAGGGAACACCGACAGCGATGCCGGCAGGAGCTGGTGGCATGGTTTTGGTTGGGAGCTGGTGGGGGCTGCCCGGATGGGTGCAGGAGCAGGGAGGCAGGAGCATTTTGGCTCTGGCAGAGGGAGGGGAAGGAGCGTGGCTCCCCAAACCAGATGGCTTGGATGCTGAATTATTAAATTATGAATATTAACAAATCAGACACGGAAGAGGTAATAATTTTGCTGCCCTACAGAAATAATTAACATAATTTTGATAAATTACATGATAAGAGAATCTCAAAATTGAGGTAGATTTATCTTAATTAATATCTTGGACTTGCTCCGAAAGGTAAATTGTTCCACTGGGAACTGGGGAAGGGTAAAGAAGGGGCCCCTGACTCGGTGAGCCGGACACTTCCCAGGGTTAGTGGGTGTGGGGGAATGGGGCAGCCCCTCCAGGCTGCACCCCAGCCCTGACTCAGCTGCACTGTGGGGGTGATGTCAGGGTTATTCCCACCCCCACGGGGACACCAAGTGACTTATTTCAGGTTGTGTGGGGTGGTCAGAGAGCAGAGGTTTGAGCTGGTGTCTCTAAACTCCTGTGCCACCCTCCACTGGGCTCTGACAGGCATTTTGGTGCGTCTCTCTGTGGCACAGTGCTGGATGAGCACTGAGGTCTGAGCCTGTGGGATAAATGGCTTCAGCAGAAACTGCTGCCCAAGTGCCTCATGACGGGTGCCCCTTCTTGGGCATATGTCCATTGTGACACACGTACCTGTTGTATTCATCTATCCTCATGGAGACACATCAGACAGGTACAGCAGGTGCAGGGTGTTTGTTTTTTGCAGGTGAACTACCAAGGGCTGTGTGGCTGAACCACTGCCAGTGGGGACATCCCAGACTGGAAGTTATGCTAGAAGGCATTCAGCCATTGAGTGATTTGCTTCACCATCCCTCACTGTGGTGTTGGACTGCCTTGCCACAGTTCCACATGGTTTTCCTTTGGCTTGCAAGACTCCAGGTAAGTCCATGTCCCTCTCCAAGTGTGTGTGTGATGACAGGCAGTGCTCTTCCCTTTACCGAGCCACAGTTATTGCCCAGGTCTTTATCTTGGAAAAGGATGTACAGATGGGGTGTGCAGATTGCTTTATGTTGTGTAAAATTTTATACTTAAGTCCCACAGTCATCCAGGAGAGCATAACTTCCCAGAGTTAACTCCCAAAGCAGAGGACATCCCCCGGGCACAGGTAATGCTGGTACAGGTGAATGTATGGAGATCGTCCAATCCATCGTATGTATGGATTTGTCCATAGCTTGTGGCATCAAACCTGCAACTCAAATTACAGGGCTAATTGCAAAATTAAAGTAAATTATGCTTTGCCATGACATTTTTGCAATACCAGACCAGGCAATCTAAGAAAAGGCATTATCTGCACATCCCTAGTGTCCATTTAAATGTCCGGAGTGGTGGCTCCGCTGCAGTTCTGTCTGTAGCCTGGTTATGTTTCAAGTATGTGTCTGCTGAAAGGGCTTAGAGCTTGGTTACTTGATACATTTCTGACATGGGTGAGCAGGAGGAGAGCAAGGAGCAGCCAGGAGAGGCTGTTCTCAGGAGGCTTCAGTCTTGGTCTCGAGCTCAAGAGGTTTTTAGATTCACATCCATGCGTTTGCCAGCTTAATTGGCAAAAGCTTTAATTTTTCAGAAGGGTTAGAAATCTTGTTGATCTGTTCCCACTGGCAGGATTTAAAGCCTGAAACACTTTACTTTTTCAAAGAGCTGTACAAATGTTAACTAATACAGCCCCAGTTAAGCATAATCTCTATATGGGGGAAACAGTCATGCTACATGAGTCCCTTAGCCTGGACAGGGCAGTTGCTGGGTCCCCATCCAGAAGGTACTGTTGTCTCTTCCAAGCCTTCCCCACTCTGTCTGATCCCCTGGCCTTGCCACTGTAAAAACAAGCTGTATTTCATAGTTTTTGGCTGTGTAGAAAATAATGAAGGAAAAACCCAAAGCCAAGGCACAGGCTGGAAGCAGAGACTTGTCACCATGTGGCAGCATTGGTGCATACAGGTGAGACCAGGGATGGTGCCCAGGATAATAAGGGATATTCCTGGAGCACAAGGAAGTAGTAGGAACCAGTATTGGGAATATCATTCATGGAAAATGCAACACAGGAGAGCCTTTGCCTTACTGGGAGCTCCTTGTGTGGATTAAGTGCTGCAGCCATAAATTAAGCTTTTTTTAAGGAAACTCACTGCTGTTACAGAGCACATGGGCCAGCACTCCCCACGGTCACCCTGACACCCCTGCTGCTGCCCACCCAGCTTTTGTGGTGGGAGAAGAGGGATGTTTACTTCAGGGTTCCCTCTTGTGTGGACCCCATCCAACAGTCCCCATGGCTGGAGCTGTCGGCAACCCCGGCAGCAAAGAGGGATGTGAAGCCACATGTCTGGACAGTGCTGGAAATCCTGTTAAAACAAGGGCACCCTGCTGAGGGACGCTGAACGTGGCTCTGTGCCACCTGTCACCTCGGCTGGGTCTTGCTGGGGCTCGTCCAGGTTCAGTGACTGGGTGGGCAGCCCTTCCTTGCACCAATGTTGATGGACACCCAGCTCCAGTACGGGACAGGGGCACCTTTGGGCTCCTACAGTCACTTATCTACGTATTTTCCTTGTAACAGCAGGTAGAGCCCAGGCTCTGGTGTTGCAGGAATACCCCGTGTGCCTCACTCTGCACAGCCCCGGGGGAGTTTTTCGGCCTGCGAGCCTCATGCTGTGTGTAAATATATTCATGCACACACACACACAGAGGGATGGACTGGCACAAACACCCGCTGCATCCAAGGATTCAATTTGAGTCCAGCCTTAACCCCTTCAGCACTGCAGGAGGCATGTCCTGAGGCTCAGTGCTGTCAGGAGTGGGGGACACGCTGCTGGTGGAAGGATGTGGCTGGCCCTGAGGGGACCAGATTGTTCAGTTGTGTCTGAGGTAGGGGGTGGAGAAAGGAAACTGAACCTCAGTGTAATGTAGGACACAAAGGAGGGAATTTAGGAGGTCTGGGTGGAAGGAGTGTTGAATGGAGAGTAGGGCTGGAAGGACCCCTCTTTCAGACAACAACCCTGAACTTTAGGAGGAGGGTGTGGAAGGTGGGGGGCAGCAGGAGAGCACAGGAGCCACCCCTACACATGCACACACATGGGTGCAAGCAAGGCATTCCCACCTGGGAGAACACAGTTGTGTTGTTGGAGCTGGTGGAAACCTCATCCTTCTCCTCCTCTCACAACCTCCCCACTGCTGGGGCTGAATGGGGGGAGACTGGCACTGCTTCTGCCTTTTGTGGTTGCTATTTCCACTTTGTTTCAGGTTTCTCCTCTGTTGGGACTTTGGGCCTTCCCGTTCCCCAGTAATTATATAATTACTTCACAACATGCTGCAGGAATAGTCAGGGAGACGGCTACAGCTACCACAACAATGGTGACAAGTAAAACATTAATTTCTGGAGTTCTTTTAATTAATTCATCAGGAATCGTGCTGTGCGGGATGATTACGTTAAAGTGTTTAATTACAAATTTATATGTAATGATGCACTTTAATTACTTTGGACTGGTACAATATTATTGGGCCCTTTTCCCAAGATTCCTGGCACTGGGTTTGGGCTGCACATAAGCAGTGCCATGGATGCTTGTGCCTCTAAATTATTTACATGGCATGGGAGAAATCCGGTCCTGATTGATGAGAGCAGATTCTCCCCTTAGCTGAACGGGAGCAAGGGCCTTGGGGAATCCAGAGAAAGAAGGTCAGTGTGGCATGTGTGTGTCAGGCAGAACACCAGGGCATTTTTTGTTGGAAGAATCGAGGTTAATCTGGTGGAAACTGAAGTGATAGAGAGCCAGGCACGATAAATATTTATCAAAGGGACCGGTGTCAGGATTCTGGTTCACTGATGCAGATATGTCCCGGATGGATCTCACGAAGCAGCATGAGATGCTGCTGCAAACAGCCTTCGCCAAGCACTCCAGCTCCCCTCCTTTTGCTTGTCCCCTCTTTTCTTTGTCTTGCCTGTCGTTGTATGCACGTGTGTGTGTGTGCATGCACACTCATTTTCTTTCCCTTTAGGCTCCCATTCTCCCCTCATCCCATCTTTATTTGCCTCCGTGCACAGGGAGCATCTGTCATTCTTTCTCCTTTGTCAGCATCCTCCCAGGCTAGATGGACCCCGGAGAGGTGGCCACACTGTTACAGAGGCCTGCGAGCTAAAGGGCTTCAAGTAAGTCTGAGGTCAGCCTGTCTTTAAGCTGCACTACATGCAAAATAGCCCCTTATGTAGTACATATATAGATAGATAGATTATATAAATATATAGAGATATGTCTGCACTACACAAAGTAGTCTGCAGGACAGGCAGTGCCTTGCTGTTGTGGGTTCACAGCATCTGGCACACAAGGGTCTGGCAAAATTTGATTTTTGTTTGAGTTTGGAGAGCAGGATCTGGTATGGAAGAAAACAAATGATTTCCTCTTCAAGAATAAGGGAAAGAGAGATCAGCTTTGGGTTTGTTACACTGACGGATCCCGGCAGATGCACTGGTGAGGTTTGGTGTAGTGTCGCTGACACTTGTCTTGCAATGGGTTTGTGTCGGTGCAACTGCAATTGGAATTTGCTGGCAAATAGCAGCAAATGGACCCTGTGAGATGCTCTCTCCCCTGTAGCCAGGACTTTGTGTGCTTGTTTCTTGTGCAGCTGCACAAATGGTGCATGGCTTAGCCCAGGACCGAGAGTCCTGAGGTCTGAGCGACTTAGCTGTGTTACCTGGCTTTGAACACACACAAAAAAAGTCACTTGCAGGTGCTGATGTAATGCTGTCTCTCTCTGGGGGTGCAAGTTGCTTTTGTGGGTGAGCTGGTTTCTGGTGGACCTGCCTAGGAAGAAATGGGAGTTTTTTTGTGAGTTGGGAGAAGTGCCAGGGCAGAGGTAGGTGAGGATTGCCTTTATGGCCAGCACCCGTTGCCTGCTCTCCAGAGCACCAGAGCTCAGTGACTGCTTTGCTACAGTTGAATTGAGCTTCAAACCCCTGTGGCGAGCACTGCAGCCCAGAAGATATAACACAGGGCACATGGGATAAAGTCTTGCAGTGCAGGGTGCCCACCCTGGACAAGCAGACTGGCAGCTGCCAAGCCAGAGAGGTCCTGGTGAAGTGAGGCCATTCACGTGGGTCAGCTGGAAACAGTCCCACTGTTTCCAAAATACACATTGCCTTGCTGACTCAACTGCCACTGCTCCTGGTGATGCTATAGCTGAGGTGATGGAGGAAAACCCTTTTTGCCATAGGAAGACAGGATATTTGCAAGCACAGAAAGTTTTGTCTCCCTGCCCCCCATGATGGTCAGGCTTTGCAGAGGCTGTCCCAGCATGTGGGAATGGCCCCTCACCGCACCTGGAAGGGAGTGAAGCACTTCTGCCTGCAGGCTTCCCATGCCCCTTTCCTTTGCAAACATGTTCATAAGATGTAACCACATTTTGGCAAAGAGTGGGAGCTCTGGACAACTCAGCAAGAGCAGAAGCACTTCTTGTCACACAGCTCAGGGATTTCCAGGCCAAAAGCTGGTCCCAGCGTTTGGCATTGCACAGGTGAGGTCATGCCAGCCTTTTCCTGGCAATATCTTCCTCAGTGGGAAGGGTTTTGGGAGCAATGGCATGAGAAGGGCTTTCCGGGGAGGGGTGTGTGGGAGATGAGGGTCTGCAATCAAGGTTTAGGCAAAATGTGTGAGCATCACAAAGAGCAAACCAAATGGGTTCATGTTCATCCTGAAGTCCAGAGTGGGACATATTCTGCCCAGGTTTGTTGTAGCCATAGACTGAGTGAGGGAGTTTGTCAGGCTGCCATGCAGGCTTCAGGAGCCCTTTTTTATTTATTTTTATTTTTTTTATTCACTTTGACCTTACTCCAGACATCCAGAAATGGTTTTAGCACCAGTACTTACTGCGAGAAGAGGTGATGGGGTGCTGCACACATCTCCACCTCTCCCAGGTGAGCTGTGCCAGTCAGAGGCACAGGGTAGCTTTCCAGGAAAGTCTCACCAGGCAGAGAGATTCATTTTGCCGTAAATAATTCCCATTCGTGGCTTTTCTCCTGCCTGCACTGAGCAGGTTCAGGTGCTGGAAGCAGAGGCTGCTGCCTCGCCAGGATGTGTTGGAGCCCCAGGGAGGGCTCCCAGCCATGCCGAGGAGCCTCATGGTGCCACCTCCCCATCCCCTGATGCCGGAGGGGCTTGGGAGCTATGGAGATGATGCCTCAGCTGCTTTAATGCAGCTGAGGGTTGCCAAGGGCCCCTCTTCGCATGGGGTCAGGCTCCTGGCGGGGAACTCCCCCTTATCCCGCAGTCCCTTCTCCGAGCACTGTCCCCAGCGGCGCGGTGGCACCTTGGCCGTGCCGAGCGCGGCTGGCACCGCGCGTCCGCCCGGGCTGGCGGCTCGGGGAAGGGCTCCTCGGGCTCGGGCCTGCCAAGGCCAGATGGTGTTTGCGAGCGGCGCCAGGTCCCAGCTGAGCGCTGCCCGGAGAGACGCGCAGAAGCTGCCGCCGCAGCCGGCGCTGCCAAACCCGCGGCATATGCTGCGCTCTGCCCTACACCTGCCGATGGGCAGGCTCCGAGCGTGGCACCGGCGCGGAGGAGGCAGGAGAAGAGGCAGCCCCATCTGGAAGGAATTTAGCGGATAAATAAGGGCCGGCGAAACCCAAAAATGGGAAGGAAAAAAAAAAAAAAAAGAATGAAGAGATGGTGGTGCACGGGGGAGAGGCAGCCGCGCCCGTGAGGTCGAGGGGAGAACTGGGCGAGGGCTGAGCAGCTCCCAGGGGCGGCGGTGTGTGGTCATGTTCCCTTTCACGCAGACCTCCATTTCCACCAGGATCCCCGTTTCCCCGTGCAGAGCCCAGGGCCAGCTGCCCTGCCACGTCCCCACCAAACCCAGCAAAAGGTTCTGGGAAACTGCTGGGGAATGTTTAACTTCTTCTCAGGAGCAAACCCCAAACGATCGTGAGCAAAATTGATGGGAGAATATACTTTCTGCCTATTTTGAATTTACTTTGGTAAACTGTATGCACTCAGGGCTCAGTCTATAATTTATTGAAAAGAACCAGACTGGAAACCAGCTTCATACTGTGAGTAATTTCTAGCATCGTGTAATCTATCACCGGGAGACAGGGCACTTTGTTTCTCTGAAAAATTATTTTTATAGTTGGCTTAGTAACAACAACAATTATTATTATTAATATTAATAACTACTTGTGTAAGGCCTTTCATGCGTGGTTTAGAAAGCGTTTTGCACATGGGTCAGAAGGTGTTAGCTGCATCTCACAAGAAGGGAAACTGAGGCACAGATTTGGCCTCACTCAGGCTCACCCTGGTGTGCAGCATCCTACTCCCAAATGCAGCTTGGACCACTGGATGCCCTTTGTGTATTTCAAAAATGTTTGAGGGTTAAATGATGAAGGAGATCAGGGAATTATTTTCTTTCAAATTTGTGTCTGCTTAGGTTCAAAAAATTATTAAGAAAAGTTCAGAAAGAAATAGCCCTTGCCATGCCCTAGCGACTAGATCTCATTCCATGGGAGAGTGCAGAAACAAGCACAACATCTCAGCTTGGAAATAGTGACTCAAATGTTCCCTTCACTTAGTTTTAATGTAGAAAATGTTAGAAGCCTTTGATTTCCCCCAGGCTGGCTCCCTGGTGACTGGCCTGTGGCCAGTGAAGCCCCAACACTGTCGTCTCGAGCACAAGGACATCTGCCTGGATGTGAAATGCAGGACCCATCCTCACCACAGCAGTGCCAGGGCTGAGATCTGCGGGACGCCCATCCTTCACTCCGTGCTGCCAAGCTCACCAGCCTGGCTTATTAAATAACGTGGTGACACTTCACAGGGATCTCCTCAGTCTCACTTTCCAGAGTGGAAAAATGCCATTTCTGGGTAGAGAGCAGCAAAGAGCTGCTGCTGCAAACACACCAGGCACTGGGGATGTGGGGAGAACCCCCAGCTCGGCTCCTGGGGTGGACAGATGTGGATGGAGACACTTCAACATCACCCTCTATTGTCCTCTCTGCTGCTTAGGCCACCTGCAAACTAAACATGGTTGGTCTGGACACAAGACTTAATTTAGAGAGCGAAACAACTCCAGGTGATAATTTGCACTTTTGTGTGGAAATGGTGTAACTTTTTCTCTATATGTCACTAAAGACAGTATTTTATCAGTAACGAGAGAGCTTCTGTAGCTGAACTCTATCCCTGTATCTTTCCACTTCCTGCTTTGTAACAAGAATAATAGTGTTTAGCATTTATTATTAACACTTTACATCTTCAAATTCTGTTTACAGGATGAGGGCCTGGGTTTCTCCCATGAGGAAGAGGGGTATGGTAAGTATTATCTTCTGCATTTGCAGGTGGAAAATTCAAGGCAAGAGAGGAGGTAGGGTAAGATCAGGAATGGATATTGGGCTTCCTGCCTGGCCCCAGGCAGCAGCCCTCAGTGTCTCACTGTAGACCACCATCTCTGGGTTTGCTTACAAAATATTCTTATCTAGTGAGAAAAGTGGTTAAAAAAATAGCAAAAAGTCCTTTTCCCCCTGCTCACTCATTAGGAATTTTAGCTTTCTCTTGGCATTTTTTTCTTTATTCCTTTAATGCAATGAAAAATGTTCAGAGCAGAGACATGTTCCTTAATCCTGTACAGTGGTAATATAATCTGCATTTGTTCAGACTCATTCAACCTGAATCATCCCTGAGCACTGAAGCTGATGTGCCAGCAATTCATGGCCATAAATCTATCCACCACCTCAGTGTAAGTGCTTCCAGTTGAAACACAGCAAGGCAGCCCAGGTATAGGATGAGGACACTCATTCCTACACCCAGGAACGTGTTGGACAGAAGCCTTTCCAGGAAATGTCCAATTCTGCTTGGTTTGCTGTGCCAAAGTCAGATGTGTAGGGTTTACTGTGCAGGTACCTGAGCCCCACACACATGTTGCCTGTTCTGCCCGTTTGTCCAGGATTTCGGGACATCAGCTGTTCCAGCAGGGTCATGCTGCATCTGTGCATCTCTGATAAATTCCCCTTTTCCTCCTGGAAAAAGACTCCAGGAAGGTGTAGTGGAGGAGACACGGCCCATGGTGGTGGTGGTAGTTAATTATCCAGTATCCCAGAGGGACTGAGCTGTCACCGCCACCGTTAAGGCTGGAGGAGCAGAGCCACGAGGAGAGCAGCAGCACAGCCCTGCTCACACACAGCGCCAGGTATCAGATGGAAAAGCAAAGTGTTTCCACTGCCAGACCCATCATTTCTGCCTGCAGAAGTTAGCAAGCAGGGCAGGCAGCAGTCTGGGGAAAGCCGGGGTGCACATGACATTTTTCCCCCCGGTTTTCTCCCATTTCTCAGAACTTTCCAGGATTCTGCTCCTTTGCAGGGTGAGGAAGCCAACAGATGGCACTGTGCTGTTTCTGGAGGAGCCCAGCCTTGCTGGAGGCCAGAGACGGGATGCCCGAATACCGGGAAAGCCTTGCACTTCAGGGAAGTTTCTCCTCGTGCAGAGGCACAAGCAAAGTCTCACCATGGGGAAGGATCCTTGGCCCTTCATCCACCCTTGGCCCAAAGCACCATGCAAAGCAGGTAGGTTTGCACACAGCCTTGGGACATTATCTGTTAACAGGAAGAAGGATGTAAAACAGGTCAGTGCTATAAAAGTTCAGATTCCCATCAAGAACATTTTTCTCCCTGCACCCTCTGTGGCAGGTGCAGACCAGACCCCTCAGTGATGTGCCGGTGCCCAGCTGAGGAAATCGGTTGTGGGGAGCTGATGATTTTGGCAGGAGGCACAGGGTTCCCCAGGAGTGCAGCTGGGTCAGCTGATGGCCTTCATCTGCAGCTTGACTTTAGTCCCAGGGGCTCCTGCTGTTCAGCACCAGCAAAGCTGAGCTGAGGGATGGGGTGATGTTGGGGTTGGTTCCTGGCAGTAAAACCCTGCCTGTTCTTTATAGATAGCTTCCCCTGTGCAAGAGTGCCCTCTATTTCACTAGTCCCACAGGTCTGTGCTTGCTGTTCCACGAGCAGAGACACATTCCTGGCTCCAGCCATAGGTTTGTGCCTCGTAGCAGCCTTGTGCAGGTGATTTAGGGTGAGTTATACCCACCACTCACTCTGCCTGTTTCCCAAGCTGAATCTCTGACTTGTTTTCAGGCCAGTATTGTGAGGTCCTGTGGAGCCATTCCCCAGTGTTCCCAGTCCTACCTGGTGGGTATCACCATCATCACTGATATGCTGGGCTCTCTTGTTTCCAGCTCCCTATTGAGCTCTAAGCCCTGAGATATGCTCCCTGTATTGATATTGTATCCCCCATTGAACAGTACCCGGGACGGGGAAAGCTGGGCCCCAAACCCAGAATCAGGAGTTGCTCTTATCCAGCAGATACATCTGAACAGGTGTCAAGGTGGGATAAGCTCAGAAACATGACCCAATTTTCTTGACTTAAGCCACAAGACCTTTCCTAGCGAGCAGGGGTAGCAGTGAGTGCCCACCACAGCTCCACACGTTGCCGTGTATCTGTCTGCCTCTCCTACAATTTGCCATTCTCTTTTTCCCTCCCTCCCGCTTCTAAAACACCTCTCAAGGTCCAATCCAGCAGAGGTTTGCAGTGTTTGCTGCCAGGATCCTGAGCATCCCTGCGGAGCCACTGCGCACCCTCCGAGGACGTGCTCGGCATCGCCGCTGCCCCCACCCACCCCCCGCATGCTTGACCCCACTGCCATCCAGTGCCACCTTTCAAATCACTGAAGCCAAATTAGGGTAAGTAGTTATATTAGGCTGACCTGTGCCTTGTCAATCTTTACATCATTCAAAGGCAATTTAGCCTGTTCATTCATAAGGAGAGACTATTGATTGAATAATCTCTGTTATTAGTGTATGGGTAGAACTTGCTCTTTGTTTTATTTTATTATTGTGTGTGCTGGTTGCTTAAACCTGCTTCTGTTGTGCCTTGCTGTAACTGCCACTGCAGTTACAGTAAAGAGTACGAGCAGATACTTGATTAAGCCTTGCAGAGATTATTACAAAGCAAGGCCTTGTTCTGAATGCACATATTTCAGGAGAAATATCATAAAGAAGCATGCATGTGTGAATTCCTGGAATCTGCAAGCACAATTTATCCTTGCAGGTCAATAGCTCATATTGTCTGCTCTGCCAAATTGTTCAAACATATACAATGCTCTCAAAACATTGCTTAATTAGATTCTAGAGAACACTGACACACAAACAAAAGATATTAATATCAAGGATTTCAGCATCAAATGTAGTTTACACAGATCAAAGAACATTTTTGGTGCAAAGAGGTTATGAATGTGACAGGTTGTTACTCCACAAGTGAAGAATATGACAAGAGGGGGAAGCAGTGATCAGAGAGTGGAGCACAAAGAGGAATAAGTACAGACTCGTGAGGGACGTGGGAAGATAAGGCTGCAGAAACAGAGGTAAAAGGAAGATTACTGGAGAGGCAGGGAAAACAGAAAACAGTGACAATATCCCCTAAAATGGACACAGAGCTTTTGGAAAGTATAGGGTTGTGAATTGCTGCGGTGGGGTAAGATGAGACTTGTCCTCTTTCATCTTAAGAGCAAGATCCAAAACTTGAAAATGTTTATAGGCGAAACCTTCCTTGAAATTAATGGCTCAGATCTGAGCAGAGACTTGGTCCTTAGCTGGGAGCCTTTTGTGACTCAGTTTTTCGATGTGGTCTGTGTTGCTCGAAACTGCGATGAGGCAGTGAAGGGGTAAAGGAAGGGGATGTAGAGATGAGCTGAGAGAGCAGGGACAGGTTGGAGTCAGAGGTGAGTTGCCAAATGTGCAGTCCTAGCCAGGCCTTGGATCTTGGGAGCAATCAGATAGGAAGGGGGACAAATCTAGTTAACAACTGTCTGTCCTGAGTTTCACAAATGCTACTGAGAACAAGTGACTTATCTGCCTATACCCAGCATGGGGGAAATTGATGGTTTGCTTGGGATGTGGATGGCCTGTCCCCATCACCTTGGAATAGCTACAGAGTCTGGGAGCACCTTGGTGCAGCCTTGCTGACCCTGGGACCAGCAGGACTGCCCCAAACCTGCAGCCTGGGCTGGGAAAATGTTCAGTCTGGTCAACAGATCTTAATTCAGCTCATCCACAGCGCCTGGAACAGGAAATTACTCACTGGTGGCTACCTGGAACAGAAGCAAGGAGATGGAAAGAAAACATGGGCATGTACGGGTAGGCACAAAGTAGCAGGCCAGGAAAACAAGCAAACAGCTAAAAGAGCAAGCCAAGGGGAAGTCAATAAAATTGACTTAAAATACATATGAATGAAAAAAATTAATAAGCCAAAGCTGTATTTAATGTCAATATTGTTGTAGTAGTCTGAGAAATCATGAATAAATAAAAGCAGATGGTGGATTGATCATCCAACACCACAAGAAGGCACTTGTGAAGGATATTTTCTACTCAAGGCACACAGACTCATATGTGTGTGTCTCATTTGCTTTAATGGAAGTCATGTTTGTAAACTCCTGTGTATTAAGAAAGAGGTAAACCTCAGTGGTTAAGGCTTGTTTTGACACAATTATTTCCTTTTTCTCCTAGAAAGTATTAACTTCTGCTTCAAAAGTGTTCCACCTGCATATTACACTATATATCACAGCAACCTGCCAAATACACTGTAAATTATTCAAAAATAGGCTGACAAATCAAGGACTAGCATTTTAAAGCGTGGGTAATTTGCAGCATTATTAAAGAGCACCCTCTCCCTTCAACTTTTCCCAACAAGCACTAAAAGCAAACTGTCCCTGTTGCTTCTGACAAGGGAAGGATTGCCCTTATTCAAATTCTGGCCAAGGCTCTGGGACCTGCACCTTGTTCCTGAGAGACGCTGGGGGCTCTCAGAGCCAATCACATGGAGGAAGCTCAGCTCCTTGCCCAGCTTTGCATCTATTGATTTCTCCTTGTGGATAGTGCATTGTAATATCCTATTTAAAAAATTGGGAAGAAGGGAAACTGCATCACAATGAGCTACATATTCCTGGCACAGAGCGCTTACTATTAGGCCCTGTTCCAGAAGATTGTTTAAGCATGCACTTTCTGAAAAATCTTATTTTTATTAGGCTCTTTCATTAGGTAGGTCCTTAGTTACACTGCAGGTGCAGAGACCAAGCAATTTGTCTGTCTGTCTATCACTAGTTCTCATTGCCATGGCATATAGCCCTCAGAGACTGAAACAGCATCCTTAATGTCCCTGTGAAAATGCGTTATTTGTCTTAAAAATGACAATTACTCTCCTATATGAGAGTAATAAAGAAGTGGCCAGGTACAAAATAGTCAGAGTATGCTCAATGATGTACCATTTTTATCCCAACTTTAGCTCTCCCCAGCAACAGGAAAAACAACTTTTTAGCTGGGATCTGAATGGACAGTTGTGCCCGAGCATGGGCGTGGATGGTGCGTCCCACTGTTGCTTTGGAAGGGAGGAGGATGTGGAGGCAGAGACATGAGAAGAGCAGAGAGGTGTCTCTGTTTTCTGGTGACAGTTTATGGTCACTTTGGGCCACTGAGCAGGCATGGTGTGAGCTGGAGGGAGCTGGTGCCCAGCTCAGGAGCAGGGCTGCTTCAAGCACACACTTGCTGTCTGCTTGTAGCATGTTGTACCATGTACTGAGCACGTTCCTCTGTGCCTTAAGCAATTCATGTTTAGGAAACCTCTGCTGTAGCCTTCAAGATGGGTTGTTTAGCCTTTTGATCCCTTTCTGAAGCCATGGAGCTGCCAGAAACATTTTGTCTGCTTAAAGTGAGTTGTTGTAGAGCCTTTGTATATGGGATGGCCACGTACTTTGAGAGATGTTGAACTGCCTGATGAATATGGTCTGATCCTGTAGCCTTGCTCCTTGGTCCCCAAGACAGTGCAGAGAAAGCCAAGAGCTTCTTTGTTTATCACTGTCACAATCTGCATCTTGTTTCAAACCTGTTTTTTTAGCCTGGGTGTTCTTCTGTTTGCACTGTGCCTATTACTGCAAGATGCAATTTATGACTTGTGCTCTTCAAGTGTTTGACAGTTCTGGTTTATCTGACCCAGGAGTTTTGTTTTTTCTCTGGAAATGATTAGGTGGTTGTGATTTGACTTGAGGAGCTATCAGGAGGAATAGGCAAGAGGAACATTAATGATCTGTAGGAAACTCAGGAGACCTATATCAACAGGTATTCCAGAAAGGCATTAGGGGAGTTATTGTTACAGAAAACAACTTGTAGAGCTATCAACTTGATTGCCACAGGACTCTAACCCAGCTGATAAAGTTATGTATGATCCAGGTGTGTGCTCGTGGCTGGGCAGCCCATGGCCTGCTCGGTCTGTGCAAAATGCTGCTAAGTGTTGGCTACTCATGGCTGTGAGCACCCTGAACACCAGCAGCATAGGGATGGGAGACCCTTGTGTTGAATCAACAGGTATGGAGATCCAGTCTTCCAGTGGAAAAGATGGACCGGTCCCTCAGGACAAGATGCACATCCACAGCACGGGTAAGGAATGGTGCTGCCTGCCAGGCAGAGGTGGAAAAGGCTGAGGGGAGATTTGGCTTATGGTTAGGAAATCCTGAAGGCAGTGGATAATCTGAATGCAGAATGGTCATTCACCAAATCCTGTAATACAAGAACAAGGGGCACTCAACTGAAAACAGTAAGAGATTTGAGATAGAAAAAAGAAAGCTCTTCTGGACACGGCAGGTAGTGAACTTTGGGAACTTGCTGCCACGGGAGGAAAAGGGGATTAGACAAACTCGTGGAACCAGCTTGTTAAGTAGCAGCTAAAATCCCTGGTCAGGGATGCACCTTCCAGCATCTCTGCCAAGGCAGCTCAGCGAGCCAGGCAGCCCAAGGGATATAGAAAGCAGCCGGGGTAGCACCCTTTCCTGAAACACCATCTCCTGCTGTGCCCATCAGAGACAGCATGCCAGGCTGGACATCCCACCGGATGGAGCGAGCCAGGGCATCCTGTTCACTGAGCCCTCTGGCACGAGCATTCCGGCTGCAGTGTGCACGTGCCAACTTACACGGGGGGCTGCCACGCGTCCCACACCAGGCGTGCAAAGGCCATTGCCCTGCAGCTTCTTCTGCACCACAGGGCAAGCAGCACAGCTGCTGGGGTGGTGTTTGCCCCCCATCCTCGGGGCAGGAGCTCTGCTGTCCCCCTGCCCTCCATCCTTCCCATGCTGTTCCGAGCCCCAGCGATGGCAGCTGCCCAGAGAGTACCTCGCCGCTACAGCATAAGATGCATGGATCAATTAACTCAGTTGCTGGGTTTCACTTTTGAATCAATTAACTGGAACTGAAATTAACTAAAAATATCCTTTGCTTATTAACAGACTGAACTAATTGCAATAAAAGGTAAAAAAAAAAAAAAGGAGAAACACAGAGATGCTATTTGTCACAGCACATCTCTGCCCTCATCTTGATTGCAAATATTCCTCATTTACTGGGCGGCCTAATGACTCCACAGCCTCCAAATTGGTAGTGTCATCCCATGATGAGGCAGCTGTGTTTTCCACCATCACCAGCACATCCCAGCTCTGCAGGGCTGGGATGGGGCCTGTCCAAGACCCACTCTTGTATCCACCAAGCCTCCTGCCCCGGCTGCTCCACAGGGCCTGGCAGCATGCTGCACTCTTTGTCTCGCCTTCCTTCCCTTTGTTTCTGCCTTCAGTTCTTTGTTTGCCTGGTTTTCCCCTTTTTTTTTGTTGTTTGCATCCATAATTTCTCTGTTGGTCTCTCCGTTCTCTTTCCTGTATGCATGCCCCCACTGTCTCCCAGGGATTTCCACCCATCCTCCCCAGCCCTTTCTTTCTCCCCATTTCCACCATCCTCTACCCCTTCCCTCTGTCCACAGCACTATCCCACTCCTTCCCTCTGTCTTCCCAGCTGCAATTAGAGCTAATCAGATACCTGAGCAGCTCTGCAAAGCTATTAGTGGATTCCCGCTCATCCCAGGGGAGGTGAGCAAAGCTGGACAATTAGGCTTTTCCATGCAGCCCCCAGTCTGATAAACACAATAACCAACATGGGGCAATGGGCACATCTCTGTCACCAGCGGGACCGTGCTGGCCATGACCTGGCAAACATCCCTGGCCACGCTGGGGCTCCCATGGTGGCATCCAGCACATAGGGTGCTCCTGGGGAGCACACCTGGCCACCCTGTGCCTGCCTTTGCTCTGGGTCACCCCATTTTGGGAGCCTGGGGGGTGCTTTAGGTGGGGGCACAGCCTCTCTGGCAGGGCCAACGTGCAGGGTTTGTTGCAGAGAATTTCCCCGCTCGCTCTGCAGCCCAGCGCACCCCTCCTGCTGCTGGATCTATGAGCTGTGTGTGTGTTTTGTAATTAAGCAGTTAATTGCACTGGAGTTCTTGATTAGCTTTGGGGGATGGTAATGTTCTAGCAGGATGAGATGTTGTGTACAGTTCAGAATCATTTACAGAAATTGGAGCTAATTTTGCTGTCTGTGCTTATTACTGCATTAATTTAATTTGGGTTGCTTTTAGCTCATTAACACATCTAATTAATTCGTTGACATCACTATTAAGATGTCTCTTTGAAATTGGCGTCTCCAGATAATCAGGATGGAAGAGGCTGACAGATCAGGCGCGAAGCTGACTGGGAAAATGGGGAAGAAAAAAAAGACTAATGAATTTTCCATCAGAATCGCACGGTTTGTCGAGTTGGTATCAGAGAGGCAGAAGAGGAAGAGCTGGGGGCAGAGCAGAGATAGAGGGGTGGGGGGTGAGGCGAAGAAGGTCACGAGAGCAGCAGTGGTAAAGGGAGACCAGTTCCTTCCAAAATATGATATTTGTTAGGAGAGCAAGCAAGACTCTGAGAGGACAATAAATTTCTTTAGTGAATCGACATCAAGGCTGATATTCTTAGTTAATTTTCCTCTCTCCCTGGTTTTCCATTGCGGCCTTTTGGCTTTTTCCATTTTTTTTTTTCCACACTGCAAATGATTTTGTTCTCCCAGTGCTGGGGGCTTTGATGGCCCGATTGGGCTGAGGATTGTGCATTGCCCCTCCTGCCACCACGGGTCCTGCTCTGCCAGGGATGGGGGGGAGGCTGCAGGGATGGGAGACTGTGCTGTGCCCTGTGCTGCAGAGAGTACGGGGTTCAGGGCATGGATGGACAATTGCAAGCAATTAAATTACAGTGGCTAAATGAGTTTGCACATATCAGCAGAGCCTCACTATCTGGCTGTATGGTGGCCCAGCTGCATTTGTGAAATAAAACAGCTTAGCTTAAGCCTGCCTTCACGGTGGTTGTAGCAAAAGGGAAATGCCCTATGGGTTTGGAGGGGCGGTTGTGGCTCATGGGAGTGGGAGAAAGTCACAGTAAGACTTCACCAGGAGCTGCTGGTCTCGTCAGTGGGAAGGAGCCCCAGAGCAGAGGTGGCTGTGGGGCACCAAGGGCAGCCCATCTGCCACTCTTGCACTGCAAGAAGGTAAAAACACCCTTTTTGACATTCACAGGTGACACTGAACTGGGAGCCTGGGACACCACTGAAGCCTGGGAAATCATCTGCAGCGAGGCAAATGTGAGCAAACCCAGAAAAGGGGGGTTGGTAGCAAGGAGGTAAATAAGGCCTTCCCCAGGCAAGACACAAGTTTTCTGCAAATTGCAGAAAACACAACCTCTTCTGTTCCACATTACCTCTGACAGGTGGGATAGAAACAATAGAAACAGCCCAAAACCCCTTCACCCATGGTTTTAGCCTTTTTGAAGTCACAGAACACACAGGTTTTCATGGTGCATGTGCAGACCCCTCCATACACTTACAATTTGTGCTGACTGACAGCAAACCAGCTTCTCTCAGTTATCTTCCACAACTCCTGATGGTTCCCTCTGGAGTCTGTGGGCAAACACATTGAAACCACCAATCCAGTTAACTCAGCACACTTCCAACCACATACTGAATGCTCCAGTCAGCATGCTTGTTTCTGGAAGCATTTTCAGTGGAGTTAGTAACATAACTACATAACATATCTACAAACGTAATGTTTCCTTCCCACCATTCCTGTCCCCTCTCCAGGGAGATGCAATGTGGATGGAGGCAGTAGAAGGAGCATTTTCACTGGAATAGCTATCCTGCAGAAAGAGTTTTGTAAATGGCTTCAAACTAACTGATTTTAAAGGAGAAGAAAATCTCAAGTTCCAGTACAAAGGCTGTTGTGGAGGGAGAGAATGATTTTGAAGGGTCTGTGCGTGGCAGCTGATTCCACGGGTGGACCTTGAGGGCTCTGAGATCAATGCGCTGCCCTGTTCACTGAACCCAGGCAGACCAGCCCTGTGCCCCTTGCTCCAGGGGTATCCCTCTCCTCATCAGATTCATTGTCTGTGTGCCCTCTCAGGCTGGAAAAGCCAAATGGAGAAAGCAATTTTTGCCTCACAGCAATTAAAAGCTTTGCTGAGAGCGAGGGTCGGGGGGTATCACAGGCAGGAGGGAGGGACCCTGGGAGAGGGCTCCAGGATGCCCCCAGTAGGATCTAGGTGATGGTGAGGGGTTGCAGAGATGAAATCTCCTTCATTACTTTCTTTGCTTTGCCCAAATCTCAGTTGGGAGAAGCCAGTGGTGGTGGATGAAGGTGGAACGAGGTCCAGAGCTTCTCACTGCAGGGTAAAGGTAGCTGAGCTCTGTGTTGTGCACGGTGGGATGGGCGTGGGGAGGCTCTGCATTCTCACCAGGGTTGTCAGCCTTGGAAACACATACTGTGTGTAGGTATCTACCTGGTTTTCAAAGCTACCAAACCAGACTGGGGCCAAATTGTAAATGGAGGAGACTGGTTTTAAGAGCCTTTTTTCTGGCAGTCTTGGTTTGCCCCACTGCCATCAAGCTGAAACACCTGGGCTGGCACCACCACTGGTGCTGTTTTCTGGTTTTTTTTTTTCCCAAATGGAGATCAAATCCTATTTTCAGCCCGCCCTAAAAGAGAGAAGGCCAGTATCACACTGAAAAGCACAGGAGGGAATTGAATTGGCTTCCTCGGATTCCTTGTTTAGCAGTGCTAAAATGGAGCCTGTTTGTAGGTTTCTTCTTCTACCTGTGATTTGGAAAAAAAAACCCACCCCAGAAGTATCCCCAGTGTCAGTCTAACAAATGAAGACAAACAAGTCTTTCTCCCCTGCATCACAAGGCTCCCTGTGAGAGGCACAGAGTGATTTACTCCAATTCTGAGCTGCAGTTTCCACCTGGGGAGGAGAAGTTTGCTTAAATTCCTATTCAATTTCATTCAAGGGAAGAATATTAGAAACTCCACTCTTTAGCACTTCATTAAACACTTTAGTTTAATAGCATCCTCCAGGGAATCCCAATCTGGACCACGTGAACCAGGAGTAAACAGCTGCATCAATTAACCCCATAATCTCAAGGGTGCTATTAGAAGGTGAGATACCCTTAGAAAGTGCATATGCCTGCAATTAGGCTTAAAATACTTATGTGTCAATAGCCTTAGTTATTTGTGCTCTCTGCTATTGATCTTGCTTATGTTTTCCACATTAAACAGTCTTTCTTACTTCATCAATAAATTAAGTGCTGTTTAGATTTATTCACTTTTTCTATTAAATGGTGCAAAGTCCTGAGCTCCTGGCCTGGCTGTATCTGAGATGAGGGGCTTTAACCCTCTTCACTGGCAGCTCCATCTTGCTTTTGTTTCAGGAGCTGGGGGAAGCAGCAGTGGGAAAAGAAATGCAGGAGCTGCTGGTTTGGGTTGACCATTAGCAGAGCTCAGGCAGGGAAAAGGAGGCGTTTGGGCTGGGTTTGCTGGATATGCCATTTTATGTGTTTGTTTTTCCTGCCTAGATCAGATTTGGAGGAGACCTCAGAGAGGGCCAGCTTTCCACACCATCAACGTAACAGAAATGTTTGAGTTTCTGCCACAGAGGAATTTGAGGAGGAGACATGATCTACAAGACCATGTAGAAGATGCTCTTGCTGGCTTTTCTTCACAGTAAAAGGCTTCAGGAAGAGCTTTAAATCTTCCGAAATGGCAACCAGCCAGGCAGGGAGCCTGCTCTTTTTCTTCCTCATATTTTCCATCAGCTTCATTACTGATTGCAGCCCCTCCCTTCAGATCATTTGGCCCCAAAACAGGTGTGTGCATAGACTGTGACTGTGCTGTGTTGCTGGCTGGAAGCTGGGACCACTCTGGGACATTCAGGTGCTCCAGAAAGGTGTGAAACAGTGGAGAGACCTTTCCTGCAAAGCAGGTTGAGAAGAAGGCTTAAGGAGGGGGAAAGTTTTGTGCTGTTTATTTTTTGTAGCTAGAGTTTTAAGTCCTAATTCTCACTCGTATGGGAATGGACCAAGGCTGGGGCCCTGCTGCAGGGTAAGTGCTGTGCTGAGGGTTGAGCACGAATGGGCTGGTGGCCTCATACACTGAAATATAATCTACTGTCCTTTTCATTCTTAACTTCTTCAAGCGACTTCTCTTGTTTTCACACCTCCCTGGAGACCTGATGCCTTTCATAAGGAAATTGTCCAAGATGTGGCTCTTAGGGACGTGGTTTAGTTGTGGAGTTGGGATTGCTGGGTTAACAGTTGGATTCAATGATCTTTTCCAACCTAAAGGATTATGTGTTTTTTTCATGGAAGCAATTCTGGAAGCAATTTTTTTTCCCTCTGGCCATCTGACTTTTTTTGTGTTATGCTCAATGAATGTTGTGGTGTTTCATTAGAGGCATGCCTGGAAAAAAAAGGAAAACTTGGGCATTTAAAAGAACAGTCTTTCAGATAGTTTGCATTGTTAAGTTTGCTGTTCCCTGCCCGTCTGGTGTGTATCAGTGCATGCAGGATTTTATTTTTACCCAGGCATTCCTGACCGGAGGGAGGCCGGCAGGCCCTTGTTGTTGCAATTAAACCATGTGCTACTTTCCATAACTCATTAGCCCTTTAGTTTCTGTAATTCAATGTGCAAATAACGTCACAAATTGAATTAGTAGACTTCTATTGAGGATTAAGCGGCAGTAAAAGCATATCACTGTGTCTTCATTTTGCTTTGCACGACTGTGGTTGTCCCGCGTAGCAAGTGGTTAGTTAACTACCCGATAACTCACCACCTCCTTTTCTCCTGGTTTGTCATGTAATAGCCCAGAAACTAGAAGATAAAAACAACAACTGTGCATGTGAAAGTGGAGGTACAAACAAAAGAATCACTGCACAGTGTCCTAACTCCTTTTCAGAGGAGAGCTTTGTGTGAAGATGGCCCCAGTTCTATAGCTGCTCCCACAAACACCAGCAGCGCCCAGCAGCCCACAGTCAGCTAATGGGCTGTACTTGCTCCAAGTTAAACATCTCACCTGTGTCATAGCATGGATTTTGCAAGGATTTTATCACCCTCAATTCTTTTCAGATACACTTGGGGTGGGATTGCTAAAACCAGTCTGAGCATTCCTACTGTTGCTCAGAGATGAAGAAAAGCAGGTTTTGGAGGGGTTGCAATGTCCCATCCCAGTCAAAGATCTCTGTGAGGACCCCCAGCACCTGCCCCTGAGGGTCTAGTTGTGGGTTTGGGACCACGGTGGGTAGTGCCAGGCCAACATGAGCCCAAAGCTTTTAACTTCAGACATGTTGACGTGGGGAGGATGGCTCCATGACATGAACTTTTAGGGCATTGCAGAGCAAAATGGGTGCAGCTTTCTTTTAATGCACTGAAGTGGAGGCAAATTTCAATCTAATAATGTAAAGCAGCAATAACCATTATAATAATTATATAAAACACATTATAAAATTACACTTGATGCATTTAAATCCCATCCAGGAGCAGTGCTCGTTTTCCAGTTAAGCTATGGGCTTGCTAAGGCAGACGGGGAAAGAGGTATCAATATGTCTTATAATTTTATATTCTTTCTAATAGCTCTCATGCTAATTTCATTATGCAACACAGTCAGCACAGGGATGTAATTATTGAAAAGTAATTTTGCAATAATGATTTAAATGTGTTCAAGGTCCATTGTAAATTTCAATCTCTTGGTAAAGGTGGATTGAACAGGCAGGAAGAAAAGGGAGCAGGGACGGTCGCTGGGTGAAAACTGAGAAGTCTGAGCATCCCATGTGCAAGCATCTGCTTACACCAACTAATACCATCCACGTCAGATGGAGACCAGTCTCAGAGTCAGCTTCCCTCCCTTTGAGTCCCCAAGCCGCTCCTTGCAGAGGGCACTTCCCAACCTTCACTGTGGGGGAAATTTCATGTCAGTCAAGTCTCCTCCCAGAGCAAGGCACTGCCATTGCTGGGTCTGTGCTTCTCTCAGCAAAGTGGGTCCTGTGTGGGTGTCTTAGTCTGGATTAAGGGCTCAGTTACTGGGCAGGGACATAAAGATATTCTTCTGCATAAGACATGGGAGATGGGATTTCTATTCCTGGCTCTGTCAGAAACTTCCTATGTGATACTGGGCAAGGAGTATATAATCTCTGTGCTTCCATTTCCTCATGTGCACAATAGGGATAAAGAGTGCTTCCCCAGCTCATCGGTGAAATTATGTAAACATATGTAAAGTGCATGTATATCCCCAGATGAAAGGTGCCATTGTAATAATATTCAAATTATTATGGAAAATAGATAAAACGACCAACCCCAGCTAAACGATCGTCTAGCTTTTCACCAGATTCATGAGATCCACGCTAAATGTGATAAGAAAATTTCAGATGTCAAGTGGTTTAGAGCTCAGCCTCTGCTCATGAAACAGAGCTGGCTGTGCCTTTTAAGTGGAGGGTGAGGACAGCAAAGAATTTGGGGCTGGGAGGAAGTTGTTGCTGTGGTTAAGCTGCCCTTGGTTTGTTGGATACCAGCACTGCTGAAAGGTGGTTTGTACAGGACCAAGACTCTGCCATGTAAGCAGTACCCATGTTCTTGGCAGTAGGTTGTGTCTGGGCAAGGCTGGTAGCACGCAGACATTTGTGTGTTTTCTCTGAAACAAATGTACCTCCTGGAGTTCCCTGTCACTGGAAGGAGGTGCTGCTTGGCCTCTTGAAGAGCCACGTTTGGGATCACTGAAAACCCCAGCTCAGGGCACAATTTGACTCTGAAACTGATGCACCCGGGCTCTTCTGGCACCATTGTATAGTTGCCCAGCACCAAATGCTCAATTATAGACAAAATTGAATTTACAATTTGCTTTTGGGCAATGTGTAAATTGGCCCTTCATTGATTATTAATGAAGTGCTAATTGCTCTTTGCAACCAATTTTTATGCAAATGCTATTAGTGCTATTTGCAACAATTCTGCAATTTACAGTTTTACATTTGCAATGGCCTGGTGAAAAGATGTGAAAAGATGACAGCTTGTCCTAAAAGAAACAAGAAAAGGGAGGGGGGAGGATATGCAAAACTTGCAAAACTTAGAGTAGCAAAATAACACAATAGGAATGAGGAAACATAAAAAAACCCCAAACCAACAAAACATGAACAAACAAACTCTCTCTCTTTATTGATTGTTACAGATTCAGCGTTGACAGGGGTTGTTCTGAATGTAACAGGATCCCATGGCAGATGTAAACCAGACTCCAGGCATTGCTGCGTGTTTCACCGAGGAGGTCAGTGTATGAATTTGCCTGTGAAACATTGATGAGAGGCTGCCAGCATTACCCATTCAAGAACCTGGAGCTTTTCTTGGTGACAAATGACGTGGTGTTAGTTTGTGAATCGAGCGTGGGCAGCTGCTGAGCTGTTTTGGCGCAGAGCTCCCCTCCGAGGTAACACCTCTCCCCTGCGTGGGGCCAGGAGCTGAGTGCTCTGCATCATCTGCCCTTGGCTGGTGTGAACCCACAGCCTTCCTGCCCTCCTTTACCATCACAATGGGCTCCTTTAGACCTCCCTTTGTTTCTGCATCAGAGTAATACCTTGTAGATCATACAGGGAGTGATATTTTATCTGAATCCTGCAAGATGGGAGTGCTGTGGGTCTCACTTTGCTAGTGGGGAATGAGGGTTTCCAGTAAGGACTTGTTTGCAGCTCCCATTTCCTTAGAAGCTCGAGGTGTTGCTACCTGCTCTGAGGCTTCACAGGAAGCCTTTGGCGGAGGATAAGATCAGATTCAGCTCCAAGTTGTTCCCTGATTGCTTCTGTTATATCAGACAAACTTTTCAGTGAACTTCATTGCAAGGTGGGGCAGCAGAGTGGGCCTCATCTGCTGCTGGGGGGCAGATGTTGCTGGTGGCACAGGGTTTGCTGAGTCCCTAACAGACTGTTTCTTAATTTGGATAGGGGCAGGCAGTCATCACTAGGATCCAGAGGAGGAGGAGGAAGCAAGTGAATCACTGCCCAAGTGTGTTACCCCCATCCAGATGTCCCTAAGGGCATAGAATCATCTAATGGCTTGGGTTGGCAGGGACTTAACCTCATCTAGTTTCAACCCCTTTGCTATGGTTAGGGACATCTTCCACTATCCCAGGTTGCTCCAAGCCCCATCCAGCCTGGCCTTCAACTCTTCCAGGGTTGGGGCAGCCACAGCTTCTCTGGGCAACCTGTGCCAGGGCCTCACCACCCTCGCAGGGAAGAATTTATTTTCAATATGCAATCTAAATATGCCCTCTGTCAGTTTGAAACCATTTCCCCGTGTTTTATCACTACCTCCCCTTGCTCACAGTCCCTCTCTGGCTCTCTTGCAGACTCTCTTTTGGTACTGGGGGCAGGAGCAGTTGGTCCATACCCCGGGCTCATGGCAGAGCATCTGATGCAAGCAAAGGTTCTCTCTGCTGCCCCATTGCCATGAGCAGCTGCCCCTGGCAGGGCTTTCCCGTGGTGGCTATCTGGAAAAGCACTCTCTGTTCCTCCTCTCTTCCTCTGGCAGCAGCCACAGGAATTCTGCTACAGCCGCAGGGATCACTGCCGGCTGCCTCACTTTTGCTGGCAGCACAGAAGGATTTCCTCTTGCTTTGACTGCAGCACGGGTTGTTTCTCAGTGGGATGCTGCTCCTGGCTGTCCCTGACGTGGTTACCGAGGGTGCTGTGGAAGCCGCAGGCACAGAGGGACAGCTGGAGCCAGCGGCTGTTTTCCCCGTGAGCATCGTGCTGTGAGGCCCCGCACAGACACAGCGTGGCACTCTTTTCCAGAGCACCGTGGCCTGATCCCGCGCCAGATCCCATCCCTGACCTCGCCAGCAGAGTGAGGCGGCCCCGGTGCTTTCCCAGCCCACTTGTCCCCGTGCATACCCCACTCCAGCCCCCCTGGACACTCCAGCCACTCTCAAGCCTGAGGCTGGTGCTCTGCTGGACACCCAGAGTCAGAGACCTGCAGCTGCCTGAGCACCCCAGGGCTCAGCCCCAGGACTGTGTTCAGAGGATGCTCAGAGCATGATGTGTGTGCCTGTGCATCATGAATGTTTTGTGGAAAGACCAGCCAGGAAATAGTTTACAGGGGAGTATATATCTTCATTTTTAATCCTAGGAGAACTGTTTGCATGTACTTGGAGGTACTCTTGATTTCACTTGGTGTTGGGGGAATATAGTCTGCTTTGTCATGGTGGATGTTGCCCTAATCTGAATGAGGATCCAGATGTGACAGCTGAGGCTTCAGGAGATGGAATGCACCAAACCAATCTAGAGGGAAAGAGACACCCAGCCACCTCTCCCCCAAAAAAGCCCTGTGGTGCCTGGTAAAATATGCGTTGTACCCAGGAAGAGCTTTTTCAGCCTAGAAAAATCCAAGGAGCTGAACTTGGCCTTGGCCCAAGGTGGCTGGTGATGTTGGACAAGTCTCCTGGTACTTTATGGTGAGTGCAACAACACTCAGAGCCCTCCAGGAGCAATGTCCTGGAGGCAAACAGCTTCGGGCAGCCCACCGGGACCACCCGAAAGAGAGGGACTAGCACTGCTCTCCTCACTCCAGGAGAAGGATGGTTGCAGCTTCAATTTAAATAATTGTTACCAGGGTTTCATCAGTGACTCACTGGTCTTCCCTTGTTAGCAGGGAACTATCTGGGGACACACCCTGCTCCGTGTTGCCAAGGCACTTCGACCAGAGGGACTTTCTGCACCTTCTTCTGCTCCTTCCTCTCGCCTTTTTTTTTTCCAAAATAGCCCTGGCTTGGCAGAACATCTCAGCTCTGTGGGTACAGACAGGGTGCATGTGCACAGGGCTGACTGCACCCCAAACTCTACTCTGCCATGGCAGCTGGACTCTTGAATTTTTGCTCTTAGTTTTAACAGAGCTGGGGAAGAGATCGTTTTGCTGGACCACTGAGCATCTTGTGGATCAATCCATACAGCTTTGTCACCAGGATGTCATCTGCATCCTGAGGTCCCGGCAAGGCAGATCAGTGTTTGGTTCACCTTGACCAGGTGGGCACCTTGAGGAAGGGCAAATATGGGATGGTGAGACAGGAGGGGAATGAACTCATTTAAGATGTTTTAATTTTCAGAATCCTTCCAGGCTTAAAGCATGTTTTCATTTTCAGTATTTTCTTCTGTTTCCTTTCCAACAACCGGAAGGCTGTTCTACCAATGAAATAGGAACAAAATTGTGTTTTCCCCCACTCCTTGACAGTGGCTGTCTGCCATCAGCAGTGGCAGTCTGGGCTAGGTTTGTTTAATTCATCCTTAGTCTCCAGGCAGCACAGGGAGGCTCAGGAGATGGAGGAGGAAACCTCTTCTCCTATATAAGAACATTTCCTTCCGTGTGCTGCTGGATTTTGTTGTCCATAACAAAGTCCCTCCTCAGCATGGAAAACAAAACCCAAGAAGAAAATACGAACCTCATCTTTTGGGACCAGCGTCCTAGAAGGTCCTCACTTTAAATCCCGCCCCCCCCCCCAAAAAAAAATTTGAGGAACATGTATTTTAAATACGATGTTATAAAAATGTGGTAAATATTTAATTTTATTTTTATTAAATACTAAATTGATGATGGCTGACACTTTATTAAAGTGTCAAAGTGAGTGTTCCTACATTCTAATTACTTATTCTAACAAGGAGGCAGCCTCGTCGGGAGCCGCGCGTGCCGGCGCGCGCAGGCGAGGGGCGCTCCTGTTAAGTAACACCTATTAAACTATCATTTGCACCTAGAGGCATCTCATTAATATCTCAACTGGTGAGACTGCGCTGCCAGTGCCTACCTGACCCGGGGCGTTGACAGGAGAAATGGCTCCGGGAGGCCTTTCCTCGCTCCAGGCTTTCCTGTACAAATAATTCCTATAAAATTAATAACGACTATTCCACTTAATTGAATTCCTGATAAATGAAGATTCTTCCAGGCCCCTGCTAAAAGCATCCAAGATGCAGGAGGAGCGCTGCACTGCATTCTGGGGACAGTTTTGTTCTTCCCCTCTCTCCCATTCTTGCTTCCTTTGTCTCTCCAAGCCTCTTTCCACCCTATTCATGTCTCCCGCTACTGCCTCCTTATCACTCTTTCCCTTCATTTCCTGACCATGCCTTCTCTTTTCTGCAGCAGTTTCCTTTCTGATCTCCCATTTGATTCCCTTCCACTTCTCTGGCTCTGCCTGGATCTATATTTATGGCTACTTATCTTGATGACTAATTTTCCTTCTAGAGCCTTCTTCTTCTTTCCTCTCTTCTCCTTCCATCTTAATTTCCCTTACAGCCCTCTTCCATCTGGCTCTTCATCTCACAAGTAAGACTTGTTTCTCATAGGGTTCCTTCCAGGCCCTGAAATGGTTGTGTTAGAGGAATCTCCTCGCTGATGTGAGATCCCTATTGGATGAGGTTGTGGCATTCAAGAGCTGTCCAGTCACCAAGATGATATGTCCTCCCACAAAGTGGAGTCTGTCATCCTCAGAAATTTGTGGAGCATGTATCCATCCCACCTTCCCCATGGATGGAGAGATACCTGTGTGGAGAGCAGATTGTCCTCAAGACAGAGTTCATATGGCCATGACTTGGATGCCAAATCATTACAACAGAGGTAAGGGGCCCTCTGTGAGGGACATGTTAGAGATTTAGGGCTTTCTGTTGCATTGCAGGGCTGCCTTTAACATCATTTGCTCTGTTCCTGACAGTAAAGGAGCTACCTTGTTACTCTTATCTTGTGCAGCTGCACTACTGGCATTGGGGTTTGTTCATAAGTTACTGGGGTTTGCCTTTGTCATTCCTTCAATAAATATAAAAATAACCACTAAAAAATTCCATTCTATTTTTATTTTATTCCAATTAGAAAAACAAACTTGAAACTAGACTTAATATTAAAAACACTAACTCGAGATTCAAAGCAAGCAACTTAAAAATAAATAAATACATAATGGAAAAAATATCATTAAATAACACATGAATAACAAGTAATGGGATTTTAATCTTCTTGCCAGGCGAGGCTACTCCTTCAGCACTAAAGGTGACTCACAAGCAGCACCACTCTGGGAAAGTTAAAAGTGATAATTCGACAAGACTAGAGGATTGTGTGGGACTCAAAGGGATGAAACAGCCTTGCAGGGGCTCTCCGTCCTCTGTCTCTTAGTGATGAATGAAAGTGGAAAGCCAGATCAATTCAGAGCTGCTGAAAAATAAAAGATGATCACATCTTCATGAACACCCAGGTAGGCTGGAAATCACTGCCCCGCGATGCTGTGATGCTGAAAGCTGAGCAGAGTTCAAAAGGAGGTTCAGCATTTTTATGGATAACTATATCCAGACTTGTGGGAATTATTTTATATACACGTATATAAATCAAAGAAAATAACAACACCCTGTGAAGGAGCCTGGAGAACATCTCTGTCTGCCTGCACCAGGATTCAACTAACCATCAAAGTCGATTACTCTCAAAACAGGGTTTCTTCCACCAACTTCTGCTGCCTCCAGTGGTGGAGCTGAGATGAAACCTGAGACCTCTGGGGCACCCAGAATTGGGACTGTTGTGCTCGGACTTTCCACTCGAGTAGTGTGTTTCTGCTCACATATGTCTGTGGAGACATCCAGAATAGATTGAGATGAAGATGTGAAAGGAAGAGAATAAGTTAGGGATGGAAAAGATTGGTCTTATGGTGGCAGTGGGAAAGCCAGAAGGGAGGAAGGAGAATGTCTGAAAGGAGAAGCAGGTGGAGAAGGAAAAGGATTTATTTTGGCAGGTAGTAGGAAGATGTCAGAGGCCAGTTTGGACAGATGAGAGCCTCCCACTGAAATCCAATGGCAGTTACTTGGGGCAAGTCTTTTGCAAAGTATCAAACAAAGCAGAAAAACTGATTCTTTTGATTAGAGCAAATTGGTGTTGGTACTGGGCTGGTGGGTGAGCTAGGAAACCAGAAACTGGCAAATAGGAGCAGTGAAAAAGCGAGGCAGGAAATAAGAAAAATTTTATGTAAGCAAAGGAGAAGTGCACAGAGCACTTGGACTGATCAAACTATATGTGTAGGGTGGTTTACACATTTTAGTCTAAAGGAGGTTGTGAAGACTGGAAGAGGAGGTACCTATTGGTGAATTTGCTTCATGTGCAGAGAGGACAGGCAGGAGTGGCAGGAGCAGGGACCAGGCACCGTGTTGCCTTCCCCATCTCGCAGCTGGTCATTGCTGTGGGTATAATTTAAGGCAGAACTTGGGCTTTCTTACATATTTCACTTAACTCCCTTGATTTTAATTGATCCTGTTATGGGCATTTCAACCGTTTCATGAGCCTGTGGTGCCCGGTTTCCCAGGTCAGAGGGAGGTGAGTGCTGTTCCTCTGCCAGAGGGGAAGGCAGAGCTGCCTGTGGGATGGAGAGAGTCCATGCTCTAAGTCCATGCTGAACATGAGTTTGCACCTTGTAATATTTCTACAGCAGCTTTGCCTGCCTTGGTTCGCCCTTCATTTCTCTCCAGCATCCCTCTTTCTTTTCTCTGTTTAGAAAGTCTATATACTCCTGGCTTTTGCAGGAGCACAGTCTGCTCTCATTTGCATTTAGCTCTGACACCGTTGTAGCCAGGAGGCTAAGTGGGGCTTCAGTGTGTCCCCTGGCTGAAGGGATGGGTTTGGGGTGGCTCAGAATGCTGGATCTCCCTGTCCCCATTGTGCAGGCAGGGTCCCCAGGGCTGGCACACACTGTTTGGGCAGCAGCACTGCAGCAGAGCACGGGGCAGAATGCTGCAGTTTGGGGTGCAGGACTGGGGTGCCATGTCCTAGTGGGCAGTCAGGTGTGTGTCCCACTGCTTGCATGGCAGTGGATGGGCCAGGCTGGTCAGAGGTACAGCTGCCCGGCCTCAGATCAGTGTTTATTTTTCAGGCTGAAAGGAAGCTTGTGATCCCAAAGCCCTCTGTGTTTAGCCAGACCTCTCATTCACTTGCAAAGGAAACCCATGTCAGCCGCTCCCCTTTGTCTCCCCTGAGCTATTGCTTTGAATCTGAAAGGATTGGGTGCAGATTTCAAGGGATGTTCAGACAAAGGCTGTTTGAACAGCACTTGTGTAAATAATCCATGAAAAACTCTTTGAATAACGTCAATGAAATTTTCTCTGAATTTGCTATTCTTTTTCTCCAGTGGCAGAAAGAAGTGAAAGTCAGGAAAGGGAGGAGAGTCAGAGGAAGGGAGGGAGAAAGGGAGGAAAGGGGTGGGAGAAGGACTGACACTTTTTTCTCTCTGCCAACTTCTCTCATTGCCAAGAAGTAGCTTGGCTTAGAAAAAAAAATCTCTTTGTTATCTTCACAGCTTTAGGAATAATTTCATAAGGGGCCTCTGTGTCCTCAAACTTCTCCGTACATTAAATGTAAGGGGACACCCTAGTATTTTGCACAGCAAGAAGAATGTCGAGCCAGTTAATTATTAGCCGTATGGTTTAATGTTCACTTGCTGTACATATGCACGAAACAATTCCCCTTTAGCACGTCGTTTAGTTTGCATTAAAATGGAGATAATTGTTTTGATGCCAAATGTTCCCGTCCCGCCTCCCCCATCCCTCTTCATACAATTTATACAAATTATAGCCTCAAACAAGAGGGACAAAAAGTCTTTGATTTGGTTCCTTTTGAAGATATCCAAATTGAATCGCGTGCTGTGTTTAGGGACACCTTAGCCAGGGCTGGGCGAGGAGGGGGACAGGGGGGATCTGCGGTGCCTCCCCCGGAGCGACCTGGGGTGGGACGGGGAGGCTGCGCCAGCTCGGGGAAGGGGCTGTGGGGGCTCTCGGCTTCTTCGGGAGCCGGTTCAGTGGATGTCCAGGAGATGGAGCAATGTTTCTGTGGCCTCTGCCGCCGGTGCCCCTAACGAGCCAGTCTGTCTGAACTCGGAATGAATTTTGTTCCCTTTTCATCACTCTCTGATGTCCAGCTGCTCCTGTCAACACCTTCTTATAGCATGTAATTCATCGCTCAGAGTGACAGCTGGGGCCGTGGGGCTGGGACCAGCTCCTCCTGCCATCGGCTGCACCCAGAGAGGGTCCCTGGCCAGAGCAGGGGCTTCCCTCGCCCCCTCCCCGCACCTGGGGCTCACAACTCTCCAAAGGATTCCCCAGACAAACCCGGGAGCAGCCTGGCTCGCCCTGAACCCCTCCTGCTCTCACTGGGGAACTTCTGGTGGGGGCTTTGTGGGGAGCATCTTCCAGCCCCCCTCCCCAGTGGGTGCTGCGGGGCTGGGGGAGGCTGGAGAAGGGAACGAGGCAGTGCTGCGAGGAGGGAGGATGGCCGAGGCTCTGCCGGCAGCTTCTGCAGGATGCAAAGCCACGTGGGCTGCGACCACCCAGTCCTTTTATTCCCGGGGTTTAACTTATTTTGATTGTACGTCAAAGCAGGAGCAACCTTGTCCTCAGATTTATGGGCTTGCACCCAAATAACGAATAGTGGCTGTCACCCCCTGCATCCCCAAGGCACATCTAACAGGGAGATGCTTTGCTAATGTGCACAAAAACCTGCAGCTTCCTTTTGTACCAATCCCCCTACCCAAATGTCCTCTTCCCTACCAGCCAGTTTCTGATAATTATCCTTTAACTCAGCACTTCTGCCTTCAATTCTCCCCCCGTACCTTCCTGCCTTCCCATAATTTATTCTATATTTCACCCATTTCTTGTCCTCATTTATAATTCTTCTTTATTTTATTACTTTGCATAATTTCCTTTTAGGATTTGTCATAAAATAAATTCTGCCACCTCTGTCTTCTCACTTCTGCTCTCAAGTGTCAGTGAGGGCTCTCCAGAAGCTGTTTCCAATGCCTGTGCTGGAGTTACCCCAGTCTTGGAGGATCAGAAAACAACCTTAGTTTCAGAAAGGCCTTCCCAAATGTGTCGGCATCCTGAACAACATCTGGAAAGCAGACCCTGAGTGTAAATCCAGGGTGAACCTCCAGCCAGGTTCTTTTGCTGTGGTGAAATGCTGACATGGGCAGAATTATCATCATATGATTGACCTAACCTGAGTCAAAAATACTGATGACTAAGTGAATGAGGAAGCTGAGGAGAAAAACTGCTGACATATTGATGTCTAATCTGTCCTGGAACGTAGGAAAGCACGTGGGGAAACTGAGGCACAGAGATCTAATCCAGATTCTCCAAGGTGTGAGATGCTTGGCTCTCTTAAAATCAAAGGGACAGAGACATCTGACATTTTTGACAGTTTGTGTCTGATTCACCCGTTCAAGGTCACACAGGACACTTGTAGAAAGGTAATAAAGAAAACCGAATGCAAATTTTCTGTGGTTCATCCCAGAATCTGAATCGTTTAGTTGAAATGTGACCCATCATGAGGAAGAGCAGAGGGCTTGGATAAGCTGTTCTATGTTTCAGTGAACTCCATCTCCTAGGAAAATAGAAACTATTTATATGGAGTTGGAGTCCAAATGCTATTGTCTGCCGGTATATTTCCTGGAGAAGAAGGTGAACCTACCACATCCATTGATCAGCCCCAGATGCATGAATTTCCAGTTACCTCCATGGAGTGGAAATATGAAATTTGCTCACCAGTTTCTGTGCAGGGTGGAGGATTTGGGAGAACTATAGGCATACTTATTCATGAATCATCCTTGCTGCCCAGATACAGGGAGCTTCCAGAACATGAGCTTGTGAAGAGGCTCCCTCACCCTAGGAAAGTCCTTTTCAAGAGGTCTTGGATCCAGGAAGGACCAGTTCCATGACAGGCAGTAGAGCTTCAATGCAGAAATGAGATCTGGAGGAGGAGGAGATTACACTCAACAGAGCTAAAACCCAATCAAACCCCATCCCTGGTAATGTGGGCATCCCCTTGGAAGCACCTTTTCCCCTGCAGACACAAAGAGATCCCATTCCAGCACACCCTTGCAGCAAAGTTCGTGGCTGTCCCTGGAGGTGGGTATTCAGGGAACCAGGAATCTGTGGTTCATTTAATTTTTAAGTGCAAGTGTCCTGACAGGAGACTATAGGAACAAATGAAAACACTTGCTCTGTACCCCAAACTTGCAGTAGTTTCTCCACTGCAGGTATCTTACCTGCCCTGAGAACTCTGAAGTTGTGATGTCATGTGCTAAGGTTCATGAACATTTTTGAAGGCTCTTTTTGAATGAACCCAGCCTAAAAGATGTCTCTGTGTGTGAGAACCACATCTGCCATCCCCTTGATTTCTAAGATTCTGTTGGATTTGAAGCTCGAAGTAAAACCCGTGAGAACAAAACCTTGGAGGGCTCAAATGGAAAACATCCTCCTGGTTCTCTGTGCTGGAGGAAAACCACTGGCTTCATCGTTCTAGCGTGTTTTGTTTGGGTTTGTGTGTGCTTTTTTTTTTTCCTAGTATGGAGAAATCCCTGTGTGGTTTGGGTTTGCGAGGAGGATTTTCCCTTCATGCGCTGCCACAACCACTGAGATCAGCTGAGGCACTCGAGTGAACGGATCCTGGATGTAATTGTCTGAGGGCTGGTGCCAGGTTTTTTCAGAAGAGGGACTGACTGGCTGCGTTTCAGTTCCACCTCTGCCTTGACAGAGCCTGTCTCCTTTAATCATTAGAGTTCAGTGCACGGCTCTCGCCTGGCACGAGTTGGAATTTCATTTGTTTTGGAGGAAGGTTGCTTCTTTTGTTAGTTTAGGTCTTTTGGTTTCAGTTGTGTAAACTGGGACAGGCCGATCCCATTGGCTCTGAGGAGCTGACAGCCAGGAGAAGGCTGGTCTGCTATTCAGTTTTGGGGTTTGGTTTTTAAATCTTTAGAACGTTCTGGTTTCTATAATGAGGCATGTTTTACGAACTGTGAACTGTATGAATGTGTGCTTTTCCCAAACTCAGGGCAGTCAACACAAACTCAGCGCCATAAACTGAGTTTCTTGAGCAAACTGAGTTTTGAATTTATTCAAATGGAAGAAAATGTTGTGTTATTACAGCCATGCAAAACTCTAGTTAATTTATGGTAGTATAAAATCCATTTTTTAATGACTGTGACACTGCCAAAATCTTTGCAGATGCAGAAACAGCTTCACAGGAGGATTTCAATCTAACATCAACAGGAGATTTGGAAGATGAATTGTGCAAGGATCTCCTTCCTCCAAAGATGCTGCTTTGTTTTGCTTTTTAGCATTTGGTTTGGCTCTAATATTGTCTGGTTTATGATGTTTTAATTATTGCTGTTTATTTATTATAATCATATTTTAATTGTTTGTGTAGTGCCTTGAGTGCCTTGGCAGGGGGGCATATTATAAATTAAATTATTATTAAAATGTTGTTATTATGTGTACCTACTCCAAACTGAGCTAGAGGAGGGAACACACTCAACTGCCTGGAATTAATTCCTCCCTTTTCTTTTCCTTTGTCTCTACTCAGGAGCACAGTTCAAAGGGTTGGAGAGAGAAAATGATGTTTCATTGTCTTCTCCTGGGACAAGGCGAGATGAGGAGAGCTCTGATCTGGGCTCCCTTGGAGACCTGGTGCTACTTCTCTTGGGTCCCAGGGATGGAGTTAGGGAAAGGATATGCTCTTTGAGTCAGGGGGAGGTTGGAGTTATTTTTTAAGGAGGCTGGTTTATGTTTACTGCAGTACAACAGGATTTGCTTGTTCTTAAATTAAAAGGGAGACTGTCACGTGCACTTGTAGTGTGCTTGGAGGGCTTGGCCCTGTCTGAATCCCACTTCCCATCTCCTGACCTTTCTGGTTGCTGCAGATATCACTGTGGACCCCAGCAGGGTCCCTGCCAGCCCAGAGAAATCCCACCTGGGATTTCCACAGCTCTGGAAATCACAGCCAAGGTTCCAACCCTCTGGCCCCATCACTGGTGCACAGGGTAGATGCCACTTCTGATTTGGCTTCTTTGGGTTTCCATGTGCCCTGAGGCAGAGACCAGTGGGCATCTCATGACCAAAGCAAAACACCCTCACCCCCAGCTCATCCCAAGATCAAATAGGATCAAATAGGGCAAAGCTGTTGGAGAGATACATTCTTTCAATCTTCTCTTCATTTATCTCCCTGCAGGTTTTCTCAGATGCCTCTGTCCCAACACATTTGGGCTGTTGGTGTTGCAGCACGAGCACAGTTAACCCTCCCCTGGGACAACCACATTCCATGGGATTAAGATCCATCTCGAAGGCCAACAAACACTCAGACCAATCAATGCCATCAAGAGTCTTCCTCCAGCACAGAAAAGAAGCGTTTCCCCCTCCTTTAGACCTCCTCACAACTTGCTCAGAGGCTGAGGTATGGATTATTTGGGTTTTCCAATCATCTTGCTCTTGCAGGGGTGCCAGAGGTACCCGTGTGTTACTGTGATGGGAGCCACACGAGCACCACTGATGGGTTGGTGATAATGTGAAGGTCTCTGTTACATTAGCTGTCAGTTTGCTAATGAATATTAAGAGACAGTTGTCATATGAGCATCTCTACACTTTGGAGCTGGTGGCAAACTTCACACCTTCAGTTCTCCTAATAAGACAGTATTTCATCCCGCTCAAATGCTTATTATAGCTAGTCTGATAGGTACTGTAAGATCTCATTATTTATCTCTATGCTTTATTTTGGATAGATAATAGAAAAAATTGTCTAGAAGGGCAGCAATTTATTCCTACCATTTAGGAATAAAACTGTGACTTTAACTTATTCCAGTCTGTGGATTTCTGAATGAAGGTTTCTAGTGGAAGTATAGATCTCTTTGTGTCTTGCTTTGGATCATAAAAGATATTGCTTCTTTTTGTGGCCTGCTACAGACCTCAGTTCACAACCCATGGGAGACTGGAGGCCATGAGGACAGGAGAGGGAACTGGGCTTGGTGTCTCTGTAGGACCCCTAATGCCTCAATAAACACACAGGGTTTCACTAACCACTCTCCCATGGTGGCATCAGAGAGGGTCAGCAAAAATAGCTGTTCCCGCAGACATTTGGCGTCAGTCTGAAGAGAAGCCATTTTTTCTGTCTCCTCTATTCCTTCTATTTAACAAAGATCCACATGCCAGGCACCTTCTCCCTCCCTGATATGCATCCATTTACTGGTCCTGCTTTGGGCACTGCAGTTCAGCCTCTGCTTTTCCCACTCCTCACTGGCACATCCCCATGGATCTCCAGATGGGGCTCAGCTGCTGACCTTCCCCACATGCACTTGCCTCTTCCTCAGGCCCTTTCTGCCCGTCTGTGATGGAAAGGGAGCTGCAATTCCCTGTGCTGCCCCATCCTCCAGCAAAGCCCTGGTAATCCTGCACCCAGGGGCCATTTAGTCCTGTCTGCATGGTTTGTGGCTCTGCCACTGAAGGGTCCTAATTTGGTGTCATGTCAAGAGAGGACCAGAAGGCAGGGCAGGGCTCCCAAGGGTTGGGGTCTGCTCCTGATTTTACAACCATGCAAAGGGTGAGCTTGGGAAGGGGTATTAGTTAAAACCAAGCACCCACCAGCTGTGTTGTTACTCTACATCTATTCTCCTCCTTCTGATGCCCTGGCTTAAGGTTTTAATTTTGTTGTGTTCATTGATGATCATTACTAAACTGAAGATATTTCAGCATAAAGACTTTGAGTTCCTCTGACTTTCTGAGCCTGTAACAGGGCAAGTAACCCTGTGCTTGGATCAGGAGGAGGCAAACAGACATGCCTCCCTCACATGCTGGTTATAGTGGATGTAGCCATAGGATAAGTGTAATATAATTACACTGCCCTGTGATAAACCACGCCTAACTCAGCTCTGTTCTTCCCACTAATCCACCTCCAGTGGGACTTTTCCTAATGCCACAGACCCTGCATGCTTCTAAGAGTAGTCTTTTTGAAAGCAACACCAAAGCAGCAACCCCCCTCCACCTGTCTGGGGGTTGTGCTTTCCCCCAGAAGCAAGCACTTGCGACTCTGGTTCATTCCTCTGCCCACAGCCCAGCACACACTACTCACCCTCGTGCCCCTCTACTGAGCCCTGCCACTCTGGGGAGTCCAGCTCCCACGTGCATCACGACTCAGACCTGCAGATTTACACCCCCAGCCTTTTTGCAGGAGTTCTCTGGATTTATAAGAGGGCAGGATGTGACCTGCAGAATTCAACAATGGTTGTTAACCTCAACTGTAATCAAATTAGGCTGGAGCACAAGCCGGCTGTTGTACCGGGAGCTCAGTTGCAACCTGCCTAGAAAATAACATTCATTCCTTTTCTTGCATTAACATATTTTTTTCCAGTTATTCAGGATATGTTCTGGCTGTGTCTGTGCTGGGGAGGGATCAGGAGGACAATAGGAATTTCTGACCCAGATGGGCTCCATCCTTTTCTATTACCTAGCTGGAGCCAGAGGAGCTTTTAACTGGGAACAAATGTTTTTAGGCCCTCTCCATGCTGCCACTCTTCAAATATATTTGAAAATGTTATCCCCAATGCCTGATGTGCTTGTAACGTGTTTTAACTTCAATGTGACTAAATGCTGGGCTCTTGCAGGTCTGCAGCACGGCTTCTCATTTGCCTGGCTGAAAATCAAATCTATATGTGTATTTGCATACCAGAGCTGGGCTACAATCCCACCAGCCAACCAGTTCATTCCCTGTGTAGACAGGTTCCTAGTGTATTTCTTTCCAGACAAGAAAGGCCTTGTGATTGAGATGCTAAAAATAACAAATGTGCCTTCATGCCTTGAGTAACGTGGGCCATGGCTGGGCACAGCCTGGCTTTTAAAGGGTTAAGGAGGCTGTGTCCTTGGTGACATGCAATTTATGATCTTGTGAATCCTTTTTTAATTATTTTGCTGTGACAGAGGTGGAAATATCCAACTTCAAACGACTGGCTTTATTGATATGCTGCTATTTGTGCCTCTGTGGAGGAACAATCCCATAAAAGCAATAAATTAGAAAAACCCCTTTTCTCATCAGAGAGAGAGATACTTTCTGGCTGGGAGCAAGAGACCTGGTGCAAAGGCATTTCAGCTCCACGAAGGGGCTCCCTGTGATCTGTGGTGAAAAGCCCTTTCTTACTAACCAGGCACATTTATGGTGCACCCAACTGCATATTACCCTCCAAGTCGGGCCAGGCTCATTGCAGAGGGCTGGAGTTTGGAAACACAGGAGGAATTTTTGTCTGCATTCATGGATGTTGGCTGAACATCTGTAAAATGTTTATGGCTTTGTGGCTGTTCGCACTGGTTAGTTATTTACCATATTTGCACTGAGAGGATGATCAGAAAGCACATTTTAGGACAGAAAAAGGGATTTCAAAGTACAATTAACTGATGCTGTTGGAGATGAACTGATTAAGGCCAAAATGGCTGTGTTTATTTGCAGACACGAATGACCGGTTTTCGCCACAGAGAATGTAACAAAGTCCATCTCATGAATCCAGATGAGAGCAAATGTGACATTGTATTCTTTTTTTTTTTTTTTTTAGTGTAAATAGTTGCCCCTAACAGAGATGTACAGGCCTGGCCACAGGAGTACCCGGGCGCAGCCATACAAACACCAGCAGTTATGAAATGATTTGTGCTTCCAGCTGCATTTGGCAGGTGCCAGAGCTGAGCTGGGCTCTGCCAGCATGTGTGGAGTGAGTACTGCCCACGGTCTGACCAGTCAATGGCACGTGAGCAAGCCCGTTCCCCTCTCTTCAGACAGGCACAGTCAGATGTGAAGCAGAAAGTACGTGGAGACTGAGCCTGCAGGCCCAGGGACACCCACCAACCCAACCTCTGCTAGGACAAAAGCCCCTCAGCCTTGCATGGAGACTGCAATGGAGTCTCAGTCCTGCGGCTGTTCCATTAATGACCCACCCACATGACGAGGACTGAGCATCTTGGCTGCTTCTTTTTGCCACCTGGTCTAAAATGCTCTGAGGGGCTCAAGGGACTGGGGTCTAGCACACCTGTATATCATGGGGGCGGGTTGTAAGGTCCGGTTCTGGTCCATCCTGGGGGCTTTTGTGCCAGTTCAGGACTGGATGGGGCAGCATTAGCAAGGAAGTGATAATGGCTGGAGTCGGTGTCCAACACAAAGCTATCAGTGTGCTTGCTGTATGCTCATGGTGAAAAGTCATGTAAATTATCCTAAATCTTTAATGGATATAGTCCTGAGGAGGGTGAACAGGTCTGGAAGGTGAAGGCCTCTTGGGTTCAGCACGGGCTTTGGCCTTGAGGGAGAGGGAGACTTCACCAGGGCTGAGCTCCACTCATTTCTAACAAAAGTCAAGCATCAGCCCCAGGTCTTGTCTTTACCAAAGAGGAGACAGTAATGTACTCTGAGCTGTAATCTCTAATTTATTGTTGTTAAGAGGATGTGTGAAATACCTGCTGTTCTTGTGCCAGTGGAAAATTTTATCATACTTAGGAAGCCCCCTTGTTTCAGAAACTGGCCCTTGGCAATAACTTTTTCTGGCACCCAACCTGACCTGGGTCTGAATTGATGACCTCAAGGTAAAATTGCTCTAAATGCCATCATTATGCCCTGGAAGCACTCAAAAAGCAGAAGGCATGGCCTGATTCTCTTTTGCATAAATCAGGATGCCTCCACTGAAGTTCCAAGCACTTCACACACTCTAGAAGTGGAACAAGAGAAAGGTGATTTAGTCTCTGAGTTTTTACCTGATGTTGATCTAATCCTGAGATGCTGCAGTAAGTGGGATATTGTTTTTTACTTACACAGATGCTGGATCAAGCCTACAGCATTTAACATTCAACACCTGTGCTTCAATCAAGCTACTTTTCTGTAGTAACATCATTTATGTTGAAACTTCTTCTCCTTCAGTCACTGATCTTTAGGCTTATCTACCTTAGCCTGGTGTAAATACAGGATAACCCTGGTATTATTTGAGTTATTCTTGATTATCACTGACCACTGGTTTAAATGAAATCTGAATGTGACCCACAGATGACATGTTTTCAGGGCCCTGTAAAGATCAGAGCTACAACAAAAGTTCCCCGGTATTGATCCCCTCATCCCTGCCGATGAGAACAAACAAAGCAACGTGGCTGAGACACTATTGTATTTTCATTCCTTGACATGGCAAAATTTATTGTGCAGCAGGGTCTTCTACATTCTCTGTTTATAGGCATTGTTTCCATGGGTATGGAACCACCTACCCCTGTGCTGGCCCATCCTCAGGGTTTCTCCTCCAAATCCATAAAACTTCCAGGCTTGACACATGCTGCACTGAGAGAGATTGATTGGAGCCAGTCTGAGGGATGGAGAACATTTCCCATCCAGGGAGAGAGGGACCAGGCAGGAAAACAATCCTGGTCTTTGGAAACCCTATCTGTTGACAGACGGAGTTGGTCATCCATGTGGATAGCCCATCTTCTAGATGAGGGGATTTTCCCACGACACCCAGAAAACCCCCTTCATGATCTGCAGCTCAACTTTATCCCAGGTTCACACCCCATCAGAACCAGGGCTTTCAGGTTGCACTGGACACCCAACAGTGGGGTATCTGCCAGCCCAGAGCCCACCCAGGATGGATTTTCAGAGCCTGTTTCCAACAGCACCTTGCCATGCCCATGGGAATGATGAAGCTCCACCGGTGATGAACAGCACGGGACCAAACCTGCTGCACTGCTGCAGAGCAGACTGGACCCTTGTCCAAAATGATCTTTTGCCGCTGCTTGGTCACATCTTGAAGGTCATTGGTGAGGCCAAACAAGGAGAAACCAATATCTGACACCTCACTGAGCCTCCCGGGCATCTTCACACCTCCAGCCTTGCCGCCCCTCAGGAAATCATCCCACTAGAGGGCACTGGGAGTCGATTTTCCATCCCCTTCTCCTAGTTTCTGCTCTTTATTTGAGTTTCTCCTTGCTTAGCGTTCTCCCCACCTCTCCCTCCTCTTTGCTGGCCAGCTCAGACTGTTTAAATTGGAAATTATTTGTATTACTGTCTGTAAATAATAGATGAGGGAGTGAAGTGGAGTTGGTGTCCCTTCCATAAACTCCTCCTCACTTTAATTAGTGCGAAACAGCCTGGTGAGAATGCGAGCTGCCTTGATGCTGGTAATTAAAATTGAAACCACTGAAAAGCTGCTCTATTTTTTATCGGAGCTGCTGTTCGGAGCCGGGAGCCTGCGGACGGCTCTGCAGTAAGAGTGATAATGAAGGTGTGAATTCCCGGAGGGAGGAGGGGCAGCTGTAGTGATGGCTGAACTTACACCAGATGAAAATGCAGGAGCAATTAGAGGTGGCTGTGTACAAGCTGGGCATCGGAGATTAGTTGGCACCTTGGGAACATGGCAGGGAGGGACAGGGAAGGGGGAGGGATTTTTTTTTTCCATTTTGAAAAAATTTAATAACAAAAAAAAAAAAAGGCGAGGGAAATGGTTGGTCAACTTAAAATAAAGACAAACGTGCAGTGTCCCTGACTGGCTCTGCTGACCTGCCTGAGAGAGACATGGGAGGGATGGTGGAAGATAGGGCTGCAGCACAGAGGAAGTGGGCAGGGAGACAATGGGGTACCTCGCACTGGGAAACAGCAGCATTGGCCACGTTGGGCTTTCCAGCAGCTCCATACCTGCCCTTGCAGCAAAGGCCTGGGGTTGTTGCTGTCCCCAGGTGTGCTAATCCTCTGTGTGTCCTCTGTGTGCCCATGGAACTGATTCAAAGCTAAGTGGTGACCACTGAAGACTTCTTCTCATCTTCTATTAGGCTTTGGACCGGACCCCACCTCTGAAAAATAGTAACTGTTAACTTGGGTATCCAAGAGTGATGGTGGCAGTGACAGGACATGGAAGAGCACAAGCAGAGACCTTTGTTGATGTTGATGTTGCTAGCCTAAGAAGAGTTTGGGAAGAGTAGCTATAAGTAATCAGATGTTAATTGCTTCCTGCCCTGGCAGGTTTATCCTGGTGTGGGCTCCCCCAAACAGTTAACAGTCTCTACTTGGCAGCAGAAAATATGTCAGATAAATATAATGTACTTGGTCGGAGCTGCGAGCCTACAAAATCTTCTTCTGGCTACAGCCACTTGGCAAGGAAAACACTCTCTGAAAAAAAACCCATGTGAGACGGCTGTGCTTTGAGGGAAGAGGAGCTCCTCCGTTCTCAGAGAGCCAATGGGAGCCTCCACCCAAAGGGCACCTCATTCCACCCTGGCTCATTAGCTGCCTAGACACTGGGGAACACCTGAAGGCGTCAAACTGTCTTAATTTAGGTTGAAGAGAAGTTCTGTAGAAAGGAAGTTAAAGAGGCTGCAAATAACCTGCGCTGAATCTGTTGTGGTTTCAGAGGGTTGGTTGGTGGGTGCTTCTTGGATCATGAACTGCTTACGGAGGCTGCAGCTCCAAGGCAGCCTGTAATGCTATTCCCACTGTGAATTTGGGTTTCGGAGTAAGAGAAGCTCAGACGTTCTGTAGGAAGTTTCAGTATTGGAACGAAAAGCTGAAATTTAAAAACTGACTATGAAAGGACCAAACTTAGTATATCCTGTAATATCGTGATCTTGGAAGAGGTTTAAAATAGCCTGTGCACTACTGTTCTTATGCACTAAGAAAGCAAAAAACAATAGATTAATTTGAAAAATACACTTGGACTTTACCAGCATTAAGGATTCTGATAAGTTTTCATTGAAATGTTCAGCACACTTGGATTCCTAACAAACCCCATGTCTTTGTAAGAAGGAGCATTTTCTGGTGAAAACCTGCTCAGCTTTTTTTTCTTTGTCATTGAGTCACAGTAACAAAATAGTTTTACACTTGAAATTTATCACCTGAACTCCTGATGGAAGAATCTGAGAGAGGGCAAAGGAAGGAGAGCTTAGATGCCCATGGTTGGTGTTTTGTTTGTTTTCAGTTAATACAATATTCTCAGGAATATGCTGATCCAGGTATAAAGGACTGTCCACATTGCTGACTAGTGCCTTAGCATATTAGTGAGATCTCAGTGATTCGTATTTATTTCCTATTTCTCCTCTCTATGACATCTTCTCTGCCTCTGAGTTTCTAAGGTTTCTCTGTGACTTCATCTGTAAGGTACATGCATCCTCAGAGAGACTTTGCTAAACTCTCCAGAGTTAAGAAACTGGCAGTTTAGAAACCTTGGAGATGGGCAAGTTTAGAATCATTTGAGGCTTAGAGACTCTGAAGAGTTGTATTTTCACTTGTTTTCAGTTTGTTGTAATGAGGCTGTTTTATTTTATTATAAAACAGGCAGGCCTTGCAGTTGAATTAAGCATTTGTTCACTATTGTATACTTTGTTTGACATTATTTTCTCAGTTAATAAGCTGTATTTTCTCACCTGCTAAGCATGATACAAAAATGTGATCAAGAAGACTTCAAAACTAAGAGGGTGTTTTCTCAAGCCGATGGGAGATGTTTGTTTATCAACTTGTTTCACACTCTGGTCAGTTGCTTTTGTTATTTAAACCAAAGAGAAGGAAGAACAGAAATGTATCTGAGCCATCTTGTGTACAAATAGTTAGAACTCTGAAAGTATCTTTTTGTCTTTTTCAAGACAACTCAGCTGTCAATTTGTTAGGAGGAAAAAAATGACTCTTTAGAAATGCTTATTTCCTTTACTGAATGTTAGGAAATTCCCAGGGAAAAAAAAAACTTATTAAGATAGAACTAAGTTAGAAGATAAATTGAAATTCTTTGATTGAAAGTAATGTTATTAAAAAGTTTTAATTATTGAGAGGAAAATGTAGGAAAGGCACTCAGAGCTAACATAAAAATGATTGGAAACTGGTAATTAAAACAAAATGCTTGAAAATTAAACATCACAAAATATGAAAGTGCTCTGATTCATTGCAACACTTAAAACCTGAGATCGCTATTAAGTTGTAGATGGTTGGTTTGAATTCTGCGGGTCTATGTTGATGCTGAAGGTTGGGCAGACACTGCAGGACTTTGCTGGCTGAGGCCACCAGGGTCCACACCCCATGCTTATTTTCCCCCTTCCATCTCTCACCATCCTCCATTTAGATTTCTACTCTAAAGCAAAACCTGTTGCTCTTTCAGAGAGTACCTGGATGGTCCCTTCCCTAGGTGTTTTTAAAGTTTGCCCGTTTGACCCTTTCAAATACCTAAAGCTTTATTTTGCAATCCCAATACAATCACCAAAGTTAAGAGCTGTGTCTCTCTGTAAAGCACCAATTTCTGCTCAGGAAAGGTTGCTTTTCTCAGGTGGCCACCTGTGGATTTCTACACATCTACAGAACATCCTTGGGAACTTCCAGAACTGGGTCTCTGTTTCCTCAGGAACACTTCATGAGGCAGTTTGCACCAGACAGTCAGTTCCCATTGTCAATGAGCTGGTTTGGGAGGCTGCATCACCAAAATATAACAAGGATCCCTTATGTAAGCCGGAGTTAGGAAGTACCAGCATGCCTCTGTTGACACTTTCTGTACCAGAAAAGCCACCACTCCTCTGACACTCACAGCCAGACAAGACCCATCCAGCTTTCTTCTCCTATTAACATACTGAGTTTTTCTACATGATCAGAGCAGTGAATGTCACCCTGTTGCCTTCCTCTGATGGAAAGACTGCCTCATCCCCTCCACTGGGACATCTAGGAGAAATGTTGGAGCCCCACACAGGACAGATGTGACTCCTACCACCCTCTTTGCCCACAGTGCTCCTTCCCAGAAGGGACTGAGAGAGAGCAATCTTAGACTTGGAAGAAGGTAATTTGAATTGGATGTGAAGTTGTTACTAATTTAATGTTTATCCAATAACAAGGACTTTGCAAAACCCCTTACCTTTTCATGAGCCTCAGGTAACACTGTCAATTCATAATTGCTATGATTCCTTTATCCTGTGGTTTAATAAATAATTTACCTAAATTATTAAAATGAAAATTTCAACATTATTAAAAATTAACCAGGTTAAATGAGCAAAGAGTAAATAGAGCTGGGATTGTCCTGCGTGACAAGAGTCCGCAGCTTTTATTGTCTTTTTCCCAGGCGCAGAGGGGACGTTCCTCCCTCCCCCTCTCCCTCCTCCCTCCCTCCACTTCCACTGTTCTACTCTTGTCTTTCACAAACTCCTCTCCTTGATATTAGTTGTCATCTCTATGTCCTGTTCTCCACTGCTGGTTTACTCTTCCTTCCCATGAACCCTCTCCGTCCCTGCCATCTCCTCTCTGCACACTGCATTCTGCACACATATGTAGCACAAGATGCCTGGTGGGTCTTTTTGTGTTTCTTTCTCTTTGATCCGTGGTTGGCAATCCCATCTGATGCCAGAAAGACATAGATCCAGAAGAACATATGATCTCCAAAGAGCAGAGAGTTTGTCAGGTCTTCAGGATATGGGCTGCTTCCATTCATGAAAAATTTATTAAATTCTGACTGCTCTTAAAGGATCGCAGCTCTGTCATTTTTAATTGAAACATTCAGTTTGCCCAAAATGAAGTGCTCCATCTTTCAGGCTGTATCTCTTGCCAGATTTTTTTTTCTTCTCTGTAATTCCTGCTGAACTGCTCCTTCTGCTATTTTCTGGCAGAATTCCTCACTGACTTAAAAGGGTTCCCCCCCTCCAGGCTTCATCCCATCCATTTTCCCTTTCAGCACATGGGAGTCCTGGAAATGGCCTTTCCTCCTGCCTGGCATTTTTCACACAGAACAGTTGCACCAGTGCAGACCTCGGGGCACACAACTGATCTTCTCCTGCAGTCCTGGAAGAATTAGGCACCCAGCTCTGTTGAGTTTTGATAAGAGCTTAGGGCGTGTCCATCCCTTCTCCAGGATGCCCACAACACTATTCCACGTTCCCTGCAGACACCTGGGCACTGACAGGCAGATGTGGACTTCTTAATATGCTCTAAATCACACTCTTTTTCTTTTGCTGCTAAGAGACCACAAAGTGAGTCAGGCAACATTTGCCACCAAAATTTAGCTTTGCAGACAGGCCCCTTTCTATCCCTTTCTCAGCAGCCCTTGTGTAGTTCCCAGCATTGCTACAGTCCTATTTAGGATGGAAAGCAAAGGAAAAAAATCCCACCTCCATGCAGAAGCAGAGGTAGTGTGAGCCAGCAGGATAACTCAGCTGGAATGTGTCCAGGGGACTGTACCTGGAGTGCCTGCTCCTACAATCCACCCCCAGGGGTGAAGCCCCAAGGGTACAGTCAAAGTGAAGGCAAATGGATGTACTAAGGCAGTGGTGAGACCCAGAGCCTATAAAACATGGGAGCTGTGTCTGTGGGGAACGTGGCAGTTATTGACTGCACTGTCACATGGCGTGGCCCTTTCCTTCCACAGTCAAGGCTGGTATCTGAATTACTTTGGATTTTAACCACAATTAAAGAGCTAATCAAGGTCAACAGCTCCTTTCAAATACAGTTTAGTGCAAAATCCTAATGCAGGAATTACACAAATTGATATTGTCAATATAATAGATTCCAACCAATTGTGCTAAACAAGGTTGTATCAAGTCTGCACTCTGTATTAGGTGAGGGCTAATTCTGTCTAGCAGCAGTAGAGGCGAACAGAAAAACAGATACATCAAGCCTTCACAGTCTGGATTTATTACTGAGGTGGTTTTCACTCCCCTCAAAGAATTCATTAGTCTAAGAAAACAGTGCAGTTCTGAGGATTTGGTTCCATTCAGAAGGCAGAACACACAAAATTGAATGAATGCAATCTATTGGTCTAATATATAGGAGATAAAAGGAAGGGCCGGTCAAGAGAAATGATGAGCCTGGAGAATAAATCTAAGCAGCAACCCTTGGTGAAAAAGAAGGTGACAAAAGACTCTGCTCAGGTACCCAAATGGATTGCACTACTTGAGACATCCTGAAGTGTCCAAGACACCAGGCATGGCTGGAAGATGTGACAAGAGACCTACACAAAACCCCTGTTCTTCCAGCATGGCAGATACTCTAGAGCATCTCAAATGAACCCTAGGAGATCTAAGCCTCTCACATCAGGTGACTTCCTGGCCTGTTTTTGCTTTTCCTCTGAGGTTCCTAAAGGTTTCACCAATGTCAAACACTTTGATATTCAGGTAGTCCCTCTCCAGTAGGTGTGAATGTAACTGCTTGCCGTCAGGCGTGTGGATTTAGAGACATATCTCAGATCACTCAGTGAAACAGTGATGCTTCTTTTTCCTGTGTTGTTTCTCATCTAGATTCCAACAGTTCTGCTGTGAAGGGGTATCTCGTTGGGTTTTGGGTTTTGGTTGTTTGGGTTTTTTTTGAATTGAAGATAATGGTATCCCCAAAGCAGCAAGACCCAAGAAGAGAGGAGAACTTCCTCCAGGGAATGGAGGACACTCTGCTCTGCAGGGCACTGCTGCTCAGAAGTGGAGAGCTGCAGTTGATGGAAATGCTGGAGATGGATCTGTCCATCCATCTGTCAGAGGAGCCCACGGGGCCAACCCTCATGGTGCCTTTTCCTCTTGGCAGCACAAAAGCAGCCCAACACCACAAGGAAAGGGGACAGACCACACTGTATTTGTTTCTCTGCGTGGGGACAATATAATCCCCATCCAATGAGCTACTGGTGTGAAGGAATATGGCTAAGGGTTTGTCCTGGGAAAATGGCACCTGGAAAGAATCAGCCCAGTTCAAGTGTTGAAGGTGGTGCCTTTATCCCTACAGGTAATGGGGCATTAGATCACATTGAAAAGTTTCTTCTGAGCTTTGTAGACATGAGCTAACTCTTTCTCTTCATCTCAGCATCCATTTTTTGACTGCTCTCCTCAGAGGAAATGTGTGGAGTGACCCCAGCCCTCGCTCCCATCCTCCAAACTGCTTTGAATGGTGGGAGACAGTCAACCTTTCCGGGGTCCGTGTGAAAGAAGCTAAATGGGAACATGAAGGTGGTAATAGAGTGGAAGCAGAGCAAGGAAAGCCTTGCTGATGGATTATTAGGCACTGTCAAAGTTTCAGCAGAGTGGAAAACTTGGAGGCTGGAGTGAGTAGTAGCCCATGAAAAATCACCTCTTCCTTTTCCTGTTCGTGGCAGGGCAGCGTGTCCAGATCAAAGCCACCCGTCACTGCTCGGCCTCAGTTGCACGATTTACGAGGCACTGGGGCACCAGCCCATTAACAGCCCTGGTAATTCATTGCAAGGGCAACAGGAGGTGTAAATCCCCCTCTCCTCCAAACTTACACGTTTACCTAATTGCCCCCCCAATTATTGGACGTGGACATCAGAGGGGTTGATGCTATGAATGAGGGGGCCACAAGAGGTGCAACCGGGAAGGAGAGGAGACTGAGGAGAGTCTGGGGTGGTCAGCATGGGTGGAGAGGCATGACTCGAGAGGCATGACCCAAGAGGCAGACCCACTTTCCTTTGCACCCATTAAGTAGCAAAAAATCTCATTGGTTTTAATTGCATCTTGACCTTCCGGAGCTCCTCTCGGCCGTTTCCCTCGGGATCGGTGTTGGAGAAGGAGCATGCGTCATGCACATGGGCAGCTGGGAGGCCTCTGCATTTTTCAAGGTTTGTGAGACATTGTGCTCTACACACATGGCAGTCCCTGCTGCCAGCAGCTGGTTCAGAGGCTCAACAACACCAAAATCATTGATAGCAGCAGGTAACACGGGCTAAGGGGAGATATGAGACCCCAACATGCTTTAGAACCTGAAGACCTAGCAACTCCGAGGTGGAGAACATTGATCTAGCATTCCATCACTTTATTGGTAACACTCAGACCCTGTCTTCCCTTACAGTCTTCTGCAACATGCCTACATTCAAAAATAGCTTTGCAGAAAGCAAATTCTTTGTTGCTTTCCAAAGATAGCAAATATCAGGTTTATTCTTTGTTTTCTTGTGTCTGGCTAATCCATCCATTTGCTCTCTCTGTCTTTCTCTCTGTCTTTACCCCTCCTTAGTCTGCCAGGTCTCATTTTGTATTTTCCATTACTGTTTCTCATGCCATACTCCATTTTCCTTGCACTAGTGTCTTTCTGCTCCTTCATGTTTGGCTCCAGCTGTTTCTGGCTTTCACAAAGTCCCCTTCAGTTTGCTCCTCCCTGACTTTTTTCATTCTTCTGCTGTTCCCTGTGTAAATGCCCAACTCTGTATTGTTAGCTAATATTTGATGTCAGAAAACTTGTCTCACCTACATGTCCAGGTTTAAAACACCTATCCATTCACAAGGAAACTATGCATGTGAGTTTTCCTCTTCAACAATCTATGCACTAGAACTAAATCCTCATCAGAGGTGCTTGCCTTTAAGAGCAGCAGTGGAGATAAATAGGCTCTGAAGCAGAAATGGAAGGCTCACCAGTAGTATTCAGTAAGTGAGATAAGATGGCCAGATCAGTGGAGTGTTTTCTTGCAAAAATCTTTCAAAGTTCTCTTTAAAAAGGGCCTTTTTAAAATTAATTCCACTGCAGTTTCTTTTGTGTCGTTTTTAAGTTACCACTTATCATTTCTTTTTGAAGCAAAACTAGAAAGAGATTTCCATCAATTTCCCTCAGAAACTCATTTTCTTTTTCATACTCTAAAGTTCACAAGAAACATGGCTAATTTCCCAACCACTGGTTGCTGTGCACTTGACCCCGTGGTCACAGGAGCAGGCAGATGTGCCTGCAAGACAGGAGAGCACTGGTTTACTGGTTTGGCTCAGCGTGGGACAGGGAAGTGAGCAGCTAAATGGGGATGGAAGAGGTCTGATTGTTTCCTGTTCCTCCTCACAGAGCAAACGCTGGACCTCAAACCATGACCAAGAATGAGAATCAGGCCATGATCTTTGGTTAAAAGATAACCAGAAAGGGGGTAAATGGAGAGAAAGTGCAAATGAGAAGATACTGGTCTAGCTGGGAGAAAAGGGCATTGTTAGGGTAAAATTTGGAAGGAAAATCTATGAGATTTGGGTTCATAAATGCCTGCTTCTTGAAAATGTGATTTAGGCACTTCAATGCTTTTTAGGTGCAAGAAATGCAGTTCTGGTTAAGCAGAAGGAACAATTCTATGTGGCAGAGGAAAGTTGGGACACTTTGCCAGTCATGACTTGCTGGGAAGCAGATCTCAGCCTCACATGCAGGTTCTCCAGGGTCCATAACCCTGAGAAGACACAAGAAAGAGAAAAGGAAAGGTTTTGATGACTTGTCTGTGTTATTTTCTCAGAAAGGAGCCTCGTAAATGTTCGTGGATGTTGCCATGGGATTTACAGCCATTTTAGAGCTCAGTGTTATGGTTCACTCCCACCTCGAAAGGCAGACGGCTCGTCTTCTCCAGTGAGAAGACAAGGGATAAGATGAAGCCCTTCAGCAGAGAGGGAGAAATGAAGCAGGGCCATGAGATGACAAACCTTTGATACTGCACAGAAGAGAAGTCCAGGATGTGAAAGGGCAGAGTCTTCACCAGGCCTTGCAACACATGTGAAACCCATCAGGGTCACCGTTCCCGTGGTATTCTGTTGTCTGAGCCATAATACGACACCCTACAGGGAGGGAAAGGCATCCTGTGGGCAGGGGGAAGAGCTATCTGTGCTTTTAAGAGGTTGGCTGGGAATTAAGAGAATACTTTATGGTGGTTACACTCTGAATTTATAGTTTCCTCCTCTTGCTTTTTAATGTTCTCCTGCCAAATTACCTACAGTTTGTCCCATAACTTCAAGCTGCCCTGTGGTCTGACATGTCCCAGCACCACCTGGGACACATGAAAGAATACAAAACAATCTGTCAAAGAAGAGAAAGGCTGCACTGCAGAATGTAAATTCTTTTCTAGACCTAAACCCTAATTATCCAGACACTTGGGTCAGGATTTAATAGATTTGCTCTCACGTGACAGGACAATGGTGACAGATACAGAGCAAAATTTTCTTATTCCAGAAGTGTGACTTGGGCAACCCATTTTCAAGAAGGCTTTTGGCTGTGAAGTTCAACAAACATCTACTACCTATTAACTAACCTCTCTGTCTTACTACTTAGAGGTTTGAGCTACTCTGCACACATCTATTCTCAAGAGAAAGAAGAAGTTCATCATCAGTGTCTCCCAGAGCTTCAGAGCACACAGTAGGACACCTGCTCAGAAAAGACTTCCTGATACTTCCCATTGTTTTCCTGGAGAAGCTAAAATCAGGTCACATGTAACTGCTGTTAAAACTTCTGCTGAGAACCTGCTGGACATTCATTACTTGAAGGTGAATCGTTGCCTCAAAGGGTTTGGGAATCTATGTAAAATATTTTTGGAAACCTGACATCATTCTGCGGATGCCTGGCCTTCAAAGCAGACCCTCAAAATTAAGGCTGTGTAGTCCCTAGTGAGAAAGTCTACTGATAGTAGAGAAAATAAAGCCTTCTCCACGGGTGGCATTGTTAACATGAACTTTGTTTCAGAGAGTTAGTCAGGGTTTACAGCTGCTTGTCTGTGTGTCCTGGAGTCTGTCTGTGTCTTTATCTTCATTAGGGTCTTTTCTTGTCTCACAGGCTGTGTCCTCCTGTGTCCCTCTGCAGCTGAACTCATTTCTCCTTCGATCCCTGTCTCTTCCCAGCGGGGAACTCAGGAGCTGAAGCTGCCATGTGTGAGCTTCCAGCAGAGCGGTTTCCCTGCCACATGTGCCCCCACCAGGAGCAGAAGTGCAAGCCTAGCAGTGGGAATGAGCTGCCTTTTCCCACAACTGCCCTGCCCGATGCCATGTTCCAGAGGTTCACCTCAGTGGCTCTAAAATAATTAGGAGGTTTGAAGTTTCACATGCCCCGGCAGATAGAGACAGGACAACTCATCTGTTATTGCAACCCCAGTGCACAACGCTTTGTAATGATGTGGGGAATCCTGAACTTGGCAACCTCTCCTTGACCTTTGCCTGAGAGTAGGGTCATCCCCAATATCCGGGGTGGATGTTGGTTGAGCTCATGTACCAGTCTCTCAGCTGCAGAGCAAGGAATCCAAGCATCCCGACACAGAGCATCACCTGCCAACTCAAGCATTAAACATTAATCCCGGCAGGACTTTCACTCCTCTGTCTCTGAGGGGAAAGCAGATTAGGAATTTGATCTCCCAAGATTACTGTGTGAAAGTCACCCTTGAATAGGCTCCCTGTAGCTTGTCCCATCTCTTGTCCATCTTTTTGGGGGTTTGCTGCTGCCCTTTGGACTCTATTTTTTTTTTAGGTTTTCTTCTGTCACCTCCTGGGGATTGCAGAGGGACCTGGAGCATATTCGAGTACCTGTATCCTGCAAATTTGGGGAATTCCCAGTGACTGTGAGACCTCCCTCAAAATCATAGTGCTTACACTGTGGGGCTCCATGGCCAAAGGAGAGCTCCAGGATCTTACTAGGACTGTGAGGAGGCCATAGTTGCATGAGAGAAAAAAATCCTGTGTGTGCAGTAGTGGCTATTTTGCCCTGTGGGCAGGGTAAAGGAATAACCAGTGTGGTATAACAGGGCTTAACTGAGGCGGGCACAGGGCCAGATCTGGCAAAGGAGGGTGTGTGGTAACAAGGGGGCATGGAGAGCAAGGTCCTTTCTCAGCTCTGTAGCCATGGGGACTCTGCTGCTAGGTGAGGTGGTGTCTCCTCAGAGGGGAGCCCACGATGTGGGAATCAAGAGTGTCTGTCCTTGGGCTGCTTGTCCCTCGCTGCTGTCTGCCAGGGCTGGGCAGAGGCAGCCACAGCATCTGAGGTTTGGAAAAGGCAGCGAGCTGAGCCTGTGTTGAAATGAAAAAGGGGGAAAATTAAAAAGAGGAATTCTTTCCAAGATCTGTTTTCCTTGGGACGAGCAGACTGATGATTTAGCAAGATTGCCTGGTTATTTTTCCATGTCATTGCCTTTGGCCCCTTTTTTGGAGCAGCTGAGCCAGAGAGATGGGAAGGCAGCAAAGTCTGAGGAGCAGAGCCAGGGCTGGGGCTGGCATTCACAGTACAGCCTTGTATCTGCAAAACCCACCAGAAAGAGCAGGAGACCACAGGAACACCCTCCAGAGGATTTTTTGTCCTCTGACCCTTGGACTGAGCATCTGCCAGGCTCAACATCAGCATGCACAGCATCCTACAGCACCTTTTGCTCCATCCCAGAGTGCAGAAGAAACAACCAGCCCAGGGGAATGGTGTCCCAGACAGAGTCCTTCCTCCATCCAAATTCCTGTTTTTGCAAGCTCCCTGCGATCCCAGACTTTCACTGTGGCTGTCACCCCACAGAGGTGCTGCAGACCAGTGGGAGGAAAGCCCTTCCCCACCTGGCCACCACTTCATGCTCAACACTATCATGTTATGACAAAGCAGCTTCATAAACCCTCCAACTTGCCTCCAGTGCCTTGGGTTGGTCCTGCCACGCTGGAGGGAGTCAGCCTCTACCCAAAAAAGCTCTTACAAAGTCAGGTCAGGTCCCCCGTGGGTCCCCAGCTCCTCCCACTGCAGTGGGTTGCTGTATGTGTGGAGGACCCACTGGTCCCCTTCCTGGCTGTGCCTGGCAGGGAGGTGGCAGTGCCAAGCGTGATGCTGTTTAATTCGCGTTGCCGCTCTCCACCGACAGCACCTCTCACAGGGATTGCAGAGTAGCCAGCACGCCGTGGTTGGATTGAGCAGGCAGATTTAATTAAGTTGCGATTTAATTACCTATCAGCATCCCTATTTAATAAAGCTCAGGAGGATTTTAATTTTGAAAAAATAATAATAATAAATGATATGGCCTGTCACAGAGCGGCAGTAAGGGCACACGGTCCAGGCAGGATGGCGTTGCAGGCAGTGTCCTTGCCCTGTGGGATGAGGCAGGATGTGGTCAGGCTTGGACAGAGCATGCAAGAGCTGGCACAGAATGCAAGGAGAGGAGCGTGACCCTTGGCAACCAGTGTGACAGGCTTGGGGCTCACCTCTGGGCACTCGTGGCTTCGCTTGTTCGTTTTGCCTCTTCATACAGAGATTCAAAGGGACTAAGGAACCCACACCCTGCAACAGCCCCATATTTTCTTGAAAAAGATTTGTCATTTTTCCTATCATCTGAAGCTTCCTAACTCTGATGGCAGGTTGGCTCTTGTGGTGGCTGGCATCTCTCTGGTGTCCTCTCTAGACAGCAAATCCAGGGTGTGGATGCTGCTTGGGTTTTCTGATGAGGTTTTGAACACGCCAGGAGAGACCCAGGGGGTTATTTTAAAATGATGTTTAGTTTTGATTTACTAAACCAAAGTCAAAGCTGTGTGTGACACTCAGGGCCATCAGAACATGGGGAGGTTTGGAGAAGGCACTTTGGCTCCTCTCTGACCAGGAAGTTAAGATGTCAACTAGTGGCTGCGTCCAGCATCTGGGAGAACTTCCTCCAAAGGTATTCATCCACTTCAGCACTTCAGCCATTATCCCCTTCCAAGCTCCTCCCAGCCTCGCTAACCTGTACACAACATTCATCTAACTGTTTTGCTGGAGATGTTTCCTAAGGGTTTAATTGTGCTTGAGGTTTTATTTCTTTTGGGCCAGACCCAGGCCCGTGACAAGCAGACGTGGTCGTTATCCCAGGGTGAGACTCACCAGCTTTACCTGAGCTCAGATGCCGGACGGGGACCTTCTGCTCTTTGCTGCCGGTGGGGATGGGCTTCTTGTTCTGCCATCTGTGTTCATCCTGCTTTCTGTTTTAGAGCTTTTCTTTAATGGAGACTCACCCGGGACCTGTGTGTCTTGCAGGGCCCCACTGCGTGTCCCCACTGATGAGGATATGTCAACACCAACTTTAGCACGTCTTAAACTACGATAACTGTAAACACAACATAAAGGAAGCAGTTTTTTAAGCAAGAAAAATGAAGGAAAGCCCAAATCCTTCCCTAGTCACCAGCATCACACCAGATGAGATCCAGCCTGAGTTCTAAAATACCTCCAAGGGGATAATATATCCATATGTGCTTCCCACCTGCACCTGGGACAGCACATATGGCTTCCTTAGCTTTTGCTCTGGCCTCTGAAAGACATCTAGATTTGTGATACTCACTTTTAGACACCCCTCAGTTAGACATAGTGGGTCCCCTCCCTTTGTTCCCCCCAAAAAGCCACTTTTCAACAGGGAAAACAGCTGAGACAGAGAGAAATAGGCCTTGATATTTCTATTGTTTCATGGTAACAGCGCCTGTCCTGAGACCCCAGGCCTGACAGATTGACATAACAGGTTAATAAGTGCTTTCCACTTCTCCTAAAGGCTAATTAAATATTAATCCACTTGGTGAGGTCAGCAAAAATAACAAACAATTGGCAGAGTGAAATTCGTTTAATTAATTCTCCTGTGGAGGTTTTTTAAGCATCTTCCTCCCCTGACACACCACTGACTCGGCTGCAGTAACCTACAGTGAAATGAGAACTTATTGGTTCTGGGCCCGCTTTTCTCAGATATTTAATTTTGTTTCTTTTGGTTTGCTTGTTTTTTAGTTTCTGAATGCTTGTTGGGTATTGCCCAAGGCTCTAAGCACAGAGATGAGAGAAGATAAAGACAGGAATGCAGAAGTGGGGTGTGAAGATGAGGAAGAAGAGGTGGAAAAAGTCTTCTTAGAAGGCTCCAACCTTCAGCTGCCAAAGACATAAGGTGCATTTGGTCCTTACAAAATGAAACTCAGGCTCAGTTTTTTGAGGTTAACCACTCTTTCAGTTAAGAATTTTTTTCCTAATATCCAACCAGAATCTCCCCTGGCACAACTTGAGGCCACTTCCCCTTGTCCTCTCATCTATCTAATGATCCCTATTCCAATAATCCTACAGCAAGACCCCATTTGCTTTGGTTATAGCTCTATTAAAGCACATCCCTGCATGGCAGGAGATGCCAAGGTTTGCTCTGGAGACAGGGCTCTTGCTGTCTTCTGTGCACACCATCCTTAACATGAGTGTGTCACTGGCTTACTCAGTATTATTCTACTCACTTCCAAAGTGCTGCCTGTTGGTGTCCAGCTCCATTTGGAACATGGCTGGATGCTGCACTCCAGCAGAGAACACTGCATTTGTGTTCATCCCTCCACACCACAACTGATGGAGATGCAGCAGCTGGAAACAGGAAAGGAAGACTGGGAATTTCTCCTTTCTCTGCTAGAGGACAGGCCCATTACAGAAATAATTTCTCAAGTAACCACAGTCTCCTCTGTTGCAGCCTTTGTGCTGCAGTGTGCCCAGAATGCTGAGCAGGACCACAGGGCTTGGGGCATCTGTCCCTGCAGAAATCACACAGCAGGTGCCCCTCAGCCTTGGTGGGGATGGGGTGGGGTACAAGGGGGGCAAGTCATCCCAGCCAGACTTCAGGTAAGTCTTTGAGTGCCTTGTTACAGCCATAATCTTGGGAATGAGAGAGAAAGGGGAAATGCAGAAGACAGCACAACTTAGGATCAGTGAACAAGTCCAAGAAGGAAAAGACTGGAGCTTCCTTGCCTTCAAAATGCACTCTTAGTAACAAACAGTAGAAAATTCCAAAGGAGAGGGATTCAGAGAAAAAGAATTCTTCATACACAGCAGCTGCACTGACTCTGTCTCCAGATATTTCTCCAATCATCTGCATGTCTGGAGTAGGGTGTCCCCATGGACACTCCATGGCTAATTTCCCTGTACTATAAACTGCAACCCACGCTCACCTTTCAGCATAACAGGGGAAAACAACTCTGGGCATGGAGCCTTCGAGGCATCAGCCCAGACTTGGAGAGAACTGAGAGAAGTGGGGAAACTTTCTCTGGGTTACTGCTTTAGTTCCATGTTAATTTTTTATTTATCTGAAAGTGTCACTGGAAGGGTTTTCAAAGTGAGTCTAAAGTAATTAGGCACTCCTGCTGATGGATTGCACTGGAGAGACATGTGGATTATTTATTACAAAGTCACTTGCTGGAAAGGTTAGAGGCTGAGAAGTAATTATTTTTTCCTTTTCTTCCCTTTTTTTTTTTTTTTTAAGTGAAGGAACAGGCAGGGGAGGGCAGCTGAAGTTCCTTTGCGAAATACTCCATCCTGACTAAGTGCCCCTTTTTCCCTCCTTCCATGGTAGCAAATAGGACAGGTCCCCCAAGGAGGAGCTCATGAAGCCTGCTGGAAGCGTGTCTTGGATTGAAGCCCAGCACCCACCCTTTGCACCAGGGACACTTAGGGATTCCCCACTCTTTGACCTCATACCTGCAACCAGGGTCAGTTTTGAGGCTGCCCAGCTCACCTAGCCAAGCCCACAAAGGCTGGGAGGGTGGATGGTTCGCCTGGCATGTCTGCCACATGTCTGATGAGTGTTCTGAGCAATACCAGGAGGATTCAGCGCTTCCAGCAACCTCAGCTGCCTCCTCCTCTCCTGCCTAGGTTGGGAATTGAATCCAAAGAAATGCAATCCTCGACCTTGAAAAACAAAGCCAGGCTTGGCTGCAGTCTACGGATGAATATGCAACAGCCCTAATCAGGAATCCTTTGTCAGAAAGGGGATAATTGTGGCCGACAACATGTTAGTGTAGTGCTGGTTCTTCAGGCTTCTAACAGCTTATAAAATCAGGATCCGTTTTTGGTGGGAAAAGCTGTGTGAACAAAGACATGCTCAAGCAATTAGTCACTGGAGAGTTCAGTTCCTGCCCAGCGTTAGCATTGCATAAACTGCACAAAGTCTCGTGACATTCAGAGCAAGAGCCTGGGGTGGAGTCAGGAATTAGGGGATGGTCTTGGGGGAGCAGTGTTGACACAGGGAAGTTGGGACCATCCAGCATTAACAGATCTGCTCTGTTTGTGTTCTTTAAATAGTGCCCATTGCCACGGTGTCTGGGTAGGTATTATCTCAGCTTTGCAGGTCCTTGCCAAAAAAAAAAAGAAATGCTGAATAACCCTTGTCCACTTGCAGGGGTCAGTTTATTTTTAGGTGAAAAATAATATGAGCTGCTCAAGACCAGTGAGGAGCAGGTATCTGTGCTGGAATGGATTGTGAGGACCCCCTAGTCCTGTGCTCCCATTGCCCAGCTGCATTTCCAGCTGTCTCAGGCCATGCATCAGCACATCCCAGGGAAGACCCTGCCTGTAGTGTCACCACCTTTGGCTACTCCTTCCAGACTTCCCTGGGGTGCCTGGCTAGGGACACAGCCTGCATTCCCGGGGCCCGTTGTGCATGGCTGGCCCCCAGGCCACCCAGGCAGAGCTCTCCTCTGACAGCAGCAACCCCTGGCTCGTGGTATTTATAGATCCCATCCATGTCCTTGGCGAGGAAGGCATCTGTAATCTCTTACAGATGTTGGTGAGAACAAAGCCAGCCAGTGACTCGAAAGGACCGCCCAGCAGTGTAATGGATGGAGACCTATTTCTAAGTCACTTCTGACATTCCTCCCCCTGCACGCTCTTCCTCTTCCCCAGGAGACTCATTGGGGCCTGCCTGGTACTCCCTTCCTTGGGCAGGCACTCATCCCCATTCCTAGCAGAGGGAGTCTCTAGAAATTGTCTTCCATCCCAAAAGAGATGGGATGTTCTCCTGAAAATCACAAAGGATACATGAACAAAGGAGGAAGAGCACAGGAGGAAGATACCTCTGCACACTGAGCCTCCTGCCTGGTGGGCTGGTTGCTCTGACAGGTACAGCCACCCTAAGGTGCTCCCTGCCAGCTCTCTCAGGGCCTTGGGGTTGGGTAGCATCCATGCCACCCTGCTGTACCTGCACTTCTGGCTTTCCTGCACATCAGGGTGTTTCGCCTTCCCCTAAAACCTTATATTACCATCTCAACTTTTCTCCCCTAATTTTCAATATCTCCTGCAAAGGGACAAAAAGCTTCTCTGATCTCTTCAACATCCTTCGCCTTTTATCTCACCATCTCAAATTTTCTCTTCACCCCTGGGCCAAAGCTCACTCCCAAATTATTCTTTGTCTACCTTCACCTTTCTCTTGCTTTCCCTTTTCCCTTGCTGGGCCTTTTCTGTGCCTTCCTCCAATTCCTCTCTTGCCCTGCCCTAAATCCCGCCCTGCCTTCTGTGCAGGGAGGCTGGTACTTGGCAGTGCCAGTGCAGGGCCACCCAGCTGCCCTGGGGTCTGGCGGAGCATGTCCTGTCCTTGTTTTCAGGTCAGTGTCCTGCCTGCCAGGAACCCAACTGTTCTCCGGGCAAAAACCAAGGTGTGAGATCTGATTAGGAATTTACGTGCCTGGATGTTGTCATCTCCCCCTCTGCCACTGCCCAGGACCTCACTCCCTTTTTTGAGTTGTCCTATGGAGGGTTTTTGGGAAGTGTTGGGAGCTGGTAAGGAGCAATAAACTCATGGGCTCACACCCTAAGCGGGTGAACTCAAAGTAGCACAGGCCAAGGGGATGATCCAGCTCAGTGGAAAATGAAGCACGTGGAGCTGCTGGACACAGACTTCTGGCAGCACTGAGGGAAGGAGGGGGTGTGTTGGCTGGAGAGGTTCGACTGGGAAAGCAGCGCCAGCTCCCGTCCCCTCTGCACTTAATTGCACAAGGATCTGCAGCCAAGCAGCCTTTTAACGAGGGTCCAATTCCTAACACATGCATTTTCCTTGAGTCATTGCTAGAAATAACTTTGAGGTCATATATGGTGTCTGACCACCTGCTGAGCTGGGCGTAGTGTTTAGGGTCTCAGCTATTTCATGTGTTTGGGAGAAATCTGGGAGCACACTGAGCAGCTCCCTGGCCAGTAGTCCTGTCCTGTTACCCCGTGCTACAACTGCGTCTCACTTGCTTTTAATCACATCTGCTGCGGACTTTATGCTGTCCAAAAAATCCACTACAGGGATCAAGGCAGCAGGTAGAGGGAAACCGGTTCCTCCTCATGCTTTGCTCAGATCTCAAATCTTTTGCCTCCCGAGGCCAGATGTGCTGATGCCTTCCTCCTTACTGCAGTGTGGCCTCTCCGATGGTCATGCAGGAATTTGCATTTGGAATTTCCTATAACCTGAAGTTGCTGTTAGACCCTGATTAAAGCTTGACTGTGGAGAAGAGGAGCCCTTTGGAGACCTCCTTTGAGGCTTCAGCTCCTTACCAGTGCCAACCCCCTCCACAGGGAGGGAGGTGGGATGGACAGATGGACGGATGGGCAGGCAGTGTGTTGGCAGCCCTTGGCAGAATGGTGACTTTGCACTCAGGCAGAGCACGACCGTTTTCATAAGTTACTCTGGTCAGGGCAGCAAGCTGAGACAATATTCACATTGATGCTCGGGCTAATGGCAAAACCGGCTTCCAAACCTGTGGCGGCCAAGGGAGGGAGAGGGGCGGCCTCCTGCACACAGGGGGGAACAGTGCCAAGCGCACGGGGAAGGGGAGGCCGGAGCAAGAGGTCAAACGGAGAAAAGGAGGCGTCTTGTGCCATTGCCAGTGTCCCCTGCATAGGGGATAGATCTCCAGATTTCACTGCCCTTTGCATTTGTTGGAGTTTTTCCCTTCCACCAGCCCCAGCCCCTCTGGCAGCCGTGTGGCTGGAGCAGTTTTTGTGGGGCACGGGGGCTCCCCGGTATGTCCCCTGTGCCGAGGGAGCGGCCGTGCAGCCAACGCAGCCCTTGGCGGGGCTTTGTCGGGAACCAAACACAGTAACTGTTTAACGATTTAACTGCACTAATGAATATTGGGCCAGATATTTTCAAGGCCTGTTCAGACTGATTACTTGGAGAGCTGAGTATGTCTACCAATTACCCAGGCAATTAGGCAACTAATTAAACACTTACCCTCAGCTTCATAAACAGAAGAGAGAGAGAGAAAAAAAAGGAGGGAGGGAGAGAGCTGGCTCTGGTTTCTGTGAAATATTAGCTGTCAGAAATTGCTGCTTGCAAGGAAAGGTGCACAAAGGCAGATAGATCTGGGTGGACAGAAAGACTGACAGCACATGTACAGGGGAGTGCAGCCATCAGACCCTTTGCTTTGCCAGCGTCAATAGCATGGAAGGGTGTGGAGCCGCTGGATCTGCCCTGCCCAGGCAGGCAGGCTTCAGGATGTGTCCAAGCCATCATTCCCTGCCCTTTTCCTGCTTGCCTGTGACCTCTGAGGCTGCAGAGCCAGAGCTTATCAACACACCGTCATCTGGCACAGTGCTGGAAGAGAGGTGCCAGGGAGGATGCTCAATTCCAAGCACCCAGCAAGTTGTGAAGATATCTGTCAATTTTTAGATGCATCATGTCTTCGTGATATTTATTTGCCCACCCAGGTGCAAATCCAAAACCAGAACAGGATCAGAGAGATGCTCTATGATAGATTATTTCCACATTAGAACCACTGGGCTCTCTTTCTGCCTAGGTGGGATCTTGCAAGGGGTACATTTTGCGTAGTTTTGGGATCTTCTAAGAGCTGAAAGGACAAGAGGAAAATCCTGAAGACTCTCTGCACTGAGACACACTGACAGCATAGACCTATCTACTCTCTTTTGGTACTGTTCATCTTGGTGCTGCCTTCTGAAGACCCTAACAAGGTGGATCAGATTGCTTTGGGGTAATTCCACATATTTCAGAAAATAAAAATCAGCCCCATCATCAACATGTACTATTACAGAAGACACCTTGATAAGCTACATATTGGTAGTGTGGACAGATGGACTTCACCTTGCTCGTGAATATTCAGATAGAGACATACCTTTGCTGAGCATGGTGATGGAGCTGGTAGGAATAACTGGATGTGACACGCGGTTGATAACGCACAGATGGCATTTAACAAGGTAAATGAGTGAGCTGATGGGCTTCACTGGAGCCCTCAGACAAGGCAGAGATGGAGTTTGCGTAGACCTGGAGTTTAAATGACCCAGAGGTTATTCACAGGAGAGCTCTCACTGTACCTTCTCAAATGGCACATCTGAGTCCAGGGCAGCTATAGATGCCTATTTCCTCTTTCCAAGCCCTCCAAGACTTTTTCACTCTGGCATTGTGGTCCTTCAAAAATATCTTCTCTATTACTATGTGCCCCAGGAGGGTTGGATGATCATTCACCAAGGGGTGTTTAATTTCTAGACTCCTATGTCATTGTTCAAGTCCCTTCACAACCTCCCTTCCCTGAGCTGCCCACTCCTGGATGAGCATCCTGACTTTCTAAGACTACTGCTGCCTTGTTCTCTGATGCTTCTGCAGCTCACTTCTCCATGTCATTGAACTTCCCAGATGTACCTCACCCACCACACTGGGCTAAACAACCCAACTTTGTATAATGCCCACACAATGTAACAATTACTGGTTATATTCAGATTTCATTTACTAAATCAAATATATCTTTTTCTCCTGGAGTTCATAATTCATAAACCTTAAAAGTTTCCAATCTGCTTCTGACTCCTCCCCTCTCCAGCTTCCTGAGATGTAGCCCTGCAGAGCTGAAATTTCCAAGGCCTTAGGGACTGTGGTGTTGCCCTCTGGCTTGCAGATGTCCAAGTGACATGGACAAAAGGTCAGTCAGCTGACACCATGGTTGGCCTGCTGTCACAGATCAGCCTACAGCAGCACCGTTTGGTGATCCCAGCTTCTGCCTTGCATCTCATTGGGAGTCATGATGTCTCCACCTCTGTGTAGGTGGAGCCACGGCAGAACTTGTTTGAACTGGTTTTGTTTCCATACGTAAAGGCAAAAATGCCCTCCCGGTAACAGTGGTGTCTCTAATGTACCGTAGGGCTCTCTTGGATTCAGGCCTACTGGGAGCAGGGAGAGTTTTCTCACTGGCTCCAGGGATGCAGGATGGGACCCTTAACTTTTACTCCAAACAAAACAAGCTGTCCTGGTAATTGGGGTAGGCCTGCTCTCGTGCCAGAGAGTTGAAATGTTTATTGTGTAAAACATCAGAAAAGGGAAAGGAATCTGCTGGGAGCACTTGGATTGTTCCCGTAGAACATGCCCTGAGTTTCTGTTTGAATACCGGGTCTGTGGTACGGAGACGGGAGCTTGTTTTGATAGTTTCTCTGCATTCAGAGGCATGAACACTTTACAGTTTTCTGTTTAAATGACCCATTTCTGAGAGCGGAAAGCACCAGCCAATAAGCACCCGGGCCCCTCCGTGTGTATCCGGAGTTTACAAACCGTCCCCACCGATCCGTGGTAGTTAATGGACACTCCTGCTGCTTAGGGGGGCTGGAAAACTGTTCCAGGTGACTACCGGCCTCAGCTAGAGACAACTCAGTCCCCAGAGGTCTGAGGAGGCACATGAGAATGAACTCAGCATTTCTCCCAGAGCACGACGTTGATTAATGACAGTACACAGCCCCGTCCTGCTGGCGAGCAGCTCGGCTGATGCAATCCGTGGGGAATAGCTGTGTATAAAGGAACTGAGCACCAGTGTTCACAATGAGCCAGCGCTGACTGTCCGTAAGAGGCTTTCACACATAAAGCTGGCAAGCAGCTTGTAGTAGTTTCAAAGCTACACCTCATCTCTGCCTGCTTTTGTCACCTGATCACCCATTGTCACCTGGTGTTTTGGCCTCAGCCTCCAGACAGACTCCCCAGACACATTCATCCTTGGGGACCAAGGGTCTTGTTTCAGACTGAGCAGTGCACTGGCTCTTAGGAATCTGGAGCAGTGCTTCTGCCAGGAAAGCTGATTTTCCTTCTCTTTGTTGTTTCAGCTCCTCCTTGAGCTTCCACAGGTGACGGCTGGGGCTAGAGAAAAACACGAGTTGATCTAGACCATCTTTCTGCACTATAACAACTGCAGGAGCAGAAAGATGGGCAAGAAGGTAGAGGGGAGGTTGAAGAACTTAATTCTTTAAGGGGTCTAACTGTTCACATCTGTCATCCTAAAGAAATTTAAACACAGCCTGAGCACTTAAGCTTCACCTAAAAGCTCATCCAGTGGTCAGTGATAGGCACATCTGACATGTGGCTCCAAGTCACCATCCATGAGGTTCTCTGAGCTGGGCACAACAAATGCTCAGCCCAGCTGTTTAATTGGAGTTGAGGGTGCCTGGATGTGGTCCTTCAGCCTTCCTTACGACAGTATGTGTCTGATGAAGGTCTACACACCACGCTGTGCTACTTCTTTGGGATGCTGCTGCTCTCTGCTTGCTTGCTGTCACTGGCCAGGGAGGACTGGGATTATCCTGAGGTATATGTCCTCAGACATGAGTTTTGTATGAAATAGTAGTTCGGTGTTTAGGAGGAGCTGGAAAACCCTTCTCTTCCAGTAGAGTAAATCTGCAGCCTTCAGAGCAGCTTCCTCCAGACCTCTTTCCATGCTCAGCCCAGAATTGCTGAACATCCCTTCTGTGGTCCTTCAGAAGGACAAAGAAGGAAAGCCCTAACGTCTTTGCCATCCCAGCACAGTGCAGACATTGAGTGAATTGTGAGGGTCTCAGCATCTTTCTTCCCACGTGCTCTGCATCTGAGGCTTCCTGGGAGCTCCTTGTGCAAAGCTAAAAACATCTGCAAAACCAAAGGTTAAGAAAGCTACTGGGGATTCATGTTACCTCTCTCCCTTGAGGACTCTGTGACTTCCATTCACACCACTTCCCGCATAATCAAAAAAAAAAAACAAACCTTGAATGCCCGAGAATGTAACTTTTCTCAGAGGAAGGAGCCACCGGTTGTAAACCCTTTGTAAAACAGCAGGTTTCCTGGTAAAACACACTGGCTGTTTCCCAGGGGGGGTGATTCTGTCTCTACAAACCCAAGCAAGATCCAGAGCGGGTGGCTTATGCAAACAGATACCAGGGCAGGAGTGGTTTGGGGTGAGGAGATATTTGAAGCCAGCTCTGCTTTTGCTTGGGATGGTGTGTGAGAGCTGACCAGCCATGCTTTCAACCCCTGCCACCCTTGGAGGCTGGCAGGACAGCAATGACTCAGCAATGGCTAACGAGCCCCCAGCCAGAGCTGAGACTCATCAAACTGGCTCCTGAGGGTCTGCTGTGTGCCCTTCCCAAGAGCTTTCCTTTGATACAACCAAAAACAAACTAGAAAGGAAAAGGGAAACTCAATTCACTTTGCAAGAGCAGAGATGAAAAACTCCCAATCAGGCCATCAAACCTGCCTGGTGCAAGTGCCACCAGGATGCCCATGGTTTAGCTTTCACAATGGTTGCATTTGCTGGAGGCACATGGATTATGCTCCCAGTGCAGGGCATATGCAGGAGGCAAAATATTAGGGCTTGGAAGATGCTCTTTTAAAAGCTGCACGCCCTTTTGGGTGTCTGCCATCATCTGGAGAGTTGGAAATGAAACAGAAGCCCATGTCTGTCTGTTTAACACAGGCCAAGCTGTGTCTGCATATTTATTTATATCCAATGCACATAATATACACTTCGGTTTGCAGCATCCCATTTACCCTCAGTTCAGACAATGCCAGGAGATGTCTGCAGCTTTCTGTGACATGCAGAAGGAAAATGTCTGTTTATTTCTACGTGAGCAGCGGGTTTCCTCTGGGATGCCTTGATTGATACACTGCTATTGATTCAAGCGGCAGCTGGGATGGATGCAGGGCGCCCAAATACGAAAGCAAGGGGAAGCATGTGTGCAGACCACAGCTGTCCTGCTTCCCTGTCCTGCCTGCAGCCTCCTGACCCCTCTCCTATTAACCACAACCCCCAAGCAGGGTGCTGGCAGGGTGGTTGACACCTCCAGGGTTTTTAGCTAACCTCTCCCCCAGCCTTGTTCCCGGGCTCAGCCACAGCTGCCCTCAGGAGGGCATCCAGATGGGCTGGTGGAGCACCTCCAGGGCACCTCTGGAGCTAGGAGGCTGTAGGCATGTGGGTCAGGCTGATTTCTGGATGTAACATTCCTCCTCCCTCTGCCATGGGCTGTCACAGTCATACAGCAGCAGCAAATAGGCAGGACAGGGAGGAAACCACCACAATTCAAAAGAAACAGGTGTAGAATTTTTTTTAAGGGAGGTGGAGGAAATGTTGTTCTTAACACTTCTACCTGTGTTTATTCCTGTGATATTTTTGAGAAAAATCTTAATGAAACACTAGTCAGGACAGAGGAGAGAAGCAAGTTGAAGGCTGCTGTCTGGAAAACAATCGGCATAAAATAATAAACTAGGAAACAAGACAACCTGCAAAAGCAGGTAGGAAAAGAGTGAACATGGAAAAACTTCTAGACAGATATTTTTAGTTCCTTCTCTCCAAGAGAAGTCAACTGCAGGAGTTTGAGGTACAGCTTCCAAAGTCTCCACAAAAGGGGAGGTCTCTGCTCCATGTTTTTAGCACGTGTCCATGACCAAAAGCCAGAACAGTTATGCCCAGACTTTATTTTCATCATTCCAGTGCCATACCTGCGTCAAGGTGTTTCCATTTCTGTGCCCTCCTGGTGCCTTGGAGGTGAAGTATGGAGAAGTTTATGGAGAGCAGGAAAGAAATTCCCCCTGGAGTCTGGAAAGACTCTATCATTTAAATTAAATGTTAGGCTTTGAGAAGACAAAAAGAGCACTGTCTCCAACAGAGCTGCCTGGCGACATGGCGAATATTTATTACAGTGCAGGTAGTTTAAGAAAACAGAGGCATTTCACTGGAGATTTGGATCTTCAGCCTAAATAGGAGCTTGGACTGGAAAGGTTCAGTTGCTAATTAAATCTAAGTTGGACACTGTTCCATAGAGGGCAGATTGTAACTATAAGAGGATGTTAATGTGGATTTTAAATATTTATTATAACTGAGGTAGGTTATAAAAACAGACATTCTTCCTTTCAACACTCTATAATGTCAGATTTAGAGGTTTGTCTCGGGCTGTGAGTGATTTCCCAGCAGCTGTCAGGGGCTGGAGGGCAATTTATCACCCTCCCAGTGAGAGATCTCGCCGGACAGTGAAAGATTAGCACTCTGATTTATGGCACGCAAGGAAAAAACAACGTTGTTCGAGCGGGTGCCTGGGTGCTGATTTTCACACACCTGTTCCCAGCCCAGCCACACGAGTTGGTGATTTCACTTCTCCGGCGGTGCCTCGTGGAGTTGAGATTTTAAATCACCCCGGTGCTGCTCCCCCTCCAAGGATACGTGGGCAGACAGCCCAGCTGGGCAACAGGGCTTGGTTCTGAAGGGCTCCACGGAGCCAGACTTGGTTTGAAGCTTTTGGGTCCTGGTGGGGTTGGGGTTTTTCTTTGCCAGGGCATCACTGCGATGAGCTCCATCCAAGTTGCAGTGACGGGGCAAGAGCTGACAGAGATGCACACGATTCTGAAGAAAGGGAAAAGTTTATGAAGGGCCAAGTGGGGAGTATTTTGTCCCTGGCAGTAGCCTAGGTCGCTGGCACTGCCTCTTAAGCGCATTAGGTACCACTCCTAGCAGATCAGCAAGTATCTCTTGCTTCTAAAGGAGACAACTCCACAAGGGTTAAAGCCCCTTGCTCAGCCCTGCAGGGTAAATCTGCTTTGAACTATGATTCCCACAGCAAAGCAGGAGAGATCACCAGCACTTGCTGGTGAAATGTCCCATCCCATGTATCAGCTGTTGACTGTGGACACTACAGGTCTCACCACCCCTGAGGTGGGCAGAAAAATTAGTGATCTCCACATCACCTGCACGAGGCGTGAGGAGCAAAGAGGTGAGGGGGATGCCCCAGTGAGTACATTGCTGGAGCCCAGGATGGGCCTGGTGTGGAAATGTCTCTCTGGTTTGTCACCTCTGGTTTGACAAATGGAAACATATCCAAATCCCATATTAGGGATATGGAGTGCAAACCCTGGGGAGAGATGAGTGTGCACCCAAAGGGGGACAGAGGGAGGATGGAGGTGTTTTCACTGAGCTCAGTGAAATTGGGTCGGAAATTTCATGCAGCAGCAAATTATAAAAACTGTGTCTCTGTGGGGAAAAAAACCTTTTAAAACTACATGAATCCCAAAGTTTTCAGTGAAACAGACGCATCCACAATGCAAGAAGACCTATCCTGCCTGCCTGTGGTATCAAATCCACACGGGTTGAATCATGCTCTGATGAATCATCTCTCCACAAACCATGCTTGATCTTGGCATGAAGGAGACACCCAACTTTCACATGCCTGAACCTTGGTGCCCCTGACAAGCTACGCTCCTCCTCTTGAGGTCCCCAGCCTTGTGAGTGCTGAACCTTGAGGCCCAGGTCCAGTCCTGTTTCTTCCCTCCCTCAGCCTGGGGTTTATCAATATCTTCACACACTTTGTCTCCCCCCATGTAGCACGGCTGATGCCCACATCCTGCAACGTGGATACACTTGTGCAGCTCAGTCAATTAGAGGAGACCGTTCCATCATCTGATTGGGTTTGTTACTTAGGAAAGCGACAGTGGAGACAGGATTGATTCAATAGTCTAAGATGAAGCTTAGATGGGGAGGGATGCTCAAATAAAGGGCTGTGGGTAAGTGTTAGCGATTGGTTTTAAATCAGTTTTCCTTCGCTCTGGATTTCACGTGGAGGGAAGGTTGGTACTGAAAATCCTCTTGTCAGAGAAAACGTGCTAAAAGGGCAATTTACTCACTCCCTGCATTGCCATCCAGCTCAGCAGGGCTCTGGAGCTGTAGGAGGCCTTCCAGTTAAACACTTAGAGTGGAAAAAACAACTTTCAGGTGTGGTTTATGACGTACCAAAAACAGATCCTGTGGGCCTGCCTGGTGCACAGTCATTGCCAAGAGCATCAGCGAGGCTGAGGTGGCAGTGGCTCTCATTGGGTATTTGTGGGAGGGAAAGGTCTGGGATGGTCTAAGATTTTGCAGCCATTAGTAAAACTGTGTGTGTGCAAGGAAGGAAAGGCACAAACCTCTTGGGGTTTTCTCATAAAAAGTGTGGGAGGAGGATTTGAGTCTGGGCCCCTCTGTCCCCCAGCCCCAGATGGGGGTATGGGAGGAGGGCACTGTTTCTTGCTGAGATTTGTCTCCGCTGGAGCCAAAAAGGCCAGATTAAAAGCCTCCATGAAAACATTCATTTAAAGCAGTGAGTCTTGCTGAGCAAAATATGACTCAGAAATCCAGGAAACAATCTGATTCCTCCTTCCAGAAATGGCCTGGTCACTAAACCAAAATGGTTTTAAATCAAAGCTGCCAACGAATTCCATTAAACAGGCTGAGCGGGAGAAAAGAGGCTGTGTGCTGCAAATAACTGCATTAGCCACACAACAAAACAAATATAACAAAAGCCTCCAAACAAAATTACATTTCACAATTAGCAAATGAATAACTCTTTAGACAAAAGCAAGGCAATGGAAAAAAATTTAACATAGACTGACGCTTCTAATTGTCTTTCTTTTAGCTCCTCTGTTCACTGATCCATTGAGCAATGATAAAGGCATTAAATTTGGTGATTATGTTCAGTGTTTCTAATGACAGTGAGCTGCCTGGGACTTGAGTGGCTGTGCTCAGGTGTGGGCTGGAGGGAGCCATGTCTCTGCACAGCACTGCACTGTGCAGTTGTCTGTATGGAGGAGGTGAATCAAGGTAAAGCATCTTAACCACCTCCATCCTTAGCAGATCTGGCAAGAGTCTTCCTCCTGATCTAGGGCAACAGTCTGTAGTGCCAGCACAGAGGAAAATTCCTGCTGGAGTTGGTTCTGGGTGCGTTTAGCTCTTGAGGGGACAGCAACGCCCTGGAGCTGGAAGCCCCTCACTGTGGATGCTCAGGGCCAGACTCTGTCCCCAGGATGCTGAGACGTGCTGGGTGCACTTGGGCTGGGCTGTCTCTCATGCACAGTAAGGCTGCTCTGGCATCACAGGCTATGATTCCCCTCTTTATTTGTTTTCTTAACTGTAGGAGCTTGTTTCCCCAAAGCACATCCCCCAGCTCCCACTAGCTTGGGCTTTCTTCCGATTCCGATCAAGTTCGTACTTATGGCTTTGATTGAAACAGGCGTGTGATCTTATTATCCATATGTCCACTGGGGCGCGTGTCACAGCTTGCCTAGCACATGGTAGTGCTTATAATATCATTAACAATGTCTGAATAACAACTGTTAGTTAGAGTCAGCCTTTATTATCACATGGGGCTTCGCTGGGTTTTTCTTTGATTATTATTCTTTTTCTATCTTGTTGTGAACGCTTCTCAATTCTGTGCTAATGAAAGGCCATTGCCTGCAGATGGATGCAACAACACCTTTCAAAGATGCCTCGGTGTGGGTGAGAGATGAGATGCTTTAGGCAACTACTCTGGTCCTGGGCATGCTGTTCCTGCCTGAGTTATGTGACCCAGATCTTCAACATCTCAGCTCCTTCCAGATGAGATTGATGCCCGATGATCAAAAATGGTCCTTCCTGCTGGAGTTTAAATCTCCACCACCCAGCTGTTGTGCCAGAGAGAGGAACTTCTTGCTGCCTGTTTTCAAGGTGCTCAGGTCCTGGCTCGGACTTTGTGCCCACCACCAATGTCTCTGCTTCTGGTGGGAATGATGGGAATGCTGCAGCCCATGGGGACATGCAGTGCTCTTCACCCAGTGAAGCAGTATCAGAGCCAACACCAGACCCCAACTCCTCCTGAGTCCAATGGTCATAACCACTGCTCTGCATGGGTTTTTCCTTCACCTCTCTCCATGCTTTAGAAAATGTCTGAGCTTCCATTAGCATCCTCAGATCAGGAAAGTTCCCAGCCCTGGGAATGTCCTGAGCATCAGGGGAGCAGGGTTTGCCCTGCATCAGTGACATGAGTTTTATGCCTCTCCCCTTTCAAGTGTGTTCTCTGTGATGTATTGACCTGCTGTGTTTTTTCAGTTGTGTTGTGGTTTGGAGAAAAACAGCTCTGCCCCTGCGAGCAAGGCAGCTCTGAGCTGGGGCAGGGTGAGCTCATAAAGCTCAGCTGGGAGCCATGATAGGTGAAAGGGAGGAAGAAAGTCTCCTGGGCACAAGAGAAGCATGGAACTGGTTCCTATCACTGCCAGGCTGAACAAGCAAAAGTCACAAAGCAGACCAGGGCTTGGTTGAAAGCGCCCCTTCTCTCTCTCTCTCTCTCTCTCTCTCTCTCTCTCTCTCTCTCTCTCTCTCTCTCTCTCTCTCTCTCTCTCTCTCTCTCTCTCTCTCTCTGTCTCTGTCTCTCTCTCTCTCTCTCTCTCCCCCCAGTGCTTCCCAAGGGCTGGGTTTGCCCCCAGCCTAGACTGGAGGAGAGGCAGGACAAAGGCTGACATGAATATCCTCACTCAAACACTGCTGCATGCATTGCCCCTGCACTGGGAAACTCATCTGCTTCCTGCTTAGGGAGTTTTCACAGGGTTGTTGTGATGGGAGGGGATGCATTCTCATCCCCTCACATATTCCCTCCTCTCCAGTTGTCTGCCATGGGTCCCTCTGTGCACATTTGCATTGATATCCCTTTTCTCCTATGAATTCCCTTCTCTGAAAAATGCCTCAGCACCCATACTCCTCCTCCTAGGATCTCCAGCTGCCCTGGCATAGAGTATTCCCCTTGCCAAACTGGCCTTGCTGAGCTCAGATGGAGCCAGGACAGTGTGACACACTCCACCCACCACCACTCCTGTTCAGGAGCATCCTTGGCTTCTCACCCACCCCCTGTCATCCCAGGATAGACAGACTGACCCACCCTGGACCCCACAACCCTGAAAATGTTCCAAGTGCTTTTTCACCCCAATTTTTTTGTCCTTCTCCTCCTTTTGTGCTGCCCTCTTGTAGATCAATCTTCCCAAATTTTCTTGCAACTATTTAATTTTGCCATGAGCTTTTGAGAAAAAGGTCAGTATTAGGAGTGAAGCTGGAAACATGAGACCAGAGGGTCTGGGGAGCTGGTGCCACAGGCCCAAGCACAATGGACGTGACCATACACTGATTTGTACGTGCATGCCCTGACTGCAGCCATCCATGCCTCTGCAACAAACAGAGTGAGCTGTGTACTTAACTAATGAATTAAACAACTATAATTAATTCTATTTATAAGATGCCTCTAGGTGTATTTACAACAAGAACAATAAAAACAATAACACATTACATGATGCCAAGCAGCATTAGTTAATGCAAACGAGAACACGACGCAGCCAAGCCCCAGCACTGGCTGCCCTGTGCTGCCAGCCTGGCTGAGCAGCATTGCCTGGGCCCCTTCTCAGTTTTGTTTTCCTTCCCTCAGCTCTGATTTCAAGCACTTGTTGGCTCGTTTACAATATTCTTTCTATTTTTTTTGGTTAAAGAGGCCACTTAAATCTAATAATCTTCAGTTTAAGATGGGTCTTCCCATCTCATCATGTCCAGACTTCACTGGACAAGTGTGTCCATCTCAAATAGCAAAATTTTCCACCTGTTTGCACCCAACCCCGACCACTGCCCCCAAAGCCCCAGGAGAACCTAACAAAGTGGGGCTGGTGTTGCCAGAGGGCAGCAGGGTTGGACAGCCATCAGAGCAAGCCCTGCACCATCACCAGCTCCACGGCAGCATCCCAGGGCAGGGACTTGCCCACAGCAGGTGGTAGCCAGGGATGGAGATGCATCAGAAGCACCACTGGAGGAAGATAGAAACAGATATCTCCTGAGAGGGACCTCACAGGCCATCAGGATTTTCAGAAGGGATTTCCCCACATTCAGTTTTACAACCACATCCACCTCCTGTTGGGAGTTTGGGCCAGTGGCTGTTATTTGTTTAGCTTTGATCATTTGATGGCAAGGTGGGGGTGAAATATTCCTCCCTCCTCTGCACACCACTCTCCAGGTGAGAGCACATGTCTAAACCTTCTGATGGCTGTTAGACTTGGTTAAACCAATACTCTTTTTATTATTTTTCTGGCAATAAGCATATGGGCTGTAACTCTCTTTGTCAGCACTCCAAGAAGGGTTTAACACCTTCCCCGTAGAGGACAGCCTACTGATTACCTGCTGCTCTGCTGGGATATCTGCAGCCTGCCTTCCCTAACTCCAAACTCGTTTACAAATCCAGCACACCTGATTTCCAGGAGAGCTGCAGCACTTTCCTTTGAGCAGGAACACAGTGGTCTGCACTCCAGGAGAAGATGCATAGAGTCAGAGACTGAGCTTGGATGTTGCTCACTCTCCCCTTGCTGTAGCAGGTGGGGGGAAGGGACTTGGATCTGCCTCTTCCCAGGGTTCCCCACATGATCCTCGATGGGTCATGCAAGGGGTTGTGAGCGTGATCGGTGAGGGTTTGACTGTCAAAATCCACCCTCATGCAGTCTTGGGATGCCCCAGGCTGCACACATGGTGTTTTCCTCTCCTTCAGTTCCTGGGGCTGCCAGTTATTGATATGTTGAATGATGGGGGTAAGCCATTAATGATAAGAGACTGTTCCATTTGCAGCTATTGGGTGTGATATCTGTCTGCAGTGGTGCTCCTGAGAGCAAATTTCCCCTCCAAGAAACGTGCAGCATGGAGAGTTGAGCTCAGCTCTGCACTGGCTCTCTCCCTCCCCTGTGTTGTATGGACTGAACTGATCCACAAGCAATTTTTGGGGGCCAAGGCTGCAATATGTCAAGGCAAACCCACTCATCCCATCTCCATGTTCTGGTTCCTGCTGGTCATCACCAGCAGCAACGGGATGTGCTTCCATGCAAGCAGCCAGTCCCCAAAGGCAGTGAACCCCCTGCCATCCTCCTCTGCAACCCCTCTGCAAGGGGAGGCTGTGCAAAACTCCCATCCCTGCTTTCTTTGGCAGGGGTTGCCTCGAGCCTTTTGGTTTTGACAGCTCCTTCTGGGCACATGGCCAGCCAGTTCCATGCTCCTTTTTGCTCATCAATCTTTTCACCAAAACATGGTGATATACACTGTGATATACACTGAGAAGCATCCCCACGGGCTCCCAAGACAGCGGACAAATTACCAGATTATTTGTGAATTTTAGCCACCCGATGGGAATTCAATGCTTCGACTGTAAACGTGAAATCAGCTACTTCCTACAACTTCAAAACAGGGAGCTGTTAACAAGTCAGGTAAATTAAACAGCAGACTCGCTGCACTAACAGGCAGAGCTGTCAGGAAAAGACAGATGCCTGCAATCAGCATGGAGCTCAGCCCAGCTCCCCATCCCTGGCTTGAGGAAGAAAGCACTGGCTTGTTCTGGAGCAGCTGCCTGGGAAGTTCCTCCAGGAGCAGATCTGGAGCAGATCTACCCCATGCCTTTTCTCGCCCTTCGCTGGGATGCTCCTGTACGAACCCAAACTGGGCAGTGGTGCCTATCCATGCTGCAGCACCTCACCCCAACCTCCTACTCCATCTTGGTGTTGGCCCCTGCAAATCCTTCAACACCAAGAGTGCAAGAGCTGCAGGAGAAAAATCTCCAGAAACTGTGCTGTGAGCACAAAATGGCTTTAAAACCTCACCTTGCCAGAGATCAGGTAGAGGAGGAGCAGCGCTCAGTCAGGGATCAAGTTGAGGGTATTGCTCAGCCGAACAAAGCCCCTTTCCCTGCAAAAAGCCATGAAAACCAGGGTTACAGGGGCTCATCCTCTCCTGCTGCACAGGGATCTGTTAAGCCAGAGCGTAACTCCGAGTGCTCCCAGGCAGAGCAACTCTGACAAGGGGAAAATGCACCTACACTGGAATTTGTTAGGTACATTTATTATGGATAATTTAAACACACTACAGAACTTAGTGTGCTGTATGCACCCTTTGATAGGGCTCCACAGTGCTGTAATCAACTAGTGCTGACAATAGGAAATGCAGATTTATTAATTCTCATTTATATATTGGCTTAAATACCTCAGAGTTAAATAAGCAGATTTTTTTTCTAATTCCCCCTTCTTAATGCATGGCAGATCAGGTTAAATTTCTTAAGAATAGTCACTGGCATGAACTAATTTATATAGAACTCTTTTGAAATGTGAAATGTATTCACGAAAAATAGCATTTTGGGGAGTGAAACTAAAAGGCATCAGAGTATGAGATACCTTTTTTTCTCATCTAACCTCTTTGAACAAATTTGGTAAAGAGAAGCACATGCCATCCTTGTACCTCTCTTGGAAGATCCTTGATGGCTTATTTAAAATATTTATGTAGGTACAGAAGGAATAACTCTCACCTTTGTGTCTGCAAACAATTCCCAGCAGTATACTACAGGAGGCTTTCAAGGTTTGGGCCTTTTTAAAAGTAGTTAGGAACCCTTTGCATAAATGTCATCTGGTTTTATTGTTTTGACACTTCTGCAATGATAAATATTGTTACTGAAAGTCAGCAAAACAGATGGATGGCTGCCTTGGAGGATTTTGTGAAATCTCATGCTAATTAAGGGACTGTCAGGAAGCAAAAAATAAAAAAAGAATTGAGATTGAGATACTGCATTTACTTCTCTGACTTGACACACAGGGAAAAATGTTAATGGGGAGGTGTTTCTGGGGCTTGAGGAGGGTGTGCTGTGATGGGCTCACACCTGCTTGCCCTCTTGCTCTCTACTTAGAAACCTCACAAGGTTTTGGAGTAATGTTGCCTTTCTCTGAGCTTTAAAAGGAATGGGTGATCTTGTGGCAGAGAGTAAAAGGTGTTGGGAGCTCAGTCATGAAACAGGAGGATGATGAAACTCTCCATGTACATCTTCCTTGGCCGTGCCCATCAGACCTACGATTTCAGGATGGTTGCAGACCCGGTGATGAAAAAGCAACCAGGGATCGCTCTTGTTCTGGGAGAACAGGAGTGGAAGAGGTCCCAGCACTGGGTGGGGGAAAAGGATACAGCACCTGGTTGCCTTTAACTGAAACAGCCACAACATCAGTAAAAAGTTACAGGCTGGCACAAAATTGATTGGTTCTAGGAGGTAAAAACTGAAAAACACCCCTGGACATAAAGGGCCGGTGGGAACAAGGAGGACCTGCCCAGGGTTTTGTTTACACTTCCAGGTTCCCACCATTAAGCAGAGGAGCTGACAGGGTTGTTTTCCTTCCAGCAGCTTGAACTCATCTGTTTGTCTTCATCTCTATTTGCAAACAGCGGCCCAGGGCCAGCTTTGCTTTCACTTTATCCTTGGCGGCAGAGAGAGCGGCAGAAACTAGAGCTGCAGCCCATCCAGCAGCATGAGGGATGGGAAACAGCTGAGTGGGGAGAGCCCTGATTCCCTGAGGAGTCCAGGTTAAACAAGCCTAGCATGGGACCCACAGGCATTTGCAGGCCTCCCTGCCAGCTTGGGAAAGGTGTTGAAACATGGTCAAAAGCCTGCACACTCCACACCTTGCAAGCCTTCTTCATGTGAATGGGCAAGAGGATCCTGATTACAGCCTTGAGGATCCTGATTATCCTTGGTAATCCTTGATTAGCATCCTTGATGCTCTCCTAAACATGATTCTTTTTTCTGAGACACCTAAGCTGTGCAATGTGGGACAGCAAAATGCAATGGACCAGTTGCTGGTCTGGGATCAAAGAGCAGTTGAGTTACAGCCCCGGGTCTGTCACTGACTCATTGACTAAGTTAGCAATAGTTCATCAAGGATATTAATGGTCTTTTCCATCACTGCAGCCTTCAGTTGGTTTCTCCCACAGCAACTTTATATACATCACCAGGGCAAGCAGTGTTGGCAATAAAAAACCATCCTTCCCCAAAGGGAAGGGACCGTTCATCACCAGGTGCCCCTGCTGCTCTGGGAACATACATGGGTGGTTGGAAGCAAGTCATGGGTCATCTCTCTTGTTTCTCCCAAAATATTTCTGAGGAGCTATCACAGGCCTGGATTTGTCTCAGCACTGGTAAGCTGGAGAGCTTTGGTGGGAGTCTCAATCCTGTGGGTGTCTTCTTCAACCAGGGCAGCGAGTGAAGAATTCAGGGAGCAATTTCTCCAGCCCAGGAGGGAATTGCTCACCGGGATGTCCCTGCACAGGTACCAGCCTGCTGTCCCATGGTGGACAAATCCCACCACGCTCCCCACAGTGGCAGGGTCTACTCCCCCACCCCAGCTTCTTGCCCTGCAGCAGCACCTCTCCTTTCCACATCCAGATTTGCCAACTATTTCTCCACTTTGTGGGGTTGTCCTAAACAGCCCCCTACTTTGCTTCCTCAAGACATCCAACTCTAAAAAGACCTTCCCACCAACATCTGAGGTCCCTGCTTCTGTACATGGTTAGAAATCTGTCACTGTTTACTCGGCAGCATTACCCAAACACCCCCAAAATGGGCACCAAGAAAAGAAAGCCCAACCATTGTCCCTTCATTTGTCTGTAAGCAGCTCCCAACCCTCCCAGTCTCCAGAGTACTTGGCTTTGTAAGCTTGAGATCTTCCTTGGCCTTCATACTCATCTTGTTGTATTTTAATTTAAAAAAATCTCATTGATATTTTGCCTTTTTTTTTTTTTTTTATTTCCCAGGGTGCTAATATTCCTTTCAACAGACCTTGATTAATGGCTGAAGGCTCAGGAATATTCCTGGTATTCACTTAGCCAGAGCAATTACAGTGCAAAGAACAGCATGAGGACCCTGGGCTGACATGCAAATAGCCATGTTACACAATTAGTTGATGCACAATTAATTGGAATAAGGACAAATATAGTCAAATAAGGCTGGTTTTAGGCTGTGTAAATCTGAGGCATACCTTAGGGTTATACAATTAAGAGACGTAAGGAGGCAACAGCAGAATCCTTCAAGGGCAAAAAGCCTATTCCTGAGAAAAATGCTTTTCTCTTTAGATCCAACCTGGGAAAAACTGGCAAAACAACAGGCAAAGTGACCTGAACGTGACAAAGACTAGACAGGCACATATCCCTTACTTGCATTGGTTTGCACCAAGTATTGCCAACACTGGCATGGGCACCTTGCCACAGGGAGAGGTGACAGGGGACAGGAGGAGGCAGCCCAGGGAGGGATGACCTCTTAAACCCATTGGCACTTGAGGTGCAGAGAGGGAGGCATCCCAGCATGGGTGCTCCTGCCCCTGCTCCTGTCCAGCAGCACCCAGGACCCTGCATGGGGCTCTGCCACACCAGTCTCACAGGCTTGGAAAGGGTCAATCACCCCCAAACCTGCCCAAGCCTCACAGGACACTTCTGCTTCTCATCCCTTTTTATAACACAAGAACCACCAAAATTTCTTGGAAGAAAAATCCCACTAAGATCATGCACAGCATTGCCACAATAGTCTCCACTATGACCCACTAAAAATGAGGATAAACTTGGAATGTTCATCTGTCAATTTTATTTCCCTCCCATCTGTTTCTCCCTGGTTTGCAAGCCCAGAAATGGGGAGAGAAGGTGGGATGCAAACACTTTTTTTTCTGCAGCTGCTTCAGAGCTTGTCTTCTCGTCCTTCAGGCTGCCAGTGGTCTGTGATCCACACAGTGACCAAAACTGCACAGCCCTGTGGAAACAAAATAATTAACCAGCAGGCAGGGAGCACTGGGGTCTTCCTGCAGCTGAAGGAACAGGACACGTTCGTCACTGGAATGTGCAGAGGACGAGCACGCCTCGGGGGTCCTTGCAACATTCATTTTATTTTATTACTACTTTATTTTCCTGTCCTTTTGAAAACTGCTACATTAACCCCCAGATCTTAGATATTGAGCTTAGCCAGTGTTAAAAGTTTAATTACTCTTACTGTTAATTACAATGCCTGCAGAAAGCACTTGCCATCCTGTCCTGGCAAGCTTTGATTCCCTGCATAGTTTTAATGGTGGGATGTATTTTGAGGGGAATTTTCTATCCTCTGATGAGTGAAGCCCCTGATGGCTGGTGGATGAAGAGACATTGAGATGTCTGAGAGCATTCAAGTATGACCCCAGGCAAGGTCCTTCGAAGTGGCAGTAAGACAAGATATTCTGGAGATGTCCTGACCCAGTCTACACTTGTTTCCCTATTCCTGTTACCTTGGTCTAAGGGTCTGGATGACCACTTCAGTTTTTTCCTGGTCTCAATTGAACCTTTATTCCTGCTATTCTTGCACATCTTCCAAACACCTGCATTCTTAGAGTTCCCAGTGGATGAGCCTGCAGAATGGACCCCAGCACAGCTGAAGCAAATGCATTTAAAAATTGACTTATTTTGCAGAGAACTTCCCTGCGTGTTTCACCAGCTTGTGGTATTCTGGACATTTTCACAGGCTTTAGATATACACTTCTTCTCCTGCCCTGATCAGTAGCCTTACTTCATTTGTCAGAGAGGGAATTAATCAAACCCTATAAAACATTCTCCATGTTCAGTCTCTTACTGGGGTTCTATTGAGAAACAAATGATCCTTTAGGACTTAAATCAATGTTGCTTGAGCCAATACCCTTCCATTTGATTTCAGTGGGGTTTGGATCAGCTTTTTCACGTGCACATTATTACAGGAAGTGTCATTTATCTAGAGAAGATATTTAGCCTTGAAAAACGATCAGGAACATTTTAAGCAGCCAAAGACAAATTCTGCTTGATCAGACATACAATAATGATTGACGGTAATGGAAAAAAACAAATGCTGTAATGATGATTTACTCGCCTGTCAAAAAATATTAGTCATCCTAGAATTATGCCAGGCTTGTGGGTATGTGGGGATATGTACACAAACACACGTGTGTGGATACACATGCCATGCTGTATCTGTGACAGCAGCGTGTGCACGTGCTCTGGGGCTGGGGAACAGTGACAAAGAGTCTCTTGCACTGTAGAAAATATAATTCACAAGGGTGGCAGCAGTGCTTTGCTGAGGGATGATGAGAGGAAGCCTCTAATTATCAGTGTGTGCCATATGAACTATCACTGGTATGTAGGAGAACATACAAAACACATATGCTGAGGCCTCATTTCACCCTGTAAGTTAAACCCTGTATTTAAGCATGGACAGTTTGACCATATTTCATCCCAGGGATTTTTGGCAATATGGAATGGAGATGATTTTGCAGGACCTCAGTGTCATGTGTATACTGTCACATATTTAAAATAGATGTGTGATGCATTTGATCCAATATTTATTTTTGCCAGCTGGGTTGTGGGAGGTTGCTGCTATCAAATGTTTGAGTTCCTTGCTGCTGATCAGGGAAAGGGGCTTTTTGTGGGGTTTTATTTGTTGGGTCTTCTTCCCCCCCCTCAGCACAATTTCAGGTAATTTCATGCCATTAATACTGGTCATGAACCTCCCCTCACATTTGAAACCAGCACCAGGGTGCAAGAGTGAATGAGACCATCCTAAGATTTCTGTTTCTTTACATAAATCAAATTCTTTTACAATCCTTCAACATAACACATTAAAATGTGCCTGTCTGGCCCACTCTCTCCTGGCAGCGTTCTCCCGGATTGCCTGCGAGAGGAGTGGAGACCCCTGGGAATTGTTTAGCAGCGATTCACTGGGTCAGTGTATTAGAACAGACTCAAGTCTATCAGCCAGATGGTGACTTCAGAAAAAAATTGACACACCATTTCAAACTGATTTCACGCAAACCCTCCTGAGGGGAGCCAGTGGGAATCCAGCAATCAGATCTGTTGTGAATAAATATTACAAAATTGTCAATTACAAAAGGGATGTTTAAAATGTTTGACTGATTTAGAAATCTATTCATTCCTTGCCTCATACTTTGATGACGGATCTTTCAATATCACTGACTGATTGCTTCCCTTGGCCAGAGAAATCTCAGCTTTTAATTTTTTTATTGGAAGAAGGTACTGTACTGCCTTTCCAAGCTTTTATGGTAAGCAGGCACCTGAGATAAAAGCTAAGCCAGGTACAATTTGGAGCACAATGTCTTCTACAGATAGTGGCTTAAAAATGAGCATTGGACTTAATAAGGCAATCAGGTCTGAATGCTTTCAAAGCTACACAGGACCAAGGTCTCTCACGGGTAAATTTAATCAATGTACATACAAATGTCTCCCTTTGCAAAGAGGAAAAGTTGGAGTATCTTTCCAAGCACCAGCTATACATGCGCATCAGGTTATGTATTCAGCTGAAAAAGGTATTTACCTTGTGTTGAAACTCACAGTGGAGGCAGTTTTTGCTGTCCTTCTCCCTGTGCGTCTGCTCTTGGTCCATCACTTTCTCTGGCCTTGTTTCTTTGTCTCAAACTGCACATCCAGACAGTCCATCCCCATCTTGGCAGGGCTGTCTGAGCCTTCCCCATCCTTGGCCACTCCCTCCCTCTGTTGGCCCAGAACATGCCAATGTTGCCTTCTAAAGTTGTGTTTCCAGGGGATCTTTGATTTTACCACACTACTGGACCACTCTCTGCTTCCCTCTGAAGGAGACCAGATCCCTGATGTGGTCACTGTTCACTCCTCTTTTTTTTTTCTTTTTTTTTTTTTCTATCTCTGAGTGTTTTAATTTCTTGTCCCAGAGTGGTATCACCAGTTGTCTTTCTCTCTTTAGATCTTCATATAGTAAACAATAAAGCTTACCTCTGAGTGAAACTGTTGTTCCCACGTGTGTTGTTCCCATGTGCCTTTTTGCTGGTCTGGCCAGGTCAGCCTTACAAGTCCTTCACTCCCACCAGATGGAGATATGATTACTGGAAAGGACAATGAAGCATAAATCAAAGTTATTCCAGAAACAGAATTTCAAAGGGTTTCTAAGGATGAAAATGAAACATATAAAGCTTTATTAGTGCAGTAGTATTTAATTGTAGCCAGATTGTAGTAAATTTATAGATTTATAGAAATTTATATACTATGTTTCCATCCTGGATTTGTCTCAGTTTCTGAGAGATTATAGCACTTTCTTTTAGTCCTAAAATTTCTTCGATAAACAGATAAATTTCTCTTTTAAATAATCCAGATTCCAGGCCTTGTCTCTCTGGATTATATCTACAATTCAGTCATCAGCCTGAACCTGAGCAAGGCCTGGAAGAACCTTTCTCAGCAAATATTTGTCCACCTTTTCAGAGATTTGGTTTGCCTGACTTGTTTGGCCCTGGACACAAGCGGTGATATGTGGTATTTATATTGCCTCTCACTGTGCCCTTTCTGCCTGGGCGATGGTCATAGGCAGTTCCAAAGAGGAAAGAGCCATAAAAGGAGATGTCTCTGACCAGGAGGGATGGAAGGTGATCTCCCATCTGGGTGACACCTGTGGTCTCTGTCCCTCTTGCTCTAAATACTTGCTGTTCATCAGCATGGCTGCCCTGCTCCACGCTGGAATGGCCCATGCTATTGGGGTCATGCTGGTTCATGTAAAACCCTCACTGCATCCCCTGTTGCCTTGGGCACACACCACTCTCTGCAATGTGGTTGCAACCCTGTACCCTTCCTTACATCTCCTCTGCAGCCCAGAGGCACCACGACATTGCTGACCTGCTGGTACCCCCAGCTCTGGCTTTGCCTCTCCTTGAAATAGTATCTGGCTGTCCCTCTAGGGAGGCCTGGGAGAATCACATGCTTTGCAATGGCAATGTCATGGTGAGGCAGTCCTGGGTAGCCTTGGAAAACTGAGATGAGTCCCAAGTCCCTCTGGCACTAGAGGGCATCTCCTTACCACTCCCTTCTCAGTTTTTGTCCCTGTCCCTGCAGTCCCCAAGTGCCAGCTCCTCAGGATGGAGCAACAAGCTAAAGACAAAAGTGCACATGATTCACATGGCTGTGGCCAGTTTCCTTGCTGAGGTCTGAGATTCCTCTCTTCCAGTTTGTCCTGGCCACCAAGTCCCTGTTCTTCCTTAACGTCCTTCCCAGGCGTGGGAGAAACACGTTGATGGCACCAAAACTCTGACATCAATCTTCTGCAGAGCTCCTCCTCGCCAGACCTCTCGGCAGTTTCCCGAACTCCAGACCCCCTGTGCACTCCCTGAGCTCCCTCTCTTGCTGTCCCCACGCCCTCCTGCCATCCCACCACACAGCACTTCAGAAGGCATCCAACCTGCCTGCCTGGGAAATTGCCTGCTGGGGGGACCTCTGGAAACAGAGACCCAGGGACATCAGATAGAGTTGCACGGTCATTATTTCCAGGAGCCTCTTGATCGGTGGTATGAAAGGCAACAACAAAGGTCATCCTGAACTTTAAACTCAACACCGTGTCCCATCCCCCCAGCCAAGCACTTTCCACCCAGGCAGTAAATCTTTCCATGATGAGGGAGAGCTCACCATTCCCAAAAAGCAGGTTCTTCCCAGACATTGACTTCAGCAGCTGAGCCTGTGTTCATCCAAGGGAGAGACACAAAGGTTTGGTTTTGAAGCTTTTAGTCAGCTCAGCCTCCATCCCCAGTTTCTACGCCACCGTGAGACGTTGGGTGACCCACCTCTGGTCTTGCACTGGGATATCCCTGCAGTGGGGCTCAGGAATGGGGCTGAAAAGCTTGGATGGGGTGTGCTAGAGACATCCCAGGCACAGGAAGATTCAAGGACCTGTGTCTACCTGCCACCTCAAAATCAGGGAGACGTGGACACAGTGTTGGTTTTATCCTCCTCCAAGCTCAAGGGGATTTTTCATCCCAGGCAGCATTGAAGGCCTGTTGGGGCTTCAGTGTTCCCAAATCACTGCCATGCTTTCAAAGAAGCATCTCTCTCTGTGCTGAGGGGATATTTTTACAATATCTACTCATTGCACACCAAGAGGTATCACTCATAACAAAAGAAAACACCAAAAGAACAAGAAAATAAGTCCTGGCTCCAGAAACAGTTCCACACTAAACATTCAGGTTTTAGTCAATATTTTTGAGAATTTGTAATAAAGTTACTCAGAAATTTCACAATGAATGACAATCTGAAACCACTTCTGCCAGCCACTGAAACTGCCTCACACCCTCTTAGGTCGTCTCTGAGGTTCCACTCTCTTGCATGCTGTCTCTCTCCTTTTTTTTCCCCCTTCCTTCCCTATAATAAGATTTATTATTGGGTTATTCTTCATGGTATATTAGCCCTTAGCCAGAGTCAGTGCTGACAGAAATGTTAGTCATTTGGGCTCTGCTTAACCTGCTAAGAAGAACTGAATTTACAGAATGGGACGAGGCTTTTTATGATTTCATTCCAGAGCCAAATCAGATAAGAATAATTATCCTCTCCTGGGATATTAGGCAGCACCTCCCCAGGACCGGCAGCTGACAGCTGTTTTATTGGTTGAGTCACTTGCGTCTGGAGTCGAGGATTAATTGTTCATGTGTCCGGGTGGCTCCAGGAACAACAGTGAAAGATTCTTTCTGGAGATGGGAGATAATTTATTTTCGATTGTTTTCATGCACATGATTTCAGTGGACAAGGTGAATTAAAAATAAAATCGCATAAATAACCCTGCTCCCACCGCCCTCTGCACTCGTTGTTAAACAGTGGCTCGTGCATTTCAGATCTGAGGATCTCTAGCAGGAAAAAAATGTAGAGGAAATTTCGGAGACGAAATACACTCCTTCCAAGGCAAGTCCAAGTCCACTTTGGCACCAAACATCCTCCCTGACCAACCCGTGAGGGCAGTACCCGATGCCCACCCCTGCCTTTCCTTGGCGCCCACCCCCCCAAAACGCTTTTATTCAGAATTAATTTACTCCTGCCTATCACCTGCTTGAGATTATTCTAATGATAATGGCCTCGATCCAAAGCAAATTAAAAACCAGTGGTGAGGCTTTCCCTGACTCGAGCAGCCTCGCACTCGGCTGAGCGCAGCTTTGCTCCAGCCACCCTCTGTCCCTGACGGCAGGGCCTGCCCGTCCCCCTCGCCGGGACACACGCTGTGCCTGTGTGATGGGCAGAAGGGGCCCAGGATGTGGATGAGGAAGGCAGTTGCCTCGAGCAGCAGGGGCTCGGGCAGCACAACGCCCACTGCCCAGCTTGCCTGCCTGGCTCTGCCAGCACTGGGGAAGCCAGTGAGGTTTCCTCGCCCACCCATCCCTGGGATGCGAGTGTCAGAAGGAAAAAAAGTCCCCCATTCTCCAAGGATTTGGTGCCAGATTTCTACCCAACATCCCTTCTCCTCCAGCTCGTGGAAGGTACCTGTCCATGGGTTGTGTTTTGCCTGTGTGTGGGGGAGCATCTCCAAGGGGGTTTTTGGTCCAAGGTTTGCAGTTTGAAACAGAAAGGGGCAAGTCCCCCAGCCCTCTTGCAGAGCTCACACCAGTCTCCCACAGTTGTGGCTCATCCTGCAATTGCTGTGCCTCAAAAGAGGGGAGATGTTCCGGGAGAAACAGCCAGGCTATGTGGGGAAAGAAATTTATAACCAGTGTTTCCCAGCCTTCCCCCTCTGACATCTTTGTGTTGTGTCCAAATCTGTGGTACAATTGCTCTGGGTTACAAGGGGAGTTTAAAGTGCATCCCAAGGAGAGGAAAAAGATAGAATCAGGACAAACCATCCCTGGAGCTAGCTGGACAAGCTCTGGAGCAGGCTGAGTCCTTTCAGTGCTGCACCTCGAACCCAGGGATCAGACCCCTCTAGCAGATAATGGAGATGAGGTCTTTGTGTGCATGGAAGAGAGGCTGGACAGTTTTCAGGCTTGGCACCAAGTGAGCAAAACTCTCACTGAAGCCAACAAGCATCTTTGCCCACTTCTGCCAGGGCTAACTTTGTCCCCGAGGCTATTACCCGGGGGCTCTCAGGCGGTTCGGGTGCACAGTGCTGATCTGTCAGATGAGGAAGTTATGAGGAAGCAATGGAGTGTCACGAAGGGATTGAAGAGAATTGATACGTGAGCCTGGATAATTATGAGGTTGCCAGTCCGGTGTCATTTCACGGCTGGGCTGGCTCTTTGTGGTGTATGATACCCATCAATGCAAAAATGGAAATGAAGATAAATGGGGCAGTGGCAGAAGCAGTTAGATCTATCTCACAGGCTGACTGCTGAAGTTCCCTGTTGATTTAGGAAGAGCATCTTCCATCAGCAGCAAGAGGTGAATTCATAGGACTTGCTACAACCTGCTGTGGGATCCACAGCAAGGCATTGAGGACTATGGTCAACAGGCTGAGCAATTTTAAGGAAGTACTTTGCCAAACTATATTTTTCCAAGGTAAAGTTGTTGCTCTGCTCCATCTGCCTTGTTAAGATGAGCATCACGGGCAAGGCTGAAGCAGGACAGTGATGCAGCTGGGCTGGGAGGACACAAGGGTGTGACAAAGCCATGGAGTGAAAATTTTAAGATGTATAAGAAATAACAGGAACTAAGACTGAGGACCTTAAAAGACATTCATGCAGTAGGAAAATGTAGGAGAAGCAAAGGCTTAACTTCAGAGGAAGAAGAGAAAAAGAAATTGCTTCCATGCAGGAGAGAGCCTCTGATGTACCTGATCAGAGTCCCAGTACATAGGATAGTGAGGCTCAGCTGGGCAGCGTGACTTTCTCAAGGTCACATCAGTTCTTCCTTCTCTGGCAGGGAAGTGTGGACTGTGAGAAAATGGAAACTTGTGATTTGCACCAGCACATGCTGCATCATCCTGAAGCTGACCTACACTCCCTCAATCTGATCCCACAGCAGTTGCAGACAGGAATCCCTGAAAAGTCAGAGAAGCAATATTTTAGAAGAGGCGAGATGTTTCCTACAGAGAGAGAGTTGTAGGAATTACAAGAAAAGGAGGAAGAGCATATTGAAACAAAAATTTCTCTGGCTATAAATGGATTTAGGTAGGGAAATCGCTGTTCCATGTAGAAGCTACTCAGAGCCTGACTTTGTCTACAGGGAGCTGCCAGGAACCTCGGGGCAGTTGTGGAGGGCCAAGTGGTGGAGGGTGGAGTTGGGGAAGCTTTAAGGATGGTTCTGAGAAAACAGGTGTTTTTATTGTGCTCCCCAGCCCTCTGCAACGAAGAGCGATGACAAACAGATGATGACATGATTTATTTGCAAAAGGTGGTGCCCTCACCATGCATGAGATGTCCAGGAAATAAAGGCTCTCAGACCTCAATTAGCGATGAGATTCCAGTGATAACGAAGGGCTGATTGCTGGCTGGGCTGGAGGGGGGTGAGACCTGATTAGGGGAGTAGTGAAGGGTGTCTGTAAACATGGCCAAATCCAGGGCTAAAGTGTAGGGCTGAACCATTACTGTCACCCTCCACATCTCCCCCTACTTCCATGAGCTGAAAACATGTGGGGGCCTTAGCCCGTATTCCCTTCATGGTGTCCACAAGAGGACATTCTTCTGGACTCAGGAGATGGAGATTTGGGTAACAAGCATTTGCAGCAAGTGTGCACAGTGTTTTACAGACCTCAGTGGGGATGCTGCTCTGCATTCACTTCATCCAGGAGACAGAAAGGCTTGGGTCAGGCAGAGGAGCACTGCATAAAATACAACTGCACTGAAATCACCACTTCACCCCACATCCTGCTCTGGATAAGGGGAAATTTGAACATCCGCTGAGTTTAGGACACTGGAGTAAGTGAGGAGCATTTGGGATCCCATCTCACCCCTGCAAAGAGGAGAGTTATTAGGAAGAGAAGGCAGAGTGACCATATTACCACCCTAGCAAACATTTAATACGAAGGCCAGCAGCTCCAGATAGTTCCTTCATGAAGCATAACTAAGACGTTGATAAGAGATTTAAAAACTTTGTCACGTCAATGCAAGAAATTGGAACTGGATGCAGTTTTATTGGAAATGGGGGCTTTTTCCATTTCTGTGTTCAATAGAAAACTTAAATATTGAAAGGAAAGCTCTCTGGGGATGGAAAATCTCCTCCTGTTCACCCCACAGTGGACAACGGGGATGACAGCTTTTCAAACCAGGGCCGAGACCTCTCCTGGGAGGAAAAATGGCAGGAAAAAGGTCAAAAGGTTAAATCTTGAATTTAGGGGACTTGTTTTCTTCATTGCTTTTAATTTCACAGTGTAAGAGAAGAGTTTAATAGCACAAATTTGGAGAATATTTCCATTTTCCCCATTAGGAGGTAGCTGCATGCAGTGGATGCAAACAGAGCTCCAGGATTTCACTCTCTTCCTGAGAGAGTGGTGGTGGGAGGTCAGTGGTTGAGGATGAAGAGACCTCACTGCTCCAACTCGCCCCATGACCTGGGAGCAAGTTATTTATCCTTTTCTGGTTTTTTCTCCCATATAAGAAAGAATGCAACAGAAGAAACTGTAGCTGAAAAGGGCTGGCAAGTACTTGGTGTCATCCTCATCAGCAGTGCTCTGCACTGTGTCAAGCCCCTGATGTCTCAAGGTGTGCCTGTGCCTCAGTTTCTTTGGCTGTGGCAAAGCTGTTCTGTCCTGCAAAACAGGCTGACAGGCTGGAGCTGTGCTAATAAATCAGCCAGCTAACAGGACTTAGAGCTGCTGTAACAAAATCGAGCAGGAGAAAAAGTTGGTATCTCCCCCCCCCCCCCCGCAAATCAGATGCAAACCTACTCTGCTCAAATCCTCCACTCTTAATTTGGGACACTGCCAGTTTAAGAGGGGGGCAAAGAAGGGATTTCCGATGCAAAATTCAGGACAGTCGAGAGGCAATGTAATAATTGTCAGTCCAGAGAGCATCCCGGTGCACATGTTCGGGGGATAAGAGTGTCACCAGAGTCTATTGTCTGTCCCCTCTCTGTTAAAGTAGAGATAAGGCTGGGATAAATCTCACTGGGACATTCTGCCCTATGATGTTATTTCATGCCACATCACCTAATAGGTGTATTTTCACACTGCTTGCTACTGCTGTGAGGCTCTGCAGCTCCTAGCCAGGCTGACAATCTCACTATATGGAGAATGGAATAGTGACGGCTAATTGATTTTACAGCAGTACCGAAGGACAGACAATGAAAGTACCATCAATTTAATCCACTATTTAATGGTTCCAATTTAGCCTCTGTAAATGCTCACTAAACTAATTTCTCTGGGTTCAGCAATCTGAAAAGCTATCATATCTCTAATCTCCTTCAATATATTCATCTGGAAAAGGGAATTTAGCCAATTCTGATGTGCGGAGATGATCTGTTAGCACAGTGTAAATGTTTATAACACGGCAATCTAGTTCGTTTATAAGGATATGAAAAGTTTTATTGGGGAGGGCACTGAAGTGGAACCACGGGATAATAGGCAGTTACCCAGCAGTCTCTGGGAGCCAGGGAGCAGGCAGGCATGCAGAAAAATACTAGGATTTACTTTAATCCCAAATTGTAAGCTAAAGTTCTGCCCAGTACATGATGCACCTGGGACTGCTGGAACAAAGGATTGTCTCCCGTCCCCCCATGACCCAGGCTTTCACGCTACACCATGATAGCAACAGTCATTTTGTTTCCTCCAAGGGCCTGAAAATTAGTTTAGTTTAGCACATATATATCTCCTTGTCAAACCAAGTTGCTAGTGGGGAGCTAGTCTTGAGGGCACTTTCTGTCCTGTAAAGCTGGGGGGATTTGCATTTTGACTTCTGGGGTTTTTTCACACAGGCTGGATTTTTCTTGGTTAAGTCTGGTTGCCCCCAAGCCTTAGACCCCACTGCTGATCCTCTCCAGCTGCTAGGATCCCTCTGCTACTTGCTCAGCTCCCAGGCAGCCCTCAGACCCTCCTGAAGTCAAGGTGGAGTTCTCTGCCCCAGTTGCAGTAGGACCAAGACCCAGAGACCTGTCTGTAGAGGGAAAAATTCCCTTGAGCATTAAAGTTCATCTCCAGCAATTCACCTTTACATCCCCTCTCTTGGAGGAGGACCTCTCCTTGGTCCAGATCCAAAAACTAAACTGCCACCAGTCCATGACAACAAATATGAAGTTTGGGGCCTGGATCCCCTGCAAGCATCATCCCTCCCTCTTTGTTGCCTGTATCCTGAAGAGAACAGAGACTGGTATGTACTGGTTCTGCTCCCAGAAATTGGTGGCATTTACTAAAGCTGCTGTGGACACTGGGAACATGTGACAAACCGCTTCTTGCATTTAGAAATTTTAAAACTCCACTCAAGATTATACTTGTAGAGGGACATTCAGTTTTGGGAACATTTCGCAGCCTCGGAGTTTCGATGACAAGGAGGAAGAGATAAAGCCTTTCACACCATCACAAGAGAGGGGCATGACAGCGAAATAGCTTCTATGTGTGTTTTTTAATTTTATATAAAATGCATATTTCTATTCCTTCCATAAATAACTGCCACATGCCAACACACCTGCAGGAGAGAATCTGCCCATGTAAACACAGACCTGCCTCTGTGCACAGACGTGTGGGAGCAGCTCACAGCTCGTCGAGGAACTTTTCATCCCTAGTTGCCGCCACCATGCCTGGTTTGTCACTTCCTGGCATTTTGACAGGACCTGGCAAACCCGTGTGGGCATCCAGGAGTGGGGCTGACATTAACTGGCCCGGGCTGTGGAAAGTCTTTTATGGAAAGAGCGCTTCTGGACTGCAGTGGTTTTGTAGCCCAACCATCTTTTTTTTTCCCCTTTTAAATTCAAAGACAATTCCACAAATGAGCTTCTGCTTGATTAGTGTTTTAATGAATATATCTGGATACACCACAAGTCCACCAGCCGTGACTCCAGAGCCACAGGCTATGCTATCCAGATGCCGCCTTTGTGCTGTCAGTTCGGGGCGTTAATGTCGGATACACCAGGGGAGCGAGAAGGGCAATAGTCAAGGAATAAGTGTCCTGTGAGACCGTGATTTTCCCCAGACTGAACTCTCCAGCTTTGGTGCAGGCACTGCGAGGTCCAGATGGGCGATGAAAGGCACTGGGCCGTGCCCCTGCCTGCCTGGGACCCCGTTCTGGGGCAGCTGGGACCCCGTGCCGGCGAACAGCCCGAGCCGACGCTCCCACCCCAGGCAGCCCCTTCGCTGGAGCTGCAGCACAGATTACTTGGCTCCCGTTTGTTGGCTGATGGAGAAAGGGCTGCTCGCTCACCGAGTGTGTTCGTGATCACTTTGGACAGGGAAATCCTGAGCAAGGGACAGCAGTGCAGGTTTCCTCCTGCTCCTGGACTGATCCCTGGAAAGGGACACTGTACAAGATGCTTTATGGCAGCAGGGCACATTTTTTTTTTCCCTTGTAAATTATATTTAACATTCCAGAGAACTTTATTGCATTTGGTGTTAGGGTTTATGAAAAAATCTGTATTTAACTTCAAGCCCTGGTAAACATCTTTGCTTATGTTGTTATGTGATTCTTTATTTGAGTATTTCGATTTAATTTCACAGTTCATATACCTTAAAGTTTTGATTTTTTTTTTCCCCTCCTGTCTAATTCAGGGAGAGCCAGGGCTGGCCAGGGGCTTGTTGGTGAGCTCTACTCTCCCACAGGGTGGGTGATCCTGGACTGCCACCTCCATCTCACATCCCTAAAGAGGTGCCTGGGCATGGGGAGCAGACAGGAGACCCTTGGAGGATGGGGAAGCTGCATCTGAGCCCATTGCCATCCTCAGCAGCTTTCAAGAAGCCAGTCTTCTGAAAACAGTCATACCCAGGAGTTCCCAGGGCTTTCTCAAATGGGAAATACGTAGGGGTGATTATGGGTCAGCAGAATGGGAGCTGTCCCTTGGATGACATCTGAGCCAGGTGCCAGGAGTCCATCCCAAAATCTGTTAAAGTCCAGGGGAGGTTTTCTACTGGCACCAGTGGACTCTGAATCAAGCCAACAAATGCACCTGTCACAGCTTCAGTCTCTACAGAGGGAGGAAGGGGAGGATGAAGAACCAAAAGGATGGCAGCCATAAAGGCTGCAGGAAAATGTAAATATGGAGCTCAGTGGCAAATCCCATCTTGTTGGCCTGCAGGTGCCAGGACCTGGCTGCCAAGTGTACAGATTATTTTGATAGCATGACACAGCTTAGTACCTTGGGTTTGTGCTGCTTCCACCAGCTCCACCCTCCTGGTCTCCTCAGGAACATTGCACATTCACCACTTGGGAATCACCTGCCCAAATTCTCCTGCAGCTCTATGGCAAAGGAAAGAGATGTGCAAAGGCTTTTCTCACTTGTATAATTCATTAAAAGTGGTGAGGCTGCTGGCTAGAAGATAAGAACTGGTGAAATCAGATAATGAGGGGGATTTCTGTGGCTCTGGTTCTACTTAAAAGGTCTATATGTAAGACCTGGCCCATTTATTCATTCTTCCTGTAGGGCTGTCTCCCTCCAGACCCGAATACAGCAGCATTTTGGCAGCTCATACGGCCACAGCTGTATGGCCACTTCCCACTGCAATTTACAGAACTCCATTTTTAACTTGAGCCTGTGTTCAAATTGCCTGATTGATGATATTGGAAAACTAAAAACAAACCAACAGGAGTTATAGTTTTTTGGGGAAATTTCCTTTTCATACTTAGCTTTATCCTCTAATTTTTGCATAGATGAAATCCTATGCAACGTTGCTGAATAAACATCTATTTTAGGAAGACCTTGTGGAGGAGAAGTGGCCTTGTGGTCAACCCCTCCCACCACAGGCCACACCAACAGGACACAACACTGATATTTTTGAAGAGATGGATTTTTTTTTTTCAATCCTGTATGTGGATGCTGTATACTGGAGATTTTCTATTTATTGCAGCCTGCCTGGCTCACCAAATAATCACTATTTGCATTTCGAAGGACTTTCCCACAAATGCTTGTGTCATACTGATACACAACTTCATTTCCTTTGGATGCTCCAGGCCGTAAGTTCCAGTCTTGAATATGAAAATCCTATCTTGGAATGCCAAAGGTCTCAATAAATCCACCAAAAGGAACACATTTTTTATTATTCTTGAGTAAAATCAAAACAGACATAACTCTTGGTCAGGAAATGCACCTCTCCAAAGAGGGGGAGGTTAAACTACATCCAGAAAGCATGAAATAAATTGTATCTTTGCCTTTCTAAATGAAGAGTCATACTCTACGGCACATCTTTGTACAAAATTCCCATTGACACCAATTTCACTTATTTATTGATTGTTTTTTTATGTGCTCAATACCATAGCAACGGGCTGCATTCCATAAATTAAATGCAACATTGCATTAAGTTAAACTTCTCGCAATGGAGAACACACACACAGCGCCCAACCCTGTGCTGCTCCAGAGCACTGATAAATAAACCAGCAATTACCCCGAGCTGAGCAAACGCTGGCAATGAATTGTGAAAGGCAGTCAGTTTGCACTTCTCTTGGTGGATGTGCACAGGCACCTCCACGGCACACACGTGCCCACAAAATCACATGGAGTGTGATACATCACGGAGCAAAGCCCTCAGTCTGCAGTCAGCGGGAACATTGCTTGGCTTGCTGCTGGTGTGATACTATTTAGCTCCAAGCTACTCCTCACATGTGTAAAATTAAGCAAATGAGCAAAGAGAGAAGTCCTGGATCATCAGAATAACTACAGCTCGTCTGCATTTATGGGTGTCATTCATTTTAGTGACATCATTGCTCCATGGTAACGAGTATATTTTAGATTGGAGAAATAGATGGCATGAAAAATAGATTAGTTTTATTTAGATAGATTATATCATTATATAAATAGATAGACCACTGTATTTCTACTCATCTTCCACCTCCTGGTTAATAGGACACAGTTTTATTTATAGATAGAGATGCAGGAAATGTTTCCATGTAAATGTTTCATAATTCTGTTGTATTTCTGTGTTTTATTTTAATGGGTCACCCCGATTGTACCAATCCAAGTTAGGTAATGTGTTTGTGCAAAGAGGAGAATATTTTAGGGTTGTCCAGAAGGATCCAAAACTGGGGATGCTCAGAGAAAAGATCTACCTCATGTATTGAATGTGGGAGAGTAAGGATTAAAGCCAGGTCCTGGTGGGACACCCAGGGGACTTCAGCCCAGAGAATTACTCATTTGGGTTATACTAAAAAAATAGCAGGAATAGGGAAGGGAGAGGATGAGGCCTCTGTCTGTTCAATCTGAGGGGGCACTAAGCAGTCAGGACATGACATGCTGACCCCACTACATGGTCAGAACTAGAGAGAGACCCCAGGTGTTGTTGGAGGAAGGGTCCCACCCCATCGGCAGGTCCACCCCTGGGACTGGGACCCACAGGCTTCATCTAGTGGTGACACCCCAACAGACTCTTGGTTTCCAGATGGCATTTTGGGTGTCCAGGCAGAAAGCAATCCTGCTAACGTGTGAGTCTCCCTTTCCCCTCTGTCACTCTTGGGACAGCATAGGCAGCACCCAAACCCCTTCTCCACCCAGCCTCCCACCCCAAACCCTCCCTGGTAAAGAAACCACATCCACCTCATCCCCACAGAGACTGAAACCAGGAGGGACAGAGCCTTAACTGCAGTGGATAAAGAAGCAAACCCCCAGCACCCATCCAGCCCAGGCTCACCCTCCTCCCGGCGGGGTGCGGGGAGCGGGGTGTGTTGTGCGGCTGTCGCGGCACCGGCGCCTTCCCCGCGCGGCTCAATTACAAGGCAGACAAGGCAGTGTCACATGTGATTCACAATGTCGATTTCATGCTCGCGGTAACCATTTACGAAAGAGCTGCGGAGGTTTTACATTTGATAAGAAATCAACAGCGTTTGTGTTTGTAAAAGACCGATCAAGGAGTGTGACAGCTCCAAGAGATTGCTGCGGAGCATTGACTGCACGTCTGCAGTCTGTCATGGACCCATAAGTATTTATTTCAAATGGTGGGTTGTGTTGTGATGGTGCAGTTGTTTGGTTGGTTTTTTTTTTTCTAAACCAGGATGTTTGAAAATAAACTGTCAGTCTCTATTTACAGCTGAACAAGTAGAAAATACGAGGGATTTTAGGTTAAATTGTCAGTTAACAGGATTCAAAATAGAAAAAAAATATGTACAGCGCTTGCTGGTTTATTACCCACTGGAAAGAGAGTATAGTTTCTAAATTTAGAGATACAGATGTCTCTCTTTCAGGAAACACAGATTGACTATAGAGCATATTTGAGGTGCCTTTATCTTCCTGAACTCCCCACACCTCCCCTACCCCAGCACACTTGCATCCAATTACTAGAGCATTAACTGGTAGGGGCCTGGGTGCAATCCTAGTTATGCTGGTGTAAAACTCAGCATTTTGATAGAAATGCTCTGGATTTACCAGCAGAGCTGAGTTTGCAGTCTGACTCCTACATCTGAGGTCTGACAGGGTTTTGGAGCCAGGTGACTAGGGCCAGACACTCATTTTGGAGACATGTTTGTTTCCTGAGAGAGCCCAGATACAAAGGTGTTCCTCACTCTTACACCAAGTAGCAGTCTCTTGCACACTTACTAAATGACTTTTCCCTGCCTGAATTTCTGAACCTCTTCTTCAAAGGCAGGAAGACTCTACAGCAGTTCTTGGTGATTTTTCTTGGCTGCTTCATGGTGCAAACCCAGATACCCAAACAGATAGACAGGTTAAAGTGCAAATTCTCCTGCATCCAGGCCTGGCTCCCCCCATTTCCAAATTCAGGTTTACTGACCCTTACCCAAACAAGTCCAAAAACTTTCCAATCTCTGGAAGTATCCAGAATAGGACGTACTAAAATACACTGCGACTCATGCATTTTATCAGAGTATTAGATCAGACAGGAGCTTTCCCAACTGTGAGTGTCCAGCTCCAAAACAAAATTAGGAGCCAGCTTTGAACTGTAATGGTCAGGTATTGCATATAACTCAACCTCTGGCTCCATTTCAACTATGAGCTTTCTCTAAAACACAAGAGGACAGATGCTATCCTGTACTAATGAGTGCTTTGTGTCTCGACGGATGCACTGGGTAGTGAACAGAGCATCAGAGGAAAAAGGAGAAGAAGAAAAAATAAATACAACATGAAACACATATATTGGGCCAGGAGTTGGATGGAATAAATCTGAGCATCTCACAGTTCAGTGGAGCGATATTGGTGAGCCCTGACTGAGGATGTCTCCCTTTTAATACACGTAACAGTCTACAACTGTGTTGTGGAAAAAATCATAGACCCACAAGGGAATAATTCTCTGCTTCATTAGGTCGGGGAGGTCTTGGGTACCACTATGGAAAGCCATTGGCTTTGTTTGAATTCCTCCAGTTCTCCACCCAAAATACTGCCTGTAAATTCTGACCCAATATTTCAGCTTCATGTCCTTGGTAGAAAGGAGAGACGCTGCACGGCCAGCAGAGCCAGGATGCAGTCCCACGGTCTGATCCATCCCATGGATGGAAAATTAATTCAGAAGGTTCAAAGGCTCATTTGTGATTGAACAAAAATCCAACAAACACCTTCATTTCACTTGTTTTGGATAACTGGTATCCAGTGCCTCGTGCTGCTGAAGGGTGGAGGATTTTTCTGCAAGGCTCTGGGAGTCCGTGCTGTGGTGCTGCTCAGCTGTGCTTCTGGTGTGGTGGCTCCTGGGAGTCTACCATGAGCACTGTAATGACAGGGATGGTTTTTCCCAAAGCTCCAACTCTTGAAATCTTGTGAATAAGAGAACAATTTGGATTTCTTCCAAGCAAATTTCTAGTTCATGGTTACAGAGGAAAACTTGAAGACGTAAAGCCTGCAGGCTAAGCAAAAATAAGTACATATATTTAGGGGGGGGGGAAAGAAAGAAACCATTTTAAATTAATTTCTTAACATCTTGCACGTCATAGGGCTGTGTCATGAGTTTCTGAATCCAGCTGTTGGCTGCTGGAGGCTGGCAGCCCTGTAAATATCTCTATAAGCTAAAATGCCTCTGCCTTTCTGCCAGAGGTGTTGCTGAGCCCCTGCTGAGAGCAGCTCCATGCATTTCTTGCTGAGTTTTTCCCCAGGCATGTTCCCAGCTTACCTGCAGCATCCCTGCCTAGATGCTGCTCCTCCTTTCCATTCCCCAGGATGAGAGTGGTGCCGAAGCCAGCGGTGCTCGATGCACCACGCCGGGAGGAGATGTTAACCCGAGTTAATGTGCTCATCCTCGTCTTGGGGCGCTCCTGAGACCCTTCACCTTGTCACCGTGGCTCCCAGGTGCGCAGCTTCAGCCTGCAGGCTCCCCCAGCCCCGGGTGCTCCCAAAGGACCAGCCCCGTGCTGAACTCCCTGCGACCAAGAGAGACCAGCGCATTTACTGCGACCGCCTTGTCAAAGGCCGGAATTGGAGCCTGCCTGTTTGCAAGCTGCGAATTTTCTCCATGTTTATCCCCTGGAGGGGTTGTTTTGTGGGTTTATTGACTAAATAAGGGTATTGATTTGTTAAGAGCTTTTCTCCCTCCTTTCAGTGGGAAATATTGCTATCTCTTTCCTCTTCTCTGTACTCCAGGTGAGAAGTTCTTTTAGTGACACCATAAATTTCCATCTCTGCTTTCCTCTGCTCCGTAAACAAGTGTTTGCCTGTCCACAGGGGTTAATTTGGTCATGTTAAACACTCTGCAGCTCCCTCTTGGGCTCTGCACTCACAGACTCTTGCTCCAAAGGAGATCCCGGTGCTCACAGTGCAGGCACCCTCCATCACCCACAGCATTTCTCCCGATACCCCTTGAGAGCTCCATCCACAGCTGCTTCAAGATCAGGGTGTTGCAACAGCCCACAGCAAAACAGTGCTCCCAAAAACAACAGACCAGGGAAAAGGATGACCTTTAGAGACTATTTTGGGGCTAACGCATGATAATCACTGTTAATGATGAATGAAGGTCATAATAACATTCCCTCACATCTGTTTTATAAGGCGAGACGCTGGTTATTGCTTGCCATTGTCATGCAACACTTGGATGTGCTACTGTCCATAAAGGTAAAAGATTTTCCTTTCCAGAAATTCGTGGTCTTTGAAAGGTTCTCAGTTTTCCTGGATGAGCTGGGCTTGAACCCAGTGGACCCTTCTCTCTGAGGAGAAAATGCAGGTCTGAGGGAAAATGCACAGAAAAGTCATCTGTTTCCGAGCTTTGCAGAGGTGTCTCCATTTTTACAGATTCCTCATGCCCATGGATGGGTTTTATTTGCCTTTCATTTCCACAAAATCCATCCAAAGTCCCAGGCACAAGGGGGAAAGAGGAATAAGTAGTTTGGTTCACAGTGTATTTTCAACCAGAGTAGGATCATCAGCAGTCTGGGTCAGATGAACTTTCTAAATCACACTGTTAAGGACCCTTCACCATGATCCTCCTTAGACTAATTCTTCCCTTCTCAAGATTATGCTCCAGCAGTGAAACAAACTATTTTAATCTCTTGGGAGGCCGGAAGAGATTACAACAAGTCCCATTAATCTTTTCCTTGGCTTAGCTGTGAGCCGTAGCGGGCTTCAGAGGGCTGTGCCAGACCTGGACCATCAGCTGGAGCAAGGCTGCTTGGCCAGCAGGCTGTACCAGCAGCATGTGCTGCAACCAGTCCCACCGGGCTGGATCCATCCCGTCCTCCCCTGGGCCGCGCGATTTGAGCGTCGTGCCATAAAGGAGTTAATTTTCAGAGTACTGCAGCACTACACGAGCCTGGGGAGTCAGCAGGGAGCAATACAACCCCAAGCCCATGCAATACTTTGGAAATTCACTCTTGTATGCCATATCCCTCAAAAGCCTCCTGAGCTGTCAGCGTTATAGATCACGGGCAGGCTGGCTGTGCCGAGGCACCATCGCACAGCTACTGAAGGTCTTATGAAACTGTAGAAAACATATCCCAGAAGGTGCTGTGTCAGCTCCATTATTTATACAGCAGCAGAGCTCCGTAGGCAGTGGAAGCACAGCTAATGCAACACAGAGCGTGCGGTACCTCTTTGGCTCTTTCAGCATCGTGGTCTTGATCTTTGCTCCACTGAAATGAGGGAGGGGAGGGTGCCCTCAGTCTTGGCAATGCCAAGACACAATCCAGTGACTCTATCTGGGGAGTCCCTGGGATAACGTCAGCACAGCACAGTGCATCATCATCATAATCAGAGGAGGGGCCTTGGAATTGAATGAAAATACCTCAGAAGAGGAAGGAGGTCTGGACTGTGCACCAGGCTATGGCACCAGGGCTATATTTTCATGGTCAAAACGGACAGAAATGCTAACACACTCCTGTAAACTATTTATCCTCGTGTTTTCTGTAGCAGGCACTCTACCAGGACTGATTTGGACACAGCCCAAATGCCTTTACATAGAATTTGAATCACTCACCCACAGGTTTGAACCGTACAGTTGAGTGGCATAAAACACCGATTATGTAGCCGGTGATTCCCACCCCGCTGCCCCAAGAGAAACCCTTACATCTGATCCTGTGGGTCATGGTGGGAAACAGCAGGTAAAAGCAAGCTCAGGAATACTGCCTGCAACAGCAACACAACATCTGCTGCACCAAACCTGCCTCTGGATTCTCCAGCCTGCCGCTGAGCTGACTTACTCCTGCCTTACGCTGCTGTGAGAGATGAATCAGGCCCTTGGTGTGCACAGTGAACATATGTCCCAGCAGCTGCTGGCGAGCTGTGCTTGAACCCAGTTGTGCGAGCAGCAGGTTCGGCTGGGTTTTGTCAAACCCAGAGTGTCACAGAAGGCATTAATAGGCTGTTTGGTGCGTGTTTGAAAGCACCTAGAGGATAACCCAATCACGAGCAATAAACAACATTGCTTTATAAAGAACAAGTCATGCCAGACCAACTTGATAGCTTTTTTTTTTTTGGATCAAATTGCAAAATTAGTGGATGAAAAGTCTTACAGAAGACGCAATGCATCTAGACTTCAGCAAAGCGTTTGATATTGACCCTTGCAAAATGCTACTTGAGAAACTAATCCAGACTGCCTTAAGTATGGGCATTAACAACAGTGTGGATTGAGAGGCATTGGTTGAGCTGTAAAGGGAGGAAAAACAAAGGGCCAACACACTGACATACGGGAATCTGCATCACAGGGCCAGCACTGGCTCAGCTCCACAGAAATATAGTACATGGGGGTGATGGGGACAAGGAGATTCAACCACAGATTGAAATGTAAGGACTCAAATAGTGATCTTCCTAAAAACCACGTTCATAGGGGTGGTGCCGAGGAGCTGCTCTTCCCTCCAGCTCAGAAATGAGCTGATCCTGCCCCAGGGATGGTCACAGGAGATGAAGGTCAACAAGATTATTTTTGAAGCAAAGAGTTGTTCACCCTGGGCAAATCCCCACAGAAAACCCCACCTCCTTTGGCTTCAGGACTGCTCTTTCAAATATGTGGTTTTTAACACTGTTTCATTTTTGTGAAGATCTCTGCTGCTGCTCTTAATGAGGGCTGTGGGCAGAGAAAACTTTGGGAAGTTTTGCTGTGAGAGTGAGAGGCAGCTGAGGCTGGGGCTGACAGGGGTTGCTGGTTGGCCCAGGCGTGGTTCAGCAGCTGTCACATCTCCCTGCCAGACAAGGCTGACCTCGAGACTGGGACCCTGTAGCAGGAAGTGAAACGCATGTCTGGCACATGAGCTGTAGAAAAAGCCCCACTTTGGTTGTTACTGGCAGAAAAACTGACACTTTCTGGAGGCTGACATCCTCCTGATCATCCAGGCAGATCCATGGTCACAAACTCAGGTTTTGGCATCCCAACAAAGGCATCAGTCTTTCCCATGAGGTGCAGACTTGCTACTCAGTCTTTCATTGAAGGAGCAAGTTGCAAAGAGGGGTTTGACCATCAGTCCTCTGTAAGACTATCATTCTTGTTCCTTTGACTTGTCAAACAGGGACAACCCTCTGCAGTACCGCCCCCCCCCCCCCCGCCAGGTAAAGCCCAAATAGGAAGAGACATTTCAGCCATAAGTTTCTTAGTTCTTTACCCTCCTGGTCAACCTCTGATTGGGACTCTGGGTGCCTGCACCCTGCTCACTCGTTTTTATCCTGGTTCTCCAGCCCATCTCCCACACAGGACCAGCCTATCCCCACATGCAGCCCATCCTGCTTCAGCAAGAACTGCCTCAACCACTGCTGATCTCACCCAAAGCAATCCCAGTGCCATTAAGTCATGTCTGATCATACCACTAATATGATTATTTGCTATGTATGTGTTTAAATCCTTCGATTGCTTCTGCACCTACAGGGATGTTAATAAGAATGTTGCTAAAAAGAGAGGGGGGGGGGAATCAGCCACATCAAATCAAATAAATAAATTCTTCTGCATCCTGTTGGAAATACGTTCGACCCAGGCACACAAACACACTTAACAGGTCAAGCACTCAGTCAGCATCCAGTCTCCATGCTGGAAGCCAGCAGCCAGGGTGAGATGTCGCCAAGCCAGCAGAAGTGTGATGGCACTGCTTGGAGCAGGGATGGCTGTGTGGGAAGCAGCTGTGAGCTGCCATCACCTGGGTCCCACCAGCCTTTCCACCGACCTCCGCCTGGAGGAGCCATCCCTGCAGTGACATCCACTGAGGCTTTTCAGCTCCAAAAAGATATCCTTTATTGAATCCAAACCAACGGAGGACCTCAATAAACCCCCAGTTCTCAACATTCCCCATCCTCATGGTCCTTCTCAGGCATGTGCCAACTCCTCATCTACCCAAATACCCTCTTTGCACAAGCTGCCAGTACCCAAATACCTCCTTTGTGTGCCTGCAGGGTTGCAGCACCCTTTGGACACCTGTCCATCCCATAGCTGAGGGGTCAGAGCAGCTGTGTCAGCCTTCCAGCAGCACCCCATCCCTTGTGGGGTTCACGTGGCATGTCGTGATTCCTGCGTCCTTCAGATGTGTGTTTCCCCTCCCTGCTCTGGAGCCTGTGCTCCCATCACCAGGCCAGGCAGACATCATCTGATCCATCTGATTGCTGGGCCAGAGGCAGGGGGCAGCATGTGAGGACTGGGGAGGTCCAAGTCAGGTTTGCTTCCCCGATAAAACCCGGGAAGGATTATGGTCTCTTTAAGCCTGTCTCCGCAGCCGTGCCGGCTCCCCGTGCACTGACCCAGTCGTGTGCTGTATTAGAATTGTAGAGTAATAAATGAACAGTGGAGGGGTTTGTAATGATGATTAGGGACTGAAATTGGTTCAGATTTACAGTGTCACTCAGGAGCGGAGGCAGAGGGGGAAGGCATTCTGCGCGGCCTAATGGATCCATCAACTCGTTTTGGCTGCTCGGTGGGCCGCGCAGGGTCACCAGGCTTTCCGCTGGCAGCACAAAGCACTTCAATTTTGTTAGGAAATGTATCAATTTAACTGACTTGAGCAGTGCACGACGGAAAAAAAAAAAAAAAAAAGAGGGGAGGGGGGAGCAGGGAAAAAAAAAAAAAAAAAACTAATGAATCTGGACTCAATTTTCCGCCACACTGCCTCTGCGAACTGTCGGAAACAATGTCTGCGGTCGGGGTGAAGGCAGCGCGGATAGGCTGCCCGAGCGCCCGCGAGCCGGGGAGACGGGCTGCCTCCCGCCAGCCACCGGCCAGGGCTGCCACTCTCCTAACAATGATGTCATTAAAGGTAAATTGGCCTCTATTTCAGCAGGATGATAGTGCTAATTGAGTGGGAAAATATAATATAGGGAGCTGTTGTCTGCAGTTAAAGGGAGGAGGGGGACAGATTAAATGGCCTACAATAGTGGGTGTCAGGCACGGCAGATGTTGCTTTCCGCTGATAACTGCGCTGACATATCTCGAGCTTGTCAAGGCTGAGGTTTTCAGAGAGACTTACAGCAAAAGGCAGCAGATGGCCCTCCTGAATGGGAATGAAGTGCTTAAACAGCCTGGCTGCTGAAGGCAGCTAGTTTGTAAATAGAGGAGTCGGAGGTGTCTTATTGATCCCACTCACTGCCCGCCAGCACGGAGGACCGGCGGGCGGCGGGGAGCCGGCGGGATGGGGGTGCCAGCGGCGGTGGCTGCGGTGGTGATGGAGCCGGGGCTGGCAGATGCTGCTGGATGGGGTGGCGGGGCCGAGCAGGGCTCAGTGCTGGGGATGTGTCGCCTTAAAAGTCACAGATGTCAAACAGCAGGACAGAAGTCAGGGCGTTGGCCAAGCGAGAGGTTGGCGGGGCTCGGGCTGAGACCTCTGCCCCAACAAACACCCTGCCAGCCCTTCAGAGAACCCCACCTCGGGGCCATCCCATGACAGGCCCCGTTTACAAACCCGATGGGCCACCATGTGCAAAAAGCCATGATTTTAGCACAGGTATTTCAAATACAGACTGATAAGTCCTGGAAACGTGTCTGTGAGTGCAATGCACCTGCTGCAAGGTGCAGGGTGTGAAACCACGTGTGGCATTAAACAGCCAGTTCCTCTGCTGTCTCCATCCACAAACGGGCCTCGGTGTATGGCACACTGATGTGGGTAACCTTTTGGTGAGACAGAGCTTTGCTTGACTCCGTCAGTAGTGCCTTGGCTGTTCTGGGATGTGCTGGGAAGTGCCCTGTGCACCAGTTAAACTGGGATGTGTGGGGAAGCACCATGCACTGGGACGTGCTTTACGCTGCAGGAACAAGTCAGGAATGGCATAAAAATCACGTGTTGGTGCTGTATGGATCAGTAGTACACACTCATCAGTGCACTTATGGCCATATTGTCCACGCTATCCTGAATTTTGGAGGATACAAAGGGTTGCTGTCCATAAACACTGTCCTTCTATATCTGCCCACTGGAAATCTTGTAAATACACCTTCCCAAGACACCCCTTGCAATTAAATGGCATATGCACGTGTCTCACTTCCAGTGCCAAAACCATACACAAAAATCCTCTCCCTCCGTGCATGGGGACCATCACCAGCCACTCAAGAAGGCTGGGACACAGGGTCAGGAATGTCACACGTGTAGGCAGGAGCAGATCCAGTTGCAACCCACACCAAGCTGGAAGCCTCCAGAAACCCTCCCCAGCCAGGGCATCCCGATGCTGTTCCCTGTGTGCTAAGCCTTTCCCAAGAGCCTGTCTAAATATAAATACGCACACATGCAAGCTGTTATTAAATCTATCCAAACATGTAAGCACGCTTCTCACAAAATCACACGGAGTCTGGCACAAACACTTACCTGCTTACAAAATGACATAAATTGAGTCTGTATACACAAACACATACACTGACACAGCTGGGGAAACACATTGCTAATATCCAGATCAACAAAGATTTACCACTGATGAGGTAACAGCCACGCTCCCTCTCCCACACACCCTCTCGAGCAAAATCCTCCATCCTGGGATGGATCCTGCTCTCCCTGAAGTCAGTGGGGCTGTTTTGGTTCTGACATTGATATGGTTTGGAATGTGTTCTCACACAAGCAAAAAGACAGAGCTAAGTCTGGTGACTTGCATGGAATCAAACTGAGGTTCAATTGTCAATTAGGGATGTGACAATCTCATATTCCCAGGCTGCCCAAAGCTGAATGAACCAGCACCAGAACTTCCCATGAAGACCCAGCAAAGGATTAGGCTTGGAGACTGTCTGGGGACAGGCACCAAGAGCTTTGCACATATCACAGGCACATCCCACTGATACCTTCACCCTTTGCCACCAGCGTGGCAACAACCATCCTGCAAAGCTGGTCCTGCAGAGGGGAGGTGAGGGGTGGCCCCCAGCCCTGCATGGGCTCCCCACTCTGCTCAGGCATCTGCTGTGCTGCATGGAACAGGATGTTTCCTCCACAGGGAGGATCTTGGTTTACCCTGATGTGCTCTTCTGCATGAGATCAAGGCAACGCTGCACTACAACCTCAACTGAATTTTGTCATGGCTTTGTTGGCAGTCAGGGATTTGGCTGCCATTCCACCCACGAGAGGAGGTCCATAATTTCACACAGTAGGCTTGAATGTACCATCAAAGCTCAAGTACAAAAACAAACATAGGAAGGACAGATGTTGAGCCAATACCTTCTGCTTCTCACCCAGTGCCCCAATTATTACATGATGTCTACAAGCCTCTCTAAACTTCTGTTATCTGGTATCAGAAGCTCTCCTGCCTTCAACACAATGTGTTTGCAGCTTTCTCATCTCCACAGAGGTGATGTTCTCCCCTCAGTGTCCTCCTGCCAAGTGGAAAATGGATGGTGCATGTGAGAATGTCCTGGATTTTCATCCACTTGGCGGCCACACAATTGCCAAGGAAAAACCTCCACAAGGAAAAAGGGGGATATGTACCTGGTACTGGACAATAGAAGCTTTGACCTGTACCCAAGTAGCTCATGACCCCTTTGAAAGCCCACAGAACCTTCAGTGATGTGAGGAAACCACCTTGGATGTCTCCACCACTTCAAACTCATTGTCCAAGTTGGCTGTCCCTGTGGGTCCTAAGGGACCCTCCATCCAGAGGATGGGGTGTCATCACCCCAGTTACACTCAGTACATAAAGAAACTCCCTCTGCACGGAGAGGGAAGCTCCTTAATGGGTAGCCCAGCATTTACAGTAATCAAGAATGATTCAATTGACAGGTTTGTGTGGTGTTTGTTAATTTACTTGAGATTCATTCCTGGGAACAGCTGGCTGTATCCCAGCAGGACTGTGACTCTCACTAGCCCACCTGCTGCTAGACAGACGGGCTTTGGGTACAGTTGTAGTTAAAGTTTAGCAGGCAGATATTTCTGGCCATTAAAAATGGAAAAGTTCTTCAAAAATTCACGTGCAGAGATGGTTTTGGAGGCAAAGACATTGGCTCTGGGCTTTGCTAAATGGCTTCACTTGGGTTTTCAGAGTGGTCAAGTTGCTAAGGGGTTGTTTTGTCATTTGAGCATTACCAGTTGAATTACCAGGATCATTGTACATATAGAAAAACTCATGAAAAAGTCACTTAATATTCAATTACAGGGTCTGTTCTGGAAGCTTTATATAAGGAGTTTGATTCATAGGGGAATTAGACACACAGCTCCTCCTGATATTCAGGGGGAATAGGGATGTACCTCTCTGCTTTGGAAACCTCTGACCAATCAATTTATATAACATTAATATTTGTCTTCCTTTAAATTGACTGTATTCTTTTAAGAGATAATTACATTTTCCTTCTAATGCCCATGTGAACACTAGTCTTAAAGTGTATGACAAAAAAGATGTACTAAAAAAATACAGAACTGTTTCTCAGAAGAATCTTTTAAAAAATCGTAACTGTGTTTCAACAAAATACATTCCTCATGTACGGAATACAGATCTCTCCCAGAAATTCCAGTGGGTGATGAGGTCCTCAGAAGGGACCACTTGGCCCACAGGGACCACAGAGTTGCTGGACCCTGTACTGCAGCCAAGCTGGCTCCCTCTCAGGAGATTAAGGGGCAAAAATTGGGGCTGTCTTCTACAGTGAGATCCCTGGCAGGAGTGTGGGTTACTCAGAGCCCAACCCAGACCTTCTATGATCACAGGGCACTACCACCAGTGATGGGAGAAGTGCTTCATCCCACCACTATCGACAGCGCTGGTCCTTGGTCCCAGTCCAGAACAAGGGTCAAACGTCACCAAACCAGAGCAAAATGCCTGCAATGCTTGGGGCAATTCCCATTGCTGGGCTTTCCTGTCACTAAACTATTGATTAGTTATTGATTGAAACATCTATTAATCTTTATAAACTATTTATAAATGGAACCTTAACATAGAGTGTGACCTGTATGATATTGAAATAGAAATTATACTTAATATGGATTTTAAGCAAGTTAGATACGTGAAACCCCACATCACATCCCCAAAGTGTGGGTTTTGTATGTCAGGTGCAGAGCATTTCCACTGAGTTAAATACTTAGGGCTTTACTTCAAGTCTTCACACATCTGATAAAAATAAATAACAGCTTTAATTAAGCATCTGCCCTGACCCCTGTTACACACCTGTATTTGAAGGACCGGTTGGCTCCCATCCTTCAGCAGCACTTCCAAGTCTCACACCAAGCCCAGGACCAGTGAGGCTGCTGCCCGAGGAGGTGGTGGCAGCACCGGGCTGTAGTTGTGAGCTCAAACCATCGGCAGTAGCTGGCTAAAAATCAAACAAGGAGCTCGCTACTGTGAGATCTCTGCCGGCTCCATTTGTTACACGGCACATCCAGGAGGGGTAACCAGCTTGCAATATATTAAACAATTAATCACTTAGATTGTGATGCCCTTAATGCTGCAGGCATTTCCCACTGAACGCGTGGCACAGGTGCAGGTGCCCCACAGAGGGATCCTGCCTGCAAACTTTGGGAAACAAGGACATGAACAGAAAGCCAGGCTGGAAGAGGTGTGTCCTCCAGGCTTACAAGGCTTTCCTGATGGCCCCTCTCCTCTGTACCCTGCGTGTTTCCACATGTGTTTACCAATAACCCCAAAAAGCAACATTGTGACTGGCATAGCTCAGAGGGAGCAGCAGAGTGGAACGTGTTGAACACAGGCTAGGCTGGGCTGAGGTTCATTTGTTCTAATAATGCCGTTCATCTCCAGCTTCTCATCCGCCAGGGTCTGCATGCAGCGCCTTAATGCCTCTCTCTTTATACCTGTTTCCTCAACAGCTTTTGAAGTTCTTGACATCTCTTACTCTGTGGCATCTGCATCCCTGTTTCCAGCTGAGGGACCAGGTGACATGGAGGAGAAGATATTGCTGTTTCATAAAGTTGTCACTAAAGAGTTGACAATATTTACATTGCTATTTTTCCTGTCCATTGTGGATTACACCTGCCCTTTGAGAAATAGGTTCAGGGAGGAAAGGATATGGCCTGCTGCAAGGAGGTTATCCACAGTATGTGCCTGTCCAGGTAATGCCACAGCAACTGGGGAGAAAAGGTCTCAGGATGGGACTTGGACTAGTTGCACAACCTGAGGTGAATTGCTTCACTACAATTTTTGTACCTCAGTTTTCTCACCTAAGAGGGAGGATTTTGGGCAGTGCTGGGGAGGTCAAGTGCAGTTGTGAGGATTAATAGGAGATTTGAGGGGTGGAAAAAGACTTTATAACACATCAGCTCCCCTCCATAACTTGTGCTTCAGGAACACCCTGAGCTGTGCTTGTTTCCAGCCCAAATGGCAGAAGAGGCTCTTGTACCTCTGGCCCTGCCAGTGGATTGTTACAGATTTACTGAGTCACATTAACTTCTGCACAATTTTGGAGGAGACCCTACAGTGATAATACCCTCACCCAGGAGCTGGTTGCACTAAGAGAATAACAAAACCAGGCTCTTTAAAATGTCCGTGGCACAGGGATATGCCCCACACACTGCTTTCCTATTAATAATGCACTGGGAGCTCCTACTCCACCAGCAAAGCACCTGCACACATTCAGACTCCTGGACACCTCACCTCTGTGGTGTCCAACGGGACTCTGCTCCTGTGCAACCACAGAAAATTTGGAGAAATCCTTCTCTGCCACAGAGATGCCCCAGATTTGCACTGTGCAGACCTAGTAGCAGGATTTGGCCCTGTGATTTCAGCTGATGTCTCTTGAGCCGTGGGCTGAATAGGAACTGTAATTGGTGCAATTCTACATCTTCAAGGCTATTAGATCCTTGTAGCTCCCCATCATGCTGTGTTTGGAGTAAATAGAGAGTGTTTAGCCAAGCTGAGAGATCCTCTAATGGAACAGACAGTTCTTCCTCTCTTCATCTGCTTGTCCCCACAGCTTTGTTATTTAAAGTCAGGTTAAAAAAACAAAATAAAAAAATAAATAAAAAAAATTCAGTAGACAGGTTTGGTTTGGAAGCCGGAGGACAGGAAAAGTTAGAGATATTTATTTGACAGGGTCAAGGTTGCTGCTTTTCTTTTCTCTTTCCCCAGGTCCCATAGGTGTTAGACTGAGAGACATTTAATCGAGGGAGTAGCGGTTTCATATCTATAACAAAAATCAAATAATGCAAGATGATTTACTCCCCCTAGCAACCAGGGAGCTTACCCTTAGCAACCAGCCTAGCCTCAGGCAGCGGTGTAATCAGCTTGAAAATATTTCAATTATTGTGTTGATTTTAGTGGATTTGAGAAGCGCTGTGCGGAGAGACCAGGCACATTCTGCCCACGACCTGGAGAGGAAGATATTGATTTAAACAGGTGTCAGAAAGGAAAAGTGGAGTAAATTTAAATGCAATAGGAGAACAGCACATTGAGTGTGGTTCAGTGTGGGGGTGACATTTTGCTCATCGCCTTGAATGAAAGTGACTCAACTGAACTAGAAATTTCACCTTGAAAATCATCTCCCATCGACACAATCAAGAGAAAGCCGTTCGCCATCTCTTTTCCCTGGCTGGGGGAAGGAGAAGGGGGGGCTGGCACCTGGGTTTCCAAGACAGCTTTGGAGGAAGTAACTATCAGAGAAATATGGGATTAGTGTATCCCACTCGAGAAATTAGCAGAGTGGTGCTGGGGGAGAAGTGGAGGAGACGGGAAGGAGAACGTCTGCAGAGGGTAGGATGCAGAATTCAGGAGGACTTAGCTACACAAAGTGATGCCTTCCACAGACTCCAGGCTGCTACTCTTGGAGTGAGGAATTTGGTTCCAGCACTGGACTGAGCTGTTGCTGGTAGGGTCAGCAGGAGCAATGGTCCAGCAAGTCTCAGACCTCAGACTGTGTTTCTCCTTGCATGGCAAAGGTCAAACCCTGCTCTCAGTAGCATCACCATGACCCCAACCAACAGCAGCATACTGGGATATCTCTGGCTACCCTCAGCCTGTACAGAGTTGTTTGTCCAGGTTTGGCCACCCTGATATGGCATAAAAGAGGCAAATCAGATCCTGGCCTTTAGGAAATTACCCCATTCTCCTCCAGTCTTTGCTGCCTGTCCCACCACGTACAAAAGATGCTCCCAGCAAAGCCACAGGCTGCTCCCTCACCCACTGCTCCTACGTTTTGTGCTCATCACGCAGCTCCCCACTGCATGAACAACCTGTGTGGAGTTCAGCTGAAACCAGTGACACCTTTGTACACACTGCACCGACGAGCTGTTTTCTGATGCAGCAGAAGTCTGTAGACAGTGTACTGATAATAGGGTTTCACCTGTTCCCAGTGAAGTGACAACTGACAGGCCATGTTCTGATGAGCCTCTTTCCAGAAGGGTGACACCGTGCATGGAGTGTATTATAAACACTGGTTCTCAAGGCTGCGACAGCCCCTACTCGATACCAGCAATAACCCAAGTCACAGCAGAGCTGAAACTTTGTCCAATTCGCAAGGAAGCTGCTTTCAGTGTGCCTCTGACAGTTTGTGTGCAGGGCACTTCTCACCCGCTCCCTGAGTCAAGCAAGGACTGTGCAGCACAGGGATGCCCAGTGTGGGGGATCAATACCTGGCAGAGCCAAGCAAGTCACGGCTGCAGGGCCGACTGTCGGATCCCTGCCTTGCCCTGGACTCTGCTGCTGAATCCTGAGCTCTGCTACCTGCTCAGAGCCATCCTCCCCATTAGCGAGGGAAACAGCCAAGGCAGGAGCAAGGGCTCTGCAGGGACTGTGGGGACCAGGAGCTTTTGGGGAGCCTGCCAGGTTGGTGTTGCTTCGGTTTTCTTTCCTGTCGTCAGAAATTCCTTCTGCACTTGTCAAGTGACCAAGGTGAATCACTTTTGTTTGAGACGGTTCACACTTCTCTGGGTTCAATTTCAAAGTGGCATTTTTAGAGCTTATCACATGCCATTTATAAATGTATCAGTGCCTGCTCAAAGGCTCGGTGGAAAGAGGAGCGCTGCATCCCTCCTCTGTTTGACAAGAACACAAGCCCTGCGCAATCTTCAGACAGCAAAGGGCACACTGCCTTATCTCTGGCTAGTAAAGGGTGTATCTTGACGTTGCTACAATCACCCTCATGGTGTAAGAAGAGCAAAAATCAGCTTCTCTCCTGGATTTTGAACTATTTCGAGGCTTTTCTCTTTGCCATAAACAAAACTGATTCCTAGATCGTAGCTGTTAGAAAGGACATCTCCAGCTAAAATGGGATTTGGACTTCAATTGTGGCAATCCCATCCCATAATCATGCATCCAATTTTGTCTTACAGTAGAGTCAAGGTGGCTTATTCAACCGCTGCAGGGGAAGCAGCCGTGCACTTATTCCAGGGAAAGAGCCCTCCCACGGGCAGTTACACCACCAAGCAGACACTGTGTTACAAATCTCAGCTTTAGCTTTTCCTCACAGCAAATCCTAAAAGGGAGAAGGGTATCCAAAACATCTGCCTTTGGCTTATTCAGGGACTTGAAATGACCAGACGACTGCTGAGACAACATCCACTGCAACCAGAAAATGCAGGGAGGCCAAGGAGGAGGGAACTATCATGTGCTTGGGGGAGATACTGGGCAGATACACAGCCAAACACCCACATGCCACCAGGACCAGCTTAGTAACAGTACACATTTTAGCCTCATTGACTCACCCCAGGCAGGCAGGATCCTTCCCTCACTGCTCCCAGCAGCGTGAGCAGAGCCTGTTTGATGTGCTGACCTGCCCTCCACAAGCATCTTACGTTCTCTATCTTTGTTGGATTGGGAGGGGAAAAAAAAAAAATTCAGATTATTTTTAAGCCCATTTGCTGCCTTGCTCTGAAATGTGCAGTCTCTTCCCTGGAACGTACCTTCGGTGTAATCCGCTCTTTACCAGAGTCTGTAGTCGCTCATTCGCGCGTTCCTCTGCCTTCCTTCATTATAACCTGTTGCTCGTCAGAAACCTTAGCAGCTTAAACTGGACTGCTTCTTTGCTTGATAACAGTAATCAGGGCTTTAGCAGGCAGCTTTGCAGAATCAGCCTGCCCTGCACTCCTCCCACTCCCAATTTTTCTGATGGATAGGTGATCACTCAGGGAAAAAAAATGTACATGTTCACCCTGAGAGCGGGACAATTTGCATTTCGGGGGGTGGTTGCTGGAAAATGAGGTATTTAGGCAGTCCCGCATGAGCTTTCCCAGGGAATTCCTGACTTAAATTTTCAGCAACACTGTCCTGGCATTTTGCCTTGTTAGTATCTGTGAAGTTATTAAAAGTCAATAACCAAATCAGAGTAGGTAACTACATAGGGGCATCTCCTGCCATTGATTTTTGGGCAGGATACCCTTCCGAAATCAATGGAGAGCTTTGCTTAAAAACCAGTGGCGTGGTAAGGGCCACATTTCTTAAACAGAAAGAAGCACAAATCCAATATGAGTTTATGTACCAGCTCTGTCTCGCAAACTTCATGTTTCTGTCTTCTCAATCCTATTTTCCTTCAGTACAATCCAAATAACTCCCATTGACTTCTCATCAAAAATCAAGCCTTATTTTCTATGGCTGCTCATTAAAGAGAATTAGGCAGTTGTTGTTATCATGCATTTGGAGATACAGATTCAGAGGTACAGGTTATTCTTCCTTTTGACTTCGGACTGATGAGTTGGACACTCAGTCTCTGTGAGTGACAGATCAATTCATTCACTTTTGGAAACTTTTTTGCCTTGAATTTTAATGGCTTCAGTTTAGTAATGGTGGTATTGAGCCAGCGTTTGTAATTGAAATAAGAAACTGAAATAGGAAATGCATCATCTGGCTAAACTACATTTACCACTAGATGCCAACACTTTAAATTGCAAAGGCCATCCTAAATCACAAAGCCCTCCTCAACCACCCAGGAGCTTAGGGATCAGACACTGCTCTAACTCTGGACCCCATCCAAGGCCTCTGGAAGTCAGTTGGTGGCTTTTCTTGACCTGGCAGATGCCCGAGAGTCACTCAAAGGCTCTTCCCTGGGTTACCTTAGCCCATGGCACTTCCTTTCTCTGGCCAGTTTCCTTAAGCTGACACAGGCAATGACAGCTTTCCTCATGTCTGAATTACTGCTCGCATTTTTTGCTTGAAAAACAGCAACATAATCCCTTTTATGGTTTTTTTTTTTCAAGCTTCCCAATCAGGCATAAAGCTGGAGACCCGTTTCTCAGTGCAGCAGCATCTCTGCTTCCGAGGCTGCCAGCTGCTGCACCCCCGTTGCAAACACTGCTTAAAATCTGTTTTGCAACAGAAACTTTTCAGGTGGAAGCAGACCTTTGAGCATGAGACCAAAATTTAGACTTACAAAATTCAGGAGAGGTGACATCAATCCTCCTTGTGGGTGCTTGCCCCCGTGTTTGCTGCAATGCTGTGTGAGGCAGCTGGGCAGGGAAAAACCAGACAGGTCAGCGTAGCCATCAGCTACAACAATTTTTTTTGGCACAGGGAAGACATCTTTATCCCCTTAGCTTGGTTGCAGCTTTTTCAGTTGTGAGGCTTAGCCTCATCTGAGATACAGAGGGTTCATTCTCCACCTGAACTCCTGATCGTGATCAGAGACTGCACCTGGAGAGGAAACCCACTGGGGAGCTGAGATACCGACCTGGTGCATCCATCCTGCTGGAGCCCTCCTGCCACATCTTCCCAGCCAGTGTCTCTGTGCCAGGAAGACTCAGCTAGCTCAGGTGTGCTTGCTTACATTAGACCTCTATTTCCTTTCCTGGGAATAAATTTTGTGGCAGCTGCCGAGCAGGATCCACTTAAGCTTAGTGCTAAAGGCAATCTGCCCCATCCGCTTCTCTCCGTGCATGGAGCAGAGAGGAACAGCAGGAACTTTCATCTCAAACGTGCAGAAAGCACAAAAGCAGCATCCTTTCCTGCACTCCTGCCTTTCTCCAAGTGAAGACGGCAGTCTTCAGGGGAAGAAAAATACGGAAACCACAAGCTGGAGCCTCGGGCACGGCCAAAGGAAGCTGGTGGAAATATTCCAGCTAGGAAATATATTGAGCCAAGCCATAAAATGCTTCACTCAGACACATTCCCTGACAACACTGGGGGCCCCCTGCACTATATCCCACACTGCCAGACTTGCCACATATAAAAGCAAGGCAAGTGACCACAAGCATAAAAAAGAGTTATGCTTTTCCACGTTGCATTTCGAGCACTCCAACAGGCCAGTACCACAAGGAGAAACAGGGTTTGTCCCCATTTCCTTCAGGAAGAGGCTTTAAACAGCAAACAACCCACATTATAGCCATGGCAGAAGTGGCCACTGCACAGCAAAAAGAGCCCAGGGGACCTGTCACAGTGGAAGAACTTCCAGGAGAGCTCTTTGTTCACCGGTTCCAGAGCCTTGCCCAGGATGGGTCACGTTGCTCTCTAGCTGTAGGTACACTGTGTTTCCAATTTCTGAGGGGTGCTGGGCAACCCCATCCATGTTTGCTCTGGACTTTCTAATTGCACTCTTATCCACTGCTTCTTTGAGGTTTTCCTCCTGGCTTCCCACCAAGAATGAGGGTGTTTCCTTGGATGTGAAAGAGAGCTTGGCCAAATCTAACTTCACCTTTGTGATTTATGGATGGCAAGGGAATCTCTTTGGCATTTCCAACTGGCCTGAATCATTCAAGGGAACCTTCCCCAGCAATATCTGTCAGCTTCAGGAAAACTAGAAGGGTTCTCTACAAATTCAAACTCATCCTCAAAAAAGAAAGAAAGAAAGAAAGAAAGAAAAAAACCACAACAGAAAAAAAAAAACAAACCACAAACCCACCTCTGTTCATTTTAAACAACAAATGCACCCACCAAGGACCTTTCTACAGTTTTCTACAGTTCTGTGCTCACAATACGTGTCGCCTCTTCACTCTGTAGCTGTAGCAAAGGATGAGAGCTAAGCTTGAACGCAGTGATGACCTTACAAAATCCGAGATGAGAACAGTTTCGCAGCTATGTGTCACCATCAGACCTTTCCAAATAACTGATATGTGTTAGACCACTCACGTACACACCCGAACCTGCTCAGAAATAAGCTCTTTCTGCCTTTTTGCTACAGACACATCATCACTTCAGAACACAAAAATAAAGCACCCAAAGCTCCAGAAACTCTTATTGCAAATAATCTGACTGCCAGAAGAAAGGCAGCATGGGGTTTATCAGAAAACCGGTTCATGTGTAGGACCTTTAGCATCTTCAGATGAAGTCAATCACTCCACAAAGAACAGCAAGCCTTCAGTGTGAGAAGGAATTCACCTTCAACATGGCACTGCCCCAGCAGCCTGCCCAGTGATGCAAAACTGAAAACACCCTGTTCACAGTTTCCAGCTGCTTCTGTTGAGGTTTTCTTTGTTTCAGAAAGGAATTTGGGATCACTCAGTGAAAGTAAGAACCATGCCAGCTCCTTCAGGTCCTGTAGAAATTTAGCAAGGAAGAGAGAAACGTTTTGTAACCTGAAGAATTTAGGAAATGAAAGCCAATTCTGGCAGTGCTGAGGCCAGAGCTATGCCATGGAATCCAGGAAGCATCCACCTCCTGTGTGTTGGTATGAAGTTTAAAAAATAATCAGTCCTCACAGGTGGATTAAACCCAAACATTCTCCTGCAGTCATCAGTAAAATAACACTTTGTTTCCTTAGGAACCAGATGTTCCCCACACAGAAAATGCTCCAAATTTGTAACAGCTATGGCAGACTCCACAGACCTGTAATGGGTTTTGGTCAGAGGGAACACAGAGCAAACAGAAAATATACAGGAGGAAAAAGGAAAAAAAAAAACCAACTTCACATCCTCAGCTGTGGAAAAGTATTTGGAGTAAATGTTGAAGGCTTCAGCTCTTGGAGGAGGCTGCACTGTCTCTGATTGAAAATGAGACTGGAATTATGTTCCACGTCAGCTGTCAAGTAATGGTTTTGAAACCTTAAACAGAGAATACATTTGCAGCTATTAGCATGGTATGGTCATGGTTTGTATTTGAAGGTGAAAACAGTTGTAAGGAGGGAAAGAAAACATTAATTCTATTCATCTTGAAAGTTACTTTAACTTTTCAAAATGCTATGGTAAATTTTGAAAGTTTAAAATTAGTTTCAAGATGAATAGAATTAATGAGTGAATTAGAGCTGGTACAGAATTGCAATAAATAATATTCGAAACCTTTTAATAAGCTTTGCAATGATTAAAATGAATGGATTTTTTTTTCTTCTTGCTATAAAACTGGAGCTCTTTTAAGTATAAATTGTGATAATGACTCGAGAATTTCTAGCGTCAGGTTTTTCCATTACATCTCAGCCTCCACAGTTGATCTAAGGCTTAAAGAATAACATTCAAGCCTCACTTTCTAATGATGAGGTGTTTGACACAGAAAGCAATCCTAATAGAGGAGGCTGCCTGCCCGGTGATTGCTGGCAAGTAGAGCTGAGAGAGACAAAGAAACATTTTTCTACCGAGTCTCTTAACGAAACCTCCTCCTCCTCGGACCTGGGACTGTGAGTGATGAACGGGAATCCTGTTGTGAGAAGCACTTGGCAGATCAGACCTGTGTTTGTAATTCTGCCAGCATTTGTTATAAGTCTTACTTTTAACAAAAAAAAAAAAAAAAAGGAGAAAAAAAAGGACAAAAAATAAAGGACGGGATTTTTAGTAACGCTGAATGACGGAACACTGATACAATTAGCTCAGTTATAGCAGTTTATGATACTGCAGGTCTAGTTCAACACAGGAAAATCCTCCTTCAAAACCAGGTTTGGAAAATTTAAAACTTCCTTGCCCACAGCTCCTGCCAAGCCTTTTAACCTCACGGTTTTTCTGTTTTTCTGGGATATGTTTCCATCACTGCTGAGATGGCTGCTGCTGTCCTGTGAGGGTTCTTCAAAAGTCTTGCTCCAAGTTATGCCTGGACTATTTCCTGTAAACTCATTATTCTCAATGTTGGGGAAAAATTCATCTGGACATCAAAAAGCACTGTAGCACGAATATATTTTCCTGTTTGTCCAACCATTCTCCCCGTGTGCCTTGGGAACAAGTTTGCTCACAGACATTCCCACCAGGACAGCTGCCCCTCTTCCTCTACAAACACAGCCCCCACCATGGCTGGTTGAGGGCAACCTACAAGACTGTTTCACTGTTTCTCCTCATGTCTCTCTTGATATCCTTCATTCCTGCTTCTCCAGGTAGCTCTGTAACCCTCAGTCACTTCAATATTGCAGTACTGCTCATCACCAGTTGGATTTTTCTCTGCTGTTACCCCTCTGGTCAGTTCTGCCAGTGTTACATTCCAGCTGGGAAGCAGATGCCCCAGGCTGGCCACTTCTTGGGCTGACCTATGCTATCCTCCTGAGATCATCACTTTCCCATGGGATGAAGGTCAAGACTGGAGCCTGGTCTCTTCAAACTGGTTCCTCAGTTTCCAGCAGTTTTCTCCTGAGGGTCACTCCTGCCCAGGGAACACAGCATGGCCCCTCTCCCACCCCTGCCGTCCCTGGGCTGGCTTTGCTCAACATGATGAACCTGGTGCTGCTGTCTGGCAGTGACCACACCTCCTGGGCATCCACCACACTCTAATGAGCTTCTCTGTGATGCTGAGATTAATTTTCAAGGTCCATCATATTTTCTTGGCTGGTTTCTCCTGCTCTTGCCAGCAAGATGCCACATGCTCCTCCCCAAATCACCCACTTTACACCTGATCAATCATTCTTCCGTTATAGCAAAATATGATCCTCTCATTTGGTTTTCAGCTCTGCTTCCCCCCCTACAGATTTGAGGGTGCAGCCTGAACTGTGCTTTCTTCATTTCTTAGTTTTGCATGAGAGCCCGTAGTCCACTCAGAAGCCGTTTGTAATAATTGTGCATAGGAAATGTCACCCAAAATAAATCGTGTTGCATTAACTTCCTGGGTGCTCACTGTGCTGAAAGCCTGGCAGGGGGAAGTTTTCCAGGTGTATTTATTTCACTAGCCTGGACAGCTCGTAATCACAGACAAACTGTTTGTCCTTGACTCCTGTCTCAGCAAAGGAAGACTGAACTTCCCGCAACACGATCCATATCACATCAGATTTGATGTATTTCATAACAGCCTTTTATTCTCCTGTCTTTGTTCATTTATTTATCAATCTGACACTTTGCTAGATATGTCGCTGTCTTTCTTTTTATTCACCTGTCATTATCTCCTGCTCACATGTTACAATACTCACCTTTTTTATGTATATTAAAAATAAAAAGGCTCTTGGCCTGTGCCTTTTCGCTGTGGATTTTCTCTGTTGCACTTAAATAGCAATCGAACGGATGGTTTGCAAATCCTTTCTGACTTTTAGTGATACAAATCGTCGCTACCCTGAGCTTCCAGCCTGCCTGGAAGCACCAAAAGGCCCCACTGCCACACAGATCTGTGCAGCTGAAGTCACACACGTGGTGCTCTCCAGGCTTTTGGGACCAGGTCTGTTGAGAGGGAACTCGGGAGCGGAGCAGGAGAGCATCGTAAACACCCAGGCACCATAAATAAACGTTTACCAGCTTTCCATGATCTAATCCGCTGTGTTAACCCTGCCATAAATCCCACGGGAGGGAGTCTGAGGAGTTTTCCTTCCCGCAGATCCCAGAGGTTTGAAGGCAGCGAAGGCACTGCTGTGCCCGGCGTGGCTCGCTGGGTCTCAGGTGCAGGGCTCAGCTTACTCCTTTAGAAGGAAAGTTGGCTCAAAACTTACAGCCAAATGAAATCATCCTCTGCTTTTCCCTGAACATTTCACAAAAGCAGTTTGATTACTCCACCCTGAGTTTTTACTACCATCGCAGAAACAACTAAAAATATTTAACTTGTTTGTTAAAATATTTAACGTGGTTTTGACAGTTCACCAGCTGTTTAAAAGTAGCTGAAAAGGATGGCAGAGGCTGTTGCTGAGTTTAATAAATGTGTGTGTGTGTGTAATGTTTGTTATCTGAGAAGTACATTTAGATGTCTGCTTAGGTTAGTATCACATATGCTGGAACACATGTTCCTATTCTGGTACACATCTATAATTGTGCCCATTTATCTTATTGTAGTTTAAAGTACCAACAGGATAAATAAAGGCACTGTCTATTTTACTTTGAGAAAGAGAGAGACCAGGCTATTTAAGTCAGTGAGAAAATATAAAACACTGTAGATAAAAACTTTCAGGGGTGGGGAAAATTACTTTTTAAAATAGCACAATCAAGGACATCGTTGCTGTGGAAAGATTTTAGTTAGAAAGAAGCAATTCAAAAGCTTCTATGAAATGAATGTAGGCAGAGAACAGTGGCAGAAGCAGGGAGGCATTTTGCCTGTGTCCTTTCTTACGGTAATTTCTAGGCATTAATTTTTTATGTCCATTAAAACAAAATACTCTTGCAGATTTGCTGTCCTGTGGTAGGATCCGAGCACAAGCAAGGGATGCCAGTGCTGCAGGTGATGGTGAGGAAGGGGTGGAGGAAGCCTAGGCAGAGCTAAGCCTGCAGCATGGCATTACCACACTCAACAAACCCAGCAGGATAAATCCCTCAAGCCAGAGCACAAGTGACATCCGTATACCCCAGCTGGGGATCCCTGGGATGCCTCACCTACACCACAGGTCAGGGCTGGGGACCCATCTACATGTATCCTCACCCAAGATCAGAAAAAAAGCTACCAGAATTTTCCCTTTCTCCACATTTGTGTGGTCTTTGTTGAACATGAGGTGTGAAGATTTGCTGAAAAGCACTAAAATGCTTACCAAGCCCATAAGCATCCTGAAGACAAACAGAACCAGGGTGCAGGTTTAGATCTTTCAAAGCAAATATCCTTCGAGATGTACCTACCCCAGGCTGAACTCTCACACTTCATTCCTCTAATCACTAATGTGCTAATCCAGATGTGGAAGGAAACAATCAACCTACACTAAAGCCAGAAACAACTATCCCAACCCATGACACCAGCCAGGACGTACAAAAAAAGGAAATAAAGCAGCTCGGGAATCCAGCACTTTGTGACTTGGATTTGTGAAAGCAATGATAAATTAAAAAGGATTTAGGAAAACTCTAATTGCAGGAATCAGTCTTGGGAGACAGAGCGAGACTCACAGACTTCTTTGATGTTCAGTTCATAAAAGTCCTCAAATTACAGAGGGAAAATCACTTTGGATCTTGGAACAAACTGACGGTCCAGAAATACGCTGAAAACCAGTCACTGGGCTTCAGTGAGCAGCAAAGACAAACTGCCAGTGGTAAAATGAACATCAAAACCAAGATCACCAGACACACACAAAACATATTTTGAAGGAGAAGCCAAAGAGCTTGATCATGTTTGTGACTGGACACGACTGCTCCCAAACCAACCTGGTGGCACTGGATTTTCCTGAGGTGATTTTTCATGCCTCTTGTTCTTGCAGTGAAGGTTGATAAAGGGAGCCTTAGTGGGACAACTGAGGCTACTGAGATCCCCCACTTCTGGTGTAAACTATTTGAAATGAAACAGAAATGCCAGTGAAGGGGGTTAGGGAGCTGAATTTTCAAGCTGAGGTGAACTGTGACAGTTGTGTATAAACATCTCACCTAACCACATCTTAGGACAGCAAGCTGATGAAATGGACAGTGACCATGCAGTAGCTGGATCTGCTTAAGATTTATAAGGTCCCCATAATCTTTTCTTACCTAAACAGATCAAAAATAGATCCAATGTGACATTAAGGTTATTTTCACCACACAAGGAGTCATTATCAGTCAAGGCAACAGCAATTCTGGAGCACACTGTGCTTAGATGTGCTCTAGGAACATCAAAGCTATTTTACGTGGAATAAAACATGATCCGTCAGGATCTTGCAGCCTGAGTTATACACCAAGCCCAGACAACAATTCCAATAACAATTCAAAGCTGGGAAGAGTCATCCCAAACTGGGTTTTGAACTCCTGGGTGCAGCAAGAGCTGGAAGCCTGAGGAATGCTTCTAAATCACCCATGTGTTATGGATCATCACAAATGTACCAGCGTTGCTGGAAGTCTTGCAAATGACAGAGGCTCAAATGAGGACTCTATCCTGCAAAACAGAGAGTGGTGCCAAGCCCACAGCTATTCAGATGCCTTGCCAGAACAAACCACCTTGTGAGAGAGAGCCCTTGGCTGCCAAGAGAAGAGCAGTTCCTGGAGATACAGGGATGGGAAGAGGCGGCCGCGCTGAAAGAGCTGCTGGAGACTCACCTCCTTCCAAAAGGGAAAGGCAACGCAAAAAAGAGAGAGAGGCTTATCAAGCGTATTATTTTTAGGAGACAGAGCAAAGTTTCCAGTGCCTCCAGCTGTCTCCAAGGCTTTGGGGCGATGCAGCCAAGCCAGGGTTTGCTCTGTGGGTCCACAGGTGCCTGCTGGGGGTGGTACGTGCTGCACAAGCAGCCTGGGGGGAGCAGAGGGGAAGGAGGAGGGAGCAGGGAGGAGGGAAGGAGAAGGAAATTGTGCCATGTCCTTCTCTTATGCCAAAAAATGAAAAGAAACTATAAACCCCCTGTTTTCAGAATATAAAAAGGTTGTGAAAATAGGACTCCAAGGGCTCTGCAAACGATTATGCTAATTAGATCCAGGGCTATTCAGTAGCTCTGAAGTGATGCTCAGGAATTTTGAACTACAGTTTTTAGTGTGATTACAGATCATATTAAAATTCTATTAGTCTTCACTTAAGTTGTGAATAAGTAGGGTGGAATAATGGGTCCATACTTTCTTGAACCCAAATACTTTAAATATAGCAGATATTTTAGGGTGAAAATATCCCCCTTTTTTAAACAACAGGAAGCTTTATTTATGTAACTACATGGAGTAAAACTACAAGCTGTGAAATATTCAAAGATTACTAATTTTTCCACATGGGCCCAAACTTTGAATGTTGTTGTAAAACAGTATTTGTAATTGTTTTAGCCTTGCTACATAGTATAATTGAGACACTCAGAGAGAAAACTTGGTGGCAAAATCTCTTTTTGTTTCTGCCTTGCAAATGATAAATTGTTAATGAGCACCTGTTACAATGTTAATGAAAGTGAGATCTGTATGTAAATAAAGAAAATTTAATAACTTAACAAGGTGGATTAAAATTCCCAACCTGCTCCTTGCTAATCTAATGCCAAACACCAAATAGTTGCTATCTAAGCAGGAAACTAGTTAATGTATTCACCTCCGTGTACTTTTCAAACTATAATTAATATTTTAAAAATTTATAAAACCGAAATCATAGGTTTGATTGTAACAAACAAAATATCTGACTTTAATCTACTACAAAAGGTTGGTGCAAATCCCCTTAAACGATACTAAAATGTAAACCACAAGGCAGCACTGAGGAATTGATTATGTTTAACTTCTTTTGCATTTGTCCTAATCACATTCTTTATAATTGTATTTAAAATGACTCCAAAATGGTTGATTGGTAATTCTGTAGCACAGAAGAAATACGGAATGAGAACACTGTTTCCTTGGAAGAAAAAAAGTCTTGTTATAAATAACTTTCAAGGTATGTCCTCTGGACATCGGGTGAATATTAACACTTGACAAATGGACATTTGTTGGTTTAAACTAAAGTGAAAGTTATTGAAAGGGAAGAAACAAGGCTCTTACTTCCTAGAGAAGAAACTTGCTTTCATGTGGTCTCTCTCATCTCCAAACCCCACACAGGGTTTTACAGTAATGCCCTTCCTCCCCTTCCCTCTTAATTCACACCCACCAGGCCCTGTGGCTGCCCCAGGCAGACCCAATGGTTTCTGGGGCAGCTTTGGGTGGCTGTGGCTGTGGAGTCCCAGAGCCCACATTAAACCCAACCCTACAAACGTGGCTTCATCAGGAGACCTGCATTGGCAGGGACTTCTAGAATGCCTTGACCCAACCTCCTCCCTCCAGCAAGGTTAACTTCAAACCTAGACCAGGTTTCTCAAAATCTCAAGGATCTCTCCACAGCCACTCTTGGATGCTGTTTCAGGGCTGCGCCACTCTCATGGGAAAAGGTTGGAGATTCTGGTCTGTCTCCTCATGTGCCACTATGGCCACACACCCAGTTTCTCCACATAACAAATTGATATCTGAGTCCTCCCCACCAGTAATACACTTGTCTCCTCAGCTCCAGTGCTTTTCTCCCTGTTTTAGAAAGGTGTCCTGAAACACAGAGAACAAGGGGTTTCACCAAGCCCCCAGTGGAAGCCCACAATCAACCCGTGATAATAAAGCTGAACGGACATGTAGGAATGACATCTGCAGCTGTCTGGGTTCTCATCCACTGGACCTTCTCCTTCAGCTACTCTGAATTTGGAGATCTAGACACAAACATGGGTGTTGGCAGTCCACGATCACTTGTGATGGGTCTGGTCAGCATCATCCCACATCAAAGCAAACACCGCCCTTGTCCATGGGGAAGTGAGCCCCAGAGGAGATACCACAAATAACTATTTCTAAAAAAAAATTTTGGAGAGTATACATGCATACTCTGTCCTTTAATTGGGAAGCACTTCACGGGTCTGCACTTAATCAAGATGGATACCTCATTAGGACATCTCCCAGGGAACCAGTTTAGCCTAACAACAGCAAATCGCAATGCTGCTGCTTAATTGGGACAATTTTTGCAAAGTCTCCTCTTAATGGAGACATATTGGGCCAGTGCCAGGAGTTAAGTGGTGTTAAATGAAATAGGTGCAAAACTCCAACTTCCTGTCTCTTTATATAAAGATTGTCAGCTAAAACTGTAAATAAATAAAGGCTAAATATTTAGGAGTGGGGATTTATAGTTTCTTCTTTTTTTTCCTTTTGGTTGCATAGAGTACTGTAAAGGAATGTGGGCTTCTTGGTTCTGTACTTAACCCTACCTTCAGTTCTAAGCTTAATAAGAAGAATTTCAGAAGTGTTCCTCCTGTTGTGCTTGGACAGCACATAGCAACTCTGGATCCAGATCTCTGATTGAACATCCTGGTTTTACCCACTATAGTCAAGACAAATTGTCACCCTCTACTTAGCCTTCCTGTAAAGGCATCTATACAACCATAAGAGCAAGTCTGTATGGGAGCCAAGGCCTTAACCCTGAAGCCCTGGAAACGAAAGCCAAGGTCCCCAGTGGAGCATCCCAGACATGCAATCACAGACATTTCTATGTTCCTGCCATCCAAGGACTTTTGTGCCCTGTTTTAGGGTCAGAAATATATAACACTTCCACCTAAAGGACACAGAGGACCTACAAAAAGATACGTTCATGCCCATGGTGGGAAACTTTTCTCCACTTCCATGAAGTCAGGTGTGTCCCACTGACACGATGCTGCACAGTTTGCTGGGAGCAGTGCAGCACCAAGTGCACCCCACCATGGTGTGGTGGGAAGGCTGGTCAGGGAGATGAGGCCATTGCTGGAGACTCTGGGCATGCCTGGTTTTGCCAAGTGCCTTGGCAGGGTTCAATGGGTCAGGGTCCTCCTTCTCTCAGGTTCCCTCTCTGCTCACACAGAGCTGCAATCTTGCTCTCTTTACCATTTTTCTTCAGAAAAGCAGCTGCTGGGGCAGCATCGTGCTGCTCAGTACAGGGTTAGCTTGTGGGCAAAGCTGCTGACAAATAAACTAATCACACTAATGACAGGCACTTTCCCAAAATCACTCAGGGCAGTAGGAGCCACCAGCATGCTGGGAACAGGCGCCCAGCACATAAACCAAGCTCCTTTCAAAATACCTCTCCCATGACATGTTAGATTCCCCTAGATATTTCTGTGTTAACATTAACTGATGAACCAGCCTGAGAGGCATCAAAGCAGGTTTTTTCCCCCCCTTCATCATTAAGAGAAGCTGTTTTACAAGTATCTGAGCAATTTGAAAGATATAAAAGGTGTGCAAAAATTGTCTGTTCAAGACATTGACTCAGTAACCTGTAAAAGATGTTAGTTAAATACATTTCCTCAGGACTCCTACAGTCTTTGACTGAAAGTGTTTTGTACATAAACAAACAACAACGCTCCTTCCATCCATTAAAACCCACCAGGCACTTTAATACATCACAGCGTAACCATTTAGCTCAGTCATTTTTCATTGTTTGACCTCACTTTTAATTAGTGACTAAATTATTAATGCCATTTGATAGGAGACAAACTACTTGGGAGTGCTGCTGTTCTCTAGGCCAGCTCTCAGGAACTACACACTCAGATTTTGTACGTTTCAAATAAAACACAAGTGGCCAGAAGAAAAACAATTTACATTTACAGCTCCTACAAACCCAGCATCCATCAAGAGTTTGGTGCTTAAAAAAAAAAAAAATCTCATGCAGTGTTATCAGTAGACTTTTAAAAATCAGCAAGAAAATATAAAGTTCCCCCAGAGAGAAACTCCCTGGAGATTTTCCAAGAAGTTCACAAGCTCTGGAAAAGTAGTTGCTGGATCCTGTAATCACAATGCCCAGGATCGTTTAAAGAAGTCAGTAGTGTATTTTTCCCAGCACAGCTTTGATGTAGAGGTTCCCGAGGAGGGAAGATGAGCCCACAGAAATAGGAAAGCTGAAGGTGATTTAAAGCCAGAGAGCGAGAGGGCACGGCTGCAGCAGAGACCCAGTGTCTGAGCCAGCTTAGCTGACACCAACAGGCACCAAATTGTTCCCAAGTGGACAAGGTCAGGGTGTAACATGCCCATTGCTGGGGCATTTGATCCCTTGTAAGCATTGACCTGGGTCCCCCACTCCTGGCACTTTCTCTCTGAGGGCACAGAGCGCTGTAGAGCGGCAATTTCTCTAACGCCAGGGCAAACACGACATCCTGCTCACGGAGAGGAAAACCTGTCGTGAGGTCTTCCAGAAAAAAGATCCGGTTCACAGTCATTGTCATGGAGGAGATGACAAATCTGGGATCCCTGGGGCAGCTGTGGCAAATGGATTTGGTCTCCCTTACTAATAAAGAATCCGAGGCCAGGCCCTTTCCCTCCAATTAAAGCCAAGTTTGGGTGAGCCCCTGTAGAACACTTGAGTTGGATAAAGACGATCAGTTCCCACCTGCAGGTGCCTGTTGAACTCACCCCAGGGGTGTGTTTAGCCATCATCTCCTTTATTTGGGGTTTTTAGCTTTTCCCAGGACCAAACCATCTTCAACCCACAATGGCAGCCAATGTACAGGGCTGGTCCCTTCACAGAGCAGCCACCCAGCCCTGCACTGGCAGGAGCCCCAGGATCATCTGCCCTTTCAAGGACATTTAGGAGCCGACAGCGCGGGGCTGCCTGGAGCTGGCGAGGGGGTCACGCCACAATAAGGTGTTAGTGAAACCATACCAAAACCTTTCAAAAACTGCAACTCTGGAAGCTAGATAAGGAACTGGGGACACATTGAGGGAACGATTTCTCCAGCAACGTTCACAGTCAGCAAGATCTCTTGCTGTGTTAGACAACTGTTTAGCTGTTTCCCGCACGACTACAGCGTTACCGAACGAGAATATAAGTTTGCTGTACTGCTGCTAACAGGCAAAGCCATCAGCCCTTCCCACATCCAGCTCCCTTTGCCACCCTCAGGTGCTCTGACTCAGACCCAAACCTCTCCTGGCTCTCCCCTGCTGCAGATGGGTGGTGGGAGCCCTGCGCCCCTCGTACAACGAGGGAGAGAGACACTCCTCAGCTGTTATGGCATTCATTGCCTATACGGAAGGCACAAGGCAAGTAACAATAATGTTTCTACTTACTTGATGAAACAGAAAACATGATCTCCATATTGTTCTTTAAAAACAGAACAAGAAATCAGTTTTTCAGCTGGACTGGCCTTTCTGCAAAGGGTGATGCCTGCCAAGCCCGTTTATTTGGACTCAGTTTTTCCCCAGGACAGATTTGAAGAGTCTTGTGTCCTGTCCTTCCAGTTAAGCCATAAAGTTTCAAATTCTTTGCCATCTAAACTCAGGCTACAAAAATTCACTGAGTTAGACTTTAGCCTGCACTGCTGTTGCTGTCAAGTCAGAATGTGTTTTTATTTCTTAGACATGTGTTCCTTCTGTTTTAGTAGGTCTCAAGCAGTTATTTTCACTTACTCCTAAGACATATAAAAATCGCTATTTCTTCTCCCCCCTACCCTAAAAATGACATAATCTCCCCTGCATGCTTTCAGTGTAAAATAAGCAAGTGCATATGAGGACTAATGGCCCTAAAGGAGCTGGCTAGATCTACTCACTCAATAATCCATGCTTTCAAAAAGCCTGATTTCACAGTTACAGAGACACCCCTGAGCAGTTTTGCTGTGAGAGTGAGCACTCGTAGCATCTCCTCTTCTCTCGATATGCTTCAGCAGCTCCCTCTAATGTCAGTGGGGACCCCCATGTACAGCTCCAAGAAAATTAGACAGCATCAGACCACATCCTGCCCTCAACTGCACATCCACAGCTTCCAGTGGAGGTAATGAGACCATCACGGCATCCCAAGGGATGGAAGCTGGTTGGGAGGATGAGATGCTCCTGGTAGCCAGGATATCCATCTCACCCTGAGCCCCGTCTGTGGACAGGGCAAGGCATCCATGCCAGATGCTGTTGCATGGGAGGGATCCCAGGGATGGAAGTCCCTCCCTCCTCACCAGCACTGGTCCTAATGCCAGGAGAGAGAACTGCAGGACAGAGGCTTGTAGCATAAATCATCCAGAGTCCTTGAACGAACCCCCCATTCACATTCATTTCTAATCTGCCGATGCCCTACGTCCAGTAGTCAGTATTTTAAATTGTTATTAAATGTCTTTGGGGGGATTATAATTTGTATGCCTGATTATACAATGGATATACCTATCTATCTCATGGTATCACAAATAGCCATACCATAATGATGATTGAAATATCTAATCCCCCCAAAGATGGTCAGAACAATTTAAACTTCCCTCTGCTTAATTAAGAGAGTTAGGGGATTAGGTACATGATTTAAATGGAGGGGAAGATTTGGTTTATGTTTTTAAAACCAAGTGGAGTCACAGGGAACCGGCAAAAGATAAGTTAGACTGCCTTGTCCATCCTTGTACTGTCTTGTGCGGGTCTTGTACACACAGACCTGCCTTTCTGTCTGCCTGCCTGACAGTGGGAGCATTTTCTCCTTTGATGAGAATAGGAGAGCTCTTTTCCTCCCTTTTTCAACCTTCCAACACCTCCAATGACTTCTCAGCATCTCCTAGGGAAAGCACCCAGCCTGATGCCATCACAGGTCACATCCTTGTGACCACAGAGTGCTCCTGGTTTGCATTGCTGAGATACTCAGAGTTCCACCTGGCCATACCGGTCTATGTTCTTCTACCTCCTACCCTCTTCCTAGCATGGAGTGACAACAGCTCCATCACCTGTGGGTGACCATGGGGGACGAGGTTTCTTCGGGTGAGCTCCAGAGCTCTGTGCACAGAGGAGGAATATTTCAGAAGACATTTAAAAAACCAAGCCAAACTCTCCCAAGTTTCCCTTCCTTCAGCAGATCTTATACCTGCCAATACTGTGCCAAGCAGAGGTGATCTGTTTGTCTTCTTCATGCTGACAATAAATCCAATCATACCTTGGATGGGGAAATAGAATCAATTGAGTCCCTGCAGCACCGTCCTCCCCTCAGCTCGGCAGCAACCCCCCTCTCCCTCATCAGCCATGCTAACAGGGAAAACCAGGCAGATTTCACTCCCTGCATTTACCTGCTGATTACAGAGCCATCTTTGTCATTAGGGGTAAATTAATCAAGAGAGGTGAATGTTTTCGACAAGCTGCACTGTTTACTTCGAAAAAGGAGAAACAAAATTAGTGCAATACAGGGAGAGCCAGACACTTGCAGGGCACAGTGAAGGAGACAAATCCTTTGGAAAGCAAAATCACTTACATGTTATTGCTGACTCCAAGCACAGCTTGAGAAGAGGGATCCCTAAGCAGGCAGGGAGCTCTGTGGGGTGCCAGTGAAGGAGTGCCTGCACTCCTTCCCCATGGTCCCCGATGCAAAGACCCCCTGCCTGGGAAAACCAAGACTTTCATGCACAAGTACCAGGGTTGCTTTGACACCCTGATGCTCACCTCTCTCCTCTGACCGCAGATACCAGGCTGGGATGTTCCCAGTTCCTTTGCACACTTTAGACACGCCTAGGAAGGGTCCTTCTTTCCAGGCCTAGCCAAACTCTTTGGCCTGGGAAAAAGGCACAGAGACATTTGCAGCCATCCATAACTCTCTCGGTCGGTCTGACCAGATGCAGCTGAACCATCGTCTAGTTAAGAGGAAAAGATCAACCCGGATTTAAGAGGCAGCAAGGCCTCCATAACTCTTCCTTGGAGCACAGCCTGGCTGAATTTATGCTCTGCAGCATGGCAGCAGGAAGCAGATATAACTCGCAGTGATGGTACTGCTCCTTCAGCGAGGGAGGCTCCCGCCCCAGCCCTTTACAGGAAAGTTTTGGGGCCACACCTGAACTCCAGGCAGGATGTCCCAAGGTGTTGTGTGAAGCTCCTGGTTCAGATCTGCAGGGCCTGCAGCAGGGGAGATTTTTTTTTTCCTTTCTTCTTCTTCTTTTTCTTTTTGTCTTTGAAATCTTGTCAGTATATCAACACACTTGATAAGGGCAGTGTTGTAGTTACACTTCTTTAATTAAGTGAATAATTAAAAAGAAGTTGATCATCAATTAGTTAATTAAATAATTAATCCATTTTACTTTCATACCCTTTTTTGTTAATCACTGTGGCTTCGGTAATGAGCCTCCTATGGGTTGCTAGGCAACCGCCTCCTCGTTTAAACAATCAGCATCTGCCGCCCGTCAGCCCGTGTGAAGGGATGCGCAGGGCCGGGGCCCTGTTGGGCCCGAGGGTTCGAACCCCGTCTCCGGCACGTCCTCCACCCCTGCCGCTGCCTCGGGAACCAGCGGGGAAAGCACAGATTTCCCCCCCAGAGCCGCTGGAAAACCAACGTCCGTGCGCTCCGCCGGTGCCCAGGCCGCAAGGGCGGAGAGAGACTGCTACTGGGTAGTAGGCAGAAGGGCAGGGGATGCGGTGCCACTCCTCCCGACGGGGACCGTCCCCACGCCTGACGGGCGCCGGCAGCGCTGGAATGGCTTCCCCTGTCGACACCGAGTGTCCTCCGGGGGACACAGACATCCCTCGCCCCTCAGCAACCGCCCCATGTCTTTAGTTTCTCCGAAGGAGCGATGATGCCTCCACGGTCCTTTCCCCGGCGGTCCCGTAGTGGGGGCAGCCAGTGCTCCCCTGCTGCAGGAGGCACCTCCGCTTCCCTCTGCTCTCCCTCTCTATTCTCCCGAGTTTTGGTTGGGTTTTTTCTTCCTCTCTTTTTTTTTCTCTTTTTTTTTTTTTTCTTCCCTCCTCTGTTGCCAATTGTTTCTCTGCCCCGGGGCCAACCTGTAAATGAGATGTTACATCTGCACCGAGCTAAGTAAACACTTTATAAATGAATAAATAAGTGAATAAATAACGAAATAGTAATATCTGCGCCGAGCGGAGCCAGGCGTGGTGGCTCGGCCGGAGGAAGCGGGGAGCCGGGTCGGGGTGTGGGGAGAGTGCCAGGAGGGACCCCCCGCTCCCACAGTCACAAACCGCTGCCACGAGCCGCTTCCCAGGAGGATCTGAGCCGGTTTTCACGGAGTGTCCCCCCTGGCAGCGCAGTGCTAGCGTGCCGTCCTTCTCCCAGCGCAACCCACTCCGGATCGTGTCCCGGGAGGGGCCGGGGCTCGGCAGCTGCCCCCGGGGCTGCGGCCGCACCGCCCGGCCCGGGCCGACCCCCACCCACCCGGCCGGGCTGAACTTTGTAATTATAATGGATAACGAGAACAAAGGCAAGAAGCACTCATTGAGTAACTGATATCAATTATGGAAGCAGGCTTTTGAGCCTGGAATAAATGATAGGGGAATTGGCCTGAGAGGGAGTGGGAACAGACATGTTATTATTTACGCCAGATTAAGAAAAGTATCCAATTTGCTGGTCATCTCCTTCCGCTGGGAATCGGCATCAATTTTATTATTGTTCCTCAGATTTTAATATTCTCTAAATGAATTACGATCGAGCTAGGTAGTTAGTCAATAGTTTAATGTAATTAATTAACTTCCCATCACTTGGTTATCTCTGCTTGGGCCCCTTTTCTCTGGTCGGCCCCTCTGCAGGGCAGCACTTTGGGGTAAATAAGGATGCAGGCTCGGCTTGGAGCCGGGCTCCGTGTGTCTGTGTGTGTGTGTGTTGACTCTTTGGTGTCTAGATTTTTTCCACTGTTCCGTGCATTGTACGACATAACTAGAACTGAAGCAGTACATTTCTTCAAACAATGCCTCCCCGATTCCATTTGTAATGGAATTGGAGGGAGAAAATGTAATTGTGTGTTAAACATGAGGCAGCCATACATGAAGATAAGCAGGGCTGAGTGACTGGATATGGAAATCCAGCGCGGGGACTAGATACTGAAGGTCTATTTTGGAGTTAAATGGCTCATAAAAATAGGAGGCTGGGGTTTATTTATTTATTTGCCCCGGTATCTGTAGGGCTGTGCATGTGGAGCTGCGTTTTGGGGGGGAGAAATGCGAGGGAAAAGAGTAGGGGGCTGGTGGAGGGATGGTTGCTGCTTAGGGAGGGGGATAGGGAAAGGGAAAGCAGTCAGCCCGTGGGTCGAGGCTTCCTGTCCGGGGACTCGCTGCCTGATGTCCCCCCTTTGGCAGGTATCACTTGGAGCCGACCCCTCTTGGAGCAACTTCTGCGGCTCAGGTCAGGACAAGTGTGATCGGGGTTTCCCTCACGGTTTGAGGGGCCGGGGGGCTGAGCAATGGAGCGCTCCGGGGGTGCGGAACGGGGACCTGCGGGTGCGCAGAGTGGGGGGCACCCAGGGAACCCGGGGATGCGCACAGGGAGCGGGATCCCCTCCCCATGAGGGACCGCAGGCGGAGCCACCCCGAGGTCCCGCAGGACGCTGAGCCCCGTCCCCCTCGGGGCTCCCCGTCCCGTCCCGCCCTGGACCAGGCTGGCGGGGCCATTCCGGGGGGGACCCCGTGGCCGAGGCCGCCCCTTCCCTGCCAGACATCTGGGAACGTCGTTAGGGCCGCCCCGCTCAGGAAGTTTTTCACACTTCACGTCTCATTAACCGCAGGTCTCGGATTCCTTGGGAAAGGGGGACAAGCGGGAGGGCGGCGGCGGCCGCCGGCCGGGGACGGGGTGGAAGCGACCCAACTGCTGGGAGAGGCTCGGGGGCCCCAGAGGACCCCGCACCCTCTGGCCTCACTCCGAGGCCGAACTCCACCGTGCAGAGTCCCTGGGTGGCCGCCCTGCCCCTGCCATCGAGGTGACGCTGGGGGGAATATGGGTCAGAGAGGGAACCAGACATGCAGGGGGGACCCTTGGAGTAGCTGCAGGCACCCCCCCCCCCCCCGCACCTCCCCGACTGGGCCCAGCCCCCAGTGCGAAAGAGCCCGGGCTCCCTTTTCCCTCCTCCGCACCCCGCAGGGGCGCCCCGAGGGTCCGCGGGGCCGCAGCTGAAATCACAGTCCCTTCTCTTCCCGTGGGCTCGGCAGCCCATCCTCTGTGGGATCCGGCCTTCTGGGGAGGGCGAGGACCTCCCCAGCATCTTAAATGTTTGAAAAAGGTTTGTTCTGTACTTACAGTGAGCGAAATTAAAAAGAAACAGTAAAATATTTGAAAATGAAGTGCATTACGTTTAATAAATATAAAATGAACAAAGGCTGCTATATTGCCAGCAATATAATTTCTTGCCCAGGGGCATTAATAAAGACTGAAAGGTTTGGAAAAAAACAATATTTTCTATTAAAATTCTACGGTGCGTTTCAATATTAAAAGGATAGGTGATGAATTTTCAGTGTTACTCAGACGGGGTCAGCGACTAATTTCATTTCTTTCTGGTCAGCATTCTGTCGATAATTAATCAAAAGCAGAGTTTCTTAATGAAACACTTTTCATAAGGTGATAATTAGCAGGAAAGACGCGGAGTGCAGACAGTCACTGGTAGCTGTCTAATAACCAGAATGAAATCAGGGCTGGGTCCAGGGAGTTAAGCAAGAGCTCAAAAAAAAAAAAAAAAATTATAAAAATAAAAAGGAAGAAGAGGAGGAAAAGAGATGGGGGAGCCGCCTTGTGCAAACTCCCGGGAGAGGGTTGTGTTTTTCAGCCCACTGCTGATCGCTTTTAACACCCGAGTTGGTGTAATTTCGCCTCCCGTGCCCCGTGGGGCGCGGAGTGGGCGCACAGCCCCGCGACCCGGACCCACGCTGGGGGGCTCGGAGCGAAGATATTCCTGCACACACCCCCGTCACCCTCACCCCATACATTGAGCTTCAAGGTAGAAATCAGTGCAGAGGACACGGTCCCCACCCGGGCCTTTCTCCGCCTCACCCCGTAAAAAACGCGTGGAAAGAGTAAATGAAGTTAATGAAGAAAATTAGTGGCGATTAGTGAAAGCTCCGGGGTCCGGGTGAGCTGGTGCTCCGGCCAGGAAAGTGTCTGGTAACAATTACAAAGATACCCCGCGCATAAACAAAAGAAATTAGCCCCTAGAATGATATTAAACAGTATAAAATTAACCAAAAGTTGTAATAAGTGAGGGATTAAAAGGGACCTGGCATTAATTCGTGGGTCTGAAGAGAGCCCAGCAGAAAAGGGAGAGAGGTGCGCTGAACCTTTAATTAATATTTGGTTGGAACATACCTTATTCATAATATTCATTGATGTAGTTACTCCACAAACAGACAGGGATAATTTGTTTAGATAGATAAAAATAACCTTCAGGTGAGATTTTAAATACAAAACAAATCTATCCCTTGCATCTAGTCTGGCACTTAAACAGCAAACCTTTCAATGGGCTTTTTTCTCATATTAATATATTTTTTTTAATCCGAACGTGAATGACAGGTACTGCTTTCCTACGACGCCGGGTGTTTTATTATGAAATTCTCCTGAAATGCTGTAAACTTTCAGATAAAGCTGAGAGGCAGGAGGCTGTTGAGTAGATGAGATTATTGATAGTTATTGAAAGTATCCAAATAGGATTTAGAAATCGGGCTCCTGCGCCTTTAATAGAATTCCAGATAATCTTTTATCACAACAAGACACCCATAGAATTATTTAAACAGATTGGACTATTCCAGCAGCAAATTTCAATTATTCTAATGCTTTAATAAATGTGTTGTGTGTGTATTAAATTCAAGCTTCTTAATCCAAATTTTACGATTTAACTGCTCTGATTTTTCATTACAGCTACACCCACATACAGCAATTTACTTTTTTTTTTTTTTTTTTTTTTTTAATCCTTGGGAAACTGATGCCTAAACGAATCGGGCCCGCAAATAAAATACAAAATAAAGTCTGACCTAAAAGTGAGTTCCGGGCTCCCCAAGCAAGAGAAATAAATAGGAGGCTCCGCAAGCCCCTACAAGGAGCATAGGAGAGGGGAGCTCAGGTAGGGAACATGATGGGAAGAAGAAGAGAAAAAAAAAAAAAAAAGAAAAAAAGAAAAAGAGGAAAGAAAAATCAAAACGTAGGAAAATTAAGAGCGGAGGATTGAATTGATGGGATCTGGGGGCTTTGTGGTTGGAACCTTTTGTTTCAATATTTATTTCCTCGGAGGTTAATACCTTTTTTTTTTTTCCTTTTAAACGTAACAGCAGGTGAGAGGGAAAAGCGTGGCCTTCAAAATCTGTCAGCATCAAACCAACTAAAGGAACAGGATTATCAAACAGTGGGAGAGAAACAATATTTTAAATTATCATTAAATTATGGAGACAAGCTCTCGAAAGGAGGAGGGCACAAAACGGATCAGCGGCTTCCCCTGCACACACACACACCCCCCACACACACTCGCACTCACGCGGGAATGTTCACACGCGTTCCTCTTTCTTGCCAGAAAGGAAAAAATAAATAATAATAATAAAGAGCGAGGGGCGTCCTCTGTTGAAAGGGGAAAGAGTTAACAGGTTTTTAAATATAAGAAGTCCCGATTAATGAGGCAACCCGGGCTCTACTCTAACAGAGCACAGAGTCGGGGCTGGGGGGTCCCCCCTGCCCGGACCCCTCGGGGCTCCCCTCGACGGGGCCGCCAGTCCGTCCCCGGCATTTCCCGGCTCCGGGATGGAGCCGGCGGCATATGCAGATGCGGCGCTGATTAATTGTTTTCCATCATTTTCTTTGCCACCGCCGCCCGTCCCCAAACCCGGGTCGTCCAGCCTTGCCTACAGATTTGGGAGTCACGGCCTCGGCGCGGGGGCTGCTCCGCTGCTGGGAGGGCTGTCCCGGCCCCCCCCTGGGCTGGGGCTGCACCCCTCGACTGCACCCTTCCCCTGGGCGAGCGGGTGGGCGAGTGCCTCCTCCCTGGGCAGACTATCCCTTCCTCGGGGCACAGCATCCCTTGCCGGGGGTCAGAGCATCCCTTCCTCGAGGGTCAGAAAATCCCTTCCCTGGTGCCGAGCAACCCTTCCCGGGAAGTACAGCATCCTTTCCCTGGGGTTCAGAACATCTCTTTCTCGGGGCAAACCACGACTCCTCCTGCCCCAGTCACCCCAATCTACCGCAACCCCCTGGAACACCCCCACCCCCGCCCCTGACACGCGTTATTTGCTTACAAGGGGCCCGGAGGCAGCTCAGCCTCCGGGGCTGCAGTCTCGTTATTAAGCAGTTCAGTTTGTTAATATTTCAGGCCTGACCCTGGCGAGGAGGATGTGCAGAGCCGCCCTGACCCCAGCCTGCCTCCTCAAAGTACTTTTGTAATCAGCTGTTAACTATACAAATAGCCTTGCTGCTAAGGATTATCAGATAAT